>NC_143396.1:276705955-279652582 GCF_052110815.1 Crocodylus siamensis | reverse complement strand
GCTTTTGTGGTCGCCACATGGGGGTAGGAAAAAATATGCACAATGGGTGCATAGGTGTCAGGGGGGATTCACCTTCTGCAGAAGCATTAGGTATTAGCTGTAGCCAAAGCTCGTGTTTTGACTGGGGAGTGCCAGAGATTCCTGGCTAAAGGGTCTTGCCCTTCTGCTTGGGGTCCAACTGATCGCCACATTTGGGGTCAGGAAGGAATTTTACCCTGTGGACTGTGAGGCCTTCCTCTGTAGTGGTGGGGCATGGCCCTCTTTTTTGGATATCTCAAGTATATTTTAACAATCCTGGTAGGAAAGGTAAATTCAGTATCTTTTATTAGACCTTTTAACAGCCCTTGCAATAGTGGGACATTGACAGTGCTCTTACCCTCTTCATTCCCTATGGCATGTTAGGGTATGTGACAGGGAGCTTGGTACGCCTGTCACTTTAAGAGGAGAGAGGTTGCAGGTGTGGCAGGGACCAATTAAGGTGACAACTGACCAGAAGGGGGCTGGGCTTGAGCTATATAAGCCCAGAGCCTGAGCTGGTCAGGCAGACCCCAGGACCCAGAGAGAGAGAGAGGAGCTCCTGGCAGCAGAGCTCCTAGCAGAACAGCTGAGCTGGGGTGAGCAACACTGAGTGGCACCAGGGGCATTACAGCCACCCCCCGGGGTGAGCACTTGCTACAGAGTGTCCTAAGTGTTTTGTGGCAATTGGCCTTGTAGGTGTGCAACAGGGCTGTTGTGTAGTTTTAGGAACGGTTACACAAGGACTTCTATGAGATGGTTTGGATTGAGAAGTTCCTGCCTTGAGCAGGGTTTGCACTAGTGGTTCTCAGCCTCTTTTGTACCAGGATCCTTTTCTAAACATCACTGGCCAGTCCCAACCCAGTGCTCCTCACTCCTGACCCACTGTCCCCTACCTTCAGCCCCCTCATGTGTGGGGTAGGGAGTGGATGTTGTTACCAACAGGATTTCTTTTTGCCAGACGCCTTCCAAGGATTGACATGGCAACTTGTCAGATATGGTATCAAGTGAACTTTAATAGTAACCCCTAGACAATATTACAGGTTTCCTCCCCTTAATGTGACTTGGCAAGTGGCTCCTTTAGATGTTACAGGAGTGACCTTCCGGGGGTACCAGGCCTCGGGTCCTCCGCTGGGTGTGTTAGATATTAGTCTCTGGCTTCCCCACTATTCAAGTATGCTGTGACCCTGGGAGGACAGACATGGCTGCTGTGTCCCTGCTCAAACAGTGGGGAAGCCAGAAACAAAACATCCCACGTACCCAGCCTGATATGCCTTAAAGTCACTGCTGTAATGTCTAAGGAACCACTGTCAGGTTGTATTATGGGGAGGAAACCTGTAATATTGTCTAGTGGTTGCTATTATATTGGATGAATTGCTGTGTCAATTCTTGGGGGGGATCTGTCAAAAAGAAACCTATTGGTAACAGATGTGTGGGGCAGGGGGGTCCCAAGCTGCCCCTTGCAGGCTGGACCTCTAAAAGCCACAGTTTCCCATGTTTGTCTTCTTTAAAGAAGAATCTATTTTTAAAGTTTGTTCGCAACCCTTTCATATGTTCTTGCAACCCACTTTTGGGTCATGACCCACGGGTTGAGAAACACTGCGACTTCCTGAGGTCCCTTCCAGCCATACTTCTGTATGATGCTATGGAAGATGATGCTTGTATAGTCCAGTGTTGTTCAATACTTTAATTCATGACCTGGATGCTGGAACGAAGAGCCTCCTGATCAAGTTTGCAGACACAAAACTTGGAAACACTTTGGAGGATAAGATTAAAATTCAAAAAAGCTCTTGCCCAGTTCTTCAGACTGCCAACAGAGTGAAATTCAACAAAAATGCATGTAAGGTGGTTATACCTAAGCAAAAACCAAGTGCCTTGCTGAGAAATGTTTGGCTGAGAAGGTTGTGGGGGTTTTGATAGATCACACATTCAGCATTAGCCAGCAATGTGATGCAGTCACCAAACAAATGCCATTTTGGGCTGTGCTAACAGGACCGTAGTATGCAAGACACTACAGGCAATAGTACCAGTTTACATGGCACCAGTTAAGCCTTAGCTCAAGTACTGTGTGCCATTCTGGGCTCTGCGTCTTACGAAGGGTGTAGAGCAGGGTTGTCAAATTCATCTGTAGTCTGGACCACATCTGGACCCAAGCCCGGATCCTTGGGACCAGCAGTGGCTGCAGTGGAGGGAGCAACAGTGATGGGGCGGCAGCAGCAGCAAGGTAGCAGTGAGCCAGCGGCAGCAGTCAGAGGGCAAGTGGCTGTGGCAGTAGGGTGAGCAGGACTGTGCCGGCACAGCCTTTGTTCACCTGCCTGCCGGCAGTGCCCATGCCTAGCAGGGCCCCGGGTTGCATAGCAGGCCATGTCCCCTGCTAGCCGTGCCCCCAGATTCCCTGCCCCTCCAGGAGCCTGGCAGGCTGGATAGAGCAGACTTGTGAATTGGATCTGGCTCCTGTGTTTGAAACCCTGATAGTGAAACTGGAGAAGATTCAGAGGTGAGTAGCAAAGATGATACCGGGTCAGCATGAATGCTATACAAGGACTGGTGGAGGAAACAAAATGCACTGAGTTTGGCAAAAAGGCGATAAAGGATAATGATAGCAGATAATGATCATTCTCATGGAATTATAATGGTAAAGATAATGCTAGCAGCTTTCAAATGTTTGAAAGGCTGCCGTAAAGAAAAGGGAAAACAACTGTTCATCCTGGATGCAGAGGGCAAAACACAGAGCAATGAGCTTCCATTACAACAAAGCAGATGGAGATTAAATCTGGGGGGAAATGCCTTTGCTGTGAGACGAGTAGGGCAGTGGAACAGTTTCCTCAGGGACGCTGCAGGAACTTCATGGGAAGTTTTCAAGATGAAGGTGGCTAGAGAGTTGACTGAGTAGGTGCAGAAATAACACCCCCGGCATTTGTGCAGGAAGTTGGTCTGGCTTGACTCTTGAGGACTCTTCCCATCCTGTGATTTCATGAATTGATAGGGGGTGGGGTATAAAAAGCAGCCCCCTTTCATTGCGCTTACACATGGCTGCTTGAGCGTTTAGACCACACAGAAATGTAGGATCATCAGTTTGGATGGTCTGAAAGTACTTCAGGATTTACTCTGTAATACCTATTGATTAGCAGTTTAGACTCTCACTGCAAACATTAAAACTTAATTTTCTTAGCATTTCCTTTCAGGTCTTGCATCCCACCCATTTTCTGTGCAGCATGTGGTCAGGAAACAGTAACCTCTACACTTTTAGGTGTCGCTACTTCTGAGTACTGGGTGGAGTATTTTTTAAACGGAACCAGGGATGTTTTTTTAACTATCCAAATTCTGAGAGTCAGGATTCAGTTGCTAGGCCTGGAAGCTAAAATTTGACTGTGCCCTGTGGTGAGGTCTTTGACCAACCACCAATTCATAGTCTGCAGATTCTATGCGACTTTCAGTTTTCAGTTGGAGCAAAACATCCTTTTCCGGAAGTTTAATCTGTGCTAATAAATGCATGACCTGACGTACAAGGTTGGAGGCCCACATATCCTGATTAAATGGGAAACTTGGATCAATTTAATTTCTGATACAATGGCAGTAGCCTGAATTTGACCCATTCTGTTTGTGTAGCTATCTTTTTTTTTTTTCCTCGGAGATGTAGTGCGTTATACAGCCGCACCCATGTTAGCATTTTATTATTTGTTTGTACTGAAGTAGCACCAAAGAGCACCAGTAATGGACAAACCATAAGATTTCTCCTACAAACTGCTGACTCAATTGATGCTTTAAGGAAAGCAACACTTGCTTCTTTTCCTTCCCTCCCAGTGACAAGGCCCCTGTGAATCCATAGATTTCATAGTCATTAGGGCTGGAAGGGACCTCGGAAGATCAAGTCCAGCATCCTACCCCAGGGGCAGGAAGTCAGCTGGGGCCATAGGTTCCCAGCAAGAAAAACATCCAGATTTCTCTTGGAGCTCTTCAAAGCAGGTGCTTGAATCACCTCCGGCAGCAGGCTATTCCAGACCTTTGGGACTTGGACAGTAAAGAAGGTCTTCCTTACGTCTAGCCTGAAACAGTCTTGGAGGAGTTTATGACCATTGGACCTTGTCATCCCTTGGGGCACTCTGGTGAACAGATGTTCCCCCAGATCCTGATGAGCACCCCTGATAAACTTATAGGCAGCCACTTATAGGCAGCCCTGAGCCTGCGCATTTCCAGGCTGAAGAGTCCCATAGCTCTCAGCCTCTCTTCATAAGGTCTGTTTTCCTGACCTCTGATCATGCGCGTGGCTCTTCTCTGGACTCTCTCAAGCTTCTCCACATCTTTTTTGAATTGCGGAGCCCAAAACTGGACACAGTACTCCAGCTGCGGCCTCACCAAGGCCGAGTACAAGGGGAGAATGATGTCTTGGGATTTGCTTGAGAAGCATCTATGGATGCAAGCCAGTGTTTTGCTCACTTTAGTAGCAGCAGCATCACATTGAAGGCTCATTTTCATTTTGTGGTCAATCCTGACCCCCAAGTCCCTTTCGGCTATAGTGCTAGCCAGCGTAGCACTGCTAAACCTATAAGCATGCTGTGGGTTTTTCTTCCCAAGGTGGAGAACCTTGCATTTTTTGGTGTTAAACACCATCAGGTTCTCGTCCACCCATTTCCTGAGCCTGTCAAGGCCAGCCTGGATCACTGTCCTGTCTGCAGGTGTGGATGCTTTACCCCAAAGTTTCGTGTCACCGGCAAATTTGCCAGTCTGCTTCTGACTCCAATGTCCACATCATTAATGAAGATGTTGAACAATATGGGTCCAAGGACAGAGCCTTGGGGGACCCCACTGGTCACAGGACACCACGATGATTGACTTCCGTCAACCACCACCCTCTAGGTCCAACCACAGAGCCAATTCCCCAGCCAGTAGATCATAGTGAACCCGATGCCACAGTTGGCCAGTTTTGCTAAGAGGTGATCATGGGATACCAGACCAAAGGCTTTTTTAAAGTCAGTATATATGACATCACTCTCCTCTCCCTTGTCCAGGTGATAGATCACCTGATCATAAAAGGAAATAAGATCCACTTTCCTCCCTTTCTTGAAAATAGGCACCACATTGGCCTTCTTCCAGTCTTTGGGCACTTCACCAGAGCGCCAGGAGTTTTCAAAGATCCGTGCCAGGGGCTGGGCTGTGATGCTCACCAGCTCCTTGAGTACTCTGGGGTGTAAACTGTCTGGGCCAGCTGACTTGAAGGTATCCAGCTTCTCAAGGTGTTTCTTCAGGAGGTCGGCATTGATGGAGGGTAAGGAATCTCCCTCACCCAGGCCTTCCCATCCGTAATGGGCAGGGGCATCCCTTGGGACTGGTGAAAAACCGACATAAAGTACCCATTTACAAGTTAGCTTTCTCCTGGGCATCGGTTATGAGTTGTCCCATATGGTTCAGCAGGGATCCAAGGTCGCCCTTGCTTTTCCTCCAGCTCCCCACATATCTAAAAAAGGGCTTTTTATTGTCCTTGATACTTGTGGCTAGTTAGAGTTCAGTTGCAGCCTTGGCTTTCCTGGTTTGCTCCCTGCAGGTCCAGACCAGTGCGGAATATTCCTCCTTGGAGGTGGATCCCATCCTCCATCCTTTGTAGACCTTTCTTTTTAGACGCAGGAGGTCCAGTAGTTCCCTGCAGAGCCAGGGGGCTGCTGCGCCCTTTTTCTGCCTTTCCTCTGAGATGGAATAGATTTAGCTTGTGCATCCAGGATCGCTTCCTTGAGGAGTTCAGGAACAGTGGTTGCTCCCCTCCCCTTTGGGTCATGGTCCCTTAGGGCCTCACCGATAAGCCTCCTAGCTTGTCAGAGTCAGCTTTCCTGAAGTCAAGGACTTCTGTATTGCTGACTGACTTGCCAGCTTTACGGCAGATAGTGGAAGTGATCAGCTCATGGTTGCTATCACCCAACCTGCCTTTGATCATTAGGTCACTGATCAGGTCGTCCCTGGTTGCCAGTACCAGGTCGAGCAGCGCTTTACCTCTCATCAGCCTGTATACTACTTGTGTCAGAGCTCATCCACGTACGTAAGGAAGCTTTGCGACCGTTCGGACTTGGCCAAGCACTCTTCCCATGAGATATCAGGGTAGTTGAAGTCTCCCATGACAACCATAAGTCTCCCATGGCAAGCATAATCCATCTGAGATGCCTCTGGGTTTGGGACACAACCAGTAGCCCCAATGCCACAGCTTCCACAGAGCTGCACTAAGAGATGTCTGACAACAGTGTGCAGGGTTTGATCCAGGACCTGATGGAGTTTAATAGAATTGGGTGTCAATGTGTTGTGCCCATTGACACAAGTACACATGCATTAATGCACTTTAGTTAATGCATATTAAATCTAGTACCTCCATTGTGAGGTACTAGGAAAATGCATATTAGCCTGGCTTAATGCACATTAACTAAAGCAAACAAGGGTGTAAGTTGTAGCTGTGTTGGTCTAAGGACATAGGCAGACAAAGTTCTTTGGGTAACTGATATCTTTTACTAGACCAACTCAGATACTTGGAAAATTTCCTCTTAGCAAGCTTTTGGGTTTCATTAGTCTGAGGAAGCATCTGCAGTTGCTGTTCACCGGTAGTCAGTGAAGATGTAAATTGAGGAGTCGGTGGACAGGCAGGTTGGGGGAGCGTGGGGGAGAAGGGGAATGAATGTAGTAGGAGTTTACATCTTCACTGACTGCCTGTCTTCCATGCATACCAGCCCAGCCTCTGGCTTCTTTACTATTACTTTACTATTAATTCCATTTAGGAAGAGCACGCAGCAGCTGCAGGTGCTTCCTCAACCTGATTAAGGGTATTTAAACCTGAAAGCTTGCTGAGAAGAATTTTTCCAACTATTTGAGTTGGTCTAATAAACTATATCATATTTACCCAAAGAACCTTGTCTAACTAAAGCAAATGCTTTTTAAGTGATGTTTAATGTGCATTGGCTTGTTTTAATGTGCATTAAATAAAAAACATGGGTTTTTATGGCTTTAATGCACATTAAAGTGCCTGTGTAGATGCACCCATATATAGAGAGGGGATTTCCACTGTTGGATCTGAAAGGCAGATGGGAGAATAGTGCTCATTTCCTGCTCCTGCCTAATCCTGCTCCAGCCACTGTGCTGGAGAAGAGCTGTCTTCAGTGTTCGAGATAGTGCAGGATGCTACTGATGATGTCATTGACAGCCCCTTCCTGTCTTACTTTTAGTGTTAAATTTCATAGATTTCATAGACATTTGGGCTGGAAGGGGCCCCAGAGGATCATTGAGTCCAGCCCCTTGCCCCAGGGGCAGGAAGTCAGCAGGGATCACAGGATCTCAGCAAGATAAGCATCCAAATGTGTTTTGAAGGTGTTCATAGTGGGTGCTTGAACCGCCTCAGGTGGCAGTCTATTCCAGACCTTGGGAGGTCAGACAGTGAAGGAGTTCTTTTTTATTTCCAGCCTGAACTGGTCACAGTGAATTTGTGACCATTCAATCTTGTCATCCCTTGGGGGGCTCTGGTGAACAGTCATTCCCCCAGATCCTGATGAGCACCCCTGATAAACTTATAGGTGGCCACAAGATCACCCCTGAGCCTGCGCTTTCCCAGGCTGAATAGCCCCATAGCTCTCAGCCTCTCATCATAATGTCTGCTTTCCTGACCTCTGATCATGAGCATGGCTCTCCTCTGCACCCTCTCAAGCTTCTCCACATCCTTTTTGAATTCCAGAGCCCAAAACTGGACACAGTACTCCAGCTGCGGCCTCACCCAGGCTGAGTACAAGGAGAGAATGACGTCCTGGGATTTGCGTGAGAAGCATCTATGGATGCAAGCCAGCGTTTTGCTCGCTTTTTGTTGTGGGAGACTCCATCCTGCGGGGCACTGAGGGGGCAACCTGCCGCCCTGACCCCTTAGCCCGGGAAGTCTGCTGCTTCCCGGGGGCCCGTATCCGAGACATTGCAGAGAGGATCCCGCAGCTCCTCCAGCCCACAGACCACTACCCCATGCTCCTTATTCACGTTAGCACCAATGACATGGCTCGGCGCACCCCCAGCCAGGTCATGAGGCACTACAGGGAGTTGGGAGCGGGGCTTAGGGGTCTGGGAGCTCAGCTGGTGTTTTCGTCCATCCTCCCAGTCTTGGGCTATGGGCTGAGGAGGGAGAGGAGGATCCACGCAGTGAACCAAAGACTGCGGTGCTGGTGTCATCGGGAAGGCTTTGGCTTCCATGACCACAGCCCGCTCTTTGGCGAGAGAGGCAGCGAGCTGCTGGGAAGAGATGGCCTCCACCTCTCCCCCCTGGGGAGGAGGCTCTTCTCAGCCAGGCTGGCTGACCTGCTCCACCGGGCTTTAAACTAAGCCCGCTGGGGGATGGGGGCACTACTGTCACTGCTGGCCTGCAGAGCGACCCTTGCAAAGCCAGCGGACCAAGGCACTTAAGGCAGACCACCCCTGCCCCAGCCCTGGCACAATCTGTGGGCAAGGCAAGAGCCCCCAAGGGCACACTTGCCTGCCTGTACACTAATGCCAGGAGCCTGGGCAACAAGCAGGACGAGCTCGTCCTCCTGCTCAGTGCAAAGAAATATGATGTCATTGGGATAACGGAGACCTGGTGGGACTCCACCCATGACTGGACCACGGGTATAGAGGGCTATACCCTGTACAGGAGGGATCGTGTTGACAAAAGGGGCGGGGGTGTAGCTCTCTATGTGAAGGAAAGCTACATGTCCCTCCAAGCTGATGTTGGCGACCGGCATGGACAGCTAGAGACCCTCTGGGTAAAAATTGGTGGGGAATACGGCACAGGGGACACAACGGTGGGAGTCTACTACAGACCTCCCACTCAAAGTCCTGAGCTTGACCAGGAGTTCGCCCGGGAACTGACTGAAGCCGCTTACTCCAGGACCTTGGTTGTCATGGGTGACTTCAGTTACCCGGACATCTCCTGGGAAGATCACTCAGCAAAATCCGAGCAGTCGCAAAGCTTTCTCTCGTGCGTGGATGACCTCTACCTGACTCAAGAAGTCTGTGGGCCAACGAGAGGCAAAGCGCTGCTCGACCTGGTACTGGCTACAGGGGACAACCTAATCGGCGACCTAGTGATCGATGGGAAGCTGGCTGACAGCGAGCACGAGCTGATCACCTTCACCATCCGCCGGAAAGCTGGCAAGTCAGTCAGCAACACAGAAGTCCTTGACTTCAGAAAAGCCGACTTTGACAAGCTCAAGAAGCTAGTCAGTCAGGCCCTCAGGGACCATGACCCCAGGGAGATGGGAGTTCAAGAAGAGTGGTTGCTTCTTAAGGAAGCGATCCTCAGTGCACAAGCTAAATCTATCCCAACACGGAGGAAAGGCAGCAAGAAGGCACAGCAGCCCCCCTGGCTCTCCAGGGACCTAGTGGACCTCCTGTGGCTAAAAAGGAAAGCCTACAAAGGATGGAGGACGGGATCCACCTCCAAGGAGGATTACTCCGCGCTGGTCCGGTCCTGCAGGGAGCAAACCAGGAAAGCCAAGGCTGCAACTGAACTCCAACTAGCTTCAGGCATCAAGGACAACAAAAAGTCCTTTTTCAGATATGTGGGGAGCCGGAGGAAAAGCAAGGGCAATGTTGGACCCCTGCTAAACCAGATGGGGCAACTGACAACTGACGCCCAGGAAAAAGCCAACCTATTAAATAGGTACTTTGCGTCAGTCTTTCATCAGTCACACGGGATGCCCATGCCTGCTATGGGACAGGGAAATCTGGGTGAGGGGGATCCCCTACCCTCCATAAATGCTGACCTCGTGAAGGAACACCTTGAGAAGCTGGATACCTTCAAGTCAGCTGGCCCTGACAGTCTGCACCCCAGGGTACTCAAGGAGCTGGCGAGCGTCATAGCCCAGCCCCTGGCACGGGTCTTTGAAAACACCTGGCGCTCTGGTGTAGTGCCTGAAGACTGGGAGAAGGCCAAAAAAGGGAGGAGAGTGGATCCGGCTAACTACAGGCCCATTAGCCTGACTTCTATCCTGGGGAAGATCTTAGGAAAGTTTATTAAGGAGGCCATCCTTGAGGGACTGGCCCAGGCTAACATTCTAAGGGATAGCCAACATGGGTTTGTTGCGGGTAGGTCTTGTTTGACCAATCTCATTTCCTTCTATGACCAGGTGACCTATCACCTGGACAAGGGAGAAGAGGTTGATGTCATATATCTTGACTTCAAAAAAGCTTTTGATCTGGTATCCCATGATCACCTCTTGGCCAAACTGGCCAGTTGTGGCCTTGGCTCCAACACCATCCGCTGGCTGGGAAATTGGCTCCGTGGTCAGACCCAGAGGGTTGTGATTGATGGCAGTCACTCATCGTGGTGCCCTGTGACCAGTGGGGTCCCTCAAGGCTCTGTCCTGGGACCCATCCTGTTCAACATCTTCATTAACGATGTGGACATTGGAGTCAGGAGTGGACTGGCCAAGTTCGCCGATGACACCAAACTTTGGGGCAAAGCATCCACGCCAGAGGACAGGCGGGTGATCCAGGCTGACCTGGACAAGCTCAGCAAATGGGCAGACGAGAACCTCATGGTGTTTAACACCGAAAAATGCAAGGTTCTCCACCTTGGAAGGAAAAACCTGCAGCACCCTTATAGGCTCAGCAGTGCTGCGTTGGTTAGCACTACAGAAGAAAGAGACTTGGGGGTCATCATTGACCACAAGATGAACATGAGCCTGCAATGCGATGCTGCGGCTAGTAAAGCGACCAAAATGCTGGCTTGCATCCATAGATGCTTCTCGAGCAAATCCCGGAGCGTCATTCTCCCTTTGTACTCAGCCTTGGTGAGGCCGCAGCTGGAGTACTGCGTCCAGTTTTGGGCTCCACAATTCAAAAAGGCTGTGGAGAAGCTTGAGAGAGTCCAGAGGAGAGCCACACACATGATCAGAGATCAGGAAAACAGATCTTATGATGACAGGCTGAGAGCCATGGGACTCTTTAGCCTGGAAAAGCGTAGGCTCAGGGGTGATCTGATGGCCACCTATAAATTTATCAACGGTGACCACCAGGATCTGGGGGAACGTCTGTTCACCAGAGCGCCCCAAGGGATGATGAGGTCGAACGGTCACAAACTCCTGCAAGACCGTTTCAGGCTGGACATAAGGAAGAATTTCTTTACTGTCCGAGCCCCCAAGGTCTGGAACAGCCTGCCAGCGGAGGTGGTTCAAGCACCTACATTGAACACCTTCAAGCGTAAATTGGATGCTTATCTTGCTGGGATCCTATGACCCCAGCTGACTTCCTGCCCATTGGGCAGGGGGCTGGACTCGATGATCTCCCGAGGTCCCTTCCAGCCCTAATGTCTATGAAATCTATGAAATCTATGAAATCTTTACTAGCCGCAGCATCACACTGAAGGCTCATGTTCATCTTGTGGTCAACCATGACCCTCAAGTCCCTTTCATCTGTAGTGCTAACCAGCATAGCACTACCGAGCCTATAAGCACGGTGCAGGTTTTTCCTCCCAAGGTGGAGAACCTTGCATTTTTCAGTGTTGAACACCACCAGCTTCTGATCCACCCATTTCATGAGTCTGTCCAGATCTGCCTGGATCACCCTCCTGTCCTCAGGTGTGGATGCTTTACCCCAGAGTTTGATGTTATCGGTGAACTTGGCCAGTCCATTTCTAACACCAATGTTCACATCATTGATGGAGATGTTAAACAGTATAGGCCCTAGGACAGAGCCTCGAGGGACCCCACTGATCACAGTGCACCAAGACAATTGGCTCCCATCGACCACCATCCTCTGGGTCCTACCATGGAGCCAATTCCCCAGCCAGCGGATTATGGTGACGTCAAGGCCGCAGTTAGCCAGTTTAGCCAAGAGGTGATCGTGGGATACCAGATCGAAGGCTTTTTTAAAGTCGAGGTATACAACGTCAATCTCTTCCCCTTATCCAGGTGAGAAGTCACCTGGTCATAAAAGGAAATGAGATTGGTCAAGCAAGACCTACCCGCAACAAACCCATGCTGAGTATTCCTCAGGGTATTGCCTTCAGCTAATCTGTTAAGGATGGGCTCTTTGATTATCTTTTCCAAGACCTTCCCCAGGATAGAGGTCAGGCTGATGGGCCTGTAGTTTGCCGGATCTACTTTCCTCCCTTTCTTGAAGATCGGCACCACATTGGCCTTCTTCCAGTCCTCGCGCACTTCACCAGAGCGCCAGGAGTTCTTGAAGATCCGTGCCAGGGGCTGGGCTACGATGCTCGCCAGCTCCCTGAGTACCCTTGGGTGTAACCCGTCAGGGCCGGCTGACTTGAAGGTATCCAGCCTGTTGAGGTGTTCCTTCACAAGGTAAGTTTCCACTAGGGATCTTAAGTGATGACATCACCAGCTTCTTGAAATATCTGAACTCTGTTGAATGAGGTCAATTGGTCAGTGGCCAATTCTGGTTCAAAGCTGAGCCAAACAACTAAAAAAGAAACCAGGTGATCAGCTTTTTCCTGTCAAGACCACTGCCTTTGGGAGAAGTCACCAGCATCTCTTAAAGGCAGTAATTATCTTCTTTCCTCACTCTAAGCTGTGTTTATGTGGGGATTGCATGACTGTAGATTCTATCCAGGACACCCACTGAAATAAGAAGTCCAATTCCTCCCACGTGCCGTGGTTTGCCAGGTATACAACATGACTTGTAATCTTCGGGGGGGAGGTCATTTCTGTCCTGTTCACAGATTCCTTATTAGTTGTTTAAACTATTTGCATTTAGGGGTTGGGGGTCTTCAAAATGTTTGGATTTCAAAGAAAAGAATGGCATACGTCTTTAGCTCTTTCAAAATGACTAGCTGCAACAAGGAGAAACAGAGAGTAAATGGAGACGTTTGGAAGCCTTAGCTGCAGAGTCTGTGTGTGGTGGCGGGGATACCCCCATTCTGACAGGCTGCTTTTGAAATACAGGCAAAAGGACCCAAGAGGTCTGCACTGAGCAAAAATGTCATCACACATGGTTTCACTTCAAACAACAAATAGCTAAAATAAGAACCAACTTGAAGTTTCTCTCCAGACTTGCACCAATCGAAGACTTTACCGAAATTGGACTAAAATTAAAAAAATAAAACACCTTTTCTCTATCCTCTTCTTGGCTTTGACTACAAGCATATATCTGGAGGGGAGGGGGGAAGAGCCATGGTATTTCCATTCTGGCCAGAAGAGGGAAATACAAAATAGGCTACTAACATTTACTTCTCTCTTGTAATGAAACAGGTGTGAATGCCTAATATGACGTAGAGGTTTCATCCACCTCTCACCTTTTCATGTTTCATTTTTCTTGTCACTAACACAAGATGATTTCCCCTATGAGTGTACTGTAAAATCTCGTGACTTCTGTGAAGAGCAAAAAAAGTGTAGGGGGAGGGAACAGAGGAGACAGTTTTCTAGTTCCTGGCTCCTATGTCTTATTATTTTGACCCTGCTGCACTCTGATATACAGAAGCCAAATAAGATTCTAGAGAGGAGCTTTCCTCTGCATCTGTTTATCTAGGCTACGTGATCAGTGCAGGTGCTGATTTATCATGGGATCTAAGTGCTGCATAGCAATCGAGGATAAGACCCTGCTCTATATGGCAGTATTTTCACAGGGCCTGACCCTATTGTCTGCCAGTTTCAGTGGGGTTTGGGCAAAAGCCACCATCTTCCTGGCTGCTGCTGAGGATGTCTTCTTAGTTGTTGAGTTCTGCCTGGATGCCATTTGGTTGTACATTTGAAATAAGTTGTACATCTGAAGTGCTGCTTATGCTCAGTTTAGCTCCCAGTGGAAATGTTAGTAACAAAGAACTGAGTTGAGGTCTGATGTTTTTCCAGCTCTGGAAAAGTTGCCAAGCACAACAGAGCCCTGTCAATCTACCCTGCGTGTGTCTTGCATTGTTGATTCTTAGCGTGTGTTCTGGTGATGGCAAGAACAGTAATGGCGTGTGAGTTCCTCTGGGTTCATTAGCTGAGGAAATGTCCCACAGCAGAGGGTGTTTGATTGCTGACATTTTCCAAAGCTGTTTTCAGGATCCTAGGCACTCCAGGGAAGTTTGTTTCATGAGCTTGGAAACATCCAGTCTTCTCCCACCTCTCTGCAGAGGGGATTTTTGGGGGTGGATGAAGAAGGGTAGAGTGAGGAGATCAGTGCACATGCTGGAGCTGGAGAAGATGCAGGTGGTTTTCCCTCTGGCCCTACCAGCCTCCAAAACCAGGAGCCAGGGTTTGAGCAGAGACGTGCGGCCTCTTGGGGACAGCCCTCATCTCATACTCATCTCCTGAAATCTGGCAGTGTTGGGGGCCAATAATCTATATCTTCACACAGCCCTGGCAGGCAGTGAGGTGCTCTCACCCCCTTTGTATGAATGAGGAATTGAGGCAGAGAGGGTAAGATTCCTAAAGACATGCACACATGTCTGGCTCCCACTCAGTGAGATTTGGTCACCTAAACACTTTTAACAATCTGGACCTCAGTGGCTTACCTGAGGTCAGGCAGGGAGTGGGTAGTGAAGCAGAGTCCTTTACTCCTTGCGACATGAACCTGAAATCACTTCACTGAATAACCACAGATGTTGTTCTTTTCCTGCCAGTAGCTGACTAAAATGATTTGCTCTTGCCTTCATGCAGGCAGCTCCCTAAGCCCCAGCCACAACTCCACTGCACTTTCTTTAGCCTTTCCATGCCACCATTTCACTTTCTTAAATGGTTTCTGCCTCCTTCAATATTGAGAAGCAAGGATTTTTTTATGGCGACGCCTTTTATTGGACCAACTGTGCAGGTGGGATAGTTTGACAAGCTTTCAAATGCAAGAAGTTCTTCCTCCGGTCTTGTGGCAGGAACAAATTTAGGAATGGAGCCCACTGAGGTTGTGGGCAAGTAGGGTAAGTTAGTGTCAAGTTCACTTGCAGAGTGTGGTGTCCTGCGCACCAAGAGGTGGGACGTGCCAGCTGGGGAGGAAGTTATTAACACACATAAGGAACCAGGATTAAAAGCTAAAAATATAAACATAGATTTGTTAGAAGAACAACAAGGAATAATAACAGTGACAACAATATAACAGGTGTGAACACAGAGAAGATACAGATGCAATCTATACCACTATCAAAGCAGCAAGAAGTGAATAAAGTCAATCTGGTAAACAGTCTGAATCAAAGGCAAGAGAGACAATCTAAGGTAAGATGAAGCAAAAAGATCCCAGGGTATGAATGCGGGTGACTGGGCTTCAATGACCTAAGCCGCACTCCCTGCATGGAAATGAGCTATCAGCTGTAGTATCGCTCACAACCTATCACCATTGACAAGCCCAACCAGGGAGCACCCAGATTCACTATCAAAGTATACATATATCATCACACAATCTGACAACCACCACAAACCCAAAATGTTCCAACAAACCAGTTCCTTTCCACACCATACACTTCACAAATGACACACCTGAATCCTTCCCTCAAGCACACACAAACACACTCAAACAGGGGACCACTGCTCAGTGCATCTCGACATCTGATCGCCAACGCCAAAGAGAAAACTGAACTCCTGAATGAGTACTTCACATCTGTATTCTACCAGTCTAAGAGATAGCCTGCCAAATGCAAATATGACACAGGGTAGTCGCAGTAGGGATGATCACCTACCAACAGTCACTGTAGATCTGGTGAAAGAACAACTAGAGATGCTAGATATCTGTAAGTCAGCAGGACTGGATGAACTCCATTCAAAAGTGCCGAACAAACTAGCCAAAGTCATCATAGGACCCCTGGCAAACCTCTTTGAGTATTTGTGATGCTCAGGAGAGGTCCCAGAAGACTAGAAGAGGGCCAATGTTGTGCGAGAGGACCCAGGGAACTACAGGCCAATCAGCCTGACCGCAATCCCAGGAAAAATCCTTGAAAAATGTCTCAAGGAGTCCATACGTAATAAGCTAGTTGAAGGCAAAATTCTGAATGACAGCCGGCATGGTTTGTCGTGGGTAGGTCATTTCTGACTAACCTCATCTCCTTCTACAACCAGGTACTCACCACCTGGATAAGGGAGATAAGGTCAATGTCATTTACTTGGACTTTAGGAAGTCCTTTGACTTGGTGTCCCATGATGAGGCTCTCAGGGTAAAACTAGGGGACTATGGGCTCAACAATTCAATGGTCAGATGTGTAGGAAACTGGCTGCAGGGTCGGACCCAGAAAGTACTAATAGAAGGATCTGTGTCAACCTGGTGGAAAGTAGCCAGTGGGGTTCCCCAGGATTTGGTACTTGGACCAGTTCTTTTTAACATCTTCATCAATGATGTGGATGTTGGGGTGAAAAGCACGCTGGCAAAGTTCACTGATGACACTAAGCTGTGGAGAAGCGCAGCCAGTCTTCAGGGTAGGCTGACAATACAGGCAGACCCAGACAGATTAGGTATATGGGCGGACCAGAACCAGATGCTCTTCAACACTGAGAAGTGTAAAGCGCTCCATCTGGGTAGGAAAAATCCTCAACAAACTTACAGGCTTGGTGGTGCTATGCTAGCTAGCACCAAGTTCAAAAGGGACCTGGGAGTCATAATTGACCAAAAAATAAATATGAGCCATCAGTGTGATACTACAGTTAGCAGAGCAAACAATATTCTGGCATGCATCAATTGATGCATCTCAAGCAAAACTAAGGAAGTTATTCTCCTGCTCTACTCAGCATTGATGAGACCGCAGCTGGAGCACTGCATCCAGTTCTGGGCACTGCACTTCAAGAAGGATGTGGAGAAGCTTGAGAGAGTCCAGAGAAGAGCCACCCATATGATTAGGGGTCTGAAGAGCAAGCCATACGAGGAAAGGCTGACAGATATGGGACTGCTCAGCCTGGAAAAGAGAAGACTTCAGGGGATTAGGTGGCAGCTTAAAAATATATCGGTGGCAGCACCAGGGGCTAGGTGAACAATTACTCACCAAAGCACCGTAGGGGAAAACCAGGAGCAGTGGTCATAAACTCCTAGAAGAAGGTTTCAGACTGGATATAAGGAAAAACTTCTTCATGGTTCATGTGACCAGACTCCCAGCAGGGGCAGTGCAGGCACCTACCCTGGAGATCTTCAAAAGGTGACCAGATGCACACCTTGCTGGGTTATCTGACCCCAAGAGTCTTTCCTGCCCATGATGTCATGAGGTCCCTTCCAGCCCTAGACTTCTGTGAATCTGTAAACTACTGCCACACTCAAAGCACACTCCACAAATTTCCCTCACAAGTTCACAAGGCCAAACACCCTCTCCAAAAATCACACACAAGCATTCAGCACCAAAATGTCTCGATTTTATAGACCGCAGTCACCCCATTCTCAACAGCCAGTCCTCTGAGGCAAAGGTCCTGTCACTCAGTGTCAATCTTATCCAATCCAAGTACATCACTCAGGCCACTTTCTCACCAGCTACATTCATTCACTGATCAGTCACACCCTGTCTCTCACCTGCACCTCAGAACAGACACCCATCTTTCCTACCACAGACTTCGCTCAACTGGGCATCCCAGGCTGGTAAACCAGGTCAGTGGGTGAAAAGTTTACTCTTTCAGGAGTCTTGTAAGGATACCATAAGCAGTCCACAGGCCAGCATTACAACACAGACTCACCATGCAATCACTGGAACAAACTCTCTTCTCCAGCTGTCTGACCCTTTTTCTTTTGAGGGGCTGGGACTGTTTCTCTCGGGGTCTTTTCTTGGTCCAGTATAGGCTGTAGTTGTTTGATGACTTCCAGGTGTAGGTGACCACCAGGGGTGTGCAGTTACAGGGGGTTTCTTTTTGTATTGTAGCAGGTTACTGTGGGGTATCTCGATGGGTCTTTCAGATATAGTCCATTTCTCTACCATAGTGTCCCTGTTGTATAAATGCAAGGCGCAAGGATTTCTTTGGGTGGTATGTTTTATTGGACCAACTATGTAGTTGAGATAAAGTTAGAGAAGATTTCAAATGTAAAACTTTGTTCCTCAGGTCTCTGAATACAGGAAGCCAAACACAGCAAGCTAAGCACAGCATATGGAAGGGGCTGAGAGAAAGTCTTGGATGTAGCAGGTACACAATTAGCAAAAGAGAAGCCAAGTACTGGGAGATCAGGCGCTATCAAAGGGAGGAATGGATGGGTCAGTCTCAGCTTCCTTGTGTGGCAAGTATTCACAAGTTGGATAAATTGTAACCGGCCATAAATCCAATGTCAGTGTTTTTAGCCTTTGGTTCTTAGTATCCAGCCAGCTTATGATTTTTGTTCCCAAGTTTCCCTTTTAAAGGTGTGAGGTAGATTTCCCTTGAGTGTGAGAATAGTGAGGTCAGAGATGGAGTGGCTGATTTGGGAGAAATGTGCTCCTAACAGTGAGTGTGTGTCTCTGTCCTTTACATATTTTTCCTATGAGAGTTCATTGCCTTGCATAGTTGCTGTTTAGTTTCATCCACGTAGTTGCCATGAGGACATTTGGTGCATTGGATCAGGTATACCACCTTTTGGGCAAAGCATGTGTAGGAACCATGGATTCTGATAGTTCCTTTGTGGGGGGTGTTGATAGTAGTGGCAGTGAAGATGGCTGACAGGCATTTTTTGCCAAGGCAAGGCTGCGTTCCACTTGATGTCTGTTGGCAGTGGAGAGTTTGCTTCTGATGATGAGTTGGGCAAAGTTGGGGGTCTGCTTGAAAGCCAAGACTGGAGGAGCTGGGAATATTTCTCTCAATATCCAGTATTGATTGTAGTTGTCTGACGATTCTTCAGATTGGATCCAGTGTGGGGTGGTAGGTGATCACTAGGTGCGGGGGGTGGTCACAGGGGGGTTTCTAGGGGGGTTTCTTTTAGTATTATAGCAGGTTACTGTGGGGTATTTGGATAGCTCTTTCAAACGTATAGTCTATTTCTCGACTGGAGTGTCCTGCTTGTATAAAGACAGATTTTAGGTGGGCATTGTGGGTGTTCTCCTCCAAGCAGATGAGGTGGTATCTGAGGGTCTGGCTGTAGATAACAGCTATTTTGGTCTGCTTGGGGCAGTTGCTGTTCCTGTGGACGTAGGTGTGTTGGTCTGTGGCTTTTCCCTATGCAGTGGTTTTTAGAGCGCCATCCTGGACGTGGACTGTGGCACCTAGAAAGTTGATGTTAGTGTAGGAGCATTCCAGAGAAAGTTTAATAGAGGGATGACGGTTGTTAAATCTGTGGTGGAAACTGATAAGTGTTGTTGTATAAAGGCAGAGGTTGGGCTGGCCAAGACGTAACACACCTGACATGGAGACTAACACATGGTTAGCATCATTGGACATAACAGGCGGGCATCGTGAGTGTTCACCTCAGAGAACATGCAGTGGTATTTGAGGGCCTGGCTGTAGATTACAACTTTTTTGGCGTGCTTGGGATGATTGCTGGTGTTGTGGACATAGGCTTAGTGGTCTGTGGGCTTTCTGCCCTAACAAAGAGTGTCTTCCATTTGAGAGTATGTCTGACTCTACCCCAACTACACAGTTAGTTCAATAAAAGATATCTTACAAAAGCCTTACCTCGCATCATTTTTGGACCATCATGGCTATTCAAGGAACATCACTCCCCCAGCACCAGCTAGGGGTGTGCAAAGCGAGCCCTATTTGATTTGGATTCAGCCCAAATCAGAGACAGTGATTCAATTCGTTGATCCGGATCACTGTCCCTGATTTGATTCAGCCGAATCCGAATCTGATGATTCGATGCTGATTCGGAGAATCAGTGATTCAGATGTAGACACAGCTTTAAATGTTTTTTCTACATACTGCTAGATACCAGGCATGGCTCATGAACACTGCGATGCTGGGGTGGATGGAGTGTCCCACAGGAGTGCAGGGTGGCCCGCCATATGCTCAGCCGTGAACCCAGAAGTGGACCAGAAGTACCACCAAGGAACACGCTTGGGGGGGACCTCAGGTGCCCCTCCCCAGACCCAGGAGGCACCAGTCACCGAGCCGTGGGGATGGGGGGCGGGGGGGTGCAGTGTGCTCCTCAGCAGACTCAGAAATGGACCAAAAGTGCTTCTGGTCCACTTCCAGGTCTGCTGCCAAGTGCTCTGGGCACCCCTCCGCACTTCTGTGGGACACTCCATGCATCCCACCATTGTAGTGTTCATGAGCCAGCTGCTACCTAGAGGTATGTAGAAAAAATATTTAAAGCTGTGTCTATGTCTGAATTGCCAAATCTTTCCAAATCTCTCTGAATTGATTCGGAGGCTCCTCTGATTCGATTTGGATTTGGAGATTTGGCTACCAAATCAAGCCGAATCGTTGCCGAATTGAATCAGGGACCGAAGCTTTGCACAGTCCTAGTACCAACACCTCTTGCTCTAACGTCATCCTTCTCTTCTACCACCACCTTCTTCAGTTTCTCTAAGTGATTATGTCTGCTGTCCTTGCAGTACCTGAGCATCCAACAAAGATTAATGATATTATCCTTACAACCTCCAGGAAGTGGCAAAGAATTATCCCCATTCTACAAATGGGAGAACTCAAAGTGACCCAGGGAGATATTGGTCCTTCTCCCCATACAAGCAGCCTGTTTCATGCAGGGGTCCAAGTTCCTCACATGTCCTATCTAAGCTTTTGGCTGCACTGGCCTCTGCCTGCCCCTGACAGCCAGCTCTGAAAGGCAGTCCTATCTGATGTACCCCAGGCCAAATGAAAAATGCACTGCATCTCTCACTGCCTTGCTCACTGCAGGTAAAGTGGGGTGAATGGATGCTGGGATCAGCTGGGGCATCTTGTATATCTTGTCCTATGCCACAGTCACCTAAGTAAGGGAACTAGCTGAGGCAGATGTTGGCTACTTATATAGGGTTATCCCAAATCCTCTGCTCCTCCAATAGAGAATCAGTGATCTGATGCCAAGGAGTGGTTGGGGACAACCCTGCCTGGGGACATCCTACAGCAGAGCCTCTGGGACGTAGCATATAGGTTGGTAAATGCCTGAGAGATGAGCTGCCCCAGAGAGCAGCTTGTGGCTGGACATCCTTTCCAGACTCCCACTAATGGCTGCCTGGCACTTGTAAGCGTCATCAGTTTGCATGCCCCTCCTCCACAACGTGGCCATGGTTTTAATGGCATGCTCCACTGTAAAAGGCAGTAGCTGTGGGATCTTCCCCATACCATATTGCTTCTCTCAATTCCCTGGGACCAAGGACCGAGAGCAGTTTCATCCCAGGATCAAGAGCATTTTCATCGCTGGAAGCAAGGTAGGGCACAGTTACTTGTGCAGAGAGTCCTGACACTTGAAGACCTTTAGAAACCCATGGTCTTCATGAGAGAGAGACTCTGCTTTTTCTATCCCCCAGGCATGTTCCTGCTGGAGAGAAAACACCCAAACCAGGACTGGGCTCCCTGGTCTAAATTGTGTTAGATTCTGCAACCCTCAAAGTCTTTCACTTCCCCAGCACCTTTCCTGTTTAATAGCATACTTTCCTTTGTAAGACTAACAAACTTTTTCTTTTCGTTTGCCCTTTCAGCCACAGCTGGATGTTCTCTCGCATTTCAGCTCCGACTCTGAGACGTTGGGAGTGCTGATGCATAGCTAGGCAAAATGTGTTGTGGTATAGCTAACACAGATATTTCCTGCTGCAGCATTTGTATTCAAATGCCCTTCTCTATTCATTTGGAAGCCTTGGGCTTTAGTAGTATTCGTGCCTAAGGAGGCTCTGAAGATACGTATCTGGGCTGGGGACCAGCACCCCCTGCTGAAGTCGAGTACACTAGTGTAGAGCAAGGTGTTACTCAAACATGAAGCAGCTTCAGAGTTTTTTTGGTAAACAGTGAATTACTGAAACTGTTACTGCAAATGTGACATCTTCAAGTTCAGAGGGATTGCTAATTGCATGGTGCATCAGTTTCCTGGAGTTTTTCTCAGACAGAGCAGTCTGCCTGTACGGAGAGAATTGCAGCACCACTGCCACTCCTCCCAGAAAGCGAGTCAAGGAGGAGGACAGAAGCAAGGTTGATTTCTGAGCCAGGAGCAAGGTATTGATTCTATTTAATAGATCTCTTTTCTTTTCTTTTTATTACTAATTCTTCATCTTTTGTTTTCAGACACATGGCAGCTTGCATGTGTTAAGGAAACACAAACTTGTAACACTACAAAATACAGCTCATCTATAGAAGACTGATATTCATATAGGTTCTAAGGAACAAAATATGGTTGGTTCTCTATTCATTAGAGATCCATTAGTGCACTTTTTACCTGTCTTCTGTCAAAATTAAAATGCCTTTTTCTATAGGGAATGCACGCTTTCATTGAAAAGCATCAGCAGTTCCCATCAGTGGTAACTGATAATTTAGTACACAGTCCACAGAGTAAAAACTATTTTACTTAGATCCGGGCTGGCTTAGGGATTTGAGTGAAGTTTGATGTGGAGGTTTTCAACTGGGTGAGGATATAAAATCTCACGTGGCACAAGAACTCAGATTCTGTTGGGTAAAGTGAATGGAATGAATGGACAGAACATTTCCAACCCAAACTTTTCCACCCTTTTTTTTGTGCTAGAAAAACAAATGTTTATTATTAGCTTTATTAGCTGCACACTCGCCACGTGAGTTTTCTCCTTTGCGTTTTTAGTTGTAAAGTATTCCTAACCCGAGTCGCTCAAATATCATGACTCAACCTTCCCCCCACAAAAGTCATGCGATTGATTTAAGAACCCTCAGATATTTTTTTTAAAGAAATATAATACTTTGTCTTCATCTTATTTATCTTCTGGTTTTGGAAAATTTATGGCACCGGTCTCATTTTAAAGCTTTCCTCCGAAAACATGAGGTTTAAAAACTTACTTTCTTTTTTAAATGGAAACTGAGATTCTCGCAGTTATTTCAGTTTGCTGCTGGGCTGTAAGGATAGCATAAGTCTCATGAAAAAGTTACAAGATAGCCAGATTGCTTAGACTACACTAGTGGGTGTGCAGGGTCAACTAGTTTTTGTTCCTCTCCCTCTTTTTCTTGCGTTAAAATGGTTAGTGTTTCAATAGGAAAGCACGTTATTAAACAGGAAGGATGTTGGGGAAGTGAAAAAGTTTAAGAGTCATAGAGTCTTGATACAATCTTAATTCTGGTGGTTAGGGCCTTCGCTGTCAGAGAGGGTCTTTCCTCTGCAAACCATTCCCCATTCAAGGTAGGGATTCAGCATACCAGGTTGAACTGACAGTTGCTCTTCAAAATCACTTCTCATGGGCTGTTTGTGCTGGCTGCTGGTTCTTTGCACCTGGCTCCCATCTGTTTCCGTTCTCAGATGTGCTTGTAGGCTGAAGCCACTGTAAGCGATGGCCCTTTAAGCCTCCCCTGGAGACCTAGACCTGGATTCATGGTTGGTCTCCATATTCCTACAGTGTAGCTCAAGGCAGCTGGTTGCCTCTTGATGCTCCCAGGGCTGGTTTTACACTGACCTTGCCCACAACATAATTTAGAGCAGCCTAAGGATACTAAACCAGTGGTGCTCAACCTTTGCGCACCCAGATCTGGACCACAACATCTCTGCCCAGTCCTATATTTTGGGATTGGGGCCCAGAATCCTGTGTTGCCTCCACTAGGCTCTGCTTGCTGGGATTTGGGACCACCCATGCCACATCTGCCCAGCCCCACATGCTGCGATTGGGCCCCGGGCTGCCCTGCATGCCAGATCTAGCACACAGGGCCGTGACCCACAGACTTCCTCATGGACCCATGGGGAGCCCTGAAGGCCAGATGACAAGGCACTGGGGGCAGAGCACCTCTGCTGTACCATTTGACAGTGGCTCTTCAGCAAATGACTGAAGTGTAGCAGTGCTCCAGCCCTGTTCCTGCCATCCTTTGCAGGGAGCTACCAACTGAACTGCGGGAGGAGGTAGCTGTGTGTTCACTCATGCAGGGAAAGTTCTTGCCTGGACAATTTTCCCAGTTTTCTGGCTCCTTCTTGCCAATGTGCTGGCCCCAGAGAACCTGGCCAAATAGTGTCACTATGTTGGCACGTCCAGGCCTTCTGACTCAAGTGTGTCAGGTAACATGCCAATATTTGGAGCAGAGGCATGAGGACCGTGTTGGCAGACAAGATCAGGGTGAGATATTACAGATATTCTTTGAACGTTCACAAGGAATGGATGAGAACTCACTGTAAGAGCCCTAGAAGAGGTAGAAACACTGTAATTTTAGTGTCAGTAAATGCCAAGTCAAACTAAATGTTGTCCTTCAGTCTGAGGACAACTCCAAGATCATCCAGCAGTTGGGATTTTGCATGATTATCTCTTATTGCATTGCCTAAAGGCCTCTGTCAAGAGTCAGGGTCCTGTGAGCTGTTGAACAAATAGCACAGAGACTGTCTCTGCCACAAGGAGTATAATTTGGGATTTAGACAAGATGTCAAATGCAGTGCACCAAAGGAAAGAGGAGGGCAAGAGAAAAGGAAGCATTTGCAGCAATTGTCTCTTTAGGTGCAAGTCATTGGTGGCCTAAACAGTGTAAGTGAGGAAGAACTGCTCATGGTGTCTCATCCGACCTTGTAAAAAGGAGCACAACTGATGTGAGGGTGTGAAATAGTAAAAATGCAAGTCACTTAGCTTGTAGGCTGTGCATCACGGGGCAAGAAGTAGCAAACAAAACAAGTCTCATGGGGAGGGCAAAGCCTCTTAAGAGAAATAGGTTCCCGGAGCTGAGATATGATGGTGCCCCAGGGAGAGTGTCGAGCAAAGGAGGCCTGTCCAGCCAGTGGGAGCATGGTCAGGAAATGGAAGAGAAGGTGACGATGGGAGCGTGCATCTGAAAGCACAGGAGCTGGGTAGGCAGCCAAACCAGGATGAATGTCATCTTCTTTCTGGGGTCTGCATTCAAAGGTTTCCCTCACCATGACCAACCAAAAGATTTGCTCTATTCTTGTTAAATTAGCATTGACTATGAGACTGGTGTATGTGGTTTGTTCAGATTTCCAATCTTTCCCTCCCAAGTCAGAAAATAAGAGTGCCTTAAACATTCCCAATGGGGAGACTGGGGAGACTTGTCCTCTCTTTCTATGACAATAGCATTGTTTTATGGGGCTGTGGTGTCAGACCTGGGGGGCTGGGAGAGGTAGAGCAGACTGCTGTACGTGCTGCGCTGCACTAACTCTGCTTGCGGTTTAGGGGCTAGTTTGCACGAGGCACAGGTGAAGCGTCTCAGCAGGAAACACCTCACACTAATGACGTATGTACAGTCCTTTTCTGGGTGAGGCCGGGACTGATTGCCATAGTGCTTGGTACCATTGTGTTAGGGGTCCAGTCTTCCTTTGGCCTCTGTTTTTTGGCATTTGTCAGTGTGAAAGTATGCTCCTCTGGTGATTGTGCCTTGGTTTGACAGTTAGACTCAGCCTTAGTGACTCGCAACCTTAGGCTTTGTGATGTGGCTGAAAAATCTCCACTCAGCCTTGATGTTCTAACCCCTAGCATCAGGGCTTTGTGACGCATTGCACTGTGAGCTGCTCCGCTGTTGATTGGTGTTAGTGCTAGCTTGAGTTTGGAGCAGTCATACCTTAAGGCAAAACACTTTCTTTGACTGTCCCCCCACCTGCACAGCTGTGAGTTGCCAGTACAGGGTAAGTGATCCAGGACAGGTTTCTGTCCCTGCACTAGGTGGGGATGTGACTACACATAGAACATGAGCTGGTAACACAGGTCAGAGAGAAACCTGCCCTGGAGCGGTGTCGCTTTAAGCTGCCTAACGTGTGCTTCAAACCAGTTTCAGGCGTCAAATGTGTGGACAATACAGGTGTTAAGAGCTCCAGGAGCTGCCTAAAATTAATGTGGAACAAGGTCCGTAGAAATCCTTCATATAGAACCTGTTTTGGCCAGAGAACAATGCTCATTAAGGAGAAACTTGACACCTGTCACAAGTGTAAGCTTTGGACCTACTAAGCCAGTGGTTCCCAACCTTTTTTATACTGCAGACCAGCAAACGCGCTGTGGACTGGCAATCGAATTTACATATTTAAATTTCATATAAAGTGCCAGCACCTGCTGCACGCCCGGGCGGCTCCATGCTCACAACCAAGTGCCTGGGCTGACCTCTCCCCACCACTTCTCTGACCACCGTGCCATGACCTGGCAGCCATCACGTCCCAGTATTAGGCCATGGCCCAGTGGTTGGGAACCTCTGTACTAAGCCATAGGAAGTGCTGTGCTTTGTTTGATAGAATACCATAATTTGCTTCTTTGTAGTCAAAGGATGAACTCAGGAGGGAATGTGACTGATCACATTTTGAAACCATGTCATGTACACTGAAGTTGCACAAGCTTTATTTGCAAGAAATAATTAGCATACGCTTGATTGTCAAAACTATCACTAGAGGCTTTAAAAAAGCCTCCAGGTGTGAAAACCTGCTAGATTCATGCCTGGGTGAGAACAGGGTGGTATTCACTGCTGGGGTGCTGTCGTGTCATGGGAGGCTGCATGTGCAGCAGTGTGAGATGCTTTCACCTGCTTACATTCATTTCACGCTCACCTGTCCAGACACTATCCTTTCCTTTCAGCTTCTCCAGCTTCAGACTTCTCTCAAGGTGACATTTCTAGCCATCTCTCTAGGGGAGTCCATCTAAAGCAGGGATGGGCAAAATGGTGGATCCAGCCAGCGGCCAGATTTCATTTCCCAGCAGCTCCTGCCCACGTCGCTTCAGCAGGTCTTTATGGAGACCCCAGGAGCAGTGGGGCTGTTACAGCGTGGGCCCAGGGTCTCCACAGAGACCAGCTTGAGCAGCATGCTCGCAGGGCACACAACTGGGCAGGGAGCTGCTCCAGGGCTGGAGCCAGCATCTTGCCGTGGAGCTGGGGCAGGGCCAGGATCTACTGCCTGCATGTCCCTGGGGCAGCGGATCATGACTCTGCCCTGGCTCCACTGCAAGGGAGCTGCCCAGCTCTGGAGCAGCTCCCTGCCCAGCCACATGCCCCGCCAGTGCCACTCAGACCAGTCTCCATGGAGGCAGTGACCCTGGGCTGTCATGGCCCCACCACTCCTGGAGTCTCCATGGAGACCTGCACAATGGGCTGCTGGGACATGGAGTCTTCCAAGGGCCCGATCCAGCCAGTGGCCCAACCACAATCTAAAGACTTTCACCCTGATGCCTTGTTCCCCTTTTCTGCTGCTTCCTAGCTCTCTGTATACTCAGTTTAGCTGTGCCTGCAACTCCCTTGCTTGTCCTCACTGTTAAGCTCTATTTTGGTAATGCATTCCACCTTTTCTTCTGCAGATCCAGACAGCTGTTTCACTAGGAGAAATGTGTAAAGCCAGTGGGCTAGTCGGGAGGCATACCAGGTAGTCTGGATAAAAAATATTCTCTTGGGTTTTCTGTTCTCTGTCTCAATTACATGTGAGCTAATGCAGGAAGTGATAAAAATCTTATTGCTAGTCACAAGCCTAGCTGAGCAACAACAACTTGTAAAGTCAGAGTATGTGGTATCCCTTAAAATCAAGCCAGAATTTCTGTTCTTTGACTTCTTTAGTTGCAGTTTGTGAACACTTTAGGATTCAGATCTGAAGTGTTTGGCACATGACATCTAAAGCGCCAGCCATCACACACAGACACACACCCCTGCAACCCTTTGAAGGTAGGTTGCCAGGTCTGACACGTGAATTAGCTCCAGAAAGCTCTGTACTCTTCTGAGCGTCTAAGGCATGAGAGCTTTCTCTCTCCCCCTCTCTTTTCAAAAGGACCCCAGCCTAACAGAGTGGTGCAACAAAAGTCAATCCCATTGCCAGTGTTTCCTCATCTCCCTAAAGTAAAGGGCGCTCTTAAATGCTACGTAGATTCTGACCCATGTAAGCAATTTAGCTAGTCTGGGAGTAAGGAGAAACTTGCACGTGCTGGTGATGAAATTTAGTGGTGAGAAGGGCCATCTGGAGCTGTGGGTTGAATTAAATTCAGTGCACCCTAGGGAACAAAAGCCCCAGATTGTGACTAGATTTAAATTGAGGTGTTGAAGCATGGCAAAACAGAGATGATGCCCCTGATGTAACAGCTAGCAGCAACCACTGTCACTCCTACAGTTGCTTCTTGTGAAGGAGACCATTCATGGACGAAAGCTAGCCATTGGTGGACGAAAGGCAGTGGCTGCCACACCTAAGATGACTTCAGATGTTCAGTCAGACCTCCAGTTCTCCCAAGGTCTCCCACCACTGCTGTCACTTTCAAATGAAAGCCATGAGGAAGCTAGTAGGTTCAGTCCTACTGAAACCACCGGTCTTGTGTAACAGCAGCTTTCCCTCTCCCTTGTCCGTCAGCATCGTGGCTGGCCTTTAACCTGTTTCAGCACATCACGATACTGACTGGCCACACATCCCTCTGGTCTGTTCTATCATGTGGATCTCCACTGGCTACTTTGTGCTTCTTCTGTATGTAGGACAGTCATGAAAGAAGTGAAGGTAGCCCCTGCATCTCTTTCAGAGACGCCCATGGTCTGACACATGAAATCTGAAGTATGCAGGGTCTTCTTCTCTATACCACATTTGACCACTTTGTTACACATGCTTGTGCTCGTTTGTTGTGCTTCACAAGATCTTTCATTGTATGTGCGCCTTCAAGCAGCGGACGTTGCAGGAGATGTTGCATAGTCTAAGGCTCTGTGCTGCAGTCACAGGTGGGTGAACCAGTGGTATAGCCCCAGTTCTTCATTATGTTTTTTGTGGAAAGTAGGCAGTTGAGACAGTGCTTTGCTGTGGTTCATCAGCCCCTGGCGGCAAGGATTCAGCTGCTGGAATGCCCATTGTTTTGCTGGACTTTTGTTCAGTCTCTTGTTCCACATCCGTAATCATGTCTTCTTGGGTGTGGCATCGAGAGGTCAAGTGCTGCTGATGAGGAAGCTCCTGTGTGACTTCAGACATTTGTGCGCTGCGGGATGGTCATACAGTGGGGGTCTCACATCTTCAGTTTGTCTCAATCATTCTGTCTTGCTGGCCACTGCTCTTCTGATGTCAGGCAGAGTGATGCCGGCCAGCAGGTACACATTATTTAGGCTGGTAGGCTTCAAACAGCTTCTGATGCACTGGCAGCTGTCATTCAGAATGGGGTCCAGGCACTTAGCGTGTACAGTTCACTATTGTACAGGGCATACATACTTGGCAGAGGAGCTGAAAGCCAGAGCAGCGGTTCGGATGGTTGAAGGGCTAGCTCCCCATTTCGAGTTGATGAACTTATATGAAGTGTTGTTATGAGTGCTCACCTTTGCTTTTGTCTTCATGATGCGTTCTTTGTTTGGCAGGGTTTGATTGAAGGTGACTGCAAGGTAAACTGGATTTGAACAGTGGGCAGCGGATAGTGGAGTCCGGGATCGTGTAATGTTGAGCTGGCGGTTGGCCTCATGGTTTTTGAGATGGAAGGCACATGCTTGTGTTTTTGCTGGGTCCTCACATAATTGGTTTTCAGTGTAGTATGAGGTTAGGCCAGTTAGTGCCTTTCTTAGGGATTTTTTCAACATGTTCAAAGCCAGAGTTTGGGGTTTTATGCACAGGTTATCTGCATAGATGAAACATTTTGATTCCAAATTGATTCGCTGATCATTTATATAGATGTTATATAACAGCAGTGCAAGTATGCTTCCTTGGGGGAGGCCAAATCTGTCGCCTCCATCTGCTTCTCTTCCCATCTAGTCTGATAAAAAAGGCTGGTTTTGAGCGAGGTTCATATCAGCTGTGTAAGGTCTTTGTCATTTTCAGCATCTTGTGAAAGAGTCGTCAGCAGTTACCTGTATTATAGGCAGCTGTTAGGTTTATGAACATAGATCCAGAGATCTGGCCTCTTTCCAAACCATCCTCAATATGTTGAGTTAGACTGAGCAGCTAGCTCATTGTTTAGGAATATTCGATGTTCATCCATGTATGGGACAAACTAGTTCAGTATCAGTTGTTCATAAAATTTGTATGTGTGGCATAGGAAAGAGATAGGTCTGACGCTCTTTGGGTCAGATAGGTCTTTCCCTGGCTTTACAACTGCCACTACCTGAACATGTCACCATATCAGTGGAATTTTTTGACTGGCTGTGCATGAGTTTTATAGGCAAAGGCATTGGTGATGTGTAGCGGGTGCATGCAAGTGCACGTGCACCCCTGAGATTGATGGTGCACCCCCTGTGAAAAGTGCCGCTGACACTGTAGGCGGTCGCTGTTTCCCACCACCTCACCCTGCCAACACTACTGGCAGCATCTGCCGGCAATCCCCAATCGCTGCTGGCCACCGTCACCGCTGCCGGCGGCGTCTGCAGGTTGTGACAACCACCACCCCCCTGCCCGCCACTGCCATCGCTGCAGCTGCCTGTGGGTAGTCCCTAGTTACTGCCACCACGCCCCCACTGCTGACACTGCCGCCGCCTGTGCGTGGTCACCGTGCCCCCGCAGCCTCCAGGGGCACGCAGCCTTCATGGGCAAAGGAGCCATTCTTGAATCTACGGGCCAAATTGCTTGATTTGTTCCATAAGCGTGTCATCAAGGCTAGCAGCTTTTATGGTTTTCAGTGCGTTAATACCAGCATTCAACTCTGTCGTTAAGAATTGGCTGGTAAAACCCGGGTCTTTAGGACATTTATACCTTTCCAGCCTAAGGTGTTTTTTGTTTGTTTTTTGTTTTTTGACTTTTTCCATTGGGAAGCACCTAGTGAGCAGTTTGGTCAATGGTGACTTTATGATGTTGATCTACCTTTCTTGGGTTGTTGCTTAGTCTGTGTATCATCAGCTAAGCCTTTTTCCTGTTACATGTCGTATCAGTTGACTGAATCAGGGGCCGGCAGGATTTCCTGCATTCTTCTGTGATGGCTAACATGAGCTCCTGGCCTGTAGAGATGGTGTTGGCAGTAAAAAGGTCTAGTACCAGGTCTGTCACCTGTAGTCTTTGTATAAGCTAGCGGTTTGAGGAATGAGGCCTGGGTGTGCAGGGTATAAACGCTAAAGTAGCCCCCAATGTGTATGTACACGGGTTTGTTGAATTATTCCTTACTGAAAAGTAATTGGACAGGCTTATGTAAAATAACTCATAACTGTAAGATAACTCTCCAGGCTGTTTGCAAACACTGGATTTGAAGTATTTTTTGAATTGAGTGGTTTTGATTTGTCACATATACCACATGGTGCATTCTCGTCCCCTAGATGGGAATATCTCATAGGGTCATGATTCTCACGTCAGATACTTATGCTTGCAAACATAAAACTTGCTACATTTGACAAAACTCTAACTTAAAAGGTGAAGAAATATAACTGAACTATTTTTGAATGAATGCTCCAGGAACATTTCTACCTCATGGGTATAAATAACTGAGCAATATGGCATAAGCACAGAATCATTTTAGTTATAAAGTGCACGTGAATAAGGAGACAGTTTCTCATGGGAAAGAATTGCCCCTTCAGATTCTTCAGAAATGTGATGCGCATAAATGGTTTTAAAATGTTTTTTTCTGACAGCGCTTTAGTTGTGTGAAGAGCACCCTGTGTGGTTATGTGCTACAGAACTGCATTAAAAAAAAAAATCAAGCCTCTAGAGGAGGAAACCAACTTATTCTTTGCTTACTCCTATACAATTGCATGCAAACATGTACCTGCAGCAGCTCCTTTGCTGCCTGAGGATGTTCTCAGGGCACTGGTTTAAAAATGATGTTCTCAGTAAAGCCACTGTGTTACATCTGTCTCTTTGGGTTTCTTCAATGTGCTCAAGACCACCACAATAAATAAACCTATGCCTGTATAAATCAAAACAGTCTCAGAAAAATACAATATATCTCTTCTCCCAATCCAAACAGAGCTGGGGGGCAAGGCACAGACTAATGGAGTTAGAATGAGCCATGAGAGTCATCTGCTCCTACCTACTGTATAGATGTAGGCTTTGCTATTCCTAAGCCTATCCAGCCTTTCTTTGATAATCTTCTGCCTCCCACAGCTTCCCTACACCATTTTTGTATCAGCCTAGTGCTCTGCCACTGAGGAAGTTTCTCCAGAGAGGTCGGACAATGCTTGTCCCTAACTGACTCTCTGAAGGAGACAAACAAGCTACTTTTTGAGTATCCCAGGTTGTTCCTGGTACCACTTGGGACACATGCTCCTTAGAGTTCCCATGGGGAAAGTTTTTGCCTTGATCTCTGTACCTGGCTGCCCTAACTCTTCGTGCTGTTCTGCAGCGAATGTCAGCATTACCTGTGCAGAAAGTTTATTCATAGTTTAACACAAGAACCTCTCTCTCGCTTCCTTCTTGCCTGTTGAGTGAGATGCTACGCTGCAGGTGCTTTAAGGGGAGGTACAGTCTTTTGGAGACTACAAAGCTTCTCGAGGGCGTAGGCAGCACAAAAAAGGAGACATTAAAGCAGCAACTTCAACAAAAATATCCTAGGTTGAACACACCCCAAAAGCCACAGTGTTTTTTGCTTAAAATTGTTAGAGCATAACCAAGACAGCTGTGACCATACAAAGCATCTCTCTTCAGTCTTACCAGCTGCATATTAACTCACCTTGCTTTCATTTTGGCTTTGATTTTTCAGCTGTCCAGGAGCAGGGATTAGCTGTGTGCTATCTTTTTTGCCAGCATCTACATCATCTTTTCTCTTCTTTTTTAAGAAAATAGAAATTGGTTTAATAATATTATATCTGAGGGTAAAAACTTTTATGTCAGGTTGCAGAGAAAGGTTTCCTTGGGGTTTGGTCACAAGTCACTGATTGGGCCAAAGTCATAAATGTAATGGTTATAATGGCCTCTGAACAATTGCTTAGTAGCCTCTAGTCTTCCTCCCAGCCACCAGTGCCTTACTGAGTTAGTCTAATGCCAGATGGTCAGAAGTGAAAGGGCTCTCAAATCCTACCTGAGAGGAACTGGACTAATACACTAGGAAGGCCCACTACTGAACCAACCAGAAGTCCTACTAGTGGACAAAAATAATGAGCCCCCTTGATGCCTGGCAGGAATAAATGTTAGTCAGCCTCCTGAATGCATCATGGATGGAGAAGGCTTCATCATTATCAGCTGAAGAGGGCAGCATGGTGTGACACAAAGGGAGGTTGAGCATACATGGTAGGGGTGCTCTGACAGGTTGCCTCCTTTGCACAAATCTCATTTACAGGCGTTTGGCCAGTACCTTTCCTCACACTGGGCACATCTACATGAGACATTTACTGAACATCTACATGAGACATTTACTGCAGCTCCACAGTAGTCTGTGTCTACACATGCAGCCTTATTAGGCCACAGTAAACTAATAAATGCCACCATAGGATAGTACTTATAAACACAAGTACTATCCTGCAGCGGCGTTATTTATTCTGCCACAACGCACATGTAGATGAGGGTGGGGCTGACTGGGCTGTGAGGGTGCTTCAGTGTGGGGGCTGCCTGTTGGTGAGCCCCACACTGAAGCACCCTTGTGCCCCAGCCATCCCCTTCTTGGCATGTTGAACTGGGTCAGAGCAGCCCTGGACTGTCAGGCTGACCCCCGGGGCTCCCTGCCACCCGGAGCTGCACCAAGCCAGCTCAACATGCCATGATCCTGAGTGCATGTGTAAATGCAATGCTTGGAAACAAACTCCAGCACAAACTGGAGTTTATTCAGTCGAATTAATACCATATGTAGATCCGCACCCACGTAGGAGCAACTTACTCCTTCAGCAAGGCCAAAACACTTTGAGAAGGCGCGTCCTGCTTAGAGGGAAGAAGGGGTTGAGTTTCTTCCCTTTATTTCATCCACTCAGTTGTTGCCGCTGGAAATTCATCTTCCTGCAGATGCTACTGACATCAAGCCAAGCCTCTGACTGTTCTATAAACCAGTGCTATAAATAGGCCCTTTATCTTTCTGCGAAGCATTCTTTTACTCCATTTACGTCGTCCTGTTCAGCCTCAGAAGCTCTAGCACGCATTTGCACCACGTTCCCACTGCTGCTGGGGACACCCACGCTTGAGCCAACCCTACTCATGGGCCATTGCCTGCGTACATGAGCCCCAAGTCAGGCAGCACCTTCAGCAGCTGCTGTAAACCGCACCAGATGCAGTGGTCTGGAGTGAGAGGCTGCACTAAACTAGCTTCCCAGCCTCATTTCTGAGCTGGAGGTGCACAACAACTAAGTAGATGGGCAGCACCAGTGCAGTGCTGCTAGACATGACAGATGTGACCTTATAGCCTCAGGGTGCGAACAGACTTGAGCTGTTCTAAAAACATCACCAGTTAGGAACCAGTTCACAGTCGCCTCTGGACAGAAGTGTCTACCCATACACAAGGCCAGATTAACCCTTTAGTGGGCCCCAGGGAAACAAACTCGTAGGCCCCTCAAGACAACCCCAACTTCCCACCCTAGCACTGCTGCCTGCAGGGAGTGGGGCTAAAGCAGCCTCTGATGCAGTGAGGCCAGGGGAGGGGAGGGGAAAGGAGGGGAAGGGGAAGGGGAAGGGGAAGGGGAAGGGGAAGGGGAAGGGAGGCAGATGGGGCCATTGGTGCTGCTGCTGTGGAGGGAAGGACCACAGCCCCCTGCAACTCAGGGCCCTAGGCATGTGCCTTGTTTGCCTGGGCGTTAATCCAGCCCTGCCCGTATGCTGCTTAGGGTCCTAAGCAGACCCCTCACCTTTTAGGGGTTGCATCCCTGCCAAAACACCATTGGGGGTGGTGGAGGACCCAGACCATCATGCCTTCTACAGCAGTGTTTCTCAACCCATGCTTTCAAAAATATATGAAAGCATTGTGGACAAGCTTTAAAAATGGATTCTCCTTTAAAGGACAAAAATATTGGAAGCCATGGCTTTTCCCTTGCAGGCTGACAGAGTTCCTGCCTGCAAGGGGCTGCACTAGGGAGCTGGGGCCTGGGGGTGGGGGCAGCTGGTCAGGAGTGAGGGGCACTGGGTCAGGACTGGCCATTGATTTTACAAATGGGTTTTGGTACAAAAAAGGTTGGAAACCACTGATCTAGAGGGCAGTGCTCAGAGTTTCTCCAGGATTCTTCTAGAGGGGAGGGAAAACCCAAATTGGGGCAGGAGGTTGGAGTGGAGAGGTGGCCCCTGATTGTGGTTCCTAGGGGGCTGGGTGTTTTGCCCTCCCTCTCAAAACTCCCTGGCTTTTCCAATCACTCATGTACCTTGAATTACCAGCAGTTGCATAGAGATGTGTGCACAAGGTGGACCGGCTGCAAGAGCGTACCGTAGAGGGTGAGGAATGAATAACAGGTAATGGCTCAATTCTCTTCCCATTGAGCACAGAAGTGACAGCCGTTCTGTTCTAGTCGGTGCCCATTGTGCAATGGCTCTGTTTCCCCCACCACCACCCAGCAGTGGACAGGTGTTTTCTGTTACAGGAACAACCACCCACCCACCATAAGCAGGGGGTCACAGAGCTCCCCCCAGCAAAAACTAGCTACTCCGCTTCCCGCCCCAAATAAACCTGGGATACCCACCTAGGGTCCTTAGCAAGGAAGTAAAACTAATACAGAAGTTTTTTGCTTCCCTTCCCCTGAATACTGTGGTCTCTCTGGGCAATAGCTCCCTGAGCAGCAGAGTCCTGGTTGCATCCCAGAGCAGTCCCATTATGGGTTGAGGGGAAAGGAGCGGGGTGAGGAGCAGTGCAGTTTGGGATGCCTGGAGGGCTGACCAGACACTAGGCGTGGAATGCACTATGTCCACACATAACATTGAACTGGTCCAAGGAGAACTGACTCAAAATAGCACTTGGTTTTCCCAGTGTGCTGTTGAAAAGTTTCAGGTAGTTTAAACTGGTCTGAAGTGGCCTGCATGGAGTTTAAGGTGTATTTCAGATGTTCTATGTGTTACATCTGTCCACGTCTTTAGGACTTACTATGTCAAGGGGCCTCATTCGCATAATCATGGAGCAGTATTGGGATACCTGACAGGGGTGATTATGCAGTCCCAGAGGCTGCTCTAGCTTATAACCAAGAGCTAGTATCACGGCTACCTCTGCCCCTGTTGGGGCAGTACAGAACCTGCCCCTCTGCTGGAATAGGAACATCAGACCTAGATTGCCAGATTTCATCCATGTCAAACTTACGCCAGGTGCTCTAGAAGAGTTCCTAGGATCTGTGACCCTTTTCAGTGAACGCGGGCCTGATTGAACAGACGTGAATTGGTTTTTTTTGGTGTCGCTCTGAAAATACATGCTGTCAACCCGAGCAAAAGCAAGGGACAGAAACAACGCTTTGGATTGTGCTTTGTTTTGAAGTTTCTTACATGGTTAGCACCTGAAACTCAGGGATTTCAATATATTTGAATACATGTGGGTTAGGATCAAAGGTGTTCAACAGCACCACAGCAGGCCAGACCATGGCCTTCGTGTGCAGCAAAAGCCTCCACTTTTATTTGCATGGATTAAAGATGCATTAAAAAAAAAACCGCAAGCCAGACTGGGGGGCCACAGGCTAGCCACAGGGGGCGGAGGGTTAAAAAGAAGCTTCCTTCATGCCAGGAATAGAACTGGTTAAAAACCCACAAAGCTTTTGACAGCAAAGAGCATGGTTTAGTGAGATGTTAAAATTTTGGTTATTTCTGTAGAGATTTTGATGAAGTTGTAAGCAGATGTGGTCCTCCCACACCTTTGGACAGTACAGCAAGCCAGCTGAGCAGCAATCAGCTAGGTATAACCCGTAAAGGAGAAAAGCAGCAAGTATTCGCCCTCTCAGTGGCCGGTAAACAAGTACCTTCCAGATTCAATCATGCCTACTGCCTAACCTTTCACTCACTTCTGCAAGGACACAAACTGGAGGAAAAATTAGTTTGGATCAAACTGAAATAATGATTTTGGAATTTTTTTCCCCTACTAAGATGAAAAATTCCTCCTGTTAGATGCAAAATGTTCCACTTGTTGGCTGGTTTTACATACTCATTGAAAAGCAAAGTGAATGGGGGAGGAGGCAGATTCATGATACTTACCCCAACTGTGGGAGGCACAGGCTTAAGTCCTTCCTTTGCAGGCAGGTCTACATGAGATTATTACTACAGTTCCCTAATTAGCTCTGTAGTAAACATCTCAGTCTCCACACATGCAATGCTATTAGGACAGAGTAAGTTAATTATCTCCGCTGCAGGTTAGTACCTGTAAACACAACTACAGCAGAGTTTTTACTCTGCAGAAATGCACATGTAGACGCTAACAGGGCTGGTGGGGGCACAAGGGTGCTTTAGTGTGAAGGCCGCCTGCCAGCTAGCCCCTCCGCAACACACTGAGCCAGGTCGAAGCAGCCCCGAGCTGGCAGGATGATCTCCCTGAGCCCCCTGCCAGCTGGAGCTGCTCCAACCTGGCTCAATGTGCTACAGTCCCAGGTACACATGAAGATGCAGCGCCTGGGAGCAATAAACTCTGGCGCAGTATGTATCATTAATTGCACATGTGCACGTGGGAATTTGAACCCCTCTCTCTCATATTGCATGGCATTCAAGGTGAGACTCTCAGTCTCTCCAGTCATCAGTGTTCCCCTTTGTATGGTTAACTGAACGTTCCCCGGGGGACGGGGATTGAAACAGAGATGCCCCATACCCCAGGGGAGGGACTGACCCACCGCACCAGGGCATGTGTCTCTAACACTTTGATTTATACAAAGAGAACCGGCTTTTACAGCCGAGTGCTCGGGGCGCTTACCAAGGAGATGGCAGACCCAGGCCCAGATCTTTACTCTAACTCAAGCTGCGGGTCAGTCTGCACTCAGGTCTCATCAAGAGCTCACTGAGAACAATGTCCTCGGTTCCAGCTAACCCTGACACAGCGCGGTGTGGGGTTTGTGCAGGCAGCAGGACCAAAGGGCCAGTTCTTTTTCACAGTGATTTTATTTTCTTCCTTACTTGGCCTCTGTTTGTTGAATTTGCCTACGTCCTTCTCTTTCCTCTCGGCTTTTCGTTCAGCTGATTTTCAAAACCAAGGCTTATTTGTACCATGTTACTTCCTGTTGTTTCAAAGAAGTATCAGACAGAGTAGGCGTGGAAAACATGCTGATTTGCCCTGACTTCACCTCAAGTGCTAAGCCAGTCTGCTGTTGTTGGCCACTGCAGAGGAATAAGCTGTGAGGACAAGGGACATAGCCTGAAGCCCTGTGTGACAGTAACAGCATTGTATTAAAGGGCAGGAGTAAATGTAAAAGGTCCGATTGTCAGCCTGTTTTGGGGAGTAGCACTTTATGCCACGAAGGGTGACTTTGGCAAGCAAGGAGACCACAAGCTGGCCCTAAAGGGCGTTCCCTTTCAGGAACCTGCCTCTGTATTGCCCACTAAGGCAGGGGCAGGGGCCACTTACTGAGTTTTGGCAAGCCATCAAGGGCCACATGACAGGCAGCCCAGGTCAGATAAATATTAATTTTCTAATTTTTTTAGGGGCTCCACAGGCCCCCTAGAATGGCCTGGCGGGCCGGATCCAGCCCCCGGGCCGCATTTTGCCCACCCCTGCACTAAGGTCTAAAATCTTGCTTGGACATTTGCTTCCCAGCTTGATGAGAAGCATCTGCAGAATTGATGCTGGTGGGGTTGCAGTCCATGCCCTTTTCCTACCTCCCACCTGAAAGGAAGCAGCTTTGCTTATAGTCATAGAAAATAGGGCTGGAAGCGCCCTCGGGAGGTTGCACCTAGTCCAGCCCCTTGCTCAAGGCAGGCTCCTCCCTGACTAAACCAACCCAGCTAAGTGTTTGAGCAAAGAAACAGCACAGTTCAAAGCCAGCTCCTGATTCCCATTCAGAGACCGGCACCTTGCCCCACCACGACATGTGCTGAAGCCAGGTATGGGGGAGACTTCTTGTAGGGGCAGCCCTCAAGCGACATGCAAATCCAGCTCCTACAGAACGGGACACAGGAGTGGCAGGTAGGACTAAACCTGCCTCTGTCAACGCTTTCTGTGTGACTTAGGGCATTTCCTTTCTCTCTTATCACCCCCCCCACCTCTATTTTTCTCATCTCCCGAGTAATAGGGTGTTGTGAAACTTAATCCATTAGGACCAATTTCTACTTGATGCTTACAGGGATGCACATTGTAGGGTTGGCAGAGTAAGGCAGCGAAGACCCAATCCACCTTTCCCCTTGGGTGGGCCACATGCTCCATATTTCTGTGGGGAAAGCCAGAGTGAAAGCATGCCCTGCCCATTTGCTCCCATTCTGCAGTCACCCAGTGCCCAAAAAAGTCACGTCGCTGCTTCTAGTCACATGCCCAGTGCTGCTGTCTTGGGGGTGCTCGTTAGAGCAGCTTAAGGCCTTTGTTTCAGCATGTGGCATGTGCCGAGTTGGGAGCTGGAAGACAGAACGTGTCTTCCCACCTGCGCTGCCTTGTACAGTTTGACACAGTGTAGACGCGCCCATAAAGGCTGAGCAGAGCGCAGATCTTCGTCTCCAGACATGAGCAGCCTCTAAGAAATCAGGCATGGGTAAGAAAGAAGCAGAGCGGTGGCTCTTTCCTCTCCTCAGACTTGCTAGTGGAGCAGTCCTGGCCTGCTGGAGGGAGCTGGCTGTGCCTCACCACAGACGGGGTGGTGGGTACACTGCTTTTGTACATGCACTCATGTCTTGAGACTGAGTCATGGAGTAGCACAGCTTCCGCACGTTCTGCGTCTAACACAGCTGTAACGTGTGTGAGGCATTTTAAGGTGGATGTAGGCATTTGTTTCCTGATTCAGGACAGAACTGTGCAGGTTGCTAGTCCATCTGTTTTATGGCAAGACACTTTTTAATTAATGTGGCTTATTGGAGAGTTGTGAAAATTAATCTTTGGCTCTTTGGAAAAATGAATAGTGTAGTATGGCCCCGTATTTCCAGCAAGTCCCAGCAACCTCTTCTTTTCCCTGCCAGTTCCAGAGGAGAAAAAATGCATCTGTCCAGTCTCCTTAGCAAAGCACTGGTGAATTGTCATGGACACCAGGCAGCTACCAGGAAAAGCCTAGAGAAGTCATTAACCTAGGCTATACACAGATGTTGCGTTTGTCGTAGGGTAAACTATTTTATCCCTGGACAAAATACAGTCATTCAGGCATCCATGCCCATTGTCCTGGGATAAATCCTGGGATTGCACCATCCTAAAAAGATTCATGGGCTAAAAAGTACTAACAGCTTATCCCAGGACATCTCAGTACATCTGAATGGCTATCCTGGGATTGCACCATTGAGTCACTGGCAGAAAAGTGGTACTGCATTCAGCCACTCACTGAATCCTGATTAGAAGAGCAATGTGTGTACACACCGATCCCAGGATATTTCTGTTCCAAGACAAACAAGGACACAACCTGTCCAGGGACAAATGCAACATCTGTTGCTAGCCCTACAGACCCATTAGGACAAGAAACCAAAAGCCTGGTGTGTATACAACGAACCTGTAGAGATCTGTTACGTGCCCAGCAATTCTGGTAATATCTGTGTTTGATCTTCCAAACCCAGGGAGTTGGAGTAAACATCCTGGCCACAAGGGCACGTAGTTAGAGAAGGGCAAGTTTTCTTTTATGCTGCAGATTCTCTGGTCTTTGTAATGGTTCATAATACAAAAAATACTTATTAGGAAAGCACCGTGTAAGAGAAACCATCGCCTAGATCAGTAGTTCTCAACCTTTTTTAGACTTGAGGCATCCTTTGATAGACTCAAAGCAACCCTGGGAAGATGCCAGCTCTTAGTTTTCATTGTTTTTTTGATTACAGGAAAATCATACAGTAATTCTTTTATTGCAAAGAACTCAGAAAGACCACAACAGGCCAGAAAGATTTTAACACTGTGGATTCCTGTTTGAAATCTCTGAATTTATTGTGTGAATAATGTTTGTGTACCTAACAGTGCTAACATTGGGCACAGACAGAAGTGACGGATTTTGCCCAATCTGCCCACAGAAAGCAGTCTATAGCTATGACCAAACACAAATGCATGGCTGCAGACCACTTCAAAAATGGCCAGTCAGGCGAAAATCTGAACCCTTGTTGTATGAGGGGTCAGATGAGCACATTTCAAAACAGAGCAAGTCCTGTAACTTCTGTCTGCGCTGCCTGCCAGCCTCAAGCTATTTTCAGAGTGGGAGGGGGTAAAGGGAGCAGAGGGAGTTTGGTCTCAGGGGTTTTCAGCCCTCACTAGAGAGTGGGAAGGATGTATTGGAGGTCCCCCAAGGTGGGGCTCCACTTCACCCACCTCTAGGCCTGTGAGAGTAGGCAGCTATTTAATTCAGGCTTCGGATCTTGAAAGCTCACTTTGGATGCCAGGGATCCAATCTGGAGCTCTGGACCAGGTTTCCACTTCTGATTCGGATGCCAAAGTGGCTCCAAAGCTTCAGAGCCGCTTTGGAGATCCGGCCATAGGGTATAATGGGGAATCAATAAATATCTATAACGTTGTTTTTTGTCTGATTTGGATGAAACTTGCAGGGTGGTAGCCCTGCTGAGAGGCATGAAGCCTGCCAAGTTTCAAGAAGATTAGTGCAAGGTTCAGGGAAACTGCACCCCAAATTCTTGAAAGTCAAAACTTGTGTCACATGTATGTGTTACACCACAGGGGGTGAAAACTGCAGGGTGGTAGCCCCTGCTGAGGCCACAAAGTCTGCCAGGTTTCAAGGTGATAGGTGCAGGGGGAGTCTGGCTTCTGGGGCTCTGCACCTCTGGCTGCTAACAGGCAAAATTCGTGACACGGCAAAACTCATGTGTGTGTTAAGGCATGAAAGTGCTTGTGCAACTGACTGCATTTGTCCTGGGGCAGTTGATTGCACCACTCTGAATTGATTTTGTTCTCCTTAGTGTGGTTTTGTAGTTGTTAATTAAACCTGCTAATTAACTGGTTACATTAGCTAGCTACTGTGTATTGAGCTGGTCCCTGAGTGAATCATGATTGATTGGTAACTGGTAACACAGTAGCTTAGCAGCCAGGCCTGCAGTAGTCCCGTCCCCCATCCCCCTCCCCGTGCCACAAGACAGACACAGTTGCACAAGCACCCATGTCACAAGTTTTGCCTGTCAGCAGCTAGGGGTGCAGGGCCCCAGAACCCCGCTGCACCCATCTCCTCGACAGCTGGCAGGCTTCGTGGCCGCAGCAGGGGCTACCATCCCTGCAGCTTTCACCCTGCTGCGCCTTAACACACACAGTGTCACCCATGTCATGAGTTTTGCTTGTCCGCAGCTTGAGGTGCAGTTCCCCCAAACCCCTGCACCTGATCTCCTTGAAACTTCGCAGGCTTTGTGGCCTCAGCAGGGGCCACCACCCCTGCAGTTTTCACCCCTGCACCTGTGGTGTACACACATGTACATGTGACATGAGTTTTGCTTTCAAGAATTTGGGGTGCAGTTTCCCCCAAACTCCTGCACCGATCTTCTTGAAACTTGGCAGGCTTCATGCTCTCAGCAGAGGCTACCACCCCTGCAAGTTTCATCCAAATCAGACAAAAAACAACAAAGTTATAGATATTTCATTGATTCCCCATTATACCCTGTGGCCAGATCTCCGAAGCAGCTCCAAAGCTTTTCCGAAGCGGTTCAGAAGCTCTGAACCACTTCAGAAAGCCTAAAGAAGCCAGCACTTCAATCCAGACATGCTGCTTTGGCATCCAAAGCATCCGAATCTTCTCCTGATCCGAAATTGTGAACGGGATATATCTTTTTCTGCAACATATACATCAGCATTCTGATACTGTGCTGTGTTTCTATTGATCGCTATATGGCAGTGGTATACGCCTTGGAATCCAGAGGGACTAGGGATCAGAGAACTGCAGTTTTCATCACAGTTGTTCTCTTTGCCGTAGTGGCAGTAATCCACTGTCCAGTGTTTTTTCTTGATGATGGCAAACAGACTTTAGACCAGAAAACCTGCTTTGAGACCTTACCACTTAAGCCAGTACTGGCTTATTTTGGCATTGCCAGGTTCCTATGTGGATTTGTCATTCCCTTCGCGATCCTCAGTTTCACAAACTACAAAATTTTCCAAAACACAAACATAAGCAGCGGCTTAAACGGTCACCAGAAAACTAAAGTGAAGTACCTGGCAATTGTCATCATCATTATTTTCCTCATGTGCTTTGCTCCCTATCATGTGGTGCTCCTAATAAGATCCGTACGCTATATTTTATCTCCAGGTGATCCATGCTGTTTTGAACAGGAAATATATACCACATTCGTGGTATTTTTGTGTTTCTCCACTGCAAACAGTGTTGCAGATCCAGTCATCTATGTACTGGCTAGCAACAACATCAGAAAAGAATTTTACAGCGTTCTGAGAAGGTGGCAACGTAACGTATCCATGACCCTGACCCTGAGGACCGATAGCGCCAAGTCAAGAGACTCACAGGACGCAGCACTTGCAACAGAAAACAGAACTTTAAAGTAAGCTCCCCACATTGGAAGGAAATCCAGTGGTTCACAACACCTGTGTCATTGCAGTCAAGGTCTGGTGGCAGCAATGCAAGTGTTCCCCAAAATGAGGCCCCAAGTTTGGGGCATCACCACACAGGGAAGTTTATGTGATGACATCTCAACCTCAGCATGTTTTTTTTCACGGTGAAAGACACATGTAGGAGGAGTCCTGCTAAGGCTTTGTAATAGAAGAGGCTTCTGCTGACTCAACATCCAAGCTACTTCGAGTACATGCCCACCAATATTTCCATTCTAAACCCTGCTCTATAAGGGGCACAGACAGTAAACTGAGGGATTTGGGTTCAATTCCAGTAAAGTTTTAGGCTTTTATTCTGAGGGGAAAAACCTTTCCTCAGACATATTCAGCATCAGTCTAAGTTTCTGAATGGGAAGGAAGCTTTCTTATGTCTCACAAATGCATGCTCTTGTGGTATTTATGATTAAATGGAGGAAAATAAGAAACACAGGAAAATATTTTAAAGATCTGAAAATGTACCTAATACAAAGGAACTACTGAGTTCACTATACCAGATGTCAGTAGGGGAGTACAGACACCAAGAAGAGTCTTCTGTCCTGAATAGCTGCTATGAGTGGCCAGAATAAGAGTGACCAGTTTAGAACATTTCAATAAGAATAAGTAGTCAGTTCATGGAACATGCTTAAAATGTTTGATGCTATATATATAGGTGTATATTTTACTTGTATTTTACTTAAGTCTTGTGTCACATTGTTCAATGCACTTATTTTTTTCTAGTAAAAGGCTTTGATGACTATGTTCATGATCTCTCAAAATCTTGATTGAACTTGTACCTCATATCTGGAGGTTGGTTGGGACTCAGTCCATTGCAAAGAAGGCTGCAGTAAGCTGATTGCTCAGTGTTGACCTTGTTCCAGATCCTAGCACAGGGTGGGCAAAATATGGCCTGCAGGCCATATCTGGCCCACCAGGTCATTCTGTCTGGCCCACAGGGCCCCTAAAAATTTAGAAAAATGATCTTTATCTGCACCTTGCTGCCATCAAAGATGACAGGAGACAGGGGCAGTAGGACCCAGGGGAGGCTGACAGGACTCAGCAGCAAGTTCAGCCCGGCCCCACCCCCAGGCCCCTCCAACCCCCACCCCCCTAATCAGAAGTCTCTGCCTGCCATGGCTTTCACTGTTTCCCTGCATGCTAGCTAGCTGCTCCGGCACCACATTGTCTCCAACTGCATCGTTGGACTGCGGGAGCACAGGCCAGGAGTGGGAGGGTGTGTGTACGTGTGTGTGCGCATGCGTGTGTGTCCACATATGCATGTGTGTGTCCCTGCAATGAGGGAGGGGGAGAGAGAGACAGAGCTATGAGGGAGGGAGAGACTGTGTGTGTGTGCACGCGCAATGAGAGAGGGAGAGACTTTGTGTTGGTGTGTCTGTATGTGTACAAGGGGAGGGAGAAAGAGTGTGTGTGCATGTGTGTGTTCATAAGGCAAGTCTCACATGCACACCCTACCATACACAGGTACCACACCTGCACTGCGTTACGCACATACCCCTACACCCACACCCCCTCACACATCCCAACCAACTCACACACATACTCCGTCACCCCAGACTTGCACCCCTACATCCCACATACCCACACACTAACAGCCCCCCACAAATCTGTACCCATTTCCCCCACAATATACAAGATTAAGGCTTCATTTTAAGCTACTGTTTGATCACCTCTATGCACTCTACACAAACACATATAAATCAGGACAAAAATATTTTTTTAAATCAAATTAATGAATGTTATAGATGTTACATTTTTAGAATATTATTTGGTATTTTTCTGGTTCTGAGATTGCAACACCCCTTGCTGAAAGGAGCACTTCTGGGGGCAATGGGAGGGACTTTTGGTGACAAAGGTTGGGGGTTAGGAGGCAGGACTTCCAGTCACAAGATGGCAGCCAGGGGGCAGAGCACCTGTCAAGCGGCAGGGCTATCTATTCGGCCCTTGACAGGTCGCCAAAACTCAGTAAGTGGCCCTTTGCCCAAAATAATTGCCTGCCCCTGTCCTAGCAGATAGAAGTCCACTGCATACTGGGGGTGTGGCACTCTACATCAGGGAGAATTAAACATCCTCGACGAGTACCGCGGGCTCAGAGGAGGGGCAGACTGAAGTGCTTTGAGTTAGAATACAAGGCAGTCGAAGGGAAAGGGACTTAACGGTGGGGTCTACTACAGACCACCCAACCAAGGGGAAGAGCTATACTGGGAATTCTTAAATCAGCTCATGGAAATAGTTAGGTCAAAGGACGTGGTCATCATGGGTGACCAGAACTTTTCAGACATCTGCTGGGAAGAGCAGTCAGCCAGGTCTGACCGCTCATGTAGGTTCCTAGTCCAAATGCAGGACCTCCATCTAACCCAGGAGGTGCGCAGCCCCACCAGGGGAGACACCGTGTTGGACCTGGTGCTGGCCCCGGGTGACGACCTGGTGAGGGGGCTGCGGGTGCTCGACCACCTGGGTGACAGTGATCATCGCCTGCTGGAATTCACCATCCAGTGCAAGGTGGCAAAGGCCTACAGCAAGGCAGCAGCCCTAGATTTCAGGAAGGTGGACTTCAATGAGCTAAGGAAAATAGTCGGGGAAGCACTGAGGTCCCGGAGGAGAGGGGAGGGGAGTCAGGTGTCCAAGAAGAGTGGTTGCTCCTTAAGGAGACGATCCTCCAAGCCCAACACGGATCAAAGGGAGCAGAAGGGCACAAAAGCCTCCATGGCTCACCAAAAGCATCCAGGAATGTCTTCTAGCTAAAAGGGAGGTGTACACGCAATGGAAGGGAGGGTCCATCACCAGGGAGGACTATACTACGGTTGCTTGGGACTGCAGAGGGGCAGTCAGGAAGGCCAAGGTGGAGATGGGACTGGGACTAGCTACCCGGATCAAGGACAAGAAGAAGTCCTTTTTAAATACATAGGGGGTAAAAAGAAGGTACCAGGTAACATGGGGCCTCTGCAAGATGTGCTAGGAAATCACACCAGACGACAAAGCTAACCTATTTAACAATTTCTTTGCCTCCATTTTTGTGAGCAGGGACCGGGTCACCCCCCACACTGGGACCCCTGTGGGCCCCAGGAGAGGTGCAACTAGGCCTAGGGTCAGTGAGGATCTAGTCAGGGAACTTCTGGAGGGCCTGGATGTATTTAAATCAGCTGGTCTTGACGATCTCCACCCCCGAGTGCTGAGGGAGCTAGCAGAGGTCACTGCGGGACCCCGGCACAGCTTTACGAGCACTTGTGGTGCTCTGGTGTGGTGCCAGAGGACTGGAAGAGGGCCAATGTGGTTCCCATCTTCAAAAAGGGGAGGAAGGAGGACCCGGGGAACTATAGGCCAGTTAGTCTTACCTCGATCCTGGGTAAGCTTTTTGAGAGAATTATCCTGGCACATGTCCATGAGGGGCCATCAGGGGAAATTATGCTTAGGGGCAACCAACACGGGTTCATTAGAGGCAGGTCCTGTCAGACCAATCTTGTGGCCTTCTATGACCAGGTCACCAAATCCTTAGATGCAGGGGTAGCAATGGACGTAGTCTTTCTGGACTTTTGGAAGGCCTTCAACACTGTCTCTCACCCCGTTCTCATTAAAAAAACTGAGGGACTGTGGTGTCGACATCACCACAGGCAAATGGGTCATCAACTGGCTGGAGGGCCGCACCCAGAAAGTGGTGATGGATGGGTCTTATTTGACCTGGAGGGATGTGGGCAGGGGGCTTGGTCCTCGGGCCCGCACTGTTCAACATCTTCATAAGTGATTTGGACAAGGGGTTAAAAAGCACCCTGTTCAAATTCACAGATGACACAAAGATGTGGGGAGATGTAGGCATACTAGAAGGGAGGAATAGGCTACAATCAGACCTAGACAGGTTACAGGGGTGGGCAGATGAGAACAGGATGGGTTTTAACACTGACAAGTGCAAGATGCTGCACCTGGGGAGGAAGAACCAGCAGCATACCTACAGGCTGGGGAACTTCCCTTTTGTCAGTGCAGAGGCAGAAAAGGATCTTGGAGTCATTATTGATGCCAAGATGAACATGGGCCAGCAGTGTGGGGCTGTGGTCAGAAAGGCCAACCGTACCTTGTCATGCATCCACAGATGCATCTCAGGCAGGTCCAAAGAGGTGATCCTCCCCCTCTATGTGGCACTGGTCAGGCCGCAGCTGGAGTACTGTGTCCAGTTCTGGGCACCGCACTTCAAGAGGGATGTGGACAGCATGGAGAGGGTCCAGAGGAGGCCACTCACATGATCGGGGGACAACAGGGCAGGCCCTACGAGGAGAGGCTATGGGACCTGAACCTGTTCAGCCTCCACAAGAGAAGGCCGAGGGGGGATCTAGTGGCCTGTTACAAACTAGTCAGGGGGGATCAGCAGGCACTGGGGAGGGTCCCTGTTCCCCCCAGCACTACCAGGAGTGACAAGAAATGACGGACACAAGCTGGCAGAGGGTAGATTCAGGCTAGATATCAGGAGGCGCTACTTCACGGTCAAGGCGGGTAGGATCTGGAACCAACTTCCAAGCGACATGGTGCTGGCCCCTACCCTGGGGGTCTTTAAGAGGAGGCTAGATGTACACCTTGCTGGGGTTGTTTGACCCCAGTACTCTTTCCTGCTCCCCATGTGGCTCAGCCCACCGCGGAGCGCAGCCCTGGATCTCCCTGCCTCCCGCCACCGGGCTGCACTCCATGGGGCTGGTGGAGCCGATCGTAGCATAGCGCCAGCTCTGCCCACTGCCAGGCTGCGCTCCGATCTGCTCCACCAGCCCCATGGAACTCAGCCCGGTGGCTGAAGGCGGGCAGAGCCAGCATCGCTCTCCGCCTCCCACCACCGGGCTCAGTTCCCCAGGGCTGCAAGCCACTGGGAACTGAGCCCAGTGCGGGGAAGTGCCTCCCACCGCTGGACTCAGTTCCCAGTGGCTTGTAGCACTGCGTACTCAGCCCGTCCGGGGGAAGTGCCTCCTGCCGCTGGGCTCAGTTCCCCAGTGCTTGGTCCCAGGCAGCAGGAGCAGCCTTCTGTCATCTGGCAGGCAGATCGGGGGCCTGCCCGCACCCCCAGGAGGGATGCGGTGGCTCTGCCAGACTCCTCCCAGTGGTGCGGGCCCCCGATCTGCCTGCTGGATCACAGGGGGCTGCTCCTGCTCCCCGGCTCCTGCTTGTCAGCTGCTTGAGGTGCAGTTTCCTAGAAACCCCTACACCTATCTCCTTGAAAATTGGCAGGCTTCATGCCCTCAGAAAGGGCTACCGTCCCTGCAAGTTTCATCAGCATCAGGCAAGAAATGATAGTTATAGGCTGTTTGGTGCTTCCCCATTATAGACTATGGACAAAATGTCGAAACAGCAAAACCATTTTGACAAAACGGAACGAAACAGCGCTTTCAAACAAAATGAAACGCGAAACAAAACACTGTTCTGTTGAAACGGAAGTCAAAGCAAAATGCTGCTGTTTCGCACAGCCCTATTACTCAGCCAGAGTGACTGGAGAGCTCTTGTAACATTATTGGAAATGGTAGAGCTATTACATGTATAATTTTCCATTCTCTTTTATATTTGGGAAAAGGTCTTTGAAGCAGCAGAACTTAACCTTAAGTGAGTCTATTTTAATGGGGAGGGGGTTATTTATTTGTATCTGTTTAGTTCAGCCCCTGGTGTGTATGCCTGAAATAATTTTCTCCCCCAGAAACATTAAGAGTAAGGATGTCAAACTTGTTTGCCCCCCACCAGGCCAAAATCAGACTGTGGGGCTTTCTGTGGGCCAGATGACCTGTGAACAAGGATGGCGGCATTAATCCCCATGGCTCAGGAACCCACTTCATTATGCAGCTGCTGCTCCCCCACCTCTTCCCCTGGCACCAATTCTAGTTACCATGGGTGACTGAACACCCTGATTTTGTAAGTCGGGGGTGCCTCTAGAAACCACGGTGACAAGCCCCACTGGCTGAATCTGGCCTGCAGAAGAGCATGGTCCAGCTCATGAAAAGCACTAGGGACCTGGTGACACATTTCCACAGGCCAGATGTTTGACACCTCTGATTTAACACCAAGCTGAGTGGAACTTCAGGTTTGTTTCCATGGATAATTGCATTTTTGAAGTCTGGAATAAAATGCCAGTGTATTGCTTATCAATAACGTTACTAAGCTCAGGTATGTGCAAGAGATGAAACCCTCTAAGGATTTGTCTTGCTTTTTGGAAGTATCAAATACCTGAACTTCTGATAAAGGCCTATGAAAATCAAGCCTTCTATCACTAACAGACCCAGCCATAAGTGTTGCTTAGAAAGGTGATTTCCTTGCGTGTATAAATGCACACAATCAATTAACTTTTTTATTACTTACATAAGCCCCATTCAGCTTGGGGCTCACTGTGCTTGACTCAGCAGATACTTATGCAAATACTTCCTACCACACAGAGTTTACAGACTTTGTTAAGATATTAACCATTAAGGCTACGATTTCCAGGCCCCAAAGAGACTTCCAAGTCCAAGTAAAATGAACAGGAATTGGATATCCAAATCACCTTGGAAAACTCAGTCCCGTGTTTTCCTTCTACTGTTAAGGCAGTGTTTAGCTAACTTAAAAGCTAAGTTACAGAAGCAGAAGCTGGAGCTCGCTCAGGTTGGGTTTCATAATTGCAGTGTCCGAGTGGGTTTGATTCAACAGCTCTTGAAATCACTGGGTATCACATGAAGTCCTATATAGACTCTTTGCGTAAACTAAGCAGACCCATGCTGTCCTGTATTTGAGGTAAGAGTTCTTGATGCTCAGCACCTTATCTCCATATTACTAAAAGAATTCATTCGTGTCTTGTGTTACAAGTTCAAGCGTGTGACCTTACTTTTTGTTCCACATAAAGTTTCCGACCATGCCTTGTAGGACACTTAGAGAAATAAGGGAACTCAATAATACTGTGTCCAGTTCCAAGCAAGTTCCCAGCACGCCAGCACCCAGAAATCAAATCTGAAGGATCTGCTGTTACACGACCATTTCCGTGCTCTCCTACTGCAAGAGAATCACCAAGACCTGTAAGGTAAAGTTCTTCTCTGATCCACACTCCCTTCTTCACTGCAGCTGTAGTGTTGCTCAACTAAGCCTGTGTTCGGAGATAATTCAGTGAGGATATAGCATCAGTATTAGCTATGTCCCTGAATCAATGAATTTTCTAATTTTCTAATTGGTGTTGCAAGGTTCAGTCCTCTGTTTTCCACCAAAGACTACCGTTAAGGGGAGGGAGAGTGGCGGGTGTGCGCCCAAAGCCAAATTGTGAAGTCCTACTCAGGTTTTAATGAGGCAAAACTCTTCCTGCTTGATTTGGCCCAGAATTGTCTCTTGAGAAAACACTGCATAAATGTTACCCATAAATGTAACTGGACCAGAAGATGTTGTGGTTCTCGTGTTAATATGAACAGCTATGTGGAGTGTTTGACAAATCATCTTTTATCTAATATTGCAGTTCATCAGATTAGCCATTGCAAATAATTGCTCTGTTAGGTTTTTTCTTAGTTAGTCATCCGGCTATTTCCTGGCAATCACTTTTAGCCACTTTTTTGTGGTTATGCATTATTAACCTAAAAGTCAGTCTGCGCTTTCCTGAACTCTACACTGAAAATGGCATTTATGTGACACAGCCAATGCATAGTCATCTTATCAGCAAGAAACAAACTGTGATAAACAAGTCATCACAACCATAAAATGTGGTTTTTCTTTGTGTAGTTATGCTGACTCAGTGTCTGAAAACAGTTCTATTTTGGCAAAATCCTCTTGAGTTCAGTAATAACCTAAAGAAACTTAACTTAGGACCGAAGTTTCAGAATTGGTCTCATGTTTTAAACTTCTTACTATGCCCACATCATGTGGCTTCCAAATGCTTTTTTTAATGCTCAAGTAACTCTCACTGGCAACCGTTCTGCCCAGCTCCTTTGCCTCTCTACGGGACATGAGAAAGGTGCATCTGTGCCACTCAATGAAGGCATAGTTGTTGCACAAGTAGGTGTACTAGTGCAAGCTTTAGTCTAGCTGTTGTGGGTGACAGTACAGATTTACAGTGCGAGTTAACAACCTGAGTAACTACCTACAGTCTCTAGGGGAGTTGTGCAGTACTTTCTGAAATCTGTACTGCCCTGTCTTCACTGCTAAATGAAAGCTTTGCCCCTCTGCAGTGTAGACGCAGGCTGGAGTCCCCTGCCTTCTTGCACGGAGGCATAGAGGTTGCAGTAACCAGATCATTCTGCAGCTAATGCTTAGTGATGGGTCTGGCTCTCAGGGCCGGCCCACAGTTTTTTGGGGTCCTCTGCAAGGCATAGCTTTGCGGGCCCCGACACGAGGAAGGTATTGGCGGGGGTGGGGGTGTCGAGCGCAAAGGCAGATTAAGGTGTACTGGGGCTCTGGGCAAGCACAAAATTTGGAGGCCCCCTCCCCCGTGGGAGCTGGGCTTCGGGGTGGGGAGAAGGGTGCCTTCCCCTCCTAGTGCTGGCAGGGGAGTCTGGGTGGACCCTACCGGGCTGGGGGGCACATGCCCATCTCTTCTCCCTGCTCCCCACCCCTGCTATGGCCAAGTGTACACATGCACATGGCAGACAATGTTCTTTGGGTGAATCTGATATCTTTTATTAGACCAAATAAATAGTTGGAAACATTTTTCTAGCAAGCTTTCGGGTTTAAAAACCCTTGGTCAGGTAGAGGAAGCATCTGCAGTTGGTGCACGCTCTTCCTGGATGGAACAAATAGTGAAGAAGCCAGAGGCTGGTCTGCATGCAAACCAGTCAGTAAAAATGTAAATTGAGGAATCAATGAGTGAGAGTCAGTGGGTTTTGCGGAATCAATCCTTAAACCACTTGTTACCGAACGAGCAAGTTTTGTCCAAGATACTACAGACTTTCTATGAAAACTTGAAAACACAGACCACCTTTTCAGCAACACCCTCCTAGCCACCACGGATATTACCAGCTTATATACCAACATCCCATATCGGGACAGCATCCAAGCCTGCCTTACATATCTACAAGAGCAAGATGACAACTCTGAGTACAGACCCAAAGATCTTACTGAAATTATATGCTTCATCCTCACATACAATTTCACTTTTAATAACCTACACTTCCTTCAGACCATGGGCACAGCTATGGGCACCAAAATAGGTTCACAATATACCAACCTTTTTATGAGCCACTTGGAAGAAGAATTGCTCAAAGACTACACCATCAAACCCTTGCTGTACTTAACATATATTGATGACATCTTCGTCATTTGGACTGAAACCCTGCAATCTCCGACTGATTTCAATCAGAAATTCAGCAATCATCACCCCTCCATCCGACTATCTTCAGTACTTCAGCACCAACATCTCCTTTTTAGACACGATGATCAGCATCCAGAATGGACCACCTTATACAAGAAACCCTCTGAACAACATATATATCTGCACAGAACCAGCAATCACCCTAAACACACCACGAAACCTGTGATATACAGCCAAGCCCTCAGATCCCACTGAACTTGCACTAAGGAGAACACCTGGGATTGCTACCTCACAAATTTTAAAAAGGCTTTCACTCAACAAGGACACTCGTCCAGAAAGAGAGATGCACGTTTGAAAGAGCCATCTGGATACCACGTGAAGAATTGCTGCAGTGCAGAAGGAAAGCCCGCACGAATCACACACCGCCGACTATGACATATCATCCCGCCCTCAAACCTATATGAAAAATCCTGAAACAACCGCAACCCATACTAGAAGGACACCTAATTCTTAAAGAGGTCTTCCCAGATCCACCCATCCTAGCCTTCAAACAAGTATTGAACCTCACTAACCTCATCACCAGAAGCAAGCTTCCTATGGTTCAAAACACACTGAATGGATCTAGGCCATGTCATGAAAAGAAATGCAAAGCCTGCCAACATATCTCTACCACAAAATATGAGATGTGTATTTAAAGACCTTATCCCTAACATTTTTGAGAGAGGGAAGGGGTTTGAGGGAGGAGATTAAAGACACTGTGCAGTAGGCAAGGCTCAGAAAAGCCATGTGCATTCGAGTTAAGACTCTCTCCTGCAGAACTTGTGTACGTGTTTTCCAGACACGTCAAGTTGCTCACAGATGAGTCACTCTGTCTCAGTTCCCTGTTCATGCAATGAGGAATAATGAACTGATTCACCTTCCCCTCTGTGTCTCTGCTGGCTTGAATGCAGGCTGTGGAGCAGGACATATTATCCTCTGTGTGTGTGTGCACTGCCTGGCATAATAAGACTCTGAGATTGTTACAGAGCTATATAAGCAATCAAAATACTCATTAGGGTTCACTAATGAACAGTGTTTGCAGGGTTAGATTAAAGCATCTTATTTACATTCACATTTCTGTCTTGAATCTCTGGGACCTTTTTCCTTTTTTTTTTTTTTTTTTTTTTTTTAACTTTTCTGACACTACTTTTTGGACTTCCTGAGATGCTGGGGCTGCTTCTGGCCTCGGGGAAATTTTTTATGATACATTTTTTCTGAGCTATTTTTAGTGTAGATCTTGATTTTTACAGGTTCTTACTGCAAAAAGTAAATGAATAATGTAATGTCTCAGGGCCTGGACACATGACATGTTGATACCAGTGTAATCTGGCTTTACACTAGTATGAAAAAAGAGTGGACACACAAGATAACGCCCCCCCCCCCCCCGGTAACCCATTTCCAGGGTAACTTCCTAGAATCCAGTATAGGATTACAGTGGAGAAAAAAAATGCATTAAATTATATCAGGGTAGGGGTAATGGGTCCATTCTTATTGCAGAGTTGCTCTGTACTCAGTGCAAACAAACTAATTTCTTTACTGTCCGAGCCCCCAAGGTCTGGAACAGCCTGCCATCGGAGGTGGTTCAAGCACCAACATTGACACCTTCAAGAGTAAATTGGATGCTTATCTTGCTGGGATCCTATGCCCCCAGCTGACTTCCTGCCCTTTTGGCAGGGGGCTGGACTCGATGATCTTCTGAGGTCCCTTCCAGCCCTAATGTGTATGAAATCTATGAAATTGTTCACTCCAGACATCATAGATGCTAGGGTTGGAAGGGACCTCAACAGATCATCATATCTAACCCCCTGTCTAGGCAGGAAAGAGTGCTGGGGTCACATGACCCCAGCCAGATGCCTATCCAGCCTTCTCTTAAAGACCCCCAAGGTAGGGGAGAGCAACACCTCCCTTGGAGCCCATTCCAGATTTTGGCCACCCTTACTGTGACAAAGTTTTTCCTGATATCAAAGCTAAATCTGCTTTCTGTCAGTTTGTGACTGTAACAGGGGGCCTTCTCGGAGCTGATGTTCCTGTTGCCCCACCCACCTGTTTCTGGGCTAACCGCCCACATTCTTACCTGCCATGCTTTGTTGTTAATTAATGAATTGATGTTAATTAAGCGGGAGGCTGTCCATTTCTTGCCCCAATGCCAGGGGGCGCTATCTGCAGCTCCATTCCTCCCCTACACCGCAGCCCAAGCCTGCAGATGGCATCTAGATGTTATGAATCACACCAGCCCCACACTAGCCCCAGAATCCTCCTGGCAGGGCCCTCCTTTGATCTCTGCTCAGGCAGCCTACGCCACCTTCATTCGGGCTGCCGAGCTCCTTGTAGCTGGCTCCCCTGTCGGGCATAGTCCCTGCTTGGGACCTTCAGCCACACCCAGGCCCTGGCCTCACCTCCAAAGCCAGGCGAGGTCCCAGGCCCACAACTCTGGACTCACAATGGACACCTGGCCCTTTTGACCTTCTTGGTCCTGGCCCCAGCATGGGCCAGTTAAGGGGGCGCTCTACCTCTGGCCTCACTAGCCCCACACTCTCTCCAGGTCCCCCTTCCTGGATGTGGGGAGATGAGGTGACTCACACCATGACTGGTGCTCCAGGGTCTCACCGGGGACTCTCACTCCCCGCCCTTGAGTAGCAGGTCATGGTGCTACCCTGAGATTTTACACTACGCCCCCTCTGGTCAGGGCTCCACCACATGCCACCTCTGCTCAGGGACTTGGGGCTTCCCTCTTCAGGTGGGCTCAGGTGGCCATAGCCATGCCTCGCCCCCTCTACCTCTGATGTCCTCACCCGAAGGTGGTGATATGAAAATCGCGGTTCGTTTCTTTGGAGGCTCACGAATAATAATTCCTCAGGCACACATTGTTAGCAACACAAAGGATATATTTGCAAATAGGGTCAGAGTGAAGACAAAAGACCACTCTGCCCCCGAGGAAAACTCTTAGCTGGCTTTTATCCTTTCCCTCCTGGGCACGTGTGCAGAAGCAGGAACTCTTACAACTCATTTCCGGTTCATACAAACATACATGAAATGACGTCATGTGATCCGTCGCATGTGCATTATAATTAACTACTTAAGTATGCAGGGCGGATAGGCATATATGCATTAGCTAATTACGCATGCTTAGAAAGCTCTCCAGGTTACCAAAAGTTCAAACCCCTCTCTCTTCTCAAGGACACAGCCAATTAAATCACAGCCTCTGTAATCTACATGAGAAAGAAGAGGAAGTTTGAAGGTATGTGTAATTTATTATAGGAAAAAGATAGTAAATTAGCGAGATGTCCTTGGTGGTGTTTCTTCTTATCAGGTACGAGATACAAACTGGGCAGTTCTAAGAACACTCTATTCATTATACATTTTTAATAATATTTCTAACAGTGGGATCTGGGGTTAAGGCGCTCCGACCTACCTTTCACCGGGGTGGTAACTGGCCTGGCATTTCCTGGGGGCTCCTGCACCACTGGGAGCCCCACCAGGCCACCCACTCCCAGCAGGGTGCAGTTTTAGGTCATGCCCAGAACCAAGAGCCTCCTGACCATCACCTACAGCTCCTCTCATACCTCCAGATGATACCAGCAGCCCTCCAGCTAGGCAATGTTGTTGGGCAGCAAAATGCCCTGTTTATATGAGCAGCCCTGAATCCAAAATGGTTGCCCTCATCAGGCACCTGCCGGCTGCCGTCTTCAGGCCCTTAAAGTGGCAGGCACCAACAGTGCTCTGCCACAGTGACCATTGTTCCTTGTTACCCCAAGAGGCATCCTGGTAAACAGAGCATCTCCAATCCCTTGCTGCGTCCTGCTAATGAATTTGTAGGCGGCCACAAGATCACCTCTCAGCCTTCTCTTGCAGGGGCTGAAGAGGTGCAGGTCCCTCAGTCTCTCCTCATAGGGCTTGTCCTGTAAGCCCCTAACCATATGAGTGGCCCTCTGGACCCTTATGAGTCTATCAACATCCTTCTTGAAGTAGAGTGCCCAAAACTGGACGCAGTACTCGAACTGTGGTCTGACCAGTGCCACATAGAGGGGAAGTATCACCTCCCTGGATCTGTTTGTCTTGCAGCTGCTGATGGATGATAAAGTGCAGTTAAATTTCCTGATAATTTCATCACACTGACGACTCATGCTCAACTTGGAGTCCACTATGACTCCGAGATCCCTTTCTGCTTCTGTGCGGCTGAGAGGGTCACTTGCCACCCAGTAGGTGTGGTGGATATTTTTGCACCCTAAGTGCAGCACTCTACACTCGTCCTTGTTGTACTGCATCCTATTGTGTACTGCCCCCTCGTCTAACCTGTCCAAGTCTGCCTGCAATCGTTCCCTACCCTCTGGAGTGTGCACTTCACCCCACAATTTAGTATCGTCTGCATACTTGGACAGAGTATACTTCACATCCACATCCAAGTCACTGATGAAGATATTGAAGAGTACAGGTCCAAGGACCAAACTCTGCCATATCCCCCTATCCACATCCTTCCAGGTTGATACTGACCCGGCTACTACCACTGTCTGGGTACAACCACTAGGTCAATTTGCCACCCACCGGACCATGTAAACTGTTCAGTATTTTTCACATCGGTGCAGAAAATCAAGGTAAGACTGGGGTGTTAAAGCATTGAGTATCCAGGAACTTAGACTGGAAACTCTCTGGGACAAGGCACTGTATCCATAAAGCACAGAATCAGAGATCCGGGTTTTCCATTCACCAAGCATTGACCCTGAGATGTTGCGGAGTCACTTGGAAGGACTGGATGCATTTAAGTCAGCAGGCCCGAATGAGCTCCATCCGAGGGTGCTGAAGGCACTGGCCGATATCATTGCACAACCACTGGCAAGAATATTTGAGCACTTGTGGCACACAGGACAGGTCCTGGAGGACTGGAAAATGGCCAGCGTGGTCCCTATTTTCAAGAAGGGGAGGAAGGAGGATCCAGGCAACTATAGGCCAGTCAGTCTCACTTCCATCCTTGGCAAAGTCTTTGAAAAGATTATTAAGGCTCATATATGTGAGAGCCCAGCAGGAAAAATTATGCTGAGGGGAAACCGGCATGGGTTCGTAGCGTGTAGATCATGCCTGACTAATCTAGTCTCTCTTTATGACCAGGTTACAAAACACCTTGACACAGGAGTAGGGGTTGATATCATTTACTTAGACTTCAGGAAGGCCTTCAATATGGTATCCCACCCCATACTGGTGAACAAGTTAAGAGGCTGTGACTTGAATGATTACACAGTCCAGTGGGTGGCAAATTGGCTAGAGGTCGTACCCAGAGAGCGGTGGTGGATGGGTCGGTATTGACCTGGAAGGGAATGGGCAGTGGGGTCCTGCAGGGCTCGGTCCTTGGACCGATAATCTTCAATGTCTTCATCAGTGACTTGGACGAGGGGGTGAAGTATACTCTGCCCAAGTTTGCAGATGATACAAAACTGAGGAGAAGTGGACACACTGGAGGGCAGGGAACAACTACAGGCAGACCTGGACAGGTTGGACAAATGGGCAAAAACAATAGAATGCGATTTAACAAGGAGAAATGCAAAGTGCTGCACCTAGGAAGGAAAAATGTCCAACACACCTACTGCCTAGGAAATGACCTGCTCGGTAGCACAGAAACGGAAAGGGATCCTAGTGGACTCCAAGATGAACACGAGTCGTCAGTATGACAAAGTCATCAGAAAAGCTAACTGCACTTTATCGTGCAGCAGCAGATGCATGACAAACAGAACCAAGGAGGTGATACTTCCCCTCTATCGGGCACTGGTCAGACCGCAGTTGGAGTACTGAGTCCAGTTTTGGGCACCGCACTTCAAGAGGGATGTGGATAACCTGGAGAGGGTCCAGAGGAGGGCCCCTTGTATGGTTAAGGGCTTGCAGGCCAAGCCTTACAAGGAGAGACTAAGGCACCTGGACCTCTTCAGCCTTCACAAGAGAAGGTTGAGAGGCAACTTGTGGCTGCCTATAAATTCATCATGAGAGCATAGAAGGGAATTGGCAAGGCTCTACTCACTAAGGCGCCCCAGGGGGTCACAGGAAATCATGGCCATAAGCTAGCAGAGAGGAGATTTAGACTGGACATTAGGAGAAGCTTCTTCACAGTTAGAGTGGCCAAAATCTGGAATGGGCTCTCAAGGGAGGTGGGGCTCTCCCCTACCCTGGGGGTCTTCTAGAGGAGGTTGGATGGGCATCTGACTGGGGTCATCTGAACCCAGCACTCTTTCCTGTCTATGCAGGGGGTCGGACTCGCTGATCTATTGAAGTTCCTTCTGACCCTAACAGCTATGAATCTATGGAAAAACATGAAAAATCACAGATTTTCTCCTTCAAAGGGGAAAACTGTGGGAAATGATGTGTTTCCCCTTGCAGGCTGGCAGAGTTCCAACCTGCAAGGGGCTGCTTGGGGCTGGAGGGTAGCAGGAAGAGGAGGAGACAGAGGAGGACAGTCAGGCAGGGGCACCATATGCATGTGCCTGCACACACATGCATGTGCCAACTGGCAACGGTGAGAGCAGCTCCCGCAGCTCGCTCCAGGTAAGACTATGGGGCAGGAGTGGGGAGGGCAGAATGAGGCCTCCACAGTGACAGAGGGAGGGAGTGGGATGGGACTGGGGGCAGTGCTGGGCGCTGGGGCAGGAATGTGTGGCCATGGGGGCCAGGGAGAAGAATGGAGCCATGGGCTGCTTGTCCAGGCGGTGGCAGCAGGGGCCAGTTCTCCGCCACTGCACGCACTCCCAGGGTGGGGGGTGGGGGGGCACATGGCCCTCAGATTTGTGTGGGGCAAAGGCAGATGTGGGCTGCCTGTTGAAGTCTTGGGGCTCCTCACCCTGCTGCCCTTCCTCCCAGGGGCCTCTATGTCCCCGCAGCTGGGACCCAAAGCAGGAGGGCAGATTGGCACAGGGAGGCTCAGTGCTGCTGCTGGGAGCCCCGTGCTGGCCATATCACCATGGCATGGTGACCCCTGCCCACCTGACAACAGCAGGCAGCACAACTCTGTGCTACTGCCCCCGCTGCTGCTGGATGGGCAGGGGGTGCCTCCTGCCATCACCCCTGCTGCTGCCAGGTAGGCAGGGGATGCCTCGCCATAGTAGGGCAGCCAGCATGGGGCTCCTGGCAGTGGCACCAAGCCTCCACCGTCCTGTGCTGGGTTCTGCCTGCAAGCTGTGGAGGCCCCTGGGTGGAGGGAGGCAGGGTGGAGAGCCCTGAGCCCACAGCTGGCAGCCTGCATCCGCCCCTAGCCATGAGCTGCACTCCAGCCATGCCACACGCAGGGGAGGGAGGGCCAGCCTCCACACTCTGCTCTGACCGCAGCAGCCACCACCTCTCACTAGTGGCAGCCAGGGCTTGGATGCTGCTGGGGGGCCTTGGCCCTGGTCCCATAGCCCTGGCAGCTGGAGGCCCCCTCCAGCAGGGCTGGGGTGGGGTAGGGGGCTGCGATTCATGAGTGAGGGGGCACCAGCAGGCCTGGGGGTGGAGAGCGAGGGGCACCAGGGAGCTGTGGGTCAGGATTGAGGGCCACCGGTAGAGCCAAGGGACTGTGAGTCAGGAGTGACAGACACCAGCATGGGCAGGGTGTAGGGCATCAGTATATCAGGGCTACTCATCACCCCAAAGCTGGGGGAGCAGCCACAGTTGGACCCGCATCCTGGTGAACAAAGAGGGCAGGGGGAGCTCTGATTTTCTATGATAAAAAAACCAAAATCTAACACTGAAATGTATAGGTATTTAGAATTTATCTTACTATAATGACTGAGGCACTGGTAGGCTTCCACATTGCTTTAAAATTGTAAATATATCAAGAAAACATACATACATATATACATAGTGGCATTTCATTTTAATCATATAAAAAGATTTGGGGATTTTTACCCAGAGCATTTTGACTTTTGATCATAGAATTTGTGATTTTTAAAATGGAAAACCAGGATCCCTGCATATAACATACCTTTGGGGGCTGAAAAAATAATAACTTGTCATCCTAATAGTATCTGTTCCTCTAACAACTGTGACGGTTCAGGGGTTGGCAATGATCTTTAAAATCCTGAGCACTCCGAGATCTTGTTATCCAGGATCCCCTCTCCCCCTGCTGCAGCAGTTAAAGCGGGATGGAAGGCACTCACCGTGCTCTCACCAAGAGGACCTTGGGAACAGCCCAGCAAGCCGAAGGGCATTGCTCACCTTGCTTTTTTGTTTGTTTGCATTGCATGTGCTTTTTGTTTCCTAAATAACTTTGCTGTGAGTGCTCCTGGTGGCAGCAGCAGTTTGAACTAGTCCTACTCATTTCAGGCAACTTTTACTATGTGCTGGCGCATTTATAAGCAAGCCGCAGCTACAGCCGCAGACAGCAAATTTGTGAATGAATGCAAAGTAGTCTGGCTTGTGTACCCATGTGAAACTGTTCTGTCTTAAGGCGTAACAAGTGTGCGATTAGCACCTGTTAAAAGCGTGTTTATCCAAAGCGTGTGCAGCTGTGTGAAGTGATTCTCTAGAGCTGGGGGAAAACCCTTGTGGCCGACAAACCCCTGTGATGGAATTGTCTGGTGTGCCCTTGCCCTTGCCAGGGTCCTTTCTGCGAGTGCATGGATGCAGATGAAATCCTGGACACGAAAAAGGACAGTTTGCTGTGGGACCACTTCCAGATAACCTTCGACCAGTCCTATGCACAGGAGGAAAGTGCAGACCGGTGGGAGAAGGCTGTGCCGCAAGTGAAGTGATCAGCGGCAGGGGGGAAATGTTAGGATGAGGAAGGCCATATTCCTCCAAATGCGTACAGAGCTGTCCTCAGAGCTGACATGTCAACATGAGGGTCCCACTGAGTATAGGGAATCAGCTGGCGATAGCGATCTGAAAGCTGGCAGTCCCCAGCTCCCACTTGTCTGTGTCCTGCCAGGTCAGCATGGGCCAGTTTCCTGCTGAAGTTGCTGTTTATGACACATGCACCACTCTCAGGAAAGCACTCAGTCCATGGTTCCTAAGGCTTTCAGTCCCTGAGGAGGCCTTTAATATATTCATACATGTAAGGCTCCATAAATATATGGGGAGGATCAATAAAACAAATATCCCAGTTCATTGCCCCTCAGCCGGGGCTTGGAGCTCGTCAACTGAAAGAGCATTGGCTGGCGTGTCTCCCAGCACAGAGACCAATGCTGTGATCGGTCTCACACTGATTCTTAGCCACTCAGCCTACCCACTGCTCCTGTGGCTCATGGAAAAGCCCTGCACAGCTGTTCAGCTGCTGGTTAAGGACAACTGTGAAAGATGCCTTTGGGCAGATTCAGGCCAGATGGAGAGCACTTAGTGTTTGGCTGGATGTGTTAGATCATCATCTTCCAAGACGTTGCTGGCTGGCTGCACTTTACATGCTGGGCAGAGAAGGCTGAGTCGCTTTCCTGGTAGTTTGAACACCCACAGCCCTGGCAACAACAATGAACAGCAGCATCTAATGGAAAGCCTTGCCTACTTGCCTCAAGGAGAATTAAGGACTGTAGGCTGTCTTCAAAGGGCAGGCTCACCCAAGCCATGTTGTGACTTGCACTAGGATGCACCTGCCTAATGAAAGGCGACAATACAGTGAATCAAATGAGGGCGATGATGTTCTTAATTTAAACAAGCCAGAAGGACCAGGTGCAAAGCAGCCGCAAGACGCTGTGCAGCAACATCAAATGTGCTGGGAGGATGGAGGGGGCAAAGGGAGGGGAATGATGCACAAGCCCAAATGACAAGACAGAGTGTACTGGAGCAGCAAAGGCAGAAGTAGGGCAATAGGGGGTGAACTATGTACAACAGGTCGTGCAGATATGGTGGGATGTGCAAGGGAGAAGCCCTGATGTCCTTTGCATGATCCTGGGTCCTGAGAAGTGATGTGCAGCCCAGGTGGGAGTTGGATGAGTCAAAGGAGCTCACATCCCTGCCGACTAGGAGCTGGCACTTGCATTCTCTGTTCTCCAGAGGCTGCACCAGACTCAGTGACAGCTCCTCAGTGCAGAAATGTCTGGGAGGGGGCAGTTACCAAGAGCTGCTGAGGCCGGGACACTGCCTCCTTGCCAGGTCATGCATTTGAGCATGGGTGGTGCACTTCCTTCTCATCATGCAGAGGCCAGCATTTATCCTGGCCTGCCTGTGAGAGGTCCATCTGGCTTGGATGGTGTCCTCCCGCATGCCCTGCAGCAGTGATCCTGGGGGGCCTCTGTCTCTGTCTACCAACCTTCTACAGCCCTCATAGGCCTCTCTCATGGGAGGCCAACTCTGCTAGCGTCTTCTTTCTTCTCTTCCTCGTGTCCACTCAGGACCAGGCAGCATGTGAGACCTTGGTGCTCTGCGAGTATATAGCAAGATATATATACATGGGGTAGAAAAGAGCCCAGAATAAAGGGGACCCTAAATGAGACAAATCTGATCCTGAAGTTTCTGCCAGGGGCATGGAGAGGTAGGTAAAAGTGAGAAATCCTTTTCCACAGACCCATGCTACAGGTGGGTTGGAGGACAGAGACAGTGATTTTTGGAAATAAAAAGGCAGAGGAATATCCCCAGTACATTTGGGAGCTCTGCAAAACTGATTTAAACAGAATTGCTCTTATGATTCAGCCAGAGAATGTCCCCAGGGGAAAAATTATGATGCCAGCATGGGCTTATTCAAATAATCAACGACCACTTCTGATTGGAAATTTTCCCCTGAGCTAAAGCAAATCTGTGGGCCTTTTTTACTACCCTATTTTTCAGTTTCATATACTAAAACTGGATTTGCTCTTTTAAAGACTGCCCCCTAATTTATTTCTCTTTAAAATGAAACCCACTTACTTAGCAAAAACCCAGATGAGAAGTAGCAACACACAAGGAATGGAATTCCACCCAGAGCTATCACCTATGTCGACCTATAAAAACAAGTATTGTAAACAGCTCAAGAGGAAGTTAAATCAAAACTGTAGAGCCAGTTATCCCTGAAATCTGTGGAAGCTTGAATTACATTCTGGTTTTTCTTCCTGGCTTCTAGGCCTATTGTGATTCCAGTACCTCCACATTTTGGAGAAATTCCTGTCTGAATATACCCTTAGCAAAGTTTTCAACACATGACGTGCTTATTAGCAAGATACAGAAGGACAGCCAGTACTGTGAGATGGATCCATAGCTGCTTGGATCATCACACTCAACGAGTAGGTAGAGGGCTGGGGCACATGACTGATGAGGAGAGACTGAAGGAACTGGATTTATTTAGTTTGGAGGAAAGACAACTGGGAGGGGATTTAATAGCAGCCTTCAGCTACCTGAAGGGGTGTTCAAAAGAGGATACAGCTGGACTGTTCCCAGTGGTGGCAGATGACAGAACGAGGAGCAACGGTCTCAAGTTGCAGCAAGGGAAGTTTAGGTAAGATATTAGGAAGAATTTTCTCACTAGGAGGGTTGTAAAACACTGGAGCAGGTTACCCAGAGAGGCTGTGGATGCTCCATCCTTGGAGGTTTTCACAACCTGTCTAGACAAAGCCTTGGCTGGGATAATTTAGTTGGGGCTGGTCCTGCTTTGGGCAGGGCGTTGGACTAGATGACCTCCTGAGGTCCCTTCCAGCCCTCATTTTCTGTGATTCTGTGATTCTAGTCATCAATGCTTCATTATCTAGGTTGGGTTCCCAAGGGGTGTGTCCTGGGTCTGGTATTGTTTAATAGCTTTATTAATTACTTGAAGGATGAAGTTGAGTATACACTTAGAAAATCTGCAGATGCCACCAAGCTGAGTGGGGTAGTAGAAACTCTGGAGAGTAGGATTAGGATTTGGAATGACTGGGATAAACTGGAAAAATGCTCCAACGCAGGGGTTGGACTAGTTGACCTCCTAAGGTGCTTTCCAGCTCAGTTTTTCTATCTGAAAATATTCCTAGAATGGGGAAGTATAACTACTGTAATAGAGGGTTGGTGGTTCATCATTGTCAATCATTTTCTCCATGTTAATTTTGATAATGAGTTTCCATATGGCTATAGAGTTCAGTTGTTATAAGGAGTGTTTTCCTGCGCACATGACAGCAAGTGTCTGGCTGGCCTAAAAGCTGTTTGTTCCTTTCTTCTGAGCTGTCTATTCTTCTTGAACTAGCTAGAGACAAATTGATTAAAATATAGTTGGACCATCATAGATCACCTTTCACCATAGTGCTTTATCACAAGCATCATGTGCCCATGTGGCAATAGAAACACCACATTTTGAGAGCAGACTATAGGAAGTCTTTGTATCTGTTAAGCTGCTGCTCACAAAAGTGTTTATCAAGCGTCATTTCACCACAGCATGCCTTTCTGAGCAGCCTGGCATCAGGCATTTGGAGTGGATGGCCAGCTCACTTCAACTGCACCTCTGTTATTGTTGCCTCTGTGGCTGACTTATTTGGTCCTTTAGGATAGTGGTTCTCAACACTTTTGACTCCATCCCTTTGTGAATTGAATGGCACCCAGTTTCAAAAACTAATGTATATATTACAGTGTTTAACTCCTTGCAGAGGATCCAGGAGGGGGTGGGTCAGCCAGGCAGAGACAAACCTGAGCCTATGCTTAACTGCTTAGCTTATCTTTGTATTTCCTCACACCTTGTGGCACTCTTCATATGATCTGGCAGCACCCCAGCGCGCCACAGCATCCTGGCTGAGAATCACTGTTTTAGGACCTCGATATCTGGTCCCTTGTGCCACCAGTAAACCATCACGTTCTGGCAACTGTAAGTGGTCCTGCTCTCATGCATGAAGTAAAACCATTGCTTTATATACCTTGAGTTTTGTTGCAAGTTTAATGGCACATTTCCCCCCCAGCTTCACCTGGAGCCTTCCAAAAGCACTTCTGGCTTTGGACAGTTTATGGTTCCTTTCCTTATGTCAGAGTGCATCACATGACATGGTGCTTCCTAGGAAGATGAATTTATGCATTGCAGACAATTAATCCCTATCAATAATTATGTTGGGTCACATAAGGTTTGCCAAAAGCTGGCCAGTGTATGACCTCTGTCTTCTTGAGACTAACAGTAAGACCAAAATTCTTACAAGCCCTGAAAAATAGTCCATGATGACTTTGACATCCTCCTCCCTGTGGATACAAAAGGCATGATCACCAGAAAACAAAAGCAGGAAACAGGTATTACTTCGGGGCTGAAGGCAGCAAAGATCATACAGTTTTCCATTCATCCTGAAATATATATATCTCCTTTGTCCAAGTGTACAAGCAGACAGGGCACTAGACAAAGCTAAGGCTATAATGCTCAGGTGTCCATATGTCCTATCTGGACAGTCCCAGATTTCAGAGGCTAGTCCCAGCTGGCTACTGGGAGTTATAATGGGTGTTCTGGAAATGCAGGGGCACAGGGTGCAGCCTGGCTAGGAGTCGGAGTGCCACAGGGCACCGTGCAGGGTGGTGGTGGGGAGCAGTGAGCAGGACAGCAGTGCCCTGGATTTGTCCTTGCAGAGGGCAGTGTCCTGGATTTCCCAGACGATGTCACAGAATCAGAAAATATTGCCAGGATTTTCATATGGCCAGCCTATATAATACAGACCTGTTTGACCCTGTTAGCAAAATGGTTGGTGGTATCAGCATCACCCACCAGTGACGCAAGTTAACAGTCATGGAACTGTCAGATCACTTGGATACACTTCATGATAACGCACTTGGGTTAAAAGGCCCTCTCTGCTGACTGCATCACAACCTCCATGAGTCAACAAAGGCATAATAACAATCTAGATTTTGTTCTTGATACTTTTCCTGCAACTGCCTAGCAATACAGACAAACCAGATTAATCATATCTTTGCCTTCCATAAATCTACACTGACTACTGGGCAAGAATCTCTCAGCTACATGGTTAGCCTAATAATCTGAGATTATATGAGCAGGGATTTTCCCTGCAATGACAAGCAGGGCATTTTTATTTTGATCGTCACACGCTTATCTGTTGCCTTGTCTTTAAATCGATTCAAAGATTCATAGATGCTAGGGTTGGAAGGGACCTCAACAGATCATCGAGTCTGACCTGCCCTGGGCAAGATAGAGTGCTGGGGTCAGATGATCCCAGCCAGATGCCTATCCAGCCAGATAGATGATGGATACATCTCTTGAGTTCTTGTGGGAAGTTTTCCTTCTACCAAAACAACTAGAAAAAATCATCCAGTCAAGTCCTCCAGTGTGATATATCACAGGAGGAAACACAACAGAACCTGGTGATTTGGTATTAGAGAGAAACTTCAGCTTCAATAGTGTCTGCAAATGCAGGTTCTTCAGGAAGAGACACCAGGATTATGTTTTTCATATAACTTCATTTCCTGTGCTGGACTGTTGATCAAGAGGTCCTTAAAACGACAGGAAGGATGGATGAACTAACTGTTCAGCAAGGTGTAACCATCACTGCTCGTTATAAAATAGAGTTACTGGACAAGGAGCTGTAGACTTTGTCCCTCATGCCTACCAGCATCCAGCTGGATTTCATCGACTTTATTATTCCACTGCTCAGGCAGGGGGCTGGACTAGATGACCTCTGGAGGTCCCTTCCAGCCCTACCTCTCAATCACTTCTATGTCCACTTATCCTGCCTAGCTCTCAGCTTTGTTTGGAGTTATCTGCACTTACTATTATATGCAGCTTCCATTGCTGTTGATGACAGATCTCTTAACCTTGATTGGTACAAAATGAGCTTTTCATCCAGCAATTATTCCCATATAACTTTCACCAAACTACCCCTGAGGTTTCCTAATGTTTGGCCTTAGACTCTTATTGGCTGCAGAGTATAAGGTATCCCAAATGTTTTTTCCAGTCCATTTCTATAATTCCAGAAGCTGCCGTAATAGTGCTAAGATGTTCCTTTACTCCTAAGGCTTCTTAAATTGCTTTACACTTAAGTTGGTTGGGCTTTGCTTCTTTGCAGCATCTGAAGCCAAGCTAGCTTGGTGCTGAAATATTGCTTGGGAAAGTCTATGGTCAGTCCAATGTTCTGATCTCCTTGTGGTTCATGCAGTCTTAATGTCTGTGACATCTCTCTGACAAACCAACATATAATTAATCAAATACCAATGTTTAGAGCAAGGGTGCATCCATGAGGTCTTCTGTTTATTTGGAGCTGTGATGGGGTTCCCTTCCCCGCTACTCTGGAAGCATGTAGCAGTGGGAAGGATGGCCCTTTAAAGGCAAAAGATTGGCTCTGCCCACATCAGAGTATATAGGGAGCAACCTAGCACAGGGCCGAGAGTGAGGCTTTAGGACAGCAAGGAGTGATGGGTTCCAGAGCCAGTGTAGACTGTTCCCAGTAGGCAGGCACAGATTAAGGAGACTATAGGGCAATGGAGAAGGAGATTGTTGAGATGACCAAAGTGGCTGGTCCAGATAGTCATGCTAAAGGGTGAAGGCTGAGGATCCAAAGGTGAGCCTGGACAGGTGGCTACATTGGGCGGGGGGGGGGGGTGAGATGGGAAGCTTAAATGTTGGAGAATCACAGATAAGGAAAAGACCCAAGGGCTGTAAGGAGTGGTAACTCAACCTGCAGAGATAGACAAAGAGTCTTGATCGAGAGTGATGGGCCCACTTCTCAAGAAATGGCACCACTGAGAGGAGACCTCACCAAAGACTAACCTCACTGTTAGCTGTTGGAATAATTTTAGGAATAGGTTAGGCAAGCAGTTGTATGGGATGGTTTGAGTAGAGATAGTCCTGTCTTGACCAGGGGGTTGATGTAGATGACATCCTAAGGTCCCTTCCAGCCCTGTTTTTCTATGATTCCATCATGATTCTATGATCAAGGCTTGGAAGGTGACGGTAGACAGCGGGGGTAGATAAGCCGCCAGTTACAGAAGCCCAAAGAGTGTGTTGGTGATACCCAGCTGATATTCTTCACACATTTAAAGATGCAATATTCCACTTCTGTTACTCTTGACCCTATGGCCAAGTCTACGAATGACTCCTCTCTCGGCCTGGTAATTCTCAGCATCAACACAGCCATTATAGTGACCCATGACAACGAGTTTGTTTTCTCAGGGAGCCTGTGAGATGATATAACATAGGTTTTCATAAATTGGAATAAAAATTCATCAAGATTTTTCATGGTTGGAGCATCGGTACTAATAACAGTGGCATATCTCTCATTAGTCAATGAGAGTCTGATGGTCAATTATCCCATTAGGTAAATCATTTCAACCTTGGATTCCAACTTCAGTTTCACAGTGAAGCCCAACCCCAGCTTCTCTACATTCTTCTTAGAAGGCCAAATCCAAAGAAAGATATATCCTGCTGTAGTTGTTTAGTTGCATTATTTTTCCAACCATACTTGTGGGATTCACATCAGCTGCAATAAACTGACCAGGAATTATAGGATCATAGGAATGTAGGGCTGGAAGGGACCTCATTAGGTCATCTAGTCTAGCCTGCTGCTCAAGGCAGGATCATCCCTGACTAAACCATCCCAGCCAAGTCTATAACCTGCTTTTGAAACCTCACTCTCCGCTTACTTCAAGTGAACTCAGTGGCCAGAGAAGATTGGAAGAACTAGAAATGAAGGCACCTATAACAGATGGCCTGACTTTCCTAATGTACCTGTAAGAGCAACCTCTACTTTCCAAATAGCATGGCTTTTTTTGTCTTCCCAGTGAGAAAGATCAATGTATATCCATCTGGTCTGACACAGTAAATGGCAAACACAAGCACAGGAAATGTTTTTGGTTGTAGCTGTGTTGATCTCAGTGTTGCCCTGTGGGGTCAGGCCAACACTCAGGATCTCAATATCATGCTTTTAGACAGGAGGGCATAGATTTCATAGACATTAGAGCTGGAAGGGACCTCGGAAGATCATCGAGTCCAGCCCCCCACCCAAAGGGCAGGAAGTCAGCTGGGATCATAGGATCCTAGCAAGATAAGCATCTTGAAGGTGTTCAATGTAGGTGCTTGAACCACCTCTAATGGCAGGCTGTTCCAGACCTTGGGGGCTCAGACAGTAAAGAAATTCTTCCTTATGTCCAGCCTGAAACAGTCTTGCAGTAGTTTATAACCGTTCAACCTCGTCATCCCTTGGGGTGTTCTGGTGAACAGACGTTCCCCCAGATACTGGTGGTCGCCCTTGATAAACTTATAGGTGGCCATCAGATCACCCCTGAGCCTACGCTTTTCCAGGCTAAAGAGCCCCATGGCTCTCACCCTGTCATCGTAAGGTCTGTTTTCCTGACCTCTGATCATGCGCGTGGCTCTTCTGTGGACTCTCTCACGCTTCACCACATCCTTTTTGAATTGTGAAGCCCAAAACTGGACACAGTACTCCAGCTGCAGCCTCACCAAGGCTGAGTACAAGGGGAAAATGATGTCCCAGGATTGGCTTAAGAAGCATCTATGGATGCAAGCCAACATTTTGGTCGCTTTACTAGCCGCAGCATCGCATTGCAGGCTCATGTTCAACTTGTGGTCAATGGTGACCCCCAAGTCTCTTTCTTTCATAGTGCTAGCCAGCATAGCACTGCCAAGCCTATAAGGGTGCTGCAGGTTTTTCCTTCCAAGGTGGAGAACCTTGCATTTTTCGGTGTTAAACACCACCAGGTTCTCGTCCGTCCATTTGCTGAGCCTGTCCAGGTCAGCCTGGATCACCTGCCTGTCTTCTGATGTGGATGCTTTGCCCCAAAGTTTGGTGTCATCGGCAAACTTGGCCAGTCCGCTTCTGACTCCAATGTCCACATCATTAATGAAGATGTTGAACAATATGGGTCCAAGGACAGACCCTTGGGGATCCCACTGGTCACAAGGCACCATGATGACTGTAGTGTACACAGGGCATGGTGTACAACTGCACATGCACACACTCAAAAATCAATTAGGTACATATACACACATACACTACCAACTCAGGCACATACACATCCAAGATTACCAGCCTAGGCACATTCATACCTATTATGAATTCAAGTACATACACACTACACGCACCAAAAATTAGACAACAATCAGTTGTCAATACCCACACACCCAATACACATACACGGATCACTAATATGTATATCGTACACACAATGATATATATATTCACCAGTTCACACACAAACCACCTACATACACACGGGTGAGTTCCTAACTTGGATGGTGCAGTATGTATGTGTGTGTTTGGGGTACTCGGGGGTAGGTTAAGGTGAGAGAGAGTTGAAGTGTAGGGAGTGAAGCTGGCTGAGGAACTGAGGCTTGGGGTTACTTAAGGTCAAGTGGCCCCAGGGTTACCTGAGGTCACTGGTACAGGGGAAGAAGCCCGGTGGCAAGGAGGAGATAGCCAAGAAAGAGAGAGAGGCAGAAACCTGTGAGCTTGGGGCTGGAAACTGAGGCAGACAGCTGGGAGCTTGGGGCTGATAAATAGTGGCAAGGAGGAAACAGTCAGGAAACAGACAAAAACCCAACTCAGGGTTTCAAAATAACAGGTTTATTAACCAGACAACACATTACACAGCCCCCTGAAGTTATTGGCGTGCACACACACACACACACACACACACACACACACGCTGGTAGCAGGAGAAAGAGACTCAGTGGAAGGGTTGGAGTCCAGGTAGGGAAGAGAAACAGAATCCAAGTCCTTGGATGAAGAGAGTGTGGGAGTGATAGCTACCTATCCAGGCTGGAAAGGGGTCTTTGTACAGCAGGTATTGTCCAGAGGGGGTCACCGGCAGAGCCTCTGAGTGGATATGTGGTGTGGTGCTGGTCCAGATGGAGAGGGCATCCCACTGGGTCTGTCTTCACTACTCCTTTTTATTGGGCAGACTACCTATAACCCTAGTGACAGGGGAGTGCCCAGGCAAGTCAGCCCCTGGTGTACTGAGCATGTGCACTCCTAGGTAAGGACATGCAGTTTCAGGTGTCTGTGATGGTGGGTTGACTGATTTCTGCAGCAGTCTTTGTTTTCCAAATCTTGACCCAGGGAGGGTCAATGCAGGGTGATGGTTGGGTCATCGAGTTGATGGTTTGGTCATTCAGAGGGAGCTATTTTTAGACCTACTGCCATTGTCTCTCAAGTACCCTCATCCATACCCATTCATTCAGGAACCAAGTTACATAGGAGGGGTAGGTATGAGTCATAGGTTACAACATACTTACACAACAGTGCATGGGGACAAGATGGGAACCTGACACACAAAATGGATACTTGACATCACGCATGCCAACCCACACTGCAGGCCAAAAATCATACAATGTTAACATGAAACAATAAAAATCAATGCACAAATGATAGGAATACAATATAATACAATATAAAACAGTAAAAATCAATACAAACATAAGAGAACATTATTTACAATATAAAAAGGGACTTACTACAATAATAGCATGCAAGAACTTAGCTTAGCTTACCTAGTACTACTTGTAATCACTTATAAGGGATAGAGAGGGCAGAGAGAAAGTCAGAAATGGTTAGGGAAAGGGGAGGGAATGTATTTTAAAAAATAAAAACTGGGGGGTTGCTACATCAGGACATAGGCAGGCAAGGTTCTTTGGGCAGATGTGATATCTTTTATTAGACAGACTAAGTACTTGGAAAAAATGTTCTTTGCAAACTTTCGGGGACAGACACCCTTCCTCACACATTGGGAGAGCAGCAGAGTCTCCCAAATATCATCCCAAATATAACTGTTTTGATATGCAAAGATCCCAATGGCTATTGCCTAAGCACACCTGAAAGTACCTTGAAACTATCTAGCTGATAGATTTATTGTCAGCCTGACTACCAAATACACATTCCCAGTGAAAAAGAACTGATTCATGAGTCATTTAATGCAGTGCACATGGCCACGAGAGGGCACCACAACCCAATCTATTTCACCAGTGGTCACACTGGATCTCTCAGCCATGGAAAGAAAAAGCATGTCTCTCAATTCTGCTTTGCTTGTTAATGCAAATGTGTCAGATTCCATGACACAGATCTTCCTCACTCAAAAAAGGGTGAGCATGGGCATAGGTATGTGTGGCGGTGAGTGTGAGTGCGGGTGGTTTGGAAAGAGAGAAAAGCAAAAAGACAATTTTAACCTGTGCCTCACCAAAGATGTGTCAGGTATCCATGTTATAGCTGTATTGGTTTCGAGGAAAAGGCAGTCGGGACTCGTAGTAGAGACGATATCTTTTATTAGACCAACAAGATTTTTGCAAAAAAATTTCTTAAATTGCAAGCTTTTGGGCACAAACACCCTTCATCAGGTGTTTGTGCCTGATGAATGCCTGATGAATGGTGTTTCATTCAATGCCTGATGAAGGGTGTTTGTGCCCAAAAGCTTGCAATTAAATATTTTTTTGTGCAAAAATCTTGTTGGTCTAACAAAAGATACCATCTCTACTACGAGTCCTGATCACCAAAGATGTTAACTCATGTCTCACAGGGCTGTATGGGAGAAAGCAAATCATGATTTAGTTAAAAAGGAGAGAAGCAAAACAGATATGTATTTGTTTCTAATAAACAAGTCTCTGAGGGCTGGAGAGGGGGGTTGAAGGGAAAAGACAACTCCAGCACTGCAGAATGACCACTTTTGGTGATGCCCCATAGGAGATAATGCTCTCCACCTCTGACCTTGTCAGGACCAGCTGAGCCATGTGTAAGGTGGAGTTGAAAGATTTATGTATCCAAGGCAGTGGCTCTCAGTGTTTCCTTTGGCTAGTTGTTTTACAACAGAAAAGGATGTCAAGACGTCCCTATTTACTGTACAAGGGACTGTTGTGATTGTAACCCAGCAGGGTCTGTTATAATTGCCAAGGGAGGATGCAACCTCCAGTCCGCAAACTTGCAATTGGAGGCATTTCTACAGAGCCCATCACCTTTGGTATCTAAACTCTAAACGACCACTGAAAGAGTATTGCCCTCCATACATAGCTGCATTACTGCTCACTACTACGTTACTAAGTCTTGTGATGCCTATTGCAAGTTTCATGAGATTCAGTGTTGTTCTTAAAGCCCCGGCTGCTAGACTTAAGGGAGTGCATGAAAATATCAGCTTTCAGGTTTTATAAAAGGGTATTTCTAAGCCCTCATGTGAGGGAAGCTTGGACATGGGGCCAAAGTGCAGCTTATAGGCTCAGAAACCAAAAGCCAAGTAAAAAGAACGTGGCATATAGACATTTAACTCAAACTCATCATTTTTTCTGGTCTGATTTCTAGCAGTTAGGGTGGACAATACTGCACTAACTGTCCCTTTGCAGATTTTTTTTTTTTTTTTTTTTGCATTGTGCCTTTCACAGACAGAAGTTCTGGAAATGGCGTTACACCATTTGAAACACTGACTCTGAAAGCAGAACAGTGCTCTGGAATCAGCCTCTGAGCAGGACGAAACAAAAGCTGTAGAGCAGCAAAGGGCCAGAATCCAACCAAAGGTCTAATGCCAGGGTCCCAGAACGAGCATGCAATAAAGGACCTATTTCACTAACCTGTACCTGCTACAGGCTGCTTTGTTCTTGTGGGATTGGCTGTTCCCTAAGAAATGCAGAATTGGCTGCAGAAAGCACCTTTGTAGACGTAACGCAATCACATTCATTTATAACCAACCGACTCCTTAGAATGCAACCTGTATTACTGCCAAGACAGGAATACCTTGTCAGTGCCAGGCTGTACATGGGTGTTATTAAATAGTAAATGCTCGGTTTTTATAGCAACTGTCATACCCCCCCACCCCCAGGTTTTATGCTGTAGTATTAAATACATTTTATGGGCTGCATGGTATGCAAACATCAATGATTTCAAAATACATCTTTAAAGAAAATCCCTCTTACAAGTTAAGAGTAGAGTTCCTGCGTTGTTAGAAAGTCTTTCTAATGCAATGTTTTTGCAACAATACAAGAAGCCTTTTCCCTCACCATAATAAAACATCGCTACTGGGATGATCCAGGAGAGTGCTTAGACGTATTAAATGAAATCCCTAAACAGCCTGTAGTATTTTTATAATGACAGGATTGTGTAATGTGCCAGTCTTTCTGACTAGTGCTGTGTAATGCACAGATCTTTGTTGATTCGTACTGTGTAATGTCACACTCTCCCCACTACCTACCTAGTGAACTACAGCTTCAGCAAACAGCTATCAAGTATAGATAAGAACCAGCACCCAAGGGTCCTAAAAAGGGGCTGAATCTCGCCCCATGCAGCTATAGGAGGACCTCTGTTAGCTGACAGCAATGAGGTTCTTATTCTCAAGGCAGAGCAGCCATGACACACTACCAGGTTGCTTGTGCCAGTTTATATGTACATCAGCTATTTTTTTCTAAACTCTTATCCTGGGCTGTCACCCCACTGGTTTTATACCAATATTCAGGGAAAACAGATGTCCTGAACCCTTCTTGTCTGCATAAACTCTTTCGTTGCATCCTCATGGCCCTAAACACCACAGATAAAGTGTTAGAAAGATAAGTGCTGAAGTGGAACCACCTCAGATTGCTACTAGGGGAAGCGTGGAAATTACAGGAAAATAATCAGTCAATGAGGTTTGGAAGGACTTGAGAAGAAAGAGATGGTATGGATAGATATGGGGATGGAGACTGAAGAAAGAAATGTATTTTATTCAATGAATGCAGCATGTGAGACAGAACCTGCTGCTATGCTGCTGGCACTAACCCGATAGACGAGCTGACAGGGCAGTCTTACCCCTTCTTATAACCAGTATCTGTTCTTGGCCTTTACTAACTCTCCAAGACAGACCCTATTTGCATTGATACAGCCACCTTGTGCCAATATGGCTACAACTTGCATCCCTGGACCAGCCATATGGAAGAGATGAAATTTAGTCATTTTTTAAATGAAAACTTCATGATTTTACAAGAAGGAAGCAAATTCACCACCTTTTAACTTGAAAGCTGACACCCCAGCTCCTATTATTCCTATTGTTCCAACTAAAACTGCATGTTCACAGAGCTCAAAGCTGCCTCGATACAAAAGAAATTCCTTGCCCAGAAGAACGCTCCATCACCCCACTCTCCTGAGAAATATGAAAGATCATCACCAGAAGGAAACATAATTCACCATCCTGCTTGACACCAGACAACACTGAGGTAAATAGGCTGCTCCAACTGTTATTTGAGACTAATATGCACCAAATGACCTAGTCCAACCCGGAGATTTTACAACACCTTCAGCTCTCCTGTGCAATATGGATTTTAATTTTCCCCTAAGAGAAATTTTACAATCTTTGCATTCTCCTACGCCGGAGGAAAGGTGAGTGTGCCCGGAAGCTTGCAAATAAAGCATTTTTTTTGAAAATATCTAGTTGGTCTAATAAAAGGTATCACCTTTGCCACAAGTTCTGATTCCTTACTCCTCTTCCAGGTCTTTCTGCTGTAGACCTGGTTAGACCATTGCCCAACACGAAGCTCCATCAGATGTAATTGAGGAGTCATATTCAGAGTTGTCTTCTTGTCTGGGGCCAGGGCCAACCCCCATTTTTTGGGGCCCCCTGCAAGATATGGTTCTGGGTGGCCCCCTGATCCATCAAAAAATCAAAATTGCAGTTAATTGTGGTATAAACTCACTAAAATAAAATAGGACTGGGCTGCACTGTGGGGAGTGCAGGGTGGGGGCAGTGTTGGGGATGCCTGGGTTCCCTCCCCAGGTCGAGACAGGAGCAGAGCCAGGGACTTCTCCCCTACTCAGCTGGGAAGAGGCTCCCTGCCTGCATCGAACCCTTTAAACATGGTGCAGGGGCAAGCGGGACACGGCCCCTTGGCTGCAGGGCCCCCCGCACCCGCCGGTTCTGCAGGAGAGAATGGGCCGGCCCTGCCTGGGGCTGAAGGACCACACCTGCCCTGAGCTTTCTGGTTATTTTTTAAAGACACCAAAAGCCTGATGTGTGTCTTTGAAACCCCTTTGAGAGAACGAGCAGACAGCACCATAGGCTTTTCAGTGATCTTCATATGTGTCCAATAAAGCAGGGTTTTGGTAATACTTGGTCACATATTTGCAGTGGTTTAAAGCATGTGCATACATAAATTTAGTAAGCACTAGTGAGGTTTCTCACATTTTATCCAAGTGTGTATAGGTTTTTGTGGCTCCGGTTTCACTGGCTTCTCATGTAGCTCCTGAGCCCATCAGGACTGAGCCACTGGTTTAGAGCAATTGAGGCCCAGGGAAAATGCAGTTGTAACAGGGCCTCTTTCCTGAAGCACTGCTGTGTTTAATGTCCTGCTCTGGTTGTTCTTCCACCTGGTCCTGGATTCTTTAGGCTGAGTCTTGCCATGGGAGGAGATAAGTCTGCAGAAGCCAGTCAGGATTGTTTCATAATAGTGATAGCAATTATTAGCTATTACTAAGGCAATCCAAGTAAGCCAGGGAAGGTTTAGAATAAAATATGCCATCAGGCACCTTCCTGGTCTCTTGCGCAGCCGGGTTAAACAAAGGAAGCATGAAAACAAATCCGAGATGCATTATTCAAACTCTGTTGCTGTCAGAGCAAGGATACTTGTCTAAATAGACTAGTCTGCTCCAGTTTCTATGGAAGGATGAGCGCAGCTGCAGAATAGCCCACTGGAGAGGTCTTTACCCTGTCTGTAGGCACAGCCGGTTTGAGGCAGGCACTTCGTTGCAGCCCTGCCTGAAATTTAGTTCTAAAACAAAAACTTGCTTCTTACTTTTTGGGGGAGGCAAAGAAAACCTTCCAAATATAACCTGCTACAGCACTGCTCCTACAGACAAATGTGCTCTAAGTCTCTGAATGCTAATACTGCCTTCACTCATCAACAAACTAGAGGCAGCCCGTGTGCTTAAAATTAAGTTCATGTGTAAGGGTTCACAGGCTGTTGGCCTCAGTGAATCTGCTCCTTGAAATAGTAACTATGTGGGTGAGTTGCTTCCAGATTTCTCAAGGGACTAGTAATTGTGTGCCAACTAAGGCCCTACTTCTGCAAATACTTACAAAGATAAAGACCTTTACTCATCCAAGTAGTTCTGTTGATCTAAACAGGTGTGCAATTTAGTCATGCGAGTAAAATCACTTACATCCGTGGTTGTACGACACATCTTTAATTTAGCACCCAAAACTGAAACTGTTTCACTTCAGCAGAAAAAGTTTTGCTAGTCTGGGGATGTGGCAGGAGCCTGAGCGGGTGCATTTGTATTTACATTTGTTATTATACCTATTGTGATAACAGGAAGAAATCCCAGTCAGGCCACTGTTTTTCAGATATTTTTCAGACTTTGCAGGTTCCCAAACCTTTGTTCAATGAAAAAGATCATGGCTCTCTCTCTCCCTCTACTATGCACTGTAAAAAGAAGGATACGTCTCAGCTTCCCAAGATTGCTGCCAAGAAATAAGCCTGCCCATTGGCTTCGGTTTCACATGCTGGAAGAACATCACGTGATCCCCATTAGAGCAGTGCCAGGAGCGCTCAGCCCTGCTCCCAGGAGCACACCCAAGACAGACATCCTAAGACCAGCCCCAAGCATGGCCCCAGCTGTGACTAGATGGTATTTTTTTACAAGAGGCAAATGCAGAGCAGGAGTGAGTGGGACTTATTTCCTGGCTGTGTCTCAGGATCACCATGCAGTAAGTACAGGCATATCCTAGGAGTGAAATCAAATCAAAGAACAAAATCAATGTTAGCCCTATATAATGAATTTGCGTCTTTCCAGAGGTTGAACGTATACTTGGCCTGAAAAGGCAAGAGGATGCGTGGGGACAGGAAGGTGACATTTTCTTGTAATAACATTGACACTTCACAGCCCTGACATCCCTACACCCCCAGAGGTTGCAACCCATAGTTTGGAAACACTTATAGGTGAGAGTGACTTTGCTCCCAAGAGCCATTTCATGACCTGAGTAAGCATTAGCAGATCCCTTTTTAGAGCAGGTTGAATGAACGCAGAGACTGCTGATTTTGTGTTATTACTTGTACTGTGGCGGAGTTAAGAAACCTCCTCCACAGGCCAGAACCCTTTGGTGTTGGAGGCTGCACAAATTAACTTGAAATGTTGTCCCTTTTACTAAGAGCTATTTCTGGCGCTGCCCCAGTCACCGAGCTTCCTGTTAATTTTTGTGGTTTTAGAAACATTATAAACATCTTCCTCTCCCCTTCTGCCGAAAGCGTCTCACCAGAACAGGCAAAGAGTAAACTGAGTGGGACTGATTTGTCATGAGGGGGAAAGCAATGAGGAAGGAGGGCACTGGGGAGGCTACAGGCATTCATCTGAGCTAACTAACATCTCTGTTCCCTTCCCATGCCTGCAGGTCACACAACCCAGGACAGGCTAGCACCGAGGGAAGGGGGGAAGCTGGCCTGCTGCTTGCAGAAGGCAGGGTAGATACACACCTTTATAGACTAACTAAATAAGATCCATATAGAGCATGAGCTTTTGTGCACCCAAGTTCACTTAAACACAAGGGATGCAGGAGAGCCTGTGCTCACACAAAGCTCTTATAAAAGGATGTGGGTGGGAAGTGAGGACAGCAGAATCAGCTGAGAGTGCAGTTCCCCTAGCCTAGCACAGGTAGGAGAAGCAGCTTCACATGGCATGGCATGGGCAACTGGTGCCTCCCGAGTCTGGCGGGGCACCAGATCACCGATGGGGGGCCCAGCAGCCGATTGCCAACCAGGGGGGGTCCCCAGTGGCCGATTGCTGCCGCACTTCCAGTTTTGTGGCTGGCACTTCGAGGGGATGCACAGCCAATCTCAGGGGGTACATGAGCACCCGCATGCCCCCCTATGCATCGCCAATGTGGCATGCAATCAAACACTGGCATGCATCTACCAAAGCATCTTGAGCAAAACTAAGGATGTCATCCTCCTGCTCCACGTGGCCTTGGTGAGACTGCAGCTGGAGTAGTGCATCCAGTTCTGGGTGCTGCACTTCAGGAAGGATGTGGAAAAGCTTAAGAGAGTCCAAAGGAGGGCCACGCGCATGATTAGAGGTCTGGAGAGCAGGTCATACGAGGAGTGGCTGAAAGACCTGGGACTGTTCAGCCTGGAAAAGAGAAGACTCAGAGGGAACTTGGTGGCAGCCTATAAGTATATCAAGGGTGTAATCAGGGCCTGGAGGAGCATCTGTTCACCAAGGCACCCCAGGGGAAGACAAGAAACTATGGGCACAAACTGATTGAAGATTGCTTCAGATTGGACATAAGGAGAAACTTCTTGACAATTCGAGTGCTGAGGGTCTGGAAGACTCTCCCCAGAGGTGGTACAGTCACCTACCCTGGAGATCTTTAAAAAATTACTTGAAGCCCACCTTGCTAGGGTCATCTGTGAGGTCCCTTCCAGCTACTAACATCTATGAATCTATGCAATTCATGCAGTATGCTGGGATTTGCAAAAAAACAGCTCTAACCTGAGCCTGTCACCCATTCAAGCTGATGAGAGGAGGCAACTGTTCCTGTCTCAACTGCTCCCTGACTCGTGAAGCTCACATGAGAGTAACAGCTCCTGGCAGGGCAGATACAGGGAGGGAAGAAGGTTTACCCTCTCAGCTAAGCCTGTCCACACATGCAGTGAGCAGGGGGCTGCTGGGTGTCCCAGCTGAGCGCACTAAGAGAGCAGAGGCAGTACCTGCCCCTGGTTGAACTAGCCCCTCTGGCTGCTTATGCAGGAGAAGGAAGTAGTACAATGATGCCTCCTTGGCATGACACGTTTTATACATGGTTTTAGTGCTAAAAATATATTCTATCCTTTTACCCACACAGTAGGGTTTCTGTTGGCTGTCAAAGGTCACGCATCTTCCCAGGACACATCTGCAAAGTGGTCCTTGCAACCTCACACCCAGATCCATTTATCACTGCTGGCCAGTTCTGATCTGTCGCCTATGCTTAGTGTCAGGCCAGTTGTGTCTTGTCTCTCATGTTTTATGGGGTTATGAAAGTGTTTTCTCATCACCTTTCGAATCCTTTGTCATTTCTCATCAGCGACAATAAGTGTTTTTTCATTCCTTTTTCTTTTTGAGGCAGGAATAGAAAGCATGAGAGTTTCCGTTTCCCCATCAAGTTGCTGAACAGACATTTCTCTGGCATGTTTGCGCTATGCTTTGTCTCCTCCTCTCTGCTTCTAATTTAGTCAGTAATTCTGCTCGTGTTAAAAGTTCACCTCAGTTGTGGACATTTATTTCTGCTGATGTATACTCCTAGCATGAAGTGTCTGTGTAGGAAATGAACAGGCTAGATTGTTTTTGATACCGTCCTTTTGACACTTTTTAGTTTGGTTTCGTGAGCTGAGTGGGTGGGTGGGTGAAAAGTATTAGGCTCTGGTTACAAGCTTAACGTTCTTTCTGGGACATTATTTTTGTCTTTTGGGAGATGGTTTACTCTCTAGTAAATCTGGTCTTTTGGATGGATCTTGAGAACTTTATTTTTTTTAGAACGACCAAGTCGTATCTCACCTTGAGTACACAACTGCCTCAGGAGTGAGTTTTCTCAGCCACTAACTCACGAGATGGGTTGTGGGGATTTTTCTTTTTTTCTGCCCTTACCTTAATCAGGTGCTCTGAACAAATTCAGAGTATTCAAGAGTCAAAATTTCTACTCATTTAACAGGCTGCTGATATCACAGAAACTTACTAGTTTCCCCATTTTGCTGGAGGACTTCTTGGAAATCTGAACATGTCAAGACCTGATATTTCTCATTAAAAGAAAACTCGTCAGGAAAAGTTGTCGGGCCTTTTTTTGCTGTTGTGCAAAACAGCAAAGGGCCTAGACCAGGGGTTGGCAACCCCCGGCACGTGTACCAGAGCATGGCATGCGAGGCCATGTTGTCTGCATGTCACAACTTGCCTCCACTCTGAGCAGCTGCCACTGGCCACGCAGCCCGGGTTGCTCACAGCAGGTGGCAGGGAGGCTGCGAGCCCTGCTGCAAACAGCCCAGGCTCCATGGCAGGCAGCTGCTGCTAGCCACGCAGCTTGGGCTACTCACAAAAGGCAGCGGGCAGGCAGCAAACTGCTGCACTGAGGTCTGTGGAGCCCTGGCCCAGGTCACTGCTGGCAGCAGGTGCACATATACCTCTAGGTGGACAGTGGGGGTGGGGGGCATGGCTGTGCTGCCAAAACAAGGATTGGGCCCCTCGTGGCTTCCCCACCATCCGCCCCTAGCATGCAGCATCTTATAAGTCAAGGCTAGAGTGTTTTTGGCACTCCAACCAAAAAACGCTGCCAATCCCCGGCCCAGCCACGCTTTTCTTTGCATCTTAGTCCTGACCTTGCAGAGAACCACATTGCTGAAATCAGCAAAAAAACTGCATGCGCAAGGGTCGCTCTTACCGGGCTCAGCCCAGCAGCATCAGGACTATAAGTACTTTGCAGGCAGGCCAGAAGGAATATGTCTCTCCAAATACACGGCAGTGTTAACGCTGTAGCATCACGTTCTTTTCTTCTGAAGTTCTGATCTGTAATTCTGCACCATGCCGGGGTAAGACTAGGGCAAGTCAGACAGAGCCGTGTGAAAGCTCTGTGGCACATTGCAGCATTCAGCCGCCCCATCTTTTTCCCAGCTGCTGCTAATCTGACTCCCTTAAAACACTGTTATTTTCTCCTCTCTCCACCTTTTGGCCTGTAGTTCCCACACCTACTAGTCTAGCTTATTTCTTGCTCCTCCTCAACTCCTCCACTAGTCTCTTTTCAGCATTTCTTTTCTCTCCCCTACCGCCCTGGGTTGCAGATCCTCCTTATGCAAAGCCGAAGGCCAGACGCAGCTACTAAGATCCTCTGCAGCTATAGGGAACAAACCTGACATCCCTTTCTTTTTGAATCGGAGACAAGGGGAAACATGCGCACACCGGGAAAGGAACCAAGCAAGCAGCTGCGTGCCAAGAATGAGCTGAGTGTTTCCAGAGGTCCGGCAGCAGCAGCTGAAAACCATCAGAGATTAGAAACGGGTTGGTTCAGCTTCACAACACAAGAACAGTGCGTAAGAACCAATAAGGAGCTATGCCAGTTGTACACAGACCCAGCCCTAACGCAGGACATCAGAGCAGACGGCAGCGCCTGGGCCACGTGGAAAGATCAGAAGTGATCTGGACACCGAGGAAGCGCTCCTCGGGGTCCCAGAGGGGAGAAGGGCGCCTGGACAACCAGGAGAAGATGGATGAGCGACGTGGCGTCAGACCTATAGACATCAATGGCGGATGAAGGCACACAGGAGACCAGACGGAGCTGAGGATGATAGCGGCGGCAGACGGGGGCCTATTGAACTACACTCCTGTGACGACCACTGTTCGTTGTCCTGCCGGGATCGGGGGCTGTCTGCACCCCCGGGAGGCCTGGAAGCACGTTTTTGCAAGAGCCAAGCAGACCTTTTCCATCGGGGGACGACTCCAGGTGCAGGGGGCAGTTGGCAGAGACCCCGTCTGTCGTGATTCTCACTAGATGGGGCAAATGAGGCAGCAGGTTCAGAGGATCCTGCCCCCAGGGGCAAAAACACCTCCGCCTGGAGCAGGGGCGCCTCCACCCCGGCCCACAGGCTGGAGCCAGCGCAGGGGACTCCAGACACGGCAACAGGGGGCCACAGCAGTGAAGCACCCAAGCCCCAAGCGGCTGGACTGGCCCTGGGGTGCTGCCATAGTGGGATCGGGGCCACAGACTGGATCTGACTGGGAGGAGCTGGGACTGAGGGTCAGGCCCTGCCCTGGGGCCACGGGGGGGCGGGGTCTGTGGGGGGGGTGAGGGGGAACACACTCCCGGAACTCCACCACAGGCGCGTGTCCGAGAAGGAGGAGGCCCCACCCCCCGGCACCCACGTGCTTAGGGGCGGAGCCCGCTGGAGTCCTGGGGGCGGGGCTCTGGCTGCCTTTTGAAATACGTCATTGCTCCCTCCAGCCAATGACAGTGCGGGGCGGGCCTGGGCACCATGGTAACCCAACCGCAAATGACGGACGGCGTGTTGGGGGGGAGGGCTGAGCCTGCTAGGGAACCTGTCAGCCAATGGCAAGCCGGGTGCCGCGCGGCCGGCGCTGCGTGAGCAGGAGGTAGCCAATAAGCGCCAGCGCCCGCCTGTGGGCGGGGCCCTCCGGAGTCTGCTCTCCCCCAATAGCGGCACAGGGGCGGGTTCCTGGCTCCTTTGTGGGCCCAGACGAGAAGATGGCGGGCGTGCAGAGGCGGAGCGTGGCGTTACGGTTGGCCCCGCCCTGCCTCTGAGGCGCGGAGCGGGTGGCGAGGCGGGAGCGCGGCTCCGGGCGCCGGTGGTAAGGCGGTGAGTGGGGCCAGGCCGGGCGGGGCGCGGGGCCGGGGTGGAGCCGCCCCCGAGCAGCGAAGCGGAGGGGCCCGGCTGGGCGGCTGCGGCGGAGTCAAAATGGCGGCGCGTCCCGCTCCCCGGGGTCCCGCGGCGGTGGCTCGGCCTGGCCCTTCCCCAGCGCCCTGCCCGGCGGGGCACCCCCCGTGCACGGGAGCCGGGTCGGACCTCGCATTATACTGTGCGTGCGTGTGCGTGTATGTATGTATACTTGTACGTGCCCTGAGTGTGCTGATGCGCACGCACGTGTGTGTGTGTGTGTGTGTGTATGGATGCATACGCGGGCGTCTGGATGTATACGTGCGTGGTGTGTGTGGGTGTATACGTGCACTGCACACACGTGGGTGGGGGTGTACGTGTGCAGGTGTGTGCATGCCTGTGCACAGGTGTATGGATGTATGTATGCCCTTATGCGTGTGGGTGGATATGTGTGCATGTGAATATGTGTGTGGATATATACATGTATATAGCTACCTCCTCACTTAACGTCGTAGTTACCGTCTTGAAAAATGCGACTTTACGTGAAATGACGTTAAACGAATCCAGTTGCGTCACAGTAGCGGCGGGCCAACAACTATAACTAAATGTTGCGTGACTTTAAATGCGTGTGTTCTCTAATAGATCAGTGACGTAATAACGAAACATTAACCTGGATGACATTAAGTGAGGAGAACCTGCACACTCGCGCACCATATATACATGTGTGCACACATGTGCATAGCTAGGTATTACATACACGCCTGCACGTGTGCGGTGGGGCACAGCCCTCTGCAGGAGGGACAGCCTTTCAGAAGGGATTTCTGTTTGCCATTTATTGCTAGCTCCTGTGGCCTCATTTTTGTTACAAGGTCACCTCATGCCCATGACTGGCCAGGAATTGGGTTTCAGTTTCAGGAAACATAAAAGGCTTGTTGTTGTTGTTGTTGTTGTTGTTATGAAAATGAATTAACTCAGTGAATGCACCATCCCCATGCTACTCGTGGCAAGGTATTCTAGAAATCTTCAGGTATCCGTGCCCTGTGCGCTTCCTTATTATCAAGTTATCCAGGAGACTGGTGGCAGGGTAATGAGAGGTGATTAGTTCTGGGAATCTGAAGGAGGCCAGTGCACCTTGTAGAATAACAGAATCAAGGATGCATCCCTTTTATGAGCAGCTGCTCGCTTCGACAGAGGCTGTGGAAGGACATGCGGTACCGTAACAGGTGGAGAGAGTTTGAACCGGCAAGAACAGCTTCAGTATGAGGAGGGGCTGAAAAGACTTGAAAGCCTTAGCTAGGAAAAGAGATTGTTCAGCAGGGATGGGACAGAGCTCTCTAAAATTGTGAATGGTGTGGGAAAAGGGAATAGGGAACGTCTGATTGCTTGCTCTGTCTCATGACGTGAGAAATAAGCGGCACCCAACTCAATTGAGTGCAAGTTTTAAACAAATACAAATTATTTTATTTTTTTAATACGACACATGCTTGTGAAACTCTTTGCCACAGGACATTTGAGGAAGCCGGTGACATAATGAGATCCAGAAAGGGTTTAGATAAATTTTATGGAAAGCATTAGTCTGTTACAGCCTATTAAATACAATAGTCAGGGATATCATCTTTGGATCAGAACATCCCTGGAGTTAGGATTGCTGCTAGCTGGAAGGATGTGATGAAATGGACTGTTTTGTACATAATGTATCTTATGCTCTTTCCTCTGAAGTTTCTGCTGCTTGCAGCTGTTGGGGACAGGATACCGGGCTAGATGGACTTTTGGTCTGATGCAGTATGTCGGTTCTTATTGTTCTTGTGACTCCTGGTTCTCACAGTAAGTGGATCAAAGAAGAGGAGGCTGTTCTTCCTCCTCCCTCTGAGCAAGAGCAAATGTTACTTTAAATTATTGTGGGAGACGATCTCAAACAGCCAAGATAGCAACAATCTAGTCTTCCTGTTACTATCTGCATTTCTTGCCTATCTGATGAAACAGCAGAGAAACCTGTTTTATATTTAAATGAATTGGATGTTAGCATTAACACTCGTATGTAGCATTTAAAAATACAGCAAGGCATTGGTTTATATTTGCAAAGTTTTCTTTGCAGGTCCTAAGGACCAGAAGAAATTCTTGAAGAGAACTTAGTTTCTGCATCATAATTGTGTAGCAATGAGTGGAGTCACAAACAAATTTCATTACCAGGGACTTCTACTTTAATTCCAAGTGGTCTCATTTGTTCTAGGCACAGATGTGGGTTTTCCATCCCACATCTCTGGTTCTAGGAAACAGTGTTTTTAGGGCAGGGTTGGGTCGCTCCCAGCATGGGTGCCAGAGTGTGGCTCGCAAAAGCATTTGCTCGGCACTCGCACTTTGGAGCAGACAGCAGGGAAGGGGCCTGGGCTGTGCTGCTACAACAAGGATCAAGCACATTATGACTCCATCACAGTCTGCCCCTGGCATGCCAACATCTTGTATGTCAAGGTTGCGGTGTTTTTGGCACTGCCCGAAAACAGTGCTGACCACTGGCTTAGGGTTTTTTTTCCTGCTCTACAGAAAAATCCAGAACTGTAGAGTCGCATGCATTGGGCTCCTGCATTGGGTACCTGTTTCCTTCCCTCTCCATATTACTAAAGTTCATCTCCATAGTTACCACTGTCTCCTTTAGTTTCTAGATCTAATAAGGAGTCCTGCTCATGTTTGCTTATTATTGAGGCTTCCTTCTGTTCAGCAAGCCCTTTCATGTCAGTTTAATGTTTAGACGCTGACTCTCCATGTTGGAGAGAAAAGCATGCATTCATTCCCAAAATGATCAGAGATCTTGGTTCCATATTTTCAGATCTTTAGCATCTCTAACATTTATAAACAGCAAGCAACTAAACAGGATTAAGAAGTTTTTGATTGCGTTTTAAGAATACTTGGCCAGTCTCAGGCTGCTGTACATGCTGTATAGGTTCTCCAGGAAATTGCTTGTAGTGTGTGCAATTGGTAGAAATGCAGCTAGTCAGAAAATGTTTATCACTCCCATGGAATATTTAGAAATTTCGGGGCTGAGTTTGGAAATTTCAGTTCTGAAATGCTGCTTTGATGATACATGAGAGCTATAGTTTGCTCCTTCATGCTCCAGTTCCCAAAGCCACTTGGACTACATCTCCCATGATGCAGTATTGTCCACCATTTGCCTTCATCAGTAGGGAGGAAAAGATTAGTTGCATTACTGAAATGCATCTGTGATGCCTCACTAGGGAGCCTAGCCAATATGAGGGTGGGAGTTTGAGTTAATCGTCTGGTAGCATTTCAGAACACTCGGGGTTTGGGCAAGAATATTTTCTTGTTTGGGTGTTCTGGTTTTTTGGCATACATATTCAATTTCCTAGAGAAGGCAAATACAGAAAGTTTCCTTTTAGCCCAGTGGTACTCAATCTGCCTGCTCTCATGGGATGAGTTGTGTGGGTCCAGTCCACAGACACACCAACCCAGCCCCACACATGGCCTGACCCACCATGTCAGACACAGCTGCAGAGTGACTCCACATGCCAGCGCAATCTAAGACGCAAGGACCACATCATGTGGCCCAAAGGGTTTCCCACAGTTCCAGTAATTTGGCAGCGTGGGCATGGCAATTAACACTGTCACTGCTTCCCCACCACCACATTTCCAGACGCTTGGGGTGGCCCACAGGTTAAATGGTGCAGTTCTGTGAGCTGGAGGTTGAACACCAACCATTGTTTTAGCCAGACAGTTTTCTGTCAAATTGTTTTAAAGGAAAATGTTGCCTAGCCTTGGTGAAAAGCAAATGAAGGGTTAAACTCTAAACTAGTTTCTTTGTTACTGCCTTTCTAGTTACTGTCTGTATCAGGTATGTCACTGAGCTGGTTCCCTGAATGTCTTCTGGAGTACAGATTTTTCTCCTGCCTGCTGCCGTCCCGTCCCCCCCATATATATATAAATTAACCCTTCCCCCCCCCCGATTCAAAGTGCCAGAAATCAAATATGTATCAGTTTGCTTAGATAGCTGTTCAGCTTTTTTCCCTGAAGTTTGTTTTGAAAGTGTCTCTCTCTCTTTCTCCCTCTTTTTAACAAGAAAAAAGCATGTTTCTCCTCTGCTTGTTATTAGTTAGATCTATTGGCTTGCAAAGCAAATCTTAGTCATAACATTTCCTATCTACCCCGAAGGAAAACAGCCCCCTTCCCTTGTTTTTACAACCTATTATTTAATTTGTTTTATATAATGTTTTTTGTAGGCTGAGAAAAGTGAAAAAAATCAGCCATGTTTTTCATTTTATCTTGAAGATGTGCCTTTTTCCCCCTGTTTATGTAAGTTTTTACATGCTATCAAATTCCTGTGCTTTTTAAACATTTTGTTTATTTTAAAATGGCTGAGGACCAGGGAAGCAAAGGGATGGATGGATGGCCTTGTCATTGGGGCATTAGTTGTGGACTTCGGATATTCTAGGTACTGTCATGTGCTGTCAGTGTGACCTGGGGCAAGTGCCTTTGCACCCCTTACCTAAATGTAAATTGGGGGAAATAGTACTTTCTGGTGTCCCAAGGTCATTGTAAGGATAATTACATTCCAGATTGTGAGGTTCTTGGATGTACCAGAAATTTAAACTGGGATATTGAGTTTTGGTGTTCGTCTCCTGCATCTGACTGATTTCTTGCCTCCTGCTGTCTGGTAGGTGGTGCTGTAACATTTGCTGTATGGACTCTTGTTCTGTAGCATGGGAGAAGAGGAAGGACTACGCCAAGCACAGTTGCTGGTATGTGATTTTTCCCTCCTTAAGTGACAATTCGACAGAAATTGAACAGCCAGGCACTATTTTATGACGTAAGCTATCAATCTGAAGGAGAAACAAAAAAAAGTAAAACATTAGGGGGGAATCCTAGAAAAAACTGATCTGAATGATAACGATTCATCATTTAAGTTTATCACGGTTTGTATTTGTTCCCGTTTTTTTTAATTCTCATATAGAGCACATTAAGGTAGAGTGAGATTTTTCCAGTGTTTGTTATTCCACATACTCTTTCTTATGGTGTTTTCCAGATACCATCTGTTTGAAAACCAACCTATGGGCAGTAAGGGCCTTATTTCTTATAATAATAATAATCCTCAAATATATAAAGCAAGAAAGACAAAAGAGTTAAGGTTTGCATACAAGCTTTCTGAAAGTTTACAGTCCCACATACAAGGGTCTGCATGAGGTCCATGGCTGTAATAGAAAGTATTTTCTTCAGTGCAGTAGGTTACAGCGAAGTGCCAGAGACATGAAGTGTTGATGTAAGTACTCATGATCTGACAGAGGTGTTAACAGGCCAGTGTTGCATTGTTTTTTACTAAATATGAAAAAAAAAATGCCTTGGATTTGTCTAGAGCAGTGATTCCCAGGCCTTCCTGGCCCATTGGCAACAAGTAAACTGAGCAGGTATGCTCTGCAGGTTATATCATGCATTGCTCTCTCCCTGTCAACCTAAAGAAACACGTATATAGAATGTAAAATTTCTTGTGGCCATGTGTCCCAGTTGAGGATCACTGACCTAAACAGCAAAAGAACTTGAGAGGTTCTTAAAACTGCCACCTTACCATGTAGTTTTTAAGTCGATGAAGATGGTTGTTTAGCACGTAAGGAGGAACAGATTAGTCATAAATTGGTGGAATTCTGACTAACTAACCACTCATAAAAGGACACGGGGGAGGAAGGCTCCTTCAGAACTTTATGCTCAATGTCCAATGGCAATCAGAAGAAATGCTGAGGTTGGGGTTTACTCACGGAAGTAGAGAATATTATTGTAAAGGTCGTTGTAAAAATGATTCTGCGATTTTTAACTTGTTTGGTTTGCTTGCCTCCATCTTGGGGGGGAAAACAAAACAACAGATGTATCAAGGAGGCAAATATTTTTATGCAAGGAGATTTAAAACAGCATTTCTCAACCTGTGGGTCATGACCTAAAAGTGGGTCACAGGAGTATATGAAAGGGTTGCAGACAATCGCAGAAAAACTTGGAAAAGCCATAGTTTTTTCCTTTTAAAGGAGGAAAACATGGGAAGTGATGGGTTTCCTCTTGCAGGCTGGCAGAGTTCCAGTTTGCCAGGGGCTGCTTGGGGCTGGGGGAAATGGGAGGAGGGTCATCAGGCAGAGAGGGTACCACCTGATGTGCACGCACACACATACCCATGGCAGCTAGGCAGCATAGAGAGCAGCTCCCTGCCGGTAAGTCTATCGTGGGGCATAGACAAGGCGTTTGCGGGGGGGGCACAGATGATACATTGGGAGATGCATGGCCCCCTAGATTTTATGCACCCACACCAGGCATGGGGCTGCAGCCTGGCTGGACCAGTACAGGCAGGAGCTGGCTCAGTGGCCAGGACCTGATATATGAGGGCAGAACAGGGTGGTGAGACTGTATAAGGAGTAATGGATGGGGGGCGGTGCCATGCTGCCCTCAGCTCCACCCACTGCCACCACTCCTCTCAGGCTGCGGCTGTATCCCAGAGAGGAGGTGGGGTGGTGGGCAATCGGAGGGGAGCAGCTGTGGCCAGGCCATGGCAGCAGGGTAGAGCCGTGGCCCAGTGCGCAAGCATCTGGCAGCAGGAAGAGGTGAGGGCAGTGCACCCCATCCCCCACCAGTCCATAGACCTTTATACCTTCCTTAGAAATCTCTTGTCCCACACTGGCTTTAGCTAAAAACATTAAAAAACTGTCATACGAGTTTACAAGTTTCTAACTATTGCTTTGCTTTATTTTCCAAATGAAAGATTCTGAAACTTGTTTGCCATAGTTTTACTTATGATTTCCAACTTATTAGGTCATTCAATTGTGTTAAAGAGCCTCTTTTTTTTTTTCTTCCCCCCCTCAATAGGACACAATGTTTGTGCGAGGATTAAAAAGAAAATGTTTTGATGGTGAAGAAGATATTGAAGGGACGCTGGCTGGTTTTAAAGCTATTCCTTCATATAATCTTCAGCGACAGTCACTTTTAGATATGTCTTTGGTAAAACTTCAACTATGCCACATGCTTGTTGAGCCTAATCTTTGTCGTTCAGTACTAATAGCCAATACAGTACGGCAAATCCAAGAGGAAATGACTCAAGATGGGACTTGGCAGATGATAAATACGCAGAATGCAGGGCACGCTTCCCTAGACCGCTTGGTTTCAACAGATATACTATGTCGTTCATCCAGGGAACAAACTGAGGCAAAGCACAGTCCAGGTTACAGTACCTTCCCTAAAGACTTTGAGGAGACCCAGTCACAAGATAGTTCAGAAATTATGTCAACTGTTTCTTCAGGACAAGCTCCGAGGAATCTGCAAAGTAACATGTGGGAAATGGAGAGCCCACAAGAAAATAGAGGAAATTTTCAAAAATCATTGGATCAAATATTTGAGACATTAGAGAATAAAAGCCCAAATTCTGTTGAAGATCTGTTTTCAGAGGTTGACAATTCTTACTATGACCTTGATACAATGTTAACAGGAATGATGAGCAACACCAAAATGGGACACTGTGATGTACTTGAAACATTTCCTTCTCAGACCACCACAAATTCTAACTCTAACTGTAAATCCGATCTTAATGAGCTTGACCACATTGTGGAAATTCTTGTTGAATCTTGAAACCACTACCTGTGCAGCAGAGAGAGAGCTCCTTCAAGGAAGTAGAGGACTTACGGAAACACTTTTCCCAATAGTTTATTCAAGCAAATCTGTACATGTATTTTACAGAAATATATATGAGCACTTCATATTGCAAAATTTTGTTAACTTTTAAAGTTAACATGCAGTTTGTAGTGTGAGAATTCTAGTTTAACTGTTCATTGAACTGTAAGTACATACTGTAAATGTTTTTTTGTTTTGTTTGGTTTGGGTTTTTTGTTTTTTTTTAAGTTGGAGTCCAAGGTTTTCCAGATTGTAGCTTTTGAAGAGTGCTTGTTCATTAAGAGTGTTGTTTTCATCATCATCTCCACCCCCTCACCCCAAGTCTAGAAAAATTGAGAGTCATACAGAGTTTGGGTAACCACATTTTTCTTTTACCTCCTGACTTTTGGACTAACACTTCCTATTTTTTAGGACCACCTCATTCCCTCCTTGTCTGCCTCCTTTATTCTACCTGCTGTTGCCCGTGGCTTTCGGAGCAGTGTGCAGTAGTCACCATTATCCTAGCTAGCTGCTTCTGTCTTCTTCCAGCAGTTTTGTTTCTTTAAATATAATTTTAAAGTATTTGTCAACATTTAGATTTTTTCCAGCTATTTTCCTAAAATATATTTTTACTACAGATGTGCTATCAGCTGCTAATTTAGTAACTTTTGATCATAAATAATTGCAGTTGATGTATTTTTGAAAGACTTTCAAGAAGGGATTTGGTTTTTTTTACCATGAGCTACCTTATGTAGCTCAGCAAAGTGTATGTAAATATCAATATACAATTTTATACTTTACATTAAAATGTAAGCGCTGTTTTCATGATTCTGTTTTTATAGAGTAGTACTTTACTAAACTGAGGATGGTACAATGATGCTTTTTATACAACTTATACTTGAGTGTCATTACAGGGAGAGCCCTGATCCAGCTACATGCAATTACATTTAATTCAGTTCAAACCATGTTTTTGTTATCTTCAAACCTAAATTATGTAGGGTTTTTATTTATGTGTATTTATATGTAAATGTCATCAAGTGAATTGTTTATCACTGAAGTCTACCATCAAATATTTGCTTGTGGGAAAACTATCTTGCACTAATTACTATAAAAAGTGTTGCTAGGGGCCTTGAAATATCTACTAGTGTGTTCTAATGTCTTGTCTAAATTAGCATGCTCCACTCTTACCAAGGTTTTCTGGTCAGCTTATTTTTTGACTAACAAGCGGTATATGGAACATTGAATTGCATTTCCTTTCTTTAAGGATGTTCACACATTCGTTTTAGAGTGTGTAATTCATTTTGTTTCTCATGTCCACTTTTGGAGGTGGATCAAATAACATACATGATTTTACTATAACGTGACTTCTTTTAAAAAAGCTATTTTGTTGCTGGAACCTTTTGACATTGGCTGCCTGGGGAGCAGAGATTGCAGATAGTTAGGTTGTTTCTATGGAAATGTATCAAGGGACCAACCACATTGTGAAAGGAGTAAACTTTGCATTTAACAAATGTTTTGCCTTCCTGTAGGTGACCTTACCTACTTCACATTTCTCTTTAGGATTCTCAAATCCCTAAGTAGTTAGTTCTAGGTACATTCTGGTTCCTTGCTTCCACAAGTTACCTATAAACAAATAAATGTCTGTCTTTAACTTACTGTTTAAGTGTTTTTGAAACAGCTGGTTGGAAAATAGCATTGCATAATTAAGTTTTCTAAACTTGGTAGATAGCTGCATATTTAACTCCATTATGTGTCAAACTGCAGTTTGTATAAGTGAGATTTTTGTGAACTTTTAAAATATTTTTTGTATTAAACTTGGACATGAAGTGACCTTTATTTGCTTAGCTGTAAAACATTACTTCCATAACTCTAAGCTAATAGCAAGTTTATCTTAAATTAGCAGGGTGACGTACCACATGAAAATGTGCAAGGAAAATGCATATGATGCAGTGAGACTGAAACAAAAAAAAAAGTACTAGACAGAATAACAGTGTGACTATTTAGGAATTTCTAAATTAGGAAATTTCATTTCTATACAACACACTCCAGAAGAACTTTTTTTTTAAAAGCTGGATGAAGTGGGGGGAATCTTTCCTTGTAAATGGCAGAAAGTGCTCTCCCATATTTACTCGCATATGAGCACCGTAAGCACTGATTTCCAACAGCTCTTTTTTGGAAAAAGGTGCATGTTTTATATGTGAGAGAATACTGTACTGGATCAGCAAGATAAGAGCCAATGATGCAGTAGGTAATCCTTGGTAAGCAAAATACACCTGTCATCATCTTCCTTCTCTTTCTCCTCCTGTTATAGGTTTTTGTTTTAAAGACAGTTTAAAAATGTGTTGTCTTGCAATTAGTGTTTACTTGAAGCATCAACAGTGATCTTTCGTAAAATCCAGTGATGCCTTGGTCCTGTCACCCTGGCAGCAGGGGGCAGGACTAGAAGCGGGGAGGGTGCTGCCGATTTTGAGTGCAGGGCACCAGTAGGACTGGGAGGGTGGCTGGCACTGGCAGGGTTAGGGGGCTGTGGATGGAGAGTGAGGGGCACCTGGGAGGTGGGGGGGCTGCAGGTTGGGAGTAACAGGTCATGCTGAAGAAGAGTTTGGGAAGCACTGATTAGTTCAAGTTTTTGTTCAAATTGCATTTCACTTTCATCTTTGGCAGATGGAAATTGTGAATTGGACTAGGGCTAGATTTTTAAGAGTTCATGTTAGTCTGCATCAATTTATGTATGGGAAAGATAAATTGGTTCATGGTGACTTCTGGTCATCTTGGGTCCATCACTGTAGAGACAATGTGCAAGTACACAAATGCATCGAAATGTATCATGAGTATACTAAACACTTGGCAGCTGTGTCTTGTAAATTGGAAGAATAAATTGCTCTTCTGGGCAATGGGGTCTGGTTATTAGATTAGAAAATGGAGAATACTGGTTTAACAGCAAGGATACTGTTTAGGGTAGCTAGTGTAAGTTTATGGACTTGTTGAGTTTTTTGACAAACTCTGGAAAATGTTTTGCATGTGCACTGTTGCATGCCTGATGTCCTGGAGCTTGGCTGATATTTGATGATAATGCATGTGGCTAATTCATACAATTACTTATAGCAGTGACAGTTAATCCTGACTCTCTCACTAGTGAGCATTCAACATTCACTGAAGAGCCCATGCAACGTGTACATTCCTAAATACATTGCAGCAAGCATATTCCAGTTTAAAAGAAAAGGCTCCAGTAAGTTAATGTTAAAAGTGATAAGCCTTGCTAGTGCTTATTGGTGGCAGGAAACATGTACCCAAAAGTATGCAGTAAGATGCATTTTGAAAATGTTCTTTCCATGCCACAGATGCAAACTTGAGCCACATGTGGCTCAGACATGGTCTGAGCATCATTCTTCTGTGCGTACCCCTTTAGTTTTGAGTGCTAGTCTTCCCCACAAGTTCCCACCAGGTTATTCTGTTGCATTATTGGTGTGTCTCTTTGACCCTCAGACTAAGCTGGCTTCCATATGCCTATTATATTCCTCCTCTTTTGCTATAAATAGAAACTCCATTCATTCTCTAGCCCATTTGATTATTTCAGTACCAGTTCCAAGAGAAGAGACAGCAGTTAAATACAATCCCTTACAGCAGGGCTTTTCAACCTTTTCAATCAGTGTACCCCCAGTGGCCAAATGTGGAGTTGGGGGGAGGGAGGGCATGGCTGGACGGAGTGGTGGCAGCTACTACGTGAGCTTTCCCTACCCCCTGCATCTGATTTGGGCAGGTGGCACCTGCGTGGCAGTGCAGGATAGTGTGTAGCGGTGCTCTGTCGCCACCTATCTACACATACCCCCTAAGGTCTTATCAAGTACCCTTGGGGGTAGGTGTACCCCCAATTGACAACCCCTTCCTTACAGGCTAGTATGGCAAGCTCATGCCCTAGATAGAGGCAGATCAGTTGAAACTTCAGGCTGCACTTAATATATTGCCAACCTAAAAATTTCCCATTGTGGGTGTTAATGACTAGATGCATACAGACACCTGGAGACCCCCAGGTCAAGAATGGTAAACTTTAGAGAAGCTTGGCTTATTCCATATTCAAAAGGAGTAAAAGAGGACTGAACCAGTGGGAGACACCTGTTTGGGCAGGTGTGCTGCTTTGCCTTTGGGTCCCTGTCTTGTACTGCCTGCCCAATCTGCTGCTCTGCTTCTTGTTTCCTGCCCCATTTGTCACTATGCTGCCTGTCCCCTCCTTAGTCTGCCACATAAAGGATTTCTATGCCATTTGTGGTATGTGTCGCAGGTTGGCCACCCCTGAACTAAGCTGATCAACCCCAATAGATTTTGCACAGGAGTAAAGCACAGCTGGTTAGACATGTTAATTGCACTTCTCCAAAGAAGACTTCTTCATGCAAATGTGGAAGCTAAGAAGGAACATTCAGGTATTGTAAACGCATTTTGTGACATCCCATCATTGTCTTTAGCAGACTCTTGATGAATTCTAGGATTATCTTTTCTCTGTAATATGGCAATCTATATTGTGGCTAAGCCACTAGACAGCTGGTCCAAATGCCAGTGCTTAGCTCTAGCCTCAGCTCAAAGTAAGTCTGAAGACTTTGAAGCAAATAGCTGCAAATATGAAGTTCTTCAGATAAGCTTGACTGTTGCACCCCCTGCTGCATAGTTTTATCCTAATTTTCAGCATTTTCAGGTACTTAGCAAAAGCACAGGAATCCAGACTGAGTTGAACAATGACTTGTATCAAGAAGCGAACAGAAAATGGAGCATAATTGGTCTGGCCTAAAAATGCCTTTCCAGAGATGCAGTGATAGGTTTAGTCAACTGTGACTTGCATTCTTCAAAAGGTTAGTGTTTTATATGGGAATCTTCAAACTTTAAAGGAATTGTTTGTTTTCCAGCTTGTCTACATTGTTTTTGAAGTCAGATGTTTAACAAATGTAAATCAACATTTTAACACTTTTTTATGTTACAGATAGTTCTGAAGGTACTTGAAAAGTTCCCAATAACTGACGCTTGTGTGCCTTGTGTTTTTAGTAGTAAAACCACAGTGAAAAAGTGTCTGTCTGTCTGTCTCTTTACAACTAGACACAATGGAAGAAAAAATTGGTTGAAACAAGATCCGTTATTTGCCTGCATGAAAGTAACAAAATCAGGAAAACTAGAAGCACAATGTGATGAGGCTTGTAAACAGTGCACAGGATAAAGGCAAGTACAGACTACTTGGAGCAGCTGAGCAAGAAAGACTGATCAGGACTAGTGACTGACCAGTTTTAGCTGACCCCATTCCAGGGACCAGAAGAGCTACAGGCCAGGAAGTGAGTATCAGTCTGAGCTGGGAATCCAGAAAGTTAGGAGTTCCTTGGGCCTGTAGACTTTGTTTCCTGGACAGATCCTAGTAAAAAGAAGGCTTCTGGAGTGGGTCAGCTTTGTAATCTGGACCAAGGAAATGGTGAAGCAACTAGAACTGATAACAGTAGAGGCCTATAAGGAATGTTAACAGCATTGGGATCGAAGGATACTGATGAACCAAAGTAGGAAATAGCCTGGGTCTGCAGAAAGAAGGCTGAGCACAAACTATCAGGTTTCGCTTACAAAGCCAAGCAGTGATCCAGACTGGGTTAGGGTGGAACAGGGTCAGCCTAAGTCTCCCTGTCAGTTCAAGAGCCTTTTGTAGAGTTATTCATAAATGTATGTTCACATACAGATAGTTGGAGCCTAGACCACGACAGTAGTGGCTAAGAATAAGATGGCTGCACACAACTAAAAAAACTGCAAGAATGTCCAGAGACTTGAGAGAGAATTACAAGGTATAATTGCCCTATAAAGGGACTGCATCAACTGCTCAGTAGATAGCAGAAAGGAGAACCTAGCTCCCATTCTGCCATACATACATATGCTTCATAGTTTTCAAAGAGGTATTGGCATCTGGAAAAAAATGCTTTTTTCATAAAGAGAACTTCTATAGTCCTCTCTGCACCCCACCCCCCAAAGCTCATGAGTGGAATTGTGCAATGTTTGAACGTATGACTGATGATTGTTACTAAGAGAATTTCTTTTTGTCAAAGCCCTAAAGAGTGACTTGGCAACTCATCTGATTTGGTATCAAGTGAACTTTAATAGTAACACTTATACAATATTACAGGTTTCCTCCCTGTAATACAACCTGACAAGTGACTCTGTAGGACTCTCAGCAGTGACTGTCAGGGGTACAGTGCCTTGGATCTTCCACTGGGTGTGTAATGTCTATGGCTTCTCTGTGTTGTCGAGCGGATATTTTTTTTTAAATTAATATATTTCATGTTCCAAGTCAAATTGCCAAATCATATCAATTAAGCAGAACTGAATTGTACTAAAACCGATATTGATTGAGTTCTGCCTGCTCAGTCATTCTAAACACCATGTATGGTGCTACAACTGGTGAGCATCTTCCATCCCGGGCTTTCACCCTGGGTCTTCAGGTATTCCCAAATCTATTGGCAGGCATCCTATGTGCAGGCCCAAGCCTGGAGATCTTGGTATTCAGCTGCCCCCACTTGCTCTTGGGCTACAAGAGGCTAAGCAGAGATGCAGCAGCTGTCTTTTTTTTTTCTAGGTTCACTGCATGCTCTCACACCTTCCCTTGTGTATTAACCATTTTTTACAACCTTTTCATACCACATTGTCCTATCCCCTGACACTGTGCCAAGCATTCCTTATATAGTGCACTAATTCCCCTGGCACTATGCCAGGCACATTCTTTATAAGGAAACTTGTGCGCACCAATTGGTGCACTAGGTGAGCAAGGCACATCTCCCAGTGCCACAGAAGGCGTTCTGTTCAATTTTATTGTGTAGTTCTGGGAAGTCATGGACTATGGCTAAGAGCCTTTGCACAACTCAGTGTGCCTGCTACAATGATAAAGGTATTAAAGCCTGGCTAAACATTAGGACTTGGTTTTAACACTTTCTGTGATTTAAATAAAATGTGCTAGTTCCATACCAACAAAAATCTCAGTAGCCTGATTCTGTCTCTTCTAAACCTTATTGCAAACCTTCCATCCTATTGTTATTTAGAGGACTTGGCATTTGATGCAAGTGTCTGCTGGAGGAATAAGAGACCCCAACTTAATGGTTCTTTATAGATCAGAAAACAAACTTTCACTAAGATGTCAAGCTACCATTTGTGTGCAGTCCTAGCTCCATAGAAAATGAGGGTTGGAAGGGACCTGAGGAGGTCATGTAGTCCAACCCCCTGCTCAAAGCAGGACCATGACCAGCTAGACCATCCTAGCCAGGTCTACAACCTCTCTGGGTAATCTGTTCTAGTGCTTTACTGCCCTCCTCATAAGAGAGTTTTTCCTAATATTTAATCTAAACTTCCCTTGCTGCAACTTGAGACCATTGCTCCTTGTTCTGTCATCTGCCACCACTGAGAGCAGTCTAGCTTTATCCTCTTTGAACAGCCCCACCCGCTTCAGGTACTTGAAAGTTGCTATTAAATCCCTTCTCAGGCTTCTCTTCTCCAGATTAAATAAACCCAGTTCCCTCAGCCTTTCCTCAAGAGTCATTTGCCCCAGCCCCCTAACCATTTTTGTTGCCTTGCGCTAGACTCTCTCCAATTTGTCCATATCATTTCTGTAGTAGGGGGGTTACTCCAGATGTGGCTTCACCAGTGCTGCATAGAGGGAAAGAATCATTTCCCTCAATCTGCTGCAGTGTTCCTAATAATGGAGTCCTGTATGCTGTTAGCCTTCTGTGCAACAAGGGCACACTGTTGGCTCTGCTTACTGCCCACTGCAACTCCCAGGTCCTTTTCTACAGAGCTGCTGCTTAGTCAGTTGATCCCCAGACTATATCAGTATATGAAATTGTTCTGTCCTAAGTGCAGGACTTTACACTTCTCATTGAACCTCCTGGCCACATCCAGACAAGTGCAGCTGTGTATGTGGCACCGCAGACACACCTGCGGCACCACATACCACACATTCAGCTGTTCTCCACGCTGCGGGGAAGCAGCGCACAGGGCTTTTTGATATCCAGTGGTCAAAAAAAACCCTCAGAGAAAAAAAGCAGAGCAATGTGCACTCATAGGCAGTGATCACTGCTCAAAAGCAAAACTAGGCTGCCTGGAGAAGTGCTGCAACTGCTGGCCAGGCTCCACACAGCAGAATCACCACTGCTGCAACCCTAGGAGGCCCCCAGGGGCCCAGTGCTGGTCTCAGCTTACCCTACTGCCCCTGGGGTAACTTGCCATGCATCTGAGTGCCTGTGCCACGGACATTCCCCAGGGACAACTAGCTGTGGTGCAAGGTGCAGTCGCTAGTTGTCCCCAGGGAACCAAACATCCACACCGCATATGGATGCAGCCCATGACATTTCTTTTGGTCCAATCCTCCAATTCGTTGAGGTCTCTCTAAATCGGGGACGGCCAATTATTTTGGGCAGAGGGCTGTTTACTGAGTTTTGGCAAGCCATCGAGGGCTGCGTAACAGGCAGCCAGGGACAGATAAATATTAATTGGGGGGCGGGGGCCGGATAGAATGGCCTGGGGGGCTGCATCAGGCCCCGGGCCACATTTTGCCCACCCCTGCTCTAAATCCCAGCCCTACCCTCCAGCTTATGGACTACTCCCCACAGCAGATGGTGTCATCTGCAAACTTGCATCCCATTTTCTAGCTCGTTGATGAAGACATTGAACAAAACCAGCCCCAGGACCAACCCCTGGGGCACTCCACTTGACAGAGCCTGCCAACTAGACATTGAGCCATTGATTACTACCCTTTGATGATCCATCCAGTTTTCTCTCCACCTTACAGTGCATTCATCCAAACTGTACATCCTTAGCTTGCTTGCAAGAATGTTGCAGGAGACTGTATCAAAAGTCTTGCTAAAGTCAAGTGACACCACATCCACTGCTCTTCCTGTACCCACAGAGCCAGTCATCTCATGCAGCCAGAATGCAATCAGGTTGGTCAGGCAGGACTTTCCTTTTTCATGTCTTTAGGGCAAGGTATTTAGCAGAATTTGCAGATTTAATTGGAAGCTGACAGGCTGTGCCATGAACACATCTAGTATGGCCTCAAACTTGCAACCTCTGGGCCATGAACTGGTGCCCAGCCCGGCCCGGCCCGGCCCAGGCCCAGCCCAGCCCAGCCCAGCCCCTTGTTCCTCTAAAGCCAACAGAAGATACCTGAACCTTAGTCTTGTTCTTTCCTCAGTTAACTCTGATGTCCCTTCCTTAGCTAATGGGCTAGATCTAGCATATGAATGATGTAAGGCATTCCTTAGTTAGGCAAAACTCCCACTGAACTCAATAGGAGCTTTGTTAAGGTGTTGGGAATAAGAATTCCTTGTTTCTACAAGTTGTTTTGCAGTGTTTCAACTGTACATGTGCAGTGTTTGTAAATGTTGATCCTTGATTAATATGAAGGCAGAGAAAGTTCCTCATTGTATGGAAAATTCAAATGAAAATAATCAAATTCATAAACTAGCAAGAATAGGAGCACTTGCAAAAAACATCGTTTTGAAGACATTGTATACGCTATATTTGATAGCGCCTTTTCAGTGTATGGCTAGCAGGAAAGTGCATGCATAATGGTGAGCATTCAGGCTTTATAATCCATTCAGTATTTTAAACCTAAATTTACTTTGCAGTCATTGGTCACAGGCCAAGTTTTAGACGAATTTCTATTCTAAAGTTAGATTAAACTCTCGAATTTCAGGTTCGGGAAAATCTCAAACAGTACCTTTTTAAAGGAGTGGCAGGTCTGTGGTACTGCAAACTCTTACGTGCAGAAAAGTTTTGAAATTAGTTGTTGAATGTTGAGGCAATTAGAAAAATCACTGAATAGTATAAGGGCTCCATAAAATGCGGAGATAAAATTAATGCTTTAAAAAAAAAAAAGGACAAAATATAGGGATAAATTCACAGTAACACTGGGTATTTTGCAGTGTCAAGTTGAATAGTTTGTTATATCAGAGGTGAGAGCCTCTAAAAGGAATAGTACTTCCTTTACCATGTACAAGTATAGCTGAATGACATAGATGAGAAAACGCAGTGTTTCACAGTCCAACTTGGAATTAGCAAGGGTGCTTTCTTATACACATAATATGCAGTGTTTGTGCAGTGCACTGTGTTGTCCTTGTAATGTTTAAATTATTAATCATAACTCCACTAAACTAGGAGGAGCAAAGAGAATCTTGTAATTCAAGCAGAAAACTGCATCAAAAGGCCAGATTTTTCTTTTTGGATCGGTCAGGAGCTACTTCTGTGACTCTTGACAGACATATAACATCTCTCTGGCTTGCCTCTTCTAGGTATTGAGACCAAATTAATTTTCCTGTATTGTTCTTTCAGAGCGTCAAATGATTTTTTTTGAAAAAGTCACTTGATGCATAGCTGAAACTTTGTTTTTAAAAGTTACATAATTTGCATGTTCTTTTTCTGTTCACTTCTTGCTTGAAAGAAATACGTACTTTCTAACACTCCTTTAAACGATGGAACTTGTAGCAAAATATAACAATTCTGTCAAATACTGTAGCTATAACACCTTGTAGTATGATCTTGGCACACGTAGTAAAGGTTTTAGGCTTAAATAGTAGTTGTATGGGAGACGACTGGAAAACTTAAATGCTCCAAGAAGTAGTTACTACTTGGTTAGAGGTATTCTTTCTGCTTACATTCATGAACTGGTGTCTTTCCTAGTACTAAGGTCAAGAGGTTGCTGAAGCTGTTCAGTTGAGTTCCTGATCATTTTGTGTCATCAAAGTTCCTGTGGCATTTGCTGCAAGGACAAAAATGATGCTGTAGTATGGACAGATACCATCTTGATCGAGTACAGTCCAAATGAAAGACTGCATTTGCTCATTGAACATTTCAGTTGCTTTTTAAGTAGTTTAAGATATAGCAGGAAAATTAACTCATTTTCAAAATGTGAACAATGACCCCTTTTGAGACCTGCATTCAAACACGAGCCTTAATAAAGTACAGTAAATGGATATAAACTGAATATTTCTGATCTGTTTTAAAATAGGTGAGCTACATGTACACCTGTTTATCAGCCATAAAAATTAGTAATTTAAATTGGTTTCCACTTTTTTAGCGTATTACTTGATCTGCAATGATTTTTGTCACTTTTTCTTGCTTGTTGGACGTGTTATATAATGATCTGTGAAATCTGCCCTCCACGGTAGCTTCTTCTAAAAGCTGCTGTTGATGTTAGATGACAGACTTATGTCATAAACTACATGTATCAGCTTTTGTCTTGCGTTTGTCCATTAAACAGGGTTGTGTTAATGATTCTCATAGATCTGTCACAGCATGCATAGACTCTCGTCAACCTTTGCTTAAAACATCAGCACTCATTTACAGCAGTTGCAAAAGAAAACCAGGTTTAAAAATATAAATAAAATATAGCCTATAATCTAGTCAGGTATATAAGAGTAATTACTCAATGCATCACAAAGTACAGGCCTGCTATCGTGTCTTACAGTGATGGCAGAAAACAGTGTTGAGCACCAGGAAATATATTATTTGAAGTAATGTCCTACCTGTCCCAAGAGGTATGAATAAAGACCAATGTCAACAGTGCATATTTCTCTGGAAGATTGTCTTAATTTTGTCCAAACAGAAAACCCAACTTCCATAATAGTTAAACATTTGGCAAGTTACAATATTCTCAACCCACAGTTGATTAATACCACTGAAAAGATTACTGTACGCTAGCTACCCCCTAATAAGTCAATTCCACATCTAACCTAAAAAAAGGGATTCATATATCTTTATTGCTAATTTTTTTCAAAGAGGATCTGCAGCATATGGTAGAGGTCTGTCCTGGTAACACTTGTAGCTATCTTTAACTGTCTTGTTCAGTCTGGTACCTATTCATCTGAGAAGCCAGCTTCTTCTATGTGCGCCCAAACGTGTGGTGGGAAGGGAAACCGTCTGGATGAGAAACGCAGCCCCCCTCCTCAAAGCTGCCACCAGTCCCTCGGCATAAACTCCATGCAGCAGATGGACTGTGGGGGTGGCGGAGTCACCGAACAGCCATTCTTAGTGCAACGTTCCTCTCGAATACGGCTCGAGTAGTGTGTCAAAAAGGATTCATTATTGCTTCTTGCAGCAGCATTCGCTCCCCTTCTGTGCACTGTGACCCCCCAGCAGCAGGGTCAGAGCACAGCTGTGGCTGGGAAGCCAGTGGCAGCATGCTGTGGAGGAGGGTAAGAGGAGCTTGGAGAGAGGATCCTTCTGCCAGAGGAGAGAGTTTAATTTCAAGAGAGGCTTTTGCTGAGTTAGACCACAGTTTTCCCTGCCTCTTTGGCCTCTGCCCTTCTTTCAGTCGGTAGCCTCTGCCCCCACCTCACTGCCACCCATCTTGAGATGCAGGAGACAGACTGACTCCATCTGAAGAGTGGGTCTTGAGAATCCCTTGACTTATCCTTAGCTGTTCACTAATGTGTCATAAATAGTGATTCTGGTCTTTAGCCAATAGTCTCTTTATTCCTGGTTAATATTGGTGGAGCGAGTTTAAAGAAAAAAACTTCTGGTTTTTACTAGAACTGAGTTAGCTTACAACAAATAACTTACTTGAACTCAGCCTGTGTTTTCTGCTCTTGGGATGTTTGTCAAAAACCTCTATCTGCTCAAATTAGGCAAGAAAAGTTTTGGGGAAGGGTCTTTTTTAGGTTTCTGCAGGTCTGTCAATTTAAGCTGAACATTGGTTCACTGGGAATCTTGGTTGCTTCTCTCTGACTTGTCAGGTAAATCAGATTTCAGCAAGACTCCAAAAGAATCTCTACAAATATTTGCATGTGAAATTTTGAAATGTGCTTTGTGCAAAAAGTTTTGTGCCAATGTAACTTGATTGCACGAATGCTTGTGAAAAGCAAATGTGAGAGATTCAAGCATGGCCAAAGAAAATTTGTCTTAAATAGTCAGATGATTTTATTTTTACGGCCTCCTTTTGCAACCTTTGCCCAATTGTTGCTTTAGCATAGGTGAAAAATGTATGTCTTATTTGGCTGCTGTCACTGAAAAAAAAGAGAAGAAAAAATTGCTAATGCCTGTGGGCTGATATCTTTGCCACTCACTGCACTACAACAGTGGTTCTCAACTTCTGTAGACTCAAGGCGCCTCTTAGACAATGCCACCCCTTACTTTTCACTCTGTTTTTGACTATGAAAAAATAAGAGCTCATAGTGGGTCCGAATGCTTCTAACACTATGTACTCAAATATGAACCTCTAGGGCTAGGGACAGACATTACACATAAACTGGTTTAAGTGGTCTGAAATTGGTTTAAACCTGAAATAGAACAGATGTTCAATGCACATAAACCAGTTTGAAAATGGCTGAAACTGATTTGAGATGGACCTGGTTGAATGTAGTATCAGACTCAACTGATTTGGTTCAAGCCAGTTTATGCAACGTCTGCCCCAGACTCCTTCCTGGTTTAAGTTAAATGAGTTCTCCAGCACCCCGCCATGCTCTCTGGGCTGGCCCCTCCCCTCTGTTTCCTAGCTGCCCCTCTGGCAGAAACTGCTCCTATACTGGTGTCTTCCTGGCTTCCTCCTGCTCTACCCTCCCCCTCCCCACTCCTGCTGAAGCAGGGATTCCCCCTCCCTTCAGCCTTACACAGACACCTCTCAGCATTAGCTAGCAGACTACGTGTTAGCTATGGTCTATGATGCGGGAGACAGGACAAAGGCAGGACTGTGTTGGCTTAGGGCTTTTTGGAGCTAATCAACAAGTAGCTGGTAATGTTCCTCCTTCCTTCCTTGGAAAACGTTGTTTAAGAAGAGGAATTAATGAGACAAGTTTTTGTTTTCTTAATTGGTGGATAAACGCTGTGCTGGAAGTGCCGGCGACAAACTGGAAGTGCTGCCAGCACTTCTCAGGGAGGGCACCTGCTGATGCTCCCTACTCCCCAACTGGCAAGGACCAATTTTAGAGGGGGGGGGATGTGCCCCCTTGTGTCACCTATGGTCTATCCACCTCCAAATTGGTTCAAGCATTGCAGGTTAGACTAACCTGCAAAGATTCAATCAATTAAGGCTCAGACTTTTTGAACGTCTGTCCCTAGCTCTGGTCTATTATGTGAAGCATGCCCGCGTACCTAACAGGTCTAACGTTGCACGGAACCCTGTGGCTGTCCTGAAAGGATCCCAAGACACCCAAGGGTGCTGTGACAGCTCAGCTGAGAACCATTATGCTAGAAGCCAATGCCATAGCAACAAAGTTTGGCACCTGGGGCAAAGCCTGCAGTGGCAGCCTGCCCTCACCCCACACACATGCCCCCCCATGCTTGCTCGGGAGTGCACACAGTAGTGGGAGCTGCCCTACCCCCATCCCCACACTCCCCCAAACAAGCTTCTCGCAGCTCCATCCCATGCCCCGTCCCAGCTGGGCAATGCCTGTTGGCACCCCTTTGCTTTGACACCCAGGGTGGTCACCCTGTTGCCCCCCAACCCCACTTCGCTACAGCACTGCTAGAAGCTGTGCTTAAGGTCCGCCTCACTTCTCCATTTTCCTGATATGAGAAGAGAATTGGTGGAAACACAGGAGTCTTGGGTAGAGGCGCAGTGTCTTAGACAAGGCAAGGTGGCAACTATGATAAAGTAAAGCAATGACTATAAAAATGCAGCAGAAAGCAGTGGTGGGAGAAGCAGTGGTCAAATTTTGGATTTTTAAGTGACAGGTGAGTGCTGCTTTCCTACTTCTGTCCATTTGCCAGAAGGGCTTGCAGCCCAACTTGCCAGCAGAAACAGACATCACCTGATGTCTCATTTGTGCCACCCATCAGGGCAAGGAAAGGCAAATCAGTGGGGCAACAAAACATGGTAGTAGTAAAGCAGCACGGTCTGTGGCAGATGTCTGACTGTTTGCTCTATGGTAGGTGAATACAGGCAGCCTGAGCTGCTCGCGCTCTCCCGCCATCCCAGCTACGTGGTTTGGGGCCCTGAAACCCCTAGAGCAGCGTTTCTCAACCTGCGGCTCGTGACCCAGCAGTGGATCGCTAGAATATATGAAATGGTAGCGAACAAAATACGTGTAAAACCCTGGGTTTTCTCTTGCAGGCTGGCACAGTTCCAGCCTACAAGGGCTGCGTGCAGCCCCCCTGTGCCCCCCCCCACACCCCTGCCCCGTACACTGGGGTCTGGGGGCAGTGCGCTGGGAGTGACGGCCCCGCCAGGGTCAAGGGGCTGTTTTCTACTTACACTATTTACCAGCCTGTCATTGACGTTTACAAATGGGTCCTGCTACAAGAGGTTGAAGAGGCTGAGAACCACTGCCCTAGCACAGCCACTTTCCCAGCTTAGGGGTACCCTGGGGAAGCTGAGTGCTCTTTCCTTACCGGGGGGTGGGGAGACTTGGCTGGGTTGATGTAGTTGGGGGGGGGGGGGGCACCCTAGGACGATAGGCACGTGGAAAGTTTGGGGCAGACGAGGTGCTTTGGGTCAACGTGGCATCCTCTATGAGATCGACTAGTTGGGAAACCAGCTCTTTGCAAGCTTTGGGACACAAATGCCCTTGTCCCGGCACAGGGCGGCCCAGTCGGTCTAATACCGGAGACTTTTCCCATCTTGAACCACCTATGCTTTCCCCAGAGCCTGCCCAAGGGACTTTGCTCCCCAAAATTTGCCCAGCCGGTCTAATAAAAGGGATCGTTTGGGACCCAAGAGTTCTAGTTGCTGGTCTGCCTAATAAAACAGGCCGCCCCGCCCCGGAGGAAATCAAACCCCGGCGGCCAGGACCAGCCCGGACCACCCCAGCCCAGTCCGTCCCGCGGGGGTCGGCAGAGGTGGGCCCGCCACGTGCCCCGCCCCCCCCCTCCAGGTTGGAACGGCGACTGCGCGCGTTGCCATTGGCCCATTTTGACTCGCGCCCCTCCCCCCGGCTTCCCGATTGGACTAGCGCGCGCAAGGGGGGCGGGGGCGGAACCCCTCACTCAGCCAGTGAGAAAATGGTTGCCGGGCAGGTCGAAGCGCCGGCGGCCAATGGCAGCGCGGGCCGCTGGCGGGCACGGAGCGCACGCCTGGGGCGGGGGGCGGGCGCGGAGGCTGCCGGGGGCGGCGCTCGGTTTCTGCCGCCGCTCGGAGCCGCAGCCCCGCGAGGGAGCCCGGCGTGGCACGGCCCCGCGCCCAGGTCTGGCCCGCGCGCCCGGTGGTGGGGGGGGCGCGGGCGGGGGGGGGCGTCTGTTGTGGGCAGCGGGCGGGGGGCTTTGCTCGCTCCCTTTTCTCCACAGCGGGCGGGGCGGGCCCGCGGGTGGAGGCTGAGGGGAGCCCGCCCCGGTGGCGTTTCTCCCCGCGCTTCAGGGCTCGGGGGTCCCCCGGCCTCCGGTTCTGCCCACCCCGGAGGCGCGGACACGCAGGACCAGCCCCACGGGGCTGGCGCGGGCTGTTGGCAGCGAGGCAGGAAACCTCCGCGTCCCCCGCCTGCCCGCCCCGGAGTTTGCGGAGTTGTTTTTAACTCGCGTCCTTCAGCGCCCAAGACGGGCGACCCCCCCCCCCCCAATGAAAACACCGCTCCGCAGGAAATCAACTCTTGGTGTATCCCAGCCCCCACCCCCCCCGACTTGCTCCTGCTCTTTTAAGACCAGAGATGATTCTGTCTGTTAATAGGTTAAACTTTCACTTGCTGTTTCCCTAATGGGTTGTTTTTTGGGTTTTGTTTGTTGTTTGCCTTTTTTTAAAGTGACCTGCTTTTAATTTCGTGTCAAGAATGAGTCACGCCGGCTCCTGCTAGGAGGGGATAAGGGGGCTGTTTCACTTGTGGGCATTTGTTTTTAGGCTGTGGACATCCAGCTGTTGGGTTATTGGGTCTTTTTACCTGCCTGGTCCCGTGTCCTGAAACATCTGGAGATAGCAAAAGGTCAATGAGCACCTGTATTTTGGAGACCTATGTGCAGTGAGAGGCTACAAAGTAAAGGGCTTCCTAGTTTTCTGACTTTTGGAAAGTCCATATATATTTAGAAAATTAATGGTTTGCGAGAGTTTTTTGAATACAGTTTCTGAAATTCAGGCAGTTTTGAATGGCAATAATTAGTTTTTCTGTGAAGTTTTCACATGGGTGGTGTTGACGTTGTCTCCAGTGATTCATTTCTTAGTGGTAGGTTGCTATGCCTAGGTCCAAGTTTGAAGCGGCCCAGACGCAGATTGAAGGTGAGCTCGGTGCTGCGGCATTCGGTCTGGATTGCAGATGGTCTGCTGCTGTGAATGGTTATGGCTTCGCTGACTTCTCAGAGTCGGTGACACTACCGCTGAAAACGGGCGTTGCCTTTGCACCGTGGTAAAAATTTGTCGTGGCACAAAGCCTGAGCAACCAGATGCCTGTGCCCGTTGTCACTCCATAAATGCCCAAAATTGTGGCTGTGGTAATGGGTAGTATAAATTTGCAGAGGATGTCTGCCTGCTTTATGGCAGGAGAACGTGGGCATCTCAGAGCTGTCTGTGCTCTCCAGCTGCCTGGGGCTGGCTCACCCAGTGCTTCAGGGGTTCAATCCTACGTGCCCCGAAAACACCCCTGCAGGGGAATGCCCAGGGCATGCAGGATCAGGCTCCACAAGTGCTGGGAGTGAAAGCCTGGCGTGGATGCCTTACAAGAATGTGCCCTAGGAGTCCCCATGCAGGGGGTTCCCAGGGCACATATCTCACTGCTGTGTCATGACTCGCGGTGCGCCTGTTCAACTCAGGGAACCCTGGACAGGTGCTCACAGGTCTTCAGAGGTCCCTGTCTGCAGTCTTGACCCAGAAATCCCCCATCAGGCGCTTCCCAAGGTGCATGTAAGGTGCTGCCATGCCCATTTGAGGCATGCATGGGGAATGCCTTGAGTTCTTCTTGCAGAGGCATACCCCAAGTCAGTCCCCCTGTTTGTAACTGTCCTGGAGCGTCAGACCCCTGGAGCCCTGGGGGTGGTAGGGGCCTAACCTTGCAAGACAGTGGGTGTTATCTGTCACCCAGTGAAGTGGACCAGCTGTGCTAGGCACAGGTCTTGGCACAGGAGACCCTGCTCCAAGGGTGAAGGCTGTTTTTACAGCCTATAAGGATGTCCCCAGAATGTGAGCCTTGGGTCAGACTGAGCTATAACTTCAAGCCTTGCTGAGCCTGGTATCACTTTTAGTTGTGTCTGATACTTAGACTTGATCAGTCTTCCTTTTTGTATCCTAGTTACTCATAATTTACCTTCCGTAAATAAAATTATATGAAAGATGATCAGGTATAGATTAGACTTTTGAAATAGGCTTTCAAGGCATCAGTGAACTTTCTAGTTTTAATCCTCTCAGTTCATGTTCTTAAATCATTTTATGGTTGCATTAACTTTTAATACCTGAAATGTTAGTTGAGAGAAAGTTGTTTGGACTGTGCTAATTATTAGGCTCAATATATTTAGATGCTTTCTGGAAAGCAATGTCATAGTAATTCAGTATTTTTCTAATTCTTCCCTAAAGTTGCATCATTCTGTCGAAGCAGATGAGTTGGGCTGTCATCGGAATTGCGTAGTTCGACTCCACTTTGGATGAACAGGCTTTTTACAAAATCTGGAATCTTCCCGCCTGAACGCCTTTCTGTTGTTTAAGGGTAACTCTCAGTGAAATCTTACTCTTATATTTGGAGTTTCTGTTCTTTGCTAGCCCAAGGTGTTCTGATATTTGTAGGCTAAATTCTTAATGTTCAGTTTCAGAGTAATTTTTTTGAAGCAGTCAAGCATCCAAGATGTCAGAGTGGACTTTTTTTAGCCTTAACAGACTGGATGAAATCTTTTCAGTTATTTGCTTAGGGTTGCATGTTCTGACTGTGTGTCACTTATTACCTGTTCCATTGTAACGTTACCATAATGTTTTTGTAATATCCCTTTTCTAATTATTTTAATAACAAGCTCGATGCAGGGATATTTCCGTATTTATGCCCTTTGATGCAAGCGGGGATCTCTGCAGTTGCAGGAAGTGAGTCTTGTGTGGTATTAATGAAATAGCGTGATGAGACAGTATTTCTGATATTGGCAAGCTATTGCTCTAATATAAAATCTTGGATGTGATAAAGGAATTGGTGTGGTTCATTTAAATGTTTTATCTACTGTAGTTAACTATGAAATACTTCAAATGTATGGTATTGAGTCTGAAGAAGAATTTTTTATATTAGTTGCATTTTTATTCATTTATTGGTGGAAACACTCTGATTCCCTGCTAGCATTTCACCATTGTTGATGGATTTTAATATGGATTGCTGTTACTCCATGCCTGATCTTTATGTACGATGTCACATTTGTGGTCACATGCAGTATTTTTCCATCTGCTAAAGGTGGATAACATAAAGAAGGCACATGTAGTTTTTTTTTTTCCAACTGCTGTTTTCAGTCAATTAAATCAGGCTGGATAAGTGACATTATATTGAATCTGATGATCTTTTAATGACAAGTTTGTTAATCCCTGGATTTTACATAGGTGGAATCAGAGGGTTTTTTGGAGGTATTTTTAGTTCAAATTTAATTATAATTCAGGAGTTTCTAGATTTAGTAACTTCTGATCGTGTGTCTGGTTCAGCTGAACTACCGTTATTACTTAATTGAAATACTGTTGTACTCTTCTTCCTGCTGAAAACCTCCACATAATTCCTAGCTGAAACGCTACTTCGCCCGCACTTTAGACTTATATACACTGATTGAGTTCTCATCTGGAAGTGGAGCTGTATCCTTAAATAATTAAGGAGTGAGGGAGTGGGGTAAATGCTAAAAAGTACTTTTCATTTACTGCTAAGTGGCCTCAGAGACAGCTGTTCTTGCTGGTGGAAAGTGCTTATCTAGACAGAGAAGCTGCTTGTCCAGAATGAAATGCTCCACTCTGAAACGCTGCAGGATTGTTTTGTAGTCTTCTGCATGCAGAAAATTCAGTACCAGACCTTTGTAAAGAATAACTTATGAAGGTGTCCTTTTAAAATGTAGGCAATATTTTATTACTAGACTCTTCTTCCTCTACCCCAATTTGTAGATTAAGGTGAGCCTGACAGTAGTATTGTTTACCTGATGGCATTAGTAAATAACTGAGACTAATTTGGCTCAGTAAGTGTGCATTTAGCCCCTACTTCTGCAGATAGTGAAACCAAGGCAGGTTATGAATTCTAGACTCCCAATCTTGTGCTCTGCCCTAAGGCTGTCCTTCTCATGTCATTCTTCCATTGACTTAATTTAGTGCTTTTCAGTCTAGTAAATTTATTTTAAAACAGTTCAGCAGGTAGGCTGGCTTCAGCTGTAGTTTTATGAGAATCTGAACAGTAATACCCCATGCTTCTTTCTATGTCATTTCTTTTAATGGTAATGGAGGAAGAGGAACTAGTATGAAGCATATGCCACTTCTGGTGACCAAATATGTCTCCTATTATAAAACTACTTGGCAAGTAACAACCCCCTCTTAAAGGCCCATTTCTGTTGGATTTTAACTCCAGCAAACAGTTTTATGCTGCCTAGGTGCTTAGTTTCTTGGAAGTAACAAAGACCAGAAATGAAATGGCATATTCTTGTTTAGACTATTTTAGACCTATGTACCTACAATATATAGTATTTTACATAGATTGTCTAGAATTAAAAATGAAGTACACTTCTAAATTTTCCTCTGTCCTTAAATCTAGTGTCTGTTTTCCTCGTTTTCTTACCTCATGAAAGGCCCCAGTCTTGTGGTTGATAGAAGCCTTATTTCAACTGTAAAATCCTCAGAGACCTTCAGTACCCAGACACCAGTTTAAATGTTCCTTGCTGTGTTATATGAGTTATTTTTGGGTGGTCAGTGTTAATCCATTGCTGCAGTTAAAGCTTATATCATGTCCCTTGCATGCCCTGCTCCACTACGAGCATTAGAGTGTCTGATCCTTGCCCTGTCTGCCTTCCTCTTTGTGTTGTGGAAATGCTCAAAGGCCCCCGGTTGTAGTCAGGTCTCCTGTATGCCAAGTGCTGTGCAAAAGCTGAGACAGATGAATTCTTTGCCCTGAGAAGCTTTATATTTTAAGATGAGATATTAATATATTAGCAAGTATTTTAAAGGTTGTTAAGGTATCAAGGCAATGAACAAGTTTTCTGAAGTAAAGGTAGGTAGGGTTTTAGTGTGTGAGTTGCATTTACTCTGTGATAAGTGAAAGCTGACCTGCAGTAGCTTAATTAGCCCACTTTCATTTAGCTTTCAGGTACCAGGTTAAGAGCATGCCCAATTACTGCTGCGCAGCTGGCCTGCTGTAAAGCCCCACCCTCCTTTACCGTGTGATAACTCGTGTCTGTGCCCTCAGATATTACAGTGATAGGGACTAGATAACATTTCCTAGGAGAAATGGATATGTAAGTGACAGACATTAAGCAGGAATTTCAGGAGATGGCACTCACAGTAAGCTTTGTGCAGTTGCATGGTCTCTAGCTCTTGTGCACAGCTTCATGGTTCTGAATTAAAACTATTATTTCTTATAAATGTCACCTAAAATAGACTTCCTTCTAGACAGCTGGTGTTAATTAGCTGATATATTGTAGGCATCTGTCTCTGATCTTTCGTGCTGCTCCTTATGCTGGGAATGCTACCCCTTCACAGCCTGTCAGAACCCTAGTCCTTGCCCTCACTTAATTCAAATTAGTGCTAAAATCTCTCTTCTCCTAATGTATTACCTTCCTGAATTGGGTTTTACAGAAACCAACAAGATAAGCAGTCTTGAGCTGAATAATTATGAAAAACCTCAATTGCCTGCCCTTCTTTTCCCCTTCCACTTACAGGGGGGTGGGGTGGTTGGCACTACTATGCCACTGAACTTGTAAATTTGGGGCAGTGAGATTTTGTTTTTTGATATTTTCTCTTGAGAGCCAGGGCAGTCATGGATGCTTTAAAATCTGAAATGTTGGAAGTGCATCTAGAGCTACATTTTATACAAGTCAAAAAAGAGATTTTCATAACTCTAGTTGCTCTGTTACTAAAACTTGAAAATAGACCTACATCTGCCAGTTCTGTTATAGGTAATCGCAGGTCCCTTCATAATGCAGTAAACTAGACTTGAATAGGGGTACATTTCTGATGAGCAAGATAGTCTTCAGCCCACAGAATATGATGCTTTATTTATGCAGAAGGGAAATCCCCTGGGGTTGACCAATGTCAAATTCTTATGTTTAGAAACTCTAAGGCCAAAGCGGGCAATTGTGGCTGAATAGTCCAGGGGTCAGCAGTGTTTTGCAGTGGGCTGTCGCTTTTAACATAGCTTAGCTCTAAGCACAAGCTGCTTCCAGCCCGACTTGCACCACCAGAGCTGAAGCTGCACTTGCTGCTTTCTCCCACAATGCCGCCCTTGCCAAAATGAGGTTGAAACCCCCCAGCTCCACAGCTGGATAAAATGGCTCCATAATCCAGATCTGGTCCAAAGGATGTAGGTTGCTGACCCCTGATATAGTATGATCTCCCACATAACACAGACAAATGGTTCCTTGACGATCACATCCATCAACATATATGATGGTAGTAAATGAATACTATTTTTACCGCATTAGCCTTAGTTCTAGCTGCTGTTCAAGAAAAGCAAAAATGTGTATGTAACATTGAATATGTAGTCATAGCTCTTGTGAATTCCCTTTTGAAGCTCTCTTGAAATTTAAGTTTGCAGGTAGTTCTCTGTTTAACACTTGCATCCTTGTATTGAGATCTTGTGTGAAAGAGAGAGGAAATTCTAAAATGATGTGTCCAAACAAAAATAATTGGGAGTTTTCATTCCTGGCTTTCTTTGTGATTCTTTCCAGCTGCACTTCCTCACCATGTGTCAGCAGCAGCTGCACTGCAGCATCAGTCCCTGTGACAGATGGAGCTGGTGTCTCCCTGTGAAATGGTAGCATGAGCTTTCTATTGTTTACAACTGGCTTCACAATGTTAATGTTTTTGGTGGCCTGGAGCGTTGCTTCTGAAAAGCTGCCAGCTCTAACCGGGCCTATCGCTTAGCGGTCTCTACTGATGTGCCAGTTGGTGGCATGCTTCCCCTCTGCTATCGCTTGCTTCAGACTCGGCCAGCACGGTTGTTTGCTCCAGACCCACGAGGGCAGTATCCCCATAAAGCAGTGTCCATGGGGCTTGAAGGAAGCGGGAGAGTGATGAGAGAACACCTGCTTCACATGAGGTCTGGAGGTGCCCGTCCCTCTCTGCTTGTTTGCAATGAGTGGGAAGTGTTTGGCCCTCTTAGCAGTGAAAAGCACATCTGGTTGTTTGTTTTGTTTTATTAACATGGAAGAAGTTAATTAAGCTTTCATCATTTTTAAAGTAGAATCCAGCATGACTGTTTGTTAGTTTGCACTGTGTTATCTTGGATGAACAGCCTGCCATCGGAGGTGGTTCAAGCACCTACATTGAACACCTTCAAGAGTAAACTGGATGCTTATCTTGCTGGGATCCTATGACCCCAGCTGACTTCCTGCCCTTTGGGCAGGAGGCTGGGCTCGATGATCTCCCGAGGTCCCTTCCAGCCCTGATGTCTATGAAATCTATGAAATAGGTTAGACAGTAGCACCCAAAATACTTAAATATGAAGAGCTTTAATTACGCTTGCTCTGGCATAGCAAAAAGCCTCATAATTGTTCTCTAAAGCAGTGGTCTCCAAAGTGGGGTGTGTGCAAGACGATCCATTGGGATGTGGGAAGAAAATATTAGAACTTCTATTTAGATGTATATTTATATAAATATACATGTATTGGGGGGGTGTGCTCAAAAATTTTTTACCGGTAGGGGTGTGCAATCAAAAAAGTTCGGCGACCACTGCTCTAAAGTCTAAAACAGGCTTGTCCAACATGCAGCCTGCCAAGGCATTTTCTGTGGCCCCCGGTGCTTCTACGGGAAATGAAAGTAAACATTGTTTACTTTCATTCCCGCCCCTTGTCCCTCCCCAGCCCCTCAGCAGCTTCCTAATGGCTGCTGAAGGGCTAGGGAAGGGACAAGGTTCCCACACGCACCGTGTCAGCTTGATGTTGCCAACATGGTGCGTGCGGGAAGAGGAGTGCAGACCCGGCCCGCCTCCTCCCGTCCCCAGCACCATGTGGGGAAGCCACCACTGCCTGGCCAGAGCGACTCGCCGCTCCCCACCTGCGAGCGAGAGGCAGACTGGCTTGGCTGCCCGGCCCTGTGTTGCTGGCGAAGGCAAAGCAGTGTGGGCAGGTGCCTCCTCCTGCCGGGCTGTTGGCATTGGCCGTGCCGCGCAGGGTGGCCCCGGGCTCAGGTGGAGCCTGCACTTACTGCGCCCTGAGGTGCTGCCAAACCCCGGATCCAGCTCCAGCTCCAGCCCCCTCCAGCCCGGTGCGGCGATGCGGACCCATGGAGGCGGTGAGGCAGCCAGGTGCACTCTTGTTGTCTGCCTCTGCCGTCTCCTGCCCGGCTGAGGTGCCACAGGTAGGGCTGGGCCGGGGTCAGGGCAGGAAGACTGTGCCTCCCCTGGGGCCAGAGCCGGTGACTGTGGGCTCCCGGCACCTGTGTGTGTGTGGGGGGGGGGGAGGGGGTCCCTGCCTTTCACAGGGGAGGGAGGCTCAGCTCTGACCCCCATTTCTTGGGACGAAGGCTTTAACCTCAAAGCCTGGTCTTCCCTCCTGAGAGTCGGCTGTGCCCATGCCCCAGAAGCCAGGTGCTGGACCATTACAAAGGAAGGCAAAAACCTCCACAGTCTGCTCTAATCTAACCACAAGATAAAATTCCTTCCTGACCCCAGATTTGGCGATCAGTGGGACCCCGAGCAGAGGGGCAAGACCAGGGCTTGGCAGCATTTTTTGGGCAGTGCCAAAAATACCCACAGCCTGGACTTGTAAAATGTTGGCGTGCCAGTGGCAGGCAACGGAGGAGCCACGAGGGGCTCTATCCTTGTTGTGGCAGCATAGCCCTGACCCTTCCCCTGAAGTCTGCCCCGAGGCACACGTGCCAAGCAAAATGCCTCTGTGTACTATGCTCTGGCACCCATGGAAGAGGTTGCCTACCTCTGGACATAACCCTCTAGACAAAAACGTCTGGATTTGGTCCCAGAAGGAGCATTGGCCTACCTCAGTCAAAGTCCCTAGCCTCGGCTGTAGCCAACACCCAATACCTCTGAGGAAGACTTAAAAACACCCTGGCACATATAGCAGGAAAGGGAAGGGTGGTGGTTGGGGGCAACCAGCAAGGCCCAGAAGCATGAGAAGTACCCATAGTAGAACATAGGCATAGCTATGCCTGTATCAGGGGTAGGCAAAATATGGCCCACGAGCTGTATCCAGCCCACCAATTGATCCTATCTGGCTCACCACTGGGAGCCTGAGGAGCAAGGGTTGTGCCCTCTGTTGCTGCGCTCTGCCTCAAATAATTGTCCACCCTGATCTAGATCAGTGGTTCTCAACCTTTCTTGTACCAGGACCCATTTGTAAACATAGATGGTCAGTCCCGACCCAGTGTCCCTCACTGCTCCTACCTCTAGACCCCATTGCCCCAGTGTGTGGGGCATGGGGGGGCTCCAAGTAGCCCCTTGCAGGCTGGGACTCTGCCAGCCCACAAGAGAAAAGCCACAGTTATATATTTTTCTCCTTTAAAGGAGAACCCACTTTTAAAGTTTGCTCATGACCCTTTCACATATTCTTGAGACCTTCATTAGTGTCAAAGGGCACGTGACATCACTTCCTGATGTGATGCCTCTTCCTGTGAGGTCTTTGAATATGGCTCGCTGGCTCACTGGGTGATAAGTTTGTGATCCATCCCCACATTCAGAAAGGTTGGACACCTCTCGTCTAAAACATGGTCTTACATCGCAAATTTCATTTAAATTTATGGAAGTATCATCTTTAGCTTGTGATCCACCTCTGTCACTAACCAAATAAATACATATCTTATGCTAGTATTACATTGTACTTTTGCTCCCTTTGTACGTATGACAATTTTCAGATCAGCACTTGTGAGATCCTTTTACTGGGCCCTATTTTGAGTGTTGAGTGGCTTCCTGGAATAGGCCTGGAGCAAAAAAAGGATACGTTTCACAGCACATTTTTTAGAAGCTCCTTTTGATTTAGCACATCCTGCTTGTGCCACTCTGTTAAACAGGCTGTGCAGTGCTGTCACCTCTTTGCAAGGGCTGACAACGACATCAGTCACTCTAGTAATACAAGACTGTCTGGACATGGAAATAAGGAGATCAAGATGTTGTGGTTGAATCAAATATTGCAATGGGGAGCACAGTACAAAATTAAACAATTTGATCGTAGTTCACAGTCTGTAATAGTGCAGTGTTATTTAACAAGAGTATCTAGGAAACATTATTATGCAGTCACAGGATAAGTTTCCTGCTTTAAAGCGAAGACTACCTTCACAACTTACTTGATACTAAAAGGTAGAATTAAATAGAATTTATTTAGTAATAGAGGATTTTATTATGTGTAGGTCGGTAGTTTAAAACATTTGATGTAGAACTGAAGTTTAAAGTCTGTACTAACAAGCATGATGCTGGTCATTTTAATCTTGTCTGTGAAACTGTGATGATGTTACTTTGGTTTTATTATCCTGTTCCAAACTTTTCTACACTTACTGATATATCTAGCTTCTTAAAAGAGGCTTGCAGCATTCTTGCAATGGCAAAAAGCCATGTTAAGCAGGCAGAGATCAAGATGGGGCAACTAAGACTGGGCATGCCAAAAGACATCTCTGTCTTTTAGGGATTTAGAAATCTGTTTTTAAACAAATCTGCTTACATCTCAAAATTCACATATTAGAAATTTTAAGTCATATGCTTGTAGAAATGCAACTTTAATGTTCTTCAATATTTCTAGACTATTCCAACACAGCTACTATTTTTATTAAGGAATTGGAACATATGGGAGTTGTAGGGGGAGAAACTGCAAGTGTTAATGCATGGAAGCTAGTGCAATAGACACACACACACACACACACACACACTATCTCTCTCTCTCTCTCTCTCTCTCTCTCTCTCTGTCTAAACAGTTTAAGGATTTTTAATGCATATATCTCCCAGAATTTTACTGTGGGAAGCTTAGCCAAGTATTTTCATTAAAGTCAATGGGGTTGCAATAATTAAAATGCTAGCATCAATTTGGGAGGGTTGGAATTACTACTTACTCACCTTGACAAAATTGATTAATCATAGGTGTTTTAGTTCTGATAATGTAGCATAAATATACATTATATGCCTTCCATTAAAAGAAAACTCAAAATTTAGGAAACACCTGAATTAAGGTTGCTTATACACTTTTAATTCAGTCCTTTATATTGCACCTTCAATTTACACAATTGAATACTATTTTTTTAATTAATTGCACAAAATGAATGGTGGTCAGTGAATGAGCAGTTGCACTGAATTCCTTTGCATCTTTCTCCTATGTATGGCTTCAGGCCTAGTTTACTGCATGTTGCTTAAACCTGGTGCTGAATTAAGAACGATTAATTTCCTTACGGCAGTTCTGTAATGCCCGTTGCCGCTAACTAATGAATTATTTTCACAACGTGCATGTGAGGTGGGGATATCAGTGTTGTTCTTCTTCCAATGACCCAGATAGACTTCTGCACAGGCTAAGGCCAAAATTCTTAGCAGTATTCTAATTCTGGATGCCTCGTTTGAGATTACTTAGGACCTGGCTTTTTTCTGAGCACTTCACATTATTGTGTATGTTCAAAGGTCAAAGCACTGTTTCTTTTGATTGTTTGCAATTAGCTACCCAGTATTTCCACAGGTCAGCTTTGGAAAAGAAAAAAATTCTTGAGCTAATCATTTCAGAGGGTGGTGGTGGATGGGTCATATTCGACCTGGGGAGAAGCGGGCAGCAGATTCCTCCAGGACTCCGTCCTTGGGCCCACGCTGTTCAATTTCTTTATCAGCGATTTGGACGACGGGGTGAAAAGCAACCTGTTTAAATTCGCTGATGATACCAAAATTTGGGGTGAGGTGAGCACACTAGTAGGGAGGGAAAGACTGCAGCAAGACCTGGATAGGTTACAGGGGTGGGCTAGCAAAAAACAGAATGCGCTTCAATACTGGCAAGTGCAGGGTGCTGCACGTGGGCAGTAGTAACCAGCAGGACACTTACAAGATGGGAAAATCCCTTCTTGAGAGCATGGAGGCAGAAAGGGATCTTGGAGTTATTATTGACTCCAAGATGAATGTGGGCCGACACTGCGAGGTCGCGGTTGGCAGGGCTTATCGGACCTTGTCATGCATCCACAGGTGCAGCTCTAGCAGGGCCAAGGAGGTGATCCTCCCCCTCTATGCAACACTGGCCAGGCCACAGCTGGAGTACTGCATCCAGTTCTGTGCGCCACACTTCAGGAGGGATGTGGACAACATTGAGAGGGTCCAGAGGAGGACCACCCGCCTGATCCAGGGACAACAGGGCAGACCCTACAATGAGAGACTGCGGGACCTGAACCTGTTCAGCCTTCACAAGAGAAGGCTGAGGGGGGACCTGGTGACCGTCTGTAAACTCACTGGGGAGACCAGAAGGGTTTGGGAGAGACATTGTTTCCCCTCGTGCCCCCTGGCACGGCAAGGGATAACGGCCACAAGTTGTTGGAGAGTAGGTTCAGATTAGACATCTGCAAGAACTACTTCCCAGTTAGGGCGCTAGGATCTGGGACCAACTTCCAAGGGAAGTGGTGCTGGCTCCTACCCTGGGGGTCTTCAAGAGGAGGCTTGATGCCTACCTGGCTGGGATCATTTGAGCCCAGTTTTTTCTCCTACCCAAGCAGGGAGTCGGACTTGAAGATCTACAACGTCCCTTCGACCCGACTTCTATGATTCTGTGATTCTCTGATTTCATATTTGGCCTTTAATTTGCTCAAGGTGTTCTCTAACCTCATTCTTGGGTATGGCTTAGCCACTTCCATGGAAACTTTATGAAAAAAAAAATTCAGGCTGAGACAGCTCTAGTAGGAAAATCCTAACCCAAATGGCTGAAGTTTGGCAGAAGTTTTATATGCACCTGACAACGGGGTCTTTATATTTGAAAGTATTGACTAACTTTAGCTATAGGAATACCTTCTGCTTGTATGCATGCATGTGTAACATCCTAGGACTATTTGGCTCATCCTCTCTTACGCACCTACTGCTACTGAATACCATACGCTGCTCCCTTTTCTGCATCCTATTACTTCAGAGGTTTTAGCACCATTGTACTAGATGGGATGGGATATTAGGAAGGCCCTGCCAGGCCTTCTACAATTCTGAAGATCTCTAGGAGTGAAAGACTTTCCTCCTGACACTTCTTTGCCCCCAAAAATCTAGCAACATTCTCTTTTGTGGATAATGTGTGGAAGTAGGCTGACAGCTGCCACAATCAGCTCACTTAATGCTGGCATTCGCCCGACTTGTGGAAAGGGCTTGGGAAGTCTCAGCAGTGTGCAGAACTTGGACTGTTGTCTGTTAAGAATATGATCTGATTTATGATAGTTTTTTTTTTTTTTTCTTACTTAATGTGTTTGGAAGCAACCCCTCTGCAGTTGTATGAAAAAACCCAGATTCATGTAGTCAAGGTTTTACAAATCACTCTCGCAGACAGTGCAGCTATTGTTTCAGTACTGTACCTTATAGTGTAGTGGTAGCAAATCTATTCTTTTTGCAGTACTGGGTGCCCATGCAAGCAAGAAGGAAAACCATAGCATTTATTTTTAATCCAAAGATTAACTTCTTTGTGGTTCTTCAAGTATGTATTGTTGTGGCCCTCATTGTCAGCCCATATTTGTGTGCACTTGGAATCTTTTTCCAAGCAGCCACACCTGTCAGGCTTATGCATGCACTTAGTGCTGCTTTTTGCTCCTGTGAAGAGGTATAAAAGATGGAGCAGCTGTGACCCACCCAGAGGCAGCGCAACAGCACCTAGGCAGGCCATGATCCTCTACTTGTTCTTAAGTCTTTTAACTTGTTATTTCTGTAGGTTTTGTTCTGTTTTGTGAAGCTAAGAAATCCAATTTGGAAGTTTCCTTCTCCCTACCCCCGAGAGTGCCTAGCTACCATCATAGCACATGCTAAACTTGTGGGGTTTAAATCCTGTCCAGCAGAGGTGCCGAGTATATGGAGGAGTCCGAGGGCCCTGGCCACCCTTGGGAAAAGGGCTGTCACTTGAAACGTGTATAACTTTCCACATGTCCATCATCTTGGGTCCCCTGGCAAACGTAAAAGTCGGTGCCTGTGTTATCCAACATCTTGTTTTAGGCCTTTATTCACTAGGTACAGCAGGAGCCTCCTGTTTCGGGGGAGGGTGTTTCCAGGAGAAATACTCTGTCTGCTGTTCATTCATATCTTGTACTTGAAGGTTAGGGTAAATTAAGTCCAAATTGCATTTACCTCTGCAATCATGAAAGTTTGTCTGACCCTGAAGAGATAGAAACTACCCAGCTGAAATCAAAAAGACTTGCTTTGATGACAGGCACTATTCCCCTATTTTGAGGAGGGAGAACAGGACATAAAAAAAGTGCTAAAACCTTTGGTGCCCTTGGTTCAGATCCTGACTACTTCAGTAGTGATATCAGCAGCATTATTAGGCTCAACACTGGTAATGACATGTCCATGCTTCATAAAGAGTAGAGCAGAAGTCCCACATCAAATGTAAGTGGAGCTCTGCGTGTGCAGCAAAATCATCCTGCAAGGAGGGTGGGAAGCACTACTTCGGGGACACATTTTCTGAGCCGTCATTGGTATCAAGGTCTGAAGACAAAGCACCAGTCATGGGGAATCAAAGAATGTTAGGGTGGAAGGAACCGAAGGAGGTCATCTAGGCCAACCATCTGCTAAAACAGCCCCTTTAACTGCCAAAACAGCCCCTAGCCCAGGAGTTTTCAACCCTTTTTTAGTTAGTGTACCCCTGGCAGCTGGATGTGGAGGAGGGGGTGGCATGTGGCTGGGTGCCGAGCAGTGGCAGCCATGTGCGAGCTTGCCCCCCCCTCCCCCCTGCACCCACCTGTGTGGCCCACAGAGGGGTGCTGCTACCTTTGCCCACCCCGGCCCTGCTCCTGGGAGGCAACAGCACTGAGTGGTAGGTGGTGGTGCTCTATCCCTGCTCGCCCATGCATACCCCCTAGGGCCTTCCCATGTACCCCCAGGGGTACGCCTACCCCTAGTTGACAACCCCTGGCCTAGCCCACTCTTAAACTTTTGTTGGAGATTCAAAGGTGCAAGACAGACTAACTCTGATGCTGCGGTCCACAGCTTTGCTGAGCAGAAAATCTTTCCCATTTTCAAGCTATGCTATGATAGACACTTCTGTAGTCCTTCTGTTCTGGGAGCCACAAGGATTAACACTGCCACCAAGAGCAGGCAAACAGCTGCCTGTTTTGAACCTAGTGAAAGGGCTTTATTCCTTTCACCTTATTTTTGAAGTGGAAAAACACAGCCAGGTAATAATACCCAAGAGCTTTCAAACCTTACATGAATTTCAAGTAGTATATGAAAAGAACAGGTTCCCCGAAGAGATCCAGGGCCACAGCAGGTACAATGGTGTGCAATGCTTGTGTGCATCTGGAACTCCTGAGACGGGTAGAAACCCTCGGAAGAACCTACGTCTTCAGCAACCAGACGAACGAGTACTACTCCCGCAAGGACTTGAGGGCGGCAGTGAAACGAAAGAGGGGCTCTGAATCATGACGTGCTGAGGTGCCTTAGGACATTGGAGGTCAACATGGTAGTGTAAGAATGATGTTGTAGTTGTGATGGTCCAGAAATTGTGAGAGGCAAAAATTTCTTAGGTGATGCATTTTATGTGACTAGTTGTGTAGTTGGGGTAGTTAGGCAAGCTTTTGAATGCAAAACACTCTCCTTCAGGGCTGACATCAAGAAGCCAGGCACAGCATAGTAAAGAACAGCAGACTTTACTATGTTGTTTTTTACTATGTTGTGCCGGAGTCCATGGGATCAGACCTGAGGAAGAATGTCTTGTATTTGAAAGATTGTCTAACTCTCTCGTAACTGCATAGTTGGTCCAATAAAAGATATCACTGTAAGGCAGCCCATGGCTTCAGCCTGAATTACAGAGCTTCCCCTTGCTGGAAGCTGTTTGGCTCAGTACTATTTTGCTATAACGCTGATTTTTAACATTGATACCTGATTCCACTTAGTGCTCAGTGAGTTTTGCTATAATGCTCGCAGTTGCCATCTTGGGTCATCAGTTTCTCTTAACTCTCGTTTTTTCTAGAAACAAAAGCACTAAGCAGGAGTTGCTTGTACCATCTTTGAGGCTGGATGGTTACTTTTGCAGCTTGGTATCGGGTAGTAAATTGCTTGAATACATGCTAACAGTTTATTGCTTCATTAACATGTTAATCCCTACTTTAAATGTAATGTCTGCCAGGGCCTGTTACTCAAAGGTTTTGGGTGTACGTGCATGAATTCCACAATTTGTGGACTACAGTATCTCACTTAGTGTAGGAATAAGTAGCCTTTTCTTTTCATACCTGTTCTAGTGGAGCTGGTTAATATCAAAGCATTGTTACTTTGAGGCATATCCTTTCAACTATTTCTGTCTGGGATTGTGACTGTAGCTTTATTACAGCAGTAGTTCATAAGTCCCTGGGAACAGTGTTTTGAGAACTTGAGATTTGTAGCATGCTTTCAGATGGGTTTTTTTTTTTCCTTTCTCTTTGACAAGGTCTAGAAAACACCAACAAGAACAGCTCTGAAAAATATCATAATATCCAGCCAAACAAGAGTTTTCATGATTTTGTAGACTTGCCCCTGAATTTTTTTATATAGCTATGCAAGATCCCTTTCAGATTTACAATTTAATTCACTAGCATCTATTTTTAAGGGAGCATTTTCTCTCATGTCACTAAAAAGGCTTCTGCACAATACTTAAACCATACTTAATATCTTTATTTTTAGGCATTTCTGTGATGTTCTTTGGTCTACTTTTGACTCCATGCTTGCCATATGGTAAATGTGGACAGGTCTACATATGTATACAATTCGAGTCCTGGGGATATTAAAATATACTTGAGAAGTCTAAAAAATGACGTACAAGGAAGACTTGGGATTATTTAGACTGGAGAAGAGATGTGTGAGGGGGATTTTGTAGTTCTGCAAATACAAAGGGGGCTTTATAAAAGAGGATGGTGTTTGGTCATTCTTTGTCCACAGAGGGGAGGACAAAAATAAATGGGCTTAAAACCATAAGAAAGGATATTTGGATGAGATATTAGGAAGAACTTTCTGGTTTGGGACTTTGCCTTTTTGGACATTTTTAAGTTCAGGTTATCTCAAATGGTTTAGGCAGTGATGTCCTCCCCTCAGCAGGGGGCTTGAAGAGGTGACGTCCTAAGGTCTAACTTCCCCCAAAATACATTTTTTTCAGGATTTTTGCTTTGGGGTGGAGGTTCTCTCGTTCTAGAGAATCTAGGCAATTATCTTCATTCTCAGGGTTACAGGATTTGAGATTAACAGCCAAAACCTGGTTCCTCCCAAACCACCTTCCCTACTCAGCAGAAGCCTGCAGTCTTAATCTCCAGTGACTTCCATATCTGCCCAGTATCTTCCGGAAGAAGCAGCAAGTCCTGTTCCCTGCCTCCGCTCCTGCCGCACAGGTCATCTCCCTGCGCTTTCCATTTAGCCATTCTTCAATAAGTGGGGCTCCAGGCTGCTTTATTTCTTTCTTAAGTTTGAAGAGTTGAGAGTAGTCTTTGCAAAAAAATTGTCTTTAAATCCAAACTACTTCTCTGGCTCATTGTTGCAATAACTGCCTGTCTTCAGGCAGAAAACTTGAGCAGCAGTGTAAAGCAGCTGTAGCAAGCAAATTCTTCTGCCTGCTATCTCTGCATCAATTCATAGCTGTTTTTCCTCTGCCTTTTTTACCTTTTAATCTGCTTGAATATTTATATTGGCATAAGCAGATAAATGGTTTGAAATCTCTTATGTATATTTTGAGGTAGAATATTTGTGTAGAAATATGCATTTGGGAAAGGACTAGGCATTTGGGCTGATAGGTACTTATTGCATGCATTAAACAGTATTCATATTGGGTGTGTATGTGGGCCTTTCTGGACACAGCTTTTTCTATTGTGTGTCCTATTTTTAGTTATTGCTTGGAGGTTATCTAACCATGCTTTTGAAATGTAGTGACTGACATACTCAAGCTACTGACTTAACGTACCAAGCTACAGAGTCCATTTTGCAAGTGTATGGGAGAAGTGTGTGTGGTTGACAGGAAAAGTTATTTTAACTGCACGGTTCAGTTTCTGTTCAAACCAGCTTGTTTTTCAAATCGGAAAAAATAGAGAAGACTTAGGGAAATTTTGACCCTTACAGGTATTTCTTCAGGGTACTCTGAAAATAGTTTTTGAATTGAAATATGGTATCTACTAGTAGGTGAATTATAATGAAAATAATTGTTCTGCTTAACTAAGGGAATTCTAAACATAAACCTCCCTATTCAGCAGGTTAATCATTATCCTTTTTCTTATCTTTCTTGAATCCCTCCTTAATTCTGTTGGACCCGTGTGAAAGGAGTGAGTTATGCTGTAGATCATTCATATACAGGTGATTTGAAACCCACTTAATTCACAGCAGGTTGCTGAGTGACAGATGATCTGTACAGCTGTTTGCTGCAACTTTGTACTTCAAAGGGTATGGTTTCTCCAGTCAGCTGTAGTCCTGCACCACTGATAAGAAAATGGGGTCCTTTGAAGTAGGGCTTTTCCCTCTGCAGCCATTTTCTGTAACTGTAGTACAGGCAGTCCTCGGACTTAGGACACAGTTGGTTCCTGAAAACTGCATCTGAAATTAAAACGTAACTCGGGACTGATTTTTTTTTTTCTTTTTTTTTTTTTTTTCCATAGGAAACAATGTTATAAATGGGGGATTGGTTCCTAAACCAAAGCCTGATACCCTATATTCACCAAAAATAACCCAGAACTTTGTACTCCGTCAATTATAGATGAGTAATATAGCAACATTAATGTATTTATATTGTAAATAGCGATCACATTGATTTGGAAGGACTTCTTTGAGGTGACTTTGCTGGACTTTTTGAAGGGCTCTTGGTTGGACTTTTCTCAGGACACTTGGCTGCAGGTTCTTTTGGAGCCTTGTCTGCTCTAAAGAAAATGTCTAAGGAAGTTTGGCCAGATGTTCTCCAGGGAGATGGGCGATGCAGCAGATTTGTTCGCTGGCGTGGCATTGGGTGGGATCAGGCATTGTAAAGTCAAAACTGATGTCGAAGTTGAAACAGGGTGTCATTTTATAAATGTAACTCGAAACGTTGTAAGTTGAGACTGCTTGTTTACCTTTTATTACTTCACAACCCCCCTTCTTCTTGGTGGGTAAGGACCTAACCCCATAAAGTGTATGGGTTCCACTGTAGTCCAAAATAAGTGGCCCAGCAAAGCTGCTGAACATTTAATTAAAAATAAATAAATCTCCAGCTGTAAACTCTCTTGGTTTTTAATCAATTTTGCAATCCTTTGTAATGAATGGGGTATATTTTATTGTATAGTTGGAGTATTATATTGTCTGATATAGAATAGTAATTGTGGGTAAGAAATACTGTATCTACATCATGCTAGCAGAAACTTCTTGGGGATTTTATTCTGATTTGAAATGACTTTATGCACTCAGTTTCCACTAGCACTGATTAACTTTCATGCAAATTCTCTTCACAGTGGATCTCAATCTTTTTAGACTTGAAGCATTCCTGGATAGACTTGAAGCACCCCTTAGAAAATGCAGGCTCTCAGTTTCTACTTTTTTTTTTGCTTACAGAGAAATAGTAGACCAGTTTCTGTTGCAAAGAACTCAGAAAGACCACAACTCTGGATTTCTGTTTGAAACCTCTGAGTTTATCTTGTGAATACTATATGTAAGCCTAACAGTGCTAACATTGTGGCATCTTGCAGGACCCTTGAAAGGATCTCAAGGCACCCCAGGGTGCTGTGGCACCCTGGCTGAGAACCACTGGTCTACAGTGCCCATTACTGGGAACATAGGTTTCCAAAAGAAGTGTGATGATTTCCAGTGATGATATTTAAAAGCATATAGCATTAACTTCATTTTTTTTCTTTTCCAGGTTCATGTTGGGGAGAGGTCTGAAACGCAAACTGAGTGACTATGAGGAAAACATGGCTGGTCTCTCAAGTGCCTTTGATTCCAGTCGGAATCTAACATATCCACTTAAGAGGCAGTTAGTGCTGAACATGTGCCTCACCAAGTTACAAACATACAGAATGCTGGTGGAACCAGACTTGCACCGCTCTGTCCTCATAGCCAACACAGTGAGGCAAATTCAAGAAGAGATGAGACAAGAGACTAGCCAGCAGCCAGTTAATGTCTGCAATGGCATTGGCCTTCATTCTCAAAACTACACAGGAGTTGATTCAGCTGGAATTTCTGCGCAGTTGCTTTCAGGTGTTAACCAACAAGAGTCTAACTGTTGTGACTCACGGTCTGCGGAGGAGCCAATTGAAAACGGTCTGCTCATGGTTTCAGATGATGACATGTCATCTGCCATTTCCTCCATTCTGAAGGATTTGGATTTCATGGAAGACATAAGCCCACCTACCTGTTTGGTTCCTGCTGGAGATGATCAGCCAAAGTCTCCAGAAAATGTAGGTCTAAAACTAGAAGATGATAGGCAAGAGTTGAAGGGAGCTGAATGTGTGTTTGGTTCCTTTGAAATTTCAAATTCCACCAGTTACTTGAAGGATTTGGCTATAGACGACATCTTTGAAGATATTGACACTTCAATGTATGATTCGGACTTCTGTTGTCCTCCACTGATGCCGTCCAGATTACCCCCTGCTACTACAGAAGAAACATTGAAAACCTTCCCAACTTGCAATTCTTCCCCCACAAACAATATTCAGATATGTAGAACAGATCTGAGTGAGCTGGACCACATCATGGAAATTCTTGTTGGATCCTGATATTTATTATTTATCCAAAGATACTTTTCTATACTGCCACTTAACTATGGTTTGACGATAAAGCCACTGGGAAAGTTTTATAAAGAATTTTCTTAAAATGAAAAATGCAATTGTCCCTGGGTGATTCTTTTAAAATATTTCCAAAAGTTATAAAGCAAACAAGTGGCAGATATTTTTTTAAAAAATGAAATATTTATTTAAGAAATTGTGCAATCATCTTTTTCCTTCCGCAGTGTTTGTATGGAAATATGCACATGCCCTTCCCAGCCCTCATTCCCCTCTGAATAAACTTTATGTGCAATTTTTAATTTATCTGAAGAATTTACATGTAAAATTAATTTCATATAAGGTGGTCTCTTACTAAGACTAGATTTTATTTTTAATATTGAAATGCATGCCAAGTAGGCATACATTGAGTTGCATGTTCGGATAGTACAGATCCGACAGCATTACTAGAGATATGGGTATATTTTAAAAATATTGAGACACAAATCTTTCTTCACTTTGGTTAGAAAACCAGACTCGAGACACTTGTCAGCAAAGTATCTTGCATTTTCTAAAACATTCAAAACTATTTATTTTTGTAAATTTTATAGTCTTTCTACATTTTACTATGTTGTTCATCATAGCTTAAATATGAGTTTCTAGGTGGATGTGGCTAGCACTACCTCTCTAAGCTGAAATGCTTTAACTGTTTCTAGTGCTTTGTCAAAGACTACAGATTTTTTCCTTTTTTGTTCCTGGGTGGTGAGGGTTTTTTCTTTACGGGGAGAAAATCCTTTTAATTCATTGAACCGATCCTTTGTTTGACAGTGATGTAGCTGATTTGTGAAATTAAGGGTATTAAATGTTTATAATTTGTACAAGTATTTACAAATGTAATTTATATGTAGATTGTCCAATTTAACATTTTTCTGTCAGTATTATGTGCTTAGATTTTGAATAATCTTGGCATTCTTTAAATTAGCGTTTAATATGTACAGGTAGGTCTTTTTTGTTCTTTATGGAGAACACTGTTTCTCAGTCTTGTTTTCACTACAGAGCTAGATGATTTTTATGTGCAATATTAAATACACACATTTGCACACCTGGCATCATGGAGCAAAGTGCTTTAAATTTGAACTTGCAAAGTAGCACCTTTGGAGGGTACCTGAAGAGCCAACATCTCTATATCCTTTAAGAGACAACTTAAGAAACTATTTCTTGTCATAATAATCCTTATTGTTTAAATTACTCCTAAATATTAATTTAAAAATGGTGAGTCATCTCTGAGTAAGTACCATCCTGCAGCTGTGAGCTCAGGGGTCTCGCCACTCGTGTGCAGCACCAGGACTGGCCTTCGTGTGAAGAAAGCATGTCTGTCTTAGATATGGATGACCATCAACAGTTCCTTGTAGTTAGCAAGGGGGGGCATTATCTGTTTGTTTTGTTTTTACATCTATATAAATGCATTTATTAACTAAAGATGAGGTTTGCAGTGAGAATTATTTTTCCCTGGAGTAGTCTGATCTTTTTTTTCCCCCCCACTCAAACTGGGATCCCTGGAGGTGCTTTCTGAATAAGGTATTTGGCCACCTGTATTTTTCTAGAAACTTGCATTGTAGCCTTCAAAGCCGCAGCACATTTATAACATATGTAGTTTTAAAAGCATCGCTGTTCCACCTGACAGGATAACTGTTGTCCATGTCCCCTTTTTTTTTCCTCATCCAGAAGATGTGCAGCTGTAACCATGTAGCCATCTTGGCTATTGTAGTATTCTGTTTTTGGGGAAAAAAAAAAAGTTTTCTCCCCTTTACACTTGCTCTCTCCTAATACCTGTGGAAGTGATCTAAAAGTGCTCCAGCTGAGCTTTGTCTCTTCTGTGTGAGGCATCTGCACAGCAGCAGAATGGCGGAGGAATGCACCCAGAGTGTGTCCAGAAACAAGGAACAAAATCCTGGCATGGGCAAATTCCATAGGAATTTTGCCATTAACTCTACTGGGGCCAAGGTTTGTTTTTTTTTTTTAATTCAAGGTCTTTACATATGCTGCAGCACAGAGTAACCGATCCTAAATTGAGATTTTTAGATCATGTGACTCATGGCTACTAGCTAGCCAATCAGTACAATCAGGTCCCTCAGAATAGTGTAGAATCAGTTTAGGCCATATCTTCTCAACCATTTGAACTAGGCTCATCGGGGGAAGGAGAAGGTGAGGGCGGAGGAAGCCTCGGACCACTAAAGCAAGCAGTATAGCCCAGCCTAGACTGACAAGCGGAACATATACACAGGTAAGAAACGGGCCAGTGCACACATCCACAGGAGGCCTCAAATGCCTCTACACAAATGCCCGTAGTATGAGAAACAAGCAGGAGGAACTTACCCTCCTGCTAGCTGACACCAACCCAGACATAGTAGGGCTCACTGAAATGTGGTGGGACCCAATGCATGACTGGGCAGCGAATATCAAGGGCTATAGGCTGTACAGGAGGGACAGGACAGGGAGGAAAGGCGAGGGTGTGGTGCTCTACATTAAGGAGGAATATATATCTTCATCAAGTAGCACAGAGTCAGGGGAGGGGCAGACTGAAATGCTCTGGGTTATAATACAAGGCACTTGAGGAGAAAGAGACTTAACGGTGGGGTCTACTACAGACCTCCCCACCAAGGAGAAGAGCTAGACCAGGAATTCTCAAGTCAGCTCACGGAGGCAGTTAGGTCAAAGGACGTGGTCATCATGGGGAACCTGAACTTTCCAGACATCTGCTGGGAAGGGCAGTCAGCCAGGTCTGACCGCTCATGTAGGTTCCTAGTCCAAATGCAGGACCTCCATCTAACCCAGGAGGTGCACAGCCCCACCAGGAGAGACGCCTTGTTGGACCTGGTGCGGGCCATGGGTGATGACCTGGTGAGGGGGCTGCGGGTGCTCGACCACCTGGGTGACAATGATCATCGCCTGCTGGGATTCACCATCCACTGCAAAATGGCAAAGACCTGCAGCAAGGCAGCAGCCCTAGATTTCGGGAGGGTGGACTTCAATGAGCTAAGGAGAATAGTTGGGGAGGCACTGAGGTCCTGGAAGGGAGGGGAACCAGGTGTCCAAGAAGAGTGGTCGCTCCTTAAGGAGACGATCCTCCAAGCCCAAAGGGAAGTAATCCCAACACGGATCAAAGGGAGCAGGAGGTCATAAAAGCCCCCATGGCTCACCAAAAGCACCTGGGGGTGTCTCCTAGCTAAAAGGGAGGCGCACACCCAATGGCAGGGAGGGGTCATCACCAGGGGGGATTATACTGCGGCTGCTCAGGGATGCAGGGGGGCAGTCAGAAAGGCCAAGGCGGAGATGGAACTGGGACTAGCTTCCTGGATCAAGGACAACAAGAAGTCCTTTTTTTAAATCCATAGGGGACAAAAAGAAGGTACTGGGTAACATGGGGCCCCTGCAGGACACATTAGGAAATTTGGTCGTCACACCAGACAACAAAGCTAACCTATTTAACGACTTCTTTGCCTCCATTTTCCTGAGCAGGCACCAGATCAGCACCCCCACTGGGACCCCCTTGCACCCAGGCCAAAGGTCAGGGAGGATCTAGTCGGGGAGGGACTGGACGTATTTAAATCAGCTGGTCCGGAAGATGTCCACCCCCAAGTGCTGAGGGAATTAGCTGAGGTCATTACGGGACACCTGGCACGGCTGTACGAGCACTCGTGGTGCTCTAGTGTGGTGCCAGAGGACTGGAAGAGGGCCAGTGTGGTTCCCATGTTCAAAAAAGGGAGAAAGGAGGACCGGGGAAACTATAAGCCAGTTAGTTTTACCTCGATCCTGGGTAAGCTTTTTGAGAGAATTATCCTGGCGCGTGTCCGCGAGGGGCCAGCACGGGAGATTATGCTTAGGGGCAACCAACACGGGTTCATTAGAGGCAGGTCCTGTCAGACCAACCTGGTGGTCTTCTACGACCAGGTCACCAAATCCATAGACGCAGGGGTAGCAGTGGACGTAGTCTTTCTGGACTTACGGAAGGCCTTCGACACCGTCTCTCACCCTGTTCTCATTAAAAAACCTAGAAGACTGTGGTGTCGACACCTACGCAGTCATGTGGTTCACCTACTGGCTGGAGGGCCGTACCCAGAGAGTGGTGGTGGACGGGTCATTTTCAACCTGGAGGGATGTGGGCAGTGGGGTCCCCCAGGGCTCGGTCCTCGGGCCCGCACTGTTCAACATCTTCATCAGTGACTTGGACGAGGGGGTAAAAAGCACCCTGTTCAAATTTGCTGATGACACCAAGATGTGGGGAGATGTGGGCATGCTAGAAGGGAGCAATAGGCTACAGTTGGACCTAGACAGGTTACAGGGGTGGGGGGGATGAGAATAGGATGGGATTCAACACTGACAAGTGCAAGGTGATGCACCTCGGGAGGAACAACCGGCACCATACCTACAGGTTAGGGAACTCCCCTCTTGTCAGCACGGAGGCAGAAAAGGATCTTGGAGTCATCACTGATGCCAAGATGAACATGGGCCGGCAGTGTGGGGAGGCAGTCAGGAAGGCCAACCGCACCTTGGCATGCATCCACAGGTGCATCTCGAGCAGGTCCAAAGAGGTGATCCTCCCCCTCTATGCGGCACTGGTCAGGCCGCAGCTGGAGTACTGCGTCCAGTTCTGGGCGCCGCACTTCAGGAGGGATGTGGACAACATGGAGAGGGTCCAGAGGAGGTCACTCGCATGATCAGGGGACAACAGGGCAGGCCCTACGAGGGGAGGCGACGGGACCTGAACCTGTTCAGCCTCCACAAGAGAAGGCTGAGGGGGGATCTGGTGGCCTGGTACAAACTAGTCAGGGGGGATCAGCGGGCACTGGGGGAGTCCCTGTTCCCCAAGCACTGCCAGGAGTGACCAGGAATAACGGTCACAAGCTGGCAGAGGGTAGATTCAGACTAGACATCAGGAGGTGCGACTTCACGGTCAGGGCGGCTAGGGTCTGGAAGCAACTTCCAAGAGAAGTGGTGCTGGCTCCCACCCTGGGGGTCTTTAAGACAAGGCTCGACAATCACCTTGCTGGGGTTGTTTGACCCCAGTACTCTTTCCTGCCACGGCAGGGGGTCAGACTTGATGATCTGCTCAGGTCCCTTCCGACCCTGCTACTAACTATGAAACTATTTGAATTACTTGGAAATTGAAAGATATGTATGTACATGAACACAATGTAATGGTTCTGTTAATACGGAATTTCTGATGCTATCAAATATTCCAAATCACTGGATAAAGGGATTAATTTTAAAAGTGTATAAATACTTATGGAAAAGGTACAACTTCAGAATGTACACAGACTGTGCATTGTGTATAGACTACTCTGGCTTTTTCTCAGTCTCTACTTTTGTATTAATACAAGATATGCCTGAATAAATCTTTGAAATACTAAGGCCTTCTGCACTGTGATGAATTGGAATTGTCGTTAAACATATGTTTAATTTCATGACAGGAATAAAAATGTTGCATCTAATTTCTTGTTTGCATTGCAGATACAGAGTTCTACATGCAGTAAATGTTTTCGCTCAATCTGAGCCTTCAAGAGGCCGAGAAGCGATTACATCCTTTGTTAAGTATTACATCCATGCCAGTAGAAAATAAAATGTTCATTTAATGACACATTTGCATCATATTCACCACCTGGTTGTATAGACATGTAAAGCACTGGGGAATTAAGGTATAGCATAATGTGTCAATGCTATTTTTATACATTTAAGAAACAGGTAAATTGTTGAATATAGTGGATGGTACTTCACTCCTCCTTGTTGGTTATAAAGCTCTTGTCACTGAAAACTCATTCTTAATGGATTCCTTAACATCCCATTGCCAAGAGCTTAACCTGTTGTATTATACAGTTACGGTGGTACACGGTCTGGTATGCAGTGTTATTTTCAATATTTTATTTGTACCTGTGGCACTCAACCTCTGTAGTCCTGGGGTCCAGATGAATGGCTCAGGGCTGGTGCACAGACCAGATCCTGCACATGGGATCGGTCGGTCTGTGCGCTTGATCCAGCATGGAATTGGTCCGTTGATTGGGCATCCTGGGTAGAGCTGAGGCTCTGAGAGCAATTTACACTGCAGCTGCTCCTTGGCCACCAAATTGCTGTACTTGTGGGAAGACCCACAGACCAGATGGCATGGCTTTGTAACCTAAGGCTGAGCATCAGTTGCAAAGTTGGATATGTGTCTTTAAACAGTCAGCCAGGTCTGACTGCTCACGTAGGTTCTTGGCCAGAGTGCAAGACCTCCATCTAACCCAGGAGGTGCACAGCCCCACCAAGGGAGACGCCTTGTTGGACCTAGTGCTGGCCATGGGTGATGACCTGGTGAGGGGGCTGCGAGTGCTCGACCACCTGGGCGACAGCGATCATTGCCTGCTGGAATTCACCATCCAGCGCAGGGTGGCAAAGGCCTGCAGTAAGGCAGCGGCCCTAGATTTTAGAAGGGCATACTTCAATGAGCTAGGGAGGATAGTTGGAGAAGCGCTGAGGTCCCAGAGGGGAGGGGAGCCAGGTGTCCAAGAAGAGTGGTCACTCCTTAAGGAGATGATCCTCCAAGCCCAAAGGAAGGTAATCCCAACGAGGATCAAAGGGAGCAGGAGAGCACACAAGCCTCCATGGCTCACCAAAAGCATCCGGGAATGTCTCCTTGCTAAAAAGGAGGCTTACACCCAATGGAAAGAAGGGGACATCACCAGGGAGGACTATTCTGTAGTTGCTCGGAGATGTAGGGGGGTAGTTAGGAAGCCCTAGGTGGAGATGGAACTGGGACTAGCTTCCCAGATTAAGGACAATAAGAAGTCCTTTTTTAAATACATCGGGGTAAAAAGAAGGTCCCGGGTAATGTGGGGCTCTTGCAGGATGCATTGGGAAACTTGGTTGTCACACTGGATGGCAAAGCTAACATGTTTAATGATTTCTTTGCCTCCATCTTCCTAAGTAGGGATCAGAACAGCCACCTCCCTGCTGGGCCCCCCTCGGGCCCCGGGGGAGACACACCTGGGCCACGGGTTAGCGAGGATTTAGTTAGGGAGCTTCTGGAGGGGTTGGACATATTCAAGTCAGCCGGTCTGGATGATCTCCACCCTAGAGTTCTAAAGGAACTGGCCGAGGTCATTGCAAGTCCCCTGGCACGGCTTTACGAGCACTCATGGCGCTCTGGTGAGGTACCGGAGGACTGGAAGAGGGCCAACATGGTCCCCATCTTCAAAAAAGGCAGGAAGGAGGACCCGGGAAACTATAGGCCGGTTAAGTTAGTCTTACCTCGATCCTAGGCAAGCTGTTCGAGAAAATTATGCTGGCACACATCCAGGAGGGGCCAGCAGGGGACTGCATGCTTAGGGACAACCAACATGGGTTCATCAGTGGCAGGTCCTGTCAGACCAACCTGGTGGCGTTTTACGATCTGATCACCAGATCATTAGATGCAGGGGTAGCAGTGGATATAGTCTTCCTGGACTTCCGGAAGGCTTTTGACACTGTCTTTCACCCAGTTCTCATTAAGAAACTGGGGGGCTGTGGTGTAGGCACCCACACAGTCCAATGGGTCACCAACTGGCTGGAGGGCCGCACCCAGAGGGTGGTGGTGGATGGGTCATTTTCGACTTGGAGGGATGTGGGCAGTGGGGTCCTGCAGGGCTCGGTCCTCGGGCCCGCACTGCTCAACATCTTCATCAGTGATTTGGATGAGGGGGTAAAAAGCACCCTGTTCAAATTTGCTGATGACACTAAGATGTGGGGGGACATGGGCACACTGGAAGGATGCAACAGGCTACAATCAGACCTAGACAGGTTACAAGGGTGGGCAGACGAGAATAGGATGGGATTCAACACTGACAAGTGCAAGGTGCTGCACCTCGGGAGGAACAACCGGCACCATACCTACAGGTTAGGGAACTCCCCTCTTGTCAGCACGGAGGCGGAAAAGGATCTGGGGGTCATCACTGACTCCAAGATGAACATGGGCCGGCAGTGTGGGGAGGCAGTCAGGAAGGCCAACCGCACCTTGGCATGCATCCACAGATGCATCTCGAGCAGGTCCAAAGAGGTGATCCTCCCCCTCTATGCGGCACTGGTCAGGCTGCAGTTGGAGTACTACGTCCAATTCTGGCCGCCGCACTTCAAGAGGGATGTGGACAACATGGAGAGGGTCCAGAGGAGGCCACTCGCGTGATTGGGGGACAACAGGGCAGGCCCTACAAGGAGAGGCTATGGGCCCTGAACCTGTTCAGCTTCCACAAGAGAAGGCTGAGGGGGGATCTAGTGGCCTGTTACAAACTAGTCAGGGGGGACAAGCAGGCACTGGGGGAGTCCCTGTTCCCCGAGCACTGCCAGGAGTGACCAGGAATAACGGTCACAAGCTGGCAGAGGGTAGGTTTAGGCTAGATATCAGGAGGTGCGACTTCACGGTCAGGGCGGCTAGGATCTGGAACCAACTTCCAAGAGAAGTGGTGCTGGCTCCCACCCTGGGGGTGTTTAAGAGGAGGCTGGATGAACACCTTGCTGGGGTCATTTGACCCCAGTGCTCTTTCCTGCCATGGCAGGGGGTTGGACTGAATGATCTGCTCAGGTCCCTTCTGACCCTAGAAACTATGAAACTATAAATACCACCCCAGTCAGGCCTTGCCTTTCCAAAGTTGTATCTTCACCATGTCTGAAACTACCTTTCTGCTGATTCCCTGCCCAATATCCTGGGAAATACTTTCCCACTGGTCTTGCAGGTAGCTGTGTTCAATACCCACTGATCGGCACAGGGGACACAACGGTGGGAGTCTACTACAGACCTCCCACTCAAAGTCCTGAGCTTGACCAGGAGTTCGCCCGGGAACTGACTGAGGCCGCTTGCTCCAGGACCTTGGTTGTCATGGGTGACTTCAATTACCCGGACATCTCGTGGGAAGATCACTCAGCTAAAGCTGAGCGGGCGCAAAGCTTTCTCTCGTGCGTGGATGACCTCTACCTGACTCAAGAAGTCTATGGGCCAACGAGAGGCAAAGCGCTGCTCAACCTGGTACTGGCTACGGGGGACGACCTAATCGGCGACCTAGTGATTGATGGGAAGTTGGGTGACAGCGACCACGAGCTGATCACCTTCACCATCCGCCGTAAAGCTGGCAAGTCAGTCAGCAACACAGAAGTCCTTGACTTCAGAAAAGCCGACTTTGACAAGCTCAAGAGGCTTGTCAGTCAGGCCCTCAGGGACCATGACCCCAGGGAGATGGGAGTTCAAGAAGAGTGGTTGCTTCTCAAGGAAGCGATCCTCAGTGCACAAGCTAAATCTATTCCAACACGGAGGAAAGGCAGCAAGAAGGCACAGCAGCCCCCCTGGCTCTCCAGAGACCTAGCGGACCTCCTATGGCTAAAAAGGAAAGCCTACAAAGGATGGAGGACAGGATTCACCTCCAAGGAGGATTACTCCACCCTGGTCCGGTCCTGCAGGGAGCAAACCAGGAAAGCCAAGGCTGCAACTGAACTCCAACTAGCTTCAGGCATCAAGGACAACAAAAAGTCCTTTTTCAGATATGTGGGGAGCCGGAGGAAAAGCAAGGGCAATGTTGGACCCCTGCTAAACCAGATGGGGCAACTGACAACTGACGCCCAGGAAAAAGCCAACCTATTAAATAGGTACTTTTTGCGTCAGTCTTTCATCAGTCCCATGGGACGCCCATGCCTGCTATGGGACAGGGAAATCTGGGTGAGGGGGATCCCCTACCCTCCAGCAATGCTGACCTCGTGAAGGAACACCTTGAGAAGCTGGATACCTTCAAGTCAGCCGGCCCTGACAACCTGCACCCCAGGGTACTCAAGGAGCTGGCGAGCGTCATAGCCCAGCCCCTAGCACGGGTCTTTGAAAACTCCTGGCGCTCTGGTGTAGTGCCCGAAGACTGGAAGAAGGCCAATGTGGTGCCGATCTTCAAGAAAGGGAGGAGAGTGGATCCGGCTAACTACAGGCCCATTAGCCTGACTTCTATCCTGGGGAAGATCTTAGAAAAGTTTATTAAGGAGGCCATCCTTGATGGACTGGCCCAGGCTAACATCCTAAGGGATAGCCAGCACGGGTTTGTTGCGGGTAGGTCTTGTTTGACCAATCTTATTTCCTTCTATGACCAGGTGACCTATCACCTGGACAAGGGAGAAGAGATTGATGTCATATATCTTGACTTCAAAAAAGCTTTTGATCTGGTATCCCGTGATCACCTCTTGGCCAAACTGCCCAGTTGTGGCCTTGGCTCCACCACGATCCGCTGGCTGGGAAATTGGCTTCGCGGTCGGACCCAGAGGGTTGTGATTGATGGCAGTCACTCATCGTGGTGCCCTGTGACCAGGGGGGTCCCTCAAGGCTCTGTCCTGGGACCCATACTGTTCAACATCTTCATTAACGATGTGGACATTGGAGTCAGGAGTGGACTGGCCAAGTTCGCCGATGACACCAAACTTTGGGGCAAAGCATCCACGCCAGAAGATAGGCGGGTGATCCAGGCTGACCTGGACAAGCTCAGCAAATGGGCAGACGAGAACCTCATGGTGTTTAACACCGAAAAATGCAAGGTTCTCCACCTTGGGAGGAAAAACCTGCAGCACCCATATAGGCTCGGCAGTGCTACGTTGGTTAGCACTACAGAAGAAAGAGACTTGGGGGTCATCATTGACCACAAGATGAACATGAGCGTGCAATGCGATGCTGCGGCTAGTAAAGCGACCAAAATGCTGGCTTGCATCCATAGATGCTTCTCGAGCAAATCCCGGGACGTCATTCTCCCCTTGTACTCGGCCTTGGTGAGGCCACAGCTGGAGTACTGCGTCCAGTTTTGGGCTCCACAATTCAAAAAGGATGTGGAGAAGCTTGAGAGAGTCCAGAGGAGAGCCACGCGCATGATCAGAGGTCAAGAAAACAGATCTTACAATGACAGGCTGAGAGCCATGGGGCTCTTTAGCCTGGAAAAGCGCAGGCTCAGGGGTGATCTGGTGGCCACCTATAAGTTTATCAGGGGTGACCACCAGGATCTGGGGGAACGTCTGTTCACCAGAGCGCCCCAAGGGATGACGAGGTCGAACGGTCACAAACTTCTGCAAGACCGTTTCAGGCTGGACATAAGGAAGAATTTCTTTACTGTCCGAGCCCCCAAGGTCTGGAACAGTCTGCCATCGGAGGTGGTTCAAGCACCTACATTGAACACCTTCAAGAGTAAATTGGATGCTTATCTTGCTGGGATCCTATGACCCCAGCTGACTTCCCGCCCTTTGGGCAGGGGGCTGGACTCGATGATCTCCCAAGGTCCCTTCCAGCCCTAATGTCTATGAAATCTATGAAATCTGCATAATCACAATTGGTATTTAACATTAGTGTTCCATGTCTACACTAAAGAGAGAACAATTTCAGTCTGGCTTGTGAGAAAATAATGAAGTAGGACTGAGACCTGACATGCTTGAAGCACGGTGCGAAAAACTTTCTTTGGTGTACATATAGCTGAAGAGTTGAATCTGTCCTACACCTATCAGCCCCTCAAACTGCTCTGAACTCCAGTGTTAGTGGAAAGTATCCGTGTATCTAATGGGAGAATAGACCACACTGATGATGAAATACAGATGTCTGAATGCACTCAATGTCTAAAAGCATAATCAAAGACATTTTTACCTGGGGAGCTGAGCTTATAGTTGTGTCTTGTGCTGCTTTTCATTGTTGTTTTGTACTCAAAAATCTTATTCACTTTTAAGTTTACTGAGCTGGAATATAATCCTTGTGACAGCAGGGCTTGGAGTACAGCTAGAATTGCTTTCATATAAAACCCAGGCTCCAAATCTCAAGTTTATAGCTGAAACCAGACCATGGAAGAACTACCTACCCAGTGGAATTTAGCTATTTTCCAGCAGCCTTTGCTGTTGTACTAAGACCAGTGCTGTTCTCTATGCTAAGTGTGCTAATTATAGGTTAAAAGAAAGTCTTCGCTGCCAGTGTCACTGCAGATATTTCTTGATCTACATGGTATGTCTACCTTGGCAGGGCAGTTCGTGAGCGTACACTGCCTATTCACGCAAAATCCAGAAATGTGCTGTGATGTTGTGTCAAGGCCATCCCCAGCAGCTGTATGCAGGTCAGCCAAAGACTTGAATCTCAAGAGTGATTGTGGGGGCATCCCCAGAGTGGCTTCTGCAGTGTATTTCCCGGTTTGGTGAGAGTAGATGGACAAGGGAGGGGGATATCGTGGGGTGCCCGCCACTGTTGCGATGTCTGCGTACGCTAAGGGTCAGGCTCTCTGCTCTTTTGAAATCAATAGCTTTTGTCCACTTGGTGTTGGGGCAAGTCTAAGGAATCAAGGCCACAGTGTGAATCTCCTCTTGTGAATCACCAGCACTAACTAGACATGATTATATGAACATGACTCGCCACCAACATTAACACACCAGGCTTTGAGTGCAGCCAGGGACTCAGTAAATGGGTTAAATCTACCTCATTTTTAGCCATATTGCCTCTGCTGTGCTTACTGAAATAAAAATGTTCCAGGAAATACTTAGTACCCACTAATAAAAAAGGTCAGTGCTTGCCAACAGATACCTCATAGTTACTACAGCCTGCTTTTAGTTTTGGATATCTCAGAGGTCAACAGGTGAAGCTTATACCCCAGTGATCTCAAAAACCTGGAAAAACAGGACAACGCTGTTTTAAATGCCAACTGAAAACTATGGTGATGTACGACATCACTTTAAATGCCACTTTTTATGTTTGAGATACTGTTGATTTTTTTTTTTTTTTGTGCATAAAACTTCAAATACAGGCTGAGTTGGGCTCCATGCTATGAAATCAGTGTGGTACTGATTGAAAGGTAACTTTCTATGGCCTATATTTTGCTGGGGGATTCCACCCAAAATCCCACCAGAGGAAGCATGTGGGGACAGTAAGTTAGCACAGGGTTACTTGTGGGATATCACAAAAAATTATTTAGGGAAGGGATATGTGTGTGTGTGTGTGTGTGTGTGTGTGTGTGTGTGTGTGGGGGGTGTTGGGGGGGAGGGGGAGTTATAATATTTTAAAGGAATAATGGCTTTTTGTGCCAGCAAAGATTGTATTACACAGCTTCTGCTCAGTACTCTGAGGCTGATGTTGACTTTTAGAGAAACTGGGAAATCAGATTTTCTACTTGTATCAATAAACTGTGGAGTGTGGAATCTGGGGCCTCAAATATTAATAACAACTTTAAAAGCAGTGAAAATGTACTGTTGCTGATAGATGGGCATTTTAGCATGGCTCAGAGTTGAGGCTTGATCATGTTTGATGGCATGTTTCCTCCCTAAGACGTTTATCAGAAAATATTGTATGCACAGAAACACTTAAGTGTCATGTAATAAATAGTTTCTTGAACCAAAGACAGTACTAGAATTGTTGCTTATTTGTGGACATTAGGGTCAGAAAGAACGTCAAATGCATTGGGCTCGACTCCTTGATTCTCTGGCCCAGGAGCATCAAACTCCTTGGGTTCCCTACGCTGAATCCAGACCATGAGGCTGCTTGCGGGCCAGATCCAGATCTGCTTCCGGTCGTGGGGTGAGAGGCATCAAGGAGCTCTGGAGGTTAACCAGCATCGCTCGCCCTGTCCCTGACCCCAGACTCCAAGAGTCGCATGGGCCAGGTGAAACATCTCTGCAGGCCGTATCTCCTCTAATGTCATACCTTGTGTAGATAGTTCAGTGAAATGGCAGCCAATCGTTTTGACGTCACCGCGTCTGCTATGTTGCCGTAAGAGTTTGACGAGATCTAATTAGAATACAGAATTTTAGTGTTAAAATCAAAGATCCATAAATGACATTATTAAGAATATTGCATTTTCATCAGCCGCTGTCTAAAACTGATGCGTTCAGTGTTAATGAGATGAAATTGTTCGTCCCCCCAGTTCTTTTTTTTCAAAAGGGAACTTTGAAGTCTTTGGGTTTTATTCCTATTTGCAGCTGAGCCAGTTGTCGGTCTCCTGCGAAACAGTATTCCTGTGCACCCTGCAGTTTTGAGTATAATGTTCCAGCAATGTTAGTGAAATATTTTAATTGCCTTGAATCTTTTTTTTTAAACAACTTTTGTTGGGGAAAAATTTTGGAACTCAAATTTCAAAATGTTGTGATTTCTCTCCACAGCTAATTCCACTTTGACCTGTTCAACTGATGATGGACGTAACCAGCTTCATTGTGTTTCCACTTTTTTCCCAGTCGTATGTAAGTTCCAAGAGGCTATGGCATTAATTTTATTTCTATAGACAGAACTTCAGGTTGTAATCTTTGTTGCTATCTGAAACTTCAGATAGCCATGAAATGCTTATATTTCACAGGATGTTTGCAAAGCATCACTTCTCCTGGGAAAAAATTGTGCTTTGGGTGCCAGTTTTGCTGGTGTTAATGACCTGATGTCAGGGAAGGGGAGCAGAAAGCAGATGGCTAAAGGAAACCAATGGCAAGTATTCATGAAAAAGGCTGTCTGAGGGTTTCTTATCTCTATTCCCTGTACCAATGCCTAACACGTGGCTTTTACCTCTAGCCCTACTATTCTATAGAAACTGCATCAGGTTAGGGTAGAGATTCTCCCCTGATACTCTCTACCGTTCAAGTTAAAATGCAGTTTGCCCCTACAGAAGACTCAAAATCCATGGTGTTTGTTCCAAGGCTTTGGAAATTCCTCAACGTGAAAATAGCTAGCTTTGAAATTGTAGTTTTCCTGAAGCTTCTTTTTAAAAGAGGCAGACTGGATCTTCTGCTTCACTCCTATGTACCTTGGCTCAAAACCCTCTATAATGAATTGTCTTCTGGATCTTACGGCTTAGCTGAGGGGACTGAATGCTCTGATCCCCCCCAAGTCAACCAACAGGTTGCATCCTGTTAGCCAAGTTGTGCACACCTCACCACAAAGGCATGGTAGTTGGGACTGCTGCTCTCCCCATTATCCTTAATCCTGGGCAAAGGGTATTAAGCCCCTTGCCACCAGGATAGAGGCTCTATATATTCAGTGCTCCTCTGGGGTTTGTATATTCAGTGCTTCTCTGGGGTGTGAAGCCACACAGCAACTTTACAGGCCATGGTAGAGAGCTGCTCAAATATAGATGTGCAAAGCATGTTGTAGAAAGTGTGGGAAGCTAAAAGCAAGATGGAAGTGTCTGCACTCAAGTGTTGACAGTACTCTGTAGTCATTGTGTCCTTGAACCTATTTGCTGTATATCAGATACCATTTGTAAAGAGGCCCTGGCCCTGACTGCAAATTATCGAGACATATGGTGGAACCTGATGCTGTAAATGCTACAAGCTTCAGACTTGAACCTCCAGCAAAGCACTTAGGGCATTTCTGCATGTGCTCCAACATGTTCTCACCAGCGCAGGCTCAATTAAGCAGGTCTGCTGGACTTGATTAATCAAATCTAGCATGCTGCAGTGTCTCGTGTATTCAGCATCCCTGTGATTCAAAATGGCGATGGGGTGCTTTAACTAAAGTTTGTCAAATGAGCTTTAGTTGAAGCACCCCCACTGCCATTTTGAAACATGCAGTCGCTGAATACATGAGATGCTATGGGTATTTTAATTAGAGCCACACTAATTAAAATCCCTGCCCCCCTGCGGAGTACATGCATAGGTGGCCATAGTTACCATGCAAACAAAGGGGCTGGTTAGATGGAAGATGGGGATTCACAAAAGAGCTGGACGCTGCTTTCCTGAAGATTGTTTGGAATATAAGCACTATGTTTGACCTTGGGGAGTCGCCGCCTGTTCCTACAACAGCCGTTGGGCTTTGATTGGATGAGAGAAACCTCAGTACCACACAATCTGCCCTGATAGTACTGGCATCTTCTTCATGCTCCACTACCAACTCGGCCTTCCTGCCTGGTCTGGTGAGAGGAAGACGATTCTTTGTGCGCTGCCATGAGTTTCACTCTGACATCACAGGTTAGATGGCCAGGGGTTAGCTACAGGGGGCAATGGCGACTACAGTGAAAAATCCATTGCAGCCCACAGCCTGGCAGTACATGATCATGTAGCCATACAGCACTGTTGCAGGCAATCAGTCACCGCTGTTGGAAAAGGCTTTGCTCCAGCCACATTCTAGTTGCCACATCACTCCCTTGTGTCGCCCTTGCACAGTCAGCAGGTGTTCATGATAAATCATATGCAATGGTCCATCTCAGCATCTCCAACAGGCGTGAAAAAGTAATGCAGAAAAAAGCAGAACCCCTGCTGCAGCAGGGCAATGACCATCAAAACAAGACTTCCCCAGGATCCTCATTACTAAATAGTTTGAGGTAAGTGAAGGAAGTTTTTCAGATTAGAAATGCCTTCCAATTCCCTGGTGTCCTTTAAATCTGCCTCAACCTACGACCTACACTCAAAATGACCATTGTTTTTTCATTCCAAGGTCAAGCCAATAGCTGCCTTCAGCTTTTACAGCTCAAACCTTTCTCTCAAATGCATTATGACTAACTCCTTGTCCTTGGAAGGAGGTAAAAGCAAGGTCTCCTTTTTATTCCTTTGCAGACTATTTCCACTCCATCTGACCTACCAGATGGAAGGTATACTAACAACAAAGAATCCTGCTTTCCTAGCAAGAAGACTAACACTTACTATCAATTAAAAATATCTCAAGGCATTTCAATTGAGCCTCCTGCAGGCCTTAAGTAGAAAGACCCAATAGTCCTTTGCCCACTGTCAGCCAACACTCACTAATATGTGGGCAGCTCTAGCTCCTCCACATAAGTGTTTGCTCCCCAGCCTTTGGCTAAGTAGTGAGATCTTTGCTGCAATAGCAAAACTGCTGGTCCTTTGTCTTGTCTTAAGAAGTGTTTGACCTCTTCCTGTTGCAGTTCTTCCTCCTGACCCCTAGGAGGACTGTTGTCTTAAGCTACTCTTGCAAAGAGAGCTGATTGTCTGTACCTAGCTCTTGTGTTCAGTCAAAAAGCCCAAGGCTGAATCGATTCAGTCTTTGCACTTTACTCTAAAATACACAGATTAAATTGAAACAGAAGTGAACAGGCATTTACCTTTGATTCAGGAAATGGAGTGACATGCTTGCAGTGGCTCAAGCCAGGAGGCACTAGAGCACAGTCCTCTGGCTGTGTGTTCACTTCCTCTTCCTGCTGCCCTGGAGGTCTCTGGGATTTGCAGTCCAGAATTACAGCAGCAGGACTCTGCAGCGTTGCTTCTCTTTCTGCTTCCAGGTGCCTCTGGGATTTGTAGCCTACAGTTGCAGCCAGCAGTAAATTTGAGTGGGGCAAGGGGTGTTTAACCTCCCCTCCCTGACCCCAGATCCCAGCCAGGATTTGCCATGGGGGGGGTGCAGTCTCCCCCATAGACTGGGCTGCATCCCCAGCTGGGCTTGCCCCTCCCCCCTTGTCAGCCAGCCCTGCTCTCTAGAGCAGACAGCACAGCACAGCACAGAGCTGGAAAACATGCTGGGATGCTGGGGGACTGCAATTTAACTTGAACCAGGAAGGGGTCTGAGAGAGAAGTTTCATAAACTAGTTTGACCCAAATCAGTTAAGTCTGATGCTACATTCAACCAGGATTATCTTAAACCAGTTTCACCCATTTTGAAACTGGTTTATGTGCACTGAGCTTCTGTTCTGTTACAGGTTTAAAGCAGTTTCTGATCACTTAAACCAGTTTATGTGTAACTTCTGTCTTTAGCCAAGGTCTTACACATTTTTTCATGAGATCTGCCTTATTGTTGTGCCACATGCTTTCAGACTTGCTCCTATTCTGTATACAGATTTTGGCCTGGTTTATCTTTGTCAGCTGAGAGTTTGGGCTTTTAATGAAATTGGTTGCCCCTGTGAAAAAAGAAGGTCCAAGGAGGTGACCCTACTGAATGGGAGCAAGGGTTCAAAATAAGAGTGTTACACTAGTATAAGTTGTTACATCAATGTAAGTAAGTCCAGCCTATCTTCTTCCCACATGTGGCCAGGCCATTGTTAGCAGGACATCATGGAGTTTGTGCATGTGTACTCATGCTGGCCTAAATAAAATAGCCCATTATTTGTGTGTAGATGAGCCCTCAGTAGCCCTAACTGTTGCAGTTAGGGACTGATCATCAGCTTGCACTGTAGCTTTCTTAACAATGCCTGTATTAAAAGGTGGGCAGCCAGTTGTTTTTGTGTTAATGTAACACATTATAAACAACTCTTTCGCTCTTCATTAGTCTCACCTCATCTTCTTGATACAGATATAGTTGTTACTAGCAAGGGCCAAGCCTCTATTCAGCACAGTTGTGTCCATGATGATGATATGCATTATAGGTAGAGGTCTAGGTAATTTGCGGTTTTGCAGTCTTCATAGAAACCATGAAAAATGGCATTGTCCACCATCACCAGGAAATATTGCATTGGCCACAATTTCCCACAAAATCAACCTACCTCTTGCCCAGTGGGAGGGATCTAATACTAACATAGAACATCCCAATACTTGCTGCAATACAAAGACAATGCGACAAGCACGGCAGCCATAGATCACGTGATTGAAAGTTATTGTCTGCTAGTACCATAGACTAAGTGAAGGCGCCAGTCAGTAAAATGAAAATGTTTCAGCACCATCTTTTAAGAAGTTAAATGCAATGCCATAGTCTGAAGATGGGTGAAAATAAATTTAAAAAAAGGAAATATGTTTCAGCTCAGGCTTGTGTAATGCAGTTCCCTGTAGGAACCTTACATTCAGGAGGTGGTAAATTGTTTTGTTCATCTTGCAACAGGACTAGATGTATCGAGGAGAAACGGCATTGATCATTTAGAGGCTGAATTGCATATAAAGCGAAAAAGTTTCTGCAGAGGCTGAAGGTCAGAACAAAAAATAAATGACAGTGTCCTCTATGTTTAATAGACGCACTGAAAGCAGTTTAACAAGCAGAGAAGCTACATTCAAGTTGGTGGAGGCATCCCTGCTGCCAACATACCTTTAGAAAAAATTGATAACCCGGAACTAGGTGAGGAGACTACAGTGAGGATGTATCAGATACTGGCAGTTTCCCATGTGCAAACAACCTTTGCCAAGATTATATACGAGGAGTAATTGCTTTGCGTGTTCAGTCTACAAATTCTGCACTGGCAGAATATGAATCAATTTTGATTGTAGCAGACAAAGCAAGAGATGCACAGGATAACTATGTACTCCACATCTTATTTGTACCTGGGAGCTGGAAAGACCACAACGTGCCTGTTTTTCAAACAAAGCTGGTTCACCTCGTGTCTGTACATTTTTTTTCAAGTGTAGCCCAAACAGCGCAGGTTGTTGTAAACCATGGCTTAGAATTTAGCAGGATCTCAGCATTTCTGTCTGGTAATGCAATGTGCATGTGCAAAGCTTGTGATGTGTGTGCTCCATGGAATAATGCCCAATGCAATTCATGTTACCTGCAACGCACACATCCTTTGTTCAGTAAGTGATATCAAGCACGCACACTTTCCACGCTATGCGGATAGACTGGTTTCCTCTTCAAAAAAAAAAAATTCAAACATTGTCTTAGGCCATAAGCTTCAATACAGGAAGTTGCCAATCAAAGTGGGGATCAAAATGCAACTGTGTCACTTCCACCAGAGCCAGTGCTTAAAAGTGGAATTTGTCGTTTAACACAGTTCATTACTATGCAAAGAATATTAAGTAATATTAAGCTTGAAATCACAGCCAGCACACAGTGCATGCTTAAACTATATGATCTCTTAAAACAGGGCAGCGTTGAAGATCAAGTTAAGTGTGTGGCTGGAAATGTGATCTGGTTCTTGGAGCATCTAATGTGGTTTGAAAGGTGGCAGGTTTTGATTCAATAAGCACACAACAAACGGGTGGGTCGAAGATACGGCATCACAACAACTTTCAGACTGAAAACCAGCACAGGCAAGAACTGTACCAGGCAGTAGGTGCTAAATTAAATCAGTACTACAAGTGCAATCAGTCACTACCACCTCTATTTAAACAACTGGCTGCCTGCTTTTTCTAGTGCTGTTCACTTATTTTGACTCAGATCAGATGCCTTCTCTGAGTTTTGACACGCAGCTAATTAAATCAATCCCTGGATGGCAGAAAGAGCGTATCAACTAATATGCTGCTTATGTGAACTTTGTCTAAGAATGCCAGATGCCTTTGAATGCACCTGAGTTTTGGGGATCTGTTTCTGATCCGTTTCCACATCTCTACAACTTGGCAAAATGCTGCTTACAATTCCAACCAATTCAGTGGACACAGAACGTGCGATCTCAGTTTATGGACGAGTCTTCAAGCCACAGAGAGGGAAGATGTCAGCTGCAACTGCGGATGGCTACTGCATGCTAGGGTTTAACAATTAAAATGAATTGTTTCTATTAAGTTTAGCACTAACCGGTATTTCTACAATTTTGTAGAATGCTACATATATTAATAACAAATGATGATGCAAGTTATAATTAATATTGTATGTTTATATTTTACTAGATTTAAATTTGGATTTAAATGTAATAGATTTATGATATAATTTACTTCCCACAGCATTTGCTATTAAATTATACAGTATATGCCTCTCTAGCAATTGGCAGTGAGGGGCGGGGCTGCCAAGATATGCATGCGAAATCGCCTCTTCGTATCACAACCAAGCCACAAAAATTGCTTTGTCTCACCACGACTTAAGTAGACCCCTAGTTATAGGTTATGCTGCTGCTCTCAGTATAAGCTGCATACTCCAGCATGGTACTATCAGGACCCCAAGTTTGCTTGGCCAAAATACACAGGAGGTTATTCATGGTTGTTGCTCCTGAGCTCTGGACTCCTTTCCACTTGAATCTGAGCCTAGCCATCTTTCAGAGGCAGTGTAAGACCTTTTTATTTGGGCCACCTTTTGGTTGCTGGGCGTTAAACTTTGGATATTCTTTGAAGAATTGTTTAATATTTGTCTTATTGTATTAGCTGTTGTTATGACTTTGTTACCTTAAGCTGTCCTGAGCCTGTTTGGGGAGGGTGGGATAGAAATCAAATAAGCAAACTAAAAAAAATAAGTGGTGATATGTAATAGTTACATTTAGGACCCCCATTATACTAGATACTGCTTAGGTGCATAAAAATCTCTGTCTTCAGTTTGCTCCTTATTTTTAATTAGCACGTGTATGTATCTGAAAAAAGGAGGAAGATGGTAAGCCAGCCTGGTTGAAAAACCCTTTTAAGGCATGGCTTCTCAAACTTTGTGATACCACAACTGTGCTGGATGGGAGTGGCAGGAGATGGGGAGCTCGCACATGGCAGCAGCCACTGCCATTCACCGCTCCAGGGTGCTGCCACGTGTACCCCCTGGGAAGTTTGCAGCCCCCTTTTAAGTTGCTCACAACCCCCCTGGGGGATCACAACCAACAGTTTGAGAACCTGTTTTAAGGGTTTGAACTTTAGGGCTTGGGGCTACTGACAAGACTGTTGTGGCTTCTGCAGAGAGAGGGTCTAAGACCTGGCTTTTCCCCACCATGTCCACTCCCCACTTCTCGTTGTCCACAGCCAAGTGGTTTTAATAGTTTTGCCCTCTCTTGTTAGTCCTTCCCAATACAGCAGCATGTTTTTTTTTTTTTTGCAAGCTCCTGCTACCAAGCCTTGACCGTCCACTTAGGAATTTATTTCCTGCAAATGATTGTCTCACAGGAGGAGTTCAGGCAGGCAGCCAACATTTGTAGTTACCTTAGCTCCCTGGTTTTAAACTTGCATGGCTGGCAGGGGGACTCTGGTAGCTACCTGGCACAGAGCCACTTTCTAAGCAAAGAGTAGAAAATAGCCTCCCTGAAGTTTCAGACAAGTCTGTGGTGTGGTCTTTCCTTCACACTCCCAGGCATTAGTGTTTAAAAGTGTGTATATGTGCAGATGAACGGATGGTCCCCAGCAGCAGCATGTTAGCATCTTGTTGAAGTAGGGTGTTTGTACCTGAAAGCTTACAAAGAATTTTTCCAACTATTTGAGTTGATCTAAGAAAAGATATCAGATTTACCCAAAGAACCTCGTCTCACAAGAGGTAATGTATTTATCTTCAACCCTGAGCAACGTGCCCATGAGGTGTACACTCAATGGAGAGATGGAAATGGTCTCCTGGATCCCACCCTGTTCCCCCTAAGACTAGATCAAGCTTCTTTTTCAGAATGCCAGAGATATTACTGTGTTTTACAACCTGTTTTTGATGTATAGAAAGATTTCTGATTCTTCCCTCCCTCTTCCCTCCAAAATGCATCCTGACCTCTTCCCAGCAATTATTCTCAATGTACTTTTCTTCTGAATGTTCCTGATATGGTGAGACTGGGAATATAAGCTTTCTTCCTCTTTGTTACCTTCTTTAAATAGATTTTAGAAAAGCTACAAATTGTCTCTCTGCATCTCTAAATCACCTTTGCCTTCCCCTCCTCTCTGATCTTTTTTTAATCTCAAATTACTCAATAGGGTTTCAACCTGATAACTTTTTGATTGTATAAGCTTGTAGTGATAGATACCATCTCTCATAATAAAAATCCAGGAGTTTTTCATAAATTCTCTGCTTGTAAGTTTATGATCAATGCCTCTACTTTTAAAGCACTCCTTCTACTGATTAATGCGGTGGGAGAATCAGTCCGGGGAAATTCAAAAGGTAGTCCTACTGTAAATCTTCAGTCAGAAACAGTTGTTTGGATACGACTGATATTTCTGTCTCTCCTGTGGCAGAACCCCGCTGTTTCACTCTGATAAACGAGTATATTTTAAAACAAATTTGAATAGACAAACAAAATAATAACAAAGTCAGGCCACAAATCAGGAAGGTCCTTGAGGACCCCTGTCTATCTTTAATTATTGGTTTAATATGTTCAAGTACCCTGCTCAATCAGCATTTTAATGCTGTTCCCAGGTAGGTGAAAAATAAATCGAAAACTGGCTGCATGTGGAACATTTTATTAAACAGAACATTACAAAAATCAGTGCAGACTTGTTAGCTCTTGCCAACTTTTTACTACGAGAACATTCTTGAAGATAGGAAATTCAGTGTTTCTTTAAATATATAAGTGTTTAGGCCCTGATCAGACACCCATTCACATGGAACTTTGGGTTTAACCCTGTGGAGTTCAGAGAAGGATTGAAGCCCAAGACTGCTGAGCCACTTTAAACTGGCACGTATTCAAACAGAAGGCTAAAGGTTGTTTGTTAGATTGCTGCTGTTAACTGAGCAATCAGCTCACAAACAGCTCCTCCTCAATGAATAAGACATAGGCATTGCGAAAGCTACTACTGTTTGTAAATGTATAACTCAGCTCTGATTTTACTGCTGATCAGAGTTTACATCACATCTTGAACCACAAGTGCCAGCCCTTATGGACTTTCTTAGTTTTCAGCACAGAGTGCTCACATCCTCAAATTAAGCAACTAACTGCTAGCAACGGCTTAGAGGCATTCTCAGTTACATATAGGTCCTAAAGTAGTAAGTGAATTATTGTAGCGCTTACAGTGGTTAAAAGTTTAAATGGTTTAATTTCAGGGTATTCAGTTTTGTCACAACTTTAACTCAACTATGTACAACATACGTTAACATGTACAAAATTGTGTTGTCACGCTGTAAACTTAGTGTCATAAAGCCACTGGAAAAGCTCATCTATGCCTTTTCAGAATAAAAACAATCATACAAAGATTTCACATTCAGAAGGGACAAAATAGAAAAGAGGTTGCTATATCTTGCATATAAGTTTCTTGCTAATGAATAATGTCATTTGTGCAGTAGTGAAGTTAAGCCATGGATTCTGTGGCTGGTAGGAGATTGCCTGATTTGGTACTTGAGTGTGTGGGCACACCAATCAGCTGTTAATATGAATGTTAAAGGTCTTAAAACAGCAACCTACAGCACTGCACAGTATAAGACCTTGACTGACTACACAACTGGCTCTATGCATGGTTTCATATGATTGGCAGCTAACGGAATAAACCTCTCTTTTATAACTAGGTTCAAAAGGTGCAATTTATTCCAAGTAGAGAAACAATGTTTCAGCGCTGGTAACAGTGACTCCCAAGCTATGTCAGAAAACAACCCCCTTGAATGCCACTGAGTCAGAGAGTTCAGAGGCTTGGTCATGAATGGAAAGTGGGTGACCCAGAGCAGGAAGCAAGGAAGTACCAGACTGATGGGTGGCTTGGGAAACCTGCTAAGGAAAAATGAGACTGTGACAAGGCACATGTCACACAACACCTAGAAAGGGTGTAGATTTTTGTGGGGGAGGGACTGTTGGGATCAAAAAGGGTAATTTGGTCCTGAAGTAGCCAGGAGTTTAAAAAGTCACAAACTGTCCATCAAAAATACCTGTAAATATAAAGCTTAGTTGAATTACTATAGTAGATATGACTTTGTAATTTGCCACCCAGACTTACTAGGACAAAACTATTTCCTCACCTCTAAAACTAAGTGGTATTAAGTACCCTTAATATGAAAATTGCTTTACGTGCCACATCTATAGAAAAAGTAATTTTCTTCCACAAAAGCCATTTCTAGTTCAGTACCAGTCTAGTAATAAAATGAAGGTACACTGCACTTTAAGAGAAGGAAAGGTAAAAGTGCTTGTGCATTAGCAAATATCACTATTGAAAATTTTCATTTTTAGACTATGTGTTGTGAAAATTCTCCTCTTCTTCGGGACTGTTATGTATTGCATATTTCCACTTGATGGTGTCCTCTTCAAAAACAGATTGTAGGTAAAGAGCTGACCACGCCTGGAATCTGGTGACACAGAGAGCTGTGTCAAGAGGGAAAAACATTAGTTTTTAAAAAAATATTGATTAACACCTCAATTTAAATCTTTACACAGGTTTTGTGAAAAGTATTAATCTTACTTACATATCAAAAGAATTAAAATCAGGGAGATAAAAAGAAAAGATCCTATGATATCCTTTATACCATGCTCAAATTAAGGATGGATTATTCACAAGTCATTTCCTAATACACGTTCCTGAAATACCTAGCAATGGGACTTCCTCTATTTCCCCTAACAGAATCCTCCAGGCTAAGTACAGTCAAAAAGGTTAAATTGATTCAGTCTTTGCAGGTTGTCTACACTGCACAGAATGAACTGAAAAGCAAGTGAATGGACATTCGCTTTTGCTTCTGAAAATGCAGCTGCATGCCTGCAGTTGGCGGGTCCAGAACCTGGGGACTTGCTAGAGCATGACTCCCTGCTTGGCTGGAGCAGACAGCTGGGGCAAAAGCTAGTCCATCCACCCCGGGGGGGTGGGGGGGATTGCTGAGGGAAGTACAAAGCATCCTGGGATGCTGGGGAACTGTGAGTTATTTGAATCTGAAGGGGATCTGGGACAGAAGTTCAATAAACCAATTTAACCTAAATCAGTTAAGTCTCATGCCACATCCATCCAGGATCTTAAACTAGTTTTGTACATTTTGAAAATGGTTTATGTGCACTGAACTTCTGTTGTGTTACATATTTGAACTGGTTTCTAATTGCTTATACCAATTTATGTGTCATTTCTGTCCCTAGCCCCAAAGTCCATTTGAGTTCGACAAGACTGTTTTTTCAGTTGGTTTTTCTTTAATTTCATTCTGTCTCCCCAGTTTTTACCTCTTGATTCATCCTAACTAAAAGAAATACGCTTCCTTAGGATTTTACAAAAGCTCAAATTATGAGGCCAGCTAAGATCTCCCAACCTTTACTGATTAATTGAATAGCTAGTTTAATCCTTTCTAAGTCAGTCCTTCCAGTTTATCTACTGGTACCAAGGTACCCAGAATTAAATGCAGTTCAACATTCAGTGTGACAAGTGGACTAAAACCTGGCATGCATGCGCACACATCTGCATTACCACAGCAACAAAATGGTTTATTCTCCACTCCAGAAAAGGAGACTCTTGTTTGGGACATCAGCTGAAATACTGGCATGCTTCATTTCAGAATGGGTTCCTTTTTTCCAAAAGCAATTTTGAACTGAACAGTTTAGCTATATTTATTTCTAAACGTTAATTTTCCCTTCACAATGAAGGAACTCTTTATCGGGAACCTGACCGACTCAAAGCTCACTAGCTCTTGGCCTCTGGCACATGGAAGTGCTGATGTGAATTAGAATTTACATTCTAGGGTAAAGTATGTTGACATGAAAAAACAGGGGATTTAAATTAGTAAGGAAAGGAAGTGTGTGATTAAAGCAGCTCAGACTCTCTAACCTTGAAGAATTTCCAAATGCATTCCTCAGCACTCTTCATGCAATGCACTAAACCCCAGCAAAATCCTCATGTTATGCTTCAAAATCCCTATCATTTTAATGTCAGTCCTCTTCTCCGTTTCAAACAGGTCCCCACTGAGTCCCCTCTTCTGAGGAATTCTCATTGTACTTTGTTTTCTCGTTTCTTTTCCTGGGCTAAGCAAGTTTAATCTCTGATTCATTCTGAATACCAGAAATACCAGTTGGAGCACAACTAGAAACTCTTTGCTTCTACTGTCTTCCCTGACTGTATTTTTTAAGAGTTAGTCATTGTCCCTATCTGTTCACATGTGCCTTCAACACACTAAGCCTGCTGTATGGTAACTAATCCTTCTCAGTCATCAAGTGTCACTGAAGAGTCTCACGTGTTCACTGCTCTCACAGGACAGAACCCATGCTAATTGTGCAACTCAAATGCCTTAAATAACAAACGACTTGAAGTTCTTTACCCCCAGTCTCAAATCAGTTTGCACTTGTTACATTTGAAAAAGCAAACTAGAGTTGAAGAACTGCCTGGCCACACTATAAGTCTGTCTAGAAAGATGGAAAGAGAGATTTCTTTCTACTCTGTATTGTCACACGTACTGATATGCAAAATTAACTGTATGTTTTGAATGTGTTTGCCTAAGCCCTCCTCTTACCTTGGTTTGAATTAATGCTTTACAGTTACTTAAACTGAATCCATCTACTTTTAAGTCTTCATTTTCTTTAACATTTGAATCTTCAAAAACATCATCCTTACTGCCTTCTGAATGGTCCTAAGAAATAGAAAGTCATTTAAACATGTGCTCAGTGTTTATTTAATGTTAGAAATGTTTTATTCATGAATGGGTACTTGCCCCCCAAAAAGGTTCTCCTTTCAGAATAACTAAGCAAGAACTATTTATTTTAGGAAGTTGCGGTCCATAATATGAGGTTTGTAATGTGGATTCCGTGTATCCATATACTTCCACTAAACTCAGGGCAGCAATATATTGAGCCAAAAGACTACATGCTTTGATCAGACTGCTGAACTGGGAACTGAAAGTTCACTAGATTACTTGCACTGTCTCCCTGGGGGTTTTGGTCAGACCTCGTCTACACTAGAGTTGAAACTCTTTAACAATATCAGTATATTCAAAACAGCACCACCACCCTACCTCTCTTATCGTGATGTAACTGTATCCATGGTAAATTACTGCTCAACATTTGTATATGGTAACAGAATTACCTATGCCAACATAAGCTGCCTTTATACTGGAATAGGGGCAGCCACACTTTTGAGGGGAAGGAGGGTTGTAATAGTATAGTTATAAAAAAAAAGTCCACTCCCCTCCCATAAAAACAATTACAACTTTAAAGTGTTGGCATAATTAATTATCCAAATAAAGGTATAGTGATAAACTTGTACAAAAGGTTGATCAGTCCAGGTAACACTGAGCTTTCCAGCTGCTGGTCTATTTGCAATCTGAACAGAAGGAATCATTAAGAAAGACTCTGTTGCTCCTGAAAAGCAGGGTGAAACATTTTAGGGCATGGGCATATGAACCAAGTTGCTTACTGTAAGGTAAAAGCAGGGGCAAGGATTTACCATCCATCAGCTGCTCCATGGTAACCATCTCTATGCACATTCTTTCCTCATGGTAACAGATATTATTCTGTGGTAGATTAACCCTACTTTACTGCATGCAAAGTTGCAATAGTTTAGCTTCCATTTACTGGTGGGGAATGCAGTTACCAGAGGACTCTTAATCCCTGCCTGTCCCCTTGCCTCCCAGTAATTTGTTTGTGTTCCCATGGCCTACATTTATGCCACCTAAAAACTGATTATTATCATGATAACACTTTGGGGAGTTTTTAAAATCTAAAATCTTGATCTTTCAACTTAGTTAAAAAGATGCTTTCTTATTTTTTTCATCTGGAATGAGGACACGATTCAAGGGGAGACAAACTGAACATCATTCTAACTTGTAAAGTTAAGTCTTACACAAGGTACTTAAGTCAGCCCAACTGATTCCACTTTTTCCAGGGACCAAATTCATTTCTATATAAGTCAGTGGAAAGATCCTCACCAATACAAGGGGAATTGGACTGAACTTGTATAAATTGTTAACTACAAATTTTCAAGGAGGACAAAAAGTACCCAACTAGTTTGTATTTGAGAAACTTTAGTTGGCAAAGTATATCTGGGGTTGACCCAATCATCTGGCAAATGTCATGTACTGCTGTTATAATGTAGGCTATAACACAATCTCTGTTACGGACTGGGAAGGTGAAAATTTGATCCCAGCATCATTTTAGTAGCTAGTTTGAACATCTTAATTGAGAACCTTCAAAGCTATCATAATTATAAGTGCCTTAGTTGAAAAAAACTTTTGTTTGTCACCCAACAAACTATAGTTCCAAATGCTCATGAATAACTGGGATGCGATTCGCTCAGCCTTGATGATGTAAATGAATAGGAGTTTAAAAAGAGAGTTACACAGGTATTCTAGCAAGCTTTTATTTCAAATTACCTTTTCAGATGCATCTATTCCAAGAACAGACAAGAAAATTTCTTGGCAGTGGGATGTATTCCAGGAATATCTTAAACTGGGAGTGTTATCGGTGCTTCTAAAAGTTCTCCATATGTTCCCAGAGTCAATACTAGAAAAAAAAATGCAACTTGAAATAGTTCAGAGAATATTTCCATACCAGTACTTCACAAAAAAGTCATTATCTTTCATTTCAGTCTCGCTGCAAAAAACTGCATATGGATATATTGAACCACCAGTTATAGAATTGAACTGATTTGAAATTATTTCTACGTTTCTCCATACCATCAAGGTGGTCTACCATCAAGAGGTTCCATTTTGCCCTCACTAAAACAGCCATGCAGCAATGGCATATTTGAGAGCTCTGTTTACGTGCCTGCATATCTCCAGAGTGAGGGCAGAAGCAGGAAGAAAATATGGTTTAGTAAAGTTCATGATCTAGAGCCTGGATTGTACAGTCTTGTTGTGGAAATATGGCAGGTGAAAAGCTGAGCTCTTCAAAGGCAATTAACTCTGCAGTTTAGTTAATCTGCCTCATCCCCCTTTCCTTGATTTCAGCTTTAGTATTGCATTGAACCAGGCTGCTATTCATGTTGCTCACCTTTCAGCTGTGAACTAAGTGATGTGACTAACTTCTGTTACAGGTAATGTACCTAATGTATCTGGGTTCTCATATTATACATATTACTATCATATCAGTCTATTTCAAGATTTTAAAATAATGTGCTCTCTCTTTTCCCAGCATGTTAGAGTTACCTGAAGACTGAGTGCCAGATCCTAATCAACTTCTACTAAGATTTAGGCACCTTTCCCCAGAAGGGTTGCCCTTATTGGCAGAATCAGGACTCTTATGACTGCAAATGAGGTGTTTCTGTTACATTGGGATCCAGGATGTCAGAAAGGAGACACCTACCTAAACCATTATGTCTACTTGACTTCAGTAAAAACTTCTTCAGCATGCACAGTGCCTACATTTTAGCCAATGGTGTAGTGTCAAGAACACTTGCCTTAGAAGTGGGAGACCAAAGTTACAGGCACCAGTCATTTCAGGTATGGACACATGTACATTTGGATTATGTTCCAATCCAGGGGTTTTCAACCCCAAGGCCACAGGCCAGATCTGGCTCATGGAGCTGGGTCATCTCGCCTGTGAAGCTCCCCACTGGTTCGGAAATGTGGTGGCACAGAAGTGGTGGCAGCAATTGCTGGTCCCCTCCTGCCAAATTTCCCAACCCAGAGGGAGCCCTGTGGGCCAGATAACATGGCCCTGCATGCTATATCTGGTGTGCAGGACCTGGCAGAGGCAATGAAGAGCCCAGTCCCAGCACACTGGGTTGGGCAGAGGTGGCAGGGCCTGATCCCAGCATACTGAGTTGAACGGAGGTGGTGTAGGACTGATTAGGGCACACAGGGTTCAATTTAGGTACCCAGGGACTGGGGAGGCAGCACAAGGGTGGGCAGAGGTGGTTTTGGGCCCAATCTGGCCTACAGACTGGTTCCACATCATTCATCTAGCCCACAGGACCCAAAGGTAGAGCACCACTGTTCTAATCTTTGCATGGACAATGCAAGAATGAGAAACATGCAGAAAAACTGCCCCAAGCGCAATATTGCTTCATATGGTGTTAAAGTTGGAGCAGTTTTGCTACGTTTGTACAGTACCCACACTGTCCACAAGTAATGATAAGTGCTGCTGCCCTTTTGTGACATAGGTACCTAAATCCTGTTTAAAAGCCTATGAGGTTAATTAGGCTCTGGCTCTGTGTGTGTTTGACAGGAGCCCGTTGATAGGAAATGCAAAGTAGAACCATATTTTATTATAAACTATAATACTTGGAGTGTCAGTAATGTAAGGCAGAGGCCTGGGCAGCCAGCACAGTGGCAGATAGGGCAGGGACCAGAAAGCAGAGCAGCAGATGAGGCAGGAGGAGGAGACTGGAGTGGCACTCCACTCCAACCAGGAAGGGTACAGGACAAATTATTGGCACACTTGCCAAACAGGTTGGCCCCCACTGATATAAGACATGAATAAGCCTAGTGTTCAGTTAAAAAGCTCCTGATATATGCAGAAAGAACCATGGCCGCTAGTTTGAAAGCTCCCGATCTTTCAAAAAACAAGTAGATCGACATTCCAGCAGCCTTCACAGACAGTGCGTTAACCATTTTGACTGCTATTAACATTCCTGAGTGAGGGAATCACCTACACAACTGATTCAGAAGAATCTCTAGCCTAACATGAGGGGAGCCTAACATAATCATGAAGGGAATTAGGAGGATGTGGTTAGAGGAACAGTAGTTGTGATAGGGTGAGAAGGACTTTTGTTGCTGCTCTGGCTAACAGGCACATGGGAAAGAGAAGGAAAGCAGATAACCAGAAGGACACAGGAAGGGGTGTTTAAACATTCCAGGAGCGTAGTCATTAGATATGCTACCAAAACCAGTAACAGCTCTAATGATACTTAATATTTGTGATATATAAGTGCAGCTTTTATCGTGCTTTTGAGCTGCTAGAATTGCAACCCATTTCTTTTAAAAACTCAGTATGCAGGCTATTAAAATGCACAGGCTTTGAGAATGAACAACTACATCTACAACATGTCTTAGCATTGCTGCACCTATCTTTCAGATGGCTAGCTCCAAGCACAAACCTGTGTTAGGCACCTAAATTCCCTACAGAATGAATGAGGAGCATTAGAAGTCTAGGAATGGAGCCCTCAGGAGGCACTGAGCGACAGATACCTATGCCAGAAAACAGGAAACATCTGAATCTTTATTATTCATTTAAAGTTGTTACCAAAGTTGTTTCTTCAGAAGCTCAGGAAGCCCAGCATCTTCATCCTTTGTGTTAATCACTTGATCTAAGCTTCTGATGCTCTCTGTGGACTGTGGTACGGGGATTTCTGGAAAGCCCAACTTAAAAATATCCTCATAGCAATGTTTGGCCTAGAAAAATCAGAGTTATTATGCACATTAGGCTAATCTTGCAGTTCATACAGGAGTTGGACCAGAGATTATAGATGTCAATGGGAGTTTTTGCATCAACTCGAAGCCTGACCTAAATGCAAAACAGGCAAATCTATAGGCAATTTGTATGTACACAGGACCAGGGCAATAGTACAGGAAAGATACAGTTTAGAGCACTTTTCCTTTCCTGTAAAAGTTCAGTATTTCAGAATTGCTTTTGCTCTTCATCTTTCAGAAAGGTAGAGATAGATGGTGGTGGAGGGGAGGATATCCAGATCAGCCAAACACCCAGAGCTTACAGCATTCACCTAGGATGTTGTAACAGAGCTTGGTCTTCACATCCCAGCTGAGCACCCTACCTACTGGGGTGCTATGAATTAGTCTGCAATGGAAGGGTGGGCATTCATCTTTTCAAAACTGGTATATACTTTCCTGCAAGCAGGTTTTGGTGATAATGTGGTATACAAATGTTTAGTCCAGGGGTGGGCAATATCCAGCCCGTGGGCTGGATATGGCCCGCGAGGCCATTCTATCCGGCCCACAGGGCCCCTAAAAAATGTAGAAAATTAATATTTCTCCGCCCTTGGTTCCTGTCAAAAATGAGAAGAACCAAGGGTAGTAGGACCCAGGGGAAGCCCAGAGGGCTCCAACAACAGTGGGGCCCGCCTGGCCCTGCCCCCCTGCCAGGGCTTCTGGCTTGGGAGCATGTGACGGCCCTGCACTGGGATCACAGGTAAATGCGGTGGGGAGAAGGGCGGGGGGGACCCTGGGTAGGAAAGGAATGCGGTGATGGGGAAGCGGCCCCTTTTCCGTCCTGTGGCCAGCGCCCCATGCTGCAGCTGCTCACAGCCCATGTGGGTCTGCCTGTGCCTGCTCTGGACAGCTCTGTGGGCTGCAAACGGTTGCAGCAGGGAGTGCCGGCCATGGAGCGGGGCCGCTTTTCCCCGGGCTCCTTCCCTGCGCAGAGAAAAGTGGCTACCATGGGGCTAGGGGCACTGGGTGTGAGTGGGTGGGGAGCCAGTGGGAGCTCTATGGAACTGGGTCAGCTACCCTCTCTCCCTGCTGGTGCAGCCCAGCCTGGCTCCACAGACCCCTGCCAGCCTGTGTCCCGCTTTGGGCTCCACTGGTGCTGGCCCTGGGATATTGGTCCCAAAATGGTGACCAGGGGGCGGGGCTACCCATGCGGCCCTCCACAGCCTGCCAAAACTGGATAAGTGGCCCTCCGCCCAAAATAATTACCCTCCCCTGTGCTTATATGACTTCTTTATGTTAAATGAAAACGCTAAATGACACTTTATAACTAAACAAAGTTAATTCTTTGCACAAAGTACTTTATATTTTTGCAGGGTTTCCCAGGAAGCTTAAGAGGACACATTTGTTCATTTCCTTGTCAATGCACCAGACAACTCTGCATTTCTTTACCTGTCATTAGAGAATCAGAAGGGAAAGCATACACTTTTGTTCCCTTATGACCATGATGACTGAGGATTTCAGGGCTCAGATCCTTATTCACATGAGTAACATTTACTCATGGAAGTGTGGAATTAATGGAATTATTTGCAGGAGCTAGGATTACTCATGTGCATAAGGGTATGTTGAATCATGTCCTTTCTGGAGTGTTGCTCTCATGTCATCTGTTCCAAAAGCTAGATCAACTTTTTATTCTTTTTTGTAGAAAGAACAAAATTAACATGATGATTTTTTTTAGACATATTAATGAAAGCAATATTTGTTTGGACATTGACTTCCCTTTATGTGTTTGTAACCCCAAACCTGCAGTGTTGTGTGAGAACTAGAAAGTAAAAAGGACCATTCTGTCTTACTTGTCTAGTGAAGAAGTGTTAAACACCCAGCTTGCAAGCCTACAGAGATCAGAGGGGCTGGGAATTCAAGGCAGTGAGGAGCTGGGTCTGCATCTGAATTCCCAGTGAAGAAGCCCCATTTACCCCCGCCCTGCCACTGCTGCTGTGTGTCCCACCACTGCCAACTCTGGATCTGGCCCAAGAGGCTCTTTGTCTCCAGAGTGGATCTGAACAGCAGTGATGAGTTTGACAGCCCAGTTCTAGTGCAAGTAAAGTTGGAACCAAAAAAAAATTAAAGAAACATTAAGCAAAAATGGGGAAACATACACTTTAAACATTCGGCAGTAAGTTACATAAATGCTACAGAAGGGATTTCTTTAGATTATTTCATAGCCAGTATCCTTTTTATGTATTATTGTGTTTAATTTTTAATTAAAATTACTTAAACCTACATCTTGTTTTCTACCAAATTGTAAGAATCTTAAAGTTAGTTTAATTTTGAGCCTAAGCTATTCAATTGTGTCCCCTTAGAACACAGGTGGGCAAAATCTGCCCCGCGGGCCATATCTGGCCTGCCAGGCACTTTCATCTGGCCTGCGGCGCACCCCCAACGAATTGTGCCCAGCCCTTCCACCCATGAGGGTGGGAGCGAGGTACCTATACCAGCCCCCAACCTATCCTATTATGACGGCTCCACTGTGGGCGGAAAAGCCAGCCCCACTATCATGGGACAGGCTGCTGCTGCAGGCTTCCCCCACATCCTGCTCCCTCTAGGCAGCAGATAAGGAAGTGGGGGGGGGGGGGGCTGGGCTGCAGCTGGGCAGGAGCATGGAGTGTGGGACTGGTGCTGGCTGCAGTGTGGAGCCCTTGCTCAGGGGATGGCAGCAGCACAGAGCTTGGGTGGGCAGGTCTGGGTGGGTGGGGGAGGGGCATGGGGACCCTCCCACACTCCTCCCATGCTGGGCAGCTCTGGCAGGCAGGGCGGGGAAGGGCAGCAGCAACAGCAGCAGGGGTGGGGTGTGCTCTGTTTGGTAGGCGTGTCTGGATCCTGACTCCAGCCAGCACTGCGAGAAGTGCAGGCCCTGCTGGGCCATTTGTTTCTCCAGCGCTTGCAGGGCACAGGAGGGAAGCCCCAGGCACTGGAGGGGCTGGGGCGGGGAAAGCAGCTAACTCCAATGTGTGGGGCTTCCCTCCTATGACCTGCCAGTGCAGGAGGAGTGCCAGGGAAACAAATGGCCTGGCAGGGGCTGCGCTCCTGCTGTAATGTGCAGCGCTGGTCAGAGCCAGGCACCAGCGCCCCACCTGCTGCTGCACCATGGGGGCAGTGTGGGTGGGGTCCCCACATCCCTCCCTCACACCTCACAAACCACACACAGGCGCACACACCCCTCCCCCCAGTGTTGCCTGCAGTTACTGCAGGAGAGGACAGTGTTCCAGAGCCACATACCCACAACCCCCAACATAACCTATCCCCCCCACACCCCACAACTGCCACAACCCCCCAATATACCCTATGCCCCCCACACCCACCACAACCCCCAACATACCCTATGCCCCCCACAGCCACACCCCACAACTGCCACAACCCCCCAACATACCTTATGCCCCCCCACACAGCCACACAACCCCTCAACATAACCTATACCCGCCACACAGCCACACCCCACCACACACGCACATACCCACAGCCCACCATACACCCCCCTACTATGCACCCCTCCCCCACCCCACACAGTATAGAAGACTAAGATTGTTGAGTTATTATGCAATCACCTCTATATGTATGCAAACACAAATCATGAAAAAATATTTTTTTGAATAAAATTAAAATATATGTTACAGTAGGTGTTTGATTTGTACTGCATGATTTTTTTTCTGGTTCTAAGATGGCAACACTCCCCTCCCGAAAGGAGTATTTCCAGGAGGCAAGGGGAGGGACTTCTGGTGGCAAAGGTCAGGAGAAGAGGTGGGACTTCCGGTCCCAAGATTGCAGCCAGAGGGCAGGGCACCTGTCAAGGGGTGGGGCTACCCATGTTGGCCCTTGACAGCTCACCAAACCTCGTTAAGTGGCCCTCCACCCAAAATAATTGTCTGCCCCGCCTTAGAAATTACCTCTGTATGCAAGAGGCAGGGAAGAGGAATTTCTTAAATCGTTCTCTATGAAAGCAGACTGCCTCCAGACCTGGTGTCAAGTCCTAAGTTTCAAGCACTCATGTGATTCCTTCACAATGAATATGAATTCCTAAAGCAGAGGCCAACCTGAGCTAGCCTTCCTTAAGATGACTGTTGGGATATCCAAACCAACTGTCAAAAGAAAAATGTAACTGGAGAAATTCTCTCCATGGTAACGCTTATGTAACGTAACAGCAATAATGGCTGGATGTGCATAAGCCAGCAACCACTTCCATGGCTCTGGCTGAACAAAAGCAGTAGAAAATCTGCTCAATCAGGGAGACAGGCTGGATCAAGAAACACCTGGGAAGAGTTCTCTGTGCTAGCCAGTGGAGTAATATAGCTGTAAAGGGAAGGCATAGTGAGGAGAGGATTTAGGAATGCCAGGCAGCAACTCCTGGTTTCTGGAAAGAATAAGCTACGTCACCACGGTAAACTTACTTTGCCCAGCAGCAGCACCCTCAAAACGCATTGCACTGCTCTGTGAAGGCTGGTTCCTTAACCAGCAGTGCGGCCAAATCCAGACTTTACTCGGGAAAAATAATTAGAATTAAAAAGGGCCAATTAGCTTGACCTATTTAGCCTGTTTGCAACACCACTGTTACTGGTTTAGCACATGCTGAGCAGTGCAGTATGTGGCGGGTGCTGGTGCAAGGTGCAGCAAGTTTACTGTAGAGAAGAGCCCAAAGAGGCTATAAAATATGTGTATGGTGGGAATCCTGAACTGGTTTGATTTTTAGTGTATTTTTTGAACCTAGAATTTTGTAGCAATAGGGAGCTTTATTTGACAGATTGGACACTAAATTGCCTCACTGGCTTATAGTATAGCTCAGTCAAATATAGATAAGATAATACTAATACTTCATATGCCTGTTTTGCTCTCTTTCTTCTTTCACCTCATGGTTTCATCTTATTAATAATGAATGTCTTAATGTTAATTAGAGTTCATATCAGTTACCCTGTTATAGCTGGGTACAAAGGATTACTGTCTGGGATTAGCCCAATGGTCTTACAAATACTTTATTTTGTTTGTTACAGTGGCCAATACCAGATGTTTCTGTTTTTGTGCTGCCCTGGTCATTCCTCCTCAGCTACACTATTGTTGAGGAGATTAGTCTAAGGAACAGGGTCAGCACCCCATGGCCCTTTGGCTAGATTTTCATCGAACCATAGAAAATGAGGGTTGGAAGGGACCTCAGGAGGTCGTCTAGTCCAACCCCCCGCTCAAGGCAGGACCAGCCTCATCTAGATTATCCCAGCCAAGGTTTTGTCTAGCTGGGTATTTCACCACCTCTCTGGGTAACCTGTTCCTGTATTTTACTACCCTCCTAGCGAGAAAATTCATCCTAATATCTAACCTAAACTTCCGTTGCTGAAACTTGGGACTCTTGCTCCTTGTTCTGTCATCTGCCACCACTGAGAACAGTCCAGCTCCATCCTCTTTCGACCCCTGCTTCAGATAGTTGAAGGCTGCTATTAAGTCCTCTCTCAGTCTCCTCTTCTCTAGACTTAATAAGCCCACTTCCCTCAGTCTTCCCTCATAAATCATGTCCCCCAGTCCCAACATTTGTCACCCTCTGCTGGACTCTCTCCAATTTGTCCACATCCTTTCTGTTGTGGGGGGCCCAAAACTGAACACAGTACTCCAGATGTGGCCATCAGCCTTCTTGGCAACAAGGGCACACTGTTGGCTCATATTCAGCTTATTGTCCACTGTAACTCCTAGGTCCATTTCTGCAGAGCTGCTGCCCAGCCAGTCAGCGCCCAGCCTGCACCAGTGCATGGGATTGTTCCGGCCTAAGTGCACTTGTCTTTGTTGAACCTCATGAGATTCCCTTTAGCCCAATGCTCCAATGTAGCTAGGTCACTTTGAATCCTAGCTCTATCCTCCAGTGTATCAACTACTCCCCACAGCGTGGTGTCATCTGCAAACTTGCTGAGGGTGCACTCTGTGCCATCTTCCAGGTTGTTGATGAAGACATTGAACAGAAATGGCCCCAGGACTGACCCTGGAGCACTCCACTTGATACCACTTGCCAACTAGACATTGAGCCATTGATTACTACTCTTTGAGCCCGATGCTCCAGCCAGTTTTCTATGCACCTTACAGTCTATTCATCCAGCCCATACTTCCTTAGCTTGCCTGTGAGGATGTTGTGGGAGACTGTATCAAAAACCTTGCTAAAATGGAACACCACATGCACTCGTCTCCCTGCATCCACAGAGCCAGTCATCTCATCATAGAAGGCAATCAGGTTGGTCAGGCATGACTTGTTCCTGGTGAATCCATGCTAACTGTTTCTAATCACCTCCTTCTCCTCCAGGTGCTTAGAAATGGATTCCTTGAGGATCTGCTCCACGATTTTTCCAGGGACTGAAGTCAGGCTGACTGGTCTGTAGTTCCCAGGATCCTCCTTTTCCCTTTCTTAAGTATGGGCTCTATGTTTGTCCCTTTCCAATCACCCGGGACCTTTCCTGATCACTATGAGTTTTCAAAGATGATGGCCAATGGCTCTGCAATTACATCAGCCAACTCCTTCAGCATCCTTGGATGCATCCCATCTGGCCCCATGAACTTGTACACGTCCAGCTTTTCTAGGTATTAAACCGCCCCTCAGTCTTCTCTTCACCAGACTAAATAAGCCCAGTTCCCCCAGCCTCTCATAAGTCATGTCCTCCACCCCACTCACCATTTTTGTTGCCGTCCACTGGACTCTCTCCAATTTGTCTACAAATTGTAGGTCTTTGCCTGTGCTATGCTGCAGCTGGGCGGCAAGGGCTTTGGTGAAGGGGGTGCTCTGCAATGCCATGCTCCAGCTCATTAGAAGTAGGGACCTACCAAACTGATGGCAAAAAAGGGTTTCCCTATGCCCCTTCCCTGCCCTCCTGCTGATTGGTGGAGGGGCCCTGCTTGCAACTCACTCTTGATCAGTAGGGAGGTGAAAACTGAGGTTTTAAATATAGTGCTGTTTTTGCCTCCTGCCACTGGTTGGCTGAGGGGCCCCAGACAGCCCTTCTGTTTGCTGGTGACTTGCTAGTAACTGGTGGGGAAGCAAAAATGGTGCCACTTTTAAAACCACGGTTTTAGCTCCCCTGCTGTCAGGAGGGAGTGGTGGGGTCCTCCGCTAATCAGCAGGAGGTGGGGACAAGGTGTGAGGTGCGCACATAGGAACATAGAAGATTAAAGGAGCTGCTGCGCCTTCTACCTCCCCTGTGACTTCACTAGATCCCTCAGTGAGAAGTGATTGAGGCAGCTGGGTCTTTGTGCCAGCCTTCCTCAGACCTGAGCTGGGTCATTCTGGCCCACCACCAAAAAACACTGCCAACCCCGGTCTAAGATTATGGACAAACATATATTTTTAGTAGTTTCAAATGTGATGGGGGAGTTGTTGCTTGGCAGCGCGCAGCAACTTTTGTGCTGTAACTGTACTCTGTGCCTGATCCTGTGGAAGCACAAGTGAGACTCTGACCCTGGATGAACCAGGGTCCTAGACTGCAACTATCCCTCCGCTTTTGAAGCCACTATTAAGCGTACATTTATCCATACCCTAAGACAAATCACCAAGATACATTTATCTAACAGGTAAAAGAAAGGGTTAGATTAAAACAGGGTTTTAATACATGTTATCTATGCCAGCATCTCCAACAATGCCTTTCACTGCCCTGAGACAGGGTAAAGAAAACTCAACATAATATTATTCAAATGAAGGAGTGTCAATGAAGTAATAGGTATCAGATGCATCCATTTGTCTTGAATAACCACAGATTAAACTGAAGCTTTGGTAACAACATAAAGAGATTCTGCTTTTAAAGAGAAATTCAGTGACTTGTTATGGTCTGCTTCGGCCAGGAGTTGCAAGGAACGCGTCTGTCCCTGGAGAAACTCTCCCACAAACAAAAAATTCTTGACTTAATCTTCAAAGCCCTCAATAATTTAGATCCTCTTTACCTATGAATGCTGGTTACCTTATCACAAAGGCAGTTCCCATTTTTGTCTTGCTTCGGATTCCAAACGTTTCTCTTACCAGCACTTTCCTCCTTTCTCCCATGATACCCTTTGCAATGGGTAAAACTCCCATGCAGAATCCACAAAGCTTCCACCTTATGGTTCTGGCCTTCAAAAAACTCAGTCATTAATCATTATCCTTACAGGGAAAACTACAGTCTAACAGGTGAACAGCAGGTTATGATTAGTGTTACATGCAATTCTTAGCCAAGCTCACTGAGGCTAAAAGGAAGATCCCTTTTGTTCTGGGTGGGTTGCTTTAAACCAAAGGTTTTTCAAAAAGGCTTCTAGCTTTGTTGTAATAATTTATTTACATTTTAATTTGCATTTCTAGGTTTTATTTTCCTGCAAAAAGGATGATTCTCAGGCTGGTAATCATTAATACAGGTTGATTTGCAATTAGCCATTACACTCTTTATAGCCTTTACATTAAATCTGACACATTTTGCTAACTAGAGTATGATTGAGACATATATATTTTCAGCAATTATATAAATTTTAGATTCAAATGGTTAATGTTTCTATGCTATGTTAGACACTGGAGAACAGCATTTCTTATTTGTGTAGTTAATTTTACTCACGGTTTGATTCGAGCTATTTTTGAACGGAAACTGGCATTTGATTAAAATGCAGAAAACCCATATTTATCCATTGTCCATTGGTTAAATAAAACTACATTAAACATGCTGGCTGTATAAGAAAATGTGTTGCTTTTAATACTAAATGATGTACTAAACAAACAAAGCCTTATCTGTTGATAGTGAAATGAACTGATTATTGCTGGTCACCAAGCAAGTTAGTAGATCTGTGCTTCTCATACCTACTTGATCTTTATAGACTGGAAAAGGGAAACAAGTTTTCCTGCTTTTTCAGCTCTGAATAAGGTAGTAATTACACTGAGCGTATGGACAAACCCATGTCTGGCATGGCTTGAAAAGGCCAGAGCAAGGAGGCAGTGGGAGTGGAGGTGGGGGTGGGGATCAAGTTGAAGGAGCTGTTACTCTGTAAGCCGCTGGGGCTGCATATGTAGCAAAATTGCTCCAGCTTTAACCCTGCGTCATCTGGGGTCAAAGTTTGGGTGATTAGCTCACCTGTACGGCTACATGCTTATACCCAGATACCACTTTAGCATAACAGTTGCTGTGGGCTCTTGAGTAGCAGCTCTCTCAACCCTTTGCAAACCTCTCCACTCTATGTTTGTCCATAATAGTGAATAAACTAAAATGAAGAAAATATTCTCTGCACTTGCAGAACAGGCTACAGCTGTCAGAAGTTTCTAAGAACTGTCCTGGTGACCTTGTCCAGTTCAGTAGTCTGACATTCCTTATATTTTTTGGTAAACATTTCCTGCTAGAATATTTACTAAATTTAAATAATTAACAAATTGTATATCATAGAATCATAGAAATTAAGGACTGGAAGGGCCCTTGAAAGATCATTGAATTGAACCCCTGTGCTCTGGGCAGGAATACAGCTGAGATCAAATGATCCCAGCAAGGTGTCTGTCCAGTCTCATCTTGGACTTCCAAGGTTGGGACTGTACCACCGCCTTTGGAAGTTTGTTCCAGACTCTAGTCACCCTTATGGTAAAGAAGTTCTTCCTTGCATCCAGCCTGAAACCATCCTCTAACAGTTTATGGCCATTGCTCTTTGTCCTCCTCTGGGATGCCCTAATGAACAATTTTTCTCCCAGGTCCCAATATTTCCTCCGTTATATACTTATAGCTGGCCACCAAGTCCCACCTCAGTCTTGTCTTCCCCAGCTTAGACAGTCTCAGACCCCTTAGTCTTTCCTCATAAGGTTTGTACTCCAGGCCCTTAATCATTCTTGTGGCCCTTCCTTGGACCCTTTCAAGATTCTCCATGTCTTTTTTGAAGTGCGGCACCAAGAACTGGACACAGTACTCCACCTGGGGTCTCACCAGTGCCAAGTAGAGAGGAAGCATCACTTCCTTAGCCCTGCTCAACGCATCGGCTAATGCATCCCAGTATGCTGTAGTCAGCATCGCATTGGCAGCTCATGTTCGTCCTGTGATCAATCATAACCCCAAGGTCCCTTTCAGCCATCATGATGGCCAGGACATCTCCTCCTAACCTATATTCATGTCACTGGTTATTTCTCCCCAGATGAAGCACTCTGCATTTATCCTTATTGAATTGCATCTGGTTCCACTCTGCCCACCTTTCCAGCTTGTCCAGGTCTGCTTAGATCTGAATCCTATCCCCTAGTGTGACCACTTTCCCCCATAACTTAGAATCATCTGCAAACTTGGCCAGCGCGCTTTCCACATCCTCATCTAAATCATTGATAGGCCTTACGAGGAGACTCTGGGAACTGGGTTTGTTCAGTCTGCATAGAAGAAGACTGACAGGTGACTTGATAGCTGCCTACAGGTATGTCAGGGGTGAACATTAAGATCTAGGGGAGCAACTCTTAAGAAAGGCACCCCTTGGGAGTACGAGGACCAATGGGCACAAGTTAATTGAGGAAAAATTTAGGTTAGACATAAAGAAAAACTTATTTTCCTTTAGGGTATCTAGAATCTGAAACACATTCCCAGCAGAGGTGGTGAAGCCACCATCCCTGGAGGTGTTCAAGAGGAGGTTGAACAAGTACCTCGTTGAGCTCGATTGAGCCCAATAACCTCCTGTCCATGCCAGGGGACTGGACTTGATGATTTTACAGGTCCCTTCTGGTCCTTCTAGTCTATGATTCTATGTTGAACAGCACGGGGCCAAGAACTGAACCCTGCGGGACACCACTGGCCACCTCCCGTCAAGACGATACAGACTCACATCCACTGTTCCCAACCAGCCTGATCATGGACTCTGCCAGCCCACAATCACCCTTTTTTTTTTTTTATAAGAGCATCATGGGAGACCATATTGAAGGCCTTTTCAAAATCCAAGTATGACATCAACCGTGTCTCCCACATCTAAGCAGTTCGTTACTTGATCATAGAAGGAGATGAAATTGGTCAGATACAACCTGCCCACGACGAAATCACGTTGGCTATCCTTCAGCATCATGCCTTCTGCCAGCCTCTCACAAAATGGACTTACCGTTTTTTCCAAAATTTTACCAAAACACAGTAGGTTACAGCTTTAATATAGGTTACCATGCTTTCAAATTTCATTTTATATGGGCTCATTTTTTAAATAAAACGTATTTAAACAATTTAAATTTTAAAATATCAAATTTTAGTCTTCTAAATGTTAAATGGTCTAGGGCAGTGGTTGACAACCTTTTGCCCCCGTGGGCCAGAGCTTGTGACCTAGGCCCCTGGGAGAGGCCACAAATCTCTACCCTTCACCTGTGCTTACCCTCACTGGAGAAACCCAGCCTCTCTGCAGTGAGTACAAGCATCAGTATGAGAAACAAGAAGGGTTAGAGGAGGATGCTGTGGAGGAGGTAGGCAGCTTTCCACAGCTGTAGGCCGCCCAGTGCCCCAGCCTGAGTTAGACTTCCCTGGACCAAACACAGGCTGAAGGGTGTACGTTGCTGACCCCTGACTTAAGACAAGATAGTTGCTTACTACAGTTTATACAATGCCTACCTCAGAAAAATGTGGTTGTAGCTGCTAACATACTACAATGTTATACATATATCAAACAATAATAAAACGGAACATAATGTTCTATAGTATATCACTGAAAATAATTTTAAAATTTAAAACTATTTTAAATAATTTAATTGTAATAATACTTTTACTAATTTTTAAATTAAAAGCAAAATTATTGATTTTTTTTCTTCCTTAAACCATATCCTCTGAGTACAACATTTGGAAAATTTTCTGGTGTCCCAAAGGGAACTGTATTGCAAACACTACTAATTTTTTTTGCAGAAAATTTAACTATCAATACATACCTCATTTAGAGAACTGGAAGGAGCCTCTCTTTGGTTGTGTACAGACAGCTTGGAGCAGGGATGTCCCAGAGAAGAGCTGCAATATTCTTCACTTAAATCCACATCAGTTTTAGTAGTTTCTGTTGACTTCACCAGAACTTCAAGAGTGTGGTTGAAGCTGTCTGACTTGCATAAGGTTTTGCTGAAACCTTCAAAGTCACCCCAACTACCACTGAGTTCTAATGTGCAATTTGTGCTCCCAGAAAATTCTTCACAAGGCTTCCCTCTATTATTTCCTCTGCAGAGGCTTTGCTGCATCACTTGAAAATCCACCGTTTCTTCCTTATGTCTGCTTTCATTTACATTATGGTCACCATTTCCCTCACTGTTTTCACTGAGGGACATATTACCCAATTCAGCAGTAAGATCCTTCAAAGTTGTCTGGCGTATCAGGTCCGTGGTGTTAGGTTTTTCCATCAGTTGCTGGTTCTGCATTTTTGAGTTACTATAAGGAATTATTAGTGAATTTTTTAGTGGAGAAAACAGCAAATGAGGTGTAGATGCCTAAAAAGTTCTAGTACTTCCAGAACACGATGAAAGTCCTGCCTTCCATATCAAGGCAGTTGGGTAATGTTGCTGGACAAGAACAGTGTGTCCTTCAGTCTCTCCCCCAGACATCAGCACTCTGCTTGTTATTCAGTGCGACTTTCTTCCCATCCAGGATTTTAGTCTGCAAAGGAAGGATTGTAAATAAAGAGCTCTGTGATAACGGCTGTGTAGAGTTAAGAAAAGATAACAGACAAGGCAAGAACAAATGTTCACAAATGTCATGGTGACAACTATTACATTCCACTGTTAAATTCAGGTCTCTATCTGACATTTGCTATGTAGTCAGTCTCACTGTGTTTCCTGTTGCACAGCCAGTTTGCCCCTTTTTGGTTTGCATGGATTGTTCAAGATTTTTTAAAAGAAGAATGACATTACAGAAGTGCAAACATTGGCAGGAGTATATATTTAATTTCTATTTTTAGCCTCTTTTTAAATTGCTTAGAGCTCAGTTTGACCAGCTATTGCACACGCAAGGCCTAATTTATCATTTTGCACATTAAGAACCAAACGCACAATTTTTTCCCAACGTGTTTGGGAACTCGCGTGTTTTAAACGCAATGAAGAGTACAGGTTTCCCTTGCCAACTACCAGGGTTCAGCTCCTGAAAGTTCCCATGGTTAACCAGACAAAAGACTTATGGGGAAAACGGCAGGTGGCAGCGGGCTGATGCGCAGCCACGGAAAACTGTGGTTACTCAAAATCATATACTGTGGTAGCCAAAATGGTATGCAGAGTATTAAGCGCAGATATTCACAACCGTGGCTGGCCTGATGAAAACCTGTACTAGGACAGCGATTAGCAGAAACTGGTTTACTGACATCAATCCATTGGGTTCAATCTCCTCAACCCATTGCGATTTGGCCAGCGCTGGGGCAGGAGATGCATAACCCAGGCGCGGTGCAGACAACACTGCTATCAGGCTAAAAACGGATGACAAGAAAGCCTTGCAGCTTGGGATCCTGGGCTAAAAACAAACAGGTCTGTCCTGAGCGTGATTCTCCCAGGCTGCGATTCCCATCCAAACAGGTGGGGCCAGCTGTTTACACAGGCGGCTAGAAGGGCTATAATAAACTCAAATTAGTCTGTGTAAGAGAAAGAGTCATCTCCATCATTCGGGGCAGTAAAAGTGGGGCAACAGGCCTGTAGGTCGGCAGGATCCTGGAATAAAAGGCTTTATCTTGGGGAGAAATCGGAGTCCGTTTCCAGCTGGAAATCATGCTGCTTCCCTGGGCTGACTGGGGCCCCTTGCTACCTGTCCCGGCTGTCCCAGCCTGTGGCGCCAGGTGACATCCCCAGGAGAAACCCAGGGTGCTTTTATCACCCGGTGACAAGCCGTGGGCTCTGCTGCTCCAGGGCCCCTCACAACTGCCGCAAAGGCCAGGCCTGGTCTAGCCTCAGCCCTAGGGCAGGTGTCCCCTAATGAGGGAGGCCGGGGCCGGGGCCGGGGCCGGGGCCTGTCAGTCACAGCCTGGGATCACCTGCACTTGGTGGGGGCGGGGCCCTGCCTCAGTTTCCCCCCTCCATGCAGGCGGAGTGTAGCCTGTGCCCCTCCTCGCTCCCCGCGGCAGCGCAGGACTCGGACCGTTACAGCCGTTGGGCCCGGTTCGGGGGGGGAGGGGCGGCCTTACCCGCATGGCAGCGGCTCCGCAGGTGCCGGGACCGCCGGGCCGAGCACAGCGCGCCGGGGGCGGGGCCACGGGCCGGGTGGAAGCGGCAGGTTGCTAGGGGCGGGGTCGAGGAGCGTGGCCTCGCGGTGGGGGCGGGACTTAGCGGGTTCCACCGCACTATGGCAGGGCTTGTGGGAGGGGCAGGGCTCCAAGCGCTGGAATTACCCCGCCCCCGCCCCGGGGGTGTGGCCACGCGCCGGGGGCGGGGCTTAGTGAGTTTCACCGCCTTATAGGAGCGCTTGTGGGAGGGGGCGGAGTTCCAAGCGCAGGGGTTACTCCCCCCCCAGGGGATCGGCGGAGCCAATCGGAGCGAGGCCCCGCCCCCTTTTTCCTACTGCTCCCGCGCAGAATGCCCGCAGGCCCCGCCCCCCCGCGTTCTGGTCCAGGCAGCCAGCGCCGAGCGCCGGCGGGGGGACTGAGGAGGCCGGGCCCGCAGGGTTGGGAGACTGCTAAATGGGAAGAGAGCGGCCGTAGGGGTTTATTGTGGACCCGCACACTTCAAGAAGCGGGGTCCCAGCATGAAGCAGTTTAAAAGGCCGCGTGTCCAACTCCTTAGCATCCAATGAGGCACAGCTTTACTAGGGACAGACGGGACGGGAAAATGGCAGCGGTCACCGCTGCCGTTGACAGGCCGGTTTGCACAGGATGAGCCTGCCTCGGGCAGGGGCCCCTCCAGCCCTGCCCTGCTGCTCTGGGGGTGTCGGTGGAGGCGCTGGGAGGCTGCTCCCAGGCGCTGTCGTTACAGTGCGCCTCATGGAGTCCGCCGGAGCGCGGTAATTGCTGCGCTGCCGCCAGCCTCAGCATCCCTGCACTTGAAACCATGGTGGCTGGGTAAAGCACCTCCGCTGGCCTTTTGAGGTGCGGGGACGCTGATACGTGGCGCACACACAGAGGGCACTGATTCACGAGGTGGGGGGCACATAGTGAGCACTGGCCAGGGGTCGGCGACCACCCACAGGCGCCGCCAGCAGCATCGGTGGCAGCCAGCGGTGACTGCGGGCTGCCCGCAGATGCTGTTGTCGGTGGGGTGGCGATTGGCGACCACCTGCAGGTGTTGCTGACAGTGTCGGCTGCACTTTTTTGCAGGGGGTGCACGGGCACCCGCGTGCACCCCCCCATGCCTCATCCCTGGCCAGGCATTATTGTGGTAGGGTTGTTCCCAGAGTTTTAAGATGAGGTTTGATAAGCCCTTGTCTTAGTGTCTAATGTGTTCACTAATGGGACAACAGTGATCTTCCCCTTGAGTAGGGAGCTGGGTTAGATGTGACCTACTGGAGCCCATCTTTTCTAGGATTCCTGTTCTTAAAAGCCATTGGCTTTCCTCACCTCTCTGCTGTGCCCCCTTGTTGGGGATAGACTTGCCAAATTGCCAGGGATCTCAGCCATTTAATCTAGCCCTGCTGCAAGCTGCACTGTTCCCAAACCAGCCACACCAGGTGCCTCTTCCCAAAACCCTCTCATAAAAGATGTGCCACAGCTGCCCCAGACAGCTTATTTAATTGTCTGCCCATTCTCATTGCGAGGAAATTTTCCCTTAGATTTAATCTAAATCTGCTTTGTTGCAGTTTAAGCCCTTTGCCACGTGGCCTCCCCTCTCTGGCAGGAAGGAGCTATTTGTCTCCCTTTATGGCAGCCTTTCAAATATTTGAAAACTGCTCTTGCATCCCTCTTTAATCTCCTTTCTTCAAATTAAACAGACCTAGTTCCTTCAGCCTTGCCTTGTCTTCCCTATGCTTGCCTTGCCATTATATTCTGGCTCACTATTGCCTCCCCCCTGAAACACTACGAGACTGAGTTAAAAAATCTTTATATTTCCCCCTCCAAAAGGCAGGTTCTTTTTATGTGTTCTTCTTCAGCTTTTCTCCACAGCCTGGAGGGTTAGCTGCATGCTATTTTTTTTCAAGGCCAGCTGAGATTCTCACATAATCACAAGATTTGAAGAGACGAACCTTTAAAAAAAAACCCATGATTAAATCCGGAGAACTAGCAACACTGTTTGCTCACTCCTGCTCTCCCATTTTCTCTCTCTCTTCTTCTTTCTCTGGGTCCTTTCAGCCTCCTAAGAGTATCCCTGTCTTGTTTCCCTTTTCTGTCCCTCTTACCCTCTTTGTCTCTCTTCCTTCGTCCACGCAGGGCAAGAGATTGATTTCACCCACTGTGCCAGCTGGGACTGGGAGGTGCTGCTCCAGCTGCTGTGCAGAACAGGCTGTCAGGCAGCCTCCCAGTCCCTCTTCGCTGTCTCTCTTGTGTTTTGAGTACAGAGAAGATGAAGCCCAGGGAAGGACAGGGGCACTGTTCCCATGGCTGCTGTTGGCTGACTGCTCTCATGCTCGTCTGGCTGAAAGCAGCACACAAAGAAGCCTCAGTTGTGCCTTTCCTTACGATTCTGGCTGGGATCCACTGCCTTTTGGCCTGTGTTTAAATATCTGCGTCTGCCCCAGCCAACCTAGGATCAGTGTGCATGTGAAGGACAAGGTTTCCCAGAACAATGCCTAGAGAAAGGAGACTCCCTACCGTTATGCCCCATCCCAGCCAGAGTCGCACACATTCATACCCCCATACTTCCTACTTCTGATCTGGAAGGACGCTCTACTTAGGGGTGAGAGACCAAATGTCCCAGCTGCAGGGCTAGCGTCGAGCTCTAGAATTAATGAGTGGGCTTCCAAACCAATTTCTTGTTCCCTGACGCCTTGTAGCCATTTCCATCAGGGCACCACTACTGATGATCTGGAGCAGGATCAATGAGGTTATTGTCTGGGAAACACCCTAAACTCATCTGAGCCATACTGTGGTGCATTAGTCATCCAGCCCTGACGTGCATGTGCGCAGGACCTCTTCATGTCTCCAACTTCGCATCTGGTCTTGAACTATGCACAGGATGGGGGTGATGGGGGAAGGCCAGCTGCTCAATCCGCGCGATTCTTTGAAACGGGTTTGTACTGCAGTGCTTTGTATTTTGGCTGCCTTCCCAAGGCAGAAGGCTAGGAGCCTATGAAACAAAGGCTGAGATTCTCCTTTGCATTTCAGGCTCCCCAAGTCTGAGTGGCCCATGTACGTTTCAGGACCCCAAAGTCTGGCTCTGACCCCTCTGGGATCTGATGTACAATGAAGGCTGCTATCGCCAGCAAGAATTGGAGTGTCAGCCTTTGGCCTGAAGTTTTGAAAACCTGACTGCGGGGGAGACAGCGGTGCCCTTCTTCCTACAGGAACAACAGGAACCTCCCTCAGCAGACTCCAGAACACACTGGTAACAATGTTCTTTATTTATCTCTCCAAACCATGGCACATAATAACCCGCTGTGGGAAAAGCAGCTGCAGGCTGAGTCATGACTGAGGCTGCAGTTTCACACAAATAAGCTTCGCTCCAGATATGCTAACCTGCAAAACCAGCTGCTGTGCCACCTAGTGGCATAACTACTTAAACCTGGAATAGAAAAGCCCTGAAAGATTACTGGAAGAATAATCTCTGCTGGTACAGATTACAAAACCAGAAGGGGCTGTGATGGGGTATGTCTTCACTGCAGAGTCAAGGCCAGTTATCTACTCTTTAGAGTTTGCCTAGCTAAAGAGAGCAGGGAGAAGACAGGGTAGATTTGCCCCTTGCAGATTAACTCAGAGATGCATAGCATAAGCTTTAGTAAGCAATGGGTTTACTTTGTCAGCTTCAGAACAACTCAGCTATAGAGCAATTGTAATAGCAGCTGATGAGTTGTGCTAAGGGGAGTGTTAGCCCTCAACCCATTTCTGAATTTCTCAGCTCACATTAAAAAACTACTCCACTTGAATTAGGGGTTGGTTTTTTTTGGTGTGTCTGGGACTTGGGTTAGAAGCAACCCTCAAGTGAACCTAATTCCCACATTGAGTCCCCTAGTTTTTGTTGGAGCCCTAACACAACTTTTAGAAAGAAAGCCAACTTGGATTTCACAATTTAATACGCCATTTTTTAAAACCCTCCATGTAGACACTTACACAGCCATATCTGGAAAAACAAATGCGAGGCTGGAATTCTACAAATTCCCAAATAAAAATCATTTTTAGGTAATTATAACCAAACATTTTTCACTCAATCTTGCTGAAGCAATAAAAAAAACCCAAAAGACATTCACTTTGGGTTAAACGTGTTTTGTTTGACCCAAAATTAAATATTCTGGGTTTATAGTTTTCAACGTTATATTAGCTAGAGCAGGAAATGGCCAACCTGCAGCATGTGTACCACAAGTGGCACAGGCAGCCTCTGTGGCTAGGGACAGAAGTTACACATAAACCAGTTTAAGTGATCAGAAGCTGGTTTAAACCTGTAACAGAATAGAATCCCAGTGCACATAAACCAGTTTCAAAATGGCCCAAATTGGTTAGAGATAAACCTGGTTGAATGTAGCATTAGACTGAACTGATTTGGGGCAAACCGGTTTACGAATCTTCTGCCCCAAACCCTTTCCTGATTCATGTTAAATCACAGTCCCCCAGCATCCCCGCATGCTTTCCAGCCCTGGGCTAATGTGTGCTGTCTGCTCCAGAGAGCAGGGCTGGCCCCACCCCTCTACTCGCTAGCTGGAGCAGTGAGCGCTGCCAGTGTGGGGAGGGGGTGAGAGCAAGCCCAGCTATGGAGGCAGCTCAGTCTGGGGGTGGGGTGGGAGCAGGGATTACCCGCCTCCTCCTCCCCAAGCAAACCCCAGCTGGGGTATGGGGACACGGAGAGGGTTAAACATCCCTTTTCCCCTGCTCAAATTTACCGGTGGCTACGAATGTACTGTGGACTACAAAATCCTAATCTCCAACCTTTTTAAGGTGAAGAGCACTTTCTAAAGTAAAGGGGCAATCCAGGATCTACCTCACCCCCCCCGCCCAGCAGGCCACTTCATGGGGGACGGAAAGGGTGGGAGGGCCGATTGAGGCCCCCCATGGTAAAGGAGAGAAAGGGGCAGGGGTAAGTGGCGCCCTGGCCTGGCTGAGTGGTGGAGGGTTGGAGTCCAGATGGTTCACCCAGGTGTGCAGGGGGGCTCCCACTGCTGCATGCACCTCAGCAGAGGTCTGGGGGGCACGCGCCCCTTTGATCTGTGCACAGGGTGGAGGCAGCTTTAGGTTGAGAGTGTGAGGCACCGGCAGGGCTGTGGCAGGACGGGGCTGTGGGTCTGGAGTGCAGGGTGGGCACTGAAAGGGCTGGGGGCAGGGGCTGTGGATCCAGAATGAGAGGCACTGGCAGAGGTAGTGGGGGCAGAGGCTTGCAAGTGAGGGGCAGAGGCAGGTCACTAGCATATCACTGCCTCCCCTAATCTACCGTTCCCCCACGACCCCTGACCACCAGGCGGTAGGACACATGTAGCACTGGACCGATTGGCCCGTTCAGGGCCGCACGGGGTGGGGAGGGGGGTTCTAGTGGTCCATGTGGCCCCGGACAAGCCAATCATCCCAGCACCTGGTGCAGGAGTGGTTTGACACTGCACCCGCCCCACTGCCACCACTCTCCTGCTGCCAAATTTCTGGAGCCAAAGGGAGCCCTGTGGGCTGGACAGTCCAACCTTGGGTGTGGGATAAGGTATACAGGTTCTTATTCTGATGGGCAGGGGTGGTGAGGGGTCTTGTGGGGCCCAGTGCATGGAGCTGGGCGGGGTGGTGTGGGGCCCTAGGGCCTGATCCTGGCAGGTAGGGTCAGGTGGAAGCAGTGAGGTACACATTCTGGCCTGTGGACCTGCCCCTGCACCACTCATGTAGCCCACAGGGCCAAAAGATTGAGCACCACTGCCTTAGAGCTGTTAGGCTTGCTGAGAAATACCCTTGCTCATATGCTATTTCTCCAGAGAAAAGCCTCAAGCATTCCCCCCATGGTTTGAAAAATACCTGGGGTACACACAAGGGTATAAATGTGAGTGGATATATTTTATATAAGAGAGAGCTGTGCTTTCTGAATAATAGTACAGCTGAAGGATTGAAGTAGAGTTGATGATATAAATTACTGGCCCAGTATGGCTTGCAGAGAAAACTGACTTGGTTATAGTAAATCACATTAAACAGAGCAGTTCTTGGTCTTCTGTGCTAAAGTTTTAGCTGATGTGAATATAGATGTGAGACAGTTGTGGATTGAGCAACGTCTTCAGAAGTTTTATATGAGGTTTTGGCATACCAGTAACAAGGATCTTCTGACCAGCATGTGGCAGTCCTCCCATGGCTCTCTGCTGTCTGTAAATGTATTGTTATGCACTATTTGCACTTTTCAAAAAACCCAGGTATGAGTGGATGCATGTCCAGCTATAAATATGGACAGGTAGAGGTAGGAGTCACAAAGGCAGAGTGCAAAGGACTTGGCTATCATATAATTGTCCCTCATGTAAAAGGTGAATAAACAGGTATCTCCATCATGACATCAGAGGGCCAAAATGGAGGAATGAGAGAGGGCCGATCACCAGAACATCCCTGGTAGCATCAGCTGGCCCTCGGAGAAATCCACGGAGCCAGCAGGCACCAGGCAGAGGGATTCTCTCTCAGGGTGACACAAGAAGGGCCTTACAGTCACAGAGCACAGCCTGACCTTCAAACTTCTTCCTCCTAGTGTTGTGGATGGCCAGCTTGACCAGGACCAAGAGGAGGCTGACAAGCAGTTTTCCCTGGATAGGGTGCACGTACACGAACGGGTCCAGCCTTCTGCTGAAGTTCTGGAGGAGCTGACACAGGAGAAACAGTCTGATATGTCCCACAGAGGTACACCAGTCTCCCTGTGACAGCAAGAGAGGTAAGAGTCAGGAGACCCTCTGAACTGCAACATCAACCTGCCCATATTTATTCGAGACAGGTCCTGTCAGAACAACCTGGTGGCCTTCTATGACCAGGTCACAAAATCCTTAGATGCAGGTGTCGCAGTGGACGTAGTTTTTCTGGACTTTAGGAAGGCCGTCGACACTGTCTCTCACCCCATTCTCCTTAAGAAATTAGTCGACTGTGGTGTTGACGCCTACACAGTCAGATGGGTTGCAAATTGGCTGGAGGGCCACACCCGGAGAGTGGTGGTGGACGGGTCATTTTCGACCTGGAGGGATGTGGGCAGTGGGGTCCCCCAGGGCTTGGTCCTTGGGCCTGCACTGTTCAATATCTTCATCAGCGACTTGGACAAGGGGGTGAAAAGCACCCTGCTCAAATTTGCTGATGACACTAAGATGTAGGGGGACGTAGGAGGGATATGGAGAGCATCGAGAGGGTCCAGACAAGGGCCACTTGCATGATCGGGGGCAGCAGGGCAGGCCCTACGAGGAGAGGCTACGGGACCTGAACCTGTTCAGCCTCCACAAGAGAAGGCTGAAAGGGAATCTGGTGGCCATCTCTACAAACTGGCCAAGGAGCACCAGCAGGGAATAGGAGAGTCCCTGTTCCCCCGAGCACTACCAGGAGTAATGAGGAATAATGGCCATAAACTGACCAAGAGTAGATTTAGGCTAGACATCAGGAGGCGCTACTTCACTGTCAGGGCAGCTAGAATCTGGAACCAGCTTCCAAGGGAAGTGGTGCTCACTCCTACCCCGGGAGTCTTAAAAAGGAGGCTAGATAATCATCTAGCCGGGGTCGTTTGACCCCAGCATCCTTTCCTGCCTATGGCAGGGGGTCGGACTTGTTGATCTGCTCAGATCCCTTCCAACCCTACCAACTATGAAACTATGCCCACAAGTCTGGTAGGATGTGGGACCAGGGTAGATTAGGGAATGGTCTAGCAAGCTTTTCCCTTCCACAGGTGGTAGAAGTTTCCACCATTTGGTGAACTGAGATACGAGAGCAAAGAAGTGAATGGTATGACCACCCTGTACGCCAGAGGTGGGTAAAATACGGCCTGTGGGTGAGATCCAGTCTACCAAAGGACTCTATCTGGCCCACAGTGGGTTTCTCAGCCCTGCCCAGGCCAGGTGCAGAGGGCAGCCTGGGCTGTGGTGTATGCAGCCAGTCCTGTTGTCCTCAGGGGCATGGTGGTGCCGGGATGCTATGGCAGCTGGATTCAGCTTCCCAGCAGCTGCTGCTGCCAGTATCTTCACTGATGCCAGACGTGGCCCCAGCCCATCTACCCCACACCCACCATCAGAGGCATTGGATGGAGTGGGTGGGTGGGGTCTCAAAGATCAACTGGGGGCCAGGGCCTGAGGTAGAGCTGCTTTCTGCTCCATGCACATCCCTGCCCATGGAACTGGCATTTATCACAGACATGCAGCGAGTGGATTGCGGCTCTGCCCCAGCCCTACACTGTCACTGCCCCACAATCCTGGCCCCACTGCCTGTCCTGGCAGCACTCAGTTCCAGTGGCTCCCCAAGTCTGAGCGGCCCATGTATGTTTCAGGACCCCAAAGTCTGGTTCTGACCCCTTTGGGATCTGATGTACAATGAAGGCTCCTATTGCCAGCGAGAATTGGAGTATCAGCCTTTGGCGTGAAGTTTTGAAAACCTGACTGCGGAGGAGACAGCGGTGCCCTTCCTCCTACAGACAGCGTGCAGTGCCCTGCCAAGCCATGCTGCACCCATGCCGTGGGGAAGCTGCCATGCAGGTGCCAGGTGGGCAGGGTGATCCCCGCTGATCCCCACTGCCCCACACTGCACGGCAGGGCTCTGCTAGAAGTGCCCAGAGACCCCAATCACTGCTTCTGCAACTGGTGAGTGCAGGGCTTTTTTTTCTTTTCTTTTTTTAAGTGCCAGGACTAGGCTGGGGAAGAAGAGGGGATAGGGCCAGGCAGGGCAGCTGTGGGGGCTTCTCCCACAGCTCCCCCCACCCGGGGAGAGGCAGGCACAGCTGGAGGAGCTGAGGGAGAACCTGCAGCCACCCAACTGTGCCTGCCTTTACCCAGCGGATCCAAATCACCAAATCTCTCCAAATCAGCACCGAATCTTCTGAAGCTGATTCAGTGGAATCGATTCAGGACTGTGATCCGAATCTCCAAATCAAATCACTGTCCTGCAATCGGCCAAATCTGAATCTGAATCAAATACTTCCCTATTTGCAATGGCCTACTGTATGGTTTCTTTTTGTACTGGGAGAAAGGCTTTTCTCTTGGCATGAACGTAATGCCTGTGCATAGTCAGGCTCACTGCTCTAAAGACCTTCCTGCTTCACTTAGAGTGTATTACCTCTTTCCTCCCTGTCCATCACTACTGATGTGTACTGCATATAGTAGGCCTGCAAGTCCAGTAGCCTTTGCTGCACACGGGGATTTTTCTGGTACCTAAGCATCTACTTGTTGAAACATTTAACCTTGTAGCTTCATCAAATCCAATGCCTACCCAAACAAATGAGTTAAGAGCTCTGCTGTTTGCAAGATGCTAATCCTCTGGTTTAATGCTTGATTAGGTCTGAAATCCATTATTGCTAATGAGACTATGGGGGTGGAGGGCAGAGGAGCTTTCTTCACAAGAGCTCAGAAATAAGCTTCCTGATCTCTGCTGAGCTTTGCACGATACAGTGAACAGTAAATTGCTTGCCCTGCTATTAGAACAGCATTGTTAGACAGTGTTACTGAAATGTCTGAGACTTAATTAGTTATGCTTGTGTCACACCAACTTAAGAATAGGCCCTTTTCATTTAAGAAACTCAGTCAAATAATTAAAAAAAAAAACTTTAATATATTAAAAGTGAGTCATCCTAATGATTAACTATTAGTACTGTCATTGCTTCCTCAGCCCAAAGATTTCAGCTATGCATTAGTTAAGCATCAGAAAGACGTGCTAGTGATTATTTCCCCTGTCTTGTACTTGGGGAAACTGAGACACAGACAGCTTAAGTTACATGCTCAAAGGAAGAGGACAGGTCACTGTGTTTCATCCATCCCAGTCCTCCACTGCCCCAAAGTAAAATTAAGCAATCAATCAGTCACCAGTAAGCATGGTCACATTGTTTAGCATCTTATAGTTTAGAATGAATGAAAAGTATTTTTCTATCTTTTTTTTTAAAAAGCATGGATTTAAGTGGCACAAAGTGCCATGCTCTGAGTGTAAGCAGGGCAGTCATCTGCCCTAAGTTCTGCATGGGCACAGCATTCAAGGTGAAATGATCGTGCAGGTCAACTCGGCCCTTACAGGTATGAAACACAAGGACAAAAGTCAGAAGAGGGCTTCTCGCCTAGACCCTGTGGGACTGATTTTGCAGGTCTGTAGCTTGGACAGTGAGATGCAAGGTAAAGATGACCAGAGTGTCCCACAGAGGCACTAAAAGCCTGCACAGGGGAGCCATGCTCTGGTACAGGCACTGTGGATGACAGTCCTGGTAAAGACCCCTGGAAAGCCAGGGCACAGGAGGTGTGACAGGGCAGAACCACATCGCACAGCACGGGAGAGATTCTGTTCAGTGCTGCGTAGGGCAAGGGAGGCTGCCGTGCCCTAGGTCATGTCTGTGCTTGGAAGGGTATGCCAGCAGAGCTGTACTGACAAAACCATCTAGTGCAATTGTGGCTGCTGCCATTTCCCTAAATGGAATAAATTAAACTGAGGTAAAGGGCAGTTTTCTGATGCATCTGAGACTCCCTTACGGTTTTGCCAGTGTTGTCAGCCAGGGCGTGACTTTTCTCAAACTCCCTAACTATGCCAGCAAAACTTTGACATTTACTCTAAGCCCGGGGTTCCCAAACTCTGACAGATTGCTCACCGCCAATTTTAAAATGATACAACCTTAAATATCACCAGTAAATATTTGTCATATAAAGTAATTTTAATAAATCTGATAATGCGTACCACTGACAGGTTGTCTGCATATCACTAGGGGTATGCGTACCACAGATTCAGAACCTCTGATCTAAGCTTTGGACAAGTCCTTGGTTTTGCCTAAGCTGGGGCTAGCCCCTGGAGCAGGCCAAACTTGGGGGGCAGAAATGGGCTTTGTGCCAACTTAGCATCTGAGTTATGATTTTTGTGCTGTAGCTCTCAGGCCTGGCTTCCTTCGATATTGGGCTAATACAGCCATTTGGGATGGGGGCATGATTTAATTTTCCCAGTATGATTATTTCAGTACAACCTATACTGCTAGAAAAGTGTCACGTGCCACTGTAGCTTTTTCCCCTTCCTGTAGCTTCAGAGTGATATACTGGTATACCCAGATCCACACTAGAAGGGTTATACCTCTTATAATTTACCAGTAGAATTAAAACCACACAAGTTCCTTTCTTACCAACCTCTGTGTGTGTAACATATCTGTGTGGTCAGATGGTGACTTCCCTTCCTTCTTCTACCATAGACCAGGCTGCAGTATCTGAAAGAGACAGAACATTTTTGAGAATGGCACCCAGGCGACAAGTGCAAATATCTCTCAACCATGGCTAACATAATTCAGCTCTTCAGTCAGAATTTCCTTAAACTTTTTTGCAGCATAACAGCAGTTAATATTAGGCCAGTCCTACTAATGCAAAGTTGCAAATGGTAAATTTAAGATTGCTAAATGCACCATCCTGCTTTAAATATGAAACGTTAAAGCTAAATAACATCCAGACCTGGGCTAGTAGACAGACACGAAACAGCCGGGCACAGATCTCATATTTGCTGATCATAAGTAACATCATAAATTTAAAATCTAGGCAGTTCCACAATGGAGATCAGAAGAGGGCAGCAGAGTACATGAGGAACTATCCATGGGTTAGGAACGCTATCTCACCCCAGACTGAAAGAGGGCGGCGTGGATCTTGCTTAATTGTTCATTGCTGCATTGCTGATATCATGCTTCTGAGACCAAAACAAAATTGCTCATAAAATCAGTGAACCAATAGTTCGGCTGGAACTGGACAGGAGTTTGAAGTTTGGATTTAGATCCTGACTTCCCCAAATACCAAAGTGTTTGGATTCTGGGACTTAGTTTGGGCTGATTTCTATTTATGGTAAAAAACAGAAAAGGCTTAGCACATGTTTTCTAGCAGCTGGACTAAGCTTCTAATGGTATTGCAAAAGAGGTCAGCAGAATAGTGGAGTAGCAGCATAAGGCTACAATTATAAACCAGAACAAAGCCATGTGTATTTGAGTCAAATTAAACAATTTGTTGTGAAAACGGTGAAATGATTCCCGTTCAGACATTATCAAAATGGGCAGTGCTTATGAATTAATAATATGACAGTGTGTCATCAGCAATGGTCCTGGTTTTCTGTATTTAAAAATCACAAATGCTCTGATTAAAACCCCCCAAATCCATGTTTTTCCGTGATTAAAATGAAAGACCACTATATCTATAAGTATCAGTTGAACACAATGTTTTATTGATATATTTACAATTTTAAAGCAAGTTGGAAGCCTACTAGTGCCTTAATCACTATAATAAAATAAATTCTAAATACCTATAATTCTAAATACCTATAAATTTTGGTGTTTGATTTTGGGTTTTTTATCATGGAAAATCAGTGCTCCCCCTGCCTCCTTCACTTACCAGGACGCGGGTACAGCTGCATCTGCCCCCCCTCCCCCTACTGCTTTGTGGCACTGTATAGCCCTGATATACCAGCTCCCTGCTCATGCCATTGCCCCTTACTCCCACTTACAGCCCCCCCCACCCCTGCTGGTGCCCCTCACTCCCCCACCCCCCAGCCCTGCTGGAGGGGGCCCCTAGCTGCCAGGGCAAAGCGCCCCCTGCCCGCCCGATAGTAGCAGGGATGGTGGCATAGGGTTGTGCCTTTCACTGCTGCTGGGCAGGCATGGGGTGCCTCACTGTGGCAGTGCGGGGCTCGCAGCAGTGGCACCGAGCTTCCCCACCTGGTCCTGATCTGGCCTGCTGTGCCAGGCCCCACCCACTGGGCCATGGAGGCCCCGGGGGGAGGGCAGCAGGGTGGAGAGCCCGAGCCCGCAGGAGGCCGCCCCCACCACCGGCATAAATCTAGATGTCACGCGCCCCCATGTCTCCCCCCAGTAATGCACACAGTGGCAAGGAACCAGGCCCCCTTCCCACCTCCAGACAAGCTGCCCGTGGCTCTGTCCCCCCAGGGCCCTGTGACCGGACATAGCCCAGCTCCCTTCTTCCCTCACTATAAGGACCTCAATCCCCACCCCCACTCCCTGCCAGACTTACCTGCAGGAAGCTGTTCTCCACACTGCCTGGCGGTCATGTGCATGTGTACTTGCACACATGCACATGGCATTTCCTGCCTGACCGCCTTCCTCCCAGCCCTTTGCAGGCTGGAACTATGCAGCCTGTTTCGTTTCCCTGTTTTTCTCCTTTAAAGGAGAAAATCCAGGTTTTTCTCTTTAAAATGAGAAAATCCAGGTTTTACCGTGTTTTTCCATCGCAAACAGAAAACGGAGATCCCTGGTCATCAGTAATATATATGCACGGAGGCATCAAAAGTTTCACTGTTTATTTAAAACATAAACTCTTGCTTAGAGGAAGTCTGGCTTCCCACTATATTAAGGTTCCTTTTAAAGGCCTATAAATGATTATTAACCTAATTATAGACATGAATAGTATAGTTGCAAGCCCATCACTGGAAGGCTTTATAACTGGGTAAAAGCCCTGGTTATAAGTAGCCTATTTAGAGTCTATAACAGGTGATTAATTGTGTATGAACCTATCTGAACATCTGTTTATAGCTAGCTCCTAAGCATCTATCAGTTCTTTGTAAATGGAGCCTCCAATGCGATGCTGCGGCTAGTAAAGCGCCCAAAACGCTGGCTTGCATCCATAGATGCTTCTTGAGCAAATCCCGGGACGTCATTCTCCCCTTGTACTCGGCCTTGGTGAGGCTGCAGCTGGAGTACTGCGTCCAGTTTTGGGCTCCACAATTCAAAAAGGATGTGGAGAAGCTTGAGAGAGTCCAGGAGAGCCACGCGCATGATCAGAGGTCAGGAAAACAGATCTTACGATGACAGGCTGAGAGCCATGGGACTCTTTAGCCTGGAAAAGCGCAGGCTCAGGAGTGATCTGATGGCCACCTATAAGTTTATCAGGGGTGACCACCAGGATCTGGGGGAACGTCTGTTCACCAGAGCGCCCCAAGGGATGACGAGGTCGAACGGTCACAAACTCCTGCAAGACCGTTTCAGGCTGGACATAAGGAAGAATTTCTTTACTGTCCGAGCCCCCAAGGTCTGGAACAGTCTGCCATCAGGGGTGGTTCAAGCACTTACATTGAACACCTTCAAGAGTAAATTGGATGCTTATCTTGCTGGGATCCTATGACCCCAGCTGACTTCCTGCCCTTTGGGCAGGGGGCTGGACTCGGTGATCTCCTGAGGTCCCTTCCAGCCCTAATGTCTATGAAATCTATGAAATCTATGAAATATTGTAAAGTGTGACACAGAAAACTTCTGGAAGCCTAAAAATTGCTGAGCTAATAATTCAGGGGTGTATGTGTAGCCATGTTGGTGTAAGGACATAGGCAGACGAGGTTTTTTGGGTGAATCTGGTATCTTTTAGTAGACCAACGCAAAAAGTTGGAAAAATTTCTCTTTGCAAGTTTTGGGTACAGTTACTCAGTGTCAGCCTAATACAGCTTCTGCCAGGTAACCCAGGATTAGACGTTCTGGGGGCAGACACTTCCTCCACAGTTGTAGCAATACAAGCTGCCCCTTGCCAGCAATTATAGATGTAAGAGTTGGTGAAGAGCTGGCTGGGGACTGGGCAAGGTCATGGCATCATCACAGTATCAACTGGAGTGCTCCAGGGGTTGGTCCTGGGACTGGTTTTGTTCAATATCTTCATCGACGACCGGGAAGATGGGATGGCGTGAACACTCAGCAAGTTTGCAGATGACACTAAGCTGGGGGGAGCAGTAGATACACTGGAGGATAGGGCTAAGATTCAGAGAGACCAAGACAAATTGGAGGATTGGCCCAAAAGAAATCTCCTGAGGTTCAACAAGGACAAGTGCCAAGTCCTGAACTTAGAACGGAACAATCCCATGCACCAGTACAGGCTGGGGGCTGACTGGCTGGGCAGCAGCTCTGCCGAGAAGGACCCAGGGGTTACAGTAGACAATGAGATAGATATGAGCCAACAGTGTGCCCTTATCGTAAAGAAGTCTGACAGCATAGTGGGCTGCAGTAGTAGGAGTGAAGTAGTAGGGAAGTCATTCTTTCCCCCTATTTGGCACTGGTGAGGCCACATTTGGAGTACTAGGCCCAGTTTTGGACCCCCCACTACAGAAAGGATGTGGACAAATTGGAGAGAGTTCATCAGAGGGCAACAAAAATGGTTAGTGGGTTGGGGCACTTAACTTATGAAGGTGAGGCTGGGGGAACTGGGCTGATTAGGCATTTTTACACATGTATGCCTTGCAGCACCGTGCGCTTTGAAAAGCACCCAGTGCTGTGATGCATGCAGTTGCGTAAGTGGCGAAATGCTAATCAGTGCTAAGAAAATGGCAGCAGCTCGCTTTTGAACTAAAACGCCTCTTTAGTTCAGGTGCTTTAGTTCAAAAGCGCACCGCTGCCATTTTCTGCGTGCTGATGCGCATTTTGCTACTTACAGAACTGCACACGGTGCAGAGCAGTTCACTTCAGCTCGCATGCAGAGCAGACTCGATTAATCAAGTCTGCTCTGAAGCGACAGATCTCTGGTGCATCCCGGGAAAAAAAATATGTGTATAAATACCCATGTAGTGTGGAGACTGAAGGGGAATTTAATAACAACCTTTAACTACCTGAAGCAGGGTTCAAAAGAAGACAGAGCTGGATTGTTCTCAGCAGTGGTAGATGGCAGGACAAGGAGAAATTGTTTCAAGTTGTGGCAAGGGAAGTTTAGGTTGGATATTAGGAAAAAGTTTCTCATGAGGAGGGTGGTGAAGCACTGGAACAGGTTATCCAGAGATGTTGTGGCATCTCCATCTTCGGAGGTTTTTAAGACTAGGCTAGACAAAGGCTTGGCTGGGATGATCTAGTTGGGGATGGTCCTGCTTTGAGCAGGGGCTTGGACTAGATGCGACCTCCTGAGGTCCCTTCCAACCCTCATTTTCTATGTCTATGATCAAGAAGGTGCACTGGCTTAATACATATTGTGAGGTTTTTGTCACAGTCATAAATTAAATCTGCCCCTTCCCTGGCAGAAGCCCTGGCAGCACAGTCATTGCCTGACAGCCTCCAGGAGCAATTGTTGTTGGCCCTGCTGATGCACTGAAGTTGAAGTGACCTCTCCCTACTGTGAACTAGTGGAGACGTAACTACCAGGCTCTGCACCCTGCATGGCAGCAGGGGTGGCCATTCTCGTGCCATTTAGATGCCTCCCCGTAAGTGGGGACCATGGGACTGGTGCTCCAGTCACCCTAGGTCCACCCCAAGTTCAGTGCAGCCAGGCTCTGGCACATGCTCAGCTGAAATGGTTGCTGTAAGTACGTGTATCCGCACGGCCACCTTTCTCACAGCAACTGTGTGAATGCTCTGGGCCGGGCCCACCCTGTGCTGTGTTTGTATCAACTGCATCCATGCAAATCCAGCAAATCTAGATGCCTCAGGTGGTAGTGCCAGGGGCAGAGGGCTGTCACCCACCGAGCAGCATGCATGGAGATGCCTAAGGAGACTTGAGAACACTGCAGACAGATGACCAGGGTCCCACCCACACAGCAGAGCATCTGCAGGAGAACCTGGTTACAAGTGACCACCTGGCACAGGTGTTACAGTCCCATTCCTGAGGAGGATACAGTGCTTTTAAGGTTGTGAGCATGACACATTTAATTGGTTTGTACATGGCCATTAGCTACATAGGTGTTTGGGGACACAAGTTACAAAAGACACTGCATTCTGAAATGTCTGTACCTGACACCTCATACAATGAGGGGTCAGATTTTCACCATTTGTTGATTCGGATCACTGTCCCTGATTCAATTTGACCGAATCTGAATCTGGAGATTTGATGCTGATTCAGAGAATCAGCAATCTGGCCACAGAGACAGCTTTAAATGTTTTTTCTACATACCTCAAAGTACCGGGTATGGCTTATGATCACTGTGATGCTGAGGCAGATGGAGCATCCCACAGGAGTGCAGGGAGGCCCCCTGCATGCTCCCCAGTGGACCTGAAAGTGGACTGGGAGTACTTCTGGTCCACTGCCAGGTCCACTGCCAAGAGCACTGGGGAGCCCCCTGCACCACTGTGGGATGCTCCATCTGCCCCAGCATCACAGCCATCACAAGCTGCTTGCTACCTAGAGGTATGTAGAAAAAACATTTAAAGCTGTCTCTGTGTCCGAATTGCTGAATCTCTCTGAACTGATTGGGAGGGTTCTGGTTTGATTCAGAGTTAAAGAGTTCTCTGATTCGATTCAGGTTCAGAGATTTGTCCACCAAATCAGGCCGAATCTCCGCCAAATCGAATCAGGGACCAAAACTTCACACAGTCCTACTGTTCAGCATATATAGGGTGCTTTTCAGCCACCAAAGAGCTATCAAGTTTGGCTTGTGTCACAAAAATCTTTTTGTTTGTACTATTAACTCTACCACACATATAACATTGGTGGCACTAGCTTGGCAGCATGGCTGATAAAGCATTCAAGGCTAATAAAGCATTTGCCCGAGAGCAGGTATAGCCAACAACTCCCTCCCTCATTTGCTCCCTGCCCACTGCAGGCATTTTTATATGAATCACTGCAGATGATGCAACTGAGTTACAGCAAGATGTTCTATTTTTACCTTATGCTTGTTGATGGCAACCAAACATTTTGGCTGAGATTTGGTAGAATAAATGCTTAACGTTAATATTTCACAGACATTAGGACTGGAAGGGACCTCAGAAGATCACTGAATCTAGTTCCCCATCCGATGGGCAGGAAGTCAGCTGGGGTCATAGGATCCCAGCAAGATAAGCATCCAGTTTGCTCTTGAAGGTGTTCAGTGTAGGTGCTTGAATCACCTCTGGCGGCAGGCTGTTCCAGACCTTGGGGGCTTGGACAGTAAAGAAATTCTTCCTTATGTCCAGCCTGAAACGGTCTTGCAGGAGTTTATAACCATTCGACCTCGTCATCCCTTGGGGCGCTCTGGTGAACAAATGTTCCCCCAGATCCTGGTGATCACCCCTGATAAACTTATAGGTGGTCATCAGATCACCCCTGAGCCTGCGCTTTTCCAGGCTAAAGACCCCCATTGTAAGGTCTGTTTTCCTGACCTCTGATCATGCGCGTGGCTCTTCTCTGGACTCTCTCAAGGTTTTCCACATCCTTTTTGAATTGTGGGGCCCACAATTGGACTCAGTACTCGAGCTGCAGCCTCACCAAGGCCAAGTACAAGGGGAGAATGATGTCTTGGGATTTGCTCGAGAAGCATCTATGGATGCAAGCCAGCATTTTGGTCGCTTTACTAGCCGCAGCATCTCATTGCAGGCTCATGTTCATCTTGTGGTCAGTGATGACCCCCCCAAGTCTCTTTTGTCCATAGTGCTAGCCAGCGTAGCGCTGCTGAGCCTATAAGCAAGCTGCAGGTTTTTCCTCCCAAGGTGGAGAACCTTGCATTTTACGATGTTAAACACCATCAGGTTCTCGTCTGCCCATTTGCTGAGCTTGTCCAGGTCAGCCTGGATCACCCGCCTGTCTTCTGGTGTGGATGCTTTGCCCCAAAGTTTGGTGTCATCGGCAAACTTGGCCAGTCTGCTTCTGACTCCAACGTCCACATCATTAATGAAGATGTTGAACAATATGGGTCCAAGGACAGAGCCTAGGGGGACCCCACTGGTCACAGGGAACCATGATGATTGATTTAAGTCAACCACCATCCTCTGGGTCTGACCATGGAGCCAATTTTCCAGCCAGCAGATCATGGTGGACGCAAGGCCCAATTGGCCAGTTTCACCAAGAGGTGATCATGGGACTCCAGATCGAAGGCTTTTTTGAAGTCAAGATATATGACATCAATCTCTTCTCCCTTGTCCAGGTGATACGTCACCTGGTCGTAGAAGGAAATTAAATTGGTCAAGCAAGACCTACCCACAACAAACCCATGCTGGCTATCCCTTAGGATGTTGGCATCGGCCAGTCCATTAAGGATGGCCTCTTTAATAAACTTTTCTAAGACCTTCCCTGGGATAGAGGTCAGGCTGATGGGCCTGTAGTTAGCTGGATCCACTTTCCTCCCTTTCTTGAAGATCGGCACCACATTGGCCTTCTTCCAGTCTTTGGGCACTTCACCAGAGCGCCAGGAGTTCTCAAAGATCCGTGCCAGGGGCTGGGCTATGATGCTCGCCAGCTCCTTGAGTACCCTTGGGTATGGATTGTCAGGGCCGGTTGACTTGATAGTATCCAGCCTCTCAAGGTGTTCCTTCATGAGGTCAGAATTGATGGAGGGCAGGGGATCTCTCTCACCTGGACCTCCCTGTCCCATAGTGGGGAGGGGGATCTGGATTTTTGGAAGTGTTTATCACCCACAAATCCAAAGGGGCACAACAACTTGGGAAAATGAGGACCCAAATCCATGTGTAGGCATCTAAGTAGTCAGCCTGATTTTCTCAAAGGCTGAGCACGCAGCAGCCCCTAGTGAAGTAACCGGTCAGAACCAGAACTTTGAAGCATTATAGATTTCATAGATTTCTAGGGTTGGAAGGGACCTTGTAGATCATCTAGTCCAACCCTGTCTAATCTTTTCTTGAACACCTCCAAGATAGGGGGAAGGACCACCTCCCTTGGAAGCCCATTCCGTGTTTTGGCAGCCCTCACCATAATGAATTTCTTCCTGATATCCAGTCTAAATCTACTCTCCTTTAGTTTGCAGCCATTATTTCTAGTAACCTGAGGACCACCCTGGTAAACAGAGTGTCCCCTATTCCCTGCTGACCCCTCTGATGAGTAGACAGCCACAAGATCGCCCCTCAGCCTTCTCCTGCAGAGAGTCTGAAGAAATTCAGATCCCTCAGTCTGTCTTCATAGGATCTTACCTGCAGGCCCTCAACCATACGAGTAGCCCTCCTCTGGATCCTCTCAAGGTTATCCACATTTCTCTTGAAGAGTGGCACCCAAAACTGGCACAGTACTCCATCTGCAGCCTGACCAATGGTGCATAGAGGGGAAGTATCACATCCCTAGACCTGCTTATGATGCACCTACTAATGCAAGAAAGAGTGTGGTTAGCCTTTCTTATTACCTCGTCACATTGGTGCTACTTGTATTTATAGTTAGCAAATTTATTCAGGATTAGAGCCAGTGACTGCACAGTAAGTGTCTGCATGTGTAGTCAGTGATGCTTACTGCACGGTAATTAGCTCTAATCTTGAGTAAAGCATTTCATATAGGCAGACCCATACAGTCATAGAGAAGTCATAGAAAAGTAGGGCTGGAAGGGACCTGCAGAGGTCATCTAATCCAACCCCATGTCTGAGGCAGGATCATCCATAGCCAAACCATCCCATACAACCATAATATAAACTCTATATAAGACTACACTCAACCTTGACCCAACAAAGACCTAACATCCTAACCTGCCACAGGTAAAGCAGGGAAGCTATGGCAACCATAAAACATTGTCAATATACGCTCAAGAGATCAATGCCCATCCACTACAGAGGAAGGCAAAAATCCCCACAGCCCATACCAATGGGACTATGGGGTTAAATTTCTTCCTGACTCCAAATATTGTGATCAGTCTGACCCTGAACAAAGCAACAAAACCATCTAGCCAGGAACCTTTAGTGTTGGCACACTTCAGTCAAAGTGTGCCCAGCCTTGGTGTAGCCAATACCCAGTGCCTCTGGGAAGGCTTAAAAACACCCTGACACACGTAGCAGAAAAAGAAGGGGTGGGGCAGGATCCACCATCAAAGCCCAGAAGCATGGGAAATACCCATGGTAGAAAATTGACATAGATATGCCTAGATCCTCCCTGATCAGTGGCTGTCCACCCTCTCCTTGAGTACTACCAGTGATGGAGAGTCCACAAGCTCCCTAGGCAGTCTCATCCACTGCCTCACTCTTCTCACAGGCCGCATCTACACTAGAGACTGATTGAACAGTAGACTGTGACTACTATGCAGTAGCATTGCATGGCAGAAAGCATGATGCAATGCTGCTGCACAGTAGTCTTGGGCTACTGCGTAGTCAGCATCATGAAAAAGCCATTCAGCAATGCTACTGCACAGTAACTCCAGTTACTGTGCAGTTATTTAGTACTTCTTTATACAAGTACTAAATGACTGCGCAGTAACGACTACACAGTCAGTGTCCTGTGTAGACACAGCCACAGTGAAGAAGTTTAACCAGGACATCCAATCTAAATTCCTCCCATCAGCCCTCCAGCCCCCCATGCCTCAGTTTCCCCCAAGCCCTCCAGCCCCTGTTCCACAGTTTCCCAAAGAGCCTTCTAGCCCCTTGAGTCTGCATGAAGTAGCATTCAGGAGGTGCTACGTCACTGTCAGGGGGACTAGGATCCGGAACCGACTTCCAAGATAAGTGGTGCTGGCTCCTACCCTGGGGGGTCTTTAAGAGGAGGCTGGATGTACACCTTGCTGGGGTCGTTTGACCCTTTCCTGCCATGGCAGGGGGTTGGACTCGAGGATCTGCTCAGGTCCCTTCTGACCCTAGAAATTATGAAACTATGAAATGTAATTTGCTGCAGCTTCATACCATGGGTCCGCATCCTCCTGTCTGCAGCAAGAGAGAAAAGGTACTTTTCCTCTCCTTTATCAGCTGGACTTCTACACATAGCCCCTTGGGGAAAGTACTGGAAGGTGGCTTGGCTCCAAACAAGTTGAGTGGCCAAAAGGTTTGATACTGTGCTCTCTATATCCCCAAATATCCATAAAAATTTATGGTCATTTTGGTTTTATGTGGAATCCAGGAACAGTCCCTGTGAGAACATGCCTCACTGCCATTTTGGATTCATTCTCTCAGTGGATTTTGAGATTTTTCATTTGCCAAAATCAATCTTGAAAGTTTCCAGACCTAAGTCTTTATATCTGAGTCATAGCTACACTCGACAAGGTTTATAAGAGGTTTATCCTGTAGAAATATATTGATCTAGACCTTGATCCTACAGTCAACTCAGTCTGAGCAGACTCTCATGCTACCTGGTGTCCCTGAAAGCCATGGGCCCCCCCACAAGTCCAGAGACACCGTACCCCCCACCCCCAATGCACTATTCGTAATAGGAATAGGGCCTAAAGTTTTTAATATCCAAATCTGACAAAAATGAAACAGATAGGGGATAGGTGTGGGGTGGAGGAGAAGCGCTGGATAGAGTTGGGTTGGTCTTTCTCCCCTTCAAAACACCCCTGCAAAATTGGGACCCAAATCATGTAATTGATTTTTGAATGAAATTATGCTTAGATGTGAATTGATCATATACTTTATTCCAGTGCAAACAATGAAATACATGTGCTGGCTACAGGCACAAAGCTTAAATCTTTTTTTTTTTTTTTTTAAGGGAGAGATTCAACCCATAAATTACACCAAGGACTTAAAGGCCTATTTCTTACTTAAAGGTCTATAGAAGAATTGATGTTGATTATCTTGCTGTGAAATTAATGGTTGAATTGCTTTTTTTTCTTCTCACCAACAAGTTCCAGCAGGATTTCAAACACCGAGGAATTTTGGAAACCACCCATGTTTTGGCAATAGAGCCATGGGCAGAGTACACACAAATGAATTCCTAAGCAAGCCTGAATTTAGGAGGGGTGTGTGTGTGTGTGTGTTGGGGGGGAGGGGGTTACAAGATAAGTTAAAGGAATGAATTTCACTGGTGACAGCACAGAATGGTTTGACTGTTGGGCACCTTGTTACACACAAGCATGGTCTATTTGCTACCAATCAGTCAGAGCCATAGAGAAATAGGACCTGAAGGGACCTTGAGAGGTCATCTAGACCAACCTCCCTGGCTGAGGCAGAATCATTCCTATCCAAACCATGCCATACCAATGCATTGTCTAACCTCTTAGCAAAGCTACACAGTCAACTCTGACGCTAGACATGACACCCTAAACTGGCACAAGTAAAGCAGGGCACCATGACAGCCCCCAGCCTGTGGCCTCCTCCCTCACCCATCTGTGCCAATTTGACCCTGGGGTAAAACTCCTTCCTGACTCCAAATGCAGTGGTTGGTCTGACCCTGGGCAAGATGCTCTAGCCAGGAACCACTAGCTTTAAGTCCCAGCAGGAGCACTGGCACATTCCAGGCACAATTCCCAGTGATTGTGTGGAAGGCTTAACCCCCCCACACCCCCATACATGGGCCCCATATGGCAACAAGCAAGGCCCAGAAACATTGAAATACTCATAGGAAAACGTAGGCATAGCTATGCCTAGAACACCCCTGACCAATGCCTGACCAACCTCCTCTTGAACGCTTCCAGTGATGGAGAGTCTACAACTTCCCTAGGCAGTCTGTCTCATTGCCTCATTGATCAAACAGTGAGGAAGTTTTTCCTGATATCCAATCTAAACCCAAGTTGCTGCAACTTCAAGGCATTAGTCTATGTCCTACTCTCTGCAGCAAGAGAGATACCATGTCCCCTTGTTAAGTACCTTTTCCACATGCTGAACAACATCCCTAGCTCTTTCAACCCCTCTTCGCATGGCTTACCTTTCAAGCCCTTTATCATTTTTGTTACCCACTTCTAACTACTCCACATCCTTTTTTAAAATACAGTGATCAAAACAGTACACAATACTCTAGATGAGGCCTAACCAGTGCCAAGCACAGAGGCACTGTCACCTCCTGTATCTTGCACCTCATGCTTCTGTTGATGCTCCCCAAAACCACATTTGCCTTTTGTGAGGCTGCACCGTGCTACAGACTCATACTGAGTCTGTGATATGCTGAGGCTCTCAGATCCTTCTCCATCATGCTGCCATCCAGTCAGGCGTCACCCACTTTGTATTTGCGTTTTGACTGTTCCTCCCAAGGTGTAGCACTTTGCATTTGTCAGCACTGAACTTCACTCTGTTAGCTCCAGCACAGCCAATCCAATCTGTTAAGATCCTTCTAAATGGTGCTCCCATCCTTCACTGTGCTCTCAGTCCTTCCCAGTTTTGTGTCATCTGCAGATTTGCTCAAGAAACTCTCAATGCCAGCATCCAGATCTTTAATAAATATGTTGAACAGCACTGGACCCAGGACAGACCCCTGAGGGACTCTGTTCAAAACCTCTTGCCATTCTGACATGGATCCATTTATAACTACCCTTTGCTTGCATCTGCTGAGCCACTTGTCTGTCCACTTTTGTCTTCAAAGACATTCTCAAAGACGTTTATGTGGGTAAGATTCTGTGCCCTCAAATAACTTCCCCTGTATTTCAGATGGATTTTCTATTTTTGGCTATTTGCACCAGTTCAACACAGGTGCAAATAGCCAAAAACAGACAACCTGTTCACACACATGGCATTTTTTTCCCATAGCGGGAAGAGATGGTAACGGACTACCACATGGCAGATGCCAGTGTAATGGGTCCCTTTGGGTCTGACACACTGTGAATTGAACTGGGCACTTTGATAGCTAAAAAAGCAAACTAGGTACTTTAGGTACAATTTAGGTACTTGTATTTTAAAAGGCAATCCGGAATATCTTTTGCTCAAGCAGCCACAAAACCCCTGAGGCAGACAAATTCATTCACCACCTACATTTTGGACTGCAAAGACCCTCCAGGCCCTTAAACTTAGGTTACTGAATATATATATAGACTCTGCCCCACCCCACTCCCAATCTGAGGAGCTGGCACTGAGCTCCTACCTAATCTCCATTGTGGTCTGGATTTGAGATGGAGCAGCACCTCAACTCTTCCTAAGAGGTGAGCTGTGCTCAAGGCATGCCTAGCACCCACCAACAGCACAGTATATAGATTAAGCTGTTTTTTAGGTAATAGTACAGGTGCTAGAGCACTAGCCCAGGAAATAGGAGACCTGGGCACCAGGCTACTTCATCCTGAGAGGGTTCAAACCCACTCTCCCACTTCCCAGAGTGTGTCCTAACTGCTCAGCTGTACAATAGGCTAGGGTCACAGTGGCTGTCTACATACTCCCCCTGGAAGACAGGCCACCAAGTAGCCAAAAATGCAAGTCAGGGCACCAAACAAGCAGCAAGCAAGATGAGTTATGTCTCTATATCCTAGTGGCTAGGGCACTCAGATGGGAAAATGAAACTATGGCAGGGCCACAGCCTCTGCTCTCTGGATTGTTTCTGGTTTTTATCCAATAACTGTCTAATACAAACTGCATAAGCATATTGGGAACAGGCAAGAAAAATAACAACTTTAGAGGCTGCAGCCGCCAAAAGTTTGCAATCAAAATTAAGCTGTTGTAATTAATTCTTGGTTTATAAAGTGTTCTAGGAGCAGTAAGAACTAATAATCATATTTTTAGTACTATGTATCACAATCACCATGTTTCTTTGGCTAATTAGTGGTAACTATGTTTACAATCAAACTGCCTATACATGGATGACTTAATAAATCCTTCTGAACACTGAGCAGTATCCTCCTCCATGAGTCACCTCACCAAAGTCCATGGGGGCTCCTCATGGAACAAATGAAGTGGAATAAGGCTGTCACAATCTGGCCCTTCACACACACAACCACTCCTGTTGTGCTCCTCCACCAGTGCACACCTACCCTGGGCATGTTGGACAGATGGCTTTGCCATATGCCACTTGCAGTGCATGTGTACTGGCTGCTACACACATGCCCAGCCATGTGCTATTGCTTGGAGCCATGCTACCTTGCTGTAAATCTGTATGATTGAAAGGGTGAGGTAATGGCATTTCAGAAGGAAGCTGGCTTCCCAAATACCAGCAATAATAATAACAATTATGAATAGCTTACACTTCTATAGCATTTATCATTTAAGGATTTCCAGGCAGTTTGCAAACACCAGGTGCAAATCATACCAGCTTTACTCCCATGTGTTGTACAATGGGAATACCTGTGTGAATAAAATGAATGGGTTTATTTTTCCATAATCTAATTAAGCGGCATTCCTTTCTGGTAAGAAGGGATAACATGAGGGAATCCTCTATAGTTCTTTTCCATAAAGGGCTTTACCATCTTTGCTTGGTCAGGCATATTAAGGGCATTTACGGTCCTCTTTCTCTCCTTCTAATTTCTATGTTCAAAGGTTTAGCTTCTCTGAGCTGTGTTACATCACTTGAGATTTTTGATCATCAGGTTTGTTAGAGAGAGAAAGGCCCATTCAAGATGCTACCCTACATGTGGCAGAGGTGTCCTGTAATCTTTAGCAGCAAGACCTACAGGTCTATAGAAATGAGACACATACGCAAGTGCCATTTATTCAACCATCCCAGTGTATTTTTGTATGTTTTGCTTCCTGTCTTTTTTCCTGTCTGTCTACATAACCCCCATATGTAGAGTATCTTTCTGTAGCCTTTGTGTCTGAGCATTAGTCATTAAGATTCATGAACTGTTGGAAAGCCACTGAGACAAGGAGGTCATCAATAGATACACTCTTTCATACACCCTTATGAAGGTGCAAGAATGAATATTCTTCAGGGAATAATCAAGAACTCAAACCTTTGTTAATTAGTACACCCTACTTGTAACTGCCAACACTTTTCTCTCTGATGCAGGCATTAGGGTACATGAAAGGGATATGTCATGCTTCCCCTTCAGCACCTAACTGGGACAACACCTGAGACATCTGACCAGAAAATTAAATTTCCTTTCTTGTACTTATTAAATTCAACAGGCATAAGTAGATATTTATAGGCATAACCAAGGAAAATTGTGGCTTGAAAACTCAAATTCTGTCTTGTCATGACCAGGTAGGTGAAACTCCATTGAGGTCACTGGAGTTGTGCCTATTTGCATCAGAATTATATTTGGTGCAACAAGTTTTAAAACAGTCATTTTAAAATTCACCTGCACCTGGAGCAAAAGCAGTTATGTTCCAGTTTCAGTGAATAGGTGTTCTTCATTTTTATTCAAAGCAATTATGTGACTGCTACTGCAGAAGCATTGTTGGCTGTAAACGTGTCTGCTGGTATATTTGCAGGGTGGCTGTTTCATTTTCCACAGGCATGGGTGTGGACAAGCTAGGTGTTCAAAGAGAACTGAAACAGTGAGGATAAAGAAGGGGAAAGATCTCAAGAAAGGAAGATTTTTAAGGGTATTTTGGGAAGCTCTTTAAACAGATATAAATATATATAGGGTGGGTATGGGGGAAAATAATGCTATTTTATGTATGAAGTGATATATAGGGAAAACATCCAAAATAACTGAAAAAAATGCATTCTAACAAAGTTCCTGAGTTAGGATAACAACAAGTGTTGCTATCACAGTTAATCCCCTTCAAGAGACAAAGGGGATTGATACCTTCCAAAATGATAATATCATGTTAAAACAAGATTCAGTTTAGTTCCAGTGCTTCAGATCAGTGTCAATGGATAAAATACATTTCTAAAGATTCTTGTTTTAGTTTTCTGTGAACAAAACTATTTTGATCCGTTGCAGACGTAATCAGTGAATGTACATCAACATCATTCAAAATAATACATCGTATCAAATGGCTGAAGAAAGACCAATAAGTATCTTTCCCCCCACTTAAAATTCAACATGCCCTTCCAATCTAGGTGCCTGTTACTATTTTAGATTAAAGGAAACAACAAACAAAGGATATATCTAAAGCCTTCATGAAGGAGCACAGCATGCAAGATGCACTCTGTAACAGATGCTGCATTTTAGACTACAAGCATGGCTTTTGTTTCTGCACAGATGGAAACTTGAAGGTTTATTACTTGAAAAACAGACACATTTGAGTTTCATACACTACATAGGTGTACCATAAGGAGCAGCATTCATGAAGCAGACATTTAAAAAAATACGAGCACTAACCTGTCACGAGACATCTGGAGATGATGCAGATGTGTGTTTCTAGGTTTTGTGTAGTCCTTGATGTTCCAGTGATTTACACAGGGTGTTTTTGTTTTGACTACTTGGCCAACAGCATTAACAGTATGTAAATAAATAGACTTTGTAGTTAACAAGTAGTAAAGGGGAGTCGGGGGAGCTCATGCCTCCTTATACTAGAGTTTCAATCAGCACTGGCAGCCAAGAGACCTCAGTTTACCTTCTGAAGGAAATCACCATTACATCTGGAGAAGACAAAAGCTTCACTGAAACAGCAACATGACTGTGTATTCTAGTGAACAGAGATTTTCTTCACCCAGGTATTCCAAAATTGGCTAGAGTTAATATGTGGTCACCAAATGGCTTGTCCATATTATCGTGTGTTTAATTTAAATCTCTGTGATGAGGGATGAGGAAGTACACCCCTAGAGACATTTCTGCCAAGATAACATCTGTTTAAACATAACTGCTTGAGGGTATAAAAATTAGTGTAATTATTGTGCGGATTTCCACTCTCCTAAAAGGAACAGCCTGAAAAGAAAGTGCATGAGATGGGTGTTTTTGAAGGATTTTTCACCTTTGTTGAGAGAGAGGAGTAAACTTTCACCTAACCCAATGCATCTTAATCTGTCCTCTTCAATGGCCAGTTCTAAATCCTTGTATGAACATTTAACAGATGATCCATTCTAGTTAGCACTGGTGAGACCTCACTGCTTTCCATTTTTAGTATCGCATTTCAAGAAAGATGTAGCCAAATTAAAAAGAGGTCCATAGTAGAGCAACACAAAGAAGTAGCAGTCTTCAAAATACAACCGATCAGGGTAGGTTGGAAGAACTGAAATTTAGCCTGGCGAAGAGAAGACTAGGAAGGGATATCATAATGGCCTTCAAATACAAAATGTATTGTTATAAAGAGGGTGGCAATCAATTATTATACATCCGATGAAGGCAGTACTTGAAGTTATGGCCTAATTGTAACAAGGACAATTTAGGTTAGACATTAGGAAGAACATTTCTAATGATGATGGTGATTTAACACTGGAACGTATTATCTACAGACAGGGGCAGATTCAGGAGCGTGCAGTGGTGCAGTTGCACCCTCTTTTGATTCGTACTCTACCCAAAGTTTAAAAGAAACTGTCGGGAAGTGGCAGCAGCATTTCTATTCAGGCAGCAGTGAAGGAGTCACTTGATTTCATGGCTCATTATAATCTACCTGATTGCTTTTAAACTCTTCATTCCACAGGTGCTAAGGACCCTGTCAACTTTTTAATTATATTAATATTCCACTAATCAAGCTATTCTTTCTTCTTTGCTGTGTCTCAGGGCCTCCTCCTAATGTAGCTCCTATTTCACAGCCCCACACACAGACTGTTTGTAACTTTGGTTTAAAGCATTAGCTCAGGTGTGGAAATAACTTTCAGTGAAGTATTGGGTGTATTGTCAAAGTGCTCAAGAAGGTCTGATTTTGTTTTATGAATCTGAAAGAAATGTACATTTAATTATGATGACCACAGGACTGAAGAAACACCTTGTAATATTTTTTCTGAGTTTCTTTTGTTTTTTAATACAAAATGTATGATATAGCAAATTAGTACACATTCCAGTCATGTTTGGTTTTGGTTTGATCTTAAACAGAATAATATAGCCCTGGGCCCCTAGCATATTAGCAATGCTTCTAGTTTCTTTTTTACATGGAGAAAAAAATGTATTGTGTTATATATGATGAGGCACCATACTATCAGCAACCCCCACTTTTCAAAATCCTAAATTCAACCCTGCCTTGAGAAGTTGTGGAATCTCCATTACTAGAAGTTTTTCACACACATTAGACAGATACCTTATGTGGGATGATTTAGTCAGGGATGATCTTGCCTTGAGTAGGGGATTGTATTAGATGAGCTGAGGTCACTTCCAGCCTTATGGTCTAGAAATGATGTGAGAGGCAAGGTTGCCTTAGGGTAATATCTTTTATTGGATCAACTATGTATTTGGGATAGAGTTAGACAAGTTTTTGAATCCAAGATATTCTCACTCAGATCTGATCACAAAGAGCCAGGCAAAGCACAGTAAAGAGCAACAAAGTGGATAGATACCCCTTTCCTTTCCATCATGCCAGGTATCTAGTGGCTGATGATTAAAGGTTGGTTAATGGTGAGTGATACAATTAATTTACTATTTTTTAAAGATCTGGGCACCGTAATATTGTCCAACAACAGGCAGATGCAGCTTGTCTGTATGTTGACACCCTTTATATTTTTAGGGACAAAGAGGAAGAGGGCAGCTGTTAATCCCCTGGAGTAAAGAAAAGGTTTGTGAGAAACTACCGCATTATGGATCACCAAGAATTCATACAATTAAAGGCTGTGGTCCTTCTAGGCCTAGTAACATATTGGGCTAGCATGGTTAAAGCACACCAACTTCTATAGCAAATAAGGGAATAAAGTAGGTAGTGTCACATTATCCTGTCATCTTTCCAAATGACCAGATACCTATTTAAAGGTGGGTTGACTGGAGGTGGACTGTAACGTGAATCCACAGCAGAGCTCAGATTCATACCTATGGAGCTGGAGTAAGATATCTTAACTGCCCTGTCACTGCCCTGTCAATATGGTCACCAGAGTGTTTGTTAAGTACTTCTGAGCGTGAATATACCCCAGGCCCTGTGAGGGCAGAGGACACCTGTCTTTCTTCTCTACCATGGACATCAGGCCAGGACCCACCTGCCCATTCCTTGTACACTATCACTTCCTTATGCCCTGTGCATTGATGATTTAGCAGGAGTCTTTGGGAAAATACTTATCAAGACTGAGAATCTGTCTGCCCTGTACAGCAAAGAAAGTTCATGAGGGGTTTTTTTTATGACATAGGGATTGGGCTCTGTGGTTGCTGGTTTAGATGGTGTCATCTTGCAGCTTTGAGCAGGTTGCATTCCCTTGGTGTTGGCTGCTTATAATTTGAGTTTGTGAAGTGCTCTTGGATCCTCCTGGGTGAAAGGCACTTTACAGATATAAAACAGCGCAACTGTGTTTCTCATCAAGTGTCAGGCCCAGTTACAAATGGCCAGATGGAGCTGTCTGGAGAAGTACCAGCAGTCCAAGGCACTACTTGAGTGAATTCAGTGGATTAATAAGAGAATAGGAATGCACAGAAATGTTTGTGACAGGTCAAAAGCAGGGTGGGGTAAGAAGAGAGAGGCCCTTTTCATTAACAAGAAATATAATAGCCTCACTCAGCTGTGCCCAAAAGGCATAGCTCTTGGAGGAAGATGCTGCAGCAGGAGCTAAACCCTGAAGTTGCTGAAGACTACACAGGATGAATATTAGGACGACTTGCTAGTTTTGGGGATGGGTAAGTACTGGAGCAGCTTACTAGGGAGGATGTGAAAGCTCTGTCACTGGAAGTTTTTAAGTGCATGTTAGACAAACGTGTGTAGCATGGTTTAGATAGAGATGGTGCCACCCTGAGGAGAAGGTTGGAGTAGATGAGCTCCTGAGATCCCTTCAGCCCGATTTTTCTAGGATCGTATGATTTTACTACAGCCATTGCCCCCTGACCTGTATGAGAGTATGATGTGCACTCTGCCAAGTTTTCCAGCAATAACAATGGTCAGTGAAGAGGGGAACTAGCAATGAGCATCAGCTTCTCTCCCTAACAACAGTGTGAATGGCCCCTGTGAATGGATAGTAGGTAGGATGGGGAAAACTCTCCGCACCTTCTCTCAGCCACCTACTTCATAGATTAAACCCGTGTTGTAGGGCTAACCAAAATAAAGCCCTTGATGTCGGACATGGCCATACCTTTTGCAGTTTATACAAGTGTGACATGCTGCCTGCCCTCCTACACAAACCCAATGTGCAATGTGAACAGTATCATCACGTGGGATTTTTGTGAAGTTGGCTCATGCCGCTTAGGTAGGTGGCACTTTAGCAAAGCAAATATATGCATGGATGCATTGCAAGCACACTCAGTGACAATAGGCTGTTTACACATTTATCACTTTAGGTGTGCACACATCCCACACAAATGGTACAGGCATTACAGAAATAGTTTCATCTAGACATGCATATCATCAGCACAACAACAGGTTGATATTAGCATGACAAATAACCCCCATATCACATGTGTCGCTGTCCTATCCTGTAAATACCTTCAATTTTGCGAGACTACTGACCTCATAGTAGATCGAGGTCTTGCAGTTACATATATAGGCAGAGCAGCCCTATAGCAGAGCTTCCATGCCAAGGTGCTAGACGTTATAACTCAGCAGACGGGATAAAACAGCAGGTGCAGTTTAAAGTCTTGTAATGCTGATTTTGGCAAGAAGCATGTTGAACAGGAGATCTATTTGGGTCTGACCCCACCTCCATTTTAGAAGTTCCCACTTACTTTTTCTACAAAAATGGACAAAACTGATCCATGCTGTGACCTGCACTGACTCCCTGATAATTTCTGGGTGGAGTTTAATCTATATAGCACTAGGGCCTGCAGGGCACTCATGTCAATAGAAGGTGAATATTCTCAACGCTTCTGAAAAAACAGATCCTACATGGTTTGGTACCTGGCTGCCCAAGAGAGTGTCTTTCTGTGTGATGCCTTTGATTAAAGCAATGCTCAGGTTGGGCAAGGGATATGTGCATATTGTTTTCCACAGTGAGCTCCACCACTTTGAAACTTGCAACTTCACTTTGACTCACAGTGCTGAGATTTATGAAGTCGATCTTTACCTCCTGGGCATTTAGGGAGGGCGGTGGACATGTGTACTTGTAGTTTTGTCATGCAGCCACTAGATGTCTTTGTGTGCTGGGTAGAGAGTTTCACACAAGCTGTGGTTTCAGTCAAACAGGAGGGAAGAAAGTTGGTTGCAAGCAGTGTGGGAGCCCATTGATTTGTTTGCAGTTTAAAGGGGTTTCATAAATGCCTCCTGTTGAAGGTGGACCTTGCTGGCATATATCATGACATGGTAAGAAACTGAATAATGTATAAAGTCCTAGGTTAGTCCTATAGATTTCAATAAGATTCAGGTGTTTGAATTACTTTTGGGATCTGGGCTAAATTGTCAACCCGCAGAATGGCTGAAACAATTCTGTATAGTAGCATGTCACTGCAGGAGCTGAAAGAGGACACAGGTGCTATCCAAGTAAGATATCTCTTCCATAAGGATATAGAAACACAGAAAAGTAGGGCTGGCAAGGACCCCTGGGGGTCATCTAGTCCAGCCGTGATTGGAGTGGGATCATCCCAATCCAAGCCATTCCATACAAATCCTTGTCTAACCTATTACTAAAACTATACAGTCAACCCCATCACACAACCACAAGACATAGCACCTTAACCTACCGCAGATAAAGCAGGAGGATAATGGTGGCCAGCATGGGTGGAACTAGAGTCTTGAAAAGGAGGATGCAGAAGGTGAGGTGCATCACTGCATACAATACATTGTTCTCCAGTTAAAAAAAAAAAACAACTAGAAACTTCGCTAATATGCTCAGGGCCTAGAGCTGGCTTATTCAGTTTAAGGTTGAAGGAAAAACAAACTTATCTTCACTGGAATGAGTTAAAAATGATTTGTAGGGCTATGAAATAAGAACTTCATACCCAGGAGCCTCTAACAGACAGCAGAATTGCAGGACAAAGGCTAGCTTGATTGGTGGAACATCAAGACCATTAAAAAGAAGAGAGGGTCATTAACGAAGGGTTTAGAAGGGATAGGGTAGATGTCAATGAGCCATTAAGTGAATTGACTCCCTCAGCACCGCTTGACTAGAAATACTGCTGCTGTCACTGCCAGGAAGCTGGTTTTAAACTTTGGGTGAAGCAGGAATCAAAGCAGGATGCAAGTGCATCAGTGCAGCCTGCACCCCCTCTCCTCCTGACCACAGGTGGCCAGTGTCCTGCTGCTACAAGGATCGTTAAATATGCTCAAGACATCCAAGGAAGAAGGCCACAGTTGAAAGCAAAATGCTCCATAGTCTGTACCAATCTGACCATGGGGTAAAATACCTTTCTGACCCCAAATGTCATTAAACAAGAAACACAATTCCAGAACTTCTATGTTTAAGGAGCACATGTAGGTGAAAGATCCTGAGAAAATAAGGAGCATGTTGTTTTGTTTGTGCTCAGATGTAGTCATACCTCCTGAAAGTACTTGGTTTTTCTCTTTTTAGGCCCTTTGGGAGAATGGGGTAGTGTTAATTTGACATTAAAGTGACAGTCTGGTGCATGCGGCCCAGTGTCACTGGCTCTTCTTTGCTCCAGGGCATGTTTGGGAATGAGAGGCCAGATTCTGAGCAGCAGCTGAGGAGCACACAGTGCAGTTCAAGAAGGTGAGGAGCAAGGATGGCCTTAAACCCCAATTCCTAAGCCTACTACTGGCTATGCTAGATGCTGCAAGCAAGGCAGAAAGATGCTCACATTTTCACCAGACAGCTATGATACTAGCCATGACTGTTACACTATTGGGGTTTCACCAGCCTGCAAGGGCACTTCAGCCACATCCCTGTCTTGGTGGGCATGGCCACTGCTGTTCAGTCACTTTATTGACTCTGTATTACTTGAGGATCCCACTCTACAGAAGAGATCACTTAGGCTAGGGGCAGAAGTTACACATAAACTGGTTTAAGTGATCAGAAACTGGTTTAAGCCTGTAACAGAACAGATGTCCTGTGTACATAAACCAGTTTCAAAATGGGTAAAATTGGTTTAAGATAAACCTGGTTGAATGTAGTATCAGACATAACTGATTTGGGTCAAACCAATTTATGAAATTTCTTCCCCAGACCCCTTCCTGGTTCAAATTAAATCACAGATCCCCAGCATACTTTGCAGCCCTGGGCTAGGCTGTACTGTCTGCTCTAGAGAGCAAGGGTGGCCCCACCCCTCTGCTACCTAGCTGGAGCAGTGAGAGCTGGCTGACAAGGGGATGGTGGGCGAGGTAAGCCCAGCTGGGGATGCAGCCCAGTCTGCATGGGGAGGGCTGCCCCCCCGGCAAACCCCAGCTGGAGTCTGGGGCCAGAGAGGGGCATTAAACATCTCTTTCCCCTGCCCAAACTTACTGCTGGCTGCAACTGTGCACTACAAATCCCAGAGGCACCTGGAAGTAGGAAGAGGAAACGATAAGCAACCCTGCAGAGCCCTGCTGTTGTGATTCTGGACTGCAAATCCCAGAGACCTCAGGGGCAGCAAGAAGCGGGAGTGAACACACATCCCGTGCTGTAGCACCCCCCTGGCTTCTGGCTTGAGCCACTGCAGGCATGTGGCTGCGTTTCCTGAATCAAAGGTAAATGTTCACTTCCATTTCAGTTTAATTTGTGCATTTTAGAATAACCTGTAAAGACTGAACTGATTCAGCCTCAGGCTTTTTGACTGTCTGTACTTAGCCTTAGGGGCTGGACATGGTAGATTCATGTCAATGGAGCAGGACAGAACTACCCTAACATAGCTGATGATGCATGTTGCAGGAGAATACCCTGTTTGCGTATACCCGGTGAACAACACAACATTAAATCTGTTGTATGGAGCTTCACAGGCTATAGCCACACTGCAGTCACACACCTGAGCTAGCATTAACCTGTCTAGCTCAAGTACCAGCAGCAGCCTGGCTATGGCATCATGAAATTTCAGCACAAGCTAACCACATGGGTACTGTAGACACTCCCATAGTCTCCAGCTGGAAAATAAAAGTTGCTTTGCTTTGCCTTATTTAATATTGACCTCTTGGGTCAAATTACTCTTGATGTCCATCTTAAGAGAATGCAAAGGATCACACTGATGTCTAGATATATCAGGAACAACTCCAGTGAACTCCTTTGGGTTACACCAGTATAAGACTGGTAGAAGTGGGGTTGGACTCTTACCATATCTGTTTATTAATTCCAGTGTCCTGCAGCTGGATGTTTACAGGAAGTTAAGAATAACACCCTAACAATGCCAGAAATTGTGCAAGGCTTAATATAATTAGCAAATTATCCTGCATGAAAAGAGGACTTAAAAGTAGCACTAGCTGCCTGCCATATCTATCCAGATCTCATGACAAGTTATCTTGGTTATGACATTTATTTCTGAAGCTCTTTGACAATACTACTGGAACTAAGATGAATCATGGGATGGGTCCCATAAGACTGTTTTCTGTTTTGAAGAGAAGCAGCTATGCTGAGTAGATCTGATAAAACTGCAGTGAAGAAAATACTTGTGCTCCCTTCAGTATGAGAGATAAATGGATGTAACACCATTTGACAAGTCCATTCCACTAAGACAAAATTATTCTCTCTGTAGCATCACTGAAGTCCCAATTAAACCCTTACAGTTTCAAGTGAGACCTGAGGGTAGAACAGGCTTTTGCATGATCCTTTGTCTAGGGCTGAATTTCTCATGAATAGATAGGCAAGTAGAACACAATGTATCATCTCTCTAAAGTACCTCCAGAAGTGATTGAAATGGAATTTATTTATGACTGAGCAACCAAGAATGGGTGTGTCAGGACAAGCTAACACTCAGGACAGTGTAACCCGCTTTGGGTGTATATAGTATGGAGGGATACCATAACATTTTGCCCCAGACCTCCTGCTGGAGGTTTTTATTGTTGCAAAGCTGGGTCCCTGGTTTGGCAGCTTACTTTGGTTTAGTTACATAGAGGTGAGATTTATTCAGAGGGCTGATGAGTGAGCGGGGCCACGGTAGATTTGCTATGAACCCTTTTGGATGAATGGTCACCTGCAAATGCAGGGCACTGGACATGATGGCCCAGGAGACCACTTCCAATCTTATAAATATGATATTCTGGGCACCACTGATATCCACAAAAGCCTTGTCATGTCCTGTGGACATGGATGCGTATCACTGACTGGTGCATGGGTAGGTAAACAGTCTATCACCTCACCCTTTAAAGGCAGTTCAAAGACAAGCTCTCAGAATACAGTAGGAATGAAGTGATGCATAGGCTTTAGCCTACCCTCAGACACCAGGGTGAGTTTCATCTATGTTGCAAATGAAACACAACTATGCTCTGCTTATTCTAGTATTGCAACTATGAGGACTCTATTTTACAAAATCAAAATTCTGAAAAATAAATGGAAGTCAGAAATTAACTTCAATGGACATTATGTCCAAATCCTGGCAGTACAAGGTAACATGTCTCTAATGGCCAGGGACAGAAAAATCCCTACATTTGCAGTTCAATAATGACATTTGTTCATGGAAAGTGAATAGGGGATTGTTATTCACAAAGTCCCAAAATACCAGCTCTAGGGGGCACTCACTGACATCAGTAGGAGACAGGTTTAAAACTAACAAGAGAAAGTACTTTTTATGTGGTGTGTAGTTAACTTGTGGAACTCATTGCCACAGGAGGTCACACAGGCAGATGGTATAGCCAGGTTCAAAAAGGGTTGAGACAAATTCATGGATGGTAGGTACATTGCTAGCGATTAAGCAGACTGATCAGGGGTGTATCCTACAGCTTATCTAAGCCAATGATGGTGGATGTGAGACAGTGTAATGCACAGGGGATAGTTCACTCTAGATATATGCAGGTCAGTGCTCTCTGTCCTGTCACTGTCAGAGATAAGATGCTGGGCTAGAGGGACTATTGGTCAGACCCAGCATGGCACTTTATGTTCTCATTTATCATCCAGAAATGATTGATTGAGGTTGGACAAAGCATTGTCAGCTTGGAATTCAGCCACAAGGCCACAGCAGTGAAGTATAAGGGGATTTCTTTTTGGTTTTCCCTATAGCCATTTTGTACCAGTGTAACTCCCCTGGTGGTAGGACTCCTGACCTGCAGTGTGAGCTGAATCAAACCCCAGGGACATGAGCAGCAATTACAATATATGAGATCTATGGGAGAAAAGGGACACCTTAATTTATACAGATCATCTCTCATTGGCTATCTGTCATAGCTCACATCCCTGATGAATGGCACTGGATACAGCTGGACACTTGAGGCTACCAGGTGTTTTTCAGGATGCCATCTGCTGTCCAGCAAGCACTTGGGTCCAGTTTCTGTTTCAGGGGGAGGCTGGCTGTTGGCGGAATTGAAACCCTCCCTCCTTATCTCACCCAGGGAGTTGTCTCTCCCACCTAACTCTTATGTAACAGTCTTGCTCCACAAATGACATAATGTTTGAGCCAGCAAGGAATTTGTGATGGCATACTGGAAAGGAACTATAAGGCATCAGAGACTCCAGTGCAGGGGATGTGGTAAGAACCCCAACGACAAAGACCATAATGAAACACCAGTGGTTTCCTTTGGCTTTGGGACTTCCAGTGCAGGGGGGAGGGGTTAGGATCATGTCCCAGGTGGGTATGTTCCTCATGATGGTGAGCACATCCCCTGCAGTTACCAGGGGACTCTGTTCTCTACAGTTTTCTTGGTTGGTGCAGTGGCAATGGGCAGCGAGGTAACTCCTAACATCACCCAAAGGGCGAGAAAAGACTCCGTCTAGGGTGGCAATTAAGTACACAGGGCCAGAGGCAGATCCAGGGTTTGGCAGAGGGATGCAGGAACCTTTGCTGCAGGGGTGACTACACCTCACTTCCAGCCTCTTCCCCACCCTCCCCATCAGTTTGTGCAGACCGTGACACTGGAGCCTCGGAGGACTTTTTTTAAAGTCCCCAAAGCAAATAAGAATCAACCACTTCCCCTTTGTTCTCCCTCCCCTTCTCCCCACCCCCCACCTGGTGCTACTGCTTTCCCCCGCCCCAGGCAAGGGAAGCTTCAAAGCCCCTCCTGCCTGCTGTAGCTGGGCTATAAGAGGGCTGGGCGCAGCTGGGACATTGACAGTGATAACAGCAGAGATGGGCAGTAGCGCATTCCTCACCCTACCTGGTCCCCACAAGAGCAGGCATGGGAAGGGGGAACCCTCTCCCCTCCCCCCCGCTTGTTGTCTCCGCTGCTGTCACTGTTCCCAGCTAAGCCCACCTGGCTGGAGCAGGCAGGAGGGAAGGGAGATGGGGAAGGGGAAGTGGCCGTGCCTTTGAGCATGAAGGGGAAGGGGGGACATTCTTACATGCTTTAGACTTTAGAAAAGCCTCTGGGGTGTGATCCAATCTGAAAGTGGGGTGCAGCTGTATCACTACACCTTCTCTGGATCTGTCCCTGTACAGGGCCTGAAGCTGCCCACATTGAAGCCAGAGTTTTGCAACTGATTGATCAGGATGGGAGCAGGACCAGGCTCCATTCAAACTCATCCCATCCAAAGAAAGCATGGGCAAGCAACACGGAAAGTTTGGTTAGAGACTGCTAGCCTGGCCAACACTGAGGCCTGAACTGGAGACTGTCCAGGGTACAAAGCACAGAGCTTTACTACTGCTTGAGCTGAAGAGCTGGAGCTGTACTAGACTCGTCCTAAAGACGCAGGGTAAGGATATGTTATGCACACCAGGGTATACTTGCATCTATTTTATCAGTAGCTGGGAGTGAGGAGAGAGAGAAAGAGCTTCCTTCCACCTGTTCCCTCCATGCTGCTGCCCTCCCATGGGTCTTGCTGGAGGTTACGCCGGGTCTGACTGCTCTCTGAAGGGCCCTCTCCCTGCTGTCCCGCGGAGCTCAGGCTGTCCCTGTTGGAAGTCTAATGCAGAGACAGCATCTGTCTCAGAGCTTAGCCGCAGCTGGGGAAAAAAGTCCCATTCAGTCTCCTCCAGGAGAACTGGAATCCTTGTGCACCTGCTAGCACTGGTGCACTCTGCGCACACATAATTTTAGCTGCATTTAAAGGTCCTAAGCAGCACAGTAGTTCCCTTCAAGAAGGGAGAGGTTGGCCTTATGGCATTAATTGTTTGCATCCTCCTCTCTGGAACTAGGAGGACATTTTAGGGGCCCACCCTGCAAGCATGCCGGGATCAGCACCCCCACTAGCAGCTCTGCTGGGGGAGGCCATTGGTGCAGGGCTGTTCCTAGTACTCTTTGCTAACGGCACTTGCAGGCCCAAGCAACGCAGCTGTGGCTCTTGAGATGTGAGGCCCTCGCCAACCCTGGAGTCATGGAGAATGAGGGTTTTGCATGTAGTCCAGGTAGGTACCTTGGGCTGTCAATGCCATGTAGCTTTGTGATGCTTCCTGGCTGGGCTTTGGAGAGCACAATGCTCTGAAAGTCTAGAGAGAGCAGCCATTGCCTCTCTTCTGCATCTACAAAGCAATCAGGTGTATTTGGGGGAAGCATGAAAATCCCACTCCACCAAGGCAGATCTGCCCCAGGAACCAGCTGAGCAGCTTGCAGCCTAACAAGTGCTGCCTTTCTGCAGACAGCTGGGCTGCCTTGCCATTTGTTTATTCATTTTCAGAGATCAAAATCTGCTTAATCCTGCACTGCCTTCATTCTGCTTTGCTTCTATTAAGCGTGTGTGTAAGACTTTATTCTGGAGCAGCTATGCCCCTGTGTTTCTGAGCAATCTGATGTTGGCCTAGGCATTGCCATTGCCGTTCTGTTTCGAGTTTAGTCATCGTACGTTGCGCTATAAATAATAAATCAAGAGAGCCAGCGTCTTCCAGTAAACCATGCTGTGTCTGCTTGTGTTTGGATCACTGCATTATGCTAAAGTCAGCTGCTCAGAAGCCATTAATGTGGGAAAGCAGATAGAGAGAGAGAAAGAGAGAGAGAGAGGTTTATATTACACGACTCTGCTGCATGATGATTAAACAGGCTGGGTGTAACTTGCTTTATTATAAACAGAGTGGCCTGATTCAGCTCCACCTGAAGTCAATGGTAAAGTAAGAAAAGAGTGCCATGGGAACAGGATCAGGCCTAGTGTGCTTGGTTCCCATGTGAGGTAGCTTTGCACCGTCCCTGATCTTCCTAACCATTTGGTACGTTGGCCCTTTCCTCTATGGTCACCATTTTATTACCCTGCTAAACAGAGGCTCAGAACATTTGAATGGTTTCTATGTCAATGGCAAAACAATGTCCAGCCCTGCTGCATAAAGGGATTGTTACATGGGAGCATCCTCATCATCGTAACACCAAACACAAATTGAGTTAGGGCTCTTTCCAAATATGTGCACAGTACTTTTATAGCCCTGTTAGCATTGTCCCTGAGTGTCACCCAGTCTTTTAAAACATTCCTTAATATCCTAAAAGTGGTGAGGCAAGGAGGTGCTATGATTTGCTAGGTGACTGATGACGATTGAGGAACAGGGAGGCTGAGGCCTAGACCTGGGCAATGTTGCAGGCATGGCTTAGGTAAGGTTGTCAAAGCCTACATGGCCCCATTTTATGAGTGACTAAAGTCCTCCATCTCCATGTACTAAAACTAAAGTCCTCCATCTCCATGTACTAAAGCCAGCAATCCTTGGTCTTATAAGCAGTGCCCCACAGCTAACTTTGCTATTATTAAATTGGAAACAAAGAATTCTCTAGAGATATTCAAGCTCCTGCTCCACATGGACTTGATAGGATTTCTTTGCTTTCCCTTAGCAGTGTGGCTAAAAGCAGCATCTTTTACTGATACCTTCCCACCACCCTAGGAAGTTCAGATCTCAAAGCTTTACCCTTATGAACCCAGACTTCTTATCACCCTCTTGGCTTGAGTGCATTTTTGAGCATCAGTTAAGAGGATCTTTCCTTTGTGTGGTTAAGCCTGCCATGTTGTTGATTGGGGTGGACAAAATGCGGCCCACGGGCCGGATGTGGCCCGCCAGGCCATTCTATCCAGCCCACAGGGCCCCTTACATATTTAGAAAATTAGTATTTATCTGCCCCCAGCTGCCTGTCATGCAGCCCTTGATGGCTTGCCAAAACTCAGTAAGTGGCCCTCCGCCCAAAATAATTGCCTGCCTCTGTTGTAGGTTCTCTAGACGCTGACAAGGCGTCACCCCCTTGTGTCAGGCTAGAGCCTTGCTGTGTTATTCCCTTAGCTCCCAGCAACTGAACATGGGGGTTTTCAAATGTAATAGTGATCTTTTGGGGGGATTGGTTGTAGCCATGTTGGTCTAAGGACACAGGCAGACAAGGTTATTTGGGTAAATGTGGTATCTTTTATTAGACCAACTGGATAGTTGGAATAATCATTCTTTGCAAGCTATAGCTTGTGCCCTAAAGCTTGTAATGAACAATTTGTCCACCTATTCACTTGGTCTAATAAAACATGTCACATTTACCCAAATAACCTTGTCTGCCATAGTGATCTTCTGAAGGACTCCCAGCCCCCACTGGGCTCCTTCAGTTTGAGGTCTCCCTAAATGGCATACCCAGTGAGCAGTTGCTGGCACGAATAGTCCCTCAACACGAGGTAACTGGTTAGGCCAGGCATCACAGGAAACCCTGCTCAAATTCAGCCATGCCATTCTCAGGGTCAGACCCAAGAACTGGATAGACAGCTGGAAGATATCTGTATCCCCCTTGGACCTTAAGTAGCTCTGCTAAGACCTAGCCTTGCCTCTGGGTCCTGTCCAGCCTTGTTGCCAGTTCCCTGCTGGTGAAGAGCATTGTGTTTTTACCTTTGTCTTGACTGTTGGACTTGGCTGTGATGGCCTGGGATCCCAGTCCATCTCTGGGGCTCCCAGACACTGCATCAGTAGAGGTAATAATTAAGAGATAGAACAGATTAGGCTGAAGTGTTGTAGATTAAAAGACTTTGGGGATGAAAATAGCTTTTCTAAGCAATCCAAATGTTTTCACTGATTTATCATTCAAAATTGTTCATTTTTGGTCAAATAAACTCACATTTTAATTTGGTGCAAAATGAAACGCTTTGTTTTGATGAGGGTTGACTCAAATGGAAAGAAATTCAGTTTTATGTTTTTAGTGATTCTCTAATTTTGGAACATTTTTTTTTGACCCTCGCCCTTGTGTTTCCAGCTGCCCCTTTTCCAATCAGGGAAACAAGGTAAAAGGAAGTTAAAGAAAAGGTATAACACCCGCCCCCCCCCAAATCAAAACGGGAAAAATATTTTGACAAAGGTTTAAAAAATTCCTTGGAAGCAAATGGAAAAAAAGTAAAACTGTTGAGTATCCGCCAAAAGATTCCATAGAAAACAGCCTCTTTTCACAAGCTTTGGCTATAGAAACTCTTGTCGGCTGCACTGTTTTAGGATGAAGGAAACAGAGCGACCTGCTGTTATATGCTTTTTGCAACTGTGACCAAAATAATATGGCTTCTGGCCTCGAAGGGAATGACAAGCAGACATTTGGTGTTAACCGTTCAAACTGCTCCTCTGTGTTGGAGACACTATGCCAGTCTTCTATACTTAATGTGAATACTTGGCCTAGCCATAAAATATTGAGTGGCTATGGCAGAGAAAACCTGTGATGGATGATCAATTTAAGAGGGTGAACAGACCGTCAAGAACGGTTCCAGGAAATAAATTTTTTCTTCAGCGCACCAAGTCATTTTTATATAATGAAAGTGGGAGAAAAAGTAAGAAAAACTAGAAAGTGCATTCAGTTGGCATTAGTACCTTCTGAGTGAGATATACGGGCTTCCTGGTAGTGAACAATAGCATGGAAACACCTTACAAGTTAGGGGCCAGAAGTCTGATAAATAATCTGACTAATGAAGTACAGCATTATAAGAAGTGACATAACTGCTCCAGATACATCACTCTTGCACTCAGCAGGGTAATATTCACCCTGTGAGATATTCAGCTCCAGCCTTTTCTTTACGCAGAAAAACTTGGTCGACTGTGGCATACTCCCATTTTCTCCATGTTTTGCCAGTTACAATACCTTAGATCACTGATTTTCAGGTCTTCATAAGGATCAAGTCTACCCTTTTTCTTTAGAGCACAATCCATCTTCTATCTACTCCAATGGTATGCTCGGTACTTTTATCGTTATGTTTCTAGCCCTCTAATTTGAAAGCTCCTTGGAGATAGCACTGTGCCTTCTCATTTGTCAGTATTGCACCCATCACTCCCCCCATGCTGTAAAAAGTTCTAGAACTAGTTGAAAAGCCAAGGGAAAAAATCAAATATTTTGTGGGAAAAAAATCACCAAAATCAATCCGCTTTCTCAATAAAACAAACCACAACAATAACCAGCAAGTGCATCAGCTTTTGCTACAAGCCATATCCTCTTCTGCTATATTGTCTCCCTATAAATACTTTTGCTATCATTTCGTAATCAATTTGTGTTATATTTGCATACTTGTTCTTAATGCTCTGATATGATGTAACATATTATATTGTCCCAGCAAAGGGGTGTTATCGCCTGTGGAGGACTATTGCTGGTAAATTAAGCAAATAAATACTCTTTACTCACCCACTCATAACAGCAGTGCAGTGCTAGCTACCGTTCTGGTAAGATTTTGCCAGAAAGATGATTTTTTCTTCTCAGTTGCACTGCTATACCTGAGAGGATGGAGTTGTGCCTGGAAGGTGTGTAAAGGTAAAACAGAGTGAGCACAGCACTGAAGTAGTGGCAAGTGTGAGCCTTGTTTTGTGCAATGGAAGAGGCCAGAGCCTCAAGTGCTGTGAAGCACGGTAGCTTATTTGAAATCAAAGGCACTCGGGTACTTTGAACCAGCTGAAAAACTGGCCCGAGGTGTTTAGTATATCTGGCAGATGGCATAGCTTGGCTGCCAAAGACTGGTGGGTTAGCAACCTTTGTTAAAATAACAGTTTGCACATATTTCCCATTGTGTCACAGTAAGTGGCACCTACTGAGCTGCAGACTGGAGGACGTGAGCAAGGCTGGGAGGAGAGTTTGCCTGGGAAAGTGAACGAGACAAAACTAGAGATCCCAAATATACACTCCAAAAAGATAGCAAAGGAACCGGAAAGATCATGAGTAATTAACCCCCAGACAGGGTGCTCTGGTAGCAAGTGCATTGAGCTGGGGCTCAGGAGAACTGGGGTCCCTTCCCAGCACTCCCATTGTCTTGCCTGGTGACCCTACCCAGTGCCTCGGCTTCCCCATCTATAAAACAGGGATAATGCATCCTCCTCTATAACTGCGCTGAGCACTGCCAGTAGAAAGCATTATATATATCTAGATACCTATTATTTAAAATGTCTTAGACCTTTTTTCTGGCATGAACTGAGACATCAGACCAGTTCAGAAGATCATTGAAAACAACCAGATATTTCTCTCAAGCAGTTTCAAGTCAATGGTGAAACTTGTTAATCTCAGTAGTTGAGGACAGGAACTTTAGTGCAAGCAAGGATGCTAAAGAAAGCCTAATCTAAAGAAAAGGATATGGAGGGATTCCAGAAATATGGGTGCCAGCAAAAGCTTTCAAGCTTGTGATAATCCTGAAGCAAAAGATTTTTCTTCCATTTCCCTGATTAATGTAGGAAAAGGGGACAACCCATGCTGAGCCCTCTGCCTCAGAAATGAAGATTGAAGGCTGTTTTCCCCCAGCAACTCCTGTCTGAGATGACTTTTACAGCAGGAGATTCATAATTTAGACAGATGTGCCAGCTTTTGAAACTTGGCTAATAGTTAGATTCTTCCTTAATTTAAGTGGCTATTGGCTACAAGCCAGGAGGCATTTATTCCTGCCCATTGATTTGCAGTACAAGGATAATCTGACTTCTACATTAAGATGAAAGCTCTCTCCTAAAAAAACTGTATTTTAGGAGAGAGATGGACAATTTAATATAAATGTTACAGTGTAAATTAGGATGATTCATATATGGCTCAAACTCCAAAAGAGATCTGTACGTGATATATGTATATACGTGTTATATCATGTAGCCAGTAACAGATGGCGCACAGGGATTCTGTACCCAAGACAAAGGGAAGCAGGTTTCCAATTTACAAGCATGTTAGTCAACTTAATGTAGAGGGCTTTATCTAACGTATTAAGAAGGAATCTTTTTAACGAGGGAAGTCAGGCCCATAAATATCTTTGTGGATTTGGCTTCAGCAGCAAGCTGCTAGGGCTAGAGTTTTATTTCTCCATTATGTGAAAAAAATGAGGGTCTGGGGCTGGAGGGCTGCTGATTTAGTGTATTACAGGGGGATGGGGCCACAAGAACGTCCTAATCTGAGTCAGACTCGGACAATCCCACCCCGTGTGCAAAACAAAAGTGAGAGGGGCTGTAGGATTAAGTGCCTGGATTGCTTCAGTGATTAAATGCCTAGACTGCCTGGTTAATCATGTTTTAAGTGGTGACCCAGTCACACATTCATTCAATTAATGATAAAATGGGGAAAAAGCTGCACAGTTATTACAAAACGTGTAATAACTTCGTGGCTGGTTCCCAGCACACCTTAAATTGTATGGGTGGCCACTCCCAGCCTTGGGAGTACACCTGAGCCATTCAAGACTAGTGCACTCCTGATGCTGGGAGTCCCAGGCAGCTGATCTGTGCAATGTTGGGATCATGTCTTTGTTATAATGCATCTTGCTATAATCCCATCATGCCTTTACCATAATGTCTGTCAGTGGCCTTATAGAACCTGATCTAAAGCATGTTCACGGAAACAGGAGGCTTTCTATTGACTGCAGTGGGATTTGGCTGAGGAGCACAGTGAATTTATGCCTTGAAAAAGAACATGATGTAAGGACATTAGTGTAGTCAGTACATGGGGGTACATCATTTTGCCTCATTAGGGTGTGCACTGGACCACAAGTAGGCAAGGCATTCTTTTTAAAAGTGGAGTAGACATGAAATTACACCTGAAGATTTCAGGATCTGCCCACTTGGATTTACAAAATGGTTCTGCTGGAAGCCAGGTCTTTTCTCGTATGTCAGGCTTCCCAAGGACACTGTGTTTCCCCCAAGCCTAGATTTTCAAACATTTTGGAACCTCCTTCTGCCCCAAGTGAGAATTAAAGTAAACATTTCATGCAAAAATGAAACTACTTAGCATTTTTGTTATGGAAATGTCCAAATTATGTTATCAAAGCACATTTTTAGTCAGGGTTCACACAGCTCCTTTCAGCATTATCATTTTGACTTGGACAGTATAGTAACACATATTACATAATACTCAAAATGACAAACATGAGCTTATGAAACCAAATGTTTAAGCATTTTTTCTACTTGGACATCAATGGAGTCAATGCATGCTTGTGAAACACATTGCTTTACTTGAATTGGCATCTTTTAATCACAAGCTACCCCATCATAAAATGATGGCTTTGTCCAACTGCACCTCTTCACACTATGTCCAGTGTGCAGTCTCTCTGGTAAAGAAACCAAGGGGCCAAATCCTGCTCCTGAGTGTATGCAGCAGATCCTCTCTTCTGCACTGAGCCAGATCCTCAGCTCCTCCCTGCCCTCTGTGTGCTGCTCATGCAATGAGAGCAGGGATTGCTTCCTCCTCCTCGGGCTGCTCTCACCTGCTTCCAGGGTTAGGTCCAGGCAGAGATCCTAAGACCTGTAACAGGTGTGCTGTCAGCTCGCTACTCTACTTCACCCAGGATAAGCCACATGCAGCAGATTATCTGGGCCAATATTTTCTGAACATGGGTGGATGTGCCATGGACACAGGGAGGAGCTCTTGAGATCTTGTCACGTGCTGCAGGGAGAAAGGAAGACTGGAACTGGCATCCATGCATCAGAATGAGAGATGAAATCCACCCTCCCTGTTGGATGAATCACCAAGACTCTGTGTGTGTGTGTGTGTGTGTGCGCGCGCGCGTGCGTGTGTAAACTTATATAAGAGTGAGTTATAGTCCAGTGTGCCCAACCTTGCTCCCTTTTTTATCCATGGAGAGAATTCATTCAGCCTGAACTGGCACCAGTCCTTAGAAGCTATTTATAACACTCCTGTTTAGCCACATACCTTCAGCTTGCCTGCTTTCAAAAGGCTCAGGTATAGCATATCAAAAATGCTATCAAATCACACCATTTTTCCTGAATTTTTCACAGTGAGATTACATAATGCCAATCTCAGCATTGTTCATACTTCAGAAACAATTCTTGACGTTTCTCTCTGTAGCTGAGCCGCTTGCAATATGGGTTTGCTCTACTGCTCTAGAATCTGGTGTGTTTTATCAGCAATATTCACACTACAGACTCACCTCTGGAAGTGGGAAAACCCAGGCAGCCACTCCCAGAGCTTCGGGGCCCTGATCTTGAAATTCCCCGGTAGACAGCTCTGGGCTGTTTGCAGTCTGCTGCAAAATAGTGGCACAAATTAATACTCCCTTTTGATACGGCCACAGACATTTGTGCACATCTGTGGTGTGACAAAGCAGACAGGTGTCTGCTTGCTTTTGTTTTGTGCCACCATGACCATTTTTCTGGTGGCAAAAAGATGACACGTGTCTCTACAGCAGTGGTGGCCCAAACTCAGGTCTTATTTTCCCCGGCATTGTGATAAAGACTGTTCCTGCCCCACAATTTCAGTGCATAGGAGATAAGAGAGACAAAGGACAGGCAAAAGAAAAGATTTTCATCCTCCGTTTATGGCTAGACCCTGAGGCCTAGACAGTTTAAGGTCCTGATCCTCAAAGGTATTTAATGTCTTGACACCTTTGAAGATCTGGGCCTAAGGAACTTGTTTGAGGTTGGACGCCAGTTCTGCAGCAGACTCAGGGGTTGAAACCAGGTGTCCCAGGTGAGTGTATAGCAAACTGTTTATATGTCAATAATACTCTGTGCACTGTATTGATACCTATTAGATAGAGACCAGAGACAAAACAGGCAGATAACTTGACCTAGCATGGAACAGCACTGCTCTCCTGGGTGTCAGGCTGGCTCTGTGGGTTCTTGCCTTTTGAACACTAGAGCATCTTGGCAGCTATCAGAGGTAGCACTGAAGGTTGTGGGGGTATGACGTAATGCAGCATTTGAAGAGAAGCAGAGAGATGTTTTCACTGGTGGCCTGGGGTGGCAGGGGCCAAGCTGATGTCAGGGGAAAATGGTCTTAGGGACTGTGGGTTGATAACCAAAAACATGATGGAGGTACTTCAGGCTCAGTGTGAAGGCCTTAGTGTGGCTCACAGAGGTAGTCAAGTTGTCACAGAGTTTTAGGTCACTGGGGCAGTTCTTAAAAGAGAGGCTCTGATAGCCACTGAAAGCCTTTTGGTTTAAGAAAGAGCCTTCATGATAGGAGATGCTCTCAGGTTGTTCAGTCCTGGACAGGCAGAAAGTAAGGGCCATTCAATGGATAGCACAGCATTTTAGAGAGGGGATAGGAAACACTTGGCAGGGAAAATTGATCTCAGAGCTGTTGATTTCACCTTGTCTTGTGAATACATGAAAGAGAGATATAAACTGTCACCTAGTGCCCCCCGCCTTTCTGCCTGCATTGCCTCAGTAATAATTTGGAGTTAGTTTGCATTTGCTGTATTTTCTCACTGTTTAAATTAAATCTTTCTTCAGCAAGAAGCATTTGGGCATCATGAGGCAGTGCAACCAACTACCACCCCATCAAGGTGTTCCTTTGTACATCCATACATCCTCTTCTGCTACTTGCAGATCAGTCAAGAAAAGTGCTGGGATGGACTAAATCTAAGGTAGAAGTGCCTTTTAATATTGCCTTAAATAGAAAGAGATTGGCTTTGAAAGAACTACATGAGGATTTAATGGTGGAGGCAGAGAGGAAAGGTATTGTAGTTATGGATCGTGTGCACATTACGGAGCGGAGACATTAACAACAACCCAGTAATGGAGAGTTTACTGCTCTGCCCGCATCTAGCTTCATTAAAAAATGATAGACTTTCCTTAAACCTTTTCTATCCACTGTGCCAGCTTCTAAATGGATCACTCTTAAGACTGCAAGCTACGCATGCTGCAATTCTGGCTTTTATAGCTTCACTGAAGATGTATAAGCAAGAAGGGGTCAGTTCATGAAAGATAGGATTTTATACCCACCCTATTTAGAGCACATGCTCAGCAGTTGCAGTACTGTGACAGGGCATCTTCTGCAATTAAACTCTGATGTTTTTCAACGGCGTCTCATCTGACTCTGGTTGGCTCGATTATCAGTACTGTGTGTGCTGCACAAGTCTAGCCAAGGGGTTTGGACCAGGTTGCATGTCTAGCCAGGCTTTCTATAGCTCTTTTCTCAAACTATGTCTTGAACCCCCAAGGGTCTGCATAACTTTTCCTGGTGGGTCACAAGCAGTGGTTCTCAAGGCACCCTTTTTTAGATTTAAGACACCCCTCAGAAAATGCCAGCTCTTAGTTTTCACTTGTCTCTTGATTATGGAGAAATAATAGAGCAATTCTTTTATTGCAAACAACTCAGAACTTAGCTGGATTTCTATTTGAAATCCCTGGGTTTGTCTTGTGAATCAGGTGTAGGCGTTGGCTGCGGCACCCTGATTGAGAATCTTTGGTGCAGACTGTGGAGATTAGCCCATCTTGCACTGGCAGCTGGAAAGAGCATGACAGACAAAAGATCTCTCTCATACAGAAATCCAAGGGATTGGAATGAATGACAAGGAGAACCAGTGATATTCAGGTGCTTCTCGTTACCTCTCATTCATCCTAGAATAAGATGAGTTTGCACTTCCTGAGAGGAAGGAGGCACTCTATGGATGTTCGAGAAATCTGGGCTCGATGCCCACCTTTGTTTCATGTGACCCTGGCACGTCACTCAACCGCTCTTTGCCTCAGTTCCCCATCTGTAAGATATAGCGAACAGTATTTTTCCCCCTGTGCATCTGATTCTCCATTTTATGCTGGAATAAATTAGGAATGAACACAACTGGAGTTAATGGAGTTACACTGGCCAAAAGATGTATAAGGGTGGGGAGCATAAACTCTGTTAGCCCCTTGGGAATCTATGTAGCTTGTAAGACCCTCAAGGCATGGAGCGCCTCTTCCTAAACCACGTGTGTACAGCGTCTAGCATGGTGGCATGCTGGATTGCAATGGAATCACTAGGCATTACCATGCTGTAATAATAGCTGTCCTGCTCAATGTTGTCTAAGGATAAGATCCAAGGAGGCAACTGAGGAGGCTCCAACTGAGGCAGTACAATGTCTGTCCTCAGCTTACTGATTCAGGGAGACAAAGTTAGGGCCCTAGGCTCAACTATTCAGTCGATGGGGAGAGTTGAGGATCTCGGAGAGCCAATCTATTAAATGCCATGTGCTCAGCAGGGAGCTGCCTACAGGTATACTGAGAGGCAATGCTGGGCCCAGGGGCACGCTGAAACTCCTGCCCATCTGGAGCTAAGACTAGGGCTGCACATTAAGTGCTATGTCTACTTGGGACTCAGAGGCTGGAGCCCTCTCCAGAGAGCAGGTACCTAACTGAGCAGTGTTTTCTGTCTGTGCAATATTTGATGGGGCCCCTATTGTCACTTCCCAATGTATTGCAGTCTAGTGGTTGAAGCACTCCCCAGGAAATAGGAGATTTGTGTTCTCCTACCCTGAGAGGATTTGAACCCGTCTCTCATGAGCCTGGCTTGACCCCCAAGATGTCAAAGAAGGCTCCCCCGTCCTTCCTGTTTAAGCTGGGGCAGTGCATGGCCACGAACGCACGATTCTCGGGGAGACTTTATACACAGAGCATTAGACAATCATTAGATAAAAGCAGACACACTCAAGGCTAATAACCCTGGGCATCTTACGTGGTTTGCAGTCACCACAGTAGAGGTTTCCTGGACTTTGTTTTTCCAAACTTAGGCAACTACACGCCATCTACAACTTATTTTTAAGCACATAACTCGCCTCGCTGGATCTCATCCTAAAAACTTGACATGCAGATTCATTACGGGATATGTTTTGAGACATTAAGTATCGTCTCAATTAACACCTGTGCTACACTCATTCATACTTAAAAGGACATGTGCTCCCAGCATAATGCCTGTAGACTGAAAATACTTTCCCCTGTGTTGTCTTTCAGGCAAGAGAATGAGAAAACATTGACAGTTGTCTGTGAATTCCTGCCCAAGGCATTGTTCGAACCTTTACTATTTAGAGCATTTTGGAGCGAGTCACCAAAATCTGCATTTCATCTGAGCATCTATTTTCCCCATAATTTGCTTTTGTTGGGGCTTTTAGATATTTCTTTCCCTGGAGACTGCTATTTGGATGACTGGAAAGGAGCACAGTCAGTCAGCTTAATTTTTCAGCTTCCACAGTAAATGTCTGTGGCAAAGGTCTGGGATGTTATTCAATTATAACCGATGTCCTCTGGCCTGTTCATACACACCGAAAGGGCAGAATTCTTCTATTGGAGGATTTTTAATATTCACCAAATTCTAATTCAAAACCAGAGAGGAAAAAGTAGAATTGGAGTCATGCATCAAAATGCCAGCGCCTGTGATAGTCAAAGTGGGTTCAACTTTTACAGAAACGGTTGCACCACTGTGGTGTTTTTAGGGATTTTTTCCACTGATTTTTGCATTTATCTTACTGGATGCATTACTAGACTGTAAAACCTTGCTCCTTAGCAGTATATTAAATATAGCTGCCATCACCTGAATACTAAGATTGGTGCTACATGAATGCTGTGGGCAGATACTGACCTATAAATAAGCATCCAAAATAACTGCACATGGGGGCTAATGTCCCAGCAGAGTGCATTTGGAGAATACTAAGCTTTTAGATCAACTTTAGTTGGTGAACTAATTTAAGAATGAGCAGGATGAAGTTACTGTTCTCCTTTAATACTGTATTTCATCATTACTTCACAGTGTCCATAATTACTTCCTCCTTTAAAAAGATGTGAGCAATGATTTCATAGATTTCATAGCCATTAGGGCTGGAAGGGACCTCGGGAGATCATCGAGTCCAGCCCCCTGCCCAAAGGGCAGGAAGTCAGCTGGGGTCATAGGATCCCAGCAAGATAACCATCCAATTTGCTCTTGAAGGTTTTCAATGTAGGTGCTTGAACCACCTCCGATGGCAGGCTGTTCCAGACCTTGGGGGCTCGGACAGTAAAGACATTCTTCCTTATGTCCAGCCTGAATCTCCACCAAAAAGAAATCTCCCCCTGAACAAACTTGCTTCCCAGCCATTAGTCTCCGCTGTGATTGTCAACATGTTGCATCACATCAAAAGTATTCTGGAGACCAGTGCCGATGTGTGGTCCCTAGCCTGGGAAGCACTGCTACACAACAATATTCCTTCCTTACAGCAAATATCAATTTACAGCTTCAGAGCCTTGGTTAAATGTTAGCTCATGATCCCCATGATGTAGCTGAACACTGTCATTCCTATTTTAAAACAGCAGGAAAGAGATATATCTGCCTGGGGCATGGAGAATAAGTACTACAAACAATCACATTATGCGCTAAGTTAAGGTACCAGTTAAAAAATGTAAATCTGGCTTAAAACAAACATAACATCAGTTTCCCTCCTATATTTGAAATTGCTGGGAAGTTTCAGGGCTGTTGTATGCTGTATCCTTTACACGCCTGCTTCAAGAGCTTAAACAGCAGGGACCTGATAAAGAATCCATATAACAACAATGCTGAGAATGCGTTGCTTCCCACCCATTTCATTCCAAAAAGTACAAAATAAATTTGCCTGGAAGCCTGGTTCAGAGCTACAAGCTTTTGTAGACAACAATCTATTTCCTCAAATGACACAACAAAATGTTACTATGGTTTAGGACAGTCTGGGCCTTGCTTTTAGAAGTGCTGGACACCAGCATCTCCAAATGAAGTCAGAGGGATCTGCAAATGCGCAGGCACTCTGCTTCTCAAACCGGTGCAGCAGATTTACTCCTTGAGCTCTGAATGAGTCCTGGGCTTGAGATTCTGCAGTTCCGATTGGTGGAGCCCATCCACCAATCAGAAGCAAGCAGAGAAAGCAAGGCCATGCCCTTTCCCCGAAGGCAGGGAGCAAGGAGCAGTTTGGACCTGGTTCGAGACTGCGCCCAGCCAGGTCCGGAGAACTTTGGGGGTGGAGCCCCTGAAGCGTATAAAAGGGGAGCGTGCTCAGCATGTGGGAGACAGAGACATGATAAGGGATGGCGAGGAGAGACGAACTTCGGAGACAACTGTCCTCGGGACCCCACCTGAGCCTTGACGGTGTGCGGATCGGTGCATGGTGATCAGGCTCTAGGAGCCGCTCGAGGCGGCTTGAGCCTGTGAACTCGGCAAGCGGCTGGGTAGCTGGCGTGTACATCGGCGCACAGGGAGCCAGCCCTGGGAGCAGCTTGAGGCTGCTCAGGCCCCAACAGTGCGCAGACTGGCACGTGGAGAGCCAGTCCTTGGGAGCAGCTTGAGGTTGCTCAGGCCCCACCCAGTGCATGGATCGGCACATGGAGAGCCAGCCCTGGGAGCAGTTCGAGGCTGCTTGGGCCCCACACAGTGCACAGATCGCCACACGGAGAGCCAGCCCTTGGGAGCAGCTCGAGGATGCTTAGGCCCCACACGGTGTGCAATTTGGCACATGGAGAGCCCACCCTGGGAGCAACTCAAGACTGCTCAAGATAGCCCCGGCTCTAGGCCAAGTAACAGGAACTCTATAGTGTGGCTTCACATTAAACTAAAAGAGCCCCAGTGCCCAGATCAGGGCCCAGGAAAGGGAAGGACCCCCGGTGTAAGGCCGGGGTACTGGAGCCAGTAAGGGCTCAGCTCCCATGGGAGCGCCCTGGGTGCCCAATGTGGGGCACCAGGCCATTGAGGGGAGCCAGAGGCACCGCCAGAGAGAGGTCCTTGCAGGACTGGCTACCAGGGGATGAGCCTTGGCTGCTTCAAAGCAGAAGTGTGAGTTACTGAGGAAGTGGGTGCCGCAGGGGAGGTGGGCTTGGGAAAGGAGGGCCTTCATTGTGGGAGGTGGCGTGTCCACATCCCAGGGCCCTAAAGCGAGGGGCTCCAAGAAACACCCCGTGAGGTGCTGAGTGCACCCCATATTTTGTGATTGTTGTTGTTTCATGTTGTAGCGGTTAATATAGTTATGGGTATTCCTTAGGGGAGTTTATATGGGTTTATCTGTCTACATTGTCTATATGTGTTTATTGCCTATTATTGGAACATACCTGTATTGTTGCCTGTGTATGTATATGGTATTGCTATCTCAACTTACCTGGGTTATTTAAGTTGATCCTCATATGCGTTTATTGTGTTGATGCCTTGATTACCTGTTCCAATGTGTTAATGCTTGTTTCCTGCAGGAGGGGTTAATTATTGTATATGCTGTGAGCCACCCGGTTTATGTCTTTATAGTCCCTAAAAGTGGTATAATATGTTGATTGCAGGTTATTATATGGTGTCACATGTTAATTTTACTGTAAATATTTCATGTTCCTTATTTATATTTATTTATTGTAGCACTAAATTCGTATATAGTTAAGTGCTTGGTCTCGGCCTGGCTCTGTAGAGAGGAGAGGGAACTGCTCCCAGGTGGCAGGCCCCTCTTTCAGCACCTGCCTGACCACCATCCCTTCCATTGGAGGACAGGGCACACCAGGTGTACCCATGCTCCACTGGGCACCCAGAACCAGTGGCTGCTTGGCAAGTCACCTCTCTGTGCCTTGGTTGCCTCCTGTCTAAACTGGGATCTGCCACAGGAGTATTATGAAGCTTAATCCACTGTTGTGTGCAATCTATTTAAAGTCCTGGGGGTGAAGGTGCTGTGAGAATAATCAGCTGAGGAGAGGATGCCAGGTAGGAGGTAAAACAAGGATCTCAAGGATGCTGTTCATAAAGCTCATGGTTTGTATTAATCCATATCACCTGCCCGCTGTAAAGAGAAACAACCTCTGATAAAACATAGTGAACAGGGGGAAAAAATGACCTTTGTACATATTTTAATTAATAGGAAATGATGTTTAATAAAACCACAAATATTATTTTTTGAAGAAGAATCCATGCAGCCATTAATAATAGGTCAACTAACAATAGCCACAAAGGAAGATATGGGGATCTGCTTCTCCTCTGTCTTACGTTATGATATATCAGGAGTAACAGGCTGTGGACAGACATAAAATTGTGTCCTGTGGGCAGACGTACAAAAGTCGGCATCAGCAGAACCGATGGGACTTTGTTGGTCTCTTCCTCCACCTGCAGAAGTAGAGCTAAGCCCTCACAATGCTAAATGTGAATTTATACTAGTATAAGAGTGGACAAATGAAACAGGTAAGAGTGAGCTTAGTAAACATACATAATTTAAAGCTGGTATTATTTTTTTCTCTCTCCAGACCTGCAGTAGGAATCAGCAGTGTTATACTGGTGCGAAGGACATGTAAATGAGGGGAAAAACAGGTGCAATAAACTATTAGTCTCCACCAAAGCACAGCACTCGATTCATGGCCCTGCCTATACGCTGTGCTCTGCATGTGCCATTAAGCCTGACAGGATGTAATGCTCTATTTGCTACAAGGAAAGTTTTGATAATTTCCTACCTGCTTTGCCTGCATCTTCCTGTATCACAGCCTAACCTGGGGGAACCCAGAAAGCTGGGCTGGAAGTGCCCACGAATAAGTCCCAGTTGGCTCTGAGCGTTTCCTTGTGCTGAGATTCAGGAGATTTGGGTTTTGTTCTTGGGTACCAGGGGACCTTGGGCAAAGCATGTCCCTACTCTATGCTTCCCCTTTGGGCAGGGAGCGTGAGCGTGGACTGGGGAGGAGGGGTGTGGACAATGTCTAACACAAGGTGGCCACAATCCCAACTGAAGCTGGTAAAAACTCCTGAAAACAAACACGCGCTTGTGCAACTTCCCTCTGTTTCTTTGTGCTCAGTCCTGTCCCCTATGAAATCAATGGCAGAACTCCAGAGCAGTCCCATTGTCTTGGATGTTTTAAATAAAAAGTCCTGCTCTGATGTTTATGTATTCAGATGTGAGGTGTGACCTTCCAGAGGGGGAAATGGAGGGCAGGAAGAGTGGAGCTTGCAGTGCTAAAGGGCAGAGCTGCAAGCCTTTTTCTCGCTCCTCAGGCCCATTAGCCACGTCATTTGTAGGCCTAATTAATCAATTAACCTAAGACATTCAAGCCAAGGTCAGATTTTCCAGCTGTGCACAATAACTGTGGATACTCTGCTAATCTCTCCAGCCGAGACTGTGTTTTGAGCAAGCTTTTCCTTTTAAAGGCTTTGAAACGTTAAAGTTGGCAGGTGAAAAGAACAGTCCTTACAACAGTCCTGCAGCAAAGAGTTTTCTTCACTGGACCTGGTGCTGCATCCAGCCCATATTATCTTCCTTCAGCAGCTCAAGCCTGTCAAAGAGGCCTCCCAAAGTCAGCTGCCACTGCACACGAGTCCAAACATGTGCTTGGATGAATCAGTTTGCTGCTGAGGTTTTCGTTCAGTTCCAAGCCTCCTGAGCGAAAGTCAAGCAGGGCTTAATGGCTCAGGGGACCAGACAGTAGCAATGCTAGTTGTAGGGGAGCAACTTCAAATGGTGGCATGTGCTGGCAGGGCAGAGGTGAGGCTGGGGCAGGCTGGGAGTGTGCCGATACAGCCAGACTATGCTCAGTAGAGTAGGTGTGGAGCACTTTGGGTAAATCTGATATCTTGTATCAGACCAACTCAAATAGTTGGAAAAATTCTTTGCAAGCTTTCGGGTACAAATACCCTTCATCAGGCTGAGGAAGCATCTGCAGTTGGTCTGTGCTCTTCCTGGGTGGAGTGAATAGTAAAGAAGCCAGAGGCTGGTATGCATGCAAGAAAGCCCCAGCATGGTGGCACCTGCAAAGGATACTGGGTGCCCTCTAGGATGACCACCAGCCTCTGCGGCATAGGAAGGTGAAAATAACATCAGCCAGAACCAGCTTTGCCAAGTTTGGCCTGACACGCTGTACTTATTGTTAAGGAAAGAATTCCAGGATCTCCGGCTTTTCATAATCCTTTGGCCACAAAATTATTCCCTGCACTAAGAAACTGTTCAGTGCTGCCTCTGCTTTGAATTTGACAGCAGGGCAGGACTTGCAAAACCAGAGCTAGGTGTGGCTCTGTATGTGGTATGCAGAGGAGGGCAGCCTGGGGAGAGCACCAGCAGTCCAGGAGGCTTTTGCACTGTAACTTGTGGAAATACAATGGCCAGGGGAGGAAAAAAAACATGCAGGCAGCATATGCTGCAAGGAGTTCAAGGGCACCAAGGCTGAAAGGAGAATTACAATGCTCTGTGGTTAAGTCAGGGGTGAGAGAGGGAAGACAGTTGTGGAGTATGCACAGCAATCACAGACAACTGGGCTGGCAGAACTAGGTTCCCAGTTAGCTAACACTTCTATTCTGGTTCATTTTCCTGTGCTGGGGGATTAGCTCCAAGTCGTCAAACAGACAAGCTCTGGCATAGGCACTGACTTTTATTTTTGCTGGGGGGAGGCTAAGATGTGAAAAGTTTCACACAAGCCTGAAGCCTAAGCGGGGGGCAGGGTCCTTGGGCCCCCACATACTCAGCACCTCTGATTTCTGGGCACCTCTGTTCTCCGGGTGCTGCTGTGTGTAACCCAGAGGTGGGATGGCTTTTTTGGCTCAATCTGACGTGGTATCACCTGTCCAAGACATTCCTGCCTTCTGGCTCATGCATTTGCTTGCATGGTGTGAGCACCTTGCTTTCCTACCTGACAGGCTTTAGTGCCAAGCTGAATTTAGGATTTAATAATAGGGAGCAATGAGAATCGGTGTATAATATTATACATGTAATTACAAGCGGGATGCAGGGACACAGCTGTTTTTCATATGCTATGGCTTTCTAAAGCCTAAGCAACACTAAGGGAGGATCCAATTCTGGCAACCTCCAGTCTGTATTTTGAACCAGAAAGCCAGTTCCTGCACTGTAGCCATGTTGTGCCAGTGCAGAATGACCCCACAGCCAGTATCATTGCTGCCAGGGGAAAGACAAGACCCCCAATAAATGACATTATATTGATGGGAGTGTGAAAGAGGGTGAATGTTACAAGTGATCTGCAAGTACCAAAATCAACACTCTACTGAAGTGGGGAGTAGGGGGAAGAGGTAGAGGGGATATTGGTGCTGACTTCTGGCAACTAAGTTAAGAGGGGTACCCATAACACAGCGGCTAAAAACAACTCAATAATTCATATTGTGTCTTATAACTTTTTAGGGAGCTGGTTTCTGTACCAGTGTGTGCCCAGCATGCTGTGACATCACAGCCCAGACATCACCGGAGCCTGTTCCCAAGGTCCATATAGGGGCCACTTTGCAAATGTTGCCATATGTGGTTGTGGCAGAGCACCTTTGGGGTGCTTGCCATGTGGCAGGGGCTGCAGTAGGCTGGGGCCCAGCCCAGCAGGGAAGGCAGCCAAGCGAAGCCCCCAAATCTCATTCTAAGTGGGGAGGTGTGTGGCAAAGCACCTTTAGGGTACTCGCCACTTGAGGGCTCTCATGGGCTCTGAGGAGAGCCTGCTTTGGAGGAGCAGCCGGGGAAACCTCCACCAGGTACCATTTTAAGGGCGAAGGTGTGTGGCAGGGCACTGTGGGTGCCTGCCACTTTAAGACCGGAGCTAAGCACCTAGCGAGTGCTTGATTAAGGCAGCCATTTTAGATCTCTGGCTGCCTATATAAAGAGTTCAGTTCCCTGCTGGCTAGGCAGGTAGTAACATTGTCTGGCTGCAAGGCTCCGTAACATCCTGGAGCTAAGGGAGGAGCTATAGGGGATGGATTGGAGGCTCCTGGTCCTGGGCATGACCTAAAACTGCACCCTGCCAGTAGTGGGTGGCCTGGTGGGGCTCTCAGTGGTGTGGGAGCGCCCAGGAAATGCCAGGCCCATTAGCACCCCAGTGAAGGGCAGGTAGGGGTGCCTTAACCCCAGCCCTCACCTTTGGGTGGGTTAAGTAACACTGGAGATAGTTGAGGGCCAGGCACGGCTGAGGCCACCTGAGCCCTGTGGGGTGCAAGACCCCGAGGAGGGAGAGTGAGGCCAGGCATGGCTACGGCCATCTGAGCCCACTGGGGAATGAAGCCCTGTGGAGCCCCAGTGAGGGGGGCAGAAATGAGTAGCCCCACAAGGGGGCAGTGTGGAGCCCCGAGTGAGGGGATAAGAATGCCCTGGTGAGGGGTGGCCCCAGAAATGCGCGGAGGTGAAGAGCCCCTAGTGAGAGGAGAGGGTTATGAATGTGTGTGTGACTGAGGCCTGACGGCACGGCCTAAGCTTGGTACGGCTGTAGGCCAGGAGCACTATAACATCTGGATTCCATCTGCGAGGCTTGGGCTGTGGTGTAGGGGAGGTATGGAGCCATAGATAGTGCCCCCTGGCATCAGGGCACAAATGGGCAGCCTCCTGCCTTAATTAACATCTTAATTAATTAAGAACAAAGCATGGCAGGTGAGTCAGGTGGAGGGCGTGCCCAAAGGCAAATAAATGGGGAACCTTAGCACTGTGGCTAAGCAGGGAGTCCCACTTCGCCACAGTGGCCAAGAACATTTACAAACCAGCACAATGCTATGGTGGTCCTCCAAGAGAGCTGGGATGTGATAGCAGAGTAATCTGGAGACCTCAAAGCAGAATGGAAACAAGAAGGCTGACTTTTGGAGACTGGATAGGCACCTGTTGGAGACTGGATAGGCACCTGGCTGGAGTCTTATGATCCTTGCCACCCCCAGTGCTCCTTCCTGCCCATGGCTGGGGGGTCGGACTAGATAATCTGTCTAGGTCCCTTCTGACTCATTGCTTCTATGATTCTATGATTTTTCCAGCCCCTAAAAAAATGCAAGGTAACTTCTAATCCTGGTGGTAATCACCCAGCGTACCCATAATACACTCCTCCAGTCACTTGCAAATTTGAGTGCCAAAAACTGGACTTCTTGTTGGATTCAAACACCAGAATAAGTGGCTGGATTTTCATTGGTACTGGGAAGCTAGTTTCCACTGGAGTGAATAGGATAGGTGCTTAAATTTAGGTTATCAGTGGCCTTAGGATCATAGGAAAGTAAGGCTTTGTGGGTCCTCACAGATCATGTAGCCCAGTCCCCTCGGATCAAGGCAGGATCATCCCTGACTAAACCACTCCAGCCAAGTGTCTGTGTAACCTGCTTTTGAAAGTTTCCAGGGGTAGAGATTCCATAATTTCTCCAAGTAGCCTGACCATCCTCAAAGTCAGAAAGTTCCTCCTAGTCTCCAGCCTAAATTTCCCCTGCTGCAATTTGAAGCTGTTTGCTCCCAGCCTTGCCCTCTGCAGTGTGTGTGTGTGTGTGTGTACACGCTGATATAAATTACTATTTTTTAATTCACCACTTACCTTTGCAATTTTCCGGCTCTTCCAAATTAGCTCTCAACTGCAGTAATGCAATCCTGATGGTAGACCCACCCCACTGCTTTTGAATTTCCAAGTGGTAAAGGAGCGTAGAGGCTGTTGGAAAGAAATCAATTGCTTGAGGACAGGAGGGATATAGAAAGATAAGAACAACAAGCTCATACTAGTACGAGCTTCTGCAAGGAGATGGGGGCGGTCAACTTGTCTCACTACACAAGTGTTGCTTTATGATACCGCCCTAATTCGGAATGTTAATTTAGCACTCACTCCCTTTTATCCAGTTTCTGTCTCTGCGAGACTCTTTTTCACACAGCCAAAAGGGACTCCTATTACTGCATTTCTGTTTCCCCAGGCACTTTCACATCATTTCTTCCTCCACAGATGATATTAAATCCAATAATAAATGACAATTCTTTTTTAGCATATGCTACCCTCGAGATATGAACTGCATTCAAAATTATTTTCCCCTAGAGAAAAGTAAGGCAACTGAAGAAATAGTGGTAATAATACCTTACCTTGACTGAGCTCCTTTGATCCTGAAAGATCTCAAGGAGTTTTAAATTGCCTGCTCCCAAATCAATCAAACCATAGAAGCAGTCCTATCCAAGTCATGGCGCCAACCGTGGAAGTCAGGCTCCAAGGACTAGGTTGAATGTTTCTGGGAATTTCCTTCCACAAAAATGATATTAGCTCTTTAACACTGCACGGCTTTCTTGCCTGATACTTTCACAGAGGAAGGGGGAATGTAAGGGGGCAGAATATCGCTACGAGACCTGGAATTCAGCCAGGACAACAGTGCATTTGTGAAGAGTCATCTAGCATCTAAAGGGCTTCATCCTGCAAGGTTTTGGGCCAGTGGAGTGCTTTAGCCTATGTTTAACCTTAAGTGTATGAACAGGTCCTCAGACACCGGTGATGGCTGTGGTTTAAGCCCACTGGTCTTCATTTACTGGGCAAGAATGAGAAGCACTCCATATCCTGCTGGTTGGGGCACTCAGCTGGGAGTAGGGAGACCTAGGTTCTCTTGACTATGCAAGTGTTTTATAGAGAGTGGAATGGCTTCAGCAGGAAAGGCCGCGCATACTTCCCTGCACCCTGCTGGTTAGGGCACAGGGGATCTGGGCTCCACCAGGAAGAAGAGGGATTTGAACCTAAGTCTTCCACATCTTAGGTAAACGCTCTAATTTCTAGCCCATTGGATAAATGTGGGGGCAGGAGACATCTTTTGTGTAGGGTTCAGAAAATATCTCCTCCACACATGAATGCCGTGTGCTCCCGGAGGCTGGGGCGGCATGGTGACTGCCTGCAGGTGGCGGCAGCGGTGGCGGCGGCAGGGGTATGGCGGCAGCAAGTGGGGAGCTCCTGCAGGCGGTGGCAGCGATGCAAGGGGAGAGGGGTAGAGAACACCAACCAGCGGTTGGCGACCACCCACACATACTGCCGGCAGTGTCAGTGGCAGCCAGTGGTAATTTGGGGACTGACCGCAGACACTGCCAGGGGTGTAGGCAGTGGGGTGGGGGGAGATGAGCAGCGACCACGACATTTTTTGCAGGGGTTGTGCCCGCATGCACCCCCTGCATGTTGCCAATGCCTCCACAGGACCTGCTTTTAAATGCCAGCAGTATGAATGTCCGAGGTGCAGGCATCAGCTAAATGTCTTGCTGCTCAAGGCTGTCAGGCTTTAGACAGCTGCACGCATGCCCAGTGTGTCTGCATATGCTTAGGAATATTTAGGGCCACGAGGTGACTTGGCCTAAATGTACAAGGTGGTGCCAAAGTGTTGGGCTTAAGTGCCTAAGGTAAGTCTACATAACACAACACACTACTGTCCAAGCTACTAGCAAAGACACTAGCTCACACATTGATGTCTACACAGCGTAAGGCACTATTGTGCAGAGATACCCAAATAAGCTTTCTTCTCACTAGCTCTAGAGCTGGTAGTGCAATGCCACACCAGGCTAATAATCCCTGCCTTTCAGCTGAGCTAATTATCCGGCATGCAGCACTCGACTATGATTACACTGCTTTGGGTTCTGGAGACGGTGTGTGCAGAGTGAGCTCAAGCATCTGCCTTGTGCAGACTCATACTGCATGCACAGACCCTAAAATTCCCTTCCAAATCTGGCTCTGTCTTCTCTAAAGGATGGATAACTGCTTTCTAATCTAGTCATATGAGCACAGAAAGGCTGTTCTAACCATAATGCTTCTCAGATGAGTCTAGGACGTGTCTGCTAGATTGGCCCATCCACGAAACAGAATGTCTCCCTTTTAGGAGGGTGAAATATAACACACGGGGAGGGGGTTAGTACAAAAACGTGAAGGTATCTGCTTTTTCTTACCAAATTAAATGAATACATCAAGCCTGTGTGTGTACAACACAGCCCACACCTGACATAAGCATCTTTGGTAGACTCCGTAACAGTCTTGTTTATTGGAAAAAGGTAAGTGATAATGTCTATGTTACCAGACTAAAAAAACCTGTATAAAAACCTCTGCCCTTTGGAGAACCATAGCCCTAAGCTGTTCCTCTCCTCTTACACTGTTTGCATGGAAAATTTTACTTCTCATTCCAAACTTCCAGCCAATTTTCTTTCTTTTTTTAAACCCCTTTACTATACTGCTCCTAGGTAGTTCTAATTGCTGCGGCAAGGTTTCCTGAGCAGCCTGGCTCCTGGGTGGAAATTCAAGTGCAAAAGGAACTACAAGTAAATAAGGCTGTCTGTCCAGTTTGTGCTTTTTAGATGCTAGCAGTTTATTTCACAGGCTCTAATAGAGGCATCTTTCTGAAAATCTGCTTTCATAAGTGGCTTGACTCTCAAATCAGCCATCCTCCGAGTCCAAGAGGTTGGGCTGGCAGTGTGACAGGCTCTTATAACTAAGGCTTCTGTAAATCAGATGACTCTCCAAGTCATTTGATGCTTACAGCCAGAGTCTGCTGAGTCACACAGATGGAGGTTACATAGCCTCAAGTTAATTGGGCAAAATGAATTACAGATGAAATGTGACACAGGCATGGATAGGGAGGGAGCGCTCATCAGCTCTCAGAAAGGAAACATACCTTTAAAACAAAATAACCTGGGTGTTAATGGAGTTGCACTAGTAAGGAGAGCCCTAGCACTCCCCTGTGCTACTGTGTGTACCATTTCACTCCATATATGCATTGCTTCAGACTACCTATTATTACTAGTATCATTATTTGTACTGTCGCCACACAAATAGGCCTGGACCGAGTTGGGGACTCTATTTTGCTAGTGATGATTCAGAAACTTTAAGACTGGAAGGGAGCATTGTGAGGATCAGGTCTGAGCCTCTGCAGATCACTTGGGCCAGGGAATGTCACCCCGTGATTCCTGCATCAAGCCCAATCACTGATGGCTGCGTGAGAGCAGATCACTTCAAAGATTTCCAGGCTAGATTTCAGGATTTCAAGGAATGGAGAATCTGCCATGTCCCTTGCTCAGCTGCCCCAATACTTAATTCCCCTTACTGGGAACACACTGTGCTTTATTTCTAGTTGAAGTTACGTAGTTACATCCTCTCACCATCCTGGGTCCTGCTATGAGAACAAATTAAAGCGCTCTTCAGTAATAGACAGTACCTGTCCCATAGGACACCTTGACCTGCACCAGATGTCTGCTCTCAGATGGGTGCTAATTTGCATGCCTTGGAGCAGACTCAATTAATCAAGTTTGCTGGAGCATGTTAATTAGCATGCTCCAGCAGCCTCCGCAGCTCACGTATTCAGTGTCCGCACACTTCAAAATGGTGGCGAGGCACTTTAACTAAAGCTCGTTGAACAAGCTTTAGTTAAAGTGCCCCCACTGCCATTTTGAAGTGCAGGATGCTGAATACATGTGATGCTCTTAGAGCTGCTCTAATTAAAGTGCCCCCTGCTCCGCCCTGGAGCATGTGTAAAGACACCCATAGAATTTACAGTATAAAATACAGAGGGAGTAGGTTTTCCCCTACAAAAGCTCATGGCTCTCTTTCAACCAGTTAGTCTCTAAGACTGTGATTCTCAACCCTGGAGTGCCAAGAGATCCCTTTAAGAGTGCTTGGAGGTGCCAGACACTGTTAGCCCCGCAAATACCTACAAACAATTCACAAAATAAACCCAGACATTTCAAATAGGAATCCAGAGTGTCAAAACCATTCAGACCTGTTGTAATCTTCCTGAGTTATCTGCAATAGAAGAACTTCTCTATTATTTTTCTATAACCCAGAAATGAGTGAAAGCTAGGAGCTGGCATTTTCCATGGAGTGCCCTGAGTCTAATGAGGGATGACTTGGGTCTAGTAAGGGGAGCCACCAGTCCTGCCTTCTGCCAATATAAAATAGGCAAGACAGGCAAAGTGGAGGAACAGCCATATTATTGGCACTGTTTAGAGCATTTTAGAGTTCAGGAATGAGATCATTCATTCCAAGCTTTATATTACACTCTAACAAAGTCAGAGTAAAACAGAGAAAGTCAAAATTAAAATGATTCAACCTCATAGGAAAAAAAATTGATATGATCATTTTGGAACGATCATAGTGAATTATTTAGTAATTCGCATTTCACAGTACAGTTTGAAACTTCAACTTTGAGGTGAAAAGAAAATTGGAAGAGAAAGAATTGCTGGTGGAAAAAGAATTCTGTTTTCCAGCTGGCTTAAGTTACTAAGGCCCCCTCTACACATTACAGGTATTGCACAATTAACTGGTTAACTGCACAATTACCTTATGACCAGCTATAGGTGCAAAATACCTATCAAACGATTAAACACCTTTGATTCTGTTTCCCATAAGATTTTCTCAACTAAACTGGAGGGTTCTGGGCTGGACCAGTCTACAGTGAGGTGGGCGGACAACTGGCTTAGAGGCCAATCTCAGAGAGTTGTAATCGATGGGATGGCCTCATCTGGAGGGCCGTCTCCAGTGGTGTCCCCCAGGGATCAGTGCTTGGACCCGTGCTCTTTAACATATTTATCAATGACTTGGATGAGGGAGTGAAAAGCTCAGTGATTAAGTTTGCAGATGATACTAAGCTGTGGAGAAATGCGAGCACATCAGAGGGTAGGGTAAAGATCCAGGATGACCTTGACAGACTGGATTTATGGGTGGAACAGAATCAGATGAGGTTTAACAGGGAGAAGTGCAGGGTTCTTCACCTGGGTAGGAAGAACCTTCATCATAACTACATGACGGGTGATGGTACAGCAGCTGGCACAACATCTGAACGGGACCTGGGGGTCACCATCTATCAGAAGATGAACATGAACCAACAGTGCAATGAGGTTGCCAGCAGGGCAAATAGAACTGCTCCCTCTGGGGTCAAACAACCCTCAGCATACATATAGGCTTGGTGGCAACGGCTTGACTTGCACCACAGCCAAATGGGACCTAGGGGTAATGACTGACCACTGTATGAATATGAGCCATCAGTGTGAGGCCGTGGTCAGCAGGGCAAAAAACACACTGGCATGCATCAACTGATGTCTTTGCATCTGTGTTCCTGGACACGGATACAAGCATGCATCCCAATGGGACTTTAGGTAAGCGCAAGATAGATACCAACCCACCAACTGGTAGTGCTTACCTAGCAAAGGGGCACTTAGTTGGATGTATTTAAGTCAACAGGCCCTGATGATCTTCACTGTAGGGTACTTAGGGAATTAGCTGGAGTCATAGCGGGACCACTGGCACAACTATTTGAGCACTCGTGGTGCTCAGGACAGGTCCTGGAGGACTGGAAAAGGGCCAATGTGATCCCTATTTTCAAGAAGGAGAGAAAGGAGAAACCAGGTAACTATAGCGTGGTTAGCCTCACCTGTATCCTTGGCAAGACCTTTGAGAAAATTAAAGATTATATTTGTGGGGGACCAGCAGGTAAAATAATGCTAAGCAGCAGCCAACACAGGTTCATAACAGGTAGATCCCGCCTGACTGACCTGGTTTCTTTTTACGACTGGGTCACAAAATGCTTGGATGAAGGACTAGAGGTACATGTTATTTACCTAGATTTCAAAAAGGGTGCGACATTGTGTCAAAGGCCAATTCTTATAAATAAACTAAACAGTTGCAGTGTAAATTATTGCACAGTCTGGTGGGTGGAAAATTGGCTTATGGGATGCACCCAGACAGTGGTGGTGGATGGGTTGGTTTTTGCCTGGAGAAATGTGGGCAGCGAAGTCCCCCAAGGCTCTGTCCTGGGATGGTACTGTTCAATATCTTCCTTAGTGTCTTGGATGAGGGAGTAGAAAGTAGGGTGAAGCGGGTCGTATTTGATTTGGATTCCAAATCAGGGACAGTGATTTGATCCGTTTGATTCGGGTCACTGTTCCTGATTTGATTTGGCCAAATCCGAATCTGAAGATTCAATGCTGATTCGGACATAGACACAGCTTTAAAACATTTTTCTACATACCTTGAGGCAGCAGGCGCGGCTAATGATTGCGGTGATGCTGGGGCACATGGAGCATCCCACAGGAGTGTGGGGGGCCCTGCATGTGCTCGGAGGTGAACCCAGAAGTGGACCGGAAGTACTTCTGGTCCACTTCTGGGTCTGCCGGGGAGTGTGCTGGGGGCCCCCCCCATGCCTCCACAGCTTGGCAGAGCCACTTTTCTTGGGTGAAGCTGCTTTCCCGGGCTGCTGCCAAGCTGCCTGCAGGGCTTCCTACAGAGCTGCGGCGCTGCACAGAGCCCGGTGCTTCGCTCCGCAGCTGAAGGGGCAGCTAATCAAAACTCTTTGAAGGAGTTTTAGTTTGCTGTGCCCTAAGTCATTTAAGGCTCATTACACCACCGAATTTCCTACAGTGGCTGGAATAAATGCGCAATGTGCCACCGAGGCGTGCAAACGCCGACACCATTAAAGCAGTGCAAAAGTATTTAGCCTGCTTTAAAGTGTCGTGCACACATGCCTCTTGTTTCAACTACACACGGCCATAGAGAGGGATTATGTATTTCAGATTAGTTTTATATAGAACTGCATCAGGATTGGAAAACTGAATGATCATGGTCTCTAACCTGGTTAAAAAAATCTTAGTGAACACAAAGGAAATACTAAATACTAATATTATGTGTAACCAGCTTAAAAAACAGTGGAGAGGCAAACTGGTAGATCTCCCATGCATAGCGGTTCTCAGCAGTCTTTGTCTCTATTAAAAGCGCATGTGTAACCAGTCTTCATAGGCAACATTGGCTAAAGCACGTTTGTCACAGAGCCTGATTCTGATTCACTGAAGCGCTGTCTGGGGTCTTTTATTCCCTGTCTGTGCCAGCTTGTCCTCATTCAGACTCTCGTCCATTAACATTTGATTTATGAAACCTACATTATGCAGCTGGTTCCAATAAAGGGTAGATATTAATCCCAAGCATAGAGTGCCTCTCCGGTGCCATCAGCAAGCATACACAACAGCTGATGGGAAGTTATGGAGAATTATTTCAAGATGGATGTCTCTTATTTTCTGGGGGCAAGTTCATGTGACCTAGCTTTGAGCTGCAATGCAGGTGAGGAGATTATGTGCTGGGGTCAAAGTGCTGATGAATCGCCATATGCTAGACTGACCGCGACAGCCATAGGGGAGCCTAGTATGTACCTCACCCCCAGACCAGGAGGGAAGGTTTATTTCTGGTGGGGAGGTATGCCCAAGCAAATGCCATGAGTGACATTACACTCCCCAGATTTCCCAAGTGCCTGGGCCCTAAAGCATACACAGTTCCTCCTCTAATTTGCTCCTGCCCAGCTACTCTGGGCAAGGAGGGAGAATGGGCTGCCCTCAGGAGCAGACACAGGCCCAGGGATCAGCAATCAGTGAAAGGGCAGCAGGTCTCCTCTGAGGCATCTCTGGAAATACTGGGCACTTATAGACATGATCCGGGGGAGGGGGTTGGGGGTGTTAATCAATTCTGTCCTTAGCATTTCCTGCTGATTCAGCCGATCTGGAGGCACGCGTCTCCGCACACACAGTGGAGGGAGCAGGGCATCTATTACAGGGCTCTGTATTCAAGCCGGGGGAGGAGGCAGGAATGGTTTCTTTTAGCACCTGAGTCTTTTAGCCCTGAATACCTGAGGGCAGCAGGTGTCCAACAGTCTCAAAGGGTGAACCATGCCTGAGTAGGCAATGGGCATGGGGGGACATCGTCCACCTTCCTGGCTGCGAGGACTAACTTGCCTTTTAATTCATGTACCGGTCTTGTAAAGGTAGGAAAGCAATGCCTTTTTTATCTGCCTTTTACTGGAAGCCAGGACCATGTCACCAGGCAGCTCTTCACCGACCACCAGTTCATGTGCCACGCTCTGCTTCATAATCTCTCAGACTCGGGCCTGCAAGTGAGGCGGTGCAGAGATGCAGTGTCTGGTGGGGGGCTCCAGGAAGGATGATTTCTTCAGCCAGCCCCTGGAGCTCCCTAGCACGCAGGTGCTGTATCTGCCTCTCCTCGGCTGCTCAGGCCTCCCGCAGCCAGGGACGTATCATGATGATCTGGCTGTTTTGATGTCAAGAATGGGTTGTTAGCTGTGGGCTCACTGCCATGTGCAGCATTGCTGTAGGCAATTGGTGAAGTGAATGAAATGCACTTTGTTGTTTTGTCCCCTTCCCTTGGAAAGTGGCACTGGCAGGCTGGAAAAATTTGTCCAGCTCAGAGGAACATCCAAGGCAGGAGGACTGCATACAGCAGGCCCAGCAGAGAAAAAGCCTTCTGTTCCCAGCGGGGCTGGAAATCTCCCAAAGGTTTATGGCAGGCATTGAATGATAGCTGCAGCTGACTCTGCACTCATATGTTCTAGCAAAATTAATGTTCTTTTCCTTGATCCTGCTTTAAGTGGTGAATTTCTTGGGGCACTTACTAGGTCTCCGGCTGTGTGGGTACAGCACGTACAACACCATTGGCACCGAGCATATAATGACAGGGCTGTTCCCTCCACATGGTGATAGTCGCATCAGAGGGTAAAAACCTGATGTGCCTACTATGGACCAGACCCTGGCAGATGACACCCACCTTTTTAGGGGGAAAATAAACTCTATTAGGTGCCTTTCAGGACATTCCCTCCAGTATCACCTCTTTGAGAGGGAGGGTTTGCCTTCCTCCTGGAAGAAGCAGCATCTCTGATTCCCAGCAAGCCCCACTGATCCCCCTCAAAGTTTAGACAGAGGTCAGAGAGTTTGTCAGAGGCCAGGGCCATCCATGCGCAAACCCTATGGTGCTGCACTGGCTTCCAGATATCTTTAAGCAGCTGCTCCCAGGTCCTCGGCAGTATGTCACCATGGGGATAATGCTTCAGGCCTCTGCCTATTGTTGGGTGTCCCTGATATCTCCCTCCGGAGGATGATTTCACTGAATGTGGGCTGTATCACCTCAGTGGCTAAGCAGCTAGTGGATCAGAAACTGGTAAGAAATGCCTGTTCTCCTTATTCCCCACTTTTTTTCTATCCACTCTCCACTGGGGAAGCTGTAGGACCTGCAGGGGTGCTCTACTGGGTTTAAGGAAGCGAAGAGAGTCAAGTCCACAACAAACAGCTCTGGTTCGTCTGCAGGAATGCTGAGATCCATGCGCAGAGGGTCCTTTCTATGCACAGAGCTACAAACGGGATTTTGCTTTCCTAGCTGCTGAAGAAGGGCAAACTCCCATAAATAGCAAGTAGCATAATGCCAGACATAAGGCTGAGTAAAACAGTGTAAAGACTTCAGGGCTTTGACCCACATCCTTTTATGGGTCTAACATAAGAATTACACTGTTCACAGCACTTTCCAAACATTCAAGAGGGGCGTTACCTTTCCCAGCGAGAGACAATACGGTGGATCCCCAAGTCAATAAACTCTAAGCAGGTAAGTCTGGTAATATAAAGCACTACAGTGAAAATATATGGATACATGCACGTGTATATACACACACGCGTGCGCGCACACATGCGCGCACGTGCGCACGTGCACACACACACACACACACAGAGTCTGAAATCAGTCACAAAACTCCTCTGCAGCAAAAATTCTGGTGGGAAGCCAGCAAAAGGTGCACCGTGCTTTGAATATCTGATGACAGGCGAGTCATCGCTCTCACCAGCATGAAATGGAATATGCAAAATGAATGCACCACACAAGATGAGTTTGCAACGGCTCCTCAGATAACTTCATCTAATGAGAACAAACAACAGTTTCTCACTCTGATGTTGCCCCAAAGAGGCATGGAGCATGGGCAGCTATTGTACAACTCAACTGTGTTCAGGTTTGGAGTAAACACCTTGTGAAACTTGATCGCTTGAGGATAACTAATTATAATGTCTTCTGCTTTTGTCTTTTGGGACCAGAGATACATTTCTTGGCAGCAATTACATGTTTTTCAAGACAGATTTCCTGCATATATTCAGGCATGGGCTGTCAGCCACGAATGTGGTGGAGATAAATTTACTCGTTCAGGAAATGATAAAAGGGACAAAGCAAATGATTTTGTTCTTGGAGCAGAGTACCAAAGGGAGCTGTACAACCCAACCGAAAGATAAGGTGAGTTGCAATTCTGTAATAAAGAGGGTAGGAACATGGTAAGGAGGCCAACTTTTCCCCAGTATTATAAGCAGCTCCCACAGGAGTCACTAGGCATTTGAGTGCGCGTGCAGAATTACTGTGAAAAGATTTAGGTGTGGCGGCAGCAGTATCGACCTATACAAGACTGTAGGATTAAGCAGCTCCACCTCCCTCCTATATGATCCCCAGCTTTCCTGGGACAAAACTCAGTGCTGACAGCACCCTCCCATTGCCTTCAGTCAGAAATACCCACTCTCCGCAGGTGTCAAGGCTGACATTGATGCCAAAAAGACATGCCTGGGCCTATGTTGTTACAGCTCTTGGTTGGCAGATTAGTGCAATTGCATTTTGCTGCTCTAACAGCATGAACTGTCAATAGAGCAGTGGTTCTCAACCCTTTTAGACTTGAGATCCCCTCCATAACTTTTGTGAATTGAGCAGCACCCCATTGGGAAAACTAATTTATTATAGTGCTTCCCTGCTTGAATAGGGGCTCGGAAGAAGGATGAGCAGTCGGCAGGGAAAAGCCTACCCTGCAGTGAGTGGGGGTGGAGAAGGAGAAAGTGGAAGCACAGAGTCTGCACTTGTCTTGTCCCTCCTCATGGCACCCTTCAAAGGCTGTCACAGCACCCCAGAGTGCTGCAGCACCCTGCCCCGCTTAAGAATCACCGCAGTAGAGACTGAGACCAGAACTGAAGCCCATTGGAGCGAATAGAAAAAACCCAAATGACTTCTGTAAGCTTACAACCAACCCCCGCAAAACCTGAGTGAAGGGTCTAGCTCTATAAGCTGGTAGCAGTAGCAGAGGCTTCTCCTCTCAATCAGTGGTCACCAACCAGTGGATCAAGAGCCTCTTGGAGTTGATCCAAGGCTGGGGTGGGGGGCTGAGTGCCCATGTGCATGCACATGCAGGAGCAGGGGTAAGTTGAGTGGGGCCCAAGCTGGGTGGGACTTACCTTTTGTAGAGATACGCCCCCAAATAATTTTTTTCTCCCTCTACCTTGATCTGCTCCCCCCCACTTTCCTCACCACAGACTTACCTACTGGGGGGGGCATAGGGGGTGTCGGTGGCACATGGTAGATCTTGGGTTACTTTTAAATGCCTTAAAAAGGTTGGAGGCCACTGCTCTAAATAGACTAACCTGCAGGTAGGGACATCATGCACTAGCAGTCATGTGATAAGGAATTCACTTCTGGTAATTTGCAAGAAAGAAAACTGATGTTAGAAATTGAGAGGCTCTTTTGAACCAGGAGCACAGTAGGGCAGTGGAACAGGTTGCCTAGGGAGCTAATAAAAACTCATCACTGGAGGTTTCTATGGACAGGTTAGGCACATACTGGGCAGGGGTAGTTTAGTTATCCTTGCATTGTCTTAGTGCTGGGGGACAGACTATTGTTCTCTTTACATCCTACCAGCCCTGTCCCGTGATATATCTGAGACCTATATCCACTTAGCTCTGTTTTCTCATTCACCCACAACCATAGCTTATACCACTATTTATTTCACTGCAGACTTGTGGAGAGTTGTTTTTCCCCCATATGAGTCTCTTCTTACTTTTAAAGGGAAACCATTAACCCCTGGGGTGGTTTATGGGATTGACAGTTTACATAAGCTTTCTAACATTTCGTTCTAGCCTCCTTTATTGTGCTTTCCTGACACAAACTTGTCAGCCTATTGATAGCTCCACTCCCTGCCTCCTGTCACCTGATAGGCCTGCACCAGGCATACAATTAAAGCAAAGCAAAACAAAACTATCAGTCTTTCCTGTCTGGTCACTGAGGAATTACCAAGCTGCATGAACTTGGCACACACAGCAGGCCCTGGAAATGCAGCCATCCGGCAGCATTCGGCAGGGTTGTAGCCCATTATCTCATGCTTAGCTGTATCTTGGGGATTCAGATTGATGGGAAAAGGGGGAGAGAAGAGGCATGATCTAGGGTTGTGGATTCACTAGCAATAAAAATATAGCATGTTTACATTAAAAACCACCCTCAGCGGATAAGATGAATGAGGCTAGGGGGAAGAAGGGTGGGACAGAGGACTGGTTAGCATTAAAAAACATGACAGGCAAAACTGAGGAACACCTGGCAGTACTTGGGAGGAGAGGCCCCAGTATCAAACACATTCAAACAGCCTGAGCCTGAATTGGTTTAATCTTTGCAGGTTAGTCTGACCTGCCTAGGTTGAACCAGTTTGCAACTGCAAAGACATTCCCTCTGGACTAAAGAAATGCAGGCCTGCAGTGGCTCAGGCTAGAAGTCGGGGGGCACTAGAGCAGCCTTTCCTTCCTTTCCACAATGCTGAGCTGAGGGCGGGGGTGTGGCCAGGTCCCGCAGGATGCTCTGATTAGGGAGGGTTGTAAACCCCCACCCTGCCTGTACGGTCCCAGGCTTTTCCCCGGTTGCTGCTCAAGGGGTGGGAGTGCTCCCAAACCCCAGCCCCAGGCTAGCACTCTGAGGCAAAATGGGTGTGTGCAGTGCCTGCATCTGTTGATAATACTGAGCTTTTCAATCTCCCTCTCCCTGCTTCTTCATACTGCCTGTAACCTGATTGGCAAGGGAGCCAGCAGGGAGCTGATAATACAGCATTTATCAGCCCATCATCAAAACAAAAGCCACTCTCATTAGTTCAAGCTCTTCTTAAACAGCTTTTTCCAAGGAAAGAATGGAGGAATGTAACCATCTGACCTGCTGATTAGCTCCAAAAAGCCCTAAGTGGACACTGTTCAGTCTGCCTGTCTCAGTGAAATTGGAGACACACACACACAGCCACATACTTCTCAGCATTATCTAGCATACTACATGCCTAAGCTCCATGGGGCTGGAGTCCGTGTTGTGGGATATGGGAGGGGGACAGGGGGCATTTCTGCTTCAGTAGCGAGCAGCAGTGTGGGGGAGAGCCAGCCAGACCCTGCTGTGTCTGCAGTCTTTGCTGGAGCTCTGGCTAGGGGGCAGAGGGGTAAGGCCAGCCCCATTCTCTGGAGCACAGAGCCCAGATCAGCCCAGGGCTGAACAGCATCTGGGATGCTGGGGCACTCTGGTTTAACTGAAACCAGGAAGGGGTCTGAGACAGACATTGCATGAACTGCTTGTACCCAAATCAGTTAAGTCTGATACTACATTCAACCAGGTTTATCTTAAACCAGTTTCAGCCATTTTGAAACTGGTTTATGTGCACTGAACTTATGTTGTTTCAGGTTTAAACCAGTTTCTGATCACTTAAATCAGTTTACGTGTAATAGGGTTTAAACCAGTTTCTGATCACTTAAATCAGTTTATGTGTAACTTCTGTCTCTAGCCTTACAGAGCAGAGTGAGCCATGCAGATATCCTGTGGGACCTGAAGCCTAAGAGGTCTCTCTCAAACCTGGGCCCTGCTGGATTCATGAGCCACTTACCACCTCTGCAGAGCCCAGTCCAAAGCAGGCCACTCTCAAAACACATGCAGAAGAGGGGGAGATGCATCACTTCTTACCAAATAGTGCGGTGAATAGAGCACTGACTCTGGATGTGGGGAGCGCTCATTCACATCCCTCCACTGCCTCAGCGGACTTGAATTCACACGTCTCAGGTGAATATCCTAAGTACCAGCCACCAAGTATTCTAGTGCAGGACAGGCTCAATCTCCCCTGTGGAAGCTGGATTAATTAACTATCCATTGGGCCACAGGGAGACAGAATGGGAGAACGACTGTGTAGCCTTACGGTTAGGGCATTCACTTGGAAGGTAGATGTGCCTTCAAGTCTCCTCAAGAAGACATAGGGGGAAGTGAACACAACCCCTGCACACCCAAGATGATTGCTGTAACCACTGGCTGTTGGAAACAAGTGGAGGAAGGCTACCTTCTCAGGCTGTGTTGTGTGCGAAAAAGCTGCCTTGAACATTTAACTCCAGTCCTTGGCTGGGAAGCCAAAAAAGAAAGCTGAGCCTCCTCACTGGAACGTAAGTCTCTTTGAATGTCCTTGCCCCTTTCCTTGGCATTTTGTAGCTTCCTCTGGCTAGTGTAAGTGGCTCCCTGCTCAGCGTGCTGGCTTCCAGATATCCGGTTCCTAAGTGACTACGTCTCCCTGGCACTGAATGGGAAGCCTGGAGCTGGAATTCAGGGCTGAAGGTGCCATGGAACAGCAGGGCACCAGCTGTGTCCGGTATTCAAGTGCTCAACAAAGTAGCACTTAATTCTTTATTTTTGGAGGTAATGCCTTATCTCCTGTTTGAGGGATGTTACCTGTCCCACCAATTGATCTGTTTTTATTGGCTGATAAATGGAGAACCACTAATATTACAGTTAGGAAAGGGGAGGGAGGAGTGTCTGATAGTATTTGCTATGCCACTGAGAAGAGGAGTTTGGCTGTGGAAAACTGGCTGGCATCAAAACAACAGTGCAGGCTTTTCCCCGGCTCAGCACCCCTCTCCAGCACCCTAAGCATCATAGTAATTAAGCATTCTGCCTAATGAGGAGGAAGTAGGTTTATGGAATTGATTTTCCTGGTGAGCAAAGAGGTGAAGTAGAAAGAGAAAGACAGATTCTGTATGTAAGCAGGCAGAACAGGTCAGTGCATACTAGTAGTCCTTTTGCAAACTGAACCAAAATAGGTTTGCTCTGTTTTTCTTAAGACTCTGAGAAACCTATTAATGAAGCAGTCTGAGGTTTTTGAATTGAATGCTGCTGATCCTGACTTCTGGCTCAGGATTAGAGGTTGTCTAATATACATTTGAAAATATGATTAGGATTTTCCCCAGTTGTTTCTATTATTATTATTAGTAGTAGTATTATTATTTGATGGGGATCCAAGAAAATAAACCCAAGGACTGGATTAATCAATTAGTCTAAGGCTTTTCTGAGAGTTAGCATGGTAAAGCATTGTCCTTGCGCAAGTCTCAGGCTCTGCCTAGCATGGCTGATAATGAGGCAGGTACCTCACGAGAAATAGAGGGGGTGCTTCTGGTCATTGGGCATAGTTACCAAGCCAGGAGCAGAGCAGGGAATCTGCACAATGATATCATGAGTGATTCTAGAAATGCCCTACATTTCTATGTACAGGCTGTTCATGTACAGCAGGCCCAACTATATCTCCTGCATTACACTCACACATTACATGCACATGCATACACACACACTTCCACTTGTACACACATGCATAGAGTTTGTATGTGTATGTGCACACACAGACATGTGTGTGTATATGTGTGTGAGTGTATACGCGCGCGCGCGCACACACACACACAATATATATATGCATAAGTGTGTGAATATTATCCATAGATTCATAGATTGGAAGGGACCTCAGAAGATCATCGGGTCCAGCCCCCTGCACCAGGCAGGAAAGACAACTGGGGTCAGATGACCCTAGTGAGGTGACCGTCTAGTGCCCTTTTGAAGATTTCCAGGGTAGGTGATTGCACCACCTCTGGAGGGAGCTTCGTCCACAGTCTGGACACCCAGACTGCAAAGAAGTTTTTCCTAATGTTAAGCCTGAAATGGTCTTCCAGAAGTTTGTGGTCATTACTCCTGGTTTTCCCCAAGGATGCACTGGTGAACAATTGTTCACTGAGCCCTTGATGTACTCCCCTGATCTAGCAGTAAGCAGCTACCAAGTCCCCTCTCAGCCTTCTCTTTTTCAGGCTGAAGAGTCCCAGGTCCCTCAGCCTTTCCTCGTATGGCTTGCCTTGCAAGTCATGATACAGGTGGCCCTTCTCTGGACTCTCTCAAGCTTTATTATGTCCTTGTTAAAGTATGATGCCCAAAACTGGATGCAGTACTCCAGATGCGGTTTCACCAATGCTGAGTAGAGAGGAAGAATCACTTCCTTGGTTTTGCTGAAGATGCATTGATTAATGCATGCTAGAGTATTATTTGCCCTGCTGGCTACAGTGTCACACTGCTGGCTCATATTCATACTGTGGTCAGTTATTACCCCCAGGTCCCTTTCATTCATGGCACTGTTCAGTTTGGTGCTGCCAGGCCTGTAGGTGTGTAGGGGATTGTTCATCCCCAGGTGGAGCACTTTACATTTCTCGATGTTGAGCTTCATCTGGTTCCGATGCACCCAACTTGCTAGCCTGTCTAGGTTATATTACATAATAGAATAGAATAGAATAGAATATATCACAGACTTGCACATTCTTGGCCCAAGGAGATAGATTAGATTAGATGACCTCTTGAGAACACTTCTAGCCTTGTATTCCTGTGTTATCTATGATCTACATCCACTGACTAAATAGTGAATTCAGAATATGGGTTATATCCTTGTCTGTTTCACTCACACATTATATACACATGCGTACACACACATCCACTTGCACATAAGCACATGCATGTACACACAGACACATACATACTATATATATACATACATACATATACATACATACATATATATAGTAAAAGTCATGTTATCCGGCTCCTTACAAACCAGCATGCTCTACTAACTGGCTTTCCAGTCGACATGGGAAAAGCAAAACTGGAAGTACCCACTGTGGCACTTCCGGTTTTGCCAAGCCCCTACGTCTGGGGCAAAGCAGCCTGTGCTGCTGAGCCCCCACATCCTGGGGCATAGCAGCCTTTCCCCAGTGTGCCCAGGGGCCCCCTCTCCCTGTCCCCCAGCACACTGACATGGCAGGAGGGGCAGCGGCCTGAACAGGCAAAGACGCTTGTTTGGGCCTTTCAGGTAACCAGCATAATTGGTTATTTGGCACGCCCCATTTCCTATGGGTGCCGGATAACAAAGCTTTTGCTCTGTGTGTGTGTGTGTGTGTGTGTGTGTGTGTGTGTATCTGTGGAATTATGATCTATCATATGTGATCTATCTCCACTGAGAGATATTTTCTTATTAATGCAATGTATATCTTTTTATTAACAGATGTAGCTTGCCCAGCTAATCCCAAGTATGTATGTGTATAAGTGCTGGAACAGTTGGATGGCACACATACATATATGTGCTTGCCCCCAAACTGGCATACTGTATAATGCACATGCACAAGTCAGGTATTTGGAGAAGGGCACTTGCACTTTAAAAAATCTGGGACATACTAGAAACCATGTTGAATGAATCTCTTTAACTGCCACCAAACAAAAGTAGTTAGCCTCTAAGAACACATCCCAATGAGCATACATGTGCAGAGGCATTTGTTTCCCATGGGACAAATATCAATGGCACATAGTTGTGCCACTGCTATTTGTCCCTGGGCATGCCCTTGCATGTGCGCTCCAGTGTGCAGTAAAGTGACCCAGTGGGAAGGGGAGGCTGGAGCCAGCAGCCTTACCTGGGGTCGTGGGAGGTCTCCTGGGGCAGCAGTGGGGCTCAAAATATAGTGTAGTCATTTCTGCATCTAGATTTGCATGCAGAAATATCTGCTGGGCATGCTGGTAAATACTGGAGGTGCATTCTCAGAGAGGAGTGGAAAACTTGCTTCTAAATTTTCCATTCTTTCTCACACTAAAGCTCTAAACACTCACTGAAAGACTGAAATGCAAGACATCCACTTGGCTCCAATGGACTCTATTGCTTCTACTGTGAAAAGGAATTTGTGCCAGAACAGAATGGTGCATATGCTTTCCAGAATAGCAATTGGAGCAGATTTTACCTGAGGAATGCTACTGGCTTGATATTACCTATTTAGGAAAATTTGCAAGGAAGCAAATTCCAAATCACAGCATGGATGACAGCTGGAGTCTTTGTAAGAAAATGAATCTGTCCAAGGCACACGGAAAATGGAATAAAACAATCTTAAAAAACTGAGAACAAGGGTGGCAAAGCGTCAGTCCCAATTCAATCAATTCATAATCCAGTAGGCATTACAGCACCAGTCCTGCCAATAATTTTGGACATTGAATAGCTGAATTCTTAATACTCGCCAGAACACAAGTCTAAGCAAAAATGAGGATGCTGATCATAAAGAAAAAGATTCACAAGCAGAAAGATACAGGCAAACTGAAGAAGCTTCAGAGGAGGGCAAGAAATGTGATTAAGGGACTGGACAGTTTGATTTACATAGAAAAGGGATTAAACTACTAAGCACTGCTGGATACCTTGGGTTTGGCCTTTTGTAGTGAGGGATGAAAGGTGCTGAGAAGATGCAAGAGGCACTCCTGTTGTCCTCCTCTGGGAAGTGTCTGGGCACTGCTGCCGTCGCCACTGCTCTCCCAACTGCAAGGACTGCTTCCTGCTGGCACCCTGGTTTTTCCTCAGTTTTCAAATTCCCCCAGAATGTGGGGGCACCACAGGAAAGCTGCAAGGCTGAGGAAGGGATGTACATTGTACCCAGCCTACCTACGGCAGTGCAACTCTACACTGTCCTTCAGGGGCTTTAATGGCACAATATGACCCCACACATTCAGCTTGACCAAGAGACAATAAAAACTACAGCCTTGTCTACGCTAGGCTGCTTCAGCCACTGGAAATTCTGGCAGCAGACGGCAGTCACCAGACAGAAGCCACCACATCCTTATGGCTTCTGGGGCTCTGCTTAGCTCCACTTCATCAGCTGCGTGGTCCAGGGCAAAGTGTACAGTGGGAAGATGCTGAAGGAGAGGTGGCATTTGGCAGACGGCACAGGCATATCTACACATGCCTTCTGCTGGCTGCCATGTAGTAGCAGAGGCCTTCTTTTGGAGGAAGGGGGAGGGGGTCTTGCACATTATCACTGGACCAAACAACATGAATTATAACACCATCTGTATATATGGCATCACCTGCCTACAGTGCCCCTCTGTTGTCTACATTGGTCACACAGGGTGATCCCTATACAAGAGAGTGAATGGACACCAATTCAATATCATTCCAGGAACACACAAAAGCCTGTGGCAGAACACTTTAGCCTCCCTGGACGTGTCACCACTGACCTCAGTGTGATGGCTAGAAAATGGTATTTAGAGATTTGCTTTTGGGAATTGGCTTGTAGGTAAAGTAGATATTGTATTAGAACAATGGTCCAGGGGAATAGCAAGGGTTACTTGATTTCTAAAAGCCTGTTTGTGACAAAGTTTCCTTCAAGAGCCACTGTGTCTGACACAGACAAGCAGCAAGCTGACACAAACTGGGAAACTGAAGACATGAACAGTGTACCCAAACAGAGATAAGGGACTCTGCAGCATTGGCACCAGGTCACAGTGCTCACTGCAGAGCCCTTGGGATTTCCAGTTTTGGGAAACAAATCAAATGAGGAGGACACCAGAGAGAACCAAATTAAGATGTGTGCATGTGATGGGTTTGTGAAACAAAGGAATACATTGACAGGACAGAATGTGGACAACTATGACAACCACAGGGAGACCAATCAACGATGCCCAGGGTTGAAGAGTCATCAGAAGGGAAAGAATACAAAAAACGGGATTTCAGAGCAGCAAGAGGGGAACCTAGGGCTGCCATGGACAGAGGGCACACCACCAGCCCATTTCATTTACCACACTGGGGGCGGGGAGCACGTGGGCCTCGGCCTCCAACCTCCAGGCTGCTGACATCTGATGACAGTCCTAGTTCTGGTAGATATAGAATTGTTTGCATTATTCTTATCTGCTATCACTGTGCATCAATAAAGTTTGCCTATTATTGAATGGAGAGGTCATGGTTGGTCTGAGGATTTGGGTCCACCCAGAACAGGGTATCTGGGTCATAAATACAATGCCAGCACAGAGTAGCTGCTCTTAGAAAACAAAATTTTAAAAACTGATTTGAACGTGAAATTGGAGAACAAATCACCAACAGATTGGACTGTGCTAAACATGGGCTCCACAGGGATGCTGGATTCTTGTTTCATTACCTGGACTAGTTGTTAACTCCAGCTGCTCCCACTAATGTCCTTGAAAGTAACAAGAAACTGCCTTGTTTATCCCTATAGATCTAATCTACCCATGGTTTGCCTCTTTCAGCAATGTCCCCTCCCCCCGTCCCTGTCCATTTTATTTAATCTCCTTCCTTTCTTCAAGTCTATTCATACTACCTGATGAAGTATTCTGTTGCCTACAAAATTTCATTCTCTCTGAACCAGCTTGTCTCTAAGGTGCCACCCTGCCTTGCCTTCTGCCAGCAAAAGGAAGGGGTTGTGTCACCACGGAGTATCTCTGACTGCAGACATTGACAGTGCTGCGGGCAGAACTTGAGTGTAGCACAGACCAGACCTATGAAGGAAGAAGAATGGTTCAGGGTAGTAAAAGTGAGTCTAAATGGAGCAACGTATCGAATTGCATGAAGGAAAATGTAGAGAGTTTCAGAACAAGCTTGGCAGAAGTGACATCTATTAGATCGAGGTATCAAACTCACCGCAGGCTCTGTGTCAGATCCAGACCACTTTTTTCTTTTCAAGACAGATCAATGGGGTAAGTAGTGGCTTTGGCAGGGTGGAGGCCATGGTTGTGAGGCAAGCAGCAGTGGAGAAAGAGGCAGTGGTGGTGGAGCAAGAGCCTACAGGCCAAGCAGAAGGGTAAACGGTAGCAGGTCAATTAGCTGCAGGCCCTAGCTTGCTCTCCCACCCCACCTCCACTGCCAACAGCCATGTCCAGTGGGGCCCCATAGTCCTGGATGCTGTGTCAGGCTCCTTCCCCACTAGCTATGTCTTCAAATCCCGGGTCCACCAACAGAAGCTATGCTGGCTGGAGTGGCTCTGCGGGCTTGAGCTGGCCTGTAGGCCTTATGTTTGACATCCCTGCCTTAAATAGTAACTTAGTGAAAGGAATTTCCTCAATTCCCCCCCCACAAAAAATTAAGACTAGAGTATATAAAGAACTAAAAAAATATCCTGCAAGAGTCAATCTTGCATAGACATATTGGGAATGGACTAGACTAGCCTTTCAGTTCTCTTTCAGTTATCTGAATTTAATGTACCGTATCCATTCCTACGTCATTCCAGTTACTGCAATGACATTATGTCGGAGACAGATCTGTGATACGAGTCTTTTCAGTTGTAGGAAAGTGACAAGGTAAGGTAATTATTGGAATACATTTTCTCTAGAGCATAGTTAACATGCTGTGCCATGGGAAAGATAACATTCAGACACAGTCATCAGTTCAAGTAAATATAGCTAGGACACAGTGAGGTCCGACCCAGCTGAAATCACAGCCCGTGGAGAGGTCAGTTGTAACACTTCCAGGAAGCAGATTTCTAGTCCCAACACTGCACTGATATTTTTATTTTAAACAGGAGTTTGACATCACTGGTAAACTTTGCAGCCACTGGCTTCAATACAAAATTGTGTGTGTTACACCTGTATACTATGAAGCTGACATTCTTTGCTGTGATCTCACCCTGCCATTGTGCTACTGCATATGGTGCCCCGTTGAAAACAATGCAGCTAGAACACGGTGTGCAGGGACAAAGCTATAAATCAGAATGGAAGAGCCGTGCCTCCCAAAGAATGACATAGGGCGAATGGCTTTAGAAATAGGTGTCTACTAAGGACATACAGTTACTATCACCACCTGAGACCTGGATAAAGATATTGGACCAGCATATATATATTTATGTTGTAGCTTTCCAGCATCACCAGATACCCTGTCCAGGTGGACCCAAACCTTCAGACGAACCACGACCTCTCTATTCCTTTTGTTTTTTCTCTCTATCCCCCAGACGTTCCGTCCAGCCTTCCACCATCAGAGTACAACCCCCCAATCTGTACACTGGACAGGAAGGAAGCCCTTAATATCAAACAGGAGATGGAAGAGAGATTAAAATTCCTCTGTAAATATAGGTGGAAACTGAGGGACTTGGATTTGGATCCAAACTTCTACAAAGAGTAAGGTGCAAATGCTATTTTATGTTCTAGTTTTGCACCTGCTACTATCTGCAATAGGTGGTAACCCTTTTGCCAGGTGCCACTAGCAGGAACAAGGGCTGGGGTCTGTCTGCCTAAGGGGTCTCTTTCAAAGTAAAGAAAACCATGGTTTGAGCTTGCATCTAGAGCCCTGTTGTCACTTCTGGCTCCAGGAAATTAAAATAGAGACTCCCTTTACAAGTCACTGTTACACATGGTTCTTTCTACTTGCAGGCCCTCAGGAGTGTTGAGGAGTATGGAACTATAAGTGTTTCTTGTTTCAGAAAAAGGGAAAACAAGCTAAAAGTAAAGCAATAGCTCAGTGCTTTCTATACATACATATTAGGAATCAGGAATGTGGCCAACAGCGCAATTCAAATGTATTGATTGGCCAACTTGATGTGAGCAGAAGCCCTTAGTCACCCACCCATCTACCTAACCACTCATGGATCCTGTTAGACTTACCCTGTTGGAGACTGTCCTGAGAATGCCACATCACCAGGCCCTCCCTGATGTGCAGCTACTTGGACCAACTCTATGACACCATTTCAGCTGATCTGGTCAGGTCTGGCTGGAAGTCAGCTTTGTGCCACCTTCCTACAAATTCAATCTAGTCTGGCCAAATCACGGAGACCAGGTTCAGACTCTCCAGGTAAGGAATCCAGAACAAGTCAGAGCAGAGTCCTAGGAGAGACCTCCCTGGCTTTTTGAAACAATCCTCTGCCCTCCTCCCAAGACAGAGTCTACTACCTGTGACTCATTCATCCCAGGGCATATTTTGCAGAATGCAGAAGCAGAGTCACAGCAGTGGTCTGTTAGTATTATATAAACAGAGCATAAACAAATTCCAACCAAAGTAGCAGAAGGTAACCTGAGGAATGAGGAGCTGGCAGTATGTAACGCACACAGGCAAGGCTGGGCCAAGCTGGGTTTTCCCTTTTTCCTCTATGGCTAGGGACAGACGTTACACATAAACTGGTTTAAGCTATCAGAAACTGGTTTAAACATATAACAGAACAGATGTTCAGTGAACATAAACCACTTTGAAAATAGCTAAAACTGGTTTGAGATAAACCTGGTTGAATGTAGTATCAGACTTAACTGATTTGGGTTAAACCAGTTTATGCAATGTCTGTCCCAGACCCCTTATTGATATAAGATAAATCAGACTTCCCCAGCATCCCGGCATGCTCTCTGGGCTGGGTAGGGCTCTTTGCTCCACACTAGGGCTGGACCCTCCCCTCTGCTCCCTGGCTGCAGCTCCAGCAGGGACTGCAGGCTGCTGCCCTTCCCCCTCCCTGATAACTCGGAATTCCCCACTTCCTCTGCCTTGCTGAGGAGATGTCTGTATATTAGCTAGCAGACCACATGCTAGCTATAATTAGTGCTGAATCAACAGGCAGAAACAACAGGTAGCTGGTAATGTCCTGTTGTTGTTTTCTTAATGGGGAGATAAACACTGAGTTAGGGGTGATAAACGATGTTATCAATTCCCTGCTGGGCTAATCAGAGTGTCTTGCCAGGTCCTGGCCACCTCCCCCACCCTCTGCTCAGTGTCATGCAAGGGAAGGGAGGGCTGCTGTAATACACTGCAGCTTGTAGCCTGAGCCACTGCAGGCATGTGCTGGCATTTCTGGGATGTCTGTGCAGTTACAGAGTGATTTAGCCTAGCCAGGTTAGACTAACCTGCAAAGATTGAATCAATTCAGGCTCAGGTTTTTTGAATGTCTGTCCCTAGCCCATAGGAGCAGTGTTCCATCCCTCTAAGCAACCCTTCCCTCCCTACACCTCCCAAAATGCACACCTCTTTGGGGTCTATAACAGCTTGAACAATTTTTGGTATTCCTGTAAGTAAGCCTGACCAAATATTGACATGTCTTTTCCCTGCTCATTTGTCCTCTGTCAATTTTGACATGATGCAGATGCTCCAAAGGCTTCAGAACCCAACGGTTCTTCTGGGTCTGCTCCCCAGGTGAGGATGCGGGTGCGTAGGGCTGATAGGAAGGGGAGGTTATCAGAGGGGATGGCAAGCTGAGGTCTCAGAGGAAGTGGGGTGCTCATGTTATTACAAAATTAATTCTGTATCTTTGTTCACAGGTAAAGTGTTCCCTTGGTAATGGAGGGCTGTAGAAAAGCCAGAAATGGACTAGAAAATAGCAGCTCTATTTATAGGACCTGTGGAGATCAGCTACTGAACCCTTCTCTCCTGTTCTGTAGGAACCCCGAGCACATTACTAACAATCTGGCTGCAAATTGCTGGTAAATACAAATGTAATGCCCCTGTGTCCTCTACATGCAGTATTGTATGCACAAGGCTGCTTCCTAGTCCAGCTCCCCTTCGTCATTACCTCAGCTGAATGCATATTCCAGCAACTGCTGCCACTATCCCATGCAGTGACTTCGCACTGGCTCAAAGCATTGTCTCAAGCTGCAATGGTTCCCCACTGCCTCTTACGGCCGCATTTTCAAAAGTATACTTTCAAACTGGATGCTTTCAAAGTCCTACTCATGTAAGTAAGTGCTTCATTGGGAGGACTCAATCCTTTGAAAAGCTGGCCTTAATCATGGGTGTTAAACCCCTACAGTTAGTTCTTTCCCCCACTTCCCCACCAAAGATGAGCCTTAACCAAATCTCTAGATCTCAGCTTGCTCTGAACTCAGGGGTAGTTTACCCCTGATTTAACTCTGAGCATTGGGGCTGGAGCTCCAGAATTTTTATCCTACCTCTGCCACTGACATATAATATAGCCTTGGGCAGATCATCTGGTTTTCTGTTTTAGTGACTTCATCTCTAAAGGGAGAAAATAGTAGTCTTCTCCCCCTGGGTCTGGTTGTCCAGATCTATAACCCATGACATGCTCAAGGCATCGAGTTCTGTTGCTATTAGAACTCCCTCGAACTGAAGGAACTCGGGTCTGTAGAAGAACAGTGCATCTTGGGCCCATCTGGAATATACTCTTGTGTATTTACAGGTAGTAACTGCTTAGTCACTCCAGCCCTAGAATCCTTTAAGTTCCAGTCTCATCATCTTTCTGTATTGGATGGTTATATAGTGGGTTATTATATCTCAAACTTTTCACGCTCTATTTAGAGCTATTCGGGATCCTGAGACACAAAAATGAAAAAAAACCAAAAGGAGCTTCCACCAAACCAATAATTCAGCGCTGGGATTAAAAGACGTGGTTGAAATGCATAAATAAGGAGAGGGTCTCACCTGAGTGGCCTTCCTGCCTGCACTTGTTCTGCAACAGTTGCCACCGTTGCTAAATGTTTTAGCATGTTAAGCTCAAAAGCAAATTTTGTGAATACAGTTCACAATAGGAAACAGCACGTGGATTCCTCTTCCCCTTCTGAACTAGGAATAGCTCAGTTGTCAAATGCCACGTGCCTGATGCTCACACTCTTTCGAATCAGCCAACTCTGCAAATACGGTGGAATTGGATCACACGCAATGAGGAGATCCTTGCGAGTCACTTTACTTTCTGATTCATCATAAAGATAAATCTGGCTGTGAAGTTCTGAAAGGAGGGGGGCATTGGACAGATCCTTTTACTGTAAGCAGAACTCAGCGAGGCCTTAGTGGCAGAGCGATAGAGACGCCTCTTGCCACAAACAGGTTCAGATGCCTCATTGGGTCTGGATTCTGGCAGCTGCTGGGAAGTGTAAAGCTGTGTGAATGTAATCTACTGGCAAAATAGATGTTGCACTCTCATCTAGCAGCTGGTTAACTGGAGGATAACAGCCTACTATTGCTTCCAACATAGGAGTTAAGCTTAAGAGGCAGAGGTCTGTGTTGTGGTGTTGAATACCTTGGGCTGAAGCCCTGCTACTTGCAGGGGGGTCCTTGAACCAACATTCGGGGTAGAACCTTGCACCCACCCCCCGTAGCAAGGTAGGTTCGGCTCTGCCCTATCACAGTCATCAGTCCAGAGCCCACACGTGTGCGACTACGGGCCGTTGTCTTTTATAAAGGCCTGATTCCCTTTCCTCAGGTGTTATTTAGAAGCAGCCTACTCCTTGCTGGCCTCCACACACCTGTTTTACTTTCAAACATCCACAGTCCCCATTGAGTTTTTCTAGCTGGCAGCAGGCGAGTTATGTGCCTTAAGCTGAACATAGTCCTTACGTCTTGTCCTCTGCAGATGGCTGTCATCAGCACTTCAGATGTGATGGTGCAAGCCTCCACAGGCCATAGCAATATTCACAAACCTGCTGTAGGGTTGCCCTGACTGGACGCTGACCTGGGAAGCTGAAGTCCGCCCTCCTCAGCTCCCCCCAGTTTTGGAGCACTGTACACATTCAGAGCTCAGCCTCAAGCACAGTCTCGCTGAAACTGGTGAAACGAGTCTAACTGGTTCTGGGAAAGTAGGATCAAGCAGAGATGAATTTTTTTGCCATAGATGGGGCTGCATATATGGTAGGCAATGAGACCTCTATACATTTTGCCTGGGGGTGAGAAATCCAAGTAGCTGAAATTTACTGCTGACTTGGAAGACCGTTATTACTGCTCCAACATATTAAGGGGCTTCATTTAATTTATACTCTACTGTCTTTCATTCATGAGGCCTGTTAGAAGTAAGTAAAATGAGTTCTCATAAGGCCTTTCTTCTTCCTTTTCTGAGCTGCAGGGATTTAAACAGGTCATACTTTAAGTCCAAGGGCCTGACCTGGTGCCCAGGAAAGCCAATGGCAGCTTTTCCACTGAGTTTAGCAGGCTTTGGATCTCGAAGTGCACAAAGGCACAGTTTTGGGGTGCCCTCCTCCTTTTTCAGCAGGAGTGTCAGTTCCTGCTGGTCTCAGTGCCAGGATGCAGTGTGCATCACTCATGCTGCCACCCTGCATCCTGGCACTGAGACCAGCAGGAGCTGGCACTGGCTTTTATAAATCACCTTCTCCGCCGCTGGATCTGCCCTGCCTCTCAGGAGCTGCTGCACACTCCGGAGTCAGTGTTGCCCTCTCAACTTCAACTACAGGAGAGCAGTAGCCAATCCGAGGAGCGAAGCAGACTTGGTGTCTTCCATCAATTTCCCTAAGTGTCTCTGGTCCCTGCTAGGAGTAGCTATATCACTCCCTCTTCTTTCTCTCCAATGACCTGAAGCACCAGCTCCGCAAGCTGTGATCAATCGGGCATAATGCAATGCAGGGCAGCCCAGAATTTGGTGAGCATCCAAGGATGTATATTTACTGATGGGCTCAGGAGTGTGTCAGCATTTAGTTTCAGTCTAGCTGCACCTTTCCTGCACCACCGAATCACAAAGTCTCTGTCTCTGCATCTGGATTGGGACTGATTCTACCCTGGGATCCTCTGAAAAAACAAGAGCATTCCCTTCTCCTTACTGCTGTGCCGCAGAAATCCACCAAGATGTGCGACTGCTTTCATCTAGTTCTTCCTACCTGGCCAGGATCTCCAGCCAGTGGTGGGCTTACTTTTTCTATACTTTGCTGTATTGTGCTTCTGCTTTCTGTGCTCAGCTAGCTGCAAATCCACCTCTGAAGCAAACCCTGCAGCTTCCAGGGTGTGGCTTTCTCTGATGCTGCATGAATCAGATACAGAGGAATAGAGTTAAGAGAAGCCTGTAGTGATTCAGCCTAAACTTACCTCAATGCCTGCATTATGCTAAAGCCAAGTGCAAAGGGCCCTCCAGCATTGTGTATAATTAAGTGAAATTCTTTCTAATTTAGCTCTTTTCAGAATGCATGTTGTCAGAAGGTTGCCCTTCATTTCTCATAGCAAACAGAAAGTAACCAGCAGTATGCCCTGCATAACACAACTGAGCCTGCTTTACCTATAGCTAAGATGTATTGTATAGTATGAATTGAATTTGTATATTTTATAGTGGACTGAGCTTTGTATTGAATCTCATGAGCAAGCAACATAGTCCCCTAAAAAGTTCCTCTTAGTCTTTTCCTCCTGCCAGCAGACAGAAGTCAGAAATGTAAACTTCTTTTAAAATGGAGAAAAATACATAATCTTTAGTGGGAGATATTGTTGCAAGAGAACAGCAGATGACTTAGTTGAAAGATGTTAAAGTATAAAGAAAAATAAAAAACCTAATTCTCAGTTGTCAAAAGCCTGTTGAAATATTAGAATCTCTCCTCTAATTCACGAACAGGTCTGATCAGGATTAAGATATGCAACTAGTAGTGTTAAGGGTCTATATTACTCCCTATGTTCTGAAATTTCTACAGTACCTCTTTTTTCTTAAAGCAAAAATGTCCTGCATTTACCTACCTACTTTATTAAAACTGTCCTTTTTTCCCTGGGGAAAAAGTCATAAACTAAAGCCTACTGTCTGTAAAAGCTTTGTAGTGATAAAAAGGGAGGCATTTTAATGTGTTTAACTATTTCTGCTTTCTCTTTTGGAACGATTTTAGGATTCTATAAATGTGTTTTCTATAGCACTAGGAATTAAGGGGTAACTTGTTATTGTTTTACTTATATAAGTAGCACATAACTCCATGATTTCGTTGCATTGAAATCATTTGGGACTGCTCAATGAAAAAAAGGTTACTTCTCAATGTGAACAGCAATGCAACCTTATATTTACTCCTTGTTGTTTTGTTCAGATGGCTGAATAACAGATTTCCATTTCTGTTGTAAAACAATACATAAGCACTCATTTAATGCGGTGAACTTAAAATATACCTTACATGTGCTTCCAGAATATGTCTTGACGACTTTTTTAGGTTGATTTTCTTTTTGTGAACACGACTTTTTTCAAACCGTGTGTGAGGGGCAAGGATTTTTAGGCTGGTACCTTTTACTGGAACAACTGCATAGTTGGGACAGAGTTAGACAAGCTTTCCAGTGCAAGACATCCTATGCTGCACTGGTCAGACCTGATGAAGAATGTCTTGCATTTGAAAGCTTATCCCAACTACGCAGTAGGTCCAGTAAAACATAGCACTCTAAAAAATCATCGCCTCTCCCATATTTTCTGGACCATCATGGCTACATCGCCACTCTGATACTTCCTTTTTCAAACCATAACATTCTGCTGCTATTTGCTAATGTACTTTTCTTCTTGGACAGGGTCATAAATTTAAACAAAGGCATCGCCTTTGTGGGTATTAATAATTTTCCATCTGTCCAAACAGTACAGACTGGGGTCTCAAGGTACTGCTACAAATCCAATAAATAAATAATTAGACAAATGAAGGATTCGCACTGCACCACTGATGCTTCCCCACCACTGATGTTTTCCACACTCATTCGCCTAAGTACTTTTGCGCCAGCAAAACAATTATTTGTTTCATTATGCCAATAATGCGGTTTCTATATACAGTTAGGGTTAATGTTCCTTGCAAATGAACCACCATCCATGCACAGGAGCATAGGACTGGAAGGGGCCACCTGGGCCATGCAGTCCAATGCACCAGGAGGTCTCATCTGCATACCTCAGCTTTATGTGTCAAATACATAGATCTGTCTTAGTCAAATGATGCTAATCTAAGTTTGTCAGTTAAAGGAGGGAGAAAGGAAAAAGTGCAATGACGGGGCAGGTCTATGTTGAACATGGAGTGGGGAATCTCAGAACATGAATTGTGCCACGAACGGCCTGCTATCCATATTTTTTCCTTTGCACAATAGTGTGTGTGTGCGTGCATGTGTGTGTGGGGAGGATTATGAAACAGACCTATATTGAACCAAGCCCCTCTTGCTAATAGGATTCTCCTGCACTTAGTTTATTGGATCCTTACCCTGATGGCAAACAGACAAGCACTGGTTGGCACATGTCCTATATCAGCAAGGCAGGCACAAGATTGCCCCAGTGGTCCAACGCACGGGGGGGTGTCTGGAAACACGTACCAGAGGGACATTGCAGTTGTTGATGAGAACCAGCGCTGGGCTTTCCATAGATTGGCTTTCCCCCTTAAGTTTAAACAAATGAACAGATCCCCAAATTCAATCCTTAAAGGCCTTGTCAGCAGAAATGTTGTCTAACCTTAACAATCCTGGTATATCATTTGAAGGCTGACCTGAAGCCTGTTAAGCCAGTGGAAGTCTTTCTGGGCCTTTATTTAGCAAAGCATTTAAGCACATGTTTAACCCCTGTGGAAGTCCCATTGATTTCCATAGGATTTAGCATGTGCTTAAATTTAGGCATGTATCTAATTGCTTTGCTGGGGGCTTTGGCCCTCAGTGTCACTGCTTCTCAACTACCAACTGCATCTTTGTGTCATGCAAAAATAACTGGATTTTCAGGCACACAGAGGATTGATGATGTTAGCAGCCAAGCTGAGCAGCCCTAGAGACAAAACTGAACACCAATGAATGTCAAATAAAACCAGGCGTCCCCTTTCCTTTTAGGCAAAAACTTTGCTCCAACGCATAACATCATTGATGTTGGGATGTCCACTAGCAATGGAAACTACTGAATATGGGACACTGAACTGCAGACCTAAAATACAACATATACTATGGACTGCTCATCAGCTCTGCAGTGCTCTCTAAGGAGGCCTTCCCGTGAGAGGAAGCACTTTAATTACATCTCTTCCAACCCAGCCAGGGGGTAAAAATAATCCAAAAAAACCCCAAAGAGCTGGGCTCTCAGTTGGTGTCAACTGACATAAATCCATTGACTTCAACCAACTGAGGTCATGGCCTTGTAAACCCTAACATTTCCCTACTTCTTGTTAAACAACACTGAGCAATTACTCTTTCAGCAGAAACATTCTCAAATCTCAATTTATCTGATGCAAAGCCCCACCAGCACATGCACAGCCGTATGCATGGTAACACTGAAAGGACTGTGCTTCCAGTACAGGCTAAGAAGGACTCTGATTCATTCTGGGTTGTAATAGGGCAATGTTCGCCAGCTCAGTGAGGCAAGCTTATTAAATGATCTTCTCTCCCTCTAGGGTCACCTCACCAGCTTGTATTTTGGGCAAATGATTTGATGTCTGTGTTTCCATTGGACAAGCTCAGAGGTCTGATGGTATATTGGTAAATGCATCAGTGCCATGTGAGGACGAAACCTCAGTCCTAGAGAAGCCCATAATCAACAATGCTGTCTTTGTCCATCCCTGCTGTGAAGTAAACAGTATAACTCTCTTGTATCTAATTGGGAAAAACAAGGTCGGTATGTACTTCTGAGTGGAGTAATACACTGTTACTGCCAATGTTTCTGATTCATAAGGGAAATGGGCTTGAAAGAAAGCTCAAGAACTGCGCTTCCCCTGAGCACTTTGTCTAGAAATGCTAAGAAGGACAATTCCTAGAGAACCCAGGAGGTAGAAGTTTCTTCCCTGGAAAGAGTGTATTTGTAAGGGTCAAGGCATGGTGGCCCATGCACCATCTGTTCCTGTGTCACCTGCCCAGGGTAGGACACTCGTTTTAAGGACTGTTGGTCCTGTGCAAGGAGTCTCAGATAGCAAGAAGGGAGCCACAGGTAGTGTTCATCACCTGGAGCCTCAGGGGCTGGAGCTATTGCTGTTGGTGGTGATGAAATCTTGTTGCTGAGTCAGATAACTGGCACTCTCCGTTCTCTGAGACAACTCACTGCCAAGACAAACAGGGCTTGTCTGCACCAAGGTGCTGCAAAGAAAGGGTGTGAATTTACTGCGCACTGGCTACTCCACGGCTGTGTGGAAGCTTCTGTGCTTACACCATGCAAAGTGACTCTCTATACTGTACAGCAGTGTTTCTCAACCCGTGGGTCACGAACCAAAAGTGGGTCTCAGGCATGGGCAGCTGGTGCCATCTTAGGGCACGTGCCCCCCCCAGTCACCAGTCAGCAGCCAGGGAGGGGGATCCTCCCCATGTTCAGTCTCACCAACCGGGGGGATCCCTCTGCAACCAATCGCACCAACTGGGAAACGACTGCGGTGCTCCCGGAAGTGGCCACAACGCTTCACCTGGTGCTCCCACTCCCCAGCCAGTGCTTTTGGGGGGTGGGGCGCGCACCGGCACTTCTGCCTGCCCCCCCGCCTGCCGCCTAAGCAGGGAGTGCTGCTGGCCAGGGGGTGCACCCCCTACACGTTGCCACTGGTCTCAGGAATATATGAAAGGATTGCGAACAAACGTTAAAAATGGATCAACAAACTTTAAAAACGGATTCTCCTTTAAAGGAGAAAAATGTGGGAAACTGGCTTTTCCCTTGTGGGCTGGCAGAGCTCCAGCTGCAAGGGGCTGCTTGGAGCCCCCCATGCCCTCCACACACTAAGGGGCTGGGGCCTGGGGCAAGAGACAGGGGGCTGGCAGTGAGGGGAACTGGGTTCGGACTGGCCATCGGTGTTTACAAGTGGGTTCTGGTTCAAACAATGTTGAGAACCACTGCTTTAGAGGACCTCATGAAAACCCTCTGCAGTGAATAGGGGGCTTTCCAGTAAGGTTTTAGATCAGGCTCTCTAAAGTTATACCAGTACCACTACAGTGGGATAAATAATATACTAGCTCAGTTATGCTGGTAATATTTCTCTGTGTCGACAAGCCCTAAGGAACAAATGCCTGAGGTCATAACAAGGAGGCTGTCATTGGCATGTAACACCACAGCCATAGGAGAAATAAAAGTAAGCCACCCCAGCTGTCCTCTGTTACAATGGGGCTTTCTGTCTCACCTCTCGGTGGATTTCTAAAACATGTACTTTTTGTGCGGGATGCTTTATTGATGGCTCGGCTACACTGCGCACGCACACACATAAATATGAAGAGAAGTGCCGATATGGAGTACAGTCATGCTGCGGTAAAAGAAAATGAGGAGCCCAGTCACCTTCATCATCCTCTGAGATATAAATCTGAGGTGGCAGATGCACTGTATAATCTGGGAAGTTTTCCAGATTCATCTTTAAAAAAAAAAAAAAAAAGAGCTTGACACAAGCTGCATTAAACAGTGCTTCAGTCTACAGCAGCATCTTGCAGCACTGGAGATGTGCTCTGAATGTGGATGACTATGGAAGACTGCTTGTCCGAGGTGGCCATACTCAAGATCTCCATTTCCATGGCACAAAGGCCTTCCCCACCACATGGAGACATTTTGGCATGAAAATAGTTCACTACCAAATCCAAGTAGATGCATCTTGCCAAAACAATTGTGCCTTCTTCTGGGATCAGCCAGAACTACCTTTATTCAGCGTCATTGGCTGCATCACAGAGGGTGCATTAGGATTTTGCTGCAGTCCTGGTTCTGCCGGGGTGTGGGCGTTGGGTATTGTATTGCACTGGAACAAAAACAACTGGGGGTCAAGACTGCTGAATTCTACTGATGACTGCTACAGAGCATGAGCTTGTCGTGCTCCTAATAAAATCAGTGAGAGTATTACCAATGACAGCAGGGCTAGGGCCTTTCTTTGGAAATACCACCCACCTTTTTCTGTGCCTCACTTTACCCACCCTTAAAATGAGCACACTATTGCCCATTTGCCTCATAGACTGCCTGTTTTGATCCTTGATTAATGGTTGTAGAGCTGTGGAGAACCTGAGACAACAGATATTATGTAACTGCAATGTACAATTGTTAATAGCATCATGCCAAGGTTACCATCTCTCTGGGATGTTGAGACAAAAGTGACAAGAAGGAGGATGTGGAGGAGGATGGTACTGCTGCTTGGCTTCGAAGACTTTGCTTATGCGGGAAATCCATCTCACAGATTTTGTTATGGGCCTAATTCAGCTCCTGGGTTGCACCAGTGGATTTACACTGCTAGAGATGCGGGAAGAATCTGGCCCACAGGTGGAGATGAAATGAACAGTTAGGAATAAAAAGATGACTGACTAGTCAAAGCAGAAAGAGCTGTAAGTAGCCAAGTCATCATCTGGGATGGCTTGCTTACCCCATGAGCTACGTCACTGTAAGGCTAGGGACAGAAGTTACACATAAACTGGGTTAAGTGATCAGAAACTGATTTAAACCTGTAACAGAACAGATGTCCAGTGCACATAAACCAGTTTCAAAATGGCTGACACTGGTTTAAGATACACCTGGTTGAATGTACTTAACTGATTTCGGTCAAACTAGTTTATGAATCTTCTGTCCCAGACCCCTTCCTGGTTCAAGTTAAATGACAGCCCCCAGCATGCTTTGCAGCCCTGAGCTGGGCTGTGCTGTCTGCTCCAGAGAACAGAGCTTGCCTTGTCCCTCTGCTCCCTAGCTGGAGTAGTGAGGGGTGGCTGACAAGGGGATGGTGGGGGGCAAGCCCAGCTGGGGATGCTGCCCCTTGCCAGGTAAACCATGGCTGGGGTCTGGGGCCGGGGGCAGGGAGGGGGGTTAAACACTCCTTCCCCCACTCAAACTTACTGCTGGCTGCAACTGTGGACTACAAATCCTAGAGGCACCTGGAAGCAGGAAGAGGAAGTGATAAGCAACACTGCAGAGTCCTGCTGCTGTGATTTTGGACTGCAAATCGCAGAGACCTTGGGGGGCAGGGGCAGCAGCAGGAAGAAGAAGTGAACACACAGCCCATGCTGGCTACAGAGAGCTATGCTCTAGTGTCCCTTGGCTTCTGGCCTGAGCCACTGCAGGCATATAGCTACATTTCCTGAATCAAAGGTAAATGTCTGTTCACTTCTGTTTCAGTTTAATCTGTGCATTTTAGACTAACCTGCAAAGACTGAATTGATTCAGCCTTGGACTTTTTGACTGTCTGTACTTAATCTAAGGGAGTGGAGTACTTGATCCAGTGCACTGCAGTTACAGGCCTTCAACAGTGCACTGCAGTTACGTCAGGGCCCTGTATTCCAGAGAAGAGCAGAAAAATCTGTGCAGCAAGGGAACAAGGGGTACAACCTGATCATCAGCACAAGGGATGAGGAAGGGTGAGAGAAACCATGAGACGGATTCCTCTGCAGATAAGATTGTGAAACAGAGAACAGCAGGAAAAAAAGATTAAGAAAAGAAATCCCAGGAAAGTTCCCCTTATGGTTCATTATGCAAATATATGCCAATGCATTTTTTTAAAACCTGAATAAAGAGAAAGAGGGCAGCTACAGCAATGACAGGCTAAAACAAGCCTTTACCATCTCCCTGTCCCACTCCCAGCCCTGTTCTCTCTTGGCTCTGAATCATATTAGTACAGCAATACAAGGATGCTCCAGTGCCACCTAACCAGCACCCCAGGAACTACTCTTTACATTACCATTACCATTACTTCCATCTCTCCTGCCATATCTGTATTGTGTATCCCCTCACGTTCTGCTGTGGATCCTGTGCAACAGCAGTAGGTAGAAAAGAAAGGAAGAACTTCACACCTGTCCCAGCTAACCTGGGCAACAATGGAGGAGAAGATGGCCCAATGTGTTTGCTTTATAAATGAAACAAGAAGACAGGGACGAAGCAAGAAACAGAAGAAAACCACATGCCAGGTCAGTATTTTAGCAAAACATTTGGTGGGCTATCAGTACCGCTGTAGATCAGGACAACTTGCAACGTGCTTACAAAGTACAACTGTTATCCTGTAATGGAGTTTTGTTGCGTGAGGTGAGGATAGCCGAGCCTCAAAATGTTCAGCCACTGCAACTCAAAGCAGCTCTGGACACTTGATCATCCCTCTAAATCTTTGATGTTTTCATCTCCCATCCCTCTAGGCTCCTTATTATCATCGAGAGCTTTCCCCTCCCCTCAGAACTGGCTCAGATTACATTGTTGCTTTGTTCACCAGCATCCTGGGGATCGCAGGCTTTGAAGGCACGAGTCCAGCAGGGAATACGAGCAATGGGATCCTCTCAGGGAGAAGGTGGTAGGTAGAGGGATCCTGTCTAACCTTATGAAACTGCTTGAATTGGGCAGAGCTGCATCTTGGTAATACGGTTTGCCAAACTCATTTGCCCATTGCTAGGATTAAGGAGCAGCATCAAGAGAGCCAGGATACACTAGAGATGGGGACGGAGCACACAACTAAAATGTCTGAATATTAGTCCTTGCTTTCTCAGTGACAGCAGTGTGACCATATGCACGTCACTTGATCTTTTGCTGAGCCCACCTTTAATACAGGGATGATACGATGGGTATGACTACACAGCAAAATTAAGATGTGATTGTCGCACATACCAGTGACATTGCTAGTTTAAGTTTGCTAGCATGGATAATAAGGCAACAAAGATACAGCATTACAGGCTTTAGCTTATGCTAGTGATCAGCATACATGAGCTTGGTCCCTGCGGCGTTATCCTTTGGTTGCCAGTCCAGGTTAAAATCCTTGTCACTATGGCATCATTGTCACTGTCATCCCAGGTTCATTGGGGCAGGTCCTGTCAGACCAACCTGGTTGCTTTCTACAACCAGGTCACCAAATCCTTAGATGCAGGGGTAGCAGTGGACGTAGTCTTCCTGGACTTTCGGAAGGCCTTTGACACTGTCTCTCACCCTGTTCTCATTAAGAAACTGGGGGGCTCTGGTGTCAACACCTACACAGTCAGATGGGTCGCCAACTGGCTGCAGGGCCACACCCAGAGAGTGGTGGTGGACGGGTCATTTTCGACCTGGAGGGATGTGGGCAGTGGGGTTGCCCAGGGCTCAGTCCTCAGGCCCGCACTGTTCAACATCTTCATCAGTGACTTGGACGATGGGGTGAAAAGCACCCTGTTCAAATTTGCAGACAATACTAAGATGGGGGATGTGGGCATGCTAGAAGTGAGGAATAGGCTGCAATTGGACCTGGACAGGCTACAGGGGTGGGTGGATGAGAACAGGATGGGATTCAACACTGACAAGTGCAAGGTGCTGCACCTGGGGAGGAAGAACCAGCACCATACCTACAGGCTGGGGAACTCCCTTCTCATCAGTGCAGAGGCAGAAAAGGATCTTGGAGTCATCACTGATGCCAAGATGAACATGGGCCGGCAGTGTGGGGAGGCAGTCAGGAAGGCCAACCGCACCTTGTCATGCATCCACAGGTGCATCTCAAGCAGGTCCAGGGAGGTGCTTCCCCCTCTATGCAGCACTGGTCAGGGATGTGGACAGCATGGAGAGGGTTCAGAGGAGGCCACTCGCATGGTCAGGGGGCAGCAGGGCAGGCCCTATGAGGGGAGGCAACGGGACCTGAACCTGTTCAGCCTCCACAAGAGAAGGCTGAGGGGGGATCTTGTGGCCTGTTACAAACTAGTCAGGGGGGACCAGCAGGCACTGGGGGAGTCCCTGTTCCCCCGAGCACTACCAGGAGTGACCAGGAATAACGGTCACAAGCTGGCAGAGGGTAAATTCAGATTAGATATCAGGAGCCGCGACTTCACGGTCAAGGCGGCTAGGGTCTGGAACCAACTTCCAAGCGACGTGGTGCTGGCTCCTACCCTGGGGGTGTTTAAGAGGAGGCTAGATGTACATCTTGGTGGGGTCATTTGACCCCAGCACTCTTTCCTGCCATGGCAGGGGGTCAGACTAGATAATCTGCTCAGGTCCCTTCTGACCCTACCAACTATGAAACTATCCCAGGGAGGAAACCTGCAAACTGTAAACTTGCACATGCTACAATCACGTTTTCATTTTGCTGTGTAGAGGAGGCTAGATTTGCATTTGATAGGGATACGTTAGGAATAACATTCCTGTATTTGTGCAGGGGGTTGAACTAGATGATCCTCAGGGGTCCATTCCAACGCTGTGATTCTATACACCCAACATTTTCCTGGCCTACTGGGTGCTTAGCTAGTATCTGCACAGTACCTGAAAACATTTGCTGCTAAGCCTTATCACTCATTAAGTGGAACCTATTCAGGAAGATGCAAAGGACACTTGAAAAAGAAGAGGGAAATAAAGCCCTGGCTTTTAGTCAGAGGGAAGACAGACAGACCAGTGCTCTGGCACCTGTTGTGTAGAAGCAAAACCCACGAAGCCCTAAGAGTTTAAAGAAAAAAAAAAGGACAAACTGAGAGGGCTTTGAGAACCCTGCTCAGTCACAAACGGTTCATCTGATGCAGGGTGTGGCGTTTAGACTAAAACCTCCCCACCCACACTCCCCTTCAGGCCATTGCAGAGGAATGGTCCAAAGCACCCAACCCACTGCAGCAGCAACATCTTGCCCTGTGCAGAGAGAAAACCGCCTCTCATCCAAGGTAGGTGATCTGTTTTCTCCTGCAAGTGGGTGCACTCTGGTGAACAGGTTTCATGTGCCAGCTAGGCTGTCCTCACTGGTGTACATAGACTGGCTGGGAGGAGCCAGTAGTTTTTGAGACGTGCCGTTTCATGCTGTCAGGGTTTGCATGTTTTGCTTGGTAAAGTGGCTAGCTTGTGAACTGGTTTTGTTTCTTTTTTGCCCTTCTTGATGACATTGCTGGGGGCCATGGGAAGGATAGTCCCACTGTTGATAGGATCTTCTCCTTGCTGTGGCATGTAAATGTACTTTCTTAAAAGAAATTTTATTAGAGGAAGTGGAGAGGAGCTCCTTCATATAGTTATGCATCATTGGGTCTATTCAGCGTTGAGCTGTGTGCCAAATGCCAACACATAGCTTTTGAAAGACAGTTCTGCATTTCAGTGCAAAGATATAAGGGACAGTTTTCACCAGCCCTGCCCTCTGTCTATTCACAAGCCAAATGCATACCTGAATCTAAGCATTTCTAAGAAAGACGAAAGGAAGCTGAAACTACTGTGGCTCACACTGTCTTCTGCTCCCGTCTGGGAGAGCCTACTTACATGAAAACCCACTCTGGACTTGAATAGGCCGATTGTTTTAAAGACTTATTTAGTGGAAACTAGGTCTCAGTATGCAAAATCAGACCCGTTTTTGTACCTTTCTCTATGTCCCTGGAAGGTAGATTGCACCAATTCTGTCTCATTACATGGCAGCAAGGAAGGTCTGAATAACTGAGGGATTCTGCTTGAATGCAAGCATCCAGCTTAGTGTAAGGGTGCTAAGCATCATACACTGACAGGTGTTTCTGGTCATTTATCTTGCCCCCCAGTACCAGATGAGGGCTGATTCTCAGGTCACCAGTCCCATGCTCTTCTAGACATGTCAAGCACAGCATGGCCGGCACAGAAAATCTGGGCAAAGTCTAAGCGTAGCCCTCTTTTACGTGGTAGAGCTTCATAAGAATCCCATCGACGCAATCACGTACGACTGTGCTTGTCTCTGAGGGGAACACCTATTTTGTGATTTCAGCAGGAAACAAAGATACAGATGAGAAAGGCTAGTGGATTGCTTCAAGCAGAAGGACAGAGTTTGGAAGTAGCTTTGGTCAACTTGCTGGATGTGTTAGATTGCTTTTGTCACAGGAAAGAGAAAGTGTGAGGGCAGACTGCGTCACGGTATCGTTAGTCCACTCCTCTGATTTGGCTTATTTAGAGTGAGTTACAAGTCACACTTAGACCAGGCTAAATTTGTGGACTGTTAAGTGGCGTTAAAAGTCAGGGGTAGGCAATGTTTTTTGGCCGGAGTGCCACAAAAGCCGCTATGCCTACCTTGGAAGGGGCCAGAGTGCCGGCATGCCAGAAAAATAAATAAAACTTCTGATACTACCTTTGATCTTGTGTATTTGTTTTGTGCGGGTCCCCCCACAACAGCCCCCTAGCCCTGCTTGTGCCCTTTGCCCCCATCCAAAACCTCTGCCCCCCAGCCCTGTTCGTGCCCCTTGCTCCCCACCCAAAGCCCCTGCCCCCCAGCCCTGCCAGAAGGGTCCCCCAGCTGCCAGGACCATGGGGCCAGGGACCCAGGTCTGCAGCTCCCTGCTCCCAATAGAAAGCCGTGGCTGCTGCAGCAGGAGCAGGAGCCGGAGCCCGCTCCCCCACTGCTGCTGCCTCCTGTGGGCTCAGGCAGGGGGTGGGGCCGGCTTCTGGCAGCAGCGTGCACCCCTGGGGGCATGGGGGGACCTTTGCCCCCTCAGATCTGCGTGAGGGGCAGGGGCCGGGCATGTGCACACTGTGGGCAGTACATCCTGGGATATGGGAAGACTGCAAATCGCTCATTATATCTCTTTAGCGCAGACCAAAGTTACACTAACACAAACTAGGTCACGTGGCCCACAGCTCTCACCTGACGTGGAGTAACTTTGAGACATTTAGAGGACACTTCGCACAAGTTAATGAGCTTTAACATATGGATGCTTCCATTTTAAGTGCTCGTAGTATGGTTTAAGTGTCACGTGTAATTTCACCCTTAGTGACACAATCATTTGCTTCACAGGACACGATATATTCTATCTGCTATGGGGTCAGTATCAAGAGATGGTCAAAACTGGCAGCGATTAATATTTTAACTGTTTTTATTGGTGAATATTTTCAACCTTTTTACTGGTGAATTGCCAGGAAGGCATAGAAGCTGCTCAGTGCATTCATGAGTCAAAATTAGTTGCTGAATAGTTTCTACAAACAGGCTGTGATTTCCAACCACCCAGGGGAGCAAGACTTGTATCTTCTATTAATGGCAACGCCCCAGACTGCTTAGAATATTGCAGCTGTATTTTTTATGCAGAGCCCTTTCATGAGTCCCGTTGTGAATATTCAGTACTCAAAATCAGAAGTGTGTTGGTTAGATATAATTGGAGACCTAGACCACCTAGTCAATTTTTCCTTCTTGATTGGAAGAATCTCTTACCATCAGGGTTCTGCTGTAATTATTCTTATTTGCAAGTTTGGTGTTTTCTTTTCGCAGGTATTCCCCAATACTGACTTTCCTCAAAGCACCGATGCCAGCAAACTAATTTACTTGAATGCTTGTAGAAAGCAATTGGGAGGGGGGAAAAACACACTCAAGGCAAATCCAAATAAAAAATATGAATATATTTTTTAATGAACTCATTTGTTGTTTTCACTCAGTTCAAATAAAGAAGTCCAGATAAGCAGGAATGGGGCAACACTACCATAGGATTTATGAGATAGGAAAACCTATTAGCCTTCAGAGTGAAGAAAGAATATTTTAGTTATAGCTTTGGTGGAGACAACATTCATTAAATTGACCCAAAATCTCATGATACGAAACGGTCCAGCTCCCTGAGTTCCTTTCAGTCTTTGGTATGGTGCAAGCTCTTAATGGCAAATGTTAATGGCAAATGTTGCTTTGCAAGCGTGTTCCTTTGCTCACTGTGCTACTCGGAAGTCCACTGTTGGTCTTCGGATCCTCCTTCAAGTAGCCTACAGCTCTGCCAGCAACTGGGCCAACCCTCTGCTACCCTTAAGATCACTCCACACCCACACATGCCTAGACCTAGGTTGTCTCCCTCTTCTATCCCGCTCTGCACGTGTGCCAACTGACTAGTCCCAGCCTATGTGGCATGCAACCAATTCCACATCCCCACTTGTGAAAGGCAAGTGGTATTTCCTTCCTTCAGGAGAAATGGCTTGGCTGGAAGGGGTCCATATGGGGCTTCCTCCCAGTCCTCTCACTTCCCGGGGCTCTGGGTATGGTTTCCAACTCTTCCTACCATTGAATTAGGGCTTATGCGGGTAGGACCAGCCCTATCATACAGTAGAGTGAGGGTTTTTCATTCCCATTGTAGGCTATGCTCTTCCTCAATGAACGGGGGCACTGACAGAAGCACTGAGGGGCTTCACATGTCTCCACGTGGGAGGAATAAAGCTCACAACCTAAGAAAGGAAATTAAATTTTCTTTATGCTCAAGGAAAGAAAAATGTTGACTAACTTATGAACTGGATTTGTTATTTTAAAATCTTCGAGTTTTTTCGGTTGATTTTTTTCTGTTCAATAGAAAGACGTGAATTCCCTTCAGCAAAGCTGGAGGATGTTTAGGAGCAGGAGCTGCAGTCTTTCTTCTGTGATTTCTTGACCAGCTGGGACTCTTGAAATATCCATAGGCAGGACGAGACTAAGCCTATATCAGTGTTATGGATCTAGGTTTCTGGAATTAGCTTTGGGACCAGAAGCTCTGGAAACAGAATTAGAAGTTGTTTCATAGTTTCATGGTTGGTCGGGTCGAAAGGGACGTGAGCAGATCATCAAGTCCGACCCCCTGCCATGGGCAGGAAAGGATGCTGGGGTCAAACGACCCTGGCAAGGTATCTATCTAGCCTCCTCTTAAAGACCCCCAGGGTAGGAGCAAGGGCCACTTCCCTTGGAAGTTGGTTCCAGCTCTTAACCGCCCTGATCATGAAGTAGCACCTCCTGATGTCTAGCCTGAACCTACTCTCCATCAACTTATGGCTGTTATTCCTTGTTACTCCTGGTAGTGCTCAGGGGAAGAGGGACTCTCCCACTGCCTGCTGGTCCCCTTGGCAAGTTTATAGGTGGCCACCAGATCCCCTTTCAGCTTTCTCTTGTGGAGGCTGAACAGGTTCAGGTCCTGTAGTCTCTCCTCATAAGGCCTGCCCTGCTGCCCCCTGATCATGCAAGTGACCTCCTCTGGACCCTCTCCATGCTGTCCACATCCCTCCTGAAGTGCGGAGCCCAGAACTGGATGCAGTACTCCAGCTGTGGCCTGACTAGTGTCATATGGGGGGGAGGATCACCTCCTTGGACCTGCTCGAGATGCAGAATGCTGTCTCCAAGGGCCGCATCCTGTTGGATGGCTTACAACAGGACTGTCCAACTTATAAGAGGCTGGAGCTGCGTGCCACATGGACTGCACCAGAGTGAGCCACAAGCCCCCAGGCTACATGACGTGGGTGCTCCTCCACCCACTGCACTATGCATGTTTGGCACACCCCCAGCTGCACCATAAACCATACCACCCCAACCCTGCCACCCCAATCCTTATGGCAAGGATAGGAGACAGAAGCCAGAGGAGGGAGGGGGAGCTCACAGCCCCTGGCTGTTCTTCAGCAGGAGCAGCCAGTGGGAAGCTGAGGGCCACATATAACTGATGGTTGGACAGCCCTGGTGTAGAAAGTACTTAGCATCTTTTTCTCCTGTTTGAGCCAGTGGGATTATGGATGGTGGTAGCCTTCTAGAGGACAGGTCCAACTCCACATGAGCAAATATTTCACACTCAAAAGACACTTTCCCAAATGGGACAGCGTTATAAGGGAAGCCCAGGAGCAATCCATCCTGGCGGAGCGAGGAAGATAGAACTTGGTTTTTCTATTCCAACCTGGTTAAGAATTGCACTGATTAAGTAAGTGCAAGCGAGAATATACTCCACCAAGAGCAGAATATTATAAAATAAATAAAGATATATTAGCGTTTATTTTATACTGTATGATAAAATAAAGAGTTGGTTTGGCTCCAGTGTGCTGACAGGAGTGAGTAGCAGGGAAACTTCTGTCACCCCAAGACACAGCTTGCATACACCCTGGGAGTGGACTGGTTGGTTTCATGGCCGCAGGTTGGCTGCTTACCACTTTTAGAGTGACTTTTCAGGGGAGAGCTGTGCTTTGAAGGGGAAGACTAGTGCTATACTATTTGTGGGCTGAATCATCAGCAGTGGAAAATAAGCGCAATGCTACAGTCAGCAATGGAGCTTCCCAGACTGAAAGAACTGGTTTAGTTTATCCTGGAAAAGGGAAGATGGAGAGGGGACGACATATGACAGACATGGTAAAGTATGGGATGAGGTGGAGCAAGGGAACAAGATGCAGAAGTTAAGGTTGGCATTTGGGCCCTGAGGCTGCAAAATATACAGACAAGGTGATTGCAGGGAGGTAAGCTGATCCCATCTTGGGGCAGGAAGATGGATGAGATGTGCTTTAGAGAGGATGGATGAGATGTGCTCTAGGCCTATTTACTAGGAGTCTCTGATTTACACCCATCAAGGATTTAACCCATTTTGAATTGCCCACTGTATTTCTTTTGCTCACCAATTTTACCTTTGTATTTTCCATTCCCCCGATTTTACTTATGTGGCTGAATAATGAATCATTTGCAGTACTCCACATGAAAAATGTTAGGGCTGCTGATGCTGGTTTCACTCCATTTAATCTAGTCAGCCAGTTTACAGAGCAGACACACCCATCTGTAGTTAATCAGATGGTTCCCATTAACCAGTGGTTCCCTCTAATAGGAGCCTCTGCAGAAAGCCACGGCCTATTTCTGCAAAAAACACAGAAGGGGGCACCAGCAACCTCATCCCACGAGACTGTTTCAAGAAGTGGTTATCTACCACTCTCTTACCTGGCAGTGGCTGGGTCAACAAATTGAGTGCTGTGGTAGAAGAGATCCTGTAATTCATGCCCCATGATGACCCACGATAACAGCTATAGATGCAAGACAGCTTCAGACATACATTTAGCATAAGAAGATCTCAGTGGACTCAGCAACTAAGTAATGGCATGGATAACTTCACTGAAATCAGAATAAATGAGCACCTGGGGTGTAGCTTTGTTCTACTGTGTCAGGGATTGCTACTTCTGCTCATACTTGAAAATAGTTTTGCTGAATCCTGTGGGACTTCGGGTGGTCAGAAACATATGCGGGAGTAAGTCCTAACTACTCGTGTAGCAGGCTGATTGAGAGGACTGCTATAATAGACACTGCTAAATTCAACACCACCAATTTCTTTACTGTATGTTGTTTTAACTATGATTTATCTCTTTATACACAAGTCATGTTACGACAGTTTGTGGGATCATGATTCATTCTTAATCACTCAAGAAGGACTCTAGTTTATTGTCCTACCTTTTTAGCAAATAAGACCACAAATGTATGGAAAGGAGAAATGTTATTGGGGGGAAAGAATATTTTTAAAAAAATGTTTTCTTTAAGGCACGTGTAACCTGAGAGATTTTTATTTAATGTCTTAAGAATTGCTTTTGGAAATGTAAAGTCCGCTCCTGCCGAATCTTGCAATAGCAGACCGAAAACAAAATGGGAAGCATTAGCAGAAATGTTTTTAAATGTCGCTATCTCTGGAGTTGTTAATGGGGCTCATAAATATAGGCTCTGAACTGCAGATGTGTCCGCCTAGTCAGATTCCAGTATCTATGTAAAGTTTTACTAGGCTCTGTCTGACTGCAGGGGCCAGTTTTGTGGATCTGATTGCATGACTAAGTAGCAGTTGTGAACATTCAGGTTAGTAAATCAATAAGAAACTGCAGTGATTAAAAGAAAAATCTGAATGTTTCCAAGTAAAATTTTATCTCATCTGCATACGAAGTGGAAAAAACTTCATTTTATATTATTTTTTATGGACTGCGTATTGATATTTTTATTTTATTTTAAATACTTGAACTTTCCACTAATCATTTTTCAAACCAATGTTTATTTTTAAGTGTGTAGTCCTGAAAAAAATGCAATCATGAACTGCCACCAATCAACCACGGGCTACTCAGGAGCAAAGCAAAATATATTTATAAAAATGATTTCCCTATTTTTGCTTTGCTTTGTGTTTGGTCAACTTAGCCAAAAGGAGGAGAGACTAGAAATAAAAGGAAGCTTGTTACTTTGAAAACAATTAAAATACCAGAAAATATGCTAAATTTAAACATCTAACTACATTGTAGGAAACATTTTTGTAAAGAATTTATGAAAATATTTAGAAAAAACTATAATAATTGTATCCCTAGATGGATGTAATAAAAAGGTATTTAGGGCGAAAAAAGCTAAAAAATTCCAAGCTTTTCTGCAAACAATAGATTAGGGAAAAAAACAAACCCAGATAGTGGACTCAGGATGGGTACTACAAATGAAACATCTCACCGCTTTTCCAGCTCATGTGGTATAAGATTCTCTCCTTTGCAAACTATGAAAACCTAACTTGGTTTTAACTTTTAGACCCTTTATGGTAGTGGCATCCTTCCAAATACCTCCATGTTTACTGAGTTTATATAGAAGACTGACCCCAAACTTTTGTATTGCCATACTTGTGAACTATTTAATCTCTTTTCCTAAACCATGTAAAGTCATTTGCTCATTTCACTGATTCCTATCCACGAACAAATGCACAGTAATGTGCACTGTGACAATTAAACATTAACTGAATATGCCACTACTACATATTATCAAATTATGCTTTGTTAATTATTAGCTCCTGGGTGTGTTCCTGCTTGGATAATGGTGTCCAGTGGAAGTTTATTTAGAAGCAATGGCTAATAAACATACTAAAATGCATCCATACAGAATTTTTTTTAATAGATCAAAGAACTTATTTTAAAAAAAAGTGACAAGGAAGGAAAAAAATTAAATAGTCCCTTCCCTTATTGTCCATCCAAGACACAGATAGCACTATTCTTGAGCCCCACTTCAAAAATAATGGGGATTCAGCACAATCAAACTAACACCATGGTTCATGTGTGGCTGTGACAAATATGCCATAATCATGTCTTACTGCTTGCCTTATAAGCCGAGCGTGAACATCTACCCATAGTGTTCAAAATAATTTTCCCTGGCAACACCTAAAGCAAATGGATTTGACTTACGGATGTCCGTGTTGGAACCAGATGTGCTTTAATGCTCATCCCAGTAAGAATATTTTAAACTTGCACTGCACTTTCCTCTTGAAGAATAAACTTGAAAAACCTTGAGGAAGTAGGTAGCTAATCCCTGCTGTTCTGTTAGAGAAACCAAAAGGCATTGCAAGATAAGGAGACCAGTTTCACATCATTGAAATTAAGAGCAAAACTCTTGTTAATTTTAATGGCAGTAGATATGGGATACTATGGCCTGGTCTTAGAAGGTACTGACCTTGTCCTACCCATGATCCTGTGTAGGATTAGCTAGTCCAGGTAAATCAAATTATGTAAAATTCAGAAGGCCATTGAATGTACAGTTTCCTATGCACCTGCACAGGGCTCTGTTACTTAGCTTATTTCTCAATGAGTTCATTTCTAGTAGGAATCTCACAGGCACTGCACGGTTTATTTGGTGTGTGAAATGCACCCCAGTACGAGGCCAATGCTCAAATAAGCCTATTTTGAGAATGCATATCGGATGTCAGTGGGGTAGATGGAATTTCATTCCATTTGGATATACCATTTGTATATACATTTCAGCTTTTTAAGATATCAGTGGACCTAAAATCTTCAAATGTAATTGAAGGACCTCATTATCCACATGTCATGGATACAATATGCAGAGAGCAGAGCTATCTATGAGATACATTGCTGAGACATCAAGTTTCACTGACACTTCACCTGGCTACAGGGATAACTGGCAGATATTTGACACTGATAGGTCGTGTGTAGATGAAACGAGGGGCATGTGTGCACGGCGTTGGTGGTGTATTGTCCAGTAATTCCAGCCACTGTAGCAAATGTGGTGGCGTAATGCACCTTAAATGACTTGGGGCACAGCAAACTAAAACTCTGCCAAGGAGCAGCAGCTCAAGAAAAGTGGTGAGCCTGATCTTTTTTCTTCCCCCTGGAGCCTGCCTGAGCTGTGCTGGGGCCTGGTGCTTCCCTCCACAGCTGTGGTGCCCCCCGGGACTGCCCAAGCCAGGTGCCTGCAGGTGGGTGCCACCTCAGGGCTGGGGGGCACCACTGCTGCAGCCCCACCCCTCAGCCCAGGTACTGCTCCACTCGTCAGCAGCTCACCCTCCCCTCCCCACTGCTGGAGAAGCAGGTAAGTTGGGTGTGTGCACGACCAGAGGGTTTAAAGGGCCCTAAATTGAAGCTATGTTTTTAAAAACCCACCACTTCAATTTAGGACCCTTGTTTCGTCTACACATGCCCATTAGGGCTAGGAACAGAAATTACACATAAACCAGTTTAAGTCATCAGAAACTGGTTTAAACCTGTAACAGAACAGAAGTTCAGTGCACATAAACCAGTTTCAAAATTGCTGAAACTGGTTAGAGATTAACCTGGTTGAATATAGTATCAGATTTAACTGAGTTGGGTCAAATCGGTTTATGAAACTTCTGTCCCAGATCCTTTCCTGGTTCAAGTTAAAGTCTCAGTCCTCCAGTATCCCAGCATGCTTTCCAACCCTGGCCTGGGCTGTGCTGTCTGTTCCAGCAGAGAAGGGTTGGGGGCGACGGGAAGGCAAAGACTTACCATCCCTATCCCCAAGCAAACCCCAGCTGGGGGCTGGGGCCAGGGAGGGGGGTTAAACCCCTTGTCCCCTGAGTACCGAGCTGCCTTGCTCTGCTAAACTTATTGCTGGCTGTGAGCATGGGCTACAAATCCCAGAGGCACCTGGAAGCAGGAAGAGGAAGTGATGAGCAACCCTGCACAGTCCTGCTGCTATGAATGTGGACTGCAAATCTCAGAGACTTCAGGGGAAGCAGGAAGAGGAATCAAACACAGCCTATGTGGCTATAGGCATGCTCTAGCACCCCGGCTTTTGGCCTGAGCCACTTCAGGCACATGGGTGCAAAAAGTAAATGTGTGTTCAGTTGTTAGTCAGTTTAATCCCTGCAGTTTAGAGTGATCTGCAAAGACTGAATCAATTCGGCCTTGGGCTTTTTGACTGTTTGTACTTAGCCTTGGTGAGTCATTTCGTTAATTAATTCCTACTTCAACTTCTAAGCACAGAAAGAGAACAGTTAATCCTATTGTCATCTCCTGAGTCTTCACACCCTCCTGGTCCACTAGTAGCTCAAAAGGATAAGACAAAGTGGGAAAACACCTGGACTCTTCTTTCCAGTATGGTATATGCTAACCAATGGGAGAACCCTAAAGCAAACAATCCATCAGGGAAGTGCCCTATGTAGCACAAGGACTCCCTGAGTGTGCGCCCGCACAATACTGCTAAGTCAAACCAGGCCCATCCTTTTTACTGAGGGATTCTGTGGGAAGTCCAACCTAGACCTAGGGAAAAGGAGTTTCTGGGTCAAGCTGTCAGTTAGAAACTGCCTCTTTCATCTTTATTTCTGAGCAGCTAAACCTTTTCTGGTCACCAACTGCTGTGTCTGCCAATTAGCAGAGCAAAACTGTGACTGTTAGTGATCCAGCAATGAGGGACTGGGGAAGGTACTACCTCTTTTTGGGTCTGTGCTAAAATTATGTCACTTGGTAGTAACTGGATAAAATTTCCTGCTGTGCACTGGGCACCACTTAAGAATCATGGAAGTCCTATTTTGACTGAGATGTGGGTGGTGTCTGGCCTGTTATTAGCTCTCTGAGACCTTCATACCCATTCCATTTCTAAAGCCATACATTGTTCTAACCAAGGGGTCTTGTCTAAACATCTCATTCTCCATCTCTTCACAGTTACTCCCTTGCCAGTGTTTGCTCTGCAGATTCTATGGGTGCCCATGGGTGAAATCTGAAAGGATGACAGGTTTAGGGAAAGGCCTCAGGAAGGGTTTGTTTTGAATCACTTCCTCAACTGGGTATAGTCTTTGCCAAGTGAGTGATACACTCACAGCACTTACAGCTATCTTGACTTATAAAACAGCAAAAGGTTTAACTCTTTGTAAAGCCCTCCATTCCTTAAGCATCCCAGCAACATTTATCTGGGATGGCTTAGACAGGGGTAATCCTCCTTGAACAGTATGTATACACTGCTTAATAATCAGAGCATTTGGGTGAATAACAGTTAAGATACTATTACTGCATCAAAAACATGCTGGGTTTTCTTTTTTGTTTAGTTAAGATTTTAATACTGCACAGTTCATAAAGCAAGCTTTTTAATGTTCATTTCCCTTTTCCAGCAAAGACTATATTTGGTATTGTATGAAATACTTATGGTTTTACTTCACTGGTAGTACAATGATTAGAGCAGGGAGCATTTACAAAGTCCAGATACAGATTTTCACCTCTTTTCAAAGATACCTAGGCTAGGGGCAGACATTCAAAAAGCACAAGCTCAATTGATTCAACCTTTGCAGGTTAGTTTAACTGGCGGAGATTGAACTGATTTGCAAGTGGACAGACATCCACATTACATTCCTGAAATGCAGGCACATGCCTGGAGTGGATAAGGACAGAAACCCAGAAGCACAAGAGCAGCCTTCCCTTCCACAGGGAAGCTAAGCTGGGGGACGTGGCCAGGTCCCAGCAGGCCTGAGTATGACTGAGGATGGGTTTAAACCCCCACCTTGGCCTGCAGGGTTCAAAGTGTGGCGGGAAAAGGGAGCTTGGCCAGACAGGGGCATGACCAGTAGGGCTGTGCGAGGCTTTGGACCATGCTTTGGATCCGGAGAAGCTTTGGACGCTTCGGTGCCCGAAGCAGCATGTCCAGATCAAAGGGCTGGCTTCTTTAGGCTTTCTGAAGCAGTTTGGGGCTTCCGAACTGCTTTGGAAAACCTTCGGAGCCACCTCAGAGAACCGGCCATAAGGTATAATGGGGAATCAATGACATATCTATAACTTTGCTGTTTTTTGTATGATTTGAATGAAACTTGCAGGGATGATAGCCTCTGCTGAGAGTGTGAAGCCTGCCAAGTTTCAAGAAGATCAGTGCAGGGGTTGGGGGGAACTGCACCCCAAATTCTTGAAAGCAAAACTCATGTCACGGGTATGTGTTTCACCACAGTGGGGTGAAAACTGCAGGGTGAGGCCACAAAGCCTGCCAAGTTTCAAGGTGATCAGTGTAGGGGTTTGGGGGGAACTGCACCTCCAGCTGCTGACAGGCAAGACTTGTGATATAGCTGACCCTGTGTGTGTTAAGGTAGCCCCCACTGAGGCCACAAAGCCGGCCAGCTGTTAAGGAGATCCGTGCAGGGGGGTTTCATAGTTTCATAGTTTCTAGAGTCAGAAGGGACCTGAGTAGATCATCTAGTCTGACCCCCAAGGGCCCCCAGGTTCTGGGGCCCTGCACCTCTAGCTGCTGACAGACAAAACTGGTGACATGGGTGCTTCTGCAACTCACTGTCTCTGTCCTGGGGCAGTTGATTGTCTGTATTGATTATTTCCTCTCCTTAGTCTGTGGTTTTGTAGGTGTTAATCATTGCTAATTAACTAATTATCTAGTAGGTACTAGTAGCTAGCTACTGTGTCTTGAGCTGGTTCCTGAGTAAATGATGATTGAATGGTAATTGGCAACAGCTTAGCAGCCAGGCCTGCAGTTCCCGCCCCTGCTGCTCCCCACTTCCCCCACCCCCGTGTCCCAAAACAGACACAGTTGCACAAGCACCCATGTCATGAGTTTTGCCTGTCAGCAGCCAGAGGTTCAGGGCCCCAGAACCCAGAAACCCCTGCACCTGTCTCTTTGACAGCTAGCAGGCTTCATGGCCGCAGCAGGGGCTCCCATCCCTGCAGCTTTCACCCTGCTGCGCCTTAACACACACATTGTCACCCATGTCACAGGTTTTGCTTGTCCGCAACTTGAGGGGCAGTTCCCCCCAAACCCCTGCACCTAGCTCCTTGAAACTTGGCAAGCTTTGTGGTCTCATCAAGGGCCACCACCCCTGCAGTTTTCAGCCCACTGTGCCTTAACACACACAGTGACGTGAGTTTTGCTTTCATAGATTCATAGAAGTCGGGTTGGAAGGGATCTTGCAGATCTTCTAGTCCGACACCCTGCCCTGGGCAGGAGAGAAAACTGGGCTCAAATGACCACAGCCAGGTAAATGTCAAGTCTCCTCTTAAAGACCCCCAAGGTAGGAGCCAGCACCACTTCCCTTGGAAGTTGGTTTCAGATCCTAGCTGCCCTGACAGTGAAGTAGCGCCTTCTAATGTCTAGTCTGAACCTAACCTCTAACAACTTATGGCCATTATTCCTTGTTACTCTGGGAGGCGCTCGGGGAACAAGGTCTCTCCCATTCCCTGCTGGTCCCCTCTGGTAAGTTTATAGATGGCCACTAGATCCCCCCTCGGCCTTCTCTTGTGGAGGCTGAACAGGTTCAGGTCCCGTAGCCTCTCCTCGTAGGGCCTGCCCTGCTGCCCCCGATCATGCGAGTGGCCTCCTCTGGACCCTCTCCGTGCTGCCCACATCCCTCCTGAAGTCTGGTGCCCAAGTTTCAAGAAGTTGGGGTGAAGTTCCCCCTGAATGCCTGCACTGATCTTCTTGAAACTTGGCAAGCCTCATGCCCTCAGCAGAGGCTACCACCCCTGCAGGTTTCATCCAAACCAGACAAAAAACAAAGTTATAGATATTTCGTTGATTCCCCATTATACCCTACGGCCAGATGTCTGAGGCGGCTCCAAAGCTTCGGAGCTGCTTCAGCCAGATCAAAGTGGGAACCTGGTCTGGAGCTCTGGATTGGATCCCTTGCATCCAAAGCGGCCGTATCCGAAGCCAGATCGAATAGCTGCCTACTCGCATAGGTAATGGCAGACCCCTGTAGTGGGGCAGGAGGAGGGGGAGAGCCCTGCCCGCAGCAGTGGCTCCCTGACAGCCAGGAGCAATCCCGACACACAGCAGCACTTCCCGGCCCTGGAGGGGGACTTTTCCCCTTCCTCCTCCTCCCTCTTTCCCAGTGCTGCCGGATGGGGAGCGGGGCTCTGTGCAGCACTGCCCAGCCCCAGAGGAGGACTCTTCTCCTTCCTCTCCCCCACTCCCACCATGGGGCGTGGAGGGGGGCTCTGTGTAGTGCTGAGGGGGACTCTTCCTCCTCCTCCTCCCCCCCCCACACTGCCGCAAGGTGCGGAGGGGGCTCTGTGCAGTGCTGCCCAGCCTGGCCCAGTGTGGGCGGGGGGGCGGCTGTTACTGAGCCGCAGCTGCTGGGGATGGCCCTGCCCCACAGCCCGGCCCTGCCCCACAGCCCAGCCCTGCCCCGCTCAACCTCAGCCGAGGCAGCCTTGTGTGCCTGGGACGGGCCACAGGGGCAGGGCCCTCCCCAGCAGCTGCAGCTCAGACAGGGAAGCTGAGCCCTGTCAGGGAGTACAGCTTACCTGGCATATACGGGCAGTGGCTGGCCAAGCAGCGGGTTACCCGGGCCAGCTCAGAGTGGGACAGGGAAGGGAAAGGGGGAAATAAACCTCCTCCTCCTCTCTCCTTGTTGCTCCAGTGGTGGGGATGTGGCCAGATGCCATCCCAGCATGGCCCCGTTAAGGCAGAGGGGGCAGGGAGGGAGTTAATTCCTCCCTCCTTCCCTTCTGCCCACCAGGACCACAGCTGGGGGTTGCCAGCCCCAGCTCCCACCTCTGCCTCTGCCTCCCCAGCTGCAGGCAGAGCCTGGCTGCACTGGAGGGGAAGAAGGAAAGAATTAACCCCCTCTCTGTCCACTTTGCCTTAATGGGGTCATGCCAAGATGTGTCTGCCCATGTCCCGACCCCTGTCTGGGCTAGAGAGCACAGAGGCAGGTCCAGTCCTGCTCATTGGAGCAGAGAACGTAACCTAGCCCAGGGATACAGGACATGCTGGGATGTTGGAGGATTCTGGTTTAACTTAAACTAGAAAGGGGTCTAGGACAGAAGCTGCATAAACTGGTTTGACCCAAATCAGTTAAATCTGATACTACATGTTTACCAGGTTTATCTTAAACTAGTTTTGGCCATTTTGCAACTGGTTTATATTCACTGAACTTATGGGCATTTATACAAGTACTTTTGTCTGCTCTGATGGGCCAGAGATCCGGTGCATCGGAGCAAACTTGATTAATCATGTCTGCTCCTCATGCGAGCTGATGTGCCCAGCACTGTGTCACATACATTTGTATAAACAGCAAAATTCACATCAGCGCTAGGAAAACGGCAGCGGTGCGCTTTTGAACTAAAACACCTTCAATGTGTTTTAGTTCAAAAGCACGCTGCTGCCATTTTCTCAGTGCTGATGCGCATTTTGCTGTTTATACACATGCGCACGCCACAGCGCCTAGTGCTGCAGCGCAAGCATGAGTACAAACACCCTATGTTCTGTTACAGGTTTAAATCAATTTCTGATTACTTAAACTGATGTATGTATAACTTCTGTCCCTAGCCCCATAGTGCAGAGGGCACACTGAGCAGGGGACAAGATGCATAAATTTGAAGAGATTCAGAATCAGACTCATATCTTGGTTATGTTACAGGATCTTTCAATAGTCGGGCTTACAGCAGATCACGCTCTGCGATGTTATAGGTGGTCAGGCTCAACTTTATTAACGAGGTGCAAAACAAAACAGACTTAGTCAGTGGTGTTATGTCCACCAGTGAGCACACGCTCACCACGTCTCACGCGCCCTAGCGACACGTGAGACTGCTGTCGTATACTGGCGAGGTGTTTCCAGGATAGGTCGCCGGGGTCAGGCGGGTCTGGCGTCCTCCCCTCCGGCTGGCCGGGCCGAAGGTCGCTCCGAGTTCGAACCGATCCGTGAGTACGTTCCGTCGGGCGTGCAAAAGACCCCAAAGTTCGTAGTGCAATGTCTTGTATACCCTCAGTGATGCAGGGCGGTCTAATCGCGTGTGGCACTTCTTCATTGGCTCGGAGCGGTGACTGTCACATTACTGACAGACCTTGGACCTTCCCTTGGGAAACCCCGTGTGGAAAATCCCAACCGCATGTTTCTTCTATACTGCAGCCCTAGAGTCTCTTATTCACTTAGCACCTGTTACATAAACACTATGCAAGCCTCTAGTTGGCGTATGCGAACGTGGCCACCTATTACAAAAGGTTATAACACATAACAAATGCAAAATGATTACAACAGGTTACACCGACATCACTGCAGTTGCACCCATTAACTGCACTGGAATTACTCCACACTTACATTAGCGTCTAGTACTTGATCTCCAATGCTAAGAGTTCTTGAGAGAGGCAACGTTGAAACCTCACTTGCTGTACACGTGGACACCTCATTTGTGAAAATATATGCCTTGCATGCAGTCCGATTAGTTTTACACAGGTGTTCTTGAACAGAACAAGCCAGGTTAATATCTGGTCATGAATTTCAAAGGTAAAAAGCACAAGGGAAGTGTGGGTGGACACCAGTTTGGCGACTGAGAGTGATACTGTTCTACCTTAAGTCTCTGAAAAACAGCTGACACACAGGTTGAAGGTTGCTGGGAATGTTTCCTATATAGACAGTCCATTTGTAGGGGAGAGGGGATCATAGAATAGGGTTCACTAAGCTAAACTAGCAACAAAGAAGGGAATGGATTAAGCTAAATTATCCTCTGTTTAACACTTGGTGACTCTTAATGGACTTTGCCATTGGCTCTGGGAACTTCTGAGTTGACCAACTTAACCAGGCTGAGACATGCTGAAGAAACTCAGCCTGTCTAGGCTACAGTCAGAGGGATGGCAGGACGTTATATAAAGACAGGTATGCATATTAGGCCTGTGTGAAACTTTGGTCCCTGATTCAATTCAGCGTAGATTCAGCCCAATTCAATGGCCGTATCTCTGAATCCGCATTGAATCAGAGGACCCTTTAATCGCTCCGAATCGAATTGGAACCCTCTGAATCGATTTGGAGAGATTCAGAAACATTTGTTGATTCGGACATCGAGACAGCTTTAAATGTTTTTTCTACATACCTCTAGGTAGCAGGGGCTTGTGAGTGCTGAGATGCTGGGGTGCATGGAGTGTCCCACAGAAGTGTGGGGGGCTCCCCAGCACGCTCAGCAGCAGACCCGGAAGTGGACCAGAAGCACTTCTGGTCCACTTCTGGGTCCACAAGGAAGCACGCTGGGGGCCCCCCCTGCACCCCTCCAGTTCAGCGACTGGTGCCTTCTGGGTCTGGGGGGCATCTGAAGTCCCCTTGTGGCTGATCGTTGAGCTGGAGGGCGTGGGGGAGCCCCCCACACGCTCTCCAGTGCATCCAGAAGTGAACCAGAAGTACTTCCAGTCCACTTCTGGGTTTGCCGCTGAGCATGTGGCGGGCCCCTCACCTCACACTCCTGTGGGATGCTCCATGCGCCCCAGCATCTCACCGTTCACAAGGTGCACTGCTACCTAGAGATATGGAGAAAAAACTTCTAAAGCTGTGTCTATGTCAGAATCGCCGATTCTCCAAATCAGCATCAAATCTTCGGATTCGGCCAAATCAAATCAGGGACAGTGATCCAAATCAATGAAGCATGCTAAATTGATTTGTTGATTAGTTTGCAGATTAGTCTGCCGTCTAATCCGTATTTTAGGCTGTTTGTTCAAAGCTTTACTATTGAGTTGAAGCTGGTGAGCCACCTGGTTGGCTGTGTGATGTTGTGGTATTGCTGTACTTTATTTGGGTTATTACTCAGCTTTCGAATGGTTAACCATGCTTTCCTGCGTGGCTCATTTATTCCTTCAGTCAATTCTTTCCATTTCCATTGCCTTTCTTCTTGGACCTTGTTAGTTAGGGCTATCCCTGCTGCAATAGTGTCTTGTGAGAAAGGATCTCTTTGAAACATTTTCTGGTATTTTTTGTATTTGGTGGCTAGCATGGGAGTAAACACTGGTATACACTCAGTTCTGAGCCTTGAGTTATGTGCCTCTTGGAGGTTTTGTGCGGTGCATTCACAAAGGGGTGGTAGTTATCCGAGACTGGTTTGAGGTGTGTCACTTTTTTGTCAAGGCTTTCAGAAAAAACCTCGTCTCTGTCTAACTGAGACGACATACAAATGGTTCCATGCCGGTGTAATACAGATATATAGTGCCAATGTAATACAGATATATAGATATTGGATACATCGGCTACCAGAGCAAATCTGCAATAAAGCAGCTGAAGTCAGTGCTGAGAACTACAGATACAAGATCTGGATTACACTTTTTTGTTCTGAGATGAACTTATTACAGATAAACTGACCAAAAAGCAGAGTCTCACCACCCCAAAACTGAGCATAGTTTTATATACATATTCACCTGGAACTTGTGTTTGCAGAAGCAGGCAGCCTGCCAACAACAGAGTCAAAACTTTTTTTCTTGTGTGTGTTTGACATACTAAAAAAAAAAATCAAAATATTTAACAAAACAGTTTGAATAAATTGTGGAATGAAAAATCAATCATGCTGTTGGCTTTACATGTGCAACCAAGTCCTGCTCAACCACTCTGTGTGTATATATACACACAAGTGTATATGTATAGGGACTGGCTAAACTTTTGAATCTAAAAACTTTTGAATCTGAAGTTGAGCTTTCTTTGAGCTGTTCAATGCTGTCAGCTTCTGCTTCCTGGATCTGGATGTTTAGTGCTAAAAATATTTGTCTCCATGATAACATGATCCTGACCGCCTATTCCAGAAGGTTGCACCATGTTGTATTTTAATATTTCAAACAGGAAATGTCAAGGTCTGAGATATTCAACCCAGCCTATGATACCTGCACATAGCCATGTAACCCTTAAGATTATTAGGGGGTGAGTCACGTTAGGTGTGGATGGTTTCCAGATGAAGCTTTCAGTGAATTGGGCCTGTGCCACCCTTCAGACCCTGGTTTAGGATCTTCAGATTTGCTTGCAGAGGCGGCACAGGAGGGAAACCCTTATGAACATTCAAGGAGCTCTCTCCTACCCCATCTCATATCTTCAGTTCCCTGTTTTTACTTCATGTTAATACAGCTCACCAAACCTGAGTTCTTCCATGGTTTTTTCCTTCCCTTCCAGGTCTCTGTATCTAAGACCCTCTTCATAGTTTTGTAAACGCCTCTCATAAAACCTGCTAGGTTTTATATGTCCCATGTATACCATATTCCTGAAAAAGCAGATAACCTTCCTCTTCTTGTCCTATTGTTTTCAAAACTTTCTTACATTTGCTACCTCCATCTCTGTAATCTTCTGTTTTCCCTTGACTTAGCAGGTAATCTGGCTAGAAGAGGGACTGCGTCTTTACATGAACGGCAGAGAGGCACATTCCCTTCTGGTGTGATTTGCATCATGCAGAGCTGGTTTCATAGTGTAAACAGTTTGTTATTTAAGACCTGGTTCTCAAATGAGGTCTGTACTAGTGCATGCAAAACAGACACACAATTATGTGCCCAATTTTCAGTAGCAAATGCCTGTTTTCCATGTGCCAATGCAGCAAGTGGAAATGCAAATTACTGTACTCATTCGTACTTTCTCCCAGTTTTTTTTAGACTTGGGTCCTAACGCTATTTAATGTGCAGAATTTCAGATACTCAAAACATCATTAAAATGGGTTTATAAAACCGTATAAGCAATGCACACAACATTTGCCCGGCCACAAAATTATCTCTTCTGCAAGCACGATCATTTCCTTGTCACTCGCCTATTTTTCACCTGTTCTTGTTCTGCTCTGGTGTGTTGGCAAAACAGCGGGCTGCACTACAGGACACTCCCACCTTCCTGTTTCTTTCTAGTTTGCATTTTGCTGCCTCCCCTGGGCTCCTGCCTGCTTCACAACATACGAAGGTCAGTAAAATCTCTGGATGGAGCAAACACCAGCCCATTGCATTGCCTTTGCGCCGAGTGCTCCCAGCTTGCTTTTTTCTTGTCAGGTTATCAGAAGTCTTGCCTTTGCAAATGGGGGAACAGAAGGAGGGGCCAGGAACTTGAATAGACCAGTTTCTGCCAGTGCTAAGCACCTTCCCTCATTTATTACGCCGGTATCAGGATGCTTTGCCTAGGCAGCGTGAAGGCGACTGACACTCCCTGGCTTTAAATCACTGCAGTGGTGCAAGTGAAGGATACAGTCAGGTCGGCTAATGCCAGCATTCAATTTTTTGATGCTATGCAGAACTGACAATTAAAGACTTGAACAGAGCAGCCTTGAAGTGAAAGTGTGAACTCTAGCGTTGTGATAAGCGACATGTACCTAGTACAGACACATCTGTTGGTATAGATGTATGGTTGGTGACTCACGCATCCCCCAAGGCAAGGCTGGGAAAGAAGCTCAGGAAGAGAGGGGTTTGTTTTGCACTTTCCTATCCCATGCATTTGCAGTCACAAGGAAACTGGGCTGGATCTCTCCCTGGATACATCCTAGTGCTCGGCGCTGTGAGCAAACTGCACGCTGAAGGCCATGTATCACCTCCCTCTCTATGGCAATCCTAGCGAGCAACAAGTACAGCCTCTCTCTGCGGAGCCTGCCCTAGCTGAAGCAGCACAGCAGCTCCTCAGTACAGAAGGGATTGGGTTTCACAGGCGGTGTGATCTGTGACTGCACTCTTTGGCTTAGGCTATGGCAACAAGCCTCGTTGGGGCTTAGCCTTTCCCTCTCTGACTGTAGAGGAACGCCCCAGTCTACATAGAAGGAAAATTGTTTTGCTGCATTTCTGCACAGCCCTCACTGCAAATGCAGTAGAGAGAGAGAGAGAGAGAGTGGGGCAGGCTCTGGACTGGTGTTCTGGGCTATTTCAACTTCAGGGCAACTTTAGAGAACTTCAGTTATTTTGGGTAAGTTTGTTTAAATCTCTCTCTCTCTCTCTCTCCCCCTCCTCTCCCTCTGCCTCCTTTTTCTGCAATGCAGTTCGCACAACTTTGCAGTAAATTAAAAGGATTTTTAAACGAGGAACTTTAGCTCTGGGTGTCCTTTGGTGTAATAACGTGTCAGATTATAACTGTCACGCCAGCAGCTACCACCCTTGAGGCGTGAAGCATGCTTCTCCGTGCGCACCACCCCGCTGCTTCTGGAGAAACCTAATGAGGGAAGATTTCAAGTAAGGTACTTTACACAAGTCAACCATGTATGAAGCTGTGCCCACAGCTAAAACTTCTGTATCTGATATCCATTTTTGTCTAGGTCTCGTGCTTATGGAGAAACAGATTTCTGAGAGATTAGTCAGTTTAACACATGCTTGACAGCGCTCTGATGTGGTTTCCTGAGACGGGAGATTTAGCACTTGTGCATAACTTCGCGTGCTTTCAGGGAAGGATCCGCTTGGAGTCCCGTGCATTTTGCACCATTCAACCACCTCTGTTTCAAGCATACACGTTGCTTTCCCTCCTCCCCACTCCTTGCACTGCACAGGAGGACCCAAATGCAGGCATTGTGAAACTCTGCTTAAAGGACATTAAAGTCACAGCCCTAAACTGCTTCAGTGCATTGCAGTGTGCACCCAGCTGTTTGATTGCAGTAACACTGATTTATAAATGTAAAGGAATCTCCTGTGAGTGCTTTGCGTTAAATATGTACATTGGTATTTTTACAGTGGATTTATTACAAGAGGAATGCTGTATGTATGCATATTACATATCAATAAATACCGTTTGCAATATATATAGCACCTTGGAATGCGTGCTTGGCACCAAAATGCCGTATTTTGGTAGTTTATGAGATAAGGATCAATCTCTCCAACGTTTAAAAAAGATATACAAATGAGATCCCACATATCTTTCCTATGAGTAGTAGGACTACTATAGAAAAACCTGATAATAATTAAGATTTGTCTCTCTGACAAAATTCCAATAATCCCATCGTTCGACCCATGCTATAATACTAACTTCAAACAAATTATCTGAAGCAGGGCTTTTGCATTGAGTTTCTAGCTAGTCTGTGCATCAAATGAGAAAGAGCTAGCATCTTTGACAGGCAAGAAGAAAAACATTATCCAAAAACCATCCCGGAGAGGGAACAGTTCAGGTATGAAATTTATGAAGCAAAAAACTCTGAAGGTTTAGTTGCATTCAGTGACTGCCACATACACTGTTCTGATCATTACTACCTGTTATGTACAAAAGTACAAAATGCTGGCTTCAACCTAACTGTAATTATTGCTTAAGTTATACACCTTGTTATGCCAAAGAGTGAGTAAGAAAAGTGTCAGCTCCAAAAGAGATTAAGCCAGAGATTATTTTTTTTTTTGCAAATGAGCTTGTCCCACACTTGCTGCTAATGTACTTGTATAAACAGTGCAGAAAATCCCAGCAGTTTAATTAGCAGCATGAAATGCATCATGTTTCAGAGCTTTATTAGGCTGCTGCATTAGATACTTTTGAAGTTGCTATTTGTACAACCTTAAAAGTTAAATGCTAAAACTGTACTAGTTCTGCTTGAGTGCTTGCAAAGTCCCATGCTAGCTTTTGGGGGGTGGTTATGAGTTACTAGAGATTTGTCAGCTGAAATCGCATTTTACTATTTTTGGTGTGGCCCTCTCATAAAGTAAACTCAACTATTAGATTACAAGGTTCGTGTAAATCTTTTTCAGCTAATGTTGGTTTGACCATACTCGGGCCTTACAAGTAATTCATTGAAGATGGCTAAACTCCAGTGTACTGTAAAGCTGTTTTTAGCATGAAAGATGTTAAGTTTGTTTAGTCAGAAGTGGTATCAGTAATTTCTTAGTGTTGATTACCCCATGATTTGAGAAGAGTGAATGTTTTAGGTTATTAATCATCTTGGAAGGTCAGTCTGCATACTCGGCTGTGCGGTCAACTTGCCTTTATCCACTTATAGTGGGAGTTGGAGCTCATCCCTGACGTGAAATCTGGCAGTTTGTGTAGAATATACAGCCAGGGAAATAAACCTTTAAAGGCCTGATACTGCCCTCATTGACTTCAGCAAGCTGAGAATCAGAAGTAAGGGCCAAATGCTTCTACTCTTCCTTGAGATTTTACTATCTTGGCAAGTTTTCCAAGGCATTGTGAAGAGCATGGAGTTAGGTGAAGCAGAATCTGGCCTTTAATGACTTCTTCAGAGAAGTATTCTACCTTCCACATAGCTGTCAGAAGTTATGCTCCTTGGTTTGAGTCTTTAAAGAATCACAAAACTTCTTTGCTTTGAATATACTGGCTTTGAAAAAAGCCAGTTGTCCTGTGTTGAAGTAGGGAGTCTCTGGGATTCTTCACATCATCACCGTAATGGACTAATCAGCCAGGAAATAAAATAGACTCATTTTAAAGACAAGAAAGTAACGTACAATTGATCACATAATTTTACATGGAGCTGTTTTTGCATGTTGTAATCCCTTCTGTATGATAGAGCCAAGAAAACTTGAATGGAGGAGTCAGAGCTGCCACCCCCCCCCCCCACCCCACTTCGAGTACTTAGGGACATCCAGCTGCAGATTCACTCTTACACTCATTTAAACAATGACTCTGTAATGCCACAACTATAGATTCAGCTCTGTCTGATGTGCGGGGACCTGCCATTCTGTACAGTAAGGGATGGCTCTGTGTACCAGGAAGACTAAGGCTTCCCCTAGGGCAGTGGCTTGATACTTCTGTTTTGTCTCTTCTCTAAGTCCTACTGCTCTTATTGACCACCCTGTTTTCCTTTTCAGCTGGCTACTCTACTTCCTGCCATCCCCTAGCAGTAGGTTATAGCACATATTCTCCAAAATTGAGGCTCTAGACCAGCCAGGACTGAATGACTGTCTAGGAACTGCTGCCCTCAGCATGTCCTGGCTGAGATAGGTGCACTCAGCCTGGAAGCCGGGAGGCTGACGTATCTCCTCCACCGTCGTGCCAGGAATATGTAAGGAGGACACTTTTCTTGTAAGGAGAAATATTTCTTGTGCAAACTGCAACCAGGCCTTGGAGGAGTGGAGGTGCAGCTGGGGAGGGCCTCTGATCCAGTAGGCAGGAACAACGTTGCTCCTCTTGGGAGTTCAAAACTCAGAATCTGTTGTCAACTTAAGCTTTGTTACCCATAGTAGGCAAATTGAGTGCAGGGAAGTGGGCAAGTGCAAGAGGGTAAAGAAAAGAAAGGACTAGGAAAATGTTCTTGAGGTGAACAGCATCTAAGCTGGCAGGAACTACCAACATGCATGATCCGATGCATAGGGGCCAAGGAAACATGACTTATGACTTGAGAAAAGGTTGGAAGATCTGGAATTCTTCTGGAGAAGACTGGGGGGGTTGACCAGTCTTCAGATACCTGAAGGGCAGTGATAAAAAGCATGGTGACCGACTATTCCCCGTGCCTGCAGAGGACACAACTGGAAGAAACGGTCTTAAACTGCAGCAAGGGACATTTAGGCCGGGTGCTAACCAGAACTTTCTAACACAGACGTTGGGAAGAGATTACCTAGAGAGGTTGGAGACAGAGGACATGTGTAGATGAAATGGGGGCTCTGCGTTGAAGCAGTGGGTTGTTAAACCCCCGTGTCGTGCACACACCCCACACTTACCTGCCTCGGCGATGGCGGGGCGGGGGGGTGACGGCAGGCGGAGCGGTCCCTGGGCTGGGGGGGCTGGTGCTTCCCTCTGCGGCAGCGGCAGCACCCACCTGCAGGCATCTGGCTCCGGCAGTCCTGGGGGGCGCTGCAGCCGTGGAGGGGAGCACCAGGCCCCCGCGCAGCTCAGGCAGACTCGGGGGGAACTAAAAAATCAGGCTCAATGCTTTTCCTGCGCAGAGCTGCTTTCCCGGGCTGGGACCAGGATGCCTGCCCGGCTTCCCGGGGAGCCGCAGAGCTGCACAGAGCCCGGTGCTTGGCTGCACAGCTGTAGGGGCAAACAAACTTCTCGAAGGAGTTTTAGTTTGCTGTGCCCCAAGTCATTTAAGACACATTACGCTGCTGAATTTCCTACAGTGGCTGGATGCAATACATCACCAAGGCGTGCAAACACCGACACTATTAAAGTGGTGCAAAAGCATTTAGCCCACTTTAAAGTGTCGGGGCACACACGTCTCACATAGATACTATCTCCATCCTTGGGAGTTTTTAAAAGCAAGTTAGGCATACACTTGAGTGAGACTCTTTAGACAGGGAGGATCCTGTCCTGAGCCGGAGGTTGGACGAGGGGACGTCCCAGGGGCCTTTCCAGTCCCACTGTTTTATGATTCTTGACTGAGGGGCAGCAATGCGAGTAAAAAACTCTCAGACAATGGAAGTATTTCAGGATGCCAGCTGCACAGAAGCAATAGGAGGACGTAACAAAGGGGGCTCCCCTTTAGGCCCAAGGTCTGAACTCCCCCTGGCTCTCAGGGGAGCAGGTTCAGACCTATAGGAACAGTGCTTAGTCACAAATCAAACTTAAGGGAGCAGAAAAACAAACCTAGTTATAAAATTAACATCATTTCCAAGCTGGCTGATAAACACTTAAGATCAGGAAAGGGCCTAAGAGGGTAGTAACTGCAGCTCTCATCTGCTAGGCAAATATAAGCTTCGCTGTTACCCACACAGCAGAGGGAAGACACACTCCACTTCCCGGTGGCAGATGGAGCTGCCACTTTATTATACAAACAGAGCTGTGATGGCCATGCCATCCTTGCAGCCATCCGAGCCTGAAGTCACACACTGCCCTCCTGCTCTTGCCCCACTTTCTGAGAGCTAAGGATCCAGTCCAAGTCCAAAGGAGGGACTTGCCACAGGGTCTAAGTGCCGAAGTTTGAGCTTGGGCTTCAGCCCTTTAGAAGGGAGGGACCCACCTGCTACATTTCCCCCCTGCTCGGTACCTGGAGCAAGGCAGTCATGCAACTCTCACTACCTCAGTGTGCTTCGTGAGAACGGCAGTGACTGTGGCCACAGCCATTATCTGTTATGTAGGAAGTCCTTCCAGAGGGCTGCAGTCACAGGTCCAGAAAAATGACATATTCAACCCCTTCAGTCATCCACATTCCCTCCCACTTCTTTTGTCGCCAAAGGACAGCTTCAGTCTTTAAGGATCTCCCAAGGCCCTTATTCATTCTCTTCCTGTATATTCAGCCCAGTTCCCTGGGCTTAAGACCTTTGCACCACGGCCCAGAGCGACCTGAAGTCTGTGCCATTCTTCCCTGAGTAGATGCTCAGTCTCTCCTATGCTCCTGCCTTATCTGCTTGTCTTGATATTCCTGCCAGCCAGTCCTAGCAAAATTATTTAGAGGGCGGTGGTGAAAGATGTGAGATTTGGAGTAAAAGTATTGCTCTAAATATACACATGCTCTGGGAAGTCTGGCAGGGGAAGGCAGCAGGAGCTTACAGGTGTTGATACCTACACTGTGCTCTGAAGAGGAGAAGTGATTTATAAGTTGTATTAGGCATTACTAAACATTGCTCCTGTAAGAAATGTGGTTAAAGCTAGATTAAAAGCAAACCTCATAAAAGTTTGGATTTTTTGTTTGGCTTAGATAGCAAGCCTAAAGCTTGGTGACTTAATTATAATGTATTCAAAGCTTATCCGAAAGTCTATGATCTAGAATAAAAAAAGTTGCGGGGGGTGGAATCAGACTAGGTATCTCTACAGCCACTGGCATTCTCAGGAGATTGCTAATCTTTCCTGGAGCTGGCTGAGCGTTTCCTGTACAATTTGTGCTTCTAATATCTGCAAATCTTGAAATCAAGACAGGAAGCTTTTCTAGGAGAGCTGCATTCATTCAGCCTCAGCTACTGGTGCTGAGGCAGAAATTAACTCGGTAAATGCTATGGTGTGCGTCATTAGAAGAGGAGAGATTAGATGACAGCAGTGAACCCTTTTGGCTTTAGATGAATCTGTTTTGCAGCCAGTACCAGGTAAGACATATGACAGATCCAGTCGCGAGTAGGTATTGTCATGGACTGTATGTCTGTTCAGGACTTTCCTGATCTGGCCAAGGCACTGAGAAATGGCTGCATGTGTCCAAAAGACAGAATACTAACAATTTGGGAGGGAATTTCACAGCAAAGTAGCAAGTAGCAAAGAAGCCTCTGGGAGGCAGATGTATGTGCCAGGGTGGACTGCTGGCATGCACTAGTATGCCACTGGCAGGAAGCAAGAATGCACGTGCGCTCTGCAGATACAGAGCCAGCCGGAAATGGGGGATAACGATGAAGTGGATGAGCCTTGATAAATGATTAAGTGTACCTGAGAGGCAGCTTTGGGGCAAAACCTAGGAAGAACGAACCTGTTCTGTTTTTGCCATTGCTTATGAAGCACATGTCAAATTCCTGCAGCATCTGCAAAGAAAAAAAGTGTGTCGTAAGTCCCATCCTGCAAGTCCCCTGCGGGCAGAACTGCTGGCGGTATCACTGAGGGCACGCTGCATCGCAGTCTGCAGTAGAGTATGGCGATACCTGGGCCAGCTTTAAACAAGCTGCGCTCTAGACCATGCAGAGCCACACGCCGCTGCAGCCCAATGGCTCCGAGCCCTGAACTCATTTAAAACAAGCCCATGTGCCTGTACAACACTGCAGCCTGCAGCGTGGCCCTGTTCCAAGTCAAAGACAGCGTGCTATAGGGCAGTTACTAAAGCATAAGTCAGGAAACTGGAATGGAGGAAATACGACAGGAATGTTTATTGCCCCTATTAAAAGTGGGGGTGTTAGATTTCAAAAAGCAAAGTGTGTGGTGTGCTCCCTGGGTAGCAACCAGGCCATCCTCACTAGGGTCACGTGTCATAACCACTTCTGAGGAGCAGTCCTGCACCAAGAATGGGAAAAAACAGAAGAAAACCAGTAAGGACTCTACTGCCTGGCTTCCTCGTTTAGGACTCAGGAATGTGGCCGACAGAAGTCACCCGGTCACCAACAAGGACAAATAACACATGGACCAAACCAGCTCCAGGCAGAAGATCCAGCTTGGCACCTAGACTTTCAGCAAGGACAGGAACCGTTTGGGGAAGTGGCAATGTGGTCAGAAGGCTGTTTAGGCTCGTAAGCCACATGTGATGGCACATGACCACATCCCCACACATGACCAAAACAAGCCTCTCATTAGTCAGAGCACTGAAAACGACTTGGCCTGACTTCTACACCCAGCAGTTTTGTTTGTACTTTCTCCTAACTGGTTTGTGTCTGGGGCCTTTGGTTGGGGCACATGGGAGTCAGGAGACACTAACCCCTCCCTTGTGACGGGGAGATGATCCCTCCATAGTGCTCTCGGGTCAGATGACTGGCACCGGGCAACAAAGATCAGTCTCTCACAGTATTGCCATGTGTGGGGAACCACAGGTAATCTTGGGGGCTGCATAAAACTTAAGTTAATAAGTAGATAGTAGATTCAAGGCACAGCATAGCAGGTAGGTAGGTAGACACAAGCCTCTGTGAGAGTTCCCAGAAGCAGACCTAATAATCCCCAGGTGGCAGAGCAGAGTAGAGGGTGTTTAGTATTTCCTTTGCTTCTGGGCATTGCTAGTTGCCTTATGGGGCCAGGCAGAATTTTTTCCCCTGCCTTCTGTTGCTAAAGGTGTCAGGGTGGTTGTTTCCCTCTTCCTTAAAAGCATAGGGGTTGGCTACAGCCAAGGCTGGGGATTGTGACTGGGATGTGCCAGTGCTGCTGGAACTAAAACCTGGAGGTTCCTGGCTAGAGGGACTTTCTCCTCTGCTCAGGGTCAGACCTATCACCATTTCAGCAGGGAATTTTACCCCCAGGTCTGACTGGTACGTGCTATGTGGACTTTGCCTTCCTCTGTAGCAGGGGGCATGGAGCTCTTGGATCTCTCAAATGTACATTAGCAAGTTTCACCGCAGCAGGTCATTGGCCACTGTTGTCCTCCTGCTTTATCTGTGGCAGGTGATGGTGCTATGTCTTGTAGTTGTGCAACAGAGTTGATGTAATAGATAAGACAAGGATTTGTATGGGACAGTTTGGATAAGACAGTGCCTCAGACAGAGGTTTGGAGAAGATGCAATCTTCAGAGGTCCCTACTTTTAGGAGTCTAATGCGTTTACCCTCATGGAAAGAGGATGGCGGATGGATACAGAAAAGCACATTATTCCCTGCACATAAACATTATTCCCTGCACTTTCTTTTCTTTCTAAAATGTATAAACACTAAGTCAAGCCTACCACTCCCTCACCTAATATGGGCTGTCTCGCAGGCCAACAACAACAAGAGCGAGAAAAACAAGAAGGCTGCGCTAATCTCTGTTCTCACAAAGAGATAGGAGATGGATAGGGATAAAGTTTTGGCTGTCTGATAGCTGGAGGCTCATGGGTCTGGTCCGTTTCAAGCACAGCAAGATCAAACAATAGGAGTCAGGACATCCTGAGTTGGCACTGATTGAGCCAGTCTAAGAGTTGGGCCCTTAATATGACTGTAGAGCTGGGCTAGGGACAGACTTAAAAAAGCCTGAGCCTGAATTGTTTCAAACTTTGGAGGTTAGTCTAACCTGCAGAGATTGAATCGATTTGCAAGTGGATAGACATTCGCTTTTGATTTAGGAAGTACATAGACATGCTTGCAGTGCAGGAAGAACAGCCCTTCTTCCCCTTCAGCAGTGCTAAGCTGAGGGGGGACATGGTTCAGCCCCTGCAGGATGCTATGATTAGGGAGGGATTTAACTTCCCACCTTGGCCTGCACAGTCCCCAGCTGGGGTGTGCCTGGAGGGGGAAAGGGAAGCAGCCCCTGCCAGTCTTCCCCCCTCCCCCACCATGCTGTTCAAGGGGCGGGGACACTTGTCACTTAGTCACTTATTCAAGTGTTGCCAAAGCCCAGTTCCTGGGCCCCGGCTATCACTCTGGGACAAGAGGGGTGGGGAGGGAGGACTGCATGCGTGGACTGCATGCATCTGTTGATGATACTGAGCTTTCAGTCTCCCTCTGAAAAGCTTTTTGCAAAGTCTTTTTAAGGAAGAATGAAGGGACATTGCCAGGGGACCTGTTGGTTAGCTCCAAAAAGTCCTAAGTAGACACTGATCTGTCTGCCTTTGTCCCAGTGAAATTGGAGATGCACACGCATAGACATCTTTTGGAATTAACTAGCATGGGGATGGCGTGACTATGATCAGATGCTGGCTGAGGTCCATGCCACTGGGGTTTGTGCTGGGGGGGGCAGAATCCCAGCTTGAGCAGGGAGCACTGAGTGGGGGCGGCCAGGGGGAAGCCAGGCAGATGTTGCTGTCTCCTGGCTGCAGTCTCCACATCCTTCTCAGCCAGCCAGAGGGAAGAGGGCCAGGGGGGTTAGGGGGAAGAGGGGCAGAGCTAGCCCTGCTCTCTGGAGCAGACACCCCAGTCCAGCCCAGCCCAGCCCAGCCCAAGGCTGAAAAGCATGCTGGGATGCTGGTGGACTCTGGTTTAACTTAAACCAGGAAGGGGTCTGGAACAGAAGTTCCATGAACTGGTTTGACCCAAATCAGTTCAGTCTGATATTACATTCAGCCAGGTTTATCTTAAAATAAACCAGTTTGGACTATTTTGAAACTGATTTATGTGCACTAAACTTCTATTCTGTTATACATTTAAACTTGTTTCTGATCACTTAAACTGGTTTATGTGTAACTTCTGTCCCTAGCCCTGTTGTTTAAGAAAGGTATAGAGCTATTCTCTCAGAAAGAGACAATTTTAAATAGAAATTATTTCATGAGGAAGGAAAACTGAAACGTAGGCGTAGCATTTAATAAAAAAAGCAAGAGGGTCTTACTGAATCTTCCTACTATTACTATTTAATTGCCATAGTATGATGGCACCCAGGAACTCCAAACCACACTCAGGCCCCAAGGTTTTAGGTGCTGTACAGATAGGTAACAAAAAGACAGCCCCTGCCTTACAGAAATGGGTCTGAAAGTCAAGACAGGTGGACAAGACAGACACATGGGGCAATGGTGATGGCAGTTAAGTCTTTTAGGGGAAACAGAACAGTTTTGGTCGTGCTCTCATTTGTTTTGCTGTCTATGAGTTTCCAGGAATTCATAGGAATTTCTGCTCATAGTACAGCCCTGCATTGATTGCAGTTGTTCAACATGTTACTCAGGGCAAATTTTCCCTTGCCAAACTGCATAGCAGTAGCTGGGTTGTGTATCTGTTGTTGCTAGATGCACGGTTCCCATGCAGGAAAGCGGGATATCCAAGCAGAGGGTTGCTCTGCAGATCTGAATGCAACCTTCCATTCTAAAGATATGGTGAATGCATTTGTCCTCTGAGAGGCAAGGATTTCTTAGGATGATACCTTTTATTGGGCCAGGGAGCATCCATTACATTCAGCAGCCTGAAGGCAGAGCATTGGACAGTCAAGTTATAGCAATAGCAGCACAAAACATGCATTCCTTAATGCTTAAAGAAATTAGCAGGAAAAATGAAGTGGTGTTTGCTCTGAAAGGAGGAAGGCTAGTCAAGTAATAGTATATTGCAGCCAATAATACACCTACCTAGGCTCAGCCAGACATGATACATTGTGGTTCTTTTTGCTAAGATGAAGTAACAATAGAGGCTTCATGCACTTATGAAAATATGTAGCATTTCAAAAGTACATAATTGGCTCTCTGGACAGTGTTGAAAGCTACCCCTCAAAAGGCTAGGAGGATCCATTCAGGAAATCAAAAACTTATTACATGTGAAATCAATGCTAATGGTATCATCAGATTTTAAGCAGATCTTTTCACTGAGGTTGATGCCAGTATCATGCTGCACTGCTCTACCTTCTCCCTCCTGTAAGTACAAACCTACTGAGGATTATTTGTTACTGCCTATAATTATATATTTATGTATATATATATAATTACATAGCCATGATTCAGTATGATGTGAGATGAGCCCAAGAGCATTGATTCTACAGTTACCTTCCCACAATAATGTTTTCATAATTACTCTTTCAGCAAATACTTCATCAGTTACTTCTTAATTGTTATGTATGTGTCAGATATGAATATGCATGTATATTTATTTCAATGCAGCAGATTAGAGGAATCTTGCTTTGACAGGGTAGCTGGCAAAGGCATCAGTCTTCACTGCCTGCTAGGGCGGGATTCAGTAGAAATGCTGACTGGCTTCTTTGCAAGCCCTGGGAATAACTGTGTGTTCCTTTGTCAGTAGAAACTAGGGATCTGCACCTCACAAGCCTTGAAGAGGAGAGAATATAGGAAAGGGCAAGTGTAAAACTTTTTCTTTCACCTTATAGGTAAGAGAGGCAGCATGGTCCAGCGGAGACAACGGGGAGGTTCTTTTTATTCCTGGGTGTGCCACTGACTTCTTACCTGAGTTGGGCAAATCATCTCACTTTGCTGCCTTCATGTCTGTACAAGGATAATGATATCAACCTTCATTTGTACAGCACTTTAAGCTCTGTGGGTGAACAGGGCTATGTCAGATCTAAGTAATGAAGAGAACTTTAGGCCAGTCATCACCTCCTTCTCAATGCAGGGCAGAAAGCAAAGCAGAACAAGTGTATCTTGTTTCACAACTAGGAGGCCCAGGTCTCTGGGCACTGGATCACTCAGGGAGCCTCCCATCCTATTCACTAAATCACTGGGCTGGAAGGGACCTCAAAGGTCACCACTCCAACCCCCAGTACAGATGTAGGCTGTGTTATTCCTAAACCACCCCTTGAACACACAAACTCCTTGTGGCACTGATTTATCCATAAATACAACTGCTATAGTATTAGCTACTGTATTTTCTAGTGTCTAAGATTCACCTTCTTCCCCCCACCCTGAAGATAAAACTGCGAGGGGGAAAAAATTAAAAACATAAATTGCTTGAATTTAGGCTGACTTTTTACAGTAATTCAATCACTGTGCCTAAGATGCACCTTAATTTTAGACCACCTTTTTAACAGGGGGAGGACGCATCTTATACACTGGAAAATACGGTTGGTGTCTAACAGTTCTGCTGGATTCAGTACCAGTGGTTAACTGGCTTTGACTTTCTGTTCCTATCATGGAAACTGTGGAGGTGGTGTGTTTTCCTTTTCTTTTGTTTTTAGTTCCTTTTTCAGACTGACATGCAAGTTTAAGGAGCAGGGAGACAGCCAGCATCACATGACCAGCCAGATCTCCACAGACCACTAGCAATTACTCTGCAGAGCAGTGGTAATCTGTAGGCCATCATTTAAAAGCCATTACCCTAAAACTATTTACTAGGGGTGCACCGATAGAGACTTTTTGGTCCAATGCTGATGGCCAATTTTTAAATGAGCCATACCAGCCAATACTGATCTGATTGCCAATATGCAGCCCAGCAGCATGGAGAGCAGCATTAGGCTGCTAAGTCTGTTGGTGGGGAAGGGGTAGGAGGAAGGAAGGGGCATGGGGGAACAAATCGAGGCCCCCACAGTGAGGGAGACCGTGGGGCTGGGGCTGGGGCTGAGCCAGGGGCAGGTGCTGCCCAGCCAGGGAAGGGCAGGACATGGGACGGAGCCGTGTGGCTCATTCACGGGGTGTGGGGAGAGGGTCGGCTCCTGCTGCTATGCACACCCTGGGATGGCATGGGGGGCCAGTGCCCCTGGATCTGTACATGGGGTGACTGCCACTGAGAGCTGGGGCTGGACAGTGCTGGGGTCTTCCCAGCAGGAGGGCTGAGCCAGGCTGCGCTTGGGGTGGGGAGTGCTGGCAGGGGGCCTATGGGGTGGGCTGCAGCCGTAGCCACCCCCCATAGCCTCCTCCTTCCAGCGCCTCTGCCACCCACCTCAAGCACAGACCTGGCCCAGCCCCCCACTGGGAAAAGCTCTGCACAGCCCCAGCCCCAGCCTGCAGTTGCAGCCCGCCCTTGCCCTACATGCTGATCTGGGGCACACCCCCCACACCGTCCCAGGGTGCATGCAATGGCAGGAGCTGCCCCTCTTCCCCACACTCCCTGGATGAGCCGCTTGTGGCTCCACCCCTCTCCACTCTGGCTGGGCAGCACCTGCTCCATCCCCACTCCTTCCCTCACCATGGGGGGGCTCAATCTGCTCCCCCATGACCCTTCCCCCACAACAGATTTACCAGCTAGGTGCTGCTGTCCATGTTGCCAGGCTGTACTCCTGGCTGCCTGCATGCTGTGCTGGCACTGCGTGTATGCACAGGGCATTTATTGGCCACATCAGCCAAACAAAGTCAGTTGCCAATGCTGTCAATTTTCCTTATATTGGTGCTGATCCAGTACGGGGCCGTTGTGCTGGTGCACTTCTACAATTAACCTGTGGTCCTTATTTTGCATAGAGCTCAGGAACCTCACGTTAGCTGTCCTATTCGTGGATTCAACAAATAGTTAAGCTGCAAAGTACTGGCATGTTTTGTGAAAATATTTACAGTGAAAGAGATTCAGAAAATGTATTCCCATGGATTACACTACGTTTTGCAGGATGGAAATGATTATGTAGTTTAGTTTTTTGTTATTTAGCTTGTCACAGTATCAGTTCCCCTATCAGTCCCCTTAGGCTTTGCAGGATGAAATCTGAGTATTCCAGGATTTGGTCCAACGTAATGAAGTGATTGACAGGTACCATCTAAGTCCTGTGAAACATTCACACTTCAGTGGGATGAAGGATAGTGCTATTCACTCATATATCAAGTCTTCAACCATGAAGTAAAGATGTTCCCAAATGTCTATTGGATGAAACTTGTGGCAGAGTGCTATAACCTGCCATTGAGATCACTACAGATAAATAAAACTTGGAAAACAGCTTTGGTGATGGGAAAATTACCCAAAAAAAGTCCAGCATCAGGATATCTAATGACAATATGAAATGCTGACTTTCTTTTAGAACCACCATTTACTGGGCTGGACTATAGGTCCATCCTTCCCAGTATCCTATGTTACACGGGGCAGAGAATGGATGCTGAAAGGGGCCGTGTCCCCACACGTGGGAGCGTGCATTTGCCACAGCAAAAATAGCAGCAGAACAAATTTGTGCTGTTGCTTTTTGCTGCTGCGCATGCCTCTGCACGTGGGTCTTGGTGTGGGTCAAAATGCCCCGCTTCAGGGAAGTGGCTGTTTCCCAGATCCTCTCAGCTCCTGGTGTGCTGGAGGAGCTGGGTGACAACTACAGGAGGGGAGGTGCTTTAATTGGCAGCCAGAACATCTCGCTGGAAGACCCATTTCCTGGAGTTCCCAGTATCAAATTTTGGAATGGCTGCATATGCGCTGCATGTGGTTTGCGGCGCCTCAAACAGCTTAGAGGTGCCACAAACTGTATGTGTGGACTTGTCTGGATACACCCAAGGGAGAGTGAACTGGGTCTGACCAGGGTTTTTTCCACTGTTCTTCTCCCACTTGCAGTCTCCAGGAATACTATGTAATAATACCTCATTCTGATACTTTTATAGACCTGGGTCAAGGAAAAAAAAGGATTAAAAATGATTCAGCAACAGTAACATAGACCTTGTCTGACTTGGGCCATGTCCAGGCAAGCCAACATGTGCCTGTTATGGTATGTCAGAGCAGTTTGAGATACTGCAAGAGGCATGCTGAGAATGAAAAAATGTTCCTTGTGCTGCATATTTGCAGCACAGACTCTAAATTTGATACTGAGAAATCCTGGTATAAAAAAAAAAACCCCAAACAAACCAAAAAAACAACACTGAAAAAAGCGGTGCAAGAAGCACTCCTGGAGCATGCCTTGAGGCAACTGGAGGCTGGGTCCTCCAGAGAGACACTGTAGCACCCAAGCAGAAAGTCTCTATGCCTCTTGTATGTCCTTGCTGCTCCAGCATGCTGCCTCCGTGTGTTGGAGCAAATAGAAGTGGGGCAAAGCTGGCAGTAGTGTCTTGGATCCAGGCTCTGACCCCAGTAAGTAGGGACATAGGGGTGGGGGGCCACTATTTGGGAGGTGTGGGTCCCCTGCCCCCCCCCCCACACACACACACATACACACACACAGTGCACAGCCTCCCCTGCAGCAGCAGGCCGTCAGGGCACTCATGGTCAGCTCCTGGCACATGACGCACAACGTCGGCCTAGTCCACTGGTGCATGCCGTCATGCAGGACCAAGCCAGCTCTTGCTGTCACCCAGGCTCCTGGCACTGCACCCACAATCCCCCCCACAATCCACCCACAATCCCCCACACCCCTGCACAAGCCCCACACCATCCCCACAAACTCTACACCAACCTAAAATCCGCAACCCACGTCCCCCACACAAATCTCACATCCTATGTGCCTAGCTGCCAGATGAGGTGGGAGCTGCAGGGGCAACTGCCACATTGCAGCCCTGCCCCGTGCCTACACCGGTACTGAGACAAGCGATCACAGGAACCACCTGAAGGGTGTGATGGTCTGATGGTAGGGGTGGAGGTGGCAGCAGCGGTGTGTGTGAGAGAGATGGGGGTTGGGGATGGGGTAGAGCTCCAGGTAGGAGACAGTTGGGCTTAGATACCCTCTGCTCCCCTAGAGCAGCCTTCAGTGGAAGGGGCTTGCCCAGCCCAGTCCCAGAGCCCCAGTTGAGGGCTTCCCAGGAACATCATAGGGATCGCTGGGGCCTGGGCACAGGTGCAGGGAGCAGAACAGCGAAGGCTGGCACTGCTCAGAGCCACAATGCAGTGGGTGGGACAGCTGCAGCTGGACTTATGTCCTGGTGCTGGGATGGAGCTGCTGCCAGGAGGGAGCTAGTGGAGGAGGCAGGGGCTGCATGTCAGGAGTGAGGGGCACTGGGGGGGCTATGGATTGGGAGTGAGGGTCAAGGACAGGGGCAGGGCACTGGCCTCCCAAGGCTGCTCAGCGCTTCACATTCTGGTGAGCAAAGGGGTCAGGAGCAGCTCTGACTTTTCTATGATAAAAAAACCAAAAGCAAACACCAAAGTGTATAGATATTTAGAATTAATTTTATGATGATGATTGAGGCACTGGTAGGCTTCCAAATTGCTTTAAACTTGTAAATATATCAATAAAACATTGCCTAGCTGATATCTGTATATATAGTGGCATTTAATTTTAATCACAGAAGAACATAGATTTGGGGTATTTTTAATGAGAGAATTTGTGGTTTTTTAATCAGGGAATTTGCAGTTTTTAAATAGGGAACACCAGGATTCCTGCTAGTGAGCCAAGTGGTGGGACCCACAGAGGAGCCTGCCCAGAGCCAGCACCAGAGACCCAGATGGAAGGCAGATGAGATGGCTGACCTCCTGGCCATTTGGGGCCAGGAAGACATGCTTCAACAGTTCAAAGTGGGCCACCGCAACAAGCACATCTTCCAAGCAATAGCTGCCCAGATGGCAGTGTGGGGGCACTAGAAGATATGGCCAGCAGTGCCACAAGAAGGCCAATGGTGCAGCCACGCCCCACTGGCAGCTGGCCCAGAGGTGCAGGAGGCTCTGCTGCAGTGCCCAGGTGGTCCCCATCTGGGTCTGGCAGGCATGCAGCCATAGGGGCAGATGCCGTTACAGGTGGTAGCAGGTCACAGCCAAGCAGTAGCCCCCAGTGCCAGATTGCTGCAGTGGGTAGAAGGTGCCGGGGCCACTCTAGGTTAGGACTGCTTCAGCAGTTCAGCTGGCACAAGAGACTAGTGTCCCCAGATACCAACTGTCTGGGCCTCTGAAGCTCTCTGAGTTGCTCACCAGGGCAGCTTTTTATTCTGCTGGAGACAGCACAGGTGCTGGCCCAAGTCCCTAGCTCCCCCTCCCTGCAGATCCGGGAGGAGCTGGGAACGGTCAGTTTGCCCCAAGTGGCACAATTTGCCCCACACCAAAGTGCATGTTCAGGCACGTGCGCTGAGGCACAAATTCCCAGCACAAATTTGTGCCGCTGCTATTTGAGCTGCTGCAAGCACACGTGCCTGCAGGTGTGGACGCGCCCATAATGTGCGTTAAGTGATTGTCATTTAGGAATCTTTTGATCTTTTTACAGGAAACTTTCTAGTAGACAAGAGGAAGAGAATTATTTTCTTCTTGAGTCAAGAAGTGAAGCACCCTGATCTGGAGCCTGGGGCACCAAACTGGGGTGCAGGACACTGGGGTTCAGTTCTTGACTCTGCCTGCATTGTGATACAAGTAACATCACTTCACTGCCTCTCTGTTGTCCCTCCGCACTTTGTCTGTCTTGTCCAGACAAGTTCTTCGGGGCAGGCAGAGCCTCTCATTATATGTTTGCGCAACACCTAGCACGACAGGGCATTGCTTCAGGTTTAAGTGCTGCCCAAATGTTAACAGCACCAACAACTGGCAAAACTGCAACCAGCCTCCTGTGTGTGACTGACTCTCAGGTTAACGGTTCTGAACATGGCGGGGTCTGATCCCAAACTGTCACCAACCCGGGACACTCCACAACCTTTCCTTAATGCCTCACCTGGACTTCTTGCCTGTACAATACCATCCGTAAAGAAGAAAACTCACTGCATTTAGTTTCTTTAAAGGAAAGTTATGTTTGATTCTCTGTGGGTCAAAGCCAACCCAGTTCCAACCTCCCATTTCCTAATGTTTTCCACTCTCCGTGTTCTTCTTTTTAATGTTCCTGGTGACCCATGCCAAAAAAGGTGTTTCCTATCACAATCTCCTCATATTGTTTTTTTTATTCCATTTTGCAGTCCCCAGACAGCTACGGTTAGGCATAAACATGCTTTTGGCTATCAGATTTGTGGGTTGTTCTCTATAGCAACAAACAAAAGCATTAGTCAGATGCTGGCATGGAGCTATAAACACATATTTTTAGTGATATTACCCAGAGTTAACTTAATTTATGTGGTGCGCTCTTGCCACACAACTGCATCCTACTTGGGCTGTTTATGCTTGCATGAGAGCCTGGTAGAAAATTGACAGAACTGATCAGGGCAAAATAAAAAGGTCGTTTAACTGATGCTGTAATTAGAAGACACAGGGCACACTTGCCTGCCAGACTGATAGAAACCCAGCCGGCCCCACCAAAATCTAAATTTACAGGGCAGAATTTGACCCTGTGTTCACTGAACAACAAGAAATGTATAGCCAAGCAAACAAAAGACCACCCCCTTTTGCTGTATTGGTCCTCATAATTTCACTGCAGCCAAGTGATTAGTTGTGTTTGCATTTTGCTGGGGTTTGAAAATGGCACTGGAAACATTACAGAGGTAAGTGAACTATTGCCTATGCTGCAATCCAGAGGTGTGGTTGGGACCCATGCGTTAGCTAGCTACACTGAGTAGCTGCAGAGCAGTGCTGTTAGCCACCGAGTACTTCTGGGTCATGTGCACAGCTAGTCATTTCAAGTCAGCTCAGATGTCTGTATTATCTGCCATTATACCTGTGGGCTGCAGCACGGACAGGCTCCTTGTGAATGCTGCAGCCCCATTATTTGGAAATTTTGGAATCTGAGCCCTTATGCTTTTCCTGACAGCTTCATGTAATGTGAAAAAACACATGCATGTAAAACGTGTCTTTCAGTAACCTCAGGCTGGCATTGCTCAGCAGGGAAGTCTTCATTTTTCCTGGGGGCTGGATGGATACCTTGTGATCCATATGTTGTGAAAATATACGTGTACATACATGCCTGCTCACTTTGCTAAGTAGACAATGCTGCATATATTTCTGATGGCTTAATAGGTACATTTGTTGATGAGTGAGAATTTGCATTTCCAAGCCACTCCAAAAAACTTGCTTGCATCTTCATGAAGCTGTGGAAAGCCCAGGTGCTAGCATTTGAGTTGTGTGCAGGATTCTCCACATGCCAAGTCTGAGCACATGTGTGTGCACTGCATGCAGCTTGCCCCAGACAGCCTCCACTAGACAGTCTGCCCCTAAAAGTCCAGCCACTGAAAATGAAATCTATTACTAAGCTATGCCTAGAAAATCTGTTTAAAAAGCAGTCAGCTCTGTCCTCAAACTGAATCCAGCAACAGTGCTGAGCAAAGGACTGAGAGTCAAAGAATGCCAAGTCCTAGCCCCACCTTTGTTCTTCATTTAAATGATATATTACAAATACTGAAATTCTGCTCTTTTCCTTAAACTAACCCCTCTGAGTTCTGTCACTGGGTCAACACCCTCTTCCACCCTCCAGGGGTGTGACCTTCCCACCCCCAGTGGTGCAACCCCATGCAAACAGGCTGCACAGCACATGCTGGCTAGTTGGGTCCAGGAATGGGGTCAAGGTAGGTGGCCTGATCAGGTCCCCATGAGCTGGGACTTCCTTCCTGGGGCAGGGGCAGTAGTACTTCCAAAAGCACCTTCCTCACTGCTCCTACCTCCCAACCACCCTGGGAAGCACAACCAGCACCTCCAATATCCCAATCCCAAGTCCCAACTTATTAAAACACGAGACCTTCTTTCATTTACTTCCTCTTTATTTCTTTTTTGCTTTTTATTTTATCCTTTAGTAGCTCACTTGCTTCACTTCACTACCCTTCCCCCACCTCCACCCCCATTTCTTTCTACCTCCTATGTCATTATCCACCCCCATCCTATTAACTCGTCACTGCCCAATTGCATGTTCCCACCCCACCCCATATTTCACCCTCCGCCCTCCTCACCCCCGCCAAGAGCAGGGGCAGAAGTCTGTCCAGTCTCACCAGCTCTATAGTGGCAACTACAGCTGTAGTTCCTACTCAGGCCCCTGCTCACCTAGTCCTAGTGGCAAGTCACAGCTGTGTAGGTGCGGACAAAGTCAGAGAAGGTTTTTAGCCTTAAGGTGCAACTGCTCCAGACTCACTCCAGCACTAACGCATCAACATCTGAGCAGCTCAGAGTGCAACATTTAATAAGGCCCTATTTAATCTGACTCTCAAAGCACCATATAGAGCTAAAATATTTTAGTTACCAGGATAGAGAATAAATTGCTATGGGAATCAGGGTTAATAAGAAAAATCCTGAAGCTTGTATATTGAGATGCAATAATGGTCCAGGCTTCAATAGTTATTTTTTTGTTGACTGAAGAGACAGTGAATGAGTTTTTGGCCTTATGAAAAGCAGACTGGATAAGATAAAGCCAAGTGGTGAAGTCATCCTCTCTTTTGGTTTTACTGACTGTAGTCCCACTTTGCAAGCTGTTGCTACTGGGCAGAGCGCTTTATATTGGACATAACCACAGTAAAGTCAGTGAGGCGCCTCATTACTCAGTAGCAAAAGTTTGCCAGATCCAGCCTATTTTTCTGACCAATTTTTGGAACTAGGGAGAGACACATTAATTTGTTTCTGCTCACCACCATGCAGAAAGCCTTGGACACTTAGGCACCTAGAGCTATACTACCCAAGAAGCAAGAGTGGAAGTCTCTTTAGGACTATGTTCAGTCATGGCTTTCCTTATTCCCACTTTCAGACTGCTCCTCCTTCACTTGCTTACAGGGATAATGCTCTGCAGTCCTTGCTAGATGGAGTGCTGTTCCCCCTTACTGTTGTGTTTGTGCAGTGCTGCAAGATGAAACCCAAAGCACACTTAGCACACTTCAGACTAATTCCTTCTGCTATTTGGGGTGGCTCCACCAGGCTGGAGGAGGAGAGGAGAGGACTGATACTGGCTATAAGGGAGCTTCTCAGGCATCCAGGTACAGGATGTTGGGGAAGAGGTCTACTGTACCTTGCTGCTCCTATAGGCAAGAAGAGACAACTACAGGAGGTCATGACCATCCATTGTTGGAGCTGTTGAGCGAGGCATAGCATAGAGACGTACAAGCTTAAAGAAGCCTTGTGTGTACTTAGCAGCCTCTGCCAGAAATGCTAGCAGCAGACAGAAGCTGCCATTGCCCAGTTTCCAGAGTACGTACAAATCCATACACTTCCAGAGGCTCTAAGTCAGGGGCAGGCAACTTCTGGCTGTGGGCTGGAACGATCCACCCTGGATCCCATCCCAGGCAATGAGCTACTGCTACCGCTGGTTTCCACAGTGGCACAGGAGGAGCACCCACAGCTGGTGGGCTGTCCCCATCCCTCTGACAGCATGAGGAGAGTGCCCACAGCTGAAGCCCCACACCTTTGAAGCCTCATGTCCATGGGCCAGATCCAGCCTGGGGGCAGCATGTTGCCAACCCCTGCTCGGTGAAGATCCACTGTAGCAGCTGCATAGCACAGTAGGTGCACTCTGGCAAGGCACCAGCTGTTGAAGGAACCACTACCATTGGCAGAAAGGGGAGGAAAGGTCTCCACATCTTCTGCCAGCTGCCTTGGCCTGCTTGGAAGAAGAGGTGCAACTCCACCAGCAGAAAGAGGGGTTCTGCTGCTGCAGAGAGGTTTGAGTGCAGGTGCACTTTGTAGCATGGGCTAGGTCTGTAAGTGCAGGTGATTTGCACCTTTGCTGGGTTTGTACTGGTATAACTCTGGTTACCTCAGTGGAGTTATTATGGATTTATATTGCCGCCAGACCAGAATCAGAGCAGGGAGTTTCATTTACACTCCTTCATGCCTCATCCCTGATCATGGAACTAATATTCTTCGCAGGACAAAGTCTGGTACTGTAAATCCGGAAAGAACGGACTCTGATGTACTGCATTTCACAAAATAAGTTGAGCTTTGCAGTGTCAGTAGGCCTCCACGGTAACAAAACTGTGGCCCCCTTTTTATTTAATCATGCCTTAAGTTGTGACTCAGCTATCAATTCAACCAAGGAATGGCACGATAAAACAAGCAGTAAGCTACCAAGTTATTCCACAAAAAAAAAAGTGTAGCGACAGTTTGTTTTAATCACGCTGGTAAATGAACATACATCAAATGTTCCCTTGTGGCTGGGAGCCCCATCAACGCGCCACCCACTGCCCACCCCAGAGCTGACAAGGCTCGCAGTGGGGGCAATGTTCCCGGTCTTCTCAGGTGCTGGGCAAATAACTGCAAATGCTCCCGCCACTGTGAGCCTTGTTGGCTGTGGCTGCAGGGCTCCCAAGGGCATTGTCGTAGGCTTGCGGCAGGTGCAACGGGGAGAGCGCTGCCACCTCTGCGAGCCCTGCTCAGCGGCGGCGGTGTTGTCCCTGCTGCGAGCCCTGCACCTCCTGAGGTTCACAGCAGCAGCAGCGTTCCTGGCACTGCCCTGCTGGGAGCCCCGCAACCCACATTGGGTGTGGGGCGTGCAGTGGGGGCTACAGGGAACGCTGCCCCCACTGTGAGCCCCATTGGCTGTGGGGCTCGCAGCCGTGGGAACTAGTGAAGGAGGAACCCAGGATCACAATCCGGGTCTGCCCTGCCCAGGGGATAAGGTGCAGGGGGATCTAATGTGCAATCCCACAATCGTGCCTCCAGCCATGCATGTGTGGCACAGCGGGGGGCTCAAATCACACATTAGATCCCATTGTGCCTTTACCTGCACATGTAGAGGGGCCCGGTTACATATTCCCGAAAGACACCGTTTTGTGCTAGTTAGCAAAACTGCTTTGTCTGTTTGGAATCAGCACCAGGATTAGTAATGCAAAGCAAGAAACACTATTTTTAGATCCTTAAAACAGTTCCCACCCTTTGCAAATCATTCACCGCCTATTAGCTGTCAGAACTGAAATGCAGTTATTTTCTCCACAATTTAAGATAAAAGGAAATCCAGGACATGAACCAGAGGTATGCTATCCAGTTGTCCCCTCACTAGTTTTAATAATCTCTGTCAAACATAAAACTGAACTCTGCTCGGCTGTTTTCTTGTTTTGGATTTAACTGAACTGTATTTGCTTCTGTTACCCAACAACAACAAACCAATGTGAGCGTATATTTGGTGCAGTCAGTTCAGCCCTAAGAGGGGCAAAAAAAGAGAGCTAAAAATCAATTAAAAATCATGAATTGTTGCAAAAAACATTTGAATCTTCAGCTAAGTCAGACAGGTCATGTTTATCGTCTGTTTTTCTGTAACCACTATGATCTAATTATGCTAAATTAACTGTTCAGTCAATTGAAGAGAATTATGCACATTTCAAGCAACACAACTGCAGATGCACAATAGAGGGATTATTTTTATATATCGAATATAATACAAATTATGTTACATACGTAATATTTTTATACACAAATAACCCCCCTATTGTGAATCCGCAGTTATGTTACTTGAAATTCACTTAATTCTCTTTGAGTGATAGAAAATTTAATTTAGCATAATTATGTCATAGTGGTTACAGAGAAACGGATAATAAACTTGTACTCCTCTGACTTAGATTGCTGCAATATATACAAGTTGTTTTTCAAAGCATATCATCGCATGGTTAGGACTCACTGGGACAAATGCATCCACAGTGCAACTCCCCTGCTCCTATTTAAAAGAAGCAGTGAAGATTTTTCCCAAGGGTGTGGTGTGTTGATTGCCAGCTGGTTTGGAAGCCTGGCCAGTGTCACAATGGAAGTTGCTCTTTTGAAAACTTGGCTGCTTTTTATGTGTGCTTAAATAAGAATTGAGCTGATTGGACAGTCTGGCCCCAACTCTTCTCCTGAAGACTTGGAAAAATCTGGCCCGTAAAGTCAACCCAATCAAATATCAATTTTGGGGAACTCAGTGGAGTTGCACCCAAGATGAATTCATCTGCAAAACTAGCTTTCACATGCAGCCTTCTTTGGACCCAAAGCTTACAAATTCCAGAAACTCTCGCTGCATTTTAAAGGCTTCCTCCACATTGAAGCACATACAAATAAAGGAAGGTGTGCTGTGCCAAATATTATTTGCTGCCAAAAATATACTGCCATTGTCTCTCCGCAGAAACAATTTTTATTTAATTAAACTTAGGTAACTAGCTACGTTACCATTGCTGTAAAATATTTTCCCAGGGTCAATTACTGCTGTTTACCACTCTCCCTTTAATTGCATATAACACTACACTTAAATTGAAAACAGTTTTTTCTTTTGTGATGTTTTATGTCAAAAGAGTCTGGCCTAAGTAAGCCTACCTTTTCCTCATTCTCAGGAGTAAGTATTTATACAAAGAGCTGTACAAAAGCTGCATGATTTTCATTTCACTCCTATTTTGCAAGGGAATGTTTGAGGCAGTGAAGTGCAAAGTAACATTGTTCAAGTCATTTTGATATGTATCTGCATTTGCTCTTGTACTGACCGTTACCAGTGCGAGAAAGGTAAACACAAGTCTGGGTGAACAATGAGATTTCTTTACAACACCAGATGAAGTTTGATTTTTATTTTCTTGGTATTTTGGTTCTAGCAAGATATTTTCTCTTTTCTCAGATCATGCATGCAGAGGAAAGCTGGTCTGATCAGCAGTTCAAAGCCAGAGTTATAACAGCCCTATAAAGCCCATATCACCTGTTATGTGATCACTAGGTTCAATAAGTACAGTCACACATGAATAAGACCTAACAAAAATGAACTTTATTATGGAGTGGTAGGCAACCTCTGCAGACCCATGGTCTCTCTCTGACTAACTAACCGACTGCTGCTACATAATTGAGGGACCATCCCCCAGTGTCCAACTCCCTCAGCCTGCTGTTAAGTAACATCTATAAATTACAACTTATTTTACTACGAGGCATGTAATGTTATCCAGGATATGGGCTGATGGTCTCGGTTTTAATCCACGGTAGCACAGTGTTCACAAAACACATGCTCAGGACTATTTTTTCCACCTTTTGCTCCTCCCCTCCTCCCTCTTGAGAGCACAAGGATGAATCTAATTTTCTTGCCACTTCTCCAGGTCAGTGCTGGGTTATAGTGGGAGATGGTGCAGGGAAGTCAGTAGTGTTGCTCATGCTGTACCCGAGTAGAGGTTAGACAGAAGACTGCTGTCTCCACGGCTGCCAATCTAGCATGCTTCACAAGCAGTACATTCATTTTTTATTTATTTACTTGATCAATTTTTTAAATCAGCACAGGGCTGAGATGTGTGGTGGAACAGGAAATTTACTGTGGGGAACGTGCAGGCAGGCTCTTCGGTGCAGTGAGGCAGCGAGATGTAGAAATGCTGGATAGGTAATGTACTTGCACTTTCTGGACTTTAATCACGTACTGCCTATCTGCATTTCTGGATGAGTCATGGTAAGTGCTGCAGGCACCACTGTCTAAAATGGAGGGCATGGAATGAGAGAGTTTGGGGTCTACAGGAATAGTCCAACGCATTCGGATTAGTGCAGTGATTCTCCACCGGGGTGCCTTGAGGTCTTTTCAAAGGTGCTTCAGGGTGCTATTCAATGTGAGCATTGTTAGAGTGCAAACACGATTCACCAGATAAACCCAGAGGCTGTGTCCAGACAAACGTGGCCATGCAGTATGTGGCACCACAGACACGTCTGCAGCACCACATACTGCATATTCTCTGCACTGCAAGGGAGCAGCAGGGGGATTTTTTTTAGATGGGATATCCAGGGGTCAAATAAACCAGTAAAAAAAAAGGCAGAGTGACGCTTGTCAGGGCAGCACATGCCACTCAAAGCCAGAGCCTGGATGGCCAGAGCCAGGCTGCTGTCCAGGCTCTGAGCAGCAGGACCACCACTCACCACTGCTGCAGCCCCAGGAAGCCCCCAGGATCCCCAGTAAGGCTTCTGGGGCCAGCTTAGTACTGGCCCCAGCCTCCCCTACCCCACCCGGGGTAACCTGCCACATGCCAGGGGGTGTGTGGCACAGGCACAAGGTGTCCACCCTGCTAGTTGTCCCAGGGGAGCCAAAGGTCCATGCTCATGTGACACAGCTGGAGATTGCAAGAAATAATCCATAGTGTCAAAACCATTCTGACTTGCTCTGGCTTTTCTGAGTTCCTTGCTACTGAAGAATTGCTCTATTTTTTCTGTAGTCAAAAAACACAAGTGAAAACTAATAGGTGGCGTTTTCTCAGGGGTGCCTCAAGTCTATTGAGGGGTGGCCTGAGTCGAAAAAGGTTGAGAACAACTGGATTGGACTAATGAGGGCCAAGTTTATTATGGGAAAGAGGCTGCAATGTGATTACCTGGAACAAAACATCTGGATCGCGGTTTTGACAAAGGCTACTTTGTTATTCTGCAATTTGGAAAGTCTGAGAGTTAAGGCCTCGGGTAGGTGCATAGTTTCAAGGTCCCATTAAAATCCAAAACACCCAATGGGCCAACATGATCCTTGAAAGCATTGCCTGGACAACAGCATAACCATGAATGTAGGCTTTAGTCAAGCAAGTGGTGAGCTCCCCACCACCACCCATGATGGCAGATTGCTAAGTATCACTGAGGAGCTCATGAATTCTGAACATTTTCAAGGACATGCTCTGTTGGGCACTAATGCCTGACCCCATTTCTGCCCCTTCAGATTTCAGCAAGAACATTTTAGAGGAGTCCAGAAGTTGTGACAAATCTACTGAAACTGAAACAGAAGCGTCATAGACCTTGAGGGGAAAAAATCCCCTAACCGATGGTAACTCAACTATTAGAAGACTGTTCTAATATCCGGAGATTTTCACCACAATTACGACACGCTCTGGGACATTCAGTAAATACATCCAGAAAGGAAAACACATGTCAGTGTCCCATCCTACCACATCAAAATATGGAGATAGAAAAATTCCCGCTAGCCCAAGCCAAGAAAATATAAAAGTCTATTTATCCAGAAAAAGTATGCTTCCTCTCTCCAACAAAGGAAAATTCAGAACAAAGCCAAACAACATGACACAGTCATCCCCAAAACCACTGAGTGGAGCGACATGGGAACAGAGTCTTTGAATCTCAAACCACAGTTTTGTAGCCTTAAGACCATACTTCTTCCCCAACCTGAAGAGACAAAAATAAAGACAGGCACTTACCATTACTGCTGGGTACTCTTGATGTCCCTTTGGCTGTCAACCTTCGGTGATAGCTTTATGTCAATATTTCCTTGATAGACATCTGCTGAAGGATTCGCTGCCAACTACTGCACCTCCCCTGGAAAACATTTTTTTTGGGTGTTAGCCTGAATGCACTCTATTCATAACAATGATTTTATCCTGGCACACACAAGAGGTTTGTGGGCCCCACCAAACCACACTTCTTATGTAGGTCAGGAAAAAGGGCATAAACACTCTTCAGTATTCCTCAGTCAAGCATCTCTAAAAATGGTAGTTCAATGAAACTAGTTTACTTGGGAGCTGGGAAACTTTGCTCTGGCAAGTGGGAACCAAAGGTGTGGAAAGAAACCCCTTCATATATAGCTCTTGTCTAAAATATAACTGAAGTGGAGAAAGCCTCCAACTTCTGCTAAATTTGTCTTGAAAGGTATATTAGAAATATGTCACCATGCCAGCAAGTACCTTGTTCCCAGTGTCCTGCTGGTGAGCAGTTGTGCCCTTCATAGGGGTTTTATGTCTGAGCAACACACAACAAGAAACACCTGGTCTTCAGTAGTCACCCGTCCTTTCCCACACCTGTGGCTCATTTAGCACCCCTGTCAGGAGGAGCTCTGCTTGGATAGTACTGGTTTTCTTCCTCACCTTTCACTGGCAGTTGCTTTACTCGAGGGAAAGGTTTCATAAAATCTCACAGAGCTGAGTCCAGTCTTTCAGAAACCCCATTTCTCTCTCCATGTTGGCGCACTTTGCATTTGTTGGCATACAGGCTTCCAACCAGACCACAAAGTGCCTGAAAGAGTTTGTACCTGCTGCAGCACCTGTTGAAATCAGTGGCACCATTTTCCTGGAGTCCAGTGGAAACAGAACGGGATGCCAACTCCCTGTACAGCTGCACTGCAGGAATACAAGCTGTGCATGTACAGGGCTGGGCAGGCGAGCAAAGGGGCAGGCTGATCTGCTGCAGGAAAGTGCTTTGTGTGTCTGGGCAGCTGAAGGTTGGTGGCTGTCTACAGAGTGGTTAATCTGGTAGAGCTACTCCACTAGTTCACTCAGGGAGGCGGCCCTGCTTTTAGATATGGAGGCTGTGATCTAAATTCCTCATAGAGCCGTTCACTGGCAGAATGCAGCGGTCACGGATCATTAAAGCACAAGCAGTGACAAAGCCCTGGAGGTTTAACACAGGGCTAACCAGCCTGGATGCTTTACAGACAGTAAAGCACAGTAGCAAATACAGACATGCTCTCTGCTTCCATGGGCACTCCATAGGGCTGTGGCTCCTGACATAGCCCTTATTCTTCTGTGCTGAGTGCCTTCTAGCCTGCTTCGTTTCAGCAATATCAAGTGCCTCTTGTGAAGAAATCTCTCCCTGCCCTGCATTGGGACAGCCCACTCACCCCCTCCTGTTCTATACTATGTGCTCTTAGGGCAGCATGGTCACCTAGGTGACTGGGCTGGAGAGGACCTCCTTCCATCCCCCCTTCCTGTGTCCAGATCCTTTGTCCTAGTTTTTCCACCAAGATATGTGTGGGACCAGCTGTGTGGTCCCTCCACCTAGGGATGCTGATGACTTTTAAAAGGATTGGTCTGCATCAAATAATGCTTGTTCCTGATTGGAACCAGGTAATGAGGGCAGAAAAGTTATTTAAGGGTTACGTCACCTGGTCTGGGGGTGGGGGATAGTCCCTCCATAAGCAGGCATCTTGGAACACAGACAAGCATCGTACCTCAGGCAGCTGCCTGAGGCTGATATGTAAGTAGAATCTAGCCAGAAATTATGATCTATGTGTAGGAAGTTGCGTATGAAAAGAGCCACTGAGCTCATATTTGCAAGACTCAGTTGATTGGAAATTGCTCAACGTGTTTTTCTCTTAACTTCCATTGTGATACCCCTTTTTCTATTCTTTCTCTTTGATCATTAAAAGGCTATTTGGCTCAGCATGTCTAGCTGTGAACATATGTGGGGAGAGGGGTCAGAGATGCCCTTCTGTTCACAGAAGAGCTTGGCTGTTTATTAAGTACCTCTGACACACCTAAGATTACCCTAGGAGGCTTCAAGCTATAAGAGGCACCCAGAAATATTACCAGTGGGCAAAGCAACCGCAAGTCCAGCAGGGTCTGTATACCCCGGGGGGCACAGAGTCCTAATGGAGACCAAGGCCTGGGTGATGGCTACGTTGCCTCAGGCTTGCAGGTATGCTCCAGGAAGGGGGAGGGCCAGATGTAGGTGCCCCTGGGGAGACTCCTGAAGAGTGGTTGTGGACCGGGCACAGTGATGTGGGTGGCCCAGCATAGTAGCGCCTGCTACTAGCCTGCCACATGTGGTATTAGCAGTGGGATCCCATAGACTGCTGTCTGGAAAGCATAATCCAGGGGAGGAAATTGAGTCAGCGAAAACCCTTGAGCAAACAAAACCTTAATTTGGCATCGGGTCAACTGGACAGGGTAGCTAGCTGGGATGGCTAACAAGTATGACCACCTAACCGTGAATGACCTGGTGAAGGAAATGAAGGGGAGAGGTCTCCAAATACAAAAAGGGCAAAAGAAAAAGGATTAAAGTCCTGCAGGACAATGATCAGGCCAAGTGACCTCCTCCACCCATTATCACCCCCGTGAATTAGAAACCCACAGAGCTAGAAATTCCCCAAGAGAAAAATTGCCTCTGAGAAATGAAGCTGGCAGAAAAGGAGGCCCAATGCAAGCATGAGGAGTGAAAGCTCCAGCTCCAGATGCACAAGATGGAGCAAGTGGAAAAGGAGGAAGAGTGCCAGCATGAGGAGCAGCACAAGTGCGAGCATGAGCTCACACTACTCTGGTTGCAGTGAGGCGATGGAGATGGGAATGGTCCACCCCAGTCGATGTCAGCTGCACCCCCCCAGAGTGAAACCCAGGATCTTCACCCCGTACAAAGACGGAGAGGATCCAGAAGTGTTTCTGAGCAACTTAGAAAAACAAGCAAAGCGTTGGGAAGTGAAAGAGGAGGAGTTCTTGAAATATGTTGCTGGACTGGTATCGAGTGAACCAGCTGCTGTCCTGGACAGTCTCCCCACTAAGCCTGTGGCTAACTATGCCACTTTTAAAGAGGCCGGGTTTCAGAAGTATAGGTTGGGGCCAGATAGGTTCCGTCATAATACTACCTCATTGCAGGGAAAGTCTATGACCGAGTTTGCAGCCCAGTTAGAGGAAGCTTATTGTAAATGGCTGAAGGAAGCCAAAGCTAACACCACAGAGGAGGTGAACACACTTATGGTTCTGGACCAGTTCTATTTCAGGTGCTCTAAGGAGATTAAACACCTAGGCCATGTGTAGATGAATAAATGGGCGTGTGTGTATGACACTTTAAAGCAGGCTAAATGTTTTTGCACCACTTTAACGGTGTTGGTGTTTGCACGCCTCGGCAACATATTGCACGTTAATTCCAGCCGCTGTAGGAAATTGAGCGGCGTAATGCACCTTAAATTGAGCAGCGTAACACACCTTAAATAAACTCCTCAGGGGAGTTTTAGTTTGCTGCCTCTACAGCTATGGAGCGAAGCACCGGGCTCTGTGGCTCTGCAGGAAGCCCTGCAGGTAGCCTGACAGCTGCCTGGCAAAGTAAGCTCCACCAAAGAAAAGTGGTGAGCCTGATCTTTTTTTTCTCCCCGCTGGAGCCTCTGGTCTGCCTGCCTGAGCTGTGTGGGGGCTGGTGCTTCCCTCCATGGCTGTGGTGCCTCCCAGGACTGCCTGCACTGGGTGGCTGCAGGCAGGTGCCACTTGCGGGGGGGGCCACCGCTGCTGCAGGGGGAAGCACCAGCCCCCGCTCCCCTCCAACAGCTAGGGGACCGCTCTGCCCACCAGCAGCTCACCCTTCCCTCCCTTCCAGAGGCAGGTAAGTCAGCAGGGCGTGTGCATGACACAGAGGTTTAATCAGCCCTAAATTAAAGCGGTGTTTTTTAAAACCCGCCACTTCAATTTACGGCCCCACTTTCATCTATACGCACCTCTAGTCAAGGATAGGCACCCCAAAACAGCCAGGGCAGTTCCTGTAATTGCAGATCAGCTGTTGCTCAATCGAGAAGGACTGGACAGAAGGCCTCTCCACTTTGGGAAGGACCAGAAATGGGTCCAAATAGGGGGGAAGGTAGGGCCATCCCAAAACAGAAGAATGGGCCTCCCCCTGCAAAGCACAAGGCCACCCCAGATTTGGTCAATGCACCCAAATTGGAGTGGAGGGATTGCTTCAACTGTGGGGAGTCTGGTCACTTCAAGTCCAACTGCCCAAAGCTGAGCATTTCCAGTAGGCATGTCAATCGAGCAACAGCTATAGACACTCTGAGGGGTGCATCTGTATCTACAAGATTACAAACTTAGAGGAGGTGATGGCCTCCCACAGGGCAGAGGTAATAGTGTGTGGGAGTACCATCATTGGGGAAGTGGACATGGGGGCCAGTGTTGTCCTTTAACTTTGACAGATGGCTGAGGAGCAGGAAACAGATTTTACCCCAGATAGGAGGGACGAGCTGGTCTGAGATAAGGGACTCCTTTATCAGTTATTGGTACTTAAGAGCCATGCAGAGTCTTGGGATCCCTATCGCCACCTTGTGGTACCACATAAGGTCAGGCAGCAATTGCTTATTGTGGCTCATTATTTACCCTGTGCTGGTCACATGGGCATGGATGGGCTGGACTCGCTAACAGCTGCTGGCAAACATGTATTGGCCCAGACTAGCCAGGAAGTTATGGACTACTGCAGATCATGTGAGACATGCCAGTTGATGGGCAAGAGTGGGGTTAAGAGAAAAGCTCCCCTATAGTCCCTTCCTATCATTGATCAAGCCTTCCGAAGAGTGGGAATAGACATTGTGGGCCCTTTAAGGCATAAGTCTCAAAGAGGGAAGAAATATATCCTGACTCTTGTGGATTTGTGATGGTGGTACCCAGTTGCCCTAGCTCCCACAGAGGTCCCTGTGGGCATGGATGCCTTGACAAAAATCTTTTTCCAGCTGGGTTTCTCCTCTGAGATCCTGAGTGATGGGTGGGAACTTCCTGGTGGAGGTGATGGAGTGCCTGTGGGAGTACACCTCTGTTTGCACTGTCTCCCTGGCTGTCACTCAACCAAGGTAGCCCCACTCTCCTCTGCTGGGCTAATGGGAAAGGCAGTCCTACCCTTGACATGAGACCTCCATATCCTATCTGCCACCTTCCTGGGTGTCACAGCAGAGAGGTAAAAAAATTGCTATAGCTCCAGGGGCGTGAGTTCAGACCTGACTCTAAACAGCTGTTCAGGGCTGTCCTCAGTCAAACCAGCTGTAGGTGGGTACCTGCACTGAGGCTGGGGACACAAAGTTGGCTAGATGCGATGCTACTGACAGCACTTCCTGGTGTGCTGTTGGCTATATAAATGAGCTCTTTTTGGCCTCAAAGGCCCCTTGACCATAATGTAGCCCAGTGGAGGGTGGAATTAAAGGTGGACGTTAAGCAGATGAATACATTTCCTTTCTCTGGACTGGAACAGTTCTCCAAAAGTGCAGTGCTCAGCTGTGTTCAGGCCTCTCCACCTTCAGGGAGCAGGGCTGGGGTTAAACTACTGTTTTAGGACAGTGGAGTGGCAACCTGTATAGCAGGCATGCCACATATTACCTCTGTACCTCCCCAGCTACCACTCTGGTCTGTTTCCTGCTTCCTGCCCAATCTGCTGTTCTGTTTTCTGCTCCTTGTCCTACCTGTTAGGGCTGTATAAAATTTTGCTGACTGTTTTGTTTTGACGCTGTTTCAACTCATTTTGAGCTCAAAACAATGAAATCGAAACAAAACAAAAGGCTTTGAAACAGCCTTGAAATGAAACGAGGGCAGTCGAAATGTGTTGAAAGTTTTGAAATGTTTCAAGTTTCGAAGCTAGGCTTGCCTGCAGGGAAACAGAAAGTAAGGAGGGAGGGGGAAGGGTGGGGAAGGACAGCTCTGATATTGACTGTGTAGCTGGCCAGTGGCTGTGATCCTTTCCTGAGGTCCCTTCCAATCCCAGTGCTCTGAGGGAGGGGTGGAAAAACAGTGTAAAAAGCATTGTTTGAACTGTGCTTTCTCTGTGCCTTCACACTTACAGGTGACACAAGTTTTGCTCAGAACAGTTTGAGGTGAAGTTTTCCAGAAACCCTTCCATCTATCTCCTTGAAACTTGGCAGACTTTGTGGCCTCAGCAGGGGCTACCATCCCTGCAGTTTTCACCCCATTGTGGCTTAACACACATACAGTCACACATCACAAGTTCTGCTTGTCTGCAGCCTGAGGTGCAGTTTCCCAGAAACCCCCACACCTATCTCCTTGAAACTTGGCAGACTTTGTGGCCTCAGCAGGGGCCTCCATCCCTGCAGTTTTCACCCCTCCCCCATGTCTTAACATACACATGTGACACAAGTTTTGCTGTCAAGACTTTGAGGTACAGTTTCCCAGAAACCCCTGCACCTATATCCTTGACACTTGGCAGTCTTCATGGCCTTAGAAGGAGCTACCATCCCTGTGAGTTTCTCTGAATCCGGCACAAAATGACAACATTATTGGCAGTTTCATGCTTCCCCATTATAACCTATGGGCGAAACATTGAAACAGTTTTGACGAAATGAAATGGAACAGTGGTTTTAATTAAATGAAACTTGAAACGAAATGCTGTTCCATCAAAACGGAAGTTGAAATGAAACAGTGCTATTTGCACAGCCCTACTGTCTGTCACTGTGCTGCCTGTCCCCTCCCTGATCTACCACACGCCACACATAGAGATTACCTGTGCTCCTGCGTGCCACAGGTTGGCCAGCCCTGTCCAAGAAAATCTCTATAGAATATGCATCCTGCAACCCTCAGCTGACATAGTCTAAAGATGCTTATGGAAGATTTCCATTAGCCTAGGGGCATTCTGGTCCAGGTATACAGAGACTATTTTAAAACCAGGAAGCATGTGCCTTACAGTTCACTGCAGTGTCTCAGGAAAAGCACCCAAAACACCCTTTTTATTTTTTTGTTTTCAAATGCATTTTATCATTAGCCAGTAACTTTAGCAGGATGTTTCCTTAATAGCCGAGATCCCTGGCTGCCCCGAGAGGAGAAACTTGCCAGTCAAAATGTCTAACCTATCAGGGTTTGAATCGGGGAAGATTCTGCACAGGCTCATCGCAGTGCTTGTGCATCAGTACAACCAGTAAAAAGAGGAATGACACCAGTAATAATCAGGAAGTTTTCTAGGTTGCTCTTCTGAGGAAAGCATTGCACTGGGAAGAGGAAAACGTAAAGGGCAGGCACTGAGTCACCTTGCTTTTCTTCTGTAGTCTCAGATGTTATTGTTTGTGTTCTTGTGTCCAGTTAAGATAAAAAAAGCCCTGGCACCTTGAATCTGAGCTAACGTCTTTTTACCATCCATCAAATCAGATGTTTTAATCCGTCATGTCAAATCAAGACTGCACTCTTGAACAGGAGGTCCACTGTGGTTTTCTTTTGTAACTATAGATCTTGCAGCTTACAGAAGTGCTGGGCTTTTTACTCTAATGTAGCATTAGCTCATCACTTCCATTTGTAAATTGAGCTGTACAAAGAGAACTCTAGGGGAAATCCAGGGGAATATTTTAGGCTGGTGATGACACTGGGTAGAATAACTATTTTTATGCTGGATATACCATTTGCATAACACACGGGCTGGCAAATGCTGAGTAGCTGAGTGAAATGATACAGTTAGGAAAAAGAAAGTGGTTCCGCTTATAGTGGTAACTCTTTATCACAGTAGCTTCTGCAAGGTGCCAATAAAATAAACAAATGTGCAGAGAGTCATTTATATATTGCAGAGTCATGCTTCTGGGCAGAAAATGGTGAGTGGAAGGGCATTGGTTTGTTTCACCCTAGTCATAACTTTGTTCTGGTTTATCTATGATGGCTTTTAATGAAATGAAAAGCTTAAATTTCCCTTTATGAGAATGTGAAGCAGAACAAACCCCAAAAGTCATAGAGTCCAGCTGTTAATACTGACCCTCCAATGTTGTGTCATGATTGGCTAGGCATTTCTTTGATAGGGTATCACAATTAGTGACCAATCCTTAAAGATGCAGTCTGCTGAGATCTCACTCCTACAACACACGCGCATGCGCACGCGCACACACACACGCACACACACACACACAGGCCAATTAAAGTAACAGATTCTAATAATCCAATCATAACAGAAGGCCAAGTAGAGGTAGACCTTATAGACCGAATCAGAGATGCATAAGCTTTTGGGAGCCAGAGCTCACTTCATCAGATCCGACCTCTACCCTGCCTAACTTCAGACTAACATGTCTAACTACCTCTCTCTAAATAAAATTGCAAAAGCTGATGGAGACAGTGGAGGAAGGGAGTGGAAAGAGACTGGGGGAAGAGGAACAGTGAAGGTATAAAGGACAAAAAGAACAAGGTTGAAGTGCCCTCACCATCACCAGGAAATACACCACAGCTATTCCAGCCACACAATGGGTAGACTTTTCATCCATCCTGCTGTTGCACAAACCAAAGCCTGATTCAGGAAAGGTTGCCCATTCAGGAAGGTGGAGCACATGCTGAACTTCTAGCACATGCTAAAGTTTAATTGGAGTCAGTGGGATTTGAGCACGTGCTGAACTGTGTTCGTGAAGAACCTCAACTGCAAATTTGCATAGTCAAAATTTAGCATTTTGAGAGAAAGTGAAGTGAAAGTGGCTGTTGATTACAAATGGCAGCTCTCAGAGCAGGTGTGTTCCTAAGGGCAAGGAGTTTGAGAGGAGGAGCCCGGATAGTCAGGATGCCTTGAAGAGAGAAAGCGTGGGCTAGGAAAAAATAACTAATGATGCATGTATTGAAAAGAGCAGGGAAAGGTCTTGGAAATAATTAACTGTTTTCTCCTGTGCTCTTTGTATAAATTGCTTCTTACAGTGGAAGAATATGTTGTGCAGCCTGCAGCAGTACTGTGCTTTGTAAAAAAGGGGTTTAAGATTAAAAAAAAATATGTAGGCTCATGAAGTTGTTCACTAGCCACCATCAGTCACACGAGGGTACAAGTGAATAGGCACATATGTGGAGTTACTAAAGACATGAAGCTAAACACGAGGTATATTCCAGTGGGATGCAGTACAGCCAGCAGTGGTTTTATTCTTATAGGTGCTAGTTTAAAATCCACCAATATGCTAATTTTGCAGGCCCTCACATATGCAGCACCCTGCACTGTTATTTCTATGCTCTGAGTCAGTCCAGCTGAGGATCTGTCCTCAGTGCAATTTATAACTCCAGGCCTACACAAATACTCTATTTCTCTCTGGGTGGAATATTTCTAGTGGAGCCAATTTACATTTATGATTATTGCAAGATTTGCAAAATGGCCAAAAAAATGCATCACCACCTGCACAAAAATCTATGTACCCAAGCTGTGATACAGCCGGTCCGGATGTGGGAAGGCAGAGTCTGCTTTAATTTCTGACTAGTCCTGCAAACACTTATGGATGCATCTACATGAGAAGAATAGGTGTGTACTCCCCTTGTGGCAGCTAATGAGGCAACGAACATAAGTCAACAATCCTAGTGAAGACAACACTTGTAGTTTTAACACCTGTTAGCAGGTCTATGGAAGTCCTATGCCTTGTTTGCAAGATTCCAGCTATGCCCTTGTTTATACTAGGGGAAAATATATTTTTAATCCGTGTACCCTAGTCCATATTAAATAGCCATGTAAATATCCTAGTAAAGATAAAGTACATCTTATATGTTAGTTGTTTCACAGTAAAAATAAAACAAACGAACAAATAAACAAGCGAATTTGGCAATAAGGAGCCAGTCTAAGAGGCTCATTCTATAAAAATTTAAACACTTTAAACCTGTGCATAGACATAAATGAAACTACCTAAATGAGCAAAATTGCTCACATGCAAATATGTTTGCATGTTGGGCCCAACAGGGAAAAATTCAGGCTGGGATTGAGTGAGGGCATACAATCAACAAGCACAGCAGCTAGGATTAGATTGCCCTATCACACTTTAATTTTTCATGAAAATGTCTCAGCTGGAGCTTTTTAGCAATTGTCATTTGTTGTAACATTGGCACTGCTTAGGCCTTCAAACCAGGCAAATTGAGCTGGCCACATTAGAGAGGCATGATCAGCAAAATTTTATTTTAACACACTAACATGGTTTTGAATCATGTGATATGCCATTGTTCCATTCTGTATAACGCCTACTGCTTACTGTCAAATAATTCCCTTGTTCTAAAATCAATCCAGTGGCTCTGAGATGTGGTTATGGATGTAAATTCCTGCTTGTTTATGAAAACATTTTGGACAAAGCTTTCATTGTCCAGGATTTATGAAAGAGTTTTAAAACCTATGAAATGTTGGCATTATGGCTGTTTGGAGCATGAAAATGACATGCACATGAATCATAGTTTCTTGGCTCAATTATTTGAGTAGAGCGAACGAAAGCTTTGCTTAAAATGGAATTCATCGGCGTGGTTCTTATTTTTATGGGTTTGTTTTTAGTATCTTGTGAAATATGAAAAATTCAGGCCAAATTCAGGCCCAGGTTTCAGTGGTAGCAAGAGGCATATTTGTCTGAGATGGCTGCATAAGGAGGTTGAACAGAGGCCTGGCTAGTCTAGAGAGCAACTGGCCTGTGCATAGGCTGGAAAGTTGGGGACAGCCTCCTATTCCTTCAGTGGCATGACAAACAGAGCTCCTTGAAGGGTAAATAGCTGGAACAAATGGCTACACCTTAATACCACCCCAATCACTTCTGTATAAATCCTGAGGATAGGGGCTTGGGTTCCTAATTTCTCAGGAAGAAATGGTCCTGCCATAAAGGGAGATGGCCATTTAGAAATGGTGCACAGGAATACCTTCTTCGGTACTACTCAGAACTTAGAGAGTAGGGTCCTTTACAGTTGTGGATAGATTTGCTTCTTAAACTGAACATGACTGCATTTCTGTACATCTTTTGGAGAACCTCTAGGCACATTTAGAGTGGGCAGCATCAGATTTATAATATCCCTAAAAAAGAAGAGTAACTAATACCTAATTGCAAGGGCTGTGCAAACCTTCGGATCATGATTTGGATTCAGAGATGATTCAGATGATTTGGAAGCCGAATCTATGAATCCGAATTGAATTGCTGGAAGTTTTAGGCTTTCCGAATCTGTTTGCAGCTTCTGAATCTATTCAGAAAAGATTTGGAAAAGATTAGGAGATTTGGCCATAGGGTATAATGGGGAATTAATGAAATATCTATAACTTTGTTGTCTGTTGGCTGATTCAGATGAAACTTTCAGGGGTGGTAGCCTCTGCTACCTTTCAGGGATGGTAGCCTTGAGCATGATGTGTGCCAAGTTTCAGGGTGATAGGTGTAGGAGTTTGGGGGAAACTGCACCTCACACTGCAGATCAGCAAAATTTGTGACATGAATGACACTGTGTGTGTTAAGGCGCAGCAAGGTGAAAGCTGCAGGCCTTCTAGCCCCTGCAGAGGCCACAAAGTCTGTCAGGTATCAAGGAGATAGGTGCAGGGGCTTCTGGGTTGTGGGGCTCTGCACCTCTAGCTGCTGACAGGCAAAACTCATGTCATAGGTGCTTGTGGGACTGTGTCTGTCTTGGGGCATGGTGGGGGGGAACTACTGCAGGCCTGGCTGCTAAGCTACTGTGTTACCAATCAATCATGATTCACTCAGGGACCAGCTCAGTAGTCAATACACAGTAGCTAGCTACTAGATAACGAGTTAATGCACAAGGATTAACACCTACAAACCCACAGACTAAGGAGAGGAAAGTACCAATACAGACAGTCAACTGCCCCGAGACAGAGACAGTCAGTTCCACAAGCACCCATATTACGAGTTTTGCCTGTCAGCAGCTAGGGGTGCAGGGCCCCAGAGCCCCTATCTCTTTAACAGCTGGCAGGCTTCGTGGCCGCAGCAGGGCCTAGCAGCCAGGCCTGCAGTAGTTCTCCCCACCCCCCGCCATGCCCCAAATCAGACACAGTTGCACAAGCACCCATGTCACGAGTTTTGCCTGTCAGCAGCTAGAGGTGCAGGGCCCCAGAACCCAGAAACCCCTGACCCCATCTCCTTGACAGCTGGCAGGCTTTGTGGCCACAGCAGGGGCTAGCAGGCCTGCAGCTGTCACCCTGCTGCGCCTTAACACGCACGTTGTCACCCATGTCACGAGTGTTGCTTGTCCGCAGCTTGAGGTGCACTTTCCCCCAAGCCCCTGCACCTGACTCCTTGAAACTTGGCAGCCTTTGTGGCCTCACCAGGGGCTAGCATGCCTCCAGTTTTGACCCCACTGTGGCTTAACAGTTAACACATACATGTGACATGAGTTTTACTTTCAAGAATTTGGGGTGCAGTTCCCCCCAAACCCCTACACCTATCTCCTTGAAACATGGCAGGCTTTGTGGCCTCAGCAGGGGCTACCACCCCTGCAGTTATCACCCCATTGTAGCTTAACATACACGTGACAGAAGTTTTGCTTTCAGAAATTTGGGGTGCAGTTTCTCAGAACCCCCTGGACCTATCACCTTGAAACTTGGCATGTGTCATGCCCTCAGCAGAAGCTACCATCTCTGCAAGTTTCATCTGAATCAGCCAAAAGATGACACAGTTATAGATATTTTATTGATTCCTCATTATACTCTATGGCCGAATCGCCAAATCAGCTCCGAATCTTTTCCAAAGCGATTTGGCCGAATCGAATCGGAAAAACGATTCTGATCTCCAAATCAAATCTCTGGCATCCAAATCAGCCTAACCCAAATCGAATAGTTCCCTATTCTCACAGGCCTACTAATTTCCAGTACACTGTTGGGAATTTTTTCACTTACAGTGAAAAACAACTGTTATTTTATTCTCAGCAGTTCAATTTATCTATGCTTGCCCTGAAGAACCTGAGAATCCCACCACACACATAGACAGGAATAGCATCAGGAACAGCAGGCTCAGCTGAGGTTTTCAAAGGGGCACATGAAGAATAGGCTGCCATCTTTAACTAAAAGTTCGTAAGAACTGGATGCTTAATTCCCTTAGATCTTAGTAGCCAAGTCAGATGGCTTGTGTTTGAACTGTGGGAGCTGGATACAGACCATACTTATTGGGTTCCTGAGTTTAATGTATTTTGTTGAAAATGTTTCTTGTAGTTTAACTGAATTTTAACCAGAACTCCTCTGGTAACTGGTGTCAATTCAGGAGAAAAAGTGCAGGCTTCCTGAAGAGCTAAATCAGTCATCTGCAGTATATTGAGCCGTTCTGGTTTTGAAAATAGAAGGCCTGAGTCACTCATGCTTTGCTCCTGTTTCAAGCAGGGGAAACTTCATTCAAGTCAGTAACACGGATGCAAACCAGGAGCCCAGAGATGAATCAGCCCCTAGAACCTTTACTGATAATTCTTTCCTTTCTGCCTTCCAGTAGCTACATTATTCCCAGAAACTTCCACTCAGTGCTATAATTAACCTAGCAGGACTAGGACTTCAAGTCCTGCATTTCACGTCTTGGGGAGTAAGCAACTTAACGGATCCGAATGATTGTGTCTTAAGTCATTCTGCTGAGCTGCAGTGTCTGTATGTGGGTATTTTCCCCCCAGTGAATACCCTAAAGCTGTGCCTGTTTTGGTTTTTGCAGATGAATAAAAAGTCTCCTGGCTTCTGCAGTATCACTCCACTCAGCTGAGCAGCGATCTGGGAATTCCTTGGCAGAGTCAAATACAATTCAAACACTGTGGCTTTAATTGAATTATTATTCCAAAGATAAAGCAATCAGCATAATATTAGCTGGGCAAACTATTTTTCATAATTAATATAGTTTCATAGTTAATAGGGTCAGAAGGGACCTGAACAGACCATTGAGTCCGACCCCCTGCCATGGCAGGAAAGAGTACTGGGGTCAAATGACCCCAGCAAGGTGTTCATCTACCTCCTCTTAAAGACCCCCAGGGTAGGAGCCAGCACCACTTCTCTTGGAAGTTGGTTGCAGATCCTAGCCGCCCTGACCATGAAGTAGCACCTCCTGATACCTAGGCTAAATCTACCCTCTGCCAGCTTGTGACCACTGTTCCTGGTCACTCCTGGCAGTGTTCGGGGGAACAGTGACTCCCCCAGTGCCTGCTGGTCCCCCCTGACTAGTTTGTAACAGGCCACAAGATCCCCCCTCGGCCTTCTCTTGTGGAGGCTGAACAGGTTCAGGTCCTGTAGCCTCTCCTCATTGGGCCTGCCCTGCTGCCCCCTGATCATGCGAGTGGCCTCCTCTGGACCCTCTCCATGCTGTCGACATCCCTCCTGAAGTGCGGCACCCAGAACTGGACGCAGTACTCCAACTGCGGCCTGACCAATGTCACATAGAGGGGGACGATCACCTCCCTGGACCTGCTCGAGATGCATCTGTGGATGCATGACAAGGTGCAGTTGGCCTTCCTGACTGCATTCCCACACGGGGGATGATATGATGATAAATAACTTACATTTATTACTTTAACTTCTTTTAAATTTTGAGTACACTGCAGATTTTTTTTCGTAGTAGCAGTTTAGGTGAAAAGGGGCTTGTAATGCTCAAAAAACTACAGCAGCGCCTCTGAGCTTTACTACCAAAGCAGCAGTTTAATCTTTTAGCAGTAGGGAAAATATGAACATACAAAGGCAGATGTGACTTGATGAGCTGAGCAGTTTTCCTACCTTGGTAACCCACATCTCCCAGGCGTGGTACTAAGCCTTATAGATCAGAAATCTACATTAGTTCCTTGTGCTGAAAGAACCTACATTAAATAGTTAACGTTCATATTTAAATGCATCATTACGCTTCAGGGTTAACACCTTGCTAACCAGGGCTGTGAATACATCTCAAGAATTATTACTGTATTTTCTTTCATAAAGCACATGCATTTCCCCCCACCCACACACGCACCCAACCAGTCAGGGGAGACTGCCTTGTGCATTATTATTTGGTGGCAGGGGAGCAGTGGCAGCATTAATTGCTGTGGCTCTCAGAGTGGCACAAGGAGCCATAGCAATTATTATAGCTCCTCTACCAATGCCCCGCTGCCAAATCTTTGGATCCTTGGGGAACCCCGTTGCTGAATAATATCGCCCCATGTGCTGGATCAGGCTGGCACGTGTGTTCAAATCTACAGCTGAACCTGGCATGCAACCTCAGACCTAGCATGCTGAATTGGTCCCCCTGCACAACCTCAAACCCAGTGCCCAACCTTAAACCTGGTGGGCTGAACCGGGCTGGCAGGCGGGTTGATCTATGAGCCCCATCCGGTGGATAGGGCTGGCAGCAGGCTAGTTTCTCTACCTGCTGCTATTCAGTTACTTAGAAGAACATTTTTCCGTGCAGTGCCTTTCAAAAACACGGTGCACGTCATACTCAGGGGTATTCTCTGTATGCGAAAACACAGCATTTCAGGCTATACAATTACAGGTGTAGAAAAACAGGACCACGTCGACAGAGCATCCCTTGGGTAGGGCGAATCAGGGTGACCGCCCTGGGCCCTGCACTTAGGGGGGCTCCGTGGAGCCAGGCGAAGCGGCCGTGGGGCCTGCCTGGAGCTGGTGCCTCAGCCCTGCGCCATGGAAGAAGCATCCAGCTGCTCACCGCCCCCCACCGCATGCCCCTGGCTTCGTGTCGGGGGCACATGGCATCTGCTTGGCCCTGGGTGCCAAATTTCATTGCTACGGCACTGCCATACCCTGCCTTGGCGGGGGTCCCATGGTCCCACACAGTGTTAAAGGGGCCCTGCACAGGCTCATTTGCCCCGCACCCCCTTGGGTCGGCTCTGCGCATAGACCACAGGATCAGTCAACTGATTAACTTGGACCAAAGCACTGAGATCCTGATGCTCAGTCCCTGTCTTATCATCAGGCTCAACCCTTCCTGTAATTCAGACTGTTTGCGCCAGTTCCTAATATACTTTTTCCGGATCAGGTTTTCTTGCTTTCATTTTTACCACAATATCTGTATCTGTGGACACCTGAATATTTTTTGCATCTTAAGGGAGACCAGCATGGTGCTATTTGAGAAACCTTGACATAAAGGTTGGATTTAAACGACTGGAAATCAGACTCTGAACACTTTCCATAACTGTATTGCTCTGTAAATCTGGCTCTTAGTAAAACTCACTGTCCTGACACTCTGTTAGCTGCGCAGGTGTTGATGGCTTTTGTGTTGTTTCCAGCTTCCGGCAGACAGCTGAGACCAGCAGAGTCTGATGCGGATGCTGATGCTGACGCTGATGCTGATGCAGAAGAAGATGATTCTGTGAGTTATGTTACCATTAGGTCCTGAAAGCATAAGTAATTGTTTAATTTATTGATTTTTTTTTTTTTTAACAAAGATGCTGCTATTAGTATTTCTGTTTTGGGAGATGTTCTGAGGTCCAGATCTACCTTCTGATCTTCAGAAATACAGAATCCTAAAGGACAGAACTTGGTATACTGTAATTTGGCAGTAAAAGTGCAAGTCTGAGGTCTAGTGTCTTCTTTATGATTTTTTATTTAAAGCACATTTATACGGCTTTTCTCCATACTTGAGGTCATTAGAGGGACAAAAATTAGCACTTAAAAAAGGTGTAAAGCAAGTCATCATATCCTCTTGTAATTACTAATACCTCCCTATTTTGATTGAATTTCTAAAGCATTAAATCAAAAGTTTCCTGTATTCCAAAATTAAAGAAGTTGTAAAAGTATTACCTCTGTCGTTGATGCTCTCCTTTGTTGCTTTCATCCCATTTGTTTGCTTACAGAGGAAAGAACGAATGGCCATTCTGTATCTGATGATACCTGCCAAGAAATTTGGATAACTTTACTTAACAATGAAGAGCCCTTGTCCCTCATCCCTTCCATTTCTTTCTTGCAGGTCAATGAAGTGACAATAGAAGACATACGACCAAGGCCACAAGGATCCTCTCCAGTTTATGAATATTCCATAGAAGAAGAATATTTTAACAAAAAGGCAAGACATGCGCCCCAGGGCTACCTGTTACCCTTGGATCATTGTTGGTGGAAGTTTTATCGGTTTAGAGTCACTAGCAAAAACCCCGCTCTCTTAGACTGGGATTTGAACTTACTGTATCCTCTTAGACTGGGATTTGAACTTAACAACTAGTGTGTCTCATTTTATTGATGAACAAGAGAGCTTTAGGTTAGTTCTGAAATTTCATTGTGAAGAAAGAGGTATGATAAGCAACATACAACTTTACAGTAAGAAACATGCTTATTTTGCTATTTGGCTGTATCCATTAAGCAATAAAAGTTTGTTTCCCCCCATTTTGTTCCTCATTGGAGATAGGATAGAGAAGTTCATGACAGTCATAATTTTCTGGAAGATATAAACTTAAAAAAAAAGCCTGTCAAGTTTGAGTTTACATATTATAAAGGTTGTAACAAGCTGTGGGTTCTTGCAGGTTGGAACACAGGTTGTAAGGGGCCTGATTTGAAGGGTGACACCGGGAAGCTCAATGTGCTTGGAGAATTTCAAATGGCTCTAAGTCAGGGGCGGGCAATTATTTTGGGTGGAGGGCTGCTTACTGAGTTTCAGCAAGCTATCAAGGGCCGTGTGACATTTTCTAAATTTTTTATGGGCCCTGTGGGCCGGAGAGAATGGCCTGGCGGGCCCCATCCAGCCCGCGGGCCGCACTTCAAGCAGCAGCACTGAGCACTTGGCTATAATAAAGAGACAGGTTTTTGCAGCCCAGCTGGAGTCCTTTTAGTATTGCACAGAGCTCTGTACATGAAAAGCACATTAAAATTATCCTGACCTTCTGATTAACAAAGAAATAAACACATAACTAATTAAATGTAGGTTTGAATAAGTAGTCAGCAGAATAAGGCTCCTTGTAAAGTAAGATATATGTTAATCATAGATATGAAAGCATGATGTCACCACAATGTGATAGACCTAAAGAAAGGCTTCCACATCATGAAACAGACATTCCCTCTGATTGAGGATCTAGCTCTAAATTTTCTTCATGGTGCTTGGATGTCCTGGGTACTTAGTTCCTATTAATGTTAATGAAAGTATCTGACTAAATCCATACACCCCATGCTGACATGAACTCTCTTGACTGTAATGGAAATATTCTCTACTGGGACTTAAGAGTCTCTGCTTTCAGTGTGAATCATGACTTGTAGTCACCCACAAAAAAAAAAAATCAGCCAAGGACCTTGTTTTATGCAAGATAGCAGCCATATAAACTCCCTGTGCCTTTTATAACACCCTTGTATCTGAGTGCTCAGTAATTACAATTTCTTTTTCAGCTTCAAGAAGATCTAGAGAACAAAAAATATTCTAAAGACAAAGAAAAACTGGCTCATCCAGAGGTAAATTTGAAAGCAACTGATATTTTCTTTGCAGGCACCCCTTCTGCACAAAAGCCAGTTTGGTTACAATGTGCAAACTGAGGCTGGGCAGAAGAGATTCTGACGGGTTGCACTAGCTGCCTTTTAAATAATCACTTCATGGCGGGTCCCTTCGTATGAGCTACTGTGCTCCTCAGCTTCCTTTGATCCATATAAGTTGCGCTCAGCTGTTTCCTGGCATCAGCTTCTCTGGCATCAGTTTTGAACATGCACTCTGTCATGTACTCTGCTTCTTCATGGAAATAGGATCGTGCGGCCCAGCTGATGTAGGCCCGCCGGGGTCAGTGCTGACCTGCCCAGATTCCTTGGTAGCTTAAGCTCACCCTTCTCTGGAGCTGCTCTGGGTGTGCAGGGACATATGATGGCTGAAGCAAACAGATACACAAATGCTGTAAGGGTTCAAGACCTCAGTCACTCTTTACTTTAGTTCAGGGCCATCCACCAGCTGGCCTGTACATCATATCCATCCCCCAAGGCTTGGACTCCCTGGTCCAGGTGCTGTTCTCTCTATGGCTCCAGCTGCCACTGCTGTAGTCTGCTCCTTCCTCCTCTGGCTTCCTCTGTCTGCACTTGCTTCTTGGAGCTAAAATAGGCAATAATTTAAGCTAGAGGGCTGCTTAATGACTTTTGGTGAGCTATCAAAGGCCACAAGGTTAGCTCCACCCCTAGACAGATGACCTGCCCCCTGGTCTGTGTGAAGCAGCTAGTATTTGCTTCGGATTTGGATTCGGGGGACAGTGATTCAATTTGGTGATTCATATCACTCTCTTGAATCGATTCAGCTGAATCTGATTCAGAGACTCGGCTGCTGCTGAATTGGCTGAATCTCCAAATCAGCCCCATCCCCTGCCCACTCTCCTAGCCCCCATCAATGGCTGCCCAGCCCCAGCTTCGAGCTCCTAAAAAAAGTGCAAGGTGTTGCACATGGGGAGGAAGAACCGGCACCACACTTACAGGTTGGGGAACTCTCCTCTTGCCAGCACGGAGGCGGAAAAGGATCTTGGAGTCGTCATTGACTCCACGATGAACATGGGCCGGCAGTGTGGGGAGGCAGTCAAGAAGGCCAATCGTACCCTATCATGCATCCACAGATGCATCTCGAGCAGGTCCAGGGAGGTGATCCTCCCCCTCTATGCGGCACTGGTCAGGCCGCAGCTGGAGTACTGCGTCCAGTTCTGGGCGCCACACTTCAAGAGGGACGTGGACAATATGGAAAGAGTTCAGAGGAGGGCCACTCGTATGATCAGGGGTCAGCAGGGCAGGCCTTATGAGGATAGGCTACGGGACCTGAACCTGTTTAGCCTCCACAAGAGAAGGCTAAGGGGGGACCTTGTGGCCTGCTACAAACTGGTCAGGGGGGATCAGCAGGTATTGGGGGAGTCCCTGTTCCCCCGTGCACTGCCAGGAGTGACCAGGAATAACGGTCACAAACTGGCGGAGGGTAAGTTTAGATTAGATATTAGGAGGCGCTACTTCACAGTCAGGGTGGCTAGGGCCTGGAACCAGCTTCCAGGGGAAGTGGTGCAGGCTCCTAGCCTGGGGATTTTTAAAAGGAAGTTAGATGAGCACCTTGCCGGGGTCATCTGACCCCGGTGCTCTTTCCTGCTAAGGCAGGGGGTCGGACTAGATGATCTACCTAGGTCCCTTCCGACTCTAGCTACTATGAAACTATGAAATGGCTGCCCAGCCCCAGCTTCGAGCTCCTAAAAAAAAAAAGCCCCCACTGACTGGCTGCAGCTAGGTGGGGTGCAATCCCCACTGCCCCCCACTGTTCCACACCATGTGAGGGGCTCTGCCATGAGCCCCCAACCCGCACCTGCTCTTTCAGCCCCCACCATGGCTGCCGCAGCTGCCCCAGATCGTGGCTCTTTAAAAAAAAAAAAAGCCTTGAATCACCAGTTCTTGCCAAGTGGGGACACAATCCTCACTGCCCCCCGCTGTGTGGGGAGCTCTGCCATGAGCTCCCAGAAGCCCTAATGGTCACTGCAGTGGCTGGTGAATGTGGGGTTTTTTGTTGTTTTTTTTTAAAGAGCCAGGAGCAGGAGTGGGTGGGGCAGCCATGAGGGACACTGGGAGAATGGGCAGGAGACGGGAGGCTCATGGCAGAGCCCCCCACACAGCATGGGGCAATAAGGGGCAGTGGGGAGTGCCCCCACCCCACCTGGTTGGACCCAGTGAGTAGGGGCTTTTTTTAAAGAGCTGGGAGCTGGAGCCAGGTGGGGCAGCCATGGGGGGTGGGGCTGGGAGAGTGGGTGGGGGTTGGTGGGCACTCATTGCGGCTGGGAGAGCAGGCAGGGGATAGGGCCTGGCAGGGGTCCTCCCATGGTCCCCTCCCCTCTCCTCCAGCCCCTCCTCCCCTTCCCCCTACCTACCAGCACGGAGTTGGGTCCAGCTCCTTGCAGCAGTGAGCAGGGACTGCCCAAATCTTTGAAGCTCTCCAAATCTTTTCCAAATCAATTCAGAGATCTCTGAATCAATTCAGACCTTTTAATTGATCTCCTGTTTCAATTTGGATTTGGAGATTCGGCCGCCGAATTGGGCTGAATCTCCTCCAAATCGAATCAGCATCCAAAGTGTTGCACAGCCCTACTGGCTGCTACCTTGGGACCAGAAGTCCTGCCCCTAATCCCTGACCTCTGCCATTGGAAGTCCTTCCCCTTGTCCTGGAAGTACCCCTTTTGGGTGGGGGGGAGAGGGGGTTTCCATCTTGAAACTGGAAAAAAGCAAATCATATCCAAAAAAAAAAAATCAAACGTCTACTATAAATGTTATTTAAAAAAAGATTTTTGTCCTGAGTTACGTATTCACATAGTGTATTTAGAGGTGATTGCATAATAGCTCAAAATACAGTCTTATTCTTGTTTATTGTATGTGTAGGGAGTGTGTGGGGGGGGTGTGGGTGCAGGTATGATGGGTGAGGGGCTGGGTGTGGAGGGGTGTAGGTGAGGATATGTGGCTGGGGTGGGGGGGTGGGAGGGTATGGGTGTATGTGTGGGTATGGTGGGGGATGGAGGGGTGTGGGTGTGTGTGTGTGGGGGGGTGGCTCTCGGAGTCCCTGGAGTGTGCAAGTCCCTAGAGCCCATCCCCATAGCACACATCTCCCCACACTCCCACCCCTGTACTCAGCTACAGGTGGCAACAGCCTGTGGGGCCAGCCCCATCTGGCCCAAAAGTACTCCTGCCTGAGTTCCCAGCTACACATGGTGGCAGGGTGTGGGGCCAGTTTCACCCAGCTCCATAGTGCACAGCTCCTGCCCAAGTCCTCAGCTGCAGGTGGCGGCTGTGTGTGGGGTGAGCTCCACCCAGCCCTGTAACACGCAGCTCCCACCCAAATCCCTGGCTGCATGTCAGCAACATGTGGGGCCAGCCCCACCCAGCCCAATAGCATTCCCACCCCAGTCCCCAGCCACATGTGGTAGCAGCATGCAGGGCCAGCACCACCCAGCCTGATAGCGCACAGCTCCTGCAGCATGAGGGGGCAGCTCAGCCTAGCCCCATAGCACATGGCTCCCCACACTCCCAGCCCTCTTTCTTCCAATGAGAGTCCCTGACCCAGTGGAGCTGTACCTGAATTGCCGCTCTGGCAGGCAGGGAGTGTGGGAAAAGCCACAGGGACACCAGGCACAAGCTTGGCCAGGCAGAGGCTTCTTGTCTCCAGTTCCATGCCCCCCGCCCCGGCGACTCAGTGCTGGGGCAAGTCAGGCCGGATGGGGGTGGTGGTTGCTTAGCACTTCCTGCAGGGACACACTGGTTTGCAGAGGGGTCCTGCGGGCCAGATGGAATTGCCTGGCAGGTTGGATTTGACCCATGCACCATATTTTGACCACCCCTGGGCTAAGAGAATCTACATCAAGGCAGCTCTTGGGGATCTGGTGACCCCTCGTGGTGCAGCATGGCAGCACCAGTAAGGTACAGTGTAGTTATGCCCACTGTGCAACGTGGCATGGAGATAAGGAAAACATGGAGGGCTTGCACAAGGTACAGCAAGGGCAAAACGTTGACCTGGCCCCAGTCTAGTATAGCATTTAATCACATGACTTTTAATACTTACATGGTCCCATTAGAGTTAAGGTGCTTAACACCTTGTAGGATTGAGCCCACATATGATTCCATATTCAAAACAAGCTTTCTTGTGTGAGCTATGGTCAGTATATTAGGAAATGCTCTCTTTCCCAGAGACCAAATGCTTTAAAGCAGGGATATCAAATATCCAGCCTCTATAATTCTGGGGTATGGAGCTCCTGATGCTCATCCCACTGCTAGCATGTCCAGATGTGGTCTGTAAGGAGCTTGAAGGGGGCTGAGTTTGACACCCCTGATGTAATAGCCTCAATGGTCTATACAGATTAAAACTGATTTTAACATACCTTTCTTGCTTCTAGAAGACCATGGAAGTGACCCTGACAACAGAAGTGGAGTCTGGGGCTAGCGGTTTCAGTGTGACTGGAGGGGGAAATGAAGGAATATTTATAAAACAAGTACTCAAGGAATCCCCTGCTTCAAAATTATTCAGTATGAGAGAAGGTACAGTCTGATCTTCCAATCTGTTTTATTTTTTAATTTTAATTAAATTATTGAGGAATTTGACATTATATTAAATCCCAAAGTATGTGTACCTATAAATATACACACAGTATAGCCTATTATCAAATAGCAGCAAAAAAAAATCCCAGTTCAGCAAACCTTATGCATTTAACTTTACATTATTGGCTGCATTTAACTTTACGTTAGCCCTACATTATCTATACACGTAACTTTACTCTCCCATGACGAGTTTTGCAGGATGGGTACCTTAAATGGTGATGAAATGTAGAGTCTCTTTAAATTCTGACATACTAATTTCCACTGGAACTATAATATTTCTTTCCAAAAGAAATATAATAATCAGGGATATGAATTCTTTAAACTGCAAAGGTAAAAATAGCTTCCTATTATAATTGGGAAGAATCTGCTCCAGTTTATGGTGAAGTTTTAAACATTGTTAAGTGGATGAATATGCACTGATACAAGAAAAATATGATTTAAGCAGGAACCATACCCCTGTGCATAAATATTTCAATAAATGAATACATGTTTTGCCTGATCATCAATTGGTTAATTATTGTGTATATGATTGTTAAGTATAATTAACTTTTTAAAATCATGCAATAGAGCAAGCTCATATTTTAAAATAAAATGTATGGTGACAATTTCAGGTGATCAGCTTCTCAGTGCCACAATATTTTTTGATAATATCAAATATGAAGATGCACTCAAGATTCTTCAATATTCTGAGCCATATAAAGTCCAATTCAGCCTCAAAAGAAAGCTTGTTGAGAAAGAAGAGTTAGAACAAATTCATTCAACAACACAGTACAAGAAAGAAAAACTAATTCAGGTAAAGTTATCTGATCATGCAGCAAAGAACAGAGTAATATGTTAATAATTCACAACATAGCGGTATGTGTTTAGAAAAAATATATATTATCATTTATTATTCTAGGAGTCTGCTTCTGGTCCAAAATCAAGTAAATAATAGTTATATTCACATTTTTTCAGTGTTTTTTATATTTCTCAGAAATTCATTAAAAAAGACCCTCTACTTTTGCCCCTTTCTAATCAATATGCTCATTGACCTTTTTGAGGCTAGAACTTGGTTATAATTCTCCATCTGCTTAAAATGCATCTTACTTATATACTTGTAAATTGAGGACTCCCTTAAATACATACATTTGGATTTTCCATTGAACAAAAGCTAAAACATATTATATGGAATCTAAAGTTTGATCTTTATGTGCATTTAAAGTATTCATAGAATAAGTTCATTTCATGTAACTTTTAACTTAATTTTCGGTTTCTTTTTTCTCTAAGGAGAGAGAAATTTTAAACAAAAAAGACCAAAATTTTATTTATTTCTTAGAAACATTCACTAGAATCACCTTCTTCTTTAGGGAAAAGAACATAGGGAATATATTCCTGAAGAAACAATGCAAATTTCAGAAAAGACAATCTCAGAAGAAGACCAAGAAAAGTTAATTGTAAAACAAAGAGTGGGAAGAACAAAGCGACCCAAAAAAGATAGATTGTCATGGCCAAAATTCCAGTCAATTAAAAATAAAAAGATCTTGGGGCACAGAAGATCTCATAGTACATCAGATGCATATGAGGACACCCTACAGGATATTTCCCCAACAAGCACTGATACTGAGTCTCAATTTCAACAAGAAAAAATCCAAACTAAAGAAAAAAAAGGAAGCCAAAAGAAACTGAAGTTCCCTAACATTGGATTCAAGATGCATAGAACAAAAACAGACATTGAAGACAAGCAGAGATCAGAAATAAAAACTGTGATACATACTGGAAAGGATAAAAAACAGAGAGAAGATATCAGCATGGAAACACCAGAAATATTAACCGTTGAGTATACTACTTCTCCGCTTGAAATACAAACAGGTGAAATACATGGCAGCATCAAAAAAGACATGGAAAATGGTTTACCGATCCATACAAAAAAATGCCCTGAAGTTGAAATTAGCATCAGAAAACAAAAAGGCCAGACAGCAACATCAAAGCACATTGATATTCAACAAGAAGTACCTGTTATAAAAACACAGATAGAAGAAACAATTTCAGAAACAGCAAGCAAACAAATACCTCAGGCTTTACCAAGAACACGAAAGAAGAAACAAAAAGGTTCTTCTGAACAAATACAAATTCAAAAACCGACCAAAATAGAACTACAACCTGAAGGAGTAGGCCCAATACAAAGAGAGATTAAAGACCATACACCTCCAAGTTCAATTCATGTAAAGGGACTAGAAATAGGAATAGCAAAGACAGAACAAAGCAAAACACCACAAGAAGCAGATTCAAGAGAAAGGCAGGTGGAGGATGAGACTCAAATATCAAAACTACAAAAAGCAAAGGTTGGAATAGCAATACCAAAAGGCAAAGGACCAGAAAGTGAAATCACATTAATAAAATTAGAAACTGACACTCCAAAGACAACACAGAAAACTGAAGAGGTTGGAATAAAAATGGAAGCAACAAAAAATGAAATAAAATCAGATATTATGGACATAGTGCCAGAAGACTCAGTATGGAAAATGCAAATGCCATCCCTGAAAATGCCCCAAAAACCTGAAATGGACCTTAAAGCCACGAAGGCGGACATCAGCACCCCATCAATGGATATTTCAGTGAAAAAGTCACAAATGGCATCTAAATTCCCACCTGATGAGGATAAAATTATAAATATTGAAAGTGAGATAAAAATAACAGAAAAGGATACAGAAGGAAAAGAGAGCAAATTCAAAATGCCAAAGCTCAGATTACCTACATTTACTTGGTCTACTACAAAAGATACAAGTGCAGAAGTAGCTGGTGAGGCACAACTCAAAACAGCACACATGACTATACCAACAGCTGGAAGAGAAGCAGACATAACACTGAAAGGATCTGACATACAGGCTCCAGGTCTGGACCTTGACATTGGGCAAGCACAGGTCAGTGTGTCAAAGAAAGAGCCAGAACTTTCACTGCCAAAGACCCAGGCTCAAATGAAAGAGGAAGATTTAGCAGTAAAAGTTCCAGAGCGGGAAGCCAGCCTTGAGGTAACTACAGGAAAAACTGAGGGAAAAGGGATGAAAATCCATAAGAAGAAAGTAAAGGTGCCAAAAATAGGATTTCCCAAACCGGATATAAATGCACCAACAGTAGATGTCACTGTACCAACTTGCATGGTCAGTATTCCCGAAGTGGACATAAAAGAAGGACCAGTGGCCACTGAAGTAGAAATCACTGAGCCAGATGACAAAGGTCCATATCTGGCGGGAAGCATGGACATAAAGGGAATACAAACACACTCACAAGTAACTGTGGAGGGTGAAGGTGAAATAAAATTGGCAGACAAAGAGGCCAAAGGCAAAGACAGCAAGTTCAAAATGCCCAAATTCGGCATGCCTTCCTTTGGCTGGTCCAGCTCCAAAGAGGCGCGGGTGGGAGCAGCCGATGTGGAGGTGAGCCTCACCGGGCCCCAGGTGACCTTGCCGGCCGCCAGCGTGGTAGCAGAGGTCAGCGCGCCTGCCGCTGAGATCCAGGCTCCCGCTGTGGACCTCGACATTGGGGTGTCTGCCAGCAAAGAGGGGGAGAAGGGGAAATTGAAGATGCCAAGCGTGACGCTTCCCAAGGTGAAGATGCCACCCGTGCAGGTCAGCCTGCCGAAGGCGGAGGCTGATGTGTCACTTCCCGACACCCAAGCTGAACTGAAAGGGGGAGACTTCGCAGTGAAGGTGCCAGCTGCAGAAGGCAGCATCGACATGCCTGCAGGCAAAGCCGAGAGCACAGGGATGAAAATCCACATGCCAAAAGTCAAGATGCCTAGTATGGGATTCTCCAAACCCGACATCAAAGCGCCCAAACGCGACGTGGACGTCACCTTACCCAAAGTCGACGTCACCCTGCCCACCTGCGAGGTCAGGCTTCCCCAAGCGGACCTCAAGGCGGGCCCCGTGGCCGGCGACATCAGCATCACCGCGCCGGATGTGAAGGCTCCTGCACTGGAAGGCAGCCTGGATGTGAAGACACCCCAGATTGACGCCGAAGCACCATCTGCCGAGATTGCAGTGGGCGCTGCCGAGCTGGACACCGGAGGCCTGAAAGGGAAGGTTAAGATGCCAAGATTTGACAAGCCAAAGTTTGGAGTTTCCCTCCCCAAAGGGCACGTGCCAGAAGGCAAGATCAGCCTGCCCGTGGTGGAAGGGGACCTTCCCAAAGCCAAAGTGACAGCCGAGGGGGCGGTCGTGTCGCTGGAGACCCCCGAGGTCCAGGTGAAAGCCGAGGTGCCAGACACCGAAGCCGATGTCTCCAGCTGGAAAGTGCAAATGCCATCCCTGAAAATGCCCAAAATGCCAAAAGCTGACGTCAAAGGCCCGAAGATGGACGTCAGCCTGCCATCGGTGGACGTCAGCCTGCCAAAGGTTGAGGTGGAGGTTGGAGGGCTGGAAGTTGCTGCTGGGAAGATGGAGGTTGAAGGTGAAACCAAACCTGGCGAGAAGGAGGCCAAAGGCAAAGACAGCAAGTTCAAAATGCCCAAATTCGGCATGCCTTCCTTTGGCTGGTCCAGCTCCAAAGAGGCGCGGGTGGGAGCAGCCGATGTGGAGGTGAGCCTCACCGGGCCCCAGGTGACCTTGCCGGCAGCCAGCGTGGTAGCAGAGGTCAGCGCGCCTGCCGCTGAGATCCAGGCTCCCGCTGTGGACCTCGACATTGGGGTGTCTGCCAGCAAAGAGGGGGAGAAGGGGAAATTGAAGATGCCAAGCGTGACGCTTCCCAAGGTGAAGATGCCACCCGTGCAGGTCAGCCTGCCGAAGGCGGAGGCTGATGTGTCACTTCCCGACACCCAAGCTGAATTGAAAGGGGGAGACTTCGCAGTGAAGGTGCCAGCTGCAGAAGGCAGCATCGACATGCCTGCAGGCAAAGCCGAGAGCACAGGGATGAAAATCCACATGCCAAAAGTCAAGATACCTAGTATAGGATTCTCCAAACCCGACATCAAAGCAGCCAAACTCGACGTGGACGTCACCTTACCCAAAGGCGACGTCATCTTGCCCACCTGCAAGGTCAGCCTTCCCCAAGTGGACCTGAAGGAAGGCCCTATGGACGGTGACATCAGCCTAACCACACCCAAAATCAAGGGACCCACAATTGAAGGCAGTCTGGATGTGAAGGTGCCCCAGATAGAACCTAAGGTGCCAACCGCTGAGGTTGCCATGCGTGGGCCCGAGCTGGACACCGGAAGCCTGAAAGGGAAGGTTAAGAAGCCTAAATTTCACAAGCCGAAGTTTGGAGTTTCCCTCCCCAAAGGGCACGTGCCAGAAGGCAAGATCAGCCTGCCCGTGGTGGAAGGGGACCTTCCCAAAGCCAAAGTGACAGCCGAGGGGGCGGTCGTGTCGCTGGAGACCCCCGAGGTCCAGGTGAAAGCCGAGGTGCCAGACACCGAAGCCGATGTCTCCAGCTGGAAAGTGCAAATGCCATCCCTGAAAATGCCCAAAATGCCAAAAGCTGACGTCAAAGGCCCGAAGATGGACGTCAGCCTGCCATCGGTGGACGTCAGCCTGCCAAAGGTTGAGGTGGAGGTTGGAGGGCTGGAAGTTGCTGCTGGGAAGATGGAGGTTGAAGGTGAAACCAAACCTGGCGAGAAGGAGGCCAAAGGCAAAGACAGCAAGTTCAAAATGCCCAAATTCGGCATGCCTTCCTTTGGCTGGTCCAGCTCCAAAGAGGCGCGGGTGGGAGCAGCCGATGTGGAGGTGAGCCTCACCGGGCCCCAGGTGACCTTGCCGGCAGCCAGCGTGGTAGCAGAGGTCAGCGCGCCTGCCGCTGAGATCCAGGCTCCCGCTGTGGACCTCGACATTGGGGTGTCTGCCAGCAAAGAGGGGGAGAAGGGGAAATTGAAGATGCCAAGCGTGACGCTTCCCAAGGTGAAGATGCCACCCGTGCAGGTCAGCCTGCCGAAGGCGGAGGCTGATGTGTCACTTCCCGACACCCAAGCTGAATTGAAAGGGGGAGACTTCGCAGTGAAGGTGCCAGCTGCAGAAGGCAGCATCGACATGCCTGCAGGCAAAGCCGAGAGCACAGGGATGAAAATCCACATGCCAAAAGTCAAGATGCCTAGTATGGGATTCTCCAAACCCGAGATCAAAGCGCCCAAACGCGACGTGGACGTCACCTTACCCAAAGTCGACGTCACCCTGCCCACCTGCGAGGTCAGGCTTCCCCAAGCGGACCTCAAGGCGGGCCCCGTGGCCGGCGACATCAGCATCACCGCGCCGGATGTGAAGGCTCCTGCACTGGAAGGCAGCCTGGATGTGAAGACACCCCAGATTGACGCCGAAGCACCATCTGCCGAGATTGCAGTGGGCGCTGCCGAGCTGGACACCGGAGGCCTGAAAGGGAAGGTTAAGATGCCAAGATTTGACAAGCCAAAGTTTGGAGTTTCCCTCCCCAAAGGGCACGTGCCAGAAGGCAAGATCAGCCTGCCCGTGGTGGAAGGGGACCTTCCCAAAGCCAAAGTGACAGCCGAGGGGGCGGTCGTGTCGCTGGAGACCCCCGAGGTCCAGGTGAAAGCCGAGGTGCCAGACACCGAAGCCGATGTCTCCAGCTGGAAAGTGCAAATGCCATCCCTGAAAATGCCCAAAATGCCAAAAGCTGACGTCAAAGGCCCGAAGATGGACGTCAGCCTGCCATCGGTGGACGTCAGCCTGCCAAAGGTTGAGGTGGAGGTTGGAGGGCTGGAAGTTGCTGCTGGGAAGATGGAGGTTGAAGGTGAAACCAAACCTGGCGAGAAGGAGGCCAAAGGCAAAGACAGCAAGTTCAAAATGCCCAAATTCGGCATGCCTTCCTTTGGCTGGTCCAGCTCCAAAGAGGCGCGGGTGGGAGCAGCCGATGTGGAGGTGAGCCTCACCGGGCCCCAGGTGACCTTGCCGGCCGCCAGCGTGGTAGCAGAGGTCAGCGCGCCTGCCGCTGAGATCCAGGCTCCCGCTGTGGACCTCGACATTGGGGTGTCTGCCAGCAAAGAGGGGGAGAAGGGGAAATTGAAGATGCCAAGCGTGACGCTTCCCAAGGTGAAGATGCCACCCGTGCAGGTCAGCCTGCCGAAGGCGGAGGCTGATGTGTCACTTCCCGACACCCAAGCTGAACTGAAAGGGGGAGACTTCGCAGTGAAGGTGCCAGCTGCAGAAGGCAGCATCGACATGCCTGCAGGCAAAGCCGAGAGCACAGGGATGAAAATCCACATGCCAAAAGTCAAGATGCCTAGTATGGGATTCTCCAAACCCGACATCAAAGCGCCCAAACGCGACGTGGACGTCACCTTACCCAAAGTCGACGTCACCCTGCCCACCTGCGAGGTCAGGCTTCCCCAAGCGGACCTCAAGGCGGGCCCCGTGGCCGGCGACATCAGCATCACCGCGCCGGATGTGAAGGCTCCTGCACTGGAAGGCAGCCTGGATGTGAAGACACCCCAGATTGACGCCGAAGCACCATCTGCCGAGATTGCAGTGGGCGCTGCCGAGCTGGACACCGGAGGCCTGAAAGGGAAGGTTAAGATGCCAAGATTTGACAAGCCAAAGTTTGGAGTTTCCCTCCCCAAAGGGCACGTGCCAGAAGGCAAGATCAGCCTGCCCGTGGTGGAAGGGGACCTTCCCAAAGCCAAAGTGACAGCCGAGGGGGCGGTCGTGTCGCTGGAGACCCCCGAGGTCCAGGTGAAAGCCGAGGTGCCAGACACCGAAGCCGATGTCTCCAGCTGGAAAGTGCAAATGCCATCCCTGAAAATGCCCAAAATGCCAAAAGCTGACGTCAAAGGCCCGAAGATGGACGTCAGCCTGCCATCGGTGGACGTCAGCCTGCCAAAGGTTGAGGTGGAGGTTGGAGGGCTGGAAGTTGCTGCTGGGAAGATGGAGGTTGAAGGTGAAACCAAACCTGGCGAGAAGGAGGCCAAAGGCAAAGACAGCAAGTTCAAAATGCCCAAATTCGGCATGCCTTCCTTTGGCTGGTCCAGCTCCAAAGAGGCGCGGGTGGGAGCAGCCGATGTGGAGGTGAGCCTCACCGGGCCCCAGGTGACCTTGCCGGCCGCCAGCGTGGTAGCAGAGGTCAGCGCGCCTGCCGCTGAGATCCAGGCTCCCGCTGTGGACCTCGACATTGGGGTGTCTGCCAGCAAAGAGGGGGAGAAGGGGAAATTGAAGATGCCAAGCGTGACGCTTCCCAAGGTGAAGATGCCACCCGTGCAGGTCAGCCTGCCGAAGGCGGAGGCTGATGTGTCACTTCCCGACACCCAAGCTGAATTGAAAGGGGGAGACTTCGCAGTGAAGGTGCCAGCTGCAGAAGGCAGCATCGACATGCCTGCAGGCAAAGCCGAGAGCACAGGGATGAAAATCCACATGCCAAAAGTCAAGATGCCTAGTATGGGTTTCTCCAAACCCGACATCAAAGCGCCCAAACTCGACGTGGACGTCACCTTACCCAAAGTCGACGTCACCCTGCCCACCTGCGAGGTCAGGCTTCCCCAAGCGGACCTCAAGGCGGGCCCCGTGGCCGGCGACATCAGCATCACCGCGCCGGATGTGAAGGCTCCTGCACTGGAAGGCAGCCTGGATGTGAAGACACCCCAGATTGACGCCGAAGCACCATCTGCCGAGATTGCAGTGGGCGCTGCCGAGCTGGACACCGGAGGCCTGAAAGGGAAGGTTAAGATGCCAAGATTTGACAAGCCAAAGTTTGGAGTTTCCCTCCCCAAAGGGCACGTGCCAGAAGGCAAGATCAGCCTGCCCGTGGTGGAAGGGGACCTTCCCAAAGCCAAAGTGACAGCCGAGGGGGCGGTCGTGTCGCTGGAGACCCCCGAGGTCCAGGTGAAAGCCGAGGTGCCAGACACCGAAGCCGATGTCTCCAGCTGGAAAGTGCAAATGCCATCCCTGAAAATGCCCAAAATGCCAAAAGCTGACGTCAAAGGCCCGAAGATGGACGTCAGCCTGCCATCGGTGGACGTCAGCCTGCCAAAGGTTGAGGTGGAGGTTGGAGGGCTGGAAGTTGCTGCTGGGAAGATGGAGGTTGAAGGTGAAACCAAACCTGGCGAGAAGGAGGCCAAAGGCAAAGACAGCAAGTTCAAAATGCCCAAATTCGGCATGCCTTCCTTTGGCTGGTCCAGCTCCAAAGAGGCGCGGGTGGGAGCAGCCGATGTGGAGGTGAGCCTCACCGGGCCCCAGGTGACCTTGCCGGCCGCCAGCGTGGTAGCAGAGGTCAGCGCGCCTGCCGCTGAGATCCAGGCTCCCGCTGTGGACCTCGACATTGGGGTGTCTGCCAGCAAAGAGGGGGAGGCCTGAAAGGGAAGGTTAAGATGCCAAGATTTGACAAGCCAAAGTTTGGAGTTTCCCTCCCCAAAGGGCACGTGCCAGAAGGCAAGATCAGCCTGCCCGTGGTGGAAGGGGACCTTCCCAAAGCCAAAGTGACAGCCGAGGGGGCGGTCGTGTCGCTGGAGACCCCCGAGGTCCAGGTGAAAGCCGAGGTGCCAGACACCGAAGCCGATGTCTCCAGCTGGAAAGTGCAAATGCCATCCCTGAAAATGCCCAAAATGCCAAAAGCTGACGTCAAAGGCCCGAAGATGGACGTCAGCCTGCCATCGGTGGACGTCAGCCTGCCAAAGGTTGAGGTGGAGGTTGGAGGGCTGGAAGTTGCTGCTGGGAAGATGGAGGTTGAAGGTGAAACCAAACCTGGCGAGAAGGAGGCCAAAGGCAAAGACAGCAAGTTCAAAATGCCCAAATTCGGCATGCCTTCCTTTGGCTGGTCCAGCTCCAAAGAGGCGCGGGTGGGAGCAGCCGATGTGGAGGTGAGCCTCACCGGGCCCCAGGTGACCTTGCCGGCCGCCAGCGTGGTAGCAGAGGTCAGCGCGCCTGCCGCTGAGATCCAGGCTCCCGCTGTGGACCTCGACATTGGGGTGTCTGCCAGCAAAGAGGGGGAGAAGGGGAAATTGAAGATGCCAAGCGTGACGCTTCCCAAGGTGAAGATGCCACCCGTGCAGGTCAGCCTGCCGAAGGCGGAGGCTGATGTGTCACTTCCCGACACCCAAGCTGAACTGAAAGGGGGAGACTTCGCAGTGAAGGTGCCAGCTGCAGAAGGCAGCATCGACATGCCTGCAGGCAAAGCCGAGAGCAGAGGGATGAAAATCCACATGCCAAAAGTCAAGATGCCTAGTATGGGTTTCTCCAAACCCGACATCAAAGCGCCCAAACTCGACGTGGACGTCACCTTACCCAAAGTCGACGTCACCCTGCCCACCTGCGAGGTCAGGCTTCCCCAAGCGGACCTCAAGGCGGGCCCCGTGGCCGGCGACATCAGCATCACCGCGCCGGATGTGAAAGCTCCTGCACTGGAAGGCAGCCTGGATGTGAAGACACCCCAGATTGACGCCGAAGCACCATCTGCCGAGATTGCAGTGGGCGCTGCCGAGCTGGACACCGGAGGCCTGAAAGGGAAGGTTAAGATGCCAAGATTTGACAAGCCAAAGTTTGGAGTTTCCCTCCCCAAAGGGCACGTGCCAGAAGGCAAGATCAGCCTGCCCGTGGTGGAAGGGGACCTTCCCAAAGCCAAAGTGACAGCCGAGGGGGCGGTCGTGTCGCTGGAGACCCCCGAGGTCCAGGTGAAAGCCGAGGTGCCAGACACCGAAGCCGATGTCTCCAGCTGGAAAGTGCAAATGCCATCCCTGAAAATGCCCAAAATGCCAAAAGCTGACGTCAAAGGCCCGAAGATGGACGTCAGCCTGCCATCGGTGGACGTCAGCCTGCCAAAGGTTGAGGTGGAGGTTGGAGGGCTGGAAGTTGCTGCTGGGAAGATGGAGGTTGAAGGTGAAACCAAACCTGGCGAGAAGGAGGCCAAAGGCAAAGACAGCAAGTTCAAAATGCCCAAATTCGGCATGCCTTCCTTTGGCTGGTCCAGCTCCAAAGAGGCGCGAGAGGGAGCAGCCGATGTGGAGGTGAGCCTCACCGGGCCCCAGGTGACCTTGCCGGCCGCCAGCGTGGTAGCAGAGGTCAGCGCGCCTGCCGCTGAGATCCAGGCTCCCGCTGTGGACCTCGACATTGGGGTGTCTGCCAGCAAAGAGGGGGAGAAGGGGAAATTGAAGATGCCAAGCGTGACGCTTCCCAAGGTGAAGATGCCACCCGTGCAGGTCAGCCTGCCGAAGGCGGAGGCTGATGTGTCACTTCCCGACACCCAAGCTGAATTGAAAGGGGGAGACTTCGCAGTGAAGGTGCCAGCTGCAGAAGGCAGCATCGACATGCCTGCAGGCAAAGCCGAGAGCACAGGGATGAAAATCCACATGCCAAAAGTCAAGATGCCTAGTATGGGATTCTCCAAACCCGAGATCAAAGCGCCCAAACGCGACGTGGACGTCACCTTACCCAAAGTCGACGTCACCCTGCCCACCTGCGAGGTCAGGCTTCCCCAAGCGGACCTCAAGGCGGGCCCCGTGGCCGGCGACATCAGCATCACCGCGCCGGATGTGAAGGCTCCTGCACTGGAAGGCAGCCTGGATGTGAAGACACCCCAGATTGACGCCGAAGCACCATCTGCCGAGATTGCAGTGGGCGCTGCCGAGCTGGACACCGGAGGCCTGAAAGGGAAGGTTAAGATGCCAAGATTTGACAAGCCAAAGTTTGGAGTTTCCCTCCCCAAAGGGCACGTGCCAGAAGGCAAGATCAGCCTGCCCGTGGTGGAAGGGGACCTTCCCAAAGCCAAAGTGACAGCCGAGGGGGCGGTCGTGTCGCTGGAGACCCCCGAGGTCCAGGTGAAAGCCGAGGTGCCAGACACCGAAGCCGATGTCTCCAGCTGGAAAGTGCAAATGCCATCCCTGAAAATGCCCAAAATGCCAAAAGCTGACGTCAAAGGCCCGAAGATGGACGTCAGCCTGCCATCGGTGGACGTCAGCCTGCCAAAGGTTGAGGTGGAGGTTGGAGGGCTGGAAGTTGCTGCTGGGAAGATGGAGGTTGAAGGTGAAACCAAACCTGGCGAGAAGGAGGCCAAAGGCAAAGACAGCAAGTTCAAAATGCCCAAATTCGGCATGCCTTCCTTTGGCTGGTCCAGCTCCAAAGAGGCGCGGGTGGGAGCAGCCGATGTGGAGGTGAGCCTCACCGGGCCCCAGGTGACCTTGCCGGCCGCCAGCGTGGTAGCAGAGGTCAGCGCGCCTGCCGCTGAGATCCAGGCTCCCGCTGTGGACCTCGACATTGGGGTGTCTGCCAGCAAAGAGGGGGAGAAGGGGAAATTGAAGATGCCTCATTTTAGAATGCCGAAGGTGTCACTTTCAAAGATTTCAAAAATGCCAGGGAGTCATCCCAAATTAGAAAGTGATATTTCTGAATCTATGGTGGATCCAAATATTATATTGGAAGGAGAACCATTCCCAATATCAAGGGCAGGAAGCAATGTTGATGTTCCTGACGTGAAAGGAGATCTTGGCGGCACTAATATCAATTTACCTAAATTCAGGATTCCTAGTTTGGGCTTTTCTAAACTTGATATTAGCTCCCCGAAGTCGGACCAGGGTTCCAGTTTACCAAGTGTTGATGTCATGCTTACTAAATATCAAATGAGTACTGAAGTCCCTGAGATCAAATCTGACACTGACATTAGTGATGGAACCCTTTCTCAGGGTGAAACTCAAGTTGCAGCAACACGAAGTTCTGCTGAGCCCAAGTATCCAGAAGTGCATGCTGATATTTCTGTGGAAGATACAGATGTTAATGTTGAAGTTTTGGAAGGGAAGGTTAAAATACCCAAGTTTCATAAACCCAAATTTGGTGTTTCTCTAGGTCAGGGTAAAATTGGGAAGACCGATCTGAACTTAACCGAAACGGAGACTGCCACTCCTGCGGCAAAGTTGGGAGCTGATGTCAGTGACATATCAATTGAAACTCCATCTTTTGATTTTAAATCTAAAGTATCTAGTTCAGAAATTGAAGTGTCAGACTTAATATTGCCAATGCCAACACTCAAAATGCCTCATAAGCCTAAAGCTGAAGGGAAAGCACCAAGTGTGGGCATCAGTGTCCCATTAGATGATGTTCAAATGTCAAAGGCAGAGATGGACATTCATGGACCAGATCTGGAAAGTAAAGCAGTAAAGGGAGAGGGTGAAGTTAAATTAGAAGAAAAAGACCCTGAAGGCAAGGAAAGCAAGTTCAAAATGCCCAAATTCAAACTGCCCTCTTTCAGTTGGTCACCAAAGAAAGAAGCCATTGTTCAATCTGATATTGAAGGAACCCTGGAGGGGCGTATCTTGACCTCACCATCAGGAGAAACAGAATCTGAACTAATACAACCTGTCCCTGAGAATCAGGGAGTAAGTGTGGAACTGGATAGTGAGGTATCTTTAGGAAAGGATGGTGAAAAGGGCAAAATGAAAAAGCCTCAGTTTATCATGCCAAAGATCTCACTTCCTAAGATGAAGGGTCACAAAGTCAAAATAGACACTGATACTAGTGGCTCAGCACTAGAAACAGAAGGAGATGGTTTGCTACAGATGTCAGGGAAAGGAAGCAGTGGAGATAAAGCTGGAGTGGGCATAAAAATGCCAAAAGTTAAGATCCCTACGTTGGAATTTTCCAAACCAGAAATCAAAGCCACCAGACAGGACCTGGACATCAGCTCCCCTAAAACTGATGCTGCAGTTCCTCCTTGTGATGTAAGCCTTCAAGAAGCTGACCTGAAATTGAGGTCTACTGACGATGGTGTCGGCCTGTCAGCCTCAGATATCAAGAGTCCAACAGCAAAAGGCTCCATACAGTTGAAGGGTCCAGACACAGGATTTGAAGGACCATCAGCTGGTATTGGTGAGGGTGGAGTAGAAATAAAAGTTGAAGACCTTGAAGGGAAGACCAAAACGACCAAATTGCAAAAGCCAAAGTTTGGCATTTCACATTCTAAAGGGAAAGCAATGGAGGCTGAATCAGGAACTGAAGTTCCTCACCTGAAAGTGATGACTGATATTACTGAAATTGCTGTGGAAGCACCAACTTTAGAAGTTAAGTCTATCATCCCTGGTGCAGAAACAGAAGCTGCAAGCTATAAAATCAAAACGCACCAAATGTCTGAAACTGAGTTTAAAGCAGCAAAGGTTGACGTGAGGCTTCCATCAGTTGATGTTTCTCTTCCCAAGACCGAGATTCAAGGTTCTGACATGGCAGTGAAGCCTGAAGGAGAAATCAAACCTGGAGATACAGATGGAGATGAGAAAGAAGGGCATTTCAAACGGCCAAAATTTAAACTACCATCATTTAGTTGGTCACCAAAGAAGGAGGCAACTATTAAAGCTGATTCAGAAGCACCACTGGAAGAACGTGAAATTACTGTAGCTCCAGGCAAAATGGACCCCAAGCTAACAGTAATTCCAGCTGAGGATCAGGGTTCTAGTGTAGATCCTGATATTAAAGTATCAACTGGAAAAGAAGAACAAAAAAGTCAAATGAAAAAGCCTCAGTTTGCCATGCCTAAAATATCACTCTCTAAAATAAAGGTTCCTAAATCTCAGGTTAATTTGCCCAAAGGGGAAGCTGATAGAGATGACTCAGTACAGATACCCGATATAGAAAGCAGTTATAGAGAAAGCATGGACGAGGGGACACAAATAAGCATAAAACCATCAAAAGTGAAAATCCCTACTTTGGAATTTTCCAAACCAGAGATCAAACCCCCGAACGTAGACATAGATGTTAGTGTATCAAAGGCTGACACCACTCTTCCTCCACTTGATGCTGGTGTCTATCAAGCTGACCATACAGTAGGGGCTGGCAGTGAAGATAGCAGTCTGAAAACAGATATTAAGCTTCCTGAAAAAGAAGCACCCATTACGCTGAAGAGTCCAGGATCAGATACTGAAGGACCGTCAGCTGGGGATGGAGCAGAGGCGAAAGTTGAAGATCTTGAAGGGAAAATTAAAATGCCTAGATTCCAGAAGCCAAAGTTTGGGATCTCCCTTACAAAAGGGAAAGGGCCTGAGACTGAGATCAGCTTACCCAAAATAGAAGCTGAGGTTCCTCAGCTTAAATTGACAACAGATATTACCGACATTGCAATGGACACTTCAGTACCAAAAGTTAAATCTGATGTTTCTGCTGAAGGACTAGAGGCTTCGTGTCACTTGCCTGCAGCTGACATTAAGGCTCCAGAGGTGGACATTAGTCTCCCATCAGTTTCTGATTCAATGGCAGAGGTGGCAGTTCTAAGCCCTGAGGGGAAAGATATGAAAATGGAAGGAGAACACGAAACAAAGTCTGGGGACATTCAGACTGGAGAACATCAGGGCTGGTTTAAAATGCCCAAATTCAGAATGCCAGCATTTGGTCGTTCATCTTCAAAGGAAAAAAGAAGTGACGCTGACTTTGAAGGAAGTCTGGAAAAGGCTCAGGTAAGTGTTCCTTCTGTGGAAATACAAGGTGAAGTAAGTGCTCCTGAAAATGCAAACTTGTTGCCACAGGTGGACGCTGAATCTGCTGCTGGAAAAGCTGTTTTGGAAAGTACAATGCCATCTGTTCAAGGAGAGATTCCGAAATTGGGAGTTTCAGTACCCAAAATAAAGAGTTCTGATGTCAGTTTGTCAAAGTTTGAAGCAGATGTTTCACTAACTGCAGAAAAATCAGGCACTGATGTGAGTTTTCCAAAAACTGAAACTTATGCTGATGTAGTTAAGCGCAGTGCTGACGGACAAAAATTACAAGTTCACATGTCAAAAACTGCAGGTCCTCAGGTAGAACTCACAGCATCAGAAAGTAGTGCTTCAAAAACTATTGCGCTTCCCGGATATGATCTGACCCTTCAAGAACACAAAGCCAAATCCGAGTGTGTAGCGGTCCCAGCAGCAGAATGTCCCATGGGACTGAAGAGTCCAGACACAGGAGCCAGTGCACCATCGGGGGGAAGCGCTGTGGATGGGGCACAAGGGAAATCAGACTTTGCTTTTCCAGAGGCAGAGCTGGACATTCAAGGCCTAGCTACGTCACTTAAAACTGAAAAGGGAACGGGTGAGATCAAATCTGCAGGAAAGGATGTCCAAGGAAAAGAAAGTAAATTCAAAATCCCAAAATTCAGTGTACCTTCACTTGGGTGGTCTGCAGCAAAGGAAACAGGAGATGGTTCACTGCCTGAAACTGAAATAGGTAGAGCAGAAATCCAGTTTCAAAAAGAGGAAGGATCTGTTGATCTGAAAGGTCCAAAGACAGAACTTAAGGAACCATCAACCAGAATTTCAGTGGACAGTCCAGACCAACAAAGTGAGCCGGAGATAAATGTTAAAATTCCCAAACTGAGAATACCAAGTTTCACTTACAGTGCACTCCCACCTGAAGTTGATGTTTTGACATCCAAAATGACAATAGATGCTGAAGGAGCTGCTGTTGACACTGAAGCACAAATACTAGAAGTGAGAAGTGCAGTCCCTCCAGAAATGCCGGAGGCTGTAGGTGGGACTGTACAAAGGTCAACAGCCAGCAGTCCACCATCAACTGAGCTTGATGTTAAAACAACACAGGTGGAAATTATGCTGCCTGCCGCAGAGTTTTGTATTCCAAAACCTGCACTAGACAGTCCAAGGTCGCATGTAGAGAGCAAAGAAATAAAGATTGATGGTAATGTTGACTCTGGACGTATTGACATTGAAAAACATGAAACTTACTCCACTCAGATAGTGAAAGAATCTGAGATTCTTCCATCAGAAATCAAAACCGCTACTTTTGGCTTTTCACTTCTCAAAGCGAAGATTCCTGAATCGCAGATTAACTTAGATATACCAGTCAAACAGCAGTCATACACAGAATATAAAAGTGCTGTGTTTGAGAGTGAAGTTCACCAAGTTAAACACTCTGATGACCGTTCAGGAACAGCGATGGAAAGGACTGATACTGCTGAGCATGCATTACTTGATAAGCCACGGTGCGAGACTGAAGAATCAGGTATGGCAGCATCTGCCAACGTTAGTTTGCCAGAACCGAAAACCTTTGCAGTTGAAATACAGCCTTCCAGCAAATTGGAAGAAGGTCCTCTTGATAAGCAACCAGAAGAAGTAACTGTATCTCCTCTTTCTAAAGACAGTGAAGTAGCTGAAGTACCAGAAGATGAAACAAAAGATATGAAGGATCAAAAAGAAAAACCTGATAGTAAAAGATCTCCTGGAAGATTCAAGTTTTGGCTTCCAAGCATTGGATTTTCTTCCTCTGTTGATGACACAAGCATGGACTCCAAAACCGAAGTAAAAAAACCAGGTCCAGAAGAAACACAACCCGCTGATACATCAACATCAGATCCTGACTCTTTGAAGCAGACTGAAAAAACTGGATGGTTTAAATTTCCCAAACTAGGTTTTACATCTCCATCAAAAAAGGCCAAGACGGCTGACAAGGAAGAGACAAATCTAAAAGAAAGGAAAAATTCAGATGAAGAAAGCCCCTCAGAGACTCACGATACATTTTTTGATGCAAAAGAAAGCTTATCACCTAAAGAAGACGACGAAACAGGGACCTCATCAGATGTTCGAGTTTCTCATGTTATTGTTACATCGTCAGCAAGAACAGAACTAATATTATTGGAAGAGGAAAAAGCTAGTCGACAAAATATTCCTGAAGCTGAAACCAAATGAGGATTTTTCTTGACTAAAACACGTATTGGAAATTTGGGAGCAGACTGTATTAGAAGAAAAGACATGCAGAAATATGTTACCAAGATTTTTCAAAGAACTGAAAATGAAACTACATCTAGAACTGAAATGTATCGAGTCTAAAGAACATTCTTCACTACAGTTGCATTTTCAAGTACATAAATGTGTCACATAGTGGCTCCTATTAAAGACATTTGTTTCTAGGATGTGCTCCAGAAGGAACAACTACTAAGGAAAACGAGGTGTTCATAGTTAATTAATAAAGTTCAATCACAATTCTCTTGATCATGCAGAATGAACCATCGAATGGAGCAAAGATGCTGATTCATTTTAGATGTCTAAAACATGCCAATTATGTTTAGGCTGTGATTATTTGCCGAAAAGAGTATGAAGCTACTGCTATGAGGACTTGAAACATATTTACCTGTTTAGATTGTATTTTAAAATGTATTTCCATCCTGAAATTGCTTTTTTAAATAGATTTTCTTTATGTCAGATAGAGTTATATGTGTATTCCACGGTCATTTTAAAATGTAGAACAAACAGAAATAATAGCTAGGGCGATACTTTTTTCCTTTTGTTTTTTTGGTTAATAGGGTGATTACTGTTTAATCTTAAAAGCCAAAAGACTGTTGTGAAAAGATATATAGTTGATTTGTATCAAAATGCCAAAATAAAGGATGGCAACTGAGGAGAGTAACAAGAATTGGGGGTAATAAGGTTCATGATGTATATACGTACCAAATGAGTTCATGCGCAGAATGAAGTATATGATCTATAGCACTTCAGTGGAATCACTCTAAAGCTTTTCTAGAAAAATAAGATGTATATAGTTATATACTTTTTTGTTTATATTAAAGCCTCTCTCAAGTGCACAACCAAACAAAAAGGTACATACCTGATAGCATTCACTGTACATGTATTATTATAATGTCAAATGTATTCTCAATTCACAGTAAATTCACTGTATGGATAATAAATGCGGTAACATTATTGTTGTGATCAGTCTTTTTTTTTGGAAACTGCAGTGCAAAGTATTTCAGACATTGCTTACAGACCTAGGGAAAGGTTGGGGTAAGTCTAATTCTCTGCTGAACCTGATTAAATATGCTCTGGGAGTCTGGGGGGGGAGGCGCTTTAATTAAAGTGCCTGGAGCATCTCATGTATCAGCGTCCCTGGGCTTAAAAATTGCAGCAGGGTTGCCTTAAATAAAGTTCAATGAGCTTTACTTCAAGCACCCCCGCCACCATTTTTCACTGCAGGGATGCTGATACATGAGATGTTGGAGTCTGCTGAAACATGGTTATTACCACACCCTAGCAAACTGGATTAATCGAGCTTGCTCCAATGCACTGTAATTATAGCGCATCAGAGTAGCCTCGCAGTTTAAGTATAGGTGCCAGATGCAACTTGTGCTTGGACTTGATGGGACCGCAGGTGGTTAAGACATTGGTACTGGTTACAGACAAATCAATAACTACTCACTATTGTTAATCTACATATTATATTTTTAAACATGCATTAATATTTTCTCATCTATATTTTTTTCTATTTATTCCTTTTATTAGTTTAATTAATGTAGCCTGGAGCAGCCATTCTGGCTGCTTTACCCAATGATCCCTGCTGTTAAAATAGCTGCAGAGGCTGGGCACAGCTTAGAATAGCACTGAATATGAACAGTTTGGATAAGCAAGAGAATCAAGGCCGGATGTTTTAATGGTGGCTGCTATAATGTATGCAAAAATAGATGTCAGCACCTGATAGCAATTCAGGTAAAAACAGACAGTGCTTTTCAGGCTTATTTCAAGGTCATGGAAGACTAGAGTTCACATTCAATAAATGGGAATACTTCTGATGCTGCGCGCATCTGCTTAGCTCCACAAAATGGAATGCTCCAAAGCAGGGGTGGCCAATCTGTGGCACATGTAGCACAAGTGGCATGAGGAGCCTCTGTGTCTGGCACACGACAGATCAGGGAGAGATCCAGGAACACATTGACAGGCAGTGCACAGAGCAGAAAGCAGAGCAACAGATTGGGCAGGGAGCACAGAGCAGGAAGAAGAAAGCAGAACAATAGATGAGGTAGCGAGCACAAGGCAGGAAGCAGAAAGCAGAGCAACAGCTTGGGAAGGGAAAGGGGATTGGAGTAACACGCAGGTACAGGGCTTACCTTGTGACACACCTGCCAAAAATGCTGGTCCCCGGTGTTCCAAGGGATCCTTACGGGAACCAGATAACACTGCCTGTGTGAGTCTGCTAGGAAGAAGACAGAATGAGATAATGTAAGAACTGATGGCACGGGCTGCACAGCAGAAATGAATGAAGCATACTAGATTGGAGAAAAAATACATAGAAAAGCCACAGAGCATTCCTCATGAAAGAATCCTGCCATGAGTAGAGAAATGGAGGATACAAAAGAAAGGAGCTGGGTTCATGGGAAAGTGTATAAGAATACAGGAATGGCTGACACAAGAGTTCAAGGTAGGTCTAGTAGAGGTGTACAAGCCTAGAGAACATATGGGCCTTGCTAAAGTTGCACTTTGAGCTGGTCAGATGTTGATGGTATAATGCTAGCTTGATTCTGGAGCAGTTGCACCTTGAGGCTAAAACACTTTCCCTGACCGTCCTCCACCTGCACAGCTGTGACTTGCCATGAGAGGGCTGGGGAGCCAGAACAAGTTTCTATCTCTGCTCCAGGTTGTGGGGAGTGTAAGAGATGGGTTGTGGGGAGGAGAAAATGTGAAGTCAGGAGGTGAAGAGTTACTGGGATGGGGGTAGATAATAAAATGGGAAGTGGAGAGGAAATGGGGGTGGGGAAATGGAGGAAGTCAGCTACTGAAAGGTAAAATAAAAAGAAGGAAAAAAAGAATTTAAAAAGCAATAAAGAGTAAGTCAATTAATGAAGGTCTCATTTTTAATACATTGGGGTTTGGGATTGGGGTATGGGGTGTGCTGGTTATGCTCCCTGGGGTGGCTGGGAGGTGGGAGTAGTGAGGGAAGGCATTTTTGGGGGAGCTACTGCCCCTGCTCCAGGAAGGAAGCATACATCAGATCATGGGGACCCAGTCTGGCTCCCCCACTTGTTCTCCCTCACCTCCAACCCCACTCCTGGACCAGTCCATGCCCTGCAACCTGGCTAGCTGGCATGTGCTCTGCAGGCTGTTTGCATGGGGTTGCATCCCTGGAGGTGGTCACAGAACTGCGCCCTGGGCAGTAGAGTTCAGGGGGTGAGAACTTTATCTACATGGAAATGGGGGAGGGGACACTGCATCCTGGGATGCTGGAGGACTGCAACTTGGGTGGCTCATCTGTGGGGAGTGGCTACACATTAATAGAGCATGAGCTGGGTAACACAGATCAGAGAGAAACCTGCGCTGGAGTGGCATAACTGTATTCTGCCTAAAGTGTGCTTAAAACTAGCTTCGGGTGTTAATGTGTGGACAATTCAGGGGTTAAGAGCTCCAGGAGCTGTCTAAAATTAATGTGTAACAAGGCCCATAGAAACAAAAAGAAAGTAGATGTTGAAGGCTCGTTCAGCACCACTGCAATCTGCTTACTAATTCCTACCTGCTGCATACTAACTCTACAGTTGGTATTAAAACTGTGCTTTCTTTCATTTATCATTACTGTTTATTTATCAGCCTCCAATATGTGCTAAACATTTATAAAACTAGCAACCGTGCCATTTGGGCCCAGCAGGCCTGACTGTCTTAATTTGACATGGTGCAACAAATGCCAATCATAAGTATACAGAAAAGGGAACAGAGAGAAAACGGGCAGCCCTCGAATCACCACAGAATCATCCAGTGAGGCATGGATGCATCCTTATTGTTAAGTTACTCTGGATTTAGTGAAGATAACTTAACACACACCCCCTCTCCTGACATATTGGTAAGATCCTAGAGCAGGGGCAGCCAGCCTGCGGCTCTGGAGTCACATGCGGCTCTTCAGAAGTTAATATGCTCCTTCTTCAATCTTTGCACAAGCACACAGCGTGTGCCATTTGGAAGCTCATCACCGTGTGCTTGTGCAAAGATTCAAGGAGATGCATATTAAATTCTGGAGATCCCCATGTGGCTCCAGAGCCAGAGGTTGGCCACCACTGTAGTAGCACCTGAATGTGGCCAGAAAGAGGTTTTGGACAGGGTCTGAGTTAGAAAGAGCTACGTGCAAGAAGCCACGGGAAGATTTGAGAGCGAGCGTGGTGGGTGGAGTGCTGAGCCTGGCATCCAGGATAAGTAGGAAACTCTCATTACACTGTGAAATCAACCCCTGCATGAATTGCTGTTACCATATTTCTCATATACAATGCGCCCCCCAAATGAAACATGCACCTTGTTTTTGTAAGGCAGAGCATAGAAAAAAAAGATTTTTCTACAGTCATGGCTGATCGTGTGACAGAGCGAGTCCTGGTAATGCAGAGCATCCAGGAAGTGTGGCACCAGGAACTTCCTTGTGCCAGCTTCCTCACCCCCTTGTTTCCTAGAATGCCACACTTCCTAGACAGTCTGCATTTCCAGGAGGACTTACCATGTCACGCAGAGTTAGGCCCCAGACCCTTGCATGGGCAGTAGCAACACTGCTCATTCTTTACATAAATTCATTAAAATAAAGTGTTTTCACATCCAAAGCCTCATCAAGATACCAGCAACTGACATGGTTATTGCATGAGAGCCCCAGCTGAGATTAGACTCCAACCCACATGTGGTGATAATCTCTGCCCTGAGATGATTATAACCTAAAGGGAAGAGATAGCAAAGAGTGGGAGATACGAAGGATTATTATCACCACCCTCATTTTACAAACAGAGGTGTGAGGCACTGGGCAATTCAAGTCCAGACTCGCAGTACGTTCCCTCTGTCTGGCTCTGGGTGGTAAAGGACCCCTAGTGTAAATGATGGTCAGGCTCTTGGTGACTCCTCAAAGGTCACACAAAGAGTGCCTGTACATGGGTGCGGATGCTGCTATGACGTGCTTGATTTACAGCGCGTTGGCACAGGCTCAATTAATCGAGTTTGCTGGAGCGTGGTAATTACCGCACTCCAGCAGCTTCCTGCGACTCGTATATCAGTGACTCCACACTTCAACGTGGTGGCACTTCAACTACTGTCGAATGAGCTTTTGTACAAGTGCCCTGCCGCCATTTTGAAGCATGGCAACGCTGATGCATGAGATGCTGTGGCGCTTTAATTAAAGCAGCTCTCAGAGCCACTTTAATTAAAGGGCTATCCCTGTCCCCGTCCCCACTCCCCACCCCCCGGAGCATGTGTAAAAGTGCCCGAAGGTTCCCTGAGGCACAAGTCACTGCCATTATCATGAACCTACCTTGGAAACGCAGGTGCTTTGCACGAAAACTTGGCACAGTACAAGTGATGCCAGTCAAGTAGAGGGAATTTCCCACATTTAAGAATTTCCCGGTTGCTTCCACCACATTCCCATTATCATTGATACTTCCATTGTTAAATGAATCTCCAGCCCAAAGTGTGCTTTTACACTCCGCACTGCTTCCCCATTGGCAAACCCCCTCCCCACCAGCTTTTCTCTGTGTGCTGCTCAAAGATTGCACCTAACCCCCTGCATACAGATCTGGCCCCATAGTCACAATTGTAAGGCTTCCCTAATACAATTTCTGTCTAGGAATGAAGCAACATCTTGGACAGACTCTTAGCAACATAAGCACAACCACATATCTGCTTAGAAACCCGAGTTTCTGTGACTCCATCATCCTGAGGGTCTCCTTTCTGCCCAGAGTCCCTAATAACAGAACTAAAATCTAGTTCAAGGCCTATGGCCTGCCTCCATGGAGTAGCCCAAGAGATCTCTTGTTTCTCCATAAACATGACTTGCTAGAACCAGCTCTTGGGGCAAGAGCTGGCTCATGAGTGCACAAGATAGAACTTTCTTATTCTTATTTCTGCCAAATTCGATACAAATCATTTTAGGTTATGAAAATATAGCTTTGATGCCATCTAGTGGAGCTAATACGGAGGATAAAATATTGTGGACAAGATCTTCAAAAGAGCGTATGCCCCTGTTGGACACTTGTGATGAAAGGAGAGGCCAGACTTTCCAATGGACTCAGCACTCTGAATCTTTCACTTGCAAATGTTGGTTAAGTGAGTGGTTTAGTGCATGCACCTGAGCTAAGTGTGGCTCATGATGAAACACAAGGATTGGCTAGGAAAAATAAAGCTCATCTGCAATATGATACCATGCGAGAGTTAGAGCTGGAACCTAGAGTTAGGCCTAGTTTCTGCTTTGCAAGAAACTCATGGCCCATTGGTAAATGACAGGCAGTTTCAGGCATTAAAGCAAGCAGAACATGTAAGTCAATTATTCAGCAGACCTTAAAATATGGAGAGAGAGCCCTAATACGAAATACATTCATGCAAAAATAGGGTAGTAGTAACCTTTTCAATAGCTATTCTGCAAATCCCCAAAATGCCAGCTCTAAAAGAAGTCATGTTTATTTAGCACGATGAAATTAGTGCATTTGCTCAAATAAATGTGCATGGTCACCAGACACCATAAGGAAACAACTGAGGTGCCCTACAAATATTTTAGAAATAATTAGAATAGGATGGGGTTTAACACTGGTAAGTGCAAGGTGTTGCACATGGGGAGGAAGAACCGGCACCACACTTACAGGTTGGGGAACTCCCCTCTTGCCAGCACGGAGACGGAAAAGGATCTTGGAGTCGTCATTGACTCCACGATGAACATGGGCCGGCAGTGTGGGGAGGCAGTCAAAAAGGCCAACCGTACCCTGTCATGCATCCACAGATGCATCTCGAGCAGGTCCAGGGAGGTGATCCTCCCCCTCTATGCAGCACTGGCCAGGCCGCAGCTGGAGTACTGCGTCCAGTTCTGGGCGCCGCACTTCAAGAGGGACGTGGACGATATGGAAAGAGTCCAGAGGAGGTCACTCGTATGATCAGGGGTCAGCAGGGCAGGCCTTATGAGGAGAGGCTACGGGACCTGAACCTGTTCAGCCTCCACAAGAGAAGGTTAAGGGGGGACCTTGTGGCCTGCTACAAACTGGTCAGGGGGGATCAGCAGGCATTGGGGGATTCACTGTTCCCCCGAGCACTACCAGGAGTGACCAGGAATAACGGTCACAAGCTGGCGGAGGGTAGGTTTAGATTAGATATTAGGAGGCACTACTTCACAGTCAGGGCGGCTAGGGCCTGGAACCGGCTTCCAGGGGAAGTGGTGCAGGCTCCTACCCTGGGGATTTTTAAAAGGAAGTTAGATGAGCACCTTGCCGGGGTCATCTGACCCCGGTGCTCTTTCCTGCCAAGGCAGGGGGTCAGACTAGATGATCTACCTAGGTCCCTTCCGACTCTAGCTACTATGAAACTATGAAACTAGAAGCATCAAAGATGCTGCATAAGGCATTTCATAGCATCATAGAAGTGTAAAGTTTGAAGGGACCTTAAGAGAGCATCTAGTCTGACCCTCTGCCTGAAGGAACGATGATTAGACCTAACCTTTTCAGACAAAACCTCCACTGAAGGAGGTTATAAAGAACAATACAGAAGATTCCCCAGTCCATTCAACAATTCCCATTCCAGTAAGAGGAAAAGAAAAGTACCTTTTCAGCATAGCAAAGGTCTTCCATTCCCACAGGTGTTGAAGTAACTGTTTTTAATATGCTCATGTATAATTACAATGTTAACAAAAGCAGAAGTGTTATCTCTTTGAAAAACTCATCTCTTTGGTCTGTATCTATAAAGAATCCACATTAACTTTCACCAAGCAATTAAATTACCTCTTGTTTTTCACAATAAAGTTTTATGTAAAAATGGGTTACTCTGACACAGAGCCTTGGGCAGCAGCTATATGGACATCTAACTGGCTGGTTCAAGTGAGTGAAAAATGCTACAAAGGCACGTTCTTCATAGCATTTTTGCAATAAGTCTGGTGATCTAATTCCTGTACAGGGGGGTGAGGTGTTTCCAAAAATATTCACAAAGCAAATCACACATGCAGACACAACTACTGCCTTCCATGCTCAACAGAGGATAAGGAATTAGCAAAAGACAAATTACCTCTCTCTTCCAGGGGACTGTCCTGGCATACAAGAAGGTTAACATCTTGATTTTACATCCATTTAACGAGCTATAAAATCCCCTTCTGTCTCCAGTGTCTAAGCACCACCTTGCATCACTGTTAAACTTATCTTAATCTTATCTTAAATGTGGAAAAGCTCACTGTAAGCATGCAGTGAGTTGAAGGCAGCAGTATTATTCTCAAACAGTGCCATCTTCTGGCATGTGACAGAATATTTTAGCACCTCTTACAAAATTAAAATTGGCTTTGGAGCCTGGGGTAGACCACAAGCCAGATTTTGCACTTGAAAAGCCCTTCTGAAATGTAACAAGGGCTTGAACGACTTCAAAAATGGACCTCCTAGTCCTGGAGTTCGCTGCTTTTCATGTCTCTGACATTCCCTATGAGACGTATACAATAAGAGATCACACAGGGAGCTTGCGCCACACTGTACGGCTTGTTTAAAAGAAGTTTAACCAAGGTGCTGAAGGGCCAGCCTGGTTTGGCCACTATCCATGTGACAGCCCCAGAACACCCACGTATACATGACGGATCCAAATGGGGAGGAAGATCTTGTCCGCATCCCCCAGCACGCCCAGCGAGAGGCTGCAGGAACAGATTCCCTAAATACCTCAAAGGCAAGAGATACCCACAGGTCGTGAGTCCACACAGTCCTGAGTGAAGGAAAACATCTCAGCTGCAGACAAGGCGGCACAGCCCAGAAGGCAGATCATTAGACAAGGATGTGGGACACCTGAGCTCAATTCCCTGCTCTGCGACCAACCTGCTTTGTGACCTTGGGCAAGTTGCTCCCCTTTGCAAGGGACTGGAAGGGGCCCTAGGGATCACCTGATGATCACATGGAGTCAGGAGTCAATGGGGAGGAGGGCACTGAAGGGACACAAGAGTGGCAATTATTGCAGGAGAAAGGCTGGTGGAGGGGGAGGGCCTGGTGGGCTGCAGGGAGAGCGCCTAGAGATGACCGTGTGGGTGGAGGCTGAGAACCTAGGGCAGCCTGTAGAGGGGCTTGCTCTGGGCCTCTGGGACAGCTCCCTGAAGCCAGGTATCATGGTGCTCCCTCCGTGACACAGAGGAGCAACCGCTGGAACCAACTTCCAAGAGAAGTGGTGCAGGCTCCTACCCTGGGGGTTTTTAAGAGGAGTTTGGATGAACATCTTGCTGGGGTGGTTTGACCCCAGTATTATTTCCTGCCATGGCGGGGGGTCGGACTAGATGATCTGCTCAGGTCCCTTCCGACCCTAGAAACTATGAAACTATGCCTTGTAGCTCAGGCAGTTTCTGAAGACTGGAGCTAGGATACAGCAGGTCCAACAGAGCTGCCACCTGTAAGTCAGAGCAGATACCTCACAAGGAGACAAACTGCCATCCTGCAACATGTTGGAGTAGGATCTTTCCTTGACTGGCTGACACATTCCCAAGACTCAGTGCCTAAAGCCCAGCGAGTGATCAAGGTTTCGAAATGCCAAGAGCACTTTCCCTACATTTGAATTAAAACAACCGTCCGAGAGCTCACATTCATATATATTCTCAACCAGCAGCAGGCAGAAATATGTGTTTTGATAAATGTTTATTAGCACATATGTGTGTGTCCTGAGTGTTTTTATCTGCATTATTTAGTAGCAGTTGTGGCTGAAATAAAGGCTGTTCTTTTTAAGAGCTACATAAGAAGTGGGGCACCCACAACTCTCGTCACTCCCACTCCTCCATTACAATAGGATGAGGGGGGTTGCCCTTCCCATACAAAGGATGAAGCCTTAAAGAAGTTTGCTGAGCCACATTCGGTGTTCTGGCTTTTCACGATACCAGCATCTGATGCTGCTGCTCTGAGCCTTTATTACAGTGTTTCCCAACCAGTGGGCCATCAGAAATGGACAGGCGTGCCATGAAATTTTGCCATGGCAATGAGCTACAATATGTATGAGGATGGGGAATGCCTTAACAGATGTGCTGCAGAAAATTTTTATTAATGGAAGTGTGCCTTGGGCTGGAAAAGGTTGGGGCACACTGCTTCATTGCTTATGTGTGGGTGTATCTACACATGCAATTAATGAGACATGATAAACTGTAGCAAAGTTTGCACTGGAGTTGGCTGCTTCCAGGTGCAGCGTCTACACATATCCGCAGAAAAGTGCATGTGTAGATGCATCCAATGTGTGCTATATTGGCTCCCACTGCTAATTCAAATCAACAGGCAGCCTTTGAAAAAATATGCCATGGGAAATGAACAAGTGTATCAGTCGATGACTAATTGCAAACGTGGATGACTTTGATCAGGGAAAGTGAAGGTACGACAGAGAGAGACGCATGCAGTGATAATGTGGGTTGTACTTTATTCCACCCCACACTCCAAGGAACCGTCACACCTTTCTTACAGCCCCCCAGCTAGTGAGCGTGGATGACCAGGACTATGAGATTACTCCACAGAAAGCACTATGCATTTGAGCTGCTTAAGACTCCTTCACTTGGTGGCATTGTTGAAAGGATACCCATAAAAAGATGGCCTCCCCATGCCTCAAATCTGCTGGGGATGGAAGTGGCTTTCCCCTAGCTCCATTTGGGCATCAGGTCTTGGCTCCAGCCACCCTCTAATGGTGGGAGGGGAGTCTTGAAAGATGTAGACACCTCGAGGCTGACCTAAGGAGCCAGCCAAAATATTTAGGACTTGGTCACTTAACTCTTTTTGATTCCACTGAGATTTCAGTACATAACTTTTTTAGACAATCCCACCAGCAGCTTATCTGTATTTTTAGTGCCAGGGTAATTTTTAAAATCTGGCCTTTAGCACCCCAGGCATCTACTTTTTTGACTCACAGCTAGTGTCAGGACTTCAGTAACCCTATGTCACTGGAACATTAATGTTCACATGTAAAGTCTTCTCAAGGCTGGTAACACAGGGTTCAAGAGCCCATGGACAGCTATATCGATGTCTTTCTGAAGCTTGATTGTATTAGGATCAAGTTATTCCTTAAAGGATCACTTAATACTGGATAGTGTGTTGCCCAGATGTGGACATATTTATTTCACACAATTGGTCAGCTAATCAAGTGCAGCATATGAATATTTTAGACACTGTCACAGATGATTTGATTATACAAGTGCTCTGGAATAAGAGAAGTTCTCAGAACACTAGGAAATTATTTCTTTGACAAATCATTGAAAATACCAATTATTTTACATATAAAAAATCTTCAGGTTTCACCTAGAAACGTAAGTATATTGAACTTTCTGATTAACTCTGGGATCCACCTTTCCATAGGCAGTCTTTCTGTTGATGCCCATCTTCCAAATTCACTGAGTATCTGGAATTCCAGTCTCGTTCAAAAAGATTTTTTAATTGCTCTTGCATTGATAGATTCTTTTTGGAGGGATCAGCTGAGACCTGGTTGATAATCAGCCCTACTCCAGCTGTAGTAGTAAAGTAATCTTCTGACCAATTGGAAGTCCCTACAGGGTAGAAAACATCACATTTAGTCACACTGAATAAACAAATACAATATTATGTCAACTATTTTATCAGGCAGATGAGAAAATGGGAGCATGATGGTGGACAAAATTATCAAGCCTGAGCTCTCATTTTACATTCCTAAATCCTTATTTAGGTTCCTAAATGCAAGTGGCCTGACTTACAGGTTTCTATGGGCCTCATTCAGTGGAGCCAGTGACTGAGATGCACTGGATTTCCCTATTATAGCAATTAATAAGGTTTGGCTATCAGTAGGGACCTACTCAAATCACGATTTCACTTTCCATGAAAAGCGGAGTTTCCTGTGATTTTTGGTGGAATTGCCAGAAAAAAAACCAACTTACTGAAAATAAAATGCTGGCTGTCCAGTGGGAGACAGCATTTCTCACAGTAGCTGGCACACAGAAGCTAGCCCAGATGGTGGCCACCCCCTTCTCCTTCCACCACTGACTAGTCAAGAGGACTACCCATTGTGCAGCCCTGTCTCTCTCCACCAATCAGCTGTGAAGGGTGGAACCACATGAACAGCAGCCCTCTGGTGAAGGGCAGCCCTTTCTGCCAATCAGCACTGAGGGGTTGGGCTGCCACTGGGGGCCCTTGGCAAATCAGCAGCATGGGGGGGGACCTTACCATGTAAAACCATGAAAATGGCAGTGGGCACCACTACCAGCCTGCAAAATCATTCGCCTGCTTCCTTGATTTCAGTAGGTCCCTAGCTATGAAGATGATGGGGAGGGAAATCAAATCTAACATTTGTTTTGGGCTCATGTATTTCACTCTTCCATCCCCCTCTCTTCAGTGGGGCCTGAGCTGCCCTGCTAGCAAAGCAATTTCTAAGGACTCCTATATACATGCAGGGAAGCTACTCTGACTTGCTGTAATTACAGCATGTTGGATCAGGCTCGATTAATCGAGTGTGGAAATTACCGTGCTCCAGCAGACTCCAGTGTCCTGTAAATCAGCATCCCCATGTTGAAAATGATGGCGGGGAACTTTAAGCCAAAGCTCATTCAACAAGCTTTAGTTCAAAGTGCCCCGGTGCCATGTTTCAGAGCAGGAATGCTGATACATGTGACATGCCAGGTGCTTCAATAAGCATGCTCTCGGACCTGTGCCAATTAAAGCCCCACCTCCCCTGCCTCCCAGAGCACATCTATAAATGCCCTAAAGTTCTTGCTTCTTCAAAAGGAAATGGCTATAAATAAACAATTTTCAAAGCTGAACCTGCTAAAAAAAAAAAAAAGATGGGCTCCAGATAAATAATACATATGGTGGTGAGTTAGATACACAGGTGGGACCCACAGGTACTGTGCTGGACCCATTAACCAGATGTTCAAAGGTAGAGACCTGGTTGGATCTGATCCCTGATGCTTTGTCAGAAGCCCCCCTGCCACATAGCGTTAAACACTGTGAATATATCATAAATCCTATTTTAGTACTTAGGGCGTCTCCTGAGGCCAGTCTTACCTGGACAAATCTATTGATTCCAAAATGACCATTGGTTAGAAAATAACTTTACTGAGAAACTACCTGTGTTTCTATCTTCAGAAATTAATTTAATAGGAGACCATCCTACATTGGTTAGAAGATGAAATGGATGACCTACCAAGCCTTTTTTAGCCCCTTACTCTGATCTACAATTCTACTATGAGAAGGAAAATAAATGCCAGTTACTAATTTAGCAGTGACTGAAGCTACTGTCTTCTTAAATCCACTCCTGGAGTTCTGTTTAACGAATACCCAGTAACAAATACCCTGTAAAGTGGATACTTGACAACAAATGATTTTATTAGAGCAAGATAATATTTTTCACTGGAATGTTAACTGTCACTGTGCGACTCTAGATACGCATCTCACTACTAGTGTGTTACAGAAATAGTTACCTCTGCTCATTTGGGGCCAGGACTTGTCTACTTGCATTCTTAATGGTTCACAATCTGATGAAATAAAGCTCTTGCTGATTTTGTCTGACATTATTCCCCACCCCTCCCTCCGCTTCTGCCCCATCATATCTTTGCTCCTCTATCGGGTGCAGAGATTCTGCCAAATGCTATCCACGGTGCTATGGTTCTGTACTTTTTCCTGATGAACTGAGCTAACATTTGACATTTCACCCAATTTCATTTCAGTGCTAACTCTGTTTTTTCTAATCATGTCTTAAACTATTCACATTTAGAGCAGCAGGGTGCTTACCAAAATAGGCCACCTTATCAGTGACCATGTACTTGTTGTGATTCACTCTCCCATAAGGAATGTTCGTGTGATTCAGAACTGGAACAATGAAGAGCTTCTGCATGGAAGGAAATTACAAAGCATACACAGAATTATTTGAGCAAAGCATAGATAATGTTATTGGACACTGAAAACTTTCCCTGTTTTCCAGAACAGAATAGAATCTACAAAAGCTCTGGCTTAAGATGAGTTAGAAAAGATCTTACACATATCCAGTAAAACTAACTTGGACAAAATGATGACTCCACTGTATGCATAATTGGATAATCCAGTGGGATCAATTAAGGATAATGTGTATTTCATACTGTTCCATCACTGCAACAACTATTACTACAGGAAAGACAACTAAGTGCAATTCTAGGCAGCTGTTTAATAGCATTACTGATCTCCAGTCATCATTCATTGGTACTTTATTACATGCTTGAATAGACTGGCCCCAGACAGGGAGAGGTATTGCAAAGAGTGACAAAGATTTTTAATGTTTTTAAACTCTAATTAAAAATTACATGTGAAGTCCTTTTTTTGTTATCCCACTAGATAGTCCTCCCTCTTGATCTTATTGCAGTCTTCTCTCCTTGTATCCACTCCAAGTTAGGAGGTCCCAACAGCCATCGATACATTTCTAAGTATTGCTTAGCATTGGTGCAGCGATTAATTTGTAGGTAGGTGGGCAGAGAGGAGAATCATTCATCCTGAGTTGTGCTTGGTATTAAATCAAAGTGTCATTGATGAATACCTCACACCACAAAAAGTAATGCTGTGGAATTTGATATTGGGTGTGAAGTGCATTCACGTACTATGTAAGCTGTCACAAGAATGGTGCTCAGTCTGCAACCCTGCCTTGGATTCATATTGCAAACTAGTTTTAAATAAATGCCAACACTTTCTTGAAAAATTGTACCTGGGCCCAGTTTTGAAAGGGCTGGGGCTGTAAGATCAATAAGTATACCTATTTATGCAGGCAAACATTTGCATTTATGTACACAGTAGGCCTGTACAAAGCGGCTAGTATTTGCTTCAGATTTGGATTCGGCTGATTCAGGGGACAATGATGAGATTCAAATCACTGTCCCGATTTGATTTGGCCGAATCTCCAAATCTCTGACTCAGCCAGGCCAGGCCCATCCCCACCAGCCCACTCCAGTTCCCAGCACTTGTTGAAAAAAAAAAGCCCCGCTTCACCGGGTGCTACTGGGCAAGGGGGGCGATCCACGCTGCCCCCAACTGCCCCATGCTGCATGGGGGGCTCTGCATGAGCCCCTCGACCCCTCCTCCCCTCCCCTCACTCCCCCAGCTCCCCCCACAGGTGCCCCGCCCAGGCCAGCTCCGGCCCTTTAAGAAAAAAAAACAATGAGAAAGTCTCTGGACTCTCCATTCCTGCTGGCAGGAGTGTTCCCCACTGCCCCCGCTGCCCCATGCCACATGGGGGGCTGAGCATGAGCCCCCAAACCCCTAAGGCTGCTACAGGAGTGGTGAGTCCCGGGCCTTTTCTTGAGTTTTTTTTTTCTTAAAGGCCCAGAGCTGGCCCAGCCAGGGCACGGGTTGGGAGGCCAGGGAGCAAGGGGTGGGGTCGGGGGGCTTGTGCAAAGCCCCCCATGCTGCGTCAGGCAATGGGGGGCAGTGGAGATCGCCCCCCTGTCTGGCAGCAGCCGGTGAGTACCGGGGCTTTTCATTAAAGTACCGAGCTGGGGCGGGCAGGAGAAGCCATCGGGGGGCTGGGGTCCCCCCATAGTCCCCTCCCCCCTCACCTGTCCCTAGCACTTACCAACTCAGAGTGGCTGCAGCTTCCTGCTGCAGCCACCAGGGACTGTCCGAATCATTGAAGCTCTCCAAATCTTTTCCAAAGATTCAAAGAGCTTTGAATCGATTTGGACCTTTAAATTGGTCCCCTGATTCAGTTCAGATTTGGAGATTCAGCCACCGAATCAGGCCAAATCTCCTCCGAATCGAATCAGCACCCAAAGCTTCGCACAGCCCTAGTACACAGCAGTGCATTTAGAACACACACGGGTGCAGTGACTACCGTTCCCAGAGACGCACACTCAGAATCTGCCTTCTTATAAGTACAGCCCATTACAGCAAGAGTTTTCCTGTCTTACCACTTCCATGCTGATGTGGGTATCTGGATCATTGAGAGCACGCAGTGACTGCAGGTAATGGAGCATATAGGGGTCAGTGTGAAGCCAGCAGCTGATTAAAAGCCGGATGCGTACCTTGCGGGTGAATGCTACGCTTCTCAGAGCATCATCAATATCTGGCCAGTATCTACAGGAAAGGAAGTAAATTAACAGAAAAGCACTTGCAAAACATATCCATCAAGAGGTCTAACATTACACAGGATGCATCTACATGTCTAATTAATGCAACAAAATAAACTCTGGAGCATACTATGCCAGAATTTATTGCTCACATGTGCTGCATTTGCACGTGCTCCTGGGACTACAGCACATAGAGCCAGGTCAGAGCAGCCCAGGCTGGCAGAGGATCCAGGGGGCTCAGCCTGCCAGCCGGGCGTTGCTCTGACCCAGCTCAACATGTTGCTGAGCGGTTGGCTGGGACATGCGGGTGCTTCAGTGTGGAGCTAGTCAGCGGGCAGCCCCTGCACTGAAGTACCCTTGTGCTCCAGCCAGCTTGGTCCCCATCTACACATGTGTTGTGGTAGAGTAAATTAGTCTACCACTGGATAGTACTTGTATATACGGTGGAATAAATGAGTTTATGCCAGTCTAATAGTGTTGTATGTGTAAACGCTGATGTTTTACTGTAGAGCTAATTAGTCAGCTCTGCAGCAAACATCTCATGCAGATGCACCTGCAGATAACTAAGTAGCTATAGCACTAATATAGTGCTAAGGCCAGACCTTTAAAAGGCACAATGCAGCATAAAGACAGTGTGGAGGTCAGGGGCAGTAGATTATAGTATACTTTAAGATGCTTAATTGCAATTTGGTAGAGCATTTGCTTGCATTCTCTTGACCAATGTTTGGGAAAGAAAAGAAGAGGCAAAGAAATGAGCAAGCAAATGAGTATCAGAGGCAAGAATAATTTTAGCAAGTACAAGTGAAACAGGTCAAAAGAAAAAGGCTGCATGTTGTTTGCATTTGTTTAAATGTTGAGTACATTTTGTGGTCAGTTAGATCTCGTTTAGGAAAAGATATAGTTAAATTGGGAGTAAAAATAGGCACATAAATATTGATTTGAGTAAAACTTACTAAAAACATCTTGTAAAATGTGGGCCTTACTAAGCTCTGTGATAATGAGCTAGGGAATAGAGGATAAAAATCTGAGTTCACCTTGGAACCTTTGCTCTACAGCCTCGAACTACAATTCTTGCTGAACAGCCCACCAAGATAAGTGCTCTTTTGAAGCTTAGTGAGAAAAGCTTAGGTGAGAAATCCTTTTCCCTAAAAAATGGGTATCCTGTGGGGCTGTGTGAAGCTTTGGCAGCCATTTCATTTCAGAGTTGTTCTGGCCCGTTTCAGTGCCCAAGACACCAAATCCAAATCAGAACAGGAGACTGAGAAAAAGCTCCAAAATAAAATGAAAGCATCTGAAACTTTTTGGAAACTTTCAGAGTTTTGGAGCTAGGCTTGCAGGGAACCAGAAACTAAGAAGAGGGAGGGGGAGGAAATGGGGGAAGGACTGCTCTGTAGCTGGCCAAAGTTTGAGATCTGTCCCTGAGGTCCTTTCCAATCCCAGTGCTCTGGGGGAGGGGGAGCAGCTAGCTGTCATCCTGCATGCAGATCCGGGGTCCGTGCCCCCCAGGAAGAGCCCAGCACAACTGTGCAGACTCCTCCTGGGTGGTGCAGGCCCCCAGATCTGTGTAGAGGATGACGGGAGGCTGCCACTGTCAGCTGGGGCCAGCAGCAGCACCAGTCCTCCCAGCACTTGGCGTGGGCTGCGTCGAGTGCTGGTCCCAGCCGGCAGCAGCAGCCTGCTGTCATCCCTCGCACAGATCCGGGGGCCCATGACCCCTGGGAGGAGTCTAGCAGAGCGCCGCAGCCCTCCTGGGAGGCGCAGGCCCTGGATGTGCACACGGGATGACAGCAGACTGCCGCATTGGCAGGTTATACGAATTTTGCTTTGGACAGTTTGAGGTGCAGTTTCACAAAAACCCCTGCACCTATCTCCTTGAAACTTGGAGGCTTTAGAAGGGGCTACCATCTCTCCAATTTTCATCTGAATCAGCCAAAAAAATGACAAAGTTATACATATTTCAGTGATTCCCCCTTATAGTCTATGGCTGAATCTCCAAAACAGCATCAAAATTCCAAAACCGTTTCGACCAAATCGAATCAGGACCGTGAATTTAAACACCGAATCAAATCACTCTGAAATCCGAATCCGAATCCAAACAGCCATTTCACACAGCCCTAGTAACCTGCTAGAGGCTATTCTGAAAACTTTAGGACTTAGAGATAATTTTATTTTTTAATTCTCTCACATGTTAATTTGATTGATATTTCTTTAGATGAATGCACATTTTAGACATTGTAATCATTTGCTTGATGTGTGCCTTACTAGTACTGTTCAGTGATTTATAGCTCATCTGTATTTCATTATTAAATTTGCTATGAAAGGGTTTCTATATTTGTGCTTGTGAGTTTTTATCGTTGAACCTTTCTCAGTTCTGTGAATATCTTTGGGGCCCTCAGGAGCTGTTATACAGAAAGCCTCTTGGAAATATTATGGGCAGAGCCCTGGCTCCCACTTAAGCTCCATCCTATTCCACCAGTCAACGCACATGGAAGTGAGCACATGGTACCACTTCCCGTCCATCTCTCCTTGCCCCTTTAGTATTCAGGACAAGAGCGTAAAGGAAGCACAGAGCTCTGCTCTCTGAATGTAGGGACCGTAATTCCTCCTGGCACCTGTAAAATATGGTTTCCATATTTTGAAACCAGCTCCCTAGTTCATGAACACATAGTTATTAAAACAGAAGCCTTGTTCCTTCTGAGTTCATCAGCCTCATCTGCTGCCACATGCCCTGAACTAATCAGCCTCAATCTGTAACATTATGGCTGGATGCTGTGGAAATGATCTGGGGCCCCAATCCCTTGTCCCACGGGCCATTCATATGCGCAAGTGTCAGATGAAGCCCTAGACGTCACAAACCAGGGATTAAGGCTCAAGGTGGAGAATGAGCAACATTAACAAATGGATTCTCAAGGGGGAAAACTGGTTGTCAGGCAACTAATTTTAATCCAAAACAACGGGTGGCAAGGAATAAGTCCAATCAAATCTATAACAGGAAAACAGAATTTCTCTGAATTGTTTGACTTGCAGAAGTATCTGTCCAGTGGCAGACAGACTTTAAATATTTGTTTTAAGGCCAACATCATCCATCTGTATCTCACCTCCATGCCCACAAGCTTCTGAAAGCCCCTAGCTGTAGCCTTATGCTCAGTGATCATCATACCAAAAGACACATAGTAGGATAAGACTGTTGATAGCAACATAAAACGAATGGAAATTCAGGGCTTCTCATTTCCTTACAAGCATCTTTGAGTGAAGCGCACCTAATTACATATAATCATCTCTCCTTATCAGTTCTTTGAGAACCACAGAGATGTCCCATGCATATCAAGTACATGTAAACGTCCCAATCAAGTGCAGTTGAGAGGTTTTTCCTTTTTAATACCTAATGACTTAATAGCTTTCTCAATTAGTCAAAGCTAAGGTTATACACAGAGTATGTAAAATATCTAGCCACAGTGCTTACAATTCTGGCTCCCGCTAGTTCCCAAAGCAGGAAGCAAACATACAATGCCATCTCCCTGCCCTGTGCAAGTGTGCATCCCTTCTTGAAGAGCCTGGACAACCGTAGATGCCTTCGTAATGTAAGGGAGGGAAATGCATACAGGCTTCATTTGAAATATGGTGGAAGGAAGCAGAGGAGCACAGACACTAGCAAGATATACAGTAAGTCCAGAATCAAGGGTTTTAGCAGGATTGAAGGGTAGAAATAGATGTCGCCGAACAAAAGCTGATCAGCTGCGATGGGACATGATCCACCACAACTAATCCGCTTTGCTGGGGGATACACACGTCGCCCCTTGTTCTGCTTCAGACCCCCTGGCTAATGTGGGACTAGGGGTGGTGTGCTCCCCTTGCAGTGTGGAGGCACAGGTCAGCACGGGGCCCAGCATGGGGAGATCTGAGAAATCTCCACTCCTGCGCCCTCCCTCCCCGCTCGGGCCAGACCCACGCTGACCTGCGCCTCTGCCTGCAGCACAGAGCAGAATAGGTCCCGGCAGGGAGGCAAAGGGCAGTGCAGGAGCTGGGAAATTCATGAGGCTCAGTCCCAAATTGACAGATCCTGGCATGGAGGCAAGGGGTGCCGGGAACTCCCCGGTTCCTGCATCGTCCTGGGCCTCCTTGCCGGTACCAGCGGTGACCCGTACTTCAAGCAGAGGCACGGGTCAACATGGCACAGGGTAACACAGAATGGCATAGGACCTGGGGAATCCCCAGCACCCCGGGACCTGTGGTTCACATGGAGACAAGTCAGTGCAGGTCTCAGCCTGGAGGCACAGGGTGGTGGGAATTACCTGGCTTCTATGCCCCGGCCCTGCCAGGTCCCTTACCGATCTGTGCCTCTGTATGGAGCATGGGCCAGTGTAATCAGCTTCTCCCAGAGCCAGAAGCCAAGAACTCATAGGGAAGGTGGCAGACTGGAGGTGTTGGGAAGCAGAGGAGGGAAACAAAGCAGCTCACTTTTTGGAAAATTTTGCACCAAAATATTTCTGCAAATCCACTCTCTCTCTGTCTCCAGGTTCTTGCGGTTTCAGCTTGAAATAAGCTGGAGGTTAAAGGCCTGATTCTCCTGCCCCTGTGTTGTGGTTTACTTGGATCCAAAGTGAGGGCAGAGCTGGCGTGAACTGCTACCGAACAAAAAGGGAAGTATTTCGTACCCACCTGGCAGTGACATGAATGACGGTCCAAGGTGCAGAGCAATGAAGAATTGGGTCCAAAGTCTCTGCTCCCTCACCACATGTGAAAGCACAATATTTACATGTGTGCAGGGGACGGGGCTGGGGCATTTCTAGTAAGAACAAACTGTTATAGCTAGCATTTAGTTATGAATATATTTGTCTGATTTATTTAGATTTAGCATCATACCTAGCTGGGTGTGTGAAGCGGCTTGTAGGGAAATACTCCATAACAGAAGCATATACATATTCCTGTGCATCTCTTATAATGCTGATAACAGAAAGGAGGTCATGGGTACGACCCTTCGGGCAAAAGGCAGGAGGAGATGCCTGCATGGTGGGAAACATAAAGCCTGATGATTATTGTATGTTTCTCTGTTTATAACCTACCATTTTCTCTGAACCACTGTTAAGACACTGGTATACATTAGTGGATATTCATATTTTGATTACACATAAAGATGGACAAAGTAGATTGAGCACAAAGGGGTAGACTTGCCATACGGCAGCTGATCCAAGGTAACGGTTGTGTATGTCTGCTCTGTCCCACAGCAGGTGAAAGCTATACCAGGGCAGCTCATCCGGAGGGTCAGCCTGCCCACCTGGGGCTACTCCGAACCAGCTCAGCATGCTGCGGAAGGGCTGGCCGGGTCACGATGGTGCTCCAGCATGGGGCTAGCCAGCAGGCAGCCCCCTCGCTGAAGCACCCTTATGTCCCAGCCAGACCTATCAGCATCTACATGCACTGATACTACAATGCACTGTAAGATTGTACTTGAGTTGACAGGTACTAACCTATAGCAGTGTAGTTACTAGTTTACTGTGACCTAACAGCACTGCATGTGCAGATGCTGAGATTTTACTGTGGAGCTAATTAGGCAACTCTGCACTAAATGTCTCGTGTAGATGCAGCCACTGAGTAATGAATTACTCCACAAATAGTCTCACTGAAAACAGTTGAACTACCTGGGAAGTAAAGAACAGGACAACGTAACTAATAGATGACAGGACCCTGCACTGTCTTCCTCTGAAGACAGAGGACTCAATTCTTTATCCCTTACTTACATTTCCTAGAATTTTAGTTTATGAGTAGTCCTAGTGAATTATGTGACAAGGGTCTTCTCAACACAAACTGGGTGCAGCAGGAGTCTTTAGTAAACAGCAATACAGAATAGGACATTACCAGTGTAATGTGGCATATTTTACAATGGATATAAAAATAGCAGGTTTGAATTTTAAATTCACTTACAGAAAAATAGACTTTTGTCAAAGTTCCATTAAACTGTACTTCCAAAGGCCTATCCTTGTTGATGTTGGTGGAGTAATTGGCTGGCCATGGGTCTGGGATGGAAGCATTAGCATGTCCTACATCCCAGTAAGTGCTAAATGTTTTCCAGAGATCTTGGGCTAAGCAGCTGCAGTTGTATATTACGGCACCAACTTCTTTCACCTGCAGAGTGAGTAAACAGATGTCAAAAAACCCAATAAATTGCTTAGACCTCAAGGGTATTCTTCGCTCTGTGCTGCTTTCCTGCTGTGCCTATATTCTAGCTTACCATTACCATGAGCTTTTGCAAGGAGAGCTAAGATAAAATACGTGCATGATGAAAGCATCTCTCAGATGGCTCTGAAATCCATCACATACCGGATGTCTAACTCCACCTAGATTTTTTTTTCTAAATTGTTACCAGTCAACAGTGCAGCTCACCTGAGATAATGACCTCCAGTCCATATTGGCACTGCCAATATAGATATGCTTCATGTCTACAATCCAGAATTTGGTATGCAGGACACCGTTAGTTAGTTTTCCAAAATCAATTCTTCTTACATGAGCCCCTAAGGAAAGATAATGAATAAGAGAAAAAATGGGTTTAAATACCAGCAATTCCCAACACAGTTTTTAAGTTTAATATTAACAAGAAAACGGTAATCTGTATCATTCTTCACCTAGCCAAATATTTTATGGATTTCAATCGCTTTCAATCCACCTAGCAACTATTCCACCAAAACTAACAAGCACAGTTTGCTGGAGATACAGTTACATACATGGTAACAGTTACTATAGCTTCACTTTCAGACAAACACCATAAAGACAAATCAAACTACATTGAAGACCTTTCCAATAAAGCCCTTCAGTACCTGATTAATTTTAAGCACATGAATAGTTTTACTGTGCTGATGTTAAGCATGATCTTAAGTGCTATGCCAGCTTGGGGCATTAGTGGCCATCCTACCACACTGAAGAACTGAAGATACTATTTGAATTAGCAATACCTTTTGCCTCCAAAACATTAAGGTCAGTTGATTTTACTGCTAAAGTTGGAAGACTGGTTGCTATATACACAGAGACATTCTCCATAAGTAAACTTTCCAACTTCTTCAGAATATCTTCACCCTGAATAACACATCATTCATTATAATGGATGATGATGAGAGAGTTAGGTAACCATATGAAGAAAGTAAACACAACCCGAGGGTAGGGCATACTTAATCTTGATTAAGAATGCTTCGACTAGAGAGGAATTAAAGATACAAAACGAAGCTCCCCATCCAATTCAGGAATACCATTTTGCTTCCTATAACTGATTAATATAATCAGTTTTAAGACACTTCCATGTAGAGCCAAACACAACACTGAAATAGCGTGGAGTTTAAAGATGAAACCTAAGCAATAACAACAATTCCTGGATGATGATACTTTTTAATTGATTTTTCACATAATTTTCCTTTAAGGATAAAACTTATAGGGACTATCCCAGGGTAAACTGGCCCATCAGGAGTGTTGAGATTCAGTTGCATGGGTGCTACATCTAACTCTCCCCTGCAGCGTGGTAGAAATGTGTAAAATAAGACTTGCTGGAGAGGCAAGGGCAAGGGCATGGGAATAGCAGCTTGTGATGATAATCAAGAAGAGAAGACCTAGAGACAGCACAGCCCTGGGAGCAGGTCTCTGTAAGAGTGGAAGAGCAATGGGTTCAGGCAGAGAACTTAGGAATGAGCAAGAGTGGTTGAGGCTGGTCAGAAAGTCCAGGGATATACAGTTCCCAGAGCATGGGTTCCTCCTATGTTGCCGCCTGGGGGAGGAGACAGGGCTTAGGGTGGGATGAGGCTGAGTCCCAAGTGGTGGGAAAGAAAACAGACCCTTTAAAAAAGGAGGTAGGGTTTATCTTTAGGCTAAGGTAGAAGAGTCTAGGCTTTGTGTTTACCTAGAGTTGGACACCTCTGAAGGGATGAACTTTTTGCATCTTGGCTGGGGGACTGGGTACCTCAGGGACTCAATCTCTGAAGGCTGCAAGAACCCAGATGAAACGAGGGGAAGCTAGAGAAGCTGATGTGGGTGTGGTCACCTGGGGAAAGTGCTCTTCTAGCTGTCTCTGTATGTCTGCACGATCACATATAAACCCATTTTTGCTTTCTTTTTACCTTTTCAGAAGACGAGTCATTTACACTTATATCTTTTCCAGTAAGAGACCAATAGTAGGAAACCATATGAATCCTGTCCTGAGCCATGTTGAGAAGACCCATCCAGGCTTGGTCTAAGGGTTTTGCAGTGGTGCTGTTGCTTTCGTAAGGCATATCGTAAGGAACACTTTCCACAAGTTCAAAACTGCAATGGCAATTGAATATCATGAAGCAAACATTCACAACCTGAGAAGCCCATGAACAAATATGCAGGAGACTGAATAACTCTCAGTATATTGTAACAGACATTTATAACACAACCTCTGGGCTTAGACAAGGTGACCCAATAGTGTTTTCTATTTCTAGGCTCTACAGTTGCATGATGTGTAATCAAATGGGTCAAATGTCCTTCGAAACTAGTGCAGCTTTATTAAACATTGCAGTAACTTGTTTGGTTATCTTGCGCCTTTTTAGACTAACACTAGAGCACTTTGTCTGCCAGTTAATTAATTATCAGAAGTGACTTACATGCATGAGTCCTTACATCTATTGACAGCGTCTTCCTTAGTAATCCTGTCTTCTACAATCTCTTCAAAGAGTACTTGATCATGTCCCTGATAGTAGATGCTGATAATGGTTTCTTCATCCTCTGGGATGACTACAGTGATGTGTTTTAGGATGTAAATAGCCATCAGGGCAACAAAAACAACTACTGAAATGGCCCCCATGAGCTGCACCTAGAACAGAGTTCACATTAGACATGGCTTGACCATAGCTGAAAGGGCCTCCAAGAACTGGTACATCATACTGAATACTTACCACGTTGCAAGCAAAGAGGAAAGTAATTGAATGTTAATTCTGCTTTCAGCTACTGTCAAGCACAGATATCTCATTTACCTTTATTTTAACTTTGTAATCAAGTTGACTTATCAAAATATCTTCCCTTACTCCAAATTTATTTGACATGTTTCATTTTATTTTAACACAGGAATAGTAGGTAGGTATTTTATCATACTTTCTCCAATCAAAAAAAAAATCTAGAATGCAAACATTAAACATGGAGTCATGCCCAGCTCCAATGTAATAGGTATGCTTACAAATGTGAAAGAATGGGCAGCTTTGCTGTTATGTTAATGCAAAGTCAGAAACAGGAACCATTTTGCAAGTTCAGACTGCTTTGCTTTTATATTGCAACTCAAAAATGTCAGTTTTGAAACTGGACCATCACAACACCACTCTTACACTACTGTTTTTTTTAATTGAAACTCAGCAGCTCATTAATCTATGAAGTGGACAGTGTTCCCTCTTTACAGTTTCATTGCAGTTAATCAGATTTGTTCACCTTTATGTGTGCATTTCAGAAGAAAAGCAGGCAGCTTGCACTGCCCACATCCACAGCATAACACTGTCTTCTGTAGTCAGGAGACAGAACTCTCCACTGATAACTGTGGGCAAAAGGATCGTTTTTACTCTATCAGTTAGGCTCTAGGACCCGATCCTCTGAGGTGTTGAATACAAGTCTTGAGAGCTGGGAAGGTTCAGCCCTTTGAGGAAGGCTCTCAGGGCATGTCTGCACCAATTCCATGACTTGCTTGGGATACGCCTGTGAAGGACAGCCAACCCCATCCCTGTTCTGCACGTGTTGACTCCCCCCAGTGAGGTGATGCACCCCCATTCCCAGCACATGTCCAGTACCACTTTTACATGTGCTTGTTAGCTCAGGGCAGCTGTAAAGCGATTCTGTTGCCTCATCTCTAGGATTTGGTGCATGTGGCATGGGAACAAGTGGACAGAAGGTAAGAGAGCTGGAGTCTCCTGCCTCATTACTGTAGGAAAAATGGGCTACAAGCCAGAGGTGTCAATGTGGACATGCAACAAATAATTGTGAAAAATAGAAATTGCCACAATTATTAATTAATCTCTTATTTTGATGCTAACCACTCCATAAGATACCAGTTTAAGATCCATTTACACCATAAAAAGCTACTTAGTTTTTTTTTTAATTTGGGCATAACTTCTCTAAATTATAAACAGCTGTTCTCAGAGGAAGGGTGAACCCCTTGATCATTTGACTACTAGGGAAAGAAACAGGACTGCTTGCATGAGTAGGGATTCCCCTGTAAGCAAAGACTATAGGATTTAGGCTTCGTGTTATTTCAAGCAGCAGGGTTTTATCAGACCTTTAGTTGAGTCAACACACACTTTTGGCAGTGAAATCAGCAGCAAACAGGATAAAAACTACACAATTCAAAACTTGTACTGAAGTATTATAATGAAATTGCTGTTTCTTTTCCAGGATTTTGGTACAATGGAATGCAGTTCCCAACTCTGATAGACAAAAAGCGATGTACTCAAATAACCTACCATTCTGGTGTCTTTTTGATCATTTGGATTTAATTTCTGATAAAAGTACTTTTTTGACATCTGGGACTTTTTAAATATCTTGCTCTCACCCTGAAAAACAGAAATGTGCATGTAAAAAAGTAAGAGATGTAAGGAAGTTCTAGAGTAAAGTTTGCCTAGAGCCTGTTTCATACAGGAATCCAGGTAATTGCTGTGTTTTATACACTATTCAGACATTAGAGTACAGAGCAATTGCTATACAGTGGGCCTTAGGTGGCATGAAAAGATTTCAAAATGAAGGGGAGGGTGAGTTTTCTGCAACTTTTTCCGTAGGGCTTTTGCACAAATAACACCTCCCTGCATTTACTGTATAAGGAACTAACCCCTCCCCCCCTTTCAGATCTCTCAACACCCAGCTTTTCCCATAATACATGCGAGTAAGGTGGCCACTAATAATGTCAAGGTCCAAAAGGTGGAAAGGACAGTGCAGTTTTTCCAACATCTAAATGATTTTACATTTTGACTATATTTTATTCCTCTTCCCTGCCCTTTTATGCACTGATCGTCGTCTCATTCTGCAGCCTCTTCAAGGCAGGGATTGTGTTAAGGGACATTGATCAAATAGGCCTAAAATGTCCGGGCCTCTTTTCCTCCAAAACAGCCATGTTTCAGAAGCTAGCTAATCCTGGTGTACAGGCTGTGTTCTCCCTGGATGCATGAGTTCTCCAGGTCCACATCTACAGAAAGCATGTCCCTGCTTTTGTGTTGGCACCAGCCAGCAGAAATTGCCCCAAAGAGTTAAAGAAAGCGTATTAATATTTGCAACACATGTGATGCTTTTATAATAGCAAAATATCACAAAGACACCCTGGAGCTCAAAGAGGGTTTACCTTTCTAAACACTCACAAGCAAACACTTCACATATAACTAAAGGATCAAAATGATCCCTGGAGTGACTCCACTGATTTCAGTGGAATTACACCAACAGTGAATCTGGTGCGAGGGGACATTAGTTGTTCCAGAAGCAAAGGACTTATCCTGAGGCAGGACGGATTCCATTACGATAGGAACAAAAAGTGCTAGTACAACATGAGCAGCCCTCTTGATCACTGTTCCTGAGCTGTAATGCACCCCCACAGTGCTTAACCTGCAATTGGAAGCATGATTACAGCATGGAGTTTAACCTAGCTAGCCCCACAAGTATATTCCCTTGGCCCAGGCAGGCTTGTACTGCCCACATTGTCAGGGCTTCCCTGATATTGTCAACCAAAGAGGCTAACGCTAAATGGGGTATGTCTGGCCCTGCTGCACTCAGACCTCTGGTGCCTATCCACATGCTGGTTTGCACTCTAATTAGAAAGCATCAGAGCAAATTCAATTAATCAGGTTTGCTCCACTCTCTAATTAGAATGCTCCAGTGTGGCCTCGCCATCACATGTATAAACGCTTGTGAGTTTTAAAATGGCTCTTGGGGCACTCTATCTAAATTTAAATAAAGCATCCCGCAGCTATTTTTAAATACATGGGCACTTAATACATGTGACAGTGAGGCTTTTTAATTAAAGCAGCTCTCCAGGAACCACTCTAATTAAACCCCCCACCCTACCCCTAAGCATGTGTATAGGCAGTTTCTGGTTCTGGTGTGGACATACCCAAAGGCTACTGAGTCCCAAGAGTCAGATGGAAGGGAGGAGAAACCCAAATGACAGTAAACAACTGAGGATGTGGACCTCAAATAGAGGCTTGGAGAAAAGGAGAGACTCAGATGAAAGTGTAAAGGCGGCAGAACAAGGACCATAGAACGGTGTGGAAAAGGAACAGAATAAAAGGATGGACACAGTCATGTAAAAATAAACAGTCCACAAATGCAAAGAGGACAGCTGTCAGCCTCTCTCAGAGTCAGAAAACGAGGTCTATGATTGGAGTGTTGAAGCACAGGGTCCATTGTGTTGAGTCCAATACAAATACAGAGTTGTAGACAGTCCCTGCCCCAGAGAGCTGATGAGACAGGCACAGGGTTGGGGAAGTCCATTGCACACCAGCAGTGACCAACATGAGGGCAGCAAATGTCAGGGCAGTGCCATGAATTTTGGGGGTTGTTTTAGTTAGGAGGAAAGCAGTTACGTGGCAAGAAAAGGGGACAGAAGAGGAAGACAGGGCTTGACTGGGCAAGGGAGGGTGAGGGAAAGAGGGGCAGGTGTGAAATGGGTTGAGGTGAAGAGACCACTGAGAAGGAAGAGAGTAGAAGCAAACAGCCAGTCAGCACAGGGCAGAGAAAGTCCACTCAGTGTGAATAGGCAAAGATCCTTTTAGCTGCTTCCACATCCATTCTTGAGGCCCCAACATGCATTACATTTAGAGATGCGAATGACAGGTTTAAATAGTAATCGGACACACATGCAACTCATTGCAAGATGTGATAATGCAGTAAACAAGCCACAAAGTTATTCCGCTTATTGTAAGTCCCTTGCCTATACTGTGGAATAACTTTGTGGCTTGTTTGTATCACACCTTAAATTGAAAGTGTGACCAGGACTGCCCGGGGAGCACCCAGCTGACAGGACCTGGTATTCAGGGAGCCCTGTATTGACTGGGTTGCTGCAGCCTAATGTTGAGGTCCCTGTGCTCTGGGAACTGTATAAGCCTTGTGTGCCACCCCGCTGAGCATCGAGCTCTGCATGTGCTGAGCAGATTGTTGACCAGGGTTGGGGACTGGATTGGTTCTTGATCCCAATTGACAACCAACTGATTGGATTCATCTTACTGGTGCAGGGAGGGTCTGCACCAGAAAATGAAGTGCAGTTGGGATCACTGATCCCAAAATTGTTCATCCTGCCATACATATGTGGATGCATGACTGTTGGAATCGAGGATTAGATCCCGTCATGTTTTAAAGTGAATGTCTGTCAGGGGTCTAAGCCCCTTGCACAGTTCTGGGTCCACCCTGCTGGGGAAAGGGTAGCCTCATGCCCCCACTCCACTCCTCTGATTTTGGTTGCTTTGGCAGGTCCTCCGACCAGTTAGAGTCTCTGGTCACAACCCCCCACACTTGGGCACCTGGAACCACAGCTCAGGGGCTGGAGAGGCCTGTTAGAGGTCAACAGCCCATCCAGATCCCAAAGCTAAAACATTTTCTGCAGGACATCGTCTGATGCTCTGATGCCAGCAGGAGCCTTTAGAGGAATTGCAACTTTCTGTGCACTCCCAGTGAGGTTATGCCTTCAAAGGGTGGCAGCTCGAGGGAGTTATAATTAATGTGTTTCAGTTCTCTTTTTTAGTGACACAAAACAGCTTTGGGAAGGAGCAGCTTTCTTTTTAAAACTGACTGAGCAATTTCTCATACGCCATAATATGCAAGAGGAATAAAACCCCATCTTGTTCAAATGAAGGAATCCTACAATCCCACTGACCATCAGGAATTCAACCCCCAGAGCTAGTTCTATTGACCAAAGCCCACAGAAACGCATCAAACCACAGCAACAGAGGATCTGGTACCAACATTTAATATTGGAAAAAAGAAAATGAAAGAGAATTGAAGCTTTTAAGAGAAAAAAACAAGCCCAGTTATGGGCTATTAATTCACCATAACTCGTTAACCACCTTCTTCGACTTCGCCAGCTGCTTCCAGTGCCTGAAGTCTACCAAAGGGCAAGGAATAAAATGTGTGTTTAATATTGCTAAATATTAGCAATATCCAGAGAAGCTAATCCTAGTATTTGGAGAGCATGTTGGACTATCTGATGCTGCATAACACAGGGTTGCTTTCTAATATATATATATATATGTATATGCATGCATGCACGCATGCACGCACACACACACACCCCCCTACATACATACACACACACACACACACACACACCCCTACATATCCCTTCTTGTTACAACACAAGAAAGCTTTAGGCTTGGGCATCTTTTGAATTTTTCTCAGCAAGAAATTCAAAACATGCATGTCAAGCCCTTACAAAGATGAGTTTCTAAAATAAAATCTCCTCCCTGTGAGCTCTTTGATGTACCTCAGATGAGCAAGGTACATTCATCTCCCTTTTTTGAAAAAAACCCACAAGACAGGAGCATAATAATTCAACGTACTTACCATCTTGGGAGCCTGCTCACAGCTCAGAACGCTGCCTCTTTCTGATCTCACTCACAGCTACAGTTACAGCAGAGAGCAAGCAGCACAAACCTCCAGTAGATTTGTATGCGTTATTTTTTTCCTTCCCCATTTGCTCACTGCAGCAAACACTTCCGCTTACCAGCAGGAGTTAACAAGATCTGCCAATAAAGGGATATTTCAGGTAGCTGTTTGGCAGTGGTTACCTTATTATCTGATCTTAACACCTGAACCTCAACAGATGAAAATCATCATGGATCCATTGGCTTGCTTTCCAGCCAGCCCCTGGGGACCTGGATCTGTTACAGGGGACCTGAATGGCAAAGTTCCCATTGCTTTCAAGAGAAAAAGGTCAGACTCTGGGTCGGTGCTGAGAGCTTGAAAAGGTAGGCCGTGTAGGAAAGAGTAACACATTTGCAACGCAAGTAAACTGTTATTCAATTTGTTGTGAGCATTTTAAAACCATCAAATGAGAACAAAGTGGCTCCAACATTCAGGCCTTTCAATACATCTTAGGGACAAAGGCAGCAAACCCACTCTTTCTTAAGGCAAACAAAAATACCTTTACTTACCCACCTTAAAGATTTCAATACAATATCGCCCCTCCATGCTACCCCTGACTCTCCCTCATCATTACTCTTTTCCCAGCAAGTCAGAGAAGACAAGCCAGTTAGCCTGAAATAATATAAGCAATATGCTTAGTTTGGAATTTATTCATTTTATGCCGTTTCGGCACATTGTTCTAGCCATCTTAAAGTGATGTCATCACCTGTGTGAAGAGTTGAAGGCCACCAGGTAGCATTGTAAATGGACATGTCAACAATGTGGGACATGGTTTGAACTTGTCCACATGGGCATTTGCTGCTATTTGAATGAAATATAATTTTACTGGGCTGGGCACCTTTTAGCCTACAATTCCCTCTTTACCAACAGTGTAGTAGAAATTGGTATTTAAGCAGCCGGGTGGAAAGGTTGGTGTCTACAACAGAGTGACACATTTTAGCTTTGAACGCAAGAGGTTATTGTCATCTCCTCTCATTAGCAGTGCTTTTTTTTTTTTTTGTGGACACAGTGTGGGAAAAGTAGTTGGAGAGTCTCCTGTGCAAACAAGGCTTTAGCATTTCTTGCAATTAACAGCCATGGATGGAAAAGCCACAAGAAGTTGGAGGAAAGTACAGGATTCAGCCAACACAGTCTGAGAAAGAGGAAGATGTTAACAGTCAAGACTGAATGGTTATAGCCAAGATATACCATCAACAAGACTCAAAGCAAAAGCACTGAAGGCAGAAGAACAGTAGTGATGATTAACTTACTAGCTAAAGCTTTCCTCGGTTGATTGCTTTGCTAGCTGCTGCAGCATGCTGATAAACCATTGCTGGGGCCATCCGCTACTCTCCTTTCAAAATTAGTCATTTGTCAAACCAGAAATAAAAGAAACAGGGCCCCAGGCACAAACTCAAGGGCATATACAACAGAAGTCTTACCAGCCAGCCATTCTACTTTGCTCTGTGGGTGAAAGCCAATACAGGACTCCCTTTGACAGGACCTGGATTTCTCCCCAAGAATAGCGTCAGGTCCTGCTTACCATTAGATCTCGAGCTAGATTTTGGTCACTTCTATCACTGGAGTAATCCTACATTATTTACCAGTATCCTCTCATTTATTAAATACGTGTTGGAGCCTGTGATAACAGCAATGTATCACAGTGCTCAAACCAAACATTACATGCAAATTCAGTTGGCCTGAGGGACAATCTAACACAGTTGTCATCAAACAGTGGATCTCGATCCACTGGTAAATATTGAAGCCTATTGCAATAGATCTTGGAGTCGATCTGAGGTTGGGGTGGGGGGCCAAGTGCCCACGTGCATGCACGCGTGCACCCCAGCCCAGCAGCTCAGTCTGTGGGAGGGAAGAGGCAGGGGCTAGATTAAGGTCACCGCAGTGAGGGACAGCGCTGCAGAGGCAGGAGTGGGGTAAGCTGAGTGGGGTCCTGGGTGGGTGGGACTTACCTGCTGGGGGGGTGCACCCCCAAATAATTTTTTCTCTCTCTGTCTTGATGTCTATGAAATCTATGAAATCAGGGGCTGGAAGGGACTTCATGAGATCATCGAGTCTAGTCCCCCTGTCATAGGCAGGAAGTCAGCTGGGATCAAGTGACCCCAACAAGAAATACATCCACATGTTTTTTTGAAAGAGTCCAGAGTAGGTGCTTGCACCACTTCTGAGGGGAGTTTGTTCCAGCCCCTGGACACTCGCATCATAAAAAACTTTTGTATTATGTCTAGTCTAAATAGGCCTTCCTGGAGTTTATGGCCTTGTTATTCCTTGGGGAACTGTGGTGAACAGCTGTTCTCCCAGGTCCTGATGCACCCCTCCTATATAATTATAGGCTGCCACCAAGTCCCCCCTGAGCCTTCTCTTCTCCAGACTGAAGAGTCCCAAGTCCCTCAGCCTCTCCTCATATGGCCTGCCCTCCAGGCCTTGGATCATACGAGCAGCTCTCCTCTGGACTCTCTCAAGCTTCTCCATATCCTTCCTGAAGTGGGGGGGCCCAATACTGGACACATCCCTCCCCCATAATTTGATATCATCCACAAACTTAGCCAGTTTGCATCTGACTCCCGAATCCAGAACATTAATGAAGATGTTAAAGAGTACCGGCCCAAGTACAGAGCCCCGAGGGACTCCACTGCTCACCCTGCACCACATTGATTTGCTCCCATCAACTAGTACTCTTTGGGTCTGACCCCATAGTCAGCTGCCTAGCCATCAGACCATATGATGATCAAAGCCACAGTTCCCTAGCTTAACCATGAGGACATCATGGGGAACTAGGTCAAAGGCTTTCTTGAAATCCAGATATACGATGTCTACGTCATCTCCCTTGTCCAGGGCATGTTACCTGGTCATAGAAGATGAGGTTGGTCAGGCAAGACCTGCCAGTCACAAAGCCATGTTGGCTGGCATTCAGATGCTTGCCTTCTGTTAGACTGGTGTTGATGGATCCCTTGACAATTTTTCCCAGGATTTTTCCAGAGATGGACATCAGACTGGTTGGTCTCTAATTCCCCGGGTCATCCCTCCTCCCTTTTTTGAAGATGGGGAACATGTTGGCTCTTTTCCAGTCTTCTGGGATCTTACCTAAGTGCCACACATTTTTAAATGGATCTCGCAGGGGCCCAATGCTATCTTTGTTCTTTTTTAATTTCCTACGCATCTGAAGAAGGACTTTTTGCTGTCCTTGATTCCCATAGCTAGCCTGAGTTCAGTTTGTGCCTTGGCTTTTCTCAACTGCTCTCTAAAGGTGTGGGTGAGTGCTGAGTAGTCCTCTTTGGTGATGCTTCCTGCTTTGCAGCTGGTGTAGGCTTCTCTTTTGAGTTCAGTGAGGTCCAACAGTTCCTTGTTCAGCCAGGGCGGCTTCCTTGCCTGTTGACTGCATTTCTTGTGAGATGGTATAGCTTTCCCTTGTGCTTCTAGGATTATGTTTTTGAGAGATGACCATTCCTCATATACTTCCTTTTCTTGGGGGGGAGGGAGAGGAGGGGAATGACCTCTAATTGCCTGACTGACCAAATCTCTGAATTTGGAAAAGTCAGCCATCCCAAAGTTAAGGACTTCTGTTTTACTGAGGGGTTTGCCTGCTCTTTGGTGAACTAAGGTGACCAGTTCATGGTCTCTATCACCAAGCTTCCCTTGGATCCTCACATCACTCACCAGGTCCTCCCCTTTGGCCAGAACTAGGGCAAGCAATGTCTCTCCCCTAGTTAGCCCATAGACCTCCTGCATTAGATAGAGGTTATTAAAATCTGTCCCCCACTTCCCTGCCCACAGACTTACCTGCTGGGTGGGGGACAGCACATGGTAGATCCTGGGTTGTTTTTAAATGCTGAAAGTGATCTTATACTTAAAAAGGTTGGAGACCACTGATCTAACACTTTGGTTGTAACCCCTGGGTAGTGAAAAGGGGATCGAAGTCTTGGCTCAGCATTTTCATGAGCACCTCATCCGAGATGTTATTGGTGCCCAACTTCCTTCTTCTGAAGAAGGGCCTTTCTTTCAGAAACTGCTGAGCACTTACCTGGGCCCCTTTAAAGCATTTTCTACCTAGGTACTAAGATGACGAGGCTCCAAAAATCCCAGCTTATACTTAAATTCTTCTCCCCCTCCATACGCTCAAAGCAATAAGAATCTACAATGTTGTGGCCAAATTCCAGGAAATGAGACCTTATTTCTCCTTATAGTTTCTGAATTTCTACCCATCTACAATTCTGACTGATATATAACCTCCTGCTTTTCAACTCAGTATGGCCCCTCTGTCCACTATTGGATCTCTCACACATTTTCTAACTCCTTTTCTTCTTTCTTTCAACAGTTGGGATCTCTGCATCACATCTCCTGTTGACAACCAACTGGGACTCCCTCACTTCCCTTCTATACACAAGGTAAATCCCTCTCACCTAAAGACTCTCTCCTTCACTTTAACCCATGCCTGATACTTCCTCCCTCTGAAAAGCATACTGGGCCCCAACGTTTGCTGGAGAGAAATATAGACCATAAATGTACTGGAAAGTTAGTTAAGCAGAAGCTACTAATTTAAAATGCTGCAATCACTAATGGTAAACAAGAGGCATTTTCAGAATGATACACAGCTGGTTATTTGAATATAGTCACAACAAGAGGCAAGAAGCACCAGGGGCCAGATGTACATTATTAATGCAGTGAAAAGTTCGAGGCAAAAAATGGTTCTTTTTGGTGGTGGTGTTGCCAGAAAATGCATATGCAGGTCAACGAAACATTTACAAAAATCACTTCAAACTTACTGAAGTTGTTTCAGTTGGGAAAAAACCAAAACAAACAACAAACATTTTTTTCTTCATTGCAAGGTCATGTTCCATTTTGGAAATTTACCTGGATTTAAAAAAACCCATAAACTAAAATAATGATAAAATTGTAACTGAAACAGTTTAGGGTTGAACAAAACATTTTGCTCAACCTCAAATAATGAATTTTGGCTTCATTTTGGTTGGAAAACAAACAAACAAAAACCAAAAACAGGACATTTCAGGTTGATCAGAAAGTAAATGAAAAAAATATATTCAAACAGGGCTATTAATCCTTTCAAAAAGAAGCACACTGCTGTTCTGTACCCATCAATAATTGGAAAGGATATCCTTTGTGTAGTAGCTGCCACCCATAATTTATCAAGGATAGAAACTTATGCATCTTGCTGAGTGATGAATGAAGTCTCCAGTATGTTTCTTCCCACTTTACAGTACCCCTGGTTTGTTCCAGGCTACCTCCTTGTCTTGGGGATGCTTTTTGAGCCAGACAGTCGCCAGCCGGATCTCATCCTTCTGAAAACCCCCCCAGCAAAATGTCACTTTTTCACTTCCTTACTTCCTGTAAGCACACACACGGCATTTTATTGTGACCCCAAGCAGCATCTGTCAGGCCAGCTAGCAGAGGGTGTGTAAAAAAAACCCCAGAAATTGCAGTCTAAATTTACCGAGTGAGCAGCATCCCCAAATATAGCAGCACCAGTGCTAGCATGGACAGACAAAGCTGCACTTTAGGCCTGTAGAGCTTTTCCCTCATGGGTTTGCAGTGGCAGCTACATTCATGGTTGCCTAGCTGGCATGGGCAAATTCTCTCCTGAGTGCAAAAGCGATTATGATATAGCTGTTATTTCTGCCATGGTGTGTATAGGGGACTTGGGGGGGAAGGGATGGGATTCCAGAGCAAAAACCTCACAGCAATGGTCAGCAATATTTTCTAGCAGTGGGTAGGAGCTGACTGCTGCCACTGCCACAGGCCGTGGCATGGGTGTTACCTGTCAGCTCCATGTTCTTGGGGACCCCTGACACAGGACACAGACCATCTGACTCACAAAGAATCACCCCCCATAAACAGAAGCTGATTCAGATGCAGTGAGACACACACCTAAAACCCTCCAGATAAGGGGGACAAAAGTGAAACAACTGCCCTAGGTCTCATTTGCAACTGAGATGGGAACAGATGACCATTCATTTACATGAGAGATGGAGAACAGAAAGCCTGAAGCAGAGACTCCAGTGAATTCTGGGATCAGCGAAGCAGGGAAGCACTGCATGATGGGGAAGCTGTGCTCCAAATGCTCATCAACCCGCACACCCAGCTCAGCATTTATCAGACCAGTTCTAATCTGGATTTACCAAGGACTTTTCCTCCCCCCCCACACACACCTTTAAGCAAGAGTAAGTTTACTAGGCATCTTGGGCCGTACGTTCCCCGGTCCCACTATGGGAGGCCGATGTAAACTTAATTGGCTACAACTCGGTTGCCGGGTTAAGAAATGCTGAGGCAATAGACCGAGTCAGAGGGGGTATGGGCAACATTTGAACAATGGTACAGGGTTCATCACAGCGTCCAGCCCATTGGAGCCCTGTCCACAAGTGTTGTCATATTTTTCCCGAGACGACTGCTGGAAGGCCTCTCCACAACCGGTTATAAACACTCCAATAAGTGCCTTAAGTCTGTTAAAAGACTATACTAAGATCTAGAAAAGTCATGCTAAGCTGAGACTTGTTCACGGCAAGTAAAAATCCAAAACGCTGATGCTAAAATCTATTGTTTCTGAAGACACCAGGAGATATCCCATCAAGTATATGTGCTATCCATAGGAATGTCAAGCTGGCTCCAAGTAGATGTTTCCTGAGTATCAATCAAGTTCCTGAGATGTTCCAAGCAGATAACCCCTTGTCAATAGAGAAGACAATTTGATTTACACTATTGAGAATGCTTGAAAGAAGCTGAACTGGGGGCATAAAAATCTGAAAAAGAAGCAGCAGTGTGTGTGCTGACACCACTCGCTTTCTTCTGGAGAGGCTGAAGGAGGCAGATCATCTCCCTTCAAGGATCATGCTGAGAACTTGGACCTGTCGGCTTTGCAACCTGAGTGCCTTGGACTGGTGAGATCCCAGCTCTCTCCCTCTCTTCTCTTCTCTCTCTCTCTCTAAGCAGAGATTTCTGAACTTGAACTGTATTAGTTAAGCTTGAGCTAAGTTTCCCCGAATACTTAGTGAAACCAGGGTATACTGTGACTGTTTGTGTTTGTTTTTCCTTTGCATGTCTATTACTACTAGTATATATATGTATTTCATCTACTTAGCAATAAATAACTTTTATAGTCAAGCTGGTGGTAATTGGGTATATTTTGCCTTCTTTACTTCTCTTTCCCCACTTGCTCTGCAGCAACGCCCCTTTTACCTAAGCTAAAGATCCCTGTGAAGCCCAGAAATACTGTGGGGTCTGCTCATCGAAAGGCTAAAAGATTGGGACATGCTGAGTGCGAAACACATAAGGGGATCAGCTTGTACAGGCTGATTGACCCAGTTTGGCTCAGATGCGCCCTAATGAACTGAATGCTGGCCCATGAGGGTGTCATCTGGACACCCAGCCAGATTCAGAGGTCTTCTGTTTAACTGTGCGCTTGTGTCTGATTGTAGTTTATTGTTGCTCTGATGAACTGATTCTTGGTATATGAAGGTGTCAGTCAGCCTGTCCATGCTGATCAACCCAGCCAGGTCAGGCGTGGCATGTTAATCCGGGTGTGTTTGTGTGTATGACTGATTTGGGGACTGGAGGAACCCAGCCCCACTGAACTGAGTCCTGCAAGGTAGCTCCATTGGTGGGGTGAGGGCTTGCAGAAGGGAGAGATACAGCTCCACATAGAAACACAAGTAACACAAGCAGCACATTGATAGAATTACCAAGACCCTAGCCCTGATAAATGAGCACACCCCAAAGTAGCGGGCAAATCTGGTAACATGGGCAAAACCACGTGCTGCTGGACTGCACCAAAGTCCCCTACTGCTGAAAAGCTGCTGAAGCCCCACAAAAGCCCACTGGGTCTGTGGGCCAGATCTGAGCAACGGGCCATAGGGCAGCTGACCCCTACCCTGCTGTTTGATTGCTCCTTTGGCAAGAACTACATTTATTTTTTCAAATTAATATCAAGAAAGACACCGCTTGTAAAAGGGGAGGGAATACTATAGCTGCACGTGGCATCATCTTTTTGCTTTAAATATATTCTAGATGCAGGGACCTCAACAATCCCCTGCACAGATTCACTTTTCTTAAACCATCTTAGGTAGGTGCCTAGGCCCCTTTGAAAACCTCCATAATTTCCCCAGGTAGCTTGTTTCACTGCCCTACTGCTCGAACAGTTCAGGAGCTTTCCCCGAGATTCACCTGCTTTGCCAGAACTCACACTCTTTGCCATGCATCCTGCTCCTAGCAGCTAGGGAAACAATGTTTCTCCATCTCCATCCTTCTTTTCCTCCATCTTCTTTATAGCAGCATTTCAGGTATGTCTCTCTTCTCTCAGGGGCGGCAGATGACAGAACAAGGAGCAATGAACTAAAGTGGCAGCACAAGAATTTTAGGTTAGATATTAGGAAAATCTCTCTCACCGGGAGGATAGTAAGGCACTGGAACAGGTTGTGGAACCTCCATCCTTGGCAGTTTTTAAGACATGGGTAGACAAAGCCTTGGCTGGGATGATCTAGTTGGGGATGGTCCTGCTTTGAGTAGGAAGATGGATAGATGACTTCTGGAGGTCCCTTCCAAACCTAATTTTTAATGATCATATGAAGGACTCCATATAAGCAATACGAGGCCTTTTTGTAAATTGCATTTCTGTTAAAAAAAAAAAAAAAAAGTGAGTTCAAAGTCAGACATCGCTGCTTAGTTTAGGAAATTAAGTTCGAAAGTCAGGACTCAAATCAGAAGTCCTTGCCAATGAGAGTAATTCCCAATGCCATTGAGCTACTCCTGTAAGAGAATGAAGAATCAGGCACACAAATGTCTTATGCAGGCCATAAAATCCTGAAAGATTATTATTTTTACTCAGCCAATGAAAAAAATAAATGAAATGGTTGCACAGTTGGTTTGAAAGGGCTCTTTGCACTTTAACATGTACAATAATTGTCCAGTGGGCATGAACAGAGAAAAACAATTATATCATTGTAAGGGGAAAGAGTTTCACAGTTTTGCTTTCATTTGTCTGATTCTATTCCACGACAAGTAGAAATGAAACTAAGGCAATTTACCCAAAAATGGAGCAGAAGTGAATTCCTACCATTTAGCTTCATTGCCTGTGAGATAGGAAAGGACAGACAAAAGGGTTAAAGGGTCAACTGATATGTAGTGAGGAGCAGCAGGCCTATTGTAAAGGTGCAGAGACAACACAGGAAAGACAAAAATCAGTGCTGCATTTTAGAGACTGTGGGGGCTGTGTCTGTAAAAGTGTGTTAGATGCATTGCTCCAAAAGAGCCTGTGAAATCATAAAAAATGCTGCAAACATAAGGAAAATGAAAACCCACCCCCATTACTAACAGGAAAAGCTAAACTTATGGTCTAGGGCTCTAAACATCACACTTCTACTTTTCAAGGGCCCGGTCCAAAGACTACTGGGACTCTGGCGGGTTTCAGCTGGGCCTTCCATCAGGCTGTGAAAAAAATGAAAACAAAAATGACTGACTTTGCAGTATTTCGATTCATCACTGGGATTATCTACTACCAGTTTCATCAGCTTTGCATTATCTACTACCAGTTTCATCAGCTTTGCATGCTGCCTTAGGCTGTTTGGTTACGAGTTGGGATGGAACAGAGGAACCCAGAACAGAGTCCCACTTCTGCAATGATGTGCGCAGTGTAAACTTCTGGAGCTCCTTAGAGAGATTGCAGAGGAGGAAACAACACTCAGGACTCCAAGAGAAGACTACAGAATTTGAGTATGAAAAGAAATTATGGTTAAATAGTGAGGCATGTCAAATCAGGTGCTATTTAAACCCTAAATATGCCATTGTTAGTTATAGACAATGAATCAGGTACTCCAAACTTCAGCGTGAACCCAAATATTTAGATTTATAAAGGTTTAAGTACAAGAGGGTCCTTTTTTTTTTCAGGTTGCTGTCCCTGCACCTGAGTATCCCTGCAGGAAACCCTGTGCTATTAAACTAGGCTCTACGAGATCAACAGGTATGAATCTAATTGCATTATGATCTTTCTTGTTACAGCAGAAGATTAATAGTTTAGTTCTCCAAACAATTTTCTCTCTCACAGAGTTAATATTAAAAAAACCCAGAATCATATTTGTCACATGATAAAAGAATGATTTATTAGAGCAACTTTATGATAAAATTATATAAAATAACAATTTATTTCTTTAAAGACATCCACAATATCACCTCAGAACAAAATGTACAGATACTGCCAATAATCCAAACAAAATAAATTACCTTAAAAAAAAAATGGGGGTGGAAGAAGAGGAGGAGAGGGGAAACGATGGTGCGAGAAACTAATCAAAATTGTACACAAGATTTCAAGAAGAGGGTGCAGAAAGGAGAGACAGTCAAATCAATTCAAGTTATACAAATGTGTTTCAGCTTTACTCTCCTACAGCTTGGCTTGCATTTGTGTAGCATGCAAATGGAATGATCCAGTGAACAGTTTAGAACAGCAGAATCAGCAGCATAACAACAGCAGATAGTCAGATACACACAATTCAGCACAGGGCACATCAGAAGTGAACAGGGGGTTAAGTTATGTAATGATTTTGCAAAACGTTATTTGCTGAATTTCAAAAATATCTAACGTGATCTACAAAAAAAAAAAAGAAGAAAAAACAAGCATCTTGCACTTCAATATTTCTAATGATTCTATTTTTCAGTAAGCTGTTTGTAAACATTTGGTAAGGTTTTGTTTTTTATTAAAATATTCAAGGACTATACAGGCTTTATTTTCATTCAGAGCATGACCACAACATAATGTTAGTGTAGACACACTTGGATGCCTGCTCACAAAGCATTTCTACATTCTCTCAGGAATTTACATTCATTCCATCACAACAAAGTAACAAGAGAGTTTTACATCTGAAAACAATCTCAAAGAAAGCGTGGTTTTCAAGTAGAGTAAAAGAATGAGGCCTGGGATTTTCCAGATGCTAAGGACAGGAATCAAACGAACCCCATCAACATTCAGGAAAAAAAAATGAACATCTTCTAAAATCCCAGCCTAAATTATTTTTATTCAAATATATATAAAAAAAATATGAAAACAACATACAGCCAAAATAACTTCCATATAAGTGACACATCTGTCAAAATCACTGAAAGCTTGCCACCAACTGAAAGTCTAACCTACTGCCTGCTGAAGCCAATGAAGATCTTTCCATTGACTGTCAAGGCCATGAATCAATCACTAAATGCTTGAGATAGTCACATTAGGACTGGACATAGGCCTTTTTTTTTATTTTTTTTATAATCATATACAGTACCATTTAGAAGAGTGAACAACAGACAACGTTTTACAATTATGTGGCTTGCTCTTTGGCTTAACTGCAGCAGATAAATGTAAAGTGAGGTGCACTCTGTAATTCGTACCAAAAGCTACATTTCGTCATTGAAACAACTGCAAAGCAGGATTGCATTTAAAACACCTTGAAAAGTTTTGAATGTGAACTCTGCCGGGAAACAGGTATGTTTTATATATTGGTTCTGTCGCACTGAACAAGTGCTAAAGTGAAATAACATCAAATTGTGCTTCCTCCCGTGCGCGCACACCAAAATTAAAGTGTTTTCTATACTCATTGTTACATCTTTATTGCCAATCATTTTAAAAGGTATCATGTTGGATGAGTCTACCCACTTGGCATGAAGATACTGGTAGAGTACCTCAAACCAGAGCAAAGAGCAACACCCAAGCACCACTGAGCCAGGAAAGGAAAAACTGGAAAGTTTCAAGCGAAACTAAACAGAAGTGATTGTTCTATAAAGGATAACCTGTCAAGAAACAAAAACCACCAGAGCAGAGCCATGGACATGGGGATCAGTGTGGTAGAAAGTAAAAACAAATAAAACCAGATGCTGATGAGTGAAAAAGCAATGATCTGTCTAGAAGTAAAACTAATGATCCCTTGAGCTGCTAAGATCCTTCAATTCACAATAAGCTGGAGTTAGCACCTTACTGACTGAGAACCAAACTGAGAAGGCCCTGAAAACTAATGGATCCCATGTGTTAAGAGCCATACCAGCACTTACACAATCAGCCAAAGACAGAGCCAAGTATTTCAGAAGGAGACATCAGAATGAAAAGACAGCAACAACATAACAGGAAGTCAGAGAGATGCATGCAGGCCAAATTCTTTGTTATTCTGTCAAGTATGATTTACTTCATCCTCCTCCTTCTGAAGTCCAGCATACTTATCTGAATCCCTAGCCTCGCGGATGAGCTTTGCTCTCTGTTAGATAACTTGGTCACAGAACTGTGCTTTTTACCCTCAGTCAGCACTTGCAGAAGACACTAGAATGGACTGAATCCGCTTCTGCCAAAATGAGTGAAATACTCCAACTGGCTTCACTGGGAACAGAATCGTGCCCTTTGCTAATATTCACCATATGAGCTTCCCTGCTTATTCATTCATTCATTTATTTATTTATATATAGGTTTACAAATTTTTAGCAGAAAAGGCTCAGTTAACAAATCTATTCAGCTGGCCCACCCTGTCCTACCCCGCCCCCACCAATACCCAAAAGCAATTAAAGTGGGGAAGCCATTTCCACTATTAAAAATATACTGAGTGAGGGCATAATAGATTTTAGCCTGCTTACCTTCATCAGTAAATGTACTTTCCACAACTATGTGGACAGATTTTTTTTGCCCCAATTACCCGATTTTGTTGTTGTTGTTTATCAATCAGAATAGATGAATTAATAGATCCAGATTCCAGATTTCAAATTGGAAGCAAAAAGAAAAAAAAAAAGTAATCTGACAAAAGTCACCCTCCACCAAAAAACCCACCAAAACCAAATAAAGCCCCCTTTCAACCATTAGAACCACAGACTTTTAACCATTTAGAACTTCAGAATTCAACTGACAGATTGGTATGAAAAGCATTTTTTATGATATACTGCTCAGTGCTGCCACAAAATAATCCTTAAAAAAAAAAAAAACAAAAAAACAGACAGACCCATGCCACACTGTAACACCTGCTGCTTTACACTGTTGAATAGGTTCTCAAGAATACAACAAAAGGACGTGTATTCATGCATATCTGGAGACAAAAATCTTATGACAACACTAGTAATAAAGGCAGAGCTATATTTAAGCCATTATTTTGGAGTGCTGTAGTGTGAACACTTTATTCACAGCCATTATGTGATTACGTTTATTACATGAGCCATCAGAACTGATATTTTTCTTAGTAACTGGCTGATCACAGACAGCTTGCTCTTTAGCTAATTTCTGAGCGATGGGAGCTCAGTATGCAAGATTCCCCACTTTATTTTTTGTTTTTACTTTTTCAAAAAAAATGCCGTAATACAACACAGTTGTACTGGAATAATAAGACTCTGGCAAGCTCAACTGTAAAAAACTGACCTTCTTATATCTACATCTGTATACCTGAAGCTTTGTGCCTGAAGTATGTTCAGAAATTTTAACTGCATTAATAGTTTTGCATCCATAACATCATACTTAATCTTACACCTTCCCAATGCACAAAACCAAACCAAACCACCACCATCTTTTTTGGATCAAAAGCATGATGCAGATATGTTCAAAATGGTTCCTTTTTCTTTTGTTTTCTTTTTGCAAAATCACCAAAAACATTTTCCATACAACCAAAACAGAAACCAACTGTACTGCATCATCACACAGCAAGATATTCAAGTTGATTCCTACAGAACTGTAATGCACCGTTTCAATTAAAAAAAATGTAGTGTTGACCAAAAAAGGTATATATATTTTTCAAAGAGCTTCATTATAACCGATCAGAAACAACGCTATAAACAGGCTAATGCAAGAACACTTTAGAGCTTCAGCAGTAGTGAATGGAGGATATACAAAGCCTGTTATTTTTATGGCACGTCAGAAGAACTGAAGTGAGTTGCTTTCTCAAAATCATAGCTTGCCTCTATGCTGAATATGTGCTGCTCCACAGTGCTAGTCTTGATTAAAAGGCATACACAGACTTGCCATTCACCCACACAGCATAGATCTTTTTTTTTGTGCAACGTGTTAGCAATCTAAACTGCTCCACACAAAAACTGTCCACAACCACTCGTACACAATACTAACGCCACAGTAAATTACAATAGGACTGCAATACAAAATAGTGTGTCAGATCACATATTTCTTTCCATCTGAAATGAAGTTAGAATCCTGCAAGCTAGAAGATGCACAGTTCGATTTCTGAGTGTAGTTTCTCATCTGAACTGGGGACAAAGTCTCCAGCGTAGACCCAGCCATGTTAACAGTCCTGACCAGAGGAGCACTAGATTGTTTAGCAGCAGAGGATGCTTTGTTATTTGCAACCACGTCCAAGTTCCCAGTGGGATCAATGATTGCATTTATAACTGTGGAAAAGGGAAAAGAGAGAGAAAGAGATTAGCAACATTCAGGAAATTTTTTAAAAAGACAAAATTCTCACTTTCAAAACTAGGTAATTCTTATTTAGCCACAGCACTCCATTTTCTGTATAATTAACCCTGGACCAAATGGAAAATGGGACAAGAAAGTAGGTGAGCACCGATAAAGATTTTTTTGGGCTGATACCAATTACCAGTATGCAGCCCAGCAGCTTAGAGATCAATGTCCAGCTGGTAAATCTGCTGTGGGGAAGGGGTATGGGGAGCAGATCGAGGCCCCTGTGGTGAGGGAGGGAGTGAGGCTGGGGCTGGGATAGGTGCTGCCCAACTGGGGCAGGGAAGGGCACGGGACACAGCTGGCAGCATGTTCGGGGGCACAGGAGGGCGTTTCCCACCACTGTGTGTGCCCTCAGGGGCGGTACGGGTGGCATATGCCCCCTGGATCTGTGTGCAGGGGAAGAGCGGGCTGCTATTGCACACTCATGCGCGCTCTGCACTTCTCCCAGTGGCCAAGCTTGGGCCAGGTGGGTGGCAGCGGTGGCACTGGGAGGGGGCCTACGGAGGTGGCTCTAGCCCCCCCACCCGTAGCCCCCCTCCCAGCGCCACTGCCATCTGTCCTACTTGGCCCAAGCACAGCCACTGGGAAGTTCCCAGTGCAGCTCCTGAGCTCCAGCCTGCAGCAAGCAGCCCACCCTTGCCCTGCACACAGATCCGGGGGGCACATGCCCCCCCATGTGTTTCCCTGGGGTGCACAAAGCAGCAGGATCCACACCTCCCAGATAAGCCACCAGCTCCACTACTTCCCCCCACTCCACCCATAGCTGGGCAGCACCTGCCCCAGCCCCACTCCCTCCCTCACCACAAGGGTCTTCATCTGCTGTCCCCAGGCCTCTTTCCCTCTAAAGACTTACCAGCCAGGAACTGCTCTCTAAGTTGTTGGGCTGCAGGCCTGGCTGTGTGCATGCACAGTGCATTTAATCGGCAGCATTATCGGCCACATCAGCCAAAAAAAAGCTGATTCCCAATAATGTCAATTTTTCTTTTATCAGTGAACCTCTACAAGAAAGTGCAAGCGTCCAACCATTCATCAATCAAGAGATTTTTACATGTTCTTGTTATGTCTCCAGTCAAGATTATGTTTGTATCTCTACAGCATGGATTTTTATATATACAATTCAAGCCAACACAAACGCTTGCTTAACACTCCAAGATATGGCAAATTGCTTGAAGTGTTGCCAACCATTTGCCTATTTCAAAGATGAGAAGCTTTTTTTTACTCCATGTTGTAGTGAAATTGCAACAGACCTGAATAAAATGTTTCCGCAGCAATCATGTCCAACTACCAGAAATCAGCAATTTTCTCTTTACATTTGAAGTAAGGGAAAAAAATCCCACCACTTAATCTGTACATACACACACAAACATGTACACACTCTGAATAAGACTACTTTACATTTAGAAAGTTTAAACTGACAAACCAACCAATAAACCTTGTTAAAGGATTTTAGAATATTCTAGTAAAAGTCAATTACATATGAGATACCAACTGAGAACACTGTAAATTACCAACCTTCAAGTTGTTTCTGAACTCTTCTTAACTCCTTTAGAATAGAACTGATTTCCTAGACATGAAAGAAGCCAAGAAGATCAGTTAATTAACCAAATATTCATTTCACTCAGGCAACAAGTCTACATGTAATACTTAACCTTTTTTACCTTTTTCTAATGAAGTAAATTCAAACTCAGTTATTTTATTATCAAACAACAATAAAATTTGTATCTATGTATGAAGGCTTGTTTGGGTTTGGGCTACCATACTTTGCTAAATGTTACCAGGCTGCTCAGACAAATGTTAAGAGTTATTTTATTTGGGATTTCAGCTGCTGGCCAGGCATATAGATCCCAGTCATACAAAGGGGTTGGCAAGTACAGACACTTTGATCCTGCTCTTAAAGATGTACACGCATCTTTAAGCGCGAATAGTTTCTCTGAATCATCTGAACTATTTACATGCTTAACATTAAGCTTATGCTTAAGGCTTCACATTATTCCTGTGGGGAATCCCATTAAGTGAAACTAGGTGTCTCTGTCACAGGCACCCAATCTCTATAGAAGAAGAGAACATGATGGTAAAAGCTTATGTCCCACCTGCATCAAGGATAACTAACAGTCGCACCTTAAAACAGAAGAAGGAAAAAGTTCAAGGTACACATTTGGACTAACGATCCAGGAAAGTCATTTGGTTGACTTCAAAGCTCACCACTTTTGTTTCTTATGAATGCCTTTCCCAACTGTGATCATGTGCCACTTACGAGGTGTTGAGATGAAGAACTGAGACAAAAAAGTGTAAGAGGCTCTGGCACTGAAACACCATGAAAATTTGTTAAGATAAAGGCATGCATCTGTTTCAAGAATCCCTAATTCCATAGGATTGTGCTATGCAAGCCTCTCAGCCCCTTATTTTCTTGTTAAACCCTTTACCTTGTTTGAGGTCTTTAAAATTGGCACTTCATTTTCAGAGTTAATTTTGGCCTCCATCTCCTCCCAGGTCCTTTCAGAGTTCTGAAAGAGAATTCTGAAGCGCACAAGATCATACGTTTTGTGACAACGCCAGTAAAGCAAGCCATGTGTACAGTATCAAGCAGACACAAAACACAGCCAAGGGGCCCAGTAGATGTACCTTCCTCTTGACTGCAACTCAGAAACAACCCCAAACCATTTCCCACCTGATGGCTGTTCTATGGACTGACAATCTGACCCCAAGAAGGCATCCCAAAATGCATTCTTCATGATCTGCACTCTTGATGAAATTGGAACAGGGGACAGTACATTGAATGGAGTGGAGAATGTACTCCCCTCTTTCTACAGGGGAGACTTCTTTAAAGCAAAGTTAAGATGTACCACTGGAGGCAGCCCACACTTAGAAGTGTCATCAGTTGTCCAGGACTAAGTTGTCAAGTCACGTACAGAAAAGCGTGTGGCTTTTTGCCAACCTCCTCAGGCAGCATTATAGGCAGCCAGATTAGGACTTTGGTAATTAAGGCACAGACTGTTTTACAGGACAAATCGATTGAGAGTGGAAAGTTAATGGCCATATTTCTAGTTCTACTCCCTGTGCTGTTCCCTTTCTGTATGCAGACAACCGCACCTCCGCTTCTAACACTCACTCCACAGCACACATACATTTCAAATCCAAGGTGAAATACTTACTTCATTTTTTCAGCCAGGTTTTCTGTATTTTCACGGATTGCATGGGATAATTGCGACACTGGGTTCAACATGAGGTTGTCAAAGATGACCTAAACGTAAACAGATGAGACTGAAAAAATATCCTCCAAAGTTACTGTTTTTGTATTCCAGTTTTGACAAATTATTCTATTTAGACAAAACATAATTCCAAGGGAGGCTTTATCTATATTTAAAGTTCAAAGGGAGATGAGGGAGAATACAGCTTTGCTGTAGCACTTCCCTGAGAGGATTAGCACTAATCTGCTAAGATTTTATTTTAAGGAGTCAAGGAACAGAGGCCTGCAGAATTGTTTCTAGGTTCAGAACTGGGTAAGCATCTCTTTTTCTAAAACCAAAGACCTCTCATGCTTTTAAAAGGCCAAAACAAGCAACTAAAAACCATACACAAAACAGTTTACAGCTTTACTGTAAATCAAATCCAAGTTGGTTTTCTGAGACCAAAGCTGTTAAAGTAATGCTACAACCTTATGTTAGGAAACAAGTATGTCTGGTTACCACCCAGTATTCATGGTCTCAGTAAGAAACGCTTCATATTCTTGTTACATCAGCCTATGCCATCTACATTCACAGCACATCTAGCCAGAAGACTACAAGAAGCATGTTATATATCACTGGTTCCCATGTATTTGGGGGCAACAGTTCAAGCAAATGACCTCAGATTAGTCTAGGGTCGGGTATTTGATTGATCAAATAACATTTGGTCAATTGACCAGTTAAACACTGATCAAAAATTGTAAAAAATTGCCAATAGGTCCACATAATACACAGGAAACACACAAATTGTCCATTATGAAATGTGGCAAAAAAATCCAATTAAAAGTCATACTTCTGTAAAGAAAAATCCAAAAAAAAAATGTAGTTTGTTTTGTAAATTGCTATGATCTTTGACCAGTCAAAATTATGCAGTCAACTGACAATACCTGACCAGTCAATTGACTGGCTTGCCAACCCTAGATAAGTCTGCAACCAGCATGTCCCATTCACACTGTGTTTTACCCCTCAAGGAAGCACCGCTGGGGACAGGACATGGAGTAATGTTTCACTGAAGACTGGAATGAAAACAGATGGGACTGGGATGCTCTGTTGGGAGCAGCAGAACACACCAGATTAGCCCAAAAGCTAGGTAGGAAGGGCCGGATTCTGCTGTCCCTTACTGGTACCTTGGTCCATCAGCAGTTTCAGTTTGGCAGCAAACCCAAAATCTCAAGCCACAAACAGTAACTGGGACCAAACCATTACCAGGGCCAAGACTTCCAAAAGTGATTAACTTATTGTGGGTACTGAGTCTGAGGCGTTTTGAAAGAGAAAGGCCCAGTTTTCACATAGCACTGAAAAGGAGGCCTCTCTAGATGGCGTTATGTTGGCACCCAAAAATGAGACACCACAATCAGCAATAAGTATTAAAAATCTCACTCCAGAGCTTCCTAGGTTTTCCTAGCAGAATTCCACACGAGACGAACGTTTACGCAGCCTCCTCCCATGGTCAAAGTAGCAAGGATTGAGGGATTTTTTTTTGCCTTCCTCTGTACTGTGGGACATGGTTCTCTTCCTAAGATCCTCTAAGCCAGGGGTTCTCAGACTTTGAGATGCTGTGAGCCTCTGGCAACCAATCAATGAGCCAGGGGTGGGGGCTGCCTGCGCACCCACACAGCAGCGAAAGTGGGTGGCACGCGCAGTTGCTCGCAACCCACAGTTTGAGAACCCCATCTCTAAGCACATCCCGAAAACCACTTACTTCTCTATCAGTGCAGCAGCAGGACTCTAGCCATGCTGTGTCCCCTGCTTTTATTGATGGCATGTTGTACGGCATTCTTGGTGATGCTGGTTTTGGCCCGTGAAGTTGTGTGTGGAAGTGGTGATCTGGAGCAGCGTTTCTCAACCCACGGGTCTCAACCCAGAAGTGGGTCCAAAGAATATACGAAAGGGCTGTGAACAAACTTTAAAAATGGATTCTCCTTTAAAGGAGAAAAATGTGGGAAACTGTGGCTTTGCCCTTCCAGACTGGCAGAGTTCCAGCCTGCAAGGGTCTGTTTAGGGGCCCCCATGTCCCACACACAACCCCCGCCCCACTCTATACACCCACCCCCTGCCCCAACAAACTAGGGATCTGAGGCCTGGTGTGGGCGCAGTGGGTCGGGAGCGAGGGGCACTGGGTCGGGACTAGCCATTGATGTTTACAAATGGGTCTTGGTACAAAAAAGGCTGAGAACCACTTATCTGGAGGAATGCTCGTGTAAAAAGCTGTTTGCAAGTGCTTGGAACTGAACTCAATAGCTCGGGAGGCTCCTTCGAGTCCTATATTCCCTGCATAAGGGATTATTTTAATCATATTTCTATGGCTACAAAAGGTCAGGGGCTCTAGAGTGGTTGAGTTCTTTGAATTACTTCTTCTGGCAGGTTAAAAAACACAGATACATAGGCTGAAACCTCAGTATTATTATTTGCCATCTTGTAATTAAAGCAGAAAACCCTGCCTCCTCTCGATTTCTTGTCCTCGTTTTTCTTGAAGGATCCTCTTCTCTGTTATCATTCATGTTTTGATCAAAATCCTTGAGTTCCACTGACCCCGGAGGCACCTTCTGGTAGTTCAGACTTGCTTCTGGAATGTGCTGCACCAGCTTGAAAATAATAAGCAATAATAAGCAATGAATCAGTCAAAGTTACCCACCGCATAGATTTAAAAGGGGAAAAAAGCCCCACAAGATGGGCAAAGAGATGGTTGCTGAAGGCACTGCAGATTAAGAAAAGCCCCAAAAGACAGCTGCCCAGCTCCAACCCTTCCGAAGCAGGAATGGGTTCTGAAGCAAGTCACCTAGGCCTTAATATAACGAACAGTTGCACATGCCTGGGAGTTTCCCATGGGAAAAAAAAAATAATAATAATAAAAAAAAAATTACAGGATTTGCAATACCAGGGCTTAAAAGCAAAATGTGTGCCTATTATGAATTCAGGACAGAACTAAAAAATAATAATTCCCTAGTCAGACCTGTTCACAATGTCTATTTTACACTTTACTAGGTCATGCTCTGAAAGATTAAATGCAACCTTAAAAATAGCATTTAAGTTAAGCTGAAGCTATCTGAAGCAATATATGGAAAAGGCAAAATTAAAGCAATAAAATAATTGATAAATGTTTAACAATAGAATGAATAAAAGTAAAAAGAAGGCACACACATATGCACAGACACACACACAAGACAACTACTCTGTTAAGTTAAAATGGATCAAGCTACTTAGACAAACTTTGAGACAGTGAAGAGAAAAACAGCACTGTTAAAAAGAAACAGCAATACAAAAGAATGGGATGGAAAATTGCACCTGAAATGGATATGCCGGCCGTAAAGATCTACGAGCAATCTGTGTTAAAACAGAAACAAACAGGACAAAGAAATCAATGCTGACAGAATGACTTTGATAGCAATCATCCAAGAAAGCACGTGTACAGTATCAACCAGAGCAGGTGGCATTCCAAAGGAGCATTCCAGGGGATGCATGTTAAAATGTGCCAACATGCGTCCATGGGAAGTCCTAGCATAACAACTTGCATAGTAGCATACTGAAAATGTATTCACCAACCAACTCCTCAGAGATGGTTTTTTTGACCATTCTGCAATTACATCTAAAAGAAATGGATGACACTAAAATGGACTATCCTTGATTGAAGTCAACACTCTGGGCAGCAGAGAACATGGACTCTAAACAGTGCCTTTGGCTTTTGGGTGGGCATAGCATACAGCTTGCGAGAATGATATTAAAAGAAATGGGGAAGCTTAAGCCTTGGGTAGTATTCAAATACTTCCATTGCAAGGCATGGGTTATAAACTAGCCAAAAGGAATGAGATAAGAAAAAAAGTGCTACTGTGCATCAGACCAATGGTCTTTCTAGCCCAGTATCTTTTCTCCAACAAGTAGTAGAAGCTTTAGATCAAGATATGAATGGGGCCTGCCTAGAGTGATCCATCCCATCATACCCTTCTGGGCATTAGCCATCATTGGTTTAGGGATGTCAAAGGATAACTATTCTATTTAATAGCTCCCAAAGGACTTGCCATCCATGACTGTTTCATGCAAGGTGAAGCGTACACAACATTCAAGATATTACATTTCTGTAGATTAAAACTGAACAACACAGGGCTGAACTTTATTAGGAGTCTGAAGGCGTACAGTGCCTTATGCTGGCAGAGGTAGTGGCAAGGGCATTAGAACAGTAGAAATGATCAGTTCAGTGATAACGAGCTCTTTGGAACCATCACAGCATAAATCATGTCAATGTCTAGGGACCTAGAACCCCCAGATGCATAAACTGGATTAATTCTCAAGCACTGTGCTCTGCCATTTCCCTATCCACTTGCCTATATGATGCCAATTAGTATCTTTTAGCAGCAGTAGGCAGCCTTTTAAGGCTGAGAACAGGACTGAGGATAGGCTGGCAGGTGCACAGAGGTGCTGCTTTTCCCTGTGCCTGCTGTCACCACCTCAACACAGGGAGAGCACCACTGTTGCCATTACTTCCTTGCATGGGTGCAAGGAAACCACCTACCATTGCTGCTCTCCCCTATACCCACTGCTGCTGTTTTTCCCTATGCTAGCAATGGGAAAGCAACTGCTGCCAAAGCCCCTGCTGCCCGATTACACCAAAGCCCCATGTCCATGGGCAGGATCAAAAGGCTCTGCAGGCTGGATGCAACCTGCGGGCCATAGGTTACCAACCCTTGCCTTTGTATAAGCCAGTGGGTTCCTTGTGGTACAATTCAATTTCTGCACACATTTACTACCCATGTCCTTTCTCAAGCAGATTTCTGACACACTTAATACTGCCTTGCTTATCAAAGTGTCTCTGCCCCAGTCTGCTCCTTCACATGTAGCATTTAATATGAAGCTGCTTTATAAATACTTCCTGATTAACATTGCTTGGCATCCCTCTCTTGTGAACTTTGGACATCTCTTATTTGCTTTTCTTGCATTAAGCTAAAATAATCATTTCAGCAGGGATTTAGCAGCACATGAAGCTTGCTCAACACCCCCTTCCCACCTCTCAAGGCATGAGCCTATTACTTTTAATCCAATTTCCTACAGATATTATGCACTTTGATTAAATCCCACCTGAGTCTGCATATAGTGCTCCTAAGTAATGTAAAGCAAAGATCAAGCCATTCAGCATTAATGGCTTCCTCAACCTTGCAGTGAAGTCACTGGAAAATCCCACTGATTTACTCTGTTTCCCCACTAATGTAGCTTGGCTCCACCTACATTTGTAATAGCTGGCCTTCCAATATGATTAGCTAGCCAGCTGCTGACATTGTTGTGAATGTTGTACCATCTAAACTCATTTGGAGTGAGTCAAAAGTCTTTAAAAGGGTTTTAGTTGACTCCTGCTTGCACTCTCTAGAACTGACAAGAGCAGGTTAAAAAAATAACAGGAGGGGTTTGTAAAAAATTCCATCCTTCCTTTTTCTTGGGAAAAACTTGTTTAGCTTCCAGTGTTGATTGGGGGAAAGAGAAAGAAGAACTACTGATCTAGCTAGCAAGACATTAGGGGGAAATATTTCTAATATGATAAAGGCTCCAGAGTAAGACACCCTCTCACTTGCACCTCACTTCTTAAAGGCTGGCTTTCAGCAAGGCACCAGGGATCTTTGTCTCGTGGGCCCCCTTCAAAACTGTTCCATTTGACCAAGTTTCAAAAACATGAATGAAAACCTTGGATCACACAAGATGTCTGCTAAGCACAGCCACTGCATCAATGGGCTTTTTGGTTCTATTCCTCCCCCCATCTACCTCACAGTTGTCTTTGATTTCATCGCAGGGAACTTGTCTGTCAAGCATCTCAGCAAAGTGCCCCACCTCTTACTATTACCATGTAAATAAAAACAGGCATGTGCCTCCCTAATGTCAGGAAGTGGGTTTTATCCATTACTCACAGGCATTAAAAGATTTCAGTTGAAACTGGGAAGTAAATGGTACATTTATTGCTTGGCTGCTTAAAAAAAAAAGTTCTACAGGTGCAGCCCTCTTATTCAAGTAGAGCAATAAAGAGGTCTTTATCTTGCACCCCGAGGGTATTGTGAAACAACTGAAGTTTGCACGCAAGAGATGGCAGCTCAGGCTGCACTGAGAAAATACCCACTGCTTACAAGTTGGGTCTGGTTTGACTGCAAGTGCAGACAGTACTAACTGTACCTTGTTTCAGGCTAAACTCTGTCATGAGCCTGCCAGAGTAAATGCAATGTGTCCTTCCATTGGGGCATCTAGGTACTACTCTCATTCAAGACATAATTTTTCCTACCTCTTTGAACCTGTTTTATAAAATGCATAAAATTAGATGCCCCATAGTCAGGCTTCCAATAACACTAGTATTCAAATCCCCACTTGCTTGTAATATAGACGGGTGCACTTCTGACTCATGTTGGCTAATACAAATCAGCTAACTCAGGTTAAAGCAGCAATGAAGACAAGATTTCGATTTCAATTCAGGTTAGTAAATGGAGCCTATAGAGGAGTGTGGGGTTGACCTTTAGCTGCCAAACCAAACTGACCCCTTGGCTGTCCTGGTTTTCACTACTTATTTAATCCTAATCAGTTCACCTGAGTTAAGAACATGCCCTCTTTTTTTTTTTTGGACAGTGTGGACCCGCCACTAGCAAGAATACAGCAGGCCTTGGTTTAAAATGTAAAAATATCAGTACATACCAGCATATACCATGATCCCTAATTTTTAAGGAAAGAGAAGCCAATCTGAAAGGGAACTTCCAGAGCTGGTGGGATAGGGGGCCTATGAAATCAGCAGAGAAGAGTCAAATCCCTTTTAAAGGGAATGAGCTATAAGGCCAGTCTTGCTTTAGATAAATTATTCAGCCTACTGCCTTTCGGTAGGAGAGGAGTCCTACCTGGGCAAAACTGTATGGACACAGAGAAGGAGTTACTTAAACATTTGCAAAGTACTTGGAAACATTTGGAGGAGTGGTGCTGTAGAATAAGGCTGTCAAATGTACTGCCTCTGAGCCAAATCCAGCCCAGAGCACTGTGTTGTCTAGCCTCCCAGAACAGCTGGGCATTTGGGGGTAAGAGGTGACTGATAGCTGCATTATTCCCCATAGGCCACCACTGTCACATCCAGATCCAGCCCACAAGGATGGGTGATACCCCTGCTGTAGATGTACAAAATGAGATACCTGCTGCTAAGAAAAAGCACATATTGTAAACAGCCAGAGTGCTTACTGCCAACACCTTTGTTCTAGGCATATTAAGAGGAAGAATTCTCTTTCCCTCTCCCCCTAAGTCAATGCCCTACGGTTCAGTGAGACTACAGAGACAGAAGGCCACTAAGCCAAGCTCATACCACCCAGAAACCAAACCCTACATGAAAGTCATCACCCCACCGCCCAGAAACCTATCCCCTACATCTGCTAATCCGAAAAGATTCCCAGACCAAGGCCTGAGTAGGAGGCTTTAGGTACTTGAGAAGCATACTCCTTTACCCTTCAACCAAAAGACTGTGCTTTTTGCTGAACATTAAAATTAGGCCGTTGTTTTCCCATGACTGAGTGAATCTGCCACAATCTGCCAGGGAACTGCGAGCTTTGAGCCAAGCCAAGGAAAAATTCTTGCTCCTCAGTGCAAACTGGCCCGGGCAGAGAGAAGCCAGGACAAAACAAACGTGCAATAAATCAACAGTGTTCTTTTGCTGTCCCCTCTTTCCTCCCCACCCCAGTGCCTGGCATTGTAGCCCCTGGACTCATCACACAAATGTCCCCATCACTCCCTTAATTTTGTGGCTGACATTTTTGCCCTTTCAGCTCTCTTACCTCTTCCCTCGCGGATATGGTAGAAGCAGGGGTGTTGGGCACTGAACTGTGGGAGGTACTCGGTCCAGTTCCTGAAGAGCTCTGAGAATCCCCGTCTCCAGCGACATCATGAATCTCTCTAGCAAGGATGGCTACATCTTTCACCAAGGTTTGGCTTAATCTGTAGCACACAGCATAGCACAATCAGAGCCATTAGACAGCACTGTCTCTTCCAAAGAACTTTATATGAACCTGCTGAGAGTCACTAGTGTATGGTGGCAGCTACAAATGATTCTTTATTGGACCAAAAATGTGAAAGCTATACAAATGACATCTCTTTGCTGGGGCTACAATGAGCTTTGGGTCTCACTCCAAGGCAGAACAGACACTTTTGGCACTGCTGCCATCTCTTGGGTGCTCTGAGAAGCACTACCCAGCAAGACATGCTAAGGCAGGGCTGGGCAATTATTTTGACTCGAGGGCCACTTAGGAATCTGGGTGAGCTGTTGCAGACAGGGGCAGCGGCTGTATTTTGCCCACCCCTGTGCTAAGGGGAGGCGCCAAGTTACTCAGCACACCCAAGACCACTTTCAGTTCTTGCGATGGCCTCCTCCGAATCCTAGCATCTGGTAAAAGGAAGTCAGCAATCATCTGGTGGCTCTCAAGTAGTGGACTTTCCACTGCCGGGTACCAAGGTTCTCAGCAGAGGCAGCTCACAGACACCTGGGCCCTAGAGCAAGGGTGGGCAATTATTTCCGGCAGAGGGCCACTTACTGAATTTTGGCAAGCCATCGAGGGCTGCATGACAGGCAGCCGGGGCAGATAAATATTAATTTTCTAAATTTTTTCGGGGCCCTGCTGGCTGGATAGAATGGCCTGGCAGGCCACATCTGGCCCACAGGCTGAATTTTGCCCGCTCCTGCTCTAGAGTGAAGGGGATTCAAAACCATAATGTTTTCAAAGGAGGCCCATCCTACTAGCTCTATGTAACACCAGGAAATGCTCAGTTATATTGATAACCAATAAATAAAGGGCTTTATTTTAGAATCATGATCAGCCTTAAGGTTTGCAAATGAACTCCTTTATACTTTAAAAACCATGCATATGAAAATGGGAGACTGACAAAAACTTAGTGCAAAAAATATTTTCAAATGTTCTTCTGAGATTTCAATGACTTCAAAACCTGAAACGTCCTTCCCCTCGCCCTGTGTGAAGAACCAGACTCCCCAGAACAATGGTAAACTTCTCAAATCTCCCACAGGTAAATACTGTTCTTGTGTAGGAACACTCATATAAAGCAAAACTGAACAAGATGAAAGAAGTAAAAGGCCTGATAACAAACTAAGCCTTTAAACTTTCAAGAGTGATTAGCGATTTAGGATCCTGAAGCAGACGTTTTAGAAGGACCTGATTTTCCAGAACACAGGGCCCCTGGGAAGCTCCAGTTAGCACCTAAGAATGAGGACACCCAACCTCACTGACTTTTCAAAGCTTGCTTTAGATTCCAAAAATTATGTCTAACAATTGTATGTATTACCAACACAGCTTTAAAACAGCTGATGTTATTTTTTTTTTTAATCTTGACAGTATTCCCTCAAAAAAAACAAACCTCTCCCCTCACTGGTTACTTTCATTTTAATGTTTTGTGTTTTTTTTTGACTAGTCAGGCAATGGAATAAAATCATGAGGCCACCAAAATATTTTGAAGGAACTTCCTCCGAAACTAGTTGTATATTTACACTAATTAAAATAATACTTAGATGAGATGCATGTCTAACAAAGCAACTGCACTTGTCCATTTCTGAAACAGTTGCGATGGGATGCATCAATTATGTGATTACGCTCATTGTAAACAAGGGGAATTTTTTCTTTTAACGCTTGCTGACAAGTTTAAACCACTCCCAGTTAATTCAGGAGCAGCAGCGGAAATCAGAGCTGCAATTATGAGCCAGACTACTTGACCGAGTTCTCCTGAAAGTGTTCAATGTGCCGTGCCAGACAAATCTGATGCAACCTCTTATTTATAGCTTTTGCAATCTAAAGTGCTTTCTCTCTCTCCTAAGAAATCTTGCTATGAAGCAACAAGTCAATTTTTTCTCCTTTCATCAAACAGCACAGGGGACATAAAATGCTGTAAACTTTAAATTGAGTTGAAATTATTTATAAACATCACTTATTAAAGGAAAAATCCCTGCAGACAAGTGGTACAGAGAGTACAGATAACATAGGAAGACTGATTGCAGGCCACAGGACTCCTAAACTAAAAGTATTTAACCCATGGCAGCCAAAATCTAATTTCTACACAGTAGAACCTGGATACTTTTAGGTTCCTTCCACTCCCCTGTGAAGATGAGGGTTCGCAAAGGATCTGAATACAGGGCTGCAGCTAACACCTGCAGGGGACTGACAAAGTGGCCCAGCTGCTTACTACAGCAGATTGCAAACCATCTGGATATGAATGATCTGAGTTCTACTGTGTTTCTGGAAAACTAGCACTTTTTAAATAATTTTTTATAAGGCTAGAAAGCTAGCAATTTTATAATCCAGTTGTGCAGTATCACTCCTAGACAAGCAGTGCACTGCCAGGCATTTCCAAGTTACAAGAGCTCATTATATAATGGCCACCATGGCTCCAGAACCTACTTCATACAAGCTCTCAGTGGCTTCAAAGTCTGCTTATTTAAATGTGATTTAAGAAAAGGAAAGAAATTTGTTTGAGTGGTCAGAGCAAAGGCCTAAGATCAAAATTCTTGGTTCTATTCCCAGATCTGCCCAGACGGTGAATTTGAGGCATATCCCCATTATCTTTGTATAACATCCGATAAGAAGAGGCCACCAATATCACTTACCTACCTTACAAGTACTGTAAGGCTTAATTCCTGTAAATCTCAATTTATATATTTGTATTTTTAAATGCTTCTATGTAAAGGGGGGGAGGGGGGAGATCAGATGAGCAGGAATCAGGTGAAAAGTTATTCTCCAACCACATTCATTCCTGTAATGCTGATAATCCCGCTGCTCTTTCCCGTCTGGTTCAAACACCCAGGTAACCCAACAGACTTTCATAGACGTTAGGGCTGGAAGGGACCTCGGGAGATCATCGAGTCCAGCCCCCCGCCCGAAGGGCAGTCAGTCAGCTGGGGTCATAAGATCCCAGCAAGATAAGCATCCAATCTGCTCCTGAATGTGTTCAATGTAGGTGCTTGAACCACCTCCGATGGTATGTTCAATGTAGGTAACTTGCATTTTGACAGCGGCTTGACGCATCACATTCCAGCTCACCTGGCGATTTCCGCTATCTCTGCTGTTTGCGCAATGAAGTTGTAGGGGTCAGCTTCATCAAAGTCTTCATCATCATCCGTTTCTCTCCCACTGTGCTTCTGCCGGCTTAGCCCAGAACCACGTGTCCGCGGCGTCTGGGTAGCTGTTGAAGTATGGGAGCGTTTGTGTTTAGGGGAGCTGTGGTTTGAGCCATACTCCTCCTCGGAAGTAGAAGTGTAATCTGAGCCCTGCAGTCTCCTCCTTGAAGCTTATAAGAAATGAATTGGTTTCAGATGAAGAAAAGTAGTAGGACTAACTACGAAGAGCAACACAAAAAGTAATATAACCTAGCCCAAGAATGTGAGAAGAGGTCTGGAGAGTTTCTGTGCATCTTTTTTTGTTCAAGGAAAGGTTGGCCAGAGTTTTTTTTAGAACCAACTGTTCACACTTTTTAATGGCTTTGCCGAAACGCTGCAAATTTGAAGCTAAAAAATTCCAGTGGAAAAGTGTACCGTCTGCATTAACAACAGCAGGCATAAAGATTTTGGGTGGCCTCATTTCCTATACGCAGAAACTCCATATAAATTTGTTAGATTCCTAGAAATCTCCCACAAAAACCTTTTCTACAGAGAGCCCAATTTTCAAGTGTACTAAGCATCTTAGAGGAGAGCTGGCAGGAAAAATAAAAAGTGAGATTTTTGTGGTGCTTAGTCGCATTTTGTGAAAATGTGCATCTATTTCCATTCCGTTTTACCATTCTTTAATAGGATTTCAAATTCCTTGCTGAAGTATTAAAAGGAACGCTTAATACTAGCCCCAAGGTCCTTAAAGTGAAGAGAAAAACCTCTCTTCATTCTAAGAGATTTTGAAGCAAGTAGTTCAGACTCCAAATACCTATTTTAGGTATCTAAGTATGATGTTGGTCAGATGCCTTCCTTTGAAAACTGGGCTCCCAGGATTTGTTTGATTGTTCATATTCTATTACAATAGTTGTTAACAACAATTTCTTCCTTTTTTACATGCTGGTGTGAGGATCCATAGAACACAAAAGCAGCCAGTGTATTTAAAACGACAAAGTGTGATCTGAATTCATTTAAAAGCTTCACTATGTTACCAACATTGAAACACCACACCACTGCATTCTAATAAAGCCAACACCACTGCAATGATATAGCTTATGTAGTTTAAATGAAAGCATTATATTTGCCATACAAAATATGGATAGTAACTACAAACACACAGTTACTATTTAACTAAGAATGCTTCCAAAACAAATGACTACCTTGATTCCAGCCCTCTAATCAGGAGCAAATTTAACAGAAAAAAAAAATCAATCTGCTCACAATTCAAATTCAAGGAATTAAAAAAAAAAAGTCACTAAACTTGAGAATCAAAGTGTTATTTTTGCATTCCCGATTCTCCTTTCACCTGTATCAGCGTAAATCAGAAATTTGTCTACTGACATTATTGGACTTATGCTGCATAAATCCAATGCAAAAAAAATATATCTGGCCTCATGCTTTTAGAATATATGCTTGAAGTTATGTTGACAATCTCCTGAAAACTCATTTACAGTGGTTTTAAGATGGCCTAGCAATAATCTGGCATCTTATGTCTTGTGGTCATCCATCTCACTCTGTTTCTCTGTTGGTAAGATTAATTTTCCTATGGGAATGGCTGGAAATAATCTTTGTTAGCTAAGCATTTTAAGACATCCTTGAGCAAGTCTGCTTCATCCATTTTGCCACCTTGTGTCAAAGCCCATTGAATTTAAATTGTTATTGTATCACAGTAAAAATGCCTTGACAACATAACATTTAAGCCTATATAAGTTTCTTTTTTAGTCCTAGAATCAATACTGGCTGTTCATTCACAACAAATACATCATTAGTACAAAAAAACATATTAAGCACTATGTACAGCACTATACAACCCCAGTCTATGTAGAACTTGTGCAAGGTCCAGAAGCCTATCAAAGAATTAGAAAGTTAAAATTTTAGAGTAATTAATTTAAAGGAAAGAATTAGAATTATCCACCATAATTAAAACACAGGAAAAGTTATTAGTATTTTGCTAAAAAGCAATGGAAACTAAAAACCAATTCATTTAGCACAAGTGGCGGTCAACAATTTTGTTTTTTTCCTTTTTTTTTTTTTTTTTTATTATATCTGAAGTCTGTGATCCAATGTAAGGATAGTATCTATCTGCTATTTAGAGAACTACAATGATTTTACATTGCTCTGGATTTGTCAATGTTCTAACCAAAGAGAATGCAACTAGCGGCACCCTCTCAGAAAATGCAGGGGGAAATGCCATGTATATTCTCTTGTTCAGACTCTGCATTGACAGACTTGCATGAAAGGCGTAAAAAACCCCCTCCATAAGATAAAAGGGAAGTTTGATAAGCTAAAGAGTAAAAATTAAAAACAATCAGCATTGTATAAAACATTTCTAGCATGCAATGCAGAGTATAGATGTCACTAAAAGGACAAATAATAACTTAATTTACAAAAAAAAGGTTAAAATGCCACTTACCAAGAACTCTAAGGTCCTTTGACACAAGTTATGAAAACAGATTGGCTGAAGCCACAAGTCTAACAGCTCCAGTCAAATTTCACTGACAACAAAGCTCTTTGCTTTCCCTCCATAAAAGCCTAAGGGATTTGACACCGACTGTTACCAGTCTTAGTTCCTTGACCTTTTGGAACTAGGAAGGTCCAGCAGGCCACGACGCTGAAGTGCAGATGATGCTCACAACCATCTCAGACTACTTTGCTATATCTCTCATATGCCTTATTCCATATAGTAATCATTTAAATGTGCCAAATATTAATGTTCAGGATGCTGTTTCCAGGCAATGGGTCTGCACAGCTCATAGCAGAATCATGTGCTCTATGGTCCTCAAATATGGACCCAAGTACAAAGCTTCTGTACAAAGGGCACATTTTAGAGACTGTACTTCAGACCAATAAAAGCAAGCAAAGGGAATTTCTCAAACATGAAGCATTTTGAATTTACAGCATTGACCATAACTGCCTCCCATCTACTTGCACCTTTGCTTATTCCTTGCTTTACTATTTCTAACATGCTCACTCACCACTGACTTCAGCTGCCACTGGACAAATTCTCCTGCTGAGCTAATGCACATACCCTGGATCTTCAAAAGCAAGCAGTGAAGACTCAGGCAACACTGGAAAATGCTTGTATTCTCTTTCTCTGCCAAAATTGGCCAAGATTTTCAAAATTAGGGTCTACTTTTGGTGGCTCAGTAAAGGAGTGCCCAATTTGTGGCACTTCAAAAGGGATAGCTGATTTTTAGAAAGCGCTAACCCATGGCCCTCCCAAAAATCATGCCTGCATATAGCATCTCATGTTGATGCATTCCCAAAGTTGATGCATTAAAAATCACTGTTCACCTTTTCAAATCCTTATCTGTGTTTAAAAGAAGTTTCAAAAGGGCATGGAATATGCTCTACTATGTCCAACTCTTTGGTGTGTGTGTGTCATGTTGAATTTCCCCAATGTGCCTATCTGTGCAAACCCTTCCCTTCATCCCATTTTCTTTCAATTCTTCCACCTAACAGGCTGCCAGCCACTGGGCTTGCTATTCCTGTAACAGCAATGCTAGCCTCTAGAACAGTGGTATAAAGAAACGTTAAGCACAGTACTTACTGGAAGAGGATGAATATTTGACACTGCTAGAACGAGTTCTACTGAAAGGCTGCTTGGTAGAAGCAGCTGATGCAGTTTTTCTAGCTGCAGTTCTAACCTCAGACACCACTGGCTTCCGATACAGCTCTGCATTGCGCCCAGAAAAACCTGTTCTTGATTGTGTTGTTTCAGAGTCACTTGGCACCGTAAATGAACCTGCCCGTTTCCTTGGCATGGCGAGGATGTCTAGCCTGGACAGTTTCTTAGCTTCTGTGGATTGCTTAGAAGATGAGCTTGTGGTTTCTACCCCAGAGGCTGTTTTCTCCATATCAACACATTCATTATCTGATGCATCTCCCAGCCGGGCACGGCGGAGCTTTGAGGCTCTGGTGGGCCGTGGGGTCGACAAACTGTTGGACCTGGTGAGAACCTGCTGGATCTTCTGTGCTGTTGCTTTGCTATGCTCCTCTTTTACGGTCTGAGTAAAAGGTTTCCTCCTGGATGTAGGCCTGGCCACAGAATGCTCTTGATCAGAGGACGCTGTTTCAGTAACTGGCAAATAAGGAAGACTAGAGCTCCTCTCATCATCTGTAAAATCCAGAGATCCACGTGTCCCAGAGCTACGTTTCATTTGGAAACGCTTGGTCGTTTCAACTCGGCTTCCTGTCTCAGAAGGAAGTGTCTTGCGCTTTTCCGATAACCTCTCGCGAGCAGTAGGTTGGATTCCCTGGTCTTGCATGGATGGTGCAGAGGAAGATTTTTCTTTCTGCAAGCTGGTGACAGCATTAAGTTTTGGGACAGTGACTGGGACATTTTTTCCACTGACCAAGCTGACAGTGCTCGCTGTGTCCACATCAGAGTCCCCAGATAAGGAGTCTTCAAGTTGCCCAGAAACAACTTCTGAAGGCTCTAACTGTTGGCTTTGACAAAGGATTTTGGCTTCTAGAGCTGCCAAAGCAGTTTCAGTATCTTTGAGGATAAGATGGGTGTCCTGACTGAAGTCCATACGGTTTGACCGAGTAGAATCTAAATCTTTAAGCAAGGGATGACTTGAAATATGTGGGAGTTTGCTTTGAGGAACAACACTGCTTGATTTATCTTTGGTAAAACTTTCCTGCCTAATGAAGGATGACATTTCCTTTGGGGCCAAGTTTTCTTGCTCTTGAGGAAGACTCTGATGAGGGGGTACAACTATTTTCCCTGCTGCACTGACGTAGGCATTCACATCTTTGACCAGTGGCTTTCCAGAAACAACCATGCTGGCTGCCTTGAAGGGAAACACTTGATCTTTGTAGTCTTTGTCTGCTCGAGAATGAGATGTGCTCAGAGTGATCTTGGAAGGAACTCCAACCTCATCTGCTTCATCGCCAATGTAGAAGGAAGTAGATGCTGTCTCACTTACAGCTCTGATACTTGAACCCCGTGGAGCTGCTGGCTGCCAGCTCTCAGGTTTTCCCTCCTCTCCCCTCTGCCTTTCTTGCTCAGGCATGTTGCTGTTCTCTTTGTACTTCCTGCCTTTTTCTAAGCCAAAGCCATCATCAGATTTGCTGGCATCACTAAGACTATCAGGATCCAAGTCTTCTTGGATGAACAGTCGGCTGCTGGGATCCATGTAGGCCTCTGTAGTGTGATTCTTTATAATGTTCCTCTTTGACACTTCAGGATAAGAGTCTTGGCAAATTAAAACTGTGGGTGTGGGACTGTCGCATTTATCACTTGGAGGGAGCTGGGGAAGAAGCCTTCTTGTCCTTAAAGGCACCATGATCTCTGGCTCCCCTGGTTCACGAGCTGGGACACTTTCTAAGAGGATTAAAAGACATTTATAAATTGCTGTGCTAAATATTGTATTTATTTTCTAGGGGCTAGATCACGTAAAGTGCAATATAGAAAAGGACTTAAGTATGTACTTGATTTATGCCTTTACTTAAACATGTGCTAAATGCTGCACCACACTGAGGTCAGAGTACTAAGTACCTGGCCCTAAATCTAAATGAATATTCTTAAGGTACCAAGATAAAAAAACAAAACAGCATAGTCCAGGATAAAAATTCTAGTACAATGTGCCAAATTGCAGAAATGATCTCTACTACAAAGAGATTTTTCTGGCTTTAACAGCTTGACACAGATATTCATGGCAGTCTGGAGTGAGGACAAAAGCTCCTTGTATCTAAAGGGTGGCATGACTGATTCCCAGTTTTGGACACAACTGTACAACTTTGTTCTATCCCCCTCTTGAACATAGCTCCACATGCTGTACTCCCCCCTTTGGCATACTGGCTCCATCAAATCCAAGGATAGCTTGATATATTCGGCATAGTCTGGGAGAAGCATAACAAAACACAGCCGAGAGGGACAGTCCCCCCACCCCCTCCATACACGCACACTTTTATACACACATTTTTATACAATTCCCTAAGGAAAAAATTTTGGATTTCTACTTTCTTTTTTGCATCATAACTAAGCACAAGAAGTGTCTGAAGAATGGTTATTTTTGCTACCCTCAAGTTTTTATTCCCCCAGTCAGATGCCCTAAATGTCAACTATGGCTGTCACCTTTTGTGAGAACTTCTTGATGACTCAAATGCATACTGGACACATTCCCTACCTTAGACAAAGGAAGGCAAGCACTGAAACAAGAGATTTTCCCCCCTAAAAAAATATTTTACCAAAAACTGAAAACATGCCTTATGAAAATAAAGGAGCATTTCAAGATACGTTTTTATACTTCTTAAAGGAACAACAAAAGGGTACAGTCCCATTTGTCCTTCCTTTTCACATCACCTTTAAATAAATGCTTCAGTGCCCCAAAGGGTGTCACTATAGCACTTACCTTGACCACCTTCTCCCTGCGTGGGAGCAGATCCTGGCTCTGAGTAGCTGTCAGCAAGACTTGCCCACCTAGAGACCCATTTTTGACTGCCTTGAGATGCTGAAGACATCTATAAAATATTTTAAAAATGCACTGTCTTTTTAAACAAGATTTTGCTGCAAAACCCCTCTGAGGTCCTATTTGACGCGTACAGAAATGCCCACTCCCCTCCTCCAAATCTCCCCCTTCTATACCTGCATCTCGCCTGGGGACCCACTAGTGTTTTTTGAAGGGAATGCCTGGAACAGAGGTGCTTTCTGACTCGTGCCATTTTCACTGATTAGATGCTGGTGAGAGACCATTTCTTCTTTTTCGCCCTTTATAATAGGTCGAAAGGCTGAAGAGATTCTGGAAAGCTCAGGAGACTCAAGCACACCAAACACCTGAAAGAGTTGTGGGCAGGGGAGAAGAAAAATTACCATGAAATCAAAATCCACAAAGTTTTATTCACCCTGCAAGGAAGTTGTAATCTGTGCTAATAGAGTCATTTTCTACCAAGGGAAATTTGGGATGAATATCAAGAAAATGATCTTGACTATAAAGCTAGGGAGAGAGTTTCAATAGAAGGAAAGGCATCTCTAGGCTCGAGACATTTAAAAACACAGTGCTAGACAACAAGCTAGTGAGAGCACTGTCAGGGAGGTGGAATTGATAACGTAACTGGTCTAATTCTATTTCTCTAGTCTATTAACAATTCAAAACACATAAGTCATTTACACAACTGCCCTGTGAGGATGGAATCAATATAATCTCTATTTACAACGCCCTATAAACTGAAGCGCAGAGTTGTTTTAGAAACATGCCCAAGGTCTCAGACTGTCTGTGGCAGAGGCAAGAACAGAACTAAGGTCAACTAAATAGCATTTGCCTGTGCCCCCCGCCCTGCAAAAATATAATTACTTGTATTCTTCTATTCAACTACCTTGATCAACTCTGTGTGCGCTAGGATCAAGGCCTTGTGCTGTGCACAGTTCCAACGCAGATAGTCCTTGCCCTAGTTTCAAATCTTATTTCAGAAAAAACTGATGGGCAAGTGAATAAAACAATAGGGAGGAACTGAGCAGGAGGCTAGATATGGTAACAGCCATAAGGCTACACTGTTACACCTGGCAGCTCTATGTACAGGTTGGGAACTTGATTCTGCTACAGGATTATTTTATACTTGCCTCCACGTCTATTTGGTTTCATAACCTTTGCCCATTTTCTTTTAACAATAAGCAGCAGCTGAGGACCTGGAAGTCAGCCAAGCTTCAGAAAGTCCTGGTTTGATCTGGGGGTTGTTTTGTATAGTTAAAGCCTCTCCCACTGCCTTATTTTTCTGTTTTAATTTTGCATTCTTTTAAACTAACTCATGCATAATCACTTGCATGACTGCTCCAGGCCTCGACAGGCAGGGCAGAGATGCGCCTTACAGACTGACTAAATCAGGCACGTACAAGCTTTCATGAGCTTGAACTCACTTCATTACTTCCCTGCAGGGGGTGGCTTCCATCTGTCCTGCAGATGGACAATTCCTCTTCAACAAAGCTAAATACTAAAAGACCCACAACCACGAAATGAGGATGTGACTGGAGCTCCCTAGGTAAAGAAAATCCATCCTCAGTCTCAGGTTCCTCTGGCTTATTGAGGAGAGCACAGTCATCTTTTGGGCTGTATCCCATGTACTCAGGAGGAAGGGACATAAAGGACATACTGCATAACCCCCAAATCCTGCAAAAGCTCGGGCATGCAAGCAGTCCCACAATGTCAACATACTCACACACACAAGCCTCAGCAGGACCACGACTCTGAGCATATTAAGCATTACTCTGAGTATGCTCTTGCTCTTCCCTTTGCAAGCTCATTCTTGCATCTTTGTACCCAAATCCTATTTAGACATGAAGAATAAAAGTTGCTCTTGTCTGCTTTCAGATGGGATTTGTTATAGCTACTTTATCAGCTGCTTCCCTCCCTCTCCAATTTACATTACAGTGTAGCCCCCCCGCTACACTGTGCATGCTACAAACCCCTCCCTGCACTGGTCCACATGGGATCAGAGTCTGCTAAAGTCCAGCTAAGAAGTCTTGGCCTCTTCAGAGCCAGTTGCAGCAGGTCTCGAAATCCCCTGTTCAGTTCCAGTTTGCCAGTCAAGAGCAATCCTCTCTATACAAGAGATTTTACCTGATCTATCATTTTTCTGGCTTCTTCTACTTCTTTGTCCTGTGACTCTGTCTCAATGGTGTAGGTACCCGTTTCGCTCAAGCTGTCTTCCTCGTCATTCTTCCTCATTTGGGCCAGCTTTGAATCAGTGGGTGGCACAGAGCCAGTTTCTGGCGCTGATGAGATGACGACCCGCGGAGCCACAACCACTGGTGCAGGGGCTGGCTTCTCCATGCTTGGCTTTGCTGCTTGTGAGGTCTCCCTCAGATATTCAGCAGCAAAATCCTGAGCAAGTTTAGACTTCCTTCCAACACTGCCATATGTCTTGGCAGATGTCCTCAAAGTGGAGGAGGATGAACTGCTGATCCGATCCTCCGTCTTCTCTCTCTTAAAGTAGCCGGTTCTCTGAGTGGGCCCAGAAGGGGTGCTGGGTGTCTTGTTCACCTGGGTGACCACATGAGGAGGGGGCACCGTGCCCCCTAGCTTCTCAGCAGGCACAGTTTTGCGCTTTTCAACCTTAGCCTTCAGGCCCTGGTCGGTGTCGCTCTGGGAAGAGTGAGCGCTGTGCGTGAAAGACTGTGACCTCTTTTTCCGAGGTGTGTCATCGTCGAAGAACTCGATGACAAAGGCCTGCTTGTTGTGAAGCATCTCATGAGGATCACGTCGAATTTGACGCTGAAGCCTGGCTTGCTCAGCTGTGCGGTCACTGCCAGCAGTCTCCTTCTCGGCTTTGGGGGCAACTGGGTCTTCAGAATCACTCTGTGTCCCGTCTTCATGTCTGTTGCCTGGGAATAAAGTGCACACAATTGATTTCTACCCCAACTTTTCCTAGTAACCCTCTCAGTAACACTGATGCAACCAAAGCTTCCCTTTGGTAACGAAAGATACGTTAGACAACTTATAGGCTTATTTACAACAATGCTAAAAGGGAGGGAAGGTGGGCTTCTTCCCTGCCTTAGATAGCCGGCCTTAGGTAGGTGGAGTTTCTTTTCTGCATAATTATTTTTAATGCTGCTGTGGCTTCGTTTTCTTTACTGTAATATTAATGATGTTTCAGGAGCCTGGAGCTTTGTTTCGTAAAAGCTTTTTAAATAGTGTTTAAATCAAAATAAATCAAAATCAATTCACTCCATGATTTTGCTGTTCTGAGCGACTGGAGTAGTAAAAGATTATCTTGTTATCTTCTTTTTGTTGTAAGATAAAAATTGTCTGTAGATTGTGTGGGGGAGGGGGGAAAACCCTCCAGATTGCATTCCCTGAATCCAAACCGAGCTGATCAAAGAGCAGTGGGATCACAGAGCTTCTGACAAACATGCCTCTGAGCTTCTAGCTTCACCTTTACAAAGAGCAACTAAACTGACAGCAAAGTGAAAACTGAACTTGCAGAATCATGCATCTTATCCAAAGGATTAAGGCCAGGCATTCTCAAAAGTCACTGTACAGTCTGTATGTCATTTCCTTGCTGTGAAACATGGCAGACCGAGGCGGGGATAGGCAGCAGAACACAGAAGAGATTGGGTAGGGAGCACCAGGCAGAAAGCAGAAAGAAAAGCAGAATATCAAGCAGGGAGCACAGGCCAGGAATCAGAAAGCAGAACAATGGATTAGACAAGGGAAGAGGATCAGGGTGGCACTAAGAGAGGGTGTGGGGTTAATCGGTGGCATGCCTGCCAAAAGATTGGTTCTTGCTGACCTAGGGAAGGAGGTTAATACTGTTTTTTGATGGAGGGTTGTTTCTTACTGAACGCTGGTTTGCGCCGATAGCAATAACACTGCTCTGCCCTGAAGCAGCTTTCTTTGGTGAAGTTCAGAAAGGCGGGGAAGCTGTGATAACCCCACAAGATGGGAAAGCGGAAATATTGAGGAGATAAATTACTTGTTCAAGGACTCTCAGGAGAACTGGGGAAAGAACTCTGTCTCCACACCATAATAATGTGTAGTGAGACAAGGTGGTTCGAACCCCTGCCTCAAGGAAAACCATTAGGGGTGCACTGATAAAGATTTTCTTGACCGATACTGATAGCCAATTATTAACCAGCTATATGGCCAATACCGATCTGATAACCGATATTTAATAATAAAGCTCATCGAATGAGCTTTAGTTCAAGTGCCCCCACCGCCATTTTTACGCGCAAGGACACCGAGACAGGAGACACTGCGGCACTGTAATTAGAGTGGTTCTTGAAGCTGCACTAATTAAAGCGCTGCCTCCCCCCCAAACTCCTGAAGCACATGTAAAAGTGTCCCATGGCACTTGCAGCTCCTGCCCCTCAGCCTGCGAACAGCTGCGTGAACCTAAAGCTGCCCAGGGATGGACACCTTAATCCTTAATTCGAACAGATCTCGATGCCGCTCTAATTAAAGCACCCCCGCCCTCCCCGGAGGTTTCCTTCCTGCTGCATGGGGGGTGGGGGGAGCAGCTGGCCCAGTCCCTGCCAGGCTCTGCCCCTGCTTCCTGGGGACCAGACCCCCAGGCTCTGTGGGTTGAGACATGCTGAGCTGGGCCAAGCCAGGCCAGGAAGCTCAGCTCCACCTGCTCGTCCCCACCCCAGTCATGTCTGCAGCTGTGAAAGATGAGGGTTTGGCCACAAAATGCTTCAACCCCAGATGCAGCCCTCCAAGGAGCTCATTAGGCCTTTTATCCCAGAAAAAAGTGAAAAAGGAAATAACTTCTGCATAATGCTCTAAATATCAATAAAATTTGGCTACTGCTGGAGGGGGCCTCATGAATCACTGGGTCCCTTCCCCTGTATTCTCAGGTAACTGTTTATCCAAGGAGCCCCAAAAATCTCCATTTCAAATCCTCACACACAAGCAGCAAAGCATAATTTCCAAAGCACCATGAACAACTTATAAAAGGCCACAGGTAAAAGCAGAGGAGATAAGGGAATTGTCAATACAGAGTCATTGCAACAACAGGGAATATATATTCAATTTAAATGCTCATAGCTGAGAGAAATCAGCTCCAAATGTCAAAATCTTGGGGCTGTAGAGGAAGTTTCCTACCAGACTGTTAATGTCATAGAATCACAGAAGTCGGGTCGGAAGGGGCCTTGCAGATCTTCAAGTCCGAACCCCCGCCTGGGCAGGTGAAAAACTGGACTCCAGCCAGGTAGGCATCAAGCCTCCTCTTGAAGACCCCCAGGGTAGGAGCCAGCACCACTTCCCTTGGAAGTTGGTTCCAGCTCCTAGCCGCCCTGACAGTGAAGTAGTTCTTACGGATGTCTAATCTAAACCTCCTCTCCAACAACTTGTGGCCGTTGTTCCTTGTCATGCCAGGGGGCGCTCGGGGAAACCAGGTCTCTCCCAAACCCTTCTGGTCCCCCCTAGTGAGTTTATAGACAGTCACTAGGTCCCCCCTCAGCCTTCTCTTGTGAAGGCTGACAGGTTCGGGTCCCGCAGTCTCTCATTGTAGGGCCTGCCCTGTTGTCCCTGGATCATACGAGTGTCCCTCCTCTGGACCCTCTCAATGTTGTCCACATCCCTCCTGAAGTGGGTTGCACAGAACTAGACGCAGTACTCCAGCTGTGGCCTGGCCAGTGCCGCATAGAGGATCACCTCCTTGGCCCTGCTAGAGATGCACCTGTGGATGCATGACAAGGTCTGGGTAGCCCTGCCAACCGTGACCTCACATTGTCAGCCCATGTTCATCTTCGAGTCAATGATGACTCCAAGATCCTTTTCTGCCTCTGTGCTCTCAAGAAGAGAGTTTCCCATCTTATAAGTGTGCTGCTGGTTACTACTGCCCAAGTGCAGCACCCTGCACATAAGAGATGACACCTTTTCTCATGTGGCTGGGACCCAACTCATATAGAACTTACAACCAAAAGCTCAGAGAGATGGTTAGTCATGTTAGTCTGAAGACAGGCAGAAGGACAGAATTAACAGTCCTTCCATAGCATGTGACAAAGTAGGTTGCTGCCTACAAATGCTCGTGCCACCCTGTCCTACCTTCAACTCAAGGTCAGGACATTGAACTGTTCCTGGAAGCAATGAAACAACCAGTAAGAATTTAGAAGACTGGTGTAAAATGTTTTAAGGGCCTCTACTGCTACTTGAGGAGGCAGCCAAGATGTCTTCTATGACAGCCTCATAATAAGGGCACACTGTACAGGCAGTCCTTGACTTACAACATTTCGAGTTACAACATTTATAAATTGACACCCGGTTTCAACTTTCTGATGTCAGTTTTGACTTTACAACACTTGATCTGACGTGACACCACGCCAGCGAATAAGTTCACTGCGTTGCACATCTCCCTGGAGAACATCTGTCCAAACTTCCTTGGACACTTTCTTTAAAGCAGACAAGACTCCAGAAGAACCTGCAGCCAAGACTCCTGAGAAGACTCCAGCCAATAACCCTTCAAAAAGTCCAGCAAAGTCACATCAAAGAAGTCCTTCCAAATCAATACTATTGCTATTTACAATATAAATACATTAAGGTAGCTATATTACTCATCTATAATTGATTGAGTACAAAATCCTGGGTTGTTTTTGGTGAAAACAGGGTATCAGGCCTTGGTTCAGGAGCCAATCTTGCATTTATAACATTGTTTCCTATGGGGAAAATCAGTTCTGAGTTGCAACATTTCAACTTAAGATGTGGTTTTCAGGAACCAATTGTGTCATAAGTCCGAGAACTGCCTGTACAGTAATCCAGTCTGGACATCACAAACACACAAATAAATACTGGAACATTCACATGAGAGACATCCCTTTACCTACATGTAGGCAGACAAAGAGATACTCCCAACTACCAATACAACTCATATTTTTAGTGAAAAGGATACAGTGGCATTATCTGCATAGTGAAACATCAAAATATTTCAGTAGTGTTCCCCAAGCTTCACATGCTTTTTGGCTGGAGTAACAAAAGCACTGAAAACCACCACATGGAAAAATCAGAAGAGCAGGCAGCTGTCCCAACTGGAATCTCTATTAGATACAGCCGAATCACTCGCATGCATTCTCACCCACTGCACTTGAGATTCATCAGCAAATCTCAGTCAATGACAGCACATCCTGCTAACGGATCTAAAATCACTGGCACGGGCACCTGGGCAGTGCTCAAGAGAATGTCAACCAGCAAGTATGTGAAAATGAAATGTTTGATTTCAATTAGTGCTTTTGAAGATTCCCCATTATTAAAGCAGGGCAGGAACCAGTTTAGAGAATCTCAGTGCCAGCATCACACGTGGCATCAGGGACATTTGCTGTACAAGGTGGAGGGATATCAGCTGTGATGAGAAAGTGCTTCTTGCCTTTTAAATTTTAGGTTGGGAAAAACTGATACAGTTTTCCTTTAAGGACAGCAATATTTCTTCTCCTTAAGCTGAAAGCTGGCCACCAGCATGGTGTGCTTCAAAACAAGAGCTCACCTTTAAGTGTCCTCACATGAACGGGCAGATCACTCTTCGTACTGTACACGTCATCTCCTGGAGACTGTCTTCTCATTAAACTTGGATCATTCTGTACCAGCCAATCAGCCACTTTGCTCTCCGCTGAGATCATCTCTGTGTGGGCAGGCTCCTTACTAAAGGGTCTTCTTTGTCTAAGTGAAAATTTAGTAACGTGATCTTTTATCTTTATTTTACCAGGAGTACCGTCATCAAATTCAATGGTAAAAGAGGCATGGCTTTGCACAACGGGTGGAACTACTGAGTCAACGTCCTTGGTTGGGATCTCATGGACCTGCGTTTCAGGAGCTTTGGCCAACTGTTGAAATTCTTTAGTGGGGATTTCAAAGTAACTGGGTTCTCGTCGGAATGCGTATACCGACTGTTCCTGGGAGTCTCTATAAGCATTAATGTTACCGTTGAGCTCTTCTTCATGTTGGGGCATCTCCTTTGTTCTTTCTACGGATTCAAAAACAAATTGAGAGAAAAACCATTAGATAATTCAATCATTTTTAAACAAAATACCTAATTAAGACTTCTGGCAGATTCTTTTTACACAGTTACAAACAACAGTGTAATTACTTATCTGTGAATCTTATCTGTGCACTGAGTAATGTGACTACCATCTATCTCATTTATTTTCTCTCATCTATCCAAAGGAAAAAATTGAGTACGCAATGAAGCGTTTGGGTCTTGGTTGGATTTGGAATTTCAGTTTTGCTTTAGGTCTGTTCTGGAGGGGAGGACTGGCATTGTCAGGTTTATTCCATTTGTGTGTTGTGAGGTGTTTGCATACCACAAGGCTGGCCAAAAAGGCACCTTTGGAAGGTGGCAAAGTCTGTGTTGGTCCTCCATCCCTGACATTTCAGCCAAACTTCAAGTGACTTTGCATCCAAGATGGAGACTTAAAAGGGTAGGAGGCTCTTCTCAGCCAGACTGGCTGACCTGCTCGACCAGGCTTTAAACTAAGCCCGCCAGGGGATAGGTGGATAACCGCCAATGCAAGCCCACTAGGCAACTATTGCCTAACCAGCAAGTTAGGGCACCCAAGGGAATCCAAACCTACCCCCGCCCTGCAATGGTGTCCACCTGGAAGCGCAAGGAAGCCTAGGGCTTCCAATGGGACATTTATGTGTCTGTACACCAATGCCAGGAGCTTGGGGAACAAACAGGAGGAACTGGTTCTCCTGCTAAACAAGAATGACTACAATCTCATAGGGATAATGGAGACCTGGTGGGACTCCACCTATGACTGGGCCACAGGTATAGATGGTTATACCCTGTACAGGAGAGATTGTGCAGAGAAGAGGGGTGGGGTTGTAGCTCTCTATGTCAAGGAAAGCTACACATCCCTGCAAATTGACATTGGCACCCAGGAAGGACAACTGGAGTCCCTCAGGGTTAAAACACGTGGGGAACATGGCACAGGGGACATCATGTAAGAGTCTAATACAGACCTAACAAGAGACAAGAGCTAGATCAGGAATTCACCAGGAAGCTGGCTGAGGCTGCATGCTCTCGTTGCATGATTATCATGGGAGACTAACTACCCGGACATCTCATGGGAAGAGCACTCAGCCACATTAATAGCTCACAAAGCTTCCTCGCATGCATGGATGAGCTCTACCTGATTCAAGAAGTCTATGGGTCGGCAAGAGGTAAAGCGTTGCTGGACCTGGTACTGGCCAAAGGGGATGACCTAGTCAGTGACCTAAGAATCAATGGAAAGCCGGGTGATAGTGACCACGAGCTGATCACCTTTACTATCCATCACAAAGCTGGCAAGTCAGTCGGCAATGCAGAAGTCCTCAACTTTAGGAAAGCTGACTTTGACAAGCTCAGGAGGCTCACTGTCAAGGCCCTAAGGGACCATGACTTGTCAGGAAGAGGAGTCCAAGAGGACTGGTTGCTCCTCAAGGGAGCGATCCTGACAGCACAAGGGTTGTCCATCTCATCTTGGAGGAAGGGTAGCAAAAGGGTACAGCGACTCCCTTGGCTCAGCAGGGAACTTGAGGACCTCCTTTGCCTAAAAAGAGAGGCTTATAAAGGATGGAAGACTGGAATCACCACTAAGGAGGAATATTCTGAACTGGTCCAGACCTTCAGGGAGTGAACCAGGAAAGCCAAGGCTGCAACCAAACTCCAACTGGCTACACATATCAAGGACAATAAAAAGTCCTTTTTCAGATATGTGGGGAGTCAGAAGAAAAGCAAGGGTAACACTGGACCCCTGCTAAGCCAAATGGGACAACTGACAACCAACACCCAGGAAAAAGCTAGCCTGCTTAATGGGTATTTTGCATCGGTTTTTCACAAGCCCGAAGGGACTGCCCTGCCTAACATGATGCGGGACAGCCAGGGCGAGGGAGTATTTATACCCAGCATTGGTGTAGATCTGGTAAAGCAACACCTTGAGAGGCTGGACATCTTCAAGTCAGCTGGTCCTGACAGATTACACCCTAGAGTACTCAAGGAGCTGGCAGGTGTCATAGCCCAACCACTGGAAAAAATATTTGAAAACTCGTGGCAGTCAGGTGAAGCACTCTGGGTCAAGATTCAAGGGGGCCGTGGGGAGAGCAATTTGACGGTGGGGGTCTACTACAGACCCCCCAACCAAGGGGAGGAGCTGGACCGGGAATTTTCAGGCCAGCTTGCAGAGGCACTTAAGGCAAGGGATGTAGTTGTCATGGGTGATTTTAATTACCCGGACATCTGCTGGGAGGAACAGTCAGCCAGGACGGACCATTCCAGGAGGTTCCTGGCTGAGATACAGGACCTCCACTTAATCCAGGAGGTGCACAGTCCCACCAGAGGAAATGCCCTGTTGGACCTGGTCCTAGCCACAGGCGATGACCTGGTAAGGGGCCTCCAGGTTCTTGACCACCGGGGCAATAGCAATCACCGCTTGCTGGAATTCACCATCCAGCGCAGGGGTGTCAAGGGCCTGCAGCAAGATGGTCGCTCTAGACTTTAGGAGGGCCAATTTCAACAAGTTGAGGAGACTAGTGGGAGAGGCGCTGGGGTCCTTGAGGGCAGGGGGACTCAGTGTCCAGGACGAGTGGTCGTTCCTTAAGGAAACGATACTCAGGGCCCAAGGGGGGTCCATCCCAACAAGAAGCAAGGGGGCAAGAGTGCCTGAAAGCCCCCCTGGCTCACCAAGGGTGTCCGGGAATGCCTGATTGCCAAAAAGGCGGCGTACACCCGGTGGAAGGGGGGTGCTATCTCCAAAGAGGAATATACCTCTTCTGCTCGGGCCTGTCAGGAAAGCTAAGGTGGACATAGAGCTAGAACTAGCGTCCAAGATCAAGGATAATAAAAAGTCCTTTTTCAAATGTATAGGGAGGATGAAGAAGGCACTGGGTAATGTGGGGCCCCTGCAAAATACGCTGGGCAATCTGGTGGTTGCTCCAGAGGAGAAAGCGGACCTCTTTAACCAATTCTTTACCTCTGTTTTCTTGTGCAGGGACCGGGATTTCCCCGCTATGATGCAAGACGGACTCGAGGGGAATGCCTCCAGACCTCAGGTTGGGTAGGACCAGGTTAGAGAGCTTCTAGAGGGGCTGGACTTGAACAAGTCAGCGGGTCCAGATGCTCTCCACTCCAGGGTGTTGAGGGAGCTAGCTGGGGTTACTGCAGGGCCCTTGGCACGGCTTTACAAGCACTCGTGGTGCTCGGGCCAGGTGCCAGATGATTGGAAGATAGCTAACGTGGTCCCCATCTTCAAAAAAGGGAAGAGGGAGGACCTGGGCAACTATAGGTCCATCAGTCTTACCTCAATCCTAGGGAAACTCTTTGAGAAGATCCTCAAGGACCACATCTGTGATGGGCCGGCTTCAGGGATGATGCTCAAGGGCATCCAGCACAGTTTCATTAGGGGCAGGTCATGTCAGACCAACCCGATTGTCTTTTATGAGCAGGTCACAAAGGCAATGGATGCAGGTATAGCCATGGACATAGTCTTTCTAGACTTCAGCAAGGCCTTTGACACCGTCTCCCACCCCATCCTCATTAAAAAACTAGGCAACGTGTGGCATCGATGCCTACACAGTCAGATGGATTGCAGATTGGCTCAAGGGTTGTACTCAGAGGGTGGTGGCGGACAGGTCATATTCGACCTGGGGGGAAGTGGGCAGCAGAGACCCCCAGGGCTCGGTCCTTGGGCCTGCGCTGTTCAATTTCTTCATCAGCAATTTGGATGACGGGGTGAAAAGCAACCTGTTTAAATTTGCTGATGATACCAAACTTTGGGGTGAGGTGAGCACGCTAGTAGTGAGGGAAAGATTGCAGCAAGATCTGGGTAGGTTACAGGGGTGGGCTGACATAAACAGGATGCACTTCAACACTGACAAGCGCAGGGTGCTGCACTTGGACAGTAGAAACCAGCAGCACACATATAGAATGGGAAACTCCTTCCTTGAGAGCATGGAGGCAGAAAGGGATCTTGGAGTCATTACTGACTCCAAGATGAACATGGGCTGACACTGCGAGGTCGCGGTTGGCAGGGCTACCCGGACCTTGTCGTGCATCCACAGGTGCAGCTCTAGCAGGGCCAGGGAGGTGATCCTCCCCCTCTATGCGAAGCTGGTCAGGCCACAGCTGGAGTACTGCGTCCAGTTCTGTGCGCCACACTTCAGGAGGGATGTGGACAACATGGAGAGGGTCCAGAGGAGGCCATCTGCATGATCCGGGGAATGCAGGGCAGACCCTACAATGAAAGACTGCGGGACCTAAACCTGTTCAGCCTTCACAAGAGAAGGCTGAGGGGGGGACCTGGTGACCGTCTATAAACTCACTAGGGGGGCCAGAAGGGTTTGGAAGAGACACTGTTTCCCTTGCATGACAAGGAATAATGGACACAAGTTATTGGAGAGTAGGTTTAGATTAGATATCCGCAAGAACTACTTCACAGTTAGGGCGGCTAGGATCTGGAACCAACTTCCAAGGGAAGTGGTGCTGGCTCCTACCCTGGGGGTTTTTAAGAAGAGGCTTGATGCCTACCTGGATGGACCCATTTGAGTCCAGTTTTTCTCCCACCCAGACGGGGGGTTGGACTTAAAGATCTACAAGGTCTCTTCCGACCCGACTTCTATGATTCTATGAAGTACCCAAAGACTGGAAGAAGGCCAATGTGGTACCAGTCTTCAAAAAACGGCGGAAAGTAGATCCTGGGAATTACAGGCCAGTCAACTTGACCTCAATCCCCAGTAAGATTCTGGAGAATATTATCAAGAAGGGTCTATTTGATAAGATGGCGGATGGCAACATCCTGAGGGACAGCCAGCACAGGTTTGTTGTGGGTAGGTCTTGACTAACCAAATCTCATCTCCATCTATAACCAGGTGACGTATCACTTAAACAAGGGAGAAGAGATTGACATCATATATCTGGACTTCAAAAAAGCCTTTGATCTGGTGTCCCATGATCTCATCATGGAAAAACTGGCAGATGGTGGCCTCGGCTATACCGCAGTCCTCTGGCTGGCCATTTGGCTCCGAGGTTGGATCCAGAGAGTAGCAGTCGATGGATGCAAATAATTATGGAGTCCTGTGACCAGTGATGTCCCCCAAGGCTCTGTCCTTGGACCGGTTCTCTTTAACATCTTTATCAATGATGGGGACATTGGTGTCAGAAGCGGACTGTCCAAGTTTGCCGATGACACTAAACTTTGGGGCATAGCCTCCACACCTGAGGATAGGCTAGTGATCCAGGCTGACTTGGATAAGCTTATTAAGTGGGCAGACAAACTTGATGATGTTCAATATCGAAAAACGCAAGGTACTACACCTTGGGGGGAAAAAAAACCCTGCAGCACGCTTATAGGCTTGTCTGTGCTATGCTCGCTAGCAACATGTCTTAAAGAGACTTGGGGGTCATGATTGACCACAAGATGAACATAAGCCACCAATGCGATGTCACAGATGGTAAAGCAAACAAAACTCTGTCTTGCATCCATAGATGCTTTTCAGGTAAATCCCAGGATGTCATCCTCCCACTGTACTCGGCCTTGGTGAGGTGGCAGCTGAAGTACTGCATCCAATTCTGGGTTCCACAATTCAAGAAGGATGTCAAGAAACTTGACAGAGTCCAGAGGAGAGCCCCATACATGATCAGAGGGCAAGAGAATAGGCGTTATGATGAGAAGCTGAGAGCCACGGGACTCTTCAGCCTGGAAAAGCGCAGGCTCAGGGGTTACCTGGTAGCTGCCTATAAGTATGTAAAGGGTATGCATCAGGATCTGGGGGAACATCTGTTCACCAGAGTGCCCCAAGGGATAACAAGGACCAATGGTCATAAACTCCTCCATGATCATTTTAGGCTGGACATGAGGAAAAACTTCTTTACTGTCCAAGCCCCCAAGGCCTGGAATAGACTCCCTCCAGAAGTGGTGCAGGCACCTACTCTGGACTCATTCAAGAAACATTTGGATGCTTATCTTGCTGGGATCCTTTGACCCTAGCAGACTTCTTGCTCCTGGGACAGGGGGCTGGACTTGATGATCTTCAAGGCCCCTTCCAGCCCTAATGTCTATGTCTATAAGATGTCTAGCAGCAACTAGTGGCGTGATGGTGAAGTAGGATGCGACTCCTTAAAAAACTGGAGTACTGGGTCTAGACAACACGCATATAAAGTGGTAAGTCATGAGTATCAGGCAGCTTTTAGCCATAGGAAGATGTTGGTATCTGGCTTGCATGGGGTTAGGAAGTTTGGACACCCTTGTACTAATTGATTATAAAAAAATCCAGCAGGCCTTTTGGTGTTGCCCATTTTGTGTATGTTGAGTTTTCTTCTCAACAGGGCACCTCTGCTTACCCAAGTAATGTTCCTCTTGCCTTCTGTCCTCCTGTCTCTCTAGCTTGTTGTTTGCGTCGTCCTCTCCCCACCAGGAGGGCTGACCATAGAGCGGGGTGCGGTAAGCAGTAGTTTCTGGGAAAGGTAAAAGTGAAGTTAGAAGAGCAAATATCACTGGAAGCTATCGGATTCAAACAACCAACTGTGTACAGCCTGCTGACAGGAAATGGAGAAAATGGAACAGATAAGAACACATCCCTGCCTAGCCCACAGTCATCAAACTAGTCCTGATCTCCAGCAGTAACTGCATTTGAGCAATTTTTATGCACTGCACTACAAAATGTTGACTGAAAAAATCACCTCTCCCTCCCCTCCTGTTTAGTTCATGCCTCTTGCTTTGCTGTTGGGGAAAAAGAAGAAAGTAAAGAGAATATGTAATGCATGCTGTCTGCTTTTTTTTGCATTTTAAATATTCCCTGCCACGTTGTGAACCTAAACAGTATCATTATGCTATTGCCTAGAAACCAAAGAGCAAATCTTCCTTAGCTCAGTGTCCAACCTGAGCAAATGCAAAACAATAGAAAAACAGTGAAATAAGTCTTCCTGCTCTTCCTAGTTAAACAAGGATGGGTTAGCATGGGGGTTTTAGTTGTAGATGCCAGGCCTGTAGTGCTACAGTTTTGAAAGCTATGGAAGCTTTGTGATAACCTGCAAGATTGAACTCTAACAGAAACAAAATAAAGAAGAAAAGAGGCAGAAATATATGAGTAGGCCACCCACAAAGATCAAATCCTGCTCACAGCACCAAGCCCATGTAACAGGCAATCTTACTGGGCAAATCTTCACTGCAGATTCTCTCCCATGATCCAGGCACTTCTCGAGTTAGCCCACAGCGAGTGTGAAAGTACTCATACTGCAAAGTCAGTCAAACTGCTGTAATGCCATGGTGAGGAGAGCCACAGCATGAATTCTTTCATGGTGTATGGAGCAAGGAATGTGTTTGCCTCTGTTAAGCCCATAGGAGGAAACGTAGCTAGCTCAAGAACTCTTTAAAGTCAGTCTGCTTTGGGTTGGCATGCTCCTTTTTTTCTGCCTGTGGTCTTCATTCCAGCCGGCGGCAGGCAAGAATCCTATTTTGACTCGTGCCAAATGCAGGCATTAATGAAAGCCACGCAATGCTCAATTTGGAAAGAGGAAGCTCTCACAGGGGCTAGGAGACATACTTTCATTTCCCTATTTCCTCCTCATGGACTGGAAAGACGCAGTGCATCCCCTGTGTGACTGCTACTCTATCTCATGCTGACAAAAATCACAGAAGAGCTCTGTCTCTTGTTTAAATGCAGTTCCAACTCATCATGGCCAGGTACCCTATGTACCACATATTTCATTCCCTCCCTGACACTAATGAAATCTAGATTGGCATTTAGGAATTAATTTCAAGAAAGTGTCTGGTTAATTCCACTCCTATCCCCTACCCCCAAAATAGGAGTAGAATTCAAGAGGGAGGTGGATTTTTGGGGAAGACATTTGGATCGGTTCTACAGCAATACATTCCCACTAGCAACCCCTGGCTATGAGTTCTTCCCAAGTGAAAAGCTTCAACTGAAGCTGCACACGGAAGGGAGCCTGACTGCATGGAATTCCTTCTTACGGAGCAACCCTCAGTTCCACTGGGAACAGCTATAATTCATCACTGCTCGGTTTGAGAGGTTTCTTTGCCTGGCTGGGTTTGACTGGTCAACTGAGTTGCATGGCAGGATTTCCCAACTGAAGCTACTTGCAGGATAGCGGCCCTGAAAGAGAAGGCAGGGACCTAACCCCAGCGGGTTTCTGATGCTGACCAGGCCTCTGCACCCTAGTGCTACATGATCAGAAACCTTACATTCCCCCATTTACCTAAGGCAAGGGGTTTACAGAGGCAAATAAAATTGCTTTTATTTTTCATTGTCTGCCTGGGCTAATAAATATCGTATTGCTGCAAGGATGAGTTCCAGTGCTCTTCAGACACCCGCACCTAAGCATCAGCTGCTTGTATTGATGGTGGCCATTACTGGACATGTTCTAAATACTGAATCCTGCTACAGAGGCACAGCTAAGCTTTCACTGACAGCTGGTGCCCAGCTTCTGATTTAAAAAAAATCACATACAATGAGGTTGAAAGAAATCCTCAAACAGCCCCAGCACTATTCTATCATTCCAGTTCAGCGTAGAAAATGACTGCTCTTATTCTTAGGGTTATGACAGACATAGCAAAATAAGTACCTTTAAAAGGGAGAGAGGAAAAATATAGCCACAAATCTAATGATGGCCATTTGGAAAATCCTAGAAGAAATCACCATTCAAGATTTATGAACTGATACACCCAGAAAGCTGGCTTTGAAAAATCAACACCATGCAAATGCAGTCTTTTTGCTTTAAAAAAACAAAAACAAACCCCAAACAGTATTTACAGCTCAACTGGCCTTTCCCATAGGCTTTTCTTCATGTCTGGATATTGAACACGAAGTGCACCCCACAGCACCATGGATCAAAAGAGGTTGGAAATATTATTCTATACTTTCTGCTCGGAGTGCTTAAAAAAACAACTACCTACATTTGTACAGCTCACACGGCCTTTGAAAGTTCAAAGGAGAAAGCATCTCTCAGGATGAATAAATCATAATTGCTAAATTATAAGCTCCACAACTACAAATGGGAATAAAGTGAGAACTGGCCAAAAGCTTTGCTTGCTCCCCAAATCCCACCTACTTTTCTCAGATTGTGCATTCTGTTAGGAACCTACCACTCCCCTCCACCTGAATACTCCTTGGTATGTCCTGAGGTCCTACAGCCTTTCCTTCCATCTCCATCACTGTTGTTCTCCGATTTGAGGCCATACCACAATGGAATCCCAGTCTCCTCTGTGCCCAGGGGCTGTGGCTGGGCGATGGGCAAGGAAGTCCGCACAGTGGAGTAATGCAAAGGGGAGAGGAGATGACCCCAGGGGGGCAGGGCAAAAAAACCCAGAAGTGGCTGCACTGTTGGACCAGCCACTGCTGTGCCACCAGCAGCATGGCTTGTGATTCAAGCATCACTTTACACCTCTGAATCAATGTGCTATGGTCACAGTCAGGAAGTGACGACAGTCAGTAAGATCAGATGCTGTTAAGACGCTCAAGGAGAAGGAGCAGTAAGAAGGCGGCAGGACCCTGAATAAGCATCTGCCGTGTTGGAGGGTTACCGATTACTAAGAGACAATGGACGTGTCCAAGCCCCTAACATTTTTTTAAGTTACTGGGGGAATCATAAGGATATCGCACGCCAGGTGAAATAGGTTTATATTCTCACACCAAGCTCCCACGCTACCAGGGGCTTCCCCTTGTGTAGAACATCCTTGGCTAACAAAGCCAACACAGGACCACAATCAATGGGACACATCAAGGTATATAAGGGCTGCTTGGGATAGGGCCTGAGGGCAGTGCTTTCCTGGCACTTCAGTACGTACATATTAGAACAGCCCAGAGCCTGCTCTAAATCTGAATTGCTAGGAGAAGAGGCCAGATAATACTCTCCAAAAGGGACACCTGGCAGACTTCAGGGCCCAGCCAGGTGGGTCCAGCTGATGAACTCCAGCCTGCAGTTTGTTAGAAGTCTTATATATTTATTTTAAATTCATTTTGGGGTGAATGAGCTGTTCCTGGCCCTCCCATGAACGATGTGACTACATTGGAGCCTCACTCACCTCAGTTTCTTAGAATACAAAGTACATGGAAGGAAAGTTGGAGAAGCTCTGTCTTGCTTCTTATGTGCAGCTTCAGTACTGAAGGAGCAGGCTACCAGCTTCCAGTTTAAGCTCCACAATTTACATGATGCAGATGGTGAGATGCTGCCACCTTCCAATGACAGCACAGAAAACAAAATCCTGAGCTGATGGGGATTTCCGCATGTGCGCCGATTTTGAGCTGTACAGATTTCTCTTTCCTGAAGATCTGGACCCCAAGTGAATTCTTGGATTGTTCTGAAGATTATGAGGACTGTATCATTTGGCCCATGCCATATAATACTATATGTACTATTAACAAGTATCTTAGTTACATATTACTTTGAATCAAGTACATTTGTGTTTTATTCTATCAGCACACCACTGTTAGAAGTGCACAAAAAGATAGCGACTACCCAATTTAGTGATGCAACAAAGAACACCAATAAAAAGCAACTGCTCAGTCATTTTAATGTTATTATAATTACCTTGATTGATGGCAGCTCATTCCCCCCCCCCAACTTCTAGCAAGCCTGTCCAGATGGTGCAGTTTCATTCAAAATATTTCTTGGCTCATCAATTCAAACCGACAGTCTGAAATCTGTCCTTTCAGATGACCAAATTGAGGTCAGCATGCGCAGTCAGCTAGATAAATATTGAACTATGGGCGACGATGTAATATGGCAAAGGGTATGCACATGCATGTGTTCCCTTCATAGATTTATCCTTTAAGAGGCAGTCATTTAGAGAAAAATGAAAGCTGTTTTATCACAGAATAAGAGAGATGCATTCATTTAAAAGTCTGGCAAAAAACATGGCCCGTTGCATTAATACAGTGTTATTGATCTTTTGAAGGGAAAGCCTGAACAGTCAAAGAAAATGAAATAACTGAATACAAAAAACTTATTCGTGGAGTATTGAACCAATCGACCCAAGTAAGACCACATGGGGTCAGGGAAAAAACAGTCCAGCTGACCATGCCAGCAGGGGCGGAGGTGGGGTGTGTGTGAGGAGGGAAGAGCAGAAAGTATGCATTAATGCAGCCGGTCTATCAGACTTTCAGAAGAACGCTTTCATGATACGCATACAGCTTTGACTAGGGGCTGTTTCCTCTGAGAACATAGCTGATGCTGGGTTCCAGACAGGCTCCTGGTTTCATTTTTGGGTCAGTACCAAAGGTTACGCTTCGCTCAGGAGTCCTAAAAAAATTCCAAACGAGTAATAACACCTCCGCCTGCAAAAAACTGACACCTCCCCGCAAAAACGAACCCCCCCCCACAAAAAAACGACAAGAGGGAAGGAATAACAAAGGTAAGTGTAAACTGCTTTGAAGCCTGCTACAGCCCTCTATGACAAGAGCCTCAGAAATCCATACTGCTTCAAGTCGAGCCTGGTTTGATTCATTATTAATAATGTAACCTCCACATTCAGAAGTGCAGCAGGCTCCTTAAGGAGAAGGCTTCCAGGGTTAAAAAAAAAAAAAAAAAGGTAGTTTAGCTCTAACATTTTAAAACTTCAGTAATTCCTAAAGTCGCTACAATTTTTTTCCAATGCTGGATTATAATTTAACTGGAAATGACCCAAAGCAATTCTCTGGCATTTTTCTGTAGTGTTTTGGGGAGGGAGGTTGGGTGGGTGGTAAGTATATACTATGCATATTCATCTGATTCACAAGAAATCATACTAAATCTGCAAGTTTTCAGACAGGAATGGTTGCCACAAATTGACTGGCACCACTTTACCATGCAGCCTTTGACACAGGCTCAGATGTGGTGCAGATACAGCCACCCTCTCCTCCCTAATGCAACAATGCTTCCCAGTTCTCCCGTTTCAGTAGTCATCAATTACCTTGACCTCACGCAGAAAGAAGCCAATGGGCCAAACAAACCACTAAAGCAGCAGGCCCAGCTTCCACTGCATGTTTGAGCCGTGCTTACTTACTTTAGTGTTGGATTGGGATGTAAGACTGAAGTTGCCCAGTCCATTTTCACCGTACTCCATAATTACCCAGAATTTTTAGGAGCCAGAACAGCAGCTAATCAGTTACAAATGGTGCAGCTCTTTTTCCTCAATGGAAGGTTTTAAATGTCAACTCTTTAACTTAACAAGAAGATTACAGGAGTAACAATGACCCGTGCACTGTACCAAGAACTCAGCAAGACACAAATCCTGCTTTGAATGTCTTCTATGTTAGACGGAAAACACAGGACAAAGGGTAGGGGAAAGACCACGTCAACCCATTTTATAGATGGGAAATAGGAGGTATAAGGACATTAAACAACTTGCCCAGGGAAGTCTGTTGCAGGGCTAGAACATGAAGCCAGCTTTCCCATGTCCCACGCCCCAGTCCAGGGCTCCTCCACAAGCCCTTCTGTCCTGGCAAAAGCACAGCATGGTAGTGAAGCACAACCTGCCTGCACACAGATCTATTTCAATGAATTCAAAAGAAATTCAAATGATCTCCCTGCTCTTAAAAGGTCTTTTAGTTCCCAGGAATCTGCACTTCTGGAGGCTGTGGAAGGCCAGTAGGGCGTGCTCCTGCATTGAGCCACCCACCTCACTGCGCCTGACCGCCTTCCAGGCTCCGAGTGCCTCCCTGGGGGTGCTTCACATCTGGCCGACCCCCTTCCTGGAGCACACCCGCTAGCCTGGGGTAGAAACAAGGTTGGCATTGATTAACAGCACACTGGACCCTGTATCCAGTTCCCCGACAAGGGCTCTCCTGTTATCTTAGTCTGGTAGAAGGCCGTCACCTCCTCTGGGTTTGTAATCCTGCAGCAACAGGCATGCCCTTCAGAGTGGCTCAGGTCTCCTCCCTCACTGCTTACAGCTGTTGCACGCCTGACTGGCTTGGGTTTGTTGCTTAGCTTTGGGCAGTTGGGCCTGATGCGGCCCGGCTTCCCGCAGTTATAGCACCCCCTCTTTTCTGAATTGGGTGGTGTCAAGAATCTGGGGCCACCTTGCATCAGCAGGAGGTGGCCCTCTTTCCCTTTTTGGGCCTGGCCCTTTCTTCCCCCCCTCTTTGGAACCCTTTCTGTTCCTTCCCAAAGTAGGGCAGCTTCTTGTCTATCCCCTCACGATTTAGCAACAGCTGCTCTGCAATTTCTGCGGCCTCTTGGATGGTTTGGGGGGCCTTGTCTTTGACTAGGGTTTTAATCTCCCTTGGACAGTGGTGATAAAATTGGCCCAGCGCTATGAGGTTTAGCGTCTTCTCTCTATTGTCAGCCTTGGCTCCATCTGCCCATTTAAGAAGTGAATCCCACACCTGGGCCACAAACTCAACCACTGCCTTCCCCAGTTGTGGGATGGTATTCCGGAATTTTTTCTGGAAATAACCTGAACCTCGAACACACAGCATTTTTAAAGGCATCATAGTTATCTGCTGATTCTGGAGGCAAGCTGTTCAGGACCACAGACATGTCACCCTCAACCAGAGGAGCCATGTGTTTCATGAACTCTTCCTCTGGCAACTTTCGTTGGTGAGCTTGGTTTTCGAAGATGCTTAGGAACACTGTTGGATCATCCCCGTCTTTGTAGCAAGAGACGATTGGGGTGTTCAGTCTGAAGGATGCATCCAGTATGAGCTGGGTGCCCGCAGCTTCAGCATTTGCCTGCATTTGGAGTACTGCAAGCTTGTGCTCATGCCTGAGCCTTGCCTCTTTGGCCTCTGCCTCGCGCTGGCGCTAGGCTTCTCTAGACTCATCCTCATGCTGTTCCTTCTCATGCTGGTGTTGGGCCTCCAGCTCCATCCTTTTCAACTCCAGCTCATGCCTGAGTTTGCACTCTTACTCCTCAGCTTCCAGCTGCAGCTAGAATTTCTGGAAGTCCCACTCAGAGGGTGGCCCCTCAGTGCCCCCCCCATGGGTTCTGGAAGGACATGCAGAGGTGATCTTGCAGCCTGATCATTATCACATGGGATCTTAATCGGGTTTTCTCTCTTTTGCTCCTTCCTCACTTGAAGGCCTCTCACCTTCATCAGATCTCTCAAGTCAGCCACCGACAGGTGGTCATACTCGTCAGCCATCCTAGCTATCTACACTGTCCAGTTGCCCCAATGCAAAATTAGAAATGGCTTGCTCAAGGGTTTTCAGTGACTCTATTCCCTTCCCCAGATTATGCCTTCAATATAGCAGGTTGTCAGATCCTACCATTACCACCACATGTGGCAGACCAGTAGGGGGTGCTCCTGCGTTGAGTCACCCATCTCACTGTGTCCAACCACCTTCCAGGCTCTGAATGCCTCGCTGGGGGTGCCTCACATGTGGCCAACCCCTTTCCTGGAGAACATCTGCTAGCCTGGGGGTAACACTGCCACCACCCAGGGATGGGCTTGATTCTGGCTCTGCGCACCCTGGGAAACACAGGTCGAGTAGCCCTCGAGGCTACTTGATTCACTTGGGGTGCTTCCCTCAGTCGGAAGCACAAGTAGTGGTCTCCCTTAGTCAGCCAAACCAAGGGGACCCCAAGGCATAATCTAGACCCACTCCCAAAAAGTCTCCCATGCTAGGTACAAAAGAGAACTTTACTGGTTCTGTAAAGTTTTTGGAGCTATTGTTACTCCTGAATCATAGAAAATTAGGCTGGAAGGGACCTCAGGAGGTCATCTAGTCCATGCCCCTTCTCAAAGCAGAACCATCCCAGCCAAGGTTTTGTCTAGCCAGGACTCAAAAACCTCCAAGGATGGAGATTCCACCACTTCTCTAGGTAACCCATTCCAGTGCTTCACCACCCTCTTAGTGAGACAATTTTTCCTACTATTTAACCTAAACCTCCCTTGCTGCAACTTGAGACCATTGCTCCTTGTTCTGTCATCTGGCCCCACTGAGAACAGTCTACCATTCTTCATTTTACCTTTCAAAAGCAAAGCAAAACACTTTGGGGTGTTGTACATGAAAAATACAGTAAAAAAAATCTAGTGTTATTTCATTGGCCGAAGGTACTGGAGGACTCAAAGAAAAAAAAAGCAACATTGTTTTTAAACTAAAAAGGCAGTGTGTTAAAATAGATTATGCAAACATTATAGGAAGCCTACATATGTATAATATCTTTTTATGACCATCTCAAAGCCTGTAATTACATGCAGAGAACACAGAAACCTATCTGTGGCCTCCCTAGTCCAGTATGTCAACCCAGATATCAGCCAAGGGCTCCAGAGAAAGCCTTAAAGACTGTATAGCTGTGTGAAGCTATACACCTGAGAAGTTTCCTAATCCACTCTGGTGATCAGTTTATGTCCTGAAGCATGAGAAATGACAGCTCTGAGTTTTAATACCAGGTAGTCAAACTGCACATGCTTTTCTTATCCGTATAAATGTCTCATTAAAGGCAGTATACAGTAAAAGCTGGGCTATCCGGCATCTTACAAGCTGGCATGCTCCGCTAACCGGCATGCCAACTTGTAAGATAAAGTGAAACCGGAAGTGCTCACCTAACCTTCCATCCGATTCACCATACTCTCACCCCCCAATCACCTCCTCTCAACCCCCATCTTCAGCCAGCTCTAATTTATTAAACTCTTTCTCTTATAGAAGTCCTGCATCTCTGCTCCTCTCTTCTTCCATGTTTTACACTAGAATGACAATATATTGTTTTAAAGGCTTTTGTCACCACAGACCTTTCTTTAAATTACTAGATGCAAGTCACTAAATAACTACACGCTTAGCAGAATTATCCTCTCTTCCAAGCATCTTAGTGCCATTCAATAAAACCCACTCGCTGTACTGTTATTCTGCTCTTCTTTCCACTGATGTTTTAAACTGCCCCTACCCCTCCAGGAAATGGAGGGACATTGTCTGTAACCTAAGACCGAGCAAATTAGTCCCAACTCTGAAGGCGACTGAATACAGACACACCCTGTTAGAGAAAGGAAAGCACCATCTGAAGGGTGAGGGAGATGCAAAGCCACCAAGTACTCCCCAGCGATCCTGCTGGACTTTGGACCCAACCCTGTGAAGTACTGAGTACCTCCTTCAAAACAGTCAGACTTACTCAACTCCGCTTTGCTTCAGTAGGGTTAGCAGCTTTCACACACTGGGCTCAGCATTTTCAAGGACTGAACATTGAACTGTCAGTCAATATTAGTAAGAACAGGTCACATCTTCCCTTACTGAAAAATTCACCACTTCTGTGCAATCTGAACCTTTGTACCTCAGATTTAGTGGCTGGTGCCTGCTAGTGAAGATTAAACTGAATATGCTTTCCCAGAGTTACACCCTGAGGAAGTGGGTCTCTGTGCTGGAGCATCTGCTTATGTTCTGGATTCAGAGATTTTCCCAAATATCGACTGCCATGGGCTCAACAGAAAATACCCTGAAAGCCACAAATTTTGCAAGGTGATAAGTGATGAAAAGAACAAAAACAATAAAGCTCTCTGAAGATACCAAGGTGTCAGCCAGGAGGTGATGAAAGTAAATCTGTTATATTTGGAGCTTAAAGACCAGTTATTTGCAACACATTTTGAGAACCTGGCTCGAGTTACGCTACAGCTGGGTAGTTTTTCCCTCCAGATAAAAGTTCACCCCTTCTCACCCTCCTCAGTGTCACAGTTAATCACAGCTAAGTACATTCTTCTGAGCGCTCACAAAGGACTCCCAGGAAGGCAAAGCTGTATCTGCCACATCTAGTAAACTCACAGTAGGAAAGTGACCTGAGTACACAAGTGAAGTGATGTGGGAAAGGTGTCCATGGCACAGGGACTGAAGTCAGGAGTGTGACTGTGTGTACTTCCACATGCAGCAGGAGGAAAGACTGAAGGGAAACAATACTCTGCTTTAATATGCCCTTTCCCAGCTTAATGGGATTTCCCCAGAAACAATGCACAATAAAGGAGATTAAGGTCACTAAACTCACTCTGGCCAGAACTAGCAATGGAAAAATCTCAACCAGTACCTGCGCAGATGTGACGTTTTTGTCCCAAACCCATGCACCCCTTGTGGTCTCTGGGTCACCTCCATCCTACAACTCAACCACACACTCCCTAAACTCTTTTCCCTTTCTCTTTCCTTTAAAGGCTCATGGGACCCCCTCAGCAAGTCTGACAGCATCTCTCTGCTAACCTCCAAGCCTACTACTTTCTTTCACTGTCCTGGCACCTTGGGGCATCCAGGGTTGAGAGCAACTGTTGTATTCAGAGTGCATAAAGTGGGTCTTGGCTCCCCTTAGAAGCTTAAAGCTTCAGAAGACATGCAACGCATTCTCAGGCACAACCAAAGGAGATGCACTGGAGTGTGGGGATGTGAAGAGAGACTGCTATATCCATTTGCCCTATAGGTCTGCAGCAGTGCAGGGGAGGAAAGGAACAGCAGACATTCTGGTTGAGACTGGACCATGGTAGGAAGACCATGGACTTGGGGTGGACAGTACTGGCAGACACAGGAATGCTGGGAAAATGTTATAGAAGAGCCTCAGAACCAATCTGTCCTAGCACAAAACCCAGTTCAATTGCCTAAAGTAACTGTCTGTTCCAGGAGGAAAAGACCAAGCAGAGTCTCAAGGACAAATTCTATGCTGCTTCTACCCTTGCTCACAGGGGAGCATCCACTGAAGCTTTCTAGCTCTCATTCCAAGTCACTGGTGGTATTCACTCATTAGCTTACAATTCAGAAATTAGAAGCAGACCAGACAGTTGCCAAGAAGTAGCCAAACCAGGTCTCCCTCCTCCCCACCACCAACTGAACTAATAGAAAACATCATTACAACAGCAAAGCGTGCTTGCAACATCAAACCGGCAGGTTTCTTTTGAAGGCAGAATCAGAGAAGGCAAGGCTCATAGTCTGAAACAAGTCAACTCATAATAGAGCTTTAGAAAGATGACACATCTGTAATAGCTTGTAGATTCAGCCTGTTATTTGTAGATCTATTCTGAATCTGTATAGAAAGCAGAGTGCATTGTAAAGCAACTGTTGCAAATCTCGAATAACTGGTTTTTGAGCAAGTACCTGTAATTGCTTTCCTCTCTCCTTTCTCTAGTTTTGCTTGTGTAGATTCGTTATAACCACCATGTTCCATCGACTGCTCCACCCTTTTTATTGCCGTGCCCTTGAAATTCATCTGGAGTTGGCTAGTGTACTTCTCATGCTGCAGAGACAGAAGCAATAATGGGTATGGTGTTTTCGACTGCTGTCGAAATGGAAAGAACAATAGTTCAATGTACTCGTATCAAGACAAATATTGTGGTTGTGCTCTGTAACAAGAGGAAAACACACACCTGAACAAAAAGCTGTGGAGTATAGTAATAAATGCCAGCTGAGAAGCTTTTGAATACCTTCTTCAGAAAGGTCTAAAATGACATAGCTAGTCTGCACAAAGGTCACTATGACTTAGCTCCACAAAACATCTCATTAGAAAATGCTTTTAAGAATAAACTAGGAACAATTGGAATTAATGCCACTTCCATTCAGGATCCCAGAGCTGAAGTCTGCTTTATTCTCACAATGGCATTATAAATTCTTTCAAGCTGTGCTTTTTACGTATCTTATCTTAAACGTTCAGTGATGCCACAGAACATATTCCTCATTATTTCCACCAGATCTGGACAGAAGGATTGGGAAGCTATTTCAAATTAAGAGGTTGCATTATTAAAGTGCTAACTGATCCAACCAGAACTGAATCCATAAAAAAGGGTGTTCCTATTTAAATCAGGTCTGAGTAAGCACAATTAATCACCCACTCAGTCCAAACCTCCCACACACTAGACTATGCTGGTGTGCTTAAAAACAAAACCTGGCCAAGAAAGTAGAATTCAGTTAAAGACTGACATTTGGCATCGGTATTTCTAGGTCTAAGCAACTTTGCAATGTCACTGTGAGCTGTTAAACCATCACTGTCCTAGAGGCAGCTGCTTTTCTGCTGTGACCAAACTGATAATGGGAAGTTTTGTATCTGCTTCTGTGCTACATTCAGGAGAGCCACCTCACTGATGCAGGAGGGGCTGCTCCATGAGAAAAGATTAGGAGTTTAGAAGGTGAAAGGAACTTGTAAAAATCAGGCAAACAGCAAGAGTAAATTGAGCAAATTTTAACCCACCAGAGGAAATATTAAAGAGCCAGTATAGGCCACGCCATCCAAAAAAACCAGATTCATGATTTGCTACTTGATTTTTAAGGGGATACGGACTTCTTAATGAATCAGTTCAAGGCTGTGGCTGTTCCTCTTTATGTTCTAAAGCTCTAGTAACTTTATCTCCTGGTAATCACAACTCCATAAATAATTTCAGTTAAATGTTAGAATCGGGACAGGAAGATTAGAACCGAGCTACCTGGGAGATGCATCTATCCTCAAAGCAAGGTCCTACCAGTCGCATATTGAAGAGAAACTGTGAGTTGGGGTTGTTTCCAAACTGCTTTACTGAAGCACATAAGAGTTTCAAGCTGGCACAAGCGCTCAGAAAAAAAGTAAGGATATTTAGCATTTTCCTGATTAATGGTGTCATTACCTGATATATCTCTTTACAAAAACAGCACATATGTGCTTACCTTTAATGCTTCCTCGGGAACTTTGTGTTGAATATGTTCCAGGACATACATGTTTGAATGTACAGAGCTTGTTAAGGAAGTAAAGAAGGAAAAAAAAAACAACACAACAAATCTATCCACAATTTAGTTACTGAAATGGAGATTATAAAACTCAGAAAGCACAAAGGAGGAAAAAATACAGATATTTATAGCAATCTTCACTCTTTCAAAACTGTATGACATAACTGTCTCAAAACAACACCTGCACCTCTTTTACAGCAGATCGCTGATCATTTCTATAGACTTGATTGAGCTGTTCGACCCAGTGCTAAGTAAAGAGCAGCACGTACCCGGCCCACATCAAGGGGAGTTGTGGGGAGAAATACTGACTCATTGCTACAAGGAATGGGAGGATCCAGGGCCATGATACCATTCCCTCCCTCCTCTTGAACTAACTCTCTGCTGCACGGCTCCTGCTCTTCCTCCTCAGTACCCAAGGCATAACTGGATTAGCGCCACATGCTCACGTGCAAAGATGGAAGAGGAAGCTTTCGTACCCTGAACGGATGCCTCAGACTAAGACATACGCCTGCTGCTCTGCATTAGCAAGGTTTACAGTCACTACAGTTTCACATATGAAGAGTAAATCAGGTTGTGAGCAGATATGCCTTCTTAAAACGTGATTCTGCCAATATGTATGGAACTCAGACTATAACCTCCATGAAGTGCTGGGCAGAAAATGAATAACGGAAGCACTGAGAAAAGCCGTCAGAAACAGCTCCATAAAAATTATACAAAACCAGGGGAAAGAAAAATAATGGTGGGAAATGTTAAACTAAAATAGACCAAGTAATATTGGTAGAGGGCGAAACTACATTAGTTTGTAAGGGATGCCGTAAATGGAAGAGCATGTACACCCTTGTGCAACTGAGCACAGATGACTCACAGAACATGAAAAGATGCTGCCATCTGTACAGAGCTGAGCAAGGTGGGCCTACGAACAGTGTGAAAAAATGGCATTTAAGCGGCAAAGGAGAGGGAGGATGTATACATTGGGTACATTAGTCATGTTTTCTAAAATGGACTGATGTGACAGGCCCTCATAAATCTACTTGCCAAGGGGTAATAAATTCAGCAATTCATTTAATATGAATAGCCACAAGGGCTGCAGGCATAGGCACTCCAATTCCAAAATTCACGTTTTCAGAATTACTGCAAGTTTAGGCTCCACGCTGTAGCCACTGTCCTTCAATGTATTCATGTTTATAGTAAGTCTTCTTCAGGTTTCTGTTTACAGCAAATCAGAGATTACAAGAGAACTTATACACTGCATAGAAAAAAAAAGTACGTGTGAAACACACTATTAAGGTTGCAAAGTCAACCACTCTCTAAAGTTAGGGAAAACCAGAAATGCAGGGCACTGACAGATGGGGGGGGAAGCACTTTACTGGAAGCAGCACAATAATTCAACCCAGCTCTGCAGCATCTGTATAGATCAAGAGCTTCAGCAGGGATTTTTGGTGTTTTTATCTAAAGCTGATTCAATCAGCTATTAGATAGAAGCACCAAAAAGTCCCACTGAAGCACCTAATCTATACAGATGTTGGGCAAGCAGGATCTAACTAATGCGATGCCTCTTCTAGGTACGCACTGCGCTTGGTGCTGGGGCGTGCTGAGCTTAAAGCGCTGTTTGTTTTTTTCCATGTCTGTAAGCAGCCAAAGTTGCCTGGACAACCTTAATTTGTGCCTTTCATGTATGTACATGATGAAGTCTTCAATTACATGATGAATTACCATCTTCCACAGAGCCCTGCCCATGGGACGGACATCACTGGCTGGATAAGTAGCTATTCAATACCTTATTTTCTTCTTGTTAACCAGTCTCCTAGGCCTTATTCAAGCCCTATCCTGAAAGCAGAGTTATGAAGATTTTCTCCTAGGATTTTACAACATACACCACTACCATCTCCGAGCACTTCATACATGCTGGCTAACTTATTTTCATAACACCACTGTGAGGCGAGGGACAGGCACTCTTGCCATTTTGCAGACTGAGAAATGAGGCAGAAAGAGACTAAGTGCACATTGGATCTCCAATCTGAAACGCTGAGGATTTGAATTTTCAGGACAGTAACATTAGATATCACGTCATATGGTCAAAGCACAGCTTCTATTGGCCTCAGCTGCACACCTCACTGTGTTCACTACCTCTGCAAATCAAGCCCCAGGATATCATACTGGAAACCCAAAAAATGACACACACACACCAGTAGTGACCACCTGTGACCAGCCCATATCACAGGGAACACTGCGGCTGACAAGAGTGGAACCCAGCTCCCCAGGCCAGCACTCTTGGCCCTGAACCATGAATTTTCCTTTTTCTGCTTCCAATCCTCCACCTCATTTACTCCACCCCTGCCAATTACTATAGCCAATAATGAAGGACTCCCACAGATGACAGTCTCACTACACAACCTGATTCATCCTGTAAGCCAGCCTGTGCTGTGCAGGGGATGAGACAGGCAGCCTCTAGAAAAAACAATATGCATGCGAGCATGTAACTGGAGCCTGCATTAAGAAGGCAAAATTAGGGCTGCACAGGCAATCCTTCTTGTATTTCCTATCTTTTGAACGTTCGACTTTGCTATCTTAATAATACTCTTTTAAAGGTAGCTTTTGGTGTGAAATTTTCACGGTTGATTAAAAAAAATAAAGTAAATAGAAAGGACATCACAAGATCTTAGATACTCACATGGGTCATCAGCAGAGCTGAACCCTCTGATCTGCTACAGCTAACTGACAGACCAGCACTAGAAGGGGTTGGGACCTTTCCCAGCAGGTTTTACGGAGACTGGCTGACAGCAGAGGACTGCTGAGACTCTGGGGTGTTCTAATGAGCTTGGCCTTCTGCTCCGTTCGTGCCAAGCTAGATCCCTTTTAGCCTTCTTCAGCATGATCCTGTCCAGTCCTTACCCCTTTCCTGGCTCCTCATCCCTGTTCCATCCCCCCCGACCTGTGAGGCTCCTCAGTCAATCCTAGTCCTTTTGCCCAGCCAGTGCTCTCTTCTACCCGCTCTTCCCCACTCCTGGCCACCAGGCACTCACCCATGTTCCCATTCCCAGGGGTTCCCAATCATCCTCTCTTCAGGCTTCTCAACTTCACTGTCTTCACCTCCTTGCACCAGCCTCTTTGCCAAGCCACTTCCAGTTCTCCCTCTCCATGCTCCAACCCTTCATCTAATCTTAGCTCCCTGCTCTCTCCCCTTCTTTTTCCCCTCCCCATTTCCCAATCCAAATCTTGCCCCCCAAGTCCCTTTCTCCACCCCCTTGCAAGCCTTCAGTAGCAGCCTGTGCCTCACTGTGCTCTCACTGAACTCTTCAATCCTACCTTGCAAAACCCTACATCCCTTCTGCACTTGTCCCTGGTGGCTCCCTCCTCCATACTGCCTGATCAGCAGTAAGAGAGGTCACTTGAGTTCACAGGAAAAAAAAAAACAGACCCCGCACCCAGTTCTGGTGCCTGGTTCTATTGCAGACTGGAGCTGCCGTTACAAGGAAATTTCAGCATCATCCCTGGAGTCCTGGACTGGAGCCTGTTCAGGTTTTCAGTGACGATGGTTCCTGTTCAATCCAAGCAGCATTAGGAACCGAGGGACTGAAGCACGCTCTGTAAGTACAGAATATCTGGAGATTTTATCCATTAACCTCTCTCAAGCTTCCAGTGAGCCTGGCCAAACTGGCAGCAGGACAAAGGCTTATTAGAAAGTCACAGACAGCAGGGCTGTGCGAAATTTTGGCAGCTGTTTTGCTTCGGAGGTGTTTCGAGCTGTTCTGACACCCAAAACACCAAATCCAAATGAAAATGGAAGGATCAGAAACTCTCCGAAACAAAACAAGGCATCTGAAATGTTTCGAAAATATTTTGGAAAATTTCAGCGTTTTGGAGCCGGGCTTGCAGGAAAACAGCTATATGCTGCTACCCTGCTGCATGACTCAGCTCCACAGGGAGCACAGATCTGTGCCGAGGGTCTGTTTGTCACTGCTGCTTGCCCTGGCAACGTGGGGCTGCATGGGGCGGGCAGTAGCAGGGAGGAGACCCGGCGTGGATCCCTGCCCCCTGCAGATCCAAGTCATGCGGCAGTAATGGTCCCTGCCATACGACCTGGCTCCACAGCGAGCAGAGATCCCTGTGGGCTGTCTGGGATGGGCAGTGGTGAGAAAGAGACCCTGTCACGGATCTCTGCTCCATGTGGAGCCAGATCACATGGCAGGGACCAGCAGGCTTGCTTCCCTGACCAGTGACTTAGCATGACAGGGATCAGAGATCTGCACAGGGGTCTCCTCATCTACATGGAGAGTAGTGGCCCTCCTCCTCCCCACAGATGAGCCACTCACAGCCCCATCCTGCTCCCCACTGGGGCCCTGCAGACCCCAGCCCCAAGCCCTGCACAGCTAGGTAGGGCTGTGCAAAGCTTCCCATGCAGCCCTTTGAAATAGATTTGGCCAAAACAAAACAGAACAGTGAACCAAAACACCAAAACGAATCACTGTCCCCAAAACGGCCAAATCTGAAACCAAATCCAAACACAGCTGTTTTGCACAGCCTTAACAGATAGCTTAGAAAGAGTCCAGCAGTAAGCAGTAAAAATGATTAGAGGCCTGAGAAGCAAGATTTAGGAGAAGATGAGACCTTGGGGGGATTTGACAGAAGTCATCAAATACCTGAAGGGTGACTATAAAAAGAGGATGGAGCTAGACTTTTCTCTGCAGCAGCAGGGGACAGGACTAGGAACAACGATCTCAAACTGCAGCAGGAGAAATTTAAATTGGAGATTAGGAGGACCTCTCTCACCATGAAAGTTAGCCTGTTTGAATGCACGAGCAAGCATTCAAACAGGCTAGCTAGAGAAATTATGGAATCTCCATTCCCTGAAATTATGGAATCTCTGTCCCTGAAAATTTCCAAGAGCAGGTTAGACTTGACTGGATGGTTTAGTCAGGGGTGATCATGCCTTGAGCAGGGGGCTGGACTAGATGATCTCACGAGGTCCCTTCCAGCCCCACTTTCCTATGAACTTTGTCAAATTTGCATGGATTTTTGCAGGGAGTGGAAGAGGCATAGCCCTGACAGAAAGGACACTCTTCTTCCAACTATCAACAGCCACAACATGGCAGGTGTTAGAATTTTCCAAAAATGTTCAGACTATATTAATAGTTGAACAGTTTTTTCTAGCCACATTCTCAGAAATTCCTGAACTTTGCTGACTAACATTTTCCACATAAAACCAGCCTATAGCAGACACCCAGCATAAAAAACTTGAGCCCAGCCAGGCAAAGCAACTGAAGACAGGGTTTTTTTGAAAATGGAAATCATTGAAAAACCTTAAGAGTAGGCAGTACTCACAGCCCCACCTATATAATTAACCAATTGTATAGACTCTGTTTCAGCAAGGCATTTAGACATGAGTCTAACCTTACGCATGAAAAGTAGTTCTGGGATGAGAAAAAGGAGAATGAAGATAAAGTAACAATGATGTTACAGCAAAGTCTAGCACATTTTGTAATAGCATTCGTGTCCAGTACCTGACCTTCTTCAACGAGCAGCAATGCTTGGAAATAAAACAAATGTGCCCACATATTCTGTGCCAGCAGCAATCTGCAGGGGCAAATTTTAGAAACCACCCATTCAAGTAACTATCAGAGAACATAAAAGTCATGTAACTAGGAATATTTGCATACACAATTCCCCTGCAAACACAGCAAGAGGGGTGCATTTTTGCAAACAGGCTGTGCCTTGGCTTTGGCAGGACTAAAAATCTGCTCTATGAACTGATTAACAAAACCCACCAAATCATCACATCTGCAAAAACCATAAATAACTTCACAATGTCAGTATTGTGCCAATGGCTTAATACGGAGGTCTCCTAATTAAAAAATGTATACAACTCAGGAGTAATGGTATCCAAACTGAATGCAATTCTTGCCAAAGGTCCAAAGCCCAGTGAAATCACTGGAAGCTGATATAATTATGCTTTGGACTAGGCCCAAAATGAAGGAAATAGGTTGATGAGACATCTAAAAGCTCCAAGTGGCAAAATAAAAGACACTTAGTCATTAGTAGTAATCAGTGATATTTAGCTCTCCACAGAGCAAACAGCAGGGAACTTAAAACAAAAATAGTGCATTACACCTCCCATACACAAGGATATCGTAGCCAAAGCGAATCACGTCATTCAGTTTTAACGTGATGTACTTCTGGTCAGGAATCCGCACGTCGTTCACGAATGTCTGTGAGGAGGAAGCACAGGCACTATGTTGATGGAAGGGATAAAGCTGACATGTTAAAATGCATCCAAGCAAGCCAATGGAACTGCTAAAACTAATGGAACGTGCATACAAATCCAAAGACACCGTGGTCTACCCACCGTTTAGTGAAAATGAAATGCAGTTTGGCAATGGCCAGAATAATATGCGTTCTAGCTACTGAACTGAGTTTGTTTTCACACAGCTATTGCTGAAAATAAAACACTGCAAACATAAAACAAGTAAGAGGAAGACCTTTTTTACATGGTGTGTAATTCACTTGTGGAACTTGTCACAGGAGGTCTCACCAGGAGTAGATCCAAGAACAGGGAGCCCCATTCATTTTGGCTGCACCATGCATGCATAGTGAGCTCTGACCTCGCTGCCCAGGTAGTGCAAGCTCCTGCCAGAGCATTGTGCAAGCACTGAGCTCTGACCCCACCAGCTAACAAGGGCAGAGTCTAGCCAGAACCCCTGCTTCCACATGGTTCTGGAGTCCAAGGCATGAATGCTGCTCATGTTTGCCTTCCCCTCCTCCTTTCTCTTGCTCCACTGAATTCAGCAACAAGGGAAAGAGAAGATTAGCAGTGGCAGTATTCACACCCTGGGATCCAGAGTCCCACAAAATCAAGGGCCAGTCAAACCCCACACCAAGAGCTGTTGTACAGCAGAGCAAAGGAGGGTGCAACTATGCTGCTGCACCCACCCTGGATTTCACACAGTCAAAAAGCCCAAGGCTGAATCGATTCAGTCTTTGCAGGTTAATCTAAACTGCAGGGATTGAACTGATAAGCAAGTGAACAGACATTCACTTTTGATTCCAGAAATTCTGTCACATGCCTGCAGTGGCTCAAGCCAGAAGCCAGGGGGCATTAAAGCAGCCTCCCTGCTCAGCTGGACCAGACAGCTCAGGTACATCCACCCTGCAAGAAGGGGTTTGTGGGGGTGGTACAAAGCATCCTGGGCTGCTGGTGGACTGTGAGTTACTTGAATGTGGAGGGAACCTGGGACAGAAGGTCAATAAATCAATTTAACCTAACTCGGTTAAGTCTGATACTACATCTATCCAGGTTTATTTTAAACTGGTTTGGGCCCTTCTGAAAGCAGTTTACGTGCATTGAGCTTCTGTTGTGTTACAGATTTGAACTGGTTTCTGATCACTTATACCAGTTAGTGTGTAATTTCTGACCCTAGTGCAGAAACGCTGGACAGAACTGGGAATACAACTCAGCCCCCATGGCCACATCCAGACATGCAGCCATATATGGTTTGTGGTACTACAAACCTCAGGTAGGTCCTTCACAGTAAGTATAACCAGTTTCTATATGACCAGTTCAAAATAAAAACAGATCACAAACTTATGCAAACAAGAGTTGGCCTGCTGATGAGGGACTAGGCACACAGCTGCCTTCAGATGGCCATTGGGGGAAAAAAAAAATAAAAAAATTCAGGAGTTGTCCGATATTCCAAGATAGAATTCATAGAGCTACACAAACAGGAAATGAACAGCAGCTGTCTTCTGTTAGGTTTTGGGAGTGACAATACATTTACCACAGAGAATGTAGCCCTTGTTGGGTGCATGACAGTGAGATAACTGCTTGTGAAATAAGGGAAAAAAACAATCTGAGAAGTGACTTTGAAGAAACAAGCTGACTGATAAAAATGACGTAATACACCTGCAGCCCTGGGGCAAGACTCTTCCCTCCTCCTCCCCTCTCAATGCTCCAGGTAAAATACTCCTGACAAGAACAAGTATTAAATTGAGAGAAATATTTATTGAAAGCTAGAGCTAGACCCTTGGCTAGTATATATATAGCAACAACATTCCACTGGTCTGGGGGCAAAATATTCCCATTAATGAAAATGTGGTTCAACATTAACATTTACTCTCATTTTTAATTATTTTTACTTTGAAATTATTCTGCAATGCATCAGAAGTAGTGTATAAGGTCACGACATAAAAAGAGAGAAAATATTCTATTTGATATTATCCCACCTAACCATACCCACCCACACTATATAGGGCATTATAATAAGTATGGATTCAAATTTTTTTACCTAGAAATTAAAATAGTTCAATCTGAATTAAGTAAGGATACCCTGAAATAGAACAGAATAGAATAGCAAAAAAGAAAATCAAACTACATACATGAAATGGAATATTTCACTATCAAATTAAAATTACTTGATATGGTAGTACTTAACAAAGCTACTGACAAGTCTGAAATTAATTTTAAATATCAAAATGAAAAGATAAATATTTTTAATAAAAATTCCTTTGAAACAGCGTTTAGTTTTTTTCTAAACAAAATTTCTTGAAAGGTAAAAATATTAATTGAAATTGCTATTATACAAAAAATTCAGCTTAGTCCATACATCTTTTTACAATAGAAAAGTGTATTTTCCAGCTCTGAAAAACTGGTACCTGGAAAAAGTTGAAAAACCTAGTACTTGGGTCACTACACGGATCGTAATTCTTCTAAAGCTAGCTAATTACATAATAATATTAATGACTACTCGTAGGGGCGTACCGATAAAGATGTTCTTGACTGATACCAATAGCCGATTATTAACCAGCCATATTGGCCGCTACCGATACAATAACCAATTTACAGGAATGCAGCTGTGCAGTGTGGAAAGCAGGTCCCTGCAGGTAAGTTTGTGGGGGGGAAGGGATGGGGCAGATCAAGGCCACCACAGTGAAGGAGGAAGCGGGGCAGGGGCAAGGAGCGCTGCCCAGCCAGGGTGGTGAACGGGACGAAGCCGTGAACAGCTCATCCAGGGGATCACTGTCCTGGTGCTTAAAAATGACAGTGGGGGTGCTTGAACTAAAATTCGTTGAATGAACTTCAGTTCAAGTGCTGCCACTACCGTTTTTAAGTACAGGGACGCTTTTAACCAGAGTCAAACAGGGCAAGGACAGATGCAGGCTGCTTGTTGGACTCGGGGCTCTCTGCCCTGCTGCCTTTGCTCCAGGAGTCCCGTGCTAGCTGTGCGCTCTCTGCTAGCCTGGCAGCAGGAGGCACAACTTGCTGTCCACACTGCTGCCAGACGGGCAGGGGGCGCACGGCTGGCACAGGGCTCCCAGGGCAAAAGCAGCAGAGCAGAGAGCCCAAAGCCCACAGCAAGTGGCCTGCATCTGCCCCACACACAGTGGGGGGCGGGGGGGACACAAGGCATGCCCCACCCACGGTGCTTCCCCCAGGGGATGCATGCAGTGGCAGGGAGCAGCACCGCCCCGCTCCTGAATGAGCTGCCTGTAGCTGTCCAGCTCCCCACCCCAGCCTGGGTCCTATGTACTACAATGGCTGGGCAGCTCCCCCAACCCCAGCCTCTGCCCCTCTCCAGTGGTGGCCTTGATCTACCCCTCCCCATTCCCCTTCCTTCCCCCATGTCCCTTCCCCTCCACAGACTTCCTACAGGGAGCTGCTCTCCACACTGCTTAGCTGTACTCCTAGCCACATGCATGCGGCCGCACGCATGCACACGGTACCCCATCTCTCACGCCTGGAAACCCCAAGCAGGGTCCGCTGCAGGCTAGAATGCTGCCTGCCTGCAAGGGGAAGCCCGCCATTTCCTGAGGGAACCCAGGCATCTGGAGGTCCTGGCCATAAGGCTTAATTCTTTATATTTATTGGTGAACATTATTGGCTACACAGGCCAAAAAAAACCAATAGCCTATAATGTAAATTTCCCACACGTACTGGTGCCGATCTGATACTTCTAACTACTAATAGTAGTACAGCAGTAGTAGTAATTTAAAGAAACAGTTATAGCAGAGGGGGCAATTATTAACAAGTTTTGGCAAGGTGTCGTGGGTCGAAACGGCAGCTCAAGTCCTTGACAGGTGCTCCACCCCTTGCTCACCATCTTGGGACTAGAAGTCCCACCCCCTAACCCCTGTCCTTTGTCACCGGAAGTCTCTCCCCTTGCCCCCAGAAGTACTCCTTTTGGGAAGGGGGTTTGCCATCTTGGAACTGGAAAAAAAAATTATATACTAAAAATCAAATATTGGCAATAACATAATTTTATTTTTTAAAAATATTTTTGTCCTCATCTGTGTGCATTCGTGTGGTGTATATAGACGTGATTGCTTAATCATTCAAAATTAAGCCTTACTCTTCTATATTGTAGGGGAGTGTGATGGGGCAGGGGGTATAGAGGGGTGGGTGTGTATCTGTGTGGGTGTGTGTTTAATGTGGGGTAGGGAAGGGTGTGAGGGGTGGACGTGTGTGGGTATGGGAGATTGTTGGGGTCTGTTTATGGGGGGGGTGTTATGGGGCTTGTGGGATGCGTGGAGGGGGACAGTGGACAGTGGCTGGGGGTGCATGGGAGGGTGAGTGTGGAGTATGTGTGTGGGGAGGGGTGCATGTGGGTAGCAGTGAGTGGGGCTCCTCCCTGAAGGACGCAAGTGTGAGGCTGGGGAGGAAAGGGAGGTGCATGTGGGAATGGTGTGGGTAGGTGCAGTTTGTGGGGCGTGTTACTGTGTGTGAGGGAGGGTTTGTGGGTATGGTGGGGTGTGCATGGGAGCCCCCTCTGTGTACCCACCATGAGCTGGTCAGCACCTGCCCTGCAACAGCTTGGAAACCGCACACCTTGTGGTGCCTCCCCAACTGTGGCAGCACACAGCCCCAGCGTGCCCTGCACCTATACTACACTCACCCCTTCTGGAGTGGATCAGCCAGAACCCACACAGCCCTGAGTCGGCCTGCCCTGTGCTGCCCAGTCGTGGTGCATCCTGCCATCCCAGACATGCAGCAGACCTGGGGCCGCTCTGCAGCTGGACTGCCTTTCTAGGCAGCCCAGGTGGCAGGCGGCTCTTTCTGGCTGTCACCACTGTTGGCCCCAGCCCTACAGGAGCAGCAAGGACCCACACTGCACAGCTCCAACCCCATGTGCCTCACACCTGCTCCGGGCTTGCCCACCCAGGCTCAGCAGCAGCAGCAGCAGCAGCAGCAGACAAAAGCTGTTGTCCAGCAAGGGGTAAAACCGGTCCCTCCTCCCGCTACTGGCAGTTCCTTGCTGCAGCTGCCCGAAGCCCATGCGGGGCTGCCCTGCACCTTCACTGCCATCATCACCGCCTCTGGACTATGCCACAGGGTGGCCCAGCGTGGGGTCCAGGCAGCTGCTGCAGGGAACTGGCAGCAGCAGGAGGGGGAGGGGTCACTTTTGCCCTGGACTGAACAACAGCTTTTGTCTAGTGCCACTGCTGCTGAACCCAGGCAGGCACTCGAGCAGATGCAGGGCACGCAGGGTTGGGGCTGCGCAGTATGGGTCCCCACCGAACTGCAGGGCTGTGGCCAGCAGCAGCGGCAGCCAGAAGTAACCGCCTGCCACCTGGGCTGCCTAGAAAGGCAATCCACCTGTGGAGGCACCCCGGCCCTGTTGTGTACCCGGGGGGGGGGGTGGCACGATGTGCCACAGCTGGACTGTGCCTGGGCCAGGGGACCCACCATGAGTCAGACAAAGTCTCACCACAGGCTGTATATTGCCCACCCCTGAGTTACAGTGTGTATTACCCCTTTTCTCCTTCCCCTAGCAGTCTCTTTTAGCTGTTGCTGCTTTGCCCTAGTGACTTAACCCCATCACAGGTTCTAAGCTGGCGAGGAAGAATCATTCTTCTCGCTTTCCAATGACGACACTGGTGGAAAGGTCAAGACTCTGTTTTACAAGCAGTGTTTCTCATTGGTGTAACTATTTCTATTAGGCACGAGTTATTTTTAACCAAAGCAGCACACTTGATTACAACCTCCAGCTTGAATGTTGTTATACCGGTACAGCTCATTTCCATTCCTGTACAGGAACAGCTACAAGAACATAACTGCGTCCACACTATGGGAGAGGTCAGAGCTAAAAGCTGGTGAAAGTGGGAAAGCCCTGAGTCACCCAAGGCCCCACAATGAGTTAGTGCCGGAGCACAGAGAGAGTCAGGAGTTCTTGGCTCTCAGCTGTGCTGGATTCATTATCCCACATAACCCCTCAATCTTAATAAGCAGCCGCCCAGCAGAAGGGGACCTGGCCTGATTATCGAGAGGCAGCTTTTAAACAGTTTACCTCAGACAAATTAAAGAGACAGACTATACCGTACATCATTCCTTCGCATGACAGCTGCCTTGGCCCAAGGTCACCTTACTCAGCAGGAGCAGCTAACTAAAGAATGGACTAGCTCTTTCATAAAGTTGGTCAGAACATTGTTGTTGTTGTATTTTTGCTTTGTTTTGTTTTTGGGGGAGGGAAGAGGGGTTTAATGAAAAAAGAGTATCAAACCTATTTTGGGGGAGGTAATTTCCCTCTGTCCCACAACTGAATCTAAGATTTTTTTAAAAATGGAGAGTTCTGCAGGGGTAGAGAAGATAAACACACATACATTCTCATGCGCTCAGGTTTTCGACTTTAAGCAGCTTATCACTCCAACTACAGAAATTTCCGAGGGCCGAAATGACAGGATCTGGGCATACTACAAGCTCCCTTGTAGCACCAGAAGCCTACACTCTACCATGTGCAGAAAGGCTTCTGCCACTACCTGACAGCTGAGGGCATGTGTAGATGCACCCATATCTTCATCCATCTGGCATGGTACATTCATCAGATGGTACCTTCCCAGCATATAATTGGTGCTCTGGTGGCACAGATGCTTGAGTGGTGCCACGCAGAGCCACAAGAAGTACACAGATGTGTGCAGACTGCGGTGGCAGCTGCTGTCTGCCACCAGAACTTCCAGTGACAGAAGCAGCCAAGGGCAGGCACAGGCTTTGGCAGGAGATTTGTTCTGCTCCCATAAATAATTCCCGCTCACTCAACGGGGTCTACTTTGGCAAGTAAAAGCTATGCATGCACGTCAACATGCACAGGATCGGAGCCCACCAACCTATGTATATAGCGCACATCAGTCAGCTGGCAAGTTTATTACTTACCCCGTTTAAGCTTCCAAGATCCTTCACCCAGTGCTCATCTTTTTCCTTGTCATAGTTGATAACTGCATGCTGCTTATCCACACTGCGGGACTAGAAACAAAGGCATAATGAATTAAAGACTGGTCAGACATAGGATACAATGGTAATCAGAACAGTAAGGGTGATATTCTGCGAGGTTGGTATGAGGGTACTGACAGGAGAGGATTAGACATCATATTATATATGCAGAGGATCAATTAAAAGCCGCCATGGTTGTTCCAAAATATCTCACTGGAGGCAACCAGCTAATCACAGGCTGCAAGCTAAAATGTTTCTCCTAATCTTTCAGATAAATGCCCAGATATATAAGGTTGGTCTCACTCTTTTTTTTTTTGTTAATGTGTTACTGTTCAAAAAAGAAAAGAAAATCATTTCAAGCAGCAAAGACTGTAAGCCAGGATTTCAGCATCAACACGTACACACACAGCCCAAGGCAATCAGACTGACAACCTAAAGGCAGACGCTCAGCTGGTGCGAGCTGTCAGAGCTCCACAGTTACAACAGCTGAGGCAATGCAGCCAGGCCCTTTGGGACCTCCCCATTTTTCAACATTTCTTTGTAACCAAAGTTTACTTTCCACCTTGTACTTTAAAAAAAAAAAAAAAATTCTCTTAAATTGATTTGATTTCAGGGTCAAAAATGGAATTGATTTCAGGATTTTTAAAATTATTTTTTAGGGAGATTAAGCAAAAATCAACTTTTAAACAAATATTTCAGAACACAGGACTGAAAACAACCTCCTGAATTATCCAATCCAGTCACCCCAGTATTGAAGTCAATCATGTCACAGAAACCTGGTTCATATTAATACATTCTGTTTAATATAATTTATTAGCATCTGACCCAAACCAAGAGGTCTTCTGAGGTGGGTACGTACATTTTCCACTTAATGCTATTTAAATTTCTTTTTGAATAGGAGAAAAGTGCTAACATTTTTATATCAGAAGTCAGTTTGCTATTCAAAATCCATCTCCTGGAAAGACTTGAAGACATCAGTAATTTCTCAAATGCATAATCCCAATGTTTTCACATGAAGCTATTTGGACTTAGTAAATTTGGTCTTCAAAAATGCATAAATTTACTATGGGTAAAAGACTATACTCTCTTTTTCTGGGTTTTTTTTTTTTTTTTTAACACATCCTTTATAATTCAAAACATTTAATAAAGGTTACAAGCTGAAGGTACTGATAGACTCTTTACTCCACACTTAATGTAATTTGCAGTTTCCCCATGTGACCCAAATTCTAATGGGAAAAACTAGATCAATCAATGAAAAGTACATCAATATAAAACTCACTGAATACCTGTAATAATGAACATGCCATCAAAGTAAGAAGGCAAGCTACATCAAAACTATGATGTAGTTTTCCTCTTCCTGAATATCAACCAACCAACTGCTGAGAGAATTAATCTTTTCTCTTCTCCAAGTGTAATTATATTGGCTTCCATAATACCATCCAAAAACTGACCCTACCAACTTGCCTATAAGCAAACAGAGGCTAGTACTTTTTTATGAGGATTCTACAGTTGAAAGAACAGAAAGACCTTCTGTCCTGAAAAAAAATATATTGTTACTGCTTGCAGGAATTTTCTCTCCCTTGCAGATGTCAAATGCATTAATAATGTTCCCAACAGCAGATAAATCCTCAGCAAGTTTTGACCCAGAAATCTGCCCTCCAGAATAACCTCAGTGGGTCAATTTGAAACAAACACATCATCAACTTGGAGGTTAGGTTCTCAAGCCACATGACGTCCCATGTCATTTATAACATGCTGCAGCAAGCAGACGCTATTGCTTAGATATTGAAAAAAAAACCAGAACTGCCTTGGGCTGTATCACCAATACCAGGTTCTCTCACAAAAAGAGAAAAACTCTATATGAGTAGCCTTGGTTACCACTGGATGAAGACCCGCTGAATCTGGATGGACAAAAGTGCTTTTCTGCTGAAACCCCCCTAATTACCATGTCAGCCAATGGACATTTGTTAACAAGAGTGGGCACACCAAGAGGGCACCATGGACATAGGGCAAAGAAGTCACATTTGAAAATATCCTCCAAGACCCTACATGTTAAATCGCCATCCTCCCAGCCACAAACATAGCAGGCCGTGTGACCGAGACCCAAACCAAGGGGCATACAAATACAAGAGGGATCTAATCTTGCAGGAGACTTAACATTTGTCTACACATAAGCACAGAGGAGCCCCCGCCCAGCTGCAGGACCCCCTCATGCAGCTAAACCAAAATGACAGTTCGTAGGGCTCTTCCCTTGAGGGTACGCAGTTCTTTCCATTACTCAGTAGCACAGCTGAGTGGGGGTGACCTGGGTGCCAACTCTGTGGGGTGCAAAAGAAGCCATTATGCAGTGCTGGTTGATCATGTCACTGCATCTGCTGGCACTGCCCTGGAGGAGCTGCACTGCCACACCTCTGCCATTGCCTGTTTTATGACTTTTTCTTATTTCTGAGGTAGATGGCTTGCAACAAGACAACTAAGACGTTACTTTTGGGTGTAAATGAGGTAAGTCTGGAACTTTAGCAAAGCAGTGTTGAGAGGGCTGCAGGCCTCAGGATTATGAGCACCTTTTTATTACAGACTGCTTCCTCCAAAGTGTCATTCAAGCATCCCCACTGGGTAGAGTTGAAATCTCCCACCGGGTTTTGCAACTTCAAAGACATCACAGCTGTGCCTGACGAATACACAGCTACTGTAACCAGAAATGGCAGAGGAACCTGTCCTGAAAGATGCTGAGTGCTCACTACTTCACTAGGATTTAAAGGTTCATTGTCACACTAATATTAGGACACTACCCGACACCTTCACACAAGATGCCTCTACATTATAGTCAAGATAAACCCACCGCAGACAAAGGAAACTGCAGGTACTTTGCACCCTGAAGTTTGGAGAATGACGGAACCAAATGGAGAAGAAGGTGAAAGCTACTGCTAAGGTAGGCGCAAGATCATGGCTGGACCACTCACATAAGGCCTTGTGCCTCCCAAAATAAAACAGATCAAGGATGTTCGGACTGGGTAGCTCTACAGCTGACAAAAGGGCCTTCCTGGATCTTAGGTTAGTTATTATCAGTAGCGTCAGCAAACGCTGGCAACGCTTGTGGCAGAGCCAGCTCCAACTTCTAGCTACACAACACTGATTCAAGGACGTGGCTATTTCCCTACATACTCCCACAAGAAAGCATCAGAGGCACACTCCAATCAAAAAGAAGACAGATTCTACCTTGCACCACAACCTACCCGGTGCAGAAAAAGGGACATAAGAGACATGGATTTCACAGAGTCGGTCCCGTCTCCCTGATTTTCAAGATGCCCTGGACTTGACCCTGATGTATGTTAATGAAGCCTTGGGGCTGGTGGAATATAGCACAGCTAATTTCACCTTTTAGGGGCTACATGCCAGCCACAAATCACTGAAAGGGGGCAGAGAGATACTCCATCCCCCTCCTCCCCAGGAGCTGACCTATGCCCCCTGCAAACCCTTTCTGGGGAGGACATCTCATCTGCAGCCAGATTACATCTACCTGGCTGCCCCTGGGTAGTGCAAAAGGACAGATTTGAGGTGAAGAATCTGGCCCCTAGTCTTGAAGGTACTTTAATGCCTTCTTAAATGCTGATGAGACACAGTAAAATATCAACTGCTATTCAATTAATTCACATGTGAAATACCATGCTCTCATTGGTCCAAACAAGTAACACCACAAGAACCAGTTGCAGGAGGATTTGTTAAAGGGAACTGGAACCAAAATAGCTATAGTCAGTGTAGCTCACACCTTTCGCTGCATCACTACAAACCTGCCAAAAGCCACAGTTGTTTGGAACAGGAGAGGCTATTCCAGCATCACTTGCTTTCATAGCAAGTTAGTTTCAGAGGGCACCTATAGACATGCAGTGAAGTTGCTCCGACATGCTGTAATTCCAGCATGTCAGAGCATACCCGATGAATCGAGTCTGCTGAAGCGTGATAATTACCACACTCCAACACGCTCCAACGTCACACGTATCAGCGTCCCTGTGCTGAAAAATGGCAGCGGGGGTGCTTTAACTAAAGCTCGTTTGTTTAGTTGAACAAAAAATGGTGGTGGGGCACTTAATGCCCCTGTCGCCGCTCTTCAGTGATGACGCTCCAGGCCTGTTCACTAGAGTGACTCACAGAGCTGCTCTAATTAAAGTGCACCCCACCCCAGAACAGGTATATAAAACACCCCAAAAGTCAGCAAAAGCAGTTCTCTAAAGATCTGGAGGCTGATCAGCCCTTTGTCGTTCTTATTTAGCATAAAATATATAATATCCGACACAAAAAAGAGGGTCCGATAAGTTTCAAGTACTAACAACCACAAGCCACCTTTACCGCTTAAAGTTTGGTGCAAATGGATATTTAAGTATCTGATCTCAATTACGCTAATGAAGTAACTGATGCAATGATAAATACTTATATAAAAATCGCAGCCTCTGCCGTGTGTTGGGGAGAAGGGGAAAGATGCACAATTAAAAATGGAAAAGCCACTGTCTAAATTTCCTGCAACAATAAGATGCTTTTTAATACACATACACAACACTGAACTGTTTGATCACAAAGCAAAAAACAACCCCCATGTGCTAACAGCTGTAACCTAAGGGCTAAACATTCAAAACTAATACAAGTCTCACTTCTATTCCACTTGGAAAAAAGACAAGGAACAAGACTGCATCTTTGCCTTTGAGGTGGGGGTTGCACTCTTCATTTCTGAGCTGCAGAGGAGATAAGGCTGCAGGGTGCTAGGGGCCAGGATAGGAGGAGGAATTTAAAGTTCTTCCCAGCCTCAGCATGGAACCTACTATCAGTTCAAACAACTTTTCATGTGCTCTGTTGGCATGCTGGATAACTGTGCTTTCTGAAGTGTAAACCTGGAAAACGAATCAATACAATGCTGATTTAATAATATTCATTTTCTAGCTACACTAGCACTTCATGTTGTGCTAGACAGTGCTAGAAATACTAGCACTGTCTGCAGTCATACACACTATAATAAGGTACTTTTTAAACAACCAAAACTCTCAAGTAGACAGCCAAAGAGAAAGAGACAACGTGTCATTCTGCTCACCTCCCTAAAGCCTAAATGAAATATGGACTCCTCCAAATCACAAGCAGGGATTTCCTGCTGTACACCACAAGCTTAGTATCTAAATGGGTATATGCCAAACTAAGGACTTGCCCCAACCTCCTCTGTCAGCTTTATCCATCACTTTGAACATACATGTGGGCAAGGTGCTGGCTTGAGATCCCTGAAATTACTATATCAGTCATGCTCCTGTTGAGTCACAGCCAAAAGCAGTGTGGATCCGCAGCTCAGCAGTCTAAAACAGCAAGTCTCCAAAGCAGCACATCTTATGTTAACATGTGTCCTACAAAGAACTCTATGGCAGATGTTGATGGCTTCACGTGCGGGACAGGTGCCATGCTACGTATGGACTAAGAAACTGAGATTAAAAAAAAGTGACCAGACACGTAGACAGCAAAGCCACAAAACTGCTTGGGAAAGGGAAAGGATAGGGAATGTATGAAGTGAAGTCTCTTTCATTGCCCGACAGGACTTGGTTACAATCACAGCCCAGTTATAGGTACTGTTCTGATTTTCCCAATGTCAGCACAGTTCCCATGGGCTGGCCTTTCTGCTCAGACTCCGCTCACAGGATCCAAACTTGGACCTTGGCCCTGGCACAGCCAGGAGACACCATGTTATTGGAGATAAAATAAATAAATGAGGACAGTTACTGTATGCTGCTCACAAAGGACAGCATGATGCGCCTCCCTGGCCCTCGGATAACTGCAGCACACTGGCAGCAACAGGAATAAACATTCATTCTTAGAGAAGTATTTTCCATACAAAACAAGCTACACTGGTGTCATGAACACTTGCTGCTGAAGCGTTCTGCGCAGCCAGTGCTCCAGCATGGAAATACAAACCCCTTCACATCGGCCTTTAAAGAGAGACACAAGCAACCTTAACACCTCCACTCCATTCTGAAATATGATTAGCTATTGCTGTTAAAACTAAGATCCAAGCTTAACCTCTCATAAAAGCTATAACTGGCTAGATTTCCCTACCCCACTGGTTATTTTCTGCATTTTGGGTCCGTTTAAGTTTTTCTCCAAATTAGTCAGTCAAGCCCCCATCCCATGTAGTTTGCATGTGTGACACACTCACTCTGCACCGAATTCGTGGGGGATACAAGCCTGGTAGCACAATGGGTTACACAGCCTTGGTCCCAAACTGTAGAAGCTCATCACAGTCAAGATGGTGGGCATCAATGGTACCACTGCAAGGTCAGTGACTCTGGTTACATCCAGCTCCTCTTCAGGCCCCTCTGCCATTTGCCACTTGGCCCCTACCGTCAGTCTATGTTCCAACCTACCCAACTCTGCTATCTTTTATTCATCCCCTCCCCACTCTCCCTCTCTCTTGTTTAAGCAGCTCCTCCACACAGCAACAAGGAGGCAGACATTAAAAAAAGAAACACACGCAGGAAAAATGCAACTGTAACCCCCAGAACTTGGCAAGGGGATTCAGAGGCTGGCGCCATAACCAAAATGACTTAAGCCATTACTTGGACATAGACAAGATTTATGGCGGCTGGTCTCCCTTTATTGAAGTGGAGCTCTTACAGCTTTGTGCTAGTGGCCACTCACCACTTATCAAGAGGTCCAGACTAGCCAGAAGGAAATACATTTTGGCAGAATTCAGCAACTCGGGAGCTAGACTCTTCCAGCACAGGAGGCTTATCCAGATCACATCCAGAACTTCCCAAGATAATCGTGTGTCTGTAGTTCACCGTCAGTCTTGCTTCCCAGGTACTGCAGCCTCCATGTCCCCCAGGCTTCCTCAATTCTGCAATCCATTCAGAGAGCTGCCACAAAAGCCTGCTTTGTATGTTTGCTAGGGGAATGGAAACACTCATGTCTCTTCACACATTCAAACAGCATAATCTGGTCCTACTTCAGACATGTTTGCTTGTTGATGCTTGGCCTTCACTTCCAGCCTATGCTTTGATCCACAGAACTTCACTCCTACCTCCTTCTCTCATTTAATTCAGCCCTTTATCAACTTTCCCGTGCTTGTGATGCTCAGCTCTCCACCTACTTCATGTCACACTACTGCCCAGCTCCTCCCATGCATCTGGCCTCCCAATGCATCCTCTCTCAGTGAGCTGGAGAACCCCAATTCCTCCCAGGCCAACCAACTAGAGACAGTGGAAAATGCTGAAATGGAAAAACCAACACTACACTCAAACATTGTGGAAGAATGTGGACATACACTAGCCCCACTTGTGTCCCTTTACTTGGTGTTGTAGCCTGCCTCACATCCCCCACTTAAACATGGTCCACTGTAGACTGCAGACTCGCCAGAACAGGATCTTTTGGCTTCATAACTGTCTGCAAAGCATCTAGCTCACTAGTGATAGTTATTGAATTATTAGAGTAGGTTCTAGGAAAACATGGAGTCAGATACACTCCAAGGAGAGAAGGGAAGCAAGTGGTGTGGGCACACAACATGCTACTTCACTGGTACATTATGGATGGAGCATAGATTCACCCTGGCCACACTCCACTGGCTCCAGGAAATGCCTTTGCAGGAAGAAAGCAGGGGCATTAAAACCAGTGAACAGTCTCTGTGGCTTCTAGTGAGGCCTCCTGAGATAGGGGATTACCAGAATGGGGGGAACGCTTCAGCATGTCAGTGAATCCACCCAAAGAATATTAGGAAAACTAAAAATATAACCAAACGGATTGAAGAGCCTACATGTCAGCTTTCTCCCAGCTTCAAATCTGCATGCTTATTATTCTATAGTCATTCTGTACATCACTCATATAACATGGGGTAGGCAAAGTGGGACATGTGCCCTGAGTGCTACCCAAGTGGAGATATGCCAGGAGGACAGGATGCAAGCACCTCACGCTGGAGCTACTGCTGCTGCCTGCCTCAATATGCCTGCACCTTCCAGCTGCAAGCAGCAGCCAGTGCAGGCATTGTGCATCATGAAGCACAAAGTATTCTGGGAATCAGAGTTTTGCAGGGTGACAATGGAGTTCACTGTTGCTGGGGGAAGAACTGCCCTGAATTTTGCTGTTGAAACAAGCATTTTTTTTTGCCCTCTGAACATAAGTTGTGGCAAGAAAAAGTGGAGTGAAAGTCTCCCCTGCAACCACTCAGCAGCAGTTAACTCCATTGCCACTCTACAGATCTATGATTCCCAGAATGCCTGGCACTGACTGTTGTTTGCTGCTGTTCCTGCACCTGCAAGCCAGAAAGGCGGGGCTGAGGACTGCTCATGGTGCATTTTTTCCACACTACACTTCTGCTGTATATACAAAGACAGAATAAAAACAACGGTAAAAAAAACATTATTAAGGTTGAAGAGTCAAGCCCTCCCAAGTTGCCAGAATTCAAGTGGTCCCTTTGACCATAATTTGTCTCCCTTGTGCACGCGTATATAGACTTCACAATTGCAAATCCAACACTGATAAATGCAACGTAATGCTCATGGGGAAAAAAAAAACCTAGTTATATATACACTTGATGTACAGACTGACTCTGAAATGGAAATTACCATTCAGGAATGGATTTTGGAAGTCATTATGGACAGTTCTTGAAAAATCAATGTGCGGCAACAGTCAAAAAGGTAAATGGAAGGTTAAGAGTTGTTAGGAAAGGAATTGAAAATAAAACAGCAAACATCTCTGTTCCCTTATGCATCAATCCATGGTGCACCCACATCATGAATACTCAAGCATCTCTGGCCAACCCATCTGAAATAGGATAATAGAAAAGGTAAGAGAAGGATAACAAAGATGATCGTGAGTATGGAATGACTTCTATACGAGAAGAAAGTGAAACAGCTGAGGTTCTTCAGAAAGAGAGATAACGGGGGGGGGGCGGGAATATAATAGAGGTCCATGAAGACAAGTGGTGGGAGAAAAGTGAACAGGGAACTACTGTTCACTCTCTCTCAAAAGAACTAGTTGGACACCTAATGAATGTATCAGGTGATAAAGAAACATGGTTGTTTTGGGGTTTTTTTTAACATAATGCATCATGACCTTGTAGAACTCATTGCTACAGGACACCGAGGTGGCCAATAGTAGAACAAGGCTCAGAAAGGGGTTCAACAAGTTTATGGAGGAAAGGGCCATCACGGCATGTAACATCAGGCTCAGGAAATTCCTAACCCCACAAATACAGGTCGCTACAGTGGCAGCTGTGATTTTTCTGCCCGCCACCAAGTTGGTGCCTGGGGCTGCTGCCCTGGTTGCCCCTCCTTAGCTACACTACTGCCAGCTCCCAATCCTAGTTTCCTCCTGTAGGCTCTCAATCTCCCCCTCAAAATGTTGTTGATCACCTGCTCCCATCTTTTTCTTTCTCAATTCCTTTACCCAGTCTCAGCCCAGCTTGTCGTGGTTCCTAGTTGTGCTCATCCACTCCCCCAACTGTAAATCCATTTCTATCTTCTCACCAGCTGACTGGCTTTCGACATCTCCTCTGATTTCCAGTTCTAGCCTCCCCTCTGCAGTCCCAGTCTCCTACTATTACACCTCCCTCCTCTGGCTCTTGTCCAAATCAGGTACAAAGAGAAAAGCTTCCTTGTCTGTGTTACCAGAATGCCAGAGCCCTGCTCTCAGCCCCAGTGCCTGGCCAAACCCTGAAGTTGGGAACAGCCATTATAGGGAAAGCCTGGCTCTGTCCATAAAATCCAGTGTCACAGAAATCTCCAGCACCCCTTGGAGATGGTAGTCTGGTCAGCACCAGGAGCTGAGACTCAGACTTGCTCAGCAGACATACGGTCCATTGTCTCTACTGATCATGTGAGAACATCACCTTTTCAAAGGCTTATTACCTGGCCACATGTGGGCAGAAATTCATGAGACTATGAAAAGGCAAAACCATCAGCTGAAGGCCAGCACCAAATTTCAAGTCTCTGCTCCAAAGCAGTGGAACTTTTCAAAGAAAAAAAAAAAGTCGCCATAAGTTTTTAACAAGGACAAAGTAACTGCATTTTTCCTTAGGCCAGTCCAAGCAATTAAAGCTTGGCAGAGTTTTAAGCAAGTGAGAACAGGGTCTTATAATGGGATGTGCCACCCAACCTTAATAACAGCAGCACCACAAGCCCCACCTAAAATAAAAATTATTAGGCAATCTTAACTGCAAGCGTAACTGCCAGGTGCCATCTGTAATTGGTGTTCAGACATGCAGTTTTATGCAAGGTAGATTAAAAGCCATACACACACAAACAGAGCTTTGTTCCACAGAACCAGTATTTAAGGGAGTGCTGCTCAAATGTTTTATACCAACATTTTTTTGAAAAAAAAAAAATCATTTTTGTACCACGGCAAAAACCAATTATATGAAATATTCTCTATTTTAGTTTAAATGTTCTGACTTTTTTGACAAAAAAAAAGAAATAGATTGTCTGGGAAAATGTTTGTTTCATTAAGAATTTTCAGTTCATGAAAATTATTATTTTTTAAAACACCCAAATACCAACCAGATTAAGCAGAAGATGAGATCTGATAAAACTGCCAATTATATTTTTTCACAGAAGTTTTTTTTTTTTGCGGGGGGAATATTCAATTTTCTCTCAAGTTTCTATTAAAACAGTTTTCATCTGAGCAGAGGTGAAAAAAGGGGGACATACTTCAAAAACAAACAAACAAACAAAAAAAACTTTTTAAGGTTCAAGACAAAATTTAATTGGGCTGGTTTACTAATTGAAGCCTGATACTGATACCATGACTGCTTGATGATACTAAATAGATAATCCCGCAGGAATCAGGGTGATTATTCACAGAACACAATTCCTCTCAACGTAACAATGAGAGAACTGAGCCCAGAACCAAACTGAATCCTCCAGGCGAAACCTCAAAATATAAGTTAGATTTAATTTCCTTCCCTTTCAAAACCAATGCAAGCCACACAATTACTTGCACTAAACTCCTTACCACACTGAAAAAATATTTTAAATATTTCTAATCCTTTCAGTACTTGCAGATTTCCAGAAAGATTATGTTTCCCCACTAGCAAACCCATTCAATCTCAAGCTTGAAGGCTACAATTTTCTTCAGCTACTTGTTTGCCAACAACAGTTCCTGCCTGAAATACATGAACACGGGTCAAAAATAAAGCATGCAGCATCCCTTTATAATTTATTAAATATTCAAAAGGAGAGGGGGGGATATTTCTTTCTTGAGGAGTGTTTTTTTTAATTGGACCGACCGCATGCAGCTTTCCTGAACCATTAAGAGTATGTCACTCCAACATTATCTTGTTAAAAACGAAAACAAAAAACCCCCCAAAACCCCAACAACGACCCCACTTTCTGACTGCTTAGGGATCCAATAAGTGGATGATGCAAAGTAACAATTAAAAGGTATAAATAAGAATCTACCCCAAATAACTCCTAGAGCAGTAAAATCAAAGTTGACCAACTCACTGTGAGCTTCTTTACACAGGGACTGCTATGGCATCATGTATTTGTTCACTGCCCAGCACACAGGATTGTGACACCACTGTAGTCTAGCTGCTAAGACAACCATCTGCCCCATTCCCCTGACAATGCCAGTCTTCTCTGTGCTGTACATTTACTAGGAATAAGCCAATTCTAAAGTTTCTTCCCTCAAAAGCATGCTCACAAATCAAACTAGCCCTACAACAAGGATTATGATACAGAAGGTGAAAGCTAATAGCATTGGTTCTGGTCCAACATCCCCACAGAATTTTGCCAATGCACCTCGATGAAAACGTGCAGCACATCTACATTTAAGGTGAACTGCAGTGCCAGTCTGCATAAGGGCTTTGTGACATGGGCAGCCATTGTAGGAAGGTTTATTTTTAGGTTCTTGGCTTCTATCTGCTTGCACTCAACTTTGCAAGCATCCACTTGACATGAGAACTTGTGCCGTCTGTCCCAGGTGAACTCGTACTGCTTGGAACACAAGCCAGCTTTGAGGAATGTCTCTGGAGGTGAAAGGGGCGAAGAAACAATCCTCCATGCTGCTTGAAATGAGAACTGAGGTGCCATCTGAAAAAGGTGCGTTACTGAATTAACATGCTCAGACAGGGTCACTGCAATTTGCTTCATGAACATTATTAGCTCATCAGCCTAAACAAACAGTCCAGAACATTGCTTCTGGATAAACAATTTAGTCCCTGCAGAACCACTGCCCTGTCTCAATTACATCTTCCTTGCAGATCCCACTGTAGCACCAACTAAATTCCTGTCAAATCCTACTTTGTTTCCCCCAAGTGAGATCTGTGAAGAAAAAAGCATAACTTGAATGTAAAAGGATCCCCACTGCCAGGCTCTCGTACTCCAGGTGCACCATGTCAGACGTGCCTCAAAGCAGCTCCTCACTAGGAAGTCTTCTATGTGGCATGGAGAGGTTCAAAGCCCGAACAATTCAATCTATTAATCCTGCTCAGCACTGCCTACAGCAATTTTTGGGCCCAGGCCAAAGTCTTTGGTTGGGACCCTTTTTGTTAGCTGGGCCACACACACAACTCTTTACAGCTCCCAAATTTAGGATCGTGGCTGCTTTAATTATGCTAGTCCCAGAATGGTTTTAAATTTCAAAACATCGGGAAGCTTTATATTAAAGCCATTCCTGATCCAAAAAAAGCAGCCAGTATGAGTCTCTCTGAATGCCAAGGTGTGGGACAATATTCCCAATTTTCCCCTCTTCTGTGGGCAGCACTGGCCCTGCTAACACCTGACTATACAGACGTCTAGATCTTTAAGAATGACTAAAACTGGGTATCTCCATTATTAGGTGCCCAGATTAAGACATCTGATTTTCACAAAGTGCTTAGCCCATCATCCTATAAAAGTCAGGTTCTTTTCAAAGGGCCCCAAATTGTATATTCAAAGGTCAAAGTCCTTTTGAAAACCTTGGCCAACAAATGCATTTTCTTCCTTAGGCCACAATAAGAGGATGGGGAAAAAAAACCCAAGGATTTTGTCCAGATTAATACAGCCTTACAGAAGACACCAGGATGTTTCTGACAGCTCTTGCGTCTCACGTTCCAGGCAAACATGTAAAAACACAAGCTAAAACAAGATTGCGTTAATCATGGGGAAACCCAAACAACTGATCTGCCATCCACCCATCACAATGCTGGAGTTTCAAAACCTGGAATCCCGCTCTAGCTGCTGCATGCCCTGAACAGCAGCAGAGTGTCTTGAGGCACATCAAAGTTTCTCTTCTGAAAACGCCTACTCATATTTTGTCACAGATAATCCAGTCTATTAGGACTTAATCTTCTTTAAAGATACAGTTCCTCCCAACTACAAGTTCTACCCACTAAACTCTCCTCCCATTCACAAAGTCCCTTCAACTACCCCATAAAATCACCCACCTGGAAACATATTAGGAAAACATTTAATATGCGTCTCTACACAAATTAGCAGATGGAAGCAGGGAATGGAACCCAAACTGTGCAAACAGTTAGCTCTCTGCTGACCACCACTAAATGCTACCACCAGTGGTCCATGGACCACTGCTTGGAAATCTCTGCTTCAAATAGCCTAATCCAAAAGTTTCGGTTCTGAACGTCCACAAAGCAACTAGGGGAAGCTAGTCTGCCAGTTGTGCCTTCAACGATACATAATGGACTTCACGTGAAACATCAGACCACCAAAGCCTCAAAAAGGTAGATTTCTCTGGGGTGGGTGAGTGAAATCACCTTTCTGCACAAGTAATACAGTAATTCTGATGGATAAAAGGAAGTCACTTAATTCATTTTAGACAGTAAGATTGCTACATGGAGCACAAATGCTTCCTTTCAGGTTAAAGACCCAAACCAGGGACTTAAAGCACTGACAATATAATTAAACTTTCAGTTAGCAACATACAAAATCCAAATGTGCCAATGCACGGTACATGCAGCAAGAGCTGCATGAGAAAAAGTAGCTGAACCACTCTGCATACCAGGACTGGACTGTGTTCCCTTTGTGGAGTACGTATGCCAAGGTCAGCACTGTTAGTCTGTTTCATTTGATTTACAGCCAGTACAACACTGATTCCCAATCTAATGACAAGGCTGTTTGCAAACATTCGCTGTCACTTTCACCAGTGCATTAAACCTTTGGGGTGTGGTGCACCGAGTTTAAAATCAAGTTCTCATTAACTAGAGAAATAATTCAAACCAACCAATACCTCTGCAGCATCTACCTCACCTTTACTTTACACTTGTTATAAATACCCCTTAAAGGTGCAATGGATATTACATCGGAAGAGATATTATTAAATGCACACTTACCTGGAGCATTAGTTCACATTCATCTCTGCCGACAAATATCATCTCCCGCGGGAGGCGGTGGCGAATGCCAGTGCTGCTCACCAGGAACCACGAAGTGACACTCATTTTGGTGTTTGGCACTTATCCTTTAAACATCCTGAGAAACAAAACACATGTACATGATGTTCTTTAGTTCACTAGCCATCCATGGAAGCAAGTTCACCAACAGCACTGACCTTACTCTGAAAGCATGGAGGAAGGTGTGGGTTTGGGGGGGGGCGTTAATAGGTTAAAGGATCTAACAGCCTGAAAACTGAAGCTACTTGAATCCAACAGCCTGAAAACTGAAGCATGGGGAAGAAGCAGAAATTCAACCCACTGTGTGCTCCAGACTAGTAGAGAGCACAGTTTCAGCTTCCTCTATCTCTATACTTAAGATACCTTGTCAGAAACTACTAGCTGTGCTAACTCAGAAACTGCCCAGCACAGGACAGGGATGTAATATTTCCTCTTGCTTCTTCTGTGTGATACTCACATCACAGATCAATGCACCAGGGAGTGGTAGAAGGAAAGTAGTACCCTCAAGCTTGTAGTCTCCATCCCCCGCAGATCGTGGGAGTAGGAAGAAGTCTCATCTTCCACCTCAGTGAGCTGGCCAGAGTGGTGCTGATACAAGGTGAGTGATGAAACCTTCTACTAATCCACTCCAATACCAGATTATTTCCCACATACCAAGGCAAGAGGAGGAACCATGGGACGAACTATGACACTCTAAGTCACAGTCTGCCACTGCCCCAGGCTTTCCTTTAATACTGGGCAGATTATAATACTGCAATCTAGTCCTAAAGAAACAGCAGAGATCAGCAGAGCTGACATCTAAAGGGAAAGCTGTAAGCAAGTGGCCAACCAAACCTGTTCATTGCCTTGCTCACCCCTCAGGTTTCTGTTGTCCCTGGGAAACAGCATGTAGATTAGAAAGCCACTGGTGACATTTGTTTCCTTCTCAGTCTCTCTCAGGCCCCAGGCTCACCATCTCTTTCCCCTGAAGAAAGAGAGAATGGACTATCACAAATCAGACTCCCTTTCTTCCCCAATCCATTTGATTTTTCCCTCCCTCTTCTCAGCTCCCGCCTACAATATTCCCCTGAGTTAAGTTTAGTTTTGTTTCTAGGTGGGCTGTAGACAGGAGAATTAGACCTTATTTTCCTGTCATCTCTGCTCTGCAATAGTTTACTGCAACCCTGATAAACCAGAATTCCCTCCTGTCAAGGGAGGAAAGGCCTGCAATGTCAATGTATTAAAGAAATGGGAATCAATGACAGGAACAGAGAAAAGACAATTTAATAGACCAAACGGCTCATAAATCTTTGCCTCTCTTTGAGGATCTTGGAGAATATTAGAGATGCTACTTATACTCCAAAGCTTTATGCATGAAATCATGAACTACCATGCTCATGCAAAAAGATGCATTGAACAGCTTGGGTTTGGATCTCAGGCATCGCATCCTCTTGTTGGGTAGTCTACAGAGGCAATCCTGTACCACTAAAAATGCAACCATCCATCTCAGCTACACCAAGTACTTTTGTCATGAACTCCTTGGGGTTGGGGTCCTGCTCTCACCTCCATCTGGCATCACACCCACCACCAGTGCTTCAACAACCAGAACTACCCAAGCATCCCTGGCCTGCCTGATTTTAGTAGCTGTGAATGCCCTTGAGCTACACAAGTCCTTTGCATCCCTTTTCAGCCCTTCCTCCTTTGGCCGATCAAAGAGCCAAGGGGCCACTAGGCAGAGAAAGCTCCCTGGCCTCTGCGGACAGCCCGTCGCTGCTTCTCAGTCCCATTGCTCATCATCTCCAGCCGCGCACACCCCAGGGCCCCACACACTGACCACACTTATGCACACACGTGTGCACAGACGCGTGCACACATGCATGCATGCGTGTGTTTGTGCATATGTGCATCTTGGATGTCACTCTACTGTCCCATCACTTATCACCTCCAGTCTTGTGCACCCAGGGGGGCCTGGCCCATTCTCAGACACACAAGCACACATGCACACACACAGGCATCTTGGCTGTCACTTTGCAGTCCCATTGCTTGTCACCTCCAGCCTTAAGCACCAGGGAGAGGGGCCAGGGCCATTCCCCCCATACACACACACACACTGCTTCCCTCAATACAGACCCATGCATGCACGCGCACACACACTGTATGCACGCGCACTCTGCTTCCCTCACTAGACGCACACATGCAATGTAGACACCCACCCACACCCAACGTACACACACACACACACACACGCCCGCACACACCCAATGTACACACACACACACACACACACACTCTGATTCCCTCACTACACACACACACACACGCCCGCACACACCCAATGTACATACACACACACACACACACTCTCTCTCTCTCCCTCCCCCCCCGTGCGGGCAGAGCCGGGGGGGCAGCGCGGCGGCCCCTGCAGCGGGCGGAGCCGCCCCAGCCCCGGCAGGCGGTGCGGTGCGGTGGCCGTAGGGCCTCTTTTGTGCACGGGGCCGGGGCGCGGGGCTGGGCCCGCCGCACGACCCGGCCTGCCCGGCGCCAGGTGCCCCGCGCCCGCCCCCGCGAGCACCCCGGAGCCCGCCCGGTACCTGCTGCGGCTGCGGCTGCGGCTCCCGCCGGGCGCGGTGGCGGTGGCGGTGGCGGCAGGCAGGGCCCGGCCCAGCCCAGCCCGACCGCGGCTACGGCATCGCCCGCTCCGCGCCGCCGCCGCCGCCGGCTGCTGCCGCCGCCCCGCCCCGCCCCGCCCCGACGTGAGGGGCGGCCCCGCGCCGGTCCCGCCCCGCCGGCAGGTGCGGTCAGGTGACGGCCGGGCCGGGGCCCCGCGGCTGCCCACGGGCCCGCTTCCTGCGCCTGCAGGCGGGCCGAGCAGCGCCTCGGGCCGGGGCCTGCGCCACCCGGAGCCCGGGCTTGGCCTGAGACGCTTCTTTTGTTGCTGCCTAGATCAGCCGCTCCCAGGCAGTAGGTCTGAAACTCTGGGTGGAGCAGGAATCAAAGGAGGGTGCAAGTGCACCAGTACCCGCACCCTCCCCCCGGATCTGCCGCTCCTTCTGCTCCACATGTGCCCACATGCCATCCAGAGCAGGCAGACGTGTGCTGCTACTTCCCCCACATGCTCCTAAAATTTCTGGCCATAGTTCCAGCCTTTGTAGCAGCCTGCAGTCCAGTGTTGCAGCCTTGTTAGCTGTCCAGCATCCCTTATATTTCCAAAGGTGCCTCTCACCCTGCTACCCAACCTCTAGCTCCAACTGCAGCAGCAGTAAACCCTAATCAGATTTCTGGTTAATTGGCTTTTCCACTCGTATGGAATACTAACATTGCTTCAACAGCATCTTTCATTCAAGGCTCTCATAGGGCCTCACAAACATTAATTAAGCTTCATGGCACCTCTCTAACACAGATATCAACATCGCTGCTTTGCAACAGAGCGAGCTAAATGAAGCAAGTTTCGTATCGGGGCAGGAAAGGAATCCCGACTCTTCTGACCGTTTAGGAGCCAATAGCCAGGACTGCCTCTTTGAGCCTCATTGGATTACTGACACAGGCTGAAATTACTCTCGGCACACTTAACCTACTTAGTAGCCTTCTCTGATGCTCCAGGAAGAAAGCTATTTCAGAGGGATCGACAAGGGATTGGGCTTAATAGGAGGGTGTGCCAATGGAAGAAGAGGCTGGTTAGGAGAAGCCTGTAAAAGGGCATGAGGTTCCCTGCTTTATGGCGTGGAGGTCACTGGAAGGGATACTCACTGGCATGGATAGTCATCAACCTGCTCTTTCCCATGAAGGAGGAACTGGAGCCACAGAGTATCATGATAATGTATCCAACTGTTTGCCAGTGGTGTTAGAGGGAAGAACCCATCAACACCAATTGCATATCCTTGGTATCTATTAGGCCCTAAGTAATCTCCAGGACATCTCTGTTACATTTTTTTTTGAGGACGTAACAAGCTCTTTACAATGGCAGACTGTGGCACAGGGTGACAGCGACAGGCTATGGAGGAAACAAGGGGGTAGTCACCTCTCGCCTATGACAGTTCCACTTCACGGGAATTTCTACTCATTTCAGGAATATTCTTTCTTCTTTATCTGGTTCATGAAGGAGTTCCGAGTCAGCTTCAAGTCTTTGGGTTAAGATAATAGTATCATTCGCCTCCCATGAATATTGGTAGCTATCCTGCCCACTGGGAAGAGAGGAATATTGGTCAAAGCTCAGAGTTAGGGAAGAAGAAAGGAGCTCCATCAGGATTAGGAGACTTTTATGGAGCTCTGCATTTCTTCTCTTTCCCTCTTGCTCTAAAAAGAGTGGTAGGACTTTATTGTCACTGTAACGAGCACCTGAATTCTGCCCCAGGAAATGCACTGTCTCCAAACATAATTCAAGATGCTGATTAAAACCCTTCATTGCCTAGAGCCCATCTCCCTCTGTGATTGCTTCTCCCGCAGCAGCTCTGCTAAGCTGACATGTTCTTGATGTCTGCTCAGGGTTGAGTTCCAACAAGACACGCTCAGACACAGCCTTGGAGCTATGAGGATCTTTCAGACTAGGGCATCTGTTCAGTTCAGTGCCTTAACCAGCAACAGATTCAATGTAGGAAGAGGACCTGCTTCATTTCTGTGTTCATTTTGACTGGTCCTTCAGAGCTGTATTGTTTTTTAATTTTTGTATTGGGTATTGGCATAATGTAATGCAGGCCCTTTATGAATAAAAGTGGACTTTTTATTCCCAGTTTACTCCTTGGTTACACTGTGCTGTTAGTGTTCATTATAGTATCATACACTTTAACTTGCACAGTTACACACTTAGTGCTCTTTGAACTACCCACATGCGTTGGAGAGGTTTCTGTATTAGTCTAATGGCAGAATAGGAGGTTAGAAATGCTGTGAAGTGTCATAATTTACTTCTCTGTGCAAGCCTGCCATCTAGCCTGTTTTTTGTTATCAGGTATCTATAAAAAGACTTGCATTTGTTTAGTCACTGTGAGGTTAGCACATTTGAGATCATATGGGCTATGTATAGGGTGGTCACTACTGTACAAAATACAGAAAAAGATGCAGGACCTGTTCCATGGGGGCTGTGTTGTAATGTGAAATACAACACACTTCTGACAAATCCAGGGCTTCGCTGTTGGTCGCATTGCACCTCCTTTAAAATGTATGGCCCTAAAGGCTGGCAAATCCAGCCCTCAGAGAATAGTTTTTAGCATGTGGGATTCTTTGGTGGCTCTATGGTGCTACAGTGCCCAGGCTAGGCTTATGCCTGGGGAAAGCATAGACATGGCACTGCATACTTCTCTTACCAGTCAAGTCCAAATTAGAGCTGACCTAAAGCTAAGGCAGGCCCCAAGCCTGAGGGGAAGATGGGATATGATTGTAAATGTGTCTTTAAACAACCTCTACCTTCCCCAGCCCTCAAGTTCCTGTGCCAAGTGAAGCGACTGGTAGTCAGTACCATCACAGTCAGTGGATAGAGGCCTAAAAGATACCATTTAACTATTGCTCTTGTTGCATGACTCATGGTGGGTTCACGTTGACAGGGTTGCAGCGAAACGCATTTTTAAGGAGAGTTGTGAAGACGAGAATGCAGTTGATTGGCAGGGGAGTTCCAGGCATAAGGACAGAGACTGCAAAGAGGAGGAAACACCATGGGACATGGTTGGGGGGGGGGGCTAGGCAGCAGCGAGTGAAATAAATGCTAAGTTGCAGCTAGGAGCCAGAATGAGCAGCACCTTAAAACTGACAAAAACTTTGATTCAGGTTTATCACCATTTTCTGTTGTTTCAGCCCTCACTCTCCAAGTACAGAACACAACTGACCGTATGGGGATCTTTTAACTCCGCAAGTGGAAAAAGGTGGTTTTTTGCACCCCCTGACATTCAGCAGCCTCAGCATTTTTCTGGTAACACCACAGCTTTTTATATATAAAATTTGCTAGTGAACCTTTTCAGACTGCTGAAAGGCTGTCTCTGCCCTCTTCTTCCCCTGCTAAGCACTTTCAGCAAATAGCAGGGAGCAGCCCAATATCTGGCCCACCTGCAGGTCCATTATAGCTTCATAGACTTATTATTATTGATCACTATTTGTGCTACAGTATCATCTGAAGGACTCAGGGGAGTTACAGTCCCAGTGTACTAGATGCTGTATGAACATACAGTAAGAAAGTCTCTGCCAGGAGGAGTTTACATTCTAGACACAGTGTACTCCATTTAAGTACATAAGCTCCAGACTGAAAAAAGCTGTGCATTCACCCAGAGCATGGGCCTTCCTAACTTGATGCTGATCAAATCCATATCACTGTATCAGCAACCCCAAACTGTCTAACTCCCATCATTTTTCACAGCTTGTGTTAGTCAGTTTTACAGCAGCTATTAGAAGACTTGAAAATCAGGGGGAGAGAGCAGCCCTGCAACTGGCCAGCTCCCATCAGTTTCAAGGCATCTAATAGCAGCTCTTCAACACCTGCTCCCCCCCTTCACCATTTCTATACAGTTTACATTTCTACAATTACCTTGCAAAGCCCCAAGGCAGTGGGGCTGAAATAAGCCATGTGGTTTGTGCACTTTACCGATACCTGGATTACAGCTTATGCAATAGGTAAATTATGACTGGCATTGTGTTGTTATGCACTTACTTGGTACATGTATAAATGGATTATACTGTAAGATAGACAATGAGAGGATGCAGATATTGCATGTAAGCAGTAATGACAGACCACACAGGAAGTCTATAGCAAGACCAGGAACTGTACCCAGATTTTCTGGATCCAAGTCCCTAACATACTCACTTATGAATGTTCCCCTAAACAGAAACTGTAAAGATGAAATGGTAATTAGAGCACAGCTGCCTATGTGTCCTTGTCCCTTCAAGAAAGTTGTCCTCACTGGGATGGCATGCTTGACACACACCAGGCTTCTACCATCAGGCATTTTGACACGGGGTCATTGAATCTGAAACTGCTTGCTGGAGAGATCAGACTTGTTCTCCAGACTGATGACATGCTGATCTAAAAGTAAGGCACCTCCGTAAAGCCTTTCCCCAAGAGCAACGGCAATGCTAACAATAATTAATCATAACCCTGCAAGTTCCAATGTCCTGTGATTGGGACAGCAGGAAGAAAATATCACCTGTTCTTCTAGACCTTTTACTCCAGCATAATTCTGGTTAGGGCCCAGGTACCAGTATGATAAGCTCCTTTCAGATAACCTAGATACCATTGCTGTGCCCAGTTTAAAGACTGTCAAGGTCTGTGCCATCACTGGCTCAGTGAAGTGATCAGTGGGGTCTGTGTTTATATTGTGTATGCGTGCATGCATAGTTTGTAAGTTTGCTCAGCACTTTAGGATCGTTGGATGAAAGGCACTATATAAATATTAGCCATGCACCAATCCCCAAAGTATTTCAGTTGCTCTTTGATAATTTACTTTCAAATGCATGAGTGAAGGTTCCCAGGCAGGCTGAAAGGAATCCTAACTCTCTCGGCTCTGTAGCAGGGCCAGTTCTCTTCGAAAGCCTATGCTGGGTTGGGTGCTGCTTTCATGGAAAACAAAGCATCCTTAATGGTAGCAGGACGTGTTCTTCAGAGCCCTGCCTCAGAATGCTGCAGCTGGTTCACATCTGTGCCTGGTGCTCTCTGGCTTCGGTCCAGGATTCCTGTTAGAGGAAGAATCAAGGAGCTGTAGACTTTTACAAGAAGACATTAAAAGCCGAATCTTGTGTTCCCTACATACACCAAATTCCCATTGTCTTCCAGCTGGACTGAACCCTTTACCCCTAGAGCCTCCAGCTTCGATAACTGACTGGTGAGTTGGGATGCCCTTAAAGGTGCTGAAAGATCTCAAAACACTGCTCATCCACGCTCAGAAAATCAGAACCTTTTAACATACCTTGGGAAATCTTGTTGCTGCCCTTTTGAATAGGTCATGCAGCTTGTTCTTTGTTGGTTTACATTTGAATTACAATTTATCTCCCAGCCATGGGTATTGACACTGGATTTGGACCCATCACCTATACCTTTGTTCCAGGCAGGCACAATCCTCAGACTGACCACAACACCTGCCAGTCGATGATAAGCAAATTTATTGATACAGAATAAGAAGAGAAAAGCAACAATACAAACAATTAAACAATTCTATATCTAGCAATCCTAGGGCTGTCATCAAAGTCAAAGTATGTCTGGTCAGGATGCAGGCTCCACTCTGAGGCTCTTTCTCTTCCGTGTCTGCAGTCTGGAGGTGGGATGCCGAAGCCCACAGCCCCCCCTCCAGTGGGGTGCATGACATGGGCTGCTGGTGTGTGTCCTCTGTCCATGGTGGCCTTGGGGACCCTTCCTGGGGGACAGGGATGGGGGTGGGGACCCCTCTCAACGAAGAGAAGGAGGGACGGGACAAAGGGAGGGATGGGAAAGACAAAAGGAGGGACCCTGTGTTACTCTCAAATCTCTGCTTTTGTATTCTCCTTCCCCCTTGATGACTCCTGATGACTTTTCATCTGTGGCTATTTTTGGTTGGCTGTCTCTCTGTGGCCACACGTCCACATAGCTTTCCGGGCCTTCTCCTAATTTGGTCTGTTTCCCCAAAACTGGGACATTAGGTCCCCCTGCTCTCTGAGGCCTTGTTGCTGGGGTCACTTATCTTGTGTTATGGGACATACTTCCTTTGCTTCCCAGGCTGTGTGTCCTTGTTGTGCCAGACAGCTTGTCTGCCTTGAAGGCTGTGATCTCGTGTTATGGCATACCCCACTTAATTCTCAGGCTTTGGCCTTGTTGTGCTAGACAGCCTGTCTACTTTCAGGGCTATGAGAAGCTGTGTGTGTGTTTTCCAAGCTTTTTAGAAATCCAGTTAACCCCTGCTGCCTATCTTGACCCCTTATCATGCATATATCTATACCTATAAGCCAATTCCCCCCAAAACAAACCTTTAAATATCATTTCTAAGCCAACAATGGGCCTGGTTCTCCTCGCACTTAAGCCACTGTAACTACATTGCTGACTCCTGATTTTGACCAGTGGGAGCCAGCAGAATCAGATCCTTGTTTCCAAGGACAGCCTTCAGCCATGCAGAATGTCATTGCGTCACATGCCAACACTCCCGTTCACTTGGCAACATGTACTAGGCCCCAGGGGTGGATCCAGGGCTTGCAGTAGTGCAGTTCCACTCCCACAGGTTTAAAACCAAGTACCTGGCAGTGACTGCAGCATATCTATTCAGGCAGAAGAGGGGGTCCTGACTCATTATAATACACCTTATTCCTTCTAGACTCTCCATTCCATAGGTGTTAATGACCCTCTCTCCTTTTTAATGGTTTTTCAGTGGTTCCACTAATCAAGCTATCCTTTGTTCTGCAGTTCGGCTTTCTGTTAGCTGCTCCTGGTAATGTAACTCCTGTTTCACAGCCCTGCAGACTGCTTTAACTAGATAGAAACATTAACCCAGGTGTGGAAATAACTTTCAGTGAAACACTGGATGTACTGTCAAGATGCTCAGGATGGCTAGATTTTGTTTTATGAATCTGAAAAAGATATACATTTGATTCTAATGAGTACAGGACCAATGAAATGTCTTTTGATTTAGTTTGTTGTGTGTTTATACATAATATATGATATAACAAATTCATGCACGTTCTAGTGAGGTTATATGTGTTTTTACCTCCATCTTAAATTAAATAATATAGCATAAGGCCATGGGTCTATTAGTAAAGGCTCTGTTAACTGGAGACAAATATGTGTTGTGCTATGTGAAGATGCACCACGCTATCTGCAACCCCCTTTTCATACTTCTAGATCTGCTCATGCCAGACCCCAATCCTTTCAGTGCTTTACATACAAGTCATCCTATTGAACTCAGTAGGACTGCTCATGTGCTCACGTGTATAAATATTAGCAGGACTGAAACCTAATGATCTAACACAGGGCTGTCCAAGTGGTAGCCCACAAGCTGCATCCAGCCTGTGAGGGGTTAATTCATAGCCCTCCGACTTCTGGTCCAGGCACTGCTCCTCCCATTGCTCTTCCTGCTGTTACGGTCAGCCAGGATCTCTGGGTTCCCTTTCCCTCTTTCAGCTTCTGCTTCCTACCCCTGCCGCTAGATGCAGGTTCGGGAAGCCTGCGGCATCTGTGCAGCGCTGGAGCACTTTTGTGATGCAGCTCAGAGAAGCAGGGAGGTGGATGTGTAATGGCAGGGGGGAGCCCATAATGCATGACACATGACACATGACCTGGATGTGTGCAGCAACCCACTGTTCAAAAGTTGGACACTTTCATACACTGATTAAACCAGCCCAGTAAAAGCTTGTGCAGGATTCTGGGACATATTAAGGTTGATCTCCACACTGCTGGTGTGATTTAAAAATGGTAGGGCCCATTCCTTAGCTGGCATATCTTAGTTTAACTGTGTTGGTGTCCATGTAACTGTTCTGATTTACATCAAGACAGGATCTGGCCCTACATTTTCTCCCTTTACATTATATTCCCCATATACCAGCATGACTTTTCACTTTACAACTATGGAATCAGCTAAAAATAAAACCTAATTTGCATTATCAGTTTTTGTCAGAAGAGGCTTACCTTTTTTTTGCCACATTCTTTCTTCCAGTTTTGCCATGAAAGGCTTAGCCTAGAGATTTTCTTGTTATCGTGTAGCTTAAATCATAGAGCTGTTTTTAATTTACAGGCTTCATAACATTGGAAAGAAAAATACAAATTATCGATGCAATATGAGAGCAGGGATAGTGCAAGCAAATGCTTTCATAATGTCTCACCCAAGGCTTATGTGGTCCAAATCTTTGCTAGGAAAGATTTTTAAAAGTGTGTTTAAGAGATTTAATATTTGGCAATTTTAATTAGTAAGAGCACAACAATGAAGATATGCTGTCTAATGGAATTAGGTCAAAGATATATGGTTAAATGATCTGGTTTGTTAAATGGAAGACACCTATCATAAGCTGGAGCTATTGCAATGCTATGTTTAAAGAAATCACTTTTCGTGGAAAGTTGACGGGCTTCATAAAGGAAGCAGCAGGGTGTTTGAGGGAGGATGGGAAAGACGGGCAGTTGGCAAGCTGAGCTCTTCTTTGTTTCTGGTTTTCTTCTCTTCTCTGCAGAGCTGGTTTGCTGTTCTGTCTGAGAGTTTCTCATGCGGAAGTTTGCAAGTGTGCTTAACAAGTGAAATTCTCACATGTGCCCTGAATAAGCAGCCTCTGAACAATGTAATATCCCAGCACAATTCACGCCACACAATCCACCATGTGCCATGGTACCAGGAGGCATTCTCTTGCACAAATTTCCTCCTCTTGCACGGGACCTCCTCTAGTGGGTACATTGCACCTGACATTTAGCACTTTGTTAGAAATATCCTTTTCCTGTCTACTTCATTTAGATGGTTTGATTGTCCATTTTTTCCCCACAACTATTGATGACTTAAAATGAGGTCTAAATCTAAATCAAGATGTGGGGAAAGCAATGCTGTTCTTGTTACTAATGTCATTCCAACAAGGACAGGGCATCACTGGCTTGGGTATTTTATAAACAACCAAGATATCACCCCCAGTTCATACCTTTTCACTCGACAACCAAAGTTTCAACAACAACAACAACCACCATGTTGAAAGTTTTTAACCAGTTCTAGTAAATAAACAGAGCAAGGGAAAAAGAGGTTGATGTTATACAAGAGACAGATGTTTCCATGAATCACTGCTGTGGTCGGTGTAATCACACAGGTTTGCCAGTCTGGTTAGTGCCAGATCATACTATTTCTGCTAATAGAAATTTCATTTTTTTTCCTGAAAATTGATTTTTGTTTCTTGCATTCGGCTACGCTTCTATAAGCTGGAAAACTCCAAAGAAATATTTTAGAGATCTATAAAAGACGCATGATTTCCTTTAAGTGGAAGAGTCTGTCTATAGTAGCAGACACAGAAAGAGAGATCTTGGGGCCAGGAAAAGATATTGTCCGATGGCTTAGGGAGAATGATTTAAGGATGGCACTGCACTTGCACTGCCAAACATTTGCTATGCAGCAGAAGCTAGAGTCAGCTTCTACTGTAACATCCGTGAACAATGCTCTTCCTTAGTTATATACCGCTTTGGTGGTACTCCCCTTCAGTTATAATTTATCCAGTGACAAGGGAGATAGTGATAAATATACATGAAAAGGTCATGATTGCCAGGACAAGCCAGACTGCTTATAACAAGTTGGGTGACTGGATAACTTCAATTATTAATCACACACAAGCCATCAGTTTTAGGCTGATTCACTCTCCAGGCATTTTGAAAGAAATCGTTAGAGAAATGTTTGTGTTCCTTGGGGGAATGGAGAGATTAGCAACATCAAAAGGAAAGGATAGCAATCAGAATTAGTCCAATAGGAGAGCTCTGTGAATGCAGGAGCTGCATATAGTTTGCATACATTACTTTGAAACCTGCAGGATATTTTGGGTTAAGCTTAGTTGAGCAGCAGTAGCCAAGTTCCTGTATGTGGTGCACTAATCAAAATCTCTTTCTCAGGCTATGCCAAGGGTCTAAGTAATGTGCGTGAAGCATATATTATATTTAAAAACAAGCAGGACCGTTATCAGGAGGGACAAGAAAATTTGCCGCGTTTATTGAGAATACAACAACTTTAAAACGATACACACATCTACACACATATATACACATTCATTCTCCATCTCTCTGCAGATGTTATAGTTACTAGGGGTGTGCAAACTTTCACCGGCCATTTCATTTCAACACTGTTTCGACTCATTTTGAGGTTGAAACAGCAAAAGGAAGCGAAACAAAGGGCATCGAAACAGCCTTGAAACAAAACAAGGCTAGTCGAAATGTTTCAAACGTCAAAATGTTTCAGCCATAGTGCTGGGGATGGGAGGTCAGTCCAGCTGGGCTGACTTCCTGCCCCCAGCCTGATCTACCAAAACATTGAAACAGCATCGAAACTGCTTCACTTTTTCAATGAAGCAAAACAGAACAGCTGTTTCGAATCAAAATGAAATTTGAAATGGAACGCTGTTCCGTCGAAACCTCAAAACTCAAGGCGAAATGGAACGGTGCCATTTTGCACAGCCCTAATAGTTACCAAAGTCAGTTGCTCAATATTTGCTCTAGGTGGCCAGCCTAGGCATACTGAGATCCCATTGGAAGTGGCGTGTACACATGCGCCTATACTTCCATGAAGTTTGCAGAGTGAGTTCCTACCTTTATGCTATTAAGTCTCTTCTTTTATAGGGATTGCAAGTCTTTGTTTGAGACTAGGGTACTTTTCCATTCTGGCATAAGGTCAAGCTCATGCATCATTGCCCCAGGCACTAGTATCATTCAATGTTCCCCTGTTATCACGGTGTAGGCCGTGTCCATCACAAAGGGAGTCCTTTAGGCTTGTTATGCTCTCCAGGCCTTGTTTTAAGCTGGTTTCTGCTGCTTATCTCTTCCTCACCTGGCACCAACTGGTTCTTCAGCCATCTTCAGCGTAACTTGCTTAATGACATATATTTATAGTTTGCTCTGCTTTTACCATTCATTCTATGTTCATTCATCCATGCTTCCAAATGTTATAAAAGAAATACTTATATGCAAATACTATAATCAGAGTATAGACAAATGATAACAACTTAATTTGTTAACTTGACAGAAAATAAATATTCTATTTATGCTAAGCAATAAAAAGTGGAGACCAAGCCTTGTGTTGCATAACAATAAAGCATAAATAAAACTAGATAATAATGCACCTAATTAAAAGACTAATACGCTAGTGTCAGTTCAACATCTAGTAGCCACTGGGCCAGAATACTTAAATTAGTGGCTCTCCTAGTGTCCCTATGTGCAGAGCTTACTTGTATGTTGGTCCCTGGACATGTTTGAACTTTTGTATCCCTGTCTCCCTGCAATGTTAATTTAAAGCCCTGTCCAGAAGATCAGCCATCCTGGCTGCGAACAGGGACTTCCCTTTCCTCATGAGGTGGATGCTGTCCTTTCCCAGGAGTCCTCTCTCTCTGAAGTGTTCACTGTGGTCAAGGAATGCAAAGTCTTCTTGGTGGCACCAGCGTCGGAGTTGCCAGTTCACTTCCTCAGTGCATCCTTCCCTTCTGGGACCGCAGTCTGAAGCAGGGAGCACAGAAGAAAAGCCTACCTAAGCCCCCAGCCCCTTCAGCCCAGCCCCCAGAGCCCTGTAGTCACTCATGAGCTGGTCTGGATTACTCCTGGCCATGTCATTAGTACCTACATGGATGAGGAGCATGGGGTAGCAGTTGGAGGGCCAGACAAGCCTGGGGATCCTCTCTGCTACATCTCAGATGTGAGCCCCTGGGAGGCAGCAGACCTCACGGGCTAGGGGATCCAGATGGCAGCTGGGTCTCTCAGTGACCAGCAGGAGGGAGTCCCCCCCCCCACCACCTTGTACCTCCTGTTGGGGGTGGCAGCAAGCTTCTTACCTTCCTCCTCTCCCAGTGTCACCATCGGAGCCTCCTCATGTGTGGGGAGGGGAGTGTACCTGTTGTGTACCCCACCCTACTTCCCTGCCTCTGCCCCTCCTCCCCCATCTTTTTGTGCTATATGTGTCAGGGTGTTTTTAAGCCTCTCCAGGGGCACTGGATGTTGGTTACAGCTAAGGCGGTGGACTTCAACTGGGGTGTGCCGATTTCTCCTGCTAGGAGCAAAACCAGGGTTCCTGGCTACAGGGTCTTGCCTCTCCAGTCAGGATCAGACGCATCATCATTTTTGGGGTCAGGAAGGAATTTTACCCCATGGTCAGATTGGTATGGACTCTGGCGGTGGGGGGGTTTCCTTCCTATGTAGAGCCTTGGCCCTCTACCCTGGAGCATATATTGACAATATTTTATAGAAGCAGGATGGTGACTGCCATGGTTTCCCTACTTTACTTGGGGCAGGTTAGGGTGTTATGTCTGTGTTGTGTCAGGGTTGAGGGTAGTCTTATCCAGAGTTTTATCTTATAGGTATTTGGATAGGAATGATCCTGCCTCAGGTAGGGGCTTGGACTAGATGACCTCTGGAGGTCCCTTCCAGCCCTACTTCTTCAACTATGACTATGTAAACCAGTGCCAGCTCAGTCTTCCCACTCTGAGCAAGTTGAGATGACAAGGAAGGTGAAATTCCTATAACTTCCTTGTAGTTACATTTCCACCGTGACTAGCTTTGAGGTATGTGCACCAGTGCTAAACAAAAGCTTTATGTAGGCAAGATATCAGGGGTGCAGTCTCAGGTGATCAAACAGACTAAAGAGAGAGGGGATCGGAAAAAGACACTATATAGTCAGGATTTTGCAGCATGTTATAAAGTGAGTTTACATTCTGTACAGCCGAAGATGTCCTACTGTAAGTGTTTAGCAAGTATCCAGTGTTAACAGCATCTAGATTTCATTAAAATAGAGCAAAGGGAATATGAACGTGTTAATCTAAATAAAACTGTGGCTGGTTCACTACTGGGAAATGTCTCAGCTGGCAAAGGAGATGAGATGGGAGGAGACCAGCCAGTCCCCATTCCTCAACAGGTAGGGGAGTGTTATGAGGTTTTTGTAGCAACCTCTTATTTTTTCTGTACAGTCTGCCATCTCTGTGTCACTGAAAACACCTGTTAGTAGTGGCCATTCCCTTGATGAATTGAATTCCAGACGTGGGAGTGGGGTACAAACTCAGCAAGTCATGTCTGCATGAAAGAACAGAAGCTTGAACATTGACTATAAATAGGTGTCTCTGCTTGATGACCAAATGCTTAAGTATGAGAACGGGCTTGGTTTGGGTGCAATGGCTTGAGCTCTTTACATTCTCTGACACTTCAAGTCTTTTGAGGTCCAAAAGAGGTGTCCTTTTGCCCTATGTAACATAACTTAGTAAGGGCTGTCTACATATTTATGTAGATATTACAGTGTCACAGGCAGTCTGACCCTCCAAGTGGGGTAAAAGCTCAGCTGTGGGTGATTAGCTGGCATTTAAAAGCCCAGGGGAAGATAGGGCAAACAGGACGTGCTGAGGAAAAAATGGTTTGTGGCCAGGGGACAGCCTGAAACCCAGGAGAGTTTGCTTTTAAGATGGGCCAGTGCTAAAAGGGCACGTTCTCAATCATCTACATTTTTCTTCTTTTATGTTATTAAATTCACAGTTTCTGGGAACCTATCAGCATAAGACGTAACTATGATGTACAAAGGGAAGTACACAACTCATTATTAAAGCACAGCTACGATGGGAGAGAGTTCTCCAAGACAGTTACTTGACTATCGGAATGATGGAAAAAGAAGCAGGAAGGAAAAAAGCAGTAAGAAGGAATATAATGAAAATGCCACAGTAAGTCTATAATGCATAAGAAAACAAGAAAGAGTAGACTAGTGGATAGGACACTAGCCAGACCAGGGAGAGACAGAGCTCATGGGCAAATTGCTTTAGATCACATCCCACTCATGTTCCTAGGTGCCTAAATGTGTTCCAAGAAGAATTTAAGCACTGATTCATAAAAGTAATCCAGATTGACCTTGTTCCCACAGCTGCAGAACTGCATAGCCATCTGGTTTCATGAGAAGCCTCCATTTTGTCCTGAAAAGATCCCTACACTTAGGTTTGCATGCATGCTCAGAAGTGATCCAATTCAAGCACCTAGATGCCAACACCTGCCTGTGCAGCATCACTCTCCATCTTCATGCTGGGAGATGCCTAAACCCTGCCTAAGTCCTCCAGCTACAGGTGCCCACAGAGCATCAGTAGCATGAAGTACAGCACACGGCACCCCATGGTAACTCTCAAACAGCTGTGCGGGTAGCAATACCGAACACTTCTTGCAGAACAGTCTGTGGGGTTACAGCACTGGAATAGGTGGGGGAAGCTGGGTTTGAGGCTGTGTTCAGCCTGAGGTGATTCAAACCTACATCTCCCACTTCTTAGGAGGGTGCTCTAAACATCTGCCTACCGCATCAGTTGGGTAGACTCTTGTCCAACGGGCAACCAGCAGCATTAGATTCATAGGGCCAGAAGAACAAGCAAAAGGCAGCCTGACTATGTATGTCAGTCAGTGATGGGACCTTTATGAGGGTAAGTGAAAATTCAGTTAACAATATATTATTTCTTTTGCCTGTACATAAGAAAGAACAAAGTAACTGTGCAAGTGATGGAATGTCTTGCTTTTAGGACATGAAGGCTATTTCACTAGCAGTTTCTTAAAAATATCCTTTTAAGTTTCCTCTTTGGAGAAAAGGAAAAAGAGAGAAAACATGGATATGATACCTTATTATTATTGGTAGGGTTAGCAAGTGTAGCCTGGGTACACCCAGGAGAGTGTGCCCTGTCTTCCAATGACAGTGATGGGAGTCAGGCAGGGTGCTGGTGGAGGGGCCGGCTACTAGAGGAGTTCCCTCTCCTCTCTACAGAGCCAGGCAGAGACCAAGTGCTTAACTATATACTATTTATTACTATAATAAATACATATACTTAAGATCAAACATGAAATATTTACAATAAAGCTTATCATGACACTACATATAATATCCCACAATCTCCATAAACCGGATAATTTACAACATATGTAATAATTATAATTAACACATTAAACAAGATAGTTAAGGGTACAACACGATAAACACATATGGGGAAGCAACTTATATAACCCAAATAGGTTAATCAGAAATGTTCCCTTAAACCTACCAAGTAACAATACAAATATACACATTAATGCATTAAGACACATGAACTATATAAACTCCCTTAAAGAATACCCATACCTTAACACAACAACAATCACCAAAATAGGGAGTGCACACAGCACCCCCCCCCCCGAGGGGGTTCCCTGGAGCCTCTCCCCTGCAGGGCCCTGGGATGTGGACACACCCCTGCCGCAATGGAGGGTGCAGGTGACGGACCCTCCTCTCCCATGCCCCCTGCTTCCTCAGCAACTCATGCTTCCTCTCTGAAGCAGCCAAGGCTCGTCCCCTGGTGGCTGATCCCACAAGAGCCTCCTCCAGCGGCACCTTTGGCTGTCCCTGATGGCCCAGTGCCCCGCACTGGGAGCCCAGGGTTTTCTCTCTCTCTCATCAGGCTCCAGCTCCCCTTTCCCAGGCCCTGCTCTGGTCACCAGGGCTCTTTTAAAGGTGGAGCCACACGGCAGGCTCAGGTCACTCGGCCCAGGGCCAGGGCTAACTTGAGCAGTCATGAGCTGCTCCTAAGGCGGGTTTTCCATGTGCCGACCCGCGCACTGAGTGAAGCCTGAGCAGCCGGGAGCAGGGTGGATTCTCCATGTGCTGATCTGCCCACCGACTACCCAGCTGCTTGCCAGGTTCACAGGCTCAAGCCACTTTGAGTGGCTCCTAGAGCCTGATCACCACGTGCCGATTCGCGTACCGCTGAAGCTCAGGCGGGGTCCTGAAGATGGCTGTCTCCAGAGCTCCTCGCTATCCCTCATCGTCTCTCCCCCCAGTGTGCCAAGTACACTCCCCTTTTATACTCTTCAGGGGCTCCCCCTCCAAAGGTCTCTGGACCTGGCTGTCACAGTTGAGATTCAGGTCCAGCAGCTCCTTGCCCCCTCCCTTCGGAAAAGGGCATGGCCTTGCTTCCCTTTTGCTGCCTCCGGATTGGTGGATGGGCTCCACAAATCAAACAGCAGACCCAAGTCTAGAACTAACCCAAGCCCCAAAAAGGTAAGCCTGCTCCACAAGCCAGTCAATTGGTGGGTAAGATATTGTCAATTGACTTCATATTTTTTGACCAGTTAAAGATTATAGCAATTAAAAAAAACCAACCAACCAAAACAAAACCTACATTTTTTGGTAGACATAAGACTTTATTGCTTGTTGACACATTCCTTAATGGAAAATGTGTGCTTTTTCTATGTATTATTTGGACCTATTAGTATGTATTAATTTATTTATTACAATTTTTGACCAATTAGTCAATTGACTGAACTTTATTTGATTGGTCAAATACTCAACCCCTATTACTAGTACAGTTAGACAGGCCTCAGGCAAAGCAGAGGCCTTCTGTGCTGGGCGTTGTACAAACTATACTAAATGCAAGTCAGAGACTTTATAGTCAAAAAGAAGTGTTTCAGAAGTCTCCATGTCCATATCATCCCAGTGGGCAGACTCCCCCCTTTCACCTTCAGGCATCTGATTGCAAGGTGAGAGCCACAGAATGTGCTCATTAGTCTACACTGTTGTTGAAGTTTATTTGGCAAGGACCTAGTGATGTGGTTTCTTTACTCTTGCATTACATCCATTAAAAAAGTTTTCCAGTGAAGCTGTTGTGCCTTTATATCTTCTAGTTAAGCCTTTTAGTTAAACTTGGGCATTAACTTGGTTAGAACATATGGCTAGATGTCTTCTTTAGAGCTTCTACGAATAAATAATACACTATTATAAAAATTTTTAGGAAATGTCACAGTTTTTTAAAAGTAACATGTATGCTTTGCAGGCTACTTTAAAACTTGAATCTCAGCCATTTTTAATTTTAAGAGAATCAATAGGATCATGTGATGTATTAATCATTTGCCCAGTTCACTCTTTTAAGTCAGTTTTGAACCTGAATAACAAAGATGCCAGGAATCTCATTAGAAGCAGAATCCAATCTCTCAGGTCCTTTGTGCTTTCACTGAGAGTTTCAGATTGCTGCTGTCTTGAAAGATCCAGTCCTAAATAGGTCACAAATATTTTAAATAGAGCTAGGACAATGATTTGACATTTGGATGTGGCTTATATTTGAACTAGGATCCAGTTCAAAAGCACTGGCAGCACAGAAGAATTTTAGGATTTCCATCTTGCAAATGATTAACAACAACATAGAAAACACAGATAACAGATACATCAACAAATATTTCTATTTTGATTCTGGAAAGAGGCAGAAGGATGTATTCAGACTGCATGAAGATGATGAGGTGCTTTCTAGTCCAACAGTCACTAAAGAGGGTGTTAAACAGCAACCACTATCTATAAAGATTTTTCCGTCAACATGTGTGGGTAAGAGAGTTTAGCAAGGTGATCTGTTACCACTGACATTGGTTTTTTTAGTGAATCTTTCCAGAACTTCAGTTCTGGAAACAATACAAAAAGCTAACATGGAATGCAACGGATTAAAAAACAAAAAAAACAAACCCTTGCAGAATGGGTGTATAACTAATACCCGCCAGTGTAGCTGTCTGGAAAATGGGACTTGACAAAGAAACCCGATTTCATCCTTTAATGAGATTGCTAGTTTGGTTAATAAAGGTGACCGGGTGGATAATAGTCATAGGCTCTTCCAAGGCATTGACTTAGGACTGTACAACATTCTCCTTATAAATTAGTTCTCTAAAATGTTGGCACAGCACATGTTGAATGAATTAAGTGCCTGACAGATCTCAAAAAGGAACCATCATTAAAAAGGGGTATGTCTAGTGGGGTTCGTTGCTAGGCTGATCCCAATCAATATTTTTTTATGAGTGACCTAGAAATGCATGTCAAATCAGTACTGATCATTCAGGGTACCACAGAGAATGGCAGAATGACCGATAATGTTGTGGATAGGGCAGGCAGGCAGAACTATCCAAAGTGCTTGGTAAACTGGATCTGTTCAAAGAAACTGTTTTAATATAGCTCAGTCCTAGTCACATGCCCCTACATCTCCAGAACTGGTGACAGTATGCTGGAAAGCAGCAACTCTGTAAGTGCCAATAGGGTCATAATAGGTAAATAGCTCAACATGAGTTACTGGTTCAGTGCTATGACAAGAAAGGGTTAATATTGATCCTTGGAAGAATGAACAAGAGAGTAGTGAGTGGGAAGGCAACTTTGTTGGAAAGGCTGACCAATAGACTTGAAAAGCTGGAGAAGGTGCAAAAGATCCACAAGATGACTGGAGGCCTGCAGAAAGTGACTTCCAGAGAATTTCTTAGAAGATTAAGGAGGATGAAAGGGCTCTAGAATGGAGAGGAGAAAGGTCTCGCCGAAACTAATGGCTAGTAGCTGAAGCCAAATGCATCTAAATGAGCAATTAGGCACAAATGTCATTAGTGAGAATGAGTAACCATCGGAACAAACTACCAAGTGATGCATTCTCCATCATTTGAACGCTCAAGGCAAGACTGGATGCCTTTTTGCAGATATGCTTTAGTTGCACACATGACCGAGTTCAAGATAGGGACAAATGGGTGATCCAGGAGGTCAGACTACAAGAGCGAACTAATGCTCTGACCTGCAGTTTTGTAAAAGGCTACCCGCATACAATATGAATTAAAAAACTGTGCAGGAGCAGTCACTCACAACCTTTCAGATACCGTAATCCTGCAAATTCTGAAAATGCCTTCTCATATAATTTTAGGAGACATCTGAACCAGAAAATAGGCCCCTTCTGCTTTTGGATTCTTTATAAATGAAAGCTATAGGAGAGGGGTTGGAGCCGCTTATTCCAAACTGAAACCTCCCATCAGCATTCAAGGAACTAGAATTTGAAGTTGTGGATTAGGAAATCAGGCAAATTTGGATCAGTACATTAGTACAAACAGACTTTCTTTGTACTGTGTCTGCTCTGAAGGCTTGCTGGCCAGCAGAAAAATGAAACATTGAAGAGAAATAAAGACACACATATTCATCCCATTACATTATGAGGTTTGCAAGCCCCAACAGATTACCCTCAGAATTCCTCATTGTTTTCTTTTCTCTCTCCTTTTAGCTTGGTGGAGAAAGCGAGGCGGAGAAGGATAACAAAACACCCCTCTGGCCTTAATCCAAAACTGACACAGATCAGGATCGTTCACTGGACGCCAGTTTGCTCCAGCAGTCACGGTTTTCATTTTATTTTTTCATATAAAGTGTTCATCTTTGCAGTGGAAGGGGGGGAAAAATAATGAGAATACACTTTCACAATAGCCCAGTAATGGTGATTTAAAAAAAAAATCCATGGGTGGGGGAACAGGACCTGCTTACTGTGGTATAAATTGACCTTATGCAGAGATGTACCCCAACATAAATCACTCCACTCTGGGCCAAAGGTCTCTTTCCAAGTGAAAAGCCACTTTACCCTTGTGTGTTAGACCAGGGTACCCGTCATGTGTCCACTCCCTCAGTTTTATACCTGGGGTAGCCCTTTGCTCAATGCAATCTAGCTCCCCGGCCACCTGGTGACTGGGCGCTGTAATAGCACCTAGTGCAGGCAACCAGCTTCGGAGAAACGGTAGGATAAGGATCTCCATTTGCTAGAGAGTAAATTTACCATGGAGTAGAAGCCATAGTAAGTTACTCCGTAGTATTTATGTCTGGTGTCCACACCCTAATAGATCATGATGAAAAGGAAGAGGAAAAGTAGGGGGAGAACCACGAAGATGAAGTTCACTCACCGAACCAAAACTAAAAAGCACTTGCATGTTAATAAACAGAACATGGATCATGGCATGACTTTCGTCTCTGGATCAATAAATTTGATCAAAAGTTGACTAATCCTTTAGGTGCTAAGTGGAAAAAACAAAAAAGGATTATGCAGATCACTTGTTTCTCTTCTGGGATATACTGTAATGGGAAGGAATATTCAGAAAATGTCAGGGTTAAAGTTGGCCCCATTCAAATTAGTGGGGCCAGGATTTCTCTCTCTACATCCATGACTAATACACTGCTGTGTTTGGTGTTGGGTTTGATCTAGGGGTCTGGCTATTTAAAGAGAAACTCAAGGCTCCTGGGCCTAAAATTAGACCTGCCAGCTGTGTTTTGGTTTGCAGGTCTACAAATGGCACCATCCCTTGCTCCATTCTTGACAGCAGGCAGGAGTTAGAGGCATAAAAGCTCTCACACCAAAGAAGCTACTTAAACTGATCCAGCAGGTGAGCAAAGCTAAGCCTGGGGGAGGTGCATGGTGGTAAAGGCAGAGCAACTCAGCAGCTCCGGTTTATTGTACAAGGCCAGCACTTGCACATGTGCAGGCTCCATGGGTGCCTGTAGACATGCTCGTCCACATTCACAAGTATTAAGCCCCTGCATGTTTCAAAATGGCTATGGGGCAGCTCTACCTAAACCTCATCAAATGAGCTTTAGATAAATCATCTTGTGACCATTTTGAAATGTGCAGGGGCTTAATACACATGACAGTGAGCCATTTTAATTAGAGCAGCTGTCTGGGAACCACTCCAATTATAATGCCCACCCCCCACCACCATTCCTGAGCATGTGTATAGGCAGTCCATGTTCCCACTCTCATGTTGGAAAGCAAGAAATCACCAGGCTTATGGGGATAAGAGATACTGAACTGAAATTCCACCTTCTCTTAACTAAGTGTAAGCCCTGGCAGACTCCATGGCGTTTCCTGGATATCAAAATTTACTTACGAATTTTGCAGATGCATTTCACCTAAATGACCTGCTTTATTAAGAGATTAATTATGGGTTGATTTATTGTCGGTCATCTTTCTTTAAGGCTTTTGGACGATTGCTTCACTTTCCCAGTACTCAGTGCTAATGACTCACCTGCATTGTGACGTGGCTGCTGGAAAGCTTCCCATCAGGACTGCTGCAGCACTCAGCAGATTTGGAAGGCACTATCAATACTAGGACTGCAAGGAAAGAGAGGCTTAAACAAAAGGTTAGTCACCACCACTGAGAGCTAGTGAAAGCCCTGCCAAGTCCTAGGAAGGAGCAGCCTTTGGTCTTCCAAGGTCCACAGGAGGAGGTTATGGGTAGAAGTGTGGATGGCAGAGAGGGGGGGACTTGTGGACAGGAGGAGGCCCCTCAGAGGGAGGATTTCTGCAAAACAGAAATCAAGGATTCACAACCCAACACGGGAATAAAACAGAAGCTTTTTTTGTTTTTATCTCACAAGCTTCACCGACTCTCCTGCAATGTGCTCATTATTGTGCTGGCTGTCAGCAGGTGCTGGGGGGAGGGGAGGGGGGACACAACCATCTTGCACTTTCCCATCCTGCTAAATTGGAGAGGGGGAAAGCTCCTGGGAAACTGGGAGGTGGTTGCCCAGGGTGCCTGTTGGTTGGAGAAGGTTAGGATTTCCCCACCTAGCCTTCCTCCAGCACCGCCAAACCTGTCAACACACTCAGTGCAACAGGTTCACTCCTGGCCCCTCCCAGCACTGAAATACAGCTACTTCTGGGGTGGAAGTGTGACTAGGGTCAGAAGCATCAGGTCTGGAAAGGCAGAAAGATCAGCCAGGAATGGAGAGGGGCAGGGAAAGCCTGGCTACAGGGAGCATCAGAGAAAAGCAGTTACCTGTTGTACTTAGAGCCATTGCAGGGAAAAGCAAAAGACTTCTGAGAAGCGAACACTATGCTTGAAAAACCGTGTGGTGGATGCCGTTTCACCAGCCAGAAAAAGACAAGGGGTTGAAGCCTCTTGAGATCATACCGTAGGCTGATTATTGGCCTGATTTTATCCTCACTGACATCAATAGCAAATCCCACACTGACTTAATAAAATGGTGCAAGATTGTGCCCCAGGACAACAGCTGTCTATTGGATCACTACATTAATGAGGTCAGGATTGGGTTAGGATTTGCCTTTCTTTCCCTCATGGCACTGCACAGTTAGGAGAACAGATGGATCAATGCCCAATATAAACACCCACCAACATTGAATTAGCTACTGAGAGGTAGGAAATTGTCAGGTAATAATGAGTGAGAGAGCAGTTGAGAGCACATGGATTGTTTCCTTTTATCCTTACAAATAGCAGTTGGTGTAAATTTTCTGGTGTCTAGTCTGGTGCCGGTCTCTGCAGTTTCTAATCAATTGTTGCCTATGGGTGGATAAACAAGCTTGTTCATCCATCAAGTGTGTCCTCTCACCATTGTTACACAACTGCTTTGCTTCTATACCAAGCATTGATCAATAAAAATGTATTTGCAGGGAGAAAATAATTCACACCAGTTGATCTATGTGAGGCAGCCTGTAACCTTAAAGCTCTTGCAATGCTTTCTGCCACATACAATTGGTATCTCTCTTCCCCTTAGGGCTAAGCTGCCACCATTAGTTTTCTTTTACCATGGGGTAAGAGCATAGATACAGGGAGTTAGTGAGGAACAGTGGTTCTGAAGTCTCTGCCTTCCTTCTACTTCACCCTGATTTGGTCTTGTGTCTGTGCCCCCGCCATGAACTGCTAAAGATGCTTATTGGTATAGGGTAAGAGACACCTGTTTTCCCCTTTACCATCAGATCATAATCTGCAGTCATACAGAATGATTAGAAATGAAAATTAATTTAATCAGTGGAAACTAGGCTTGATTGATAGGATTAACACTGCATAATCAGGGGCCAGTCATCAAAGTCAGACAGCTAAGCCCACATTCAAGCATACATGTGCACCTGCTTGCCAAGGAGACATACACAATTACTCTAGTTATAGAGGAAAATAAGGTAATGGCTCAGAACTGGCAATCTGGTCCCCAGTGAGCTGCTTGTTCTAACAAACACCCATTTAGCTCTTTCCTGCATTTGTGTATTTGCATTAGTTTCCTGAATTTGGAAAACTCTTGCATTGTTTCACCTTATGTGGCTGATATATGCCCACAGCTCGATTAACCACTAATGACTATAAAAATAGAAGATCAAAATTAGGAAAGGCATGTGGCAGTGCTTACTGGTAACAGAATACTCTTCTACGAAAGGACTCTGGGCTGGATCCAGTGGATTTAGGCACCTAAGTGTGACCATATCCCTTTTTCAGGGACTTGAGTGTGGACAAGGTTCACACTTAAGTGCCTATTAAGTGGAGAAAGATTAGGTTCAATATATGTCACAGGAAGTGCTTTCAGTGTTGCCTGTAATTAAGGTTACCCAGCCCTTCCCATTTGATGACCCTTATTTTCATTTGCTTATAATTTTGCCAGGCCAAACATTAGGTCCGAAATGCTGCAGGCCAGCTGCCTGCCTCAGGTTGATTTTTTTCCTCCAGAATAGTTCTGCAATTTCAAAGACCAAAGTCAGAGGAAAAGTTGCTGTTTTTGCAAGCGTAACTGTTTGACTGACTTGAACTAGTTGTGCAAGGAGCCTGGAAGTGGAACAAGGAGAATGGGACTGAGATAAGGAGCCTACCATGCAGGAGAGACAGGAACAGTGTGGAAGTGATGGGACAGAAGGGATCGAGCCTGGGGATGACTGGTGACAGGGAACTCTCTGTGCCCAGTAGATCCCACTCCTCTCCGGAGCCTGGTCTTTCTAGGTCTCAATGTTTCTCTGTTAGCAGTACACTACTGTGAACCCACTCAAAGATATGTCTGTCACTGGTTCCCTTATAGTATAACAACCTACTAGTGCTGTCAGCTGCATGGTTAGATCAGGTGGCAAAGTTAGCGCAGTGGATTTGAATGTTCCAACCCTATTTAGTGACATCTCCCTGGTTTGTATTATTTCGAGGATGGATTTTGAGTTGTTCTTCCCGCATTTTGTATGCAATTTCTTAAGGGTTTCTATATGTTCTACAAAGTGTTCCAGCTAGCTGTAGCCACTCTGGCTTCCAGTTTGACCTTTTTCTCCAATAACAGAGAAAATCCTCATTTTTCCATGTTTTTCTGCAGTGAACGGAAAACCCAGATCCCTGTAGCGTGACCCCACCCACTAATCTTGCGACCCCATTTAGGGTTGCGCCCCAAGGTTTGGGAACCGCTGTTCTACAGCCTTGCACCCTAATGAAAACACAGACTAACGGCTTAGATCACACGTTTCAGTTCTGCAATCATTCAGCTCCACCCTGGTTCAATAGATTTGTTAAAAACCACACTTGTTACTGGACCCGAGATTGTATGGGCCAGTTCTTTAAGAAGTCTCAGAGGAGGAGTATTCAGGCCCCGTCACATGAGTGCACTGAGTTCGGTGGGTTTTGTCTCCCTTTAGGTGTGGTAATTTCCATTTTCACATCCTTAAGACTTCACTGATATTTTTTTCATTACCAATATATCCTCATTCACCTAATTTTTCCTCCTCCTGTGTATTAGAACACACTTCCTAGTCCAACTTTGCCCTTTCATTTCCTGGTTCAAGTCTGTCATTACAACCTCAGTCCCAAAAATTATTCCTCCAGTGTAATGGGAGGCTCCTAACCCCATTACAGGAAGGAGACTGCATGGGAGGAAAAAGAGAGAGCTGCAACTTTAAAGCCAGGCTGAGCCAGCTGAACGCAGTGGCCCCTGAGGCTATATAAACCCAGCTCTGGGGAGAGGTAGACCCTGGCAGTGCTAGGAAGAGGAGCAACCTGGTGACAGAGCCAAAGCAATAGGACTTTTTGGACTTCTAATTGTGATTAGGTCCAAAGGAGGGCTGGAGCTGGGAGAAACTTGGTAGGATTGAGGAAAGCCTGGGGAGTGCCTGGAGAAGAGACACCCAGGGGAGAGTTGAGTTTGGCTTCGGTTTTTTGTAAAGAGGAACCTATGCTGTGAAGCATGGGGTAGCTGTGAGAGGAGCTGGGAGGCCACAGTGGGCACTCTGGAGAGTGCATGGACTGCTCATGATGTGAGGCTAGCAAGTCTAGGGGAGACTGCCTAGGGGCTGGCCTGGCTCAAGGGGAAAGAGCGAGAGACTGATGAGCCTGAGGGGCTGACAAGGTAGGAAGTTGGTGCATGGACAGAGGAAGTTTCATTGAGACCAAGAGCTGTGAGGGTCTGAGCAAGAACAGCCCAATGATGCGAAAAGAGAAAGGGGTGCCTAAGACGGCTCTCCAACCAAACTGAGGAACTACTCCTTAACAACTGACAGTGTCAAAAGCGTGGCGGGTGAGAGCGAGGCTGTTGGGACATCAGGCGGGCAGGTGAGAGCTGACTGCGGCAGACCACGTTCAAGTCTTCTGCCCTGCCGTACCCAGATAAAGACCATCCTTCAGAAAGAATCCTCTTACCATCCTCAAAACCTCTCACGGCACCCGTCCTTAACCCACCCACTGACTGTTTGCATTATCTCACCACAGTCTCATCCTCCATTCTCCAGGCACCTGAAGATCACCCGAGCCTCCACTCCTCCAGTGTCTTCCCAGCCCAGTGGGGTCACCCTTGATGCAGTCCCATAGGGACCTGACAGTGTTGTTTTTCCCCCTATGAGGGATGGTCAGTGGCTTCTTCCCTGACCCCAAAAGAAACCTCTTCAGTCTTAGGTCCACATGTTGTTTCCCTGATCATGGCAAATGGCACATCTTTTCATTCTCTGGATCAATCTTTGTGACCAGACTGTTGATATTTCTTTCCAAGACAAAAGGATCTTTCTCCTCCTGATGCAGGGGTGAATCTCTGGTCTCTCTCAGTCATTTAATGTCTCCACTGCTCCTTTGGCTGTGGTCTTCCTTGAATGATCTCCTCTCTTCCTGGGGGACTGGCTCTTCTCTTTTTTTTTTTTTTTTACCAGCCCTTTTGTGTCTGCCTCTTTCTTCTTTGCATTCTCCAGTGCTGGTCCTCACAGTGAGATTTTTTTTTTCCTTCACTAACTGATCTTCTCCTGCCTCATTCCCGTAGTCATGTGCTTTCACAGATCTACCCTTCTCAGAGCCTGCCCTTTAGATTCCTTTCATTCAGAAAGGGTTACAAGTCTTGAACTCCCTGTTCAACATTTCCTCTCCTCTCCTGCACTGCATCCTCAACTCCCCAGTCAAACGCTACCATTAGTCACGTCCAATGAGCGTGGCTGTGCAGTATGTGGTGCCACAGACATGTCTGTAGCACCATATTCTTCACATTCATTTGTTCTCTGTGCTGCAAGGGAGCAGCATGGCAGGTGGTTTTTGGGGGGCGGGGGTTTGACCCCTGGATACCTGCACAGAAAAAAAGAGGAGTGGCGCACACTCAGGCAGTGCGCATGGCTCAAAAGTGAAGCTGGGCTGCGTGGAGCCGTGCTCTGGCTGCTGGCCAGCCTCTGCGTGGCAGAATCATCACTGCCGCAGCCCTGGGAGGACCCCAGGACCCCAGGTAAGGCTGCTGTGGCCAGCCCAGTGCTATCCCCTATGGCCCCCGGGGTAACTTGTTGTGCACCAGAGCATATGTGACACAGGTATCCCTGGAAAACCAAACATCTGCACCATGCATGGACGTGGCCATTGAGTCCAGCTGCATCTCGGGTCTGATCTTCTCTTCCGTGAACTCAGTGAGCTACCACTTCATGCCTAGATTCCCACTCAAGGTGATGGACCCTGCAGCTTCTAGGTCCAGTATCTGAGGTGTCTCTGGAATTCTTTAGGTGTCCCTCACCACCACTGACTTTTCTCCCTCCTCCTTCCTTTCAAAGGAAAAAATACTCCACCTTTAAATTCCCACCCCAAACTCCCCTGTTTACTGCTCCCTGGTTGCTTGCTGCTTGGCTCCGTTCCCTTGGTCAGCCTCGCCTCTTGCTTAGGCCCAGCACTTAATTGTATGTGAGCTGTGATCAGGACCCTTTGCATTCTCAGCTGCAAGGCCTCCATCCTACTCACGACATGGAGCCCCTGAACCGACTCTGCAAACTGCAGCTGCAACAACCACAGAAGAGCACGTTTGAAAAGCAGAGGCAACTCCAGTTCATTGCCAGTATTATTTATAGTCTATACAGGCTCCAACCTGTCATGCTTGATACTGCACAGCATGTAGTCAGACTGTTCCCCTTGCAAAGAGTTCGTAGTCTAAACGCACAAAACAACGGCAAGGTGAGAGGGGGAGCAGTCGCAAAGAGCGGAAGTGTCTCACCCAAGTGGGTAAGTGATGGGACTGGAACTAGAACTACTAGGCAAAGCTGCATGGCTGGCTATGGAGGAAGGCTATGCAGCCATGACTCCTGCCCACATCTTAGGACTAGCCCAGCAGCATGTCAAAGGCACTTACATGGCTTCCTATTACCGTAATATCTCAGCATGCCTTAATATGATTACCTGAATTTTGCAGGCAAGGAGCAAAAGCAGGTCTGCTGAATCCTGACCATAGGAACAACCTTCCTCTCGCTTCAGGGGTGCCACATTTCTGGGATGGGATGGGATGGAGCATTCAATCCATCCCCCTTCAAACACCCACACCTGCTATTGCAGTTTCAGTGGGCTAAGCCTTTCATACAGGCTTTGCTCACGGGATGAAGATTTGTCTTAAAGCTTACAGGGATTTATGTTGTATGTTACTATATAAATCTTGACTTGCGTTACAGCTATTTAACAACGGAGGGAGTAAATCCTATTGATGCTCAAGACGGATTCGTCCTGCGTGGGCCAACCGGCTGTCTCTTCCTGGTGTGTAAATGTGCTCTCAATGAACTCCAGAAAAAAATACCCCACTGAAAATGTATTGGCAACACTAAACTACCGTGAAATCGGTCAACTCAGAATATCTAATTAGTGAAACTCCTGATTTTTCAACATTAAAGTTATGGTTTTTACAGTATATTATCTTCAGTTTAGAAGAGTTTTGTCTGTGGTCAGTCTTCTGTTCTTAATGCACACATTGCATTGGATCCTGTTTGAAATTATTAAATGGTTAAAGATCAACTAAACCTAGTGAACTATAGTTCAGAAAAGCATAACTCTCACATATGGGGTCAGTACTGCTTGTCAGTGCAATTAACTTATACCGAACTCGACTATTTATGTGAATAAGTATTCACAGTCTGTATCTATATTTGCTTTTCTTATCAGCTGACATCTGTCAGCCGCACCTGATTTTCATGAATGGCTTTGCTCTATACTGTATGAGAAAGACACTGTTAGAGAAAGAGGTATGGAGTACTTTAGTGTTACCATAAATATACACTAGGGGATGCTCTTGGGTCATCATTAAGAGATAAACTGCCTTGTCTTGTGTCTCAGCTGTGAGGAGTTTACTTTTAACGTGGCATGAAGATTAGAATAAGTTGTTTTCAAATGAAAAAAGTGTAATGTGAAACTAATAAAGGATACTGATAAACCTCCTCTTTTCCTTCTGCAGCTGAAATGCTATTAAATTCAGGACTTAAAAACTAGAAGTTTGTAGGGGTTTTCTAAAAATGACCTATCACATGTATATCATATGGAGCAGGACAGTGAAGCAGATCCTGGAGCTGATAATGAATTTGGTGTAAATGTTCACAAAGGGACATGCTCAAAGCCTTGTGCAACAGACATCATGTCATAAAAAGACCTAGCCGTTCTTGCGGAGGAGAGTTTTGGGGCACTATTCTGGGTTTCTTTTTGCCCTCAAAACTCCCACTAAAGCACCTGGATTTAAGCTGTAACTTGACCAAAAATTGAATCATTAAAAAAACCAATAAGGAAGCTGGTTTCTAATGATCTAACTTCTTTGACCATCTCATTCAGTTCAAGGCAAGTTTTCCAGCCCTAACCTGCAAGCTGCTCAGTGTGGGAAGACTTCCTGCATGTGTCAAAGTACCTTTGAAATCAGTGGGATTGTGTGTAGGCACACATGGAAGAACTTGCAGGATGGAGAATCATCTAAAAAAAACTTTGAGCAAGTGTTTAACTAGATGAGCAGTCCCATCCATGTCAGTGTACCTAAGTGCTTGAAGGTATGGATGCCTTTGTTTCTCGACACCAGGCCCCACATTACTAGGCAGCAAACAAGTGATTCATTTTTCTTTTTATATCTGCACCCATGTACACACAAATACTGGTGATAATACTCAGTGCTGCTCTAGCACCTCTCATCGGAGGTTTTCTTCAGTCACTGGTTTGAAAGCTACACTTATTGAAAGTGCCTTTTTCAGCAACCTCCCTTATGTCATCCCTCTAAGAAAGCTATTGCCTAGACTGTAACAACTCTCCAGAAATGTAACCAATGGATGCAAGTGTAAACTAAATGTCAGGGGAGACCAGAAAAATCAAAGAATAATCCATTGTAAATTAGGGGGGTTGAATATACTCCAAGCACTTTCACTTAGAATCACATAAAGCTTTGCTAATACAATAATTTAAAAATGCAGCTAAATTATCTACTGGGAGACTCCCCAGTGAGCTGAACCTGTGCTACAGCTTAATTGTTTGGGCTCAACTCCATTTGGACTGGCCTTCACTGGTTTTATTCATAGAAGGCCTATATTCATGTGATGAAGAGCAGCAGCAGACCCTGTGATTTTTCAGCCTGGGGAAAACTCCCATAGGAAGCCTCTTAACTTATCCAAGAGAAATTTTTATAGGCCGTTCTCTTTACCTATAAATGACTCTAAAGCAAAGGTAGATTTTGCAAGAGACTCGGTGTAACATATAGGGACATATACTTAATGATTTCAACTGCAGAAACGGTGTATTAGGCATGAGACGTCTCAGTCCATCAGCCTTTCTGTTCAGTGCGTCTGAGGCCGCGGAGGAGGATAGGCAATGATGCATGCGGATGGTGAGGGGTGTCTGACTTCAGCGTCCTGTTCAAATAAGACTGAATCTTCTCTTACACCACAGCAAAACAAGGGTAAATCCAGTTATCTAACCCAACCAGATAAAGTTTGGACAGACAAGCTACACAAAGGTTGCCAAAGTGTAAAAGAAAAAACCTGGGGCTTTTGGTGTCTGTCAAGGATACGTGTAATCGATGCCCACCGTTCTGGGCTTTCACCCCTGTGTTCATTCCACAGCAGGGTCGACTCCTAATCTGCGCCCCCCTCTCCTTTCTCCCAGAGCCAGGTGCAGTTCTTCTTTATTTTTATTTTTTTTTAATAGAAATCATGCCCAAAAACCAACAGCAATATCCTTTTCCCACTCCCTCTTATTTTGGGCACTGGCATGCCTCTGCCCCAGCTATCTCTCAGCCACATATGTTGTATAGCTGCTCCACTTTGGGTTTGGACTGTCCTTTGTGCCCAGGTCCTGAAGAAAGACCCCTGAATGTTCCCCTTTCCTAAGTCCCACCTATTTTTTTTGTGCCTACACAGTGACCAGAAGCTTGGCTAGTCATGTCAGCTGCTTAGCTTTTCTAAGGGACATTCCAGGCCTGGTTTAATAATTTTGAACTAATTAATTGAGCTCACTAGTTCGCCTCAGACATTTTCATTTGGGGGAGATTGCTCTTTCAACTTCATTTCCCTTTCTGGGGTGTTTGCAGGGATAGAGTGTCTGGCTCTAGGAAGAGTGGCAGATGGGAAAATCTGTGTCCCTTCTGCTTCACAGCCCTGGTGAGCATCTCATTAAGGAGCTCAGGTGGTTCTGGGAGCAGAATACATTTTTCCCCTCATCAGCCTCCTTTTGGTCCCTCTTCCCCAGGCTGGAAAGCAGCCCGTGCTGGAAAAGCCAGCTCTTCTGGGCAGTGGAGGACTTCCCATGAGACGAGTGCTTGCAGCCCAGCCTTGGCAGGGTTCCCTCAGCCACTTTCCCCCTAGCAGGAAAGACTAAGAAAGTCATGGCCAAACCTGTCATTAGGGGAGTGAAGCCAGAAAGACCACGCACCTAAAACTGTATGGTCTGCACCAACAGCCACGTGTGATTTCAGATCTCAGCAAGTTACAGATGGGGGATACTGGATACAGCCTGGAGGCTTCTGAGCCGGTTCCCTTCCCTTGCTGCCACTTCTAGCAGAGGCCCCTCAGGCAATCACTGCTGTACTCTTATATACCCCAGGCACTAACAACTCCATGAGGAATACAGGCCTCTGGCCCCTGTGGACCAGAAAGCGTAGACCTTCTGGGAAACCAGGCCAGAATCTTGCTCAAGAGACCTAGAAGGAGCCTTATGACTAGAGAGATGCATACTCCCAGCTTCTCGGAGGGTGGGGCTATCCCTGGCCACTTAACATGCACTTGCAGCAGCCTCTGAAACAGGACCATGATGGACAAATTCCCAACAGCTAATGAATAAAATCAGAAATGTTTTTCTCTATTTGCTTCCACGGATGGTATCATGGAGAATGATCCTTTAGACCTCAACGATTCAGAGAAGGCCACAGACATGTATCAATTTCTCTGAACACATGGGCACATGCAAGAAAATCTTTCCCTTGTGGAGGTAAAAAGCCAACAGGTCAAATGAGTTAAAGGATCAAACAGTAAAATACAGACCAACTTCCAGAGAAGAGACTCTTTCAGACAGAGCATACCATGTACATGTAGGAGGTTTGCAGCTGTCCTGGACAAGCGATAGTTGTATATTCCTCCCCATGCTCCCATGGGAGATATGAAAAGAGGGGTGGAGATTTCCTGCTACTAGTAGGAGACTGAAATAGTATCAGGCTGTTGTCCCCAGCTGCTGCTACAGGTCACCAGAGCCTCACTACTGGGCAGATATTCCCGGTGACCATGATGGGTCACCATGCCCTAACGTCCTGGCTATTGTTCCCAGCTTCTGCTGTAGGTTGTTTTGCTTCATCAGCCCCACAGCAGCTGGTTATGGAGTTATAGGAGAAAAAGGAGTCTAGATGCAGAAGCAATAGCAGGTAGTAAAGGGTCTTTCTTTCTACCCCCAAGACCTTCATCTTAAAATTAAATAAGTCACCGGTGCTTAACTACCTGTCCAAGGGGCTGCATCTTCTGGCCCACAGGGATGTCTGGAAATTTGGCAACATGGTAATGGTGGCAGCACTAATTGCCATGGCTTCCAGAGCTACAGCAACTTATGCTGACACTGCTTTCCTGCCATCAAATTTCAAGCTTTATGGGGAGGGCTGTGGGCCAAATGACATGGTACCACATGCCAGATGATGGCAGTGTGCAGGGTCAGGCTGCAGCCAGATCTAATGCACAGGGGATCACTCTTGCAGCTGTATCTGGCACATGGGGTCAGGCACCTGTGGACTGACCCTATGCTACATCGATCCCATGGACCAGTCCTGTGCCACTTATCCAGCCTGCAGGGCCAGAATGCTGGGTACCACCGAGACAGGTTTTCAGTATGCACTGCTCTGGTTTTAACCTTTCTTACTATCCAAAAAAAAAAAAAGTGTAGTTATTTTTCTTAATGGTCAGAGGTTCAGTGGTTTTTTACTGGGACATTTCCTGAAAAGTGGCCGCCTCACTACACAGGACTTTAACAATCATGACGTCCAAGTCTCAGCCTTGGACAGAAAAGCTCTCGGGTGTCATCATACCAACATAAATAAATAAATGCAAATGTGAATCTGTTAGGGCTCTGTATAGAGAGATGTGGTTCCTTGATTATCTCAAACTCATGGAAAATCAGAAATATGGTGCCAAGGAAATCAATCAGGAAAGTTCATATTGTCAAGTACAAGGTCCTCTCTCAAGAGCGTTAACACGGGATAAATACAGTCCTCATGAAAACAAATGAACAAAAAACCACAAACTAAACTCCTACAGAGAAGTCCAGATCTCTGAAACATGCCAGGTTTTTATGCTACCTATCTAGCAATTCTTCAACTTCCTCTTATCTTACCCAGAAATCTAGGTCCAGTTTCATATCCCTCAACTGTGAATGCAGAGATGTTTTTTTTTTCTTATTTCGCAGAAAACTTCCACTTCAGTGCAGTAAATGGGTACTAGAACGAGAGCCAGCACACACTGCATCCACCATCTGGAACACTTCATTTATTAAGATCTCAGATCACACATTCCTCCATGGATAATGGATTTGTTTTGGTCATGCCAGCCAACACGTCCAAGAGGATTTTCAGAAATGAACTAAGTACACAATCAGCGCTACTCCAGAGAGAAGTCCTTTTGTTTTGGGATGGGGGAAGTTGCCCATCTTTGTGTGTGCTGCCCGCCTAGTGGAAGTAACATTAAGACTTACATGGCAAGAAGCTGGGCTGGTAGACTGCAACCTGCACCCTGAAATATCTTCACTTCATTTGATTTGTAAGCAGGTGATTAACCTCTTTGCATCTGTAAATAGCAAATCAAGTGCCCTGTGGCTTCTCGGTATATCAGGACCTAAGGCCGTGGGGTGAGGAATGACCTCTCACAAAGTAGGCAATAGCTCTGCCACACATCTTCCCACTTTTGTTGCTGCTCCCCCGCATAATATGACAGCAACTAGATGGCAACCAAAGATTAGTGGCGATATAGCTAGTTAATTATAGTTTAAAACCAGACTTGAATTGCTCTAGAAGCTATTAATTGTGGGTATGCGTGTGCAAACATAAAGGTAAACTCTCCATAGTAGGATGTTCAAGGAAAGGAAAGTTTATACAATTCCCAACATTATATGCCTCTTTAGGTCATCAGGCCTCCCTTCCACACCTGCAAGGTCATAAAGCATGACTTTGAAATCTCCTTTGAAGCACTACTCTGATTTAACTCCAACAGGAGGTGATGGGGGTGGTATACTTCCTGTCTATGAGAAGAGGCCTCGTGATAGCTACTTAATCTCCAATTAGATGAATTTATATTTGAAGTTGTGAGCTTTCTCTAACAAAGACACAGTTAAAAGTATATTACTTTTAATGTGGATGGGATAACCTCATGCTGTCATAACATCTATTCCCAAAGTGAAGCCAAGAGGTTTTCCATCTAGTTATGCATCACAGTCCAGTCTTTAAGAGCACAAAGTTTCAGGGCAGAGCAGTCAAACTTCTTAGACTGAGATCTGCTAGATAGCTGCACGGTCACTGAAGTACATGTTCACCACAGGGCATGTAGTGCCCATCCAACCTTAATGTCAGATTCCTGGTAAAAGGCTTTCCCCTACTTTGGTGGCCAAGGGAGATGGAGAAAAACCACACACATGCACATGTTTGGATGCCCTTATTTAAAAGATAACCCCCCTAATTCTTGCCCTAAAGGCACACTGTTACATAAATCCCATCATGACAAATCTGTAGATCTTCATGAAAGAATAAAAAACTTTATCCATTTATATTACCTGAAAGTTTCCTTTCTTTATCTAATAAATTCCATGAGGTCAACCTATTTTGGGCCAAACGGGTTGTCCAGAAATGGCTTAATTTATACTGGGAACTCTACCTAGAGATGTTACAGTAGATGTTGCCACATTTGCGCGCACACACTTACGCAAAATGACACCACTCGCCTTTCTCTCCTACAAGTTACTATGGAACACTGTGAAGTGAATGCTTGGTAAGTCTAATAAAAAATTAAATTTAACAATTAAGGAGAAGCATTAACTATACACTATAACAATGTGAAGGATGTTCTTACAACACATTACATGGTGCTTCCCATTTATTTTCTGAAGCTAAATAAAGATAGCTGAGAAACCTATATGTGCTCCTATTGAAGTCAATAAATACCAACATCGGCTACATCTTTTAGTAGTGATGTCGTCACTGATCCAGTATTTAAATCTTCTCTAGTTGAATGAAAAAAACAATTTAGAGTATTTTAAGCACCCAGGGCCAAAGTAAATCCAACTCAATTATTAGAAGGGTAACAACATTACATTTAGTTTGATTATAACATTACAGTAATAACGTTCCAGTTATAGTTGAGATGGCAGTTTGAATATGAACTTTTCTGGTGAAGTCATAAAAAAAAGCATTTGGCCTTTTGAAATATACCCAAACATGGAAATAAAACCATTCTATGAGACAGGCTGGTTTTTTTAAATGCAATTTTTTGCACTAAATATTTGTTTTTAAATGTTCCCCCACAGCTGAGGCTGGAAAGTGGTTTTGAGCATGATTTTGCTATTTAGTTGCTTGTGATTTTCTCAAGTAAATTCTTTTAGAATAAAAAGTTTCATTCTTTGTCTCTCTGCATAGTTGAACTTTTAAAAAGTAAAGCTTCTGGAGCAGTTCTTGAATCCTACATATGTTCACCTCAGTATAGCATGTGCACCGTATGTTCCAAAGGGCAAGTTTGTGCATTCGGAGCTCTAAGTTCTGCTCAAACTTGATGTAACCCTTGAGAGAGGTCTAAAAAAATCAAGTTTAAAGACTCTGCTGTATGGAAGGTTTCAGAGGAAATTAAAGTGTCTACATATATTAGACTAAATAAGAATATTGACAAATTTACAAAAGGCATAGGAACAAATGCAGGGATCATATGAGTTTTCAGCCTTTACTCTCCACTTCCTGGTTTCCATGTAGTTTTTTCACAATTTGGGTTTTAATTTTATGTGCTGCCCCTAGGGAGGGGACTATTTCATATCAAGGCTCTAAGGTATGAAAACTGCCAATAGAGGTTTAAAGGGAAAGTCAGGCATCTGAGAACGTGAATGAAAATCCAAGCCACCTTCTGGGGCCAGCTTTGAGCATGGAGGACTTGGGGACTGAGCTGTATTCTGCTTGTTATTTCTCTTCAGGTTGTTTTTTTGTTTTTTTTTTCAGCTGACAGCTAATTTCCCCATTCCAGTCTATTTCCCTTTCTTACAGTTTATGGTGTATGGCTGTAGCAAAAAATGAACTGCTGCAGAGGTTACAGATAGACTTCTGGTAGTCAAAAGCAAAATAAGGGAACAAATATGCACAAAACAAATGTTTTATAATTGTTTCACTTTGTGTTTTCTCTACTTTCATCTCCATTACTCATTTAGTAGCTATTGCTGCATTGTTACTTATCAGTCTAGTTTTTGAAACTTAGCTAAAGTCAGTTTCTTCTTTGCAGGAAACTTCAAAGTTAAGCAAATGAGGATTCGTCACATCAGTGACCATTGTTGTTTTGTTTCTTCCATTTCCTTCCTAACCCCTTAATAGGTGAGCAGCATTAAGTACAGCCAAATACACACCTTCCCTGTCTGTGTTGTTACTGGCTTGATACTAAACCAGCTGCAATGATTATACTCAAGGAACACCACATTTGGGGTTTACTTTAGTTTGTCGAGTAGTTGGACATATGACGTGGCCATTAGGAATACAAGAAAAACTCCCTGTGCACAAGGTTTGTTTTTAAAGGAAACACACAGCTAAAATTCAACTGGAGGAGGGAATTTGGGGCCATGTTGGTGGCCAGAGAGAGACAGAAGTGATGAAGGGAGGACAAGACTTTAGACAGCAGCAGTATCCAGATTATACCAGCCCTGTTTCCTTCCCATCCTGTTTATCATGTATACCAGCCTCTGTTTTCAAGGAAGAATTAAACAATATTTACTAGCACTTCTATAAGATAGGTCCCTGCAGGGTAGTGAGAGGACTCCATAGAGCCCATGATTTTTGTAGATTAGTTGTCTTACATTACTCTAGTTTTATTAAAGCAACTAACCCTCCTGAATATTTGGGCTGGTCCTGAAGTTCAGGGATTTGCCCCAGAGTGCCTCAACAGTCCTCAAAACAGGAGTTTTGTTCCAAATTTGAAAAACTGGAGCCCTCCCTTTGCACCCCATAGCATTTCTCAAGCAGCAGCTATCATCCTGCTGCATCTGCTGAAAGCACATGGCATAGTACTGCCTAGCACGGTGTGAGCTCTGGCTTTACTGTTTCCAACAAGGATGGTGGCTGTAGACTAGCCCCTGAACTGTACACAGAAGATTTACACTCCTGCCACACCATCCTCAAGCAAAATCACTTCTCAGAGCTGAACTTCTGGTTCTAAGATCCGTAGAGCACCCAGGATTGTCTCCCAAACTGAGCTGCTGGGCAACTGGTTGCTCTAGCTTTCATCCTCTCTGCAGAAGTCTAGCCACAATTTCTCCATGGCATCCTTCCCTATAGAATTCAAACTTGTTTTGGTTGTTTATTTGGAAGCGAGGTCTCCAGGATAAGGTGCCTTGCGGCAAAACCGTGCCCCAAATGAAGGCAATAGCAAAACTCACATTGGCTACGCTAGGCCAAATTCCATCCTGGGTATCTTCTGTTCTTCTCCCTTCCATGGTAAGAGAAGATGCTGGTTGGGAAGTTTTAAACCAGTGCTGGAGGAACAATTTCAGCATCACTGCCACATGCATTCATTAGACAAATACTTTTTATTAACCATCCTTACACTTCAGTCAATATTTACTGTATTACCTTCAATGCCTTAGTTGAGTAGTTTGCTCATAGCAATTGCCTGCCAACAATTTAGCTAATTTACCTTGGCAACAAAATTCAAGCATTCTGAGTCATCAAAATCCCTTGGCATTAATGTTGGACACCAAATACATATACATGGGCTTTGATAATGACTTAAAAATTAGAGCAGCAGTTTTTTATTTAAAATCGTATAAATCTGGTACCATGACCAGAACTGGACATGTTGTACAGTGTATTGTACAGTGTTCGAGCAATGGATTAAAAAGTGCCTCACATACAGTACTTCTCCTGTCCTGGTGTTGGGCTTAGGATGGGAAAAGAATACCAGCTGTTGGTTGGCAGATTTTATGGGAGGCACGCTTTAAAAATTACTATAGCGTTACCTAGCTCGCTTTCACTTGTGAACTCACTAAGCTTGGAGGAGAGGTGGATCAATTATTCATAAGTTAAAATGCACACTTTTATTACACCAGATGTTTCTCTGAATGTTTGACACTGCCCATTAACTCACCCTTTAATTTTAATTGGTTAACTAATGGCTATATTCAAGGTTAAATGAGTTTAAATCTTCATTCTTTTCTTTTATCATTTAGGATAAAGTTACCATCTGACATCAAGGGGAGGCAGGAAAAAGAACTGAATCAAGTGTGAACCTCAACAGAGTATGAATAAATGGCCACTTCATCGTCCCTAGAGCTACCCTGGGGCAGGCACAACAAACAGATTTCAGCTTTCATTTAGGAGAAGTGGCAGAAAAGGCCCCATGTCTGGAAGCAGATGTGGGCTTGCAGAGCTGCCTGCTGCTTGGCTTGTCATAATATGAGACTATGGGGTGGAGGGAAGTAGCACACTATGAATACAGTTTTTGAAGCAAGCCATTATAAACAGCTTAGAAAGGAAGTGCTTCCTAAAAGGTAGAAAGCATTGTTCCACTGTCTAACATTTCAAACAAGATATTTAACTAGCTCCCAAACTGAGGATGTTTAATTTCATGATTATTTTATGTTTACAGGTTAAAGGGATGCCATCCCAGCCTAGGTCTCAATTAAATGTCATTATAAATATTAATATTACATTAGGAAATGGAATTTAAGGACCGGTTGGGGAAGCAAGCACTGGGGAACAATGAATTGGTCTGGTCTGTTTGAGATGCCAGGGGAGAATTCAGCTTTATGAACACCTAAAGAAATGCTCAACTCAAGGGCAGGACAGTCCTAGCAGTGGTAGAGATGGGGAGTGTTATGGTTTTCCCATATGGGTATGAGATTTCCTGCTGGCCTCTCTTTCTTAGCCATGAAGTACTCTTATTCCAGGTATTATAGTAAGAGCTCATATACCATGCATCAGGCCAGTAAACACCATCTGTTCTACCTCAACAAGATGGGGTCCCTCAGAAGAGAGCAAATTTGACAGTAACACCACGGGGGGAAAAGTCAGCCTCTCCACCGTCCATCTTAAAGGCCAGTTGCAACAGCAGTTCTAACCTCTACAATCAAAATTACCCACCTCAGGCGCAGACATCACTGGAAAGGAGTTTATGTTAGAATATATCCTTGAGAGGTCATGTAAACCGACCTGAGGTTAAACAAAGACGTGTGTCGGCACACACAGGGATAAGAGGTGTTTGGGGTCATGTTATTTAGGGCTCAAGGCCACATCCCATCATCTTTTTCCAGTGAAGACTTAATGGGAAGTGACCTAAATACTGTAGTCCTGACCTCCATGAAGAAAACAGGATTCAGTGCCAATGGGAATGCAACTGAAAGGAGGCGTGTAGTTCTCTCCCTCCATTAAATTAATAGCAAGACGGTCACACCCATCCTGCAGAGAAGCCTAAAGAAACAGCTCCTTGTTTAAAGGGCCAAATCACATTATATGAGGCATAGTTCTGTGACCTTGATACCAGGACGACCCAGAATACAAAATACGTGAAGGGAGAGAGGGAGCAGGGAAAAAGGGATGAACAGTGTTAAGTCATTCTTGAGGAAAAAAGATGTATACCGACCTATTTTTCTCCTGCAAACCTTACATCATGTTCTAATATTTCTCATCTTGGAGGTAGGATGATAAAGGCCTATTTGCATAATTCTTAGTCATTTCTTCCACTTCCATCTCTCTCAGCAGATGTGCACCATTACCACACTTCAACAAAAAGTCTTCCAACGTAAGCACGTGGTATTGTTAAGAATATACATAAGAACTGCCATTTACTGGCTCAGACCCCAGCTCCATCTTGTCAAGTCTCCTGTGTCACGTGGGTGAGGGTCCCCAGTAGACAAGTCTGTATTCCACCTTTATCCCACGAGCCAGCAGGGACCTCAGCTGGCAGCTCTTCCATGGAGCCATCACCATGGGCGAGCATCTGGTGTACCTTATGGACACTCCCAACATCTGCCTCTTTCACCAACAGCAGGAGAGCCTGGTGTATACTTACCTCGAGTGCGCAAGGCTGCAGCCCCTCTTCTACCTCCTGCAGAACCTCCTGCTGAGGTTCTGGCTGCTCTTCTCTCCACACCTCTTTTGTTATGCACTTCCCATCTATGGCCCCACCAAGCCCCAGGACCTCCTGGTTAACCTCCTCCTGGCTCTGGCCAGGGGGAACACAGGTGAGTAAGGTGCTGTCGTCCTGTCACTCCTCCGCTCACATCTCTAGGAAGAGTTTCACTGGTTGGCATCCATAGTCTCCCTCAACTTGTTCAAGGGAACAGGGGGCACTGGTTGATTTGGTCTGCTCAGTGCTCCTTTCTCATCCCCTTGTTATTAACCTATGACCTCACTCCCCTTTCTGGTTACTCTGTTGTTGTCCCAAGTAATTAGTCAGTGCATCTCCAATGGCCTCCCTTATTAAGGGAGGCTTCTAAGCCTTTCACAATGGGTAATGTGGGGCCCCTGCAAGACACACTAGGAAATTTGGTCATCATACCAGATGACAAAGCTAACCTATTCAACGACTTCTTTGCCTACATTTTCCTGAGCAGGGACCGGATCAGCCCCCCCCACTGGGCCCCCTCAGGCCCCAAGGGAGGTGCACCTAGGCCAAGGGTCAGTCAGGGAACTTCTGGAGGAACTAGATGTATTTAAATCAGCTGGTATGGATGATCTCCACCCCAGGGTGCTGAGGGAATTAGCTGAGGTCATTGTGGGACCCCTGGCACGGCTGTACGAGCACTCGTGATGCTCTGGTGTGGTGCCAGAGGACTGGAAGAGGGCCAATGTGGTTCCCATCTTCAACAAAAAGAAGGAAGGAGGACCCGGGAAACTACAGGCCAGTTACTCTTACCTCGATCGTGGGAAGCTTTTTGAGAGACTTATTCTGGCACACATCCACGAGGGGCCAGCAGGGGAGATTATGCTTAGGGGCAACCAACACGGGTTCATTAAAGGCAGGTCCTATCAGACCAACCTGGTGGCCTTCTATGACCAGGTCACCAAATCCTTAGATGCAGGGGTAGCAGTGGTCATAGTCTTCCTGGACTTTCGGAAGGCCTTCAACACTGTCTCTCACCCCATTCTCATTAAGAAACTGGGGTTCTGTGGTGTCAACACCTACACAGTCAAATGGGTCGCCAACTGGCTGGAGGGCCGCACCCAGAGAGTGGTGGTGGACGGGTCATTTTCGACCTAGAGGGATGTGGGCAGTGGGGTCCCCCAGGGCTCGGTCCTCAGGCCTGCGCTGTTCAACATCTTCATCAGTGACTTGGACGAGGGGGTAAAAAGCACTCTGCTCAAATTTGCTGATGACACTAAGATGTGGGGGGATGTGGGCATGCTAGAAATGAGGAATAGGCTACAATCAGACCTAGACAGGTTACAGGGGTGGGCAGATGACAATAGGATTCACTAATTCAACACTGACAAGTGCAGGGTGATGCACCTGGGGAGGAAGAACCAGCCCCATACCTAGAGGCTGAGGAACTCCCTTCTCATCAGTGCAGAGGCAGAAAAGGATCTTGGAGTCATCATTGATGCCAAGATAAACATGGGCTGGCAGTGTGGGGATGCAGTCAGGAAGGCCAACCACATCTTGTCATGCATCCACAGATGCATCTCAAGCAGGTCCAAGGAGGTGATCCTCCCCCTCTATGCAGCACTAGTCAGGCCACAGCTGGAGTACTGTGTCCAGTTCTGGGTGCCGCACTTCAAGGGGGATGTGGACAACATGGAGAGGGTCCGGAGGAGGCCACTCGCATGGTCAGGGGGCAGAGGAGAGGCTACAGGACCTGAACCTGTTCACCCTCCACAAGAGAAGGCTGAGAGGGGATCTAGTGGCCATTTACAAACTAGTCAGAGGGGACCAGCAGGCATTGGGGGAGTCCCTGTTCCCCCCAGCACTACCAGGAGGGACTAGAAATAACGGTCACAAGCTGGCAGAGGGTAAATTCAGATTAGACATCAGGAAGCACGACTTCACAGTCAGGGCAGCTAGGATCTGGAACCAACTTCCAAAAGAAGTGGTGCTGGCTCCTACCCTGGGGGTCTTTAAGACAAGGCTAGACAATCACCTTTGGCCATTTGACCCCAGTGCTCTTTCCTGCCGTGGCAGGGGGTCGGACTTGATGATGTGCTCAGGTCCCTTCCGACCCTACTAACTATGAAACTACTATGATGGGCCACACCCTGTGACCCCACGGCTCAAATAGATCCGTGCTGCCCAGGGGCAGAGAGTGGATGCTGAAAGCAAGAGCAAACTGGGTCTGACTAGAGTTTTTTCCATTGTTCCTCTCTCACTTGCAGCTTCCAGGACTTAAGATCTGGGAAGTTCTCATCCAGGGCCTGTACCCTGAACTCCAATGCTCAATAGCAGCGGTGATGCATAGGACGTGCACATGCACTCCCTGAGAGTGCCGGCGCACACCCTGGCAGGCCGCACTCCCAGGTGGTGGGGTGGGGTGGGAATGCCAGTGGCCTCCCCTTCCCCTGGCTTAGGAGTGCCACAGCTGCTTCGGCACAATCCCCCCACCCTCATTGGCAAGACTGACCATGGGCGATCCCCCCCTCCCAGTTGCTGACTGGTTGCTGCCCCCCCGTCCCCTCCAACTAAGGTGGCACCAGTTGCCTATACTCAATAGGTACTGTGCACCTTTCCTCCAAGAATTTGTTAAATCTTTTTCAATTTGGGTAAACTGTCAGCTTCCACAACATCTGGTGGCAATGAATTCCACACTTTAATCACACGCTGTCTGAAAAGAACTTTCTTTTGTTGATTTTAAACTTACTACCTACGCATTTCATGTTGCGACTCCTAGTGCTTTTAAGAGTTCCTATGAGAGAGTAAATAATAAATCCTTTTCGACTTTCTCATCACCATTTAGTATTTTGCAAACGCATCTCATGCCCTTCCACTTCCCACCCAGCATCTCTTTTCTAAACTGAACAGACCTAGCCTTTTTAGTCTCTACTCATATGGAAGCCCCTTCAAACCACTGATCATCCTTGTTGCCCTTCTCTGTACCTTCTCTAGTTCTTCTACATCCTTTTTGAGGTGTGGGGACCAGAACTGTGCACAGTATACAAGGTGTGGATGTACCATGGATTTATAAAAGAGGCATGAAGAAGCTTTCCATTTTGTTGACAATTCCCTTTTTAACAATCCTTAGTATATTGTTTGCCTTCTCTGTCCCTAGGTCCAAATTCTAATCTTATTTATGCAGGTTTAAATTGAGGCTAACTCCACTAATTACATTTGAGTTCATATCTGGTCCAACATTTCAACAGAATTGGGCCCCCACAGTGGGTCCCACCAGGATTTTGGCACACTGTATAGAATTCCATGGGTTTAAGACAGCTCATCTATCATCCTTCTTCCAAGGCTCTAATCTCTTCTTCTGCAAAATGGGTTATGAAGAATTAATTCAGTAAAATATAGCCTCAACAACATAGTAATAACATGATTTTAAACATATCTTGGTATGTCCTATGACACTTCCACATTGTAAAGACATAGTGGGATCATAGGAAAACAGGGCTGGAAGGGCCCTCATGAGGTCACCTACTCCGGCCCACTGCTCCATCCTAGCTAAGTGTTCGTCTAACCCGCTCTTGAAAACTTCCAAGGATGGAGATTCCACAGTTTCTCTAGGTAGACTGTTTCAATGATTGACCACCTGCATAGTTAGAAAGTTCCTTTTAATTTCCAACCTAAATTTCCCTTGTTGAAGCTTGAAGCTATTTCTCCTAGTCACTGAGAAGAACCATCATCATCTCCATCCTCTCTGTAATCAGTGTTCAGATATTTGAAGATTTAACAAATCCCCTCTCAGTCTTCTCCAGACTAAACAGCCTTTCTTCCTAGGCCCCTAATCATTTTTGTTGCTCTGTGCTGGACCCTTTCCAAACTGCCCACATCCTTCTTGAAATGTGAGGCCCAAAACTAAACACAGTACTCCAAATGAGGCCTCACCTGTGCTGAAGAGAGTGGAGGAGTCATTTCCCTTGATTTACAAGCAGCACTCCTGTTACTACAACCCAGCATGTTGTCCTTTTACGCAAAAAGAGCACACCATTGGCTCATATTCCGCTTATAGTCAACGGGTCCTTCTCTGCAGTACTAGCCAGTCATTCCCCAGTCTATTCCATCTCTTTCCTGTAGAAGACCATGTTTCACTTTGAAACTTGTTAAAAATCTGTCAGAAAAAAACGTATACATTGCTTTCCTGTAGAATACATCCATTTTCTGATCAGTTCAAGTATTACATGGAAATAAAGTGTCTGTGAACCACATTTTCTATTGCTTGGAGATCTTTAGCAGACTGAACGAGGGGACTGGTTAGGCAATCCCTTTCAGGGTGGATTTGATTTAAATCATGATTTATATCACTAGCCAGGAAGCCTAGATTTAATCAATCATTGTTTTCTACAAAAAGTGCATTCTTATTGTTTGATAAAACCTTTGGTTCAGGGCTATGGAAATAGACTTCAGGATAGTTAGCATACGTTCTACATTTCCCTTTAGTCCGATGTTCAGAACTTTGACTATGACAAGTCCATCTATTTTGTTACAATTTTGTTCACAAATTGTCATCAGATTAGGCCAGTTCTCAATATATCACTCAAAACAGCTTTTCCACTGAGTTCCACCACACGTCTTAGGGGAGAGTTAGTCTGATTCCTCCTGCTTTCTTCAGAGCAGCCGCTGCAAAATGGTTGTTACCAAAATGTTTTGCAATTCCAACAAAATTCTGCTCAAAATCCCTCTCTTTCATTTCTACTGCCCCTTCCTCCTTACATTTATCTCCAGACTCCTCCTCCTTGCCCAGATCTACTCCTCCCCCCAACAATCCCCAATTTAACTTCATGAAACTTTGCATTTTAGAGAGAGGTAAGGGCTTGTCTCCGTGTACACAAACTTGCAGACTGACAGTAGGGCTAATGGGTAGGTAATCAGGTCTGTTATCTCTCATCTCTATATACTTCTGTTAACAAGGATGTTATCTGTGGAGAGACAAATCCACAGTTTGAGAACTGAAACTAAACATCACAGAGATGCTTAATGGGATCTTCTAGAGTGAGCACTGAGTCCTATTGAGTAGAGTGGTTTTCTTTAATAGTTTCATAGTTTCTAGGGTCGGAAGGGACTGAGCAGATCATCGAAGTCTAATGCCCTGCCATGGCAGGAAAGAGTACTGGGGTCAAACAACCCCAGCAAGGTGTCTGTCTCGCCTTATCTTAAAGACCCCCAGGGTAGAAGCCAGCACCACTTCACTTGGAAGTTGGTTCCTAATCTATAGAGGTTACTAATCTATAGAGAAGCATCTGGGAACCCCATAAAATTGGGCTCTTAATACAGACTATGGCCTGTTGTGACCCATTTATAAAACTTTTCTTAAAAAGTTTATGAATATATTGTCTCAAATAGTATATAATTTGAAGTGACAATCCCTATTCTATGATGACATCATTGAGATTTAACACATCTTAAATTAAAGCTATCTTTATATAGTTTAAAGAAAAAGCATCTTAGCAAAAACATAAAAAATACAATTAAAAAACTGATTTACATAAAATTTCTTTTTTTTCTTGTTAAACCATTGATTGATTGCTTGATGACGTGATGATAAGCAGGTGAGCGCAATATAGGTCCCACATTACACTTAACAATAAAGTCTATCATAGGCAAGAAGCTAGATGTTAAATATGGACTCTGGACCATCCTCTCGCCTGTACAGACCAAGAATGTAGGGCATTTGGGTGCTGCCAGTCCCATGGTACATGCTGTGCCAGTTCTGTGAATAAATACAGGATTTCTGAGCTTTTAATCCTGCACATTTCAGTGGCACTAAATTCACTTGTGAATTTTTCCCGCCCACTGTGTTTAGTTCGAGCTGTATTAAGTTCAGTTTTCTTGAAGTTTCTGTTCATTCTGGGTTTTGGCAGGAGAGTGAAAGTTTACATACAAGTATTCCCTTTAGCCTGTAATTTCAAGGTCCAGTTGAGGGCAAGCTACCAGCTAACCCATACCCTTTCATGAGTATCAGATTTCTGGGTACAGAACTGAGGATTTCATTCTTTGTTCTTGAACTCATTCTTTCCATCACAGGGTCCAATGGAATGTAATCTGTCCAGATGCCAACACCTCTTAGGAAATAGTAATATAGCTGCTATGCAGTTTAAGTAGCTTATTCATAAAAAGAGAGAGCGAGAGAGGGAGAAAAAGAATTTTGGGTCCTAAGGGCCAGCTCCTCAAATATGAACAGAGACACGGCTCCAGTGAAATGCAAGAGCCACCTGAATTTACACCAGCTGAGGATCAGCTGAAGTTAGAGCGTGCCTGTTTCACAGTGGCTGAGAATCTGGCCCTCTTTGTAGTGAAGATAAAAGAGGGATTTGCTGAAATGCCGTCTTTGGAAGGAAATGCCTGGTAGAGAGAGCAATTCCATGGGGTATTTTATAAGATCTCATTTAACAACCCCGAATTAAGAGGTTTGTCAGAAAGAAAAAGCATCCAGGAGAACAAGGCAGCCCAAAGAGCCAATTGACAGATTACCACATGACAAAGCTAAGAGAGCTCTGAATGCTGCCAACACAACTGTCCGCAGAGTATGCCAAGAGCCAGATGCTGCCACTGGAACAGTCTCTTTCAGAGCCTGGTAACTGGCAACTCATTAGTGCCATCCGAAGCACAAAGGTTAAGAAAAGTGAACTGGGAAGTAACTATTGCACTGGGAGGAGACAAAGAAAAAGTAAGCAATACCTGCTGAAACACTCTTCACACTGGCATGTAGTTTGCACTGTATTTTATCATGACATGTCCAAGTCAAAAATATTCTGCCATTCAATAGTTATTTGCATTAGAGAAACACAAAAAAGCCCTTTGCCCGGCTTATGGCTCCATGGTGCTAGGTACTACACATACAAGCCCTGCCCAAAAGAGCTCAAAGCTTAGCTAGCTGGAGGCGGTTCAACAGATGCGAGTTGGGGCATTTTTATGACACGCAGTAAGCAACCAAAAGCACTAACCAAGACCCTACTACAGGTTATAGTGCCAGGTCATACCATGCTAGGATACATGCATGCACTACATCCCAGATTAGATGTAATGTAGCCATCTTAGCAAGGCAACCTTGCACCAATAAGCTTTGTTTAGTATAGCACTCAAGTGCTTCAACTGCTTCTGGTTTGGGAGATAGCCCATGTACTATGAATAGGGCATGTCTCAACATAGTGCTGTCTAATGCCATCATCTAGCGATATAGGTATACTCTAAGGATTCTGGCTGAGGTCATCTATTTGGGACACAGCCAAACCCTGAAATCTCTCTCCTGATTTCCAATCCAGAGCCATAATCTTGACATCCTTCCTTTTGCAGATAAATTCACATCACTTAATAGGGTCAGAACTAACAGCGTTAGTATTTAGGGTGCTATTCCTCATGTTGTGCAGGGTTGATGGCAGTTGTACTAACAAGCTAGGTTATGATTTATATAGGATGGTTTGGATAGCGATGATCCTGCCTCAGGGCAAGGGGTTGGACTAGAGGATCCCTACAGGTCCCTTCCAGCCCTACTTCTCTAGGATTAAAATTTCCCATCCATGTGAACATTTTGATCAAGAGCAGAAAATAAACCCCAATGGAAACTGTTCTCTGACCAGCTCTATGCTGTAAAGAAGTTCAGTTCATATTTACAGTCTATCCTCAGAAAGGTTCTGCAGAAAGGCTGCATTAAAAGGTGGGCATAGAAAATATGTTAGTTAGCAGAAACAGCCCGGTCAACACTCAGAGTCAGTTTTCAGAAGTTTTACACATTCTATATTGTTATATAAAAAAAAAAAAAAAAAAAAAATTATGAGCAAAAATGTATTTCTTACATTTTAAAAAAAGAACACATGCAACCCCTCTTTCAGCAGTATTCCACATTGGATATGATTCAAAAGCTGAATTTTTAAATGAATACTTTGTGTTGGTGTCCCTGCATACAAATGGTGGTCACCTGCCTGGTCAGATACTGGCTGGATGCAAAGGGGGGGGCGGGTATTGCCAACCAAGGGTCAGGGTCAAATTAGTGAGGGAGTACTTAGAGTGGCTGCATGTCTTCAAGTCAGCAGGACCAGATGGACTACACCCAAGAGTACTGAGGGAATTGGCTGGACATTGTGGGACTGCTGGCATAGGAATTTGAAGACTTGTGGTGTTTGGGAGAGGTTCTGGAAGACTAGAAAAGGGCCAATGTGGTGCCAATTTTTAAGGGGGGGGGGGTGTCCAGGAAACTATATGCCAGTCAGTATAACCTTGATACTGGGTTAAAGTTTGGAAAAAATTATCAAGTTGTCCATTTGTGAGAGACTGGCAGAAGACATGATGCTAAAGGATAGCCAACATGGCTTCACTGAGAGCAAGTCATGTCTGACCAACCTTGTCTCTTTCTATGATCAAGTAATGAACCACTTGGATGTGGGAGACACAGTTGATGTCATATACTCGAATTTTAAGAAGGCCTTCGATATGGGCTCCCATGATGCTCTTACAAAAAACAAAAACTGGGGGATTGTGGGCTAACAGGTGGGTTAGGAACTGGCTAAGGGTTGAACCCAGAGAGTGTTAGTGGATGGGTCTGCATCATCTTGGCAGGAGGTGGCCAATGGTGCCCCACAGGGTTTGGTTCTTGATCCCATGCTGTTCAACATCTTTATCAATAATTTAGATGAAGATGTGGAAAGCACACTGGCCAAGTTTGCGGATGATACTAAGTTACAGGGAAAAGTGGTCACACTAGGGGATAGGATTCAGATTCAGGTGGACCTAGACAAGCTGGAAAAGTGGGCGGAGCAGAACCGGATACAGTTCAATAAGGATAAATGCAGAGTACTTCATCCAGTGACATGAATATAGGTTAGGAAGAGATGTCCTGACCAGCACAATGACTGAAAGGCACATCAGGCTTATGGCTGATCACAGGATGAACATGAGCCACTAGCGTGACAGTCAACAGAGCAAATAGCATACTGGGATGCATTAGCTGATGCACTGCAAGCAGGGCTAAGGAAGCGATACTTCCTATCTACGTGGTGCTGGCGAGACCCCAGCTGGAGTGCCAAGTCCAGTTCTGGGTGCCACACTTTAAAAAAAACGGAGAATCTTGAAAGGGTCCAAGGAAGGGCCACAAGAACGATTAAGGGTCTGGAGAACAAACCTTATGAGGAAAGACTAAGGGGTCTGGGACCATCCAGCCTGGAGAGGAGAAAACTGAGTGGGGACTTGGGGGCCATCTATAAGTATGTAACAGGGAGAATATCGGGAGCTGGGAGAAAAAAAAACTGTTCGTTAGGGCACCCCAGGGGAAAACAAGGAGCAATGGCCATAAACTGTTAGAGAATGGTTTCAGGTTGGATACAAGGAAGGACTTCGTTACCATAAGACTGACCAGAATCTGGAACAGACTTCCCAAGGCGGTGGTGCAGTCCCCAACCTTGGAAGCCCAAGAGGAGACTGGACAGACACCTTGCTGGGATTATTTAATCTCAGCTGTATTCTGGTCCAGAGCAGCAGGTTTGGACTCTATGACCTGTCGAGGTCCTTTCCAGCCTTTAAATTTCTATGGTCTCAGGTACATATGACATGAACAAGGATTTGGTATTTTGGCAACTGTTGTTAAATTCATGGTAGCAGGTTTGAACTTGGAGATTACACTCTAACTTTGGGATAGGACCCATGGACAGGAAGGGAGATGCAGAGGAATGAACACTAGCCTATTTACAAATAAAAGGTTTAGAAGTGCAATCTGTTTCCTCAACAGAGCCGTGCATTTACAGGAACTCAGCTATAAAAAGATCAGCCGCATCATATTCTGGATACGTTTGGGAACCCTCCTCCTCCATTATGCCTACACTCTGCAATGTAAGCTCTGCTCTCAGTAGGGGCATAATAAACAGGCCAGCTAGGAGAAGAAATTATATAGCAGTAAGTGAATGAAATAGTGCACGCTGAAGCATTAAGAGCCAAATTGCATGTATTCACTGCCGCACCAATCACACGCTTAGAGAAAAGGATTTTATTAGTAACCAGCTACAACACTTTGTTTACTTTGCCGCCAAATTAACTTGCCCTTTCCTCAGCATAATACAAGAGCATGTGGAGAACTCTGCATTGCTCTGGAACGGAAAAAAATAGATCAAAAAGGTACAAGGATGAAATACCGTTCTGTCACTGCTGCATCGTGACAGCTATTCTCACAGACATTCGGTGAACACCATGGCAGCACTGCAAAGTGTATGAGGAAGTAGCAGAGGACCGGAAGTTACTGGTCAATGATATACATTGCTGATTCAAAGGCTGATGACCTTAGTGACCTGATCCTACAGTCCTTGCTTTGGCAAGACTCTCAGGCTGCATCCAGACAAGCACGGACATTTGGTTCCCTGGGGACAAGTGGCAGGGGCACAACTTATGCTGCTGCTACTTGTTCCCGGGGAACACCTGTGCCACATGTGCTCTGGCACATGGCGGGTTACCCCAGGGTGGGGTAGGAGAGGCTGGGACCAGCAACTGTGCTGTCATCAGCTGCCTTACGTGGGGTCCTGGGAAGCTGCGGCCATGGTGCTCCTGCAACTGGGAGACCGGTCCACAGCTGGAGTATGGCCCTGGCCAGTAAGGGTTAGGTTTTGGGCAGCTTGCACTGCCACCACATGCACAGCCCTGCTTTTTTTTCCCTACCTGGGTTTTTCCAACCCTGGGATCAACAGCCCCACCCTCGGTAGCAGTGTGGGGAACACCTGAATGTGTAGCATGTGGGGCCACAGATAGGTCTGCAGCACCATACTCATCTGGACACAGTCTTAATGGCTGCATATGGGCATTACATTTGTACTGGGAGAATCACTGCTGTCTTGGTAGAAGTGACAAGTATTCACTGAATTTCTCCCCGGGGGAAAAACAATGTCCTATCTGGAAGATCTTTCAGGTCCCCAACTAGAAGATCTCCTATGCAAGACAGTTGCTCTCCAAGAGTGAACACACGTATGCTCCCTTCCCAGTCTGAGGCCACTCGGTCCAGGGAATGGACTGGGGGCTTTGCCCCACTGCTCCCTCTTGGAATAATCTGGCAGCAGCCAGTTCCCTGTCTCTTCCCCAAACTGGGCAGTCTCTGGTTTGCTGCTCCCACCAGCTTCCCAATTCCACCCACCTGAGCAGCTGCAAAGCCAAACCCAGTTCCTGGTCCCAGTCAGCTTCCTGTTGTCACTGTCACCACCCAGCTGGGCATGGCATGGGATGGGTAGGAATTGCAAAGCCCTAGGGGCCAGAACTGAGCCCAGGGAAGCAATCCCTGCCCTCATTTCTACCTTCACAGACTTTAAATTATCACCTTCCTCACCCCAGTCCACAACCCAACAGGCTTTAAATGTCACATGTGCTGCTAAGCTAGGTGGCGCGCACAGCCATTTAAAAGCCAAGGAGCTAGAACACATGGTTGGGGAAGCTGCCCCTGGCCCCACTTTTCTGTACCTCCAGCTTTATATCACTATGTGCGGCCTATTTGTACATGATATGATATGATTTAGAATATGGGGAGCTTCTCCCCTGCTTGGGAAGGGGGTAAGACAGGTTATCAAGTAATGGGCTCCCTAAATAGTGGGGAAGCAGCCTTCTAATGCTCTTGGCTGGAGAGCTCACTTGTGTAGCAAGTACACTCTGACTCCCAAGCAATTTTTCTATTTCTCTGAAATTCTCGCCCACAGAAATGAAAGCCGGTGTGCAGCCAATGATTCCAAGCCACCCTAACCCTATTAAAGGGTCATTGTGTGGCCTTTTACACTGTACTTCTAGCATAGTGCATATGCTTTTTGAAATTTCCTCTCTGGCAAGTCAGTGAACCAATACTAATTGGTTCACTATTGCAGTAGTTACATTCTTTACACCAACCTACTAGGGTAATTCAGGAAAGGGTGCGAGACCTCTAGGTCCAAGCCCTAGAAAAGTGCAAATGCAATACCCAGGTAGCTCAGTATACAAAAGAATGGCCTCTAGGTACGAAAATGAAAGCACCCCCCCAAACACTCACTCGCAACATCCTCTTTCCTTTCACAAACATCATATACTGTAATGTGTTTAGTCATCAAAGGGAAGCATGCTGAGGCCAGGCCACCATGGGTCTGAGAATCCTTCACTCCCGTGCTGCAAAAAGGGATGTTAATATTTTTCACCAAGGAGGCACTGTGCTTTTCAAGATACCAACTTCAGATGGCAAAGAAGAGATCCCAATGCTGTGATGATAAAACATTTCATGACACTTTCCATAAGATAAACCAGGAGGGAAAATTCAGTTGCAGTAGTTACATTCATTACACCGACCTTCCTCCGCTCTGTTTATTTAGGTATTGTGTTCTACATTTTTTGTTGCCTGGTGCTGCTTTATATCAAGAATGTCTATTAGACAGGTGTCTTGAGTATGCCAGCACATTTGGAGATCTGTCATAAATAACTTTAAAGAATCTTGAAAGATCTATTTTTTTTTTTTCTGGAATCAGTGTTACTTTTTCTTAAAGCCACGACCTTCTGTTTGAAGGTGAACAATGAAATATTGCAAGAGTCTGTTAAATAAGCCATGAAAGACACAGCAAAAATGCCATGTGGAAGTCATTGTGCTGCTACCAAATGTTGCATTGAATTGAAGTTTTGGTATCTTTTGATGTCTGCAAATACTGTGGAACAAAGTGTCGTCTGATCTTGTAAAATCTAGCATTACAAGCAGAGAAGGGGGGAAAAAAACCCAACAAAAACAGGTGGCTTTGTGGTTTCAAAGTCGTAGCCTGAAAATTCACTGGTTTTTGGTTTGTTTTTTTAAAAGAGATCAGCAAAAGATATTTTTAAATCTGTAGGCCATCATGAGCTAAACTGACCTCAACTCCTGCAAAAGTCACCAGAAAAATGGCATTTTATCCATCTGTCTCGAGTACTTGCTATAACCATAAATCTCAGTTACTAGGGTTTAAAGTATTTATCTTTATAGGGTAGCAGTATAGTTATTTTACAGAGAGGCTAAATATCTTGCTCGTGACCTCATAGGAAGCCTGTGGCAAGAGCAGGACACTGGATCTGGATTCCCCCAGTTCCAGCTTATCACCCTAAGCACTGGTTCATCCTATTTTATCAGGAGCCACTCTTTCACGCCGCGCAGGAGAGCTCTCAGCACAAGAACTTTGTCGGTCACTGTACAAAGCAGCACCAAGGAGAGGTCTGCACAGCATCCCTCACTTCACTGATTCGGTGGCCTTAAGTGCCTTAGCAAATGTCACAGATCAGTTGAACAGCACTTTGGCCGTGAACTTGCCCTGGAGTGGATGTACTCTTTTCAGGCACCATTGGATAAAGGCCAGGTCTTAACCTTTATGCAAGGTAAGTTAAATGCCCTCAGTAAAGGATTAACTTGGGTATTTTCAAAACCAAAAGAAGTGCTTGTTCCACTTAAAGTCTTGGCCTGAAAATTTAGGGAAAGGCCAGGGGAAGACAAAGTGTTTGCTCTTTTAGTTTTCTAAATCAATTGATTTATCTTCATTTTGAAAGGAGCAACAGTTTTACAAAAGCAAAAAATCTGAAGTGAGACTAAAAACTAGGGTCTATTCTTACAGATTTCATAGAGATCAGATGCAAGGTACAACATGCCCCCAGAAACTGAAGTCAGGTCACCAAAGCCTTTATCAAACCAACATTTTAGGAAGGCATCTCGCTGGGGTTAGATGCACATCTTGCTGGGGTCGTTTGACCCCAGTACTCTTTCCTGCCAAGGCAGGGGGTCGGACTAGATGATCTGTTCAGGTCCCTTCCGACCCTAGAAACTATGAAGGCGAGTAATTTTACACAGCAGCACATTATCATTGTGTGCACGTTTGCCTACTTAGACCTTGTATTTCTTCAGCTGTTGCATGATTAAAAACCATACATGCCTTTTAATGAATTTGTTCTGTACAGTGGCTGCTTCTCCTTAGGTCCAGAACTACTTTCAATAATGATAAGTTCTGTTCCATGCCCCTAACTTGGTCGAGTTGCTGTGTAAATTGATAGAAAAATCCATCTTTATAACCTAATTGTCACACTGGCAAAGGAAACTCCTTGCTTATCCAAGACAGAGGAACAGCCAGGATATCAGAGTAAACATATATTTTAAGACTGCAGCTTGAGAAGATTCAGTTATGAAATGTATTCCACAAAGGAAAATGGAAAAGGATTAAATAAAACTGACTTCTTATAACAGAGATGATTCTACTGTAAAGTGCTGTATCCTGGCACTTAAAGAATTGTCTCTGCAAGTTTACCTTCCAATTTAGAGAGGAGAAAAAGGAAAAGAAAACAAACCAACACAATGTTGTAGTTCTTCAGCATCAGTTTGTAGTATCTGAGAAAATAAAAAGACATATCCCTCAGTTCTGTTCCATAAAATAGGTTAAAAGCAATAACACAGATGTTGCAGATTTCTAAACAGTTTGCTTAATATGAGATATATTTATGTATCCTGTGCACATTTTGCCAGAGGCTCAAATCTTAAAAGGTCTTTAAAATACCTTGCCATGTAGTTACCTTATATTCTGACAAGGCTCACTAGCAGTCAACACCCGGCATTTCTAAACTAGTGCTATCAAATAGACTAGTTGATAAATCACCATTACTACTGTATATTCATTGCTTGGGTGGAAGATACTAAAAGGAAAGGACCATTCTCTTTTTCCTGGAGCAAACACAAACCAATTCTCACTTTGGAGCATCTCTAACAGGGAAATGGATTGCAGTTCAAGCAATCTGACACAGCAGTTTCGTCTAGGGTTTTCTCTTGCATGCATATTCTTGAATGTATCATGATTCTGTGTGCTTTATTTCTCTTCCTCTACAGAGTTGAAACAAACAAACAAAAAAAAAGAATATTCAAGTGTATGCAAAGAATTATTGGGGTTAGAGAAAGGCAATTCAAGACCAGAATGACCTATTTAATTCATGTTGCGAAGGAATGTGCATATTCACTAGTCTTGGGGTAAAGGGTCGGCCATTACTTCACTCGGTATTAAACGGCTTGTGCAGCAGCAATACAAACTTCAGACTGCCCTCCCACTATTCCTCACTCTGAGCTGGAAGATCAGAGCCCACATCAGACTCAGAGGATAGTGCAGCATATATGAGGCAAGAAGAAAATTAGCAAGACTATCAAGAGTGAGGAACTTCTCTGCAACTAGGACACTATAACTCCTACAAGTGGATCAGAGCCTTTTTTCTTAATGGAGTAGACAGAGACAGCCATCTGAAAGCCACCTGCTTGAACCTTGCTAGGCAATTATGTGATCGTTAGTTTAGGGCGTGTGTAGATAAAACAGGGGCCCCACATTGAAGTGGTGGGTTTTTAAAACACTGCTTCGACTGAGGGTGAAGTAAACCCCCTTCTCCCCGTGTCGTGTACACCCATGTCTTACCCGCCTCTCCCGTGGCAGGGAGGGAGCGGCAAGCTGCCAGCGGGCAGAGCAGTCCCTGGGCTGCGGGCGAGGGGTTGTGCTTCCCTCCACAGCTGCAGCGTTCCCCACCTCCAGTGGCACCCACCCAGCTCAGGCAGTCCCGGGGTGCAGCAGTCATGGAGGGAAGGACCAGGTCCCCGTGAAGCCCATGCAGGCAGGCAGGCTCCAGGGAAAAAAAGATCAGGTTCACCGCTTTTTTCCCCCCCGCTTTGGTGGAGCCTGCCTTCCCGGGCGCTTCCAGGCTGCTTGCATGGGCTGCCTTCACAGGCCCTGAGCCACGCGGAGCCCGGTGCTTTGCTCCACAGCTGTAGGGCAAAGTAAAACTCCTCAGAGGTGTTTTAGTTTGCTGCACTCCAAAGTCATTTAAGGTGCATTACACAGCCAAATGTGCTACAGCAGCTGGAATTAATGCACAATACACCACCAACGCATGCAAACACCAACACCATTAAAGCAGTGCAAAAGCATTAAACCTGCTTTAAAGTGTCATGCACACATGCCCTTAGAGATGAAAGGCTCTCATCCCCTACCAACCCAGCTTGTTCGCTTTAATTGCTGAAAGGACACGGAGTAACCAAATACCTCCAATGAGCTACACACACTTTGCAATATGTAGGTCACATGCTCTCAGCAAAGGAAGTTGTGTGGTTGAATGTTAGACTCCTGGCTCACATTCATGGACTCTGTAAACACACAGTTTGCCTGAAAGCATCCTACACATTCACCTGACTCTTAACCTCACCTGGATAGGAAAAAGAGAGAGGGAGAGAGGGATTGTGGGCACCTCATGTCTGGGCCGAACGGTTTTGTGATAGAAGCAGCCTGAATACAAGGCTTCAGTGAACGTTGGCTGCATCTAAACCACAAACTTACTCTGCCCAGAATCACCACTCAAATGCTGCTCATCCCCCAAGCCAGAGCCATCTCCCACACAGAAACAGGACAGCCACTTCCATGCATGCGTGACATGGTCACACATCATGGCTAATTAGCCTCAGCACCACACGGGTGCACTGCTTCCAACTGGGAAGATGGAAGGAGCACGTGTAGAGCACCACGATATACCAGAGGACATGGCTGCCTGGCACGGAGTAGGTCTAGATACAGCCTCAGCTCCCTCAAAGTGAAAACGCCTTGCGTTACTACATCCGAAACCTAGGAAGCAGAACTTCAACTCAACTGGGCTTGTAGACTTCATTTTGCAGCAAGACACTTGCTTCCAGATTCGGGGGGCGGGTTGGAAAGAACTAGAGAATCAAGGGTGTCATTAGCCTTGATCCCTTTCTGTGGCAAAAAGTCAGCAAGATTCAGGAAGGGACTGGATAGTAACATGGACATCAAGATGTCATTAAATAGGGTAACTGGGGAAAGCATTTTTAAGATCACTGTAAAAGCTGTGCTTTGTCCCTTAGGTATTCGAGACGAGGAAGAGACCTAATGTGGAGGTGGATTGTTCCACATCTGCCTTCTTCTGCTGCCCTCCAAAGCATTAGTTCTGGCTGCTGTTGGAGACAAGATGTAGGACGTGATGGTCCACTACTTTGTTCTGGTTTGGCAGTCCCCAGGCTCCTATAATGTTTGTTAACTGCCAACAGCGTTCTTGGCATGGCACAATGCAAAAACACAGCCCATGTCCCACAAGAAACTCACTGTCAGTTAGACAGAGCATGAAATGAACTCGAATACCCAGAGGAAAGTCTTGCATTTGCTTAATATGGTGGGTGGGTTAACACAGGAGCAGCTGAAAACATTGTTTCCAAGGGCTCTTCCCCCAGGCAGTTCAAATATAATTTGTCCCAGGAGGAGACTATTAAAAACAAAAGCAAGCAGCACCCAATTGGCAAAGGGGAACAGTCCAAGTGGGTGGGCAAAGGTCTGGGTGTTCATTCAAGTGGGTGCTTGGATGCTAGCTGGTCAGAGTAGACCCTCTGACTGTGGAAACTGTTGTCAGCGCTGGCCTGCAGAAAATGTCTTGGCTGCCAGCCTGCAGCAGCACCAGACTTTTCTCCTTGCCTGTGCCAGGCTCCTCTTGCTGGGATAACGTAGGACTGTCACTTTGATGCACAGGAAGGCCAAAGAATATTAATGATTTTTTTTTTGTTAAAGCCAGGTTGGCAAGTATTTTTATTTTCTGTGACAGATTGTTCTGAATGGGCGCCCAAGCCAGCTGTGTACAGAAGTACACAGCTGTACTGAACAGAACAAACAGGAAAAGGTAACAATAACCAGATTGTTTGTTCTCTCTCCTTTCTATATGGGGAGAGCAAATATTTTTAATTTGGATGAACAGTGCCAGTCAAGAACTGCTCACAGCTTTGCAACTCATGCACGTAGGTTTTCCAGTTTGTTAAAGTGCTTTGCATTCTTCTGCCGCGCCTCACCACCCTCTAATCTACATTAATAAAAATGAGCAAGAAGTCAGAATCTCTGTCATCCTACGAGAGAGAGAGAGAAAGAAAGAGAGGGAGAAACATCTCTGCACCAAGTTGCTTAATCGGCAGTACTTGCTGCCAGGTCTTCCCCAGAATAAACATGAAGGGATTCAAGACAAAGTGTTCTTTAGGCTGGCTACCAGCGGTACTGCTCACAATCCCACTTCCAGGACAAAACGTTTTCAGACTGACTGCACTGCAGGTCAGCTCCATTTTACTCGACACTAGCTTTGCCCTATGCATACTACCTCCTCCGGGCCACACCTGCCATAGCTTTCCATAGCTAACAGCTGCCGCTTCATATTATAGTTGGGAACACGTACAGCAAAACGAAAAATACCCACAAGACTGCACAGACAGAAAACTTGGCAAATGTAGCCCGAGGCAACAATATCCAGAGTCCATGACCAGTCACTAGGATGACAGTACTGAACTCTCCAATGAACGTACAGAAATGGCTAAGTTTAATTACCAAGCACACAGCTACTTCCTCAGGTAAGTATTCACTAACTTCATACCCACTAGAAGCAAATGACTGACTCAGTCAGACTTCAGGTGTGAATTTGATTCGTCTTCAAAACAACTGCAAAATACTGTCCCCCGGTTACATTTGGTGTTGGATTTCCCTCGCTTTCATTTTTCCTTCACAGGGATGCTACTTCAGCTCACCATGCATATAAGGTTCAGGAGCTTCATTTGTTAAAAAGAAGTCAATGCTCACGTGCAGGCTTATACACCATTTCAAATCCAAAAGACTAAAGAATTCACATCATGGCGTCCCCACAGTCCCTGCAATATCACCGACGAAAGCAAAATACTAGTAGCTATATTTGGGCTAGGACATTCTATCCCGTGCCACATCTGTTCAGCTGGAACCAAGTCATTCATTTGTGGTCTCTGCCCTGCACGGTGGCATTTCGTAGTGTGAACTATGTAAGTGGACAAACTGCGGTACCACAACATGCCAATGTCACATTGTGTTTTTCAATACAGTTTGGTTTACGCAGTATTAGAGGGTACTAGTTGCTCCTCAGGACCTCCCAAATCCAGAGCAACTCCAAACTACTGAGTAAACAAAGACCCCCAGTTCCTTGAAGTGGCAACCATAAGTCCTTATAAGACCAATATTGCCAACTCCCGTGATTTTTCACATACATACATGACAAGAAATCATGGGATAAGGCAGTATAGGTCTTATAAGGTCCCCCAGTCCCTCGAAGTCGCACACATGTTGCACTCAGTAGTATACATGCATATATGAAAGAGCTAAGTTTTTTCATGTTTCCGAAGTGCAGACTTTAAGAACAACGCAAAAAATCATGAGAGTTGGCAATACGGCAAGACTGAATCCACAGACGGTGAATTCACCTCTCAAGGAGATACAGAAACCCAGCATGGTCCCTTCCCTCATTTTTATTTTATTTAGATATCTAAATATGTAGAGAGCAGAAGAGTATGCTGTATATTCCAGCAAAGTTTAGTTCATGACATTATCTGCCGCCTATAGTTAGCCACCACTCGTTCATCTAATATTTGACAGCAACACTTCTGCAGTGCCTGCTAACTGGCAGGCATGTTAACATGTAAAGCAGTCATGTAAAGTAGTTTCACTTGTTATTAGACCCTTTACAAAAACTTTGTTCTGACAGCTTTATGATGCTAGCATTTACATGTGCTATCAAACAATAGGTGCAATACTCTGGAGTACCAGAATAATACAAAACATTTTTCTAAACATAGACTAGAATGGCCAAGTCAGAAAAGCAGACTCCTATCCTCATTTTGGCAGGATGCATTGACAGATTGCATTAGCAGACCATAAAGCACATTTTTGCCCAGCAGAGTGCTGAAGTCAGAATGCATTTAGGCTTATTTGAGAACAAACTCCTGAATCCACTTACCTACAGAGAGAATGAGATCATAGGATGCTGTACAGACAAAACAGCTGCAAGAATCTTCTCCAGCAGAACTCACTCACCTCTAGTGGTGGCCACATATCCAGCAACATTGTACAAAACTTGCCAACACTGCATCACTTCAAAGCCAGGTGCTGCAGGATTCAGAGTCGTCTGCAACAGCATTCTATCCTCCCTACAGAGCGAGACAGGAGGCACTCAAGCGCTGCAAGGCAGGAAAGGCGTTTGAATGCAAAATTCATCAGATTCTTGCAATAAAGAAGCTGCAACCAAAGAAAAGGCAAAAAGCATGGTCCTCATGCCACCATTACATACTCCAACAGCTCTCTGCAATGCTGCTTTGGAAGTTTCTATAAGCAAGACACCACTACCCAGCTTACTTTTGTCTCTTCCAAAAGTAACCAGCATGTTGCATTCATTTTTTTTTTTCTTTAAACAGCCCCATTTTCAACTCTCACTTAAATCAACAGGAGTCCTGGCTTTGATTTCAGTGGAACTAGTTCAGATTGAAACGCCTCAAGCTTACCAATATTTAAGCATTTAAGTAAACGTGTAGGCAAGTAGTCCAGTTGGCTTCAGTAAGACTCCTCACATTTAGGTAAAACTATGCATGAGTAGCCATGTTAAAGCCAGCAGGACTAATTTCCCCCTATGAGATACCAAAGGTAACTATGTCCTCAGCTGAAGACCACACAGCTCTTGATATTTAATTTCATTTATTAGATGTGTGTTCCCGTTCCCACTAAAGGCAGGTTGCAGAACGGCTTACAATAATAGACGAGATAAAATTTTAAAATAGATTTCATAGACATTAGGGCTGGAAGGGACCTCGGAAGATCGAGCCCACCCCCTGCCCAAAGGGCAGGAAATCAGCTGGGGCCATAGGATCCCAGCAAGATAAGCATCCAGTTTACTCCTGAAGGTGTTCAACGTAGGTGCTTGAACCACCTCCGATGGCAGGCTGTTCCAGACCTTGGGGGCTCAGACAGTAAAGAAATTCTTCCTTATGTCCAGCCTGAAACATTAAAAGAAAATATGGGACAACTAAGGATCTGGCATAAGGGAAAATTGCTCAATACCAACCTCATCCAAAACCCATTGTAATCAATGGAGAGACTCCCGTTCACATCAGCAGGTTCTGAATGAGGTTCAATATAGGAAGGAAACTGAAAATAGAAGAACCAAAGTGTGAATACTTAGTTCTCATCAGCAACCAAGTAAAGGATCAAATGGTGGGTCTACAGCCTTCTGAAACAAGAACAGCAATATCCCAAGTGTCTCATAATCCAAGTAGTCTGGCAAGGAGGAGAGACATACAGACAGTAAGTTTTTACATTTAGGTCATTTAAAGAGAAAATGAAACCAGGGACACTTGCAAGTTGTACAAGTCAGTCAGAGAGGGAAGACACTCAATTTACAATTCTAGCACATTTTTATTTTGTGTAAATTTATAAAGACAACAATCCTAATCACGATTGTCACATTTTACAGTACATACCATTACAGTTGCAAACAAAAACTTCACACAAAAACTAAGCACTAACAATAGTTTAAGTCACTCTTTCTGCGATTGTCTTATCTAGACTAAACAGCATTATGCTAACACTGAAGAAAAAAAATAGTTCACTATAAAACAGTGATAGAACATTTTTATAAAATATATTCCATTCCAATAGCTTTTCTACATACTGTATACTATAAAACTCTCCCACAAAAATTAGTGTCTTTAAATATACATATTTAATCTGAACTGCACCAAGATTAAAAACAATTAAAAATATTGATGATTTTTACATTAACTTCACAGTATTTGTTTGTAGTAGAAGACAAATCCAGTGTTTAAAATTCAGAGCAGTAGCTTTCTCTATAGAGAATGGAACTACCCCACAGTGAAATATTTCATGAAAAACAAACCTAAGTGTGCAATGTTTTTAGTACTTCCTTGCAGAGTAATGAACCATTCTGAAGACATGCTCAAAGCTATTGCAACTTTAAAAAAATGCAAAAACAAAGATAGCCAAAAAAAGTCACCTTAAAATAAAAATAAGTGCAAACGTCTTTACTTTAGAAATTCAAGCTATGAAGTTCAGGGATAAAAACACTACATTATGAAAAAGGACAGTGCATGAATGATGCAGTAAAAGAAAAACCCAGCGTGCTTCTTACTTTTGCCCCATTTTCACTGAAGTACAGAGCATGCTCATAGCATTAATTGAATTAATTATTTCTAGGCTAAAGTTAGATATAAACTTGTTTCAACTTTTCCCTGTCCCCATATACTAATGATGTCTTTTATGGCACATTTTAAATGATTATTTGATCTTTCAAAAAATATTATGAAAAGTAGTGAAAAATGAAATTCAACAAAAGTATCACAAAAATGCAAAAACTAGGAAAAACGTTACAAGCATAGATAAAACCACTACTGTATTAGTTGTTCACTTTACAACATGAAAAGAAATTGCTGTAAGATTTTAAAGTGTAGATTAACTTTGTTTCTAAAAAAAAAAAAAAAAAAAAAAAAAAAAAAAAAAAAAAAAAGAAACCCCCCAAAAACATTTAACAGTAATAATTCCACTTCAAAAATTCTAATAAATACTATATCAAGTATCATCAGGAAAAAAAATAATTTAATTTTAGTAGAAAGAAAAATAACTTAATTTTAGCAGATTTTGTTCAGTGCTATTTCTGATCACAGCAAAAAAGTGATTAAGTAGAATAAGACCACAGTACCAAATCCACTTATGTTCCAAGATACAGTACTCTCCCACATCTTCCACATGTAACAGGTTCAGAAAAAAATTTTTACAGTGAAGTTAGACTAAAAAAAAAGATAACCTATAAATAGAGTAGAAATAAAATTTCACATTACATGTACATTCATAGTTCAAGAGATGAATAATCATAATAATAATAATAATAATAATAATAGTAATAGAGGAGGTTGCAACAAGTGAAATTCTGAATAATAAAAAAGTACTTTCACAATCAATCAATACCAGAATTACATTGCTGAAACTATATTGTTTACATAGGTAGTGCTTACTTAACACATTTTAAGGGGAAATGCTGAAGAATTCCTTCCTTTTTTTAGGCTGAACTCTGGTACTTTGAAGTACAGTATTTAAGAAAATCACTTCAGTGCTTCATATTTTTTAAAAATAAATTAAGCTTCAAGATACAATTCCAGGAGTGTCACTAAGGAGTGATGAAATAATGATTTTTATTTTGCTGATAAGGGAGTGGGTAGAAGTTTAGCCCAGTGGAATGATGTTTCAAAATCCACAGGTATTACAATTTATGTGAAGCCAAGCTAATTATATCTTGAATGGATACTTCAACTGGAAAGGCATGATCTGATATTTACTGACATGCACAGACCAAAGGATGTTCTATTAGGCAGATAATTGAATTAACTTATTTGGAATTAAATTACTTGTAATTACAGGCAGTCTCAAATTTTAAAAACAAAGGAAAAAGTTGACTTTTACTTTCTGACTGGCCAAGCTAACTATCCCAACCGGCTTGAATTTGTGCCATCCCATGGAAATCCGAAGGACTGCACAAAATTGGCACAGGGTAACTGCCAGTGTTAACAGAATATAAACCAAGAAACCCCTCAGCTAAGATCAGCAACTTGGACTACGAAACTTAAAAGGAAAAAAACCAAACAAGCTATAATGATACCAATCATGTTAAAAGACCCTATGAACAACTCAGAGGTCCCAGTAATCTCATATCTCTAAAAGAAAAAAAAAAAAATTATTATATACCACCCCATTTCCTCCCATGGACACTGTGTGGCAGCTCTTAAATATTCCCCAGCATATGAGCAATGTTACATCACTTATTACAGACCCAAGCTTGCACCCCCATTGTACATTTACTGAGGCATTTTTCAATGGGACCAAAACTGGCCCTTCCATGTGAGATTGAGATAAGGATGGGAAAGCATCCTCATTTTTCATATGTACTCTACTACATACTCTTCTGCAACTGAAGGAGTGAATATATAAATGGACAGAAGCATTTTTCTATCCGCATATAATTTCAAAAGTGGTTTAGTGCCATTCAACAGACAAGTCCATGGAGGAGGATGTGTGGGGAAAGAAACGTGAATTTCTCTCTTAGTAGTCTGAAGTCGGAAAGCAAGACTTTTCAATTAGGGGTAAGCATTGACTGCAAAACTCTTCTGATGTTTTAGCAAGCATCAAAAGCCAAACTGTACCACAGACAATCTGAGGAACCTTCCTAAAAACCGGGCCAATTTAATACCACTCCTAGGTCTAAATTTTGAGTGGCTGTATTCCCATCTTGAGACATGTGGAGTTAAGTGGGCAAAATCCCTTCTGCTCAGAGTAAAACCATGGTTCAGCTCCGACATGTTCGTACACAATACATATAATATTTAGGGAACGCAATGGTATCAGAAAAAGCAGATCTTGGCAGTTTACCATTTTTTTTAACTAACTAAAAGGGGAAAAAAAAACAGGAGCATAAAAGTATGACAGACAGAAGCAAAGAAAAAAAAGTCACTGCAGAATAACTTAAGATCATTTTCACATGGATGCTGTAGAAGTCACATACCACAGGGGAGCAAGAGAAGACCTAGGAGACTGAGTTTAGGGCAAGGAGTGGGGCTAAAAGGCCTCTGAAGTGCATGCCTATGCATCTTTTAAACATGACCTGAAGTGAGTATCACCAAAAAGACCAAAAGAAAAAGTTACCTTTTTGTTTTCTTTTAAAAAGTGTTGGGTGGAGAGGGGGAGAAAAAGAAAGGGGGAGAGGGAAGAGAAGAGGCGTATTAAGGGCATATTAAATAGTAAAAAAAAAAAAAAGCCAACCCAAAACCTCGTCTCAAACCACCAAGGACTTGACAAGGCCACAATGAAATTTTCGAATGTGTCTGTATAAGTCACCAGATTGTGTAAAGCGTCTCTCACACCATTTGCACCCATGCGGTTTCTCTCTCGTATGTACGACCGCATGACGGCTGAGATTGTGGGAGTACTGGAAGCTCTTTCCACACTGGCCGCAGGTATAAGGCTTTTCACCCGAATGAGTCCTTTCATGTCTCTTTAAGGTGTACATGCATGAAAAAGTCTTCCCACAAAGCGTACAGGTGGGCACTGACCCATCAGGGGACAGCCTGGTCCGTGAGCCATCCTTATCTCTGAAGTGAGAGCTCAGGTGCAGCTGCAGGACATGCGGGCTGGGAAACACTTTGCTACAGAGGGGGCAAATGCATATGTGCCCGGGGGGCACGAGCACACCTGAGGAGGAGATATCAGAGGAATCCATGTCATCTTCACTCTCATCCCTGTCTTGATCTATATCATCCTCCCTCGCATGAGAATTGCCGTTTCCTGTGAACATGTGTCCTAACCCTGTCACTAGGCTCTTGGCTGAATTCCCAAAATGCTGACTCTCTGGACTCCTTGCTTCACTGTCCTCCTGATCTGACAGCAAGTCTTGTTCATCTTTAACAAGTGGCTCGGTACCCTGCTGCTGGCTGTCGGAAGCCAGCTGTCCAAAGACGTAGGAGGGGTGTAAAGAATCTCTCCCAGGCACAGGCTTGAAAGACAAATCCAGAGCACAGTCCACATCACTTGAAGCCAGGGTATGGTTAACGGACCTTTGGGACAAAGGTCCTGTGGAACTATTGACATTAGCTTTTGTTTTTCCAGCTGCTGCGGTGCACGATTCTGCCTCTGCAGACACAGAGCTGACACTTATAAGATCAGAGGACCAGGCAGGGTGACCAATGACCCGCTCTTTGCATGTTGCTCTCTCGTATTCTGCAGCACTGAATTTCTGTTCGCTTCCTGGGTCAAATTCGTGGACTCCTGGGTCTAAAAAATGCTCTTCCTTTTCCAAATTAGCTGCCTCATCATTAATCTTTTCTTCCGGACATAATTCTTTATCTTTCAGCTTGCCCTTGCAGACTTTCACAATGTCATACATGTGAAGGTAGCTAGCTGCAGCCAGCACATCCTCAACTGGAAGACTGTTGAACTCGAGCTTTCCTTCGTACATGAATTCGAGCAGCAGACCGAAGGCTGGGGCCGTGACAATGTCACTGTTCAGATGCACAATATCCCTTTTGTCTAACTGGTCCCTGTAGAAAAGATGGAAGTACATGCTGCAAGAAGCAAGAACAGCTCTGTGCGCTCTGAATTGAGCTTCTCCAACTAAAACAGTACAGTCACACAGGAAGCCCTGGTGACGCTGCTGACTCAGACACTGCAGCAACTGGCGGCTATGGTCTGGAAACTCCATTCTTCCTTCATAACCTGTTCAAAACAGGAAAAACTTGAATGCCACTGTAAACTCAAGCCTCCCAGCAGCTGTAACAAACAGATTGGCTTTTGGGGAACACAAGCCAGAGAAACAGCCTTGGAGATAACGTTCCCTGTTTGTTGTCTGGAATAGTTTTAATGCACGCACACACACAAAACACCACCCAAACAAACTGCAACTAATAACACAGCGCCTTTCTCATCCTCCAGCACCTGCGCCGAACAGGAAAAACTCGACCGCAAGTAAACAAAAGCTACGAGAGCCGCGGCCCCTTCTACCTTTGTCTGTCTCCTTGAGAGCTGGCGAACAAAATAACTGGACTTTCTGCCCTCCTGGCTTCCCCGACTTGGGGCATCTTTGCGGAGAGCTGCGCCAGCCACCCCGTCGCTGGGCGCGGGGGACACGGCCACCAAAAACAGTTGTGCGGCGGGGGAGAGAGCAAGGAGGGGGGCAGAAAGGAGCTGCGGGGGGGGGGGGGACGGACCCCGCACAAGAGAAAGTTCCCCGGCCTAAAAGTTAGGGGAAATAAGCGGGGGGGGGGGGGGGGGGATGGATTGAGGCTCCCGTGCCTGCAGCAGAGCTGCTCCAAGAGGCGAGGAGAGGGCAGCGGGGTGCAGCAAGGCGGCTTACCTGGCCCGGCTGCGAGGCAGGGGGCGAGGGGTGCATGGACGGCGGCGGGAGCCCCCGGGCCGCGTGCGAGAGGGCGCCGCGGAGGCGCCGGTGCGGCCCGGCGCGGGCAGACTGGCAGGAGGGCGAGTGCGGGCGAGCAGGAGAGGAGAGTGCGAGCGGGCGCGGGAGGAGGAGGAGGAGGAGGGAGCGGGCGCGGGAGGGGAGGGAGGAGGGAGCGGGGAGGGGAGGAGGGGAGTGCTCGGTTTGCTAATTACACCGCAAGCTGGAGAGTCAGCTGCTCTGACTTCACTGCGCTGGAAATGCTACCTCCAGCTGTGCTCCTTTTAATGCCATATGTTCCTCCAAAGCGAGCTACCAGCCAACCACAGCTTGCTGCCTTTTAAAGTTCCAGCCGCCCATTTATAGCGCCGAGCGCGGCCCACAACTTCCCGCCCCCGCCCGCCGAAGTTGCTCCGCGCCGGCTCCCCCCGCGCCGCAGCTCCGCGGGGGGCACAAGTTGCGGGGCCGGCCCGGGGCAGCGCGGCGGGGGCGGCCGCCCCTGCGTCCCGCGCGGCTCGGGGGTGCGGGCCGGGGCCCGCGGGACTCACCGGGGCGGGCGCTGCACCCGCGCCGCCGGCAGCCTAGCAGCGGCCGGGTGTTGTGAAGCAGGTTGTTAGCCAGCCGCTCTCGCGATACTTTCCCAGCCCCGCGTGTGTGTGTGTGTGTGTGTGTGAGTGTGAGTGCGAGTGTGTCCCTGTGCGTGTGTGTGTGTGCGCGCACAATAGCCCCCGCCAGCTGCCGCCCAGCGCCGGGTCCCCGCGGCCCCGGCGCCGCCGCCAGCCCCTGGAGCCCGGCCCGAGCCCGCGGGCGCCGCACCGGGACGTGCTGCTCGCGGGCAGCGACCCCCGCCGCCGCCCGGGATCCCTCCAAGTGATCCCCCCACTGCGTGGCCCCCTCAAACGCCCCCCGGTTTGCCCCCCTCTGCATCCCCCCAGAGCCCCCCCACTGCTTAGCCCCCTCTGGACCCCCTACCATTGCTTGGCTCCCTCTGGGTCTCCCCCGAGTGATTCTGCCACTGCTCGGCCCCCTCTGGACTCTCCCAAAGTGACCCCCCGCCACTGTCCAGCTCCCTCCGGATCCCCCCACTTCTCAGCCCCCTTCAGGTCCCCAAGTGATCTCCTCCCCACTGCTCAGCCACCCTCTGGATCCCCTCAGCCCAGCCGTGGGGGTTTTCCCTGCAGCTCATCATCCCTGGCATTGGAAGCAGGCACGGGACAGCATGCGCCACAGGCAGCTTGAATGGGAATTCATTCGGATTAGCCATGATCCTCCGGGGAAGGGAGCCACCTGGGTACCTCGCCTGGGCCCATGGGCTTGGCCGTCTAGAGGAGCCAAGGGTAAAAGGCTTTGTCCCCCATGCATTTTTCAGGTTTTTATCTGTTTCAAGCCCCTCACTCCAGACCAGAGGGGAACATGTGGGAGAGAGTCTAGTGGAGGGCAGCAAAAAGGGTTGAGGGCTGTGGACAGGAGTGGTGAGGAGAGGCTGAGGAAACTCGGCTTGTTCAGTCTGCAGAAGAGAAACCTGAGGGGGGATTTAACGGCAGCCTTCAACTACCTGAAGCAGGGTTCGAAAGAGGCTGGAGCTGGACTGCTCTCAGTGGTGGCAGATGACAGAACAAGGAGCAACGGTCTTAAGTTGCAGGGAAGTTTAGGTCGGATATTGGGAAAAACTTTCTCAGGATGGTAGTAAAACACTGGAACAGGTTACTTAGTTGGGGGAAGCTCCATCTTTGGAGGTTTTTAAGACCTGGGTAGACAAAGCCTTGGCTGGAATGATCTAGTTGGGGACGGTCCGGCTTGAGCAGGGGTTTGGACTAGTTGACCTCAGGTCCCTTCAAACTTCATTTTCTCTGATTTTATTCTGGGACAAGGCCTTTTCTCCTGGGATCCTGCACAGGGATGAGCCCATTGGGCAGTACCAGGGAGGTATCCAATTTAACATTTGGCCCGGGACAGTGCCAGCTAATCCACTTGCCCTCTCTGTGAACCACGACCTTGTAGTGGTGGAGATGCTGTGTGTCCCAGTGATCTTCAGATTTGTGTCAGATCTTCAGATGACTCCTGGCAGGGTCATCTTTGGCCATGAACACCACATGCCCCCAGAGGCTCCTGCAGAGGGTGGCAGCACCTTTTTGCAGGGCGTGCACCACCAAGCTCAGTGGGTTCACGTGCACCTGCGAGCACCCCCTATGCATCACCAATGTCCTTGGCATTCAGGCTTGAGGGGAGGCTCCAAACCCCAAGTCCTCCACAGCAGGACAGGCAGAAGATAGCGTCCGGATCTCAAGGGCTGTAACATCCGAAGGAGGCTGCAGCAAAATGGAGGTCTCCTGTTGTCCAGGGCTCTCCCTTGCCACTAGGCCCCGATCTCTGCCATGTCAAGAGCATGTGGGTGCTGGTTCTGCACGCTGGCTTCCTTGCATTAAACAGTCATGAGCAGGCTTCTGCCACAGGAAACGATCCACCCTGGTGTGTTGGGCCAGGGCTGGTGGTGACAGGGCTACCAAAGAGAATCTAACAGTCTCCCGCCACAAATTTCCATGCGGGTGGCGGTAGCCTGGTGGTCATCTTGCATCACCCCAAGACCCATCAGTGAGCCATGATGGAGATTATCCTCGAATCCAGGGATTGCCAATGATGAATCCAGTTGCACTTGCCCCCTGTCTGCTACTTGTCAGGGGGGTTTTAAGCCTCCCTCAGAGGTGATGGGTATAGTCAAGGCTGGGGATTTTGACTGGGGTGGGCCTTGTGCCTCTGCGCAGGGTCAAAACAATCACCATATCTGGGGCCAGGAAGGACTTTTACCTCCCTGCCAGATTGGTACACTGGGGGGGAGGGGAGGTTGCCTTCCTCTGTAGCGGGGGCCATGGTCCTCCACCTCTTCAGGATATATCGACATTTCATAGAAGCAGGAGGTTGGCTACCGCAGTTCCCCTGCTTTCCCTGTGGCGGGTTAGGGTGTTAGGTCTGCGTTGTGTCAGGTTGAGGGTTACATAGAGTTTAGGTAATGGATTTGTATAGGATGGTTTGGAAAGGGATAATCTTGTCCAACCCCCTGCCTGAGGCAAGATCACCTCTGGAGGTCCCTTCCAGCTAGACTTCTCTATGAATTGTCATTCATACAATAGGGCTAACTTCATCCTCAATTCACTGGTGCTTTGAAACTAAGCCAGAACCTGGATTCCTCCCTCCCCTGCCCCATACACCCTGTGGACAGTGAGGATCCCAGCAGCTTCAATGGCAAGCAGATCCAGTGCAGTGTTTAAGGTGCTTTCCCAAAGTTTGGCTTGTTTCTGTCTCAGAGGGAGATTATGGAGCCTGCAGTTCGCAGGCCGCAGGGCTACAGCACCAATCTCTTAAAGAGATTAGATGCATATATATATTTGGGGGGGGAGGGGATCTAGTCAAGCAGCCCATTTTTATCTGCATTATCATTTTCCCCAGGCACTGCTAATTGCTCATTGCCTCTCACCCCTGCTCGCAACCAGGGATTGACTGAAACATGACACTTGGAAAGGTGGCATGCTTTCTTGGATTTATCTTTAGTTGTGTGTCAGCTGATAAATACCAGATGCCTCCGGATTTTCAAGATGACCTTTTAGATAGTTAATTTGAATTTTAAATTTTAATTAGCTGTAATCCCATCAAAAGTAAACTCCTTTGTACTAAAAAAATGGAGAATACATTGGCCATTTGAGCTGCTTTCTGTTAGGAGCCAGCTGTACCTCCCACGGAAAGGCTTTGGGTGAACTTTTGGCCATACTGAAATCCGGGGAGAAGTCCTATTGACATCAGTGGGGCCAGGCCCCTGCTGTGTGACTATATGACCGGAAAGTAGGATCAGGCCCCCAGGGAATGAGGTATCAGGCTAAAATGATATTAAGAAAGCAGGATAGATTTATAGACTTTATAGACTAACTAAATCAGAGGTGTGTGGCATAAGCTTTTGTAAGCAGAGGGCTTCTGTGTGAACGTAGGCCGTAGTGGAAGTAGGTTGGAGTAAAGGTGCTCTCACAGTTAAGGCCCTGCACTGGGATGCAGGATTCAATCTGGTGTACACATTTTGAGTTTTCTGAGAAATAGCAGGGATACCTTTTGCATGATTTCTGTATGTGTGTGTTAAAAAGTAATCCCATTTTTAACCTTGCCTACTTGCGATCCCTAGTGTTGCTTCGAGGCTATGCCACTGTCTTCCTGAATGACTCTGGACCAGGCCTCTAACCTATCCTGTGACTTAGTTTCCACTTTGCAAATGGGGATTTGCAATCCAGGACACTGCAGTGGTGGCAGTGAGCTCACTGCACACGTGTCTGCAGGTTGCTTGGCAGTGAGGAGGTGGTCGAACTTCACCAACCCCCTGGATCTGTCCTTGGGGCTTCTACTTCCTTCCTTCTCTCCCTTGTTTGTCCTGAACTGATCAGAAAATCTTCAGGACAGAGGCTGTCTTTTACTGTGTGTATTTTACAGTACCACAGTGGTGCCCTAGGCACTACAAAGGATGTTAGTGCCATCATTGTCATTATTATTCATCAATGTATTTGTTATTCACAGTTTAACCCAGATTTATATCACTGTGCTTCTAGGCTATTTGCTCACAGACACTAAGTACTTCCTAGTTCTTTTTAGTTTTACCAGCCAAACCTCACTCTCACTGGTTAGCTTTATGGACCTTTCTGTAGCATTGATCATCAAGGTGTTTGGGAGCCTTGTGAGCAAGAATGAATGTCTGGCCACAATGAGGTAGTGATAATATCTTGATCCCTATTTTGCAAATTGGGCAAACTGAGGCATGTAGTACCTGTGGCATTAAATCCACAAGTATTTAGCAAAGAATTTATGAGGAAGTGACTTGCCCAGATACAGGAGATCTGAAACAGATCTAAAAAAAAACCAGACTGTCTTGTAATAGCACCTCTCTTTCTAGGACTTTCAGAATGGTCCCATATCCAGTCTGACACTGCAGCCAGCATCAGAGCATTATTGCTGCTTGCTTTTCAAGCTGCATCTGCAGTTTCATAAAGGTTTTTCTTGCTGGTTTGACCACCACAGGCTTTGTAGCTTCATGCATTTGAAGGCACATGCAGTCTATTTATTCTACTTAATTTTTTACGCTTCTTGGGGCAAGAAATCTTTTTGTCTTTAGTTCTGAAGAACCATTTAAACTTATGTTATCATTCAAGCTACCAAACCACAACCACAGTATCTTCATTTTGAGTTTGTCATGGCACTGCTATTGCCTCTTGTGTAGCTTCAGCCATGTGATCTTAAAACTCAGTATATTTTTTAACAAAAATTTTTCACTGGTATGGATGAGATGAGACTTCTGATTTTTCCAATCTAGAATTTGCTCCTTTAATCTATGCTCAGACAGAACAGCTACAAGGTCAGTTTTTTCTGATTATGAGACCATTACTTTGGGATTTCATTGTTAATTTCCTGATCCTTGAGTAATTAAGGAAAGAAACAAGGAAAGACAATAAAATCAAGAAGAAACTGTTAGAGTTTAATTTCTACTGGGTTTCAGCTGTTGACAGGTTATCAGTATTTAATTTTAGTAAGGTGATTATGCTGTTATACTTTTCTCAGCAATTTTCATAGATTTCATAGACATTAGGGCTGGAAGGGACCTCATAAGATCATCAGGTCCAGCCCCCTGCCCCAGGTGCAGGAAGTCAGCTAGGGTCAAAGGATCCCAGCAAGAGAGGCATCCAAATGTTTCTTAAAAGTGCCTAGAGCAGGTTCTTGCACCACCTCTGGGAGGAGTCTGTTCCAGGCCTTGGGGCTCAGACAGTAAAGAAGTTCTTCCTTATGTCCAGTCTAAAAAAGTCTTGCAGGAGTTTGTGATTGTTGGACCTTGTCATCCCTTGGGGTGCTCTGGTGAACAGATGTTCCCCCAGATCCTGATGCACACCCCTCCTTATAGGCTGCCACCAAATCATCCCCGAGCCTGCGCTTCTCCAGGATGAAGTGTCCCATGGCTCGCAGCCTCTCTTCATAAGGCCTGCCCTCTTGTCCTCTGATCATGCGCGTGTCTCTCCTCTAGACTCTTTCAAGCTTCTCCAAATCCTTCCTGAATTGTGGAGCCCAAGATTGGATGCAGTACTCCATCTGCGGCCTCACCAAAGCCGAGTACAGCGGGAGGATGACATCCTGGGTCTTGCTTGAGATGCATCGGTGGATGCAAGCCAGCGTTTTGTTTGCTTTGCCAACTGAGAACAAAATACATAATTTTATATTACTTTAGGTATTGAGTTTGAGATATGACTCAATACAACTGCTTTTAAGGTTTCTCAAGGAATAATATTTTATCTGTGTTTTGTTTAAACTTAAAATGGTTTTCTTATTGGTTCTCTTTTCCCTCTCCCCTCCCCAAAGAATATGGGAGTAGCTTCAGCATGGTGGGGCAGGGCATCCTTAGGAGGGCCTCACTGCCTCATTTCTAGGTTTGGCGCAGTGGAATAGGAGTGGGTGGGTGAGAGATGTTCCCAGGCAGCCCTCCCAAGGCATCACAGATATATCCTTGATTTACAGCAGGGTGGTCCCATGGTGCGGACATCCATGGGCAAAGCTCAGGTTCTACCACTTACAGTGCCAGAGGTAAGTTGAGATGTAGATAGCTTGCTTGCTTTTGTTGCAAAATGGGTAGCTATGGCTTTCCACAAGGAATGTATGGCCTTGAGTCAGTCTGCAAAAAAGGGATCTGCTTAAGTTAGCTTTACTCATAGCTTTGCAATTCTGTCCCTCAATTACAGCAGATGTCAGAGCCAGTTTGGAGCCCTTGGGTGACTTTGCCTCAGTAATGCAAGGCTTATAAAAGTCTTATTTATTACATGAATATTTTATTGATATTGCTATGACACACAAAACCTGTGTGCGTATATGTGTGTTTACTGTAGGGCCCTGCCTCCATTGTAGATTCATTCTGATTAATAAGAAAATTAGCAACATAGCATCCCTCTGTTGCTAATTTTCTTATTAATCAGAATCCAAAGATGACAGGTATGGTATAGGTACTGAATGTGGCACTCTGCTACAGGTGGCACAAAGTGGCATCTGTGGAGATTCACATCCCCGTCAACCAAGCTTTTAATCTCCAGTACCTGTTTTACCTTCATTGTTAATTATTATCACTCCTGAGATTTGGGGATGCATTCCTATAAGGCAGTTATCTTTCACACTTGTACTCGCTGTTTGCTTGTTTGTACTGGCACCAGTCAGCTGATCCTACCCCTGTGCTCTGCCTAATAGAGACCTTTGACTTTTGGCTGTTTTTGTTATAGGCAATCTCCTGTGTTCATTGTCTTCCAGAGCTGTAAAAAAAGGGCTTTTGCAGCTCTGAGACATATGTTGTTTCTTCCTTACCAGCAACATTTATCCTCATTGAAGTCACACCCACTGGTTTCTGGTGATGCTGAAAAATTGCATGGATTTGATAAAGTACGGCCTATACCTTCCTGTTTAGGATTATTTATTTCTCCATTACCCTTTTTTATCCCAAAAGTAACATGTGCAGCTTTCCTTTGAAATTTATGCTCAGAATATCTCATGCATTCATATTTTTAAAAAATTGTTAAAGGGAAAGCTTTTTTTTAACATTTTGATTATTAATTTTTTTTCTGGAAAAGAAATCCAGTTGCCTGCAGAACAAAATAACAGGTGAATGCAAGATGGTGGACAGGCACGTCAAGGCTTTCAAGGAGACACCATAAATAACAGTGATTTGCAAGAGCCCAAATTGATGTCAGCTTGGGATCTGGGCATCAAGTGTTAGCGAGGCCTATCAAAGTTCTTTACAGCAGAAGCTGCTGCATTCCCAGATAAGATAAGTAACACAGTTAGGATGGAATCTATTTATGACCCATTTTTCAGATAATGAGAAAACAAGTTATTACAAAAAAAAGGTCTTAACCAGCATTGTTGTGTTTAAAATTACATAATACATTATTTTAATAATCCATTGGGTTTGTATTTTAGAAGCGCCAGGAAGAAAATGCTGCAATGTACACAAAAGTGTTAGTTACTGCAAGAGTCTTTTTTGCTTCCTCAGAACAGGGAGATCTTGTGATTAAAGTACTTACTAAGCAATAGCATAAACTAGCATAAAAGGCTTGATACTGATGACCTTCTGGTGCCAGCTTCTTGACTTTCACAGCAGTTCATCAGCAGATGTTGTATCCTAGGATAAATCAGCTTTACCTCCACCTATTACCCAGTGCTTTGTGAGGCAGAGAATTGATGCACCTCTCTCACTGTCTATAGAAGGTCTCTTAAGTGGGATCAATTCCTCTCTTGTGACTTGTATAGCTGGCCTTACATCTTGTTAAAATAAGCGTTGCAATCCTTAATAGGTATATCCCCTGTCTGTCACAGTGTTAATGGCCCCATCTTTTCCCATACTGTTTGATAAGAAAGAAGGGCCCTTCCTGGCCCTCTCTTGATCTTTGCTTTTGCTCTAAGATCCTCAAGCCTCAGACTGATTATTTGTATTTACTCGTGGACATGCCTGGCATAAATCAGGAAAACAAAAATCGACAGAAGCAGACCATTGCACTCTTTTCCCGGGGTTAAAGCCCTCACCCAGACCTTGATCAGTTCACACCATAGCCGCTGCAATGTCTTCTTCTTTGCCTTTGTGACATTCACTTCAGCCCAGCACTGCTGCAAAAGTTATCTCCTTCCTTTTCTCTTCCCCATCTTACTGTCCTGTACTGGCTCCTAGATATAATCCGTACTCCTTGCTCACACCTTCACAGCTCTTAGTCATCTCATTCTTTCACAGTGAAACTGCTGTCTTCTCCTAACTTGTCTCTCCTCACACACCCTCTGCCCTTCTCTCAAGCCATAGTGTGTGCTCATGTTCCTTTTCTTTCCTTGTGTATCTCCTTTTATTTCTGGTACTGCCCATATCCCCTTGAAACTCTCTCCCCAAGCTGCCATTTCCATTAAAAAGCCCATTTGTGCCTGGAGGCATAAAACATATTAACTTCATCTTAAAACCTTTCATTGTTGTCTTCAAGACATTTGTGCTGGCTTCCTCATGCCTTAATTGGAAAACTGTTCTCACTCCCTTCCATTCTGACCTGTTTTCACCCAGATAATCCCATTTTAAACACTTGTCCGAGGACTCCTATCAGTTTGACCAAATTAATGTTTTTGTCCAGTTTTCAGCAGGACCCCCTCCACACCCTTTACACACACACACACACACACACACACACTCCTGCCAGCACTCTGCCTTCCCTGTCCTCCTGGCAGGTTCAGCTGAGAGCCTGAAGGCAGCTGAGCATACTGGAGTCAGGGCAGGGGGGAGGAATGGGAGGAGTATCCTGCTTTGGGACCAGGGAAATATGGTTGCCCTACTATTGCTGAAGGCACAGATGAGGCTAGCAAGAAAAGCAGAAACAAGGTAAGACATCTCAGGAGTTATGCTGTGGAGTTTATAGTTGTTTTGCGGTTTGAGCAGGTGCGGGACCTGACCCAGCCATGCAGGTGCACTCTAAACTCCAGCTTACTTTATAAGGAGCTGTGGATGCCAAAGGCTTATGTAGCCGGGCCTATGAAGAGAGAAAAGTTCAACATCCAGGGTAGAGGCAATGGAGGTAAGTGGGAGTTGTGAAATGAGGACAGCCTGGAGAAGATTTGTTTCCCTTGTAAAAAAGAAATACAGTTGTCTTTGATCTACAGAGTGGCAGGAAGCCAAGGCAGTTATGTTGGTTCCTTCACTTCCCTCTAACATATTCCAGTTGAAGGGAAAGTCCAGATAGTGCAATAAAAGAAATGTAAATAGAAATAGCTTTCTGGAACTTCCTTCTCTGAGGTGCTCCCTGCTAGGAAGCTTGCTCCACTCCCTTATTTTTTGGCTTCTGAATTTGTATTATACTCTTAGGTTGCTCCTTCATTAGGCCTGCTTTGGGTTTATACATTTTGTCATTTACTGCTCAAAAAATGAAAGTGGGACCTTTGGTTTTATTTAGTTAGAGTCCAATATTGGTCCTGATCCGCTGAATCAGAGACACATGAATAACATTAAGCCTTTGACTAATGGCCATCACTTCCTTAGGAACTCTAAGGCCTATTATAGGGCTGAGCCTGTGGCAGGAGGAAAGTTCAGCTGTTAGACTGAAAAGGGGTAAAAGTGGCTCAGTGAAACTAGGCAGGAGAGTGCTTAGCTGCCAGTGGGCACATCTACACAAGACGCTACATCGCTGTAGCTCATAACTCACCACTACAGCGATGTAGCATCAGCGGGCACAAGCCATGATACCAATACAACTGCACAATCACTTGTTGCAACTGCGCAGTACAGTCAGAAACAACCCATGCGCCACCAGGACTATGTAGTAACAGTAGTTACTGTGCAGTCATTTAGTATGTGCTAAAGTGCAGTCAGGTACACGTGTAGATGCGCCCAGTATAACTTTGCTGAAGGCAGAGTCTTGGCCTCTGAAAGGTGAAGGAAATAAATGGAGCATTGACTCTAATCAGACTATTCCTCTGCTTAATATTATGCCCTTGCCACTGAACTGTATGTAAGTAAATGATCTCATGACAAATTGGGAGCTCTTTTTGGAGACGGTAAACATGAAAAAGGCTGTGTTTTAGGACTTTGCTCTGTGAAGCAGTCTGCTTATCCCAAAAGGCCCAAGATCCTCAAATCCCATGGACTTTTAACTAGCCTGGGTGTTTATCAGCAGGTTCCAGCTTAAGCTATTGAAACTTAAGTCTCCAAGGACCCAGGTTGAGGACCCCAGAAACTGAGAACATGAATTTAGTGACCTAAAGTTTGGAAGATACTGATAAGAATGAGTGAGAGTATATGAAGAAATGTCAATCTATTAAAAAGTAGTCTTCAGTCTTTTCAGAAAGTGTAAATCCTGTATGACAAGAAAATACAACCCAAGTGGCATTTTTAAAGAGCATTTTGAAAGTGGACAGATATGGTATGTTATATCTTGCAAAAGGCACTCAACACTGCATTGCACAGGAGGTTACTATGTATAGTTAGGGAATGAAAGACAACAACCCTGAATGATAAATACCTGGTTAGATGACAATGTAGGTTATAGTAGGTGGTGGTATTGGTTAGAGCAGTTTAGGGAATGAGACTGGTATTTCTGAGAGAGCTGGTCATGTTGGGCTACATCTGAACTTTAACCAGGAAATGATCCTCCTCTGAGTTTGCATCTGACCAAACCAGAAGGAACAGGTTCTGATCCAACAATTCAAATCTCTCCCTAAATTTAAAGACCAGATTTGGTGACTGTTGATTTTACCTAACATAAAAGTCAAGTCTAGAGATATTTTCATAGAGGTGGTGATGGAGGGCAATGAAATTGTGAATTTAACTTTACGTGCATGGAAGGTCATGGTAGTTTTAACTCTATGGCCCATACATGGGTACTTTTTGCAAACTACAGAACAGGAGAGGAGCATATGGAATGAAATCCTGGTACAATTAGTTAATTAGAGATAGAGCTCAGGATAGTTTCTGATCTAATGAATCATGGAAGTACATGAGAAATCAGTGTTACTATGCAAATGCTTAATATTAAATTAAGAGCTTAGAATGCTTAAAGTCTATTGTTTGACTGATCCTTGGGTCAGGGAATAAAAAAAACTATTGGGATGTATAATTAGTGTCACAGAAGAGAAGCTGGAATTAATGACTGCAACATTAGTGTAGACTATTGTGACCATTATTAAGCAATTTAGGTGAAGTCATTGTCTATTGTTAACAAGGGCAAAACTTGCACTGACTTTAATGTGCCCAGAATTTCTAAAACTTGGTGCAGTCTACAGAAGTCAATGAAGGTGTGCCCACATCTCCCACAGCTAAATTTGGCCTGTTGAAGAAAATGAAAAGGACTCTGAGATGAATAGCAAATGGTGAGTTTGGCTACGTTCTGCAGAGAGGCTGGAAAACAGAATTGTATTTACTGGAAGAACAAGATAGGTTGAGGCAAGAGCCTGCAGTCTCTACCCAGACGAGGAGTCCTTTGGAATCGAATAGGATTCCAGCAGGGATGGCTGGCAGGACTAGGCCCAAAGGAACGGATAATGTTGAAGTTTTCGCAAGTAGGTGCAGGTTTCTGTAGGCTGCAAGCGATAGTAGAAGTTAGTGGTAAGTAAACAGATTTTTGTACCAGACCAAAAAAAAAGTGTAAATGGGTGAGAGGTCCTGGGTAGCACAGGGATAACAGGAAAGTGACTCAGCGAACTGGGAGCAGGGTGGGTAGCTGCTAGCCTTTCACTCCACTGAAGGCAGACCCTCTGCCTATGAAAACTATTGCCAGTGCAAACTTGCTCAAGTTGTGTTGGCGAGTGGCCTAGAACAACACTCGGCTGTTTTTTCCCTTTTTGTGCCAGACTCCGTTGCTCAGGACAATGTGGGTTTTTCAGTTTTATGCACAGAAAAAAACAAAGAATAATATACATTTTTTCTGCCACTGTTAAAACGCTGATTGGCAAATATTTTTATTTGGCAATGCGTCGTCTTCACAGTAAGGGTAGCCAAAATTTGGAATGGGCTTCCAAGGGAGGTGGTGCTCTCCCCTACTTTGGGGGTCTTTAAGAGAAGGCTGCATAGGCATCTGGCTGGGGTCATCTGACCCCAGGACTTTCCTGCCCAGGGCAGGGGGTTGGACTCGATGATCTGCCGAGGTCCCTTCCAACCCTAGCATCTATGAATCTATGAAAGGGCACACGAGGCAGCTGTAAATGAACAGTGTACCTGTAATTGAAACGACCAAAAGAAGAAACCAGTCTGGACTCCTTTTTGCCCCTTTTAAAATGGGCTGAAAAACATTTTGATTTTCTGTGATGAGTCTTCCTCGATGGGCGTAAGAAAGGCCATATGAAACCGTGCAGTTGATGCAGACAGAAAGAAAAACAGGGTGAGCAAGTGAATCAGGGGAGGGGATTTTTGAGCCTAAAGTCTGTTTGGTCTTTTTTTTTCCCCCCCCCCTTTTCAAAAATAGCTTTTTGGATCCAACTGCAAACTCTTTCTTCCTGCAAGGGTTCTGTACTTATTTGTTGTAGCAATTTGCTCATCAACCTGGCCATCAGGTATTCCCACATCATTTTATGCATAGCCAGTGAGAATCCTCATGGGAGTATCTTCTCAGCGCTGTTGCTGAAGGGGCTGTTCAAAAGGGCCTGATCCATCTCACTCCTAAGTCAGTGAAAAGACGCCTCCTGGCTTCAGGGGATTAATTTGGCCTGGTCGGTTCATTCATGGCTTTGCAAGTGGCAGTGCATAGTTGTGTTAACCTAGGAACCAGGCTGCAACTCCAAGAGCCATTAGGACTTACTCGTGTGCTTAAAGTTAGGCCTGTACTTAATTATCTCACTAGAGGGAGGCCTAAATGGTTAATCTTCAAGTGCCTTCTTAGAGCAGCTGTTCCCATGTGCATGCCCTCCTTCCCTCTTCTGACACAGTTCCTATACAAACAGCAGATTGCTTTGGTGCTGTCCTTTTAATCTGAGGGAGGGGGAGGCAAATCCCAAACAAATGATATTAGTTCCCTTTTTGGGCAGCTTGGTGACAGTGCATGCAGGCGAGTGCCTCCCTCCCACCTCTCAGCGCCCAGACTCTTTCCAGATGTCTTTTCTGGGATTTCCTTCCTTAGTCTCTGCCCCCTCCTGTCACCTGTTTTGAGGCTAAGTGATCATCCTCATGCCCCTGTTGAAAGGGGCACAGCTTTTTTGCATAATTTATTAACAACTGTTGTCAGTATTTTTCTGTTGTTGAAGCTGATCACCAGGAGCATCGCTTTATTTTGTTCACCCTTTCTTTTTAGGGTCTTGACATGAGGTGTGTAAACCCCTCACAAATATTGTATTGAGAGGTGATTAGCCAGGTCAGTGGGCTGGGTGTTAATTTAGAGACCAGCTTGTTCAGCAAGGCATAAGCTTTCAGAGGCAACAGACTTCTTTGTCAGGTGTTAGCATCTGAGAAAGTGGGCTGTTGCCAGACCCTGCCTTAGGGGAAATGGCACCCTGGGTGAGCTTGTTTTTTGGTGCTCCCCAAACCAGATTGATGGGGCTGCTGCAGGCTGAGGGAGGGGCACAGGGCGCAGTCCAGCAGGGTGGTGGAGCAGCACAGTGCACCAGGCAGGCAGGTGAGCAGGCACCGCTGCTGCCGGGAGGGACCAAGGAACGCAGACTGGGGCAAGTGCCTCCCCCTGCATGTGCCCAGTCCTCCTGAGCAGCGGTGGGGTGGGGGCTCCTGCTATTGCCTGTGAAGGTTTATGCCTTTCTGGACAAGTTATAAGTGGAACAAGACAATATTTTAGGGATCCTAAAGATGTGCAAGGAGCTGGGTCCGAAGCACTGGAAATCCAGCGCATCAGAGCAGATTCAGTTAATTGAGTCCACTAGAGCAGTGGTCTCCAAACTTTTTTGATCGCAGACCCCTATCAGTAAGAAATTTTTGAGCACCCCCCCAATATATGTATATTTATATTCGCGCACCCCTATCAGTAAAAAATTTTTGAGCACGCACCCCCAATATATGTGTATTTGTATAAATAGAAATTCTACTATTTGCTTCCCACACCCCAATGGATCATCTTGCACACCCCCTGGGGTGCACACACCCCACTTTGGAGACTACTGCAGTAGAGTACAGAAATAAATGCATTCCAGCAGATTCTGGCGTTACATGTATCAATGTCCCTGCAGCGAAAAATGGCAGCAGGGCGCTTTGAACTAAAGCTCATTCGATGAGCTTTAGTTTAAAGCACCCCATCGCCATTTTTTCAATGTGGGGTTGCTGATACACATGACACTCAGGCACTTTTAATTAGTACAGCTCACTAATTAAAGCACCCCCCCCACACAACTCCCAGAGCATGTGTAAAAATGCCCCTAGAGACTAAGTCTACTTATTAATTTACTCAAATAGAACCATAAAAATCACACTGGACTTGTACACTGTGGGTCACCATACATTGCCATACCACGTTGTATGGTGATGCAGTCCGTCTCTGCAGTGATGTAGCAATCCCATGTGTAGATGTGACTGGCACCTATTTCACCGTACCAGCGTGCTCCCCTGTTTTAGTGCAGTGCTTCAGCGAAGTAGCTGCTAAAACTAACCTTGCACCCTGCGCACAGCACAGTACGAGCGGTTACTGCACATGCTAAAGCACAGCACAGTAACAACTTTGCTGTAAGGCAACATGTAGACACGCCAAGTGTTGACCTGTAATCAGGCCCTTGACAAAATGGCTATAATTGTGCCATAATGCTAATTTTGGTTTGACCCTACCAGAAATATTGACTGATATTCAAGGGAAAAGCTCTCTTTCCTAAAACTGAACTTGAAAATGTGGGGTTCATTTATATCTAGGGTCAATTTATACCCAGAATAACATGATATTAATGAATTAAGTCTCAGTGGGACTTTGGTTGCAAAATCACTTATGTGGTTTTGAAAAGTCATCATATTTCTTCCTACAAATTTCTGTCTTCTCTCAGCCTACCACTGAGGTTTATAATGTCACCTCCTTTGGATTTCAGCTAGGGTTAGGATTGACTGAAGAGTTAAGCAAGGCACTTTGGCCATGCAGAATCACTTGGAAACACAACTGAGAAGGGGGCAAGGACTACAAAGCTTTTTCCATTAATTGTCATTTCAGGTTTTCACTGAAATTGCCTCAGCCATACTTGCATTCTTTTTGGGTTTGCTTGCAGTGAATATTCACTTAACTGGGCTGTATTAGTTTGCAGGTTCAGGGAAAGCACATGGTGCATGATAATACTTATGGAAAGTGGACAACGTGAGCTTTCAGTAAAAAACACCAGGTAAGCTAATTGTAAAAGTTATGCTTACCCAGGTACAGCCTGTGAGAAGTAAAGCAAGACAATTCGTGATCAGTCAGACCCTGAACAGTAAGGCAGTGTCAATGAAACTTGCAGAAAATGTTGAATGAATTCCAGAGAATACTGAAGAGTTTGCAGGGGTTGTTCAAATAGGAGAAGAGGTATACGTCAAAAAACAAAAATTTATTCAGGTTTATTCACTCAATTCCTGAGGAAATGCTAAGTCCTTTATTCATATGTTACTTGGGTTCCACTGACTTTTAGTTAAAACCAAGTTAACTATTCAGATGTGAATAAAAAACAGTAAACCTGTCCAAACACTGATAAATAATTTGGCAAAAAATGTTTTAAAAAATCTGTTTCACAGGGTGTGGAATGGGAAAATACCATTTAAAAAAAATACTTTAGCCAAACTTTTAAAAAATTGAAATTCTGAGAAGTTGAGTGTTCAAAATATTTAATGTTCAAGTCTCTCTTTTTCTCTCCTTTATTTCTTGTTGGCACATGACAGCAATGAAATGAGTTATTTCCAGGTTATTGCTTTCTTGTTTTCTATTTTTCCTTTATTTCCTTTTGCTACTCTGTAGCCTTTCAAAACTTCTTCTGCTTTGAAAAGCTTTTATGATGGCAAAATTATAGAGTTTGGTTTTCCTTTGGTCTCTTTGTAAATTTTCCAAAGTTCTGGAAACTTTTTGAAGTGTTACAGAAGTGAGAAATAGAAAAGACATGAAAAAGTCTAACTTTTACAATCAGGCAATCAAGTGACTGCTGTGAATGTTAAAAGGCTGTTTGGGGTCACTTTCCTTGAGGATTTGAGCATGCAAGTTTAGCATTTGCTTACTCGAATGCCCAGTTGCATGTGTGTTCCCTGAAAGCAAACCCAGGTAGGACACAAATAGGGCTGAAGCAATTTCATTAAAAGATTCAAATGAAAATCAGGGTTGGAAGTGGGTAAAGGTTAGTGGAAAAATATTTGGAGGGGAAATGGAACAAATGAAAAATGCAAGTACAATATCTATTTTGTTGGGTACTAGAAATGAGAATAGAACAGGGCCAGGCTGAGAGAGTTACAATCTACATGACCACTGCAGATAAGTGATGGAAGGAAACAGAGGGAAAGGTGACTCACCGGGCACATCTACATGTCTCCTTACGGTGCACTGTGGTGACATACGGCACACTACAGCAACACAGCAAGCATGTGGGTCTACACATGATCAGCAGCTATGCCTCCGTAGCGGCGCAATCCTCCAGTATAGAGTACCTCTATGGCGATGTAGCAGTGAAATCTAATCATGCACCGTGTGCAGGATGCAGTAACCATAACTACCTGTACTGCACCAAAAGAAAGTACTAAAGCACAGCGCCGTAAGAACGTCACCATACAGCAATGTGTAGATGCACCCACTGGGGTCACTCAACAGGTCAGTGCAGCCATTATATTACTCACTGGACCATGCTGGTCTGCCATCATTGCATCCTCTGTGATGCTACATGCGGGTGAAAGCAGTTTTGGGGGTTTTTTATCTTCAGAGGCAAATCCAGAGGGAGCTTAGTGGCATGGACATACCCCCTTTCATGGACGTACTCACTTTCAGTCAATGCCATGGGAGCAGAAGTTGGGGACATTTTTTAAGCTGCCAGAGGAAGTAAGAATTTCCTCCCCTTTCCCCTTTATGGCATATCCCATCCCTTCCCATTTCCTGCTTCCCTGCCTGCTGCTGCAATGGTCCTGCAGGGGTGGGAGCACTTCACCACTGCTCCTCCCTGCTCCAGCTGGGCTCCATGGTGAGCCACGCTCAGCCAGGGACAGCAGCAGCAAGTGGGTTCTACCATCCAGCCTAATTCCCTGGGATGTTCCCTGCCAACCCAAGAGCAGATGCAGGGGAAGGGAACCTGGCTACTGTCACCACCGTCTCCCGCTGATTCTGGCTCCCCACACAACCTGGCTGGAGTGGGGCAGGTGCAGTTCTGGAGCTTTTCCCTCCTTGCCCCTCAGACAGCTGGGATCAGCTGCAGTGGTGAATGGGGGAGGGAGGAATGAAGGGGGGCATGACAGCACGTGTCACTGAACACAGAGGGGAATGGCAGGGGGGCAGAGAGGAAAGAATCGTACCTGATTTGGAGACCTAAAAATGTCCCCCGCTGCTGCTCCTGGGGCATGATCTGCCTGCTCGGTGGAGGGAAATGCTGCAAGCAGGGGGTTCAGCCACTCCCAACAGCACCAGTGGCTGCTCCCGCTCCTTGCGTCACAAAATCCTGTATCTACCTGTGCTTATCTTTGTATATTGAAGTTGCATGTACCAGTAATTCCCCCACCAGGGTCCACAGAGAGCCTGCTGTTAAATGGTACTGGCTCTTCCTGTTTCTAATTGCTTCGTTAGGTTCTGCCCATAACAGCAGAGCTTTGGAGATGAGGTGAGTAACCGAGAGACCATATGATGCAGCCAGCTGTATTTCAGCGTTGACCTTTGGATTAACCTACACTGCAGTGCACACATTATGGATCTAGGCAGCGAAGAGCAGGGGGAGTTTGCTGGTGAAATTAGTGGGGCTGTCCCACATAAAAGCAGGTATTTCTTTACAGTACTAAAAATCCCGGAAGGAGAATTTCACCCATTTCCTCACATCACAGGTGAAAAATATTTACAAGTGGTATCTGTCAGGGCCATCTGCACTACCATCAAATTATTTGTCACTGTTATTCAATGACTATAACCTACAAAGCAAGAGATGCCTGTAGTTTTCAATGATATGATCATTCACAGGGTTCATCCAGGAAGCAGTTGCATACAAATGTAACGTAGCTTATATGCGTAAGTTGGGGTTGAGTTGGATCCGGAAACGCTTCAGGGCAGGTCTCTGTATTCTACTGCCTTGTAAATATAGAATAGTAATAATAATGTTAACTCCTAATTTGTTTCTTTTTTATAGCCAGTGCTAAATGCATGTGTTCCATAGGCCGTGTGTCTGGGAAGAATCTGGCCCATAGTATTTTATATCTGTAATAATCCATTACTGAGTTCCTGGATTCCATCTCATTTGTATATGCCATATATATTTTTTTCAGAACATCTGTTTAAACCCATGCTGGATGGCTGCCAAAGTAGTAGAAAGGATATGGTATAAAGAAGACTTTTGTTTTCTCTGAGCAAAGAGAAAAAAATAAGTTACAAGTTGGTGCATATTGCCTAGAAGAAGTAACTTTTTCTCCCCAGAAACAGATGTCCCGTAGCGTTTGAAAATGAAATGTTTTCGCATCTTGCAGGCAAAGGTTCTGCATTTCAACAATATTGATTGTCAGTTACTACAGATTGTCAGCTTGCCACGGTTAACCTAACAGTTGTTTGAGAGATGATCACGAGCAATTAAGAATCACATTTAGCAGTTTCAAATGCATCCATATTACCACTTTATTCAGTATCCCTTTTTGATGTTAGAAAGTGCATTGGTAAGAGCAAAGGATTTGTTCCCCTGCTAACTGTATTTTCCTTGCTGGACAAATTAAAAGAGATATATATTGCTCATAAACGTGCCTTAGTTTCTTGATTAAAATCTTACATGAAGTACTCAGTTTTCTAACATCAGTCTATAATAATAAGGAATGAGCACATTACACTGCACATATTGTGCCTTTGCTCAAAAGCACTGGGGAAATATCACAAAAAGATACAGCAGCAAAACAGTCGTCAACAATAAAAACAAGTCCACCGCTGGCAGTTCGTAGTAGGAACTAAATAGTGAGATTTAAAATGAAGAGAATCAGAAAGGCAAGAAAGAGAAGCAGAGCTCTGAAAAGCTGAGGTTAGGGTAGTAAAAACCACATTGTGGTAGAGACTGAAGATGGCAAGGGAGTAAAGACAGAAGTGCCTAAAACAGATAAATAAACACCAAAATAAATAGCACAAGTGAGATGAAATGCTGGTTTAGTCTCATATTTTTGCAGTTCTGAAGTTGCTAGCAGTTGGAAAATTCTCTGCTATTGTTACTCCTGTCAAACAGTCGCAGAAGTCAAGACTTTCAGGTTGGTTTCCTGATGGAGGAGAAAATAGTAATACGGACCCTGGGTATTTTCTTAGTGTAACTGGTTTATTTTAGCTAGATAGACCAATTCCTAACCAGAGATGGTCACAGATTGCGTGCAGACAGTCATCTGCTTCAGAGTTTGAATGCCACCCCCCAGTTGACAGGAAGCAAGTCAGCCTCAAAAACTGATTCTAGTTCACAAAATTAAGGCTAGGTCTTAGCTTTCTGTGTGCAACCTCATTCCCAAAATGATTTGCTTCACAAAAGTAACAACATATAAGAGAGTGCAGGACGTTTTTGAAATTGAGAAGACCAAAGTCAAAGTGGACCCCCATAACAGTGTAATTAGTAAGTTGGTCGTGTCAGATGGTGGTCTAAGCTAGCCATTCACAGCGTTGACCATGTGCTATTCTTCTGTTGTCTCCTGTCTTCTGCTATGGTGCTGCCTTAGTCAACCTCGCACAAGAGGTCTTCAGTCAAGGGATGTAATGAAGATCCACTATGGTTGGGGCTAAGAACCACAATATTTAACACCACCTAAGATGCTGACTGCTTGGAGATGAGGTTAATGAGCAAAGCCATATGATGTGCAGAGAAGTGAGGAGTCCAGATGGAGATGACCTTAAGGGCATGTCTTACTCTATACCACTTCCAAAGCATTCCCAGGAGTGCTGTTGAGAAGCACATCCTAATGACCCACTCTCTCTCCACATGTGCTAGACCTGGAAATGAGACAGTGAGGCTGCCCTGAGGCTGCTTTCTAAGCCTCTGAATGTGAAAGATGCAGTACGAAAGGAACAGAAGGAGAGAAAGGGAGGAAGATGCTGGACATGTTCTGTCTACACTCTTCCTAAGCACCTAATCTTTGCCACTGTATGAGACAAGATATTGGGCTAGATGGACCTATGGTCTGACCAGGTAAGTGGCAGATCTTATTAAGGTTTTGGGAAGTCTACCTGTTGCCAGTCTTTCTAGACTAGTACTGAACCACATTGGCAGGTGCTTCAGAGGAGCACTGATGAAGAAAATTACTTTCTGCTGTTTGTGTAACACTTGTCCTTTGAAGAAGCAGAGAAGTTAATGGATCCCCGCCCCCCGCCCCCCCCGGCCAAGGCTTTATTCAAGATGGCCATTTTGGAGTGTGGGGAAAGAGCTGAATGGTGAAAAACTGTCATCAAGTAAAAATGGATCCAGCAATGGAACACAATTGACATGATTAATAAATGTCTCATCACGGACTCCACATCTAAACCTCCTGGCTTTGCTTTACCAAGGCCGAGTTGGACAACATTGAACAGGGTTTGTATTTTATCAAAGACCCCAAAGAATGTTCTGTCATTCAGTCACTGTAGTCCATGCAAATAAGTACACCCATCAATAATTCTTCAGGACTATTAACCTAGTTCTTTCTGCTTTCTCTCTTATTCATACACGAAAAACAAGTATTTGGTAACTCATTTTGTCTTCTGCCTCACTGAAATTTTGCATGTATGTGGCCTTCTGTGCTCAAGTTCTTACTTTTGTAATGAAGGTCCCATTTAGGGAAAGTCTTGAAGCGTAATGAGAAAAAAAGAAAAGAACGTGTCTGAGTAACTTAATGCAGAAGTCTTCGCTCTATCTCCACCAGAGAGTTGTTTATGAGAACAGAAATGTAGTTTCATATTTAAAGTGGTCCTGTCAATTCAAAACTTAGATCAAAGTACTTTCTGACACCGTGTCTGCCCCTGCCTCCCCACTGTTTTGTGGTTTTACCATAATTTTTCTATTTTTAAAATGTGTGTTCTCTCTCTCGTTCTGTAGGAAAGGCACAGAAACTGCAAGGGAAACCGACTAACTGGTTTGACAGAGGAAACAGTGAGACGGGTTATACACAAAATGCCATCGAGCACAAAAAGTAAACACTGAAAACAGAGGAAATGATTTTTTTCCCCCCTCTAATCTTTCACTCTGAGTAAACCTAAATGTTTCTTGTAATAATGTTCACTGGCAATATGCCAGACAGGAGGGTGGTTTTTAAACTAGTAACTTAATAAACAGTTTAGGTATGAGTATACAATGAAACAAGGATCTCTCACTCTGACTGACAGTGGCAGTATGAGGATGTGTCATATTTAGGGCTCTATCCTGCTTACACCAAAGTCAACAAGAATTATGGATGGATGTATTTAAATGGACTGCAGAAGCTTTTTGCTTCATTACCTGCTAACTAAATGTTCTGTTGCTCCAACATTGATTTTTTTCCAAGGATCAAATATTCTAAGTAATACTCCTGTACTTGCCAGTAGATGTATTTGTTTTTGACTTGGAAAAAAAATCCTATTAGTTTAAGCAGGGGCAAAGTGAAATACACTCTGGGAATTATCAGATTTTCAGTCTTGAAGATCTTGATTTCTGTATCAGAGGTAAAAAAAAATTAGCTCTGTTCCCAGCTTATTTAGCGTTATGTTAAGTGCTATCAAATTCTCAGTCTTAATTGTTGAAAGCATACAAATAATATGCAATGGTGTAATGACACAAACATGATAAACTATGGTTACATAGGTGAGATATTACAATCTCTATATATCTTGCATGTGTACAGGAATTAATATAGTTACGGGTGCCAGTTTCTACATGTCATTGGGAGTTAATGCATAGCATGTCACAGGATTGGGCCTTAATAAGAAGTTTGGATTAACTTAAATCATTTTGCAAATTGCAGATCTGTTTGTGTTTGGTAGATCTTTTTGTCCTATGATGATCTTTTTCCAATGGAAAATAATAACATTTATGCTAATCATTATGAGAATGTCTCAAAGTTTTCTGTGACTGGTAACCAAATTAGAAGGTTGGCAGGATTCTGGCTACACCGGTGTTAATCCACTTTCATATTTTAAAATGGCCTTTTCCCACAGATCATTCAAGTTTATGTTCAAGCCACATGTCCCGCAGATAAACAAACAGATGCTCTATATAAAGTGTTAGATCATACTCTGAATGAGTGAAGAACATATGTTATCATTAAGGAAAACTTCAAAGCCAACACTGGCATCAAGGTAGAAGAAAGAAAATAAAGAAAAGGTAGGAAGAGGACAAGGTAATTCTAGAGAAATTGGAGAGTTTTATTTTTCTTTTGGAATTTCTTGATGAAAACAGTAAAAAAAAAATATGTTCAGTAAAAAAAATCAACAGAATTTTTTTTTTTAACCTTTCCTTAGCCCCCCCCCCTTTTTTTCCAGTTATTGGCAGATTTTTTGGCTGATGACCATAAAAAATCACCAGAAACTGCTATAAGCAAAAAATAATCTGAGATATTCCCCCCTCTCTCCTCCTGTGTTTGTACGGGTATTCCCCCAAAACTACACATTTGAATCATTTCAGAAAAGCAGACACATTTTCATTTTGTTAAAAACCTAATTTTCTCTTAAGAAAAAAATTTTGACAACATTTTTTCACTAGCTGTATTACTAATATCCTTTTATTCAATAAGAAAGGAGTAACATGAGGATATCAAGGTACAGCTGATCATGGGCAGTTACTAACTGAAGCAAAACTAGATTATGACATTATTATTAGTTTTAATATTACTCATTTCTTGTATTACCATAGCAGGTAACAGCCCCATGGAGTGGAGACCCATTGTGCTAAGCACTTTATAAATGCAGAACAATACCTTGCAATTTTAAGTACAAGACATCAAATAACAGATGCAAAGGTAGATCTGGAGGGGTGTGGGGTACAGTGGTGCAGTCACTGCCCCTTCCCCCCTGCCTCACACTATGTGCTGGAGCCAGCTCTTTGGAAGGCATGGCAGCTAGCTCCAGTTCTCCATGGCCCTGGATGCTTGGGCCCATTGAAGAGTCCAGGCAATAGAGCAGGGGGAAGGGAAAGGCGGGGGTGTGGTGTGGCTAGAGCCCCCAAGGTAGAGGGGGCTTTTATTAAAACTCCCCCTTGGAGTGACTGTAATTATAGCGCCTCCCCACCACCTCCTGGAGCACATCTATAAATGCTTTAAGTGGGCATTTGAGACCTTCTGTTATTACCTCCTAGGGGTCCATTTCTTTTGGTCACAGACCATGCCCCTTTGACATGGCTTAATGCTACGTGGGAGGCCAATTCTAGTTTGATGAGATGATATCTGTCCCTGCAGCCTTTTGATTTTTCAATGAATCACCACCCTGGGACTACACACACAAATGCAGACTTCTTCTCCCAATGTTGGGGGAGAGGGATTAAACATAGAAGAATGCATCCCGTGCTCCACTCTTAGGAGGAGGAACATGTAACAAGGTGTATGGCTCAAAACAGAGGCTTAAAGGGTAAGAGTGCTGGGTCAGCTGATAGGGCTGATTGGCTGACCCTGGAGGAAGTTCAAAGTTCCCAGAGAGAGGATGCTAAGGAGGGAGGGAAGCTGAGCAGAAAGGCAACACTGAAACATTGCAGTGAAGCCCTTGTCCTAGGTAAGGAAAGTTTTGGGGAGGGAAGATTAAAATTCCTTTTTAACCCTGATAATTTTGACCTGATGGCTAGATTTCTCAAGGAGATGTCAGAAAGAGAGGCTGGGATTTTTAGCTTGAACAGAAGAGAGAGACCAAGACTACAGGGAGATCTGAATGGCCATCTGAAGGGAGGGGGTGATTGAATTAGTACTTTTAGGCGAGATTACCAGAGGTGAGAGGAGGAAAGAGAAGAGAAGATCACCAAGGACAGAACTCTGAAAGCTGAAAGGAGAATGAAGAGGATCCTTTGAATGACATGAGGTAAGAGTGTTTACAGGGATGAGAAGAGAACCAGAAAAAGTTAGTCCTGAAAGCCAAAGGGGAACAAGATATCAGGAAAGCATGATTCATTTTTTCAGAAGCAGCTACTGATCAGGAAGGACAAAGCTAGACTCATACTTATAAATTTGTCATGGATTTATAGATTCATAGAGTATAAGGCTGGAAGGACCTCGGAAGATCATTGGGTCCAGTCCCTGCACCAAGCAGGAAGTATAATTGGGGGTCAGGTGACCCCAGCAAGGTGACTGTCTAGTCTCCTCTTGAAGATTTCCAGGGTAGGTGATTGCACCACCTCTGGAGGGAGCTTATTCCATAATCTGCACACACCTGATTGAGAAGAAGTTTTTCCTAATGTTGAGTCTGAATCTATCTTCCAGGAGTTTGTAGCCATTACTCTTGGTTTTCCCCTCAGGTGCCCTGGTGAACAGCTGCTCACCAAACCCTTGATGTACTCCCCCAGTGTAGCAATAAGCTGCTACCAGGTCCCTCTCAGCCTTCTTTTCAGGCTGAAGAGTCCCCGATCCCTCAGCCTTTCCTCATATGGCTTGCCGTGTAAGACTCTGATCGTACGGGTGGCTCTTCTTTGGACTCTCTCAGGCTTGTCCAAGTCCTTGTTAAAGTGTGGTGCCCAGAACTGGATGCAGTACTCCAGCTGTGGTCTCACCAGTCCTGAGTAGAGCGGAAGCGGAAGAATCACCTCCTTGGTTTTCCTGGAGATGCATTGATTGATTCATGCCAGAATATTATTCGCCGTACTGCCTACACCATTGTACCGGCAGGCTTATTATTCATACTGTGGTCTATTATTACCCCCAGGTCTCTTTCATTTGTGGTGCTAGTCGGTTTGGTACCACCAAGCCTGTAGGTGTGGTGGGAAGTGCTCATCCCAAAGTGGAGCAGTTTACATTTCTCAACATTGAACTATATCAGATTCCGATCCACCCAACTTGCTAACCTGTCTAGGTCTGCCTGTAACTGTAGCTTATCTTTCCCCATAACTTGGTGTCATCCACGAACTTGACCAGTGAGCTCTTCACCTCCACATCCAAATCGTTAATAAAGATGTTGAAAAGTACTGGACCAAGCACCAGCCCCTGCTGGACACTGCTGCCCACTTCTTGCCAGGATGACACAGGTCCATTTACTACGACTCTCTGAGTCCTATCCCGCAGCCAGTTTCTCACCCACCTGACTGTCTCAGAGTTACGCCAACAATCCCCCAATTTTCTCACGAGGACATTGTGAGGACTAAATCAAAGGCCTTTTAGAAGTCTAGGTATAAAATGTCAACCTGCTTTCTCGTGTCCAGGTGGCAAGTTACCTGGTCATAGAAGGAGATGAGGTTGGTAAGGCAAGACCTGCCTGCAATGAAGCCATGCTGGCTGACATTCAGAATCTTACCTTCTGCAAGCTTGTCATAGATGGACTGCATGATTAACTTTTCTAGGATTTTTCCTAGGATGGAAGTTAGGCTGATTGGCCTATACTTACCTGGGTCCTTCCTCCTGCCCTTGTTGTGGATGGGCACAACACTGGCCCTTTTCCAGTCCTCAGGGACTTCTCCAGAAGTTGTGGAAGTTTTGCCAGGGGTTCCGCCAACTCCTTCAGCACCCTTGGATGAAAATCATCTGGTCCTGCCGACTTGTATACATCTAAATTTATTAATTGGTCATACACCAATTCTATGGCAATAGTAGGAAGGTGGTTATTCCTACCGTGCTCATCCTCTACTCTATCTGGTGTGGTTTTCCCCTTGGTTCGGTGAAAGACCGAGGTGAAGTAGTCATTCACCTGTTTCTCTTGGGTACCAGTAACCAGCTCTCCTGAGTTGTTGAGCAATGGCCCCACAGTCCCATTTGTTTTGCTCCTGTTCCTTTGTGCCTAAAGAAGGACTTTTTGTTGTCCTTGACTCCCATCACCAATCTAAGTTCGGTTGCCACTTTAGCCTGTCTTATCCATTCCTTGCAAATGTGGGTTGTCGTGGAATAGTCCTCCTTGAGGTCTGCCCCAAACTTCCATGTTTATATACACTTCTTTTCTTTCTTAAGAGGACTGTGATTTCCCTGTTTAGACAAGAGGACTTCCCAGCCCTTCTGTTACCCTTTCTCTGCATGGGAATGGACTTCCTTTGTGCTTCAAGAATCATAGGGGAGGAAGGAGGACCCGGGCAACTATGGGCCAGTTAGTCTCACCTCCATCCTTGGCAAAGTCTTTGAAAAAATTATCAAGGCTCACATTTGTGAGAGCCCGGCAGGGCAAGTTATGCTGAGGGGAAACCAGCATGGGTTCGTGGCAGGCAGATCGTGCCTGACCAATCTAGTCTCTTTTTATGACCAGGTTACAAAATGCCTCGACGCAGGAGGAGGGGTGGATGTCGTATACTTGGACTTCAGGAAGGCCTTTGATACGGTATCCCACCCCATACTGGTGAACAAGTTAAGGGGCTGTGACTTGGATGACTGCACAGTCTGGTGGGTGGAGAATTGGCTGGAGGGTCGCACCCAGAGAGTCGTGGTGGATGGGTCGGTTTCGACCTGGAAGGGTGTGGGCAGTGGGGTCCCGCAGGGCTCGGTCCTTGGACCGATACTCTTTAAAGTCTTCATCAGCGACTTGGATGAGGGAGTGAAATGTACTCTGTCCAAGTTTGCAGATGACACTAAGCTATGGGGCGAAGTGGACACGCCGGAGGGCAGGGAGCAGCTGCAAGCAGACCTGGACAGGTTAGACAAGTGGGCAGAAAACAACAGAAGGCAGTTCAACAAGGAGAAATGCAAAGTACTGCATCTAGGGAGGAAAAATGTCCAGCACACCTACAGCCTAGGAAATGACCTGCTGGGTGGCACGGAGGTGGAGAGGGATCTTGGAGTCCTAGTGGACTCCAAGATGAACATGAGTCGGCAGTGTGACGAAACCATCAGAAAAGCCAATGGCACTTTATCGTGCATCAGCAGATGCATGACAAATAGGTCCAAGGAGGTGATACTTCCCCTCTATCGGGCGCTGGTCAGACCGCAGCTGGAGTACTGCGTGCAAATTCTGGGCGCCGCACTTCACGAAGGATGCGGATAATCTGGAGAGGGTCCAGAGAAGGGCCACTCGTATGGTTAAGGGCCTGCAGGCCAAGCCCTACGAGGAGAGATTAGAGAAACTGGACCTTTTCAGCCTCCGCAAGAGAAGGTTGAGAGGCGACCTGGTGGCTGCCTATAAGTTCATCGGGGGGCACAGAAGGGAATTGGTGAGTATTTATTCACCAAGGCCCCCCCGGGGGTTACGAGAAATAATGGCCACAAGCTAGAAGAGAGCAGATTTAGATTGGATATTAGGAGGAACTTCTTCACAGTTCGAGTGGCCAAGGTCTGGAATGGGCTCCCAAGGGAGGTGGTGCTCTCCCCTACCCTGGGGGTCTTCAAGCGAAGGCTAGATGTGTATCTAGCTGGGGTAATGTAGGCCCAGCACTCTTTCCTGCTTATGCAGGGGGTCGGACTCGATGATCTATTGAGGTCCCTTCCGACCCTAGCATCTATGAATCTATGAATCTATATCCTCAAGGAACAGCCACTCTTCATGCACACCTTTCGCTTTGGTCCCTGGTCCCACAGCACTTGCCCTACTAGTGACCTAAGCTTGCTGAAATTTGCATTTTTGAAGTCTAAGACTTCAATCCTGCTATTGGATTTGTCTGCCTGTTACAGACCAGCTGGGCACTGTGAATATATCAATTTAGTTGCAGATTGACCGAGCACTGCAACTCTATTAGTCACTGGGCTTTTTGGTTCGGGATCGAGGAGGTGATGTTGGAAAGGAAAGAAATGACAAGTTTTACTTACAAAAAGGAATGAATTTTACTTATGATAACAAAAGATATAGTTTGCATATATAATAGTTAGTAAGCTAATAAACAGACAACATAACAATACAGATTAAAATTGACAGTGATAATAAAACAAATAAAGAAAATAACCAAGAGTTCCCACTTGGTTAGTAACTTATCGGTAGTCCCTCAGTTAGAAGGTGCACGTCAGGTTGAATCAGCGAAGTCAGACATCTCTGAACTGGGCTGCCCGAAGGAGAACTGGTGAAAGGCCCTCAGTCAGGATCTGGTCCTCGTTCTCACAGGGAGTGAGAGAGATCCGTGGGGTACGGGACAGCAATGACCCTTCTGTTCCATCCTTCCCGAGGGTTACTATGACCTCTGTGTTTTTTTATATTCTTATTTTGCTAATTTTTTAGTTATATAGCCATTCATAATATTACTTTATAGCTGTTATCCTATGGGGTTAAAATCATTATAATAAGTTACTGCCCAGGCTTGGGTTTATCCAATAAGCAAACTGCAACACAGCATCTTCAAGTTTGAAATTAACATTACCCCGCCTAAATCCAGCCCCTTCAAAACTCTCTGACAATGCTTTTTTGAGATGTTTTTTCTTGAAATGTACTGGATAAGCTGGGCAGTTGAATGCAGTTTTTATGATTATCAAGGCTAAATTCTAAGTGAGAAAGAACTAGTAGGTCAGCTAATTTTACAGCTATAGCTTTGTCTTTAAGGCCTGGTCAGTTCCACAAACACTTACAAGTTACATTTGCGGGTTACAAAAATACAAGCTTCATATTAGACAAAAGTTCCAAATGCCTCCAAGAAGCACATATTTATTGCTTATTAATTTCTTTGGTTCTGGCCATCACAGTCCACACCTTGCTTTTTTGGAGCATTTGGTAAGGCTTATAAATATGATTTCTGCCAGGTGGCGTATGCATGGTTGGCAGAAACAACATTTATTTTGCATGGATTTTAGACTTAATTTTATAATAACATTTAAAGACTATATTGAACAATATTAATCCCATAACCAAACTTATTACTACTACAAACCAGGGAAAAGGAACATTTTTAGTAAAGGCATACATTTGCACAGTACAAATTACTTTATACCATTTACACATTGGGGGGAATGTTAGTAGCACACTTGATAATTCGCCCTCCCTCTTGGGCTACGAGAGCAAGCTGTTTACTTTTTCGGGCATCTTTAAACAAATTGTTGATGTAGGCTGCTACTTCATCCCACCCTTTTAGTTGAGGCCTGTTTACATCTTGAACCCAGGACTTTGGAAGACTTAGGTTAAGGGTGAGACTTTCTAGCTGGGTTTTTGGCCACATTAAAATAGCTTCCTGGTTTTGGACAATCGGGATAGTTGATGCCCTTTGAAAATTTTGAGCTTCTGCACAGCAGCTGGTGCAGGAGGTCCAAAACACTCTTTTGGGATAGTACAGGCGGCCAGGACCCTCCCAACAAACCCGCTAAGCTAGGGTAATGTAGGGAGTCGCTGGTAGGGGTGTTATACAAATTATGTCGGGGGGACTGTTGGGCCACCCCCTCCACAAAGTTCCCAAGCTGATTAGAATGCCATTTACAGGGTACCCTGGAGATTGAGCTAAATACTTGGGGCCTTCTGGGATTATAATTTCCCAAATGGGACGATGCAAGTCCTCCCAGTCGCACATATATTCTCTTCCCAGTCCTGTTGTTAAGAGGTGGGCAGTGGACCATGTGGTGTTTGCTACTCCATGTATTACAAAAAAACACTCCCCACTGTGTGTTCCATGTGTCTCGGTAAACCAACTGTTGGGTCAAAACTGGGGGTAGTCCATGGCATTTTAAGCCAGCAGGCCATTTTTTGTGTTTGAGATCTCTCATCACCTGGGAAAAGTGAAAGTTAAGTGAAAGCTGCACTTGGGCACACGCAGTGCTCCAAGTTTGATTAGCATCAGCTTGAAAGGCTGCATGCATTAACAGATAACTTATTTGTGCTGCTTCACGGCCAATGATTACTACTAATCCATCAGTGTATTCTAGGGCCATGTTATCAATCATACCCCTTTTAGTGAGAAAACCTATAGCTCACCGTATATCCATGATTCCTTGGGTGTTTTTCTGAGATTTATCTATGTTCCAAACTCCCATGGCTGAATTAAGCCCATTCCAGACATGGTCTAGGGTACCTTTTTTTTTCCAGGTGCTTGGATGCTGTTGGGCTGCAGGTTGGAAAACAGTTGGCCAAGTCCAGCGCACATTTTCTCTGCCAACCGGGCTCTGGCAGAACAGTTGGGGAATGCTGTTCTGATAAACCATTGTTCAGGGTTAAAGGTAATACGGGCAGTAAACAAGGAGGCATTAAGGAGAACTGAAGCCCTGGTCTGGGACCTCCACCATAAGGTGACATTAGACAAGTAAGGTAGTGGATACACCTGTGGTGGCTCTTTTCAGATTAGCATTGTGCATCCCTGCTTAATGCAAAAAATGGACAGGGGTTCTTCTGTTTGGGTGCTTAACCATTTCCCATCTTGTTTCTGGGATTGGTAAACTTCCCAGTGGGGTTGGTTTATTCACTGGAATGCATCTCCATTTGCATACTTGAATGCACATTGTCCAGGTACAACGATGGCATGGGTATCTTGCAAAAATTATTCTGGCACAGTGCCCCCCATGGGTTCAGCCAGTTTTTCTGGGTTGACCAGGGCTGTGCCCTACAGACTTTCCCAGACTGTTTGGCAATAGGCGGCTATAGTATATTCAATTCCGTAAACGATTCCCCCTTCAGCCATATGGCAGAACCACAAAATACCCAGAACACGGGATGTGTTGGCTTCCTATTCCATGGACCACCACTTAACAGCATAAGAGCTGTTTTTAAACCACCATAGTACCTTGCTATACTTGGAGGACAGGTGTATTTAGTGAGCTGTACACCATTGTGCCAAAGTATCATCGGGTAGGGGGACTGTCAGAGCAATTGTTTCCCGTGGAGGTGGGGTCGGAGGTTTTGGTCATCTCTTTGGGCTCTGGGTGGTTGTAGAATTTCGAGCTGCAGGCGGGGTTATGGCCGTGGTCACGTCAGGACTCAGGGTGGGCAGTGTACCTGCAGGAAAAATATAACAGCACCAGGGCCATTGGAAGAAACCACAACAATCTTCCCCTGTCCCACACTCGTTTGTCTCGATTCTGGCATATGGGAGGAAACCAAGTAACCTCCCTGTCCCACAGTAACATTGACAGGTTCCCCCTTGCCAGTTCACAATCCATCGCCAATGACTGAGAGGCCAGTTTCGCACTTCTTCAATTGCAGTTGGGCGTTCCCAGAATTTTAGTGTGTCCAAGGCCTTGGCAGTGGGTGCAATCTGGGGTTCAGGAGCATGGGAATGTCCTACATCAGTCAAACAACAGCAAACAGTTAGCAGTCCCATTATGATGGCATTCCACCCCTTCATTGCTGGATGGGGGTGGCGGCGTTGATCTGGAGCAGGATGACGACTCCAGAGCACCTGGGGTTGCTACGGCTGTGCCCGCGGATGGACCCAATCTGCAGGAACAAGGAAAAATGGAGTCCGGCTCCCATTAGGTGGATCTGACCTTGATATCCACCATGAGTTACATGTGTCCTGTGCCATTAGCACCCCTTCCCATTTGTCCCCCTGCAGATGCTTAACTACCACCTGATCCCCCGCCTGGAGTTTCCCCCAACCACCTCTTGGCCGTTCCACTGTGGGCTCACGGGGTCCGCCTTGACCAAAAGCTTGCTGCATGGGGTTTCCTCCGGAGCAGGGCCAATTGTTGGCCCAGTTGACTGAGCGATCGTGGTACAGATCCCAGTCTTTGAAGGCTGAACCAGCGACCAGTTGCAGGTTGCACTTTAAGATACCATTGGCTCATTCTACCAGTCCATTAGATTGCGTGTGATAGGGAATGTGATAGGTCCACAGCATTTGATGTTTTGCATCCCACTCATAGGCAAGATGGTTGCGAAAATGTGAACCATTGTCACTTTGCAGCTCTAAATCCAGCCCCTTCAGAACTCTCTGACTATGCTTTTTTGAGATGTTTTTTCTTGAAATGTACTGGATAAGCTAGGCAGTTGAATCCAGTGTTTATCGTATCAAGGCTAAATTCTGAGCAAAAAAGAACTATTAGGTCAACTAATTTTAGAGCTATAGCTTTGTCTTTGAGGCCTAGTCAGTTCCACAAACAGTTACAAGTTACATTTGCAAGTTACAAAAATACAAGTTTCATATTAAACAAAAGTTCCAAATGGCTCCAAGAAGCACATATTTATTGCTTATTAATTTTTTTGGTTCTGGCCATCACATCTGCTTTATGTCAGACAGGGAACACCGATGGTTTCATGGTCACTGTCATCCAGACTTCCCTCTATATTTAAGTCAGTTACCAGGTTAACTCCTTCAGCCAGGACCAAGTCTAGCAGAGCGTCACCTCTGGTTGGCCCATGCACCTCCTGATCAGGAAGAGCTCCTCGACACAGGTCAGGAAGGATTGCGACTGTTCCAACTTGGATGAGTGTTCCTCCCAGGAGATGTCTGGATAATGAAAATTGCCCATGAAGACCATGTCACGTGCACATACAGCCTCAGTCAATTCTCCGGTGAACTGCAGATCGAGTTCCTCCCCTTGGTTTGGTGGTCTGTAGTATACACCTACTGTTAGGTCTCTCTTGCTGCACCCGCCCCCCCGCAACTTGACCCAGAGGGTTTCAAGCTGTCCATTTTCAAAGCTGATTTGGCCTCCAAGGAGGTGTACTGCTCTTTCATATAGAGAGCAATGCCTCCACCTTTCTTTCCTACCCAGTCCCTTCTATGCAGGGTGTAGCCCTCTATAGCTACACTCCAGCCATGTGAGGATTCCCACCAGGTCTCTGTAATCCCTACTAGATCATAACACCCACTGGAGAGTAGGAGGGCTAGCTCCTCCTGCTTGTTCCCCATGCTCCTGGAATTAATATATAGGCACCCAAGTCCTCCTACTGAGGTCCTCATCTTCCCATCCTGCTGATGGAGAACTATTCCCTCAGCTGCCACAAGAGTGGCTCTCCTAGTGTCCCTATGTGCAGCGCTTACTTGTATGTTGGTCCCTGGACATGTTTGAACTTTTGTATCCCTGTCCCCCTGCAATCTTAATTTAAAGATCAGCCATTCTGGCTGCGAACAGGGGCTTACCTTTCCTCATGAGGTGGATGCTGTCCCTTACCAGGAGTCCTCTCTCTCTGAAGTGTTCACTGTGGTCAAGGAATGCAAAGTCTTCTTGGTGGCACCAGTGTCAGAGTTGCTGGTTCACTTCCTTGATGTTCACTTCCTCCACACTTACTATTTGGTGAATAGGCTTTGTGAAAGCCAAGACAGCTCCCACTTAGCTTCCAAGACCAGTACTAGGACTAAGAATGAGGCAGAAACTGAATTGGAGAGAGTCCAGGATGGTCTCAGAGGAGAGAAAAATCTAAATGATTAAAGGGGGAAAGGAGAAGGATGAATAATTTGCTAGAAAAGGGCTAGAGATTTCTAAGGGCCAAAATATGCTTGTATTGTGAGGGGAAAGAGCTAGATGGGAAAAATTAGGTTGGTTAAGGAGAATAGTGAGTGCATGTGGCAGGATCAGAAGATAGGATGGGGACAATGGAGCAAGTGGAGGGATTTGAGAAGGACAGCATGTAAAAAACTTCTAGTGCCTCTGAGATCCAACTCTGATATCAAAGAGATGGCCAAAGCTAGCTCTGTCACATTAATAATTAAACTCTATTGTGGATCACCTCAGCCTGTACATAATGTGTCTGTGCTATATTAAGTTCCCACATTTTGCCTCAATACATTTAATAGATTTAATAGACATTAGGGCTGGATGGGACCTCAGAAGATCAGTGAGTCCAGCCCTCTGCCACAGAGGCAGGAAGTCAGCTATGTTCAAAGGATCCCAGCAAGATGGGCATCCAAATGTTTCTTAAAAGAGTCCAGAGAAGGTGCTTGCACCACCTCTAGAGGGGATCTATTCCAGACCTTGGGAGATGGGACAGTAAAGACGTTTTTCCTTATGTCCAGCCTTAAATGATGCCCACGTCCTTCCAGGTTGAGAACGACCCATCCACTACCACCCTCTGGGTGCGGCCCTCCAGCCAGTTGGCGACCCATTTGACTGTGTGGGTGTCAATACCGCAGTCCCCCAGTTTCTTGATGAGAACAGGGTGACAGCCAGTGTCGAAAGCCTTCCAGAAGTCCAGGAAGACTATGTCCACTGCTACCACTGCATCTAATGATTTGGTGATCCGATTGTAAAAGGCCACCAGGTTGGTCTGACAGGACCTGCCACTGATGAACCCGTGTTGGTTGCCCCTAAGCATGCAGTTCCCAGCTGGCCCCTTGTGGATGTGTGCCAGAATAATTTTCTCAAACAGCTTGCCTAGGATTGAGGTAAGACTAACTGGCCTATAATTTCCCGGGTCTTCCTTCTTCCCCTTTTTGAAGATGGGAATGACGATGGCCCTCTTTCAGTCCTCTGGCACCACACCAGAGCACCACGAGTGCTCGTAAAGCCGTGCCAGGGGTCCTGCAATGACCTCGGCCAATTCCTTTAGAACTCTAGGGTGGAGATCATCCGGGCCGGCTGACTTGAATATGTCAGTCCCTCCAGAAGTTCCTTAACTAGTTCCTCACTAACCCTTGGCCCAGGTGTGCTTCCCCTGGGGCCCGAGGGGGGCCCAGAAGGGAGGTAAATGTTCTGGTCCCTACTTAGGAAGACGGAGGCAATGAAATCATTAAACATGTTAGCTTTGTCATCTGGTATGACAACCAAATTTCCCAACGTGTCCTGCAAGGGCCCCACATTACTCGGGACCTTCTTTTTACCCCCTATGTCTTTAAAGAAGCACTTCTTATTGTCCTTAATCTGGGAAGCTAGCCCTAATTCCATCTCCTCCTTGGCCTTCCTGACTGCCCCCCTACATCCCCGAGCGACTGCAGTATAGTTGTCCCTGGTGATGTCCCCTTCTTTCCATTGGGTGTACACCTCCCTTTTAGCTAGGAGACATTCCCGGATTCTTTTGGTGAGCCATGGGGGCTTTTGTGCCCTCCTGCTCCCTTTGATCCTTGTTGGGATTACCTTCCTTTGGGCTTGGAAGATCGTCTCCTTAAGGAGCGACCACTCTCCTTGGACACCTGGCTCCCCTCCTCCCCGGGACCTCAGTGCTTCCCCAACTATCCTCCTTAGCTCGTTGAAGTTTGCCCTCCTAAAATATAGGGCCGCTGCCTTACTGCATGCCTTTGTCACCTTGGGCTGGGTGGTGAATTCCAGCAGGCGATGATCGCTGTTGCCCAGGTGGTCAAGCACCCACAGCCCCCTCACCAGGTCGTCACCCGTGGCCAGCACCAGGTCCAACAAGATGTCTCCCTTGGTGGGGCTGTGCACCTCCTGGGTTAGATGGAGGTCCTGCACTCTGTCTAAGAACCTACGTGAGCGGTCAGATCTGGCTGACTGCTCTTCCCAGCAGATGTCCGGGAAGTTCAGGTCCCCCATGACTACCACATCCTTTGACCTAACTACCTCAGTGAGCTGACCTAAGAATTCCTGGTCAAGCTGTTCATCTTGTGGTCAATCAGTCATTACCCCCAAGTCCCTTTCGGCCATGGTGCTAGTGAGCGTAGCACTGCCGAGCCTATAAATGTGATGCAGGTTTTTTTCTCCCAAGGCGGAGTACCTTGCATTTTTCTGTATTGAATGTCATCAGGTTTTCATCCACCCATTTTCTAAGCCTGTCAAGCTCAGCCTGGATCACCAGCCTATCCTCAGGTGTGGACACTTTACCCGAAATTGTGGTATCATCGGTGAACTTGGCCAGCCCGCTTCTGACACCAGTGTGCACATTGTTAATAAAGATGTTGAAGAGTATAGGTCCAAGGACAGAGACTTGGGGGACACCACTGGTCATGGAGTGGTAAACCATTGATTACCACTCTCTGGGTTCGACCTTGGAGCTAATTCCACAGCCATTGGACTGTGATGTAGCCAAGTCAGCAATTGGCCAATTTTTCCATGAGGAGATCATGGAACATCAGATCAAAGGCTTTTTTAAAGTCCAGATATATGACATCAATCTCTTCTCCCTTGTCCAGGTGATATGTCATCTGGTCATAGAAGATGAGATTGGTCAGGCAAGACCTATGCTGGTTGTATCTCAGGATGTTGCTATCAGCTAGTTTGTCAAGAATGGTTTCTTTGATAATTTTTTCCAAAATCTTCTTTGGGATCGAGGTCAGGCTGATTGGCCTGTAGTTTCCTGGATCTACTTTTCTCGCTTCTTGAAGATAGGCACCACATTGGCCTTCTTCCAACCTTTGGGCACTTCACCTGAGAGCCAGGAGTTCTCAAAGATCTGTGCTAGTGGCTGAGCTACAATGCCTCCTGCTCCTTAAGTACCCTGGGGTGAAAACTGTCAGGACCAGCTGACTTGAAGGTGTCCAGCCTCTCAGGGTACTTTACAGGGTCTACATCGAAGTTAGGTATAAATTCGCCCTCACCCTGGTCATCCTGCATCATGTTAGGCAGGGCAGTCCCTTTGGGCTGGTGAAAAACCAATGTAAAATACCAAATTAACAGGCTGGCTTTTTCCTAGATATTGGTTGTCAGTTGTCCCATTTGGCTTAGCAGGGGTCCAATGTTACCCTTGCTTTTCTTCCGACTCCCCATATATCTGAAAAAGGACTTTTTATTGTCCTTGATATGTGTAGCCAATTGGAGTTTGGTTGCAGCCTTGGCTTTCCTGGTTCACTCCCTGCAGGTCCAGACCAGTGCAGAATACTCCTCCTTAGTGGTGATTCCAGTCTTCCATCCTTTATAAGCCTCTCTTTTTAGATGCAGGAGGTCCACAAGTTCCCTGCTGAGCCAACAGGGTTGCTGCGTCCCTCTCCTACCTTTCCTTTGAAATGGGATGGACATCCCTTGTGCTTTCAGGATTTCTCCCTTAAGAAGCAACCACTCATCCTGAACTCCCCTCTCTGTTAAGTTGTGGTCCTTTAGGGCCATGACAACAAGCCTCCTGAGCTTATCAAAGTCAGCTTTCCTAAAGTCGAGGACTTCTGCATTGCTGATTGACTTGCCAGCTTTGTGGTGGATGGTGAAAGTGATCAGCTTATGGTCACTGTCTCCCAGCTTCTCTTCAATCATTAGGGTTGCTGACTAGATCATCCCCTTTGGCCAGTACCAGGTTGAGCAGTGCTTTACCTCCTATTAGTGCATAGACTTCTTGAGTCAGGTAGAGCTCATCTATACATGTGATGAAGCTTTGTGACCATTTGGATTTGGCTGAGTGCTCTTCCCATGAGATGTCTGGGTAGTTGAAGTCTTGAAGGACAACCATGCACTGACAGTGTGAAGCCTCTGCCAGTTTTCTGGCGAATTCCTGGTCAAGCTCTTGTTCCTGATTAGGAGGTCTGCAGTAGACTCCTAGCATTGTATCCCCTGAGCCATGAACCCCACGTATTTTAACCCAGAGGTCTCCGATTGTCCTCCCTGGGTGCCAACGTCAGCTTGTAGGGATGTGTAGCTTTCCTTGACATCGGGAGCTACGCCCCCACCCCTTTTTTCCGCATGATCTCTCCTGCACAGGGTATAGCCATCTATACCTGTGGCCCAGTCAAAGGCGGTGTCCCACTAGGTCTCTGTTATTCCTATGAGATCATAGTCATTCTTGTTTAGCAGGAGGACCAGTTTCTCCTGTTTGTTCCCCAAGCTCCTAGCATTGGTGTACAGGCAGGTAAGTGCCCCATGGAAAATCCTAGGCTTCCTTGCACTCCCAGGAGGACACTGTTTCAAGGTTGGGGTAGGAGTGGATTCCCTTGAGTGCCTTAACCTGCTGGTTTTGCAGAAGTTGTTCAGTGGGCTTGCTTTGGTGGTTGTTCAGCCATTCTCCTGCAGGCTTAAAGTCCAGTCGAGCAGGTCAGCCATTCTGGTTGAGAAGAGCTTCCTTCCCAGTGAAGTGAGGTGGAGGCTGTCTCTTCCCAGCAGACCACTGCCTCTCTCACCAAAGAGTGGACTGTGATGGTGGAAGCCAAAGCCTTCATGATGACACCAGCGCCACAGTTTTTGGTTGACTACCTCAATCCTCCTCTCCCTGCTTAGCCCATGACCTGAAACTGGGAGGATTGAGGAAAAGATCACCTGTACCCCTAACCCCCTCCGCCCCACTCCCAACCCCCTTTAGCCACTCATGACACAGCCAGGATTGCTCTGAGCCGTGTCATTCATGCCCACATGGATAAGGAGCATAGGGTAGTGGGAGAGATCTATGAGGCTCCAAATCACATTAAACTGATATATTACACACACACACACAGAGCAAATGTAGAAATATTGTAAGGAAGTATGTCAATCTTAACATTTTAAGACAAGTCAGGGATGAAAAATGATGTCACAAGCAAAGAAATCACAGAACTTCCACAAAAAATTCCACAAAATGTGGCTTGAATTAAACTGCAGAAAAAATGTGTGATTGTAGCGGAGGAGAGAGACTGATTACTGAAGAAGGAGTAGAAAAAGAGGAGAAGATCTCTGAAATGCTAAAAAGATTTATAATTGATGGAACAAGGATCATTAGAGTTAGAAGTTTTCATGTAGAGTACTGTTTCAGTGTGCCATTTGACTTCCTAAATGACAGATACCTTACAAGACATCTCTGAAGTTGCAATAAATTAAGTTAATGAGCAAGGCATTGGGAGGACATTTGACCTTAGTATAGATGCTTTATTGGATGGTGAACACATAATATAGAAGCATCTTGCTAAGTTGTCCAAAAGATAGTAAATGACCTGGAAGGGACCCTCAAAATAAGAAGAAGAAAATAATAAAAGATACACAAGGAGGGAAATATGATGACCTTTAAAAAGTCACAACATCCATTGGTCTTCTATGGGTATTCTGAAGAAATAAAGAATGCTGAAGATCAGTCTAAGGAGACTTCTGGATTCAAATTATTCCAAAGAGGTCAGACCATAAATTTGCTTTAGAGAACATTGCTGAATTCAAACCAGTTTTAACTGGACTGGTTATGTTGGTCGGTGCTTCTAGATAAAGATTTTGGGGAAAAACAGACCCCACTGAAGTCAATGGCAACACTCCCATAGACTTTTCAAGGGCCAGGATTTTATCCCAGGTGTCCTGCAGTTACTATATCTATCACCTACAGACGTGTTCACCATTTCTTAAGATCAAGGGTCTACTGAACTAGGCAGCTGATCACAATAATCAGAGTTAACCTGGTTAAAAACAAAAAGAGCATTTAGCGAATTTCATTGCAAGTATTTCTCCTGCCTTTTATCAAAATATCAACATTTTTTGAAATGTGAAAAATCTTAACAAACTTCACAGCTAATTGAAAAAAGGAGGACACGTTTGCAGAATATTCAAAGATGTTCTTGTCTATTTTGCCCATTAAAAATGGGGGATTGCATTAACTCTTCAAGCTTTAGGGACATCAGAATACACTTTAATTACACCAGAGATGACTGCAAGCTCATGTAACATCATAGTGGGTGTGTCTACATGGGCGCCTGACTGTGCAGTAACCGCCATTACTGTGCAGTCCCAGCAGCCCATGAGTCGTTTCCTACCCTACTGCGCAGTAGCTCTTTGCTACTGTGCAGTACTCTGCAGTAGTGTCAGTGTCACAGTTCGTGCCCTGCTCAACACTATGTCACTGTAGCAATGAGCTACGTTGCCGTAGCTTGTTGCTACAGCGACGTAGCATCTTGTGTAGATGCGTCCATTGTGCGGTCTCCTACTGGTCATAGCTCCTTGAGTCAAATCCTGCACACTTTAGACTGTGCTTAATCTGGGAACCTTTGCATTGGTGAAGCTGTGCCAGCAAGGTTAGAATAGAGCCAGCTTCTTATGCAGACGTGAAGTGACCACAGCAGACAGCAGAGAGCCTGATTAGCTGTTTTTCCTTAGTAGGTGGGCGTATGGGGGGAAAAATTCACCAATCAGAGATGTGTTTCCCTTCAGACAACACCTCAGTGACTTGGCTTCCTGTTATTCCCCAGGTCTGCACCCTGCTGTGACCCAGCACACTATAAACACTGGCTTTGTTCTCACCAACATGCCGGGAACTTCCAGACTTAAATTCATGACTTCTGTCACTTGAACTAATGAGCCAGGCCCTTTAACTGGGAACTGTAACAGACTCAGGTCCTCTGGAGACTGGGCACTGAGAGAGACACATAACACACGCTAGGACCACTGGGCTATAGTATACAGCAGTATAAATGATGACAAATTTATGTTGGATTTAATCTCCTAGACTGCTATGAGTCACCTTTTACTACATAGGTTAGTGTAGCTACAATGGTACAAAAACCCTGCATGACGACAAGAACGGAGCGAGGCAAAACTCTGATGCTAGTAAGTAGTTTTGCCTAAGGCAGAAATATTTAGCTAAAAAATCTGGCCCTCCCTGGAGCATCTGCCATAATGGAGACTTGCAGGTCAAGTAGATTTAAAAAAAATAATTTGAAAAACCTAAGAAATAAAGGGAGTGGCCAACTGCTTATGGCCTGATGTAGTATACAGTTTGGGTTGCTTTCTGGATTTCAGAAAGCATGGAAAGCCGCAGATTCAGGCATCTGTAGCACAACATCTTATCTGGAGGAAACACCAGCCTTGTTCTCATGACCCAGGACACAGGTTTTTTAGCAGGAAACTGTAGGAAAAGTTTAGGAGGAGGATAATTCATATCGATGTGCTTCACAGCTGTTTATATCAATGAGCTTCAGAACTGTCCATCTGTTCCAGGATCTTCCCTTGTTGAGGCTCAAAAGCCTGCAGGAGTTGCTACTGCTTGTAGCTAAATGTCTTGATATATGAGCCAATTCCAGCCAGTTCTTGTCTCAGGGTTAGAGGAATTTTGAGTGAAAAAGCACAGTCCTTTCCATGGGAATCACCTGTGTCCCAACACTTTTGCTCTTAAAGGCATGTCCAGATGAGCCTGGACATTTGGTTCCCCAGGGACAACCACCAGTGGCACACCTTGCACCGCAGTTACTTGTCCCTGGGGAATGCCTGTGCCATTCGTACTTTGGTGTGTGGCAAGTTGCCCCAGGTGGGGTAGGGGAGGCTGGGGTCAGGACGGGGCTGGCCCCAACAGCCTTACCTGGGGTCCTGGGGGCTTCCCGGGGCTGCAGCTGTGGCGATTCTGCCGCGTGGAGCCCGGCCGGCATCCGCAGCAAAGCTCCAGGCAGTCCGGCTCCGCTTTTCAGTGGCATGCACCTCCCAAGAGTCCGCTGGGCCAGTTTTTTTTCTGCAGGTTTTTTTCACTCCTGGATCAAAAAAACCAAACCCTGCAGGGTCAAAATGGGGTTAAAAAGGATGTGGAAAAAAAACCTGGTGCAGCACATGTTTGGGCAGTGCATGCTTGCAGCGCGGTATGTGGTGCCGCAGTCGTGTTTGTAGTGCCACGTACTGCACGACCGCACTCATCTGGACGCACCTTAGGAGTCTGTTGTCAACCTCTCACTGGCCTTATAGAGAATACACAAAGCTGTTCAGTTCTTGGGGAGGTAGGATAGAAAAGAGGTCATTCGGCAGGATTTTCAGTCCTCTGTGACTTTTTTCCTCCCACACAGACCTTCCCAGAGCAATCATTAGTCAGGGGAAACAGTGTCAAGTCTAGCAAGCCATTTACCTTATTGTTCCTGACAAACTTTTTAGCATCTGCCACACAGCAAGAGAACCCACAGCAAATACCCAGCACACCGCAGGATATCAATCCTTGTGAGGCCAGGTGCTATATGACAGGGGTCTGGGATGGCAGATCATTCACAGAGTTATTCCATAGCTGCTCCTGAAAACAGGCACCAATGACCAGGACTCCTAAGCCTGCTGCTTCTGGAGTTGTGAAGACACAACTGGTGCCCAATGAAGGCGACCTGGTGCAGGGTGAGGTCCTCATTGTGCTCCAGTGCTGTCAGTCAGTGCTGGCAATAGTCACATCCAGTGTTGAGTACACTGTTTGAACTATGTCATTTATGTGACCATTCATGGGAAACATCTGGCACAGCATCTTACTGACATGTCTCCAGCTACAGAAAACTGAGAAATCATGTCAAAGCAGCCACCTAAAATAAGAAAATACATTTTTATTAATCTCAGGCCTGATTTGCCTCTCACTGTAAATTACACATCATTTTAGGGAAGTCGGTGTAGACACACAAACGTAAAACTGGTGTAAGCTGGGGAGTGGCAAAGGGTGACAGCGCTACCCCATGGGTAGAGCAGTGAACCCAGGCTTGGGCAATCTGGTTTCAGTACACGCTTTGCCATTGGCTTGCTGAGTCACCTCGAGCCGATTACGTAACCTCCCAGTGCTCCAACTTTCCCATCTGTAAGAGCTAGACAATTGTCCCCATCCCCTTTGTAAAATGTTGGTGAACAATTTTGGGGAGGAGCTAGCTGTAAGTATGAGCAATATCTGAATCCACCAATGACTTCTTGTGCGACCTTTGATAAGATTAATTGATACAAGGGAAAAAAGGGTAAAAGAAAAACTGTATGAGCTGCAGAGTTAAGGACAAGTAAGAAATGCTGGTGTTGGCCCGTTGCTAGAGGGATATGCTGGAACCATCTATAATAGTGCAAAAAGGCAGAAGTGTCTTTTGTTCTCAATTTGGGAGACAGCCAGATTTTCTGTTCACATAATAGGATGAAGAAAAATCTTAAGCAGCATCTACTACAGTCTGGCATTTTGGAACCAATAGGTTTATATAACTTACATCCAAGATCTGTTAAAGAGCCAGACAAAAGTTTTTCTAGACTATTAATGCTGCTTTTTAATAACTGCAGGAACACTGCTGAGAAAGCCAACATTTAAAACAGGTAAATGGGATGGCAGGTGTAATAATGGACCAGGGCTGTCTGACTTTGGCAAGGCTGAAGGCCACATGCAGCCCACACCCTGTGTGGACAATATACAGTTGGGGCAGGCCCCTGGAATCAACAGTCCTCCCATATCTTTGCAGGGTGCATTAGTGAACCCTTGCCCATGGGCTGCACTGGCATTACACAGCTCCCAAGGTGCATGGACTGCACTGGAAGTGCATGGTCTCCTGCCCCCCATACTGCACTAGTAGCACATGGGTCCCTAGTGGTGCAGCCCCCCTCTGGGAGCTGCCCTTTTGTGTGCAGCCCCCCCCCCCGGCCTTTCCCTGCTGTGTGGCCAGGGGAGAGGCAGCTATAGTACCTTCGTGTTAACTGCTTGCAGGCTGTATGTGGCCCACAAACCACCAGTTAGACATGGACAGCCTTGTTACAGACCAGTCTGGTATCAGTCCTGGGCAGTAATGACAGAACAGCTGATACAGGACATCATTAATAAAGAGTTAAAAGAGAGTCATATGATTAATACCAATCAACATGGGTTTACAGGGAATAGCTCTTATCAAACTGCCTTGATTTTTTTTATAAGATTGCAGTTTGGGTTGGTAAAGGTAATAGTGTTCAGATAATACACTAACAGTTCTGTAAGGCACTGCACAATATTTTGGTTCAGAAACTGGAATGATACAAACTCAAATGGCACACATTAAATGGATTACAAGCTGACTGACTGAAAGGTGCCAAAATGAAGAATCATCACTGAGTGGGTGTGTTTCTAATAGGGTCCTCAGGAAGTGATTCTTGGCTCTATGCCATTTCCCATTTTTATCAAATACATGGAAAAAATATAAACCATTTGTGATGCAGTGTGGAGACGACATAAAAATTGGGGCAGCAGTAAAGAATAAGGAAAGACAGGCTATACATATATGAGGATCTTGTTCACTTGGTAAGATGGGCATAAGCAACAAATATTTATTTGAATATAGTAGGAAAAGGGAATGGAATATTTTACCAAAGTTATCCTCCAGTTCAAACAAGAATTAATTCAGAGAAATCGTATGGTCTGTGTTATACAGCAGATCAGACTAGTTGATTGTAATTGGACCTTTTCTAAATACACAGTCTACAAAAACCTCTCTAGGCCTCTGTTTCCCCTGATGTCCTGTCTGCCTTCTCTATTTTATGCTGTTGAGGATTGGAACTATCTTTTAAAATATGTTTTTGCGGTGCCTAGCACAATAGACACATCATCTCAGTTGTGGCTTCTCTATGCTACGATCAAGTCAAATGTTCATCTGTGGACACCCACAGGAATTCTTCTTTCGCATGGCATCAAATATTAACTTCCAAATCTATGAGCCACTGTCCGGTAGACTAGCTAAATCACACCGATCTCCATAGCCAGTAACACTCAGGGGAGCAATGTGGCCAGCGTCATACCTCTGATTCCCCAGCTTGGCTGACAAGGGACCTGTTTATAACTGGGGGCAGCCTTTGGCATTAGTCCAGACCAGGGCACCTCTAGACCCATAGCAATTCACCTTAATCACTCTGCTACCACATGCCTTATGCTGCCATAATACAAACACTATTACTTTCTGTGGGAGATACAGGCTGCTTAAGCTGAAACTCTGTTGACAATAAAAGGAAATTTTGGGCCAGTTAAAGGGAGGGGAAAGGGGTGTGTTAGGAAATTGGAGAAGTTACAATAGCCTGCCAGGTACTATTCACACAGATTCTAGTGTCATAATCTGATCATCTTGCTGCAACTGCTCTCCACATCAGCTCTTGAAATACTAAGTACACTCTTGGCAGTAAGGGAGGAAAAAGTCCCTGCCTGTCATACTGAATGATCTAAATGTTACAGAAATGACAAAAAGAATGTTTTCTGAAATAATTAGGTCAATTAAAATGTAACAAGGATAGTGGTCTAGACAGCATTTAAATTAGAAATGAACTGTATCCATTTCACTTGCCTACTTAATCATCCAATTCATCTATGTGAATTCCTGGCAAATTAGAAAATCTGCAAAAATGAACCCTCCATGAAGGTGGTGACTAAACTGTATTAAATTATGGGCCAATGCCAATGCCATTTTGCCTTAAGTATAAAGGGAACTGAGCCATATTGTTCAAGGGTATAAATTACTTTGAAGTCAATGGAGTTACACTGATGTCTGTCATCTAAGTCAATGCTATGGTTCAGAAGAAAAATGGTGATTTTTAAATATTCAAGGCCCAATCCCATAACCCATAAAATAAACAGTTAGTCAATGGACTACAAGCAAGAGAAAAGGATGTGGTCCCCCATGGGGCCTATACTCTCCACAGGTAACAGCCTTGTAATTGGTATAGCATTTGTGCATCTAAGGGCACATCTATACTGTTGAGGCACTGTGTTATGGCAGGGAAGCTCCCAAACACCCTACCTACCCGATCCCACCCATATATTCTTAACCCCAAAATGCACTGGTGAAATTGGGGCTGGATCCGATGAACTTCCGAGGTCCCTTCAGCCTTACAATCTATGAATCTATGAAAAGCTGCTCTACGGTCATTCCCAGTGGCTTCTCCCAAATACACCGGAGACCAAGAATCCCTGCCAGGACACATGGCTGTCTCAGTGTAAACATACCCTAAAAGAATCCTATAATCAAAGAAAATTAGAGTTGGAAAGGACCTCAGGAGGTCATCTAGTCCAACCCCCTGCTCAAGGCAGGACCCAGTGAAGGCTTTAAGTATATTATCCCAGCCAAGGCTTTATCTATCCAGGTCTTAAAAACCTCTAAGGATGGAGCTTCCACGGTCTCTCTGGGTGGTCTGTTCCAGTGCTTTATTACCGTCCTCATAAGAATTGTTTTCCTAATATCTAACCTAAACTCCCCCCACTGCAACTTGAGACCATTGCTCCCTGTTCTGTCATCTGCCACCGCTGAGAACAGTCCGGCTCCAGCCTCTTTGGAATGACCCTTTAGGTAGCTTCATAGTTTCACAGTTGAAGGCTGCTATTAAATCCCACCTCATTTTTTATTTCTCCAGACTAAATAAATCAATTTCCCTCAGCCGCTCCTAAAAGTCATGTGCCCCAGCCCCTGAACTATTTTCATTGCCTTCTTCCAGACTCAAGATGGTTGGAGGAAGACGGTAACTTGACTATGATATTCTCTCACCTAATACCTGCATCCAGATTCCTTAGGAAAATAGCACTGCTGCTTGGGCCTTTTCTGCCTGATGCCCTTGGGACTAATTATCACATGGGGAATAATCTGGCCCCCCTGCCCCGTCTCCCACACTCACATACACGCTCCTACTATGGAGCCTGTGTTAGGCCTAACCACCACTTAACACCCTCCGTACCTCTGTGCAGGAGTGAAATTCATCTAACAACAACATCAATTTATATGCATCATAGTGGTCTGTTTCTCTTTTTTAACTACCATCATGTTAGAGGACATCCCAACCTTAGGTTTAGCACTTTTTCTGTAATGGTTCAGATGGGAGTTCACTGCTTTCTTTTCCAGAACTCCCTGTAGTTACCATGCAACCAAAGTCAGGCTCTTAAAATACCTACTAATGAAATCATTGAGAAAGGAGAGAGGAGGAAGTTGGGTGGGAAATGACATACTTGGGAGAAAGAATGGGTGACAGAAAAAAATCGATGTTCTGAGGAAGTATACTGTAATGTTGTGAAACCTGTATATTTTTCCTCTATCAAGCTCATTTTCCTTTTGGATCAGCAAACTTAGGAACTCTCTACTGAGTGCTCAGTAATGGATTGAATAGTCAATAGTTTGACTACAGCAAATAAAACAATATCCCTTTGTCATAGAGAGCAACTTTGCTTTAGCCTCCACTAAAAGAAGCTGTAAGACTATCTGGAGAAACCAGCTCCAAAGCCCAAGAACCATTACAAGATAAGGTGAATTCAATTATATTTGTGCATGTGAGACACAGCACTGTACAAAGTGACATGCTGAAGTGTTTTTAAAGAATGAGGGATATTCTGACTGGGTTCCTGGCTAATAGAAAATGGCCCTGGCTTTGAAGGTTTTAGAAACTTTGTGGATGGTATTGAGACAAGCAGAGAAGAACTGAACGTTGACAAGATTTTGAGACTAAGGTAAGGAGAACGCGTGGATTGGGTGTTTGCTTGGGGCTGAAACCCGACATCTGTACTTGGGGTGGTGAACTGGTCTGGCTAAAATTAAATCAGGTTTGACTCTTTCTAAGTCTTCTAACCTGAAGCAACCCAAACTATTTTCTTAAGATCAGAGATTGCATTGTTTCATGCAAACGCAATGGTTAGGAATTTTTTTATGGTCCTTGGATATCTGAGCAGGGGAAAGAAGATTATAGAACCATTACCTGGTACTTGTGCAAACACTTCTGCTGTTCCCTTCCTGCTTCTTCAGTCCAGTAAGGAGTTGCTGCCACACGGAAGGCTCTTTCTGGATACAGTTTTATTCTTCAACAAAATATCGGCAAAACCCGAAACAGGCCTTCTGACCACCTTAAGGTTCCCAGAAGTCCTTTCCTCTTATCCACTTTGGACAAGATCTATTACAGTAAGCCCAGCTCTTTTCCTCAGCCAAACTACTTGCTGGCCTGCTAATCACACATTCCCTTTTCAGCTGAGTTTGAAAACTGTATGGGGCTGGCTAGTCCCACTGTCCCTGGACCTCAGACTTTCTTAGTCACAACATAAAGAAGAGTTAGGAGACTGTTTAACGGAAAGAGTCCCCTTGACTCCCCTTGCTGTCAGTTTATCTGGACAGCAATCTGAATACATCCCATACCCATTGAATCAGCCAGACTTAAAGTGAAAATGAAATGAATTGAAAAATTCCTTTCTTGGTGGCTGGCTGGCTGAGGAGCTGAGTCACTTGGCAGTGCAGAAGGTCATTTAAGAGGCTTGTTGCAACAGAAGCTTAAATCTATTTTAGACCAGTCACGTGCCTTTTCTTTTGATTGTTTCTCCCCTGATTTGCCTGATTTGTTTTTCTTCGTGTCTTTATATAAATGGTCATATTTCAGTGTTTAGCTCTGAAGTGTAACTGGCCTGCTTTTTATTAGCCAACTTGAACATGTGTCTAGAGCACTGACTCTCACCCACGGCTGGTGCATTGTTAACAAGTATTATTTTTCCTAACGAAAGTTTATTGCCATTACAGTGAACTAGTGCGCTCCATCCCGAAGGAATGAGAACATTGTAGTGACGTGACAGACGGTAGACACAGGAGTCACCTTATTTGCGTCCACCGCTGCTTACCTCCATTAAGTAAGTTCTATGTCAAGTTTCAGACTGGAGCAAAATCTTTATGTCCAGATTAATAACACTCCCAACCAACTGCAAGAGTGGCTAGTGGAAGCTGGTAGATGGCATACACAATAGTACTGCACAGCAATGCTACTGTGCTGGAATATATAGTTCAGCCATCTACTCAGAAAAGATATATTCCTAAAAACAGTGCTTACAAACAAAATGCAGTGTATAACATGATGAATATAACAATGTGGAGCATAGAGAAACCTTGGGCTACCTTAAAAACAGATTTAATTCATATCTGAAAATAATTTAATCTTCAGTTTTCCTCCACACCACTTACTAGGTCCAAACAGTTTATAAGAGCTATTGACAGGCAGAAATTATCAGGGAGTTATGGCTTTTCAAGATCTGACTTTCTCAGCAGTTGCAAGTACAAGAGCAGAATGCTGATTAGCCCTCTGATGACATGTGAATGAAAAAAGAACCCCAGGAATATCATAACTTAGTTATATATAAAATAAAATATTATTTGGTAAACATTGAGCAAATGGTGATTTGTGGAGCCTGAACCACAGACAAAATGCCAGACTGAATATTATTAAAGCAGTGCTCCATTACCATTTACTATTTGGTAAGATGTGTATGAGCATTTTATATGATCACTAGCTATAAACAGAAATGTGCTATGTGTGGGTCAATACGGTGACTCAGCGATCAAAGTTACTTAGTCTCACTGCAGTCAGAAGACTGCAGTTTGATTTCCAGAACCATGTTTCGTCTTTCCAGAGAGAAGAGGAGATGAGTCAGGGAATTAGAACAACCTTGCATTACTTAGCTAGTGCTTGTGGCTTGATCAATGGCACTAGCAGAGCTCTGCTGTAGGGAACCCCTGCAACAGTGTCGCAGTCTGCTCACTATCATAGAGTGCTGTGGAGGATACCAGTGCTCTGTCGCATGGGGGAAGAAAAGAAATATGGGCATGAAATAATATTGCAATTTCCTCTCAAATGGTAGATGGTAAATAATATTTACCCATTTCTGTGCAAGCACTCTGTATCCCAGCTGTTATGCAGGCAGACACGAAACTTTAAAATAAGAAAACCCCAAAATACCGTTGTTTTCAAGCTACAGCCAGTCACTGGCAAACTGGAATGCATGCAAAAAACACAACGCTCATAGAACAGAAGCATATCCTGGCCAGTCAGCCAAGACATCAGACAGGTAATTAAAAACACCAGAATAAAAGGAACTAGGACTTGTTTATTACTCAAAATAACATTAGTGATCTTAATAGTGTCAGTTTTAGTTGAAGTGATTTATTATAATAATTGTGATTTGTACGCATTGTACGGCATACCCAGAGCAATAAACAATTGCTACTCTATCTAGCATTAGGCAAGTATTCTAACATGAAAATAACACAACATTTAAAGCAGGAAATTACTTGCAGAAAACAACTGGAGGTAACGGGTAGATGGTTTTCATAATTTGAAATGTGAATAAAAAATCTTTGCTGAATAACAGCTATTTCTGAAGTAAAAAGAATAACATTATGTAAGAAACTGTCTAGTTGAAGGCATGTCATAAAAAAAGCTCCAATGACATACATAAAGGGGGAAAGTTATTTGCAAATTATAATGATAGCTTTCTACATCTGTTCTTGTAAAGAAAAAGAGCTGTGTGGCTGGTAATGTTTTATGCCAGGCTTTAAACCATCCATATTGTATTAAATTTAAAAAATCATATCACTCTTTTTATGTGATTTTATAGGCTTCCCCCCCCCACACACACACACTTTTCTATAGCCACTGCTCTGCTTCAGGTTAGACTGTGATTTTCATCACGTTTTATGATAATTTGGATCCACTGCACTGAATCTTTCCAGGCTTAGTGTCATCCCAGAGGTGACTTTATGAGGACAAATCTGAGGACAATCCTTTCAGCTGGTTTTCAATTACTGAACGTTATCGCTAATTTGTCACGTGTATTACAGTTTTGCCTAGAGATCCCAACCAAGATCGAGCTCCATTGTGCCAGGTGTTGTCCTGACTCATGATAGGCCCCAGAGAGCTTACAGTCTAAACAGGTGAGGCAGAGAAAGGCTGGTGGAAAAAAAAATCTATTATCTTTCTCACAAAGGAGAACTCAAGATGAAGGAATTAAGGGACTTGGCCAAGGTTACGCAAGGACTTTGTGGGAGAGCTGGATTTGAAGCCACATCTCTTAAGTCAAATTCCATGAAGTAGCCACAAATCTGATTGATACAATGCTAGCATCCAGGAGCTGGCAATAGATTTAGGTCCCATGACATCAGGCACTGTGTAAAGATCCACTTGGATGCCCCTAAATGGAGATGGGACTAGGACTGCATGCTGGTCTAAGGGTCCACTCATGTGGAACTGAATCCCTAAATAGGGAAAAATGCATCAGGTGAATTTATAGGGAACAGAAAGGTGACACTGGTTAATAGGACTGCATACATATGGAGCATATGCAGTGTGGAGGCTTTGTAGTCCATTTGTTCTATTTTTAGATAAGGTAAGTGAACAAGAGATATTAATAACCTTTCAATGGGAGGTGGGTGCTTAAGTACCTTTAAGGATTTGAATCCTAATGTTTTAATGAATCAAGGTCTCATTTGTGCTTTGCAAGGCTGCAAGCAAACTGTGGTGGAACAGCTAAGGAAAAGGCAGAGGTGAGGATATCAGCAGGCAAGAGCCAGAGCACTCAGCAGTCTAGAGAGCACAAAGTGCAGGGACTCAGAGATGTGGGTCCTAAGACCACAGCACCAGGAAGGAAGAGAAGAGTGATGGTGACTGGAAAATCCCTTCTCAGGGAGATGAAAGAATCAATTTGTTGTCTGAATTTGGGGCCACAGGAGGTGTGCTGTCTGCCTGGACCCCACATTCAAGATGTTAGAGGAAGACTGCAATAAGCTTACCTATCCCTCAGACCACTACCCTTTACCGCTTGCCCATGTAGGCACCAGCAATACTGCCATGAATGACAACAAGCAGATGAAAGGTGAGTATGAGTCTCTTGGCAGTAAGATTAAGGAGCCTGGAGCACATGTAGTGTTCTTATCAATTCTCCCTGTAGAAGGTAAATGTCTGGACAGGGACCATTCATTGTATTGTAGAAGGTAGGGGTGCACCGATAGAGATTTTGGGGGGCCAATACCGATAGCCGCTTTTTAAGGAGGCATATCGGCCAGTATCATCTAATTTATGATACAGTTGCATCCAGCTGATAAGTCTGTTGTGGGGGAAGGGGTGTGGGGAGGGAAGGGGTGTGGGGGGGAGATCAATGCCCCTATGGTGAGGAAGAGAGTGGAGCTGGGGCTGGAGCTGGGACTGGGGCAGGCACTGCCCAGCTGGGGCAGGGTGGTGTTGGGTGTGGGACGGAGCCACGGCTCATCCAGGAGATACAGGGGGGTGGCAGGTCCCACCACTGTGTGCACTCCAGGAGGGCATGGTGCGGGGTGCCTGTGCCTCAGATCTGTGCAGGGTGCGGGCAGGGCGGGCTGCAGCTGTGGGCTGAGAGGGGGGCTATGGGGGGACTACAGTGAATTTTGAGGTAGCTGCAGCCCCACACTGTAGCTACCCTCGCAGTGCTGCCACCACCTGCCACAAGTGCAACCTGGGTCAACCCCCACCACCCCGGCAGGGCAGCTCCTGCCCCAGTTCCAGTCCCAGCCCCACTCCCTCCCTCACCACAGGGGCCTTGATCTGCCCACCCATACCCCTTCCTTCCCCCTCCTCTTCCACCACAACAGACTTACCAACTGCATGCATCTATCCAAGCTGCTAGGCTGTGCTTGTCACCATTTATATGCTGTACTGCGGTTGTGCACATGCATGAGCATTTATCGGTCAAATTATTGGCCACATCAGGCCAATTTCTGATACAGTTAATTTTCTTTATATTGGTGCCAATCTGATATTGGACTGATGTATCAATGCACCTCTAGTGGAAGGAAATGTGTGGCTGAGATGGTGGGGCTGATGTGAAAGCTTTGGATTCTTTGACAATAAGCAGATATTCTGGGAAGGAGAAATGCCATAAAGATATGGAAACCATCTAACCAGAACTGGAAAGAGCATTTTTGGGTATTGTGTGGTCAACCCAGTAAGGAGGGTTTAAACCTAAGTTCCACAAGAAGTGGTGAGCAAAACCCTCCAGCAACAGAGCAAACAATCCAGAGGGGAAAAGACCAAACAAAGTTCACTCTGGAAGAGAGTCAGAGACCCACAGGACAGAAATGAGTAATGCAGTAGGGAAACAAGTCGTTGGAATGCAAAATACGTCCAGTATATGTATACAAATGCAAGAAGTATGAAGAACATCCCCATATGTTGGGGATGGTTCTGCTTTGAGAAGGGGTTTGGACTAGATGATCTCCTGAGATCCCTTCTAAACCTAATCTTCTGTGATTCTATGAAAAAATATAGCTGGAAGTCACAGCCATAAAAGTAACTATGGACTAATTGATATCACAGAGATCTGGTCGGACAGATCTTAATGTTGAAATGTCAACAGTGAGGGCTACACTCTGTTTTGGAAAGGCAGGGTTGGGAGAACAAGTGGTAGTATCACCGCGTGTGTTAAAAAGACATACACTTGTTCCCCAGTTCAGGAGGAAGAAGGGAGCACTTAGAATGTATTTGGGTGAAGACACAGAACTGATATAGTAGTGGGGATTTATTATAGTCAAGTCAGGAAGAAGAATGCCAGGATGAGGAATTCTTCAGGAGATGTCAAAATTAACCAAGAGTTATGAGAATAGTACTGATGGGAGACTTCTCTTTTCTGAACAGCTGCTGGAAGAAGAGTACAGCCAAACACAAAATGTGAAGAAAGTTCCAAACTTGTGTGTAGGACAACTTCCTGTTTCAGAATGCTGAGGCTACAACTTGGGGATCATTTATCTTGGATCTTTTTCTGACCAATAGGGAAGAACTGGTGGAGGATATGAAGTGATGGGAAACTTGGGTGGAAGCAGTCATGAAATGATAGAATTTATGATCCTGAGACAGGGAAAGCATAAGGTCAGGTGTGGTGTCATGGACAGACAGGCTAAAGAATACAGGCACCCAGGGGAGCTGGAAATTTCTAAAGAGCGCACTATTGGAAACCCAACAAGAAACTTCCCCAACACAATAGAAGAAGAAGAAAAATGACAAGAGACCAATGTGACTGCACAAGGAACTTCTAGGATGCCTCAAATGTAAAAGGAAAGCATAAAGGCAGTGGAAAGATGAGCAAGTCAACAAGGAAGCATACCAGGAAATAGCAAAAACTTGGAGAGACATAATCAGGAAGGCAAAGGCAAAAACTGAGCTGCACCTGGCAAGGGAAGTTAAAGACAATCAGAAGAGGTTCTATGAGTATGTTGGCTAGAAAAGAAAGGTGTAGTTAGTAGGGCTGTGCGAAATTTCTCCAAGTGTTTCATTTTAATGCTGTTTCAACTCATTTCAAGCTCAAAACAGTGAAACTGAAGCACAATGAAAGGCTTCAAAACAGCCTTGAAATAAAAAGAGGGCAACTGAAATGTTTCAAAAGTTTCTAAATGTTTCGCATTTCAAAGCTGGGCTTGCTTGCAGGGAAACAGAAACTAAGGAGAAGGACGGAGAAGAGCAGGGAAGGACTGCTCTGATATTGATTGTATAGCTAGCCAGTGACTTTGATCTTTCCCTGAGGTCCCTTCCTCAGTGCTTTGGGGGAGGGATGGAAAAACAGTTGCCCCTTAACACACCCGCTCACACACACACACACACACACACACACACACACACACACACACACGTCACAAGTTTTACTTATCAGCAGCTTGAGGTGCAATTTCCCAGACCCCTACAGCTATCTCCTTGAAACTTGGCAGGCTTCATGGCCTCAGCAGGGGCTACCATCCCTGCAGTGTTCACTCCATTGCACCCTATCAGAGCAGGGGGTCATACTCGATGACCTACTGAGGTCCCTTCTGACCCTAACATCTATGAATCTATGAATTAACACACACACACAGAGTCACACATCACAAGTTTTGCTCTGAAAAGTTTGAGGTGCTGGGGTTTCCCAGAAACCCCAGCACCTATCTCGATGTCAACCTGAGAGGGTATGTGCAGCAGAGTCCCCCAGGGCTCGGTCCTGGGGCCAGTGCTGTTTAACATCTTCATTAGCGACCTGGACGAGGGTGTGGAGAGCACCCCGTTCAAGTTTGCTGATGACACCAAGCTATGGGGTAAAGTGAATACACCGGCAGGCAGGGACTGCATCCAGGCAGACCTGGATAGGTTGGAGAAGTGGGCGGATCTGAACAGGATGCGGTTCAACAAGGACAAGTGCAGGGTGCTGCACCTGGGGAGAGGGAACCAGCATTATGGTTATAGGTTAGGGGCTGACCCTTTCAGCAGCACAGAGGCAGAGAGGGATTTTGGAGTCAGGATTGACTCCAGGATGAATATGAGTTGCCAATGAGATGAAGCAATAGGCAGAGCCAACCGCACCCTGTCATGCAACAACAGGGGCATCACTAACAGGTCCCGAGAGGTCTTGCTCCCCCTCTATGCGGCGCTGGTCAGGCTGCAGCTGGAGTCCTGTGTCTAGTTCTGGGCACCGCACTTCAAGAGGGATGTGGGGAACCTGGAGAGAGTCCAGAGGAGGGCCACTCATATGGTTGAAGGCCTCCGTGGCCAGCCCTATGAGGAGAGGCTGGGGGACCTGAATTTCTTCAAGAGGAGACTGAGGGGGGATCTTGTGGCTGCCTACAACTTTATCAGGGGCCACCAGCAGGGACTTGGGGAAAGTCTGTTCACCAGGGCCCCCTTTGGAGTCACCAGGAACAATGGTCACAAGCTGAGGGAGGATAGGTTTAGGTTAGATATCAGGAAGTACTACTTCACGGTAAGGGTGGCCGGAGCCTGGAATAGGCTTCCCAGAGAGGTGGTGCTCTCACCTTCCCTGGAGATCTTCAAGAAGAGACTGGATAGGCACCTGGCTGGGGTCTTCTGACCCCTGCCACCCCCAGTGCTCCTTCCTGCCCATGGCAGGGGGTCGGACTAGATGATCTGTCTAGGTCCCTTCCGACTCAGTGATTCTATGATTCTATGATCTCCTTGAAACTTGGCAGGCTTCATGCCCTCAGAAGGGGCTACCATCCCTGCTGTTTTCATCCAAACCTGCCTGTGATGACTTTAGTGGGCATGACGGGTACTGTCCTGCTCACTCTTTCTCGGGCCCCTCACCCCTAAATTCTTCTGCCACGACTTGATGTTATTGGGTGAAAGGAGGGTGTGCCTGCTGGGCTTTGTTCACTCCCAAGGGTAGAGCCTTCCTGTTGTCGCCCAGCCCCAGGACCTTTGAGGGCAATGCAGTTGTTCTTTTGCTGCATCATCGCCCCCACTTTCGCCTGCTACATCTCGGTGTACCGTCAATGTGGGGGGTCGCCTAGCGGGTCCCTCGCTGCCAGGGTCTGACCCAGCAGATGTACATGGGGCTCCACCACCCCTGCACCCCAGCCTTACGCCACCTTCTTGAGCTGACCCTGTGGAGTCACATGGCCCGTCTTGCCCGTCCACCTTCTTCCCTTGTCCCTATCCCTTATACCTAATGGGTCGAGCCCCTCTGGGTATAGAGTTGGCTCCCGACCCCTATCCCTCAGAGTCTAACTCAAATAGATCCTGGTGCCTGTGTTCCCGGAGGCGACCCCGCCCCGATCACGATCCTCCTTCGGGATCCTCGTCACCCTTCCGAGCCGGGCGTTCACCTGGTTCTGGCGCGCCCTCTGCGATGGCTCCTCCTTGCCGCCGTCCCGTTCAGGTGCCTCTCGTCCGCCGCCAGCTCCTGGGGGCTGCCGCTGGCTCCCTCCCCCTGGCTCCCCTCATTCCTGCTCCCTGTTCTTCCCTGGACGTCGCTGGGCCCCATGCTCCTCCTCCGCCGCTGACAGATTCCCCACTACAGGGCCATCTGCCCCTTCCACTGCAGCTGCCACCGTTTTTCTCTTCGCCAGCCAGTGTCTGGTGCTGACGTCACCGGCTGGCCATAACTGTTTCATAGTTTCATAGTTTTTAGGGTCGGAAGGGACCTGAGCAGATCATCTAGTCCGACCCCCTGCCATGGCAGGAAAAAGTACTGGGGTCAAATGACCCCAGCAAGATGTTCATCTTACCTCCTCTTAAACACCCCCAGAGTAGGGGCCAGCACCACTTCTCTTGGAAGCTGGTTCCAGACCCTAGCCGTCCTGACTGTGAAGTAGCGCCTCCTGATATCTAACCTAAACCTACCCTCTGCCAGCTTGTGACCGTTATTCCTGGTCACTCCTGGTAGTGCTCGGGGGAACAGTGAATCCCCCAATGCCTGCTGATCCCCCCTGACTAGTTTATAACAGGCCACAAGATCCCTCCTCAGCCTTCTCTTGTGGAGGCTGAACAGGTTCAGGTCCTGTAGCCTCTCCTCGTAGGGCCTGCCCTGTTGTCCCCTGATCATACGAGTGGCCTCCTCTGGACCCTCTCCATGCTGTCGACATCCCTCTTGGAGTGAGGCGCCCAGAACTAGTCGCAGTACTCCAGCTGTGGCCTGACCAGTGCCGCATAGAGGGAGAGGATCACCTCTTTGGACCTGCTCGAGATGCATCTGTGGGTGCATGCCAAGGTGCGGTTGGCCTTCCTGACTGCCTCTCCACACTGCTGGCCCCCAGATCCCTTTCCGCCTCTGTGCTGACAAGAGGGGACTTTTCTATGATTCTATGGGATTTTTGCTCAAGCGTATCTCAAATATGCTTACAAATTCAGCTGTAACAAAATCCCTCCAAACAACCATTGCTTGTAAATAGTCTTCATCAAGGAGCGGGCTATTTTGCTAATTCAGAATGTTGGAGGGTCAGAGGGAAATTAAAAACAAAGAGGAAATAATGGACTGAAACAACACGTGTGTGTGGCTGGGTGAGTGGGGGGGGCAGTTAAACCTACTATTTTTTTTTTTAACAGTGTCTTGCAAAGCCCTGCCCATTTTGTGACATTACTTTTCTAACCTGTCCTGATATGATACAGGCAAGGTTTCTTCTGGATGATATCTTTTATTGGACCAATTGCATGATTGGGATAGAGCTTTTGAATGCCATGAAATGATTTCCAACAGATAAAATTACAGACATGGGTGTTGGGTAGGGATTTGAAGGAAGAGATTACTAAAGGTCGAAATCCACATACTCCCATTCTCTTAGTCTTCAGCATCTAAATGAGATGTCAGCATTTTAACCAATTCCCCAGTCGTTTTGATGAGTTATAGAGATAGCAGTAATCATTAGATGAAATCTTACAGCCTGGGTCATACAGGACGGCAGACTAGATGACCATAGTCTTGATCATAATAGGCACATTTGGACTTAAGATCTATGAACTGTGAAACCAAGAGAAGACAATTCACATGCTAAAATGCACCAGCATTTTCTTTTGCATGTGCTCTCAATAAAACTACTCAGAAAATCAAAAGCAACTCCCTCTCTTCTAATGCTAGTAGACAAATAATAATAAAAAACTATTGATAAAATGTTTAAACTAGGCACACAAAATGTAGGAAATTCACCTACTTATAAAGCATGTTTCATCCTAATGCCTAAGTATGAGGCAGCACTAGTTAATTAAGAGCAGTTAGAATAAAAAATTATGACTTCTGAGGAATTTCCAGAAAATCCCATTTAGAAACCTTGAACCAGTCTGTTAGCTTCTACAGAGACAGCAATACCCCTAGGCACCAATAGCCCAATAAATCTATTGCTACTTCCATGGCCTGCAAGAAGGAACCCAGTGTAAACTTGCAACTAAAATCTCTAATACAGTGATGGTCAGAGTGCTGTGGCACCCTGGAGTGCCTTGAGATCAATGGTAGCATGCTAGGCATGCAAACATGATTCACAAGATAAACCCGGAGATTTCAAATAGAAATGAATAATGTTAAAACATTCTGACCTGTTGTGGTCTTTCTGAGTTTTATGCTACAGAAAAATTGCTCTATTAGTTTTTGTAGTAAAAAAATCAACTGAAAAACAAGAGTTGGCATTTTTTGCAGGATGCCTCAAGTCTTTTGGGAGGTGTCTCAAATCTAAAAAGGTTGAGAAACTGTTCTAATACAACATACTAAATTGCCTCTAGTGTATTTACTGCACTTTGTCAAGTTAAAGCAACATGAGTGAGTTAAGTCTCCTACAAGACCCTAAATATTTCTCTATTATCAGGCATTTTTTGTTCCTGTGTGTTTTAATGTAATCAATAAGAATGTGATTGGCTTTCCAAAATATTTCAGATTTACTCCCCATAACTGAGGACATCTCAGATACGGCATTACTAACAGAGGAAAAAATCAGCTATTTAAAATACTGTAACACATTAAAATTAAGGATTGCTTTTTCTTTATATCTGGACAGTCCCAAATGTTGCCCTGGTGTTGATTGGCAATGTTGGGTGCTGTTGTATTACTACTAATGCTACAAATGATTGGGATAGGGGAGAGAAGTGGTATGTTTGCTGTTTTATCTAACCAATTCAGTTACTGTTTGCTCACAGAATTCCCCACTGCATGCTTGTTTCCATATGTCATAGACACCAACTTTTCAGCTGAGGAGGAGTGGATGGTTTTCCCATTGGAATTTGTCAATACCACTCATGAATCCGCCAGAGAAGCTACCACTGATCACTTATGAATCTTGCCTTTCTCTTCCCCTTTCTCTAGCAAAAGCAAGCTGACTGCCTTCTCGCTGCTGCCTGGCTGTCGTCTTGGGGGACCAGGAAATAGAGACTAAAAACAAACCTCAGTCTCCTAGTTGGCTATGCTGAGTGCTTCTATGAGCCATTGGGAAATGCTTCCAACAAACTGTGTTTGTAAACATGAAATAGTTCAGATCTACCGTTAATTTAAAATATTAGTTTAAAAACCACTGTTAGGTTTGCATCAACTTCACTCTAGAGATTTGTTTGCACTATACATTTTCAACAATTAGATTAAACTTTCCCCTTTGTCAGTTATTGTTTTGCTACTCCAGAAATATCCATTTCCTTTTAAACACTGGACTTCTTCATATTTAGAAGGATGCCTGTCCCCTTTTTTAGCTTTTGTGGGTTAGAGTTATGTGCTTTTAATTTTGTTTTCATATCAATCTGGATTTCTATGTTAGTCTAAATCTGATTCATCTTTATTTAAAGGGTGGAACTATTTAAGCTGAAATTCTGCCTCTGCTGAAGTTTATAGTAAAAGTCAAGGGAATTTCACCCCTCATCTCTTCCCTTATGTTGCTTGAGATTCGTGTAAAATGTCTTTTAAAGAGGGAGGAGCAAAGTCATCACAGGCACATAAAAGATACACTGCTCTAGACAGCAGTGGAATAGCCTCTGTTATTTTAGGGGTCAATGTAGCTCTTCTTCACTTTATTGATGTCAGACTTTTCTTCTCTCAAATATTGTCTCTGATAGTTTCTGAGAAAGTTTTAAAGTAACCATTTAAAAATTATCATAAAATTATATCATATCTCTATATATTTTAAACAATGACTGAGGCTAGACAGGTCAATCTCACAATGCAGTATTAATTTATAACCCAGAAATCCATCCCTTCTTTGCTACTAACCCACATACTAAGCATTTGTTCCCTAATGCTAGGGAATAGTTTGCACACCTTGTTTCTTACTAGTTCCTAAATCAGAATAAACAGATGTGAAATTTGAGGAAGTGTTTAGGGAAATCTAGGGACTTCCCTAAAAATTAGGGTTTATAGACTGTAATGCCATTGTCGATAACTGAATTATAAAATCCATGATGTTTGCATTTGGAACAATACCCTCGTGTTCTAAATGAAAAATGCCATGTTTTTCTTCATGCCTCAATACAAATCTCTCCTGTTATTGCAAAGCAGTCACTTCCTATTCTACCCAGTTATTTTTAATCTGCAGTCAAAGAGCTGAGCCAGAACTGCAACCCCTGATCTGAACATTCCCAAGTTTAGGGGAAGTTTAGGTCCAGAACTGTGTAGCTTGGGTCCACATCCACTATCCTTTGAAATCAGCAACCGGTAAATCTAAATTGCCTGTTGTTTTAAAAAGTTGTGTTTCTTTGTTAACAACCAAAATAAGATTTATTCTCTTTTCTTCAGGGCTGATATTTGTGTTTGTGCATGTAATCTTACTTTTTAACCTGTTGTTTATGACCAGAGGAAACTTTACAGATTCTTTTTCCCCAGGTGATCTGGGATCCGACCAGTTAGAACAAGATTTAGCACAAAAAAGGGCAGGAAACAGGCTGTGATTCTGCAACCACATCTGTCAGCAGATATAGTTTTGCATTATTAAGAACTCAAAAGGAGTCACCACGGCTTTTGCATTGGCTGACATACGTGTGAGTGCAGGCCCTAAAATAAAGATCAAACTATTACGTTAATATTCTTCTGGATGAATCTGTTAACTTCTGTTAATAAACTGCAGATGCTATACTTTGATATTTAGTTTCTTTCTAGTCCAGTCTGGGGAAGGTAAGTCTAACAGTTATCTTTGGTACTTAAAACATTTTAATCTACAGCTAAATAGTCGTGTGTGATGCTTAGTGACAAATTCGAATGTATTTGCATGCCTGAGAAAAAAGAAATACTAATAAAAGTAATGGTAATAGCAATAATAATAATTTCCATTATCACTAGAATTTGCCACTTGCTTGTCTCTTTCAATGTATTTGTATTTGCCTAGAGATGGCAACATTGTTAATATCTATTCCAATGCCTTCTGAAAGTGGAAATGTTTCCATTGACATCTGTGGTATTGGATCTGGCACTAACTGAGATATCATGGCATGTGTCACAGTTTAGCTTATAAAATAAATTTGCTTATGCCGATATTGAAGTAGGTATTAAAATGTATGCTAACATACTGTCATCCTTGTATAGAAGGACTGCTGATGACAATGGTGACAACATGACCACCTATCTGAAATCAGTCATATACAATCTCATAGATGGATTGCTGTTTCACCTGGAGGAAATAATTATAGAGATGCCTTGACTGCAGCTGGCCATTTTTATCAAAAAGGGGGATTTAAACACTCCCTTTTCCTTTTAAAAGAGTGAATGAATGCCCCACCCCCCAACTCTTTTCTGTTAGGGATTCTTTTGATGCCTCAAGCTACATAAAATCCAATGATCTCTTATCAATTTAGATACATTGGGATGGGTATGGTGTAACTACATAAACCCACCCATAAGATTAAAATGTGAGGACCAACTCAGCCCTGAAAAAGTGAACTGAATTATTTTCTGACTTCTGTATCATCAATATACTTGCTAACTAGGTTTCAGTTACAGAAACGTTGTTACTAGTAACTCTGTGGTTCTGAAAGAATTAGATTTGACTCCCACAATCCAGAGTTTCCAGCACTGACAGTTAAAACATAAACACCTTAGCAAATGGGATAAATTTGACATGGGAAACATGGAGGAGCAATAAATGTATTGGTAGCATTTTAATTTTTCCAGAACAGACCTGCACATAAAAACTCACAAAAAATGCTGTACTGTAGACTCCAAACACTACAGGTCAGCAATTGCAGACTCTCATGCTCCAGGTCACTGTTATGTTTAGGAGCAGTCTTATCTGGTTATTTGTCCAGATTTCAGTATTCCCTTGCTCTGACCATTCCATTGCTACAAGCTCTCTATACGGATGTGACAACTATCTTCCTGGGCCTTGTCTTATCCACTCTTTAAAGGGATATTAAAATACTCTTATTGGTCCTGGCATGCCCAAGGAAGTAATCAATATGTATAAGATGTGGTGAGAATTGTACATGAAAGGTGCTGTATGCATGCAAAGCATGACTGTATTGCAAACGTTTGCTAAAGGATGGCAATAGCAAACCTTGTAACACTGATTCTCAATCAGGGCATTACAGTACCTTGGGGCGCTGTGAGATTCTTTTAAGGGTGATGTGGTGTAATATTAGCACTGTTAAGTGTCCAGACGCCTACGCTTGAGTCACAAGTTAAACCTAGAGGCCAGGTCCAGACACGCAGGGGTGTGCACTTGCAGTGGCATAAATTGCCATAATGTACAACCCAGCATGCGCGCTTTGTTGTGGGATGAGTTGTCCTGCAATGGGCAGACTACCACCCTTGCCCAGCTCCCCCTGGCTCTTCAGCACCAGTAGGGCCAGTGCCAGTCTTACTTAGTAGCCTGGAGCAGCAGGGGTATAGGTTGGGCAGTACGGAGGCCTAGGCAGTAGTCAGAGTATTGCTCTAGGCGGCCCGCCCTCTGTGTGTGCTTGTCATGTATGCGTTGCAGTGCTTTTTGTTCCATTTTCAGTTTTTCTGCTGCAGGGAAATCCCAGCAGTAAATTTTGGCCCTGTGCTGCAGCACAGGGGCACTTTTTAACATTGGCCGCGTCCAGTTTGTGGCACCACAACCTGCATGTTGCTGCATGTCTGGACACGGTCAGAGATTTCAAATAGGAATCCAGAGTGTCAAAACCGCTCTGACCTGCCGGGGCTTTTCCGAGTTGTTTGCAAGAGAAAAATTGCTTTGTTATTATTCCTGGAGTCAGAAAAATGAGTGCAAGGTCATTTCCCGAGCGGGGCCTTGACTCTAACAAAAGGCTGAGAACCGCTGCTGATAACTTTATGGTGCGGCCGGGGTGCTCGACCCCCACCCAGCCTGAGGGCCAAATCCGCCCTGTGGACCATGGGGTTCCTCATGGGTCCAAAAATTGGGCAGCAGGGAGGCAGCGGCCAATCATTGCTGCTCTCTTGCTAACAAATTTCCAAACCAGCGGCGAGCCCTATGGGCTACTTGGATTGTGCAGGGCCGGCTGGGGCGGCACAAGGCCGACGCGGCGCACAGAGCTGGGCGGAGGTGGCCTGTCCCACGCTGCTCCTGGAGCCCCACGACCGGCGCCGACCTCACGGCCTGGTCTAGTCGTGCGCAAACACACCGGCGCAACCTGCCAACGCGGCGGGGTTGGCTTCCTCGCGCCCCAACGAGCAGGGCCCCCGGGGCCATCGTGGTCAAACGAAAGCCGGACACACGCAATACATGTAAGGGGAGCAGGGGCCTGGTGTGAAATCCTGGGGCTAAGACACTGCTCCCCCACCACCCCAGGCTCCAGGGGCTGGGGCTTTGCGGCCCCCCCCTGCGGCAGGGCCCGGGGGTGGCCCTGGGCTGCTTCGCCTCCTCCAGGCCCGCAGGCTGCCCCCGCGCAGGGCGGGCAGGGGGGCGGGCGGCGGTAGGACCCGGCGGCAGCGCTGGGAGCAGACGGGCTGCGCGAGGGGGCGCCGAGCCCGGCCCGGCCCGGGAGGGAAGGCGGGCGGGAGGCGGGGAAGGAGCCGCCGGGCAGCTGCGGCAGCAGCAGCAGCAGCAGCAGCAGCAGCGCCCGCCCGGGCCCCATGGGCTGAGCCCCAGCGCCAGCGCCAGCCGCCGCCCGGGGATGGTTTGCAGCCGCGGCCGGAGCAGGAGGCTGCAGCCGCCCAGCTAGGCCCGCGCCGAGGAGCCGCTGCCCGGGTGAGTGCCGGGGCCTGTGCGGGGCCGCCCGCCTGGGCCCTGCCCTGCCTGCGGGAGCCGGGCTCGCCCTCCCCTGCCGCCCGGGCCGGGCTCTGAGGGGCGGGAGGCGCCTCCCGGCCTCCCCCAGCTCCGAGGGGAGGCGGTCTCTGCCCCCCCTTGCTGCTCGTCCCCTCCAGAGGCCCCCTGCCTTGCCCCCACGTGGAGCCGGTGCCATTTGGTGGCCTGTTTCGGCTGCCCCCGGCCCCCCCAGAGCACCAGGACTCGTTGCCGATTTTGCTCCGGTTTCCCCATGGGCTCCCGGGGAGGGGGAAGGAGCTGTTCGCCGCGGGTGGGCGGGCAGGCAGGGGGTTTCGAGATTTCTGTGCCACTAACTTGTGCTTTTCTTCGAGTAGGTTGGGCTCACTGCTGTTGTGCCTAAATGCCCGTGTGTGTGTGGGCAGCAGCAGTCGCGAAGTACCAGGTCGGAGCGTGTTTGGAAAGCTTGCAGTCCCCGGGCCTCTGGCTTTTACTGCAAATTTAAATAATTTAGGGCTTGCTCGAGCCTCATGAGAGACAGAGCAAAACTTTGGTAGGGGCAGGATGGGGCAGAGCGCACCTGCCAGCTGGGGGTGTTTGAGTAACGGCACCCTACAGCCCCCCCATTTTTTCTCCCATCAGTGTAAAGAGGCGTATTTCTTGTCAGAGAGGTATAAGCAAAGAGCATCTTGTCTATCCTGATGAATTTCAGAGAGAAAATCAGGCAGTTCTCTCCCTTCCCCGCAGTTTCCAAATGCTTTCTCCAGGGTTGGTCCCCCGTGTTGTGAGGCAGAGAGCTGAACTTGTAACCCTTGTCCCACACCTGAACACAATTAACATCCTATCTATTTGTCACTAAGCATTGGAGAGCACTAGGCATTGCTAATTGCAATGTGGAAGCCTAGGTTCAGTTTGCAGAGTGGAAAAAAAAAGAGACGGTTTATATTGCTGTCAACTTCCCTTTGTAATATCAGGACAAGCTTCCCAAACCTTGTGATCAGCCACATGTATAGTGATTAAATTCTGGTTTTTATGTGGTGGTGTTCAAAGTAGAGCATCCTTTTCACTAGCAAAAAGCATCACTAACCACACAAAACTAGTGGGCCACTGTTACATTTTTAAAACCTAAAGTAAGATTTTGAAACAGACTGGTGGTCCATTTTAGGCTTTCTTGAAAGTGATCTCCTGCAGCCTGAGGGCTTTGGGTCAAATCTGACCTGACCCACCCCACCTGTTAAGAGAATAGGGGCTTTCAGTGCATTGGCATCACTGTGGTTCTGTACAGGAGTGGCGGTTGATTTTGTGTCAAGCATGTGGGAGATGTGTTTCATGTCATAGTTTCACAGATGCTCCAACACACAAAGCCGGGCAGGGGCAGAAGGGATAAAGCTCATGTTGTCTGCATCTACCCTGCAACACACTGCCTCACATGAGGGTGGGGTGATACCCGTTAGATCTGCACCATCCATTAGGCTGTAGTTTCAACTTAAGAGTTGTGGAGATATAATGGTGTTTTCCCTCCTGCTTTGATTTTCTATGAGCACAACCTGGCTGTGCAGAATATGTATAGAGACTAAGAGAAAAGTAAGGTCTCAGTCTGAGGAAGAAAGGGAGATCAAGTGCATCTTTTAATTTTGTACCGTCTTGGAAGGGTGCATTAGAAAGATACAGAGGTGTTAAAAAAGAGCACTCGGCCCTAAAAGGCTGTCCCAAATACAGCTTCACTCAACCTTCTGTTGGCAGATTCATTTGCATGGCTTCTTTAAGATGGGTTTTATTGTGCTAGTACGTAAGGAAGGGATGTGTGTTTAAAATTCTTAGTTTATTGGATTTTCACCATTTTTATGCATGTTCTTACTAGCTGTCCCCCATATTAATAGAATAATATACGCAGGGGTACAAGTTTAATATCATGCCATCCATTATTTATTGTACTTGCAGCATTTCTGACTGACGAGTGTAGGTGGTGATATGGTATAGAATAAGGTGGTATGGAAACATAAAATTAATCAGACAGAAAGGGCTAATAGTTTATCTCCAGTTCTTGACAACACTGTCATATGCATTCTCTCACAGGTTAGAGAAGTCAGACTGTAGTCATCTCAGATACCCTGCATCACTGGGAACCATTCCTAGACTTGCATAGATGAGGGTAACAAGCATCCATGTTTGTTCAGCTTGTGCAAAAGGGAACCTTCTCTCGTTTGGCCATAACTAGTAATTCCCCTCTCCAGCACCGCTGCTACCTGCCCGGAGCACAGGCTGGTGCAACCCCAGCTTGCAGTAGCAGCCTGCCCCACACAAATCTGGGGGGCACACCCCTCCATGGCCTCCTGGGGTGTGTGCAGTGGTGGGGAGCCACCCCTCCCCCTCCCTGTGCCCCCGGACAAGCCATGGCTCTGTCCCATGCCCTGCCCTGCCCTGGCTGGGCAGCACCTGCCCCTGCCCCAGTCCCACTCCCTCCCTCACTGCAGGAGCCGCAATCTGCCCCCTTCCCCTTCCACCACAACAGACTTACCAGCCAGACACCGCTCTTCAAGCTCCCAGGCTGTGTATCAGAAATTGGATTGGTATCAGCTAATATGCCTCTTTAAAAATCGGCTTTCAGTATTGGCCCAAAAAAACTCTGTGGATGCACCCCTAGTTTTCTTTGCTGCCACTAAACAGCACTTCAGCACAGCTGAATAAAGAGCACAAAGCCAGATTGTGGTGCGTCTGTGTGCTGGTATGTAGGAGTATCAGGTGCCCTCTTACTTCCTTGTGCCATGCTGTCATTTCTAGTGCAGTGAACCACTGTCATACCAGCTTTTCCCTTCACCCCACCTTCCCAGGAGGAATGTGACGTGCTCGGCAGGATTATTATACCTGCACATTAGGGGCTGTCTGTTGCCTGAAGTCTATACCTGGTACAGCTTGGAAACTAGGAGGGAAAGTAATTCCCAACTCAGTTGGGCAGCAGTAGGGGCAGTAAAATAACATGGTCTGACAATCTAGCCTTTCATTCATAGGACAGCGCTATAAAAGTGTATAAGAGGTGGGAAACCCATGCGGGCATGGAGTACCTCATACTGAGATGCCAGAATTTCTTGTCATTGTATTGCTTCTTATAGTCTTGGGATTGTTCTTCCTACTAACTTAATTTGCTTTCAACTTTCTCTTTTATCTGATTACTGAAAAGGGATTGATTGCTTTAATGCTACTCCTGAATTTAAAACATGAAGGTACAATGTATAGTGCCTTGTCCTGTTGTGGCACGGTATTATAAAGTGTTAACTTTCTCACTGCACTATTCCATTTTCAAACTTCAGCTGTGATAATCGTAGGGTTTTTGTTCAACACTTTACAAATTGCTCTGTGCTTCAGAGAAGCCTTTAAATGAGGTCTAGTCTCCTGTTGATGCCTACGCATGAGTCTAGTTAACATCAGTAGGTGTTGCATATGCACACTGACAGAGGCATAAAAGCCCATCATGTTTGTCAAGATGTATCTTAACTTGTCAAAAGGAGCTTGTCCTAAGATACCTATTCCTGAGGAAGCTACCCTCCATTTTGTTGCGCACAGTTCTATACTTGTGTGTAAGGTTAAGAAATTCCTGCCTGTCTGTGTTCCAGCATCAGGTTTTGTGTTTTCCCTTCCCCCGGGCAAACCTCTTGTCTGTTTCTTGGAGTTGATAATTGTAAGCAGTGAGACATGGCAGATTCCTAAGTTGGAAAAACAGTATGCTTCTCAGGAAAAAAAATGACATGTAACTTGTAAAGATGCTGAACTGTGGTAAGTAGTGAAAGTTCATAGAAAAAGAAAGAGGGACCTGGCTTCCTTTTAATCCATCTCTTTCTACTCTAAATTGTATGATTTATTTATTCAGCAACTGAAATAATTCAATTTTTTTAGCTTCCTTAGAGACCCAAACACTGGTAATGGAATATGGAACAGCCCATCTCTACCAGAGCTTAAAATCTAGACAGGTTCATAATGATCTCAGGTCATTACCCTCTGAAATCTCCGCAGGGGTTAGATGAAAATACTTGATCTGAGTCTATTTTTAATGGACAGATATCACCATCCTGATTGGAACTAATTGTTCCAGCTGTTGCAGAACCACATAGAGCTGAATAGGCAAAATGATGGGGTCCTTCGAGATTAGGAGAATGGCAGTGGCATTGAGTGGAGGGACGGATCAAGATATTTGCTGGGGCTAGTGTTGGGTTTAATTTTCTTAAATGTAATAATCTGACTTAAATCACCTGAATGTGTCACAACAACACAGACTGATGTTGCAGATATCTCTGTGGTGATTTTAAAGAAAAGAAATTGCCCATGTGAATAGAAAATACCTAACAATTGGGTTCAATTTGGGAAGAGAAACCTGGAAAGAGATCTATCTGGGCTTCAAACTAGGTATGTTTGGAGTGAAACAAGGCAGAGAGGATGACTAAGAATGCTTTGAGTCATGAAACAGGCTGGCAAGAGTCTTTTACCATCTTTGTTTTTGGATGTCTCGGTAGAAATATAGTCTTAAACTGGAGGAGATGCAGGTAGTGCAGTGTAAATGTTCAAGTAGTGTAGAATACAGGTTGGAAGGATTGCTTTATCTGACTCACGGACAGTCATCTAATCTGAGATTATGTGTACAGCTTTAAGAGGGGCAGTAGTAATAAATACCAAGGTTGGAAAAGTATTACTTAGAGACTCCAAAAAGATTTAATTGGGAGTAACAGGATGTAATTGAGCCTAGGGCAACTGAAGCAGAATATTAGGAAAAGTTTCCTGACATTGGGATGCGTTGGGTTGTAGACGCCCTTCAGAAGGAAATTCCAGAAGCCTTTCTGGGAGATAGTTAAATTAGATTCTGTAACATCTTTGAAAAAGTGTGGTTGGGGAATAATGTGGCATTGGCAAGGATTGAAGAGACCTTCTGGATGAAGTCTTACAGTTGATCTCTAATTATTACGGTGTGTGCTGATGTTGCTGGTGCACTCCACTCTATCTGTTTAGTGATTAGATAGCGCTTTGCAAGTATGCATTTTCATAAATGTCCCTGTGAAGAACATTTCCTCTTATGTGAGCACTGTAATGAAAGTTGCTCCCTTTTATATCTCTGACTGTTTATCTGTAAATTGCTGCAAAATGATGGTGTGCTATTCTTTAATCTTTTTAGAAATATCAGAGAGGAGGGAGGAAAAAAAACCCCTTTCCGTGGCTCCTTCTGCTGGTGTCCAGAAATTACAGCGGGGTGATCTTTTGTTATAAACTGTTTTTCAAGAGACATTCCTGCAATTATGAATGAAGTAGCAATAGTGAAGGAAGGATGGCTTCACAAACGAGGTAAGTATCTGTTCCTCCTCACTTAAAGGAACACTGACTGTTTTGGTCTGTCAGTAAATGGGCTTACTCTCACATTGATGACTTTAACAGCATACTTTTTATTTTTTTTGAGAATCCCCTTTCTTAAAACTTGTCCGTCCTGATGGTAAATGTGTGGAAGAAAGATGTGTGAATTTCTGTGAACTATGCAGTACTCTGAGAAAATGTGTAGTACATTTTCTGTGTTTTTTCTCAGAAGACTATCTCTGCCCTTTAGTTTTTAAAATGATGCTAATGATAAAAAGCCACTACTTTACAGTTAAGTATTAATGGGTGGACTATAGCAAAGGTGGACTAATTAGTTTGTCTTGATATCTTTTAAAATGTAAGCAGTATATTTGCTACTGTTCTCTCTACATGCATGTGTTGTGCACTTGCCTCTGGGAAAACTGCATTTGGACAGCAAGAAATACAATGTTTGTTGGTTGTGTGTGCTTTTGCAGTAACTTTGCCAGGGAATGCACTCTATTTTTTTGTACTGTGTGCATGCCATTTAAATACTAATTACTTTTAGTACCAAGTCCCAAGATATGAGCAGTATCATAAATTCTGTACGTTCCATGTTTAATGTTGATAAAATAAAAGACCTGCATGAGAAAGAAGGGACACCTGGAATATAATTGACACTGTAATTGCATATGCGACTGCACTGTTTCTTATTAGGTGTTGTGTTCCTTCAATATTCTGCTGCCAGTAAGTTTAACTGGATTTTTTTGTACAGGGTGAGTGTTTTTTGTTGTTGTTGTTTTTAGTACAGCACCGCTATGCATATTAGCATTTTAGTACAGCCCCACTATGCAACTTAGCCATTACTTTGTACTATATTACTGCTTTCTCTCAAGAAGTGAACATATTTAGGTGCTTTCCATAATCTCATCTTTTTGGACCAACAACAAATTTAGTGCTAATATGGAAACTTGCTGTTTCTGCAGAATCAGGATTTTTCCAGAGAGTTTGCAACAGCTTAGTAATGTAGCCTGAAGGTACACAGGTACAGCAAAATTATTTTTGGAAGAAGAGGGAAGTACCTTATCATAACCTTGATGAAGGTTGATTCTTCTGCAAGAACAAAATTTATAATACACAACATTAAAATAAAAGGGATATTTTTTTTCTGAAAACTGATATAACATTTTGTTTTTCATTATAGGCTGATGCTTGGTCAGGAGAATTTGACAGGGCCATTTGAAAGCAGTATTATATTAGGTTTTCATCGCAATTTGTTTCAGACACAGTTTATGTATATAGATGCCCCCTTTCTGCAGCTTACAGAAATATATCTTAACTCCTGTCTCTGGATAGCTCTGTTACCTGGTTCAGTCAATGCGTTAGAAAGGCATACTTTGCTTGCATAAAGCAAAGGTAGTAAAAACTTGTTTGTGTTTCATATTAGACTTGAGGGTCTGAAGAATTCTTGCAGCTGAAAGGACAGTGTGGACTTGCATTATGTGTTTTTTACCTAATGTTATTACAAATAACATATATGTAAAAGACTGCAACTGAAAGAGATTGGAGGGAAACATTTGTTTTTGTGGTCTAAAGCACAAATAACCAAAAGACCAGATCAGTTCTTCAGCCCTGCAAGGTTAAGTACTGCAGCCACAGGATGTTTCTAAAACTTTATACAATTATAATATAGTCAGCTTTCTCACTGTGTTTGTGTGAGTCTTTCACATGAGAACAGAGTGGAGAGAAACATTTCTCAAAAAAAACCTTGTAATACGATAGATACTGTCCCTGAATCTGCCAAGCAGATACAGTCAGTATCTGAAACCACTTTTACCTCCTTTTTAACAGTCTGACTTGATTTCAAAATGACTATGACTCTTAACCTGGGAATTGAAATTTCTTTACTTTCCAGGTGAAAAACATAACTTCCAACCAAATAAGATGCCAGTTCAACATAGTATGTAATGCTGCTGGAGGGCAGCTTTTAGTTTAAAATGGCTTACTTGAATTTTAAGTTCCTATAGAAACTCTAAACAGGCTGCATTATAATTTCTGACTCACTTGCAAGATTGTGACCAGATTATTTGATGAGCACCTTTTTATTTTGATGGTGGTTGTCGGCAGGATAAATAGTGCAAGCTGCATATTTGATAGTCAGATTTGTCTTTGGACTACATTCATCCAGGTCTTTTGCATCGAAGGGAAACCCCATCTCTTTATCTTGGTTTCTGCAGCTTTTTCCACTTCTGTGTCTCATTTTGAGGACCGTTGTGGTACCTGTTTTCCTCAGTGGTTCAGTACAACTGTTAATTGAATGTCACTAACCTGCCGATGGATTTCAGGAAAGCAATGCCATATCCCCTTTTAGGTTCTCCAGAACACCACATGCATCTGCTCTGCTGTACTTCTGGTTTTGTTGGCAGCAGTTTTGACATCAGTTGTGAAACTTGATTCTCTCAGATGGAGGGTCAGGCCGGCCCACTATTGCTGGTCTTTTTGCGAGTGATATACATTTGTTTTAGATGTGCTTTAATCTGTAGTGATTATTAAGGAGATCTGTATATGGAAAAAAAAAGATTGATTCTCCAGCTCTGCAAGGTTAAGTGCTGCACGGGATGTTTCTAAAAGTCATGTCCGATACTGTGAGCTTGTGAAACAATACATAAACAGTAATTGTTGTAGGGAGGGACTACCAAGGGAAGACTACAGCTACAGTAAATGCCTGCAGTTTGTCCCTTTGGGCAAAGTATACAGATGAGATCTTGACCATTTGTAGTCTTTAATGATCCCATGATTCTTTTCACAGGCATAAAGAGCGTTAACCCTGGTGACTGGCCAAATTCCAGATCCCGTAATTACGTTCTGAGTACCTAAAATTCCCCTTGTAGCTTCAGTTGGATAAAATAGCTCTTTCAGTTCCTGTCTTCAACAGTTGAACAGCACAACAGTGTGTTTTTCCCCAGTGATGGCCATGTTTCTGTGGCTGCAGTGATTTGTGCACATATAAATCAGCTTGCAAAAAGCTTTGTAATCCTTCTAGAGGTCAGGTGCTATATGCGTTAGCTATCATTAGCTGGAGCAGGTGTTTTGGTTTGGTTGAAGTAACAGGACTTTCTAGCATTCTGGAGTAACTTCCTTCCTTTAGCTGGCTTTCTTTTTCCAAAATAAAAATAATATATAAATATGTTTTATTTCATTTCCCCATATATATCTAATTTGTCTATCTAGATATAGCTATATATGGATAAGTGAAATTAAACATTTATATTCTTTGTATGTTTTATATATATACTTCATACATATATATACATAATGCACGCACACATATATATGGAGAAATGAAATTAGACATCTTTTTCTCTGCTGGTCTGAGTTCCTGGCAGTCCTGTGAGTCAGTCACTTAAAGGAAGTGCGACTTCCAGTAGTGCAGATGTTTGTTTGCAGAGAGGCTAGAGTCATCTCCATGACACTTCTAACCTCATCGAGTCAGAAGTATAGGACTTCATGAATGAACTGACATTTTTTTTCAATTGGCAGTGCATAGCCCGGCAGTCCTAATCAGGATACGTCAGGCGGTCAGCTACACACACAAAAGCAGTAGTTACAAATCCTAATCTCGGTTTGAAGAACTACATAGCAGAAATGCCTAATGTGTGTATGGGGAGGAGGCAAGGAAGCTGAAGTGGAGGAACTTGAATTTTGTCATGTTTGGGGGAGATGTCCACGCGTGTGTCTGCATGCTGTTTGTGACATTGTTTATGTTGCAGAGCCATAAGGCAGGTAAAAGAGAGTAAAGGGGGGAATTTAAGCTTTGTAGGTCACATGACATTAAATTAACTATTTTTTGTTGAAACTGCAGCGTTACTTTGTTTCTAAAGGCGTGTCAGTAGCAGCTTGAGCTTTAGAAGCGTGCCCATTGCGGTGCATTTGTTAGACTGAAGTAGACATTCGCGTGGCCTCTATGTGCCTGAAAGTCTGTTGTGTTCCCTTTGTCATCTCTGTTCATCTTACCACATTTGTCCCTATTCTCTAAGGGTCTTCATGATGGTATCACTCCAGTTGTCATCCTCTTTACATTCAAGTCTGTCTTTAGAAACCCACTTCTTCCAGGGCAGTAAGAAATGAGATACTGTCAAAACACTGCCCTTCTCACTTCTGCCTTTCCTGGTATATCTTGTTTTCTGTGAGTCTCATTTCAGTTATAAATTCTTTGGGGAAGAAACTTCCTTTTTTACGCTGTGAAGAAGGGAGTGTTTTGTTGGGGCTAAATAGGAAATAAAAATCTGATGGAAGCAATTACATTCAAGCCTGTACCAAATATGTGGTGCTTTTTTTTAAATGGCATACATAAATGCTGCATAGCATTTAGGCAGAAAATTTGCAACAGCTTAGCCATCTGATGCTTCAGGAGTATTTTAGGCAAGTAAAAGATAATTGCTCAATTTGGGGTCTGGGTCAACAGCAGACAAAATTGCCAGAGCATCTTTACAAACCAGTGACTCTTCAGCTTACTTGGCAGGCAGTCCTTTCAACAGTGGGGTGGCCCTACTGCCATGCTAAGGAATCAGGTCAGTGCCAGCTTAGAGAGATCCCAATAGCCCTTGGAATAATGTATGTGCCCTTTAGAGATCTCCAGACTAATATTTATACCCAGCCTCACCCTGCTGATTTCAGTAGGGCCTGTAAACTGGTAGAAAATATCTGTATAAAGTACGTTTGCCAACTAAACATCAGATCCATTTGTCTGAACCAGAATAATGGGGCCTAGCACCGTTTAGCATTGTTTTCCTGAGAGCCAGTCAATATGTTTAACTGTTCACTTACTAGTATCAATTGAAGGATGGCTAAACAACCATGTTTCCACCAGTTAACTACTTTGACAAGCCCAGGTTGGGTGCACTGACATTTCTTCTCTCTCCTTTGTTACTTGGTTCTTTCCCCGCCTCTTCATTTTTTCTTGGCATCTGGGTTTCGTAGCTTTGTTCTTTCCAGCTCACCTATGCAGCCAGACCCTTCAAGATTCAGGTTGATTGGAGGACCTTCTGGCTTTGGTGGTATTTCAAAGAGGCCGCAGCCATGATATCAGATACAAAGTATTCAAATATACATACAAACTTGCAGGAAGTTGGCTATAGAGAACAAAGTTACTTTAGAGGATAAGCTGAAGTGATGAGGACAGGTAAAGATGAACAAGAATCGAGAGATAGGAGGGAAAGGAGCTGGTGCTGTTGTTTTAAATAGAAAAACAATATGTATGGTTGTAGGTTTGTAGTTCATAGTTTAGACATGTTGCTCATCTGGTTGTACATAAAAGAACTTGGGTAAACAAGGTCAGACTGTGGCTTTGGACATTGATCACTTCTTCAACACGCGGCAAAGGTTTTCTAATGGCATGCTTGTTCTCTGCCTCTTTCTTGTCCTGCTCTCGGGGATGGAAGGAGGGAGGAACCAGGAAATTATAGAGCAATAAATCTGACCTTGGTGGTAGGCAAGATGCTAGAAACATTAAGAAAGGATGAGATCACAAAACATCTGGAGAAATATGAGCAGATAATGGCTAGTCAGCTAGACTATTTTGGAGAATAAATCTCATCTGATGGAATTATTTGTGGAGAGACTGAAGGAAGTAGTATGAGAATAAAGCAGTGGAGATTGCCCTAGTTAATCCTCTGCCATCCAAAATAGACAATGTAGATGGTGTCATTCCTGAACAGTCAAGAGCTGGTTATTGGTTAGAAGGCAGATTAAAGATAACTCGGGGGAAGCCAGAGGATGACTAGACTGTTGTAGGAAGAAAGGTAGTTGAAAATTTTCTGAGAAAAACAAACCAAAGAAATTCCCCACCCCCCTATGATCAATAAGTTTTTCTTTTTGCGTGAAACATTTTCATTTTGATAAAACAAACAACATTTTTAAAAAAAACGTTAGTTTTTTGAGATGTGGAAAAAAATAGATGTGCTGTAACTCCTTTTTCCATGCAAGTGAAAAATGTAGTTTTAATATGTTATATTAAAACAGTTCTATGCATTTTCCAAAATGTTAATGAAATGAGAAATTCTTGTTTCTCCAAATTTCTTTTAGAAGATAAAAATCCCCCCGTTTTAGCTGCTTTTCCACAGGAATGTGTGTGTTAAAGTGAGATGCTTTTCTCTGTGTTTTTGTGAATGATTTGCCATGGAATAGAGGTACAGAACAGATTTTTTCCAATCAATGATATAGAAAGAGAGGCTCACATGTAGGCACGTGAATATCCTATTAGACTATGGAGTTTGTCTGTGTCTTGTCACTTCATGTCAGGCAGCTTAGTTTCATATTCTGTTTGGCTGTATGTCAGAACTGAAGAGAAGTAGGTGTTGGTTCTCTGCAGGTATCAGGTCATGTTGCAGAATTGCACCCTCCCTTCTGCTTAAGAGATCCAGGAATATGGGGCCAGGGTTTTGGCTCAGGCCAGGCTGAAGATGAAATGGTAATGATTTGTAGGGCAGGTTGCATGGTGCTTGTCCATTCTATTTCTGGTCCTCCTCCTTTTCATTCTCCTCCTCCCCTCGCCCCTTCATGGGTGCCTCTTTTGTTTTTAAAGAAGAGGAAAACAGTGGGAGAATGGCCAAATAAGTAGCCCTGTGGTGGTTTTGTTTGTTTTTGCTTTTATCTTTTTTTTTTCTTGGTTGAGCCTCTGTGCTAAGTTTAGGAGAAAGGGGAGTACTGAGTTGAGAGGGTTTTGGATTAGGTAGAGAGGAAGTTGAGTAGAAAGCCATACTATTATGGCAAAATGTAATGGATACTGTGTAATATTACTGTTTTAAACCTTAAGACACTATCAATAGAAAACTCTTTAAAAATGGCTAAGGGAGTTGCTAGAGACAGATTAATTCAGGAAACAGGCTTTATTGTATGCTAGAAAGACCAGATTAGTTGGCATGCTAACTTTCACGTAGATGTAAATTTGAAAGCAGCTTTCAGTAGTAACTCTGTGATCTGCTGGGACAAGTCATAGAGGCTATTTTTTTTAAGGTACAAGGTGAACCTATTGCATATCTTGATTTACTAAGAAAATTCATAATTTTTAATAGGGTTTGAGAAATTTAAGCTTTTAAAAATGTATTTTAAAATTGAGATCCTTGTAGTTGTATTGGATAGATGATAAAGTACAGGTATATATGTCTTAAAAGGGGGAACAAAAACCAGGAAACTGTGCAAGGAAAGAGGAAGAAAAAGAATGAAGGAACAATACCACCATATTAGGTGTGATATAGTCGGTGTTTGTGAAAAATATTTATAGCAGCTGAAAAGGAGAATAATTCTAACACTTTTTTTTAGCTGGAAGGGGGAAAATGTAGTGGAATTTATAGATCTTTTTCAAAAGATTTCTCAAACTTGAACAAATTATAGGGGAAAAAAGTTGGTCCAAAAATACAAATGAAATGTATCAGTTAAATCAGCAAATGTGTGATTGTTCCTTATCACAGTCAAAATGTATGTAAGGGAGGAGAGAAACATATATTATCTTTTTATTATCAGTTTAATAACTGGTATCTTTTTTTTCTATTTTTTAAGTCAGGAGGATATGTTTTGAACTACCCCTCCAAGCCCAAATCCTGCACTGGGTGAATTATAGGCAATCAGTGATGTTGTGTGTGTTCACAGTATGTAATTGGCACTACTAAAACTATTGATGCAGTGTCTGGTGATTTATAAATGTATCCCTCTTCCTTGTAGGGACACTGTATTTTTTATTAATCTGTGACTGAGGATCATTGAAGGAACTGGATTTTGGATTTGTTTTGAAGGTGCATAGATTCACACATAGTTGGATCTGTCTTGTGAGTGAATTCTGTAGTTGCTAGGAAAGCTGAAGTTTTCTTGGGTGCAAAGTTCTCTCTTTTGAGAATGATGATATTACTGTTCCGGCAGAAAGTAGGTGTTGCTAGAGTCATGATGGCTTACGGCATTGTTGCTAATTTTCACCATTTCATTGCAAGTCTTGCGGTATGAAGTCCCAGCTCTAGGAGTCATGTGACTATGTGAGAATTTAAGCTTTCATTTGAAGAGCAAGAGCAGGTTTCTAGTCTTCATGGTTGTGGAAAAAAGCTGGAAGACATTACTGGAGTGCTAGATGGTGAAGATAAAGGACAGAAAACTTACAAGTGGTTTTTAAGTCTCTACCCTCCTCTCACTGTTGTGAAGGGGCATAAAGATGGAGAAAGGTACTTAAGATTGCACTTTTAGAGAGCTAGTGGGATGAAAGTATCATTTATATACTGTCAGAGGTCTGACCAGTTTAATGTGCAAACTGCCTTTTTGGAAACAGTCGAACTAGCTAAAATAGATCTAGATGTGAAAGTCTGCTGTCGTTTCCTTGTACTTAATGCCATTCAACTCTTATAGATGTAAGTCATACCAATTAAGTGGATAGCACCAGGGCATTATGGTTGGAGTTATAGTAATACAAAGGTACTTAATTGGAATAGCTTAGTTCAGGGCTATATAGGCTGCATGTCATTCACAGGGGCTTAATTTACAACATGCTGGGTGCATCTACATGTGCGCTTTACTTCCAAGTAGACTAAATAGTTTTGCAGTAAAGCATCACAGTCTACATGTGCACTGGTATTAAGACGCAGTAAACTAATTAACTCTGCTGTAGGATAATACTGTCCCTGATAGTACTGTCCTATGGCAGAGTACTTCACAGCACCAAAATGCAGATATAGATGCTGACTACAGGTGTACATTGTGCTCGGTTAGCCCAGCCAGCTCTGGGCCTTTTCTGCCCCAGTTCAAATTGCTGCTATCCCAGGCACACATGTAGATGCTCCCCCTGGGAGCAGTCATCTCTGGTTGGAACTGCTTCAGAGTTTGTCTCGCATTAATTGCATATGTAGATGCACCTGCTGTCTCCCACACAGGTACCTGCTTTAGCTACTGCTGCCACTGGGCCCCCAGTAGGGCCGTGCGAAATTTTGCCGGCTGTTTCGTTTCAACACTGTTTCGACTAATTTGGAGGTCAAAACAGCAAAATTGGAATGAAACAAAGGCCGTCAAAATAGCCTTGAAACAAAATGAGGCTGGTGAGAACGTTTTGACCATAGGGATCCAGCTGGGCTGTCTTCCCATCCCCAGCGCAAGATTCGGTAGTGGGTGGCGAGGCAGTCCAGCTGGGCTGCTTCGTGGTCCTCCGCTAGGTTGCGCTGGCTGACTCTCTATCCCCAGCAAAATGTCGAAACAGCCTTTCTGTTTTGACAGAACGAAACAGCTGCTTCGACTCAAAATTAAATTCAATATGAAACACAGAACCAGCGAAACTCAAGGCGAAATGGAACGGTGCCGTTTCGCACAGCCCTGGTCTCCAGGTTTCCCCTCCAGCTTCTATTTCCTGGCCCCTGCCCCTGAGAGCAGGGTGGCACAGCAGGGCCTAGGGCCCCCATGTAGTGGGAAAGGTGTTTGCGGTGGTGGGGGGTGCCAGTGGCATTGCAGGGGATCCGTTTGGCATACAGTCCTTTGTCGTTCCTAAGTTGGACAGCTCTGGTTTAGTTCCTGAAAAGGCCAGTGGAAGGACTTTTTAAATCCATGTAACTGTGTCCTCATTAAGAGATTTTCAATAAAAATATTGGAAAAAATAACAAAATAATATATATGGCACAAGCTGTCTGAGTAGTTAGCCCTTGATTTCACTATCCCTTGTTTCCCCCATGCATGAAATAAGGAAGATGGAATTTCTTTTGCCTTGGTTGTGCATGGCTGTACAGCACAGGGGAGTGTTGTGCAGAGGTAGGGCAACCTAACTCTGTACCTGTTAGCTCTGGAGCCAGAACCCAGTATGCTTTTGCTAAAATAAAGGTACCAATATTACTATATTTACAATAGTAAACTATACCATTTAAATACGTTTTCAGTGTTTGCTGCCAGAGCCAGCACATGTGGAGCTAGGTTTGAATGTCTTTGTACAGCCCTTCGTTTTGTCATACAAACGTCCCTCTCAATTGTAAGCTTTTCAGAGAAGGGACTGTGTTCCTCTGTTCAAACATGTGGGTCCCTCATCTCATTTGAAGCCTGTAATTACTGCTGCAGTACAAATAATATTAATTATGCAACTACAAATGTTACTTTCCAGATCAGAGTTACAATAGAATATTCGGGTTAAATAAACATCACATTTTTGTGAAACCACGTGAAATAATTGATCTTTGCCTGAAGGCATTTACTACTAAATCCAAGTCTGATCTCCATGCAAATATGTGTAGTTTAACTAAGAATTGGTCTGCATTGCAGATTGCAGTGTAGCATTAAGATACCTGATTTAGTTTTAAAGGGGAAGCAGTTCAGCTGCATGCTGCAGCAGCTAATTTGTGCTGCCAAGAAGCAAGCTGCAGTATAAACACACCCTAACTCAGGTTGGTTATTTTGGTTCATGTCTCAGAGTTCATGCTTCTGTGTTAGAATAAAGTTTTTTGCACAAAAATAAATGATTTTTTTGTCTGTGTACCATTTTGTGTTTTCAGAATAACACGTGATTCTGTGTACACGGATCAGGCCCCTGATGGTGTTAATTTTTCAGGGGTGCTATTGACCCACTTGGTGGTGCTTTGTTGCTAGGTCTCAATGAAGTCCATGCTTAGACTGGCAGACTAAACCTCAGTAATCCTGTGGCTTCTCCTAATGTCATCAGTGAAAAGCTGAGGGATTTCTTTGGGATGCTGCCTTTTTTGTGAAAGTCTTGAGTGGAGAACTTATTCCAATTTCTTGGCTTTATCTGGCTACCCTGAGTACTATATTTCAGAGTTTAAGGAGGTGGGAGGAGGTTTGCTTCCTACCTTGAAATATTCCTTGCAGCAAGGAATTCCCTTAGCCCTTTATTTTACTTGGGAATTGGCTTTCTGAAATTGTTGTTCTTGTTGGCAGCTCCTGCATACAGCACACTCCCCTCTGCGTTCTCTTAGGATGGGGTAGTTTGCTTCCTTGTCTGTATGGCAGGTGGTTAGCTTGTTTCCCATCATAATCAAATCAGTAATTTCTGAAGTGAGAATTTGGGAAATTTGCCATGTTTTTCACTGTATGGGAAATCACTGAAAATTTCTCAGCAGTACTTTCTGAGAGACTTGCATGAACCCCAGCCGCCAAATACAATGATGGCAATCTGTTTCTGTTGTTTCGTGACATTTAGCCTGTGAGGTTGACACCTTAATCCAAAAAAGTAAAACACAACCCAAACCCACAAAATGTGTGTGATGGGGAGATAGTTAAATACCATCATGATGGAAGAATACCAGAGTACTTAGTTTTAAAGACATTCAGAACTACATTGGCACCCCTTTGTTATACAGTGTAGCTGAAAACGAACTGCAGCAATAATGAACCAATCCATCTAAATCACAGCAGCTGAACAACTGACTATTCTATCTCAAAATGCAAATGTGTTGTGCAGAATGGATTTAATTGTAAATGTTTGCTTAGTAGGGAATATGAGCCTCTTAGTTTGTGACAATAATTGTGAATACAAAGAACCCACAGAATTTTAGGGTTTACATAGCTTTCCCCTCTTTTCATAACAATATTTCTAAGTTATTCTTTTTTTTTCAAATGTGCCCTAGCTAACTAATATTACTTCAAACATACAAGTATACCATGTATTGTGAAGGCTGAAAGATGAATTTAGCTGTATATATTTAGATCATGTTGGATTTTCTGTGACTTTTCTTTGATATGTATGTGGTGTGTATGTTCACTTCTTTAATATAGTTTAAATGAATAAAAGAAGAGAGTGCTGACTTTCAGAGCATTTGATTTGTCTTTACGGTGCAATAATGGTGAGAGTTTCTTACCTAGCCCTTTCATTTTGATTCCAGCAAGATAGCTTTTACATGTTTAATATATCACTATTTAAGGATTCAGTTCTGGCTCAAACAGCCCACGGAAGGTTGAGACTACAAACTATTTTCTTGTCTCATAGTTGGTAGGGTTGGAAGGTACCTAAGCAGATCATCAAGTCTGACCCCCTGCCATGGGGGGGAAAGGATGCTGGGGCCAGACGACCCCGGGTAGGTGATTATTTAGCCTCCTTTTGAAGACCCCCTAGGGTAGGGATGAGCACCACTTCCCTTGGAAGTTGGTTTCAGATCCTAGCTGCCCTGACAGTGAAGTAGTGCCTCCTGATACCTAGCCTGAATCTACTCTCAGTCAACTTACGGCCGTTATTCCTTGTTACTCCTGATAGTGCTCGGGGGAACAGGGACTCTCCCACTGCCTGCTGGTTCTCCTTGGCAAGTTTATAGGTGGCCACCAGATCCCCTTTCAGCCTTCTTTTGTGAAGGCTGAACAAGTTCAGGTCCCATCGCCTCTCCTCATAGGGCCTGCCCTGCTGCCCCTTATCATGCAAGTGGCCCTCCTCTGGACCCTCTCCGTACTGTCCACATCCCTCCTGAAGTGCGGTGCCCAGAACTAGACATAGTACTCCAACTGTGGCCTGACCAGTGTTGCATGGAGGGGGAGGATCACCTCCCTTGACCTGCTCATGATGCATCTGTGGATGCATGACAAGGTGTAGTTAGCCTTCCTGACCATGTTCCCACATTGGCAGCCCGTGTTCATGTTGGAATCAGTAGTGACTCCAAGATCCTTTTCTGCCTCTGTACTGACGAGAAGGGAGTTCCCCAGCCTGTAGGTATGCTTCTGGTCCTTTCTCCCCAGGTGCAGCACCTTGCATTTGTCTGTACTGAAACTCATCCTATTCTCATCCACCCACCTCTGTAACCTGTCCAGATCTAGTTGTAGCCCGCCCCTCTCTTCTGGCGTGGTCACTTCTCCTCACATCTTAGTGTCATCTGCGAACTTGAACAAGGTGCTTTTCACCCCCCTGTCCAAGTCGCTGATGAAGATGTTGAACAGTGCGGGCCTGAGGACCGAGCCCTGGGGGACCCCACTGCCCACATCCCTCCAAGTCGAAAATGACCTGTCCACCACCACTCTCTGGGTGTGGCCCTCCAGCCAATTTGCGACCCCTCTGACTCTGTAGGTGTTGACAACAGTCGCCTAATTTTTGAATGAGGATGGGGTGAGAGACAGTATCGAAGGCCTTCCTAAAGTCCAGAAAGACTACGTCCACCGCCACACCTGCGTCGGCTTTGGTGACCTGGTTGTAGAAGGCCATCAGGTTGGTCTGACAGGGCCTGCCCCTAATGAACCCGTGTTGATTGCCCCTGAGCATAATCTCCCCTGCTGGTCCCTTGCAGATGTGCGTTTAGATAATTTCTCAAAGAGCTTCTCCAGTTCTGAGGTAAGACTAACAGGCCTATAGTTTCCTGGGTCCTCTTTCCTCCATTTTTTGAAAATGGGGACCACATTGGCCCTCTTCCAGTCCTCTGGCACCTAGCCAGAGCACCATGAGTGCTCATAAAGCCGTGCCAGGGGTCCTGCAATGACCTCAGCTAATTCCCTCAGCACTCGGGGGTGGAGATCGTCAGGACCTGCTGATTTGAACATGTCCAGGCCCTCCAGAAGTTCGCTGGCTAGGTCCTCACCTTTAGTCAAAAACTTCTATTCCTGTCTGTGATGTTGCTCATGAGGACTGAACTGCTGTCACTGATTTTAATATTTAATTATGAGGAAATAGTGTTAAAGTTTCTTTTTTAGATAACAGGGGGATGGCAACAGGAGGAGGTGGATGGAGGAAGAGAGAGTATATATGTATAGAGAGAGAGAGAGAAAGGGCTGAGGCAGCATATCCCTGGAGGAAAAAAAATAGGTTCACCCTCCAACTAGGATCAGAAATACCTCAAACTAATAAAAGGCACCTATACTCTTTTTTTCTTTTCTTTTATTTAGGTGCTATGGTTGCTATTTATTGTGCATTTCATTTTAGTATGCTGGAGATGTGTTTTAGTTGGGGGGAGGGAATTCCTGAAGAATAGGCCTTTGTGACATTAGAAGAGTTTACTGTGCCAAAGTTATGGTAAGAATTTGTAAATTTTGGCTTCAGGGGCATTTCCTTCCACTGTTGTAAGTTTCCAACATTAAAAACATAAGGGTTGAACAGCATTTTTTAAACTGACAATGCCAACATTCATTTCACAAACTAAACTATCCTTTCACATGACACTGCTGGTTCCACATAAACATGCTGTTGATTTTGTCCCACTGAAGTCATCCTTCGACTTCCTGAGTCATGCAGAAGGGTCTGTCACTGTTTTCAGATCTGTATTGTGGACTCTGAATGATCTGTGTGGATTTAGTTTGCAAACTTACTGTCCTTGAAAGAAATGCTTTTATTTGGAATGATGTCCTCAAACCCTAAATGCGTATCTGGGTTATTTATGTATTCTTTGTTGGGACCCTGAAAATTGCTTTGTTTCCCTGGGATAAAGCACAGCTTGTTGGGAATAGTTGTTTGGTGTCTGTAGTAGCAGCACCATCTTCCTCTTAATTATGCTGTTGGCTCCTTATGTTGCTCTTCCTGTTGTTAGGAGCTTTATTTTTAGGTTATACAGAATGACTTGTATTCCAAAAGGGCTAAGGAAGAACATGCCATGTCTGTAGGAGTCCTTGGGCTGGGAGGACCCAGGTAATGCATTCAAATGGTAGTCTTTTCTAAAGGACTGAGGGGCACATTCTGCTGTTTGCTACCTGCTCATTTCACAGGGGTTTGGTAGAGTAATCAGGGGCAAAATCTGAGCCAAAAGCTAGACTGTCATGGTGACACAATTTTTTAAAAGCGTTTTCTTGCCTAAACAAAAACATAGATTGTACGTTGTAAAGTACAGCTCTAATCTAATAAAAAGGATTTTGCACATTGTAAAAAAGATTTGGCGACTTCCATGTCGTTGTTTCCAGTCTATTTTTTTTTCACCTGCAAGATGATAAAAAAAAAACTTTTTTTCTTTTCCTCTCTTCCTGGGCTGCTGGTTTTGCAAATTCAGCTTCATGTCTGAGGGTCAAGATGGATCGATAAGGCTAGGCAATCACCTTGCTGAGGTTGTTTGACTCCAGTACTCTTTCCTGCCTTGGCAGGGGGTCGGACCTGATAATCTGCTCAGGTCCCTTATGACCCTAGTAACTATGAAACTGGGATAAGCTTCCACCCCATTTGTCCAGTAATATTGCACAGATGTGTAACAGACTAAAGTATGGCCCCACAGTATCAATTGAATGAACAGTGAAGGCCAGATGGAATGGAATCCAGGTTGTCCTCTCGGTAGCCATGCATTGAGGCTGAAAACATTGTTAAAATGTATTTATGTCATTGGAGTAAGCAGATCAGAGTCAGAATATCCAGACCTGGTAAATTCTCTTTCTGGATTAAGGTTTGCTGTTCCTGCTCTGTTAGGACTCTTTGATTCCTTTTGGAATAGCCACCGATACTTTTATTTTTCCTCAAGTCTCTGATGTGTTCCAGCCTCTCAGATATATACATCCTTATTTCAAAGGGAGTCATCATCTAACATGGCAAGGATTGCTTGATCAGTGGGAACAATAAAAATCGTGGGTATAAAATGAGCAAAAATGAAACGTTATGTTATGACAGTCACACCTCTTGCAGTTTGGGCATTGCTCTCTTATCTATTGGTCTATCTCTCTGCAAAACTTAGTTGCAATTTCAGAAAAAGCATGTGAACTTGTTTGTGTATATTTATGATGGATGTCAGCATCTCCACTTAAATGACGAGAAGGCTTTCTTTCATAAATGGTGGGTTTTTTTCAAATGCAGGATAACTTTAACCAGTTTGTCTGCTGAGACTTGACTGCATGGCCTTGTGAAACTGGCAATTTTAAAACTACTATGCTTTATTGAGGTCCTGCATGCTCCTGAAGCCCGTAGTGCGGTTAGAGAAACAAAAAAAAAAGAGCAAACGGTGCGGGGTAAACATCAAATTACCCTCCTCCTGGCTTCTTATCCTCTGATGTCCTGACTTCTGAAACATCCTTATCTCTGGCCTCGACACATGCAAATCTGCTGGCAAAGATCTGTCTTCTGTTAGGTTATTTCCTGCATCTTAGACCTTTTATTGTTTCCCACCTACCAGTTGCCCCTGATCTGACCAATCATACATAAGTAGCCAGTTTTCCCTTTCAAGGTGGCTTGTCTCCACTTCACTTATCCTCTCCAGTTGGATATCTAGAAAAACTTCTTCACTATGAGAATAGTGAAGCTGTGGAATAGACTGCCTGGGGAAGTAGTGTACCCTCCATCTCTGGAGCTGTTCAAGAAGAGGTTGGACGGCCATGGGTCGAGGATGATCTAGGCGTAGCTATGTTCTGGCATGGGTATTTCCTATGCTTATGGGCTTTGCTATTTGCCCCTTCCTTCCTCTCCCTTTTCTGCTACATTCATCAGGGTGTTTTTAAGCCTTCCCAGAGGCACTGGGAGTTGGCTCCAGCCAGGGCTGGGAGTTTTGACTGAGGTGTGCCAATGCTGCTTCTGGGACCAAAACCAGAGGTTCCTGGCTAAAGGGTGTTGCATCTCTGCTCAGGGCCAGACCGATCACCATATTTGGGGTCAGGAAGAAATTTTACTTCATGGTCAGATTAGCACTGACCGTGGGGTTTTTGCCTTCCTCTGTAGCAGGGGCATGGCCCTCTACCTGGGATCTCTTCAGTGTATCATTTTATAGAAACAACTTATACAATGTTATAAAACATGTTATAGAACATGTATAAAACATCTATAAATGTTCTATAAAACATCGTATAGAATATGTTATAGACAACATTTTATACAGACAGGAGGTTGGCTGTTGTGGCTTCCCTACTTCACCCGTGGTAGGTTAGACTGTTAGCTCTATGTTGCATCAGGGTAGTCTTATGTTGAGTTTAGGTGATGGTTGTATAGGGTGGTTTGGATAGGGATGATCCTGCCTCAGGCAGCGGGTAGTACTAGATGACCTCTGGAGGTCCCTTCCAGCCCGACTTTTCTGTGACTCCGTGGTTTTATGAATTTTCTTCTAAAGTATTAACTCAAGTCTCCTTTGCTCACTTGTTTACATTTTTTTTTTTTTTTTAGAGTATAGTTGTGCCTTTCCCTCTTAAGTGTAATGACTGCAATCAAACGTGGTAGCAGTTTGGCCCTGGAATGCTGAGAACTCTGCTTATCTCTCAGAATCGTAGAAAATGAGGGTTGGCAGGGACCTCAGGAGGTCATCTAGTCCAACCCCCTCCTCAAAGCAGGACCATCCCCAACTAGATCATCCCAGCCAAAGCTTTATCTGGCTGGGTTTTGAAAACCTCTAAGGATGGAGCTTCCATCACTTCTCTGGGTAACCTGTTCCAGTGTTTTACTACCCTCCTAGTGACAAAATTCTTCCTAATATCTAACCTAAACTTCCCTTGCTGCAACTTGAGATCGTTGCTCCTTGTTCTGTTGTCTGCCACCACCCGAGTATAACTCTATCTTCTTTTGAACCTTGCTTCAGGTAGTTGAAGGCTGCTATTAAATCCCCTCCCAGCCTTTCCTAGAGTAAAAAATCCCAGTTCCCTCAGCCTCTCTTCATAAGTCATGTGTCCCAGTCCCCTCACTATTTTCGTTGCCCTGTGCTGGACTCGCTCCAATTTGTCCACATCCTTTCAGTGGGGGGGCCCAAAACTGAACACAGTACTCCAGATGTGGCCTTGCTAGTGCTGAGTAGAGGGGAATAGTCACTTCCCTTGACCTGCTGGCAGTACACCTGTCAAAGCAGCCCACTATGCCATTAGCCTTCCTTGCAACAAGGCTACCCTGTTGTCTTTATAGTCAGCTTATTGCCCACTGCAACTTTTCTGCAGAGTTGCTGCCCAGCCGGTCAGCCCATACCAGTGCATGGGATTGTTCTGTCCTAAGTGCAGGGCTTTGCACTTGTCCTTGTTGAACCTGATGAGATTTCTTTTGGCCCAGTCCTCCGATTTGCCTAGGTCACTCTGAATCCTAGCCCTACCCTCCAGCTTATCTACTGTTCCCCTCAGCTTGGTGTCATCTGCAAACTTGCTGAGGGTGCACTCTTTGCCTTCTTCCAGGTTGCTGATGAGGACATTGAACAAAACCTTCCCCAGGACTGACCCCTGGGGTACTTCACTTGATATGGGCTGCCATCTAGACATAGAGCCATTGATTACTACCCTCTGAGCCTGATGCTCCAGCCAGTTTTCTATCCACATTACAGTCCCTTCATCTAGCCTGTACTTTCTTAGCTTGCCTGCGAGAATGTTATGGGAGACTGTATCAAAAACCTTGCTAAAATCTACTGGTCTCCCCATGTCTACAGAGCCTTCATCATAGAAGGCAATCAGGTTGGTCAGGCATGACTTGCCCCTGGTGAATCCATGCTGACTATTCCTAATCACCTTCTCCTCCAAGTGCTTAAAAATGGATTCCTTGAGGATCTGTTCCATGATTTTTCCAGGGACTGAGATGAAGCTGACTAGTCTGTAGTTCCCTGGATCTTCCTTTTTCTCTTTCTTAATTATGGGCACTATGTTTGCCCTTTTGTAATCATCCTGGACCTTTTCTGGTTGCCATGAGTTTTCAAAAATGTTGGCCAATGGCTCTGTAATCACATCAGCCAACTCCTTCAGCACCCTTGGGTGCATCCCATCCAGCCCATGTACTTGTACACATCCAGTTTTTCTAAATAGTCCCTAACCTGTTCGTTCACCACTGCTGGCTTCTCACCTCCTCTCCAGACTTGTCCAGTGCAGTAGTCTGGGAGCTGACCTTGCCTGTGAAGACGGAGGCAGAAAAGTCATTGAACATTTGAGACTTTTCTGCGTCCTATGTCTCAAGGTTGCGTCCCCCATTCAGTAAGAGACCCACACTTCCCCGATCCTCCTCTTGCTACCAATATACTTGTAGAAACCTTTCTTGTTACCCTTCACATTCCTTGCTAGCTGCAACTCCAATTGCGCTTTGGCCTTCCTGACTTCATCTCTGCATGGCAGAGTAATGCTGTTATAGTCCCTAGTTATTTGTCCATTTTTCCACTTCTTATAAGCTTCTGTTTTGTGATTGAGTTTACTGAAGAGTTGCCTGCTAAGCCAAGCTGATCTTCTGCTGTACTTGCTAGTCTTCCTGTGAATCGGGATGGTTTGTTCCTGAACTCTCAGTAAGGATTCTTGAAAGTGCAGCTAGCTCTCCTGGACTCCTCTCCCCCTCTGACTGTTTTCCCAGAAAATCCTGCTCATGAGTTCCCTGAGTGAGTTGGTCTGCTTTTCTCCTGGTAATCAGTTTTCTGATACTGTTACCGTGTTCCCCCATCTGTCCATGTGTCATCTCTTGTCTGTCCATGTGTCCTCCCTGTATTTTCAGGACAGGGACACACTCTTTGTTCTGTTTGTACAGTACCTAGCACAGCGAGGACCTGGTAGATGACTCTGCTTCTACGACAGGGGTGGGCAAAATATGGCCTGTGGGCTGGATCCGGCCCACAAGGCGATTCTGTCCAGCTTGTGGGGCCCCTAAAAAATGTAGAAAATTAATATTTCTCTGCTCTTGGTTCCTGTCAGAAATGCAGGAATCAAAAGCAGTAGGACCCAGGAGAAGCCTGGCGGGCTCCAACAACAGTGTGGCCTGCCTGGCCCCGCCCCACCTGGGGTTTCTGGGCTGGGAGTATGTGGCTGCCCTGGCGCGGGAAGCTCAGGTGGGGGGGGACCCTCGGCTGGGAAGGAGCGCGGAGGGGGAAGTGGGCACTCCAAGCCCACGCCCAGTGCCCCACACTGCAGCTGCCCACAGCCCGCATGGGGCTGCCTATGCCTGCTCCGGACAGCCGCATGCAGCCTGCGAGTGCCTGCAGCGTAGGGCACCAGGTATGGGAGGGACCGATTGTCCCCTGTGCTCAGCTTTTCCCCGGGCTCCTTCCCTGCGTGGAGAAAAGCAGCCCTTTGCCCGCCCCATGGCTGGCACTCTGTACTGTAGGTGCTCGCAGCCAATGCAGGGCTGTCTGGAGCAGGCACAGGCAGCCCCAGGCCAGCTGCAAGCGGCTGCAGTGTGGGGTGCCAGGCAAGGGGCTGCTTTCTTTGCCCCCCATGCTCAGCATCACTTTGTAACTCGACCCCACTGCCATGCAGTGGGGCCTGGTTACAAGGTGGTGCTGAGCACAGGAAAAAGTGGCCCCTCGCCCACCCCATGGCCAGCACCCCGCACTGCAGCCACCTGCAGCCCGCATGAGGCTGCCTGTGCCTGCTCCAGACAGCCCTGCGCGGGCTGCGATCACCTGCAGCAGGGAGCACCAGCCATAGGGCAGGCAAGGGGCCACTTTTCCACATGCTCAGCACCAGCTTCTTCCCTGCTGGCAAGCAGGGGGTTGGGGCTGTGTGCTGCCCCCTCCCTGTACCTTGGGGCTGGAGGCACTAGGTGTGAGCGGGTGGGGAGCCAGTGGGAGCATGGGGCCTGCACCAGTGTCCTAGGGCCAATGCTCATGGGGCCCAGAGCAGGGTTGCAGGAGCATGGGGTCCTGGCTAGCAGGGGCTCTGTGGAGCCAGGTCAGCTCCCCACTCCCTGCTGGTGCAGCCCGGCTCTACAGACCCCTGCCAGCCTGCTCCCTGTTCTGGGCCCCACCGGTGCTGGCCCTGGGACATTGGTCCCAAGATGGTGTCAAGGGGCGGGACTACCCATGCGGCTCTTGACAGCCTGCCAAAACTGGGTAAGCGGCCCTCTGCCCAACATAATTGCCCGCTCCTGTTCTACAATGATAAAAATCACTAGTATCTAGAAAGCCTTAGTTTACAGTAGAAAAATCTGGCTTATTATATTCATTAAGAAGTTTTTAATTACTGAGCTGGGGATTTGCAGTGATCAGGTTTGTGATACTTCCTACTTTTAGGGTCAGCCCTGTGGTTAGATTACAGGTTGGATTGTCATCAGCAGCAAAAAGCTACTAAAATAGTGGACTATCTAGGAGCTGTGTTGATTGGTTTCTGGGAAGACAGGACTGGGTTTAACTATGGTAGGACCTCATGTTGCAAGCAGCTTCTTTCCATGCACCATTTTAAAAGTGGAGTGACACCTCGTCCCCTCCCTCGGATATGTGATTTTAAGTACACATTCACACTTCAGAGTGCATGCATAACTTTTGACCATATACTGTCCCATACTGTTTCTCTCAATTCATGTGGTAAAGTAAAGCATGGGAGAAGACGCACAAATCACTTCTTCTTGTGAGTGTTATATGCTGAGAATATGTGAATGTTCATCATTCTGCTGAGTCTTGTGTCCTCAAACCAAGGACTGGAGGGGAGAATAATAGAACGAATGCAGGCGGCCAAATAAACCAACCAGCTCCTTCTCCATAGAGTTGACCTGAAATTGTTGAGGGTTTGAAATAAGTTTAGTTAATGCTTAGTTTTTTTCCCCACTGATGTTTGGCTTTCTCTTTAATATTTTGTACCTCTAGATTTCTGGCTTTGTCTAGAAGTACAAACACTAAAGGACTTGTGGAGAGTCTCTGGCCATATGCTGGGCCTGTTTGAAAATGGAAATAACGTAACAAGGCTGAATCCTAGTTAAAGAAAGAGGGGTAGTTTGACTTCCTGCTCAGAGCCATTGAAATCAGCGTCAAACACCTGATTATTCATTGGGACCAAAGCTGTTATGATTACTGTCCCATCCTCGAAATCTAGATGGTTCTCTTGTCAGTGCTTTCTCACATACTGTTTTTCTACATCGTCTCTTCAAATAAACAGGAATTCAGGATGGCTTTAGACTGTCTTTCTCAACTTCTTCAGCCCTGCAGGCCTAATAAGTGTTTGCGGGCCAGATCCCTTGTGTAGAGGTTCATCACCAGGCCAGATCCAGTGCAGAGCTGGTCAGCAGGTGTGATCTGGTCTGCCAATGAGGCCCTGTATGCTGGATCCAGCTGTGGAGCTACCATGCGTTGGTATGATCTGGCATGCAGAGCAGTGTCATCTGGACCAGGGGCTCCCCACGGATCTGGAAATTTGGTGGCAGAGGAGCAGTGCCAGCATTAATTGCTATGATTCTGAGAGTAATTAACACTGTTACTACTCTCCCTCCCCTTCCACACGCCTTCCCCTCCAATTTTTCAGACCCATGGGGAGATCCATTGGCTGGATGACATGGTTCTGCAGGTTGGCTGTAGCCTGTAGGACAGAGGTTGAGTACCACTGGTTGAAGAGATGGATTTGTTTTGTAAAAGGTTTTAGTCAAGCATAGCTGGTTTCACTCGTATTAGTGTGTTGCGGTCTGTTTTGGGAGACCAAAAGTTTCTTTCTGTCCTTAGACGTGTAGGCTTGGATTCTTTCGCCCAGTCAGAGTGAGTACAAAATGACTTTAAAAGAGGTGGAAGGAGTTGAGGAGGATTTCTGGTGTAAAGGAGTTTGCTGTCAGAAAGCAGCTGCTTTTGGTATAAGCAGAGAGGAGATTGTTGTTCTTAGTACTAGCTGGAGCAAGCTCGGTTCTGCCTAACTCTCCACAAGCAAAAGGTGTGTTGTCCTCCATCCCTGGCAGGAGTTAGAACAGGCCCCTTCCAGTGCATTCATGTGACTGAGGGAGCGGCTGATGGCTCTGTGATCTCATGTGCCCTTCTCCAAGCTGTGTTGGAAATGTGGCCTTTATTCATCTTGCGTTAGTGATGTTTACTGAAAGTTTAGGGTACCTCAGGTTACCTGTTTTAAGGCAGGAGACTTAGACTTTAGTTGATGGACTGTCCATTTAGCTTGGTGCTGGTAAACTGGAGCCCAAACAAGGCTGTGGAATTAGAGGCTAGTGCATTGCTTGGTGCTTGCATATACTACAGAGCTAACCCAATCACACACATATCTCCCTTCCCCTGGCTGTGATGTAAAGGGCACCCCACCAAGGAGCAGACTTGGTAACTTTGGTGGTTGGTAACAGGTTAATGGACCTTTGTTATTTATAGGTCACTTTATTGAAACTGTGTCAGGATAATTGTGACCAAGAATCATTACTGTTTGATGGCAGCTTTTATCTCCAATGTAACTCAACTAGATGCCATGCATGTCCATAAAGCAGCTGGTGTGCTAGATGGCTGTTGGCGGAGTAGCTGCAGGTAGGATGGACTCATAGATTCATAGATGTTAGGGGCTGGCAGGGACCTCTCAAGATCATCAGGTCCAGCCCCCCTGCGCTTGGGCAGGAAAGACAACTGGGATCAGATGACCCCAGCAAGGTGAGTGTCCAGACACGTTTTGATACCCATAGTAGGTGATTGTATCACCTCTGTGGGGAGTCTGTTCACCCCTCTGTCACCCCTGGACAGTGGAGACAGAATCAGCCTCTCACTCTGAAAGGTTAACTGCCTGATGGCAGGGTTGAGATGTGGTTGGGGGGAGAAGCACGGGGGGATATCTTGCACGGTCTGTTGTCTATAGTGGATCCTGCTGTTCTGCTTCAGACTTGCGTCACTACTTTGAAATCTGAAGCCAGGATCTATATATGGAACTTCACCAGATTGTAAACTGGATAGTTGTGGTGTGTGGGGGATTTTTATTGCTTTTTAAAACAAAATACCCAGAGGAGTAAGGTGCTTCGAGGATATGTGTGTGGTGTGAGCTGCTTTTTCAGTCTGCTTTGTTGATTGTTTTTTAAATTGTGCCTAACTGCCTTCTGTGGACACTTTTTTTTTCTTTAAACACTTTGTGCATTTCCCCTGTCCCTTCCCTCTACAGCAGGGTGATGTGTGAGCATTGAGAACATCAGTGTCTCCATGCAGTAGAGGCAGGTAGGTGCTCTGAAAGGGAGTGGTGCCTGCAATCTGAATCCCATTCCTTTCACTTGGCACAGACCAGGAAATGGACCCACAAAGCATGCAAATGTTCCCTGTCCCCTGGCACTCAAGGGAGCAGGTAGTCTGTCAACTGGATGGTAGGAAGGGGTGAAGCCGAGGGCTGGGAAATGGTTTGTTGGCTCAGGTGCTCTTGTGCGGCTGGGAATTGAGCTAAGGTCTTTCTTGCTGTGCCACAAACTTCCTCCCATGTGCCGTGGGGGAAGGTTGGTTTTGTTTCTGTGTGTTGGTTCCTTATCTGTGAAATGGCGATAACAGCACTTCCCTACCTCCAAAGGTGCTATGAGAAGTGAATTAAAGATTGTGATGCACTCGAGTGCTATAATGGAGGGCTGGACAAGTTGCCCCAGATGGCTAGAAGTATCATGCATCCCAAGAATGGTTCTGCTTCTAAAGCTAGCCAGATGTGTTGATGGGAATTGGGGTCCTGCATTAGCTGTGAGCTGACCACTGCAGTGTGCCTTTACTATGCATGTTTCCTTTTCCTGGTTTCTCTGTCTTAATATATTGTACATAAAACCACACAGTTAACTTCTTTATTAAACGTTGTTACTTGGACCATTGGTCTGCAAGGTCTGAGTGCTCAAGTGTCAGTACATGACCTAGCTTTCATATTTGCCCTTCAGGCACAATCGCAGTGATTAAACTGATGATTTCAGAGTCCAATAATGTTGATCCAGCACATTCTACAAATCAACTTAAACACTGAAAGTACATGTAAAAAAACCAAAAAACTTCATGGATTTTGTTTGTTTAGATGTGCAGTTCAGAATAGTTCAGCAGTTACAAACAAGATCTTCATATCTAACAGACTAATTTGACTTAAGTAATAAAATAGAGGAATTGTCTTTGGTATAACTGTTAAATTCACAGAGAAACCGCATCCTTTTTGTTGCCAGTGACAACATAACATTCCCTAATGTTTGAATTTGAGTTGTGCCATATACCCAAAAGTACGTGCAAACATTTTCTTCTTAAGAATTTCTGTTTAATGACATTGGAAAAGATGTTCCACTCTGCTATGCTTAACATTAAATGCTGGAAACTGCCTGTTTATATATAGTGCATACAGGTATGAGGCAGGAAATCTGTCTGCTTCACCCTTGCATTGCTCCATGTGCAAAGGAGGTTGTGACAGAAAGTGGCACATGGGATTAAGGGGTGTGGGACTATTTTTGCCCCCCATTGTAATAGGGGCCAGCTCATTTATTGCCTCCTTTAAACATGTGGTTCACATCATCTCCCCTGTTCACCTGCTTTGGTAAACTCTATATTTAGTTGTCTCTGCTCATGCTCTTCATCTATGCGAAAATAACTTCTGTGTCATTGCTCTCGCTGTCTTTGCCCTCCCCTCACCTTCCCTGTTGTTGCTTCTGGGTTTAAGGTATTCATTTGTTTTTGGAAGGTTGTTTTTACAAGGAGCGAGTGGGTGCTATAGAAAGCATTTTATACCCTGTAATAAACTTGTTGTGAAGAATATGCAAACTATCAGAAACACTTCCTTCTCTATTATAACACTTGCTGAGAGGTCAAAATGTGTGCAAAACACTTGGAGGGGGTGGGGCTGAGAGGCTGAGAAATGGCTTGCATGTGTATGAGGCATACATCTGTTTGACAAAAAGAGAACCGGGGATTAATGGACAGGCAAATAAGGGGTTTGGTTCTGGGCTCTGGGGCCGCATCTAAAGATTGCAGGGGAGCAAATCTTTAGATAAGTTTCCTTTCGACCTTGACACCTGTGGTGAAATGCCATGTGGTATTTAGCAGGATTGTTTTTTTCCCCCTTCCTGTAAATTTCTGATCAAAAGAGATTTTGTTTTAAGCAGGATCTCTTATGTCCCCAGGATTAGTACACTTCATTATTAATGTCAGGGACAAATAACCAGGGGGGTGAGCCATTGTATCTGGTTGATGGATAAAGAGGTAGGTATCCACTGCATCTGCCAGGGTGACTTCTATTGCTATCCATTGTCTTCCTAGGGTGTTTGGGGAGATGCTGTTTCTCTCAGAGGGCATTGAGCTGGAGGCTTCACAGTTTTGTGGGTTTGTTGTGCTGCATGTCATCAGAGTGTTTGTCCATATCCTCAGTAAGGCCTACCAGACACACAGGGGCTAGACCTGGGTGAGAACCGTTCTTGATTCTACGAGCAATCCTGATGAAAACAAAATACGTTATTCAAATACTTTTGCAGTTTTTTTATCAGACTGCTAAGAAAGAAATCACGCTTGGTTTCCTATGGAAATTTGTGTTTTTGATTGGAAAACCCTTTTAACAAAACATTTCACACAGCTGTACCGTTGATAGGATTGTTGCGCTTTTGTTTTTTCTAAAAAGTGGCAACTCCTGCTAATAAGGACCTTTTTCCTTCCTACTTTTTTTTGCTGATGAAAGCGAGGAACTAGTGATGCTGGCTATAAAGGCAGGCACGCTAAGTTTTCCCATATAGCTTTAGCAGTACTTATGCCATTCTCCTGACTTGCACAAGCCCATGGTAGTGCAATCCTGGAAGATACTTAACCAGAGACTGCCAGCTGTCAGATCATGTAGAGACTTCTGTGATGTGATGTCTGCAAGCAGAAACCACCAAACACAACCTGGCTTTCACTTAGAAACTTAACTGAAAATGCATATTTGAACCTAAGTCTACCCAATTTAAAAAAAAAAAAGACTGCAGTAGTAACCCATTGGACTAACTTGTTCTTGTAGGATTAGGATGGATTGTATTTACCCTGCACTTTATACTGCTTTTAGATTGAGGGCCGTTAGTTTCCAGGAATGCTAGTTCCTTACTTCACAAACACAAATATGCACTCAGATCATTTTGAAGAAAAGAGTGGGCCCTGAAAAGAAAGCACCCTTCGCAGGCTTCAAGGCATAATGTAATCCTTTTAGTACTTTGGATTGCTGTGATTGTACTGGGCAGACCAGGATGCCTCTCAGACATCTGCTTTTCTGTCTGTTGAGTCAACTCAATATCCTCAAAACTGTAATTTTCACTGTAATGATGGATTACACTTGTCACAGTTTATGGAATTTTGGCTGGTGTGTTTAATAAAAGGAAACAGATTCTAATGCTTATTATTTCTGAAGTCACATAGATCTGAACTAAAGTTCAGCATATGCAAGACAAACTACGCTTTAATTTTACAATTGTCTGATGGGACTTTGCGATTTATTTGTTGTTACTTCCTTAATGATGTTGCAGTCAGAGGCACTGTTTTGCTAAATGTTGTGTAAAAAGTAAATTGTAGCACAGCAGATGTTGGTATTTGGATGGATGTCGGTGCAATGGGGGGACAGCAACAGTCATCTCTGTCAGCTGTCTTCAGACTCCACAGGCCTGCTGTGTGGTTACTTTGGTGTGTAAAAACAGCTCGTTTTGCAACTGGGAAGTTTGGCATTACGTTTGGCACCAAGCCATTCTACTGGGTTAACACAAGTGTTTATCCAGCAATTTTCTTAAAATTGGTAACTAGCGGAAAATGTTTATTAAACTTCAGTACAGAGGAAAAGGGAATTATAGCTGGCTCTGTTCTTTTAAAACAAACAAAAACACTTGTAATACTGCAAGGGTTTTTTTGTTGATTTTTTTGGTTGCTGTTCTATTGACAGTCTTTTTGTCAAATGCTTGTTTTTAATTTTGTTTTATCTGCTAAAGGGAACACAACCTCTTTAAGGGGCTAGGTATCTTTAGCTAAGGAAGGTAAAATAGGAACTCCATTTTTATTTAGTCTGCTTTTGGTTACAAATAAAGCAAAAGGCATTAAGTATTGGAGATATAGCAAATTGTTTCTCCCTTTATAGAAATTTCAACTGAAGCATAGAATCTGAGCTTGAATCTGCAGAGCACCTGATTTTGTATGACAAATTACTTAAAGTTTTACCTTTAGGCTAATTGGAAGAGTCCCCTGCAGGCTTTCAAGAATTCTCAGTTTATTAGACTCCTGTCAATTTTAGACTCTCTTCTACATGGAAATTGCAATTTGGGGAGTAATATTAATAAGGAAGTAGCTTTATAAAATGATGCTGCTTTAAGCAGACAAAGTTCTCTGGGTAAATGTGGTATCTTTTATTAGACCAACTAAGTAGTCAGAAAAAATGTTCTTCGCAAGCTTTTGGGCACAAACACCCTTCTTCAGGCACAGTCTGGAGAGTCTGCTGGTGTTTTGTGTTCTCCTGGATGGAATAGAAACCAATGTGCAAGCTGCAGGTCTATGAAAATGCAAATGGGTGGCAGAGAGGATCAGAGGTCATGGGAGATAAGTGAGAGACAGGTAGGTAGAGGAGAAAGAGGGGAATATTGACCTGGTGATTCAGTGTAGCTGATAAAATGTAGAAAGGTTATCTAGAGTTATCAGATGGTAGGCAGGTTATAATGTGCCATAAATCCAATACCTATATTTAGGCCATGACTTTTTGTATCCAGTAGATTTATGTAGTGAAGTTCATAGGCTTGTCTACGAAAGGTGTTTTGTAAATTTTCTCTAAGGATTAGAATTGAGAGATTGGAGGGAAGAGTGGTTGATTTGTAAGAAGTATACACCAACAGGTAATTGGGTATTCTTGTCTTTGATGGATTCCCAGTGTGCATTCATTCTGGTACATAGTTGTTGTTTGGTTTCTCCTACATATTTTCCATCATGACATTTTGTGCACTGGATGAGATATGTTGCATTTCTGGAGGTGCAGGTGTAAGATCCAGGAATGGTGAAGGTTCTGTGGTGGGGGTGTTGGAGATATGTTAGTAAGTTTTACATTTCTTGTCCCAGCATGGTCTGGATCAATTCAGTGTGTTTTGGGCCATAGGACATTTGCTTCTGGTGATGAGATTGGCACGAATGATGCATGCCCCCTGTGGCTGGGGGGCACGGAAGCAGTGGCGGGAACGCAGCAGCGGTAACCGGGAGCTTCCGCAGACGCTGCTGGCAATGGGTGTGGGGACGAGGTGGCAAGCACCGGCCAGGGGTGGTGACCACCTGCAGGCAGTGTCAGCGGGGGGGGGCGGGGGAGGAGGGGTGGCAAGTGGCAACCGTCCCTATTTATAGGGGATGTACCGCCATGCTCAGGGAGTGCACATGCAGCTGCGTGCACCCCCTACACATCGCCCCTGAAGACTGGTGAGGTTTGGTGCTTGTTTAAAGGCTAGGATGGGTGATTTTAGGAGGGTCTTTTTAAGAATTGGGTCTTCGTCTGTCATGGATTGCAACTGTTTGAGGATTTTCCATATGGATTCCAGGGAGGGGTGCTATGTCATAACTAACGGTGTGCCATTCATGGGTATTTTCTTTTTGTACTCTAGCAAAACAACAGCAGACTCTCTGTATGCCTGAAGAAGGGTGTTTGTGCCCGAAAGCTTGCAAAGAAAATTTTTTCCAAATTTTTTATTTAGTTGGTCAAATAAAAGATATCACATTTACCCAAAGAACGTTGTCTGCCTAGTCCTTAGACCAACACGGCTAAAACCAACAACTTCAAAACATGGTTGCTTTAACCAGGCTTTTACATCTTAAACTGGGAATTTCAAAACCTTTAATCTGAGGTTTTAATGGGAAACTGTATGAGAGCATGGGAGATATTTTAAGTTTGGATTTCTTTGTTTAATTGTTTTAGCCATTAGTGCTACTTTGGTTAAAGGATTTAACTGTCTGTCACTGGGGAGGACCTCTGTTTCTTGTTGGAAGGAGAAAATAACAAACTCCAATGCAGCAGAGGAACTGTGGAGATACAGAGGAGTGAAGTGAGAGAAGTGTGAAACTCCTTGTTTTTCCAGATGACAATGTTTTTTGTACACTGCACATAAATGTGCAAGGTGCTTAGTAAATGGTTTAATTGAAGTACAGTTTTATTACCGAAAATTACTCCGGTGGAAAAAATTCCTGCCTCTTATGGAAGAGAGAGAGATGTTTCTTTCTTTGGTGTTGGCACCTTCCAGGTTTTGTGCCAAATTTGGCTCAATTTTGAAAGCTTCAGTTTTACAAGAGGGTCAGTCAGACCTTTAAGAAAAGAGGCTCTTAGTATGTCAGAAATTAAGTTGAAATCAGAGGTTAGCTGTCAAACGTGAAGCAGCTTGTTTTCATAAACTGCCCTTCTCTCTTTTGGTTTGTTACTGAATCTGCAATTAAATTGTAGCCTGTATACTGCTTTTGGGGAGGAAGGAGAAGGGAGATGTAATGCCAGAATTTTAGTTAAATTGAGGAATAGTCCAGGTTTATAACTTAAGCGAACAAAAAGGCAAGCTAAAGCTCCCAGAACCTGGCTGCCCTTTTGTGAGTTTCTACTACAAAAATTGGCTGCATCTCTGCAAGGATGCTTAGTTAAGTGACTGCAGAAATGTCAGGCCCCCAAAATTCTTCCCCTTTCTTTGCATTGAAAGCCTTTGGATGCTTGCTTTTTTGTTTTTGGATTGTTTTTTTTTCCCCCCTGAGACAGCTTGGATCTAAACTGACGTAACATTCAGAGATTGGAAAGAAATACTGGGAGCGGTCCTAGCCCACATGGAAAAATAGGCCCCCTTGCTTCTCGTTTTTTCAGGCTTGCTCTGGATTTGATATTTATTTTGGTGACCCAGTGGTCCTGAGTATGGCCTCTGGGGTGCAAAGCTTTGCAGTCCCTTTGACTGTCCCCACTGGGGGCATCTATAGTAATAGCAGCATTTGACTCCAAATGGAAGAGACCCTGCTCTGTCCCCACCCCTTCTCCTCTCCTTTTGTCAGCAGCATCATATCTGGTGCAGCAGTTTCCAGCCAGAGTCACAGCACAGTGTTTAGAGCATCTTGGCTGATCTGCACCAGACTTCATTTCTCCCCTTCCCCTCCCCCCTCAACTCACTGGCAACAGCAGGACCTTCAGGGTGGCCTCTTTTTGCTTGACCCCTGCGGCAGCAGCAAAACCTCCAGCAGCTGCAGCCTGAGATGATCGTATCAGATCAGGGACTCGTGAAGGAAAATGCTGTGTATCCAAAGCATACTCCACGCATCTAATTGTAAGGCAGGATTTTTTTTTGGTGTACCTTCTTTCACAAAGCTCCTGGAGGCAGGAAAGTGTTACCCCAGGTAACCTCCAACCAGAACGTTACCCCAGATGACCTTCACATAAGCGTTATTTCTGGTTTTTTGGTGCTCACATTGACTTCCCATGTACCTAACTTTGCTAGAGAGCTTGATTTAATGACAGTAAATTCTACGGGCATAAATAGCAAATATACCCCAACTAGGCAATATTGCCTTTGGGTGAGTGGGGGAAGATGGGAGCAAGGCTTTGGTCTGCACAGGGGGCTCTCTCGGGACACGTCCATGGTGGAAGGGAGGTAGGCGGTGAGGCGTGGAGCAGTCATGTGCGTGTGGTGCACTGCGCCTGGAATATCAGGTGCTGAGGAGAGGTGGGGCTGATGCAGCAAACCCTGACCTCTGCAAATCCCCTGGGGAGGGCTGAGGGGTGGCAGCTTATTTTTTGTTTCCCCTGGAAACAAAGCCAATTTTAGAGGGAACTGGATTTTTCTTTTTCTCTTCACACCAGACATCCTGTTCGTTACAGTAGGATTAGCCTAATTGCAATGTCCGCTGTCTTATTTAAAATAAGAAACACCTAGCTCTCTTGGTGATGTACTTTTCTGTCCTTTTCCTGCATCCTTGAGTGTTTTTGCTTCTGGAACTATGTACTGTGAGCAGAGACTCCTTATTTAGTGAAGAGTGACATTAAACAGACTATATTAATGATGTGGACATTGGAGTCAGAAGCGGACTGGGCAAGTTTGCTGATGACACCAAACTTTGGGGCAAAACATCCACACCAGAAGACAGGTGGGTGATCCAGACTGACCTGGACAGGCTCAGCAAATGGGCGGACGAGAACCTGATGGTGTTAAACTTCGTAAAATGCAAGGTTCTCCACCTTGGGAAGAGATACCTGCGGCATTCTTATAGGCTCAGCAGTGCTACACTGGCTAGCATGACAGAAGAAAGAGACTTGAGGGTCATTGTTGACCACCAGATGAACATGAGCCTGCAGTGCGATGCTGCGGCTAGTAAAGTGACCAAAACACTGGCTTGCATCCATAGATGCTTCTTAAGCAAATCCCAGGACGTCATTCTCCCCTTGTACTAGGCCTTGGTGAGGCCGCAGCTGGAGTACTGCATCCAGTTTTGAGCTCCACAATTCAAAAAGCATGTGGAGAAGCTTGAGAGAGTCCAGAGAAGAGCCACACTCATGATCAGAGGTCAGGAAGATAGACCTTACAACAACAGGCTGAGAGCCATGGGACTCTTTAGCCTGGAAAAGTGCAGGCTTGGGGTGATCTGATGGCCACTGTGACAGAAGTATCACTATCGGAGCTTTTCCAGGAGTGGCTCCACCCTCCTGTAATGGGCCAACCGCCTGCTTACTCGCCTGCCACACCTTGATCTTTTTTGATTAATAGATTGTTGTAATCAGCGGGAGGCTGCCCATTTTCTGCGCCCCAGTGACAGGGGGCGACTCCTTTTCCTCCCCTACACCGCAGCCCAAGCCTCACAGATGGTGCTGACATGGTTTGACATGGGCCCTGTTGTGTCTCAGCCCTCCTCTTTACTCCTGGGGGGAGCTCCTTGCTGCGCCCCTCTCGCTCTGGGGCTGGGGCCAACGCACCCCACAAAATGCTGCACCGTCCCCGGCGCCAGGAACCCCCACACTACTGGGGAGTCCCTGTGAGGCCTCTTCCAACCCCTAATAGCCTTACCTGGTCCTCCGGTCAAAACAGTGAACACAAGAACCCAAAGCCCCTGGGCGACAACAAAAAAAAAATAGACCGTCCGGTCAAACTAGATTCACTCCCTACTAGAGAGTGAAAGAGAGGGGGGGGAGAGCTCCCCAACCCCAGCAGCAACCGGGGGATGTTCACACTGCCAGAGTTCTCCCCTCTGTCTGTCCTAGCCAAGTTTCTACTCCCACGGCCGCTGGAGAGGAACTGGCCTCCTGCCTGGGCTTAAGAAGGGCTAAGCCCTGCCCCTTCCTGTCAGCTGGTTTTACTAGATGCCCCGGCAACCAGCACCTGCACTGCCCTGGTGACTGGCAGCTGAGCATCCCCCTTCCCGCCATTAGGGGTCTCTCCCAAGCCGTCTCTGCTTTCAGGTGCAGGGCACCTGAGTGCACTGAGACAGCCACCTATAAGTTTATCAGGGGTGCTCACCAGGATCTGGGAGAACAATTGTTCACAAGAGCGCCCCAAGGGATGATGAGGTTGAACGGTCATAAACTTCTACAAGACCATTTCAGGCTGGACATAAGAACGAATTTCTTTACTGTCTGAGCCCCCAAGGTCTAGAAGAGCCTGCCATCGGAGGTTGTTCAAGCACCTACATTGAACACCTTCAAGAGTAAATTGGATGCTTATCTTGCTGGGATCCTATGACCCCAGCTGACTTCCTGCCCTTTGGGCGGGGGGCTGGACTCAGTGATCTTCCGAGGTCCCTTCCAGCCCTAACGTCTATGAAATCTATGAAATATGGGTATTGCGGTATGAGTGGTAGTACATGGTAAGTGTTGTAGCATGGAGTCAGTCTGTGTTTCAGTCCTACTGGTTTAGTAAGTTGTCAGTTCATGAGGGATGGGATACCAGCTGTACTGGGGATCAGCAGTTAGGCTTAAGTACAATCTGATGATTTGAATGGTGACTTTGTGTTAGATTCAGTAATGGTTGTTACTGAGTATTGATTATTATTTTTTTAATTCTCGCTCCATTGGAGTTAGCGGGAACTTTTGGGGTTGATTTCACTGGGGCCAGTGTTTCACCCTGCATTGTAAAGTGAGTGCATTTGCTATTTATGGAGAGTGATCAACAGACGAGCTTTACTTTGACCTGAACTCCCAGGGCAACAGCAGTTCTCTCCACTGACAAGAGACCTCACTCCAGAGAAACAACCGGTAGAGGTTTCTTGTGCCCCTCCAGTCCTTGGTTTCTCAGCTGGAACTGCCAGCAAAGTTGCTGATTAGTGTTGGTGGTGACTGTTTAAAAAAATGTCTTCCTTCAAGTTAAATTATCTGTCTGGTAAGAATAGGCCGCTACAAAACACTGCATTGCCTATGCCAACATAATTTAGTTTCTGGCATGTGAACTGGATTTGGGGTGGCTTTAAGCCAGTTTTCTGCTCCCTTTTCCTGGGTAGGTTGACTCATAATTCCTATGTAGGAGGAATCCTGGCCTATCACTTTAAGTTTATGGGTGCAAAGCAGAAATAGGAACAAAGCCAGGAGGTGTGTCAGTTCACATGGGCACTATGCTAACTCAATATGACTAAGAATAAGCCATCGGTATAGCTTATGAAAGAAGCTGGAGGCTTTCAGGACTGAGCCTCTATTCTCAGTCCACCTTAACCTGCTTAGTGCTGTTTACCCAGTTCTTCATTATCAAGAGATGTACTGAGCAGCAGTTGTTTTGAATACATCTTCACTGTTCAAAACTAAGCAGGTTTCTGTTCATATCTGTGTGTCTCAGCAAAACTGTCCTTCCCACACAAGTACTGGGTGATCTTGTGTATTCTCTAATGTGTGCTATTTTTTTCCATTTCTTTCATTGATTGTATTTAATTGGGGAAAGCTTGTCCTGAACATATTCAGTGTGGACTATTTAAGCAGCGTGTGGAATTCAAGCTTGAATTCCCTTTTTTAGTTTTTCATACACGCAAGTGGCTTTCGGTTTACATTACTTCTCAGTAGGGGTGCACTGATAAAGATTTTTTTGGCTGATACCAATGGCCGATTATTAACCAGCCATATCAGTTGATACCAATCCGCCAGCCAATATACAGCCCTGCCGCAGCTTGGAGAACAGTGTCCGGCTGGTAAGTTTGTGGGGGAAGGGATGTGGGAGAGGGACAGGGTATGGGGGGGAAGATCAAGGCCCCCATGGTCAGGGAGGGAATGGGGTTGGGGCTGGGGTAGACTCCCAGCCAGGGCAGGTCACGGGACGAAGACATGGGCAGCTCGTCCGGGGGCGTGGGAAGTGGGGAGGGGGATGGCTCCTGACTGCTGCGTGCATCCCCAGGGCCGGCATGGGGGGGCATGTCTCCCCTGGATTTGTGTGTGGGGTGAAGGTGGGCTGCCCACTGCAGGCTTGGGGCCAGAGGCTGCACTGGCCTTTTCCCAGCTGCAGGAGCTGGGCTGGAGCTGCGCTCGGGGCAGGTGGGGGTTTGGTGGGTGGTGGCTGCGCTGGGGGAGCTATAGTAGATTTTGAGGTTGCTGTAGTCCATCCCCCTCTTAGCTCTGCTGCTGCCCACCCCAAGTGCAGCCCTGGCCCAACCCCCTCACTGGGAAGAAGCTGGTGTAGCCCCGAGCCCACAGCGGGAAGCCTGGCCTCGCCCCACGCGCAAATCCAGGGGGGCACATGCCCCTGTGCCTCCCCTGGGGGTGCACGCAGAAGTGGGGAGCTGCCTCCCTTCCCTGCCTCCCACAGACTTTACTGGCCAGATACTGCTTTCCAAGGTGCAAGGTTGCATTCCTGGCTGCATGCATGCTATAGCTGCGCACATGTACACGGCATTTATTGGTGACATTATTAGTTACACCAGCCAAAAAAGCCAATTGCTGATGATGTCAATTTTTTTTTTTATTGGTGCCAGTTTGATATGGACTGATATATTGGTGCACCTCTGCTTCTGCATTTTTCCTTCCTCCCTTTATCTCCATCTTTAAGCAGAATTTAATTGAAGAGCACTACTACACATGCCATATATAAATAAACTCAAGTTCAAGAGTTGTTAAAGAGAATGTCACTTCCATCTTATTGCAGGTAATTATGTCAACCTTTTTTTATAGCAGCCTAGACTGTCTGAAAAAGACTAGGTATGTTCAAATGTGTTGGCATGTGGGAAATTAGGATATAACCAATCTGTATGTATTTGTAGCCCAATTTATTGAAGCAGTGTGTCCATAACACAAGCTGAAAACATTGCAGAGTTGCAGATTCCCTACAATTCTGAAAAATCAGACCCTAAAGAGAGCAGACATTTAAAATCTTAGTGTGGTTTATTTGCTTAAAACTCTTAGGCCTAAGCTTTTGCAAAATCTCTCCCTTAATTTCTAACTAAAGTAATTGGGAGACAAGACTGGTTCAATCCAATTCAGTTTGATTCTCTACTTGCTGCTGTTTTTATGTGGATAATATGTAACGCATTTAAAGATGGGTAAAAAACCAAGTAGTACATTATGGAATTTTTGTTGTTAGAATGTTTTATTTTCTTAAAATGCTTTGGTGTTGAGAGCAGTGCGGTACTGAAAATGTATTAAAATTAGATTGCATGCCTTCTAATAGTTTTTAAAGTGCTTTTTTGCTTTCTCCAGGATGTAATTGAGACAAAGTTCATGTTCATACTATTTTTAACATAGTTAAAGTGATCAATGTATCCTTTCTTATAATTTATGTACCTATCCTTAAAACTGCAGTGTTTAATGAAACTTCATTTGCATCTTTTCCCATTGGAGACAGCTGTAGGTTAGGACTAGCCTGACTAAGCTGTGCCAAAGGTAGGAGTAAGGAGTTTTCTGTATGCTGATTAATTCTCTTTGACTCCTTTGGGAATATCTGGTATTGCTTAAATTGATTGCTGTAAGCAATATGGCAACATTTTTGACCTTCTAAACCGAAACGCAGCAAAAACTCCTGTGTTTCAATTGTACAGTTATGTAGAATTGAAGGGCAGCGATATGGAATTGCAGAGTGATCTGCCATGAACGTGGGGTGTTTGTTGCCTGACAGGTGATAAGCTCTAAACAGTAGTGATTTTTAATATTAACTTCTGTTTTCTGTGTGAAGAGGCTCCTGGATAGATAGGAATCAATATCTACTGCCCCATAATTTTTATTTAGAGCTGTTATAGAGATCCATTTCAGACCAACCATTGGCACCCTAAAATATTCACACTGGCCATCTGTTAAGAGACAGAAGCTGCATCCAGTAACTTTAGTTTTCTGCAGAGTTCGTTCAAACACTTCTTGTGTTGTGTTTTTAAATCTCTAAGTGGCCACGTAATGCATTTTTATTTAATTTATTTTCGAATTAACTTGCAGATGTGCAATGCCAGGTGAATGGGAGTTGCTCACTTGTTTTGAGCAGGCTTGGATTTGAATACAGTGTGAAGATTTTTCTTTGTCACTCCGAACATGAGACCATCTAATCATTCCCCTTTTGCCCCACCTCCAGCTCCCCTCCCCCCTCAAATTCCCTGAAGATATGATAATTAAGCAGGTGCCATATATTGTGGCTTTGTGTAAGCGTGAGAAACAGTAGTAGGTTTAGAATAACCAGCGCCACACTTGAAGAGGAAGGCATTTCTTCTTAACCTGTTGGCAATAATGTCAATCATTGTCATGCAGGCTGCTGTCGAGCCTTACATGCAATGCACTACTATCCAGCTGCATGGAAAATGAGTAAGAATAAAGCGGTGAACGGATTTGCCTTGCGCTGAATTAGCTTGTTGTGACAGTGGACTGCCATATATGGTCAGTGAAAGGCAAAGAGCTGGGATAAGCTGGAGAGCGCCAGTCTGGTGCAGACAGTCTGCTGACTCAGGCTTGACCTCCCCATTGGGGAGCACCCTTGACTGCAGTCTGAGCCGGCTCATTGAGATTCAGGGCACAGCCAAAGTGTCCGCAGCTGTACGCTGGAGGCAAAGGCTGAGAACACATCCAGGGAGTGACCAAAAAAATAATCAAAGAACTGGCCCCCTTCTGTACTCCTGTGAATAGCCAGGCAAACCAGAGGTCCTCATCTCTGAGTGAGCATATTGGGAAAGACATTAGCATACGCTTATTCCCTCCCCAGCTACCTAAACTCTGGTACTGTTTAAATATCTTGTTTTGACAGTTTGTCCAGGGGAGAAAAAAGGGGCACGTCGACCTCTAGGAAAGCAAAACGGAAATAATGTGATGCTGTGATATACACAAATTTTGAATATGGGGCGCAATGATCTTGTCTGCCTTAAAAATATCAAACACTGGTACACGATGTGGATTTATCTCGCTGTCTGGAAACTGTGGACTGTTTAAAAAAAATCAAGGAAGAATTTTCAACCTTTTCTTTTAAAAATAAGGAATTTGTGTTGGCTTTAATAAAGTTTTCAAATGAATGGATAGTTACAGTACTGACTAGCAGACACTAATTGGAAAACCTTCCCTTCAATCCCTCCAGCACACATGAGATGGCAGCTTCTAAGAACTTCACATCTTTGAGGAAGCTGGCATCTGTTTCGCTGAAACCTTATTGGGCAGACAGGATGCAGACCACTTTTTGCTTCCATTCAGGTTTTATAAATGAGTCGTTCCATTTCTTTGACCAGGGGAACATTAGTCCTGCTTTTGGCACAACTTTGGTGTTTTGCTCAGAGGGTTAAGTGCTCAGTGAGAGAATGCATTGCATTTGGTCTGTTTGAGAGAGAGACTCGAACAAAGACTGAGGCTGAAAGGTTTTTTAGTTAATGCTTGTGGTGTTTAATTTTAATAAATAAAGCTGATTTTTTGATGCCTGGAGCAGACAGCATAATCCAGTTTCCACTATGGATACTTGAGTGCATTTAATATAATCGGGACCTTGCTTTTCTCTTGAATATTCCAGCCTGGGTCTGGTTAATTTGGGATATTAAAAAGTTAACAGTCCAATCCATATTCTTGTAATTTTTACAGGCTGCCATGGTTGGGTAATTACTTTGCTAAACTATATACATTTTTAAATCCTCAATGTGTATGTGTGAGAGTTTATCTAAAAAGATGTAAGCAAATGCTGCTTAAATACAGTCTGTTATGAATTAGAGGGTGTGGCGTTGGCTTTGAATGAGCTTGATGCAGCAACAAGCATGCAGCAGTTGGTAAATAAAGATGGATTTTCTTTTGTTCTGCTGGTGCTTGCTGCTCATTATTCTCCACTTACCCCGTAAGCTTCCCAGGGAGTGGCAGCTGTTTCTGATGTTAGACACTCTATCAGGGGTAGACAGCTCCAGATTCAGTACGACAGTGTTGTGGAGTGGAAGGGCGGGGGGGTGGAACCGAACCCTGCATTATTGTAAATCCTCTGTAGAATTAACTTTTCATGAACCAAAAGAGTTTTTTTTTGCTTAACTTTCTGAAATATTCACATTGAAAGTATGCTTTGTGCTCCATCTTGTTATGAAGAGTGCTTTTGGCACAAGGTGGATTTACATTATAAGTGCATATTAAGGATTTTAATGTGCAGTGTGTGGGGGCAGAGGCAAGGCAATAAAGTGAAATCAGTTTATAACAATCTTCGTGTATATTTGTGGCAATGTACAGTTGGGGAATTCTTGCACTTTGCAAATTGCTCTACGTAAACAGCATGGTGAATAAAGATTTTAACTAACAAAGCTAGCAAGTTGGAGAGGAGTCAGTTCAAATCCAGCATTTTACATGTAGGATTTATAACTTGCACTTTTTGCTTTTCTCTCTTTGCACCGTTAGCGTTCTGTTACTGAAAACAAAGAAGGCTCTGCCAAGGCATTAAACAAGCAATGAATCACTGAGGAAAAAATCTTTTGCTCTCTGAATTGTTCAGTTTTCCATGGTGGTTTGTTATTATTTTTACTATAGTCTAATAGAGCTGGAGTTTAATTTTTCCCCTCACGCAGTTTCTTGCATTGGTTTCTCTCTCACATTTTTAATTGTGCCTGTATTTACTGTTTTATAAGAAACAGCCTAACTAATATAAATGACTTCAGATAGGACAACAGAGATTATAACAGAGAAGCTAAAAAAAAAAATTGGGGAAAAAATCAAAACAATGCAGCTCATACTTCAAATATGCCACTTTCCAACTCTCCTAACACAGTAGGAAGAAAAGGCTCGGGATTTTTTTTTTTTAACCAACTTTGTGCAAGCAGTCTAATACTACTCTATTTTGTCTGTTTAAACAAAATGTTTGAGTTCTGTCTTAAGTATTCACATACCCAGTTGTGACTTGTCTTCTAACCAATGCGTAGTATATGTGTATGGGTATATATAACCCAGTTTTAGAATTCGTTGCTTTACAGTGCGTTTAGAGTCCCATGTCCTATATGTAATAACTCATCTAAATAATTTTATTTTTAAGAATAATTTTGAAAGGAAGGTAAGGTTTGGCAACTGCCATAGTTCAAATGAGCGTGTAAAATTTAGCTGTTACTCTTGCCAGTCTCAGAAACTCAAATTTGCTTTATAACAACAGAAATACCGCACACTTTTTCCTGCTGATTTTCATCTGCAAACCTGTGCTCCAGTGCTGCTGTAGATGCAGTCGTCTTTGCTTAATTTATCATTTCAGTATACTGTATATTCATGCCTCTCTGATCGCTGTCTCGTGCAACCACAGATAAGTAAATTTCATGCCAGTTTGTTACATTTCTAGTTCCTGTCACTTTAGAGTATGTTATGCAATGACACTCATTCTATAGTTCCTGCTGCGTGCTTCATAATGCTGCAGGTCATCAAGATATGATGTTTCTGCACAGAGCGTAGGTATTATTTATTGATTCGTAGTAGTCCTTGGCACACACAAAACTGTTGCAATATTTATTAAGTGGCAGACAGAACAAAAAATTATAATAAAAAATAGAAATGTTTACAATAGTTTACGATTTAGAAATTAGCTTTAGGAAAGAGAACTAGCTGCAGTGGTGATTAATATGTGATGGTCCAAATGTTGAATGATCCCATTGTCAGGAAGAATACGTCTGATGTTTATGAAATAATTAATTCCTCAAGGAGGAAGTGTGAATGGGCTGAAGAAGAAAGGGAAAGTACTAAGGAGAATGCTAGGCACATGCAGTACTCCAGTTTGAAGGTGGTGATTAATTTTACTACAAGATATATTTCCAACTGGAACAGATCCGTGCAAGAAAGCTATTGGAAAATGATCACATTTGAACACTGAATAAAAAGTAAAATGGAAAAGAGAAGAGTGTCTGCAACAACTCAATATTGTGAATTAGGAATGGGATTTCACGATCCCTTTCCCTCCCCTCCCCACCTCTCCCCCTGCAAAGAATTTCATTTTCAATAAAACCTTTCCTTTGATAATGTTGACCAGAAAAGCATTAGGACAGATTATGCTAGCCCTTACTTGTCTGTACAAAGGAGAAAGGGTGAATGAAACTCCCCTGGCTTGATCCATTGCATATTCTGACTGGCTACGTAGTTGGAGGGGCAGAAGCTTCCACCTACCCAATCTGAACTTCTCTTAAAGCAAGTCGGTGAGGGGATTGAGTTGGAGGATCCATGGCTCTACCCTTGCTGGTCTGCAGCAGTGAGCAGTTTCCTCCATGAATTTACTCTCCAGATCAAAGGGAAGAACCAAGGACAAGTCTTTTGCCTGAGTTCATTCTTGGGTCTGCTCCTGGCCTCTCTTTGGTCTGTTCCTGGCCACCCCTTCCCCAGAACAGATTTTGCTGTTGCACCCAAGCTCTTACAGTGGGAGCAGAGAAAAGCACCTATTACAATTTTGACTGAAAATGTTGGTTCAGGCCTGGTGGATTGCAGGAGCTGAAGCCATTGAAGTCATTGGGCTTTGAGGAAAACCTGGCCCCTTGTGCATTAAAGTGTGTTACAGCTGTAGCTAAAGTGATACTTATCAAGGTATCATAATCATAGGCAATGAGTAGAGAGGACATGGGGGGAGGGGGGCACATCCATGTTGTCATCCCCCCCCACCCCCCGAGAGAAGCTGCCGCTGGCTTCTGCGGGCAGTCACAACTTGCCACCTGTCCCCCCCTGCCCCCCCTCGAGCCATTGGCATCTGTGGGCGGTCCCCGCTTGCCACTGCCGACACTGGCATCTGCAGGCGGTCGCTGCTCGCTGCCAACTACAAATGATGCCCCCCCAATCTCAGGAAACACCATTCGTAATCATAAACCTAAATTTTTGATCTAACTTCAAGTTATGGTCTTAATCTTCCACATCTGGAACATCTGCTTCCAGCTTTGTATCTGTTAAGAACAATACTGGGAGGAGATGATGATGCAGTTTCAGTTGTGGAATAAGGTGAAATGTTTGCCCTCTTGTAAATGGCTATGGGGTATTCTGATGTAGGTTTCTTGTGACCAAGTTCACTTGATATAAAAGAAAGAGGTTTTTCGGTGTGGGCCAAGGTGCTAGTGACAGTGCTGGCAGCTGGAATGAGCATCTCTGCTCATGTCTTGTGTAGTCCTGTACAGTGAGAACTCAACTGTGACCACGAGTTTGTATCTGAACATGGCAGTTAGGGGCATGGTCTGATAGAGATGGCTTTTGCAAAGTGGCACTGGATTTGGACCTAGTACTTAGAAGTAGAAGGCTGCAAAGGCCTCTGTGTAGTCCCAAGAGTTGCCAGCATTTGTTTTACGTTAGAATTAAGCACCTTGAAATATAAATGTTAAGTCATGACAATCATGGGTCCGTTCCTCAGACATTTCTATGGTAATTATGACACTTTGTTAATCTCTATAGGCTACCATGGCAGTTAACCCAGTGGTTTTCAACCTTTTTTTTTAGACTCAAGGCACCCCTTGGAAAATGCTGGCCCTTAACTTTCACTTTGTTTTTTAGACTATGGAAAAACAACAGAGCAATTCTTCTGTTTCAAAGACTCAGAAAGACCACAACAGGTCAGAATGTATGAGACGCTATGAATTCCTGTTTGAAATCTCGGGGCTTATCTTGTGAATCATTCCTAGGTGTTTGTGCACCTAATAGGAATAATATTGAGCACCACCTGGTGTTACTCTCAAAGGTGTTGTGGCACTGAGAATCACTGATTTAACCTGCTGGTGGGGCATGCTGACTTGTACATAGATTTGTGCTATATCTTGCGCGTCTCTTCTGTGCTGTCACTTGTATCGATGCTAATAGAAGATCTTGGCAGACGTGCCGAATTTAGAGGATATCCTCCATACTTACCCTTGGGCATGCTGCCTTCCTTCCTCTTTACTTGCCCTTAGAAGCTTTTTTTGCTTTAGGATAAAAAGTCTAAATGCTGTTGTGGCTACACGGGGAAAGCAACTGCCAGGTGTGCAGGTGAGCACCACGGAACAGGTATGAGGTTGAACAGAGGGAAGAAGTGCTGCAGCTGCTGTGTGAAGAAGCAAGAGGCTGCATCACAGAAGGAAGGGAGGTCTATGGAGAGAGGGAGGCAGGCAAAGCAGCTGTAGGGGAGTTCCTGGGGCAGGGTGTGCAGCATCATGGGAGAAATTACCTCTGGTGGAAAGCGGAAAACAGCAGGAGAGGCTCTGTTGGGTGGCCAGGGAGGAAGGAAGGGAGAAGAATAGCAGAAAGGAGTTGTGGCTAGTAAATCTGTGGTGCCTTGTATTTTCTTGTTTTTGTCTATTGTTCAGTTTGGTGGTTAGCCCGTCAAACAAATCAACAGTGAGCATCATGTCCTTGTATGATAATTTCTTAGGCCTTAAAATGAGATGGAATTAAATGTATCTGCCACCCTGGAAACTCCTGTCTGTTCTGCTGTCTGGTATCCTGTCTCTGGTGGCCAGCATCAAGCATGTCAGGGAGGGGTCTAAAGCCTATCTACCATCATGGGCAATTAATAATAAACTGAGGAGAAATTTGCTGCCCCCAAGGCAATTATTGGTTAGCTCATCTCACTAGATAAGTCTTTATCCTAGTTGGCAAACTCCAATCCATGGACAAAGCTCCATGATGTTGAGGCCACATGTTTGTAGGAGACTGTGACCAAAGGCCTTTAGGTGGGACACAATAAAAATTGCAAATATGTCATGAAAGCACAGAGGCCCACGGTCATGCAAAAGTGTTGTATGTGCTGCCCAGATGCAGGCTGAGAGCGCTTAAATAGGCACAGTGAGGCCAAATGAGAAACAACTTGACCAAAGTCAATAGGTAGACAATGCGCCCTTCCCATGACTGACTAGGTATTTGGTCTGTGAAGTCGCTGTTCATTCTGCCACCATATGTTTGAATGGGACCGTAATATTTATGCACAACCAGAGGTTCTCTTTATAACATTGCTTGTGAGCGGCAGCCTGGGGTTAGAAATGCTTTACCTCTAGGAAGAGAGGGCAAGTTCTTTGTAAGACCTTCCATGTTCCTCTTACACCATAAGATTTTATTTTTCATATTGTCCTACACATTTCTAGATGGTTTGAAAGGAGTAGTATTATGTAACTTAAGCAGAGAATGATCTCTTTATGCTTTAAAAGTGACTGTTGGTTTGATAAAGCAGTTGACTAATTAGTAAATTACCCATTGTTGTTTAAAATACTTGCGCTGCAAAATGTAAATGAAAAAAATTTCTCCACTTGTCAGTATGAAAAATGACAATAGCAAAAATAATACATAGGACATCTGCTGTGATTTTTAAATTTTAAAATGCATTTAAAACAGATGTTGCAGAGTTTGTATGGAAACAGAAGTAGCTGGAATAAAATACAGCTCTTTACCTTTTATGAAATCCCATTTTTTGGTTAATATCACTGTCACTATCTTAATCACTCCCTGTATTTTTCCATTGTTTATACCAGGACAAACTGACTGTTAAAAACCTTGCTGTATTAAAAAATATGTGCAGTATAATTGTTTTAAAGAGGTTCCACTGACATTCATGGGTAACCGTGCATGGAATGTTTTCTGATTTTTCTTTTCTGGTCTGTGATTTTTTTTTTTTTATAGGAGAATACATAAAGACATGGAGACCGAGGTATTTTCTGCTGAAGAACGATGGCACTTTCATTGGCTACAAAGAGAGACCGCAGGATGTTGACCAACGGGAGTCCCCTTTAAACAACTTCTCTGTAGCTCGTAAGCCTTTTTAGCGCCATCACTTCTGCCTACTGGGTTTTACAGGTTTTGCCTACGTTGTCCTTGTGGTGAGCAGTGTCCTAAAATTGGTCCTAGACAAGCACTGTGGGTGGGCTGAAGAAATGTCCTCATTTTAGACAAAAAGAGTATTAGGTTTCTCAGTATAAACCTAACTCATAGCTGTGCATGAAGGGTCGATCCAGAGTCAGGTCACATCTACTCTGTGTACTTCACTTCTGTTTTTCAGTCTCTTTTGTATTACTCCTGCAGAACAGAATAGGGTCCTTTACTTTGATATTGTTTTACAGTTAAAATAGATGCTTCTTAGGCCCTCAAACATGGGAGTAACCGTACTGAGCAGTATGTGCTCCAGTACCTTGTTGAATTGAGACTGAAAAGCATATCTGCTATTGGTTCCAGATTTCAAAAGGTGTTTGATAGGGGTACACTGATAAAGATTTTCTTGGCTGATAGTGATGGCTGATTTATTAACCAGCCATACTGGCTGATACTGATCCGATAGCTGATTGACAGGAATGTAGCCCAGCAGCTTGGAGAGCAGCCTCCTGCTGATAAGTCCCTGGGGCAGGGGGCTGGACTCGATGATCTTCCGAGGTCCCTTCCAGCCTTAATGTCTATGAAAGTCTGTGAGGGGAAGAGATGCATGGGGGGGCGGGGGGAAGATGGCTGTAGCCCACCCTGTAGCCACCTCTCTCAGCACCGCAGCTGCCTGCCCCACCCCTGCCTGCCCAAGTGCAGCCCCAGCCGCCCTCACCAGGCAGAGGCGGGCGCAGCCCCTGGCCCCAAGCCCGCAGCAGGCAGCTTGCTCTTGCCATGCGCACAAATCTGGGAGGACATATGTCCCCCATGTTTCTCCTGGGGGTGTGTGCAGCAGTGGGGAGCTGCTCCACTCCCCCCCATACTCCATGAACAAGCTGCCCACAGCTTCATTCTGCTCCCGGGGTCACATTCACTGCCCTAGCTGGGCAGCACCTGCCCCTGCCCCTACTCTTCTCCCTCCCTTACCCTGGGGGTCTCGATCTGCGCCTCCCGCCCCCTTTTCCCCACAGACTTACTGGGCCAATGCTGTTCTCCAAGCTGCTGGTCTGCATTCCTGGTCACGTGTGTGCTGTGGTGGTGCACATGCACTTGGCATTTATCGGTGATGTTATCAGCTACACTGGCCAAAACTAATGTTAATTTTCCTTTTATCAGTGCAGATCCAATATAGACTGATATATCGGTATACTTCTAGTGTTTGAAGTCAGTGGGGAAGTTCCTGTTGACTTCAGTGGGCTTTGGATCAGGTTTTGATGCTGCATTTCAGAGGATCTGGGGACATGAGGAAATCTTACTCTCCCTCTTGTTACCTCACACAAGGCCCCAGCTTATGACTTTAAAGCTTCCCTTAGGCACCCTAATAACTCTCTCCTGTACTTTTTTTAACCTCTCTCTGAATCCATTCACCTTCAGTTCTCTGCCGCTCTGTCTTTTTTTTCTGTTTGTTTTCACCAGCTCCAGGCGCACTCCACCCTTCATCTCTCCTCATCCCACAGCTGAAGAGTGGAGTCACATACGGCTCATGATCTGTATATGCTGGTCCATTTCCTGCCCCTGACAGTTTGGCTGGGGAGGAAACGTTCAGTAGAGGACTGCATTGAGAGGGAGCTTTGCCCATGCAGACTGTTAGAGTAGATGCAAACACAAACCCCATACCAATTTCCTTCTGAGCTCCTGGGCCCATTAAAGCACAAGAATGTCCCATGAATTGTCACACAGTTTCTTGGCAGCCTTGGTATTTATGTACCCAATAGGCCCCTTGCTTTGTTAAACCTTAAGGCAGGGTGGGGATGAGAACAGGAAATAACCAAGTTACCAAGAGATGCTTTGGTTCAGAACACCAGGGAGAGTTGGTGGGGGTTGAGGAGAGGCTTATGTCTTACCAACCTATTCCGGAGAGAAGAATTGATTAGTATTTCCACCTCAGTAATGGACCGAACCTACGGTGCTTTACTCTTCAGACTGATTTCTCTTTATAGATCAACAAAGTAGAGAAAAACAGCAGAAAGCCATTAAATCCTAGACAGGTTTTTTAAAGCTCTTGATATGTAGCCAGAGGCTTTTAACAAATGCACTTTTTAGAGGATGCTTTCATTATGTTGCTCCTAACTGCATTATTTACAATATATATTTTTTTTACTAAGGCTCAGTGCTGAGAGATTAAAAGGGGTGTAGGGGCCTCTCATCTTTCTTTTTTTTGGTCCAGAACTTGGTCCAAGAGGGTTGAGTTAAATTGGCCCTTTACAATGGAATATGTTTGGCCTTTTTGTCAAATCAAGCACGTCAGTCTAGCCATTTATAATAAGCTCATTGCCATGGTATTGAAGTATTGTAGAGCCATGACACGCATTTACCATGCAGTGTTGCCTCCTGTACAGACATAAATGGAAGTGAGCATAGGGAAAAGTGTTCTTAGCAATTGCCTCAGTCTGTTTAGTAGCATTGAATGAATCCAGGAGGACAGTGTGGTCCCAGTAACTGCATACTGTCTTGATGATCGTTGAGCAGGCTGCCTTACCTGAAATGGTGATCGTAGTTTTTGGCCAGTTGCTGAAACTAATTCTGCCTCTTTCCTCACACTTAGCTGTGGCTTAGTTCAATCGCTTTTCATTTAGGCACTGAGATATGGCACTGCTAGCATATGATGCAGGGGGTATGTGGAAATGTGGGGGACCTAGATGCTTTTGGCATTTGAGGTTCTTGTACCTCTTTCAGATTCTGCTTGCTGCACCTTCATCTCTCTCACAGCCTGATTGCTTCCTTTCGCTTGTTTTGGATTCAAGTCTGCGGTTCTGGGAAGCATCCTGCAGGTTCAGTAAAGGGAATGCCAAATGCATCTCCAGCTGTTCCTGTAACTATCAGTTGAAGAACACAGGCCAGAATATCATTTTTACATGGGCAGCAGCTAACAGTAATGCAGAGATGACTGTTGCTCATACAGCCAGGGACACATTTGCCCCCAGATACTATAGCCACACTTTTTATTGTTTCAGGTAATTTCATGGGTTTTGGTATTTGGTGGGATTCCCTATATGTAGAAAAAATGTAGAATTGCAGATTTTTCAGGGCAAATGCTAGTCTTGTTTGCAAAGTAATTTGTTTTGCTGCCTCAGATCTTTCCTGCTGCTAAAAGGTAGGCCATTTTCTCTTAAAATAGTTTAATCAACATCAAAGGCTTTTTAGATAGAAAATGAGATAATTTACCTATTGAATGTATATTTGTAATGTAAAGACTCATACTGAGTTTTTCAGTTTTGCATGTAGACAAGAGGTGTGAAATATTTGCATGAGAATAAAGTAACGAAGGAAGGGGGCAGATGGTATTAGAGAGAATAGTCTGGTTTCTTTTTCCTGAGGAAGAATAAATATGGCTATGGGTCCAGTCCTAGCAACAGCTACTAGATACAGAAAGCAAGTTCCTTCTGCAGTTGTTTTGCATCTGTTTGTCAATCTGGAAGCCTGCCTCTAATCAGCCCTGGACTTTCATGCTTCAAGGGGAATGGACTTTGATCACAAAACTGCCTATGAAAGCTTGCCTCTATTGTAAAATGAGTCTGATCTTTGATAAAAGAAAAATGTCCTGCTTTTCCTTGCCTAATGTACCTTTTTGAAATAACTATTCATCTGGGCCTGTGGCTCAAGGTTACGGTTCAGGAGTCATCTCCCAAAGTATTGGTTGGCTATTTTTAATGTATTCCCTCAAAACTTGTACCTAATGCTACAGTTCTTTGTTAGCGTTGAGCTAAGACTGAGGTGGGATTGTATGTCCGCTCTTGCTGGTGCTCTGTTCTTACTTTATCAGTACCAAGAGAGATGAGATAAGGGAGCCTCTGTAAAAACAGCTGTTGGTACAGAAATTTTCTGAGATATGTGAAACACCCCAAAGATCATACTAGCAAGTAACAAATAGTCCATCACAATTCACGGCTTAGGTCAGGGGAATCCATACTGATGCAGTAGTCTCAGTTCATCTTCACTTGAAATTATAACATATGGAGCTGAGACTGGTATATTTTATAAACCAGGAAAAAATGAAAATAGAGAAGAACCTGTTTATAAAGAACAGATGATTTTTCTCTGTAGTGAACTGTATTGAGGGTAAAAGAATGTTTCATTTCTGATATCTGATAACTTCATCTGCTCAAATACATTTTTAGGGTCAAGAGTACATGCCTCTGGTCAGTCAGTTTCAGTGTCACTACTTTTCTGGATTTCTAAGATTATTGATTCCAGTAAATATCTTGTTTTTCCTCTGCCATCCCCAGACCCCCTATGTTAAAGTATTTGGATAAATCTAGGCCTGGGGCAGTGTTCAGAACTGTGCTCACCTTGGTGTTGTTGTTGGGTCTTTCCAGTAGTGCTGAAAGAGCAGCAGTAACTAAACATTGGGCATTTATACACATACATTTTTATGTCCAGATGCGCTGGAGGTCTGCACACAAGCTGACACACAGCGCTGCACTGCTTGCAGTTGTCTAAGTGGCGAAATACACATCAGTGTGCAGAAAATGGTGGTGGTGCACTTTGAAATAAAACACCTATGTGTTCCAAAAACCTTCTATTCTGAACTAAAATGCATTCTATTCTAGTTCAGATCTAGTTCAGAAGTGCACCACCACCATTTTCTCAGCACTGACGTGCATTTTGCCACTTATACAATTGTAAGTGACGCAGCACCGGGCACTTTTCAAAGCACCCAGTGCTGTGGTGCTGCATGTGTAAAAATGCCCATTGTTCCTTGTTTGACTTCATCATTCAGCTCTTCTGGCAGCCTATTTCCTTTTCTTTTCTGGATTTTTTTTTCCCCCCCTTAAAAAGTCACAGTGTGGAAATGATGGATTCTTCCTTGACATTATTGGCTTAAAGTGTGATGTCATTGAATAGGGAGCAGAGTTTGACACCTTCATCGCAAGTAATCTGGCTTTTAGCTTAAGTGCTAGGGAAGCAAATATTGTGACATTTTAGAAAGTCACTGGGATAATACTAAGTGTCTTTCAAATACAAAATGGTAATTTACATTTGAATGCCTTGGTGTCTGTTCCTGTTGGGAACAATTTCTCTGTCCTACTTACTTTTAAAGACCAAACGCCAAGAAAGAATCAAGAGGTTCTTTAAAGCAATTTAAATCATCTTTAGCAGGGTGCTGTTGATAGTACTTTGTGGCAACTGGGTAATAGTTACGTTGGTCTGTTTGACAGGGCCGACTGTTTCCAAAGTGGTAAACGACCTCATCTTATTTGAGGCACTTGATTTTCATAGCATAACACCAAAATAGGGTATAAATCTTACTTAATACTGTAGAGCCAGGAACACCTTTTATGGGTGCATCCAGATGAGTGCACACGTGTGGTTTGCAGAGCCACAGACCCGTCTCTGGTGCCACACATCACATACACCACACATGTCGGCATTTGCCACACTGCTAATTTGCAGTGTGGGATTTTTTTTTACACCAGGAGAAAAAGTGGGGCGGTGCATATGGTGGCAGTGTACGTTGTTTGAAACCAGAGCCTGGTCAGCTAGAGCCATGCTCTGGCTGCCGGCCAGCTTCTTTGTGCCTGGTTCGCCACCACTGGAGGCCCAGGAGGCCCCCAGGTCCCCAGATAAGGCTGCCAGGGCCAGCACAGGTGTTGACCTCAGGCTTCCCTACCCCATCCAGAGCAATTTATCGCGTGCCAACTAGTGCAGCACAAATATGTGCTGCTGCTAGTTGTCCCAGGGAATGCACATTCAAACTCATGGGGGCATGCCTTTTGTGTGTATAGTGCCTGGGTCTACATGGTTTTAAAGTAGGTTTGCAAGGGAATGGAGAACAAAGCCCTGAGGTAAGTGGGGAAGTGTGGGACCTGGAGCAAGCAGGAGGGGGCAACAGGGGAGGCCTCATTCATCCTGAGAAAGTAGGACAGTCCTCTAGTCACCTCAGGTGTCTGTACATGAGCTCACGGAGCCTGGGAAACAAGCAGGAAGAATTTGACATCCTCACACAGTCAAGGAACTGTGACGTGATTGGAATAACAGAGACCTGGTGGGAGCTTGCATGACTAAAGCACTGTCATGGATGGGTACAAAAGGTTCAGGAAGAACAGGCAGGGGGGAAGAAGAGGAAAAGTTTGCACTGTATGTAGAAGAGCTGTATGATTGCTCAGAGCTCCGGTATGAAACTGGAGACAGACCTTAGTGAAAGTCTCTGGGTTAGGGTTAGGGGGAAGAGCAACAAGGGTGATGTTGTGGTAGGGGGCTGCTATAGGCCACCAGATCAGGAGGATGAGGTAGACGAGGCTTTTCTTCAGCCAGCTAGCAGAAGTTACCCAGTCGCAGGCCCTGGTTCTCATGGGGGACTTCAGTTACTCGGACATCTGCTGGGATGGCAATACAGCAGTGCACGGGCAATCCAGGAAGCTTTTGGAGAGTTTTGGAGACAACTTCATCGTGCAAGTGTTGGAGAGACCAACTAGGGACCATAATGTTCTTGACCCACTACTCAAAAACAGGGAAGAACTGGTGAGGGATGTAGAGGCGGATGGCAACGTGGGCAGCAGTGACCATGAGATGATAGAGTTTAGGATCCTGACAAAAGGAAGGATGGAGAGCAGCAGAGTATGGACCCTGGACTTCAGAAAGGCAAACTTTGACTCCCTCAGGGAACTAATGGGTAGGATCCCCTGGGAGATCAGTCTGAGGGGGAAAGGAGTCCAGGAGAGTTGGTGGTGTTTTAAAGAAACCTGACTAAGGGTGTAGCAACAAACCATCCCAATGTGCAGGAAGAATAGCAAATAGGGCAAGCAGCCAGCTTCGCTTAGCAGAGAACTCTTCAGTGAGCTTAAACACAGAAAAAAAGCTTACAAGATGTGGATGCTTGAACAAACAACTTGGGAGGAGTATAAGAGTATTTTTCGGACATGCAGGGATGAAGTCAGGAAGGCCAAAACACAATTGGAGGGACGTGAAGGGTAACAAGAAGGGTTTCTACAATTAAGTTTGTAATGACGAAGATTGAGGAAAGTGTAGGTCCCTTACTGAATGGCGGAAGCAACCATGTGACATAGGACGCAGAAAATGCTGAGGTATACAATTCCTTTTTGACCTCGGTCTTAACAAGCTAGGTCAGCTCCCATACTACTGCACTGGGAAGCACAGTTTGGGGCAGAGGTGAGCAGCCAACATTGGTGAAAGAACAGGTTAGGGACTGTTTAGAAAAGCTGTACATATACAGGTCCGTGGGGCTAGATGGGATGCACCCAAGAGTGCTGAGGGAGTTGGCTGATATGATCGTAGAATCATAGAAGTCGGCTTGGAAGGGACCTTGTAGATCTTCAAGTCCGACCCCCTGCCTGGGCGGGAGAAAAGACTGGACTAAAATCAGTCCAGCCCGGTAGGCATCAAGTCTCTTCTTAAAGACCCCCAGGGTAGGAGCCAGCACCACTTCCCTTGGAAGTTGGTTCCAGCTCCTAGCTGCCCTGACTGTGAAGTAGTTCTTGCGGATGTCTAATCTAAACCTACTCTCCAACAACTTGTGTCCATTATTCCTAGTTATGCCAGGGGGCACTAGGGGAAACAGTGTCTCCCCCAAACCGTTCTGTTCCCCCCCAGTGAGTTTATAGACAGTCACCAGGTCCCCCCTCAGCCTTCTCTTGTGAAGGCTGAATAGGTTTAGGTCCCACAGTCTCTCATTGTAGGGCCTGCCCTGTTGTCCCTGGATCATGCGGGTGGCCCTCTTCTGGACCCTTCCAATATTGTCCACATCCCTCCTGAAATGGGGCGCACAGAACTGGATGCAGTACTCCAGCTGTGGCCTGACCAGTGTCACATAGAGTGGGAGGATCACCTCCTTGGCTCTACTTGAAATGCACCTGTGGATGCACGACAAGGTCCAGTTAGCCGTGACCTTGCGTTGTTGGCCCATGTTCTTCTTGGAGTCAATAATGACTCCAAGATCCCTTTCTGCCTTCGTGATTACAGAGCCACTGGCCATCATCTTTGAAAACTCATGGCAATTAGGAGAGGTCCCAGATGATTGGAAAAGAGCAAATATAGTGCCCATTTTAATAAAGGGAAAAAGGAGGATCCAGGAAACTACAGACCAGTCAGCCTCACCTCAGTCCCTGTAAAAGTCATAGAGCAGGTCCTCAAAGAATCCATTTCTAAGCACTTGGGGGAGAAGGAGGTGATTAGGAGCAGTCAGCATGGATTCACCAAGGGCAAGTCATACCTGACCAACCTGATTGCCTTCTATGATGAGACAACTGGCTCTGTGAATACAGGGAAAGCAGTGGACATAATATACCTTGACTTTAGCAAGACTTTTGGTACAGTTTCCCACAGCACTCTTGCAAGCAAGCTGAGGAGGTGTGGGTTGGATGAATGGACTGTAAGGTGGTTAGAAAAGTGCCTCGATTGTGGGGCTCAACAGGTAGTAATCAGTGGCTCAATTTCTAGCTTGTAGCCAGTAGGCCTGTGGAAAGTGGCTAGTATTCGCTCCGGATTCAGCCGATTTTGGGGGACAGTGATTTGATATGGTGATTCGAATCACTGTCCCAAATACGGTTTGGCTGAATCTCCCAAATCTCTGAACCAAACAGGCCCCATCCCCTGCCTGCTCTCCCAGCCCAGTCAATTGCTGTCCTGCCTGGCCCCAGCCTTCCGGCTCTTTAAAAAGAAAAAAAGCCTGGCCGGTGCCAGGTGGGGGAAGGTGATCCTTGCTGCACCCTGCTGCCGAGAGCTGCATAGGGGAGGCTGTCATGAGCCCCCTGAAGCCCCGATGGCTGCTGCAGCAGCTGGTGAGAGTGGGCCTTTTTTATTTATTTATTTATTTGTATTTTTAAGGAGCTGGGATCCTGGGGCTGGGCGGGGCAACCATTGACGGGCATGGGAAAGCGGATGGAGGTTGGGGGGATACTCAGGGGGGCCAGGGGAGCTGGCAGGGGTTCCCCTATGATCTTTGTCGTTCCATCCCCCCTTACTTACCAGCATGGGGCCGGGGTCCAGCTCCCTGAGGCGGTGAGTGGGGACTGCCTGAATCTTCGAAGCTCTCCAAATCTTTTCCAAATCGATTTGGAGAGTTTCAGATTTTATTGGTTTCCTGATTCAATTCAGATTTGCAGATTTGGCCACTGAATCTGGCCGAATCTCCTTCAAATCAAATCAGCCCGCGAAGCTTCGCACAGCCCTTGTAACCCAGTATCAAGTGGAGCACCCCAGGGGTTGGTCCTGGGGCTGGTTTAAGTTAATGAAGATATTGAACAACTGGAAGATGGGATGGTGTGCACTCTCAGCAAGTTTGCAGATGACACCAAGCTGGGGGGAGTAGTAGATACACTTGGGGGATAGGGCTAGGATTCAGAGTGACTTAGACAAATTGTAGGATTGGGCCAAAAGGAATCTCATGTGGTTCAACAAGGACAAGTGCAAAGTCCTGAATTTAGGACAGAACAGTCTCACGCACTGGTACAGGCTGGGGGCTGACTGGGCAGCAACTCTGCAGAAATAGACCTGGGGGTTACAGTGGACAATAAGATGGATATGAATCAGCAGTGCGCCCTTGTTGCCAAGAAGGCTAACGGCATATTGGGCTGCATTGGTAGGAGCATTGCCAGCAGATTGAGGGAAGTGATTATTCCGCTGTATTCTGCACTGGTGAATCCACATCTGGAGTAATGTGTTCAGTTTTGGGCCTCCCCCTATAGAAAGGATGTGGACAAGTAGGAGAGAGTCCAGCAGAGGGCAGGGGAAATGGTTTGGGGCTGGGGTACGTGACTAATGAGAGAGGCTGAGAGAACCAGGTTTATTTAGTCTGGAGAAGAGAAGACTGAGAGGGGATTTAATAGCAGCCCTTAACCACCTGAAGGGTGCTTCCAAGTGGATGGAACTGGACTGTTCTCAGTGGTGGCAGATGACAGAACAAGGAGCAGTGGTCTCAAGTTGCAGCAAGGGAGGTTTAGGTTGGATTTTAGGAGAAACTTGCTCACTAAGAGGGTAGTAAAGTGCTGGAACAGGTTATCTAGAGAAGCGGTGGAATCTCCATCTTTGAAGGTTTTTAAGACCCAGCTAGACAAAACCTTGGCTGGGACGATCTAGTTGGGGCTGGTCCTGCTTTGAGCAGGGGGTTGGACTAGACACTAAATGACCTCCTGAACACTAAGTGACCTCCTGAGGTCCCTCCCAACCCTAATTTTCTATGATTCTGTGGCCTGCATACATACAAAAGGGACAGATAAGGTGCATTGATAACTTGCAGACTGCAACAAGAAACACTGCTATTTCCTGGTTCATTGATAAAAATGGGTCCTCTAGACTCAGTTATGTCAGGGGAAATTCTGTGGTAACTTTAATTTTTTTTAAGCCTATGTGATAAGACACAATAGTAATAACAAGTTGAAAATATAAAGCCTTCTGCGTTTCTTGATATGTGCTGTTATGATTGAGCAGGGTAATTAGACAGCATATTGTTCACTAAACAAAACACTTCTCTGTGACATACTTGAATTATAGTGGTTATTAACTGACAAATCTCTATTATTTATCTTGCAGTATGCTTTAAAGATTGCTGGATCAGCAAGCTTAACAAATATCAATGGACAACGCTGATATAAAAGAAATGCTGGGATACTTTAATTGGTCTTGTTCTCTGTGTCCCAAAGCCAAGCTTTGTTTGTTAGCCTTAAGTTAAATAGTTACATTTTTTTCTGGGTGGGACACTGAGATCAGTCCCCTGCATGTGGAGCCTTCCATTTAGCTAAAGTGTCCTAAAAGGTGTCCTCTCCAGATCCTCACCTACCACAGTCACAAAACACCTAATATCCAGACAGCAAGCCGCAGGTAAAAAGCAAGGGAAAGAGGGGTGCTACCTGTGCCCTGCCACTGCAAACCAGGAAAGTTATTGGATGATATATGCTCAGGTGAGCCTAGGCAGAGGATTTAAAGAAATGCCTATGTTGTTATTTGGAAATACTTATTCATAGGTATTGAATAGCAGTTCAGAAGGTGGTTGACTAAATACTTTACCACTGTAAAAACATTTAATTTATATACAAACAGTGTTGGGTTTCAAGATTGGCGTAGCAGGCAAATCAGAATTCTCAATCTCATTTGAAAGGGTTCTTTCTGTATTATTTGTCATTATCAGTAGGGCGTAGGGGCCTCAGCCCAAATCCAGACTCTGTTGTGGTTGGCACTGCATGAACAGATAGGAGACCCTCCTTCCCTGAAAGAGCATACCACCATACTCGACTAGATAGTGAAGGAGTGGGAGGAAAAGCAGACCAGGAGAGGTAAGATGACTTTTGTCAGGTTTTACAGCAGGTCAGTGGCAGAGCTGGGAGGAGAACCCGTTTGAATAACAGTCCAGAGCCCTATCTACGTGACCATGCCAGCTCTGATAGTGCTGCGGAAACTACAGGTTCATGAATGATGACTGTAGCTGCTGGAACACTGTAGTCAGGAGGAGTTTGCATAGTAAAAGCAAAGCTGCATCTTTTTGTGGTGGTTTTTAAGGTTAGTTTTTCTAGTGAATAAGAAAGTGCCGTTTAGCACTAAAACCTTTTCATGACTCATTAATAAACTTTCTCTTATCTAATTGCAGTACTTTTGCAGAATGCAGCATAACCTCAGCATGCTATTAAAGAAAAATTAGATTTTCTTGTCATGAAAAATGCAAAGTTACTCATTGAAAAGCTTATAATTTCAGCAGCAAATGAGGCATGAAATATATTGCCAAACACACAGCACCCAAAAACACTGGCAGTAAATATTTTATCTTGGTGCTAATAAAGGCTTGAATTTAAAATCAAGCATTCTGAATTTCCACAGTAATATCATTCATCTAACAGTGCTGGCATGCATAGTCTTAAGAACAGCATGCATCTGGAATGACAGAAATGTTATGTCGTTAATCCTTATCCACACTACGAAAGTGGAACTTGTTTGAAGCTTTGGTAGAAAGTAAAGGTTTTTCCTCACTCTCCATTGTGCATTTGGATTTAGACTGCTAAGACCCCAGTACTGTGGAAGCAGTGGTTTTACAAACTGCAGGACAAGAGACTTGGTACTAGGTAGGACTGGAAGGGGTCTCTCTGGCCATCAAGCTCAGTCCCCTGGATTTGTGGGCATCCCTTGGTCCACAGGGTCTACGAGTTTGTCCACACTATCCCCTCTGTACACTGTTAACACAAAAGTAGCCAGGTTAAAAGAAACTTGACTTACGTTTGGATCTGTTGTTTTTCTTTCATGTTGCTTGGGGTTTTTATTAATGGGAGGAACGCTGTTAGCATTTGAGCTTTGCTAAAAAGTTTAGAAAACCAGGTACAAAAAAGTGGTGCTTATAGCTTAGGTTTAGTACCTCACTGAATTTCTTTGAGTTTGTCCAGTTGACAGTAGCCAGTCTGCTCTTAATGGGGACCTGTTCCAGGGCCAGTTTGTGAAAGATTTTAATTGTGTCTGTCCCATGTAGAATTCAAGTACAGGCATACCTCGTTTTATTGTGCTTCGCTTTATTGCGCTTCGCAGATATTGCGGTTTTTTACCAATTGAAGGTTTGTGGCAACCCTGCCTTAAGCAAGTCTATCGGCGCCATTTTTCCAACAGCATTTGCTCACTTCGCATTTTTTAGCAATAAAGTATTTTTTAATTAAGGTATGTACATTGTTTTTTTAGACATAATGCTATCGCACACTTAATAGACTACAGTATAGTGTAAACATAACTTTTGTATGTACTGGGAAACCAAAAAATTCATGTGACTCGCTTCATTGCGATATTCGCTTTATTGCGGTGGTCTGGAACCGAACCCGCAATATCTCCGAGGTATGCCTGTATTGTAGAAGAGTCTGTCTGTCTGTCCGTAATGCTTTATCCACACTCTTGACTGCTTGTCTGAAACAACCAAGCAGTCCAACAGCGTTCTGGACAGGAGGCAGCAGTGGTGGCACAGCGGGGATGGAGGGGAAGAGCAAGGGGATGAGCCCAGGACCCCCCAGGTCCTGCTTCCTGCAGGTGGTAGCGGTGGCCCCCCTCAGTCCCTGCTGTCATGGCAGCCCTGTCCCTGCTGTCCCGCTCTGCTTCCAAGGAGCAGGGCCAAAGCGGGGCAAGGGTGGGGCCAACACCACTGGCATAACCCTCCTGCTCCAGCCCCTCAGTCCCCTCTGTCATGGCAGTGCTTTCCCCCAGTGGGGCTGGGGGTGGGGGGGGGTGGCGAGGCCAGCAGTGCTGGCCTCACCCCCCCCACCTCCCTGGCCCTGCTTCTTGGAGACAAAGGGGGACAGAGAGGGGGAAGCAGTCCATGTTGTCATAGTGGTGCTGTCCCCCACTGTCCCCCACCAGGACTGGAGCAGGGGGGCAAGAAGAATGGGTCCAGAGACAGAGGCAGCACCGCAGGGCATTGGGTGGCGGTGCTCCGTCCTTGCCCCCCCCCCAGTCATTCTTGATGGGCAGTTGGCTAGTATTTAATAAATAGTCAACATGCTGTTTTTTAAAAATCAATTCCTACAAGAGAATTTGGAGTAGGTGTGTTGGAAGGGGGTTGGGAGGGCAGGGAAGAGGTGAGAATGATGGGACAAAGAGGCTACTCTGTGATGAAATAATCCATCCTTCGTGTACTTGTTAGCCTGCATTGCAGTATCTGCAGTGGTACAGGCTTTCATCAGGGTGTTGTATAGAGGTGTTTGCACATCAACTGCCTTCTATGTTTATGAAGCATTGGAAGTCTTTTTTTGGGGTGCCTGACTACAGTTTGATCCATATAATGAGCACCTTCTTTTTGGAAGATTGTCTATATTTCAGTGTCCAGAGAGGTCTCTGCAGAATGGTCAGTACAAACATGTACTCTACTGTCATCTTAAACATTAAGAGCTTGATCTTTTTATCATTAAAATCAATGAGAGCTTTGCCATTACTGTCAGTGGATGCAGTCATTGGCCCTGTCCAGAGCTGCCTGTACTGTGGGCTCTTCTCCCGGTGGTTGTGGGGTGTGAGACTTGAACATGGATCTTTTCTGTTTTCACACTGTGTGTTTCTATTAGACCTCTGGGCTGGCCACCTCAGAAGGCTTTTTAAACAGAACTTAGTCACTTAAGCTGTGCTTTAGTTTCATCAACATACTAAATTGTCTCCTGTCTCCAGAAGAAGTACTTACAGAGATTTCTATGGCTGATTAATCTCAACAGTTTGCTAGATAAGAATAAAGACAAATGATTATTTAAACCTGCTTATATACCATGACTCTTTCTTCCTTGATTGTGGTAGAATGCCAGCTGATGAAGACAGAACGACCTAAACCAAACACATTCATCATTAGATGCCTCCAGTGGACCACAGTAATTGAAAGAACATTTCATGTGGAGACTCCAGAGGAGCGGTATGTTTCATTCATATTTAAAACATAAACTACTTGTAAAAGCAGATGCAAACGTTCAGTGTTATTAGTGCAGTCCTGGCAGAAGCTCTTATTTGTCAGGTGATTGTGCGTCTAAAAAAGTGCCAGGTGATTTTGCATGCCTCTGTTTTTGGAGGCTCCAGCCTCAGAGGCCCCTTAAAGAGAACCTGCTCTTCAGAGGGTCGGTGTTCAGTACTTTCTGCAAGATGAGTCTCTTTAAGATCCCTCAGCCTGTGAATTCAGAAAACACCAGCAGTTTCGGAAAGTTTAGGTCAAAGCTCCTGGAGCAAACCCTAGGTTTGGAGGCTCTTGCGGTGTACAACTTAAAGGGTCTTGAGATCCCTGAGGAAAGGTGGGCAAGAAGCAAAATGGGCTTCAGCACAGGTGAGCTGCCTCAGCCTGCTGACTTTCTTTTTGAGGGCACCTTTTAGGAACAAGTTTGTTGTATGGTTGCCACTTGCTAATAGGTTATGTAAATGAGATGATAAATGGTGATGGGTAGAAAGCAGTTGCTGCTTATGTAGACTTGTATTTCAGCAGCTAAAAGAAGTAAAGCTAAAGGGGTGCATCCTATGCTCTGTGCTCAGTGGGGAATTGATCTCTTACCTACTGCTAAAAGAGATTCCCAGCACAGATATTCTACAACTATATGCTATTGAAATTGCTTTCCAAGCTCTGAATTTATATCATTCCAGTATCACCATACTGAAGGAAGGGTGTTTTTAAAACCTCAGGCCTCCCTACAGTGTGATGCAGGCACATAGATATCAGCATTTTTCTACCTACTGTTCTTCACCAATTTCCCACAAAGTCTTTCATGGAGTGATTTCAAGTGATGTACCTTAGCATTCTGTTATGAGGTCAGGGGAAGAAGAAAATAAATTGAAGCAAAGAAAAAGATTGGCCGCTTGTTTTCATCTGTAGCTTTGCAGTCACTGACCCTGACAGCAACTGATGCCTTGCACTTCAGAGAGATTGCATTTCAGTATTATTTTGGTCCCTCCTAACTAATTAACGAGGCTGAAGAGTGCTTCAGGACTTAGTAGGTTAGTCACCTCTGCTACATGCATTGGGGAGATAAAATTGAACTGTGAAATACTGGCCTTATTTGAAGTCAATGGCACTGACTTCAGTAGGTTCAGGAATTTGCCTTAAGTCAATAAAGTATCTTAAAGTAGACTTAAAAGTAGATACCACTTTTATGTCCTTTGCTGCTAAACCTGAAGTTGTTTCTTAAGAGGCAATTGATGAAATGTGAACGCAGACAGAACAAGGATGTGTTTTGTATTGGCGCTCTTGGATGTTTAGAGGTAGGGCACTGGGGCAGGCATTCCTGATACACTGATAGCACAATTCAGAAACTATTGCAAATGGAAACTTGAGCTGTGCTTTCACCTCCCCCATAGGAAGATCCATCTATGCTGATGTGCTGTGATGGTACTGATCATAGAAGTGAAAAAAAACTACAATTTTTACTAAGTTGGGGCCAATTACTCCTCTTTTCTGTCTTCATCCCCTCTTGAAGATAGATAGGATCCTATCTGTGTGCTTCCTATGATGCACTTCAAATACAGAATACGGCATCTGGTTTTGTTTGCCTTAAGAAAAGGTGAGGTAGTAACAGTGTTTTATTCAGAGAGAGTGAAAAAAATCAGACTATTCACTGGGGCACGTGTGTATGTGGTCAATAAGGTAAATTTTATATACCATGTTTACTAGGCTCCCCCCCGCACCCCTTCATTTAACATGTGATAAGGGGGAGCCCCTTATCTTGGAATAGTATATGGGAAGGGCAGGTGACTGCTGTGGCTTGGGCTCCAGCCCCTACCTAGGATTGGGGTTGTAGCTGCTGTCTACCCTTCACCCTGCATCCCACCATCTCCCCCTGCAGCCTCTTTCCTCCGTAAAGCCTCTGTTCCACTGCCTGCCCCTCTCTTTCACTCCTCTTACTTTTGCTCCATGCTGGCAGGCTCTATCCATGCTGCAGCCTGGGGCACAGAGCACAGTCCCAGCCTAACCCCATAGCAGTGAGGCTGGGGGGGGGGGATGAATTAAAGAAGACACTCCAAAAATTAGATTGTGTACATGGAAAAATTATGAATTTATAATTTTCCATGTATAGAATCTATTTATTGGGGGGTCTTCTTAAATTAATGGTCATCTTAAATTTAAGTAAATGTGATAATTGCTGTAGTTTTAATTGGAATTGTATGTCAGATACTGTCTCACCTATATCTTCTTTTCCTTATTCATTCTTTTCCAAACTATATTTGGCTAGTAGGAAAGATGTTCTTCTAAATCCAGTTTTTAAATGGGCCTTGGAAAATGAATGGCCAAATTGTGTATCTGGTAACTACTATATTTACTTAATTCCAAAATGAGGCGTGTGTCCATTTAACATGGGAGAAAAAGCCCCTCATCTTCAAATTGTGTACAAGGAAGTTGGTGGCAGGGGGGTGGGGAAGGAGGGTGGGCAGCTGCTGTGGCTCCACCCTTAGCCCTGACCCCAGGCTGGGGCTGGTGCCACAGCAACTGCCTGCCTCCCACTGCCTCTGCACCCTCTGCCCCTTCTGCCTGCAACCCCAGAGCCTAAGGCCCCTGTCTCCAGTCTCCCCTCCCTTCTCTTTCTCTTCTTTCGTTCCCATTCTCTTCTCCCTGTCTTCTCCCCACGCTGCTTCTGCAGCCTTGGGCCCTCACCCCCTTCCTCCATCATTCAGTAAAGTGGGAGCCTCTGCTGAAGGGTCTTTTCCCTGTAACTTCAGATAGTCTCAGCTGCTTTTCCCTGTCTAGCAATAGGGTGGGATTTTCAACACTGGTCAGCTCTGGCCTAACTGGGTTCCCATTAGAATTACTGTGAGTGTTGTAATTTTACTTCATTGGAAGGGACCTCCAGAGGTCATCTAATCCAGCCCCTTGCTTGAGGCAGGATCATCCCTATCCAAACCATCCTATACCAAGACTCCCCAGTCTTTTCTCATCCAGCCAGGTGTTCCCCGTTTTGTCTTTGTGCTTTTGGTTAATTTTCCTGAGTTGTAGCCTTTGTCCGTATTTAACTTCATCCCGTTAGCTCTAGCCCAGCTATCCAGTCTGTTGAGAGCCTTCTGAATTGCACTCGCATCCTCCAGAATGTTCACAGTTCTTTTCCAGTTTTGTCATCCACAGACTTGCTCAGGAAGCTTCCTTTGCCAGTATACAAATCCGTATTAAACACACTGAACTGCACCAGGCCACGGACTGAATCCTCTGGGACTCCACGCAAAACCTCCTGCCATTCTGACATGGACCGGTTAATAATTACCCTTTGCTTGCAGCTATTGAGCCAGTTATCTGTGTGCCTTGTTGTTTTATCTAGCCCATATTTATCCAATTTGCTTATTTCTCCAATTTGTTTGACATGATTTGTTTTTTCGTAAATCTATGGTGGCTGCTTGCAATCAGCCTTTCCTGCACCTTGCAAATTGCCTTCTTTAAGCTATGCTCCACTAGCTTCCCAGGTATTGAGGTGAGGCTAACTCGTCTGTAGTTCCCTGAGTCATCCTTGCCTTTTTTAAAGAGGGGCAGTATGTTGGCCCTTTACTAGTCCTCTGGTACCTGATCTGTCTCCCACAACTTCATGAAGATCATGGCCAAGGGCTCTGAGATCTCTGCCAGTTCCTTTAGGACCTTGGGATGCAGCTTATCCAGCACTGCTGACTTGAATTCACTCAGAGCCAGCAAAAGCTTTCTGACCATCTCTTTAGTTATCTTCCTCACCTTGCCCCCTTCCTTATTTAGATCAGTGGTCTCCAAAGTGGGGCGCGCAAGATGATCCATTGGGGTGTGGGAAAAAATATTAGCACTTCTTTTTACGTGTATATTTATATAAATATACATATATTGGGAGTGCTTGCTCAAAAATTTTTTACTGATAAGGGTGCGCAAATATAAATATACATATATTGGGGATGCGTGCTCAAAAATCTTTTAATGATAGGGGTACGTGATCAAAAAAAGTTTGGAGACTACTAATCTAGATAATCCCTATTAGATGTCTGGCAGCTTAGTTTTTTTTGTGAAGACTGAGGCAAAGTAGCTGTTGAGTAGCTCTACTTTCTTTGCACCTTTGGTTAGGAGTTCCCCAGGCTTGTTAACAAAGGACCCATAGCTTCCTTGGTCCTTCTTTTCTGGCCAGCATACTTACAGAACCTCTTCTTGCTGCCCTTAACCACCTTTGCCAGGTGCAGCTCATTCTTTATCTTTACCTTCCTGATTGGAGGCTGGAGTGGCAAAGGTGCTAAGGTGCATGGCTGACAGCCCAGAGGTCGCAAGCTTACAGTGTGGCCCTGTCGTATTCCAAAGGAGTTTGTGAATTCTGCAAACTACCGTGTCACAAGGATGTGGAAAAGGAAGGCCTTCCTGATTTTGTCCCTGCAGGTTCTTGCTACTGCCTGACCTGTTATGCATCCTTGGTGGCCTGCCCATTCTTCCATTGCCTGTGTGCTCTCCTTTTGCATTTGAGGTATTTTAGAAGAAACTTGTGCAACCACTTTTTTCTCTCGTCATTCTTCTTGTGCTTCCATTGTATTGGGACAGTTTCATGTTGGGCTTCCAATACTGTGCCCCTTAAAAATTCCTGTTCTCCTGGGCACCTTTATTCTTCAGTCTGTCTTCCCATGACACCATGCCTATTAGCTCCCTGAGTTGAATGAGATCTGCCTTCTTGAAACCTAGCATCTTGATATTGCTGACCTCACGTTTTCCCTGTCCCAGGATCTAGAATTCTAGTGCATCGTGATCGCTTCCTCCCAGGTTACCCATCACCTTCACATCTTCCACCAGTTCTTCCCTGCTGGTCAAGACAAGATCCAAGATACCTGATCCACTACTTATATCCTCCACTTTCTGGAAGAGAAAGTTTTCTTCCAAACGAGTTAGGATCCAGCTTGAAATGTCATGTTTGGCTGCATTGTTTTTCCAGCAGATGTCTAGATAATTAAAGCCTCTTATCAGTACCATCCCATAGGTTTTGGATAAATTTGTCACCTGCTTGAAGAGTGCCTCATCCACCCCTTCCAGATTCAGTGGCCTATAATAAATCTCCACAATGTCTCTGGAAAATTCTCCACATCAAATGGAAGATCACCACACACATGCCAGTATCTTTGCTGAAGCTAATGTTAACCAGCATTGAGTCAGTGATCCTCAAGCACCAACTTCACCGGACTGGACATTGTGTGCAGATGTCTGACTCTTCATTCCCAAAACAAGTGTTCTACTGCCAGGTTAGTGATGGCCCAAGATCTCTCAGTGGCCAAATGCTACAAGGACACGTTGAGGGCATGCCTCAAGAAATCAGATGCTGACGTCAAGACTTGGGAGGAGCTGGCTCCTGACCAACTCCGCTGGCGGCACAACCTCAACCAAGTGTCTGCCTGTTTTGAGGTGAAGCATCCTGCCTTCAAAGCAGAGAATAGAGTGGTGGAAGGAAATGGAGACAGATCCTGGCATACGGTCTGTCCTTTGCTACAGAAAGACCATCTTGTGCAGACAGGTCGGTGACTAAAGGACTGTAGTCTTAAGTCACTTAAAGACCCATCAGTGAGCCACAGTAGAGAGCATCCTTGAATCGAGGGACTGTGGAGTACGACAATGGTAGAACACAATCATTCTGTGAGGATTTTTAAAAATCACCAATTTTAGGGGGTTTTTTCCCCCCTTCGGATTAATTTTTTTTTTAATCGGGACTGTTTGGCTCATAAGGAGAGAAGATGAGGGAAATATGAGAGCAGTTTTAGAAAATAAGGACATTCCTGCTTTCCGTTCTGTCCTAGCTTCATGTGATGATTACTAACCAAGTGCAAATTTTACTTTAATAAAAAAGAAATAAATTGCCCTACATATTAGTTTTCAGTGCTTTTTGCAGCCATACACAATATTTGGCTACCATTTGTGGGTTTCACCTGTTAGTGCTGGGAATTTAGGGGTGCTAAGTACACTGTACACTAGGGTGGCCATTGGGGTACCTCAAGAATAGAGGACAGGTGCATTTAGTGCAACTGTCCCCACCACCATGAATGCCTCCCAAGGCTGAGGGGGCACGGCGAGCAGCCTCAGGCAGTGGTGGTGGTATCAGTCGCAGGAGCATGGTGGTGGTGAGCAGGGAGCTCCCGCAGGCAGCCACGGTGGTGGCGGCAGCGGGGGCAGGCTGAGCAGGGAGTTCCTGCAGGCGGCCACAGTACTGTTGGCAGCGGAGGTAGGGGGGTGCCGAGCGGTGAAAAATAGAGGACATAAAGGCATCCAGTTTCATATCATTAGAGGACAGAGAACTAGAAAATCGGACTGTCCTCTATAAAATGGGACGAATGGCCACCCTACTGTGCTCCCTTTGGACTTATTTACAGTTTCTTGGTAACCTCCACCCAGTCGTGGCCATTTTTATAGAGTGGCTCTGTTGCAGCACCTATTAAGTTGACCAGGTAGATAGAGGGCATAAAAGACATTTTTACCTCCCTTTATTTCACTTGCATATTTAACACCAAAAGGTGTTAACATGCATTCACAATAGGAACAAGGTTGTGGTTCAGTAGAGGTTGGTTACTAGTGTCCTACATGACCCTTTTTTCCCAAAATAGGGAAGCAGTTAATCAGAATCTTACTAAGATTTTAAAAAGATGGCAGGGAAAATGCTTTTATTTGTGTATATACAAGGTTCTTTGGGTATAAATCTGATATCTTTTGTTAGAGCAACTCAGATAGTTGGAAAAATTCTTCTTTGCAAGCTTTCGGGTACAAACTTTAGCTGTGTATGTACTTTTCTCATTTTTCTAATTGATGAAGTTAATCAGTTTTGTGTCTTCTCTCTCTCTCTTTTTTTTGTTCCAGCCTTTCCCAGCAAACTGGGACAAAAGGCCTGAAATGTTTATAAATACAAATGTAAAATAAGCTATTGTGTGATAGGCGAGTTGTATTTTTGGTAGACTTGCAGTGAAATGAACTGAATGGCAAGAACATTCACTTCAGTAGCTTCTTACAATGTAAAATTCCCCAAAGGATACTTTCACTGGAGCTGTCTCTGTAGGAATAGGAGGGGTCATAGCAGCCATTGCTGATGCAGCTGTGGAGCTTTCATGTAACCCAATCCCTGCATCTAAGATAAAAATGCTAGTTAGAAAAAATAGTGAAGGAGCATTCTCTTTTGTTGAACATGCTCTGACTGCGTTTTACCCTAGCATAGCAGCAAATTTACTGCCCACTGACAGTTCAGAAAACATGGGCAGAGTTTTATAGTCCTGGAACATCTGCATTGATTAGAGAATGGGATGAATATATGAGGATTTGTCACTGTATGCCTATCACTTGCATATTTATATTGCAGTGTCTTGTGGGGAACAGGCCAAAGTGTTTAGATTACTCTGTGCTGTGCATTTGCTGTGTAGGTTTTTGGTTTTGGCTGGCCTGTTTGTTGAGAGGGACAGTCCTTTATAGCATGGGTAACATGTTGTCCTAAAGCCTGAATATGAATTTTAAAAATGTTCTTTCTTGAAGGACCTAGTTATTGCTATTGTACTACTGGGATTTGTCTTTCGTTTCTAATATGTTTGATCAACATATCCAGTAAAAGTGGTTTTGAGCATGAGCTCTCACTATGTCTAAAAGCACGTGGGTTTTTTTTGCATTCAGCAGATTGGTTCATCTGATAATGTCAGTCGCTCTTTATTCTTTTGTGACCCTTGCCATGGCAGATGGTAGTCTGAAGTTGTGAGTAACAAATGTCATTGCTTACATTTTCTCAGGGAAGAATGGACAAAAGCCATCCAAACAGTAGCAGATAGCCTTAAGAAGCAGGAGGAAGAAATGATGGATTTTAGATCTGGTTCTCCCAGTGATAATTCAGGTGCTGAAGAAATGGAAGTTTCTATGACAAAACCAAAACATAAAGTGGTAAGTGAGCGTAGCAGGAATAATATTTGAATAGGGGCCTTGTTATGAGAACACACCTTGCTGCTGACAGCCCCAGGCTTTATTGAATCCAGTGTCAGCTGTCTGCCAGTAATCCTTTTGATTCTGAATAGGGGCAAGGGTACTAGTAGGTATGCCTTGAATGCAAATGAGCAGTAGCCATCAATATACAACTCCCTTCTTTCCCCCTTCCCCTCCCTAATGATGTTTGCTGATGAGGAGATCCTGTACCTGTGAATTAGAGTACTGCTTTCTTTCTTGCCCCGTGTCTTGCCCTCAGCATTGTAATCCCTATTTGCTTCCAAAACAGTGCTTGTGTTCTGGGGACATGAGCTGAGCCAATAAACTTTTACTGAGAAACTGTGTTCACCCTCAAGCTTGTACTCTAGGTGTTCATTCAGAAAATGAATTTATGCCAATGTGTGCAACTATTCGCTTGTCACTCTGAGATACAGCTCCCATTGATCCTGACTGTCCTCTGCTTAGTGTGTCAGCAAGATTTTGCTGGAGCATTCCAGCAGGATGCACCAGGAACATATGAAAGAACATCATGGTTTGGCTAGCAAGCAGGGTAAATTCCTCAGGTATGGCGATTCAAGTTCCTCTGAGCCTGAGAGCCAGGATCCAGCTGAATGACCACTTGGGTCCTGAAACCATTAAAAATTCACTCCTGGTTTTATTAACACAATCAGACGTCACCTCTCACTCAGTCCGTTTATTAATGCTTTCAGCCAGGGAGAGAGAAGGCTGGTATTGGGAGTATTTTCAGTCCTGCCTGGCAAGCCCATATTAATTCAGAGCTACATAGGCCTACAGCTATCCCCTTAGAAATACCACAAAAAGTATCTGAGACCAAACTGTTCTCATTCCTACACCAGCTGTTTTAATAAAGAGAGAAAAAGCAAGAGACAAGGCAAGAGGACAGTTCAGATGGCAGCATGGCCTCTGCATGCTGTCTGACACCATGCTTTGGAAGGTTGATCTCCCATAGAAAAGGTCAAAGCCTCAAAACGGGACATGGATCTGTAGAATGAGAAACAAGGTAGCTTTTTTCCCAAGTGTCCAAGGTGTTAGTCCCGCCATAAATTAAAACATGCCACATATTCAGCCAATTTATAAAGCTGTAAGTTGGCAAACTAGCCTCAGAGATGTTCTACATCTAATGTAGAAAATCTTTGTGGCTGGTTTGTATCATGGCTTGAATTGAATGTGTGGTATGTGTTGTTTTCCAGAGCAGAGCTGTCCCACCAGTGTTGACAATCAGGTGATTTTTGTCACCAACCCTGAACAGCCCTGGGTCCTGAGACTGCCTCCAGACCAATCCTCAAGTATTGGGCTGGAAGCAGATCTAGAGCTGAATTGCGTCCTGCCTGGAGGCAGCCCCACAGTGGTGGGATTTGGAAACTAAGGAGTTTTATGCTCCATCACAAACTTCATACGTTGTTCCATGCATGTCTGCCGTGACAGAACACACATTGTTTAGGGAGGGGCATAAAATTCTTTGACCACACAGTCATGCCATTATTTTATCCCTAGGGGCCCAAGTGATAAAGGCCGCATGGCCTTATGGACTTTCAGTCAGTTTTGCCTGATTCAAATGAAGGAATTTTCAGGCAACTTAGTGGGTTTGATTCTTATTATTGGATGGTGTAATACAGATGTCCTATTATGGAAAAACCACTTGAGTTTTTGCTCAAGTGACTAGAAGTCTTGTATACCATTTTAAAAGAAATTCATAACTCTCAGTAATAACTCAGCTGCTGTTTCATCTTCTTGAGTCGTCATTCATAGGCATTTCAAAACTGGTTATGATATGCATTTACCTTACTGTCATTAACAGACCATGAATGAGTTTGAATACCTTAAGCTACTGGGAAAAGGCACTTTCGGGAAGGTTATTCTAGTTAAAGAAAAAGCAACTGGACGGTATTATGCTATGAAAATTCTGAAGAAGGAAGTAATTGTAGCAAAGGTGAGCACACTGGAACATCCTGGGCTCAGTTCATCCTTCATGTAACTCTGGCTTCTGGAGTTGCATTAAGACATGCTTTACCCTGGGTAGCATGCCATTTATTTCCTTGTTACTTTTGACTGGACTTGTCTCAGATGAATTGCACTGATGGCTTTCTGCTTTGTGGCATTGCAGGATGAAGTAGCACACACGCTGACGGAAAACCGTGTTTTACAAAACTCTAGGCACCCATTCTTAACAGTAAGTATTCCTCCTTTTTCAGTATGTTGGTAAAGCCGTTTTGGCATTGTGAGAGCCATGACTTTCCTCCTTCTTGTAGTAATAAAACAAATCTTATGAGCCTTAGTTTTCAACAGTGACTAGTAATGCTGGGTAGTTCAGTAATTGAGATGCTGTTGAGGGTCCTGATATTTAGCCGGTGAGTGCTTGGTACTTAATGAAAAAACAAAGATCCCTTTAGAGAGATACCCTTTTAGTCTCTAAAACCAGTACAGTCCCTAAGTACAGTCATTCGTGCGCCTGTTGACTTTTATTGCAGAATACTGTGATCGTCCTCTCTGAAAAAATATTGCTGATTCAGAAGTGCTCCTTGTAATGTAGGCTATGATGACATTGTGCTCTACATCCCCCTTTTTCATGCTGGCATAAAGCAAAACATCTCAAGTAAGGGCTGTCTTGAAAACCCAACTGTCAGGCTGGGTCATGACCTATAAAAACAAATGAAGGATGTGGCAAACAAGCTGTTGGCACTCATGATGTGGGAATACACATGATGCAACTGTACAAAGACACTTTGTGACATTCTGCGGCTCTCCCCTGCCTGTTCCGTTTTTTGTGAATTGATGGCAAATTGATATTGACAGAATTGCTCAATCCTCTAGTTAGCTGTCGTCATGGAGTGGCAGCAGCAAAGAGAGCAGAAGGGACAGAGCAGCGTGCATAAGTGTATGTGCTTCACACCAGGCTTTGCTGCAAGTACAGTAAGGCTTGTGTCCACTTTTGGTGGGATTGTATCTTATCTGGGAGTTGAAATTGTAAGAGCCTGTGAGCCTCGTGTTGGGGGAATGTTCATGCTATCAGCTGATTTCCAGTTAATATTGATAGATGATAGCTTTGTCCTTTAGCATTATAACCTTTTTAGACAGTTGTTATAAAATGTTATGGGACCCAATTCATTATTTTAATAAAAAACAAAAATTGCTTCTTGCAGCCCTGTTTGAGAAGTGCTACCGAAAAACTGAAGATACTGCCGTGTTGATATAATACAATAGGTGGTGTTTCCTCTCCAGCTAGTCTTAAAACTTCATGGAATGTACTTTTTTATAAATGTACTTTTCTTGATGCGGCAGCTCTAAGTTTTAATTTAAATGTGTTTCAGGCTTTAAAGTATTCCTTCCAGACGCATGATCGCTTGTGTTTTGTTATGGAGTATGCTAATGGAGGAGAGGTAAGGAAAATTTGAACCACCTTCAGTTATTTTTGGATTTTCCTGTAATCTACATTTATAGCTGGTTTTGTGGCCCTTGCTGAGAGACCATGCCTGCAAATCTTGGAGTTTACTGCAAATGTTAACTCTCTTTAATAGTCCCTGTTAAATGGCAGTGCTCACAGGACTTAGGCCTATGAGTAAGGGTTGTCAGAGGCTTTTCCTCAGTAATACAGATTCCAGTAATATCTTTAGGTTGACATCTGACTTCACTACATCTTGACATTCCTTTGTGGTTGCTCTACAATGTTGAAGCTTTAGGGATTTGTTTAATGTTAGAATGTAAAAACAGTGCTTTGAAGAGAGACCTGTACACAAAAACGAGAGCTTTTAGAACAAGGACTGGTTCAGATGAGGAAACTTTCCAGTTGAGGAAAAAGTAATTTTTCTAAAACAGGGCTGTTGGTTGTAGCTGAATTGGTGTAAGGACTTAGGCAGGCAAGGTTTTTGGAATAGATGTCACATCTCTTATTAGACCAAGTAAGGGTGTTTGTGCCCAAAAGCTTGCGAATAACATTTTTCCAACTATTTAGTTGGTCTAAAAAGATATAACAGCTACCCAAAGAACCTTACCTGCGTTTCTAAAACAGTGCATTCAGGTCTGGTATAAAATGTAGCTGTAGTTTTAAATGAGAGATTTTTCTATTGGTTTATATGTCTAAATGTGTGGTGCATAATGAAGTTATCAAATAGAGCAGATGTATGTATGCAGGAGATTAAATTAATGTTTAATCATTTAATTTAGGGTACAGTTTAGAACCTTTTGGAGCACAGGTGTGTGTGGGTGGGTGGGGAGAGGTTTCTCTCTTGGTTAATATCTGCTTCCAAGCAGCATGTTCTATAAAGGAGCGTACATCGTTCAGAAACACGTGCATTCTAAATGTAACAGATGATTGTTGTTGTAGTTGTTTTTCCATCTGTCAAGAGAACGCGTTTTCTCTGAAGACCGGGCTCGGTTTTATGGAGCTGAGATTGTGTCAGCACTGGATTACCTGCATTCAGAGAAGAACGTGGTTTACAGAGATCTGAAGGTACACAGAAGCCTTCTAATTTCATAGGCCAGTGAAAATCGGCACGGGCTATTATTTACTTTTGGGAATTTACAAAATAGCACTTAAACTTGGTAAACCAGATGTGTTAAATATACATCTACTGATGGGCCAGGGAGTTTGGGAGTGGATCTAGAAGAGCGCAGGGCTTGTTCCAGAATCTGTGGCCCCTTGGACATGACCATTGATGGCAGGACATGAGTGAGGGTATATCCACATAGCCTGTTTGCCCCACTGTTGCTTGGCCCCCAGTTTGCCCTGCTGCTGCTTGCTCACCACTTGAGAGAGGCTGCTTGGCCTGCAGCTACGTGGCCCATAGCCCTTGCCATGGTTATCAGCTGCTCCTAGCCACTGGCCCACATGGAGCTTTATGGTCTGGATCCAGATTGGGGTCAGTTTGACATCCCTGCAATAAACCTGTCCACTGGAATTTAATGTAAGAGAATTGTTGCAGTTATAATTTTGATATGCCGAATTTATAAGATTTCACCCAAGACTTGCATAATCTACCTATTATAGGTAGGATATTGGTGCCTTTGCTACCAGTGCCCTAGTGGAACACAAAAAAGTGCTTTGCTGTTGTAGATGTGTATTTGAGTGGCAGTAAAACTAAAAATTGACCACTCTCATTAGGAGAGAGGGACTGGCAGTTCTCCTAAGTAGTGAAGGATCAGCTGAACATCTTGGCCACATTCTCTCTGTTAGTGTACAAATGTGATCCTTGGGTACATTCTGCTCTCCTACCATCCTGTTTCTCTCGTATTTACATTGAATAATTGCTCACTTGCTTACTACTGAGGGGAGGGGGGATCTAACTTACCCTTCCTGGTGGAGAAAAAAAGCTCTTCTGCTTTTCTTCCCCAGAAGTGCATGCATTTCAGTGGTGGGGGAAGTGATACTACTAGATATTCAGTCCACCGGTCATTTTAGGAGCCATCTGAATTACTGATTCCCCAGAACTGCTGGTCTTGCAAACTATGGCTAGAGCTTCCCTTCCAATGAGAAGTTTGATGCTAAGGTACCTGGTAGGTCTGTAAGAAATATTGAGGGTTCATGCTAGTATGTTGGTTAAAAAAAAAGTGTCAGAGCTGTTAATCTAGATCAGTGGTTCTCAAACTATGAGGTGGGACTCCCTAGGAAGGTGTGACCTCATGTCAAGGGAGGTGCAAGCTGTGAGTCTTTTTGAGAAGAGGTTGGATGAGTTTAAAAAAAGTTATATATTTTAGATATATTATATTTTAAAATAACTAAAAATAAAATAATGCAAAAAGCTTGTGTTTAGTATACTAATGTTGCATAGCAACTGTGCCACATCACACTGGGGCGGGCAAAAATACAGCCTGTGGGCCGAATCCAGCCCACCAGGCAATTTCATCTGGCCTGCGGGTGGGGGCCCACCAAACCCCACTCACTCCTGCCAAGGCAGCAGGCTGCGCTCCCACCCTCATGCACAGAAGGGCCCCAGCCCTGGCCAGCGCACATGACTTCATGGATTCATAGATTATAAGGGGCTGGAAGGGACCTCGCAAAATCATTGGGTCCAGCCCCCCTGCACTAGCCAGGAAAAACAACTGGGGTCAGATGACCCCGGTGCGGTGACCATCCAGTCTTCTCTTGAAGATTTCCAGGGTAGGCGATTGCACCATCTCTGGAGGGAGCTTATTCCACACTCTGGACACCCTGACTGGACACCCTGACTGTGAAGTTTTTCCTAGTGTTAAGCCTGAAACAATCTTCCAGGAGTTTGTGGCTGTTACTCCTAGTTTTCCCCAAGGGTACTGTGGTAAACAGTTGCTCACCGAGCCCTTACTGTATTCCCCTGATACTGCAGTAAGCTGCTACCTAGTCTCCTCTCAGCCTTCTCTTTTTAGGCTGAAGAGGCCTCAGTCTTTCCTTGTATGGCTTGCCTTGCAAGTCTCTGATCATACAGATAGCTCTTCTCTGGACTCTCTCAAGCTTTTCCACTTCCAGGCAGGGCTGGAAAACTGCTCAACTTCCCCAGCCTCCAGCAGCTCCTTCTCTTATCACTGCTGCAGTCCTCCAGGCAGCAAGTAGGGAAGTTGGGATGGGCAGGGGGAAGCTGTAGCTGGGCGGGAGCACAGGACCGAGGCTGGCAGGTGTGCAGTGGGGTGGCAGGAGTGCAGAGGTCAGATCAGCCCAGTTCCATCACACGGGGCTCCCTGCAGCTCACGTGCAGCTCTCAGGACTTGTGCGCTGCCAGGGGAAGTCCCATACGATGGAGCGAGCAGGGTTCTCCGTTCTCTACCACCATATGCAGCTTCTGGGACTCTGCTGGAAGTGGCAGGGAGCCCCGTGCGATGGAGCCAAGCTGCCTTGGCCCTGCTCCTTGCTTCCTGGTGGGGTCCTGCATGTGGTGGCAGGGAGTGGGGCCAGGCTGTTGTCTCTATCGCGTGGGGTTCCTCCCCAGCAGCGTGCGAGTCTGAAAGCTACACAAGCTGCTGGGAGCACCGTGTAATGGAACTGGGCCGGCCTACCCCATTCCCTGCCACCACGTGCAGCTCCTGGAACTAGCCGAATCTGCATACTGTTGTGGGGGGGGGGGGCCATGTGCAGCCCAAGGGCTCACCCCCTGCTGCTGCTGCTGCAGCAAGAGCTGTGCTCCATGGCAGGGGGGTGGGGCACATGCACACACCCCCATACCCATGTGTGCACAGTTTGCACATCTCCCACGCACACACTCCATAAACACCACACCCACTGACACACACATTGCCCCCCATACCTCACACACTCCCCCACACACCCCTCACACACAACATACAAGAGTAAGACTTTATTTTGAGCTATTATGCAATCACCTCTATATATACTACACAAACAAATGTAAATCAGGACAAAATATATTTTTAATTAAAAATATTATAATAGATATTTGATTTTTAGTGTACGATTTAGTTTTTTTCCAGTTCCAAGATGGCAACCACCCTCACTCCCCCAAAAGAGAGGCAAGGGGAGGTACAGTCATTTTTTTCATAGCTCGCTGCGGCTCACTATAACGAAGTCTGAGAACCTCTGATCTAGATGAAAAGTGCTGAATCATTTAAGACTGCTGCAAAATGAATTTAACGAGTGTGGCTGGGATTTTAGGCTCCCAAATCCCCTAGGCATTGCTGAAAAACCCCTGCTCTGCCATCACTACCCTGAATCTACAGAAAACTGAGATGTGGGTGAAACAAGCAGCATAGGCATTGACTCAGTTCTGGATAAATGCCAAATTTTAAGTCAATATACAGCTTATTCACTATGTTTGGGGCCCAAAGATAAATCGATCCCTTAGTTTTAAATGGATTTATTATTTTTATCCGTATTGCAGGTTTCCATCCATACCAAACTCTGAGGATGCTTGGAGTAAGAGAGAGGCGAAGTGGTTTCAGTTTTTTAAATATATCTGTGCTTTTGTTGATGATAAACTTTAAGAAGTTTAAGTCTAGTAAGACCCTTTATGTGCTCAGTGTATAGCTGTCAGCTGCCCAAGCATCATGTAATGTTTTTCCTAACATTTCCCTGAGGAAACGTATATTTGTAGTGTGTGTGTGTGCGCGCGTGTGTGTGTGTGCGCGAACACGCTAGGACAGCCAGCACATTTCTAATCCCGCTATGAACAAGAATGAAAGGAGTAATGTACAGGTATCCAGGTATTTGACAAGCCTGCTCTAAAGGCTTGTGCTGTCTATCTAATCAGCCTTTTTTATTTGGGCTTTCATCTCAGCTGGAGAATCTCATGTTGGATAAGGATGGACACATAAAAATAACAGACTTCGGCCTCTGTAAAGAAGGTATAAAGGATGGAGCAACAATGAAAACTTTCTGCGGCACTCCAGAATATCTTGCCCCAGAGGTATCTTTATTTTGGTTGTTATAACAAACTCTGTTCTTTAAATTAACACCATTCTTGAGCATTGTTTTCATGCAGGAAGGCCTCAGCCTGTGAAACTGTTTTACCTTTGTCCTGGGTGAGTGAAATGCACAGTGAAGGCTTTTTGTGGTAGTAAAATAAGGCACAACTTAGAGTACTTTCTTTTATGAAAAAATAATGCTAGGGGAGTGTGTTCTCTTTTGGTCCACTGATGGCTCTTGTCCTTGCTGATTGCTCCTGCCTGCTTCTCTTCCTTCTAGGCAGTGACAGTGGGGGCTGCTGCTGTATGCTCCTTTTTCCAGCTGTTTTCCTGTTTTTCCTCATAAAGGATAAGCCTGCCTGTTCCTATGAAGAACCCAGGCACCTGTCAAAGTAGGCTGGAGCCAGCCCCATCCTGCTTGCCCCGCTCCGAAGGAGTCACCAGAAGCTCCTTAGTGAATCCAGGCTGTAGTCTGTGGACCACCATTTGAGAACTGGTGATGGGAAAAGGGATTAATAACACAGCAAGGAGAAGTTGTTCACAAATATGACTTCTGGTTGGCAGGATCTTTTTTAAAAAGCACTGTTAAGCTGCAGCCTCTCATTGAGGATTTTGTGGCATGTTGTAAAAAAATACCAGAATTTTTTTTTTTTTTTTCCCCTCACCACAGACTGTCTGAGGGGAAACCCACACAGGGGAGTTACTTAGCTGTTTTGGTCACCTAATCACTAGTACTTTCCTCTCAGTATTTATAATGAACTGGCTCAGTCGCAATCCAGAAGGGCAAATCCCTGTAACTCCCTTACTTGTAGATCTGTACTGTGAGTCGGAGTGTTTAAATCCGGAAGGCTTGTGTCATCTGGTTGACAGCATGTGAAAAATCTGGGAATTGTGTATAAGCAAGTATTGTATGTTTTAAGGTCATGCATCCTTGAAAGTAGGGGTGTTTCTTGTCATCTCTATCTGTAACTTGAATCCAACATAGAAGCATGTTTGTACAGTTGCTGCATCGTTGTTTTTAGGTTCATATTGGAATCTCGTGCATGGATGGTAGTGACTGAACCATGTCGGCTTTGATGTGTCAGATATATGGACGGCTGTGGTGTTTACAGCTGTTGCGCCTTCTCTTATAAATTCCATCTCACAGCTGTTTGTTATGAATTGACCATCCATGTAATTTAAGTTAAATCACCTTGTTACCTTGCTGCTTCCCAGTTATCAGGCATTTTGCAATAAATCATGGGTATGTAATGCCTTTTCCTGCTGCTTATCTAGTTTTCCCCTTCCCGGCTGCAAACATACTTCACATTACAGTAACACCATTGTCCTGTTCTGTATATACATGAATTTAATGTTTGGGAGAAGCATTTTTCCTTTTTGCTGCTTGTGTTACTGATACAGTGAAGGTAAAAGATGCAAAATTCTAGTAAATAATCTGAATATGAATAAGTATAATCTTTTAACAAGTTGACGTGGCCAGATTTATCACTTGAAGTTTATTTTGTGTATTAGAAAATGTGATTTTTTTTTTTTTTGGTTTTTTTGCTAGCACTTGTATCATATACAAGCAACCTGTCATAGGCTTGGCTTTTTCGTTTCTTTTTGGTTTTAATCCATTCTATCGTATCTCTTACATCAGTTTCAAAATGCGAAGGCAGTGTGTCTAATTTATTTTCAGTAACCCAAGTGGGTTAGTGTGAACAGGAAGCCCTTATTGAAAGGGTGTGACTCAGAAGTATGGCTAAGTGCATTGTCACACAATATCTAGGACGAAGTTAGAGCCCATGATTCCTCATAAAGGATGAGGCTGGCTCCTGGAATCCTGGCAGACAAGCAGCTGTGTTGGTCTTATACATATATGGGGCAGCTGTAGAACCAGCTGTCGTTTGGTGTGAATCATACGGCAAGAGAGGCTGTAAATAGACCTGTGTGGGGTAATCTAATACCTGACAGCCTTTGGATTTTTACAGCAGGCCTTTTTCCTGGTTCAGATGATTTTTAAGGCAGAGCCCTAAACAATTTGTGCCAAAGAGAAAGGGAACAAAGTTAAAAAGAATCTCTTTGAATGAATTATAGCAGATTCTATGAATAAACTTAGAAAGGGCCAGGTCCTGCCTTATTAAAGACCTGTGGCAAAACCTCTGCTGACTTCAGCTGGTTCTTTGGTCCCAAATCCCACTGAAGTCTCCTATTTTTGCATATAAATGATTCCAAAGTGTAGCTTTGTAAAGTGGGCAGCCATGAACACTGTATGACAATAAAGAACAAACTTCAGCAGTTTCATTTCTTGCTACTATTAGGTGGTTTAAATGCAGACTTTTTGGAAGAGTAAAGATGCCATGTCCAGAATATAGAAGTAAAACCTGTGGATAGAATTAAGGAAAAGACATTTGCAATAGAAGGTTTTTTTCCCCTGATGATTAAAAAGGCAGTTGTTGTTTCTTTCCTTGACATCTTTGTGTTCAGTAAGAAAAAGCTGCACATCAAAAAGATTTCAGGCTGTCTACGAGTGCAGAGCATCTGAAAATCTGGAGAGTAGATTTTCAGAAGTTCAGCTCTCCTTGAAGATATCAGAATAAAAGCCAGATTTGCAGCAGAATGTTCAAAGCTGAGCTGTTTGAAAACTCTGGCCCTTAAAGTTAAATTCAGCTGGGTAATTCTTTTACGATGCACAGACGGTCTTTCTTGCACTGCGACCTAACTTCTTTTTTTTTGTATGAGAAAGCTTAAAGAAAATGTACAAGTCGACATGGAGACAGAACAAATATGATTGTAGCTTTGAAGCGACAGGTTAATAATCAGCTGCTTCTCTCCCCAAATGGCATCTTGTTTTTAAAATGGGATCCCATTTGGAACGGTTTCTAATGAATAAGTTAGGATTTAACAGCTGGCTTTGTAATGTGAGAACAGACTTGGGTTCTCAGCCTCTAGGCTTGAGAAGGTTATGCTTATCATGGAAGTAATGTGCAGGGGGACGGGAGGGGGAGAGTGCCACAGCGTGTTTGCTCTCTAGCTTTTTTTTTTTTTCCAGTCTTCCTTGCCTAGAGCGTTCCCTGTTGATAAATCATTGGTGAGCATTGGTGTCAGTTGTTTGCAAAGGGATCTCCAGAAGGTATGCCATGCCTGTGGACACAGTTGGGAAATACGGAAACATGAATATAAAGCACAGGTCCTGTTGCGTGACTTTTCTGTGTGTTCCCAGTGTACAACCATGTGTTAAACCTGTTCCATACATTTTTTCCTGCAGGTGCTGGAAGATAATGATTATGGTCGTGCAGTGGACTGGTGGGGCTTAGGAGTCGTAATGTATGAAATGATGTGTGGCCGCCTGCCTTTCTACAATCAGGACCATGAGAAGCTCTTTGAACTCATCCTTATGGAGGAGATTAGATTTCCACGCACTTTGTCACCTGAAGCAAAATCTCTTCTGTCAGGTTTGCTAAAGAAAGATCCTAAGCAGAGGTGAGACACTTATTTAAAATGTTTGTTTTAATTTCTTTACTCTGCTAGCTGATAGCCCGGGATCCAGGTTTTCTGTTTCCCATGGGAAAACAGAGAAAATCATGGTTTTTACCTTTTACCAGGGGCAAACACGGATTTCTTATTTTACTGGAGAAACTTGCGGATTTTGCAGTTTTGCAAAGTGCGCTCTGGCTGGCAGAGTTCCAGTTGCAAGGGGCTGGAGGAAGCCGGAGGAGGGCGGTCAGACAAGGGGGGCACCATGTGCATGTATATGCATGTGGCCACCAGGCAGCTTGGAGAGCAGCTCCTGCAGGTAAGTGGAGGGGTGGAAATTGAGGCCCCCATAGAGAGGGAGTAAGTTGGGCAGGGCTGGGGCAGTTGCCCAGTCAGGCAGTGCTAGGGGCCTGGGGCCACAATGTGTGGCTGCAGGGCCTCAGTGCAGGGCGGGACAGGCTGTGAGCGGCTCGGTCAGGGAGTGGGGTTGGCTCCCTGGCTCTGCGTGCACTGTGGGGGGCAGAGGCGACCTGTACCCCACAGATCTCTGCACGGGGTGGGGGGTGAGCTGCCTGCTGTGGGCTCAGGCCCCTGCCCTACTGCCCTCCCCAAGGGCCTCTGCAGCTCAGTGGGTGCAACCCAGTTCTGCAGGGCAGAGCAGGGCTGTGCACAACCGCTGCTTGCTGCTGCAAGCTCCATGCTGCCCTGGCAAGTCATCCTCTGTGTGTGGGGCTGCAGTGAGGGGCACAACCCCTGCAGCTGCCACGTACCCAGTGGACATGTCACCAGGGCAGCACGGGTCTTGCAGTGATAAGTAGCTTTCCTGCATGGCCCCACCTTGCAGCGCTGGGTTACACCTGCTGGGATGTGGAGGAGGCCTCAGGGGAAGGCAGCAGGGTGGGAGCCCAAGCCTGTAGCAGGCAGCCCACACCCACCTCTGCTCTCATCCCACACACAGATCTTGGGGGCATGGGTCCCTCCTGCCCCCCGCAGAGTGCAAGCAGCAGGGAGCCAGCCCTACCCCTGATCCTGCGGCAGGCAGGCAGGCAGGCAGTGCGGGGTGGGAGGGAGGAGCTGGGTTCTGCTGTGCTGCAGCAGCCACCACCTCCAGCAGGGGGCTGTGGACCCCTGCCCATGGCCCTGGCAGCTGGGGGCCCCCTCGCACGGGGCTCGGGGTGGGGAGTGAGGGGCACCAGCAGGGCTAGGGGAGGCTGTGGAGAGCAAGTGAGGGTCCTTTCATTTTAATCATGGATTTGGGGGTTTTTACCAGAGAATTTGCGATTTATTACTATTATTTTTTATCGGGGAAAACCAGGATCCCTGCTGATAGGTCTGGCTTCATTTCTTTTCTTGGATTCACTACATGAAAACAGTAATATTAATGATACCACAACGTTCTTTAAAAAGTCACCGATGTACGAAAGTATATAAATAAAACAGGAAATCACCTCAGCAATTTGGGAAAATATGTTTTATCTCCAGCACTCCCTTGTGAAAGACTCATAGAAAATGTCATCAGAAAATAGTAAAACTGGGCCTACACAAAGTGCTGTTTAAGGGGCAAATTAGACAAAGGACTGGGGAAGAATGTTGTCCTTTCTCATTTAAAATCAGAAAGAATTTTAAGATTTTTAAAACACTACAAAATTGTCAGCAACTAAGAATAACTGCAAGATCCAGTGAACAAATATCTTTTGTTTTAGAAGTTGCCAGACTGGCACTACAAATAGCAACAAAAACCAAAAACATACTAGAGGATCAGAACTTCAATATATGCAGAGTCCCACTAGTTCATGACTATAACCTAGAAAAAAAACCAAACAGGTTACCGGCTTTTGTTCACAAGGAACACATGCTGACTGTTGCAGGTTGTAAACTTCTCTTGAATGACTGCTTCAATTTTTTGTTCTGGTTCTAACGTCTGTTTTCTGTTTTTAGCTCCATATTGAAACATTTGACTCTTATTAGTGTAGGTCCGTGGCTTATCAGTCAGGGTTGGTATATTCGCCATCTGCCATCTGCGTTCCCTGTTTCTTTAAGTTTTTTAATAGCCCAAAGTGAATGTACACAGTACAACAAGTAGGAAACTTTACAGGGTCAAAGAGGATCTCTGGTCTTTCCACAGAGAGAGATACTAATTTAAGCCAGTTACCTTATTAACAGCACCATAATGCTAACATAGAATGGGCAAAGTTATAGCTTTTCAAGGGGTAAAACCTAGTGTGAACCATAGTGCTAGAGCTGTGAGCGGGAGCTTACCGTGTCCTATAGGGTTGTTGTCCTGTGTCCTAAAGTTGTTCCCAAACTTACATGAGATGGGAACAACTTTAATCGTTCTTGAGCTGGGTGGGATTCAGGCCAGTGACCTACAAGTGATCCCACAGCTCTTTAGCAGCACGTTTCGGTATTCAGTCCTGTAAAACAACAATGGGCTGGCTTTGCAGAAAGCTTACTTAAATCAAGGCATGACCTTTTCTTAGCTTATTCAGGTAGAGGTTTCCATTCTTGGGAAACACAGGTAAGGTCGCCTTTACAGTTTTCCCAGTCTCCCATAACCTGTTTGTTAAAGGGACAGCTCTGGTTAATCAGAATGCAAACAGTGTAACAGCAAACCAGATAGAATCATAGAAAATTAGGGTTGGAAGGGGCCTCAGATCATCTAGTCCAACCCTCTGCTCAAAACAGGACCATCCCCAACTATATCGTGCCAGCCAAGGGTTTGTCTAGCTGGCTCTTAAAAACCTCCTGTTCCAGTGCTTTACTACCTTCCTAGTGAGAGAGTTTTTCTTAATATCTAACTTAAACTTCCCATGCTGCAACTTAAGACCATTGCTTCTTGTTCCATCATCTCCCCCTTAGAACAGTCCAGCTCCATCTTCTTTGGAACCATTCTTCAGGTAGCTGAAGGCTACTATTAAATATAAAAATACTAGTACAGCCTTCAAATTCACTTTTAAATATAGAATTATGTACTGTAAAAGGATTTCAACAACTGCTCTGTGATCTTACTGTTCACATTTACACAAATGCATGCTCTTGCATTCATATGAGAAACAGCATAGAATTTGAAACCTTCAGGTCCACAACACAGACCTCTTCCACTTCAACTGCAGAAATAGCTGTGAGAGGTGAAAAATGCACTCACCCTCCGTGGTCCAACCCATGCCAGAAGAGATTGCATATGCACTGCTGCTATTACTTTACACATGCATTAGAAACAGCTGTAGAATAGTGACCATCAGAATTTCTGCCTTGTCTTCATTGCTCTAGATTGAAGCAGACTGTTGCATGGTGGTTAGAGAGCTTAGATGATTGTAACAGTAGCTCTTATTGGAGTAACTTTGGGGACCTGAACCTAGGACCTCCAGGTGAAAATATGTGAGTGCACATTGCCTGAGCAAAGTGTGTGAGAGAGAAAGAGAAATCAAGGGTGCCAAACTCATTAGACCTCACTGGCCCTACGCACCAGATTGGGTCCACAGACTTGGCCCTGTGAGTCAGCGTCAGCATGCATCAACTCCAAGACCCATGAGCAGCATCATGATTCTGATGATCGGGTTCCTACCCACAGACCATATTTTTGACATCCTGATATATATGGAGTCAAGCTGCTAGAGGGTGATGCAGAGTTGCACTGGATTAATGCAGGTTACTGAAGCAACTTATGTTTTTCCTCAAAAGCTGTGCAAGAAAGTATCCAAGACTTGGGTCCCCACCTCAAGTGACCATGAGCCAGTTCCCAGTGAAATTATGACCTTGTGCCAGTTCCCAGTTACATTATTAGACAAATGGGTGCATGCTAGTTGCCTTAATGACAGTGTGAAGCCTTGTTTAATAGCACGGATTGGGAGAAGCGCCAAGATACTCACAGCAGTCAGGGAAGAACTGGGACTACAACCCGGGTATTCTTGCCCTGCCGTTTCATGCTGGGAACCCCCAAAGTCATGTGATGGCAAGTCATGCAATTATCAGAACTTTGCGTCTGCAGTAGGTGCCAAAACTGATTTCCCTGCCTTGACTTGCTGCTAGTGAGTGGGAAAGAATGAAGGAGGAAATGGGAAAGGAAATCGAACCCTAAGGCTTCCTCCCTGCACAATAAAATATATATTTTTTCTTTTTAATGAGGAAATACTGAAACATTGTGCATGGAGATGTTAAGTTAAATGAATGGCTGGAGGTGACTCTTGGCCTGCTATCGGGGAATATAATGTTATGAATAACCTGTCTCACCTCAGCTGGTAATGTCTGAGAAGCGTTTGCATTCTGCGTTCAGTAAAAGCAATGCTCCAAACTCACAGGCATATGGGGAAAATATGAGGAAAGATAATTGCACTCAGACTTTAATCAATCACAAACCCCCCTCTCCTTTTATAAGAGTAAAGGAATGTTGAGGTTTCTCTAGGGATTCATATAAATGTATTAATCTTGGAACGTGACCCTTAATTTTCCTGAGAAGAAAAAGAGCTGTTCTATAAACATTTCTTCTCTGCTGCCTTGTGATACAGATCAGGTTAAGGGAGACAAAAAAACCGTGTATGTTTTTACAGTTGAAAGAGCAAAGTTTCCCAAGTACCTTATTATTCGTTCTTTTGCTCTAGAAATTGTAATTGGAAAGAATTGAATGAGTCAGGGTGTTCTCTATGAACAGAGTGACTTTTTTTTTTTTGAACATATGTGCAGTCCAGCAGCAAGTTTCCCACAAACTCAGATGACTCTCAGCCCTGCTGAATTTAGATTTGCAAGTACCAAGATTTCTCTTATGCGTGAATTCAACCCTTTCTGTCACTCCATACTTCAGTGTTTCCATTCCCCCATCCCACCCAGTATCGGTCATGTCAGAAATATGGCCTGTGGGTGGGAACCCAATCACTTTGGTTGTTTGTGTTCTCTGTTATGTTCCTTACTCTGAGAAGGTCAGTTTACCACAGGAGTTCTTCCTTTTCTTTCTTTGGCCCTTTCTGGCCTTTGCCAACAGGAAGGAACAAGAAATAGAGGCTAAAAAGGTAAAAACTGAGCTCTCACCTCTACCGTGCTGCTTGCCACCTTTTGTGTATGATTGGGCAGGCTGGAATAGAATCCCAAGATTTTGGGTCGCTTTAGCAATGCAGGCTCCTTCATATCGCTATTCTTAGGGTTGCTCAAAACCAGAATGGTGGTGTCTTGAGTTCATGAAAATGGGTCTTTTGAAAGTAAGGGAGCTGACAGTTGAAGCATTTAAACTCCCTTAACTATGTCCTGAAACACACAACCTACCATTGTCCTTTCTTTGCCTCCAGGGTACTGAAAATGCACCTGATGATTGCTTCTTTAGTTTGTGTCATCACAAGCATGTCAGAGCCTTAGTGGGCCTTTCCTGCATCTAGAGGATTGTGACATGCCATGAACTACTTGAATCCATGAAGAAGGTTTTTGAAATGCATCCAGTTTAACCTGCAAATGCCCCCCCACTCTGCTTGGAGCAGAATACACTTCCAGCAGTTTGTATGAACTCACTTGATCTAAAATCAGTGATATCCAACCTTTTTCCTCCATGGGCTGGATGACTGGTGGGGTGGGTCCATGGGCCAGGACTGACCCAGTGCACATGGAGCTGGGACCCAATCCAGTGCACACTGGATCTGGCCCTGGTCCCACATGCCATATTGTGGTCAAAGCCCTGTGGAGGATCAGGCCTACTGCCCCAGCTCCAGGCCCCCATGCACTGGGTCAGCCCAGCCCCAAGTCCCTCGTGCTCTGGATTAGGTTGGATGGCGTCTTGTTGCTCCCTGCTTGCAGGCGGGATTCCAGGTACAGGGCCATATTATCTGGCTCACGGGACTTAGAAATTAATAACTATTAGAGGGAATCTAATGTAGACTTCAAAGATGTAGTAGTGGCGGAGCAGTGGCAATGTTAATTACCTCGGCTTCTCCCCTTCCTCCCCAGATTTTCAGACTTTTAGAGAGCCCCATGAGCTGGATCACCTGGCTCCACAGACTGGATCTGGCCCATAGGCTGGGGGTTGAGCACCCCTCGTCTCAGCCATTTCACTTTGAACTTGTTGGGTGACAGCATGAGCACAGACATGGTGGAGTGTTTCAATTAATTCTGATGGTATCGTGTGTGCTTGAGTGGCCTTTTGAAATCTCCCAGATTCTACTGTTTTCACATCAAACAAGTCTACCTGTCAGCAATGTAGGGAAGAGAAGGTGATGATTAAAGCAAAAAGTTATGACTTCTATTGTACTATCAACATATCTTAAATACCTGGACAGAGGGTGTATTTCCACCCTGTCAACTGCCTGTGTAATAGGCTACAGACCTTCAACCCTGCATGGTATTTAAGAAGTTGTCTCTGTCTCCACACAACAGGGACAGCTTCTTAAATACCATCTTGGGTTGGACTCACAGAGACTCTCCTTGGTGTTGATACTGCTCATGGGGAAGTCAGGTAGATGCAGCTATATCCAAGGACTTAGGAACTGCTAGAAAGAAAGAAGTCTCTAGGTTTGGGATCCTTGATAAAACAGGAAACTTTTTTTTATCTGATGCGTTTAGGGAAGGTGAAATGTGCAGCCACTCCTGCTATTCCTCTCAGAACAAGTGGCCTTTGCTGAGTTGGTTCCTAAGGTGTGTTTTCATCCTATTAGGGAACCAAGCGGAAGTAATACTGTAAAACACCCCTGGTAATCAATTCCAGCTAGAAATTTGAAAGTCACCTTTCAGACCTATGCCTCAAAAGCTCTGGTAATGTGTCACCTGGAAAGCAGCAAATTTGGAAAGGTGTTCACTTCTGAGTAGATGTTTGTAGAGTCTTACTTGGGACTAGACAGTAAGGGCGCCTGTACCCGAGTGTGGGGGTTGCTCTGATGCACTGGAATTCCAGCATGTCAGAGCAGACTGGATTAATCGAGTCTGTTGGAGCGTGGCAATTGCTGTGCTCCAGCAGTCTCCTGCGTCTTGTGTATCAGCATCTCTGTACGTCAAAATGGCAGCGGGGGCACTTAAACTAAAGCTTGTTCAAGCACCCCTGCCTCCATTTTTAAGCCTGGGAATGCTGATACATGAGATGCAGCGGTGTTTTAATTGGATTGGCTCCAAGAGCCACTCCAAAGCGCTGTCCCCCACCCCCGGAGCACATGTAAAAGTACCTTAAGTGTCAGAACTGGAGGTGGTGTAATGGGCTACACTGCATCGTGCTAACACAGTTTCTATCACTGTAACTATCAGAAGGAATCCACTGTAGACTTAGAAGGTCAAGTAGTCTGCTTTCAGTGGTTACAGTGGTAGAACTGAATTGGAGGAAGCAGTTACTGTAATCTTAGGTAGGCTGAGGATGTAGCTTTCATTCTTAAATCAGACGGGCCACATTGTACTGAGAGTGGCTTACGCAACTGTTGGTTTTAGACTACTTGTGAATGGAAGCTGGTTGCGAAGCAGTGAATGTAGCCACAGGACAAACTGAAAGAGGAAAAAATTCTATTTCTCAGGTTGCACCATTTTTGGAAAATATGGGGCTGCTGCCGGGGGCAGAATATTCTCCATGTCATTCTTGTAAAGTAGAGAACGTTTGTAAGGAACAACGGTTAATAGTTCCATAGAATTTGTGGCCAGAAAGGCCAGCTTAGGTAGGCTAGTCTGATCACCTGTATATTACCAGCCATATTTCCCCTGTATAGTGCTTTTGTTCAGCCACTGAGTGAAGCAAAGTCCTCCGTGTGCCACAGAGACGCACAAGAGATCAAGGTGCCACCGGTTACTGAGGCCCCTGTGATAGCATGTAAATGACTGGGTGAGAGATGCCAAGCTGGTCCTATCCTTGTGGGTGACCTTTCCCTTGTTCTGATGAGACTGTTAAGGTAACAATGAAATGGTTTGAGGCTTCAGATTCAAGTGTAATGGAGGGAAGCGCAGAATGAGCAGTGAACCATGAACAGTCAAGAACCTGAAGGTGAGTGGTGTCAGGATCTTCCAGATGAGGATGGTCCCAAACTCAGAATCTCTCTACTAGGTCCTGGTCCAGCAAAGCAGATTCTGGGCTGTGAGATGGTTCATGTGCCTAAAGTTAAGCATGTGCTCGGGTGCTTTGCTATATTGGAACTAGGCTGCAGCAAAGGTGACATTTTTCAGTTGAAAAACTGGAATTTTATTTTTTGTGAATGTGGGAATATCCAGGGGTCATATTAGTCTTCACTTTGAGGAGTAAACTGAAATGGCAGGGTCTGTCTATGATTTAGAAACCTGCTTATTTTTGTTCATAAGCCTTTGCGTGATCTAAGCATGTTGAACAATTTTGCATGTGCTTTTTCTGTGGAAAGAGCTGACTGCCATTCACTTCTGGAGCACAGATATTAGCAGCCAAATCATTAAAATAACTTCCAAGCCATATAAATTCCAAGCTCAGACTATTTCCATGTTTCATTTTTTTTTCTTTTTTTCCTTCAGCTCCTTTTTAATAAAGTGTCTTTCTTTGGAACTAAGCTGAAGCACAGAATAAAGGTTCTTGACCTAGGAAGGAAACAACCATGAATAAATAGAAATGTCCCATGCTCAGTTAATGAGACCCATCTAAACTCTAGTCTTTCTGTTGCTTCTGGCCCTCTCTATTCATTTCATATTTCCCTGTGTACTGTAAACTTTTTAGTAGTGGTTTGCTTTTCCAGTCTGGTTATACCACTCTGGATTCTGTCTGCTGATTTCCATGCTGTGATGTTAATTTTATGCTGCAGATTTTTTAGTCCTTTTTTTTTTTCTTTCAGGTTTTTTTTTGCCAGATAATGTTGCATTTCTTCACAAGATGCCAAGTTTTTAATTGTAAATACTTATTAAAAATGGTTGTGCTCTTGCATTAGTTACTGCCTTGATTTTTGTTCACTCCCTGAAGGCCCTTTTATTCTAATCCTGGCAAAAATAAAAGCTGCATTGAAAATACCTTTGTACCCAAAACGTGAGGTTTTCTGTTGCATGCAGCTTTCCTGTTCCATTTCACTGAGTTTTACTTTTTATTTTACTACCTTATCAATTTTAAAAAAGTATAACACCCCCCCAGCCCTGCTGTCACTTCACCAAGTGTGTATATTTAGTCTTTGCAGAACAAAAGCTGCTATAAGCTTGCTGTCTCCAAAGTACTTATACATGTCTACAGTTCCATGCTGATTCCATGCCTTTTTCCATGCTGGTTAAAAGTAGTGTTCATGTCGTTCTTAGTTTGTATTTGCTTTGGATTTTCTGTATCAAATGGATTTTTGGAGGGAAAACACAGTGAAGCAACATTGCTAGTAGTCAGATTGTGGGTGGGGTATTGGAAAGGTACTTTATGGCCCTGTGCTAGACACCAGTCTAGGAAGAGAAGTAGCCTGTGTAGAGTGGGTAGAATGGGATGCTTGCCTCTCATTGTACTGGCCAGCATAGATGTATTGACGCACTGGAGAATGTGCAGTGAGCCTGGTGGAGAACTGGCAGAGCATAGTACCTTCCTGCACCTGTGGGGAGCTGGTGGAGATAACGATTGAGTCTCCTTCTGCAACCTGTTTCTGGGACAGTATAGTAATGAGGGCCTGGTTTAAATCACAGATTTAAATATGCTATGTTCTTCACATTCTGCCCCTTGCTGCTGACTGGGTGGGACGCAAAAACTATATTAAAACCACAGTTTTTGCCTTCTGACCATCAGGAACAGTCAGTAGGGTCAACAGGCCCCTCCACCAATCGGTGGTGGGGGAACACGTTTGGAGAACTCCAAAATTAAAGGAGCTGCTGTGCTGTGAGTTGGGCCCACAATTTAAACCAGGCCCTAATAATAACACACTGCTGCTTACTTTATGCAAATCATTGTCACAATCAAGCCTGTGATTTATACTGTAAGTGAAATTTAGTAGCTTGCAGCATGGTTACATAGTGAGAGCAATTATGGCCCTGTGCTAAAGGTTCCAGCTGGGTATATGGGAGTGCCGGAGTCAGTTTCCAGCTCCATTGTAAAGGACCTGTGTGACCAAGGCAAGTCATCCTAGGCCCAGATCCTGTTCTGAGACAGTAGCTCCTGGCAGACATTAAAATAGTGGCGCCGTTCAGATCTGACAGATGTTATGTCGGATCCCAAATATGGCATGCCCTGTCATGCCAGAAATGCATGAAAGGACGCATCATGTTTGGGATGGGATGTAATATTCCGCAGATGCCAGTCATGCCACTGTGGGGCTGTCCCCAGCCTGATTCTGTGGATCAGGCAGGGGACATCTTTGTCCCTAGCTGTGGGGCTGTCCCCAGATGGGGACTGGGCATAGATAGCCTTGGGACCCAGTTCAGGACTCAGAGCTGCCCCCAGTCCAATCTCAGGGATCAGAGTGGGGCTGAGATTACACTTGAGCCAGTGTTATCAATCAGTTATTGTTGGAACTAGCCTCAGTCAGCCCTGGGTGTGATTTGAGACCCAGGTCTGTTCAGGGTTAGCACTGACAATCACCTGCCCACTTTTGCTTAGTACCTTGGTGGTTGAAGTGCTTGCCTATGAAATCACCTGTTTGTCAGCACCAGCCCCCAACAGCCCCACATCCAGTTGGAAATAATGGAACTGTCTGAAACAGTGTTGACAATAAGGTGATTGTTGGCACTGGCCCCAGGCAGCTCTGAATTCAGTTCTAGACCTGGAACTATCCCCAGCTGATGCCAACAATCAGCTGATTATTCATATGGGTTGGGGTAACTCTGGTCTGGAACGCAACACATGTCCCATTTGATTTAAGGCACCATGCAGACCAGCCACAAAGATGTTTTACATTATATATGGAACATCTTTGTGGCTGGTTTGCCATTTTACAGTGCCATAAAGTGGCGGAACATATACCATGTTATAATTTATGGTGAAATTTAACATTTTAATCGTGCCACATCCAGTGTGTGTCCTGGGCCTGTAACATTGAAGTGGTATTTAGGTTACTTTTAGACACCTGAGTGGCTAAGTGCAGTCTTATTCCACCTGCCCACTTTTTGCCTAGTACCCTAGTGGTTAGGTTGCTAGCCCAAGAAATAGGCAATCCAGGTTCTAGACCCCATTCTGGCAGAGCTTAAACCTACATATTCCACTTGGAGGAATGTTCCACCAAGCTCTAGGTAGGGCTGAGGGCATTCTTCATCTTTCCTGTTGTACTGGGCCACTAGGTAGAAAGGCGTGCAGGATTTGGAGGGCAAGAATGAGAATAAGACATAAGGAACCTAACCAATGGAGGTGGCTTTCTCCTGGTGGGGAGAGGATCCTGGGTTCTGCCTTCTGCTCCAAATGCTGTTTTCTCATTTTTATCCAGTGACTAGTAAATGCAAAACTTATCCCATTGCTCAGTGGAAACAACTATTCTCTGCCTTCTCCCACCAAGTGGCAAGGCTCGGTAATAGCAGCTGTCTAGGGAGAACTGGTCATCTGTTTGTATTGGATCCAGTGTAAGTTATCCTGGCATGTAAAACCAATGCAGATTGCAGCAGTGTTGGCGTCTTGTAAGTGCAGACCCTAAACCAGTGCATGTTGGCACTCTTACTGAAGAGTGTATTTTTAAGCTTCTTTTCTTCTTTGAAAAGTGAATAAAATGCCATGTGGGTTTCTGTGTTTGTGCCTCACATTTTATATCAAATCTCTCTATAACAAGATTGTGTGTTGTTGGTTTTCTAATAGCCTGAACATAGCATCTCCCATATCATTGCAAGTTCTTAGAGTTCAGTTGGTTCAATTCAGCCTGTAGTTAAGCTAGTTTTATTTTATTATCTTCCAATTCTGGTTGTGATGTTTCCTGTGCAAACCTCACTGGCATCAGTCCTGGGTACCAATAGTAACTGGCTCTTTAATTGAAACAGTCAAATTCTGTGGGTGATGTCTAGAAGGCATTTTGTTTCCCATAACCATGCCAGCCCAAATCTTCTCAAGAGTGGTTTTGTTTGTTTGTTTTGGGGGGCGGGTCTTTTTTATATCAATAATGATTTCTAAACTATGATTTCAGAATGTCTAATGTACTTTAAATGGTGCTTATGGGTTTTGCTGTATTTATGCAGCTAGATAGATTATGATAATACTGGGTCTGCTGCCAACTGCACAAACCGTATAACTCATCAGGTCCTGTCTTCCCAATACTTTTATTGGAAAAATACATGTTCTCTTTTTATTTTATTTTTTTTGTCCCAAAACAGGTTAGGTGGTGGTCCTGATGACGCTAAGGAGATTATGCAACACAAATTTTTTGCTGGCATTGTTTGGCAAGATGTATATGAGAAAAAGGTATTTATAATATTCCTCTTAGGGAAAGTGTATCTGTGAATGAATTGTTTCCTCACCAATGTCCCCTACATAAATTGTAGAAGAAAACTTCACAGAAGAGATCTGGAACGCTTGAGTTATCCTTTCGAAGCCTACCTAAATTGTTACACTGTTCTGCAAGTACTGTAGTTATGGGATTTCCCAATCAAAACTTTTCTTTTAAAGAAAAGTCATCCATGTCCATGCTAGGAGGAGAAGAGTCTCTGTCAAATCAAAAGTGGCCACAAATTCATGTTTTGTTAAACATGTATTTGTGCAAAGCTGGTCTCATTCAACTTTCTTGTGGTAGGAAATAATTTCCCCTTATAAGGTGGTTGTAGCCCGGAAGTTGGCTTTTTGTGTCTGGGAACCTGAGACTGACGGTAATCAGAAGCAGTAGTAAAAGCATAATTAAAATAGATGAGATCAGATGCATGCAGAAAAATCCAGTGTGGATTTGTAAAATCTGTCCAGTTCTAATGAGCTTTCTGTAGATACAGAGGCACTGTTACTTATCGGAGCTTAGGATTTTTTTTACCCACTTCTCTTGGGGCCCTACCCTTGGGTCCTCAAACAGGAACCATTGAAGTCAGCAACTTAACCCTGTGATGGGACAGGCATTAACCATTCGGTGCCTTCCACTATAAGCATCATGGTGCCCTCTTCCACAGTACCTTCTTTGCCTTATCTGAGCTGATCTGCAAGATCTCTTTCCCTGTGCATTCAGGTCCACTCAAACCACTCTCATGATGCCTAGAGGAAGTTTAACCAAATAGGACATCCACAGAGCGAGAAAACCTACCCTCTTTGCCATCATGATAGCCCTTGAGTAATTGTAGCCTTTTTTTCAGCCTCCTGGTTTTACTGTCCTGTTGTCCTCTCATTGTGTTAAGTCCAATTTAATGCATAAACAGGGATCTGTCTAGTCTCTCTTCTGTTGCAGAAGAGCCTATAACTTCTCTGGGCTCCAATAGGCATGCAGACTATACTGTTTTTAACTAGTGTCCTTTTATTGAATATAGTGCGTGATCTATTTCAGTCCTTGGCTGTTTGGATTCCTTTTGGTATAACTAATGCAATAATCTGTTAGCAATTTCCATATCATGACAGTAGATTAACGTTGCTGGCTTGTGTATTGTATTGGGAGTTGTCCAACATGAATACAAGATTACAAAGAGAACCCTGTTTCCTCCTTTACCCCCTCGTGTCTTCTTGTAGATATATGCTGTTAAGAGGAACAAAGAGATTGTAGCACAGTAGTTTTTCCTAGTGTTTGTATACCCCACCTTTGTCCTTTCCAAGCACTTTCTGCATTCATGATAGCTGTAAAGGTGTTGCATAGTCCCTAATGCAATGCAAATATATAGCATGCAAAGTATAGTATGACACATGTTCCTAATTCCAGAAAGAGGTATTAGCAAAGACGCTTCCCTCTTTATGTCATATCTCAGAAGGGAAAGAGTGCAATGAATTTGAATGCTGATGAAGTACTTCAGCATTGCATACTTCACACTTGAGTACCAGCATGTGACCGGGATATGCTGATCCTCTTAGAGGACACTGTCAAGGTTGCCAGGCTAAAGTTTTAAACTATTTGAAGATTATTCATACATTTTTGAGTTACAGCATAAACCTTTGTCCCTGCTCCTGGAAGACCTGCTTTTTTCCAAAACCAGGAGAGTTACAACTCTAGCAGAACTGCCTCTTTCTGTAGAAAGCAAATCACCAAACACACCCTGATCATACACATGTGTTTTACTGGGTCTCATTCTTCTGCTTGCTTTGTTCTCATCAAGTCTTGGGAAAATTGGATTTGTATAGGTTTCCTGCAGTACCTCACCAGACCAAAGCAGACCAGAGAATTGGAGGACTAGTAAGTCATGCTTTTTGCGTAAGGGCCAGCAAACCAAGAGCTGGCTGGAAGGTCTAATTTTATGCTGACAGCACTCAATAACCCAGGAGTGGGCAATCATTTCGGCTGGGGGGGCGTGTGTATGGCGGGGTGTAGCGGGGTGTGTCTGTGAGATGGTGTGGCTGTGTGTGTGGGGAGGTGTAGGGTATGTTGCAGGATGGGTGTATATGAGGGGGGGTTGAGAGCAGGGTGTGGGTTTTGTGGGCTGCTTGGGAGGAGGCGGGATCTCCTGTACAATCCCCCGTATGGTGCACAGCCCCCACCAGTGGCTGCAGTAACAGCAGCAGCAGAAAGCCCTTGGGCCACTTGTGGTCTGTACAGATGCTGCTGCAGCGTGGTAGCATGTGGCTTCAGCAGAGCTGCACATGGTGGCAAGGAGCACAGCCAGGCCAGCCCACCTCTATTGTATGGGGCTCCCCGCGGCACACGTGCAGCTCCCTGGTGGCACGTGAGTGCTGGGAGAAGCCCCACATGATGGAGCCGGCTGCCTTCCCTGCTGCCTGCTGCCATGTGCAGCTGCTGGGACTCTGCTGGAAGTGGCAGGGAGCTCTGCCCCTGTGTCCATGGTGGCAGGGAGCAGGGAATGCAGACAGCTCCATCGTGCAGAGCTTTGTGCCACAGGGAGCCCCACACAATAGAGGCAGACCAGCCTGGCTGCATTCCTTGCTGCCATGTGTGGCTCTGGCCAGAGCTGCAAGCAGGCCACAAGCACCCCAAGGGCCCACTGCTTGCTGCTGGGGAGGTGTTGGGGGGGGTCCCCACACACTCCCTCACACCCACACCCTGCCCACCCAAGCTCCACGCTCCTGCCACCCCTTGAGCGCAGGCTCTGCGCTTCCACCAACCCCATGCTCCTTGCCCCCACCCAGCAGATGCAGCAGTGGCGGCAGCAGCCCCACCTGGAAGCTGTGTGCTGGCTGAGCCAGGGCCCCTCCACGCACAAAGGTGGGAGCAAGGCCTGCGGGTTGGGCAGGGTACAATTAATTGGTGGGAGCCCGCAGGCTGGATGAAATTTCCTGGTGGGGTCGTATTTTGCCTGCTTCTACGATAGCCCTTCTATTGCTTGGTGTATGTCTGCAGCAGATGCCTTAGGTCCTTGACTTTTGCACGCCAGCTTTCTGATTGCATAGGATGTATCCAGTCTAGTGTTAGGAACAATAGTTGTAAAGAGAGCTGCATGAAGAGGTAATTGGTGATTCCTATCAACCGGTCTGGTTAACTAAATGTTGGGGTCTTGAACATTGTACCATTTAGGAGGAAAAATTGATGGTGGAGTGGAGCCTCTTTTTGTCACAAGAGCATACAAAACCCTGCTTCCTTAAGGCATTAGAAGGAATCAGATTGGAGGAAGTTTCCTTCCTTGTGGCACTGAGTTTCTTTCAGCCTGCACCCCCCCCAAGAACATACTCAGTCCCCATGGGTTGTGCTACAAATAGCACCTTTCAGCCAGTCGAATTGCACAGCTCTCTCCTACTTTAATTTCCCAAACCTGGAGGCTGATAAGAATCTTGCCACCTCTTTGGGCTGCGCCTTATTCTGGTTTAGATTCCAGTTTTACAAGGATCTTTTCCTGAAATGTGCCAGATCACATTTGTCTCGGGCTCTTGTGTTCTGCAGTTTTCTGCTATCCCCAGCCCTCCTGGAGCACAGAGTGTAGGTGTCTGCTGCAGTGTCCAAGTCCTAAATCACCCCCACATGCTGAGCCTCTGCTGCAGACAGTAATTTAGAGAGCATCTGGGAACAGTACAAACGCCACCAACACCATTAGCTAAAAAGGTCAGGGAGGAACCTGAAAGCCAAACGGAACAGGACAGTGTATGGCTGTAAGAATAGCAGGGTCTAAAAATGGGGGAGAAAAAGGGGTCTTTCCTCCCTCCATTATGCATACCCCTCGTTCCTGGCTGGAATTGCTTGGGTTGCTTCCTTTCACAACAAAATTATCTGCTGTTGTACCATGAGTAATGCATAGCTGGTGTGCTCTGTGGTTTCAAGAATGACCTGTGCTTTGAAGAACTTTCATTTTTTAAACCCAGTCAGAGCGAAAGGGCTGTGCCTGTCAGCACCCTTGAAGGCATCCCTGGACCCTCAGAACTATTGGTTTTGAAAGACCGTTTCAAAGTCTACTCTGCTGGAAGTTTTTAGGGAAGGTGTTCATTCTGGAAATGGAAATTGACTTCTTTGCAGCCTCCCTGTATGTGGGTCCTCTACTGGTGGGTCACGCTTTTAACCATTTAGATTTAAATCTAATCTGAATAAAGGAATCTTCCAGTTCTTCTGTTTCTTACTGTCTTATAGCAGGGCCTTGGAGCTCCGCTCTACCAACTCAAAATAAAAAGATAGTTCCTGAGCTAGTTGGATGAACCCAGTGTCTTTCTCCTGAGCAAGTAGCTCTGGCTTTCAGGATGAAGCAGAGGGTGGATGGGGTTTTAATTTCAGGTTCTGCTGACAGATTTCAAATAGAAGCTTTTAGTAGAACTTGTTTTTATTTGCATAAGGGTTAGCAGTATAAACTTCCATGCCTGCTGAATTCCTGGTGGAGTGATTTAGCATTTTGCCTAGATAAATGTATCCCCTGTGATTTCACTGGGTGCAGCATACTTCCTCCAGCCCGCTCCTAAACTTTTCGTTGCGCAGTTTGTGTGCTATTAAAAGATGGCTGTGTGTACCACCAGAGGTAGGAGAACTGAAGATGAATGTCTAGAGCTTTTTGTGCTTTTTGGGATGGCAAAAAATCTTCTGCTGTTTTCATTCAGTTGCTACAGTGTCATGTAGTGGGAGGAGTGACCAAAGCTTGTCTCCCAAGGACATTGGACTCCAAACGCTCTTCTGAAAGAACAGCTCCTTTCTCTTTCATCCCAGCCTGCCTCCTTGCACACCCCATTCAAGCATCTCTGCTCCATCCGGAGATCCTACTTACATGTGGCTGACTTCTGTCCCTCATGCCCAAGAATTTTACAGCACAGAGAAGACACTGACTGTGCCATTTGTGGTTTAGCCAGAGAAAGATGCTGCCTACTGCCCATGCCTGCTTTCTGTAAACCCACAGGGCTCCCTATGTGCTTATTGTCTGGTTTCCATGCAATCGGAAGGACGTGTGATGTCACTATGCTCAGCTCCTTACTCTCTAATCAATTTGGGGGGGGCACGAGACAGGCTTTCAACTTCTGTCCCTTTCCAGATCTAAAGCAGAGTAAAGGAGGCCTACAGATGTGTACATCATTTTAAAAAGAGACCAAGCTTTAATAATTTTAATGAGGTATCTGTTCTTTTTGTGTTGCTTGAAATAGCATCAGAAGTCCAGATCTCTTGCCTTGCTGCAAACAAGATGGAAGGGAAAACAATCCATAAAGAGCAAATGCACATTTAAATACTGTGTACACATTGGCCCATTTCTTTCCTGTGAGCTGTTTTGCCTGTAGTACAGCAAAAATCGCTGTCAGTCCCAGTTGCACTTCAAAGCCTGCCTGTTAACACTATATTTCAGGAACACTTAAACTTAGTTGGTCTTTTGCTTTGCAGCTTGTACCTCCATTTAAGCCACAAGTTACATCTGAAACAGATACAAGATACTTTGATGAAGAATTTACAGCACAGATGATTACAATCACTCCACCTGACCAAGGTAAAGTATTCTGAACAAAACTAGCACCATCTTCCCCTGAATAATCTCAAGACAGTTTTCAGTAGTTTTTTTACAAAATACCAAGGAAATGTTTGTTCACATGCGTCTGGGATTTTTTTCCTGGTACATAACTACATTTTGTGATTTGTGCCTGATTGGGGGTTATTGACCACAAGGGTTTTTCACTTCTTGTTGCCTGTATAGATTAGGGCTAGCAGCAAAGATGGGTGCAAACCAAAATCCTGTATCCAGCCTCCAGATGTTTAGAAATGTGCATGTGAATTTGTCCCTCAAGGCTCATCCCTAGATAATAGGCCTCTTGATAGATGTTACACTTAAGATGTGATTAATAGTTAATCACATCTTAAGTAGTGATGCAGCCACACATTCATTCAGTTAGTGGCATGATGAAACAAAGAATGACCCACAAAGTTATACAAAACAAACAAAGATGTGAAATAACTTTGTGTCTGGTTCCTATCACACCTTTAATTGAATGTGTGGCCAGTGCTCCCAGCCTCTGGAGCACACCAGTGCCCTTCAGAAGTCCTGTGTGTTGCAGAGTCTGGGAGCACAGGTCAGCTGATCAGGGGCTCCCAGCAAGGGGAACACCCAAGCCACTTGGCTCCCATGTGCTCCTCTGACCAGGACTACGCAAGCAGCTGACTCGGGCTCCCAGGTGAGGGATTGCAAGGTGTGCTCCCCAGCTGGGAGCCATAGTAAGCTGATGGGCATTCCCAGCCAGGGGAGTGCATCAGATCCAAGGGTTACCCTGTGCTGTCCCAGCTGGGAGCTCCAGTCAGTCGATTGGGGTTCCCAGCCAGTGGAGCGCAGGGAGCCAAGCTTGCTACGGGCTGGTGCAATCAGGCACCCTTGCACTGGTGTGATGGGATATGATGGCACAGCAGGAAGAGTTATTGCTGGGATCCTACATCAGATCCCATCGCACCTGTACTGTAATTTCTGTCCGCAGCCAGAAATACTGAGGGTTGTTGCTCTAGTGAGTGCTTGGTGAGCTGTAGGAACTACCCCAGCTTTCTCAGTCATCCCTAGAAAACCCCACTACTTTAACTAGCACTGTTCTTTCTTTTTCCAATTTACCCTTGGATAAATTAAAATGTTTTGTTTTTGGTAGAATCAATATTTCATTCTGACATTGTTTTAAATACTTCATATACCTGGCAGCGTACAAGTTTTGAAACAGTTGTTTTGGAATGAAAATGAAATAAAAATTTGAAATCAACATTTCATTTCAAATGGAATGAATGAAAATCGTGAAACAGCTTTTACTGAGAACAGCTCTTTTGAAATGTGTGTTTTATTTTGCTGAATCATCATTTCCCATTGGGAAACCGCTCTGCTCAGGAATTGGAATTATTTGTGTACCCACATTCTGTACACTGCATACGTAAGCAGTTACTACATCAGGGCTGGTATGCTTCAATATGTTCTAGGTAAATGGTAACTGTATATTCACTTCATAACACTAAATACCAACGTTATGTCTGTAGCGTTAAATGAAGATCACCACCGTTACACCTCTGCACATTGTGCAAGGGAGATTTAAAAAACCAAAAAGCAAAAGAAAACCCATTCTTCTATGACTATTGTTTGATGTAGAGATTCAAGGCAGGTCTTGAAGGTTGCTTTTCTTTTGATAGTTTTAGCTATGGTTTTTGCACACTGCATTTATTGAAAGAATTATAGAAGTCATTTGTACTTGCTTTAAAATGAAAACGTATAAATTATTATTCAGTATAATGTAAAATGGTGTTTGTCTGCTTGCAGATGACAGTATGGATTGTGTCGATAATGAGAGAAGACCTCATTTTCCTCAGTTCTCCTATTCAGCCAGTGGAACCACTTAATGTTTTGCAATGTTTTCCATTCAGAAACAAAACAGACTGCCTTTTGGGGACCTTACTTCAATGGACACTAGAGAACTTTCTATATTACCTGAATTACAAACTATGTTTGTACTACAATTTAGAAAAATTTGTAGGATGCCTCACAGATTCTGTATTTAAAACAATTCTTCGTTGCATTTTTGAGAAGGAAAACAAATCCATTCTTAGTGTTAAGTCAAACCCTTTATGTTGAATGACCATAGGTTTTTAAGAATATGCACCAAAACCGTTTACTTTAGAAGTTATTAAGAGATTAAACATATCAGCAGCTCTGACCAGAAAACCCCCTTTATTTTATTTATTTAATTCAGTTCATTATCTAAATATAGAATCTGCACTCTGAACAATTAGATTTATTTAGGAAGATATAAGACTTTAGTAGCTAGTGCAATAATATAAGCAACAAAGTGAACAAACTCTGGAGAGTTAAGGGTTCAAACTCACTTTGGACAGCAAAGAAGTGTCATCCTACTCCAGAAAACCAGTTATAGGAACAGCATTAATGGCCTCAGTGAGGTAAATCAAGAGTTATTTTGTTATAACATCTGCTACAAGACATTACATATCAAATCAAGTTTGGTGGAATCTAGTCCATTTCTACTTTACACGGATGAGGATTCCACTCAAGACAGTGCATTTAATTATTCCATTTGCTTAGAGTTAGAACTATTTACTAGGATTGGCTTCTCAAGATTTAGAAAACAGGCTGATTTCCAATCTCATCTGGAATGCTACACTGCAAAGTCACCCCACTTTACATAGCATATAAAAAGCTGCATAGGTCTACATGAGAAATCCACCTCAACGAGCAAGTCAACCAAACATGCGTACATTTTGACACTGAAGTAATGACTTGTTGCCACTTTTTTTTTCTTAAAGAAAAGCTATATAAACACTTAATGAAGTTTGCATCATGCTAGATCATTTCCTTTTTCTTCAGTGTGCATTAACGGTATTGGGCAACAGTCGGCGGTGCTTTCTTACTCGTGAAGAATCACTTCAACAGTGTTTCCCATGTATAAGGAAAAACTAGATTGAAACGTCATATGTGTTTGAGTAATATGATGTTCAAAAAGTGATTTTTTTTTTGTTTTTAATCTTAGTGAACAATACCCCACACCCTATTTTGTTGTATCATGTTTCTTTGTAATTTTCATAAAAGCAGTCTTATTCTGTCTCTACTGCAAGTGAATTTATTCCATTGTAGGTTGCATTTGCTTAGATTGCTTTTTGTTTTTGTTCTCTTGACTGTATAAAAATGATGAAGTGTACTGCAGTTAATTAGCATTTATTTTTTTTAATTTGAAAGGGAGTATATTACAAGTACCCTCACTTCCCCTTCCCATGGCAAACTACTGTGTTCAACCACAGAACACCCACCACCTTCATTTTTTTTTTACAACCATTCAACTTTAGCATTTTTACTTATGATATGAATTTCCCTCCAAATACTTAAATAAAAACTGCTTTAACAAGTTAGGTTTTTATTTCTTTTCGTTAGGAGCTTTCTGGCTTTGTGAAAACATGAAAGCTGTTTTCAAATTTCTCTCCATCCTTCCCTTGTGTGAAGCCTCTTAAGAGTTTATCTGCTTCCACCCACCTTCCCGCAGTCCTTTATTTGCTATGCACTTAAGGTCTGTTCAGTAGTAGGTTGTTATGGAAATAAATTCTGTACTGGAAACCTTCCTTAGGGAAAGGGAATGAGGAAGGGGCCTTGTTCTGGTGTCCCTATTTGTGTCAATGGGACTAAACCAGAGTGCTCTAAACAAAAAAGGACTGGATAAAACTCGGGTATGCAGGTGTGTTGCTAAGGCCCTAATCCTCCAAGGTATTTCCTGTTTTAGTCGACTGAGCCTGGGTTGCAAGTGGTAAAACCCCATCTTATATTAGGGTATTAATAGGTTCCTTTACTCTGGGAGCTATTTTCCCCAAAGAGGGGATGCTGCCCAGTTAAAAAGGAAATGCAAAGACAGACAGAAAGACCTTTCTTCTTCTGTACCCAGTGTGTCAAGCTAAGCAAGAATGTTGCAACAGTGCTAAACATTAGGGGTGTGTGAAGTAGGCCCTATTCGATTCGGATTTGGACCGAATAAGGGACAGTGATTCAGTTTGTTGATTCAGATCACTGTCCCTGATTCGATTTGGCTGAATCTGAAGACTTAATGCTGATTTGGAGAATCAGCAATTAGGACATGGACACAACTTTAAAAACATTTTCTACGTACCTTGAGGCAGCAGGCGCAGCTCATGATTGCGGCGATGCTGGGCCCCATGGAGCATCCCACAGGAGTGCGGGGGGGGGCCCAGCATGTGCTCGGAGGTGAACCCAGAAGTAGACTGGAAGTACTTCTGCTGAGGAGTGCACTGCCCCCCACCCCCAACGCCTCTACAGCTCGGCAATCAGCCACAGCCCCCCCAAAACCAGGAGGCACCTGTCACTGAACGGGGTGGGGGGTGTGGCAGCCCCCCCGGCAGACCTGGAAGTGGCCCCCCCATGCTTCTATGGGACACTCCATCCACCCCAACATCGCAGCGTTCACGAGCCGCCTGGTACCTTGAGGTACGTAGAAAAAACCTTTAAAGCTGTGTCTGTGTCTGAATCTCCGTATCAATTCAGAGCATTCTGGTTCGATTTGCGGAGGCTAAAGGGTCCTCTGGTTCGATACGGATTCGAAGATTCAGCCACCAAATCAGGCCAAATCTCCACCGAATTGAATCGGGGACTGAAGCTTCGCACAGCCCTACTAAACAACAATAGGTTGCAACTCCCGAAAGGGTTTACTGAGCTTTGAAGCTCTGGCTCTTATAAGGTGATGCCCATCTCTCTTTAATCTCCTTCATGAAGCTACCAAAAGGCCTGTCAAACCTGAATTTGGGGTAGGGGCATCACCACGTGTCCAAAGTCCCTGTGTGATCATGCAGACTTTTGGGAAGGTTCTGCTGGTATGTAGAGGTTTCCTTAAATCTTTGCTGCCCAGCCCTTCCTTTCTGTGCATGATGCTTCATAGCTCATGTGATCATCTTACTGCTTCTGGACCTGTGCCTAAGTTTGTTGAGAAATGGAATTAACTGTAGAGCTTGTGTGGCCATCTACAAGTTATGACAAATTCTGAGCTAATGCATGGTTTCCTAATTTAGCCTACAGTAACCGTTGCCTGTTTGTGTACATTCCCTAACACAAGATCTGACCTTGTAAATGCAGGAGCCTGTTGCCAATAAAACAATGTGGTATGGAAATGGAAATTTAATAATAAATAGCTCTCCATAATGCTGGTGCTTTGAGCTATCAGTGTAGAAACTGCCTCTGTGTAGCAAGGGTGAGCATGGGAAATACAATTGCAGATAAATGACAAATTGGACCTCTGATGCCAACCAGCAGCCAAGGCAGGCAAAGGTCTTCTGAACATGAAAGGAGGTGTATAGTTGTATTTATTCTCCCTGTGTCATTTGGAGGTGGAGAGGCCTTAGATCAATTAAGCAGAAGCCATTAGGTCATGCAAACACCATTTGGTGCTGTCCTATACAGCAAGCTGAAGTCTGCCATGTATCCCATTGGGATATACCAGAACACAGGAGATGAGCGCTGCAATCTGCAAGCATGCCTAAAATTTAGAACATCTCCAAACGCAAACAACGTATAGCTTGCTGCCTCCGCGAGGAAGGTTGCTGCCTTTACGTGTCTCATTATTTCCTCTCCATCATGATCTTTCCAATAGATTAGTTTCCATATAACTTCCCAGGTGCTGTCCCTCTTATACCCAAACTTAAACCATCTTGTTTGCTACTTGCTCAAAGATCCCAGCTGTCTGCCTTCCCCTCTCGCCCCCCCCCCACCTATTTCCCTCCCCAATCAGATGCCTTGATCTTTACAAATTCAAAGCAAAGTGCTACAGTCATTGACTAGAATCTGAAGGGTTGCATTAGTTTGGAACTTGTTTTGCTTTGGTTGTAGCTTTGCATTGCCCATGTGTATTTAATTGGCTCTTCCAAGAGTACTGTACTATTAATGATGCCAGTTAAGTTTCTCTTTGGCAGAGAACCTGCCCTCTGCTTTTGCTCCCAGAGCAAGGATTTAGGCTGAAGGGTTGGTTTGCTTCCTCGCCGGTTCCCTTGTCGTGCATCACTAAGGCACGTTTGATGAAATCAGTCCGTGCAGAAGGATCTTGTTTCCTCAGCGCTGTGTATTGCAAACGAGTGTGTTTGTCTTCCACTTTTAGATCTGTATCCTTAATAACAGGGAGGTTAATTGCCACTAGAAGTAAGAGGAAAAGAACACACGGTGCCTGTGGCAAATAAGCGGCCCATTATCCCAAATGCAGCTGAGTGTACAGACGTTTCTTAGCTCTGTCTAATGGAACATATGTTGCATTCTAATCAGGCGATGACTAGTCATTCCGTCTAAGGGAAATCATTTCAAACCAAACCACTTCATTACAGTACTCTATTCCTGCACGCTATTCATTTCTCCATTGACCACCGTGCTTGAGGGCACGGTTGACCCATTCCATCAGTCATGACTTCCAAACTAAAGGGTTCACTATGTATGAGAATCCCTTCTGGCATAGTTCTTCACAACTCTTTTCCTTACCAATAGCTCTGCTTACATTTCATTTGCCTTCACAGCAGTTCTCCACATCATCCTTGGAGTCTTCTTATTGCTCACTATTTCCTCTCTGAAGTCTTTGGCTTTTTTTTAATTCTTCACAATCTACCGTGCTTCTGGAACAACTTTTCATGTTCTGCCTTCCATTCGAACCTCCCATTTTTCCTGAGGTTTTCATTTGTCACCATCTTTGTAGACCGTATCCCAGAACCTTTGTGCATTTGACATGTTCATCCCGTATATCACTCTTCTACTTGCCTGAAGTGTACACCGCATGCTTTTCAGGGTTGCGTGTGTGAAGTATATGTATTTTCAGGTATTTTTTAATGTGCCCTGTAAACTTAGGTCAGCCTCTCTATTTTTGTTCAAACAATAATACGTGTGCTCTATAAGAGCATAATTATGTTATTACTTGGGAGTACGCATGTGCCACGCTTCTCATCTCTGCCAGGTTGCTGAAGATGCTGTCTAGCTCCTTAAGATGTATATAAAACATTTTTTACATTACTTTCCTAGGGTATTGATGCTGAATTTGGCCTCTGCTTTACAATCTTTGTAGGGTTTTTTTTTTCTCTCTTCTTGTACAGTTCTGAGCAAACTATCATCTTAGAACAAATTATGAATGGTTTTGATTTCCAATATCTGGGATTTAGATAACGCTTCCACTGATGATAATCAAAGGCATGCATCTGAATCTTAGAGTGTTTGCAAAACATCATTCAACAACTATAAGCTTCCATTTTGCATGATAATTGAAGAAAGAAATAGGGGCAAATCAACATTTAAAAGGAATTGGTTTAGGCTGCAATTTGAGAGAGCACCTGCTTGTCTGTTTTGTTGTTTCTTCTTAATGAATTGTGCTGTCTTAGGCTGTTTGGAGCTCAGAACCGAAGTGCTTTGTGCACTACTGTGAGATGTGTTTGAGTGGACATGAAAAATCTGATGGATGTGAAGGATCACATGGTGTACATATGTCAACATGCCCCCGGGCACACATTACATTTAAGGTCCTGTTAATTGGATGCACAGTTTTTCAAGGTCCAAGCACATGGGGTTCCTGGGACTGGAGAAAGTCTCCCTGGTCCCGGGGGGTGGGGGCAGGGTTTTACAGCTGTCGGGCTGTGGGATTTGATTGACTTCTCCAGCTCCAGCACTTGCAAACCCATACCCCAGGCTCCCTGCTAGCAGTGGCACGATTGGGATCAGATCCCTGATCCCAACTCCACTTCTTGCCATACACATGTAGCAGGGTAGGAGGCACGATTCTTGGGACTGTGGATCAGATCCCATCACATCATTAAGTGAATTTCCATCTCCCTGTGCCATCAATCTTATTTTATTCTGCTTCCAGCAGCCCTGGTAAACATCTAGCTATGTTGAAATCATTTCTCTTGCATGTGGTTTGATGGCTTTATTCGGCTTATTCAGGAGCATCACCTTTATTGCTTGTAATTAACGGAAGCAGTTTCATTCAATTTCTACACCTGAATTGCTATAGATTGAGCATATACCTTCCTTGTGCCTTTTATTTCTCTCTCCAATATAAGCCATGTCTTGTTCTCCAACACATTATTATTGAGTCATAGGATTGCAGTTGGGTGTGTCTCAAAAACAGAAAGGCAGGCACCTGCTTCTAGGATTGTATAACCTAGCTGAGGGGTTGGTAACGGGCTGACACTACAACCCGACCACCACTACCACTTCTCCCTGCTGTCCAGCCATAGCGTGGCAAGGATGAAATGCCCAGCTGCAGTGCCGCTGAGCCCCCACTCTGCAGGCTCCATTCAGTGGTTCCTCAGGCCAGATCTGCCCCAATGGACATAGGTCTGCCAAAATGTGGTCTAGATTACAGGCAGGTCAGGTCATCTGATGAGAGCTCTTTAACTGCTGATGAATCTAGATAATAGATCCTGGTCAGATGTGGACAAATAGCAGATGACACTTGGTGATATTTACCCTTTCAGCAGGACGGTGCTTGCTTCCTCCTGGGCTTGCAATCCAGACAGCTCTTGAATGAACAGACAGCAAGAACAGCTGCACTCCCAGCCAATTCCACCTGTGGTTGACTTAGAGGTCGAACCTCCCCTGGAAAATGCAGACCTCTCTGGGATCCTATTACTTCTGGGAACAGCTTCCTCCAATATTATTTTCATCTGGTTAATATTGAAAACGACTTGGAAACTTTGCCTAACATGAATCATGGATGCCAGTTGGTTAGTGGTGGTTTGCTTAACACCACACTCCATACTGTAGAGGCTTCTGCTTGATCTGTGACTGCAGGTGAACCTGTCAGCTTTGATGGATCACATGCTAATATATTCTGGATTCCCCGAAGAGGCTGCATCTCACATGCTGTTTTTGCAGAGCAGATCCTCAAAATAGAGAGCCCAGTCTGTGTCAGGCAAAGTCTTCTGAAGCCTCCTTCTGGTCTTGGTGCAGCAGAAGTGGAAATCTAGTTTCTGAAAGACAGTCATCAGGTCTTCCTTCTCATTCAGGCTTGATGAAGATGGAGATAATCTGAGGTTTAGGTTAAAGGGTCTTTTTTTTCCTCTCTGATAATAGGGAAGTTAACGTTATGTTGATGGGTTGCTGGCACATGGCTTCATGACCTTTGTACATGTGCAGAGAGAATGGGATGGGTGCATTTTTACAATGGAATAATAAAAATGCGGAGTGGTACTGCCACCGAGGAAAGTAGTAGTGGGAGTCCATATGAGGTTTCAGTTGCCATAAACTTCCATCATTCCCATATTTTTTGATGAGTAAGCTTTGAATAGTAAGAGGTAGGTACAAGTGTGGGAGCTGATGGCACTTACAGGGAAGTCCAAATTGAGTGAAGTATAAGGAGTGGAACTGCAAAGGGACTGGGTGCAATTAGAAAGAGGAAAAAGCAGGGTGAGGAAGTTGAGAACTAGAACAGATGGGCTTGCATACACCAGTGGAGTTCGCATCGATGTGATGTAATGTATAGCTATGACAAAGGGGCCAGACATGTCACATCCTTGACCTTCTCTCCATAATTCATCTCTGAAAATCTGAAATCCTCCTACTCAATTGCATCAAACTTTTATCTGGAGAATTACTCACCTAGGGAAACATAATCTAAGCTGGACATGGTTCTAAGAAACTGAAGTCCCACTGATTTCAGAAGAACCCAGATTTGATAGGACCATTTGCAAAACAAGATACATTTATTCATGCTGAACAGTATCTGAACCCTCCCCGCACTGTAACACGGGACCATTCTCAGAGAACTGAGATAGTGCAAACGTATCTGTTAATTTTTACTGTTGGTGGTGGCAGCACCAACATCTTTTGACCAGGAGGCCCTTTGAAGAAATCTTTAGTTGCTGAATGCAGAATACCTGGATTTGGAATTTGGCCAGATCAGCTGACCTTTGTATAGTGGGTCAGGCAATCAAAATTGGCATATTCCTAATTTAGAAGTATAATCCAGTAGATTCTGCTTTACTTTATATTGGCTATTTACCCATTTCAGTTCCTTGCATGTGTTCCTGCAAAAAACATAGGCCGCGGAACAGGGTGGGCCACCCAGGCCATGGCCCAAGCAACTCTTAGCATGTTCATTTAGCTAGTAGCTATGCAGTTAAAAAAAAACAACTATATGGTTGTAACTGGAATGACAATTGCGCATTTGTGGGTTATATAAATTAACTTGGCCCATCAATTGGCCCACCCTGTTCCACGGCCTATGACAAAAACATTTGTTTTTATCTCTTCAGTTGGATGTTGCCCCATTCTTTGTCTATTGGCTTTAGCATATTTTGGTTTATTGCTTAAACTTCACGCTAGAAAAAGGGCCAAGGATTGAATAATGCAGAGAGTGAGCAGTGTGCAGGAAGTCTGCTCGCAAAACAGTTTATAAGAATGTTTCAAATGAAGAAATACTGCTGCAATCTGGCAAATGATTACACATGTCTTTTTGTTGCTTTACATTAATAAGCACATTTAATTTCTAAGGCATATTTAACAAGTTATATTTAACATGTTGCCTTTCATTAATTACCATATCAGCCACATTAAATCATTCCTTCCAGCGGCGGGTCTCAGTGAAAGACAAACGACTTGTTCCACGTGAAATTTTCTTTGTTATTCACAAGCACACAGTCAAGTGCAAGGGCACAACAGGGGCGATGATGCTATTGAACAGTAAGTGCCAGAAGTTCCCATGTATCTGCCCGTGAATATTCAGGAGCCGACCAGAAACCTGAGTGACTTGACATGCAATGCCACGTTCTGATGAGGAGTCACACTACCTGTTTGTAGTCTTTTTTTTAAATTTCCTGTTCTGCTTATTAGCATACTCTGTCTATTTGCATAATTTAAGAAGGCTATGCAAATGCTAGACTCTACTGTCATACAGTATCCAGCGTGCTCTTTTTTTAAATGCAAATGCTGTATGAGCAGAACCACCTGGGCTGAGGCTCGGCAGGACTACTCAGCAATACTTTCTCCTCGGTATCAGTGTTGCAAAGTCAAATGTGGCTGTTCATTGTCTAAAAGGCCTTTTTTGAAGTTTGCAGGACTCGCATTTGACCTACTTTTCCTAGTGCTAGAGGACGGTATGGATCTGGCTGGATACTTGTCCCAGCCACCAGCTCACCGGTTGATCTCAGGCAAGTTGACTCTCTGTGGCTGTTTACCCACTCCTAAGGGTTGGGGGGAGGGTGGGAATCATGATATCCTCCTTTGTAAAGTGCTCTTGCACTAGTGATAAGAAATTGCTGCAGAAGAATTAGCCGTTCCTGTGGTTCCTCCGAGTAAAAATTCTTCGCTCTGGGTGTCTCAAGCAGCGGTTGGCAATAGCCATTTGGAGTGACCCAGCTGGGTCTGAAGGGTAGATACTGCCAATGCTGACATTGCTTCTCCCTGCTGCCCAGCCACAATGCACCAGACGGAGCCCCCCGCTGCCACCCACCACCGAGCCCCGCAGCGCTGTGGCCCACATCCAATGGCTCTGGGCAGTACATTGTCAGCTCCTACTCTCAGCATCGTACCTGACCACCCCCAGCAACCTTTTAGTATCAGGCCCCACTTTGCCAGCAATAATGATCATAATAAAATTACCATCTTCAGGCCCCCTTTCTTTCCAGGCCCCAGGCAGCTGCCCGGGTCACCCATGCCTGCGTCCAGCCCTGCCTGCTGTAAAGGAGCAGCCTGCTCCTGAGTACGCTAACAATAACAGTGCTGCTCATGCAGCACGCAGGCAGGCTACAAGAAAAGGTGGCAGGGAAACATTTCATTTCAAGGTGGATTAAAAAGCAGGGATCCAACCCCCACCCCACTGTAACATCCCAAATGCACAGGCATATTCTCCAGCAGATGCAGCCTCAACTTCAGCCTCGCATGGAGCCAAAGCGCCCGTGTAACGTGATAGCGGCTTCTGCGGGTACGGCCTCTCCCGGGCAGGGGCTGCTGGAGAGGGAGCCTAGAACAGCACGCAGTGGCTTCAAGCGCCCATCTGGCAAAATGCCCCACAGGCGCTGGTGCTGCCATCTGCCTCCTGTCTGCAGCGCGTCCCTCTCTGGGGAGAAGGGAAGGGCTGACGGGGAGATGTGGCTTTCCCTTCCCTGCTGCAGGCTGGGATCTGGACTCCCATGCATGCCCTACAGAGGCAGGGAAGCAGGGACTGGGCGACCATCATTCAAGGGTGCATTAAAAACTAACATAGAAGAAAAAGCATGTGCCCGGCCTTATTGCTCTGCTCAGCCCAGGGCAGGGCTCTTGGTCCCTCTCTCCTCAATACCTTTGGCTATAGTTTTTTTGAGGGAACCAAATGCTTTTGTCCCTGCTGTTTTCTTTTGACTTGTTTCTTCTTGAGCTTGTTCTCTCTAGCAGATGTTGATCTCATCATCCTCAGGCTTTCCTCTTTGTTTCCCCCCTTTCTGACCCCACTTAGTGTCCTCTTCACTTAGTCTGTTCCCCACCCCCTTGCAGTTTCCTCTTCACCCCCATGTGCCTCTACAGAGGGGTAAAAAAGCCTCCTCTTCCCTTGCACAGGGCGGGGATAGTAAGAGCTGAACTTATTTCACCTCCCACCCTGAAACTGAGAGCAGCGGCCTGGAGTTGCTGCTACCTACCTTTAGGCAGACCTAGAGGAACGCTGCTCTGTGCCCCAACACGGGCCAGCGATGCCAGTTAAGGCCGAACTCTTGGCTCTGTGAAGACCAGACAGGCCATCATCCCACCCCTGTGGGACTATTAGAGGTAACACAAGTGGTCTCCTCTAACACAGAGCTGGTGGAGATCCCCCAGCAGACCTTCAGCAGCTGCTTGTTTAGCCCTTGCATGCCTGGCTCGTGGGCTTTTTGGTCAGAAGCGGTTGCAGCGCTGTCACTTCATTTGGGCTCTCTGGCTCTGTCTGCGCCATGTCCCCAACACTCTTGGGGGAGGACGCCTGGAAAGGTGGCAGGGAAGTCATTCTAGGACATGCTTGTGGCCCCCTGGGAAGTCGGGGATGGGCGATTTCAGAACAGGCAAGGGAGGCAGTGCCAGAACAACCTCAGCTCCACAATTGTCCTTGTGCTGCCTGCCCGGGGGTGCGCTGAGTGCAAGGCCACTTGCAGGGACCGTTCTGTAGATGCACTCCCTGCCATGCTGTGCTAGGATGTCAAATATAAGCTTTCCATACTTGAAGTTGCTCAAGAGAAAACTGCACTTTGCTGCAGGAGTCAGTGCTACCAATTCAAACCTGCTTTGGATAGGAAGCATCTTCCGTTTCAGTGAAAAACCGTGTTCTTTCCAGCCTGACCCCAGCCTTTGTTCACCATTGCTTTATGTTAAAGGCCTAGGTGGAGTTAAACCCCTGCAAAGGTTCAAGCAGAAGCCTGAGAGGCAAATCCTGGCCCCGCTGAAGTCCGTGACCACGCTCTCGTTGACTGTGGTAGAGCCAGGGGTCTATTCTAGCCTTTAAGCCATCTTAGCAATATCCATTTAAACACCTCTCTAGCATTGACTGTGAATGCAAAGGCCTCCTCTCCTAGCCCTCCACCTGTTTTCCCTACATTCAAGACTGCTTCTTGGGCAGTGCTTAATTTATCACTCAGAAATTCAGCATCATCCCCATCTCTGGCTTTCCTGCTGCACCCGAGCTGGTGCATATGATCTTTTAGACTGGATAACTAATACTTGAAGGAAGTACGATGTTTTTCAATAATTCCAGTCGTTCTTTTTCCTGGCCCCGTCTCCAGCCTATCTTTCTGCTGCGGTATGCATTAGAGCTTAATTTTTTCATGACTTTCCTATACAAATGTCTCTGAAGGGAAGTGTTTTTGAGAGCATGTATACATGTATGCTCACGCATATATATGAATACATTGCAGCTTGCTTACAGCACTTGAAATAATTGTGAATAGTCTCAGCAGCTTGCCTAAAGATAACACTTCCAGGGTGCTTTTTCTAAGTGCATGCGTGTTTGTTTGTCTGTCTATGTGTATGCACATGGATTTAAAGGTGGATTTAACCCTTCTCTCTTGGTGGGATTGTGTTCAAATCCTTTGCAGGTTGCCAAAACACCTTAATGCCTGGGAAGCAAGCAATGGCAATATAGTATCCTTCAAATTTCTTTGAGTCTCAGGAGTGGCAAGTGCCTTCTAATGGAATGAAGGAGCCTGCAGTCAAAATTTAGCACTCATAAAACCTCTGAAACACTCACATTGTTTAAAAGTCATAGTTTCATAGGCAGGAGAGAAAACTGGGCTCAAATGACCCCAGCTAGGTAAACGTCGAGCCTCCTCTTAAAGACCCCCAGGGTAGGAGCCAGCACCACTTCCCTTGGAAGTTGGTTCCAGATCCTAGCCGTCCTGACAGTGAAGTAGCACCTTCTAATGTCTAGTCTGAACCTACCCTCTAACAACTTATGGCCGTCATTCCTTGTTACGCCAGGAGGCGCTCAGGGGAACAAGGTCTCTCCCAAACCTTGCTGGTCCCCCCTCATAAGCTTATAGATGGCCACCAGGTCCCCCCTCAGCCTTCTCTTGAGAAGGCTGAACAGGTTCAGGTCCTGTAGCCTCTCCTCATAAGGCCTGCCCTGCTGCCCCCTGATCATGAGGGTGGCCTCCTCTGGACCCTCTCCATGTTGCCCACATCCCTTTTGATCAGAACTGGACGCAGTACTCCAACTGCGGCCTGACCAGTGCTGCATAGAGGGGGAGGATCTCCTCCCTGGACCTGCTTGAGATGCATCTGTGGCTGCATGACAAGGTGCAGTTAGCCCTATTGTTGGCCCACATTCATCTTGGAGTCATTAATGACTCCAAGATCTCTTTCTGCCACCATGCTTTTGAGAAGGGAGTTCCCCAACCTATAGGTATGCTGCTGGTTCCTACTGTCTAAGTGCAGCACCTTGCACTTGTCAGTACTGAATCCCATCCTATTCTCATTTGCCCACCCCTGTAACCTGTCCAGGTCCTGCTGTAATCTGTCCTTCCCTTCTGGCGTGCCCACCTCACCCCAACTCTTGGTGTCGTCTGTGAATTTAAACAGGGTGCTTTACACCCCATTGTCCAAGTCGCTAATAATGAAATTGAACAGTGCGGGCCCGAGGACCGAGCCCTGGGGGACCCTACTGCCCACATCCCTCCAGGTCAAATATGACCCATCCATCACCACTCTCTGAGTACAAGCCCTCAGCCAATTTGCAACTCATCTGACCGTAGGCATCGATCCTACAGTCACTTAGCTTTTTAATGAGAATGGGGTGGGAGACGGTGTCAAAGGTCTTCCTGAAGTCCAGAAAGACTACATCCACCATGAGACCTGCATCCAGCGATTTTTGTGATCTGATCATAGAAGGCAATGAGGTTGGTCTGACAGGACCTGCCCCTAATGAAACCATGCTGGTTGTCCCTGAGCATTATCCCCGCTGCTGGCCATCACAGATGTGCTCCTTGATAATCTTCTCAAAAAGCTTCCCCAGGATTGAAGTAAGACTAACAGGCCTATAGTTGCCCAGGTCCTCCCTCTTCCATTTTTTGAAGATGGGGACCACATTGGCCCTCTTCCAGTCATCCGGCACCTGGCCAGAGCACCACAAGTGCTCATAAAGCTGTGCCAGGGGCCCCACAATAACCCCTGCCAATTCCCTCAACACCCTGGGGTGGAGAGCGTCTGGACTTGCTGATTTGAATGTGTCCAGCCCCTCCAGAAGTTCCTTACCCCGGTCCTCCCTGAGCCTAGGCCTGGCGGAGTTTCTCTTGAGTCTGTCCTGAATCTCGGTGAGGGAGTCCCAGTCCCTGCACGAAAAAATGGAGGCAGAGACATTGTTAAAGAGGTATGCTCTCTCCTCTGGTGTGACCAGCAGATTGCCTAGTGTATCCTGCAGGGGCCCAACATTACCCGGTGCCGCCTTCATGCTCCCTATGTATTTAAAAAAGGACTTTTTGTTATCCTTGATCCTAGCCCTAGTTCCATATCTGCCTTAGCTTTCCTAACAGCCCCCCTACAGACCTGAGTGGTGGAGGTATACTTCTCTTTGGTGATAGCCCCTCCCTTCCACTGGTGTACGCCTCCTTTTTGGCAATCCGGCATTCATGAATGCCCTTGGTGAGCCAGGGGGGCTCTTGGGCACTCTTGCCCCCTTTGCTTCTTGTTGGGATTGTCTCCCCTTGGGCTCTGAGTATCGTCTCCTGAGTCCCTTCCACTCATAGCCTCTCTGGCACCCACTCCCATCATGAACCCCTAGCTTTTCTTTGGTTTCCATCAGCTGTGCTCAAAGCATCTCTGACTACATTCTGCCAGGCAGCTTGCCCACCATGGAAATCACCAATGCAGGTTCAGCCCCAAACTTGTTGATGATTTAGCCCTCTCCAACAACAGTGCATCTCACCTGTCCCCCTCACCCCAGTGCCTGGCTCCAGCAGGTTGGCAGGCACACCCCGTTCTCCAAAACGAAACAGAACCAGACAAAACTAGGCATCCTCCCCACTGTTTCTACCTTTATATACAATGCTCGATGCTGCAGAGCAAACACACGGACAACGTACAACCTTCTGAATCGAAATCTGTGTTCTGTACAGAGTCAAGCCAATTGTTGTCATTAAATAAATACTGATGGCACTCCAGCTCTATGCCACAATTATATATCAGGTCACTGATCAGATATATACTTAATCAACTACTTAGCAGTTGAGCGACAATGATTTAAATGAGCATTTTGGTTTTAGAACCAGCATCAGTATACTTACAGGTGTCTGTTAGCTACTGTGCCACCTACAAAAGATTTGCATAATACTGTTCCCAGCACGTAAGGAAGTGTTATTGTATCTTGCTAAGGACTGGTAATATTTACAAAAGGAATAGTAAATGACAGCAGAGCTCTCAACAGACAAAGCTCTATCAAGACTGTTGCCACCGCAAAGCAAACTAAAGTATAATAACAACTGGAAGTACTGCTGGGGACAGCTTGTGAAGAGTACATGAAGAGAGCTCTACTGCTGGGGAAAACTTTTTCTTAGTAATATGGAATATCATAGGGAATACATTCAGCTGAAAATGTTATGCATGCGCCCACACACGACTTTCAAATCCATTAAAGCTAATGGTTGCTAAGTTGCTACATGTCTGCAGATTTCCAAAGCCGTTTGAAGAAGTGAAACTTGATAGCCATATCAATATTTTAAAATAAGTAAATAAACTATCATTTGCCTCAATTTGTATCTATTTACAAATAGGGTTCAGCTCTGCAAAAAAGCTCAATATACAACAGCTTCCTTTTGGGGGACACAACTAGATTTTCCAAATATCTGCTAGGTCTTGTGGGAGCTGTTCCTTTAAATGAATCTGGCATGAAGCCCTTTGAAATAGCTTTGAGATGGAGGATCACATTATGCAATGCTGATCACACAGAACTCAGACGGTTAAAGGAAGCAGACCTCTCTCAGAATAATTGGCGCCGAGTGATTACTGAACACCACATCATTCCTGGCATGAAATGAACTAAGAAAATACACTGAGCGAAAGAAAAAAATGTTGAAAGACCCATCAGAGTTGTAACTCACTGGGAAGACAAATAGAGGAGGCTTACACAGGATATCGTTTTCTTTTATCTGCGAGCAGTAAATTCCAGCAAAACAGAAGACAGAGTGAGCGGAGCCTTATTTTTGACAACAGCTCTTTCCAAAGCACTCAGTGTCTGTCGTAGTTTGCCGTGAATTCAGGCAGAAGCGAACTATGAAACTTTATTTTAGAAATGTCAGCAGTCTCATATGCCACATAATAACGACATACTTGAGCAATACGGTTTTAAACGCAGAGTACAAAAAGGTGAAAGCACAGAAGAGCCTCTGACTGACCTGAGGGCAAAAAGGCAGTCTGCCATTCTGGGGAGCTGACAGAGTCCCCAAGAAGAAATCAGACTCAGACTGGGACGTGTGAGAAGTGACTCGAAGACAGATGAGTGGGATCCAGTCATCTCCTTGACAAAGCAAGCAGAATTTGTTCACAGTCAGTCGTGCAACCCAGGCTTTGCCTGTCTGTGCCATACGACGACACCAACAGACCGCGTCCTCCGTGTGCTTATTTCTTCTACTCTGTCTTTGCTTCTAGTCATAATTAAGCTTTCCCCTTTGGCACTGAGATATGTCCAGGCCAGCTGGGCACTTACACAAAGATCCAGCCCTTGGTGGCAGGAGTTGTGGCTTTGTGGGAGATCTCTGCCAAGATCCAGCAGTGCTGCAGGAGTCTTTTTCTCTTGCACGCTTTCTCGCAACCTCTTTCAAGGGCTTCCCACTGCCACATGGGGGCTCTGAAATAGCTGCCGAACAAGATGTCTGATAACCATGTGGTGGCTTCATCTTCTGCAATAAAGCACAAAGGTTATTCCAGTACCATGTATTTGAAAAATGACACGTAGCTCCTCCCTGAGGCTGACCTCAGCCTCCTCCGTCTCTCCCCGGTGCTTGCTGTCACTAGCGTTTACAATGGCTTCTCTCCTCTCCTGGGCTTTGCCCTTGACATCTGGCGAGTCTCACATGTGGAAAGATGACTCCTCCCGTGTGCTGGGTATACAGGGCTGTTGTCCCTTGAGAACTCACTGACAGTGATATAGCCGGGCATGGAGTGGAAAGCCCAGTGCTACTATAAAGGTGAATGGAAACACTACACCCCAAAAACCAGGGCCAGCTCTGGGGTGGGGGAGTTTTACTGGGGACAGGCTCTTGGGATCGTGGGGAGAGAGTAGTCCAGGTGACTAATATGCTTTTACGAAAAAGACAATTTGCAACCTGGTAATATTCACACTCCTTCAAACCCCTTCCCCATTATTAGCCCAGGATATTGTGGATGGGACAGCCAGGGTTGCCAGTCCCGGCTAGCTTAAACAAAGTTGCCATGGTCCTCCCCTGGTGGCAGACGCATCGACTTTTCTCCGTGTCCTGGAATTGCCCTGGGTGGTCTCAGGTCACTCTCGGTAGCAGCAGGTCCTGGGTCAGATGTCTCTACCTCGGCCCTGGTCACGGCAGAGCTGGTTTCAGAGCAGAGCAGTTTCAGAGTGATAGAAAGTCCCTTTGGGGAGAGTCTAGGAGGGACTTCCCACTCAAAATAGTCTCTCGGCTGGAAGAGCCCAACCACCTGCAATTCACCCCTTTGTGATGCTTTTTTCCCCCCCACAGGAACTGTCTTTAAGCAGACACTTAAAGAGAAGCTGGATAGGGTCACTGCCCGGGATACAGACAGTCAGTAACAGAAACCGCAGGAGGGGTGCACATGGAGGAAAATAAGGACAGACCCCTCGTGGATGCACCCAAAGACATGAAGTAAAGGCCTGAAAAAAACAAACATTTTTCTACTCCTGGCTGAAGCCAACTAGTTTTCCTTCACCCGGTGTTTAAGCAACGTGCTGGCAGGTGCCCTTAAAATGGAGAACTTATTTGAATACAGATTCCACCCCCCAACTTAAACAGACACTGCCATTTGGATGTATAAGAAACAGCATCATCTGGATGTTTGGACACACCGTAATAAGACTGAGATACTTGTTAATATACCTGCCCCAGCAGGCAATGAAAGGGTACAAGGCTCCCTTTAAATTGTGTACCAGGTAGGGAAATTTGTGCTAGTCTTCTCTAGCTGCCAGAATATCCAAGACTACTATTATACAAAAGTGCCAAATGAAAATCTTAAGATTTTGAGACACTCTTGATTAAAGAAGGCCCCAGCCCTAAGGTATTATGCCTGTAAATGCAAAAAACCAAGTTGTTTATGGACCCCGCATAGGAGGGTATTGACAGTCTCCTTACTACAATAGAGACTATACATCCTGGCTGTTAACAAAAGCTAAATGATGGTACATTCAAAGAAGGTGGCTTTAATCTTAATATAGGGTTATAAAACATTTCATGTCTTTGTTTATGAGAAGTCTTAGCTAAAATTGATATAAACATATTACCATTGCCTAAAAGGGGTTTGGCAAACATTTTCAGAGCATATCAATTCTTTTCAACTATGGATATGTGATCTGAAACACGAACACAAACCTGGAAGTAATTTGGTGGTTGCAACATATGTTTAAAGCATGGTTAAAGCTAAATTGCATGTATGTAATCTAATTTATTGAATTATTTATTCATTTAATTATAAATCCAGCCTCAAAGTATATATATGTGGACTGTCATTACCAGAGCTACTGCTGAGGATGAGATTCTGCAGAAACCAATTAAGGAAACTGGTCGAGAGGATAGCATATCCCCTTGACCTCGTATCATTTGAAGAGAGAGGTCTTACTCCAGGGGGGGATTTATTTAAGGCATCAACAAGGACAGAGCCAGGGGCAGAGCTGCGGAGTGCACCCCTCGACTGTGAAGTACGTGCAAAGCGAGCTCTTTCAGCTTACCACCCTGTCAGCTCAGCTTCAGAGACCACGGGGTTAATGCTGCCACCACTCACCCGCCCAGCCCTTGCCAGCCACAGCCAGGAGCCACGCTGACAAATCATGTGATGTACAACCAAAGGTGAACATGGCCACACACACCCCACTCCACCCCTCCGGGACCCAGCCTGGGGCATGAGGATAGTGATTCCACAAGTATTACAGAAATACATGGTAAAAAGTCATTTAAAGATTAGGACTAGAAATGATTTATATTGGCTTTGAAGAAACGAGGACAATGAGGCTTATTGTATATTCTTAAAACACAGATCAAGTCAAGCAAAAGAGCCCGAGGCCAGGTGGGCTTTTGTAGAGAGTGGGCAAAGCTTGAGGCAACGCTCTACTACGGGGGGCATACCCTGTATGAGAGAGGGGCGATTCAACAGCCTCCGGTTGTGCCCTTTTTACCCCCTGTCTAAAGGCCCCCGCAAGGACACAGGAAAAAGTGAAGCCCTAGAGGGAAGTCGGCATAGGTTGTTTAAGCTGACTAGAGGAAAAGACTACATAACTGTCCTACGTGATTATCCTCACACGCCTTGGACGGCCTTACTAGAAAGTGCTACGGCTAAATGGATGATTGTGTGTATCAAATCCATTTTCACTAAAACAGGTATACCTGAAGCAGTAACGGCTGACAATTGCCTGCAGTTTAATAGAGACGTTTAAGCAGTTTGCATTGAAACACACATATCGGCCGCTGACAGATGTGGAAAAAACCCAAAACAGTGCTTTACCAGAAGAGGAATTGTGTTACTTTGACCCAGCTCCCCAGAGTCTGCATAGATTGGGCACTTCAGCAGTGCTTTTTGGCACGTTTATCTAATAGCTGACACAGTCAGTTATTGGAAAAAAGCAGCAAAAAGCCCCACTAAAGCACATGATCTATACAGATGTTGGGTGAGCCAGGTCAAAGTAATGCAGTGCCTCCTCTGGGCATGCGCTGTGCCGAAAGCAGAGTGCTGTTTTGTTCTCTTCATGTCTGTACGCGGCCATCATTGCTACTCTCAGTCGTGCCCAATCCAAGGAACTAGCAAAAGTACTAAAATAAGAAAATGCCTACTCAAAGAAGCCACGCAACCAGACCGGTCCATATCTACTCCTGGTGCCGTCTTGTCACTTAAGTAAACAACTTAAATGACAGGAGAGCACCAGTGAAGCAAGAATTATCACCCGCTGATCTTTTCTTCCACCGGAAACTGAAAACAGAAGGCCAGCACTGTTAGAAACCGATGGCAAAAAACCTCACCCACCCTGGCTTCAGCTCCCCCAAACTATCACCACTTCATGAAAATAAGGTTGGGCATATCTACAATAGGAAACAATGGCTGAAAACAACAGTGGTAGTACATGAGGTAGCCCTCCTCCTCCCCCCAGCTTGTATGGGGTTATCATCTCACAGAGGCACATGGCACAGAGTAGTCAACACCTCCTCCAAAACCCCGGAGAGAGGGAGATAAGGGGCACTGAGCCAGCCGTTTTGCCAAAGAAGGGATCATACAGAGGATCACAGCTACATTAGACTGAGCTCAGGTTTTGACACAAATGAAACCAGCACTGTCACTGCTGCCTTACAACAGTAGCATGGATGTTTCAAGGAAGTTGCACAAGTCCATTTGACGCACAGGACACTGCGTGTGTCTTTGAAATATTTTGTTAGGTTGGGTGCTCATTGTTACTGTTGTGCTTGGATGGGAAAAGAAAAGGTATGGAACTGGACATTTAAAAAAACGTTCACAAGAGGTGGGGCGCGCAGACGGTAACGCTGCACAACGCTGAGTGCTAAGAGGGAACTGAGGGTGCAGACAGCAGTGCTTTTCCAGCTGTCATTCAGGATTTCTGTAAAGCGTCCTGAGTCACCACGTTACCCCAGACCAAACTGAAGTTCACTCTTGGTTGCAGGGGCAGAAGAATCGAGCTGCAGCTGGGATCCCGCAGCCAGGTTCCCACAGCAATGGCCAGGGCGCTCTGTTTTCAGCATGGGAGGAGAGAAAGGCAGTGGAGGGAGCTCATTCTTGGGGCTCCCCAGCTGGTGCTGAAGGGTGGGGTGGGCGACGTGGAGGCCCCCCACCTCAGGCAGGCTGCAATACACCTGCCCCACCCTCTGGGGGGGTTTCAGCCCCCCCAGACTGAACTCCCTCTGCTCCCTTTCTCTCCTCCCATTTTGAAAACAGGGACAGGCTGGAAGCTCTGCAGACACAAGTTACAAAAAATGCTACATTTTGAAACATCTTTATGGGAAACCTCATGCAATGAGGGGGTCGGATTTTCATAGACCCATAGAAAATTGGAGTTGGATGGGACCTCAGGAGGTCATCTAGCCTAACCCCCTGCTCAAAGCAGGACCATCCCCATCTAGATCACCCCACCCAAGACTTTATCAAGCCAGGTCCTAAAAACCTCCAAGGATGGAGATCCCACCACCTGAGTAACCTGTTCCAGTGCTTCACCACCCTTCTAGTGAGAATGTTTTTCCTAATATCCAATTTAAACATCTCTTGCTGCAACTTTTCACCTGATCGGCCACTTTTTAAACTGTCTCCAGCCATGTACTTGTGTTCGGTCACAACTACAAACTGCTTTCTGTGGCCAGATTAGGTGAAAGTTGTCACTTCTGTCTGCACCCCATGAAGCAGGCCTCAATTAGACGCTTTGTGTCTAAGCAATGTTGAGCTGCTGAGCTTCTGTGAAAAGCTTGCCAATAATAAATCTGGAAAGAAATTTACTGTGGCTATATACACAGCCACCAGTTACCCTAGGGTAATAAGGAGATGTGGAATCAGTGTGCCAGCTGTACTGTGATCGTGAAGTGAAGGCTTTTACCTTTCAATAGATGAAAGATCACTTTCATCTAAGTACCTTGATACTCCTGGTTCATTACAGTTCTTTAGTGGTTAAGTGTATGCACTCCAGCAATTCCCATGAATCAGCTGAGGTTTGACAAATTAGACATATACAAGTCAGCGGGACCAGATGATCTTCAGCCGCGAGTGCTGAAGGAGCTGGCTGAAGTCATTGCAGAACCCCTGGTGAAACTCTTCCACAACTCACGGTGCTCTGGGGAAGTCCTTGAGGACTGGAAGAGGGCCAGTGTTGTGCCCATCCACCAAGGCAGGAGGAAGGACCCAGGTAACTATAAGCCAATCAGCCTGATTTCCATCCCAGGGAAAATCCTAGAAAAGTTCATCAAGAAGTCTATCTGTGATAAGCTTGCAGAAGGTATGGTTTCTGAATGTCAGCCAGCATGGTTTCATTGTGGTCAGGTCTTACCCTACCAACCTCACCTCTTTCTATGACCAGGTAACTCGCCACCTGGACACAAAAGAGCAGATTGACATTGTATACCTTGACTTCCAAAAGGCCTTTGATTTAGTATCCCACAATGTCTTTGTAAACTAGCTGCAGGATAGGACCCAAAGAGTCGTAGTGAACAGATCCATATCATCCTGGCGAGAAGTGGGCAGTGGTGTCCAGCAGGGGTCAGTGCTCAGTCCAGTACTTTTGAACATCTTTATTAAAGATTTGGATGTGGGGGTGAAGAGCTCACTGGCCAAGTTCACAGATGACATCAAGTTATGGAGGAGCATGGTCATGCTTGAAGATAGGCTACAGATACAGGCAGACCTAGACAGGCTAGCAGGTTGAGCAGGTTGGAACCTGAAGTTCAATGTTGAGAAATGTAAAGTTTCCACCTAGGGACGAGCAACCCCCAACACACCTACAGGCTTGGCGGCACTAGACTGACTAGCACCACAAATGAAAGGGACCTGGAGGTAATAATAGACATGACCACAGTATGAACATGAACCGACAGTGCGATGCTGTAGCCAGTAGGACAAATAATATTCTGGCCTGCATCAATTGATGCATCTCCAGGAAAACCAAGGTGATTCTTCCGCTCTACTCAGCACTGGTGAGACCACAGCTGGAGTATTGCATCCAGTTCTGGGCACCAGGCTTTAACAAGGACGTGGACAGGCTTGAGAGATTCCCAAGAAAAGCCACCCGCATGATCAGAGTCATACACGGCAAACCATACGAGGAAAGGCTGAGGGATCTGGGACTCTTCAGCCTGAAAAGAAGGTTGAGAGGGACCTGGTAGCAGCTTACTGCTACACTAGAGTACATCAAGGGTTTGGTGACCAACTGCTCACCAGGGCACCTGTGGGGAAAACCAGGAGTAATGGCCACAAACTCCTGGAAGATCAATTCAGCCTCAACAAAGGGAAAAACTTCTTCACAGTCAGGGTGTCCAGAGTGTGGAATAAGCTCCCTCCAGAGGTGGTGCAATCACCTACCCTGGAAATCTTCAGATCCCATTTTGGAGGAGACTGGACAGTCATCCTGCTGGGGTCACCTGCGCCCCAGTTATCTTTCCTGCTTGGTGCAGGGGGCTGGACCAGATGATGTTCTGAGGTCCTTTCCGGTCTTACAGTCTGTGAATCTATGGTAAAAACCTGCCTCTTTTTGTCTCCTGGTAGCTAGTGTGTGTGCACGTACCCTCATTTTCAAAGGTGGCTTTTACAGGACATCCTTAAACTGAATAATTAGGAAGAAAGTGGAATGCAGAGCTGAAAGAAAAAGTTCAAGCTACCAGATTCTTTTTTAAAACAACCGTCTCATATGAAGTAGGAATGTCACAGTTGAATGTAGATTGTGACCTTTGCACTTTGAAAAGCATTTTTCTTTTGCATTAATTCCTTATACGATTAATCCAACATGAATTAAGTGTTGGGTTACCGAAATGGGGCTTCTAAGGTGGTTTCTTATTGTGTTGAGATACTGTTGAATCTAAATTGTGGCCTTAAACTACCTGGGTGTCATGAAAAAGGCAATCTAGACAATCAATCAGATTGTTCCTATACTAAGGTATTACTCAGGGTAGGAATGATTGGGAACAGGCTCCTAGGTTGGAACCAGCTTGGCCTGAGAAAGATAAAAGCAAATCTTTGAATGAGTTACTTCATTCACATCCAATTGTCATAATAAACTAATGATCCTGCAAAATGCCAAGCTCTCTATCTCAATCTAGCAAAAGACATATGGATGTGTTTAAAGTTAAATCTCAGAGTGGTCCCATTAAAGTTAATAGAAAAGTTAATGTGAATCAAGCTAAACACTTGCTCTTTTTTTCCTCTGGATTGAGCGACAGTACTCAACACTGTCACATGAAGTCCTTTACTCATACCCCATGTTTTTTTACTTGGCTTGACAACTTTAAGTTTTCGATTTTAGAAGTGCAAAATGAGATCTGCAAAAACACTCCAGGGGATTCCCACTGAAACTCAATGTTAAGTGCTCCTAAATCACTTTTAAACTTCATTGCAGAAATGTGGGTTTTAGACTTCATTGTAGAACACCAAAATTTTTTTTTACCTCCTTCCTGCCATCTGACACCTCCAGGGAAGGAATTCTACCTGATCTACACATCAAAGAGCTACTCAGCACAGCTCACAAAGACCCAGAGGGACAGCCTTCCATCTTCAGCTCCCTCTGTGCAAAAAATGAAGTTTGTTTCCTACCTATGGGGACTTTTTACCACCTTGTGCCATCTTATACTTTTCCCAGAGCCTGATGAAGGGACTTTGATCCCAAAAGCTTGCAGAAGAGGACAATTTTCTTGCGACTTCCCAGTTGGTCTAATACAAAGTATCATTTTGGAACCAAGAGTTCTAGTTTTTTGTATGCCGCCTAAATCACTTAGGCGCTTTTGAAAATTTCTCCCTCCAAATTTATGCCACTGCCTTATCAATCACACGAGTAACACAGACAGTTACTTCAGACAAGATAACACAAAATAAATTAACTCAAGAATTTTTTTTTGATGAAACGTAACTAAAGTATGATTCAAGTGATAATGTTAATTTAAATATATGTTGCATGGAGAAGACTATTGAGATCATAGAAAGTGATTACCAAAAAATCCAATTTACTTTTCAGTATTTATGTTCCTTGTCTCCTTTCTACTGTTCTCTGTTTAGACAGGAAAAATCAATGCATCACTTGCAATTTCAGGCTGCCTGTTATACCACGGGGTAATATCAGCTAAATGACTCCCCGTTGATTTTTTTTTCTTTAATCATAGAAAGGTTTCTATCGGTCTTATTTCAAGTTGTATGAAAAAATGTTTTTTGCAAACTAAAACTGCTGGTCCAATTATGAATTAACAGCTGTCAAGAGACTAGAAAAACAGAGAACAATATTAAACACTTGTGCCAAAGTTACATAGTGATGCCACCCTGTGGCTATAATGTGAAACTACTTTTAATACACTGAATATTCATGCCTTTAAGCACTTCAATTCCGGCAGAGAGCAAAAACCCTTTCTCTCTCCTTTTTAAAGTAATAGCATAGACCCCTGATTAGTGCAAATTAACGTGTGCCTCCATGGAGCCCATGTCAGTGTGGTCCTCTGTGCCAGCGTTACCTATATAGCAGAGCTTCCCAACCCCCGGACTGTGGCCCAGTACCAGCCCATGAAGATTTGGCTGCTGGACTGGAAGTCCGGAAGTGACTGGCATACTGTGGACCGGCAGCCAACCCTCTTTTATACCGAGTATAAAAGAGGGTTGGCTGCCGGTCCACAGTATGCCGGTCACTTCCAGTCCGTGGTTTGCTAGTCCGCGGTCTAAAAAGGTTGGGAACCACTGCTATATAGAACCCATCTCAGGAGCCAGGCCTAAATTGTTACATAGTCTGTGAAAATCATTATGTAGGTCCAAGAAAATTATAGGGAAATTAGAATTAAAATTATCGTTGTGACCAAATGCTGTTGAAATGTCTATTTATGTATGATACATTAACACGTGTATTTGAATGTGTTTAATGTTTCATGTAAAAAAGTCTGTTCCATTAACACATTGTAGGCCAGATTCTCATATAGTATAGCTCCATTAATTTTAATGTTGCTATACAATATTGAGCCTACTACCTGCAATGGTATTCTGAGAAAGAGATAATAGGAGGAAAAATATGCACAAATCTTGGTTTTTGTAACTCAAAAGAAGTATCACTGCTGTGCACATTTTTTAAGCACCATATAATAACTTTGCCACCATTTTACATTTGAAATTAGGTAAAATTGAGAAGGACCAGAGGCGATAGTTATAAAGAACAAATACAATGTATTTAAAATCAGTATTCCCAAACGCTAGAGTTAGCATTAAAAAAACATCAGGAATTAGGCCACCAAACCATCAGATTAATTTTTATTTCTATTTTATTAAAATTAATCCCAACCTCTTAATTTACCTCCTAGTTTTAGAGTCTTTCAGGCTCATTTCTTCAAGTTTTTGTTTCCAATCAAGAGAGTCAGTATCTTCCTGTTCAAAAAGTGGAAGTCTCTAACATAGATTGCAGAAACTAGACTTTAAAACAAAACACCCTCTCTCCCCCACAAAAAGCTAATATTACAAGACTTGTTTTAACATTGCAGGCACTGGCAACACAAACAATTTTAAAATATAGAAACTGCAGGACTGTGCATCTTCTTTTATGGTATAACATTGGAGTCACTTTAGAGATAAGGATTTCTATGCAATACAGAAGAAGTTACAAAAATGATGGACAGAAGTTTCATCAATTTTAAAATATTTTTAAAAACTAGAAAAAGATCTGATTGGTAAGGTTACTTAATCCAGCACAGTTTTGATAATGTGAAAGTTTAGCTTGAAATCAAAAGCAAGTTAACTATTTATAAGCACCATAAGCGACCGATTTAAGGATCTTCTACTTCTTATCCAAGGAGCCATGTTAAGATTCTGTAAAACCTTTTGACTATCGTAATCTTCTATAGTAAGACAACCAATTTGCTACAGCATTACAAAGCAGAACAAAATAAAATTAACGCCCCCCCGCCCCCCAAGTATTCTCTGAAGCGTTACTTTGATCTGTAAACTTAATGAAATGTTTCAGGGAAATTTGAACAAGGCTATAACCAGATCAAATATCTGATTGCTCCCTTTGTGCCCATACGGTTTGCACTGACTCAGGGCTTGACGAGCCATTTCCGTCCTGCAGTAGGGAAGGCCAAAGAGGACAAAGGGTTTGCCTGTAATTCACAAGCATCCTATGAAATCCTAAAAAGGCCAGCTTTGTGGAAGTCTATGCTTTTGCCCCACACCTTGCCAATGCAATTCTGTTGAACATTTCTCTAGCAGAGACTGCCTCAGATTCCCGCAGTATATAACAGTGGTGGCCAACTTGCAGCACGTATGCCACAACCGGTACAGGCCACCTCTGTATGTGGCACATGGTAGACTAGGAACTAAGGACCAGTGACAGTGAGGGCAGGGAGCAGAGCAGGAGATGCATCAGGAGAGCAGCATCAGAATGGCTCTCAGGGAGGCTGCAGGGCTTATCTTGCCAAAAGGTGCATGTCCCCACCCCGGTATAGAAGATCACAGAAGAGCCTTTAAGGGCTGTAATTCTTGTCCCTCAAGCATGGGACCAGCAAGTGGATAACACATAATCTCTCCCCTCCCACCGTCCTCAGAGCTTCCCATACATCAGAGCAGTGATGCTCATCCTTCTGGTCCTAGAAGCCAGATGGGTGGTGGAGGCCACTCTATGGACCTGATTCCACACTGGCTCAACCCTGTGCGCCATATCTAGCTGCAAAGTGACCTCACGCACCGGGCCCACTATGGACCAATGATTTAGCACTCAAGGCCACATCAGCTGGGCTTGGAAATTTGGCAGCAGGGGAGCAGTAATTATTGTTGCCACCATTCCCCCTGCCATCACATTTCTGGACTCATGGGGAGCCCTGCAGGCAGATGACTGCTACACAGACTAGAGAATGAGCACCACTGCTGTACAGAACGAATTAACTGCCTTTCACAGAAAACACAAATGTCAGCATTTCATTTTAGACCATTGTTTTCCAAATATCCGTTGTTTACTGTAGCTTGAGACTCATGGATAAGAAACAGGCCTCCCAAACCATAATTCTCCTTTATTTTTATCCATGCACTTTGTTTCTACAAGGAAAATGGTGCAAATTTAACTCAGTGGGACAAAATCTAGCTGGAAGCCAAAAGAGAGCGCCTTGGAACAAGGTTAGCAAGCAGAGGAATTCAAGGGTCTTGGGCAATTATCTCATTACATCTGTAACCTACAGGAAACCTGCCCTCTCATAGCTTTTTGCAAAATTAGCTAACTCAATTGCAGCCCATCCAGCTGCCAGGGAAGGATTATACTTTATCAGGATCTTTAGCCCCATTTCTTCACCATCTGAATACTTGTTCTGTTGTGTGTAGGCTCTTATACCACACTCATCATGGTAATATCGCAGAGCCTTCCAGCAGTGCTTTAAGTGGCACGACTAACATCTGTCACAAACTGCTCCCTTGCACCCTCCCCCAGGAATAGATGCGTGTGAGATGAGCATTGTTTTGGAAGGGTTTGATTTGTTTTTTAATTTAACATATATGCTGCCTGAACTTAGTACAAAGTCAAAGAAATATCCTTTGCACTTTGATCAGAGTAATAAGGCTTGCTATGGTCCTTAGTTTTTAGGGAAGTTTATTTCAGTCTTGGACTGGCCCCTGAGGAAGTTTGCTCTTTGCACAGATAATTTGACCCCAGAAGAAGAGTTCCATTGTGCCAAATGAGCAAAACTGTTCAGTCCCCAACTTCATCTCAGAGCCACAGCTGGTCCTTAAGGTATCTCGGGCTGGGACCCACAGAATACCTGGAAGTTAAGGTCTGAGACCTTGACCATCGTTTAATATTCCATGGAAAACCAGGGTACAGAAGAAAGGACAGGACTGATATGCTTGAGGTAGCTTGTGTTGCTCAAGAGACAAATTATAACCATCCTGTACTATTTGGGGTTTTCTGAACAATGACAGCTTCATCACAGCTAGATCATACTGCCCTGGAACACCTGAGGATTAGCAAAGGTGTGAACAACTGATGACAGATCACTGTGCACCAAGACCACACGATGTTAGAAAGTGTTACTCATGGACACTGCTGTGTAAGAACTTAGTGTCAGTAAATTCCTCTTAAATTTAACTTTCCCCGTCCAATCATGCAGTCATTATGCCATTATGAGGGTGGTAGCATGGTTGTTTGTGGTGAAGAACAAATAACTCCTGTACGGTGCCGAGTTCATGTTGTCAGACTGATTCACTTGACTGCATCAACTGATCCTTGTAGGACTCCAGTCTATAGCTGAGGTGTCTAGAACTGGATATACAATGTCCTATTGCTACTTGCTGTGTGCAACCTTCCACAGAGGATGTTAACCACTTTAAACAGCAAATTTAACACCCAGGCCACCTCTCGCACGTGACAGGAATATCTCAGAGACAGCAGCATCAAACACTGCAAACAGGCCCAGAAGGGTGAGAAAAGATATCTGCTCTTTGTCCACTGGCAGGAGATCTCATGCCACTAGGCCTGCTCCTGGCCAGAGTCCACATTGTGCCACAGTCCAAACCTAGACCACCAGCTTTAATTAGGTTAATCTGAAATGGGCTTTTAGCTACCTTCTCTACAAACCTGTTCAGCACAGATTCTTTTTGTAAATGAAATGTCAAGTATTGCAGACAGGTGTGGAACCAGTTTTTTCATTATTCCATTTTACAAGGACATAGGGAAAAGTTGCATCTTGAATTGAGATTCCCTCAGGGTGTCAGGAACTAGTGGATGGATGAACGAACATACTACACTGGGTAGAAACAGAATGGATCTGTGCCATCTGAGCAGGTTTCCTAAATGTACGTTAACTTTTCAATGAAGTAGGAGGATAATTATTCACAGCTGTTGGTGCTCAGTTCTGATACAGGTTGTAACTGCTAAAAACGAAGTAGTTGACCATGCTGGATATCTTGTTAGTGTAGGTTTTAACAGCTTCAGCTGATGGAAAGCCTCACTTGGCCCACAATACAGCATAGATGCTGAAGAATTTGTGTTTCATATTGAGCATATTAGACTTTGGCTTCCTGTAATACCACTCATATGTCCATCGCTCGCTTAATTCAGCAAAATGTCAGAAAAGCAGGTATATTTGTTTGGATTTAATGATGAAAAAGCCCTTTAGGAGGTCAGAATGTTGCATACAATGATGATCATCCACTGGGTAGCTTTTAGGGCACCATTGGTGAAATAATGAAAACTTGAAGTGCAGCTGAATGCAATAAAATGAAGGCAATTTTCCATTGCTTTAATAAGACACATACAAATATCACTTGCTATAGTTCTGTACGCACTTCAGAAACAGACCACGTGCCACTCCATGAATGACCTCACTGAAGGAGCCACAGGACATCACATCACATTAGAAAAGAATGACCCAAAGAGGAAAAAGTGTGTTTGAGGTCTCTCTTACTGGTAACGAATGAAGAACTGACAATAAGCATTTGAGAAACCAAGACAAAAATTCTGATGGAAAACTTTTTCTGTTTTGAATTGCCAAGGGGAGGGGGAAACTGTCCAAGATCTAAAACATCCCCTTCCCATTGTTCAACGGAGGGCTGAGAAAGTTCCCACCCCAGTTCCCCACTCTGGCAATGAAAATAAGACCGTGGTGCCTGCATGCTAAGGCAGGGCTGTCCAACTGGCAGCCCATAGGCCCCAGCAGTTACCTTTCCTGCTGCCGTGCAGTGGGAGAGCGCCAAGAAGTCCATGATCTACCCGCTTGCCTGGCACAGTATAGAGGATTCTGGAAGGGGGTCACCCCCATGGCCTGTAGCCTGTACCACATGCAGCCTAGGGGCTGGTGATAAGTTGGATAGCCCTGGGTTATGCAACTAATACACTGAAGGAGTGCTTTCAGCCCTTCATTCTGGATGACTAAAGAACAAAAAAGGTCAGGTGCCTTTTAAATGCTGTTTCTTAAGAAACAAGTCTTTTATGCCATTTCTTTTGCTGTTGCTTCCACTACTCTACCTCCGCTCCTGCCACAGACAAGCAGCATTTTCTTTCTGAGTTTCTGTTCACTCTTTCAATCCTCCATTCCTTGTATATGGTCTCTGTCCTACAGGTAGGGTGGCCATCATAGAGGACATTCCAGTTTTCTGCTACTCTGTCCTCTATTGATATGAAACCTGACGCCTTTTTGTCTTCTATTTTTCTCTTCGAGGACAGAGGACAACCGGACTGTCGTCTACGATGGCCACCCTACCTACAGGGCAAGCCCTTTTATAAAGGACAGGCTAGAACAGGGTGGGGCAAAAATACAATCTACCAGTTGATTGGATCCAACCCACAAGAGATGCCCGCCAATTGATTGGATCCAGCCCACAGCTGCCCCTGCAGCGCTCTACATGGGGCCAAGCCCCACTAGGGCAGGCAGTAGTGCACTCCTGCCCAGGCCTGCTAGCCCCAGGCCAGTGTGCACTGTTTCTGGTGGTGATGCTCCCAGTGCTGCTCAAGTCTCACCTCCAGGAGTGGTTCCTCCTACTCCTGCCCCTGCTGTGCTGCTTCAGGCCAGTAGGAGAAGCCACAGCTAGGCATCTCCTGCCCCAGCATACCAGGCTCCGGCTCCAACTTCCAGCTGCCTTCCACCTGCTCTGCCCACCTGGCCATGATGAGCTGCCACCTGCAGGCAGGCAGAGTGGGTTGAAGGCAGCTAGTAGCTGGAGCCAGAGCCCCATGGACTAGGGCAGGACCTGTCCAGCTGATGCTTCCCCTTCACCTGAAGTGGTGCAGCAGGAGCAGCAGGAGACACCACTGTAGGCAAGGGGGGCTGCCACACTGGAAGCAGAGCCTGGTAAGCTGTGTGCGCTGGCCAGAGCAGGGCTGGCGAGCCTGGGCAGGAGTGCAGCACAGACTGCCCTGGGTGGGAGCTGGTAGGACTCAGGCCCATGTGGAGTGTGGCAGACAGCATCGTCTGGGTGAGTTCTACTGCACATGCCCCCTGCCCCCTCCCCCCCAGACCTATCACCCAGGCAGTGCCCCCTACCCCATATACACATACAACCCCCTCCCCCCTTCTACCACCTGCTCACAGGGCAGGCATGTGCAGGAAGCAGATCACCCATGGGGAGTTTTGGTGAGTTATTGTGTTGGGGGGGGGGGGTGTCAGGAAGGGTGCTGACCCACCCCACAACAGCTACTCAGAACTCCCTATGTGGACCTCCCAGGCCCAAATAATAGCCCACCTCTGGGCTACAAAAATGACTAAGGATTTTGAGCCATGAAATCCAAATAAACTCCCAAACCATAGCCTCGTGAGAAATAAAATGTTGCTCTAATGAGCCCAAAATATACTCATCAGCAATTCTGAAAGACACTTCATTTGCAAACAGCCTGCATACTCTCGTCAGGAGCCTGGAAGAAAAAAACCCCAAAATAATCAGTATTTTCAGTCGGTCAGTTACCTAAAAAGGAAGAGAAAAAGCAGACATATATTTAGAAATTGCAGTTTGCACAAAGGGCCTTCATTGAAGGCCACTGTTTGCTGTTCAAAGCTTGAAATGAAATGTCAGTTTTTAAAACTGTTCTCCAATTTCATATTGAAAACACCAGCAGTGTTCACTAAAAGTATCTTTTCAACCTCAGGATAAAGTTTTGTTTAAGCTATTCTAACCATAGCAATTTTACAGGACCTAGAGACATCCCATATACACTATAGTTCATCTATCACTCTGACCTACCCACTAATTTTAATAAGATAGTTAATACCATAGAACAGTGATGCTCAACATATCTGGTGCTGCAGGCTGAGTGAGTGGCAAAGGGCCAGTCTACAGGCCAGATCCTGTGTGCAGGGTCAGTCCACAGGTGTGATTTGGCACACCGGCCTAGCCCCACATGCCAGACCTGACCACAGAGTGAGCCTGCATGCCAGATCCACCCCGCAAAGGAACCCTATGTTCTTACAGAAGCCAGCATTGGAGCATGTCATCCAGCCCATGGGGAGCATCACAGGACAAATGACAAGATTTGAGCAAGGGCTGAAGGTTGAACACTGCAGTAGAATAAGCATAAATGCTTCTTGACAGCACTTTTAATATAACTGGACTGCTTACCTAGTTTCAGTGTCACTTACTTTTGGGGGCTGATTATAATTGATCATTGAGTCTTCCGTCTCCAGTGCGCCGAATCCAAGAATACAGCACAATAGGCTGCATACAATAGCGAGCAAGTGGCAAGCAACAATAGTGATACGTTGAATGAGCGACCCACGGCAGGTTTTTGTGAAGCAGGAGAACCTTAAGTGTCCTGAACTAGTTATATTGGGGTTAAAAGGAAAGGAAAAATGTCATCCCATGCCCATCTGTCACTGAAGTGCCTGCAGCTTGTGTTCTTTAATTGCATTTCATGAAATTTTTCCTCTTGTTAAGCTACACAGAACAGCACACGATTTATTTCAGATGCACTTCAGTAGTAAAGGACATGATTTATACAACTACCCACTGCAGATATTCTTAAGAAAGCTTTTTTGACAAGTAAGTCTTACATAGACATTTATATTCAGACCAGCTACCTGCACACAGCCCCTTAGATGTGAATAGTTAAAACACACTTGCCACTTTGAAATATCCAACTCCAACAGTAATGTGAGGCAATCTTTCATTTATTTTCGAGGCAGCCCACATTTGACTTTGCCAAGTTGCATGCAAGTCTGTTTGTCATGGCCACCTTGTGACCTTCACTTTTAGCAGCCTTGTTAATTTGCTTGGTAGAGGGAATGCCTATATATTTATACTGTATATAAAACAATATGGTGCTGATCGGATGGGATCTGCAGCTGCTATCTTAACACAAGCAAGGTGGCAATGAACAAGAATGCTCTGAAGACTGTTTCTTTGTGTGCAAGGAATGGATGGTCTCAGTTCTATTCCATAATATAGTATGTGCACTACTCGACTAGAAGCGATGGGGCAAACAGGTACAATAAGGGTGGAGGTAGTACCTTACGCTCACTAAATGCACTAACCCCCCGTATTTACCTACATTTAAGATTACCCCCAATTCTTTAAGTGGAAAACTTCTAATGTTGTTACAATGCTCCCATGTATAGAATTTATTTATACGAGGGTCATCTTTAGGGACCTACTGAATTTGCGATTTTCACGGAAACTGTGAATTTGGTTGGTCCCTGCATAAAGCCCAGTCCCTGCAAAAAGGATCAGGGACCATGAAAAGGTACAAAATCAGCAGCAAGCAGGGAGTTTAAAAAAGAGAGAACTGCAAAAACAGATGAGGACAGAAAGTCCTGGTATCCTGACACCTGGGGGAGGGAGAAGGGGGCAGAATTTTACTGTGAGTGTAGTGTCCCCCCCTTGCCTCTGATTGGTTATGGGGCCCCAGAAGTCTCACCCCTCCCCAGAGATTGACAGATGGCCATGCATGCATGTCCTGCCGTGAAAATGGTACCTGGCACTGCGCTTGAACCATGAAATCGGGGGCAGCCACCCCAAATTCGGTTAGTCCCTAGTTATCATAAATCTTTCCCTCTCCTTCAGTTGCAGTGGGGAAAGCAGTGGCTGGCAGTAGGGAACTCAAGTAGCCTGACCCTTGACTGCTCACCTCCATGTCTACATCTCTTGGCATGTGCTCCCCACCCACTACCCGCCCTCTTTGCTGTCTCTGCTCGCCCCAGCCACGTGCTCTCCAGCTCTGGGTCTAGAGTTGGCAGAATGGGCAGCTACAGCAGCTGCCTGCCTCCGTGATACCTTCGATTCCAGTACAAGGCAGGTTAAATGTTAAAAATGGAGGTGATGGGGGGACCTCATCTTGGATTTGAGTACATATGGTAGTTTTTTTAACATTTTAGAAAAAAAAACCAAAAAACAAAAAACTGTTGCCTTTCCTTCTGACAATATTCAATTTATGATATAGGCAGACAACAAGCTTCATATTTAGAAACAATTTCACAAACAGCTGCTTAGTTACTGGAAGTGTACCAAAACTCTCATCTGATACTTTAAGCCAGAGGCCAGAAGCACTTATAATTAAAAGCTGATCTCATGCAAGCAGGGTTTGTTGTTTTTTTTTTTTTTGGAGCACACTGCAAAAAACCACAGAAAGATTCAAACTGCCATCCATAATTTGGAAACATTCGGTCACAAATATATTAATTTCCCTTCTGCACTTTGCATTAAATGACCTAAGCCAAGTATTCTTCTGTGTTATGATTCTACAAGATAATTAGAATCCCAGCCACCTCAAAAGGTACAAGATTGTGCATCTAGAACAAGAAATATAATCCCATGGAAAAAAAAAAGTCACTATACAAATACATTGGTTTACAGTTCAGAATAGAAACCTGTACTTCAACATGAGCAACAAATTATAAGAATTCAAAGCACTGAATGTGTAGTCTACATATCTGTTGCAGTACTGGAAAAAAATCATTGCCTTTCAAAAAGCATATCAGTCTAGAGCAATGGTTCTCAGCCTCCTTGGACTTGAGGCTTCCCCCTCTATAATTCACATAAATTGGAGGCCACTCAATTCACACGATTAATGTATCTCTTACTATGCTTACCTCCTTATAGGAGCTGGGGAATTAGCATGGCAGGATCTCATGGCACCTGGTTGAGAATCACTGGTCTGGGACAAGGAAACCTAAAACGGTCTTTGAGGTTAACTGTAGTTTAGCTAAAATAACCAAGGCAATACTTCAAAAGTCTCATCAAAATATAAAAAGAGTTTATTTAGTTAGCTACGGTATAAAAATACAATATAAACATACAATACACATCAACCTCACTGTTAAATCCATCCACTAGAAGTGTTAGTTATTCAGCTATAAAAAGATGATTCTTCATAGAACTGAGAGAGACATCTTAGTCGCAAAGAGGTACTGGCAGATCATTAAAATTTAGACTTCAAACATTGAGCAACCACTGCAGAGAACTTGCTCACCAACGTCACTGTAACTAGAAGAAAAAAAGAAGTCAGTTGAGCATCCCCTATTTCTTGTACAGTATTGAAAAGAAAAGGAAAGAAAAGAAAAAAAAGATTCCCTTCTCTCTTCAACAGCTACGGAAAGCAAGAGAACCCCACAGAAATTACCAGGCTCCCATCAGGCATTTATACACATGCTCCAAGAGTGGGGGGAGGGTGCTTCAATTATAGTAGCTCTGAGAGCTGGTCTAATTAAAGCACTCTGAGTGGCTCATGTATCAGTGTCCCCGTGCATAAAAACGGCAGCAGGGGCGCTTTATCTAAAGCTTGTTGAATGAGACACTGGAGGTTGCTTTAGCATGGCAATTACCACACTCCAGACTCAATTAATCTGTAATTACAGTGCATCAGAGCAGCCTTGATGCTTATGTATAGGCGCCCATCACTACTCTGCATTTGAGGAATGCTCATAGAACTTAAAGCTACCAGCACAATACAGCTCTACTGGGAAGAGATACAAGACATGCATCTCACCTCCCAGGCCATGTGACTGTAACTCCAATTCATCATTTCCATTAGGACGAGTATCAGAAGCAGCGTACCAGCGTAACTATAGTTTCTATGTTTCGGGGAGTTTTAAAGACATAAAAACTATACACCTGCCCTGAACATATCAGTCAGGCACTTACACATCATATACGAGTAGACTGTCTCAATCTGATGCAGCTGCATTTTTCCCCCCCTTATAAAATTATGATTCTAAAAACAAGCTTGAAACCATCACAAAACACTTACTCGATTGTGCAACACATAGAACAAATGACAGCGTTACAGCAACTGCAAAGTTTGCTGCAATGCTGACATATCAAGCGATCACACTGCGTGCAAACTTCTTTGATGTCTACGGTCCGTACACACGAGGAGCAGGCTTTGGAAACTCCCATGGGTGGGGCTATTTGGGAGAAAAAAAACAAACAAACAAAAAAACCCATTTTATTATTATTATTTTGCCAGAACAGAAAATTCAAACAAACAACATCTAGAGCCCTCCAAGATCCATAGGAACCTATTTATCTGTAGTCAATATTATTATAGTGAAGTGAGCACAAAACTGAATATGTGATAGCTATTCCAGGCACTAGATGCATCCCATGCTTTTACAATTAAATGAAGAAAGACAAACTATTTTGTGGCAGCAACACCCAGACTCTACTTATCCGTTTGGTATCCCAATTTCGCCAGCCAACCCTAACTCAGGGCTGTCCAACTGGCAGCCTGGGGGCAGCATACAACCCATAAGAAATGATTAGTTTGCAGCCTCCAGGGTCCCACCTGGTTGCTCTGCCCTCTGATGCTTCAGCTGCAGCAGCAAGTATCTCCAGGTTTTCCTCTCTTCTGGCCTCTGCTTCATGCCCAGGGCGCAGGGTGACATGATGCAGCGTGTGGTAGCCTGCAGCTTGGGGCACCCACAGTGCGCAGCAAAAGGGGACCCTACAACCATGAAGCGGAGGATGGCAGCAGCCCCGGCCCCCATCCCAATTGCTAATTCTGACAGGGCAAAACTTGACCTCAAACCTATCAAGTTTCAGCTAAAAATAAGAATGGTGTGGCCTCTCTGACAGCTTCAGCTTGGTGCTGGCCAATGAAGCCCTGCACAGACACCACCCCAGGGGCAGGACAGGGCGGGCTCTCAGGGGGAATTTTGCTTTCCTTTGCAGCAAGGACATGGCCCTACCTGGGACCTCTTGAGCATCTATGGATAACATTTCACAGAAGCAGGACACTGGCTGCTGCAGTTCTCCTGCTTTACCTGTGCAGGCCAAGCTGTTCGATCTGTGTCGCATCAGGGCTGACAGGTTTATGAAGATTTGATGATGGATCGGTAGAGGGTGGTTTGGCTGGGGACAGAAATGTGGTGCGGAAAATTTTCCAGTGCTTTAAATTTTTCCGTGGGAAATTTGCCATTTCTAAAAATTCGTCGTTTCATAAAATTCATTAGTAACAATGAAAGGATGCCAATACAATATTAGGTAAGCTTAGAAGTTTCAAAGTCGTAATTGTTTTTCAGGTGATTATCCCTAGGAAGCGTGGGAGACAGCACACCTGTGTTTTACTGATTTGTAAATGGGAGGGTAAATACACTCAGAATCATCCAAACCAAAAATCAAAGTTACGAGTTCACCTAATTGGCTGTGCAGGTTAAATCAAAACCAAAGCACTGCACATCACGCGCAGTTCCGTGTTGTCAGAAGCAGTATCAGAAGCAGCGTACCAACATAATTATAGTTTCTGTATTTCAGGGAGTTTTAAAGACATAAAATCTATACACCTGCCCTGAACATTTCAGTCAGGCACTTACACATCATATACGAGTAGCTCGTCTCAACCAGATGCAGCTGCGTTTTTTCCCCTCAGAAAAGGATGATTCTAAAAACAAGTTTGAAACCATCACAAAGCACTGACACGACGTAAGCCTGTCAGCAGTTTTCAGTGCCTTTGTTTTATTTAAAGGGGGGGAAAAAAAACAACGCAAGGGATGTACATGCTGTTGTGTACTGGCTTTATAAGTATTCCAATAATATAATAACTTCTTTCCACGTAAAACTTTGAGTATAGCATTAACACCTGTTTGAATATATTTAACATACCATATACACACACACATATTAACTGTGCTGTATTTAATTTTTTTCCCCCCTAATCAAATCCCTCAGTTCAAATACTTGTGGCTATTGGGACATAACATTAAGTGAAGGGGGAGGGGGGAATGTCCTTTTTTAGCTTTGTTTATTAAACGCAAGGCAAATAAACCGGCTAAATCAGACCGCTGTACTTAGGAAAATTTCCCAATTTAAGGGTTTCCAGAAAACCCGCGTCCCTGGCGGGGGCGTCCCCGCCTCAGCTCCTGTCCAGCTCCACTTCTTTCTCCACGATGGTATTTATGGGGCAGCCCCACGCCCACGGGGAAGGCGGGATGCCGGGTGCCGCCTCTCGCAGGAGCGCGGCTCCGGCTCCGGCTCCGCGTCACTCACCGCGCTCGCGGGCCGGGCGGCGCAGCAGCCTCCCGTCGGGACCCAGCAGCATCTGTCCGGCGCTCTCGGGCTCCCCCGCCGGCTCCTGCGGGGAGGGGTGCGGCGGCGGCGGCGGCGGCGGCGTCAGGGCCGGGCGGGCGGCGCGCTCGGGGCAGGCCTGGGCGCCGCGAAACAGTAGCTGCCGCGTCCGCTCTGCGGGGGGGGACACGACACATACACACACAGTGACACGGTGAGCGGGGCCGGGCGGGCGGCACGCGCGGCCCCGGCCCCGGCCCCGGCCCTCACCGTAGACCTGGCGCCGGTACGTGTCGCCCGCGACCCCGCGGCTCATCTCGCGCAGCCCCACGCGCGTCTTGCGCTGCGGCGCGGCCGCCTCCGCGAAGGGGCAGCGGCGCTTCGCCATCTCGGCCGCGCGCCCACCGCCCCGCGCACGTCACCGCCCCGCCGGCCAATCCGCGCGGGGGGCGGGGCCTAGCCGCCGACGGAAGGTGTGGGGCAGCCTCTCCCTCCACCCCCGGCGCGCACAGGGCGGGGCCGGAGCCTGGGGGCGGAGCTTGCCTCCCTCCCTCGGGAGCTGGCGGGTGCGGCGCGGCCCTGGGCGCCCTAATTCTGATGGGGACTTTCGGTTTCAGTGTCACTCCGCCCTGCCCGTGCAACTGCAGTGATAGTGAATAGTGTGGCGAATACGGTATGGACAACACAAATGTGATCTTATATTAACGACAAATATCTCAATACACTATGGATAACACAGATATTAATTACAGATCTCTCAATACAATATGGGTACTACAAATAGTATCTTAATAACAAATAAATACGATATGGATAATACACATCTATTGATTACAAATAACTACAATATGGATAATATACATACTGATTACAAATAGCTCAATATGGTATGGCTAATACAAATATTATCTTGTATTAATTACAAATAAATACAATATGAAAAATACAAATATATTAATTACAAATATCTCCATTACAGTATGGATAATACAAATATTAATTATAGACTTCTCAATACAATATGGATAATACAAGTATCGTCTTATATTAATTACAAATATCTCAATACATATGGATAATACAAATATCATCTTGTATTGATGACATATCTCAGGACACAATGGATATTACAGATATCTCAATACGGTATGGATAATACAAATACTATCTTCTATTAATTACAAATATCTCAATGCGATTTGGATAATAGAAATATTCAGTGGAATTAATTTTTATAAAGTGGGGGGCCCTGGGTGGTTGCCCAGTTTGCCCTCCCCTAAGGCTGCTACTGATTGCACTCTTGGGGCCATAAATGCAGGCTGGCTACACGTGCAATGTAGTCCCTGTGCCATAAAAGTGACTCCCCAGCTGTCCAGAAAGCCACACTCCCATTAAGTTAGTGCTTGAAGATGTGTAGTGATCACCAGCACCAGTCTGGCACTGGTTCCCATCCAGCTAGGGTTACCAGCCCTCCACGGTTGCCTTGGAGTCTCCAGGAATTAAATATAAGGCTCCGGGATACTGCTAAAAGTCACCCGGGAGATAAATGATAGGTCATCGCTTAAAATAAACATGAAATGTTGAATCCGGTTTATATAGTAGTCCAGTGGGTTTTTAAAATGTAATAGTAATGTGTACTTGCCTTCTCATGCCATGTCATTATTACATTACATGTCATTATGGCATGTAATGAAAACTCCCAAACTGATTTAAACGGAGTTGGCAACCCTACGTCCAGCTTTCATTTGAAGGCCTAGCAGGGCCCTGCAGTGGCAGAGGGCAGATGCTGGAAGGGGGCAGCGAGCAGGAGGGTTTTCCCCTGTTCCTCTCCCATTTGCAGCCTCCAGCATTTAAGGTCCCAGCGATGCAGAGGCTGTGTTCACGGCTCCCATGTTCACCCTGGAGCACCTCGTGCACTCCCTTGCCACCAAATTAGGCAGCTGTGGCACTTTGGCATCTACGTGCAGTTGTATTCCACCCGGCTTGCAAAACTGAACACAAATATACAGGCTGTCCTCGGACTTACAACACAATCGGTTCCTGAAAACTGCATCTTAAGTGGAAACATTGTAACTCAGAACCAATTTTCGTATAAGAAACAATGTTATAAATGAGGGATTGGTTCCTGAACCAAAGCCCGATATCTTATTTTCACCAAAAATACCCCAGAATTTTGTACTCGATCAATTATAGATGAGTCATAAACATTAATATATTTATATTGTAAATAGCAATCATGTTGAATTGGAAGGACTTCTTTGAAGTGACTTTGCTGGACTTTTTGTAAGACTATTGGTTGGACTTTTTGAAGGGCTCTTGGCTGGAGTCTTCTCAGGAGTACTGGCTTTTTCTGGAGTCTTGTCTGCTTTCTTAAAGAAAGTGTCTAAGGAGGTTTGGACAGATGCTCTCCAGGGAGATGAGCCAACTTGTTCGCTGGCGTGGTATTGCATCAGATCAAGCACTGAAAAATCAAAACTGACATCATGAAGTTGAAACATAAAGTAAGTGAGAAACGTTGTAACTCGAAATGTTGTAAGTCGAGGACTGCCTGTATGTGGGTTGCCCTGCCTTATGCCATGTCATCCCACATCTAGGATGAAGGCACATGATAAAAAGTATATCAGTACTAATGGTTTTTAAGGAGCCCAAGCAAGGTGGAATAGGATCTCATTTAAATTACCTGAAAAGGCAGAAAAATGTCTCAGGCCTGTCAGTGGTTAAGGGAGCACAAACCCATGAAATCCTAGGTAGATGGACTGTGTTCAGCACTTTGCAGTCTTGAGCGTTTCTATCAGAACATCTCTGTGCTTTACGAAGGCGACCAGGTGACTAGCAAGGGTGAACTTGAGGTAAGTCTTTACAAATTAGATACTATATATGATATCAAGAAAGGATATGAAGACACGGTGGAGATTGCTCTTTTGCTTGTGAAGAATAACACTCTAAAACTTTATCTGAGAAGAAGAAATAGGTTTAAAAGGGATCGGCATGTACTATAACTGCAATGCTGGATCTTTCATTTCAGGGTAAAAATGAGGGCAGTTTCCCTGAGGGCTGACACATGACACTGTCAAGATGTTCTGTTATGATTACTTTTGCAACATGCTGCCATCACCTCACTGCAGGGCAAACTCAGCAGTCTTCTGTTGCAGCCATTAGAGTCTGCCTCAGGTGGCAACATCTCTTCCTTAATTGCTTCACAAGCCTAATCCTTAACAACATCTGCTACTGCTTGGGCTTTTTTTTTTTTGTTAGCAAAAAGGCAAAATAATTCTGTCTCATGTGCATCAAAATGATTTGGTATCCTATAAGGAAAAAGTTGGCTCATCTGTTAGTTTTTTTTACTCTTTACCCAGTAGAACAATCCACTAGTATTTATTAATCTCACAGAAATAAGCCTTGAGGGAGATCCATTGGTGATTTGGAAATAGAAGGGAAGACTGTTCTGATCTGGCTAAGCTTGCCAGCATCTAACATTCACGAAACATAAGGCTGACAATTTCTGTTCATGAGACTCTGTTAGCCTAATTTAGCCTCTGTTAGCCTCATTTAATGCATGTTATGGGCATGTGTCTACATGTGTGTGCCCTTAATGCATATTAAAATGGTGAAATTAGGCTAATCACACTTAAATTTGATACCTGCAAGTGCAGGTATCAAATTTAGGCGTGATTAATTAAAGCGCATTAATACATGTGTAGACGTGACCCAACACTAACTTTAGTGCTGGGTCTGCCCAGCCACTAGGGGCATATGGCAGGGCTGCAGGGACTTGGCACTAACTTTAGCGCCCCGTCCCTGCATGTGTAGATGCATGTAAAAAAATTCCTTTATGCATCTTAGCTTAATGCTCATTAAATGTATTTGTGCTTAAATGCATGCGTAGATATGCCCTGTATTATGCTATTCTGCTTCAGAATCTGAAAAAAACTAACCCACCAGTAGTAGGTGAGAGTGTGAAAATTCTAGTTTTTCTTTAAAAATGCGTTTGTGAAAGAAAACCCAGTGAGAAAGGAGAATCAGACCATCTTAGTTGCACTCTTCTTGCAAGAAACATTTAACATGAACAAATGGCTGGTGAAAAGCTTTCTGAATTTAATTTTTTTCTTCAACGTTTTCAATTTCTAATTTGCAAATTATTAATTTGCAGATTCAGGCACAAATCATACATCTCCTGATGCAGACTTCAAACATCCCAATTTGCAAGTACAGGTTTCCCTCGATTTATGTGGGTTCTTTATATGCAAATTCACTCTTATGAGATGAGCATATTTAGACCCATAATTCATTATATGCAAGGTAAATTTGCTCTTATGCGATCAGCATAGACACCCCGCCACCCAAGCAGGTAAGTCTGTGTGGAGAAGGGGGGAAAGGCCGTGGCCCCACTCACTGCAGTCCTGGCTGCAGTGGCCCCGGGAGCACCTTGTGCCAGCTCGTCCTCACTCACCTCAGCTCCTGGGTTGTGCCATGCCCTGGTGCAGGCAGCTGGAGTTGGCTGCTCCCGGAGCTGCTCCAGCACAGGCTGGGGTGAGTGCTGTGCCCCGTGCTGCCTGGGGCTCCACTTGTCACACTCACCCCAGCCCATGCTGGATTGGCCCCAGGAGCAACCAACACAAGCTGCTTTCACCAGGGCACAATGCAGCTCAGGAGCAGTGGTGAGTGGGAGCAAGATGCAGGGGGACAGGTGAAGCACGGCGCAGCCCAGCGGCTGCAAGCTGTTGGTGCCGGCTGCTCCCGGGGCCACTGCAGCTGGAGCTGGGGTGAGTGCCGCTCTGCTTCCTCTGCTTTGCTGCCTTGTAGAGCCCCGGGAGCAGCACCTCTCCTCCCGCCCCTTCCTTAGGCCCAGCCTCACTCCCTCCCTCCCTTCCTCTCTGCCATGGGAACCTATCCCTATTTGTTACATTGCAAAGTGGATTTGCTTTATACGAATTCAACTTATGCGCCATTCTCTGGGAACGCATGTACCTCATAAATTGAGGGAAAACGGTATGTTTACTCAGGGGTTATGTTTCAATCTGCTTTGAAACCAAGGGTTGTCTACAAAATACATACATTTAGATTTTGAATGCTGCAGTGAGCAATGATGATATTTTCTTGGTCTGGTCTACTTCTAATATAATTAGCACATGAAAAATGTTGTTATATTTCAGGTATGCTTTCAATCACCCCAAGTATAACTATGTTTCTTGAAGGGTGTTACTGTATTTTCTCACAAACTGCATGCCCCAGAATATAATACACACCTTGTTTTTGAAAGAATGAAATAAAAAAAAAAGATTCTTCCAGAGTTATGGCTGCATAGAGCAGAGATTGAACCTAATTGGCTGACTCAGCTGTTCTTTCTTGCTTAACTAAAGCTGAAAGGCTAGGTGCTGCTAAAGACTGGTCTTCATGGGTAGATCTATGATTTTAGAAAGAGCGAGTGCCTCCAAGGCTGAGAAAATATGATACTGCCCTTATAGTAGCCATAAGCAATAGAATAAACTAGAACAAAAATCATCAATATTTTAAAGCAAAACAAGATCTTTTTACATATAGACTCTTTTTATTCAACCGCGAATTATTTCAGAGATTTCCTATGACTTGTTTTATACAGGAGGTCAAACTACATGACTGAACTGGTTCTTTCTGTCTTTATAATTTGCAGTTCTGTCTTCACTGAAGTATATAAAATTCAATTCTGTTTGTAAATAACCCTTATTTTCATAATGGGCTGAAAATATTTTATCCATTTTTGATGCACTTTGGCTAATAGTTCTGAACTCTCCTAAACTCCTCACTGTCAAATTAAAATGGAGACTTTGCAGCCATTAAAATATTCCACTTCTCATCCCAGTTTCCTCTGTCCCAGATGTCTAATCCCTAGGGCTGTCCCTAGCGGGGGGCAAATCAGGGCGACCACCCTGGGCCCTACGCTTTGGGGGGCCCCGCAGAGCCAGGCGGAGCAGCTGTATCCAGCTGTTCGCTACCTTCCAATGGCTGCAGCAGCTTTTTCGGATCCAGGGTGCACAGGATCAGGGTGGGGGCAGGGGCGGAGCCTCACACAGGCTGATTTACCCCAGGCCCCTGCTTGGGTTAGCTCTGCCACTCCCAATATATTTTTTGGTCAAGATTTTCCTCCTGGATAAGTAATAAGCATTCCTCATTTATTCTGTTCTTTAAATGGAGGGACAATTTAAAAATCATTAAGGGAATGTGTTCAGATTCTCCTTCCTTTTACAGAAGTGTAAATCTGGATATCCCATTAATAGTTATCAATTTCCACTAATATAATATGAGCGGTTTTCAACCAACTGTCTTTTCTTTCTAGATGTCTGGTCATGAAATGGTGAGATGACAATTTTATTTTTACATTTAAACATACGGGTTTAAATGCAGTGTTTGTATTCTTACCTGGTATATGTGGGATTGAAGTGTATTGCTGTAGCCCAGGGATACATGTTGTAGCCGTGTTGGTCTGCAGGCCAAAGTTTTGATTACTTGTGTCCATGCATTTCAAACCTACTATACTCTTCATCCTATGACCTTCAGTACAGAGTCAAAGGTATAATCTTTCTTGAATAAACCTACTTTTATTAAACAATTTATGGCCCTTCCCTTTCTTCTCTCCCCCTGGATTTTTGTGTTCTTTTATAGGAAGTCAGCCATAACAAGTCAACAAGTCTACAAATTCCCTGAAAGGGATTCAGCAGTTATCTGTTAGGGAGTGCCAAAACAAAATCATATACCATGTATTTAATAACGAGCAGCACCTCTGTTATTTAGCAAGCGAGATCATCTTCTACATTAACATGCACATCAAATAACGTTTGATAAATTAATGGCATACATAGTTAAGACTATACTCTTGAAGTATGTTGTTCTGATGCCAAGATCCTGCAATCTTTGTGTATGAGAGCCAGTTTTTGCCCACAAACAACTTTTTTGGCTGTCTTCTACCTGTGCTAGACAACAATTCCAAGAATGTGACTTGATACTTTATTACAGCTATGCCATCTGTTCTTTTGGCAGGCAGAAATGCGCAGACATTACACAGAGGTCTCTTTCCCTTTAGTTTTTTCAAACCATTCTAATTGTGTAGCCTTACTTTGCTATATAGTCGGTAGTTTTTTTAATTTGCATTTTCCTGGAGAATTTTAGTTTACCCGTGGAGCTGAAAAAAAAAAGAACTATGCAGTCATATTTGTAACATGGTATTTGTTACAAAAAGCTTGTAAGCATAAACACATTGAATTGGTGATACCATTGTGTTCATATAATGGGTATTTAGTGGGATTTTGCTTGCACTAGCCTCATACAGTTTTTCAGGTGCAGCAGGTGTACCTAGATTCAGAAATGATTTACATCAGCAGTCAGTTGTGCCATAGGTTGAATTAGTTGTGATCAGTAGCTGAGTTTTGACAGTTCAAACTGAGATAAGCCATTTGAGCTAAGTGATGTAATGTGATGCAAAGGGTTTTTTTCTATGCAGGCTGTTGTATAGGTTTTGTGTGGCAACAACTGGATGGCCTATGGATGTTAGTCTGTCAATACAAATATTATTGTTTTATAATCACTTGTGATTATAACCAACACTGAGGCTAAAACAATAGTTTCTCTCTTAGGGTGAAACTTGTTTAGATGTTAAGGTCTTCTCATTCCTCTTCTGAGTTTGCACATTATGGGTGCTATAAAAATAGTAACAACTATCATTCTGCTCTTACCACTTTCATCAGGAATTCCAATTAATAGGGTATATAATGATACTTTTTGGGGTTATTGACATGTGAACTAGTGATCAGGAGATGAAATGACCTATCACCTTGACCAGCTAACTTTTTAATATTTTTGACCTTCCATTATCCTTTTCCTTCCATGTTTTCATTATTTATATCAATTTTCTGTATATTTATGCCAAGCACATTCCTTCCCTTTCTTTCATTTCTTTGATCTTTGCTTCTCAGGGTACAAGAACCTCAGAATATGACAATATAATAAATGAACCATGAGTGCTCACATGTATTCTTTTTTCTCAATGTCCTTTTCTTTCTACTCAAAATTTTTGAAGGTCTCCATGACTACAGTAGAAAGAGATTCAATTTGTAAGATATTGTCTGTTTCTATTTCTGTATGACAATCCATAAGAAGCAAGTCAACGAGGAAATGCACTATCACCAAAAGTGGCATAAATATAGCATTTGGAATGATTTATCTTTAATATTTGTACTGTTTAACTGATCAGAATGGCATTCTAAACTCATAGCACCCCTTCAAGCTCATCCTAGACATTGTTCCTCTGGCTAAGTCTAACCATTCAATACTGCTAATCATGATTTTGTTCTCCAACTGTAACCTGGACTTTTCTGGCACCTTTACTGTTGTATCTTCTCCAAACCCTGCACTGATTTTAATACATGATGCATTTTAATGGGCACTCTCAAGGCAATAGTCTGTCTTTACAACTGTGTATTCCTCATATAGTCCCCCAAAAGAGTGGACCAAATGCATTCCCAGGCTACATCCAGATGAGCACGAACATTTGTTTCCCAGGGGACAGGTAGCCGTGGCACACCTTGTGCCCTCGCTACTTGTCCCTGGTGTAACAATATATATGGATTTCAGAGGCAAAACCAGCAGCAGCAGAAAGGCGGAGTGGGAAGGAGGAACCAGAAGTGAGGGGGAGGAGCAGGAGGAGGAAGAGAGTTAGAGAGCCTGGGGGAGAACAGGAGGCCCTGTAGCAGCTGTGTAGGAAACTGCTATAATAAAGACACTGTTTATATTAAGTAGGGAGCTGTTCCTTGATTACCCGTACAGGGTCACATGAAACACATGGGGAATGCTACGCGCCCTCTGGTGCATGGCAGGTTACTCTGGGTGGGGTAGGGGAGGTTGGGGCCAGCAATTGTGCTGGCCCCAGCAGTCTCAGCCAGGGTCCTGGGGGCATCTTGGAGCTGCAGCTGCAGCAATTCTGCTGCTGGGAGCCTGGCTTGCAGCTGGGGTGTGGCTCTAGCTGGCTAGGCTCCTGTTTTAGATGGCACACACTTTCACCACGTGCACCACCCTGGGGTTTTTTTGGCATGGATTTGTTTGACTCCAGGATCTCCAGGACACCCCCACCCCTCCCGCGTCCCCCCCAGCCCCCCCCCAAAATGCTCCAAGGTAGCAGCACAGGGAATGCCGGCATGTGTGTGTCTGCAGTGCCTCTGGCAGTGAATTCAATATATTAGTTTTCCTTTTCGATCAACTTTCTTAGACTAGACAGAAAGTTGATGCTACTTGAGATTGGGAAGTCACACCTTTGCTAAGTGTACATTTAATAAATATCTTCCAAACATGTTTTCTGATGTGGGCAACATTATTGCATGATTTATTGTGGAAAGAAACAAATAAGTACAAGTATCCAGGAGGTAAGTATTCCCACCCCTAGGAGGTGGTGGGGGACTCTCTCCTGACAGGCACGGAGGGACCTATCCGCCGTCCGGACCCCCTAGCCCGAGAGGTCTGCTGTCTCCCTGAGGTCCGCATCTGAGACGTTGTGGAGAGGATCCCTAGACTTGCCTGTCCCTCCAACTATTACCCCATGCTCCTCATCCATGGGGGCATGAACACCACAGCCAGGTGTAACCCTGACTGGGCCGTGAGTGACTACAGGGCTCTGGGTGCTGGGCTCAAGGGACTAGGGCTCAAGTAGTTTTCTATGCTCCCTGTTGCACGTCACGGACCCAGGAGGGAAGGCCGTGTGGAAGAGGTTAACAGACGCCTCAGACGGTGGGTGGTGTTACCATGAGGGGTTCGGTTTCTTCCACCACAGCATGCACTTCAGGGAGGAGGACTCCTAGGACGAGATGGCATTCACCTCATGCGGAGAGGTAAGGCCCTGTTCTCAGCCAGGATGGCTGATCTAGACAGGGCTTTAAACTGACTTTGCTGGGGGATGGGGAAACTCCAAGTGGAGCATGCCTGGGAACTGGCACACAGGAAAGCTCCCTTGTAGAAGACACTAGCACAACTGTTTCTGAAAATGCTAGCCAATCAATTCGCGCACAGTGTCTCAGGAAATCAAGGGGGTTAGTTGGGGGCCTCAGCTGCCTGTCCACCAATGCCAGGAGCCGGGGGAACAAGCAGGACGAGCTAGCCCTCCTGCTCTCTAGTGGGCAATATGACCTGGTAGGGATCACAGAGACCTGGTGGGACGCCTCACGATTGGAGTGTAGCCATAGGGGGCTATACCCTGCACAGAAGGGCCAGAGTAGAGAGAAAAGGTGGAGGGGTAGCTCTCTACATGAGAGAGCAGTACACCTCTCTGGAGGCTGACATTGGCTCCAAAGATAAGCAGCTTGAAACCCTCCAGGTCAAGCTCCAGGGTGGGGTGGGGGCAAGGTGGGAGAACTCTAACTGTGGGCGTTTACTACAGGCCACCAGACCGAGGGGAGGAGCTGGATCTGGAGTCCTCTCGAGGACTGACAAAGGGACTTGGTTATCATGGGTGACTTCAATTGCCTGGACATAGATTGGGAAGAACGCGTGCCTAGGTCAGATCATTCATGTAGTTTTCTTGACTGATGAAGGAGCTCTTCTTGACCCAGGAAGTGCAAGGGCCAACCAGAGGTAACGGTCTTCTAGACTTGGTCTTGGCTGAGGGAGACGATCTGGTGTGTGGCTTGAACATTGAGGGTAACCTGGGTGACAGCAACCATGAAATAACCAGGTTCACCGTCCGTTGCAAAGGCAGTAAATCAACCAGCAGGACTGAAGTCCTGGACTTCAAAAATGCTAACTTCAACAGGCTCAGAGCATTAGTAGGGGAGGCGATGCGGGACCAGGAAGGCAAAGCAAATGGGGTACACGAAGAGCGGTCATTGCTCAGGGATACGATTATCAAAGCACGAAAGAAAACTGTTCCTGCAAAAAGGAAAGGCAGAAGGGCTGGCAAGCTCTCCTGGCTTAGTAGGGACATTGAGGTCCTCTTAAAAAAGAAAAAAGAGGTGCACACGCAGTGGAAGCTAGGGACAGTCCTCAAGGAGGACTATACAACAGTGGCCAGCACTTATAGGGAAATGATCAGGAAAGCCAAGGCGGCAATGGAGTTTAAGTTAGCTATGGGAGTTAAGGACAATAAGAAGTCCTTCTTCAGGTATGCAGGCAGTAGAAGAAAAACAAATGGGAGTGTGGGACCCTCGGGACAGCCGGTAACTGACATTCAGGAGAAAACTGAACTCCTGAATGCCCACTTTGATTCAGTATTTCACCTGACCATGGGGAAAGTCACCACCCTGGGGTTTTTTTTGGCATGGATTTGTTTGACTCCAGGATCTCCAGGACACCCCCGCCCCTCCCAACCCCCCCCCAAAAATGCTCCAAGGTAGCAGCACAGGGAACGCCGGCATGTGTGTGTCTACAGTGCCTCTGGCAGTGAATTCAATATATTAGTTTCCCTTTTCGATCAACTTCAAGGCTCATAGGGAAGGCTGTCAGTCCCAGCATGTCCCACTGTGGATGCTGAGTGGGTACAATACCAACTAGAAAAGCTAGAGGTTTGTAAGTCAGCAGCACCAGATGGACTCCATCCGAGAGTGCTGAAGGAGCTGGCTGAGGTCATCGCAGAACCCCTGGCAAAGCTCTTTCAGACTTCGTGGTGCATGAATTTGGAAATCCCTGACAACTGGAAGAGGGCCAACATTGTGCCCATCTTCAAGAAGGGGAAGAGGGAAGATCTGGGCAACTATAGGCCAGTTGGCCTAACCTTCATCCCACGCAAAATCCTGGAAAAGCTCATTAAAGAGTCAATGTGCAATATGCTCACGGAAGGGAAGATTCTGAATGACAGCCAGCATGGCTTTGTGGTGGGTAGGTCTTGTCTTACCAATCTCATCTTCTTCTATGACCAGGTCTCTCGCCCCCTGGACACAGGAGACATGACAGACAATATATACCTAAGTTTCCAAAAGGCTTTTTATTTAGTATCTCACAATATCCTTGTGGGGAAACTGAAAGATTGTGGGCTCAGCTGTTCAGTGATTCAGTGGGTGGGAAACTGGCTACAGGGTAGGACTCAGAGAGTTCTCATGAACAGATCTGTGTCGTCCTGGCGCGAAGTGGCCAGCAGTGTCCCTCAGGGGACTGTGCTTGGACCAGTGCTTTTCAACATCTTTATCAATGATTTGGATGGGGGAGTGAAAAGCTTGCTGGCCAAGTTCGCGGATGACACCAAGTTACAGGGTAGTGTGGTCACGTCAGAAGCTAGATTGCAGATGCAGGCAGACCTGGACAGGCTCAAGAATTGGCCAGACCAGAACCAGATGAAGTTTAACACTTTCAAGTGTAAGGTGCTCCATCTTGGGGCAAACAACCCTCAACATATATACAGGCTTGGTGGTGACAGCTTGACTTGCACCACAGCCAAAAGGGACCTAGGGTAATGATTGACCGTTGTATGAATATGAGCCGTCAGTACGAAGCAGTGGCCAGCAGGGCAAATAACACACTGGCATGCATCAACTGATGCATCTCGTGTAAAACTAAGGAAGTGGTACTACCACTGTACTCAGCACTGGTGAGACCGCAGTTGGAGTACTGCATCCAGTCCTGGGCGCCGCACTTCAATAAGGATGTGGATAAACTTGAGAGGGTCCAGGAAGGAGCCACCTGTATGTCAGGGACTTGCAAGACAAGCCGTATGAGGAAAGGCTGAGGGACCTGGGCCTCTTTAGCCTAAAGAGCAGAAGGTTGAGAGGGGACTTGATAGTGGCTTACTGCTATATCAGATGAGTGCATCAGGAGCTTGGTTCACTGGGGCAAACCCAGGGAAGACCAGAACCAATGGATACAAACTCCTGGAAGGCCGCTTCAGGCTTAATACCAGGAAAACCTCCTTCACAGTCACGGTGTCCAGACTGTGGAATAAACTCCCTGCAGAGTGCAGTCACCTACCCTGGAAGTTTTCAAGAGGAAACTAGACAGTCACTTCGGTGGGGTCACCTAACCATAGTTGTCTTCTTGCCTGGAGTGGGGGGCTGGACCTGATGATCTGCAAGGTCCCTTTCAGCCCCTTACAATCTATGCATTTATGATGTGTGCCTGTTTCTGCGTTTGTTCTAAAAGACATTTTGCACCACTAAAATGAAGTAATAAGTTAAGACAGAACAATATTTATTTGAATGTATGAGTGGGTATTGTATAGCTTCAGGGTCAAATGCAGCCTACAGAACAAGATAGCATGGAACCCCAGATGTCTTCTCTCTTAGTTGCAGTGAGGAGCAGAGGCGTAACAGCCAGGGTCTTCCGCTTGGGTAGCAGGGGATGGGGCAGTAGCAGAGACTGGTCTGGCCTCACTGGCAGCTCTGCCTGTGGTTCATATGGCCCTTCTAAGTGGGCACCCAGGGCTGATGCTCTGGTCACCCACTTCTCATTATCTACTGGTGAGTGCACAACTCCTCAATGGGCACTTTTATACAAGATGTTTACTGCAGAGCTGCCTACTTAGCTTCACAGTAAAGTCTCAGCGTCTGCAGCCCTATTAGCGCAGCCCAGTTAGGTCACAGTAAACTAATAAATGCCACCATAAGTTAATACTTGTCAATACAAATACTATCCTGTGACAGTGTTATTTACTGCACAGCAACACTTGTATAGACGCTGATGGGGCTGGCTGGGCCCAAGGGTGTTTCAGTGCAGGGGCTGCCTGCTGGCTAGTCCCAGACTGGAGCACCCTTGTGCGCAAGCCAGCCTCTCTGCAGCATGTTGAGCCAGGTCAGAGCAGCCCTGGGTTGGCAGGCTGGCCACCTGCCAGCCTCCTGGCTGCTCTGACTTGCATCAACATGTTTCAGCCCCAGGCACATGTGGAAATGTGGCGCCTGGGAGCAATAAACTCTGGCACGATATGTGCCAGTTTTTTGTTTTGTGTTAATTGCATGTGTAGATGCATCCAATGGCAAGTAGTTATTTATTACTGTTCAGTTTAACTAACATGCAAGTCTAGACCTGTTACGGACAAGGGAAGTAAAATGAAATACCCTGGTTATGTACAATTATTTCTTGTTTTAATGAGGTACATTTCTGTAGATTAAGTGTTACGTTCAGGCCTTTAGTAAGGCACCTGTGCAGATCCTATCACAAATTTTCTTGACCTATTTCAATGCCATGCTACCAGCATGTAGCCACGCCACCTCTAACTGGTTTATTTTTCCCTAATATTTTAACATTTATTTCAGGAAATCAACTTGAAAAGTAAGCATTCATAAAGTTAACTATAGTTAAAAAGCATTAAATATTAAAAGCACCAACTTTAAAAGTACAGATACACAATTCCTATTAATAGTAAAGGGTGTCCCATACATACTTTGTGAAGCTTAATGGAAGTATATCACCCAACTTGAGCAATGGGTTATTGGAAATTCACTCCCAGACTTTGAGGAAAGGAAGACAAATCATTATCTCTTATTTTCTACATGCAAACTCTAATAGAGTTTAACTGTCATGGAGAAAAAAAATCTTTTAAATATCACAGCTTTCTTACTTTGGCAAGGGATGTACTGGTCATGTAGGACCCAATGTCTTCTTCTTACTCAGGCAAAGCTCATATTAATTGTCCACCAACATCCATGGCAATGTTCATACTGAGTTCTTTTGATGAAGAATTCAACCAGTTATTAGCTATAAGTGGGAATTTTGCCTAACTAAATGATATGATTGAGAACATTTCTTAATGATAAATGGGTTTGGGCCTGTTTTGTAGTTCAGAGCAAAAAAGTAGGTGCGTTCCTGCTTTGAAAATGGTCATGAGTGCAGACTCGTTCTTTTTTCTGCTGAACATTTCCACACAGTTGAATTACCTGTGGCGTGTCAAACTTCTGTAGGTCTCATCAATACATTTGTATCTTTTGACTTAAAAGGAAACTATTGTTCCTCAGAACACTTAAAAGATTTCAGTAGCTGACAGGTACTTTTTTGAACTACATTTCCATGTGTCAAGTGGTATAAAGATATCTCTGGGAAACTAATGTTGCTGGAGGATAAATTGTACTGAAGCATGAAATTTAAACCATGGCGCGAGTGCACTGAACTTCTGCAGTAAAGTTTGTACGAAACAAGGTTATGTCTTCTCTAAACCGCAAATACACTCAATTAGAGGGTCATTCTTCTTTTAGGGGACAAGGAAACAAAGATTGACAGAGACATTTGATAGATCAGTGTAAAAATCTTTTTTATTCTCATCCTCTGAAAAATGCATCTACTGGGTAAATTTTGCTACATAAAAGTATACTATGCACTGTATATGCCCCAAGAGAGTCTTATGTTTCTTGTCATTTAGTGCTTATAAATGGCAAACATTTAATACAGACTGTCTCAATGAATTAAAAAAAATGAACACAGGCAGAAAAATCTTTAGCAACACAATCGGGTATTTTGGAACTACCAATTTCCTGATAATATGGCAGAACATAAATTACCTTTTCAGGCCAAAACTTGATGTCCCTTCTCAGTCTTTATTCATTTAGGGCCTGGTTCTAGCACTATGACTCGCAAGGTTTTCTTTGCATGGGTTTCTCTCTGAAACTCTGTTGGTTGTAAGGGAGCCCTTACTTAATACACCAGACTGTAGAGCCAATCTACAGGTGCTGTAAATCCATCAAGGTGCAAGTGTCACCAGGGATTTCTATGCAGAGGCTCAAAGTCTCTGGCACTCCTTGCTCCTTTGCAACGTGGCTCTAGTAGACCTATGCAACCAGCATTTCTGCAGCTGATAATTCCTGAGGCTGCTTGTTTAATGGAGTGTCCTACAGCATGAAGGGGAATACAGTGAAGATCTGTATTTTCTTTCTGCTCTGATCCTGACAGGATCCCTAGTGGAAGGGATGATGTGTCAGCCACCCATTGCAGAAATTCCTAGACCTAATAGGGAGGGTTTAAGAGAAAGATGCTGCCGAGGAAATGGGTTGGGACTCCATTTCCTTAAGGGAGAACTGTGATCCATGCAAGCAGGCCCACTCATGTTTGTGAATAAGGAAGAAGTAGGGGCTGGGAGATTTGGCTCAGTGAATATTCATTAGTATTAGAAAGTGGGTAGGAACAGGAATGCTGTTTATTCAACACAGTTCTACAAAGGAAAAATAGCTTATCAGCCTGCTCCTCCTCCTTTCCCTTCTCTCCAGTCTGAACTAAGAAGGGGACAGGCATTGATATGTACTTGTAGCTTTGGAAAAGACAACACAGACCCTCTTTTTGTCTTGCACCTTATGGAGTGCAATGAAACTGCTTTGGAGGCTTCAGCTACCAGACAAGGCTTAATCCATCAAGCATGAATTTATGTGACTGGCAGGAAGCATGTCAGCCTCAGCAATGTTTATTGACTGCCACCCAATCCCTTCTCAGACATCACCTGCAGTAAATGTATTAATCTGCTCTGCTGCTCCTTGGATAAAGACAATGCAATAAAAATCCCGCTGTTCCAGACTGGTTACTGAAGATTATGAGAAAACTGAATCTCCTGAAAAATCAATCCTAACCCCACTTGTCTGAATCTCCTCCATGTCTTAGGGGCTGGCTTTAGTTGTGTTAGCTCAGACCACTTTTTCCTTACTTTTCCCAGTCTTGTGCTCTTAATAAAAAGTTGTGGGAAGTTAATTCAAGTTTCCTCAAAGCAATGTATAGAAATAACTCATTGGACTTAGTCAGAAGACTTTCAAAGGGAAAAATTCTACTTCATTATTGATCCAAGCTTTCCTCCCAATCATTTAGAAATGGCTAGCCATGGTTCCAAATTAGCAGAGACAGTAGCATCTCAAAGCCTGGTTTATAAGTAGCTGAACACCCCTATCTAATCCAGAGAATATAAGACTGAAATGTAAATATCAGCTACTTATAGCTAGAAATAAACTATCTGCTTCTCAGACAAAACTTGATATTTGTATTAAAACACTAGGAAAGAATTGCCCATGTTTTCTTTTACACATAATGGAATATATTCATAAAAAGGAAATATTTGTTATTGTAAGTTTGTTTTGACTTGCCTTTGAGGGTGAAAAAATGATGTGAGAATTCAAGACTGTATCTGTAAAATCTGCATCTATGAGTGTGTAATGAGGGGCTGTTTGTACATTTTGCACATTTATTTTGAAACCCCTTCACTTTATTTTTCAGTTCATAAAGTGCACCAGACCATAGCGAGGACAGCATAGACAGCTGAATTAAAATACAAAAATATCCAAAGTGTACCTGCACACCTTAAGTACATCTGTTAAGAACTATACACCTCATTATAATGGCCACATTGTGATGTCAAGTATGACATGAACCTGTTAAATACACTGCTTTACATGAAAAGTTCAATAACAGTTGCTTTTTTACATTTAGTCCATTAAAACCAAGTATACCAGACTAGTAGGTATTTTCTCTTATTTTTCTATCAGTATACTTAACAATATAATACATCAACAAAATTAAATCATTATTATTGCATTTAACTTGGGAACAAGGAGAAGTAAAATTAGCCATATTGATTATTTTTACAAAGAAGTTCCAAACAACAGATCGAATGTCAGATAGTCTGTACAGGAAACAGCCAAATAGTTTATATCAAACATGTTTCTTATCAAGGCCAACATTACCGTCAATTATAAAAAGCTTATAAACAAATCCTGAATCCATTCACATTGAATTTGGTGGCACTATTCCCCAAATTCAGTGGGAGAAATATTTTGATTAAAAAGCTATGCAATGAAATGAAATGCCAGAAGTCATGTTACTAAAAAAAGCCAGTCATAGGATAACTGCCTCTTGGTGTACTGCAAATTATGGGCCTTAATTGGCTAAGGTCTTAAATGCAAAGGTAAGCAATTTCATGGAAAATATAGGTCTAGGTAAAGCAGAAGATGCTCTTGTGACCATTAATTTACAATAGCTTCATTTATATATGTCAAATAATTTATTTAGGGTTAATCATTTATTCCAAAGGTTATAGTATGCTAAGTGTAATCATTGCTCACTTTGGCCCTAATGCAGTGGTGCTCAACCTTTGTTACAAGTGGGTCAAACCTTACAGTTAGAAATGGAGGGCTGCAAAGAAAAGCATTAGAGAGCTGTGCTTTGGCATATCCTAACAGTAAGAATTTTAAGTAATATTAGAAAGGAAAACATACATTTTTAGTAATTTTAGGCATCTTAATTCAAAGTAAGAGGTTTAATATTCTGCAGTATTCTTTTCAATTTTTTAAAAATAATTAAAATTTAGAATTGTTACAAAAAATAAGATGACCAGCCATAATATTACACAAGTTAATTAAATAATTCTTTCAAATGACAGACGGAGGTTGCCCAGCTAACAGCACTGTATCTTACTTCAGCTCCCCGCACTTCCCTGTGCCCTACCAGTGTCCCCTGAAGGCAGAGCCATGTGCTTTGGGAACAAGGGGGGAGTGGAACCGTGCTCTGCTCCACAGCAGCAGGGCTATACCACAGCCCCATGGGCATGCATGCATGCAGTTGCTAAAAGCAGACCAGCACTGCCTTTCCCCTTCCAGCTGCCAAAGTCTTTATGGGGCTGTGGAGCCCAGGAGCTGAGCGTCGCTGCTGATCTCCTCCTCTAAACCCCCCACCGCTGAATTCAGCAGCAGGGAAAAAAGGAGCCAAGCAATAGTGGCTGTGCTTAACTCCCGGGCTCTTGGAGCTGGATGAAAGCTCTGAACTTGTTGGCGTATCAGCACAGGTGAACACCACTGCTGCTCAGACTCTGGGGAAAGGAGGAGACAAGCAACAGGCGTGCTCCTCTGCATTGGCATGGCAGCGATAGGCTGTTTACACCAGCTTCATAGGCTGCATGTGGCCTGTGGGCCAGAGTTGAGCACCAGTGACCTAATAAATAAAACCAACCGAGGTCCAAACAAAACAGCTTTGCCCTAATAATATGTCCCGAAGCATAGTGGGCTGGGAAAGGAATCCAAATCATCTAGTCTACAGTCTGCGGGCTGGATCTGGCCTATGAAACCGTTGGCTTGACTTAGGGTTTCAGTGTTGTTTGTGGTGGGGGGCGTCTTCTACGGATGATCTCCCTGTGCTGCCAGGGAGACGAGTGGTGGCAGTAGCAGGGTCGTGGCACCTGGCCACCCGCCTCTGACCTGGGGTGGGTCATTTCGGTCCATGGCCAGAAAAGGTGGCCAACATCTGGTCTAGTGGATGGACAACATGAGGCTGAGCTGACTGGAAAAGAAACTTGACGAATCTACGCCCAAGAGTGTATATGCTTAGGGTGCCTCAGAAAATAAGCTCTATTTTACAGTACTACTAATATTTAGTACTTATCAAGTACCTTCCAAAAGCACTTTCCAAACATCAAGTGAGTCCAAATCCTACTGCCCTTATGCCAGTAGGATTTTCATTGACTACGCAATGGAAGTTTTGCCTGATTAAAGACAGACCAAGGATGGCAGGATTTGGCCCATATTCATCAATCCTCACAGCACCTATTTGAGGTAGGTAAGGAAGTAATATTATTCACTATTTTACTGGTGGCAGAACTGAGGTGCAATGCCTAAATGACATGCTCAAGGCCACTGAAGGAATCGGAGCTGGTGCTAGGACTTGGGACTTTGTGATCGTAGAACTAGACGTAAAGGATGAAGTTGTGGCCTAAAGCTCCAGCCTGAGCTGAATGGAGTTGGACTTTAACTGTGCTGCCACCAGAAGAGGGTGCAAAGGGCCTTTACTACAACTAGCAGGGCATATATGTCCCACCACATGAAGTACTTTACTACTTTGTTGGTATACCAGCCATGGCTGTCCTTAAATGTTAAAGTAGACCTTAAATGTCAAAGACTACCCAGATAAATGTCAGAGATGAGAAACTGCATTAACATATGTGTGATAATCTAGAGATGTACTGAGGTACTCATTTCTGAGTATTTGTATGCCATCCTGCTTGGCAGGGCTACCTCAAAAAAGGGGTAACTTCACAAAATACATCCTGGCATTAAGGCTTCGTGAACTGGCTGGGGCTGTGATGCCATTCCTGGATATACCCCACAGCATTCAGAAATGCCATAAATAGTCTCTCCCTCTGTGGAACAAAACTCACAGAAGGGGAAATGTGGTTTGAGAAATTCCACAAATTATGGAATATCTCCGTTTCTGCTGCATTCTTCCCTCTATAAGAGGGATCCGGGCCATGCAGATGGGGTATGGAGTGTGGCCTTTTAGCAATTAGGAATCTGAGGATTCATGAAGAAATTCAGGTCCATCCTTGGAAGTCTTGGGGATCTCCATGCGGCTCCTCTCTCCCCAAGAAGCTTTGTTGAGTTGAGCTGCCATATGTTCCCTCCTCAAGGACATATATCATCCTCTAAACTTTGCTGAGTGGGGTCAAAAGCTGTGAAGGGGAGTTCATGCTCCACCTAGCAACATTTAGTCATGCACAGATTTGTGCTTGAAAATCCAAGAGGTTTGAAGATGAGCATGGCATACAGCGCTGCTGCTCCCTGGTTCTTCATCACTCACCCACCTCTAAGTGGCGAGAACCACAAGGGATTTTAATGAACAAACGTTGAGTTCATAGAGAGGGTGCATCATATTACGTTGGCTCCAATGGCCCTGATACTTTTTGTGGCCTTAGGGCCTTTATAGCCATTACCCACTCCTCTTACGTCTTCCATTTTGCACAGGAGGAAAGGACAGCACTTCCGACAGCCCCTACATGGAGTGCCTGTTGGTAAAGAGGCTATGAGAGGGAACGCCTAGACAGGTCGCCTGTCTCAAGTTTGGCCCATCTCCAGAAGTTACCTCAGTTACTGGCTTGCACTGCTCTCCAATACAATCACTTTTCCTTTTCTCACATTAGTAGGCTGTAAAAAAAAAAAAAAAATCACAGGCCTCCAGCTAATTGTGATTGCCTCGCTTTGTGGAATTAAAAATGCCTACCAAACTGGATTATTTTTGGGACTGAGGGTCTACATAAAAGGCCAAAGTTCAATGTAATTTATGTCTTATCACTGCCAACCTATAGACACAACATTTCGAGAACCTGCAATGAAAAATACATCCAGCTTTTACAGTTCTGCATTTGCTTAATAAGTATTGGAAAATGTTTGATATTGGCAACAGTGTGAAGAAATAACTGCCTATGGATGTGAAACACTTTGAATAGTAATATGGCACAACTAAAAAGAAAAATATATATATATTTTCACTCCTGTTCTTGATTTCAAGTTACTGAATTTTTATGCTTTTGCAATTCTTGTGATAGTGGCTACCAAATAGATTTTTATCATTGAATAGTCGCATTTACTGGAAGCTGAAAGGTAAATGAAAATAAGAAAGTACAGAATATGCATTTTGTTTCTACTCATCTCCTAGAAGAACATTTTGGTTTTAAACAGCATCTCCACTGTAACTTGGGAGCAGTAAGGAACAGATGAACAGTAAATTGTGTTTTTCATCACTGAAGTTCTTTGTTTGTTTAAAATAGCTGGATCATTGACTCTCTTGATTTTCCAACTCCAACCCATTTAACTAGGGAGGAAAAAACAACCATTAGAAAAATTCCTGGGTGTAAACAGCATTCTGAATGAATTTTAATCATTTTTCTATTTTTAAGTCACGCGTCAGGACAAAATGATCAGACTTCAACACTAAAAGTACTGAGAACAAGTGTCTGTTTTTATTTATATTTTCTTCTCTTACTGTATTGCTGGGCTATAACACAGACCAGACTGACACTGAAAACACATACCATGAACGCAAAGCGCTAATAGAGGAGTGACCTACATCTACTACATGTTTAACTGTCATTATTGTGAGTGACAGGGTGTCTAGTTATATCCCAGCTAGCATGTTTGGTCAGATTGTAAAGATACTTGATGTGGACAAGGGAACAGTGATGCATGCGCACCATACCGGGCGGGTCTACATGTGACGCTACTTCGCTGTAGCGTCAGCAGGCGCAAACTGTGATGCTGATGCTACATCGCCGCAGCAATGAGCTACCTCGCTATAGTGTGTTACTACAGCGACACAGCTGCTAAAAATAACTGCACTGCCAGGGCGGGGCAGTAATGGCTGTTACTGCACCATCGTTTAGTACTTCCTAAAGCAAGTACTAAATGACTACGCAGTAACAACTGCACCGTGGGGGGCACATGTAGACGTGCCCACAGTGGTTTAATGCTGAGGTTGCAACTTCATTTAAAGCTGATACCCAACAAGGACAAGTGCATACAGTACAACGAGGACAAGTGCAGAGTGGTTTTTTTTTTTGCACCTAGGGTGCAAAAATCGCCAGCACATCTACTGGCTGGGGAATGACCCTCTCAGCAGGACAGAAGCGGAAAGGGACCTTGGAGTCACAGTGGGCTCCAAGATGAACACGAGTCGTCAGTGTGACGAAATCATGAGCAAAGCTAACCGCACTTTATCATGCATCAGCAGATGCAGGACAGACAGATCCAAGGAGATGATACTTCTCCTCTATGCGGCACTGGTCAGACTGCAGTTGGAGTAGTGCATCCAGTTTTGGGCACTGTACTTCAAGAAGGATGTTGATAGACTTGAGAGGGTCCAGAGGAGGCCATTCATATGGTTAGGGGCTTACAGGACAAGAGGAGAGACTGAGGGACCTGCACCTCCTCAGCCTCCGCAAGAGAAGGCTGAGAGGTGATCTTGTGGCTACCTACAAATTCATTAAGGGGGTGCAGCAAGGAACCGGAGATGCTCTGCTCACCAGGGCGCCTCTTGGGGTAACAAGGAGCAATGGTCACAAACTGAAAGCAGATTTAGGCTAGATATCAGGAAAAACTTCTTCACAATAATGGTGGCCAAAATTTGGAATGGGCTTCCAAGGGAGGTGGTGCGCTCCCCTACCTTGGGGGTCTTTAAAAGAAGGCTGGATAGGCATCTGGCTGGGGTCATTTGACTCTAGCACTCTTTCCTGCCTAGGCAGGGGGTTGGACTCGATGATCTATTGAGGTCCCTTATGACCCAAGTATCTATGAATCTGTGAACTGAAACAGCCACCCTAGTACCTAGCTGGCTTCTTTTGGTGCTGTTCTTAGACACTACAAGCATGAGGGTGAGTGTAAAAGTCAGGTATCCTCAATTTCCTTAAGCCTGTCTAGGGATCCTGACTTTGCTCCAGCCTGCTCCCTTCTCCAGGCTGAATGCAGGAAAAAAAAAAAAAGAGGTAGAACCCTTTTGCATGAGATATGGTGACACATTCCTGTGTATACTATGCTGTGCCCAGGCAGCCTGCAGAGCTACAGGAACCTCACTCAAGACACTTTCTAGCCCCACAGTGACATGGCACTGCCAACTATAATGTAAGCCTGCCAAACTGTCTTTGGATGCCAAACGGAAGCTGAAAACCTAAATGTCTGTTTCCTGGTTCAGCTGTATGGGGGAAATACTTTCCAGATCCCTGCCCTGGCAATAAGCCTAGCTTCTGGCATCAAAGGAGATCTAGAAAACTTCTAGTTCCTGTAGGCAGAACTCAGTCTCATGGCTCTGATACCACCCTCATCAGCCACAGTGGCAGCACTAGGCACAGCAGGCTCCAGTGCAGGCATCTATATGCGATACTCTTCCCAGCCTGCAGCTCAAAGAAATGGGAGAGGGGGAAAGGAAAGAGAAAGAAGCAGCCCTCCCCTCACTACAAACAAGCAAGGTGAGTGGAAGATGGCAGGGAGGGAAGAGGAGGGAAGCAGAAAGAGCACACAGCATGCAGGCCCTGGTGTTCATAGTTGTGATCTGGTCTACTGCTTCCTCTCCGCATGTCCCCACAGCTCCAATCCCAGAAAGGGCCAACCTAGTTAGGTGGGTTGAACATTTATACATAGCTGTATTCACATGCCATGGCATCCCCATGGGCACAGCCAAAGGAACATTTACCTGGCACCCCGACATGGTTTTCCACACATCGTATGTAATTCTGTGCCTTGGGTGGGAGGTCTTCCCATTTTCTCGCACCAGTTGTGTCAGTTTTCCACCCAGGCATTGTTTCATACTCCACTTCTACTTTCTGTAGTATCTCCTGGTTAGCTGTGGAAACACAGTTAATACTGAATAAGACAATAGTTCCACATAAACAGATCTTGGATATGGAGACTGATCTTAAAAAAGTCTGGTAACATTTAAATCCAATGCATGAAAAAGGAATATTATAATGTCAAACACTTGTTCCCTCATTACTGCATACTTAAAGATAAATTAAAACTTCCTGAGAAAGACCATTCTGACTCCCAAGGGTCTGGTGACACATTCCATTTAATTGACTTCAGAGCTGAAGTAATATTTTTAGGAGGATAAGGAAACAATTATCTACAGTAGTTTTATTTTGTCAGGTCAGCTCCACAAGCAATGGCAAAAATGGAATCCCTAGATCAAGATCCTTCAGGTACTTCCCTTCTAGGCATACTCCATATGCTGCACTCTGGGTGTATAGTTACTTGGGGGAACAGAAACACCCAGGCATGCACATAAAACTTTGAGCAAATCCCAACATTTTAGCTGCAGAAAAAGCATGCAGATGTTTGCTGCCACAGGCAGCCCTTCTACTACTTAACCCAGTAGTCTACTGGGTAGGGCACTTACCCAGGGAGCAAAAGACCTAGGTTCTAAGCTTCCCTTATTCAGAGGGAGTTTGAATCTGTATCTCCCGCTTCCCAGCAAAGAGCTCAGGGCACAGATTAGACAGTAGCTAGATTAGCTTCCATTCTTCCTACTGAAGCTGGCCATTGGGGAGCACAAGTCAGAGGCGGAGCAGTTTAGTGAAACAGATGCTGTAATTCAGTCATTAGTGCCTTCTTTGACTGCTCAGTTCAAGTTAGAAATTAAGAAGTTCCTGGCCGCATCTACACAAGAAGCTGACTGTGCAGCAGCCTGATACAATAGCATCGCATGGCAACAATCGTGATGTGATGTTACTGCACAGTAGTGTCACAAAAAAGACATTTGTTGGCACTACTGTACAGTAACTCAGTAATGATTGCGCAGTCAGCGTCTCATGTAGACACAGCTCTTGTGTTGTACTATTAGGTAGTATAGGTTGTGTGTAGTTAGTCTGGAAGATAAGAGGGCTAGTGGAATTAATGGATCGTTGTGTGCAGCACTCTAAATACATATGTATTTGTATTCACTGGGAGCAATTCTTGGCTAGTCTCTACCATGATCAGCAGGGCACAGGACTGTTATAGCACCAGGGAACATAGCACATGGGTGAGAGGTATCTACTTGCTGTTGCCATTTTAGTCAATTCAGGAGTTAAACTGAGAACCTCTAGAGGGAGCCCTCCTGCTTGAAATTCAATGGGAATTGGGCACATGATACCCTTCTGGGTTGTTATTTTTAAAGCCTTGACCACAAATAATTTGGAGCACTGTATGGCTTCTCAGGGGAAGGAGCAAACGTGAAAAAAACCAAGAATCCTTGGACTTGGAGAAAATCATCTGGGTAAGAGAAGCGGAGCATGAAGAGTGACCAAACTTTATAGGGTTGTACATCATTAAATTTTAAGCTGTTTCAATAGATGAAATATTGTTTTAAACAAAAGCCAAAAAGTTTTAACAGAAATACTATTGCAGCAAATATATACTAACTTACATGTTGATTGCTGCTTATTATAGTGGCATCCAACAAACAACTTTGCCCTGATTGCATCAGTCTCATCTTTCATAACATAAACCCTCATTTTCAATTTCATTTTCTTTGGCAAAACATTATGACACTGACACGCTCCTCTAGCCACAACTCTTGTTCATCAGACATTAAAATGCATTGGTAAATTGTAATGAAACAAAAATTCAATAGGGCTGTAAACACAGGGCCAAAGGCTAGAATTTCTGTCAACCTACACCTTGTGTAACAATTCGTAGAGTGGACATGTCTACATGTGTGCCCAGCTGCGTAGTTGGTACTGCACTAAATGACTGTGCAGCACTGCTACTGTGTGGTCCTGGCGGCGCATGGGTCATTTCCAACCCTACTACACAGTAGCAATGAGCTGCTGGACAGTAGCGTAGCATCACTGGTTGTGTCCGCTGACACTACGTCGCCGTAGCAATGAGGTGTGTCACCATAGCGTCTTGCTATGGCAATGTAGCATCTTGTAAGTGTAAAATGCTACTATTCTGATTTGGGAGTATTTTACACCCACCTTCTATGTCTGTACAGTCCTATGTAAGGTGTAGGGCAAAAAACAGAGATCAGCTCTAATTTTTTTAAGTGTAAACCACTTGACAGAAAGCAGAGAAAAACAGCAATATTTCAACATTACCTGGAAAATATGGAATTCTTTTTCCACCCAGTTTGTAAGCAACACCAATTTTAATCTCATCAAGGACATCCAGAATATCCAGTTTTGTTAATGCCAGACTGTTCAGAGAAACATGGGATAAAGTTACACACACAATAAATCCTTCTATCGTCATCATCTTTAATCCCTTCCACCTGCTTTTTCTACTTTTGTGCTCATGGACCAAGCTCAGCCAGCCCGGTAAACAGGAATATGCAGATATATTAAAATAATAACTTTCTTAATTGAATTCATGCCTCTGTGAAAACCGAATTACCAAGCTTTACTTCCAAACACTTAGCTGCTCATAACAAACACTACTAACTGTATCGTTTAAAATGCAATTCTGCCCAGAAAACTCGATAGTAAAACGGCACTTTTATTTATCACTTCTAGCCTTGTTTGTGGACAGTCATTATCCCTTTACCTTAATACTGCTAATTATTCCTGTTATCAATGTAGAACTGACATGACTGAGAGAGAAAGAGCTGGGTTTTATGTACCAAGAGAATTCTTGATTAAATTCCAGGTACAGGGCTAATCAGTTACCCTTCACAGCATCATTTGTCTTAGAGAGTCTTCATTACTGCTGATGATACATCATAAGAAGAATTTCCAGTCTAGCGTTCAGGTCCTTGGATAAGTTAAAAAGGTTCTCAATTACTTCTTGGCTTGAAACATTTCATAAAGAAGTCATCAAAAGACAAACAAGGCAGCCAAGAAGCCATTTCACGGAGATACTTTTTAAGACAGACTGCACTTTAAAGCAGGCGTTAGACACTTCTAAAACTAACATGCCAGATCCTCAGTGGGTATAAAGGTCAAACATCTAAGCATCTGGCCAGGCATGTGTGCATTTCACAGTTACATTTACTCAGGGTCAAGGAGGATAAGACTAAAAATGTGAGGACTGTCTGGAAAGATTTGGGGGAGAAAGGACAAGCACTGGGCTACTTGTTCTTTGCGTTGCTTGCAGCATCAACTTTCCCTTGTGACCTATGTGTTAAAGGTCTGCAGCACTGATACAGCTGTCTGAACAAAAGAGTAGTGATTACATGTCATTGAAATAAGAAGGGAACCAAACCATTCTTTAATAATACTTCCACAAAATGGGAACTCTATATGTGATAGAAAAGCATGACTTAGGTAAATACTCTATTTTAAAAAAAAAATAGTGAACCAAGTTTGTTTCATTTATTGGTTTCTTGACTGATAAAATGTATATTTTAAAAATAATTACTCCACCAGGCTGGCAGAAAAGGTTAATTTTGCAAGGCTGAAGTAAACCTACCTGGCCAAATTTTCAGCAATCGCTATATATGCAGCTGTAAAATTTGCAGGTTCAAGTATTTGTGCATATGAAGCCCTTTTGCATTGACCAATATGCAAGTCTGTAAATTATGGGCATATTTTTAGTGGACGTTTGTTACATAAAATTCAAATGTACAAAACGATGTTACATTTTAAAATTAAACTTCATAGCAATAATTCAGGTTAGCTGTTATGTTTAGCACTAGCCACAAGCTGATATAGGCACTTTTACAGGTGCTTTGACACATTCTGATTAGAGTGCATCAGAGCTGAGTGTGCTCAAGAGCTCGAATCAGAACACTCCCCCGTGCCGCAGTGTCTCGTGTATTCAGTGTCCCCTGCTGAACACGAGACGCTGCCGGCCATTTTTAAGTAGAGTGACACCTGAGAGCTGTTCTAATTAAAATACCCCCTCCCCACCTCAGAGCACGTGTACAGATGCGCATAAGCTTTAATTTAGCTTGACAGTGTTATGATCTGAAATACCTGCATCAAGCAGTCAATGCTTCCTCAAAAATGGAATTTCAAAATACATTTAAAATTTTAAAAACCGGTGATTGAACCTGTCTTCCATTCAAGTTGCCTGGCCATCTTAAATATCAACAAAATCTCGGCCCTTTAATCAGTTTTTTTAAAAACTGTTTCTTTTTTTAACATAGCCATATGGAAAAATGGTTTCCCTCAATACTGGAAAAAAACATGTACTGACTACTGTGCACTTTGAGCCATAATGTTCACTTTATTGAGGGTACATGTGCTTTATTTTCTCCAAGTCTCTACTGTAAGAAACTGTTCCAGTGCTAACTGGAGTGAATGAGAGTCTTTTCATTCACTTCAGATCAGGACTTAAGTCAAGGGTGGGCAATTATTTTGGCTGGAGGGCCACTTAATGAGTTTTGGGAACCTGTCCAGGGCCACATCCATCTTTCTCTCTCTCTCTTTTCCCTCTTCTCTCTCTCTCTCTTTTCTTTTCTTTCCCTGTCTCTCCTCCCTCTCTCTCTGTTTCTTCTCTTCTCTCTTCCTTTCTCCCCTCTTCTTCCAGAACACACTGGATCTGTAGTTCGCTGTAGAGGACTGGTAGCAGCATCAGCTGGGGATGCTGCTTGTAGGTTCAGGAGCCTGGACGCAGACCCTGCCAGCGGTGTCCACAGTTGACACTGCCCCCACCTGGTGTGACAGCAGCTTATGCCAGGGTCCACAGCTGCTGCTGCTGTGTGGGAGCTTCCACTGTGCTGGGAGGACGGCGATGTCAGCTGTGGAGAACCAAGGCAGGTTCTGCGTCTGAGCTCCTGAACCGACTAGCAGCATCCACAACTGGCACTGCCGCCCTGCCCAGGTCCACAGCTGATGCTGCTGAACAGAAGCACTGCTGCCTGCCTGCCCAGCACCATACAGCAGCTGAAGCTGGTGCGTACCCATAGGCCACGTCCTATTACTTGGCGGCTATCCACCCGCAGGCTGGATCAAATCTGTTGGCCAGATTCAGCCTGCGGGACATATTTTGCTTATCCCTGACCTAAGCCATATGGAATGTATTAGGTCAAGAATGTTATAATGAAAAACTGTAGCAAAATCTATCTTTGTTCACTCCATCCCATTCAGTTGATATAAATAAAGTTTAAAAAAAACCAAAAACCTTATCAGAATATTGTTGCATCACCCGCTTCAAGAATAAACATATTATCAGCCAGAGACTGATGTGTCTATGACAATATTCTATTAAATCACATTATTGGTTGTAACACTTAACTGGACTGATCTTAACGTTACCCACATATTTATTCCACAAAGAGCAAAATTATCAGCTCCAAATGTAGCGCAAAATCTGTGATGCTTACGCAGTGAATCCGTTGATCATATGAGCATACTTCAAAATAACAAGGTCTAACCAGCCACAGCGTCTTTTTCTGCCTGTGGTTACACCCCATTCATGGCCTCGGGACTGTAAGAGGTCTCCAATTTCCTAAAAGAGGAGAAAGAAAGACACTGATAGTGTTTCACCAATAAAGGGAACAAACATTAGCCAGCACAGGCAACTTATTTATTTTTGTTTTTCTTTTTAAATAGCAAATTTTAGTTCTCTTAAAAGGAATGTCACTAGGGACTAATATCCTCCATCTGTGGAAGCTGGTATAGCAGAGGAATTAGCAGGGAAAGGTTGTTTCCAAAATACTCTTTAAATGTGTCTGTTTATGGTCACCTTCATCTAGAACTAGACTAGACCAGTGACTTGGCTGATGGGTGGATAACTCATTTTTAAATGAAGTTATGCAGCTCCTTGACAATGTAAATACAACATACACCTTAAAAAGCAAACCGTCAGCCCCTTGAAATCCTCCTTGTCCTCACCCCCACTAAAAATACACTTTTTTATAAGCTTGTACATGATTGGCTGAAGAACACACCAGCTGTTTTTTAAATCATTCAGAACATCTCCAACCCTTAGACATGGGACTGTATCTTGTAGTTTCAAGTCCACACACAGTCAAAACTCCTACTGAAGTTAAGTGGAGTTATGCCTGAGTACGGATTGAAGGTTCTGGCCTACAGTAAACAGCTGCTACAGTAATGCACTCATGGCCATCAGATAAAATGATAGCATCTGTATCACGCTATTTGTTATGCTAGACCAAGGCACTGTAATACACTATCATCGTAATGGTATTTCCTTTCCTTAAATATAAACGTCTAAGTTCATTGTGTAATTCAACTGCTCTCGTGAATGTGATCTCTTGATGCTGCTACGTAACATCAAGAGTTATGCTGGCAATTACAGATCACCAGGACCCCATTACCTTGTTATTTAAGTGTTCAGTCCTATTGACCTTATTTCTTGGTTGCTCTACACCAGGAGTTGGCAACCCCCGGCATGTGTGCCAGAGCATGGCACATGAGGTCATTTTGCTTGGCACACCATCGCCAGCCCAGGCTTTGGGTAGCTGCTGCCAGCCACAGAGCCCAGGCTGCTGCCAGCAGGCAGCTGGGAGGCTGCAAGCCCTGCTGCAAGCAGCCTGGGCTCCATGGTTGGCAGAAGCTACCCATAAACTGGGCTGTCTGCAGCTGAGAGGCTACAAACAGCTGCACTGGGCTCCAGAGCCCCAGCTGGGCTTTGTGCCAGTAGCAGCTGCATGCACCCCGCTGGGCAGACAGTGGGGGAGCAGCCTGAAGCAGTGCAACGCCAGCCTCTCCCCTACCATCTATCTGGAGAGTTGCATGCAGTCACCACTGCCACTGAGCCAGTGCCAGTGCTCCAGAGCCCGGTGCAGCTGTTTGCAGCCTGTTGCCTGCCTGCTATAGCTGCCCAAAGCTGTACTGGGCTCCAGAGTCCTTGGCCAGGTTCCATGTCAGTAGTGTCTACACACGTGCCTTGAGGTGGATGGCAGGGGAGGGGCCAGGGTTGTGCTACCCCAGGCCCCTCCCCCACCATCTGCTCTGAGGCACATGTGCACCAGGCAGCGGTGTGGAGCTGGTGCCAGGACTCTGGAGCCCAGTACAGCTGTGTGCAGCTGGCCCAGGCTCTAGGAAGCTTTAGCAGGCAGCCTGCAACAGCTGCACTGGGCTCCAGGGCCCTGGCATCAGCTCCATGCTGGCAGTGACTGCATGCATACCTTGGGGTGCAGGGCATGGAAGGGGCTGGGGCAGTGCAACCCCAGCCCCTCCACCACCACTGGCCCAGAGGTTCACATGCAGCCACTGCCATCAACAAGGATCGGGCCCTTAGCAGCTCCCCCACAGTCTGCTTCTGGCACACCATGTCAAGACATGGGTCAGGGTTGGGGTGTTTCTGGCACTTCAGCCAAAAACATTGCCAACCCCTGCTCTACAGATTTGGTGCTGTACTGTCAAACCTACGTTAATCTGCTCAGTGGGAAAGGCTCCAATTCCCACTCTTGTGGTGTAGGCCTTCACCACGCCATATACTTCACCAATGTTCTGGGGAGGAACACCGAGTCCTGTGCACACACCACCCACGGTGCAGTTCGATGAAGTCACAAATGGGTATGTGCCTGCCAAGAAGAAAACAAACTAAAGCAGATGCAGTCTTGTTTCCAAGGAGATGAAAAACAAAGGCATTCCTCCCTAGCAATGTAAAGGGTATTTCACATGAATTAGTTTTCCAGACTGGGGCTCCTACATCATGTAACTGGGGTATTAGAGTGCCTAAGATGCTCGTACTGACAATTACAGAAAATCACAGGTTTTCTTATGCTTTGGGCTCCATTCTTTTCACAGTGAAGTATGCCCCAGTGCATGAAGTCATATGCATACATCCCTTGCACCTGATTTAAGACTGGCTGTGAAGATTAAATTCATGAAGCCCTCAGCACCACTCATATAAAGCACAGAGGCTGTGATGGGGCTGTTCATAAAGTACCTGTACAGAGGAGTGTTTCCATGAACTTACATATCACAGAAAGGGTTTTGGTGCCAGCCCTAGACAGCATGGCACCGAAGGCTGTATGAGGCCTTCCAGTTCCTTGGATCAGACAGCTCTGCTGTCTTGTAGATCTCGCAGAGAGGGGCTGCAGTAAAAGGCTCTTCAGTCTACACGATGTCCACACAATAGGGACTTTTTCTGACTTGCTCCTGTAAGCAAGGCTGATGCAAAGACAAAACAAACCATCTCTCAGGAGTTAAATCTCCTTAACTTACCAAAGTCAATGTCAAGTAGTGCTGCATTGGCACCTTCAACAAGAATTTTCTTCGGGGACCCATGAAGAGCTTCATACATAAAATAAACACCATCTCGGACCATTGGTCTTATTTTTTCAGCATATCCCTGAAAGTTTCAGTAGAAATACCAGTTTCACCAAACAGTGCTAGAAGAGTGGCTGCACAGTGTGGTCATCTGTGACAGAAAACTCACAAGTAACCCTAACATGATAGGCTCAAAACTACATTTCTCTTGTAAAATACAACAGTGCCTTTCTATATGTTACGGTTATTTTCATACTCCTGACTAGAAGACATTCTACTGCAAAACACATTTTACTGTAGCCAAATATTGTATGATTATTTATGAGTGTATGCATTTCTTTAATGTCCTTTCATTTTTCAAATGTGTAGTTTTCATTTTGAATTAATTCTTTCGGCTTTTTTTTTTATAAGAAGCAGCTCAGGGACGCTTTTGAATGGACTGACCTATTATTTGAATATTTTTCTACTTTGAAGCTTTGATTTTTTTTTTTTAAATGCCCCCAAATTAAAACAAAAATTGTGAAATCTTTACCTTTAGCTTTTTCAGTTGCCCATCTATGTCTATTTCCAAATTGGGAAACATTGACTTGTACTGCTGTGCGAGATTTTTGAATCTGTAAAACGTCCAAAAATGAAGTATGCAGCACTTTCATTGATCATCTGCTTGAAAAATCTTGGCAACAATTCAGTTCACATGATATAAGATATGGAATGGCTATACAGTGAAAGGACATGCAACTCCTGTACAAGTGTAAAACAACATCTGCTAACATCTAGTATACTTAAAATGACTGGACACTGTATACAGCACACAAAAAAAAAGTGGCAGGAAATTGTGGAAGTATTTAGTTTAAAGGATACGTGCACAAAGCTCATACATATCACTTTAAAAAGTGTCCCCTATAAAAAGCAAAGCTATCATCCACATGTACCTTATCTTAATATGTTATTTTAGAAGTGTTAATAATTGTACCTGGAAGAAAATTCATCAAAATCTGCAAGCAGATCACAAACACGAAGGCCTGTTCTTGCAGCTTTGGAAGAATATGTTGGTCCAATGCCTTTCTTTGTTGTGCCAATACTAATAAAAAGATGAAAAACGTGTGTTCACAAAACATGCTTTATATCAGGAAATTTTATCAGAACTCTGCTATATGCTGCTTATTAGAGAAGTATTCTGAAATGGAGAAGCATATTTTTATGAAGAAAGCTGTAACCCAGGGGATGGCAACCCTTTAGGAGCTGCAGGCCAAACTAAAGGAGCTTGGTGGACTGCTGGTTTTGACCCAGCTGCCAATGTTACTTTCCCCTGCTGCACTGCCATCAAGCTGCTGTAATTCTCCCCGTTATATTCCTAATGAATTTCAGACATTGTCCCTTGCCACAGAATCACAGGCGGGACATAACTGTTTGGTGAGCCAGATGCAGCTCATGCGCTACAGATTGCCAACTCCCTTTTCGAACCTATTTATAACTAAAGATATTCACTGTTTCTATCGTTAACTCTCTGTACAGAAAAGGACTAATCCTTGCATGCAAATGAGATAAGCTGGGAAGAGAACAGCAAAGTGGGTGGCCAGCCTTATAAAGGACCTCATTCTCAGCCCTGCTCTTACTATTCCTTAGGGGACCTATGCAAATGGTTCCAGTGCTTAACCACCACGATAATTAGACAGTTCTTTTGAATGTCCAACCTCCATCTCTTACTACAATTTAAGTTCATTATTGCTTGTCTTGTTTTCTCTGGATACAGAGAACATCTGCCTCTCATTGTTAAGCCTCCCCTCAGTCTTTTCTTCTCTAGACTACACAAACCCAAATCTTCCAACATTTCTTTGGATGTCATGTTTTCTAGACCTCTCATGTTTGTTGCTTTCCTTCTGACTCTTTTCAATTTGTCCATATCCTTCTTGAAGGAAGATGAACATAGATAGCACTCCAGATGAAGCCTCACCAGTGCTGAATTGAGTGGAAGGATAACTTGCCATGACTTGCACATGAATTCTCCTGTGAACAGTATGTCATTAGCTTTTTTTGCAACTGTATTACATCATTGACACATATTCAGCTTGTGATCCACTGTAACTCTTTTTCTGCAGTACTGCAGAGTAGCCCATCATTTCCAATTTGTATTTGTGCATTTGACTGTTCCTTCTTAAGTGAGGTTCTTTCCACATGTCCCTACTGAATTTCATCCTATTTATTTTAGGCCAAGGTCATTTCAGTTCTAATTCGGTCCTCTATGGGACTGTCCACACCCTGGGGGGTAGCATATCCCAGCCATCCCATGTGCCCCATTTTGCCCCACTGACCTGTGTTTGCAACCACACTCCAAAACTAGAAGTCACTGGTAGGGGCCCATGGGGACATTATTATGAGCTGGTCCCAAGCTTCCAGTTTCCAGTGGGTTTGTGAGTGGCCACCGGGGATGATCATAATATAGTGGACTGCTTTAAAAAAATTATACCAGCTTCCCAGATTTGAAACATTATTGACAGGATAAAAGCATTGATATATAATTACTTTTTTCCCTCCTGTGCTTGGCGTTGTACTTCTTGAAGTCCATCAACAGCTTGATGAAAGTCAAACACTGCACAGCAGCAAAAACCAAAGGAACAAGGTGAGAATCAAGGCAGAAAAACATTTAAAAAAAAAATCAGACATATCTACAACTTAAGAACTAAGGGCCAAATCCAGATTAACTGAATAGGCATCAAAACAGGACTTGGGTGCCTAAGCTCGAGAGAGGAAGAAGTTTAGATACACCTCCGTGCTTGGTGTTTCTTATTATCTACCTCTGGGCTATGTGGAGTGATTCTGTCTCGTCATCCTCTGGATGGAGAGAGTGTCTCAGTTTCCTAGAGTGACTCCACAGGGATCTTACAGGCCTACTCTTGTTTATCTCATGCTCCTGGGGCCAGTCAATTTTTAAGCATCATAATTAGAAACCTACTTCATTTGCGGTTTTGTGGATTTCGTGGAAACCACAAAATCCAGAATTGTCCACAGAATCAAAAAAATCATCAAAAAAAAAAAACTGAATAAAAATAAAATGCTGGGGAGCCAGTGGTCCTTGCTGCCAGGAGGGGAAGGTGCCAAGGCAGGGCAGCCTAAAAGCCAGCAGACATGATGGTGGCTGCCCCCTCATCCCTTCACCCTTCTGCCAGGGCTTCTCCGTCAATCAGCACCAAGGGGCGGGCAGCACAAAGGGCAGCCAGGAATCAAGACAGTGGCTGCCACCTCGTTGCCTCCCAGGGGCCTCTCTGCCAATCAGCACTGAGAGGCAGGGCTACCAAGAAATGCTTGCAAAATTGGCTCTACAGGCCATAGAAACTCTTTGTCTCACCACTATTTTAAATAGGTCCCTAATCATAATACATAAATGATGGTTCCTACATGGTCACTGTGGATCTTCCTGGAGGGAAAAAAGCCACTGTGACTTCTAATTGTTCACTGCTCCTTTCACATGAAAACAAAGTCACTGTTTTGTTACAGAGTATTAGCAAACAACAGTTCAGTTTTATTTGTTGGATACTACCAATTCCATTAATATCTGATGCATAAAGTTTAGGTGCACCTTATACAACTTGGGAAAAAACAATATTTTAGATGTAAATTGCACAGAAACGAAGCAGTTTTGAAAGCATCTTTGGGATCTTTCATTTGCATTTTCTCTCAATCTTTTCCCTATCTTTGATCTCCACTTCTGTAAAATTCTTACCAATATGTGCTCTGTCTGAGATAATGAGTCTTTTCTCCCAGTCCTTTAAACCTGTCAGAAAATATACACATACATTTTAAAGTTTATATTCCCCTGTTGTTATACTTGATTTACTTTTAGTTTTTCTTTATCTTTCTTCTAGCTCCCTTTCTTATTAAATATGCTGTAACCTAGAAACCTAGTTTATTATAAACACTGGGAAAGTTATTTTGGTTAAGCCATGGCTGACTATTCAGTTCCTTCGTTACCATTTTCTGCTAATGGACTGTTTCCACATTGACTGCTTTCACCTGGGGACTGTATTTTCTTATTTTGGTATGGACAAAAATAGTATCAAGATGTGCTTATAATGTCGTTGTACAGCTAATCAGCAGTCAAAATTGTTACAAATTTAGGCAAAAGCTTTTCACTCTGTTGTTAATGATGCTAGTTACTTCTTTCATTAAAAAGGAATAGAGTCCTGATTAACTGTCTACAGTTAGGGATGTCAACCTAATCTGGCCCCATGGGATGGATGGGGGGGGGGGGGGGGGGCACAGGGCCAGTCCATGGGCCAAACCTGGCTCAGACCAGCCCCGTGCACCAGATCTAGCCTGTGGGGCTGGTACAGCCCAGACAGTGCATGCAGTGTGCACCCTGGGCTGGCCCCATGCGCTGTGCATGCCAGACTATCTGCTGTATGCAGTGTGCGGGGCCAGAGCTAGCACGTGTTGCATACAGCATGCAGTGCTGGTCTGTGACCCACAGGCAGCATCGCAGGCTGGATGACAGAACTCCATAGGCCATATTTTTGATATCCCTGGTCCATCAGAATCAGTTTGTACCACAAACTTGTGTCCGCAAAGCACAGAATGGACATGTACTCTTAGGAGATGGGAAATAGGAACTGGGGGTTAACTACGGGTCCTGCTGAAGTCAACAGGAGTTTTATCACTGACTTCATTGGAACCAGGACTTCAATCTATATCTGTTATCTATTGTGGCACCAAATGACTGTACCCATAAAATTTAGAGGCTCCTTCTTAGAAATTTGTCCAGACAAATGAAACAGAACATTTTTTCAGTAATTTTTTCTTAATGATTTTAAGGCAAGAAATTTGCAGTACAGAACACTTGTCGCAAAAAGTCAAGATGTGGGTCTGGAAAGAACTTAAGATTTAGCTGTCAGTATAAAACCATTTTAAAGAACTGTTTAACACAAACCTTTCTTCTCGTTTTTTTCAGCTTCTTCAAACAAGCCTGGTAAATGTATAACCACCCCATTACCTTTAGAAACACACAAAAGAATGATTTAAAGGCAGGAAATAGAATAGCTATTCTTCTAAATGAATGACATAAACCTCATTTTTTAAATACTGAAATATTACTAAAAACTGCTAGGACTTAAGGTTATCATGCGCTCATCACTAACTGGCTTCAAGAACTATTAAGACCAAATCCAGGTTTGGGGTAAATGGGTACAAGCCTACTGAAATCTCAACCATTTTACCTGCCTACATCTGTATTTGGAGCCTGATCCGCAAACAGCTGAGGTCCATAGATTATCTTCATTCATTACAGTGGGCACTGAATCAGGCCTTTGGTCTCAAATTCTTTATTAGTGTAAGATCAAAGAAGACAGCAGATTATACCAGGGACAGTTCTTACTTTAAATCTTCTTCTATATTTGCATGTCCTTTAGACTCAGCTCAAAATAGCTGTTCTGACATATGAGCGATCCCTTCTCTTTACTATGAAGCTTCAAATTAAATTCCGTAAGCAATACAGAGGGTGTACTGGAGATGGGGAGGGATTAGAGCTATAGTGAGATGGAAACAGCTGCTATTTACTTTTTCCTAGAAGCAAACGAAATGCAACTTCTCTGCTAACTAGAGGTTGGTCGTTAATTACTTTCCATGCTAACTAGCAACAGAGTAAACCAAATGTCACCAGGGAAATAGTTTTGATATATTTTAATGTTATAGCGAATATTTGCCAGAACTAGGACTACATATCTGAGACTCTCCAAAGTTTTGGAAAATAAAAGGACAGTGAAACCTAGACATGAATCTAAGGGTATAGAGAGCTGCACAAATTACAGTGAGTTAATAAGAAGGGATTTACTGGGCTTCAGCTGCTCCACAGTGGCCATGTGCACGCATGCCCCTCAGTATGTGACATTAAGACAGCTTAGGCCTGTTTCACTGAGGTCTAAGCTCCTGTTACAGGGTAAATGCTGGCACACGGGCTGATACCAAGGGCCCCAGCATAGTAAGGGTGCAGACAAGCATTCATGGGATGCAGCTCAGGTTCTGATGGCTTAGTTTAAGCCGCCAAATCTAGGTTGGGATCACCACATGCAAGCGTTCACTGCCGCTTGAAAGGCGGTGTGTGGGCAACAGGGGAAAGGGGTCGGGGCGGGGCACTGGTGGGAGCAAGGTGCTGGGGGAAGGGTGATCCTGGGGAGGGGACTTCCATGTCCAGCAGGGAGCCACCTGATCTGGAGGTGTGTTGGTCAGGGGGCCAAACAGCTTGGTTAGGGTTGGGGATGTAAAAATAGCACAGCCCCAGGGCTGTGCTAGGGACACATACAAGTATTCATTAGGTCAGGTTAACTGATGCCAGTCTACAGTTAGGTCTCATCTGATGCTGCACGCTCAAGCATTTAGATCACCCTTAGCTCTACGTAACACTTATATGCACCTTCACTCTCTGCCCACTTTTAAACCTGTAATTTAATTTTTGTTTATATGAAATCGAGTAATTCAGCAATCTAGTACCTTAGCAATTTTTAATATTTTTAAAAATTAATTTAATCCCATATTAAAGGAACAACACCTATTGTCAGCACGGAGGCGGAAAAGGATCTTGGAGTCATAACTGACTCCAAGACGAACATGGGCCGGCAGTGTGGGGAGGCAGTCAGGAAGGCCAACCGCACCTTGGCATGCATCCACAGATGCATCTCGAGCAGGTCCAAGGAGGTGATCCTCCCCCTCTATGCGGCACTGGTCAGGCCGCAGCTGGAGTACTGCGTCCAGTTCTGGACGCCCCACTTCAGGAGGGATGTGGACAGCATCGAGAGGGTCCAGAGGAGGCCACTCGCATGATCAGGGGACAGTAGGGCAGGCCCTATGAGGAGAGGCTACAGGACCTCAACCTGTTCAACCTCCAAAAAAGAAGGCTGAGAGGGGATCTTGTGGCCTGTTACAAAGTAGTCAGGGGGGATCAGCAGGCACTGGGGGAGTCCCTGTTCCCCCCAGCACCGCCAGGAGTGACCAGGAATAACGGTCACAAGCTGGCAGAGGGTAGGTTTAGGTTAGATATCAGGAGGCGCTACTTCACCGTCAGGGTGGCTAGGGTCTGGAACCAGCTTCCAAGAGAAGTGGTGCTGGCTCCTACCCTGGGGGTTTTTAAGAGGAGGTTGGATGAACATCTTGCTGGGGTCGTTTGACCCCAGTATTATTTCCTGCCATGGCAGGGGGTCAGACTAGATGATCTACTCAGGTCCCTTCCGACCCTAGAAACTATGAAACTATTTTATTTAGTAAACATTATGAAATCACAACACCTAAGATGGACCTTACATATGCACAATATTTTAAAAACTATTCTTTTTGAAGTGATTAATTATATTTGTAATTTCTTATGTGCTCCCTATAAATCTGTCCTGCTAAAGGGAGTGATAATTTAAGGCCATTTGCAGACTGCAGTTTTAACACTGGTTCACCTGCTAGGGCTACAGATTCAAGATAAGATTCATAAATTAGGCCCAGAAAACAGTTTGTTCATGTAAAACAAGCAGTTAGGATGTGTAAAGTCAGGTTTATCAAATCCTGATAGGCTCCTGAATTCTCTTTTTTAAATCTGGTCATGGGGTTCTATTTTGTTACTAACGTATTAGATTAGCTGAGTTACAGTAAATCCCCTATTGAAAAACTGAGGATAAGGTGCAGGTCATGCAAGGGACAGCTATTTTGTATGAAATGAGGTTAGATACACGCATTTTACATTACAGGCAGAAAAATCAGGAGGCCCAATGCAAAATAGGTTGTGATAGTACTTTTCATTGTGAAGTTGTGATACAAATAACATCACATTGTCACGTGACATCAACTCAGAAAAGCTCACATCTCAAGAAGCATAGGTGGCAAGAGAGTCTAGAAATGCTTTCAGGCAGAGCCCTTTCTTGGTACCTATTTCTGGATGCAGGGGAGAAAAGGGCTGCAGAAAAGCAACAGGATCATCTAGCATACATCAAAGCATTTGCATCTGCAAAGTGTGGGCACATGTATGTACAACATTTGAATATTTAAATAGAGGGCGCTAGTTAAACTTGTATCCTTAAACACAGTGAAGAACAGCAAAGAGACTGACAGGGAGAATTCATGCTTTCACTACTTCAATTCTCTTTAAAATGATATTGGGCACATCCCTACTAGGATACCATACAGGGCTAGGCAGTGCCATGCTCCAGACATCACTCTGGCATACATGCACTCTCTGCTAAATCAGTAGGGTAGCAGTTTTCATACAATGCTGGGGGAGGCTAAATAGCTCAGTCAAGAGCCTGCAGTTTAGGCCGCTGGATCTATATGCTAAGATGCCTACACTAAGATGCATGCTATTGTTCCATCCCAAGTACAGGATTTTGCGTTACTTTTGATATGGGAGGTAATACGTGTGGAGCTATGTATTATGTTTCAGCAGGATGTTGCTTGGCATAGTAAGTTAATGGTACAAATATGCCCAGTGATTATGGAATAACTGATGATTTGAAAGGTGGCAAATGAACTTCATAATCTTTTATTTTCTGCTTGCTTTATCAAACTATGATTATGATTACCCAATATTAATGTCTGGACATGTTCAAAAGTATCTTACCAATGAAAGAAATTGCCTTTGGATTAATTATGCCACTAGGAAAGAGGTGAAAATCATATTCCTTCCCATCAACAACCACAGTATGGCCTGCATTATTTCCACCCTGAAAGAGAGAAACATAGACAAATGATCAGGGCCATTGCAGTGTCTCCCTATTATAAGCAAAAAGATTTGGTAGTTTGATTTTTTTCCCCTGCTTTTGTGTCTTGGTCCAGGCAGCAGCATTTCCAGCTCTATTGCTTATATGGATTCTATTAATTTTTACATATTAGAAGTATGAATGCTTTTTTTTTTTTTAAGTGATTGATAGATGTTAAAATGTTCATACTAAGTCATACAAAAAACAAGAACTCTTGGTTCCAAAATGATAACTTTTATTAGACCAACTGGAAAATGGCAAGAAAATTATCCTTTTCTGCAAGCTTTCAGGATCCAAGTCCCTTTGTTAGGCTCTGGGAAAAGTGTAGATGGCACAAGATGGTAAAAAGTCCCCATAGGTAGGAAATAAACTTCATTTTTGCACAGAGGGAACTGAAGATGGAAGGCTGTCCCTCTGGGTCCATGAGAGTGTCTTTGTGAGCTATGTTGAGCAGCTCTTTGATGTGTAAATCAGGTAGAATTACTTCCCTGGAGGTGTCAGATAGCAGGCAGGGAGGTAAAAAAAAAAAAACTTCCTTGTTGTTCTGCGACAAGGTTTAAAATCCAAAATCGGCTAAGATTTAGCATCTTCCATGTTTCAGGGGTGTACTTGGTAGCTGTGTTGGTCTGAGACAAAAAGACATACAAAAAACTAGAACTATTGGTTCCAAAATGGTACCTTTTATTAGACCAACTGGAAAATGGCAAGAAAATTGTCCCTTACTGCAAGCTTTCGGGACACCTCCAGGGAAGGAATTCTAGCCGATCAACACATCAAAGAACGACTCAACACAGCTCACAAAGACACTCTCATGGACCCAGAGGGACAGCCTTCCATCTTCAGCTCCCTCTGTACAAAAATGAAGTTTATTTCCTACATATGGGGACTTTTTACCATCTTGTACCATCTACATTTTTCTCAGAGCCTGATAAAGAGATTTTGATCCTGAAAGCTTGAAGAAAAGAACAAGTTTTTTGCCATTTTCCAGTTAGTCTAATAAAAGATATCATTTTGGAACCAAGAGTTCTATTTTTTATATGTCTTTTTGTCTCAGACCAACACGGCTACCAAGTACACCGCCAAACTAAGTCAGGTACCTAGAGCAGATCAAGGCCTTAACTATCAGTGAAGTTGCTTATAACAATATTCAGAAATGTCAAAATTGGATAGCTTAAATCTCATATTTAACATGACTTTAGCAGCTAGAAGCTTATGTTTCACTGTAACAGAGTAAGATTTTTAACAGAAAGATTTTTCAGTATTTAGGATATGTCTGTACAGTACAAAGAAGACGCACGGTGCCTGTTCTGCTTGCGTTTGCTCCCAAACTAGCAGCAGAGAGATGTGTTACACTGATGAGATGCCAATAAGCTCTGAGAGAGTTTATTGGTATATGAACAGTGCCACAGTAACGTGGCTATATTACCTCCAGTGTGGGAACTAGCACATGTGGAGAGGATGCAACATGTTTTAGCATGGCAGTGGCATGTGTACATGTGGTTCTGTCTTGAGGTGTATAAACCTAACCTAAAGGTACTTTAGATACTTAAAAAATACAAATTAGCACACAGTGGCTGCATCCAGACAAGCATGCCGCTGCTCATTGTCCCCAGGGAACGCCTGTGCCATGCACCCTCTGGCATGTGGTAGGTTACCTCTGGTGGGGTAGGAGAGGCTGCAGAAGCCTTACCTGGGTCCTGGGTGCTGGGGAAGCTGCAGCCATGTGACTTCTGCAGCTGGGAGCCTAGCGGGAAGCTGGAGCATCGCTCTGGCTGGCCAGGCTCCAGTTTCAGGCAGCGCACACTGCCTCCATCTGTGCCACCCTGCTTTTTTCGCGTGGGGTTTTTTTGACCCTTACTATGCCATAGGATAGTACTTGTCCCAGATGGTACTATCCTAAAGAAGAGTTAATTAATTTACTGCACCCTAATTCTGGCATACATGTAACTGCAACGCTTCACTGAAGAGCTAATTAGTGAACTCCGCAGCAAAACATGCGTAGCTGCAACCAAGTGTGATTTTCAAATCCTCCTTGGCACCTATTGACATCTTTAGGCACTTAAACACCTCTCAAAACCTAACTTAAATAACTTTTGAAAATAAGACTTCAGAACCTAAATCACTTGAGTGCATTTGAAAACAGTGCCATCCATCCCTTAGAAAGACACAAACCCAGGCAAGGCCAGTAAGTGATACTAGAAGATGATGCCACTAAGAATACATAATCCACACAGGAGACATTAATGTTAAATGTTAATGTCCATCAATCTGACTTTAATGTTAAAATTATCTCCATTTACTAAACATGGCATATTCATTTTTCATGGTGGTCTACAGGATTTCTCACTTGACTCCATTTTCAATTTTCTCTGTGATCCGAGTAGTTCCACATACTGTTAGGAAAGTCTGGACATAGCTCCGGCCCAAGTCAATCAACTCCACACTTGGGCTGACTGAAAGGAATTGCTCAAGGGTGCTACAGGACCTTTGCTATCTATCTGTCAGGATTGGGCAATGATATAGCTATGTTAACAAGGTTATAATTGGGTACTCAATATTACTGCCATCTTCAGTCACTGAAATATTATTAATCAGGCCCCAAAATCCCAAAAATATTTTTAAAAATATCACGTAGTATAAAAAAAAATAATGAAATTGTACTATTTTATTTGCCTTCTGGCATTTGAAGCACTGGGGTGCAGTTGGGTTACATTTTGAAGCTTTTTCCAACAAACATGATAGCCTTTCTTTTTAAAATATTTTTTTTAAATGAAAGCTCACATATCCAAGTAACATAGCTCTAGAAGTTGTGCTTTTAGTAAAATCATCAAATATGACGGATGTGATAAAAATCTCAACAGTTGACAATACTTTTCATTTCTACAGGGTTTATTTTATGTGGAACAGAATGTGAGTTTACATTAATTGTTGTTTCAATATATTCCAGCCCAGCTGTTCTATTTAACTTTTCTGCAGTCCTGTGGTTTTCTTTTAAATCACACTTCCTTTTGTCTAAGTCAGGGCTATCCAACTTCCAAATGCCTGGGAGCCACATGTCCCATGGACCACAACAGTGCGAGCCGCCACGGCCCTCTGGGTCACATGCCCCACAGATGTCTCTCCCTCATCACTGGACTGCAAACTTGTGACCACCGCCCCATTGCACTGCACACCCATGACCCTCTCCAGCTACGCTACACAGGCACAACACTTGCACTGTGTACTTGTGATCCTCCCCAACCCCCACTGCACCACACACCCCAGGCTCCCCATTGGTTCCACATAGTGTTGCACTGCCCTGCTCCACCGGGTGGGGGTAGGAAGTGAAAGGAGAGGATGGAGGGGGAGCCTACTGCAGCAGAAGCAAGGGTGGGAGCAGTTGGGCAGGAGCCCAGGGCCTGCTATTCAACCCCTTGTGGGCTGCAGCCCACAGGCCACCAGTTGGACAGCCCTAGTCTGTGTCCTGGTTCCTTTCAGCAACGTGGTCCAAGTTTAAGGGGGCACATATCGTATCTGAGACTGGAAAACATAATGTAATGTACATTCAAAGAGAAGGTGTATTAAGTAAGCTTCGTATTTTAAAGCAACTGGAAGTCCATGGGACTGATGTATTTTGGTGAGTGCAAGAGACACTGAGTATGGTTTCCTTTGTTTAAGAGATGTGAGCATTAGCTTATACAGAAGGCTCTTTATTTAGGTCTTCAATGTATTTATCAAGTAACCCTCATCAGGGCAGCAAGGTTACAAAGGACACTATGGAAATATTTTCTTGGTTACCTCATAAGCATCCCAGCTTCTTTTCAACAACACATTTCATTTTAAAAAGCCTTCAGTTTTCCAGTTTTGGGGTCTCATGTACCAAACTTCAAGTGGCCTATTTCTTGATGTCTGCACCAAAAGCACAAAAAGGGATGTGATTTATGGGTGAGGCAGTGATTTCCACTGGAGTTTCTCCTGATTTACACTAATGCATATGAGTGCAGAATGTGGCACTCTGTCAGTGATTAAAAATATGGGATCATAGGAAAGTAGAGCTGGAAGGGACCTCATGAGCTTGTCTAGCCCAGTCCCCAACTCAAGGCAGGATCAACCCTGACTAAACTATCCTAGCCAAGTGTCTGTCTAACCCAGAGGTGGGCAAAATCGAGCCTGAGGGCCAGATCTGACCTGACTGGATCCAGCTTGTGCGGGGCACCCACCAATTGACTGGACCTAGCCCTTGGCTGCCCCCACAGTGCTCTGCCTGGGGCTCAGCTCCGCCTGGGGCAGCCTACACTGCACTCTAGCCCACACGGGCTGCCGAGTGGGTGGAAGGCAGCCAGGAGCTGGAGTAACCCTGTGCACTGGGGCAGGAGCCGCCTGGCTGAAGCTTCCTCCCTGCCTGGAGTGGTGCAGCAGAAGCAGGAGGAGAAGCTGCTGCTGGAGGCAAGGGGAAGCAAGCAGGATTTTACACTAGTCTTTGTTGAATTTCATCTAATTGGTTGTGGACCATTTCTCCAGTTTATCCAAGACATTGTGTTTATCCAGTTTATCCAGCCCTACCATCCAGAGTGTCTCCAACTCCATCCAATTTGCTAAGCATGCACCCAGTCCCACTTTATGGGACAACTGTCAACCGACGCCCAGGAAAAAGCCAACCTGCTTAATGGGTATTTTGCATCAGTTTTTCACCAGACCCCACGGACGGCCTTGCTCAATACGGTACGGGACAGCCAGGGTAAGGGAGAATTGTTACCCTTCATCAATGTAGACCACCTTGAGAGGCTGGATAAATTCAAGTCAGCTGTCCCAGGCAGTTTACACCCCAGGGTACTTAAGGAGCAGGCAGGCAACATAGCTCAGTCACTGGCACGGAGGTTTGAGAACTTGTAGCAGTCTGGTGAAGTGCCCGAAGACTGGAAGAAGGCCAATGTGGTGCCGATCTTCAAGAAAGGAAGGAAAGTAGATCCAGGGAACTACAGGCCTATAAGCCTGACCTCTATCCCAGGGAAGATCTTGGAAGAAATTATCAAAGAGACCATTCTTGACAAACTAGCTGATGGCAACATCCTGAAGGATAGCCACCATGGGTTTGTTGCAGGTAGGTCTTGCCTGACCAATCTCATCTCCTTCTATGACCAGGTGACATATCACCTGGACTAGGGAGAAGAGATCGATGTCATATATCTTGATTTTAAAAAAGCCTTTGATCTGGTATCCCATGTTCTCCTTATGGAAAAATTGACCAACTGCAGCCTCGGCTACATCACAGTCTGATGGCTGTGGAATTGGCTCTGAGGTCAGACCCAGAGAGTGGTAGTCAACAGAAGTAAATCATCATGGTGCACCGTGACCAGTGGTGTCCCCCAAGGCTCCATCCTTGGGCCTATACTCTTTAACATCTTTATCAATGATGTGGACATTGGTATCAGAAGTGGACTGGCCAAGTTTGCTGATGACACCAAACTTTGGGGTAAAGCGTCCACACCTGAAGACAGTATGGTGATCCAGGCCAACCTAGACAGGCTCAGAAAATGGGCAGACGAAAACCTGATGGCTTTCAGCACCGAAAAATGCAAGGTACTCCACCTTGGGAAGAAAAACCCGCAGCACACTTACAGGCTTGGCGGTGCTCTGCTTGCTAGCACCATGGCCAAAAGGGACTTGGGGGTCATGACTGACCACAAGAGGAATATGAGCCACTAATGCAATGTCACAGCTGGTAAAGCAAGCAAAACTCTGGCTTGCATCCATAGATGCTTCTCAAGCAAATCCCAGGATGTCATCCTCCCGCTGTACTTGGCCTTGGTAAGGCCGCAGCTGGAGTACTGTATCCAGTTCTGGGCTCCACAATTTAAAAAGGATGTGGAGAAGCTTGAGAGGGTGCAGAGGAGAGCCGCGTGCATGATCAAAGGGCAGGAGAACAGGCCTTATGATGGGAGGCTGAGAGCCATGGGACTCTTCAGCCTGGAAAAGTGCAGGCTCAGGGAAGACCTGGTGGCTGCCTATATGTATATAAGAGGTGTACATCAGGATCTGGGGGGAAAGCACCCCGAGGGATAACAAGGTCAAACAGTCACAAGCTCCTGCAAGACCATTTCAGGCTGGACATAAGGAAGAATTTCTTTACTGTCCGAGCCCCCGAGGCCTGGAACAGACTGTTCTCAGAGATGGTGCAAGCACCTACTCTGGACTCCTTTAAGAGACATTTGGACATTTATCTTGCTGGGATCCTTTGACCCCAGCTGACTTCCTGCCCCTAGGGGAGGGGGCTGGACTCTATGATCTTTGAGGTTCCTTCCAGCCCTAACATCTATGAAATCTACGAATCCAAATCATTAATGAAGTTGTTGAAAGACCCCTGGGAACCCCACTTGATATCTCCTCCTAACTAGATATTGAGACATTAACTCATTGAGCACGAACCAGTTATGCATCCACCTTACAGTACTTTCATCTAGTCTGTCCTTCCTTAGCTTGTTATTGAGAATATCATGGGAGACCATCCCAAAAGCCTTGCTAAAGTTAAGGTATATCATATCCTCTGCTCTTCCCTCACCCACACAGCCTGTCACCCTATAAAAGAAAATCAGGTTGGTCAGGCATCACTTGCTGGACAGATGGACAAATGTAACCCAGTTATTGGTGTATGGACTCAGAATCCTACACACTGTGTGTGTCTACAAGAGACATTTACTGCACAGTTGATTAATAAACTGCATAGTAAATGTCTCAGTGTCTACATGTGCACCCCTATTAGGGCACACAAATCTAAGAAATAGCAAATAGTAAACTAGTAAATACAAGTCCTACCCTGCTCCAGAGTTTTTTTGCTGAAGCACCCCCATGCCCTTTTGCAGCACATTGAGCACACTGCAGCACATTGAGCCTGGCTGGAGAATCCCCGGGCTGGCAAGCTAGCCCCCTAACCCCCCCTGCCAGCTGGGCCTCCTGCAATCCAGCTAAATGTGATGAGGTCTTGGCATGCATGTGTAAACCGTGCACCTAGGAGCTTCACAGGCACAATAAACTGTTGCCCCCTAATGGCACATGTAGTTGCGCCTACTGGCAATGTCTACACATGCACTTTGCTGTGGAGTAGACTAATTGGCTGGAGAGTAAAGTGTCAAAGTCTACACATGTGACAGTATTAGGTTGCAGTAAACTAATTTATGCTGGCATAAGATAGTACTGTTGGAGACAGTACTGTCCTACACCAGGGTAATATATTGTGATTGAACACACAGATGTTGATTACAGATGTAAATTGCACCCGATCACCCCAGCCAGCTGGGGGTCAGACTCCTACCTGCCACCTAGCCACATTGCTCTGCACTTTCAGCATCCTTATGCCCCAGTCAGCCTCTCTGCCACCCAGAGCCCGAGGCTGATCCCTGTGCCCCCTGCCAGCTAGGACCTGCCACCCCCGATCAAATTGCTGGTGCCCCGACCACATGTGTAGATGCTGCACCTGGGAATAGTGTATTCCAGCTCAAACTGCTCCAGAGTCTATTGCTTCACATTAATTTCATGTGTAGATGCACCTACTGTGCCAGTAACTATATGTCTTTAACTGCTGTGCTTGACATTTGGATCTCTGTGGGCATGTCTACACATGCTATTAATGTAAAGCAGTAAAGGCCGGGGCAGTTTGCATGTGCCCCCAGGACTGTAGTACACTGAGCTGGACTGGAGCAGTGCTAGCTGGAAGGAGACTTGGGGGTCAGCCTGCCAGCCTGGGGCTGCTCTGACCCAGCTCAGTATGTTGTGGAGGGGCTGGCTGGAGCACGAGGTTACTTCAGCGTGGGGCTAGCTGGCAGGCAGCCCCCACACTGAAGCACCCTCATGCCCCAGCCAGCCCTGACAGTGTCTACACATGCACTGCAGTAGACTGTTTACAAGTAGCATCCTATGGCAGTGTTTATTAGTTTACTATGCCCTAATAAGGGTGCATATGTAGACACTGAAACTTTGCTACAGAGCTAATTAGTCAGCTCTGCAGTAAATGTCTCATGTAAATGTGCCCTGTGTAAACTAAAAGTAGAGTAAAAATGACATCCAGGCATGGAACTGCCAGGAAATGTTCATACTCTTAATTTCAAGTAGGACTGGCAATGCAAATAACTTGCCTATAAGGTTAAAGTCTACCACTTTCAATTGTGTTCCTTTATCATTATGTACGAGCACAAGCATGTTTAGCTGACTTGACTTATATTTAAAAGCAGGCTTTCTGATAAGAGCAACATTTCTGTGTGCAAGTTGCTCAAACAGATTATTCTATTGTCATTACCAGCCATATGACCATTTCAGATCATAAGACCCTTATCAGTGTTAGTCCATTCCTGTTCACTTGTTTCTCTTTATTCATTACTTCCCTTTTCCTCAGTTCATTTCCCCAATACTAGCAAATAAAACCCACTAGTTCCTATCCTCCCGTATACATTTTTGTTCTTTTCAGAAACTTGCTTCCCATGAAAAAGGTTGTTCTAAATCCTAATATTCCTAATAATTAGTAGGGTTATAAACACACACTCGTGGTGGAAAGTGAACAACTCTTCTAACCTTTAAAAGAAACTTGCAAAACATTTATACAGTAAATATCCTAAATGCAGTTCTGCATGATATAATTCAAAATGACAGGGTTAAATAGTTGTGAACAGAGATAAGCTCAGACAAAAGCCTGGGATTTAAACATTCCTAGACTTCAGGAAAATTTGGAGCTGAACATTGTTGCTGTGACCCATCCATAATTTTAACAAGTGAAAAAGACACAGTGCTCTTAGCCTCCTGGGCTATTCTGGAGCTAAGCTAAAGCAAAATTTTGTTAAACTACATTAAAAAAAAGAAAATGACAAAACAAAAATCCCCACGAAAGCAACAACAACAACAACAACATGTAATTGGACTGCACAAGCAGATCCAAAAAAGCAACTGAAGCAAAGTTTCCTTTGTCCCGTTGAAACAGGACAAAGAGGCATTCTAGTGAAAATTAGTAGCCTCCTAGAACAGAGGAAGTTAAATAGAAACAGCCTAAGAAGGTCAGCTTTCTTGCAGAAGTGCACTACTGTCCCTGTGGGAAGTAACATGACCCAAGGATGTGAACATTACTTTTCTTCTCTCTGTAAACAAGTTAAGTGATAGCTAGCCAGTTATACAAGGAATGGAACAAAACAGATGGCACTCAAGCTAAATTTTCAGCTGTTTTCTTCTCAAGTTGATATAGGATAATAAACTGAACAGATTTTTTTAAAGGACATGGAAAAATTAAGCTTGCTTTCTTATGGGGATTTGGTAAGTTTAGACTTGACCTTCTTGTACAGTATATATACTCCTGGTGGTCCTCAGATGATCTCACTGATGCCCAAAGGAGAGGCCTAGGTTTAAAATAGCCCATGTTGTGGCCCCATGTTGTGCTAACTTCTATAATGATATGATGCATCCTACAAATATTTACAACTGAAATTAAAATAAAACTTGGGTAGGACCATCCCCAATGTCAAAATTGCCACAAGAGCTATAATTAAACTTTTATAAGGTGCAGAAACAAAAACAAATAGACGGTCCTTCCTCCCTGATGTGCTTTAGTAGTAAAAATTTTAAAAAAAGGACTACTTGGGTTTAGTCAGCCTATTTCAGTTGATTATGCAAAGCAGGATAAACATCCATACACTCACAAAAGCAGAATAAACAAAGAATAGAGAAAAAAAGAGCACAGTTCTGCAGTCATTAAGCATTCAAGACCCCTAAAACATTAGTGATAGCCTTATGTGTAGAATGATTGTAGGATTAATCCCATTTATATCAATAGATCTATATATTTCCCCCCTCTATACAGGAAAAAACTGTACTAGATACCAAAGGTTAGATCCTCACCTAGAGGAGAATTTGCTAGACCAGTAACCACTGGTGTGCACTGTTACACAAAGGTAACTTAGGGCTCCAGGCATTCCTATTCACTATGCTGGAAGGCTGATCTCATTCAATCCCAGCTGCCAGCAATCCCAGTAGCTCTACATCAGGAGGATAGTGTGATGGCCTAGCCAAAGTCATTTACTGGAGGTTGAGCCTCCTTTCCCTGCTTTACCAGCTGCACAGTGAGGAAAGTTCTTTCCCAAGATTTGTGCCACAGGAGATGTGGCCTGGCTATGCCAAGTTCAGTTCTTTCCTTTGATTGCTTGCCTACAGCATATATGTGAACATTTGAGAGTACAGGGTGTTTCTAACACCTGTTGTGTTCATTGTCGGAGTTTTGATAAAACCTCGGGGAAGTACATTTGTATGGCATTTTCCAGTTTCCTGACTTTAATCTTGATATCTGCATGCCTCTTACCAGATTTATCTCTAGTTTACCCCCCTCTATCTTAATCACACTCTATCCCATAGATTTTTATTTCTTGGCCTTCCATCACCTTACTTGATAATATCTGATACGCCAAGAAAATTAGACCTTTTACCCTCATACTGTATTCTTCACATCCTTGTGTGTGCACATGAGCACGAGCTGCTGGACCACAACTAAAAATAAGAGGAGGTATACATGGGATGTCTATTATGTTTCAAATCCACCAGTTTACCTTCCTCACTAATATCAGCTATGATTTTTATCCCTCTGTCTGCTAAAGTCTGACGGTCTTTTTATTATAAAACGGAGACAACTCCAAACTGGATGGAAGACTGCAACTTGGATACTGGTAATTTTTTCATATTTTTTACTGGGTATCCAGTAAACATGCAGCCTGTCTGTCTGATGGTGGATTTTGTAAATGAAAGAGGAATTTCCCCACTGTTCATGGAAATGGGCTGATTCCTACTGCATCTATAATCTTAGAAGTTGATGTCCCATCATTATTGCCACTTCCTAGGGGGAATATCATATATTCCTATAATCGTATATATTGCTGTAATACATATTCCCATAATATTCCTACAGGGAATATTATCTGCTAGACTATCATTCAGAAATGTTTTATGAGTTCTTGCTGAGACTTCTAGAACTAGATGTGTCAGTGATCTGACATGTCTAGTGTTTGGCATGGACAGAAAGCCAACAGCAGCCTCAAATGAAGGACTGAATGACAATCTTATGACCCTCTTGGATCAGCTACTACTGCTGAATCACTTTTGCTGCTTTCAGTCTGAAATGAGGGCAAGGCATAAAGTCTCTGGAACAATACTTTGCTAATACAATCAAGCTCTGCTGCAAAATCCATTCTCTTTCATTACTATTATAAAAGGATCTCCAGAAAGGATTTGTCAGCAAAAAGAGTCTTTGTTATCTGTTCTCTCTAGTGTGTTAAGCTTCTGGGGGAATGCTCTCCCCTCGGAAAAATGTTGACGGAATTGTTTGTGTCGTGCAACATTTTTTAGATTTAATTTTTTAGTGAGGGAGTTTAAAGTGCCAACCTTTTGGAAGAGAGTCAGCTTCTGGCAACTAAAAAACATAATTTTCTGTGTTGAACCTGAGAAATAGAAAATGACAGTTCTCAGAGAAATGTCTTTATGGTTTGTCACAAACACGATGAATGAAAATTCTGGTAAGTCAGATCCTGTTCAATACAGCAGGAGTTCTCAAGCTTTTTTTCCAGCAGGGACAAGGCCAAAAAGAGAAAGCGTGAACTATTCTTCAACCTACTTTTGATCATGAAAATCACCTCTCCCATTTATGATTGCAAAGAACATATTTTTCCCTGCCTTGATTGTACAACACCCCTGTGGTAACTACAACAATATGTTAAATGGAAAAGAAACATTAGGAAAACGCTTAATATATTTTTAGCTTCCTTTAATTCAATTTAGTAGTTGAGAAAACAAGAAAAAAAAGTAAGCACCATGTGATCAATCAGGTGTCTTTAAGACCACTTGGAAGTCCTCCAGAAACAGCAATTTTGTAACTTCAGTGTTACAAATTTCTTTTTGCTATTATTACTGTACAGTAGCAGAATTATTCAACTCTGCTGGCAAATTATAATTATCAAGTTTTAAAGCAGTATAGTAGGGGCTAAAAACAATGAATTTTCATATTTCTGCTTAATATGTTATTAGCCAAAATCCTCAAACACCTAAAAAATCCTTCAGTCAAAAAAATTAAGTTTTCTGATACCTCTTCCTTACTTGCATAAAATGTCTTATTTACATCTTCTATTTGCTCGTTTGGATGTGTGTATACAAACCAACTTTCTCACATATCTGGGAGACAATTTAATGAAAGCAGGTTGAATATGTCCTTTAACATTGTCTATGGTTATATTTGGATAAGCATTTCTTGTAGTTACAGTAGCATAAAAGCTAATTGCTGAACTAACCTCTTCATAAGGATGTTGTTTAACTCACAAGGCAGGAAGGGTAAAAACCTGGCCCCACTAAAATCAAGGGGGTTTCATTTTTGACTTCAGAAAGGGGCTAGTATTTCATACTGAAGTGTCATTTTGAAAGTTATAGGTTTGGGCCCTTTCAGCTATAAAAGGGAGATGAATCACAGGACATTTAGTCTAAGTATGCATCCGGAATGAGAGAAACAATGTCATATAAGAGTCTGCGACTCTTCTAATCCCATGAAACTTAATTTTACAAAAACGATCAGATTTGCAAAATTGATATAATTTTTCTGTGCAGACACTTGTGGAATTATTGTGCTGGCCTGGGAAACAAGACTGAATGAGAAGATAATCCTGGGTGTTTTGCTGCTGTACCCTAGTTCTCCTTTCAACTTTTTCTGAATCATGAACACTATCTCCCAACTGATATCCATGAGAATATAGTTGTCATGGATTTTCGTTGCTAAAGCCTGTTAACATTTTGATAATATCTTCAATTTTCCTCTACAATTATATTTTTAACAAATGGATCTGGAAACTCAAAATTGGTCCCACATTTTAAAATTCTATCAAAAAAAGCTTTAATAAAACCATAGAAAAATGTGTTACTGTGATATAGATCTAACTCTAGTAAAACCAACTGTTTTAAAAAAAATAACATTTTCCTTCAGTCAAGAGCATGAAAAAACTTTTCTCTTTATCTGGGGAAGAAAAAAGGGAAGTTTAGAGTTAAAAATAATAGCTGCTGAATATTGCTTTAATGGGTAGCTTTGAACCATGACTACATTTGTCTATTTTTAACAATGTAAGGTAAAGGAGACATTGGGTTTGGACCAAAATTTTATTTGTTAATGCAATCCCTGTTTTTTTTGTTTGGGAAAGGAAAGCAGAGAGGAGGAGACTAAAATTATCTCAAGCTACCGGCTATTTAAGTTGATAAGATTCTTACTTAAGTATTGGCAAACTGTGAACTTGGGCTGTGACCTAGCAACCACTTAAGTGTGTGCATAACTTGACTTACAGTAGCAGGCCCCATTTTGAATGCTAACATGAGTAAGGTTATATACACTTTTTACGGTTTGCAGGATTCATTCCTTAATCATGAAACTGGCTGAAAAACAAAGTAAAAAATGACTTCACTGACTTATTGTCAAATATGAGAGAAATGCAGAAATAAACCAAGTCAAAGAGTTAGACTTCTTCAAATCACATCAATATTTAATAATCTAAAATATTTTTAAAAACAAACAAAAAATGGTTTACAATTTACAACTAAATTTACAGCATTTTTAAACTTTTTCTATAAACTGCCATTTTTTAAAAAGAGACGTGAAAACAAGACCAGCTTTATGTTAAGCTACTCAATTTTAACTTTTTGCAAGTGACTGCAAAAAGTATTTTCATTTTATTTTTCCTTTCCAGTGTTTAAAGGCCTGAATACTCCAGGCATTCATGCACACTTTATTACCACGAGGACTCCCACTGAAACCTGTGGGACAACTTGCAGAGTAGTAAAGTTAAACAGGTGCATAAATATTTGCAGGTTTGGGGCTTTTATAAAGTGTTTCTTTAGAACCAGACTGAGGCTTTTAAATTCAGTTTTCTCCCAGAATGGTTTTAGAACCAGGGTATGAATTCCTACCAATAAGAGTTTACAGTGAAAATATAAAAGGAAATATAAAGTCCAGCCCTATGACTTATCACAATCATTCATGTTCATTAACTTGCATCCAGAAGGAAAAACCCCACTCTGTGATTCATGATCCAGCAGCTTACCATACCAACAGAAAATATATTACCCACCTTCTTAATAGTTAACTCACATGACAAAGTTTATTTACTTAACATATTTAATTAAGAAATGTCCTTGGGTTTATCACAGCAGATTCAAGGATATCTGGAGTTTTTATTGCTTGCCCTCATGTCTCTTTAAACCGGAAACATTTCCATCTAGCTTTTAAACTGAAATGAATGCAGACGAATAAAAAGCAGAATAACGTACTTGTGTTGTTACAGTAAGAGTTAGAAGACAGTAAAGATCAACATCTACATCTGCATAAATATTTTATGAGTATTGCTTTGACATTTAATGGATTAAGATTATGCGCACGGTCACGTTGTACTTCATTTACCTCGGCCTGTATGGGACGAAACAAGCACCCAGGTACATTTCCAGAGTCTTTACACTACTTTCACTTTATAGTGTTCAAACCAATTCAGACATAAACACAACCACAGGGATGCCATAAGCTTCCTGACTGCACAAATACTTCAAATCACAACTTGAAAACAAGTTAAACTTCCTTGCTCTGTTTTCCCACAATCCGTTTCTCATTTCAAAGTATTTTACAAGGTGCTTCAGTGATGTCCGTGCGGAACATAATCTGCCCATCTCAAAAAAAGAACCTGCAGCAAAGCCTAGCTGAAGGAAACCCATAGGGTTTATTAGGGACCTTAAACTAAACTAGTTCATAAATCCTCTCCTGCATTGTAACAAAGATACATTGTGGGCCAAGCAGAAAAGGCAGTGAACCCTACCCAGGCCCTGGGGTTTGCTTCCTGCCATGCCCACTAGGCTGAATGCGACTACAGAGGGCCAGCCCTGGCTCAGTGCTGCTACACCAGGCGAGGAGGGCAGAAGTCTGGCCACCAGCAAGCCTCACGTTCAGGGACGCCAGCTGACACCTGCTGCCTGCATCGCCTGCCCCCACGACACCCAGCCACGGTCAGCTCTGGGCAGACTCCTTGCTGGGGCACAACCTGCCCGCCGGGGATCCTATGTCCCTCATGGTGAAGGCTCAGCTACTTCTATTTATAACTCAGACCGGTTTCTGTCCAAGTGGCATTTTGAGATGCCGCCGTGGGTGGGGGAAGGTCCCTTCGCACCAGCTGCCTGGGGGCTGGCACCTCTGCCCTGTGCCAGGCCGCGGGGAAGGAGTTTGGGGAGGGGGTGAAGCGGGAGCAGAAGGCGGGGGGGGGGGGTCAGGGCGGGAGAAGGGAGGCGAGGAAACTCGGGGGAATGAAGCAGCAGTCTGAGGGAGAGACTGGGGGGGAGGAAATCAGGGGCAGGGGTGGAGGGGTAGATAATCAGGCGGGAGGATGTGGGGGGCTAGATAATCACGGGGTAGGATGCGGGTAGAGAACCACGGGGGAGATCTAGGGGCAGGAAGTGAGGGGGAGGATGTGGGGGTAGCTAATCACGGGGGAGACAGGGGTAGGAGTGAGGATGGGGTAGATAATCACGGGGCGGGGGCGGCGGAGCGGGGCCGCACGCACCTGGCAGCGGCAGACGACGTCCGAGTCGGTGGCGAGCAGGTCGACCACCTTGCCCTTGCCCTCGTCCCCCCACTGCGCGCCCAGCACCACGGTCACGCGGCTGCCGCCCGCCTCGCCGCGCGCCCGCTTGTGCGGCCCGCCGCCGGCCTGCGGGTGCGGGTGCGCGGGGCGGTCGTTGGAGGCGCGGGTGCCCGACATGCTGCGCCGCGGCCGAGTGCGCGCCGCCGCCGCCCCCCCGCCTATAAGGCGCCCCGCCCCCGCCAGCCCGCCCACACCGCGGGTCACCGCGGGCGCGCGCGCGCAGGAGCGCGTGGCTGGGGGGCACACGCACACACACACGCACGCAGCCGCAGGCTTGTGGGATCGTGTCAGTGCGGGGTTCACCCCCCCCCCCCGCCCCGCACAGCACACAAGTGCGCAAGGCGCGTGAGACTGTGTCACTGCGGGACACGCGCGTGTGCGGGATGGTGTCAGTGACACACACAGCCCAAGGCACGTGGGGTTGTGTCACTGCCCCCCTCCACCAGGCACTTGGGCCGTCAGTGTGGGACACGCGCACACAGGAGTGTGTCAGTGTGGGACACACACACAGAGCAGGAGGTGCGTGCACACGCAAGGAGCACGTGGAGTTGTGTCATTGCAGGACACGCATGCACGCGCACACACGGACCACCACCAGCCGCCTGAGGCACTGAGACTCTCACTGTGGGACACACACATACAACACACAGCCGACATTAGACTGCAGGACAGACACACACGTGTTCACACACACACGTCACCCAGACTGAAGGTATGTGGGACTGTGTCACGGTGGGACACACACAACCTGAGGCACAATGACCGTCACTGCGGGACACACGTGCACACACACATACCACAGCCTGAAGCACCAGGACTCTTGCTGTGGGACACCCCCCCCCCCACCATACATGCACATGGGATTGTGTCATGGTGACACATGCACACATACATGCACAGCCTGAAGCACTATGACTCACTGCAGAACACACACATGCACGCACGCACACACGCACACACACTGTACTGCCTGAGGCACTAGGACTGTCACTTTGGGACACACACACGCATACATGCACAATGCAGCCTGAAGGCACATGGAACTGTGTCACCATGGGGACGTGCACACATGCACATGCACACACAGAGCCTGAGGCATATGGGACTGTGTCATTACAGGACACACACACACCACAGCCTGAGGCTGTCACTGAAGGACGCACGTACACACACACCACACTCATGCACATACACAACGTGCAGCCAGAGGGCACGTGTCACTGCAGGACACATGCACAGCACACCTCTGATGAGGCATCAGCGCCATGCTACTGCAGGACCCACAGGCACACACACTCCAGGCTGAAGCACACAGGACTGTGTTGCTGTGGGACACGCCCCAGACAGCCTGAGACACATAGGGCTATATTACTGTGGGACATGCATGTGAATGCACACACCAACTTAAGGCACGTGCATCTGTCACTGTGAGGTGCATACAATACACACACACCAGCCTGAGACTCATGGGACTGTGTCACTTTGTTACACACACACAGTATGCACATGCATTGCACACACACTAGCCTGAGACACATGGAGCTGTGTCACTGGGGCATGTTATCTCAGTGCCTGAGGCATGTGGGGCCATGTCACTTCAGGGCACACACAAATGCATAAATGCACAACCCCAGCCTGACACAGATGGGGGGGCTGTGTCAGTGCAACACTCCCATGTCAATCTGAGACATGTGACACTGTATGTCATGTCAGAATACACACATGCTGTCTAGCCTGTAGCACGTGGGTACCTATATATGCAGAACACCCATTCCTACAGAAGTCTGAGGCACTGAGAGTCAAATCACTTCAGGATGCATACATGCGCGCACACACGCGCACACACACACACACACCTCTCGCTCTCTCAGTCCAAGACACAGGAGGTTGTTGCAGCAAGATAGGCACAGACGGAGAACATCCACCCAGTCAGAGGTACAACGGGATAGATCTTGTACAGGCTGCAACACACAAGCTGTGTTACTTCAGGACGTGTGCACACACACTTCAGCTTGGGCTGTGTGGGCCTTGTCAGCATGCATGTAGAGAAGGGACATAGCTGTTCAAGCCTGATGCACACAGAACATACTGCAGGCTCATGCACATGCTTTTCTGTCATTGCGTGTGCATGTGTTCATGGGTTGGGGGAAATATTTAACTTCCAGCTTTGGATACTGGTGACCTCCTGAATGCACGTGGACATACGAGACACACAACGTTCTTCTGACACATGGGGCTATCAGAGAACTGTGTTGCTGTGGGAGAGAAATGGGCAAGCTTAAGGGGGAGAACAGGGTACATCATGGGGTACGTCATCTACAGGAGCCTGCGGGGCCTGGTCACACCTGGAATTACATCCTAGCACACTGCACAGTGTCATCACACAACACATTCCAGCACCTGCTCTCATGAGTGTTTTGATGAATCCATGCATTGAAATCAAATAAATAGATAACAGACCCACTCCTGCAGAGCAGGAACCAAGAATTTGGTGCTTCAGTTTTAGATGCCCAGACTTCATTCCACCGTGCTACAGCTCTCTCTTCCTGCCTGGTAGTACGTCCCTTATTTTCACTGTGAATCTGACAGTATTTCAGAAAAAGGGCAAACAAATCTCACACTGATGCTATTATACTACAATAGGAGTGCATTTAAAAAAAAAACATAAATGCATGCCAGGCTCCAGCACGTGGCAGGTACACGTGCAAGGTACAAGTACTCATTCTCTTCAGTTCTACCATTTGCTCTGGAAAGGAGAGCTGGTTAGAGTTGGCACACAATACACTCCAGCCGCAATATTTGTCATTGGTAAATGAAGAATGCGATTAATATTGAATATGGGACCTTCTGAATTATCCTCCTGTCCTAAGTATAGGTCCCTGTTATAGCAGTCAACCACATCGGAACATAGGATGGGAAGGGCCTTCCAGAGTCCAGTCTCCCATGAAACTGTCTGTTTAGCTCCTCTCATATGCCACAGCCAGGACGCTACTTAAAAAATACCTACACTGGGACACAGAAAAGAGCTAGGAGAGACAAGGGTGCTGTCAGTGCCCTGGCCATTGCAATAGCAGGGAATTAGGCAAAATATGTACAGGTGATCCTAGGAAGTGGACCAGGCTGGCATTGTGATAGAAGGCCAAAGCCCCATGGTTGGGATCTGATCCCAAATCTGAAAATCAGTTTGACATGAGTTGTATGACCAAAACCTTCTAGGTAGGTACCTAAGGTATTTCTAGGTACTAGTAGGAGGATCAGTATACCCAAACCAAACTCCCACCCAAAGGTCTGGGGCAGTTACAAGACAGCAACATGTTCCCAGTCTCTAGACTGAAGCGACACAGCTGTTTTGGAAAGCTGGGAGGCTAGAGATGAAAAAAAAGCACTAAACAGTTCTCTTTTGTTTTGTTTTAAAGAGTAACAGCAATGAAAGTAGTACAAACAATAGACTGCAGAGTGCAAGGCAAACTGAGTGTCAGTGTGTCAGAGACAGAGAGATACAACTTTTAATGTAGAGTTTATTTACCGCTAAATAGAATAGTGAGTGTTAGAGCATTGTTTAAAAATGTGTATTCATCCTGCTGTTTTATATTTAATTCATATTTTAAAAAAGCACTAAAAAGTCTCTTGAGGAAAAGAAGCGTGGGGGGTGAGGAGGTGCCAAGGATTGTCCAAGGGTTCAACAGTGAGTTCTGTAGCAGTCTAAAGAGAGTCAACTTCAAGAGAGAGGGCTTGTTAATAAGTCATTGAAAAGGATGTAAGATACCTTGCATAAGTTGATCTTCCCTCGATTGTAGTGGTGCATACACGTTATTTGTTAGTCACTATGTAAAAATAGTTACTGCCCCATCACAAACTGTGCCTTTTGAAAGCAGAGACTACCAGCACCATTTATATGGAATCTAGTAAACTGAACCCCTCCCAATTTCTGTGTAGTGTCCAAACTCAGTATAAATAATGATTTAAATTAATGAGTCAATTAATAAGTAAACTGACATGGATTAGAAAATAATTTTAAATGATTTAAAATTATTTTCTTGTCTGTGCTAGTTTTGTTCATTCAAATAATTTAAAGGTATCGGCCCATTTTAAAATGAGGAATATCAACTGATACTTATTTTTACTATTAGAAAAAAACAGACACCGCACCAATAAAAGCTGGCAGTAGGATCACTTACTGTTAACAAAGTACATGTACTATTTTGATTCAGTCTTATGTGGAAAAATTCTCTTTGGGGCTAACAAGTCTCCACTTTCCCAAAATATAGAAACACCCTGGACTGCAATAGATCGGTATTACCAGTACTTTTTCTCTGGAGGCGAGGTGGGTATATGAGTACATGCCATAGCCAAAGATCACAGCGGGTACTATTTATTACTGATGCATATAATGTTCCCTTCATTGCCTGCATTTTCCCTCCCTACTGTACTTTAGTTCTATTAGCACCAGATCTTTTTCCAGACCTTAATTGTACTTGTATTTTCAAAGGAAATGTGTGTGGTATATTCTTGCTATGATTACCTCATGGCTTTTTCTTTGTAGTATCTTTGAACATAAAAGTATCTGGTCTTTTGTGCCATAGTTTTCAATGTTCACAGCTATTTCCTGTATGTGGCTCTCAACCAGTCGTTCCTTAATGTTTTTCATGTGGCAAACCAGGAGTGACTTGTTCTGCAAGAAATCGCCACAGGGATTTGAAGACAAGAAAATGCCATTCTGTCTTAAAAATAGAAAAACTTTAAAGATTGTCATCTTCAGCTTTTATTTTTGGACATTTGTCTTTTTCCATTTGTCCTGACCCTTTATATACTGTTTTAAGTAAAGGTGGTTAGCCAGCTTAGTCTGAAGGTAGCAGGTAGGGCAGGGTGTCAATTTAGAGATTAATTGGGCATGTCTACACATGCTTTTACAAGTGCCTAAACTTAAAGAGCCTTAAGGTGATTTAGGTACATGTCTACATGTGCACATGCTAAGGTGCATTAATGTGGTGTGAGGACCGACTCGGAACTCAAAGTAGTCCCGAGTCAGTCGACATACACGGCATCAATGTGCCTTAGCACGTCTACACTTGCATTAAGGCTCGTTAGTTATTTAGCTACCTAAATCTGATACCTGCTTTGGTACTGAGGCATATACTTTCTTCTTATGTCTAAATCCACTGTGGAGGTACCACTGACGTTCTCAAAGTCACTTCACTGCCACTTAACTCTAGAGAGAGACAAATTTCTCTTGATGGGTGTGCACTAATTAGTTGCTTTGAGCTATAGAGTTAGGCACTCTCTTACCTAATGAATAATAAAACTGAGCACTGAAATGCCTAAGTACCTTTAAGGATGGTTTATAATTATATTACTGCATGTGCTACATTTATTTTTATTCATGTTTACATTTAATTCATTATTACCTCATTTGACTTTATGCCATCTGAACAGCAGGTTCAATTTAATCCTTTTGTTCACTTGAATGATTCAGTTTGAATCATGCCTTGAGCTGCACAATTATCTGACTGTTTTGCAGAAAGATTTATTAAGAGAGTGAACACTCTAAGTTATAGTCATTTCTCCAGTGGGGTATCTAGCGAGGTGATGCTTTTAGGCTGGTTGAGCAGGTCTAACTCAATGGCAAACCTCCACTGACTTCAGTGGTGAAGAGTTAAGAGCAAAACATTTTCTTTGCAACTGTGTGCAATGTAGCACTAAATCTGTTATTTTGTAGTTTGACATGCTGAAGTGTAATTTGGCTTTTAGGGGCTTCTCTCATTACAGGGCATATTTCTCCATCATTGTCTCTAAGAAGTTAGATGTTAAAACTCTGGAAGTCTGGAATTCTGCCCTGAGGAGAATCAAGAAAGTATTCGATATTCTAGGTGATCACATGAGGATATTGTTTGCTTTTAAATGAGTGACTATTTTTGCTTTAAGAAAAACACAAAAACAGGCTCAGGCTCATCTGTTTAGTAATTCATTGCAATTAACATAGCAAGAACAAAATATGAATTAAATATAAAACAGCAGGATGAATACACATTTTTAAACAATGCTCTGTTAATAACACTCACTATTCTATTTAGCGGTAAATAAACTCTACATTAAAAGTCGTGTCTCTCTGTCTCTGACACACTGACACTCAGTTTGCCTTGCGCTCTGCAGTCTATTGTTTGTACTACTTTCATTGCTGTTACTCTTTAAAACAAAGCAAAAAACATCTAGTAGATATCCCAGCAACCTCTTAGGAAAACAATGCATGTTTCTTTACTCCATCCTTGAATAATAAAGTCAAGTCTCTTTTATCAGGCTGCACCAGGAGTTTGGAGTGTTCCACCATTCTAAGTCCAATTTTCACTGACGGCATTTTGGCACCAGTTTATTATTTAGGGGCCAAATAATGAGATCCACATTCAGAATTTTGCTTCAGAAAGCAATGGCCTTAAATAAGTTGCCTTTGCTTAATTAAGCTTTACTTTTCAGCAGTGTGAGGGGTGCAAAGTGAGGGGAGAGAAGAGGGTCTTTCTGTAGTTCTTAAAATCAGTGGTTGGTTTGTGTGTGTAAAGAAAGCAAGACAGGACTTTATAATTAAATGGAACTGCTTCACCATAATTAAAACTACTTAGCGCTTCATCAACTTAACTTTCTGCTTTTCCTTGAGCATAAAATGAAATGCATACGAATCACCACCAGACATTAAATATAGCCTCTCCCACATTCATACAAAGGGTTTTTTCCCCACTTAATGTTTTCTGTGGTTATTAGACAAAAATGCTCTCTTTTTAAATACTGATAAAATGAAATATTTTAGTTAAATAAATGTATATAATCTAACTAAATCAAAGCAGAAAAGGAATGCTAGTAAAGTTCATGTGTGCATGGTGACATAAAAAGAATCTTGTTTTGCTCACCTGATTAGTTAAGAAAAATAAACCCCAAAGATTTCAATACCTCTTGCATATCATATATAGAATAGTCTCTTGCAGCATGTTAGTGACTTACATTTCACCATGTAATTAGCTGGTAGCTTCAGTTAATGGACTCTTCAGTAACACAAAATAAAGCAAAAAAAGCAGCAGAGAAAAATTGTTTTTTATTTGTTATGGAACATTAAAAATAATGGAAGTAAAAAAAGCCACTTATGTCTATGATTTCAAAGATAGTCTGAAGGAGGTAGGAACTCCATTTTCTTTGAAAGTCTAAGAAAACTGACTTCTCCGTCTTCTTTAAGTATGGTGGCCTATATCCTAGCATTATTTAAAGGAAGGTTCAGCAGTTGCAGCCAGGATGCAGTTGGATTGATCTACAGTCTTGCCAGCTTCAGTTGTGGTTTTGGGAAGAATTTTTGTCTCGGACATATTTCCATGAGTTCTCCGTAGCTTAAAGCCTTTCCTGATATCTGCTAGCAAGGCACTGATGTCAGCTGCTTCTGGTTTCACATCTCCTTTTCGAACTATGAAGAATGAGATTATACATGTTAAAACACTTTGGTGCAGTGGGCTTTGAAACCCCCAAAAAGAGCTATAGCTTAAGGCTTGTTTGTTAACTGCCGATGAATAATCCCCCTTATGCATAATGCAGATAAATTAGAAACTGATATGGAGGAAACTTGTAATTTCCATCAATTACCCAAAGTTTAAGTTTCCTAATTTTGCAAAGATTTACTCAGAGTGTACAAAACTAAACATGTACTTAATTCTTTCTTAATTCTGTGGTGGTTCAAAGCCTAAAAATCCTGCGGGTACTTGCTAATAGGATGTCACTGAATCCATTGACTTTCAACTGTTTTCCTACAAAAAACAACACTCTATTTTAATAAAAGACCCAGCACTACTGTGGTCCTAAAATGTCTTTGTTGTATACACAGCATGGGAATTCTCAAAAAAGCTTGAGTAATTGAGGCACTCAACTCCGAACTTGTAAAAAAATGGTGATATATCACCAGCTTACTTCAATGTGGTCTTGTGATTGAGAATTGCAACCAATAATGCCCATCATTCCTTTAAAGTGGGCACTAATCAGTATACCATTTTCTTAGATGAGTGTCAAGAAAAATAATTTGATCTTATCTCCTTAAACCCCATTTAATTTAGACCTGTCCCAGAGAATGAAATTTACTCCCTTGCAGAGGGCTGCTACTAAATCTGTGTACCCCTGCACTCCCTCTTAAACTTGATTTTCCTGTCAGTGGAATATAAAAGGGGGTCATAGGCCTTGTGTTGTCTTTCTGCACGGTCACAAATTACAACTTTAATTTTATTTAAAATGTATTTAAATTATGTTTTTGTATTTATAATAAACTATATGTTACCTGGGAATGACATGCCAGGAATGACAGCCTCCACACTGTGGATGCTGAGCGGGTATAATACCAACTAGAAAAGGTAGAGGTTTGTAAGTCAGCAGCACCAGATGGACTCCATCCGAGAGTGCTGAAGGAGCTGGCTGAGGTCATCGCAGAACCCCTGGCAAAGCTCTTTCAGACTTCGTGGTGCATGAATTCGGAAATCCCTGAGGATTGGAGGAGGGCCAACACTGTGCCCATCTTCAAGAAGGGGAAGAGGGAGGACCCAGGCACCTATAGGTCAGTCAGCCTAACTTTCATCCCAGGGAAAATCCTGGAAAAGCTCATTAAAGAATCACTGTGCGATATGCTCGCGGAAGGGAAGATTCTGAATGACAGCCAGCATGGCTCTGTTGCGGGTAGGTTTTGTCTTACCGATCTCATCTCCTTCTACGACCAGGTTTCTCACCACCTGAACATGGGAGATGAGGCATACAGTATGTACCTAGCCTTCCAAAAGGCTTTTGATCTAGTATCCCATGATATCCTTGTGGGGAAACTGGAATATTGTGGGCTCAGCTGCTCGACAGTTCTGTGGGTGGGAAACTGGCTACAGGGTTGGACTCAGAGAGTTCTCATGAACGGATCTGTGTCGTCCTGGTGCGAAGTGGCCAGCGGTGTCCCTCAGGGGACTGTGCTTGGATAAAATACTTTTCAACATCTTTATCAATGATTTGGATGGGGGAGTGAAAAGCTCGCTGGCCAAGTTCGCGGATGACATCAAGTTACAGGGCAACGTGGTCAGGTCAGAAGCTAGGTTGCAGATACAGGCAGACCTGGACAGGCTCAAGAATCAGGCAGACCAGAACCAGATGAAATTTAACACTTCCAAGCATAAGGTGCTCCATCTGGGGGCAAACAACTTTCAACCCACATACTGGCTTGGTGGCGACAGCTTGACTTGCACCACGGCTGAAGGGGACCTCAGGGTGATGATTGACAGTTGCATGAATATGAGCAGTCAGTGCAAGGCAGTGGTCATCAGGGCAAATAACACACTGGCATGCATCAACCAATGCATCTCGTGTAATACTAAGTAAGTGATACTCCCGCTGTACTCAGCACCGGTGAGACCACAATTGGAGTACTGCATCCAGTTCTGGACACCGCACTTCAATGAGAATGTGGAAAACCTTGAGAGGGTCCAGAGAAGAGCCACCAGCATGATCAGGGACTTGCAAGGCAAGCCATACGAGGAAAGGCTGAGGGACCTGGGCCTCTTTAGCCTAAAGAAGAGAAGGTTGAGAGGGGACTTGATAGTGGCTTACCACTATATCAGATGAGTGCACCAGGAGCTCGGTGAACAACTGTTCACCAGGGCACCCCCGGGGAAGACCAGGACCAATGGATACAGGCTTAATACCAGGAAAACCTTGTTCACAGTCAGGGTGTCCAGACTGTGGAATAAACTCCCTCCAGAGGTGGTGCAGTCACCTACCCTGGAGGTTTTCAAGAGAAGACTGGACAGTCACCTCGCTGGGGTCACCTAACCCCAGTAGTCTTCCTGCCTAGAGCGGGGGGAGGAGAAGGGGGACTGGACCTGGTGATCTGCAAGGTCCCCTCCAGCCCCTAACGATCTATGAATCTACTCTCGCTTACAATATTTACTACAATAAATGCATTGGAACTGAAACAGAAACAACATTCTTGTAGTTTTGTGACATGTTGGGTGCTTTGAAACCATTTTAAGGGTGCCACTGGATACTAGAGGTGCACCAATACATCAGTCCCATATTGGATTGGCACTGATATAAGGAAAATTGACAATATCAGCAATTGGCTCAGTGGCAGCCTGCCCTTGCCCAGCGCACAGATCTGGGGGCACACACGCTCATGGCCTCCTGGGATACATGCAGCAGTGGTAGCCGCACACCCCTGTGGCCCTCGAATGAGTCGCTTGCAGCTCCATCCCCTGTCCCTCCCCAGCTGTGCAGCACCTGCCCCTGCCCACTCCTTCACTATGGCGCTGCGATCTGCCCCCCACAACCCGTTCCCTCTCCCTGTGCCTTTCCCCACAACAGACCCACGAGCCAGACACTACTCTCCAAGCTGCCGGGCCACATATTGGCAATCGGATCTGTATTGGCTGCTATGGCTCCTTGAAAATCAGCCATTGATACTGGCCCAAAAAATCTATCGGTGCACCCCTACTGGATACCATACAATTATTAGCACTGTTAAGGATGCAAACACCTACACGATTCACAGGATAAACCCAGATAAGAATCAGTGTCAAAAACATTTTGACTTGTTGTGGTCTTTCTGAGATCTTTGCAATAGAATAATTGCTCCATTATTTTTTCCTAGTCAAAAGCAGGTGACATTAGTTTTTGAATTGGGATGTTGTTATATTCAGGAGAGTTATGGAGAGGTACCTTGAGTCTAAAAAGGTTGTGAAGCCCTGACTAGGGTGCATGATTAACTATAAGCATACAAGTCATTCACAGAGCCTATGCAGCAAAGCAAAGCATTACACATTTAAATGCTTTACTGAACCAGAACTTGGATCAGAACAAGCAAAATATTAGGAGCAGGAAGGGAGAGTAAAATGGGACTTGTCCGGCCATATCACAACAAAGCAATAGAGTTTGATTTCAAATTCAACTGATACATCTAATAAAAATATTCCAAGAAATTCAGAAAAATGCAAAGAAATAAACTACCTCCAAGCTGGAGGGAAAAGCTAAATTCAATACTTTTAGTCACTTGGAATGACTTTTTATCTATTCTACCCTGACTATTTTAGGCGATGATGAAGTTTTGAAGCACATTTTATCCCTCCTATGGAGAGTGCTTCTAAATGAGTGTCTTTCTAATACTTAGTTCTTCCATTTAGGATAGAATAAGCATGCCAAGAACCAAAAGAAAATTAAACTAATGCCTTTTCACTCTCCCACATACCAGATCTATAGATTCTTCCTAGCAAAAGATAGCAAATGAATGGAAAACTTTTATGGGAACTTACCGATAATTCCACATTCCCCCTTTTGTCGCTTAGCTTCTTCCTCTGCAAGAAGTTTCTTCCTTTTCTCTGCCTTTGCAGCTTGTTCCTTCCTTTCCTGGTTTTCCTGCATTCAAATATTTAGATACAAGTTACACAGAACATCCATGAGAAAAATTTCATGGTCAAAATATTTGCAGTTTGTAATTGAAAGCTATTTTTTAAATGTCCATAATTTGATACACGCTGCTGGGCCTCAGTTGTTTAGACTTTGTGCTTTTGGGCGAGTGGCATAGTGAAATCTCTTCGGGACAAACTCTAGCCTTGTCTACATGGTGACATAGTGACTTAGTTTATTAACTATAAAAGCAATGACAATACAGTGGACTGAAATGGACCCACAGCAGCTTGTTATGACACTATCCTACTTAATAATAATGAATCCACATGGCTTTTTGTTATTTCAAACTAATCGCTTAGCAATCTGGGCAGATATTCCATGCTACGGTGCTCTGCCACTCTGCTCTGATTTTTCATGACACAAATGCAGAGATTCATACCAGAACCATAGGAAATCCAGGACTGGAAGAAAGGTCAAAGTCCCACGGTTCCTCTTTTAGTATTCAAGGCTGGTTTTGAACTGGTAGGAAGCAGTCAGAAGCAGGGAGCCAGTGCCAAGCACTGTGATGATGACTGTCATTAATATGAACTACATGACATGCAGACACTTGAAATGCAGGTGGATATATCTGTTTGGATTTGCATGTTCACAGGGCACTGGATGCCTGGCAATAAAGCTAATGGAAGAGGAGGAAACCAAGAGGTGACCTTTGCAGATTAACTACCTGAAGCAATACTTCTGGGCAAGATGGTATTAGCAGACCACCAGGATGACAAAGGCCAGTTTCCCAGAAATCTGCACAGAGCTCCCCCCAACACCCTCCAAAGCTGGAGAGGCAGACTGCTATTATGAGAATTCCCCTCCGTGAGAAACACATTACCATAATCTCGAAGCTCATGTTTCCAGTTAATAACTAACCAGTTTGGTGGTAATGCTGGTAGATCAGCTCTCGGGACAGTTGCTATAGAGATTTGCAGCGCTATAAGGACAGTACTGCTGTATAGTATCGACACTTAACAGTGCACAGGAGGTTAGGGATGGTTTTGAATAGAAAAGCTCTTGAACTGGACGGGAGCTATTGTTGGTGCACATGTTCTTTACTTCCTCAGCCAAAGTATTAATCAACAGGAGAGGATATTTCTCCATGGTAGTGCATAGCCTATTGATCAGTGTGAAAGATTCACCATTATTAAGTGGTCTGAAAAGGTTTATGATGAAAGAACTTCTAGAAATTCACACCTATTCGCTAGAATGAGGGAAATTCTGCTTCTCAGAAAATGTACTATAATGAAATTAATTTCTTCCTCTCATTCTGGGAGATGCAGTGAACTATTTACACCCACATCTTGCAAAACTGTTCACTGGATTCTCAGACAAAAGAATTGGCTTCATTTTATTCCGAGTAGCTACAGAATGTCAATAGAGCTTGCTTCCAATGCTTTTGGAAAAAAGGAAAGGTGGATGACAGTCTTATGGAAAGGCTGGATGTTTCTCATTATTATAGGCCTGCTTCTTTCTATACAACGTGTGAGACCAAGAGAGAAATTCTGAATGGTGGATAGAAACAGGAAGCAAAAAATTATTCTTTCAAAGTTTGACTGCCAGAGAGTGCCTCCCTGAAAAACAGCCTAAAAGGTACAAAAACAGGATCAGCAATCCATTATGTTCCTAGTTTGAGGCCCAGTCTGAGGCTGAATAATGCCCCATAATGAGTTTAGTGTGCTTTTATAAGCAAGTAAAACGGAAACAGTTGGTGTTATGCTATTTATGAGCTGGGCCATATCTAAGCTGAGATTTTCTGACACATTGTCCACAAACACATTTAATAATTTAACAAATGACACACAGTTGAGGTTTCTTCAATAAAAATACAAAACAACGAAACAACAAACTGACTGAAAAGTTAAGGACAAAGCTTAGGGAGGCATAGCAAAAAGTATTCACAGCACCTGCAGGTGATGCGGTCAGAAGCATTCTCCTTCTCCATTTCCTCTGGATTTGAATACAGTAGGAAGGAGGTATAATTAAAGTAACAGAAATGGTGGATCCATCAATAGGGCATGTTCGCCACACTCCTTCAACGCCTTGGAGCATTTGAGTGTGTGGTTTGACCTTTGTATCAAGCAGTATTTCATCACAGCTGTTTGCTTCTGCAGACACTCCCTCTCCAATGCTGAATACTCCAGTTCAATCTCTGAGAATGCTTCAGGCAGCTACAGAAGTCTGCCTTCACAGTCTACTGATGTGATAATAGGTCGTGGATCAGATCCTCTTCTTACCCCTCCCAAGTCATTCAGCAACCCCTCTTTTAATGATAACTCACTTCTTTACATAGCTTGAGGTGCCAAGGGAAATCAGAAAAGGTCCAATTACTGATTTTCCCCACCTTCATATTTTATCACTGGTGGAGTGGAGACTTTTTTGTCTCATAAATTTAGAATCCCATTCCCAGCATCTCAGCACTTCCTTTTGAGGTAGCTATGTTTTCAGCTTACTTCCTTGTACTACATATCAACAGATGGATATAGAAGATACGTGGTGTTGTTGCTATGAACCAGGATGTTCCCTGCTCACCGCTACCTGTACTGGAGATGGTAGTGCAGGTAGTACAGAAGGGGAATGCTAACTATTGGGGCAATAGCTAGGAGTTGCTTCGCCATGTAATTTCTGGACCAGAATAGTTCACACTGTCTGAGTCTCCCATTACTGCATCAGCTCATAAAATACACTGAAAGATTAACAGAATTCTTCAGGACCTGTTATATGCATTATATGTCTTCAGCTACCTCTGCCCTTTGAAATGTCCCTGTAGCTTGATTTGGGGCATTTATCTTCTGAACTCCAAAGCTGTGTAGAAGTGGAGTGCGCTGATGGAACTGAGCCAGTGCATCTTTTCTAATTATTTTGATAAACCTTCCTATGTCTTAGGCTATGATAAATATGATTTTAAAATATGTAAATCATTTCATTTTTGTAATTCCTATGTTGCTGGTGTGAGAGGGATGGAAGAGGCCGGAAGGAGGCAGAGTAAACAATTTAGAAAGGCAGTAACGATGTAGTCAATGGTTATGCTGTGCCATGCCAGATTTTAAAAAAAACAAAGGTTTTAACTCTCTAAAATGTTGCCATTTTGAGTATCTCTGGGGATATCTGCAGTAGGTGAAGGGGGAAGGGACAGCAAGCAAAAAGCAGTTTTGCAAAAGAAAATGCATACTTGCAGAAAGCATGGCTGATAGCTGCAATATTTATGGGGTTAAATGCTGTAGGGAAATAGATTTAAAAACACTTCAGTCTCTAGGCTGGATGCCGAGTACAGCAGGCTTAGCAGAAGCGGGGATTAAATGTCAACCAGGTAGAGTGCTCCAGAATGTAAGTGGGCAGCCTGCACCCAGGTTATGCAGTTTAAATCTCCTTATGCAATAGTACTGGCATACAGTACACAGGATGTACAGACACTATTACCCCTCACAGGCACTTTGTAGTGCCGTCCACGCGGGGTTCCTGCACATTGTCCATATCTGCTGCATCATACCACTCTCTTCTATCTTGATAATCTTCCTCCTATTTGAACTTCATATTATGTATAGGGCCAAGTGTGGCCTCAGTGGTTTGTTGGGGTTTGTCATGCTGCCTGAAGTGTTATTTGCCACATCACCTTTGGATGGGGCAAAAGGTCAATCTTGGGGATAGCTCTGTCAGGCCTTAGGTCAGCACAGATGTAGTTAGGGATCTTCTGGAAGGGCTAGACATTTTTAAATCCGCAGGTCCAGATGTCCTTCACCCAAGGGTGTTGAGGAAGCTGGCAGGGGTCATTGCAGAGCCCTTGGCCCAGCTGTATGAGCATTTGTGGTCATCTGGCCAGGTGCTGGGGGATTAGAAACTGGCTAATGTGATCCCAATTTTCAAGAAAGGGAAGAAGGAGGACCCAAGCAACTATAGGCCTGTAAGCCTCACCTCAGTGCTCAGGAAGATCTTGGAGAGAATCATCAAGGAGCATATCTGTGGGGGGCCAGCAGGGGAGATCATGCTCAGGGGCGATCAGCATAGGTTCATCAAAGGCAGGTCCTGTCTGACCAACCTGATTGCCCTTTATGACCAAGTAACTAAATCCTTGGATGATGGTGTCGCCGTGGACGTAGTCTTTCTAGACTTTAAGAAGGCCTTCAACATCATCTCTCACCCCATCCTCATCAATAAATTAAGTGACTGTGGCACTGATGCCTACACAGTTGCATGGGTAAAAAATTGGCTGATGGGGTGCACCCAGAGAGTAGTGGGTCATGCTCAACCTGGCAAGATGTGAGCAGTGGGGTACCCCAGGGCTTGGTCCTCGGGCCCGCACTATTTAACATCTTCGTTAGCAACTTGGACAAGGGGGTGGAAAGCACATTGTTCAAGTTTGCTGATGACACCAAGATGTGGGACGAGCTGGACACACTTGAAGGGAGAGAGAGGCTGCAACTAGATTTAGAGTACAAAAGTGGGGAGATGAGAATAGGATGGGGCTCAACGTAGACAAATGCAGGGTGCTACACCTTGGGAGAAGGAATCCACAGCATACATACAGGCTGGGGAGTTCCCTCCTTGATAGCACAGAGGCAGAAAGGGATCTTGGAGACTCCAAGATGAACATGAGCCACCAATGCCAGACCTCAGCCAACAAGGCCAGGCATACCTTGTCATGCATCCAAAGATGCATCTCAAGCTGGTCCAGAGAGGTCATACTCCTCCTCTATGTGACTTTGGTCAGGCCTCATTTGGAGTACTACGTCCAGTACTGGGCACTGCACTTCAGGAGGGATGTGGCCAGCCTGCAGAGAGTTCAGAGGAGGGCCACCCACTTGGTTAGAGGGCAGCAGGACAGGCCCTATGAGGAGAGACTGCGGGACCTGAACCTGTTCAGCCTCAGCAAGAGGAGGCTGAGGGGCGACCTGGTGGCTGCCTACAAACTCATCAGGGGAGATCAACAGCAAATAGGCACCAGCTGGAGTGATGAGGAACAATGGTAATTAGCTGATAGACAATAGGTTTAGGTTATAGATCAGAAGGCAATATTTTACAGTTAGGGTGGCCAAAACCTGGAACCAACTTTCCAGGGAAGTGGCTCTCGCCCGTACCTTGGGCAAATTCAAGAGAAGGTTGGATGATCACCTGTCTGGGGTCTTGTGAACCCAGCATTCATTCCTGCCTGTGGCGGGGGGTCAGGCTAGATGATCTGTTCAGGTCCCTCCTGCCCCTAGCTACTATGAAACTACTTGCGGGGGTCAGCTCTGGTTCACTTGCTTCAGGTACCATTGCTGTTTTGAGTATTCACTGGAATTAGTACTGAGAGCATCCCTTCCCTGTCCTTTGCTTTAACTGTGCCCAGTATAGTTTTCTGATGATTTTTTCTGTATGGGGCTGGAAATGGGAAGAACCAGGTAGATAAGTCCTCTGGTACGCCTCCCCTCCTGGGTTCCGAGTCCCAATATTCAGTAAGAAATTTACTCCCTTGTGTAACGTATCCATTTTACTCATCTGCTTTCATATAGTCCACATCATCAAGATAATTTTGAGGAGTGCCTGACCCATTAGAGTAGCTTTGCTGAATTTTTGTATCAGTTTATATGCTCATTTCTTGCCCACTTGCGCTGGGGATGAAGCAAGCACAGAGGTAGCTCTATTTGAATCCAGGGTAAGTCTACCTTGTTATTTCGGGTTGACACTCAGGTTACCCCTAACTAGCCCAAGGCACATGAGCAGCACCTTCCTGTCTATATTACCGTGTTCCAACTACAGACCAAACACAGAAGAGACAAGTTGTGGGCAGACTGATACCTAGCAGGACTCCACTTGAGCATCTGCGCTTGCCCTCTGGTTATGGGTAGTTGAGACAAAAGTAGAATACAGAAAGGTTGTACGTTGGATGATGACAACCTGCCTATGCTTTCAGTCTTTAGCTAGGGGAGTCCTAAACACACTGAATGGGAGGTGCATGGAGGGAGAAAATTGGCCTCACGTTCTGGTGTTCAGTACAACTTCCAGAGGCAGGCCAAAGACTATTTTAAGTGAATGGTCATCAGGTTTGGGCTCGAAGCAGCACTAGGTAGTGATGCAGACACAGTCCCACACAATGACGGAAGTGTAGGGTAGGCCATCTAAGGCTGCTTACAAATATTCAGGATCAAGATAAAAAATGGCCACACTATCTAAGGCAAGCCGGAATAGTGGGGTTAGCAAGTAGGGAGCTTGTGGGGGGTCAGGCAGGCTCTGCAGCGCAAGTGGGGTCTGTGGAGGAGTTGCTGGGGTCCAGGAGGGTTTGTCAAAATCAGGGGGACTCATGAGGTCCATGGGAGGGGTGCTCTCCCCACCACCCCCCTTGGACCAGGGGCTATTTTTAGCTCCTCAACCCCACCCCCCCATCCCCAGATGAATAACTCCCACTTCCTGCCTGCCCTTTCCCTCACCCTGACTTACTTGCTCAGCTCCTGGCCTTAGCAAATGCATGTAAAACCAGCACCTGGAACAGCATATGGGATGGTGGGGATGGGTTTGGTGGGCTCAGGGGGAGGGAAGCTGACTGTTTGCGGGGGGGGGGCGGCTAAAGATAGCCTGGTGCCAGGGAGATGATAGGAAAAGTGCGTCCCTGGGGTTAGGCCAGCAGCTGGGCTTTCCCAGCCTTAGAGCTATTCTAGGAACTGTACAAAGGTTCAGGACAGCTAGATTGGTCTAAGAATGGTCAACTGGATCTTAGTTAGATGACCTTGGAAGCAGGGTTAACTTGGATCGAGTCAGCCATTTTTAGATGGATCTAACTTTCTGGGAACTTCTGTACAGTTTGCACTTAGATTGACCTAACTAATGTAAGGTCTGCACCTGGGTGAACTAAGTTAGATTGGGTGGCCATTTTTAATGTGATCCAGCCTTTCCCTAACCTCCCTGAATGTCTGCACCTGGCCTCAGAGTATAAAGGAGTAGGGAGAGGAAGTCACATTTTCTTGTACAAGTGCTGAACTGAAATTACAATCTAGCCTTAAATGTTCACAAATGCAAACCACCTTTCGTGCCTTGATAAAGAGGTCTCTGAAGGTTTTCATCGTGTTAAAAACATCTTCTAGTGATAACATGTTTCGGTCTTCACAGAGGTAATCAGCAAGTTCTGCCTTCTTCTTTTCAATGGTGGCAATCTCCTCCTCCAGTTCTTTTGAAGCTTTTATACTGTCCTGAGACACATTTACAAAACACAATTTATTCAAGTCAAGAAGGGAAATAATCTCTTACCCAGAGGACAAGCTAGTGAATGGATTACACCAAGGTTTTTTTTGCCTGTTTTGTTTTTTTGAAAAACTGAAATAGAATTCCAATAAATTTCTTGCTTTGAAAACACAGTAATTTAGGTACCGTTAAAAATGAGTATGCAATATGATACTCTCCATACTGTTCTAGCAGGCATACAATTTTTCCCAGCAGAGTTCAGGGGAATGTGACTCCCTTCCTGACTTTAATTAGCGACAACTTTGCTTCTAGAACTTTTGTTCAAAACATGAAATGCTAAACTCTGAAAAATGATGCAATGGTGTATTGTTTATCTTGGGAATATATCCGTATATATTACATGTTCAGGTAAAGGCACGATGGGATTGAATCTGCGATTCATACAATCACACCTCCTGCCATGCCACACGTGCATGGCAGGAGACATGATTATGGGATTGCACATTAGATCCTATTATACCTTATAGCTGATGCAGGGGAACCCCAATCCCCATCTCCCCCTACAGTGGCAAGAAGCTCCTATGGCTGGGAGCCCCTCACATCACAGTTGAGGGGTTCCCAGCTGCAGGGGGCTCCATAACCTTCCCACCACCACGGTTTGCCACCGTGGTGATTCTCTTACCTGGGGATTTCATGCACCCCCAAGATGGGGGGAGTTGTCCCCGGGATGAGCCTCCTGCCCAGGGGTTTCATGCACCCCCAGGGTGGGGCAGAGGTGATTATCTTGCCCTGGAGGTTTCAGCCACAGGATGCTGCTGGGACCCAGAGTTCATAGCTGCTGGGGCTGAGTCCCTAGCAGTTGCGGGACTTGGAACCCCGGCTGGGCAAGGTGCACCCCTGGAGCTAGGACCTCTGTCAGCTGGTGGGTTCAATAGCAAATTAAAGCTAGATTGCAACTGGCTATAAAGTCAGTACACATTTTCAAGGTCTAATTTTACAGCCGGTTGGAGTTTTTTGTTGTGTGATAAGTACTTTGCACGTGCAGCAGGTCTCAAGGTAATTGCACCATAAACCACGTAATTGCATGATACCAGTAGTGTGTAGAGGAGGCCAAAGCATTTAGATCTGTTTAAGCTGCTTCTACTTTCTATTTAACTATTTTAAGTTAAACAGTCCAGGACCGGACCTGTAATGATCAATGCTTAAAAACATATGCAAAAATATTGCTGTTCTTCCAGAAGGTGAACAGTTTTTTGAAATTAAGTGTGCCACTTTCATTTTTTAACCAATATTCCCTTAATAATATATTATTTTTTCCATATTACTATGGTATCCTACATGTATAACAGACAATCTGTTCAATTCCTGTCTTGCCACCTGCTTCTCTGTTAAAAAAACGGGGGGGGGGGGACATTTTTTGGACCTCCCCCCACTCCGTCTTTAGACCCATTTGTGACCTGAGCTCTGATGCCGCAAGTTTAAAACTATTCTGGAAGAGGGAAGTGTAGGATTTAATCAGACCCATGCACTTACCTGAATAGATTTTCCATACTGCACTTTCAAGTCATCCCCTGATGAGGCTATATTATGCTCAATTTCCAAGAGTTTCTTTATATTGGCACCTGCTTCTGCCTTTACAATTTCAAAGTTGATTCTGCAAATTCAACAGAGACAGTAAATCGGACTGGGTGAAAACAATTAGCCCTTTTTGTTAAGAGATCAAAAGATCCTGCAATAACTGTTGTGGAGATGTAACTAGGAATTCAAGATTGGAAAGAACCACCTGGGTCAACATGTCCACCCACTGCTATTGTCGGCAACTACACAATACAATCCCTTTCATAAACAATCACGCTTCATCGTAAAACAAATGCATTGTTTACCTCCCCCTCCCCCCCATTAGTTCAATTAAAAGGCTATTTCAGAACCTCACTGGTATAATAGAGGCATTTTTCTGATTTCCAGTCTACAGGCCAAACTCATTGATCAAGTTGCTTAAATGACTTGATTATCATCACCACTAAAATTTCACTCCAGTACATATTGATCCGAAATTAGAAATTTAAAAAGTTCCTACCCTGCTATCTTTGCAACACAGTCAAGATCACTGGGAAGCTGGAGCAAGTCTGTGTGTTTTTTTTCAACTTCCTAAAATGTAAGCAAAAGATTGTTACTTTGCACGGGCAGTTTTATTGCCCACATATACAAGGACATACACACACAAGCTTAAGAGTTTTAAAAAGTCAGGCTTGAGATGTTAATGTTTCGATCTCCCTTCTTAGATGTACTGGGTAAATTTAACCCCTTATTAGCTTTCTCACAGTTGTACTCTGGAAAAGTGGTGCCTTGCTATTGGGGCTCATGTAGGATAAAACACTACATCAAGGAATGCAAAACTCTAAAATTCTTGGTTCAGAGATGATACCTTTTATTAGGTCAACTAAGAAATCACAAAAAAAAAAAAAAGGCTTTTAATTTTTTTTGCAATTTCTTAGTTGGTCTAATAAAAAGGTATCATCTCTGAACCAAGAGTTCTAGAGTTGTGCATTTCTTTTGGTTTCAGACCAACACAGCTACCAAATACATCTCTGACACATCTAAAGGAAGCATTCTACCCTACTTTCTTAATATTGCTTCTACACATTTGCAGTCTTTGGGCCCAAATCTTGTGCGGTGCTAAAATGCACAAGGTCAAGTCAAGGGTTTGTATAAAAAGATGGTTCAGAGCTCTCCTGTGCAATGCTCCGATTCCAGGGCTCTTTTGCAGTTACTTTGTTAACACAGTACAACAGCAACTCAATGACTGTTTAATTTCCTGTGACCATAATGCCTAAAAAGGAGGAGACAAAAACTAATATGGCATGGGAGCATGATCATACCTTCTCTCCAACCACAGCCCCTTTACTTTGCCTTACCAGTGCCAGGAGGTGGATTGCCAAAGCAGAGAGAAAGAGAAAACAAAACAAAGGACACCCACAAACCAGTGGCGTACCATGGGTCTCCGGCACCCGGGGGCCAATGCTTGCATTTGCACTCCCCCGGGGGATGACCCGAGCAGGGTGTGGGGGGGCCCCCACTCCCTTCCCATGGTACTTCCACAGGGAAATTAAACAGCATGGGATGGGTGGAGGCTGAAACAGGTAAAGAAACTTACAACCCACTGGGCATGGGGGTGGGCGAATTACACAGCGAACGTGGGAGGTGCTGCAGCCTCTCTGCCTGGCTCTGAAGGGCCCAGCCAGCACCCCCCACCCGCCTCACTGGTGCCTGGGAGCCATGTCTCCCTTTTGCACCCCCATCGGTATGCCACTGCCCAAAACATCTTTTTCAAACTCAGTGCAGGATCACTTTTCATTATAGAGTAGTGATTTCAACCTTTTTCTCTTGCAGACCTCTAAAAAATGTTTTTAATTGAAGTGCAGACCCCTTTGGAAATTTTGAGCAGAGGTGCAGACCCCGCTGAATTGCGTGTGGGTATTTGCACACTTTTGACTGATCATAGTAATCTTTTACAGACTCCCAGGGTCCAACGGTACACAGGTTGAAAACCACCGTTGTAGAGAGATTTCTCAGTGCTCCTGGTCCATATAAAACCATAGTGCAGTGCTAAGCAAGGATCCATTTCAGTAATAGGAACACAACTTTCTTTGCATTTGGCAACCAACATTGGAAGACTTGCTCTAGCTTTGGGGCAGCCTGAAATGAAGTGCAAAGGTTAGAGAAGTCACCAAAGAACTTCAAAGAAAAGGAAGAGGTCTATGATCTTTTTGGACAATACTGCATATAGGCATGATCCTGTTTATGCTGAATTCAGCAGCAAAGTTCTCATCAGTTTCAACGGGCACAGGATCAAATCTTACACATTTAAATGGAGGTGCATTTGAAAGTAATGCACGGTAGCATTAATACATCAGGAAACAGCACATCTACAGCTGACTTCAACATAAAACTGCAGCAGTACCTCCAAAATATGGTGGAGTAGCGTAATAGAGTTTTGGTTTGCTTTGGTGTCTGTTAATTTGAGCAAAGTGCTAATTTTAAAGCCACCAGCATCTCCAGTGTGTCGTCCCTAGAAGATGAAAAAAAAAAAATAAAAATCCTAGTTTCATTTTAACAGAACAAAAAAAAAAAGCTTTTACTATCCATTTTGTATTATTTTATACACACAAGAAATACTAGGCTACAATTATACTTTTTATCTAAAAATATATTGCTTTAAAAATGCTTACTTACATAGTTGAGAAAGTTTCCAACTTTAAGAATCAACCAACAGAAAATTGGCAGCCGATGACTAGTAAGAAGTGCTGAAAAATGAAAAGCAATCATTTAAATAAAATTAAACAGTTTGAAATTGGATTTACCTGAAATTTGAACCAAGATGGTACAAAGCTCTTATCTAGATAAATAGTTGGCATTTTTTTTTATTTTTATTTTTTATGGATTTCAAAACAAGCCAGGTGCAGGAGGTGTTCTGTGAATCTGTGTCAGGGCAAAAAGGAAGAAGAATAAATAAGAAGTTGAATCAAAAAGACATAAGCAAGACTGAAATATCAGCATCCGTGAGCAAGCTGATCTTGTTAAATCTACAATCTCTCCACTTATTGAGTGATCACACCAGAGGGTCCTTTTGCCATGAGATGGTCTTGAGCAACATAACCTCAAAAAGGCCACCGAGATTTTTTTTTTTCTGTCCACATTCCCTAAGGAATACAAAAAGAGAAGGTCTGCACAAAAGTTGAGTCTACCTTATATTAAAAGCACCTAGATATAGAATTTGGAACATTTTCCTCCCTGCTAGGAGAGACCTTTAGTAGGAGACAGCCAGCATCTCTAGCCTTTTAACCTACTGTTTTCTTTATCCATTCCTCATTCAGTCAGTCCATCTTAGAGCTACCCTGCACATGTTGCAATCCCGTACTAAGCAGAAATGGGAATCTGTGGCTCAACATCTACACAGGCTTCTTGATCACATAATAAAAGACCCATCTTTTGATTCTAGCATGTCACGCCATTATTTCAGTTCAAATAGAAGTGTATCTTCCTATAGTGTGGAGCACAAATCACTAATAACAACTTACTCTCACAGGCGATCCTGATCATTTGTGCTTTGGGCCGCAGCATATCCAAGAGAATTCTTGTCTCTTCACCCAACAACATGCATTGAATCCGCAAACTGTAGCTAAAAGACAAAGTCAATGTAAAAAATGCAGCAGGATTAACTGAACCATATCCAGGTTATTTCTGAATAGAGAAAGCAAAAGGGTTATTGTGTTCTATTTAATGCCCTCCCCTAAAGATATTTCTCCAACTAAATGGGACTCTAGATAAATCAAAGTCTTCTAGATACATTTCCAATAAATTCCCTATACAAAATTACAATATTTCTTCTAGAATGCCCATATAGGTCACATCACATTGTAGTCTATGCAATAAAACTACTGCCAATGATATGATGTTATTATCCAACAACTGTATAGCCCTGGGTAGGTTTATTTTGTTCTTAATAAAGAAGCAGTTTTGGCATGGATTGCTACCAAGAGTTCAGGATGTCCATAGCAAAAACATAAAAATTCTAAACCAGCAAAGAAAACATTTTAAAAGGGTAATCTGAAAGCAATACAGTATATGCAATTTGAAGGAAATCACATTTTTACCTAACTTTACAAAAGGCTTTAAAAAAACCCTCTCTCCAAGTGCAGGATCATTAAGCCGTCAGATTTCTTAGAGAACAGCTCTATGGTTTGCAGCGTGGCTATATTCCTGGTTTGTGTGAGGAGTATGGAACTACAGAGTTTCTGCTGATTTGTCTCAGTAAGGCAAGAACAGCAGGAAAGATGGTCAGTACTGTATGGTGCGCACACAGACCCAGTACATATTGCTAAGGGGATGATATGACCACCTCCAGCAACTAGTTTACCCAACAGTGGAGTCATCAAGCAGCCTTAAGATCCATTTGGATGGTGCTTAGATGTTCACATCAAGGCTGAAGTTAGTTAAGATTTCCCTTACCTAGGGACACTGAGGAGAAGGAGATAAAATTGATCTGCATTTGCTAGTTCTGATTTTGCTTTTTTGCAGGATTTCAGGCTCTCTATCTAACAAGGAACAAAACAGTTAGCACTATCAATTAAATTTGGTCTGTAACACTCCCCCGCGCCCCCTCCCACACACAAACGTAGCTTTTCAGAACCAATATGCCACCAATACTGTTGAAGTCTAGGTTCACAACACTTCTAAACCCAGGCATTTCCCCATTCTTCACCTGAAAACCCTCCTGAAAGCCTGCTTCCTCAGGGGGGACCACAAGTAGCCACACACTTCAGTATGACATTGAATATGAAATATTACATTATCATCATCCATCAGATTTACAAAGAGAATTAGGACCACCATACAAAACTGAGCCATAGCCATTTTCCAAACCTTTCAATGGGATATTATCCAGTATTTGTTTCCTGGTCCCAGACCCTGCAATAGGATGAATGTGGGAAGGCCCACTTCCATTATAGTCTAGATGCTCACTGATTACAACACACTTTGGCACAGGTGTCTACACAGCTGGATCCAGTAACTAGATCTGCCCCTTACAACAAAAGTCCTGAGATAGCAGAGACTGTGCCTTTATCAGTACCCCTGTGCAATATTTTCAAATACTATCAGTACCTCATGCTTTTCAGGCAATAGTTTAATCAGCTGCTTCAGAGCTTCTGTATCAAGCTTGGATGTGTCCCCTTTCCGAATCATGGTGACTATCTCTTCATTTGAGCTGCAGAAGAGAGGCTTGAGCTTAGAAGCAACAACATAATATAAGTAATATCTTGGACAGTGCAAACATAAAAGATCAAGCTCAGAATGAAACTTAGCTCATTTTTCCCTACCTCACATACCCATCATTATTTCTATGATCCTAGGTTTGGCAAGAAAATAGTGTTTTTCTTTGCACCACTCTACCAATAAAATGGCAAGGTTTAAAAAAAAGTTTAATGTAGTTTTCTTATTATTTTTGTACTACAGTCAGCCTCTGCAGTAGACTGAGGTGGCCTTATTTTTAGACCTCATATCCATTATCACTGGGAAAGATGCTCTCATACACACTCCTTTCAGTGAAGAAAAACCAAAAAAAAAGCTCTGGAAGAAAGAAACCCCAAACCATAGGGTTCTATGCTTAATGCCTTCTGACCTCATTTTCTACCCCAAACTTTGAGAAACAAGGTATATTTGGGATGAATTCTGGCTGCTCTAATTACAGTCCTGTGAAGCCCAAGATGTTGCATTAGTGTTGGTTTATCGTGCCTTTCAGAGTGGAAAGTAGAGATCCTCATGCTCATATCACTCAAATGGCAGGAGAGGCTCAGCTATCCTTGCACCACATCTAAGCCTCCATTCCGTTTTCAGGTGGACCTGTCCCCTAATTTAGGGACCAATAAAGGGGGAGGAAGCAGTTATATGTGGCTTACACATTATTGCTCCTCTCCTCCCACTCCCCTATTTCACATACAACACGGGGTAACAATGCACAAGATACATCAGCCCCAGGCTGACTTATCTTCTCTATAGAGCTGCCTTGGGGGTATAGTTTTCTCCTCTTCAAGATATCGCCTGGAATAGGGCTAAGTGGGAGTCCACTGAAGTGCATCTCCATAGGGGTGACTTTATTCTATGGAGGAGAGGGAAGGAGACCAAAATCCTTAGAGTGATAATTTAGGGATAGCCTCTATAAAAGAGGCTTTGTTGGCTAGCTATATTCCACAGGTCAATAGCCTACTGTGCAACAGGTCCCCACCTTGTGAAAAACAAGTCTGTAAATTGAATTTTGGCTCTGAACTACTGGAAGTCTCTCTTTAGAATGTAATTACTACACACATTTAGACTTTCTAGTTAGGATTTTCCAGTAATGTTTCATGTCATAAATTGATATTTATGTAAAAAATACCCAGCATATGTCCTGCTCTGAATAAGTCCTTTATTATTTGTGAAAATAGTCCTTCTTAAGCAGCGATCACACACAGTCCAAAACATGGTTTTATTAGCCCCAAGACAAATTGCCATGTGTTTTTTACTGTTATAAAAAGTAAAATTTGACTCATTACTAAAAATTCTTTAAGTTTATCTGAAGTATTTCTGTTGAATTGATTTCTATTTGCATAGCGTCCCTATATTATATTGTTAGAAGGTATTGGTGAAATCTTACCATTTAAATTGCTTCAAAAATATGTTCAAAAGGAGACTTTTCTTTGTATTTACATGTGTGACCTGTTTAAAGAAATACAAAATCAGAGGAGAAAAAAAAAATGAAGGAAAACATTTCAATAAAAAATTTAGAAGACAGCTCCTTGTTGCTAGTGCCTGACATATTCTTTCCTATACTAACAAGTACTCATCATACTGCAGAGATCAAGCCCAAAGCTATATACAGTGGAGCTCAGTATCATCATCTCCAGTTTACAGATAAAGAAACAGATACAGAAAGATTAAATCATTTATCCAAACTATTGGAGCTTGTATGTGGCAGCATGGAAAAGGGACCCAGATCCACCCACTTCAAACCGCGTGTTTGGCCCACTCAATTATTCTATCTAAATTTCAGTGGCATTATTTATTTTTCACTGCAACACAGTTTATTCCATACAATGTTAATCTAGCATGGGCACTGAGAGTGACTGTATCCCAAACTTCTTCACAGACTGCTAGGAAAGACTAATAAGAATGAAGAGTGACTTACGATGTAAAATATGGGAAACTATTATAAGTGGCCTTAAAAAAAAAAAAAGACTGCTTTCCACAATTAATTTTCTATGTAGTCTCCAAGACCCAGGACAACCAAATACCTCTTTTGATTTCTTTAGCTTAGAAACTGTTTTCTTCTCAGTACTGGTTTGTGGATCACAGAAAAGTTTCTCTAAGCTTGTATAATCAGGCTCTATAATTTCTCTGCTGTTTCTAGTCACTGACGCCCACATTGAATGACTTTCTGAAAGAGAGAAGGCATCAGACTAGCTACAGAGACAGCTAAACATGTGACACTTCAGTTCCAAGACACTGCTACTCGCTGGAAAAGAAACGCTCTGGTAGATGGATGAAGGAAGGAGAGAGGCACATTAGTCCCGGACAAATGTTAATTATTTAAGAGTGGCAGCTCCCACAGTGCAGATCCCAAAGGTTTGAAGGCTAATTAAACCAGGGAAACCACAACCACATGCTATTAACTGCACTGAAGGCAGGAGCCAAGCTAAATGGCTTTTCCCAACTTCTGTTAGCTCTCGCCGCTCTGCTGCATATCGCAGAGTTGCAGTGCGCGCACAGGATGCTGCGCTCCAATTAGGTTAATGCCTCTGTCTAGGATACTTAAAGGGCTCCCCAGGCTCAGGATCACTGTCTGGCTCATTAGGAACCATCTAGCTAATGCCTGGGACATTTGGAAAGCAAAGACAACCACCATACTGGAACTTCTCTAAAGGGTTTTGATCTCATTCATACCCAGCTAAATCTCAAATAACTTTACTGAAGACAAATGAACTTCTCTGGATTAGTATCCTTGCTGATGCGATAAGGATCTGTCCCAGGGTATTCATTCTTTCCTACCAAAATATTTGAACGACCTAGCCAATTCTTTTCCAAAAATACCAAACTGATCTTTTAAGAATACTTTTGATGCATTAGTGCTCCACTTTCTCAAAAGAGGTCCCCTAAGTAGCAACCTGGAGAATCAGCACAAAGCTCATGACACCCATGCTAACTTAAAAAAACAAAACAAAACACACAGGTTCTTGACATAAGCTAAAATGGAGTTTCTGGGATGCTGTAGCATTTTCAGTCCACGCATCCCATAAACACTCTTGAAAACAGGCTGGTGACATGCCTTCTGCCGGCTCAAGTAAGAATTTCACTTAAAATAATACAATGTTGAAGTTAATTGATGAATCCTCTTGGAGAGATGGCAAAGCTTTGTGGTACAGTAGGACTTCTAATTCAAGGATCTCACAGTGCTTTATAAAGACCAGTGAGGTCTCATAACCAGGCTTCCTGGTTTGTCTGATAAAAACATCCCCAATTTTTGGTTTAAAAAAAAGTAACCCAAAATCCACATTTTCCCATGATTAAAATGAAACACCACTATATCTATCTATCTATCTATCTATCTTCATGGAAAAATGGGTATTTTTATACAGAGGAGGAATTATGAGTAGGGATCCTAGTTTCCTCTGATGAAAAAATCCCCAAATTTGGTTTTAAAAAACAGGAACCTAAAATCCACATTTTCCATGAAGATCTATATCTATACAGCAATATATCTGTATCTATAGATACATAGTGGTGCTTCATTTTAATCGTCGGAAAATGTGGCTTTTGTGTTACTTTTTTTAAACCAAAAATTGAGGATTTTTTTTTTTAAATCAGAGAAAACCAAGATCCCTGCTCATAACCCCTCCTCTTCATTAACTAAATATTAATGCAGAAGAAATAGGTGCATAGAAGATAAGTGACTTGTTACAGTCACACTTGTAGTGGAAGCCAGGTACAGAATATGGATCTCCTGACTCTGCCCCATTCGTTTCCTGCAAGGCCATGCTCTCACATAACTTGCCCATTTAACAGGCAAGGGCCCCAATTTCCCAAGCTTCTCTGTGCAGTCGAACCCTTGCTTCAATGGTACTGAAAGCAGGTATCAAGGGCCACTGAATAGCTCAGCTTGCCTGACCAGGACCCAAACTTTGTCAGGGATATTTTTTTTCCCCAATAGCTGTGAAGCAAACAAGCAAGTGCAGCACTACAAGCACATACGTTTCACCGCCTCGGGGGGAAGCGTCTGCCAATCAAGCCGCTTCATTCTTAAGGTTGGGGTCTTCACCTTCACAGGGCAAGGCTGACTTGCATGTCCACAAGAGGGATCATCACAGACAGCATTACTGCATGGTGGGAGCAGTGGGGGAGGCAGGCCAGATATCAGGAGGGGTGGAAGGGGCATCCTCTTCTCAAGGGAAGGTGAAGGAAGGGGTGGGGGCAGAGGTGGTGGTAGCAGAGCAGGAGGTGGAGGAGTTTTATACTGCCCTTGTGAAGCTGAGCCGGTTAGTAGCCAGGAAGGTAAAGTGTTCCCTGAAGTACGTGGTGGCTGCAGGGGACGAGCTGGCCTTTCGGGAATGGGGGCTGTTGAGGCAGAGCTCTCATCTTTGCCTAGGGACCCTTCTTCTGCGTCCAGGTCAACCTGAATATATTTATTCACTGTTTGAACAGCTCTTTTCTGTACCGAGTTGCAATTATTTGGGTGCTTATTTGATAGCAGATTCTCCATGGTTTTCTGTCCTACAAAACAGTAAATAAATGAACCCAAGATTAATGAATTAACAAAGGTCTACTCTGCCAGCACCCACTGCAAGCTTCCATGTAGCAGCACAAATGCAGAGGCCTTTCTTTAAACAAAGCAAGGACGTGTTTCAGTGGGATTCAAGTTAATACAAGCTACATTTAAAGATATGCTCATCAAGGAGCAATCTAGCACTGTGACCAAAGTCAAGACTGCCCTGTAAACAAAGCAAGACCGCCCTGGTATCTTTATCATTATCGTCTTTACCCCACCCTCATGTCATACAACTTCAAAGCGAGAAGGAGGCATCATTGGAAAGTATCTTTCTGCTTTTCCTATTGCTCATTGTTTTCCTTCCCTATTACTTGTCCATTTTGGGGGGTCTTTCACCTGCTTCAAGGGCTGAGAAGAAGATAATATAGATCCTTCCCAGGGTGGTCCTAGTGATTCACTTACAAGGGGAAAAGATTGACAAAAGATATTACTCAGGAGTCACTTAATTTGGAGACCCAAGGCTCTCCACTGAAATTACCTAGATTAGAGAAGAATGAGGGAAATCATGGCTAATCCAGGGAAGTAGCCATCACAGAGGATGGTCTAGGGGTTCACAGCTGGGTTGGCTTGTTGCCCTAAAGCCAGGGGATGGCTGGGTAAGCTACAGAGAAACATTAATTTAAATAATATACTCGTACTCCCCTTTCTTTCTTTCTTTTTTTTTAAACTAGGATAGTCTTTTTTAAAACCTTTTACCGTATGTGACCGCTAACTTTCTTCATGTTTTCCTGTAAGGGACTAATCTCAAAGGCTCACCTCCTCATCACTCACTACTCTCTCAAAAAATGTGAATACATCAGAGAAGCAAAGTCACCTTTTACACCAGCTATATCGATACAACCCTGTCCTAACACCTTCATCCTGCATTTCCAAGAGAGAGTTTTATCAGCACTTTTGGACAACTTACAACTACCAATGGGTCAGAATGAACGATTATGATTTCTTGTCTTCACAGAGAAGTTACTTGCTAATTAGCAATGTCCCGGCTAGTCTTGTGAAGGGATGACTAAGACCAGTGCAGCTATGGAGGGTCTAAATCCTGCAGACACTTAGACACAAACCTAACCTCACGCCTATGAATAGTCCTGTGCAATTCAGCAGAACTATTACTTCCCCACAGAAGCCCGTACAGTGCCAGAGTCAGGTTCTGAATACGCGACTGAATGAAACCCTTGAGTCAACCCCCCCCCTTCCTTTTTTTTTTTAAATTAAAGCATGGTTTGAATAAGAGAGTGATGCACAGAGTGTGTGTTAGTAAGACACAGGCAAGGAAGAACCTATCACAGGGCTACATAGGGGCGATACACTTGTTTCAGAGATGGAAAGAAAGACTCATCAGGAAAGACAGCTTTGACAACCCACTTGAAAACCGTTTTAGATTATTATGGAAAGGGCCAAGTTCCACAGACCGTGTGCAACATCCAGCTCCATCGAAGAGCAGCCTTTTTATAGAAAGCTGGGTAGGTAGTGGTTACTTTCACTGGAGACAAAACATCCTCCACACCAGTCCTGCAGAAGGGATGCGCACGGGTAGTCTTTTCTGCGCTTCCCCAAATCCAACGGCAGGGCCTGGATCTAATGTTTGTTTACTATATTGCTGAGCTCTCCCAGAGCACATAGTCCAGTCCTGTAATGACCATCTTAAAAATTACAGGATCCAATAGTTGGGATTGGCATAAAGCCAACATTGAATCACATACAGTCCACTACCACTTGCCATAATCAAAAACCCACTAAAATGCCTGCGTAAGGAATTTTACTGGCACCTTATCCTCTATGAAAAGTACCAGTTCATTAGTTTAATAGCTAAAGAAAATTTTGCTCTTGAAAAACTTTTATTAAATCATTGTTTTATTTTTTGACCTTTGCAGAGGTACTAACAACATCTGATCAAATCAAAGGATGCACTTACCTATGAAGCTCTGGGGCAGCCCATCATAACAAAACAACACTACTTTTCTAATTTAAGCATTTCATCCATAGATCTCAAACCTTTTTAGAAAAGTGGCAAGGTAATTTTAATTCATTAGACTGAGTGAAATAGCAAAGCAGATCAGCGATGAAAATGAAGACAGTTTGCAGGATCTTCTGATTCCCACTCTAGTGCTTTTTTCTTTGGACTATATTACTTTGTCAATAGGCTGAAGAGAGTTTATTAAAATAACCATATAGCTGCCTAGCAGGAAAAATGAGACTACCCTGACCAATAACTCAGTAACATAGAAGCTGTTGGGAGAAACAGCCTACTACCTTGCCTAGGTGGTGAAGCTACAGGTGGAAGAGGGTCATTAACACCTGCCAGAGATTAGAAATAAAAAAAAGGTGTGCAGATGCTTCATGGATGAATTGAGAGGCTATTGCCATTTAATAGCAACGCATTTTTCCACCAGGCTTCATCAGTAACCTCAAGGGGAAAGCAGGTGAAACACAGTATGCTCAACTTCAAATGGTTAGTAAGCTAAGACCTGGAGACAGTATGCAGACTTCTCTTAGGACTGTAGGTAAAAGTCCTGCTATTGATATAAGAACAACAGTAGCTCTGAGCATGTAAACACTTAAGTGCATGCATAATTGTACACTGTGTAGTAATTCAATTGAGTTTAACACTGCTATCCAGATAATCAAATTTATTCTCATGTATGGTTGAAAGACTGGGGCTTTAATATCTGTATCTTGCTTTGTGTTCTGAAAGTCTTAGTTTAATGCTAATTAATGAACAATTATAATCATCTTCCCCATGTGGCAGCTAAGTTTAAATTATTTGCCCAAAGCGATGTAATCCCCTGATGGAGATGGAATTAATACTTAGAAATTAATTGTCTCTTGCTAAAAATCCTTCAGTAAATATGAATCAATTCTCCTGTCCCACCACCATTTTTTTTTTTTTTTTACCATTACCATTGGTTAACCCTTAAAATAAAGCCAGAGTCATTCTGAGACCCTCTGGTTCCAAGGTAGAAGAAACCCTCAACCTCTTCGTTGTGGTCTTTACTGTTAATTTAATAGCCTTGCATTAGAAACCAGCAAAAATTAAATCAGTCAGGAAATTACATGTGATTTATGTATTGAGTGGCATCACTTAAAACTGTAATCTAGCTAAAATGGCTAATAGCTAAAGACCTACAGTGACAGCTGAGTATTACTCATGTCCGCTGTCTGTTTGAAGTCACTTACTGTGAGTTTCCATAAACATTTTTCATACAAATAAAAGCTAATACCTTCCCAAAGGTAAAGTAGGTTGAGACTTAATTTATGCAAACAACTTAATGTATCCCCTTTAGGATCTCACAGTCTTTGTGTTAAAGTTGTACAGATGTTTGTAATTACTCTAGCAGGGTAAGTGAGGATTTTATTACTGTGAACTAGCCTAATGAGAAATAATCCATTTGCCGCTGGAAGTGTTAAGACTAAAATGAGATGATAACAATCTTATTAGAAATAATCATATGAGACTTCTGCTTGTGCGTGTTAATTATGCTGTGGTGGAATCAGTAATAAAGACTATCAATTAGGAAGTATTTTAATCAAAGAACTCTTTTGCCAAATTACGTTCCTATAGAATGCTTACAGAGGTGGTAGTCTTTTAAAAAATCCTATTGAAATATAAATTCTGTCCAAAGGAAGCATAGTTAATATACTTTGAATGATAAATGGGTTTATAAAAAAGTATCATCATGGATTATACTTATGAGAACATCTAGACAAATCCATGTTGTTAGACACATTAAAGTTTTCTATTATTATTGAAAAAAATAACACTGTTAGCATTCAAGTGATCCAATGAGTATGTTAAAGAAATCTCAGAAGGAAATGTCTCTTTATTAGAGTGCCTGTATCCTCACATACAAAAGCAATTGTTTTCAAACATTACAAAAAAATTAAATCACTCCAATTAGGGCAGCTGGGATTCACCTCTGTTAAATTAAGCAGGGACTGGCTTGCTACAGAAAGCTGTGAAAACAAGCCATGTATGTCCTGGAGTATTGGTGGCAGACTAAATAATATCTATTCACTAGCATTCAAGGAGGTTAGGAGAATGAGTTTGATTGCAATGGGATTGCCAAGCTGACCCATTTCAGGTAAGTTTACTTCCAGTTACTAATACTTAATTTTTTTTGAAAGCTCAGTAAAACTTTGCCTTATCTTAGGCAGGTTACTGAAATTTGAGGTCTGAGGGACTGCAAGTATATCAATTTCATTTAAACTTATTTTACCAATTTCCTGGAAGCCTACTGACCAAAAACATACAGCTTCCCTTGGTCAACATGATTTAGGTTATTTTACTTTGCAAAAAAGTTAGACCCCAAAACATCTTACTTAGCTGGAACCCCTCCTGAGGGGCGCTGCGCTGTGCTCCCCCCTCCCCAGACCTGATTGAAAACTGCAACACTCAGTCTGGAAGACTTCAGGGCTGGAGCTCTGGAGCGTATAAAAGCAGCTGAGCCCCCAGCACAAGGGGGACACATCCAGGACAGAGAAGAGCAGGGCTTAGAAGAGCTGCTCAGCAGTGGTCTAGAAGTGTCCCTGAAGACCCCCGTCAGTAGGGAATGGTAGATGGCTCTAGCAGCTAGGCTTTCGGTGCGCAGCATGGCATCCAGACCCTGGGAGCTGTGTGAGGCAGCTCAGGTCTGCAATGTCTAGCGTGTGGCCAGAGACACAGTGCATGGAACGGGATTTTTGGAGCACTTGGGTGGCTCAGGTCCTCAACCCCCGGGACGAGGCTGGGAGCTCAGTGCAGGAGGCGCTGTACGGAGGGTCCGGGAGCAGGCTGAGCCTGGTGCTGCCCAGGCCTCTGACTCATAATAAAAGGTTGAGTTCAGGCAGCCAAACAGTGCTTGGGCCACAGAGCTAGCAGACAGGGCTGAGCCAGAGGCTCCAAAAGCCCGGCATAGTGAAGCCCTGTTCCTCGGTGCAGAGGACAAGGGCCACCCTCCAGGCGTGGGAGCCATGAGTTACAGGGGAGGGGAGTCCCCCTGGTTAGGTAAGGGCTCCTGAAAGTTGGGAGGTCCCACTGGGAGGGCCCCCCCGAAGTTACCAGCTTCCTGGTAGGGCCTGAGAAAAGCCTAAGGGCATTGGGGTTTCTCCTTGAGGTTAAATTTATCTCTGGGGTTCTTGCAGCATAAATGGGGTGATGTCGTGCCTTATTTTGTGAGCTCTCATGTTCATATATTAGATGAGTAGAGTCCTAAGCTTCTGCTGGGATTCCCCCCGCCCCCTGTTCCTATTACTTCACCTGTTGTTTATTTGTATTTATTTGTGGCTTATTTATTGTTTACCCATACTTATCTATAGTTTATGTACAGTATTTTGGGGTTTATCTGTTTCAGATCCGATACCTGTATCTAGAGCACTGGTATAGGGTTTTACAGCATTTACCGAGAGGGTATCGTTTATGGTATTTGTTTAGATATCCTACGTATGCATGTGCGCGCATGTGTGTGTATATATTGGGGGGGGGGTATGTATACGTGTGGGTGAGTGTGGGTATGTATGTGTGTGTGGGGGGGTATATATGTGTACGTGTGTGTATGTATGTATATCCATGATTCTTTTCCTTGTGATAAGTTAATGTAAATACATTTGTATATAGTTAAGTCCCCCGACTGTCCTGGCCTGGTTCTATAGGGATGGAGGGAAACTGAGCGGTCTGCAGCTCCCACCCCACAGCACACCTACCAGCTAACAATTCCCTTCAATTGGAGAAGGGGAGTATATACCCGAGTTACCTGGATTACATTCCTTTGCAGAGAAATTTAGAAGCTTTTTCTTAAGTTAAAAGAACAATTGTATATCTCCAGAAGTTTAAAATGTTGCTTTAGGACTGCATTTAAAAATGGGAGAAATACAATAAGGTTGTTTTGTTGGCTAAGTGGATAGAGAGTAACTGTAGCATAATCTATATTTATATCTAAAATAGGCAAGGAGTTAATCACATATGTAGTCTGTAACTATTAAAGAGAGTGCATATTTTTTTTCTCACAAAGGACAATATTTATTACAGATGGGATTAAGGATTCTGCTCATCTTGGCACCTATGAATAGTTGGAGAAAGAGAGATTAATAACCCTGGTGGTGTCAATATTTGTTTTTTTCTCATTATAGGTTGCAGTTCTGCAAAAATTGCAATAAGAGAGATTCAAGGAAACATTAACTCCTATCTCAATATGCAAATTTTATTTAACATCTTGTTATCAAATGTTTTATTTCCAACAATGTCGGGGAAAGTGATACGGTCTTCAAGAATTTGCTAGATCCTGGTTTTGGAGAGAGATTGAGTGCCTTGGAAATGCCACTTTGATTCTTAATGCTACTTATATTAATATTGTTCTTTCAATTTTGTATTATTATGTCAACAAGAGAAATGGAATGTTAACATTTGCTTATGAATGGCAATATCTCTTCTGTAGTGTTTTTTTATTAGCAAAATGTTTTACCATGGAAGTTGCTCTAATCTGTATTTCACAGATGGGGAAACTGAGGTACAAGGAGTTGGAGTGCTCCCAGCCCCGTTAGTGGCTACCCCACCCAGACCCAGCTCCTGGCTCTTTTTAAAGTCCTAGACTCACTGGCTGCTGCCAGGTAGGGCTGCGCTCCCCACTGCCCTAAGCTATGCCTTGAAGTCGCTGCAGCAGCAGGGAGCTAGGGCAGGCGGAGGGGGGGGGGTGCTGGGGGAGTGGATGGGGTTCGGGAGGGGCTGGGGGCTGGGGTCTTGTGGGGGGGTCCCCTTTCTCCTCCTCCACCTCCCCCCTTCCCTGCACCTACTTCCCAGCACAGAGTCTGGGTCCAGCTCCCTGCTGCAGCAGGTGGGGACTGACTGAAGCTCTCAGAATCTTTTCTGAGTCGATTTGGAGAGCGTTGAATCAATTTAGACCTTTTATTGGTCTTCTGATTCAATTCCGATTCAGCTGCAGAATTGGGCCAAATCTCCAAATCGAATCGGCATTCAGAGCTTCACACGGCCCTAAATTCTACTATACGTTCTAAAGTTTGTATAGAGAGAGATTGTATGGCTTGGAGAGTTAGCAATAGGAAATAAAAGCTTTCATCTCCACCATACTTGTAGGAATCCAGTTTGGGAGTGTTTGAAAGTGTCCCCATGTGATGGCTGTCACATGATGCAAGTGAAATATGATGGTCCTACTCCAGGTTCTTCTGAGCATCACTACATATCGCAGCCTAGGCTGTGTTTATGCTGAGGCCAGGCTAGATGACCACAAGGGGCCTTCTCGCCTTAAACATATATGAGAACCTTCCATTACAATAGGCACCCATGGGTTGGCCCTATATTGAAAGTTAACTACCTTCTTACTTATACAGAGGTCCCTCTAGGCTAGCTGTGTTGTGGATTAATAAAAATCTTTAATTTCAGGAGGTGGCCAGGTGACACAAATTGTTGAGCATAGTAATTCTTCCTGGGGTACCTCCTTTCTGGGGTGCAGTGGTGGGGCGGTCACATTAAAGCATATTTCAGAAAGGGTGTCTGGACTCCTTTTGGCTCTTGCCTTGGCATCAGGTGCTAGCTGTATATGTGGCAAAGCAAGTAGGGAAAATGGTGACAAAAGCCAGTGACTTCCATAAGAAGCAGTTCTACAGGTGGTATCAATAGTACGATCCAGTGGCTTTTTCTACCAGGTATGGCCTCAGTCCTGCCAAGTAGGCTTGCAGAAAATATAGGGAATCACTGCCCCTATTCAATTAGGCTAAATCCAAAGATATGGGGCTGCCAGCACTGCCTGCCTTGCACTGGCTTTTGTGGGGGGGGCAGAGGGAGGCAGCTGGGGGAGCAGCTGGACAAGCCACAGCTTCTCCCAGGACTGCTGGCTCAAGCCAGGGACCACCTGGGTGCTCCTGCCAGCGCTAGCGTCTGCCTGTGCAGTCTATGGTCAACTATCCAAATTGCTCCAATTTGATTTGGATTTGAAGATTCAGCTGCTGAATCTCCTCCAAATTGAATTGGCTACCAAAGCTTTGCACGGCCCTACTGCCAAGCGAGTGGCAAGTGACTTCAGTGGAAGCAGAGGATGCTCAGACTCTAAACTTGTATCTCTAAATAAATTTTGCAAAACCTAGGTTCATTCTGACCCCACCTCTGTAATCTCATATTACTTATAAGCAGGTGCCTTCATTTTTATTCTTTTTGTCTTTTTATATATTCTTCACTATGGCAAGGATGAACTAATTCACTTGTATTTGTGACTTCCTTTTTGCATTCCCATTCCTAGACTTGCTTAACTTCCTTATTTTGTAGTTCTGCCCTGATAAAGCAGGCTGTGTTTTGAATGTTGAATAAATGCGAACCCTATAATTACTGTGTGGGAGTTATGAGCAAAGGACTTTATATTTTCTGTTTTCTAAGAAATTCAGAGGGGAGGATCCAGGGAGGGTGCAATTGCACCTCCCCCACTTTGGTTCCTGCTTCCCTCAACTTTTTAAAATGAACTGCCTGGGAAGGGCAGCAGTAGATCTGTTCAGGTAGTGCTGAGAGTCAGCTGACTTTATGGCTCATTGTAATCTGATTCCTGCAAATGTTGGGTGCTAATAACCCTCCCTTCTTTTTAATAATCTGGATGCTTCATTACTCAAGTTATCCTTTCTTTGGCAATTTTGGTGTCTTCTAGTCACTCCTGGTGATGTCTTCCTTCTGTTTTACAGACTTGCAGAGTGTTTTAAGTCCTACCTAAAAATTTTAATTCTGATTAACATTAACTTGGATATGGAGATAATTGAGAGTGAAGTGTTGGATGCACTGTCAAGATTATCAAGATGACTGGATCTTGTTTTACAAATCTGAATAAGAGATCTGCTGAACTATGACGACTACAGGACTAATAAAACAGTATCTTTTAGACTTTTTTTTTTTTTTGGCCTAATTTTAAAAAAAATATAATTTAGCTAATTGGTATGCATTCCAATGCAACTATTATTTTTTCCTTAATAGCCCTGCTCCCCCCCGGTCCCCCCCCCCCCCCCCCCCCATTTGTTAGTAAAGCTTCTGGTTTCTTTTTACCTGGAGAAAAATGTGTTGTGAGGTTGTGCCACAGTATCTGCACCCCGCCCCCCCCCCCCCCCCCCCAAAACCATACCTAGCTTTGCTTTAGAGGCTTAACAAATGTAATTGAGCCACCTTGATAGCCTGGCTGGATTATGAGATGCCATGTAAGGGAAACTTTGCCCTGTCCCAATTCCTTCCAAGTCCTCTCTTGGGTGAGGAGAGGGGAGTCTTAGGGTGGATATTTAGTTAATACCTTCTGGTTCTTTTGGAAAACAAAACAGTCAGCTCAGGTCCAGCCTTGCTCCCCTCATCTGGGATTGAGAACAGCTTGCCCGCTGCTGATGGGATCAAACCAGTCTTATAAACCTATACAGAACATACTAGAAAAGCAAATGTGTGAATGCTCTTTCAGGGGGATCTACCCTGCCACTGATATGCTTTGTTGTAGCATTGATTTTTAGTTCATTTTGCACGCCTACTTTTCAGTCTGTTCCAAGTTCCTGTAAGGAACAATGGTAACTTACCTTGCTTCCCCCAGGCTAGGGACAGAAGTTACACACAAACTGGTATAAGTGATCAGAAACCAGTTCAGATTTCTAACACAACAGAAGTTCAGTGTACGTGAACAGCTTTTAGAATTTCTTAAACCAGTTTAAGGCCATTAGATGGATGTAGTATCAGACTTAACTGACTTAGGTTGTCAGTTTTTTCAAATTTTGTCCCAGATTCAAGTTAACTTGCAGTCCCCTGGCATCCCAGGATGCTTTGTGCCTCCTCTGCAACTCCTAGCCTTGGCCCAAGCTGTCTGCTCCAGCCCAGCAGGGATGCATGCTCTAGTGCCCCCCTGGCTCATGGCCTGGGCTGTTTGCAGGCATGTGGGTGCATTTCTGGAATCAAAGTGAATGTCCTGGATGTCTAATCACTTGTGTAGATTGAACTGGTAAGCATCTTAGATTAACCTGCAAAGATTGAATCGATTCAGTCTCAGGCTTTTTGACTGTCCGCATTTAGCCTCAGAGGCTACGGGTCAAGGTTCTTTGAACTGCAGCCTGCTCCCTTGTGATTCCTCAAGGTGGTACTAGCTAAATGCTGATACTGGGTGCAAGGTCCAGTCAAATGCCGATAGTGGGTTCAAGGGATTTTTGCCTACTGCTTTTTTTTTTTAAATCAGTGTTGTCATTTATTTCTTGTTCTCTGATATCTGGCCTTGCATGATGCAGTTTAACCTAGATTTTTACATCAATAGGTATTGGCAATGTTGGAATTTAAGAGCCTATTGTGAATTAGGCTGTGTTAGCACTGATGAAGGTGTGAGCATAGTATGTATTTTATGTGCCAGTCAGCTTGCAGAACATCACAAGTGCCTGGTTTTGTTGGTGCCTGATCTCTGGCATCTCAGCTAAGCTAGGGAAGCTGGCACTCATTTTTTAGCCATGGTGTGGCTACAGCATTGCTTCCAAATTGGCAAGCAATCAGGCTGTTGTTACACAGTAATATAAATGTTAGAGCCCTGCCTGCACACCAGTCTTTGCTGTTACTGCACTGGTGAATTATAGGTCCGTTTTCCCTGTTTGTAGTCAAGGCTCTAGACGGGGCAAAATAATTTTTTGCATCATTAAACACCATGTGACTGAGACCTAGAAAAACAATTTTTTGAATTGCTCTGAGTTTGCTTTTGGACATATTTACTGTCAGCACCACCAACAACCAAAGTGTTCAGAGGATTTATCCCTTCACAAGTGTCTTGTAACCAACAGAGAGAGAGAGAGGCAGGATCTGGTAGACATTAGAGTTTATTTTGATAAACGTTGTATTGTCCTCCAAGTAGCGTACTGTGCACAGAAGATGACCTTCACATACAGAAAGCTGGAAACGTCATGCTGTGGAGCCTGGCTTTACACTTGGAGAGAATGAACATTAGTTAATTCTGGTGAAAAGCATCACCTGGCTGAAATCGTGCAGGGTCCGCTGAATTTTCTCTCCCAAACTGCACATAACAGTAAACAAAATCAGGAAGGAACTGGCACATGTGTGCTTACCTGTCTTGTATGCAAAGGGATTGACCCACACGTTACATAAAATCCCCATTATTTCTGAGGTGAAAGAAGAAAGTTGTTAGCTCCATCTCTAAAGCTATAGATTTTAAAATAGGTTTGATGAAAAATGATATGAGAGAGAGTAGCTAACAACTGCTGTGAAGAATATACTATGACTGATGTGCTTGGATGTTTTAACAGGAGATGAAGCCCCTGCCCAAAGTCCAGATCCTGCAAGACTTTGCAAAGGTTCAACTATATATGTATGTGAATAGTCCCAATGACTTTTTATTCTTCAGAGTTAAGCAAGTATACAGAGTTAAGCATGTATGTCAAAGGTACATTGTCCGTAGCCTACATCCCTGATCAAGTGAGAGAATAAGCAGAGTATAAGGGTAAATAAGAACTGCTTCATGTTTTGTTTTTTCTTCACTGAGAAGCATAGAAATGATGTTTCTATGCTAAAGCTGTGGCTAATGAGTCATTCTGCTATAAATCCTTATTTAGGTTTCCACTTGGTTAGAATAGACCCCCAAGATGTTTAAAAATGGAGTTGGGCGCTCTCCTCTCCAAAAAGCAGAAAACTTTTGAATTAATATTCTGACCTTGGAGACATTTCAAGTTTTAGAATTTAAACAATGTTGGAATTTAAAGGAAAATGCTCGCATTTATTGATGCCCTTGGTTTGGCATACCATATGGATACTACTGAGGGCATTTATACACATGCTGCGGGGGTTGGGGGTGAGTGCACTTTAATTAGAGTGGCTCCAAGATCTACTTTATTAAAAGTGCCCAGAGTGTCGCATGTATTGGTGCCCCTGTGCTGAAAAATGGTGGTGGGGGTGCTTTCACTAAAGCTTGTCAAATGAGCTTTAGTTAAAGTGCCCCCGCTGACATTTTTCAGACAGGGATACAGATGCACATGGTGCTGGAGTCTGTTGGAGTACTGTAATTACCATGTTTTAGCATACTCAATTAATTAAGTCTGCTCTGACATGCTGTAATTATAGTGCATCGGAGCAACCTTGATGCATGTGTATAGGTGCCCTGGCTGTTAACTTGGTTCCTACAAACCTCTGGCTTTCACAAACTAGCTTGTTTGCTGGAATTTTGCTACAGTTGTTGGAGGAGTTCCTGTCTGTGTGCATGAAACTCATGGTTGCATTATGTGAGTGGAAAGCTATTGAAATAAGTGTCTCTGCTTTCACTAGTACTGAATTTTGGCTCTGCAATGACTAATAAGGAATAATCGGGTACAATTACCTCGTGACAGCAGTAAAGGGTGTGCGTAGAACATGGGTCAAAATTTCCCCTCCCACTCGAACTGAATTCTTTTCACCCTGTTTTGCTAATCTCTGCTCTTACTGAAAGCCTATTGTGATGGCTCTGATAACCATCGTGCTTTGCCCTAGTTACAGGGATGTTTCTTGTACGAGGGCACTGTTTTAGTTTAACAGATGCCTGGAAGGAAAAATAAGGAATGGAAGGATGGCTCAAGACGGGCCACTTATCAAGTAAATACTTGAGTTCTGTTGGCTTTTAAGGATTTCTAGTTTCTTACCAGCCGACCTGAAAAACCAGTTCTCTTCAGTAGTGACAAAGCCCACATGAAGAGAAGAACATAGGGAGCATGATACTCTAAAAAGGGTCTGTCTCCTAATATACAGGAGGGGGTGGATTGACGGAGCTGGATTAAAATGCGGGTGTCTGAAAATCTTAGGGCTTTCTATATTCCCATCAGATGAGAATAAATTGTTGTACAGAGAAGGGCAGAACTGTAGGTGCCAGAGTCTGCTCAGATAAGCTAGGAAAATACTGTTGATACAGTGCTGCAGAGTGATGCCTGGTCTAGGAGTGGGAGAACTGCAGAAGTCTACTTTTGGATATAAATGCATGAAGAGACACCAGAGGTGATGGGCTTGGACAGACCTGAAAAGGGACAAAAAGTGAAGCTGACCCTTTAACTATGACAAGCATAATTGTGACTAATCCCTGAACTTGCATGTGTGTATGTTCTGATTACCATACTGAGATCTTGATATTGCAGCTCCATCGAAGCTAATGGAAATCTATATGCTTATGTTTAGTGTTGGGCTTGATTTCAAATTCAGTCATGCTGAATTTCCAGAAAACATTTCTCCAGTTTGGTTGGTCCATTCAAAACTAAGGATCCCTGTACTACTTAACCAATCTTCTCAACAGTCAAAGCAAAGCCCTGAGTGAAAAAGAAACATTTTAAATTCCTAACTTAGTTCAGCACAGTTTCTGGTAAATGAATGACACCTGATCAAGTCTTCAAAAGCAGAACAAGAGAGCTTGGTCAGCACATCATTATATATGCTCAGAGTTACTGTATATTGGCATGACTCTTAAAAATAACAATTTTTCCCCACCCAGTTCCTATTTCAATGAAATACTGTAATATAGATTGAAATTCTATAAGTTTGTTCAAATGGATAGCTATGTACAAAATTATGGTACAAGGTTAATATAAACATAATCAAGAAAGAAAGCTCATTTAAAAAAAAAACAAAAACAACACAATACTGCAGGCTTGTAATGTTAAAGCAAAACTTGTATAACTGCCTTTCACCATGAAGCAGACTCTAAATGTTCCATAGGTCTTTGCTAATGCAGAACCAGGGATGTGCCAAATGACATGACTTTTAGGGCAATCTATTCAGCATTTTCTCCTGTTGTTTTCACAATCTAGAAACTTTACACTCTCGTCCACTAAGAGCTTATGCCCGTGTCTATGCATGTGAAACTAAGCATGTGGATGGTGCCATTGACAAAGTTAACCATGTGTGAGGTGTTGCAGGACTGAGCCTTCGGAGTTCACTATAGTAATCCTTTCCTTTGACAGACATCCCTCCCTCTACCTCAAATGACCACAATGGTACTGAGTTCACCTGAATAGGTCCAACATCAGTTACCAGTGTTGGGAGGTCCCTGGAGTGGGGCAGTAAGAGAGATCCAGCTGGATGCTGGTGAGAGTGCAATAAGTGCTTGCTTTACACAATTCAGTTTTGGAGACACTAAGTGCTCACTGCTGCAGTCATTTCTTTATCTGCACTCCCACAATTCTCAACAGGAATTTGGCCTGCAAACAGATTGGAGGGTTTGGCCCAAAGCAAAGTTTAACAGGGGCTTGAATCTATTGGCCCTCCACACACAACTCCCATCTGCTTCAGAAGTTCTGGGCATGGAGCACTTGCAGTACCTGACCCTTGCAGGCCTCTCCCCTAAGGCACATAACTGTTTTCAGTAAGTCTCTTTCATCTGGAGTCTGTTTGCTAGATACAGAATCTGCAAAGAGCGATTAGTGAGACTGCTTTAGAAGAAGCTTTGCATTCCATCATTGCAATCATTATTAATAGAGGAATTTCAGCCCCACGGCACTCGCTTCCCAGGGAATGGCAGCATTGCATGGGTTTGTGAGCAGGTTGCTTTGTCTTCCTTTATTTATTTTTCTGCCTTGCTGTGATACCTGTTGGGGGCAGAAATAAAAAAAAAAAAAAAAATCAACAAGAAAACAACGCTGTGATCAGTAGCCCCTGTGTGTGTGTACGAGTCCTATGTGGTGTGTTAGCTGGGGCAAACTGTTTGTATATCCATCAAATGAACCAAGCCCTCCCAGCACTTAAACTGATAAAACTACTATTGGAATGAACTCTCTGAAAAGCCGTTCTCCATGCACCAATATCTTGACTTTGATTTACTTGTTTCTCCATCTGTTGGTGTGGAGCCAGTCACACCCCAGATTCAGTAGGTCAGTCTATGCATCTCATGAGCTCCATGTTGAACCTAGAAAGAATATACTTCTAGGTTTTCAGCTGCATGTTAGTTAGACCCAGCAAGTTTAGGAATCGATACTGTTCACCCTGAAGGAGAAGCTCTCGGGGTTTCCATTGACTGGGACACTGATCTGTATGCAAAACTCTGGGCAAACTTCCATTCGCTTCGCACAGAGCCCAGGGTCCTGCCCCATGGAGGTTTTTAGTGGGAAGGTCGTTGGGCCCTCAATTTGAGATTTAGTTGGTCTTAATTAAACCTGCCTGATGCATCAACTTCCAGAAGAAAATACTACTAAAATTTCACTGTTGAGGGTGTGGGTCTCAACTCGTACCTTAGCTCAAGTGAAGAATCCCTCCTGAGGGCGATGGGATTACTCACGTGGGCTAAGCACAGGATTTCTTAGGATGCTGTCTTCATTATTAATCAAATAAAATCCCATGAACAAGTTACAAATGTGCACAGCATGGCTTATGCTGTATACAAATCCAAACATTTGTGCTCAGGACAGTACTTGTACTTTAGTGGTAGATCAGAAAACAGTGTGTATAAAAAGCATTGGATCCATTGCAGAAGGCAAGGTGGGCTTTTTAGGTCTCTGATGTTAAAAAAACCTTGAAAATGGAAGACCCAGCACAAGAGTTATCCTAACTTTTTAAGACTGAAGAAATACAGTCCTTTGCCAGTTGACACTGCGTTTGCTAAAAGTTGCCAAATGTGTCTCACTTTTGTAACCCCGATGAAATTAAGCTGGATTCCTTACTCGTGTGTGTATGTGTGTGTGTGTGGGGGGGGGTGCAGAGGTTGTACTTGGATGTCTTTGAAGAGAAGTAATGTGACGGAGACCCTAGTAATAGGTATTTACAGAAGACTGAGTTTTGTGTAGGAATTGCTGGGTGAGATCCTGTAGCCTGCATTACCCAGTTACAGTGGCTTGTCTTAGCCTCAAATCTAGTTCTGGGGATGTACCAGATCCTATCTTTATTGTCCCAGATACACAGCATGCTAAATCATTGGTAATACAAAGATTTATCTCCTATTTCTTTCCTCTGTGCCCAACTGAGATCCAGTGACTTCAAAACACAGCAGTGGATTTCCTGAGGAAGAAGAGAGTCCTGACAAAAATGGGTGCTCTGATTCAAGGCAAATCATGCTGTTATGGCCTACAAAATGAAAAGCAGCTAGGCAGCCTTTCAACAGAAAAGACGGGGATGGAAATCTAGGCTCTGTCTTAGAGGAGATGATGATGACGAGTTGTGCTGGTTTCCTGGGTATGTCCCTATTCCCTCTTCTAGGTAATGTTTACTGCCAGGTAAGGTCATATTACTGCCATTTGTACTGAAAGGCAGATATTGGTTGGTTAGGGGGAAAAAATGATGGCCAGAAAATTCTGTGCATTATTACCTTTTCCACTTTAAGTCATATAAGCAAATGACAGGAACAGAGAAGAGGGAAATTGCCTTTAGGGTTAAGGGTTCACCCTTAAATTTGTCCTTTTCAACATTGAAACACTAGAGAGCGCTACAAGACATGAAGCTGGGAGCCTGCTGCAGCTAAACAGGAGACACCCTGAGCTATAATATGCCTCTGCTTTTTTTTATTCCTTCCTTTTCAGGTCCTTTTGAAGCTTTTTCAGGCTTGATCTGAAGCCAGTGAAGTGAATGGAGAAAGGAGGGCTGGATCAAATGCTTGGTGTAATTCATGCGTAGCCTTCCTGTTTGTTCTAAGGCCAGTCCAAGGATCAATTAGTCTGCCTCAGTTTCTTTTTGAGTCGGGATTTTGGGACTGGCTTGTGGGCAGATCCCTCTCGGACATTTTTTCATTTACATCTCTGAGCTCCTGACACTATTTGAATTAGTGCCTGCTCTGCGTTGTAGTTACTGGCCCTGACTACATTATGGCCACTGTCTAGTGCTGCTGTTGTAAATCTTGGACTACCAGATACTTAGAGATGGTGCTGCCCTCAGTGCAAGTTGCACAAAGGTCTGGAGATGGGACAGCAACCAGGGCAGGAGTCTGACTACACAGCGTTCTGGCCTAGTCCCTGACGGCCAGAGAGCAGGCCATAGGGTACTGATGCAAAAAACCCAAATAAAACATCTTGATGGAGTTTCCTATGACTCCTCCTCCATCATCAACAAGAGCCCAGAAAGGAGAAGACACTTTAGTTCTCAGAGATGACTAGGACAGGATCCTCCACCCTTATGCAACAAGAAAGCGCAAATCCTGAGAAATGCATTTGGTTCACAAAATAAGACAGACGGATTTCAGATTTGTTTAGTTTGTTTCGTTATAGCTGTTTATGGGAATACAAAGGAAAGCACGTAACAATGGCAGTTCAGGACGGATTTTGTTTTGGTTTTGCCCCCTTCACATAACTTAACTTCATTTGCCTACAGGGGCTCTTGCTGTGGGGTAACAAAAGCTTTCTCAACATCAGGCTTGGTTGCTGTCTTTTAATTTTTGTTTTTTTGTTTTTTGGTGCCAAAACACAGCAGTCCCCAGGCTGCATAGTTCAGGGGTCCTCTCCTGCTTAACTTTTAAATCTTTGCAAATTGAAGAGCTCAGTAATGACCAGCATTTGGGATATGGCCCGTAGGTGGAGGCAGGGGTCCTGTTAGTGCTCCTCCTTGGCTCGGTAGACTGCTTTCAGAATTGTAGTAGCCAGTGTCGAGCTTTTTAAAAATTAGGTGAGTCCCATTAACAGAAACCTGGAGCTGGGGGCAGCCGTTTCTTCCAAAGGACAAATGTACTGAACTCCCATTTTTACAACATTTAGAGAAGTTATCAGACCAAAGCCAAGGATTTTAGTTATGCTGACAAGTTGGGTTCACGTGATAAGGGAAACCAACACCAGACTAGAGATTTTTCTGCAGGGAAAGAGGAGGGTGGCTTTTAATGTAGAAGATGGCAACTTGGGAACTGATTCTGCAGTACTAGGTGTTTAGCGTCCACTCCACCAGGTGCAGGATCAGGCCCTTTGACAGCAAAAATCACAAAGGAAGAGGTCTGTGCGTCTCTCTTCTTCGTCTTTTTTTTTTTTTAAAGTCTTTATGGATGCCTATACACGTGCCTGAAGTGTGCTAATTGGCACACATCACAGCAGACTTGATTAACTGAGTCTGCTGAAGCATGTTAATTAGCCACATGTACTCAGTGTCCTTATGCTTCAAAATGGTGGCAGGGGCATTTTAACTAAAGCTTGTTGGGTGAACTTTAGTTAAAGGACCCCTGCTACTATTTTGAAGCATGGGACACTGATTACATGAGAAGCTGTGGGTGCTTTAATTGGAGCAGCTCCCGAGAGCCGCTCTAATGAAAGCACTCCCCTCCCCTCCCCCCGGCCCCCCTATACCCTGGAGCACGTGTAAAGATGCCCCACATAAGTAAGACTTGAGGACCAAAAGCTTACTTAGCCAATGCGGTGATTACTGATCACGCCAGAAAGCCACGAAAGCCCCAACACAATGGTTAGTTCACATGAAAGCCTTTTGACAAGTTTACGTACCTCACTGTACCACACAAGCTTTTTTTGTTTTATTATCGCCAGTATCAATGTCAACCTCTGCTTTCAAATAAAAGAGAAACACTAAGTGGATCTGAAGGTGGCAATGCAAATATAACAACAGGAACCTCCCCAGGACAGCAAGAACCACTTAGGAAGGGGTTTAATTTCTTATGAAGGACAAAAACATCAACTAAACAGTTTGAAAAGTAATGATAATTAAAGCTTAACTTTGTCATTGAGGCCTATGTGGCTGCAAAAGGGAGCACAGCCATCTCGCATTTCTCCCTCCCTTCCCACATTGACTCCAGGTATGAAGAAAAGGTTTATATGTCTGATGCACCTAGTCCTTCCTCCACACTCGAGGAGGAACAACTAGGAGGTACCATGGTTCCAACTACTTTTTCCTGTTACCTCCTGACAGGTAGAGCTTGGGGGACCAGAGACAATAGGCTGCATTTTCTAAAGGGCTGGCACAGTGTACACCTCCCCATGGACCACAGCAAGCTCTGAACCTCCAGTCTTGCCTGGGTGACATGATTATGCATGCCAAGGGGCTGACCCTCAAAGCTCCATGAGCCTGCATATGGCCTCAGCACAAAATCAAGTCTATAAGTGTGTGGCTGGACTGCGAAGGGAAGAAGGAAATGCACTTGATCTTTAAATTCCAGTGACAATAACTGGGGGTTGGAACAGATCACCTTTGAGACACCTTCCAACCTTATGACTGATTTGGGTTACTGTGTGCAGAATATTCCTGTAACTGAAGCCAGGGGGGAGAAAGGTCAGAATAACAGCTGGGGGTAGGGGCAATGTTTTAAAAAAGCTGCATTTTTATAGCTCGTGTAGGCATTTGTACTGAATGTTTAATAGTTACTTCGTAGAGCCTGATGGATCACTAGTTTGCCTATAACCATGGCTAAATCTTGCTATTGCATCTTTGACAGGCGTGTTCATCACTGTCTTGCTGCATGCTAGGAAGGTGTACACCATGCGTTTAAGTTTATTAATTGCTAAACCTTTAGAAACTATTTGTAAGTCTGTCCTTGTACAACACTTGTGCTGTTAAAACCAGTCTCTGGTTTTAGAGAACATCTATATTCAACAGCATTGCTCTCAGGATAGTAAAACTCCCATTGACTACAATGATGCAGGACTGGATCATAAAGAAGGAAGAAAAAGTTCTATTTACATAATCCTGGAGAGCAGAGACTAAGGACTCCAATCCTGTGAATCAAGCTAGATTTCCAAAGGTTGTATCTAAAATGTATTACCTGGCTGGCTTTTGCTGTGCCTCTTCTTCTTCCTCTGTTTCCCAGACCCTTTCTGCCCTTCCTTTTCAGCACGCCCCTGTCCTGGAGGAACTGAACAGGAAGAATCTGTTGTTGGTTCTTCTGAGAAGGATTTCTCCTGAGAGGTGTCCAGCAATGACTCTTCATCAGGATCTTCATTTTTTTTTGCTGTTTCCCTGACGTCTACCTGTTTGGAGCTTGACTTGGTAGTGAGAATTGTTTCGGCATTTTCAGGTGCTGGTTCAACTCTGATTTTAGTCTCACTTTGACAGGTGTCACTGGGCAGCAATGTCTGTTCAGCTATTTTACCACTTCCTAAGACAGTTAGTTCAGATTTGCTATCCTTATCCCCTAAGCTAGGTTCATCTGATTCATCTTTTAAGCTGGTACAATGGCTTGAATAACTGCTTGCAAACTGTATAGATGCTCCTATGTTACATGGAGAAAACACGTTGGTTTTGTGTTCTGTGTTCTCTGGAAAGCTGTACGAGTCGTTCTTCCCCTTGATGCTTACTCCATCCTTTGGCTGGGAGACCCTATCAGCATCTGCTGAACTAAAGGAGCTTTCTTGAGTACAGGGCTGTTGTGGCAAATTTCCTCCAGCATTGTCTTCAGGAGGTGGCTGGTTTGAAGCAGACAACTGTACTTCATCTTTACCAGGGCCCGTGATGGTGGTAGCAGTAGCATCTGGGGCAGGAGTGTATTCTGAGTGATTGTCTTCACTTTGTTTGGTCTCACAAATGCTTTCCTTTCCCACTTCTTTTACATCATTAGCGCTTTTCCCTTTAAACAAAAAACAAAGGGTCAGACATGGTTCTTCAGTGCTGCATTTGAAATGACCTGACCTGTTGGCCATCACCCCAAACCTAGCTACACTCATGGCTGTGAACCCTAAAAACGAATCTGATTCAGTAAAAACGAAGCTTAACTTGAAGCCTCCCATGGGACTAAACTATGTGCTTAATTTCCATGGAAGCAAAGAGAACTTAAACATGTTGAATTTGGGCTTATCTTGGCAGTGACACCTACCACTTGGCATCGTGGCCTAATTTAGCTGACAAGTCTACGCTGAACTTAGTAGCTGGATCTGAGACAGGACTTCAGACCTCTCCGCCCTCCCAGCTTTCTCCCATTCAAGTAGTAATCCAGTCTAACTCTGCTTTTTCAAGGTAACCCAGGATGATGATAACATGCAAATGATGTCAACATGAGTCTTCCAGCAAGAGTGCTGGCTGGGGAGTCTCTGCGAATGGAATCTGCAGTCTTTAGAGCTGGAAGGAAGCTTGAGTAGCAAAGGTGCAAAATCAGCAGCTTGTGAGTAACCCTTTCATGCAGGTGCCTAAGTGATTTATGAACACTGGTTTTCTCCTCCAGGGGCCCTGGACCCACTGATATCATTTTTGGAAGTGGTGTCCCTTTAAATTAAATACCCCAAATGTGAATGAGATTGGAGCTCCTGCTTGGGTATCTGTCTTGCAGTTGGGTGGGTTGGAGAAAAATGGTCTCTGCCTTACCTGGCTGCCCTCCCTTCGGAGTGCCTGCTGGCGTTGTTTTAGGTGGAGTGTCTGACTCTCCCCTGTTCTTTGTTTTCCGTAGCTTGAAGCCTTTCCGTATGTCAGCCAGCAGAGCATCAATAACGCACACCTCCTCCTGCTTCACTGCCCCCTTCTTAACTGGGGTTTAAAAACAAGACAAAACAGAGACATCACTAATATTGCTCTCCTCCTGAATAGGCAGGACCATTGAGATCAGTGATGACCTAAGGAAGAATTTCACTTGACCTCCTTGTTCCCCCCACTTCCACTCCCCAGTGTTGTGTTGGGACTGATCCCAGTTTAAAATAGATATGAAATGCTACTGCTCGGCCCTAGGACCATTACACATCTGTCACATTGGTGTTTGTGATGACTGTAGAGGGCAGGAGGGAGGGAGCTATAAGTAGTGTGTCCCAGAGCCTCTGCCACTGAAGGTCATCACACCTGCAGGCTGAGACCTTGCACCTCTTTGTGTCCTGCATCTAGTTTGAATGTTGCAGATGTGAGGGACAGCTAATCTAGGGAGGTGGGGATGTTCTGCTTTGCTTCTCTATTGCCTTTAAGACCAAACTCTTTGTTGCTGGTTGAAATGTATTGCAAACTTCTGTTGGCTTTGATGAATGGTTTCAGTTGAGAGCAGGGCTGGGAAAATTCTCTGAAAAAGTTAAATATATAGATTTTTCAATTTGCGAGGACATCTTAACCAGAAGTTTAAATATATTAAATTTTAAGAAAAAACACTTTGTCCAATGCAGAACAAGGTCTTTTGTTTTCAAAGTGTTTTACTTTTCTGTTTGGTTAGCAGACCCCAAACTGGTATTAGCATAGCTCTGACTGGGGTAGATGGACATGGCTGCCTATAGACACCACTTTTAGGTACTGAGGAGGCTGGAGCAGGAACAGGTTGTCGCCTCTGAGTCCTTGTGTGGCTGAATATGGGCTTTATGAACCTTCCATTAAACCCTGTCAGATACTCACTTATCTTTCCATTTTCTCCTGTCTGTCTCTTAGCTTCTTCTTCCTCCAGCTGTTTCTTCCTCTTTTCTGCTTTTGCAGCTTGTTCCTTCCTGTCCTTGTTTTCCTGTAGGTAGATAATATCAGAGAATATCTGATGTGATATCTGATTTAAATATCTGGTAGCACAGCCATGCAACTGAGATCAGGTTGGAAAGCCACTAGAAATAGGATCTATCCCACTTGTTGCAATTCCTGGGCACTTACATTCCCAAATGGATAATGTGGGCAGTGGGACCTGTGTCCTTTCTTGGGCGGGGGTGGGGGCAGAAAGCCTGTTTGGCCATGCTCATTCTCAGTAGGAAGAGGCAGCCATAGATCACCCTGTAAAGTAAACCTACTGACTTGCTCTAGATCACCTTTTCTTGTCCACTTGCATGCAACCCCTCTATAAATGTTGAAAGACCCCTTCTGAGCCAAGCTGATTTGTTTTGGATGCATGTGATGACCAATTTTGAGACCACTGTAAGTCTAAACTTTCTATGAATTGCTCTTTGAGTGGAATAGAGACTTTCATGGATCCATAATTCAAACTACAGGCCTTGGATAAAGAATCTGACCATTGAGTTGTTGCACACTTTTTGTATTGGAAGATCCAAAGTGGACAGATTCCTCTTTGCCAGTGGCAAATTGCCCCTGAACAGAGAACTGCTTCCTTGTGTAAAGCTACTGCATGTAGTACACAGAGTTTCCAGTACCAGCCACTCTTTACTTCTCTGGCTTAAGGGATGTGGTCTTTGCTACACCACTTCCAGCTGCTGGCATGAGAAGGCGCTGGTTGTGGAGCAGAGTTATGATGCAGCAATTCTGCCTGAGGGACCTTATGCTAGTAGAGATGTTAGAGCAGTCACAGGACTGCTCTAACTAATGTCAGTGCTGACTTGAGCACCTGACGGCCCTTGCTTTCAAGGGGAGAAATGAATCCACCATCTTTCTATGCTACTTGAACTGATGTGTGTTTTCCACCCCTGCATCTGACTGTGCAATGTTCACAAATGCAAACCTTAAGTGCTTTGATGAAAAGATCCCTGAAGGTTTTCATGGTGCTAAATATATCTTCCAGTGACAATTTATTTGGATCTTCACAGAGATAGTTGGCAAGTTCCTCCTTTTTCCTGTCAATGGTACTAAATGTCTCCTGCAGCTTCTGTGATGCCTTTATGCTGTCCTGAAAGGCATTTAATTTAAATTTGACAAAGGTAAAGACTGACGTTAAAAATAGAATAACAATGTATGAGCTGAAAGTTCAGGTGCAGGGTGACATAGAAGCAGGCAAAAGGGTGAAATGTAAGATGTGAGGGAGCTCCTCTCACTGACCTCGATGGGTGCCTCATACTGTGCTTTCACATCGTCGCTCGAGGCCTGTAACTTTTTCTTAAGTTCTTCCAACTTATTTAAATGGGAATTGGATTCTGTACGTATAATTTCCAGGTTAATTCTGAAAAAGAGTACCCACAAGAGACTGAAGATGTTTTGCTATTTAGTCTGGGAATGCTGGAAGACAGGGAGATCTGAGCCCATGTATCCCCTCCTGTGCTTTCCCTAACAGCAAAGCACAGATGTATCAGTGAAATCTCAGGCAGGATGTTCCCAGGAGCTATGCTTAGTGCCTAGAAGAATGGAGCCCTTCTCTTAGAATGGAGACTCTTGGTTCTACTGTAATGCAGTAAGCAACCCCCATCTGAAAACTCTAAGAAAGTAGATTAAGAATAGGATTTCTTTCTTTCTTTCTTTTTTTTTTTTTTTCAAACAGTGCTGAAAAAATTTAGGAACACAAACACCATTGACTTTTTGCATGGCCTATGAATCTAAATCACTTGTACTCTTGAAAATTGTCCTTTACTAGTCCTGTAAGTATCTCTAGCACCAGTGAACCATGGTATTATTTGCTTACCATTGCTTATCTGTTTGTACAGATAGGGAAGGGTCATCCAGCTATACACTGGTGTTTGTATTTTGGCTCTTGAGAGCCAGAGTCTCTAATACAAGAGACCACAATTCCATGCTGTCCTATAAAACCTTGCAGCAACAAAACCTGTGGTATTGGAAATGTTCGCAATGTAGGCAAAGCAACTTCCTCTCTTAAGTGACCATCCCCAAATGCACTTGATCAAATCCATCTGTGGTGTGATTCCAGGACTATTAATGCCATGGGCTTTAAATCCAGTGGACTTACAGGAAAGACCAAACTGGCCCAGGAAATATAGTTTTGCTTCACTTTGTTTGAATACCCCCTTTGCCAAGGAACTAGTTCTCTGTGAGCCCCTGGAGTAAGTGAGGAAAGTGGTCTCTAGCAGCACATAGAAAAACAGGGGCAGATCTAACTGCAACCTCGTGTATTGCATACTTGGAACTGAGACATATGGACTCTAATTGTCTGGCATCTCTAATGCATTAAAGGGACTAATCTAAAGATTAAGGGCTCCTTTTGGAGTGCTAGCTACTAGCATATTGTCCCAGAATACACAGTAGTGAAAGGTACTTCATAAACGATTAAAGGTGGATGGAATTAAAAAGGTACAGCCCCCCCTCAAATGCAGTATGGCCTCTGGAAAGCTGAATTAATTGAATGTGGCTCAATTTCCAGCCCTAAGCACTGCCGCTTATTGCCTGTTGCAAATCATCAATTTGCGTTTTAAAATGGTCTCCAAGTTCATGAACCAAATCTTTTGGTTCAAAACTAATTAAACTCTACCCCATTAATTAATGGGTTATAACAGCTTTTTATGTTCTAATTTCTTGAAAATGGCTGGTGTGGGGGTTGTACGGTGCATGTCTTCCTTTTTAATTTAAAGTAACCTCCTACCCTGCTGCCTTCGCAACACATTCAAGGTCCTTGGGAAGCTCCAGTAAGTCCGTGTGATTATTTTCTACTTCCTGAAATGAGAGAAACTTCAGTTGTTGGTATGTTCTCAGCTTCACATTGGAGGAGAAGGGTATGTGGGGGTTTTGGGTGGGAGAGGTGGGGAGAATGGATAGAAGCAAGGTGCTCGGAGTGTGTAATCGGTCCATATAAGGTGACCTCTCCCCTCCCACCCTCTTATTGTTACCGAGCCAAGAATTTAGCAAGTTGTTTTTAATGAGACATTCCCGAGTCCTTAATGTTAAAGATTAAAACAAATATAAAGAGTTTTGAGAGGGGCATGAACACCCCACCTTTAGGGCATAGGTTCACCTCCAGCTGATGAGAGCTAGGATGAAACTTTCTGACTATTGTCTACTGTAGTGTTTCTTGAACCTTCCTTGGGTAGTAGGTACTAGCCACTGCTGGAGATGGGTTCAGACCGTGCTAGTCGGATGCTAGCTAGTCCAGTGTCCTATGTATAGAATAGAAACACTCTGATGCATCTTACCTGCCTATCTATTTGCTTAGATAGCCACGATCACCACAGTGTCTGTGCACTTCTGCCTAGCAATTAAGGACTGGCTGACACCCTTTTTAGGTGTTGCAAGACCAGCAGGACTTAGGCTGAGGTTTTAATTTGCAGATTTGTTTAGGCAGAGAACTCAATAAATGGGGCAAACTGAAGCTGGTTCTGTAGGCAGAGCAGACAGGAAAGTGGGGAAAAGACAAACGGTCAGATAAGCAGGAAAAAGAAAGTTGTGAAAGCCTGGGGGGGAAGTCAAAGAGGCTCAGTTGATGAAGTGGGAGTGGGCAGAAGGATTCAGAGTGTGGGTGTGACCTCATTAGGGCTGTTGGCAAGACAGCTGCGTTTTGGGCACTGAGGAAATGAGGGAGGAGAAAGGAAGGGTCTGGGCAAAACTCCCTGTTCTCTCCACAATTTTTATAGGAATCTTTTTTTTTTTTTTTAAGGTTTTCTAGTGATAGCATTAGAGTCCCATCCAAATGGAGCCCTGCCTCCAGGGCCAGGCACAGAGGATGCAAACATGAGTGTGTGACACCAGTTTGGCCAGGATCAAATTCCTCCAGGGAAACTGCAGAGGTACCTTCAGAATGTGGTGCAGCAAAGTAACGCGGGTTTGGTTTGCTTTGGTTTCAGTTAGTTTGAGTAATGTGCTAATTTTAAAGCCATCAGCATCTCCGGTGTGACTTCCCTGAAGGAAAGAAAAAGGAAGCAGAAATAAGTCTCGTGTTCCCTCCTTATTTATATCTGGTCTATACAAAAGGGAGGTTTCAGCTTTTAATCAATAAAATGGATTGATTAAATTAAAAACGCCTTACATAGTTCAGAAAGTTTCCAACTTTGAGGATCAGCTGACAAAACAGAGGCAGGCGATGGCTAATAAGAAGATCTGTGAGGGAGGAAAAAAAGGTGTCTGTGAATGAATGTCACCTTCCACTTGGAATGACTCCCAAATGGTCTCTGAGCTGGAGCTCCCAGCTCCAATTATTCCAAATCAGGACTTTCTGGTTTACAACACAAATGATGTGGCATCTGTTCTAATGTGTGAGAAACCCAGGGAGATTCTGACTTTTAGTGGCCCTGGTTAACTTCTTGAGCTGGACTGAGGAAGCCTTATGGACTCTCTTCATACTTTGAAGTTCCTTATTGGGGAAATAGCATGAGACGTGATTCTATTTGCTTGACACCAATGTTACACCAACACTCACTGATTGCACTGGAATTACTCTTGGTGTAACTTACCAGTGTAAGTTGAATGAGAATCAGGTCCTGTGATTTTAATATTCAAGGGCACTCAGGGTCAGTTTGAGATATAGAGAAGCCAGTTTTGACATGCCTTGCAATTGTATTCCACTAATTATAACTAGACAGGCTAGTCCTGTTCTCAGGTGGTGGTTAGTTGGCAAAGGAGCTGATTATCCGTGTGAGAAACAGGCCAAAGACATATACAGTCTATCCCATAAGAGTGAGCTTTGTGCGACTAAGGGCCCTTTAAAAAAGCAAATTTGACACACGTGAGGTGGCAACAGCAGGAACACCAGCACAGACGCATTTATTTAAGCTTCTCTGCTAATCCCACCAGCACCTTGATCGTTGCTGCTAGTGGAGAGTTGCAGAGTATAATGGAGCCAAGCATTTTGGTTACACTGCACTTAGCGGTAGAAAGGGGGCCTCATTCACCCCAAATAATTTCCCACAAAGATTCCTGGGCCTCTGTACTGCCTGGACTTGGATCTGGTCTGGGGACAGCAATTTTTGTGTGATTTCCATAACCTAAAAAAACATGCATGTAGAAATTTGAAAGCCTATTCAACACCATCAAATTGTCCTCACTATGGTGTCAGACTTCCCTCCCCCACCACCTGCAAGGGGAGATATTGAGTAAGAATTGCTCAAGATATTTTTATACCACCATCTAATAGGGGTGGACAAATTACAGCCTGCAGGCCAGATCCAGCCTGCCAAGTGACTCTATCTGACCCAGGTGGGTCCCTCTGCTCCATCTAGCCTGGGTCATAGCATGTGTGGCTGGTCCCGCCATCCCTGGGTGTGGAGGTGCCAACTGGTGCAGAGTGCAGGTCACCCTATCCCTGTGTGTGGTTCCCAGATGCTGGGAGCTGTAGTCTGAGGGGCTTGGTGGCATGGTGGCAGGGTGGGGGTGATGCAACATCTGGACTTGGCTTCTCAGCAGCCTCCATGGCAGAGGCTTGCTCTAGCCTCATACTTCTGGCTGCAGTTGTCAGTATTTCTGCAGCCAGACCTTGCCCCTAACCCATCCATCCTGCCCTACCGCAGAGTGGACAGAGTGGCAGGGGTCTCTACTGAGACCAGCTCAGGACCCCAGGGGCAGTATGTGCTCTGTTGGGTGGATGCAATGAGGCCATGAGCAGGCAGAAAGCGGTACCTGGGAGCAGGACAGGTGTGTGGAGCTGGAAACAGGAGATGGTGACATTGTGGGGCTGGGGCCTGGGGCAGAGCTGTGATCTGCTCCCCACACATCCCTGTGACAGATGCTGGGTCCATGGACACCCCACCCACCTGCTCTGTCCAACACCATCAGTGTTGGGTGCAGGGTGGACAGGCCTGGGCCAGATAGGATCAACTGACATCTCCCTAGCTGCCTCTGCCAGGTGGTATAAACAGCCATGATGGGGGGCTGAGTCCAGGTCAGCACTCTTCTCTCTTCCCACCCTCAACAGCTCACTAAAATTCCTTAAGTGGTCCTAAATAATTACCTACCCTGACCTAGAGGACTGTCTCATTCTGGTTTTCCATATTGTCTCTGCCTCCAATGATCCAGGTGGACCATCCTCATGTACTCCCAAATGGTAGCTCTAGGGCTCATAAGACATACCACATAATCTACATGGATACTTGGATGGCCCCATTGCTATGGTAGCAGACTATCCCCTAACTACTTACAACAGCAGAAAACTCTGTAGGAGAGAGCTTGACTAGTGGGTAAGAAGGGATTTTGAGTATTTCTGGGTTGGCAGAGGGCTTCTGCTCAGGCAGTTGTATACAATGATGTTCTAGGGAGTCCTAAATGGGGTCTTCCTTTAGTTTTTGCCAGGCTGAGGTCCACTGTCTAAATCCAGCTTCCTGGAAAGATCTGGCACTAACAAACCCTGACTAGTTGATAATTGCATCAACAGTGAAGCTGGCATTATAATCGGAAAGTACCACTTTGGTAGGCAATGCCAGTTCCACGGAAGGCTCTGACTATCAAGAAGGATTCATTGGTCTACAGTTTGTTTTTGCTGAAATGCGTTCATGGTGGTCCACAGATTTTGGCTGCTGAGCATTTTGCCAGGGGAGGCTTCTTCAGGACTTGTGCTTTGTAATTCATCCCTAGAAACAATCGTTAAGCTTGACGTCCATAGCTCATAAGGACCTGATTCTCTCATGACTGTCAAGGAGGAATCCACCAGCCAAAAACAGATTCTCCTTAATATGGAATGAAGACAACAAAAGGTCACTTTGGCCTCAAATTCTAGGGAAAAAAGAGGACTGCTATGTTGTGCATGGTTCTGAATATAATCCATTGATGTGTGGCCTTATCTTGTTTACCTTCACAGGCTTTCTTGATCGTGTCTGCTTTAGGTTGTAGCATGTCTAGCATGACGGTAGTCTCCTCGCATAATAGCATACATTCAATCCGCAGTTGATAGCTAAGAAAAGAGATTTATACAAATATACTGTTAGACCTAACAACCTCCTGAACTGTGGTGGCCTCTCCCCTACTCCCAGAACCATTAAAAGCTTGCTTATTCTAAAATCTATGGAAAAAAAACTACATTCATAGCTCGTGTGGGTATGTTCACACCACAGCAGCAGAGGCCTCAGTCCTGCTACTAATATAATAAGCCTTGGTCCTACTTTGTACATCAGCCCGTAGGAGGAGGACACCCAAAGGAATATTCCTGGCATTGCATGAAAGACCTGGACTTCCAATGTGCTCAAAAGCAGCAGGTTGGGTGTGGACAAGGCCTCTGTCTACATCAGACTGGTACGGAGTGATTGGCTGTGCCTGTGGCTTGCGGTTCTTTATCAATGGGAACCAAAAACTGGTAGCTTGCAGATGATGCTATAGGGCTACACTAACTCGGCAGAGAGGCAGGACTGCTATGTGGCCTTCCGGATCTAGGTTCTATTCCTGAAACTCCCACAGGCCTCCTGAATCACTTTTGGGTTAGTTACGTGATCTCCTATGTCCCTTAATTCTTATTGGCCTCTGTGTATGCGTGTGTGTGTGTGCGCGCGCATGTATGCATGCATGCATGCATGTATGTTTGGGGCCACAACCTCCTCCACTGTGAAGCCACAGATATCCAGAATTGCATGCAAAATGGGCAGCGCTAACTGGGGAAGGCTGTGGGAGACCATCTCATTAGGAGCCTTGCCAGCAGGTACTATGAAATCCCTTAATACCTCCCTCTTGTAGCAAATGGAAAAGAGCATAGGTGCAATATGTTTCTATGGCAGAGCAATATGACTATGGTTGCATCTTCCCAAGCTGGCTTTAAGAAGCATAATTTATATTTCTCTTTGTATGAGTATTTTCTTATCTCTAAAATGGAATAGTTCCTCAGGTGGCTAATGTGAGGTTTATATGATTGATATTCTGTAAAGTGCTTTGAGGACCGCTGTTGTTAATTTGCACTTTATTTGCTGTTTCCATTAAGGTGTCTAATAATGAGCAGCTGCCCTCAATTCAATCACTAAGCATGCTAAAAACTCTTGACGGAATATTTTGTTTTAAAGCAACAAATCCATTAAAAAAAAGATCAGGCTCTTTCTCTCATTTTTATTCCTTTGAGAGCTTCTCATAGTGTTGTCACAAGAAAAAAGACCCACTTCTTTCTATTGGGTGGCTTTTGCAAATAATTGCAAATGACTTGGCATTCAGAACATTGTGTAGTGTAATTCTCTGGCTGGGAGCACTTTTGAGTCTCCTGTTACATGACACAGTGCACTAAACTTCTGCTCTCCGAGCAGATCAAAGCTATTGCTTTTTGAAAAAGGTATGTAAGCAAAGATGAAGCTAAAGTGGGAAATAATATCCCTTACCTGGGAATCCCAAGGAGGAGGAGATAAAACTGATCAGCATTAGCTAACTTTGATTTTTCTTCCTTGAAGGCTTTCAGGTTTTCTATCTAACAAGAAATTACAAGAGTCAACACTGCAGAGCTGCACGCCTGCTTACAGCTTTTGTGAAATGAATTATATTTAGAGGCTTCTTTTTCCTAACCTCATGCTTTTCGGGTAGCAGCTTCAGTAGTTGTTTCAAAACTTCAACGTCAAACTTGGTCCTGTCCCCTTTCTGAATCATATCAGCTACCTCTTCATTTGAGCTGTAGGGAAAAGGCATGGAATTAGAAACAGTCATGAAATGATGCATGTGGTACTGCAACCATAAGCCATTAAGCATAGCGCTAATTCTTTATGAAGAGGATCTATAACCCCCCAGCCCCCCATGAGAACTGCCTACTGGGAGGAAATATGATCCAGTGGCTAGTGCAGATGTAGACTTCCTGGGGGACTTTGGTCAAATCACTTAAGACAAACTTTTAAAAGATATTTAAGTGCCTCAAGATGTGGCTAGGTGCCTAGTAGGTTTTTTCAAAAGCACCTGAGGTTAGGCATTGATGCATGCCTGCAGGCATACACAAACACATTTTCTTCCTCATCTAGAAAATGGAGTTCATAGCACTTCCCTATCCCACAAGGATATTGGGAGGATGAATACATTTAAAAGCCTAGAGGTGCTCAGATACTACAGTGATTGAGACCATGGTGATACAATAGGTAGACAAGATTTTTCAAGCTTTGCGTAGATTGATGCATCTGGAAGGAAAATAAAAGTCGCTTTCCAAAGTACCATTTTATTCAGCAAATGTGAAACAGGTCATATCTTACCATTTAAATTGCTTCAAAAAGATATTCAAGTTGAGACTTTTCTTAGAGTCTAAGAATGTGATCTGTTTTAAGAAATGACACTTTGGGTTAGAGGAGCCATATGCAGTGATCTTTATCTATATTTATCAAACAAACAGAAATAGCCCAATACCTCCTTTGGTTCTGCTTTGACAGGGGCAGCGGCTTTCTCCTTGGGTCTTGTTTGGGGAAAACAAAAGAGTTGTTCTATGCTCGTATAATCGGGCTCTATGGTTTCTTCACTGCTGCTAGTCACTGATGCCCACATAGAGTGACTTTCTGAAAGAGAAACAGCATCAGTTTGGCTACAGATACAGCCAAAAACTCAGAACTTCAGTTTTGAGACAATGCAACTGCCTGGAATATAAATGCTCTGAAAGATAAATGAAAGGAGGAGAGAGGCACATTAGTCCCGGACAAATGTTAATTATTTAAGAGTGGCAGCTCCCACAGTGCAGATCCCAAAGGTTTGAAGGCTAATTAAACCAGGGAAGCTAGAGCCACATGCTATTAACTGCACTGAAGGCAGGAGCCAAGCTAAATGGCTTTTCCCAACTTCTGTTAGCTCTCGCCGCTCTGCTGCATATCGCAGAGTTGCAGTGCGCGCACAGGATGCTGCGCTCCAATTAGGTTAATGCCTCTGTCTAGGATACTTAAAGGGCTCCCCAGGCTCAGGATCACTGTCTGGCTCATTAGGAACCATCTAGCTAATACCTGGGACATTTGGAAAGCAAAGTTATCTGCAGTGTTGCTTAACATGCTAGAGAATTCCACTGAGAGCCAGATACGGAGAGAGGCACATCTTGGTGACCATAATAATTTGAGGGAAATCTGGGATGGAAAGGGGGGGGGGAACAGTGGGGGGCACCAGTATGCACATGCATGTGCACACACAGCCCCGACCCTGCAGCTCCCCATGCACACCACTACCCTGGCTCTCCTGAGCAAGCGACTCTGCGCACAGGCCAGCAGGGTCCAGACCAGGAAGCAACCCATTGTTTCAACTCCCTGCAGAAAATCGAAGCAAAAGTCCAAGAATGGCACAAACCTGTCCGCGCATGCCTGGCTCCTGACTTGGGAGTCTCATGTGGGCGGGTTCCTGCCAATCTGGGAATTTTGCTTCGATTCTCTCCAAGGGGTGGGAAGCTGAGACAGCATCCGAAATCCAGGACTGTCCCAGCCAATCTGGGATATATGGTCACCCTAGGGTAGCTAGGCTACAGTGCTTTCAGGAGCTCCCAGGCATGCAAGCACAGCATATCCACAGCTCTATTCCTAATGTGATGCAGACTGACTCAATCAGTTGGTGGAGAGCAGGAAGGCTGTGGGCCTGTCTCCTTCCTATTTCTGGTAGGGTGGCTAACAGGATGTCTTCAGGGATCATGACTGGCCATTTTCTCCATGGGAACTTTCCTAATTATTATAAATTGTAAACGCATCCAGTCTGGCTTCCCATATAACTGGGCCATAGGATTTCAAATCATTTATTTATGTATTAGATGGGTAACTCCTGCTTGAACTGGAGCATATCTTCTAAAAAATCCACCCAATCTCAATATGCTGTTTGAGAATCCACTAAAACACTTGATAATTCTTCCAATAATTTGTTCCATGGTTCATTACCTGCATTAAACATTTTTCACACTATTTTAGGCCTAGGCTTGTTTGCCTTCAACTTCCAGTCATTGAATCTCGTTGTCTGGTAGATTAAAGAAGACCTCAGTCTTGCATGTACCCATGTGGGTACTTATAGATATAGCTCTTCTCTGAATTCTACAATTTTCTTCAAAGTCCTTGGCTTGTGGATTGGAGAACTGCAGTGGTAATCTCACAAGTGGAAAATAGAGGTAAAAATCCTGCCTATGACTTTGCAATACTCCCCTTCCTATACAGCCTTAGCAGCACTACATAATTCATGCTGACATGATTTTCCACATTTCACCTCTCCCCACCTAATTTTTCCCCCCACAATTGCCAAGGACAGAAAGCCCCCATTCTGGCCTGTCACAATTTGAACAATTTTGAAACCAGATCCATAGCTTGCTGAAGTTGATTGGAAGACTTACTGCTAGGGGACTACATGGAAGGGAAGTGAGGTGCCTTTTAGTTTGGAATTTATCTTAAAAAAAAAAAAAAAAAAAAAAAAAGGGTTTTATTTCTAGACAAAATGGTCCCCAGCCAAAGACTTAACTAAGACATTCAAAAGCTATTTCTAGGCTTATCTCCATGTTTCCTTTGAGCTTTGCTGCTCAGGTGTGAAGGAGGCAGTGAGGCTCTGCTTCCAGATGGAACTAAATCATAATAATTTTAGCCCACTCCAATAAAACCAGCTGGATATGGGCAGTGCAAACACAGCTGAGTCCTTCTCCACAGCCCCTCTAAGAGCAGTGATGGACAGGGGGCAGCATCAGGAGCACCTACCTCTCACCACGTTGGTTGGCAGCTTCTGCCAGTTGAGTTTCTTCATCCTTAAGGTTGGAGTCTTCACCTTCTTGTGGTGGGGCCTCGCATAGCCAAGAGAACAGCTGACGTGGGCGATGACTATTTCTTCCCCACTGCCTCCCGGTGCCATGCCTGGCAGTGGGGGAGGGGGTGGGGGAATGCCTGCCATGCCTGGCAGTGGGGGAGGGGGTGGGGGAATGCCTGCCATGCCTGGCAGTGGGGGAGGGGGAGGGGGCATGCCTGGCAGTGGGGGAGGGGGTGGGGGTACGCCTGCCATGCCTGGCAGAGGGGGAGGGGGCATATGTGCCATGCCCGGCAGAGGGGGAGGGGGCACACCTGGCAGTGGGGGAGGGGGGGGAGGCATATGTGCCATGCCAGGCAATGGTGGAGGAGTAGGTGGCGGTGGCGGCGGCAGTGGTGGGGTGGCAGCAGCAGCAAGGGGTGGCGATGTATTCTTCCCTGGTGACGCTGAGCAGGTCGGAAGCTGTGAGGGCAGGGTGGCCTCTGGAGGACTTGGTGGTGCTGGTGCACTGGGGACAATGGCTGCCACAACAGGGATCTGCTTTGCATTTGGCAGCTCCTCTAAGTCTGTGTCTGTTTGACTGCATTTATTTACATTCTCAGGAGATTGGTTTTGCTCCATTTTTTGTTTGTTTGGATGCTTCTTTATGGAGAGCAGTCTCTTGATGATGTCTTCAACGCTGTTCCCTTGTACTGTAAATATAACGTAGTTAAACCAGGATAAGCAGTGCAAGCTAAACACTGGCATACTATTCAAATTCTTTCCAAACAATGTGTACATATCTGTGTGTCTATCCCCCTTGTTTCTCCACTTACACTGCTGAAGTCTGCAGATCTGTTTTACAGTGAGACTTTTCCCTAACGAACTCATTATATGATCAAGATCCAGACTGAAAGCCAGATCCAAAATTGACTGCAATCTGCAGAAAGGCTTTCATGGTTGAAGGAGAACAATTTTTGGAGTTAGTTTACAGAGATGAGAAACAAAGTCCTGGGCCCACTGAAGCAGATGGCGAAATGCCCATGGATTTTAGTAGACCCAAGACTTCCATGCAGATGCACATTTATTTTCACTCTGAGTTCTGTTTAATCTTGATGGGTTCCAGACCTGAAGTAACGTATGTATGTGTGAAAAAGACTTAAGGAATGGAGAGCAAGGCTTGGGATACCAGTCAATCAAAATAGGCTTACCATCATTTGCAAGCAAAATGGCCCTGTTTGCTAAGGTAACCAAGGATTCCCACAGCAGCAGGCTGGAGTGATGAGAAGATTCCAGATACAAAAGGCTCTGGAGAATGGACAGCAGTTGGACAGAGGCTGGAGAGCTGCTCACCTAAAATACAAGGCAACTCCAATTAATTCTTTCATACGTGAGGCCAGCACCCATTTCTTGTGTGGAGTGATGGATACTGGTGTTATCACTGAAGAACCTTTATCCCAAAAGTGAGGGCCTACTTACTTTATTGAACAGAGATGTAAAGACCTCGTGGTGATTGTTCATGTCAATCCCATCACTTATCTTTAACAATTCCTCGTCATCTTCTGTCTTGGCCTCCTCAAATGTTTCACACTGGATAAGCAGGTCATCCTCTTCTATGTCTCTGCCATGCCAGAACATTTGTTTTAATTGGAGAGAGTCTATAACCATTTTTCAGTAACGCTTCTCTGCTTGTAATGACTGGTGTCTTTTTACTACCCCCCTTGACTTGGCTGATGATCACTGCAGGAATTATTTGCCTTTCCATTATTCATAGAGGAACAAATCCCACCCATACATTCTCACACTGAGCTCTATCTTCCTCTGCAGTAAACTCCAAAGTAAATCAGCATGCCAGAATCTGGCTCAGTCTGAGTTTTGTAAGGGGGCATAATAATTTAAAAAAAAAAAAAATCTGCTGGACACTTTCATATTTCTGTTTTTTCCCCCCTGCTATGTGGCTCAAGACAAAAAAAAGGACATTCAAATTTCATAAGTCAAGTGAAGTTCCTTCCAAGTTGTTGAACATTTTGTTAAAAATCCTAAAAGAAGAATATTCTGTGAAACCTTCTAAGAACCTGCAGCACAGAAACGCTCCCCTCCTTAGCAGAGATTAATGGAAATATCATTTATATTCCAATTGTTAAAGGGATGTGATAGAGATTCCAACTATATGGATATATATTTTTTTATATATTCATTTTGAATCTTCAATGGCTTTCTTGCAAAACAGCCTTCTAAATGAACAAACTGTGTGAACAGGTATGTCCAGATGCACTTGATCAATAAGTGCCTTAAGCCCCTGACAGACATTAATATAATCACACAATTGGGATCCAACAAATGTTATCCTGGATCCCAAAAATCATGCTGGCCATGCAGGGCAGGATGCATGATTTTGGTGATCGGGATTAAATTAGTTAGGTCCCAGTTGCATAGCTGCTGGTGCATGGCCTAGGCTTCCCATGCCCGGACCTTCAAAGAGAGCTGTGGGAAGCGTAGCTACTGGAGACTGGTTCCTGGTTCCCAGGAAGTCTTTTCAATTTGCTGGTGAGAGGGAGTCACCCCCTGATGCTGGGTTCTCTGTGCTTGGACCTTTAAAGGCACACTAGGCACCACAACGTTGGGAATCGGTTCCTGATACTGGGCTGCCTGGTGTGTCTTTATACTTGCTAATGCAGGGAAACCCAGTGTGGAGCCATTCTCTGGTCTCGTATTCCCCTCATATATTCACATATGCAAAGGGCACACATGCAGCTGGGTTGCACATAGGCTTTGGGAGCTTGGGATCAGGGAGGCCCTCCTTAAGTCAGGCTTCTGTGCCAGCATGTTCATGCCACGCATGCAATACAAACCAATTATAAAGAAGTTCCACATTAAATGTGTAAGAATTCAACTGCATGATGTCATGTCTATCAGGGGCCTTAGACAGATGTTTCTGGGACAAGCAGCAGCAGTGGCAAACAAGCCTTAAAAACGCCAGGCTGCTCAACACCACTCTAGGGTATAGACTACTTTAGCTATACTCTGTTCGGTACTCTCCCTCTAAATCATCAATTCCTGCCACTACCTGAGATGGGGTACTGGGCTAGATGGACCATTTGTTTGCTCCTGTATTGTGCTTCTTATGTTCTTATGATATAGGCTCAGTTTGAGATGTGGACTCACCAAGCCAACAGCACATTGTTTCACAAAGGTCTGATTGCTCTGAGTTTAAAAACTGCTTGCAAGAATTAATCATGGCCACTGCTCCTATTAGTGTTGGGGTCTTTGTGGATACGGCAATATTTTTCCTCTTAAAATCTGGCAAATGGTATGTTAAGCCAGGATGGCCTAAAATCTCTTTGGCTCCATTTTAAGAGATGTTTTATTATCCTTTTCACTCAACCCATTCTAACCAAGCTTGTTTATTGTATACGAATAAAAGGAATTGCTCAAACACTTGCTGAGTTTCTATAGTTATATCAAAGTAAACTTCCTTTTATAGTGAAATTTGAATAGAAAAAAACCTTACCTTAGTTTGTTCAACATATCCAACAACTGCAGACCTGCAGGGGGAGAAAACATATCTTGCATTATGACCTACCAGAATGTAGGCACTTGTGATGGCATTAGGGAATGATTTTCTATGCAACTTTTTCCTCCCCTGCCCGTCCTTTCATAAATGCAAATAATTTGATTGCTATTGGAAGTGTGGGTATTTATTATCGTTATAATGATTTAATTCTACTGTTGAAATCTCTATTGATTATGGACAGTACTGTATGGAAAGCTAAGATCCCAGTTCTGCAAACACTTAAGCACAAGTTTAACTTTACCTACTGTCCATAATAACATTGTCTTCAAAGAGGAGTAGGGAATGTTAAGCGTGTGCTTTAAGTCTTTGCAGGTTCAGTGACTACAAAGAAAGAATGTTAACTGATGAACTTGTGGGCCTTGATCTTGCAATTATTTGTGCATCTGGAAAATCCCTTTGAGCCAAGTATTTCAGGAGCTTAGTTTACAATGCTGTTTAAGAGCATAAATACATTTAAACTGCACATGGAGTCTCTTAAAACAGAACATCTGTATATTTGCCTCATCAGATATTGTATTTCTCCTGTTCAAACAATTAGGATAAGCTGTGTTGTTTTTAAATTGTGTGCTATACTAAAAGGGCCAAAGTAAGTCAATCCTGGCAAAAGAAAGCATGGCTCCCATGAACTGCCCCAGACCTGCTTCAGAACTGAAGTTGGCTGCTCCAGAACTGGAATGAAGGTTGGCATGCTATAGAAAAGGGTTGATTAAAATAGTTCTTGGAACATGGGTTACAATATGCAGGATAACTTAAGTGGGAGTTCTGTTAGGATACAAAGGGAAAAGATTGAACTGATGTGAAAGGAAGGAGCAAGGCTTACAACAATCTACTACAGGATGTTTATCAGAGATAAAAGAAGAGCTGAGCTGGAGGTCAGTAAGTTGGTGCTGGGTTGGACTAGTTATTAATATATGATGCTTGATGTGATGCAATTTGTATACTTTTATTTTTTAAACTATTCTAAATACTGTATTTACTTACATATCTCATGCAACATTTTCTCCAAACTGAGGCACATGTCTTTAGTGAGGAAGCCGATTACCCTGCTAGAGCAGAAGTATGGGGAAGCTAGAACAGCTGTTAGGGCTGTGCTTCATTCTAGCTGCATACAGCAAGAATGAAATCCAATTTTCAGGGTCACTTGCTCATCCCTTGCTGCTCAGCCAAAGGCTAAAGGTTTAACCCTCTCACAGCCACTGCTGAATTGGCAGCAGCTTTTGGCTGAGCAGCCATGATGCAGCCAATATTCCAGGAAAAAAATCTTTTCTTCCTTCTGCCTTCCTACAGCAAGGTGCATCTTATTTGAGGACATGTGGTATACAAGAAACTATGGTGTATTTACTCATGTGCTGAAAACAGGGTAGATAAAAATCAATGATTTAAAAAAAAAAAGGATTATTTAAATTTAAATCAGATTTTTTGTTAAGATGCTTTTAAAAATAATAAATTTATATAGAGAGAGTTTTAATTTAAGATATGTTAAAACTTACAGATATCATCATAGAATAGGAATTATAACTTCTAGTTATATATTATTTGAGACCATATATTCATGTAACCTTTTAAGAAGTAGGTCACAACAGGTCATGGACTATGTTAGGGGCCCAATCTCATGGGGCTCCCAGAGGCTCCTCTAATAGATTAGTAAAGACTAAAGAAAGCCACTCTACCCAATGCGACTCAGTGCTCAGTCTAGAAGATCCCATTAAGCATCTCTGCGATGCTCAGTTTCAGTTCTCAAACTGTGGATTTGTCTCCAGAGATCACAGGCAGACAAGGTTCTTTGGGCAGATGTGATATCTTTTCTTAGATCAGCTAAATAGTTGGAAAATATGTTCTTTGCAAGCACAAACACCCTTCTTTAGGCATAGGCAGAGTTTGTTGTCTCTAGAGATAACATCCTTGTTAACAGTAATATACGGAAATGAGAGATAACAGACTTGATTTACCCACCCACCAGCCCTATTGTCTCTCTGCAAGCTTGTATACACAGAACAAGCCCTTACCTCTCTCTAAAAGTGCAACGTTTCAAAAAGTTAAATGAATAAAGAATATCAAATGACAAGAATGCACTTCTTGTAGAAAACAATGATCAAAGCAAGGCTTCCTGCCCAGTGATTTAAATAATGATTTAAATCTATTTGGTTTAAATCAAACCCACCCTGGTTGAAAGCACGCAACAAAATGCTCTGGATTCAAGAGGCTAATTCCCACGGAGAGAATGGGGTCTGTGCAACTTTCTTACCAATAAACTCATTTCTGATTTGCACCCTGACTCTTAGGTCTTCTGTCGCCAGTATTATCGCATTGATGACACTTAGCAGTGTTGCCATGTAAGGTACGTTATCTGTGGTTGAGAGCTCATTCATTATGACACTGAACCGATACTGCTGGTTCTTCACGGTCTGTTAAGAAGGACACAAGGGTTACTGAGGACTTTCATATTCAGAAATATCTTCCTTTAAGACCAGATTCTAAAACAACTTCTGCATCTTAAATCCTCATCAGTGGAGGGAAAAGATGTGGGGGAAAGGAGGGACTTTTAATCATGGAACAAGCATCTAATTGGCAGTGGAAGTAACTGAGAGGACACCTTGCTTGGACCTTCGTTGATATACATGGCCTCTCCCTAATATAGTTCTCAAGCCTGATTTTTACAGGCTGAGAGACCCAGAGAAATAGTGCCCTTGTCCTTGAGTTAGGCTAACCACAGAGATCTGAGATTGACAGCTGGCTGCCTGTAGCCGAGTCACTGAGCAGCCGCTCAGATTTCTGCTGATGTGAAAGGGAGGGTTTTTTTTTTTCTTCTGACCAAGCCAAACCTCCTATAAAATTAATAATTGACTTCCTGCTCATCAGCAGTATGATGTAAACTGACCCCCAAACCTGCATGGGAGAGAACTGCCCATGGATCTGATTTGTGGGCTGACAACAGAACTACTGCACGGGGAACTGTTATGGATGATAACTCTACTTCTGCACTTACCTTGTAATGGTCCAGAGCATCCAAAGCCAGAGCATGGCCACTGGGACAGTACATGCAGAGTGCAGCTAGCAGTTCAAACACCTGCTTTTTCACCATGACGTTCGATGTGTCTAGTGCTGCAGAACAAGAGAGCATGGATATTGGTGCGTAGTGCTCTGAAAGATCCTCCCTGTCCAGGACCTGTCATCCATCCCAGCTATGTGCTTATGGCTCCATGTGAGCTTGCAAATATTAGCATATCCTGCTCAGTGAAAAATCTCGACACTTCATTTATGTATTTCTATTTCAAATTTGCAGAAATTGTTTAGTTTCTTGAATGGCAGACAAAATACTCATTTTTTGTGAGTTTCTTGTTTTGTTTGGGCGTTTTTTTCTTTTTGCCTGAATACAGTTCTATTTTTCATTTAGATGGGCCCAAAATGCATGTCAAGTAACCCAATTGCTCTAATCACCCCTCCTGAATTTCTGTGTTCCCCGTTTCCCTCTCTGTGTGTCCTACTAGGAATTGCTCAGGATGTCTTAATTGTGTTTTGCTGTTGAAGAAAGGCTGCATTGCTAAACAGGGTAGAAATTCCCAATTGTATATATTGTATCTGGGCAAAATACATTTTTGGAAAGGAGAAAAAGGAAGCTCCCCTTCAAACTTGAGAATCAGAACAAACAAGCTAAAAATAACATGTGGGTTTAAATAGATGTAAATTAATGACTATGGCTTGATTAAAGTGACATAGATCTCTACTGAGGTTAGCTTCATTGTGGTTAGCTTTGTACAAATAAGTGCTGCCCTGAAGAGTTTACAGTTTATATAAAGACAGACATCTTTGTTTTATGGATGGGAATGGACTGAGGAACTGGGGGAGTTTGTCACCAGGCTAAGTACAGAACCCAGTTTTTCTGAGTTTAGGAAAAAATGGAATTGCCTTCCTTTTATATTGGTTATAACTGTCAAGCTTCATTGAGTAACTTGACTCCTTATTCTGTGGCATAAGAAAGAGTGAGCATCAAACATCTGTTTATAAGGTGAGCCGTGAGACTGAATGAACCAGAAGGGCCCATGTTATGCCAAGACAGACTGTCTCTAAACATTAGCAAACACAAAAGACTTGTATGTGGAAATTGGTCTGATTTTTTTTCCTCCCTCCTGCCTCTGCCCCAGAAACTGGAAGGAGTGCTGCTATTATAAAGAAGGGGGTCTTTGTGAGAAAAATAATCTGTTTGGCATCAACAGGCATCCAAATAACATCTAACGTATGTATTTAAAAGATTGCAGAAGTATACAATTAATTCAAAGGAAACTGTAGTCGGTGAAATATGTTCAGAGCAGAGCAAATAGCTAAGCAGCAGGAAGCCTTATTAAGAAGATTTCTGCTGTCTAGTATATGTGGCTTGAAAGGAAGGGTGACTGTTCTTACCTCGAGAGAGTTTTCTGATGTAGCCTTCATTGTCCACAATGTATTCAATTCCCCTTTGGGAGTTCATTACTGCTCGTACACAATTAATGCAGGTGAGCTGAAGCAAGGCATCAGAAATCTTGGACACTCCTCGCCCAGACAGCCTGTCCAGGGCTTCTAGGAGCAGATCGAGGCCACACAGCTCCAGGAACTGGACCATCCAGGTGTCATCACTGCTCTCCAGCCGCTTCTTGAGCCCAGAGTAGTTCACCACAGAAGGGATTTGGAGGAGGCGAATGCACAGCTCTGGCTCTGCATTTTCCAGGTTGGCCTCTGTCTGGTCGCTCTCCTGGGACCCAAGCTTCTCCTTCAAGGCAGCCCATTTCTTGTGGGCACCTTCTTTTTTGAAAGACATTGTGAATAATCTCTCCTTAAAGGGAAAGAAAAGATCAGGTGAGAATAACTCTTTTAACGCCTGGGCACTTCTCATGGCCATCAGAGATGTAAACTTGAGACACTGAAGGTCTTTATTCCCGAGTCAGGCTGGAAGTGCCCACCAGGTACACTGACCCATGGAAGAATACCTCTCCAGCTATGGAATAAACCTACCACTTCATTTAATCCACCCATATTTTGATCAATCACTGTGATTCATCCAGAATTTTAACCACTAGTTAAACCAGGGGTGTTAAACTTGGTCAAATGCAGTGGCTGCCCTGGCCAGACTGCACCACATATGGCAGCAGCTCCAGCAGCTCTGTGACTGTGATGCGAGCAGGGAATGCTCCAGCCAGTCCATGACCTATGCTGCACATGGTGCTTGCCTACAGCATGGGTACTGGACTTGCCACAGCGGGCTCCATGGGTGGTGTGTGCCCCAGAGCACTGGTACAATGTGGCTAGGGTAGCTATCATGTGCAGTGCAGGTGTTGCTCCGGCTGGACCATGCCACATGCAGCGCCCGTTCTGGCCAGTCCAGGATCTGTACTGGACACAAAGTGGGTCCCAGACCTACTGGAATGGCCATGGGATCTGGTATACTGAGGGAGTGGGAGACGGAAGGGGAGGGGGAGGGGGCCCAATCCAGCCTGCAGACTGGCCCTGTACCAGGGCACACATTGTACCCCATGTAGGTCTGACCAGACCCAAGGGCAGCACTGGGAGCTGAATGGCAGGACTTTGCAGGCTGCATATGTTTGACACCTCAGAGTTAAACCATTAGCTTTAGCCATTAGTGCATCAAAGGCTGCAGACACAGTCTAATAAATTTACATCAACACATCAATCCCTAGCCATTGGCCAGGTTGCCTGTAGTGAAAAGGATAGTGTTGAAAGTGCCATAGCTGCAGGTGTTTGGTATTTTCCTCTAGGCCAGAGCGCCTTACCTACAAAATCTAAATTAGGGTTTGCTCTTGTTGGCGGTATATGGAAGTAGCATAAAAAATATTCTTCCCTTCCCTTTTCCTGAAACTGTATTTATTCATTTTTACTTTTTGGCTGAGATTTCAAATTCTGAAAATGTTGGCTGCAAATGGAAATTGTGGGGGAAGGTCTTGTGATCAAAAGATTTCCAGTAAAAACCTCTTTCCTCTCCCCACACCACAGAGAAACCACTTGCCAGAATTTGTATTTGCCAATTTTTTATCATTTAAACCATTAGGGGAACATTTTGACCAGGCTCCCACTGGGTTTGTTTGTTTCAGCTGTGGACTTGGCTGTGCCATGTGGCACTGGCTATTGTGTTTTACTCTCTATTAAATGGTAATTCCACATGTATGGGGTGGCTTGTGGGGGGTGGGGGGAAAGGGGGTGTTGCATGTCCATTTAAATATTCCCCCTGTGACTTTTCCTTAATGCACACGTTGCAGCCCACTGAGTCAGGATGAGAAACGAGGCACTAGTGTCATGAAGCTATTGCCCCTCCTTTGATGCATCAGAAGTCTCTGCTCTGGACACTAGTGGGAGAGGAGTAGAGTGGAGCGACGGGAACATGTAATATAGTGACACTTCGCTCTGGGTAGCTGGGGCCACACATGCAGTCAGTATTAACCAAAGAACCACAACCACATCCACATCCCTCCTTTTCCATGTCCTTGTGACAAGGTATTTAGCAGAATTTGCAGATTTGTCTGAATCTGACGTGGCGGTACCATAAGCGCTTCTGCTACAACCTCTGAGCTGTCAACTGGACTCCTTGGTGCCCACACCACCCCAGTCCCCATCTACATCTCAGTGAACTGTTGCAAATCTGCTCCAGACTCAAAGTGAAAAGCTACAGCACACTCCATAACGTGCCCAGTTCAACAAAGGAAAATGCTTGAAGTGTGGTCCGGCTTTGAGGTTTGCTAAATTTCTGCACAGACTTATTTAAAACGTACCCAGTACATGCCATACAAAACCCCAAGCACTTTGATAACACTTCCTGAGGAGGTGTTGAGGTGAAGAGCCAGGTGTGGTTCAGTAGCTGCAGTCTGAGTAAATAAAGTTAAACACGGTGCATGCACCTTGCACAGGGCACTGGCTCTAGCTACCAATGGGCTAGGAAGGGGGCAGGGGGACGCTGCTCCTCCGGGTAAGCAATTGTGACTCTGCTTCTTCTGAACAACCTTGCTGTGTGGTGAGAAGTGAAGAAAGAGAGAGGGAAACTGAGCCACTTGGGTTAAAGCAAGCTCCAACCTGACCTGCTACAGTCCATTTAGGCAGTAGGTGACCAGAGCTGTTTTAAAGAGCCAGCAAGGGATTCTCCTACTGCAGGAAGAATACCTGGAAAGGTATAAAGTAGACACAGGTGGCATGCTGGGGCTAGCAGGGTTGTGGTTCAATGTGCTGTGCACTGACAACTTCTGCATGATAGTCTCCTGGCTGCTGCTGCTGCTGCATCAGTGCTTTAAGTTTAGAGCAACCCCCAGGTTGGTCTCTAGTCTGCACTGGGGGCCAAACTCCTGCCCCAGGACTCAGAAGCTGCAGCTGCTTCCTTTATGGCTTTTCCCACCTCCCCTGTACTCAGCTGATACTGGTCCTAGCAGAGGATTAATGTTCAAATTATGCATATGTGGGAAACATGGAATAAATTGTAATCCCCAGAGAGTTTTGCAAAGCCCACAATCCATAATCCTGTTTTTGTGCTCTCCTGCTAGTGGGAAAATGGCAAGCCTGTTTGCTTAGTCTGAGCTAAATTAAGTACACAAAACAAACAGCACAAAATCACAGAAAAGCAAAGCTGGACAGGCTCTCAGGAGCTAGTCCAGCCTCCCCTGCTCAATGTAGGATCAGTCCTGACAAACTCATTTCTGAATGGCAGAACGTAAATTAGCTTTTAAAATGTTTTTGGTAACACTTTCTGGTTCTATTTCCCTTACAAATATGAATGTCGCCTCTATGAAAGTTCCCCTCTAACTGCTTTTTAAAAATCCTGCTATATCTGAATGTTCAGAATATGACTCCAAAAATAGGTCTGATCACATCCTGTTCATAAAAGCAACCCATTATAGTGCTTGCTTTTTCCTTTGTTTCTTTTGACTGATGTGGAAGTTAAGTTTGTAACTTGCTCTTAATCTCTTCCTCTGCTGCTCTTAATTAGATGTCACTTGAACAGCGTAGTGCTTGCCTGCTAGATGTGAGTGCACAATCGGTTGTACGTCACAGGAGATGATATTATGTTTTAGTAGTACTTTTCAAATCAAAATAACCAGGGAAAGTATACGAAGAACTGCAGATGCTAAGGCCGGCCTTCTTGGAGTTTGTCTGGTGTTTCTGGAGAGAGGGCAGGATTGTCTCCTGCAGCAAGTGCTTGCTTAATGGCTTGCCTCTGTTGGACTTGGTAGAGGCTGGTCATAACCGGTGATGGAAGTTTAAAGTGGTATGTGTGATGGGGCAGGGAACCAGTGCCTAAAGTCAGCAGCTGCGTTGTGATCACAGAGGCTAGCGCTTTCCACCCAGCGGCTCTGAACTTTGGTGACGGCTTCTGGCTCTTCATCTGGCCACCTGGGACATCTCCCAGTTTTGATGCTATAAGCACCATACTCTCAGGGAACCTCTCCTATGCTGAGCAGAAGATTCCAAAGTGGAAAGAAGAAACTAGGGTTGTCAAGGCCATAAAATGGGGGTGAAGCATAGGCAGATGTGAAGAAAAGCTCCACTGCTGCAGCTACTTAGGGCCTTCCCATCAAGCACAGAGCCTCAGTTCACTGTACCATCCCAAGAGGGGCTTCGACAGAGAAGGGTGGAAGACGATACAAAATGAATTTTCTACTTCTGCACTGCTCCAACCCATTGGGCACTCATTTGCTCACAAGGCAGAGGGGACAACACAACCCAAACTGCAGTATAGCAACAGGGAATCTAGTCACAATGGGCACAGGAATGAGCTTGCAACGTGCTCCTATTCCAGTGCTCTGTAGTACGGACCCCTGGTGAACAAGGCAGTTAGAAGAAGAAGTGTCAAATTTAAAGAAGCTAGCCAACCAGCAGCAATTACCCAGGGCCCCCAATTCATGTGGTTTTATTTCCTCCATGCCCCACAATATTTGGAATTTCCCCCTGCCCCAATGCTTAAAATCCCAGCTCCCAGATTACACAAGAACCTAATCTTTCCTTAGAGACACAAGCCACAGTTTCTAGCTCTAATTTGGCGGAGAAAAGCTTGAAGATATGAGCTTGAGTGTATTGAAAAGTAGCTAGAAAGCAAAAAAAAAAAAAAAGACTCAATATTGAAAAAGAATTCTATGATTTTTAAAGGGGATCTCTCAATTTTTTTTGGAGGTGTGGCTTGTCATTTTTGAATCTGGAAGTACTACTTTATGCTTTAATAACAGAACCATACATCCAACTTGCTGTCTACCTGCAAGGAGTTCAGTGTTGCAGGGAATTTCACTCTACCCCGTCCTTTAAGGTGACTATTCTTTGGAAATCCACCTCCATAAAATATGCGTATTGACTTCTGATTTGGCAATCAGGGCTCAAAGCTTCTGTATCAAACATGTCATCCTTCCACCCTCAAAAGCAGCTGTGGAATGCATGGCATGTTCTAAAAAGCCCCAGCACTTAGGCCTTTAGCATTTGAACTGATTTGTGGTTATATAGTTGGGAATAGGCTTATACAAATTCATTAGTTGCTTCACAGTCAAAGGTTGTTCCACAGACTTAAAAGGGCTAAAAGGGGAAGGCTGCATGGGTACTGCAGCTACTCAGAAAACTTCTGCACCTTTTGACTTCCCTTTTTCCAAGATTACTGGCAAACAGCCCAGATGCTTACAGTTCAGTTGATTGAAAAAAAGATGTAATGCTGGAAAAATGTGAAGCAGAGACTATGGCATTTAAGCGCATACTGTTCTGTAAGGCTAAGTACAAACAGTCATAAAGCCCGAGGCAGAATTGGCACAATCTAAGCCAATTCCTCTAAGTCAGCGGTTTTTGACCTTTTTTGTACCAGGACCCATTTGTGAACATCGATGGCAAGTCCTGACCCAGTGCTCCTTGCTCCCGACCCACTGCCCCCCACCCCTAGCCCCACAGTGCGTAGAGCAGGGGGTGGGTGTGTGGGGCAAGTGGGGGTGTGAGGCATGCGGGTCCCAAGCAGCCCTTTGCAGGCTGGAGCTCTATAAAGGAAAACCCACGGCTTCCCACATTTTTTTTCCTTTAAAAGAGAATCCATTTTTGAAGTGTGTTGATCCATTTTTAAAGTCTGTTTGCGACCCTTTCACGTAGTCTTGTGACCCACGGGTTGACAAATGCAGCTCTAAGGTGTGTAGGTCGAACTGATAGCCAATTGAACTGATGTTCCGTATTCGATTGGGAAAGGCAAGGGGAGGCCTGCACTGACCCAGGCCACTAGAGTGGGGGGTGCTAGAGCACATGTCCCAGCGGACTGGTCATTGCCAGCCCAACCAAATGTTCCTGGTATGCACCCCCAAGGCCCTGCTGTCCCCCAAAAGGGGGTTGAGGAGCCCTTTGCCTGGGTGCTGCCCCACCGTGGGGCAAGGGAGTGAAAAATTTCCCTCTGCTCCTAAGGCTGCCCAGGGCTAACCCTGAGACCAGCAGGGGCTAAGGCCAGCAGCTGTGGGGCTGGGGGAGGGGAAGAATTCCCCTCAGCTCCCTGGGGCTGCTCCAGGCTGGGGGATCCTTGGCTGGAGTGAGAGGAAGCCCCCCAAGGTGGGGGCTCGCCAGTGCCTCCATGCTGGGCTGCATGGGCAGGCATCTGGTCAGGAGGACATCTCCCTTCCTCTTGGGGCAACCACTGAAGCAATCAGCAGCTGGGAAGGAGGGCTGCCGAGGGCTGAAAAGTCCCCCCCCCCCAGCAGCTTTTCCTCCCCTCATGTGCTGTGTAGACCCTAGCTAAGGGGGGTCTGTTCCCCCCCTCCCCAGCACCACCCCTTTGGGCTGACAGATGCAGGCAGAAAGCACATTAAGGAGCAGAGGGGTGAGGCAGTCTCTGCTCCACTGGAGCAGATGGCATAGCCCAAGGCTGCAAAGCATCCTGGGATGCTGGGGGACTGTGAGTTGACTTGAACCAGGAAGGGGTCTGGAACAGAAGTTCCACAAACCGGTTTGATCTAAATCAGTTAAGTCTGATATTCCATCCAACCAGGTTTATTTTAATCTGGTTTTGGCCATTTGGAAAACAGTTTATGTGCACTGAACTTCTGTTGTTACAGCTCTAAACCAGTTTCCGATCACTTAAACCAGTCTGCATGTAGCTTCTGCCCCTAGCCTAAATGCACACATGCCTCTGAAATGTGAGCACCCCCCACCCCATCCCTCTGAAATGTAGGCCTGGCTCTAAGATCTGCTTGGGCAGGTCAAATCCTTCAGCTGTTACTCAGGTCTGGTTTGGGCAAAGTTCCTATTAAAATCAATGGAAAAAGCGTTCATTACTGCAAACTTCTGGGCTTGGCTTAAGGCAGGGATCTGTTGGAGAAGGGAAAAGAAATTTTATCTTCCTCCCCCATCCATGCTGGAGCCCACCTCCTGGCTCCCTCTCATGCCTGCTACTATCATTGTGTGATCTCTTCCGGCACAAGGATGGAAAAGCAGTTCCCAAGGAGCTGGATGCAGGCTTACTTCCCCCACCTCCAAATCCTGCATTCCACCCTGCTTCCAAGCTGTGAGCCAAGCCCCTGGAAAGGCTCCCATTTGACTTCCACTCCTCTCCCAGGTCCTTTCTGCAGGCACCTCCTTCAGTGGCTTCTGAGAAGGAGCCAAGATTCTCTTGCAAGACATGAACATGTGAGCTGACTCTAAGCTACTGCAGCATTTACCCTGAAGCAGTGGAAAGTGAATCTGTCTCCTTGCCCATGGAATGAATGCTGCGGGGGAGCGCATTTTCTCACATTTCCTCCTGCAGAGTCTCTCTGGGTGTGGAAGGGTGTGAGGCCTGGTATCCGATTCCAGCCCTGCAATACTATTGTAGGAATGCAGGAGGTTACAGGGGCAATGGCATCAGCAGCTGTTACTCACACCTCAGTGTTTGCCGAGGGCTAATTCTGCACGTAGGGCTTCTCCTGGGAGGAAGGACCAGTGCTATGAACAAAGCACAGGAGGGCAGGCAGAGGCTTCTGCTCCCAGCCTGGCTCAGTGACAGGAGTCCTGCGAAGCTGCGAGCAAGTTGCTAATTTCTCTGAGCCTCCGTCGTTCTCCCCTGCCCTTGAAGGAGTGGCCGTAATACTTGCCTAGTAAGATTTCCTTGAAAAGCTCCCACATTGAGATCTTGAGGGAAAGGGTGAGGGAACTGCATGCTGTCCTTTCTGTGCATCAGTATTTGTCGTGTGTATAGATCACTAATTTATTTTGCATACCAATTTTATGAGCCTTCCTTTGTCCTGACTCATTGGGTGTGACTTTCCTCCTTTCCTCCACTGTAAACTATTCTTTTGCTGAAGTCAGTTAGATTCATGGAGGGGAGAGGAGAGTCAAGTTTGGGCTGCCAGTTTTAACCCAGAAGGTAAGTCCAAACCACTTTGGACTTACCAAAGTGGCTGGGGAGTCCAAACCACTTGCTGGGTGCATCTGCACATGAAATTAATGCACAGCAATAAACTCCAGAGCTGTTTCAGCCAGGGTCAGCTGCTACATGTGCACCTAGGACAGCAGCAGTCTGAGCCAGGGTAGAGTAGCCCTGAGTTGGCAACAGGCTTGGGTGGGGGGTGGTCCTAAGCTTTGGGTGGTAGCATCAGGGCTGGAGAGAGTACTAAAGTGCAGGGCTAGGCAGCAGGCAGGCAGCCCCCACACTTAAGCACTCTTGAGCCCTAGCCAGCCCTGGTTACCATCTCCATGGAGTAAATGACTCTGCCAGAAGACAGTACTGTCCCTGACAATACTATCTTCTGGCAGAGTTAATTTTCTGCACCCTAATACTGGCGCACGTGTGGATGGTGATGCTTTACTGGGGAGCTAATCAGTCAACTCCACAATAAAGTGCACATGTAGATGCACCCACCCTGTGCAAAGCTTGAACAACCAGAGCATGCACCAGGAATTCCTACCACTCCTGGAATGAAACCTGTCCCCGACACCCGCAGCTTCTCCCTTCTCATTTTTAGACTGGGTAAATATTCTGTTTTTGTGCACAACTGTAGCCCTTTCAGATCCAGCCTAGACATTAATTCCATCCCTCCTTCCCCCTGCAAGTTGCATCACTAGATAAAATATCAATTCATGTAAGTTTAGCAAGGTCAAAGCTGTGCTGTCTTTCTTATTCTGAAGTCAATACCTGACATGAACTTTCTGCTGAGATCAGAGAGGAAATCCTTACTGTAGCTTCCTGTTTGTTAGTGTTTTTGCTCTGAACTACCCCTTCCTGCCTTAAAAAGATCTGGTGATCCAAATCCAAACAGGTGTACCTGAAAACAATAAACCTCATGGTTGTGCATTAAACTGAACAAGTCTGGACTGACGATTCTCCCTGTGTGAGGTTATTTTTAAACCCTTTCTGCAAGAAGGAAACAGCCTGTTCTTGTTGAAATGTCTCATCTCAACAACTCTCCAGACGGTGTGATAAACATGTTTACAAACACAGATAACACATGTAATGTGTTATAAATGGACTGTCTTTCCATGTTTTCCAAGAAGCCCAAGTCATTCTGTAAATCCACTTAGCTTCATCTTTTTAAAGCTCTTCTAGCTTTGCCCTTTATCTGATTTAAAAGGGCAGATTAGTAAGTAAATGATATAATCAGTAGGATATATATAAAAGGTGAACATGGAATAGGCATTTTTCACATCTTAGGGATAAGACATGTGGCTCTGAGGTAGCTGAACATGAAAAAAATCCCTGTGTTTAAGGGGAAAATGGAGCCCAGGTAAAGGTGTTAGAAATATTATTAAAAATGTATAATGAATAGAGTGTTGTTAGAACTGCACAGTTTGTATTTCGTACCTGATAAGCAGAAACACCACCAAGGACCTCTCTCCCCTCTTGGCTAATTTACCATCTCTTTCCTATAATAAATCACACATACCTTCAAACTCCCTCTTCTTTCTCAAGGAAATCACAGAAGCTGTGATTTAATTGGCTGTGTCCTTGAGAAAGGGAAGGATTTGAACTTTTGGTAACCTGGAGAGCTTTCTAAGCATGCGTAATTAGCTAATGCATATATGCCTACCCGCCCCGCATACTTAAGTAGTTAATTATAATGCACATGCGACAGATGACGTGACGTCATTTCATGTATGTTTGTATGAACCGGAAATGAGTTGTAAGAGTTCCTGCTTCTGCACACGTGCCCAGGAAGGAAGGGATAAAAGCCAGCTAAGAGTTTTCCTTGGGGTCTTTTGTCTTCACTCTGACCCTATTTGCAAATATATCCTTTGTGTTACTAACAATGTGTGCCTGAGGAATTATTATTCGTGAGCCTCCAAAGAAACGAACAGTAGATTTTCATATTAAAGGGATGAGTGAATTCTGCCTTGTTTAACATAGAAGAGGGAGATGAAGGAGGAAAGAAAAAGAAGACTCTTCTTCCTTCGCTTCCCTGCTTTGCAGCAAGGGGGCCAGGCAAAATGTGGGTGTGAAGGCTTCACAGGGACTCTGTAGTATTCTGTGGCCCCACCATACCCAAATATTCATCAGTATTTGGTGAATGATGCTTTCGGATGTGAGGATCCTTGTGTTCTGCCCTCAAGCTCTGTGAGGCACTCAGGTGCCTCTGCCCTTGATGCACCTCCATTGAGCAGGGGCATGCATCCAACCACAGAATATCCCCATTCTTGTGATAAATGCAGTCACTGTGACTCCTCTTTTCTCTAAGCAATGTCACCGGGGGGAGGGAAGGGGTGGTTGTCAGTGTATAAATTCTTCTCTGTGGTTTTAACGGGCCTCCCAGAGGAAATATCAGGCTATGCTCATGTAAAGCAGCATTGCAGTTTGTGGTGCCAGGTATTCTCTTTGAGCAGGGGCTTGGCAAAACTGATGTGAGATGCTAAGTGTCCTCTGTCTCCCTGCCACCCAGCTTGCTGGACCACTTGTGTGTTGTTTCTGCTCCTTTCCCTTAGACCGAGTGACTTCTCTGGTTTTCTCGGGGTCCTGTGCCAATACACCAGTGATTCTAATGCGGGCAGGTGGTTGGTCACGTCAGTCTGAAGTCAAACAGAAAACAGGGCAGGGTAACACCTTCCAGAGACTCTCTGAACCTGTTAGTCTTCAACAGGCCACCTTATCCTGCCTTCTGCCAGTGTGTCTAATGTGAAAGCGTTGACTCGCAGGGAATTTATTTCTCACCATCTGCAGATGTATCTGGGATGCACAGGACTGTGGACTTGCTGAGAACAGTGCTCCAATGGCAGCATTTTGGTTCTAAGGAATCGGCTTGGGTCCCTGCAAGCGTCTGTAAAGTCATATTTAATGGCTACCACCTATTTCACCTTGTTCGGAGATGGAAGGGGGGTGGTGCTGGATCCCAGGACAAACTCAAGTCTGCTCCTTGTTTAAAAGAGAATGGTTCTGAATCGTTCCCTGAGCGCAGACTCTGCACCCCTCAGTAATAGGAATTCGAACAGGAGAGAGTGTGTGCAGCAGCACAGGCCACCCGCGGCTACTTCTGCAGGGAGCCTGGAGCTCTGTTGGCAGAACCAGCCAGTGCAGGCAGCAGGCCTGCCAGCCACCCTGCCTCCTGCCAGCACAATGAGAAGCAGCAGCTCTGCACACCTGCCCCCAACAATGCAGGGTTTTGGTTGTTTTGACCCAGACGTTTTATCCCTATGCAAAGCTTTGTTCTCTGCTTTCTCCACAGGGTGTCTCGGCCACTAGTTCTGACTAGGTCTTTATTGTGGCACAGAGCTAGCTCCACTTAAAGGCACACTCTTCCCTCTGTACAGGCCTCTCCTCCTGAGTGTATTTACGGCATATGGAGATCTCTGCTTGCTTAAATGAATTTTAATGGCAGTTTGGCAGGTTGCAAAATGAAAGGGCTCCACAGATTCCCAGTGCCTGAATGAATGCTGAAATCAGCCCTGAGGAAACCACACTGAGTCACTAAAAAGAAAAAAATCATGGCTTTTGTGCTTTCCAAAACCCATGTCCATTAGCACGAAGGTCTCGATTCTCCTCTCCGCAACTTAGTTTGTATGTTTTGCAACTATGTTTGCCAGCTTAGTATCCATGCTGTGAAATTATACTTGGATACACTGGGAGGTAGGAGAATCTTCTTCATCTGGCTTAGGTCCTGGACATGCATGCAACTCAGGGATTTCAAGGGTTGTCTGGTCCAACCCTCTGCAGGAATGCTGCTCTTCCATCATCCCTGACTTTTGCTTATCCAACTTGCTCTTGAAAACCTCTTTTCTATTCCACTATTGTACTGTTCTACAGTCAGGAACTTTTTCCTGTGATCTAATCTCAGTCTGCTTTGCTGCAATTTAAACCCACTGCTTCGTGTTCTGTCTTTTGCATCAAGGGAGACCAGCTGTCCTTCCTTTTCTTTATGGCTGGCTTTCAAATATCTAAAAACTGCTATTATGTCACCTTGCTTTCCCTTGATCTCCTTTTCCCAAACTAAACGTACCTTGTAATCACAACTTTTCCTTGCATTGCTTGTAAATGTATATTACATTTCAACTGGTGTAATATCCATCTAATTACACTGTGAACGGGAAAGGACAGAGAACCAGCTACCTCGGGTAACTGGATACGGTATGTATTATTACAGTTCCTTGCCATTATATGGTGAGAACAAGTAACTCTTTTTCATGCCATGCTTCTCATGGCCTAGCTAGAGGCCAAGTGTACTGCTATAATTCTTGGGCTAGGGACAGACATTCAAAAAGCCTGAGCCTGAATTGATTTAGTCTTTGCAGGCTAGTCTAACCTGGCTAGGCTGAACCAGCTTGTAACTGCTCAGACATCCCAGACATGCAGGCACATGCCTGTGGTGGCTCAGGCTAGAAGCCAGAGGGGGCTAGAGCAGCCCTCCTGTCCCTTGCACAGCACTGAGCTGAGGGGGCCTGGGCCAGACCCTGGCAGGACACTCTTATTAACCCAGCAGGAAATTGATAACAGTGTTTATATCACCTCCTAACTCAGTGTTTATCACCCCATTACGAAAACATCAGAGGGACATTGCCAGCTACCTGTTGATTCTGCCTCTTGATTCTACCTGTTGATTCAGCATGGACCATAGTCAGCATGTGGTCTGCTAGCTAATACACAGACACCTCCTCAGCAAGGCAGAGGGGAGGGGGAAATTCCTGCTTAGCAGGGAGTGATGAGAGGGAAGCGTGGGAAGCAGCCCCCAGTTTGTGCTGGAGCTCCAGCCAGGGAGCAGAGGGGAGGGGCTGGTCCTGTTGTGGAGCAGAGCACCCCACCCAGCCCAGAGAGCATGCTGGGATGCTGGTGGTATCTGGTTTATCTTAAACCAGCAAGGGGCTGGGACAGACATTGCATAAACCAGTTTGAGCCGAGTCAGTTAAGTCTGATACTACATTTAACTAGGTTTATCTCAAAACTAGTTTCAGCCATTTTCAAACCAGTCTATGTGCACTGAACATCAGTTCTGTTGCAGGTGTAAACCAGTTTCTGATCACTTAAACTGGTTTATGTGTAATGTCTGTCCCTAGCCTTGGAGCTCTAGGCAAGATCAGGACTACTGCAGAGACTCCCCTTCAACTCCTTATAGGTGTAATGCAACTCTAGTGTGTATCATCTGCTTTATTTCCTCCATCTTCCAACATGCCCACAGATGGAAACCCCATCTAATGCACATGTAACAATGTTTAAATAATCTGGCATCTTGCAGTTCAGCTTGTTACAAAGATTTTTGGTTTTGGTCATGCAAGGAACACATATATATTTTAACGAGTAACAAAGAAAGTGCTTTGGTAACTTTGAGACAGTTGTACTAACAGCTTGGCAGGAAACCATCAGAAGAAACTGTTAATATGAAAACCAGTGCTGCAAAGCTTTTCAGTAGCATTTTTTTTTTTTTTTATTCCTTGAAAAGGTTGCAGTGAAGACAGAGAAGACTGGCAGAGAGGAAATTCTGGTCCAGAAGCTGAAGCCAAATGATTCTATTGTCTTTCTTGCATGGAAGCAAATCAACTTCCTTTCAAGAGCTGCATAAACTTTCATTTCCAAAGCCTGGGTGGTTCTCTCTGTGACAAGCCATCTTTAGCAAAGCCTTAATCCCTGAATACATATGGACTCCAAGATGAACATGAGTCGTCAGTGTGACAAAATCATCAGCAAAGCTAACTACACTTTATCATCCATCAGCAGATGCAGGATAAACAGATCCAAGGAAGTGATACTTCCCTCTATGCAGCATTGGTCAGACCACAGTTGGAGTACTGTGTTGTTTTGGATGCCATACTTCAAGAAGGATGTTGATAGACTCAAGAGGGTCCAGAGGAGGCTACTCGTATGGTCAGGGGCTTATAGGACAAGCCCTAGGAGGAGAGACTGAGGGACCTGCACCTCCTCAGCCTCCGTAAGAGAAGGCTGAGCAGTGATCTTCTGGACGCCTACAAATTCATTACAGGAACGAAGCAAGGTATCAGAGATGCTCTGTTCACCAGGGCGCCTTTTGGGGTAACAAGGAATAATGGTCACAAACTGACAGAGAGCAGATTTAGGCTAGATATGAGGAAAAACTTCTTCACAGTAAGGGTAGCCAAAATTTGGAATGGGCTTCCAAGGGAGGTGGTGCTCTCCCCTACCTTGGGGGTCTTTAAGAGAATGCTGGATAGGCATCTGGCTGGGGTCATCATTCCTGCCTAGGCAGAGGGTTGGACTCGATGACCTGTTGAGGTCCCTTCCGACCCTAGCATCTACGAATCTATGCCTGCAAGTTGTGCTACATCAGAAAGCTCAGTAGGATGTCAATTTTTAATTTTATGTAAACAGCAGACTTTTAAAGCCTCTGATAAGTGAAAGCAAATGCTTTTCATCTAACCTACAGGTAAGGCTTGATTTAACTTGCTGAAGTCAAGCCTGTTGTGTCTTAGAAAAAATGAAGCTGAAAGGGATTTATCTACAATAATACAGGGGTATTGAGACTTATCAAACTATAGTTATTGGTGTGCTTTGGATCACAGAACAAAGAGCACTGAAAATTTCCCATATGTGAGTCAAAGCATTTGGTGAAGGTCTGAAATAATTATTTTGAAAGGTGTGAAATGCATCTATTCATTCCACTGGGAGGAGTTAATTGAGGCTAATAATTAGTGAAGTGTGAACATTAACTATTTCACTGATAATCATTCTAGCACAGTAGTTCTCAATCTTGTTAGATTCAAGGCACCTTTGAATAGACTTGAGGCACCCCTTGGAAAATGTCAGCTTATCGTTTTCACTAGTTTTTGACTACAGAGAAATAACTGAGCATTGCAATGAAATGAGAAAAACCACAAATATGGATTTTTATTTGAAATCTTTGGCTAGGGACAGACATTCAAAAAGTCAGAGCCTGAACTGATTCAACCTTTGCAGATTAGTCTAGACTGAACCAATTTGCAAGTGAACAGGCATTCAGGAAATATAGGCACATGCCTGCAGTGGCTCAAGCCAGCAGTAGCTCTGAGTGAACTGTTCAGGGAGGGGGTTTAATCCCTGCCTCCGTGTCTCACCAGCATGGACCCAAGTCCGGGTCTTGCCTGATGCTTCCCCCCTGCTGCAACACTAGCAGGGGTGGGGGCATGGCCAGAGGCTGGCCGGCATGGCCCTGAAGCAGAGGGAGCAGGGACGGGGGTTATTTCTCCCTCTGCCCCAGGGGGCTGTAGCCAGGGGCTGCCATCCCCCACTGCTGCTGCCGATCACTCTCTGCATGGGGCAAGTGGAAGAATAAGCTCCCTCCCTGCCCCCTTCATCAGAGGGGAGGGGGAAATAACCCCCCTCCCTGCCCCCTCACCTAAGGGGGCCATGCTGGCCGGTCTCTGGCCATGCCCCTGCCCCTGGAGTGAGGAGGGACCAGGGACCCTGATGGGAGCAGCACCCCTTCTTATGGTGTCTTTGGAAGCCTCTTCTGGCAGGGGGCTGCACTGTGGGTGGGAGCAGGATGAAGCCAGGCCATCACGGTTGCCACAGACTGTGAGGGGCAAGCAGTAGGGGCACTAGGGGGGTTTTGGGGGTTATGGCCACCCCTCCGAGCCCTGGTGCTGCTGCGCAGTCTGCAGCAGCTCTGACTGGTCTGCCCTGCTCTCACTTGCAGTGCAGTCCCCCTCCAGGAAGAGGCTTGTGCTCCCGGGACCATGAGAGAGGGTGCTGCCCCTGTCAGGGTCCCTGCCCCTTCTCTGCTCTAGCAGCAGGGGCAGAGGCATGGCCAGAGGCCGGCCAGCATGGCCCTCTTAGGCAAGGGGGCAGGGAGGGAGCTTAGTCTGTCACTTGCCCTGTGCAGTGATTGATTGGCAGTGGTGGTTGGGGCTGGCAGGCCCTGGCTGCAGCCCCCCAGGGACAGAGCGGGGGATAAACATCCTCCCTGCCCCCTCCGCCTCAGGGGCTCATGCCAGCTAGCCTCTGGCTGTGCCATTGGGGTAGTGAGCGGAGGGTGCCATGTGGTCCCTGGATTGGGTCTGTACTGGTGGGACAGGGTGGAGGGAATTAAACCTTTCCCTGACCAGTTCACTTGAGGCTACTACCAGGGTTGGCCACGCCCCTGCCTCTGGAGCAACAGATGGAGAAATGCCTGGCAGGTTCATGCTGGTGAGACAGGGGAGGGATGGGGGGAATAAACCTCTTCACTGCCCCCTTCGCCTTACGGGCTTGGCATCTGGCCATCCCCCTACCCCTGCCCACCTCCATTCTGGCTGGGAAACAGAAGGGTGGGGCCAGCCCTGCTCTGCTGGAGCAGAGAGCACAGCCCCTCTCAGGGCTGTAGAGCATGCTGGGGGACTGGTTTAACTTAAACTAGGAAGGGATCTAGGACAGAAGGTCCATAAACTGATTTGAGCTTAATCAGTTAAGTCTGATACTACTTTCAGCCAGATTTATCTCAAACTGGTTTTGGCCACTTTGAAACTGGTTTATGTGCACTGAACTTATGTTCTGCTACAAGTTTAAACCAGTTTCTGATCACTTAAACTGGTTTACGTGTAACGTCTGTCCCTAGCCTTTGGGTTTATCTTGTGAATCATGTTTGTAAACCTTGTAAACCTAGTGCTAACATTGTGTGGCATTCCACAGCACCCTTGAAAATATCTCAAGGTACCCCAGGGTGCTGTGGCACCCTGGTTGAGAAGCACTGCCATTTGGACTGTAGCCACAAGGGCTATAACACTTCAACCCTACTACCACTTTCTTCTTTGTAACCTGTAATGCAGAACCATGAGAATCAAACGTTACAGCACAGTATACATCGGGGTGGGCAAAATGCGGCCTGCGGGCTGGATGTGGCCCACCAGGCCATTCTATCCAGCCCACAAGGCCCCTAAAAAATTTAGAAAATTAATAGTTATCTGCCCCTGGCTGTCTGTCATGCGGCCCTCGATGGCTTGCCAAAACTCAGTAAGCAGCCCTCCACCCGAAATAATTGCCCACCCCGGTATACATTCTGCTGATCTGACCTGCAAATGTCTGCCTAATGACTCATGATAGAGCGGATCCCCAATTGAGACAGACCAGCACAGCTGCAGTTACTCCCTTTACTTCAGCTGAGGATCCTGGCCCTTTGGACCAAATTCAGGCAGCTTTTAACAAAGTCAAATATGGCTCATACACTTGCTAATCTCACCAGAAGTTTTTTCATAACCAGTTATTGTTCAGAGAAATTACTCTGCACACTCCATCCTGCTGTAGGAAACAAATGTGAGTCTCTATTTAGATTACACAGGAGAAACTGTAATCCAGGATGGATTTCACACCAGTAAATGCACTCTTGTTTTATATTAGGTGCATTTCAGAGGGGGCAACACAATACAGCTCTTGACAACAGTGGCTGCTGAGCTGATCCACAAAGGAGAATTGGTGTCACAGCAGATTGTGTGTTGATAACATTCTGCGGGGACATGAATGGCGATGCTATGAATTTCATTCCTCACTAGTGTTGGAAGAGACATCAGCTACTAGTAGCTCAGACTCTAACCTTGAATTGAAGTGACTGAGTCCAAATAGTTTGTGTTCATAGAAAGACCTCATGTTCCTCTCTCATGCGAGAAAGAAACAAGTAAACTGAAAAGCTCTGCAACTGCTGAAATACAGCAATAGGCTTGCCATTTCCCCTGCCTTGGCTCTGAAAACACAGTGGCTGGATCCATACAAGCAGGAGCATGCCCACAACTAGTGGCACAAATTTGTGCCTCTACTTTGTGCTGTAGTGAATGTCCTTGCCTATGTGCTTTGTAGTGGGACACATTGTTTCGTTGCTCCATGTGCTGCAGGTGGGGGGCTGGCTCGGGTACAGGGTGAGGCACCCTGTGGCCCATTCCCTGTGCTGAGGCACCTTGTGGCTGGGCCAGTTGGGGAGCAACACATGGAGATGGGGGAGCAGGCATCTGACTGGGACTCAGTGTGCCTCGAGATGGGGTAGCAGGCAGCCTTGGACCAGCTGTTCCCTTGTCTCGGTGTGCCTAAGCATGGCTGGCTGGGGTGCAGCGTGCCTCAGTACGTAGGCTCCTTTGCATTTGTCTTAGCACTTGCCACTTTGGTGTGGGTTGCGCTACTTTTTTTTCCCAGGACTTTTTTTTTTTTGTTATCAGGAAGTCCCGGTAGCAAACTTTCCCCAGGTGCTGCAAATTAGTAGCATCGTGCACTGATTAACGTGCAACTCCTGCAGTATGTGGTGGGTGCTGCAAAGAGGTCTGTAGCACCAAAAACCACACGTGTACAGGTCTGGATCTAGCCTGCAAAAGGAATTGAGCCTTTACAGGGAAAGGCTGAGAAAACCAGAGGTTTAAAATATTATCTCCAACCCTGGGTATCATGAGACAGATATGTTCCTTACAATACAGATACACTCTGTGATGAGTCATCAAGCCTGGATTAAATGTCGGGCAGCCTCAAACAGTCTCCATTTTTAACACATGTTCTAACCTGTCTTTCTCCTGCAGACACTTTACCTCAAGTCCTTTTTGGCTTGTATTGCCTGTTTAAAAAAGCAGAGAAATTCCCATACGACTAGAAGTTAAGGCTGCTCAAGTGACTCTTCTATCCATGAACTCATGCATATCAAGAGTTAGGTGGCAGCTGAGCATAGGAATATGAGGATGTGAATTTTGGAATTTTGTGCCTGAAGTGGCAGATGTCTGGGGGCTGAAGCCGTTTTGTGGACTGGCCCCCTACTGTGTGCAGTTCTTCTCTGCTCAGTCTGATGACAGTCCGCTCCAACTGTACCTGTTGGGCAAATTTGTCTGTGCTAAGTGATCTCACCCTCCTTGCTGAGTTAGACATGTAAACAACACCCATGTGAAGGTTTCAAGCTTGTTTACCAAGAAAACCCGATAAACTATCCACGCTGTATTTCAGAAGTGGTTGATTTCTAACATTTCCTGGAAACATCAGAAGTTATGTCACTTAAACCTCTTGTGGAAAATTTAGTTGTTCTCTGAGCAGTAGTTATGGTGGAGGTTTTTGAATTCCAAATCCAATAATGGCAAGGAGGAGTTTTTAATCTTGGTTCAAGTTAAAACAGCAGAGCATCCATAATTACAGAATCTCTGTCACCTCCATAATTTCCTATATCTTCTGAAGACACAATAGATACATGAAGTGAGAGAATCTAATTAGATATAAATAAACACAATTTGCCTTTAAGAATTAGATTATTCCCAATTAGCGCAATCAGTATTGTCTTGCCATTCTAGATTTACATGGCTAATTAGCACCCCTCCCCTCCTGCAAGGTTGAGCATTAGGAATGTCAGAAATTCAGCATACAGCACCTCTCTAGTTGGCAAAGACCTAATAACCTGGCAGATGCAACAGCAATGTTCTGTTTAGGTGATCCCAGCTGAATATTGCCCTCCTGCTATCAAAATACTGATAAGGATTGCAGCAAGCGTGTTATGGATATAACCTGTATCTCCATAACTTCTCTCTTCCACATTACACAGTCATCAGTAATGGCAATAGGGTCATTGTTTATTCAAGCTCTTGAGCAAGGTCCAAAAGGTTTCACTACTTATTTAAGGTATGGCCCATGATTCTCAACTAGGATGCCTTGGGGTACCCTGGGATCGTTTCAAGGTACCACATGGTGCCACACAGTGTTAGCATGTTAGGCTTACAAGCATGGTTCACAAGATAAACCCAGAAATTGGAATTCAAAACCCATAGTTGTAGTCTTCCTGAGTCCTCTGTAACAGATAAATTGTTCTATTATTTTTCTGTAATTAAGAAAAAAAAGAGTGAAAGAAAAGAATTAACATTTTCCAAGTGGGGCCTCATATCTAGAAAGGTGGAGAACCACTGCCATGGGCTACTGGAGGAAGTAAAAGCTGTGTCTCAGTAGGGCTAACTGCAGACAGTCAAAAAGCCTGAGGCTGAATCGATTCAGTCTTCACAGGTTAGCCTAAGCTACGTAGATTGAACCAATAAACAAGTGAACAGACATCCACTTTTGATTTCAGAAATGCAGCCACATGCCTGAAGTGGGGCACTGGAGCATGCCTCCCTGTTGGGCTGGAGCAGAACTCTTAGGCCAAGGCTAGCCTGCCCACCCTGCGAGTGGGGGTTGCAGGGATGGTGCAAAGCATCCTGGGATCCTGGAGGAGTGCGAGTTAACTTGAATCTTGAGGGGATCTGGAACAGAACTTAAATAAACTGATTTAACCTGAATCAGTTACATCTGATACTATATTCATTTAGGTTTACCTTAAACTGGTTTTGGCCCTTTTGGAAGCAGTTCATGTGCACTGAACTTCTGTTGTGTCACAAGACTTGAATGAGTTGCAGATCCCTTATAACACTTCATGTGTAATTTCTGTCTCTAGCCCAGAAGAAACTCATCTGAAGCATTGAACTAGTGCCTTTTTAGGCATTAATGTCAGGTATTGCACTTCTTTAATGGCTCTTCTTAAATGAACTTCCCTCTGCAAATGTGCAAGAAGGGGAGCAATCCCCCTGCCTGCATGGAAGGGAAGGAACAAGGACTCCGAAGTACCATGCACTTCTGCTCCTTTCTCCCTAAAGACAGAGGAAGGAAGGCTACTCTGTAAAAGCAGCTGGTTGAGAGAGAAGGAAGTTGGAGAGAGACTACCGGCCACTACAGAGTTGAGGCAGTGGTGGCAATGGGGTACTCTAGTTCTCATAACCACCTGTCTCAGATCCGTCAGCTTTGTTTCTTCATCTGTAAACACTGCATGCTGAACCTACAGTATGAGTAATCTCACAGACGCACACACAGGCTGCAAAGTCTGTCTCTTCCATCTTCCAGACGTCTCTGCTCACTTTCACTTCCCCTCGAGATGGAAAAGATGTGTAGATGTTGTACTCTGACAACACTTCTGACTGTTCCCTCCTCTACATAAGCATACCTCCTGCTAACTTTGGGCAAAATGTGTTCTCTGTGTATGGAACAGTATAGGAAAAAAATGGATACATTCTTTACCAGCTGGATAATTTGAATAACCCACAATGGCACTGCAGGTTCTGTCTTCAGCATACTTCCTGGCAGTGGTTTTCTGTGTGCTGCCTGCTCTAAATCTGGTACGTCATTAAAAATACAGGCCATATATATGTTTGTTTTTCACTAAGAAAAATGTGCGAGGTAAGCCACTCGGTTTGCAAAAGGGCACACCCAGTTGTATAGAGGATCTTCAGAGAAACACACTGTGCTTCTTTCAGCTTGGAAGAGAGATTATAGAAATAGCCAGAAGCAATCAGCATCAGTGGTTAAATAGCAAGCAACAGGCCCAGAATTGCACTAACAGGTTCAGGAAATACTTTAAACATTTTTTCTAAAAGATGTTTGTTCTCTTGCTGGCTACTAGTGGCTAGGTAGAGAACCAGTGGGGTACTTCTGGTTTTTATTCAGGTAAATATTTATTTCTGTGGACATATGCATTCCAAAAACCCATGCTTAAATCAGGTGTGGGCAAGATGGCGAATCCAGCCCGTGCTGGACTCCATTTCCCAGCAAACCCTACCTGCATTGCTGCAGCTGGTTTCCATGGAGACCCCAGGAGTGGCAGGGCCATGACAGTGGGGGGCCAGGGTTTCCATGGAGACTGGCCTCAGCAGGGCATGCTGCTGGGTGGGAAGCTGCTCCAAGGCTGGGATCTTGCAGTGGTGACAGTGTGGGGCAGATCTGTGATCCGCTGTCTGAACACCTCTGACCGGGCCACGTGGGCAACAGACTGCAGCTCTGTCCCAGCTCCAGATCATGCTGTCACTGCTACAAGATCCTGGCCCCGAACTAGCTCTCTGCCCTGCCAGTGCTGCTGGAGCTGATCTCAATGGGAACCCTGGCCCCACGCTGTCACGGCCCCCCCGCTCCTGGGGTCTCCATGGAAGCCTGTCACAGAGATGCGGGCAGGGGCTGCTGGGAAAAGGAGTCTGCCTCAGGCTCAATCTGGCCCATGGCCCAGACTTTGCCAGTGGGTTAAAGAAAGCTTAAGTTGCAAAAGTAGATATTCGGATGTTAGGAATTGCCAGAACTGAGGTTGCCCATGCAAACTCAATTTTGCCTCCTTTATTCATAATGCATCATAATCCCCTTTTAATTACATGGCCGTGTACTACTTTTCTCATAAGACCCTGCCTCCTTCATTCAGGATGGATGCTGCTCACTAACAGGAAGGTGTTTAGTTTATCCCCCACTGTTTCCTATGCACTGTGCCAGGGTGCTCAAATTTCCAGCCCCATAAGGGGGCCAAATGAGGAGCATGGGTTTGGTTCATGGGCCAAATCCCGTGTGCAGGGCTGGTCTCTGGGCCTAGCACAAGGTCAGCACATGGGGTATAGCTGCAGGTGTGATCTGGTGCACGGGCCTGGTCATTTGTGCCAAGGTGATCTCATATGTGGCCCAATCTTGTGTGCCAGATCTGGCCATGCACCAGCCCAGCCCTGCGTGTAGACCCAGCAGTGAAGTGACCATGTGCACTGTGGTGCCCCACTACATATGGGCATCATGATCTAGTGGGCAGAGTCGCATCATTCAGACTATGGGGCTCTCCATGGGTCTGGAAGCTTGGCAGCAGTTAGGAGGGGGCAATTAATGCTGCCACCGCTCCCCTCCCATCAGAGTTTTAGATCTGTGGGGACACCCAGATGACATGGTCTCATGGGCCAGCACTTGAGCTCCACTGTGCTATTCCAAACTTGCTCTGAAAATAACAAGCCTCATGGGCCTTTTCTGTGGCTCTCACCACTGTAGAGCTGAATGTTTCACAAAAACTCATTATTTTCATCATACCCTTGAACTTTGAGGGGTGTTGTTATCCTTATTTTACTGATGGGGAACTAAGACCAGGGGAGATTAAGGTCAAAAGTGCCCACTGATTTTTTTGAATGCCCAATTTGAGAAGCCTACAACTTGCACCCCCCCAGGGTCCTTAGTGTTAATGTAGCGATTTTCTGGCTCAAAGCAGAACTGCCACCGACTGAAGCTGTGAGCGCTCAGCATTCCTGCACACTGGACTGTGGGGTCTCAAGTCAGACCTTGAGAAAAGGAGGGATATATCATTAGTGGTCATCTGTGAAAAGTATGGTTCAAGTGACTTGCTTATCATCCCATTGGGACTAAGTGGCAAAGGCACGGAGGGAACTGTCCAGGATAGCAATCAACTGCCTTAAACCTGCATTTACTCTTCCTTTTCCCACAGCCTTGCATCTACTTTGCTACATATATTTATAGATTTTGCAACAAAGGAGGTAGGTATCTACAGAAAAAAATAGATTGAGGCTGTAATTAAAATTTCTGCCATGATGCATATAGGCAAGAGGGTCAAATGACGCCTAAAAAAAGGTAACTTTAGTTTCTGCATGTCCTAACATCTGAGTTCTTGACCATGTAATCTTAATAATTTTCATTTAATACTTGTTTTTAGCTGTCCTTTCTTAAAAAGGCCAACTAAAAAAATGCATTTTGTGGCATCACGACAAAACTCACCTTGTTCGAGAAGCACGGCTTGTCTGGTAGTATCTTTTCTAGGACCAGTTATGCAGTTAGGAAAGACAAGTAGGCTCGGGTCACAGAGTTCCTTTCCTCAGGTCTAGAACAGAAGTACTGACTTTTGCTTAGTCTGAAGCTATTCTGATACCTTTTCTTTGCTTCACAGATTAACTACTCTCTTCCTCTTCTTTAAGTAACTATTTTTACATAACAGAGTTCTGCATCTATTTTTTTCTCAGACCTGAAGAAGAGCACAAATCAGAAACTTGTCTAACCTCTCTCCCAGCTATGTGCTTGATGCAAAGACAGATTTTCCCAAGCAAACCCTGCTTCTTGCATATTCCCTGGATCATTGTGGCTACCATGACATTGCATCCCACCTCGCTAAGTTGGAACTTTACCTTTTACCGGAAACCTCTGTCACTTCAACTATTCATTTTACATACAAAGCGGCCTAGTAACAAAAATCCCCTGACTGCTTCTATTCACATACGACTCATAGCCAGCAGTTCCAGGGGATATATACTGGATTATACCCACTATTCAAAGAGATTGAATTCTTCCTCTCTTCCATATACTTTTTCAAGAGCTGTGTTTGCATATAAATCTAAATGAATACATTAAGGAAAGCAGCTAGTGAGCATGCACAGTTGCTAATTTTAAAAAGTTAGGCATCTTATGCCTTTCAATTTATTTTTTGTCTGAAGTAGGAAAGGGGCTTACCATTATTTAGACTCGAATCCACTCAAAAATGCTTTTAAATTAATCCAGCTGTTTTTCCTAGAGGCTAATGGAAATGTTTGAAGCTAGTTTAGAAAACTTATTTTAGAAAAACAGAGCTACAAAATAATTAATTGTTATTAACCATTTCACTGCTCTGCTCCAGTATTCATTTTCACTATTTCACACAAGTATTTGGGGATTTGAGGGGAGAAGAAAGGCAGGTCATAAAACTTTGGCCCCCAATACTTTTCCTTCCAAGTCTGGCCTATTTGCTTGTAGCTGAAGTAATACACAGGAGGGGCTGAAGGACTACTGGTTCCATCAGCCAGTGATTTATAAGATACTGTATTTCCACAGCAAGCCATCATTAGGCGTATAAATTGCTCCCAGGCTTTCTTATGGCTAGAAGGGCTCTCATCGCTACAGCAGCGGTCTGGGACTTGCAGCCTTCCTAGTCCATTTAAGAAGGCTGAAGTGACTTGACCGTGGGGTAATGCCTCTTTCATGCACTCATATATTTTAGGGGCTAAATTGAGCAATCAGTTACAGTAGTGTAAATTCAGCGTAACTTCGGTAGGAATGACAGAGTAGACCTTGTCCTCAGGCTTTTAAAAGCAGCAAGTGAGCCTCAGAACTGGATAAACACTGAACACCTCATAAATATTCAGTAGTTTCTTCTGATGTTTGGAGTCAGCATATCATCATATAAACAAATGCCTGGAGCTAAATCCTGTGGAGTTCAAATGAGATCAGGACTTGGCCCGTAGAAATTCTATTAGAAATGCAGAGAAATTTGGCTTTGCTACTTGCACAAACTACAACTGAATGAGTTGAAGTCACATTTTCATGATTTACTATGGAGAGAAATGTAGTTACACTTGGGTGAACTGCATTTACTTATAAACTGGTGAATTTATTCCCTCCAATTCAACCCAGTGGAAGGTTCAAGTCAGTGCAGATCAGTGACATCAGGTGCTGTGAACAGGGCGAGTCAATGTTTGCCTCTCAAATCTCAGTCCGAATCACCAATAAGCCATATAAATATTGCAGTCTACTTTTCTTTCACCCAACAAGCCTTTTTATTTTCATTACGCCTACAGCCCTAATGCAGAGGAGAGTGAAGCTGACCAATTCTAAGATTTGGAATGGCAGAAATAATTCCTCTGTTTTCTGGAATGATTTTTTTACTTGTCATCCTTTTTCAACTAGTAATACATGGAGGAGTGGACTTGGAAATCTTCATGGACTGCATACTTAACCATGCCATCAGTTTGAAGTCAGCTGCAGGCTTTACTCAAATACTTCCCAGCATGCATTTAAAAAAAAATATCTCCCAGAGTTCCTGGAGTTTTGATTATGGAGCCCCTATAACTGGTAACTAGCTGGAGAGACCAAAATGATTATCTAGACAGCAGTATTATAACTTGATCTACATCTACATAGCAAACTCTCCGAGGCCAGTACCATTTTTGTTTGTGTGTATGCAGCACCTGCATAAGGAGGTCCTCACAGATTCACAGAGTTTGGGGCTGGAAGGGGCCTCATGAGATCATCGGGTCCAGCCCCCTGCTCTGGGAAGGAAAGACTGCTGGGGTCAAATAACATGGGATGGCTAATAACTTAACCAGTGTTTGAATGAATCTGAGATACCAGTCTCATGCTAAATCAGAATTTACAATAGGATGAGGTAGGCATTGGCAGGCTCCACTCCAGATGAATCAATGACTAGTCACAGTACTGAGGAAATGCCAGAAAAGTATAATTCCTTTAATTGGATCACTAGCTGGTGGTTATGAACAAGAAAGCAGAATGCAGTGATGGCTGTTGGAGCTGACTTCTAGTTTTGTGCGAAGCGGGCCCTATTCAATTCGGATTTGGATTCGGCCCGAATCAGGGACAGCGATTCAATTCGTTGACTCGGATCACTGTCCCCTGATTCAGTTTGGCCAAATCCAAATCTGAAGATTGAATGCTGATTCGGAGAATCAGCGATTCAGTAATAGACACAGCTTTAAAAGTTTTTTCTACATACCTTGAGGTAGCAGGTGCGGCTTGTGATCGCAGCGATAGTGGGGCAGATGGAGCATCCCATAGGAGCATCGGGGGCCTCCACACGCTTGGCAGCGAACCAAGAAGTAGACTGGAAGTACTTCTGGTCCCCTTCCAGGTCTGCTGGGAAGCAATCAGCGATTGGCCACGGGGGGACCCCGGGTGCACCCCCCAGACCCGAGAGGCACCAGTTGCTGAGCCGGGGGGCTGTGTGCTCCCCTGCAGACCCAGAAGTAGACCAGAAGCACTTCCAGGTCTGCTGCCAAGCGTGCTGGGGAGCCCCCTGTACTTCTGTGGGACACTCCATGAGCCCCAGCATCACAGTAATCACAGGCCCCTGCTACCTAGAGGTATGTAGAAGAAACATTTAAAGCTGTGTCTATGTCCAAATCTTCAAATCTTTCCAAATCTCTCTGAATTGATTCGGAGGGTTCCAATTCAATTCAGAGAGACTAAAGGTCCTCTGATTTGATTCGGATTCAGGGATTTGGCCAGTGAATCGGGCCAAATCTCTGCCAACTCAAATCACGGACTGAAGATTTGCACAGCCCTACTGACATCTATAAAAATGTATCTACTGGGGAGAGCCTCTGCCTGCCGAGCTCAAGACGACAATGGAGTACTAACCTCAATTACCTTGTGCTCTAGAAGCCTATACACCACTTCCATCTGGAGACTAACAAAAAGACTAACAGGCATCCCCTCTTAAGAGGGCTCTGTATGACTCGACAGAAGAGAGAGTGCTATCCAAGCCAAAGAAGCAGAAGCTGGTTTGCAGATAGATAGCAGCAATGTGGAAGAGAAAACAGAGAAAGCTGCCTCCCTAAAAATAGTTTAATTGAATTGATAGCGAGTGCAATGTTAACATAGTTATTTCCTAGCTCCAGGAAGACAAACAGGCAGGCTCAGCTAAGTAAACATCATCTTCATTCATTTCCCTGAAGAGCAACACGGGTTGGGTCACACAAGCTCAGCCTATGTTTGAAGTGGTGAGGAGCCACCCAACCCTGTGGCATCTACAGGAAAGACTGTCTGCTGCAGATACAAGCTCACTTGGCTGTACATGCTTTACAGTAGCACCACCTATTCAAGGGGTGCTTGAAGGGGAAGCAGCAGGAGGGTCTATCTCTTCCTTGTCCTCGTTGGAATGACATGTATTAGAAAGGGATTCAGACTGGATGCAGGGAATATGATACCCTAATTCAAATGGCTATGCAAGGACTAGGAGAAGTCTTCCTCCACCTTTTCCTCATCCACTATGACCTCTCAAAGTGCCAGGGACCATCTTGTTCCTTCACTTCATGAGAGGGAGTTCAACCTTTAAAATGAAATCTAATTATAGGCGTATTCCTGGTTTTCAGGACTGTGTTTTCCCCACCTTCCTTGGAGGAATTCCTCTCCTTTGAGTTTGCTGTCCTTGATCATTAAACATGGTTCAGCTTTCCAAGTCCCAAACACAGTGGTCAGCTGAAGTTTCGACACTTCAGCACATATCAAGCAGGAGCAGATATCCATGACCTTGTGGGATGGCTGCTTGGAGAATTAATGTGACTCTCTCTCCTCAAGAATCTCCTCCCATCACCAAAAACTGACTGAGAACATCAAAAGGTTTGACTCTACTTAGACACCAAAGCAGAAAGTAAATTCTGCTGCTGCTTCTCAGGTTCCTCACACAAAAAAAACTCAAGCGACCCAAAAGCTTCCACCACCAGCATTGCATCCAGGACAAAACTATCCTTGTGTATTAAGAAACTGAATTTGGGAGTCCGTATGTTGCAGCACCACCTGATGATATCAGTCCTCACAATAACCCTTTATTTGACAGCCCTGCAGCAACTGTTAAACTGAAGTGTTATTTGAGTAACATCATTTTTGATAGAGGTGGTAAAGATTACTTGGACTGTGCTTTAAATGTTTTGATGGTCTCTTGACTGCTGAAGCCACTCACTAGGCCTGTACAAGTTGGCAGCGATCCAATCCAGCTTCAGATCTGGCCGCTTCGGATGGCCACGATCCGATTGGGACCCCCGGACCGGGTTTCTGCCTCGATCTGGCCGAAGTTTCGGAGCCGCCTCAGAGATCCGGCCATAGGGTATAATGGGGAATCAATGAAATATCTATAACTTTGTTTTTTTGTCCAATTTGGATGAAACTTGCAGGGGTGGTCGCCTCTGCTGAGAGCATGAAACCTGCCAAGTTTCAAGAAGATTGGTGTAGGGGTTTGTTGGGAACTGTACCCCACATTCTTGAAAACCAAACATATGTCACGGCTGTGTGTTACACCATGGGGGGGGGGGTCAAAACTGCAGGGGTGGTGGCTCTTACTGTGGCCACAAAGCCTGCCAAATTTCAAGGAGATCGGTGCAGGGGTTTGGGGAGGGGGAACTGCACCTCAAGCTGCAGACAAAACTGGTGCCATGGGTGGTTGTGTGACTGACTGTCTGTCCTGGGGCGGGGAGGGGAGACACTGCTGCAGGCCTGGCTGCTGAGCTGCTGTGCTCCCAGTTACCAATCAATCAATCATGATTCACGCAGAGACCAGCGACTTGGGGACCAGCTCAGTGGCTGAGCTTGTAAACAATATTGTCATTTACATAAAGTAGGAAAATTATTATACCCATAACCAGCAAGAACCTCCATCTTCCGAACTTTCTGCAGGAATGAAAGGCTATGGTGACAAACTGCAACAAATGTTCATCTACCACATTTAATACAACCAATTACTTTCAACTGCAGTAACTCCGGTGTATCATATGCTATGACTCAACAGCTGATGAATACACACACCCTCTCTGTACTTCTTTCTACATTCAGCGCCATAAAGCTGGCTACTCATATATTGCTGTCAGCATCTGGAAGCAATTATGAAGCGTCTCTTATACAGCACTCCCTTTCCCAGGAAAACAGACGCTGCATGGCCTACTCCCAGAATCTCTATGTGCTCAGCCAAGTCACACCAGCAAACTGTGGCCTTCTTCTGCAGTATTGTTCTAGTTGTTGCTCCTCATTACTATGCTGGCAGCATAGCTCCTCAACTGGAACAACTGGAACTTTGTCTCAAAACCCTATACCCACACTCACAGCCAAGCTGCTAGAAACAATGCCAGCCTAGTTCACTATAATTAAAGAGATAATGTCAGCACCCAAATTGCAATCAGACTCCTCTCCCCTTGATCTAGTTCTCTAAGTATGTGTTGGGCTCATTAGGCCACAGACCCAAGAAACGTTTGCAAAATCCATGCATTATTTTCTGCTTTCAGCATTCTTTGGTCCACCTTATGAGGCAAAGTCAATAATCAGTAGCACAGCACTCATGAGCATCCTTGTAAGAAATGCCTGCACATATGTGATGCTGAGGAACAGTTAAACTTGTGTTCTATTTCTAGCACTTATGGGATCATAATATACTGTAGTGTGAAAATGACTGGGAAAATATTTTGATAATGTTGTAAGAAGTGGTGAACCTCCACAAAGTTACAATAGTGTGATGTCTTGCTGTAAAGCTATAGCTAGTGTTTACGTATATTTAACATGTTTTCTCATTCAGGTAAAAATAATGCAAAACATAGCGTGGATTATGCCTACCTGTGTCTATGTGCACTCAGATTTCATTTATTTCTAGAGTCAGAAGGGACCTGGTAGATCATCAGGTCCAACCCCCTGCTCCAGGCAGGAAAGAGCGCTGGGGTTAGGTAACCCCAGCCAGATGCCTGTCTAATCTCCCCTTGAACATCTCCAGGGAAGGGGAAAGCACCACCTCCCTTGGAAGCCCATTCCATATTTTGGCAACCTTTACCGTAAAGAATTTCTTTCTTATGTCCAATCTAAATCTGTTCTCCTTCAGTTTGTAGCCATTATTTCTGGTAACCCTGAGGGGCGCCCTGGTAAACAGAGTGTCTCCTATTCCCTGCTGACCCCCCCGATGAGATTGTAGGCAGCCACAAGATTGCCCCTCAGCCTTCTCTTGCGGAGGCTGAAGAGATTCAGGTCCCTCAGTCTGTCTTCATAGGGTCTCACCTGCAGGCCCTCAACCATACGAGCAGCCCTCCTCTGAACCCTCTCAAGATTATCCACATGCCTCTTGAAGTGCGGTGCCCAAAACTGGATGCAGTACTCCATCTGCGGCCTCACCAACGCTGCATAGAGGGGAATTATCACTTCCCTAGATCTGCTGGTGATACTCCTGCTGATGCAAGAAAGAGCGCGTTTAGCCTTATTACCTCATCACACTGGCGACTCATTCATTTTTGTGTCAACCAGGACTCCGAGATCTCTTTCCGCTGTTGTGGTGCTCAGAATGGTCCCAGTCAAAGCACCTTGTACTGCGCTGCTGCTGAATCTAACAGCCTAGCCAGTATCGGTCCTGTCCAGTACTTGAATGTTAGACTTCCATGGACCATTTGCATCCTGCATGAAGTGGCTTTGATGCTGCAGTAGTCAGGGCGGGCAATTATTTTGGGCGGAGGGCTGCTTACCAAGTTTTGGCAAGCCATCGAGGGCTGTGTGACAGGCAGCCAGGGGCAAATAAATATTAATTTTCTAAATTGTTTAGGGGCCCCTGCAGGCTGGACAGAATGGCCTGGTGGGCTACATCTGGCCCGTGGGCTGCATTTTGCCCATCCCTGCAGTAGATGGTAACCTCTCCTGAACTACTATTAATAGATCCCATAGCCTTTACAACAGAGATGTTATCCCTGGAAAGGGAATGCCAGTTTCAAATGCTGCCTACAGTTTCACCAAAGACTTTAATTGTATAAAGTGTTGTTTCTTGCCTGCTGAAGTGTTGTTACCCACTGCTGGACAATTTGCTTCTTCTATCTTGGGGTGGCTGTTTTATAATGGTGGGGAAAATGACCTTTTGTCCACAGCACATAGTAAAATATTTTGAAGAAAAAAATAAAGAAACTGAGAGAAATGGAATATCAGATAAATGCAGCATGGGTTTACCAAACACAGATCCTGCCACACTAAACATACATCTTTCTTTGATATGATGATGAATTTTCTAGACACAGGAAATGTGGCAGATCCAATTTATCTGGGCTTCAGTATTTACTGATAAAGCACCACAGAGAAAACAAGCAGATGAACTGGAGCAGAGCGAGACTAATACTAGAATGTAAAGGTGGGTAGGGAACTAGCTAAAGAGGAGGGGGAAATGGGTAATACTGAAAGAGGAAGCACCTGCCTGGTGGAAGGCTACTAGGATGGGTCCTGGGACTGATCATCTTTAATATCTTCATTAGCATGTCTCACTGAAAAAGTACAAAGGGGCTAATAAAATTTACTGATGACAAGAATCCGGGCAGAGGCATTGCAGATGAGGCCTGAGAGATCAGACAGGAAAAACTAGATGACCTTGAGGCCTGGAGTAATAGAAACCAGATAGACTTTACTAGCACAAAATGCAAGGCCATGTACTTGGGAACTAAGAGCAAGAGTTTTTGCTGAAAGCTGGAAGTGTCAGACAAGAAGGACCTGGCTGAGTCCATCAAGCACAGGATAACCATAAGCCACCAATGTAATCAGGCTACGAAAAAGACAAAAATCCATCTTGGGTGTATCAGAAAAGGTATTTCCAGCAGAGATCAGGAAGCATTAATGCCATTATACAAGGCATGAGTAAGACCTCAGCTAGATTTCGGTACAGTCTGTTTATCCCTGCTCAAGGAAGAAGGATTCAAGCAGGAGCAGTTACAGAGGAGGGTATCTAGGATGATTAGGAAACGGAGAGGAGATTAAAGGAGCTTGGCTTGCTCAGCTCCCTGTCATTTGCCCAGCTATTTATGAATTCATCTGGGAAAAAACAAGAGAGAGAAAAAGAGCTATTTAAGCTAACAGACAATGTTGGCACATGAACAATTTGGCATAAACAGACCATTAATAATAAGTTTAGTCTGGAGATGGGAAGACAGCTTCAGGAATAATGTTCCAGTAGCTGTTCTTTTCCCTCATTGCCCCAAATCTTAGTGCTGCTTGATCAGATTACGAAAAAATCCAATAGCAGGGGCCTGCACTCAATGATCCAAGTATTCCCTTCTAGTCCTGTGTTGCTGTGACCTTTTTCACAACAGCTTTGTAAGATTTGAAAATTAATCCCTGCCAAGGAAGACCCTTGGATGATTGCCACTGCTAGATTCATTAATTTATCATGACTCAGAAATAATTTTTCTGGTATTCTGCACCTATGTGGTCCATTTTAGGTCTTGTGAGACAGCACTTACCAACCTTTAGATAATGGTGAAAGCAGTCAGCGAGGATCATATAGGGTTGAGCAAGTTGACAAGTATCAAGCGTCCAAGCAAATGCAATTGGCTAAATTCACCCTTACTGTCACTCCACTGACTTCATTTTATCCCAGCACTGATTTAGCCAACAGGTCCATAGCCTAAGTATTGCTTAGCTTAAACCAGATAGTTTGTGGTTCTCAGATTAGATTTTGTCCACCTAGAGAAATTACTTGCCACATCAGATCATAGACATGTAGGCGCACATGGGCTAAGTCCGGACCATCAAAACGCCCGAGGCTGAATCAATTCAGTCTTTGCAGGTTAGTCTAAGCTGCGCAGACTGAACCGATAAGCAAGTGAACAGACATTTACTTTTCATTCTGGAAATGCAGCCACGTGCCAAGCCAGAAGCCAGTGGGTACTAAAGTACACCTCCCTTGGGCCAAGGCTAACCTACCCATTGGGGGGTGGGGCTTGTGGGAGAGGTGCAAAGCATCCTGGGATGCTGGGGGACAGTGAGTTAACTTGGATTTGAAGGGCATCTGAGACAGAAATTCAATGAACCAACTTAAATCAGTTAAGTCTGATACTACATCCATCCAGGTTTATCTTTAATTGGTTTTGGCCATTTTGAAAGTGGTTTTGGCCATTTTGTACTGAACTTTGGCTGTGTTACAGATTTGAACTGTATAATTTCCGTTCCTAGCCCTGCTTCCTAAAGATGATGATGAAATGTTGAGAACTGAGACCCAGGGGTAGTATTTGGAGTGCTTTTGCTGCCCTCAAATCCTGCTTTCAGGGAGTTCTCACACCCTGGAACTCTGCTCTGGTTGCTGATGCTGCAGATTCTCTTTCCATATTGCTTGCCAGCATCCTGGAAAAAAAAGTAGTATGGGAAATACCTGTTCCATGTGTGTGCAGGAGGACAGGTTTGGAGAGAACCTGCCTCTGAACTGCCAGACAAGATGCCCTCCTTCAAAATCAGTCTTTCAAGTATACAGTCAGTGTGGTACATCTACTGATCTCTCTTGAGGAGCATATGTGGAAACTTCCCCATACTCCAGTATCAGTATGATGCACCCTGTTCCAGAGGGGACACACTTTCCAGACAGCAACAGGATGCCATTCAGTCTTTACCTTCATTTAGCCCAGTGATTCTCAGCTAGGCTCAAACAGTCCCTTTTTTCACAGAATCAAAGAGAAGTCAGGCTGAAAACACCCTCCAGAGGTCATCTAGTTCAACCCTCATCTGAAGCAGGATCATCCCCAGCCAAACCATCCTATACAAATTGTCACCTAATCTTGATAAAAGATGACCCTCAACCATGACACAGCATAGACCTAACACCTTAACCTGCCACAGGTAAAGCAGGGGAACCACAGCAGCCAACCTCCTGCTTGCATGAAATATTATCAACTTACCATGCTCAAGAGATCCTGGATAGAGGGCCATACCCCCCGCTACAGAGAAAAGCAACCCCCCCCCTCCCCCCGCAGTCCGAACCGATCTGACCTTGGGGGAAAATGCCTTCCTGAGTCCAAAGATGGTGACTGGTTTGACTGAGCAGAGGGGCAAGACTCCCTAGCCAGGAACCTCTGGCCTTGATTTCAGCAGCAGCACCGGGACACCCCAGTCGAAGGTCCCAGCCTTGGCTGTAGCCAACACCTAGTGCCTCTGGGAATGCCTAAAAACACCCCTGACACATGGAGCAGAAAGCAAGACTAAGGGCAACCAGCAAAGCCCAGAAGCATGGGGAGTATCCATAGCAGAATACGGGCACAGCTATGCCAGGATCATCCAAGCTCTTCTTGAACACCTCCCGTGATGGAGAGCCTGCCACTTTCCTGGGCTGTCTCGTCCACTGCCCAGCCCAGTTCAGACACACCTGGCGGAAATCTGCCCCGCTGCGCCGCCCATAGACAAGCCCAGGCTCAGCTTTATTTCTGCGCTCTTTTCCCTGAGCTTCCTTCAGGCGGCTTCTAGCAAAGCTCTACAGCTGCCTCTCCCCTGCTTTCAGGGTCTTTTTTGAGGAGGGAGGCGAGGCGGGGGTGAACACACTGCCCAGCTGAGCCGTTTAGTTTTCAGTCCAGTCCCTGGCCTCAGCTCCACCCGGGCAGGCTTTGCTCTGTTCTGGCACCATCATCCTCACGGGACAAGGTGCTTTGTGTAGACATCTTGCGAGAGACCAACTAGACAGCTGGAAAAACTGCACTTTGCAAGCTTTTGGGCACAAACACCCTTCCTCAGGCGGAAGGAGAGCCTGTACTGAAGGAGGGTGGTTGTGCCCCGAAAGCTTGCAAAGCCCAGTTTGTCCGAGTTGCTCGAATAAAAGACATCGCATTTCCCCCAAAGCGCCTCGTGTGCCCGTGTCCTCACACCAACGCGGCTGCACCCCCTCCCCCCAGCCCCCGCCACCAACGGTCGCGCGCGCCCCGGCCTCCTGTAGTCCGGCCAGGCCGGGGCAGGGCAGGGCAGGGCAGACACCGGCCTTGAGCTCAGCCCAGCCCGGAGCCGTCCGGGGAGGCTGCGGTGCATCTGCCCAAGAAGCAGCCCAGCCCCAGCCCCGCTAGCAGCCGGCTGGGGCCGAAGTTTTCCGGCGCTGTGAGGGAGATGCTCGGGGGCCGCCGCGAGCGGAGGCGGCGGAGGACGGCGAGGCTCTTACCGGGCTCCTTCCTCCGCGGGGCGCCGCGATCACATCGCCCGTCTGCCTCGCAGCAGCCCCGGCCCGACCCAGCCGCTCGCCCAGCCCCGCCCGCCGCCGGAGATCCCACGTGGAAGCCGGCGCGCCCGGCGCCGCCCCCGGCCTGGGCTCGGGGCCGCCGGGGGTGTACCGGGGCTAGTCCTAAGCTACCGCCGCCCCGGCTTCTCCAGCCTCTCCTGGGCACGTCTGGCGGGGGTTTGCCCCAGCCCCCCCCGCCGAGGCTTGCAGGCAGTAACGCTGCGGTGTCCAGAGAGCACAGGCGGCTGGGCGCGGGGAGGAATCAGTGCCGGTGAAACGCAAGACCTGCCATGGGCCGGCTCAGGTCCCCTCCAGCACCGCCTCAGTCCTGGCTGAGTGACCCCCGCCCCCTTTCCTGGACCCCCTCCCCACCAAGCCCCAGGACGCCCTGGGCAGCCTCGTCCTGGCTGCCGCCCCACGGGCAAGAGAGCCGAGCGGGAAGGAGGCTCCGGCGGGGGGAGCCCGGGGGGCTGCTGCGCGGTCCCTCGCCTGTTCACGTCTCCGGGCCGCGTCGGCTGGCTCCCGGGGCGCTGTGCTGGGCGTCCCCCCTCAGGGCACTCTTTTGGAACCTCTGACCCTCGCTGTTTTGCTATTTGTTGTTGTCCCGAGTAATCAGTGATGTGCCCTCAGTGGCCCCCATCCCCAGGGGGGCTTCCAGCTGTACTAGGTGGGCTTTGGCCCATGTTCCAGAATGGCATCTCAAAAGGCCTATGTCGCAGAGGGGCAAGGAGATGCTGAAAGGGAGAGTGAAATGGGTCTGACCAGGGTTTTTTTTTCACTGTTCCTCTTTCATTTGCAGCCTCCAGCATTGAAAATTCAGGAAGTTCTGATTCAGAGGCCGTTCCCCTCGCTCCCAGGCTCAATCGCTGCCGATGCCCCTTTCCTCCAAGAATGTGTCCAGTCCTTTTATGAATCTGGCTAAACTATCAGCTTCTGGTGGCAACGAGGTCTGCTCTTGAATGACACATGTAAAAATAATGTCTTTTTGTTAAGTTTTAAAATAACTACTTATCCATTTCATTTTGTGATCTAGGTCTTGTCACGTGTGAGAGCATCAATAATATATCCCTATTGGCTTTCTCTTTGCCATTTAGCATTTTGTAAACCCATGCCTGCCCCCCCCAAGCGTCTCATTTTTAAACCGAATAGGCTTAGCCTCTTTAGTCTGTCCTCACATGGCACCCCTTTCATACCACTTCTCATCCTTTTTGCCCATCTCCGGACCTTCTCTAGCTTTTTTATATCCTCTCTAGGTGTGGGAACCAGAGCTGGGCACAGTACGTAGAGGCATCATGGATTTACAAAGGGGCAGGATGATACTTTCCATAGTGTATAACAAAGGATGATTGACTTACTGCTTTTGTGGACAGTGAGCTCTTGCAAAAGGCAGTGTCTTGCTTTGGTGATGGAAGAAGCAAGAACTGGACTCATGGGATGCAGCAGCGAGGGTGTCTTTCCCTGAAACTACAACACTTGTCTCCACCTTGGAAGCTTCATCTTGGTGTCCTCAGTTTCATTGTTCCCTTGGGAGGATGCAGGATTTTGAAAACGGGGGTGCAGCGGGTATGTGATGCATTATCCCATATAATACAGCACATACTTTTCTCCAGGCAAAAAGAAACTAGAAGCTTTACTAATATACTGGGGGACTAGGGCTGGATTGTTCAGTATATGATTGAAGCAAAAACAAATATAACTTTATTGGGATGAGTTAAAAACAGTGTGCAGGGCTGTGAAATAGGAGCTACCAGGAGTATATAACAAACAGCAGAACTACAGAAGAAAGGCTAGCTTGATTAGTGGAACATCAAGACCATTAAGGGACAGAAGGTCATTAGCACTTACGGAAATGAAGAGTTCAGAAAGAATTAGGTAGATTTTAATGAACCATGAATTCAGTTGACACTCTCACTGTTGCATAAGCAGAACTGTTGCCAGTTGGTTTTAAACTTTGAGTGGCACAGGAATCAAAGGGGTGCAAGCGTACCAGTGCTCACTCCCCATCTACTCCTGATTGTTCTTGCCAATCACTTGATAAGTTCAGGGAGTAGCATGACCCCTAATGATCCCTAAACCACTGAGAGTTTTGAAGGTGATTGGGACCTTGACCTGGGAGGCCACTGGAGGGTATGAGGTTACTGAAACAATCAGTTCTCATCTGCCTGTTCTGCACAGGACTTGGTTTTGGATTGAATGCAGTTGTCCTATATCCTACATATTTACCACTGGGTATACCAGGGGAATACCCAAGCCATACCTAGCTGGAATTGTCTTGATCACCAGACTTGGGGGAAAAAGCAGTACAGGTCCCTGCTGGATTGATGTTGGCCAGCTGGGTCTAGTGGGGCTGCAGAGCTGGATGTCACCTTGATAGTGGGTGAAGGGAAAGAACAGCCATAATCTTTGATATTTTTAAATGACTGGCTCTGGTCAGAAACTGGCTGGCGCATGTCTTTTTATCTGCTGTTCTAGCACTGGCTCAATAGATTTCCTCTGACTGTGGTGTGTGTAGGCCCAAGCCATCTTCTTAAGGTTGGAGGGGTGCTCACAAAGTGAGTGGGAAGCCAGGGAAGATGGGAATAAGCTAAACAAAAGATGCAAGGTTGGCTGCGGACAGCACTGGACAAAAATTCTGATTTGACATCTACGCCCTGTTCTGCCACCCTGTTGTATGACCTATGGCCACTCATTTTTTCCATCTGTAAAGTGGATATAAGGATTTATACACTTTCCTTCATAATGGCTGTGGTTGAAAAGCACTGTATCGGGGTTAAGCATGGTTATCATCCATGGAAGTAAGTTCAGTGACTCAACACTGGGCATTTCTTTGCTGTTACCAAGCCTACTAATGACTTCACAGAAAAAACGTGTTTTAGAGCTAAAGAAAAAGCTGAAGTGAAAGTCAGGATTGAGTTGTTTTGCAATATTTGAATGTACTGCCATTCCCAGGAACTGGGGATAGTCACAGGTTTGACATATGAGTTAGGTTATACTGGGTGCATCTACCCTTGCAATTAATGTGACGCAATAAACTCTGGAGTAGTCTGAGCGGGAGTAAACTACTTCTGGGCACAGTGTCTACACATCTATTCTGCAGTTAACCACATGTATAGACATGGCCATTGTGATTACAGTGGAAGGGATGGGAATCTGGATAGGAAAAAAACAAGCCTAGGAGGTTTAGATTTTAGCATTCACTTGTACAGGTGGGCGGGCAAACTATGGCAGCACTTTGAGACAGCTTTTAACCGTAACCATCCTATTGTAGCTGTCCTTTCATTAAAATGTAATTTTTTAACTTGGTTTGTTTCTCCACCAAGTGATACCCCTATAAAATATAAATCAAAATTAATGGCTCTTCTGGATTTTTTTGCTCTGCAATGAATAGGTTTAAACTTGGTTTTGAAATAGCTCATTGTTATGCAGGCAGTACATGTGCTTGTCACTTCTATTCATGTGTGGATTACTTCAGTATGTGAAGAAACCTAGGTTTTTGGTTGTAGCCGCGTTGGTCTAAGGACATAGGCAGGCAAGGTTTTTGAGCAGATGTGATATTTCATAGATTTCATAGACATTCAGGCTGGAAGGGACCCCAGAGGATCATCGAGTCCAGCCCCCTGCCCAGGATTAGACCAACTGAGTAGTTGGAAAAAAGTTCTTAGCAAGCTTTTGGTTGCAAACACCCTTCTTTAGGCATAGGGAGTCTCTGCTGTTCACTCCTATGCCTGAAGAAGGGTGTTTGCACTCAAAAAACTACTAAGAACTTTTTTCCAACTACTCAGTCGGTCTAATAAAAGATATCGCATCTACTCAAAAACCTTGCCTGAAGAAACCTAGAGTACCTAAGGTTTTCATACTTGAGCACATGCATTTGCCTTAATGTTGGTCTTTCATGTTCCTGTTAGGGATTTCTCTGTCCTCCTGCACGGTGATTTCTGGGTGATGAAAGAACGGGTTTTGTCAGCTCTGTGACAACACCTCCCCTCAGGGATTTTGAAAGAAGGGGCATGTCTGGATCCGCTTTTGTTGTGTCATAGGCTGTATTGTTTTTTTCTCGGACTTCCCCTCCTCTACTGCTGGTGCATGAACGACGCATGCCCTTGGAGGCTGGGGGGGCATGGCGACCACCCACAGGTGTTGTTGGCAGTGGTCTCGGCGGCGAGCAGGCAGCCGTGGTGGTGTTGGCAGCGGGGGGGGCAAGTGCCAACCAGCAGTCGGCGACCACCCGCAGACGCCACCAGCAACACTGGCAGCGGCCAGCGGCAATCGGCAGCCAGCCACAGATGCCACCGGCAGTGTCAGTGGCAGGTGGGGGGTAGCAAGCGGCAACCACCCGCAGGCGCCAGCAGCACTGGTGGCAGCGGCCAGTCACAGGGGGTGCACTGCCAGTCTCACAGGATGCACATGCACCTGCATGCACCACCTACGCATCACCAGTGTGCTGATGTAATAGCCACTGCTGCTTCCTGCCCACAGTATGAAGGATGGAGGCCAGAGGGATGCAGTTACACACCAACCCTGTGCTCCTACTAGGAGCGAGAGGAATTTTGACAAGGCAGAAGAATTCCTGGGCAGTGAGGAGATCTCTTGATTAGATATCAGAATCAGGACTAAAGTTCACCAAAATCAGGGGAAGGAAAAAGAATTGAGGACTACGGAAGGCAAGGCATTACCACGTACAAACCTGTTCTATTGATATAAACAATAAGGCGCGAAGAGAAGGAATGCAGATTTCCAGCTTAATAAAATGTTGCATGTGTGGCTTCTGAGAGAGAGGGCAAACAAGAAAAGGCCAGGGGAGAAGTTGTTCCCTTTTTTCCATACAAATATGCTGTCTGATCCCTGAATTTCTCTGTATGTTTATTTAGACTTTGCCTTTCCCCTTCACATTCTCCATCCAGAAAGACAGGGTGGGGACATGGAAAGTATTTGTCTAATTTGTAACATCACCTTTCATCAAAAAATACCAGTGAGAGGGTTTACAAGGCCTCTTGTAATTCATGTAAACCCTTTGTGATTGCTAATTCGGCTGGTACTGAGGAAGCATAGTCCAGCTATTGTCTGTGGTAATATATTGTTCATGCATTAATATCGCAGAGCACTGTGCTGCTGTTTTGTCCCATACATTCAAATAGACTTTGAATGAAATGGGCTGAGTTCTCTTTTAGTGACTGCTGGGAGACTTCCCCAAACTCTCAGTACCATTACTACCAATACTAGCTTTTAGGTCAAATGGCAGTGTTCTGTGTAGCATTGTCTCTGCTTCATCGCGGGACCTGACATCTCTTTATAATATTTATCACCCAGTTTTGCAAACAAATGAAGTTTAAATAAGTGTCAAAGGGATCACTGATTCTATTGTTGCAATGGCAAATCTCCCCCTGAGTTCCATAAGGCACAAAACTGAACATCCAGACTCCTGAGGTTTACCCGTCAACATTGATCCTTGGTTTTCACGCTTGCCTACTCTCCTGCATTCACTATTTGCTGATTACTTCTAAGTGAACCTCCAGCTTTGGAAGATTCATTTATCTGCACTTCCATGTTCTTCCATGAAATCAGACCTGGGCAACTTGGAATGAGATTTTGGCTCCACTGACATTTTGCCCTATTTGATGGAGCCAGGAATTCACAACAGAGGTTTAGGAAAGCATTCCCTAATAATTAGAGGCTATTAATTATCCAGCTTCATAAGAAGATTGGACAAATTCATGCAGGATAGGTCCATCAGTGAGTATTAAGCATGATACTTAGGGCTGTAACTGCCAAATAAGATCCTCTGAAGTCTCTAAATACTGAAAGCTATAAGGAAAAAAGGGAGAGGACAGATCAGTCTGGATAGGGCCTGCAGAAGTAGTCCCACCTTAGCATTTATGAACCTTTAGTGTGCCACTGTTGTGAAGAAGCCTAACAGCATAGTGGGCTGGATTGGTAGGAGCGCAGCCAGCAGATCGAGGGAAGTGATTATTCCCCTCTATTCGGCACTGGTGAGGCCACATCTGCAGCACTGTGTTGAATTTTGGGCCCTCCGCTACAGAAAGGATGAGGAGAAATTGGAGGGAGTCCAGTGGAGGGCAACAGAAATAGTTCAGGGACTGCGGCACATGACTTCTAAGGAGAGGCTGAGGGAACTGGGGTTATTTAATTTAAAGAGAAGACTGAGAGGGGATTTAATAGCAGCCTTCAACTACCTAAAGGGGGATTCCAAAGTGGATGGAGCAAGACTGTCCTCAGTGGTGGCAGATGACAGAACAAGGAGCGATGGTCTCAAATTTCCCTAGCTGCAGCAAGGGAAGTTGCAGCAATGCCCTCGAGTTGCAGCAACAGAAGTTTAGGATGGTATTAGGAACAAATTCTCACTTCACTAGGAGGGTAGCAAAGCACTGGAACGGGTTACCCAAAGAGGTGGTGGAATCTCATCCTTGGAGGCTTTTAAGACCCAGCTAGACAAAGCCCTGGCTGGGATGATCTAGTTGGGGATGGTCCTGCTTTGGGCAGGGGGTTGGACTGAATGACCTCCTAAGGTATCTTCCAACCCTAATTTTCTATGACTTCTATGATCTGTGCCACTGTGAGATGCAGAATACTGGGCTAGACAGACCTGTGGCCTGACTCGGTGTGGCAACTCTTACTTTCTTGTTGTAATGGGCACGCCTGCTATGGGAGACTCCATTAGCTTAGAGCATGTGAACTAACACTGTAAACAGGACTTAACAACCAGATCAGGCCCGTTGCTTTTAACTTAGCTAGTAGCTCCATTATTATTGTTACTGGGAACTGGGCATCTATGTCTGAGGTGTCTATGAAAATGTCAGCATATGGGAATGAATGTATTTCCTAACATGTTGCCCTGTCTCAGTAGAGGAACCACAGGGCTAGCCTGCCCTGCAAGCTGTGTGCAGACAGTTTTGTAGTAGCTATTGCAGAGGGTTGTGACAGTGCTGGAGGTTAATCTTTGTGCTGGAACAAGATTTGCATTAATGAAAGCTGACCAAAAGCTCAGGCTTAACTGGTTTGCTCACTGTATGTGTGACACTTCAGACCTCAGGCTAGATTCACCCCAGTTGGTAATGAGAGACAGGCCAATTCTAGCTCTATGGGCCCACATTACTTGAGATGGGAGGAAGCTGTTTCAAGCTTGCTTTTCCTTGGGAGCGGTATCTCTGCACGTGAGCCTGGCTGATAGAGGGAATGCCCTGACACAGCATATCTCTGCCAGCTGTGCTTCCTGGTCCGCGCTGCCAACTTTTTAGGCTGCCCATTCTCTACAGATCCCTTTTGGCAGCTTCAGCAGAACATGCAGCTATTCTGTCACCAGAAGCATCACGCTTACATAATGCTTAGCATCAGGAGTCTCAAAGTGCTTTGAAAAGTATCTCAGATCCCCGTTGTTCTCTCCGTGCCGAAGGGAGTGTTAGGGAGGTCAGGGGATCTGTTCGGAGTCATTCAGCAGAGCCAGTGACAGAACCAGGTATCAAGTTCAGACCGTCTGTGTCCTGCTGTGTGCACTGGCTCCAAGTCCACACTGATTCTAGCTGGATAAGCTAACTTTTCTCTTGTACCATCTGCTGCTGAAAGTTTTGCTAGCTCCCTTAGCAAACTTCCTCAAAATAAATCGGTAGTGGTCCTGGGGTACATCAGGCTTCTATTGAGCAGGGGCAGGCTGTCTTCAATAGACTGAGCTCTTCAGCAGCAATTCTCTTCCTGAAGGAAATGAGGGACTAAGTGGATTTGACTCCAAGTGTTATTCAGCCAGTGTTGTTCTTGGATCCTTTTACAACTATAAAGATTAGTGTGTGAATGGAAGTGTATTCCCTTCTTCTTCCAGAAGTGACATTTGATTGTGATTTCACATGGGTTTTACAAGCCTGTAACTCTTCAAACTCAGTGGAGCAGTTACAACATCAGGCGTTCGAACCAGGCCCATAATGTTACACTTCTGACTCTACCATAACATTGCACTTGTGCCAGCTACTTTAGAAACAGCTGAACTGTCTTGGCAGATGATATCAGAGCAGGATCACATGAAACCCATGAATGTTTTGTAAGAGGGGAGTTCTCGTTTCCTAAGTAGTTAGCCTGTGTTTAGAAGGCATTCTGCATGTGGACCAGTTCATTACTGCACAGCCGCCTGACCTGAAGACCCCATGACCAGAATCATGTTTTATGTTTTTCTTTATGTATTACTGAATGATTTCCAAACAGAACTGGTCTTCAGCCATGGTTTAGTCATCCATTTATTGCACAGGAACATTTCTACACTGTTATTTCTTAGCTTAATCCACTTGCAAATGTTACTCAGTGTGAAGGTCAAAACACAATGAGAATTGCCTCTAGTTTTAAGCTGGAAAGTAGTAACAATGACTTAATCTCCTGGGAACAGACCTCAAAAGCAAAGACAGGGTGCCCTGATCTAATATTGAACATAGTTATCTTTGGGTTTTTGTGTTTCTCAACTAGAAGGGATGAATTAAGAGCAGTTTTTCTCACAAAGGTCACAGGGAGGCATTCTGAGATTCTGTAAGTCAGTAATGACACCTCCACCTCCACACAGAAGCATTTGGATACATGTTTACAAGGCTAAGACAGCATCTGAAGTGGATGCAATGTAAGAACCAAACCCATTTGTGAGGCAGAGAGATGCAGATTGTCTAAAAATGTATAATTGAGATAAATCGCTGACATTTCTATTGTATGGAATCACTTCATCAGACGCAACTTCTCAGAGATATTTGCAGCCATCTCTGCATCCTCCTATTTTATTTTGATAGATACTGACAAGAGAGGCTTTTGTTTCTTAAGACCTTATCTGCCCCTGCCATTTAGCGCCTGCTTGAAAGCACAATGATGGGAACATCATGTTTATTTTCACAGTAAAAAAACACTTCAAATGTGGTCTCAGGTGGGATAAAGTAGGAGGAGCAAAGATCCCATTGACTTCTGTGCACTTACAACACAGATGAATTTTGTGCTTTGGTTTTCTAAAGAGATATCATTTACAGAAGTGTAACTCGCATTGAATAGATGACGTTAACAGACAGCGTGCTTTTGCCTCACTGATCTTTAAAAAAAATGTCACCTACCGCAGTTCCAGGCTTTGGCTTTGATTGGACCCTTTCAGCCACTGTGGTTCACTTTTATCTAGGAATAACCAAAGGCAATACTTTCCTGATTCAAATGCACTGATCTTCTGATAAACTTCCATAGTCCACAGTGCTTCTCAGGCTGATTTGCTTTTAATCTTTCTGGACCACTGCAAAGTTCATCTTCCCCTTTCCTCAGGCTACTGAGGTGGGAGTAGGCTATAAATGAATAGGCAAGGTGATATTCCAGACAGTTCCTGTAATTTTCTATTATAACCTACAAGATAGGTGTCTATAGTTCAAATAAAGAAATGTCAACCACATAGATGCGTGACTCTTCATTCCTACCTAGTGGCAGGGCTATAGAGAGTAGGGTTACTATATTTTCAATTCCAAAAGAGGACACCTGTCTGTCTCCCAACCCACAGCCCATCGCCCTGCTGGTACCCCTCACCCCCAACCTGCAGCCCCTGCTCCTCGTGTTGCCCCTCACTCCTGGCCTACAGCTCTCTGGCCCTGCTGGTGCCCCTCGCTCCCAGCCCACATTCCTTTGACCTCCTGAGCTATTCTGGTACCTCTAAACCCAACCTTTAGCCCCAAATCTCCGCTACTATCCCTCACTCCGGACCCACAGACCTCTGGCCCTCCTAATGTCCCTTGCTCCCAACCCATGGTTCCCTCACCCCGGGGGTGCCCCTCACTCCCAACCGGAAGTCCCCTTACAGTGTCCTGCACTCCTGGCCCACAGCCCCCCCAGCCCTGCTCCTGACCTGCAGCTGCCTTGCTACCCCCAGCCCTGCTGAAGGGGGCCCTCAGCTCTCTCCCTTCTGACCAGGCTGGAACACCATGGCTGTGGCTCGTGTGGGTGGCAGCAGAGCGAGTCCGGCCCCATGCCGGGCTGTAGGGAGGAGGAGGGGATGTCTGTAGCACCCCTTCCCAAGGCTGGGGCTCCTGCATGGCACCAGGTGGCTTGGCTATGCTTGCCCCCCGGCAGCATCTCCTGGGTGCCCTGCCCCTGTGAGCATGAGCACCGACCCATGGTGCCACTAACACAGCTGCACAGCTCCTCACTGCCCCCAAAGGCCCCCCTGCCCCTTTCCCCCATCTGAGGGGCCCTCCCCACGACCCTGTGCCCTACTGCAGCCCTCGCACCTAGACATCATTCCCCAGTGCTGGCAGGCACCTGCCCCCACCACACTCCATCCCCCCACCCCCCGACAGTCTCCAAGCCCTGCTCCTCAAACATTTACCTGTATCCAGCTGCCGAGGCTGCTCTCACCACCCTGCCTGGCAGCATTTCAGCCACACGTGTGTGCACGTGCAGACGCACGTGATGCCTCCTGCCTCCAGATGCCCTTCCCCCTGCTCCCACCAGCAGAGCAGACCAAAATCCAAGACATTTGTTCAGATTTTAAAAAAACATCTGGATGGAGATCAGAGGACCCATAAAGAGGACATGTCTGGGAAAACCCAGACAGGTGATAACCCTAACCAAGAGCTTTATAAACCTCTACTTTTGAGTTGAGGAAGTAGGTTCTCAGGCCTGGAGACCTAAAGGTCCACTATTCAGCCTCCAGTGCTGACTCCCCATGGGAGTTAGGTATATCATCTGGAATCCTGTTTATGATGTAGGTAACCCATGCTCCAGAGAGATGAATTCAAATTAGAATTTGAATGCTTATACAGAGAAGGGCAAGCAGAATGATCAGGAAAATGAAACCTGCATCTTGTGAGGTGAAATTAAAAGACCTTGGCAGAGCAGAACAAAGGCCGAGGGGGATCTGATTGCTGTCTATAAATACACTAGGGATGAAGGGTAATACTAGGCAGGAGAAAATGGTTTAAGGACAGTGTTGGCACAAGGGCATTCAGGTAAAAATGACTCTGAAAAAAAATTGGGCTGGGGACCAGGAAAACGTTTCCAACCGTTGGAGAGGTGAGATTTTACAATAGGCTCCCAGTAGACTAGTAGGGGCAAAAGAGTAAACTAATGTTATGAAGGAGATGACAGGATTGTCTGGGCTAGTTCAGGACTGGATTTGACAGGATTACCTTCCAATTCCCCTTATGTCCTACAAAAGTTTCTGTTTTGTTCCATGCCCAGGGAAGGGTGTGATGCATTTTGTGGTCCTTCCAATATGGTACTCTCAGCATTTCTCAGTCTGGAGAAGAGAAGACTGAGGGGCATTTGATAACAGTCTTCAAATACTTGAAGGATGATTACAAATTGGATGGAGATGTGTTTTTCTCTGTGGGTGCAGGGGGGCAGAACTAGGAGCAGTGACTTCAAGATGCCTTTCTGTCTATGAGGGTGGCCAGGTATTGGAATAGGCCACCTAGAAATGTGGAATTTCCATTCTTGGAAACTTTCAAAAGCAGGCTGGACAGACACTTGGCTGGGACAGGGATGATCCTGCCTTGAGGTCCTAGATGACCTCTTGAAGTCCCTTCCAGCCCTAGTTTCTTATGATCCTATGATTTCACATTTTGAGCTACATGTGGCCACCAGCCATTTAGCTTCCCCCTGTGTATCCTTTATCTGTGGCCCTTTCATGTACTTTGAAAACAAAGGGATGTATTTGGTAGCCATGTTGGGCTGAGACAAAAAGAAATGTAAAACTCTAGAACTTTTGGTTCAGAAATGAAACCTTTTATTAGACCTTTATTTTTTTTTTAAGATAAAGGGTTTTTTTTGGTGATTTCTTAGTTGGTCTAATAAAAGGTATCATTTCTGAACCAAGAGTTCTTGAAAACAAAGGGGAACTTTCACAGGTTATTGTCATACAAGATACCTCACTTGTAAGCCTCAGTGCCTTTTTTTCTGCTTGTGCTCATGTTTCCCCACCCTGGCACAGGACATAAACCTTTTCTTGGCTATTCATAATCTGCTGTTGTTAAGGAAAGACTGCAGGATTTCTAACAGAAATCGATGCTGTAGAATTATGCCAGCAGCTTGTTTCATACATTCTCACCCCTATAACGTAATCCAGTGGGTTGGTGCCAGCTGTATCAGACAGTGCCAGTCAAATCTGCATGAATATAAGTAATCAAGAGTGTTTGCCCATTTCCAGCAAAATAGCTGCACTGAAGTACAATGTGTGAAATGGTTCCTGCAACATTTGTTCAGTAAAAACCAGTCTGCTTTGTTTCTTATTGCAGTGGAACTTCATGGCAAAACTTCCATTGGTATCTCCCTAATCCAGTTTTTTTTTTTTTTTTTTTTTTTATAAATTGTTTATCACAGTGGTAATAGAGTAAGTCCAGTTGGTGAAAGATGTAGCCCTTATCTCCTCTGGAAAATGGGTAAGCTCTGTATATGTCCCATGGCAGTGAAATATTTTTGTTTTAGTAGCCATAGTTCCAATTAGACCCACAGAAGGCAATGGAATATTTATGTTTGCCAGCTTAATGTAACCACAAGATTTCCTCCTAAGCTGTAGAGAGAAAGTTGCAGAAGGCAAATACTATTTGCAAGCCAGGCCAGTGTAAAAAATTATAGTTAACCAGAATTAACAGTGATCAGGTGATAATATACAGCTAATTCATATGTAAGCACAGATTCCTTCCTTCTATTCACATCTATTGGCTCAGTTGTAGTGAAGAGGCTGAACTAAGTCCTGTCACCACTCATTTTGTTCTATGTTCAAGTTATCACCCAGTGTCCTATCACGAGTCCTTGGCTTCTGTCTATGGCACCTGGGATTCCTCATTCAGCTACTAGTCAGCCTCAATACTGCTTAACTGCTAGGAGCAAGTGTATTTAATACATCATGACTGCTCTTCAACAGTGTAATTTCAAAGAATACTTCCCTCTAGCCATCTAATAAGTGTCTTGGCTTATGCAGTGAGTCAGGGGCTTTGACATTTAAAACCAGCCTTATTCATACTTCCTCAGAGATGTACATTAAAGGTGCATTTAACAATTGCAGCAAAATCCAACGTGCTCAGTATCTGCACATTTTCATGTTGTGCCGAACATTTAAAACTAGAGCTGTTTTCACAAAGCACTCATATGAAGACCCTGAGCCTGCAGCTAGAGATAGATGGCCCATTCAAATCTGTAGGGCACTGTTGGATAGAAAGATTCCCCATGAAGACCTAACTGTAGGATGGAGGTCACATATAGGCCTGTTGGTAAATGCAGCTGTACTCACTTTCCTTGGAAGCAGTCAAACTGATATCACTTCATTGTTTTCAGTTGAAATGTCAGCCCCCTGGATGAGTCATCAGCAGCTGGGATCAAACCTGTGCCCTTTGGAGGGGTCACACAGGAACCTCTACTGTTTGAACTAAAACACCCAGATTTCCTGGTCAAGGTTGCAGGAGGCAACTCAACCTTTAGGTGGCCTGTCCACACCCTGATGTGCCACATCCAGTCTGGGTTGGGTTATGGAGAAGTGTGGATATTGAGTGTTAATGTTTTGGTGACATCCCATTTCTACCCTGCTGGGGTTTAGGATGCAGAAATGGGAAGAACAAAAATGCATTACCTTTTGTAGCAATTATTTTGCAAGGCCTCGATCCTGCAAGTTGCAGTCTAGTCCTTATTCTGGGACACTAGTGCAGACGGTAGAGTGAAGGCAGTTAGAAGATCATTGTCCAAGCCTATTGTTTTGACGAGGTTACCCCTCTCATTGCAATGCTCTAGGCTCCCCGTTCACTACGGCATCAATGTAAGTGGCTTGCTTGATTTTCAAGGCCGTTTGTGGCTTATCACCTCCCCTACCTGCTGCCTCACATACAGTATCCAGCAGTGACCCCTGCCTCCAATAAGTCTATGATGCTGTCCTCCATCGGCCACTTGCTCAGTGCTTATAAAAGCAATTTTGTGCTTTCTCTTCTGCTGCTCCTTCTGCTTGGAAGAAACGCCCCATAAAACTCTGTGAAACCACCTCATTATCCTGCTTCTGATCCTTCTTTAAAAATCCCTGAGCTGTCCTCAGAGAACTTGTGAATGATTAGTTTGCCATGGTGCAGATTCCCCTGCCTGTGAAACATTGTCTTATTGCTTCATTGTACTCCATCAGCCCTCTGATCCCAGCTTGTCTCCTTCCTTATCCTTCAGATTGTTAGCCAGTTGTGGCAGCCCTTTGGTTCTGTATTTGTACAGCACCTGGCACAGTGGGATCATAGTTAATTACTATGGGATCCTAGGCTTTACAGTAATACAAATAACAACAGTAACAAAAACTTGGTTGCTTTGTATCTTGGTCCAAGGTGCCTCACTTCCCCACATATTGTATAATTATAATGTTATATAATATTATATATAAATATCTAGTTCTTATATAGTTATATATAATAATTATGGTAGTATGGTTGATTCCCTTCCCATCAGCTGTAAATGCTTGTGTACTGATATAACTGCGTGTACAGTGAGGGGTGATAGTAGTTCTCTACCTAGCAGAACAATATTGGTGTTCAGATAAGGTGCTGGATAAGAAGTTTGTGTCAATGAAAACTCATTGACAGGCTATGGTTGGCTTTTATCAGCTCCCCTGGTGAAATGGCAGCCTGTAAGTATCATTGGAAATGAAGAAACAGCATCTCTTGTTTTTCAGGTTGCTATTTGTTTTCACCATCTGAGTATGGTGAGATGAAGTCGAAGCAGCATGTTCTGCACATTAAGCCATCAACATGTCGCTGTATTTCATGCCCAGTTTTACTAAATCGAGCCAGTGTCTTGAGGGAAGGCATCCAAACAGACTCCCATTGTACTGCGAGGGTTAGGCCAAGTGCGTGATTTGGGGAAAATGGTTTTTAAAAAGCAGTAAATTTTTTTGTTTTTGGGAGGAGTGGGGGTGGAACCGATAGAAAGAGCGGGTCATTTTTAAGTACAAAGCTGCTCTTTCAAAGCTTGTGCATTCAGCAGGGCGAAGGCTGACCTCGGCCTCCGTAGTGAACAATAGCCTGGAATATTTATGAATTTGGCTACTCTTGGCATGTATGCATTATGGCTGATTGTGAATAAACAGGTCTGCAACTGGGTTGGGCCTGGAGACGTAATGGCTCTGTTTCCTGAATATGCTCAGGCTTCTGCAAACAAGTGCTCAGAAAAAGTATTTGCTCCCTTATTTGACTGGAGTCTTTGTCCCTTCAGTTGAGCTAATACACCGTTTTGCTGTAGAGGTAGAGGACCCCTGATTTTAAACCCACTGATGGAGCAGCTGAAGTTTCAGTTCCCTGTCCCATGAGGTGGTGCAGAGCTGGTGTCTCATTCCCCATGCTCAGTGCCTTATTTTGGTCCCTTTTCCATCTCTCTCGGTGACAGGAGAGGTGTCTGGGGCATCTCTCACTGGTCTGGGACAGCTGCTGTGATTCCTTTCTGGAGCACTTCACTCACCCCCTGGTAGAGGAAGCTCAGGTTCCTAACTGGGCCCCAGTTTTCACTCCGGAGGGCAGGGGCATGCAAGTCACCTCTCGTGCAGTTATTCCAGATGGTTTCATTCAGAGCAGTCCTAAAGTGGCAACTACTTTGCCCCATTGACAACTCCACGGTCCTGAAGCTGGGGAGGAGTGCAATGCCACCGGGGCCTTTCCTTCCATCTTCCAGGTGTCTCTAATAGGGTGTCCTTCCAATCACATTCGGGACCCAATCTCTTCAATCTGAGGAGGGAATTGAATCTGGGTCTTTCACCCCCTGGGGGAGTGTGCTAACCAGTGGCTATAGAGTGCAGGGGGCAAGGGGAGAAATGCAGAAGAAAAGAAAGAAAGGATATAACTCCTGTTGTCTGGCTGTACGGCAGAAGTGAGAGGGTTCATAAGTTTCAGGAGAGCGTTATGAACCCTTTTGCAAGGAGGTGTCCCCCATAGGCCTGAATAAGGGCCCCAAGCCACAGCGAGGGCTGGAATTTTAGACACATCCCTGTCCCCAGCATTGCCCTATTCACTAACTGAGTTTGCTCCTTGCTCCGCTGCCAGATTGTTCTGCATCTCAGCCCCGGGTGCCTGCCTTTCCCCATGCCCTCTGTATGGAGCATCAGCACCTCAGTCAGGACCCAACTGCCCACTCCTCTTGTTCAATCTAGATCTCAGGCTCTCTGGGCTGTTAAATAGGGATGACAGAACTTCTATTACCCCGTATAAGAAAATAAATCACATTGAAGATGGTGAGAAACTCAGATCTGACAATGACAGCATCTGTGTAAGGCCCCAAAGGTACAAACTACCTCATCAGGTAGGTAGGTATACACATCTACATCTGAGCTTGTGTTTGTAAAAAAGATTGTCTGGAGACCAGAGCAAGTCAAGGGATGATCTTTTTATGTGATATGATGGTTTATTGAATAAAACATCATTTCCCCCTGGGGACTGTGATCCCATGCAGCAAATTGATGAGGGTTAAATGGGAGTCAAGCTGGGTTTTTTTTCTGTCTGTCATCAGTGTCTGACAGGAGCAAAAATGATCGGAGTCATGTGCTGCCTGTAAGGTCACAAGGAGTAATGACACTGATTTACCACACAGAAGAGTTGTCTGGGATGACAGAGAAGGATTTCCTATCGCAACAGAGATTTTGCTCATATTTTAGCTTATAAACCAAGAGGAACTCAGAGGCCAGTTCCAGCTGCAGGGCCAACCACTTATGTGACTCAGTAAGGACTCACTGAGTACTACAGAATTCATTACCATCTACCCTAAGGCCTTGTGTAGCTTCCATGACCAGGCTTCTATGATTAATTATCAGTTTATCATTTGTATGACAGCAGTTTGTAGATGGCATAACTGAGGGCAGTACTCCATTTTCCTCGATAGTGCACAAACATATATGGAGAGATGGCCCCTGCCTTCACATGTTACAATATGACTCTACATAGAAAATATAGGCAATAGGTTAGAGAGAGGTGTTTCCTTTAAATATGTTAGAGGGAAACTGAGGAAGACTAATTAAAGGATAGGGTTTTTTTTGGAGCACTCAGCTGAAGCCAGATTTTCAGTAGGACTCTGCTCCCATTACACACCAAAAGGAAGTGTCCAGATCTGTGCAGGGCATCAGCATAGTGAGTGCTCCACTCTTCTGAAAAATCCACCTTCACATATGGGGTTGAGTTCTTAGAAAATCTGGCTCCAAAGGGACTTGGCTAGGAAGTCTATGACACATCCTGGAATACTGTAGGTCAGGGTTCCCAAACTCTCGGGGTATGCAAGTCATCTCTGGAGGGTAAGTGGGAGAAATTGTGTAATGGCAAATTTAACTTTCATTTTAATAACAATTGACACTTAAGAGGTTAAAATATAAAATGTACATGAGCAGCTGGTAAATCTGAAAGGGGGTATGCAATATGAAAAAGTTTGGGAACTACTGCTGCAGACCACGTAGATGGAAGGGTTTTTACTTAGCCCTATGCAAATTGCTACTTCTGTTCTGTGCAATTAAGTTCCTCTCTAATCAGGGTCTGGCATTTTCAAAACATTTACTTTACTTCTGCTTGATGGTGTGCACTAATTGGGGTGTAGACAAGGTGCTGTTCTGAAACATCTCAACAGATGTAGGCTTTGGGAATTTCCATATCTGCAGAAAGCTCTCGCTCTAGCTATATATTGCTTGGTGCCTGGCTTCCTGTGAGTCAGCTACTGGTGTGAGTAACTTAGAACCATGTTGCTCATCACAGACAAAGGACTTGAATAAAATGTTTCCCGTCTCATAACAGAACAGGGGCTGCATTAAACTGGAAAGGCGGTGTGTTCACTCCAGCCTGGATTGTGAGTCCCTCCCTGCTCATGGGCCCTATGTCGGGATGCTTGGTAGTGTGTGGGGATGCATGCTGACTTTTGGACATGGAACGGGTGGGTATTGAGGGAGTGGAGAACGGACAGATTTTTTTTTCCTGCTCCCTCCACACAACGGACCAGCGTAGCTAAGCTGGCAGGATGGGACAGTGTTGCATTTCAGTGTTATCATCATATTCTACCTTTAGCTTATTACCCCCTCCCTCTTCCCAGAGCAAGAAGGAAGCAGGGAAGGAACCTGTGACTCATGGGTAGTTCTAGTCATGTGAGACCTGCCAGGACTCTTTGTGGGGTGGGGAAGTTAGTTTTTGCACTGTCCCTTGCACATGGGTATGCATTAAGGTCACTGCTCATCTTTGTTTACAGCTCTTCTCAGTCTGTGCTGCTGTGGACAGTTTGAGTGATCACAGTACTTGCTTGTCCTTGATGCAACTAGGTGGATGCACAGTTAAAATAATGTTTGTGGTTGTGGCTTCATATAATAAAGTGCATTAGTGGCCAGCCCTGTTTATCTCTCCCAAGGGCCAGGCTCTGTACAAGCAGGAATAGTTGGTTTACTCTCAACCTAAGAGAGTTTTTATCAGCTGCTATAAAAGCACACTAAAAGCACTGGCAATCTCTGTTCAGATTAACTCAGCACTGATGCAACAAAGGAGTTGCAGGTCAGAAATGCCCCCTCTGTGCTTGGCAAAGCTTCTGTAAACTCTGCAGTGGGAGAATCCGGAGTGATTAGACAGACAGAAGCACCGTTAAAGCCTTAAGTTAGGAATGCTTTCTCCCTTAGCACCCAAAGGATGAAGGGGCTCATTCTGAACTGAATGAGGGATGCAGAAGGAGGGTGCTGCTAATTTCACTGGGAACAGGGTTAAGGCCCAAAGAGAAAGGAAAGGAGATAAATGCATAGCCTTGCAATGGTTGCAGTTTGCATTCAGCGCTCACATTCATTCCCATGGGGGACATATGCGAGTATTACAAGTTTTGAGGGTCTTTTGAGACCCATTCACTCAGCTGATTCTAAGATCCATGCTCTTTATTTTACAGTCATTCACTGAGACCTCAGCCAGGCCTGGATTCCATTACCCAGTTCTGCCTTGTATCTCCATGCACTGGCGTGTGCAAAGATCATACCCCCAAGCTGACATACCCAAGGCTGCAAGGCCCTGGTGTAACTACAGCCAGGTTTACAGAAGATTTCATAGATTTCATAGACGTTAGGGCTGGAAGGGACCTCAGAAGATCACTGAGTCCAGCCCCCTTCCCCAGGGGCAGGAAGTCAGCTGGGGTCATAGGATGTCAGCAAGATAAGCATCCAAATTTCTTTTGAAGGTATTCAAAGTAGGTGCTTGAACTACCTCCGGCGGCAGTCTATTCCAGACCTTGGGGGCTCGGACAGTCAACAAGTTCTTTATATCCAGCCTAAAATGGTCCTGGAGGAGTTTATAACCAGTCGACCTCGTTATCTTTTGGAGTGCTCTGGTGAACAAACAGTCCCACAGATCCTGGTGAGCATCCCGATAAACTTATGGACAGCCGTCAGATCACCCCTGAGCCTGCGCTTTTCCAGGCTGAAGAGTCCTATAGCTCTCAGCCTCTCATCATAAGGTCTGTTCTCCTGACCTCTGATCATGTGCATGGCTCTTCTCTGGACTCTCTCAAGCTTCTCCACATCCTTTTTTGAATTGTGGAGCCCAAACCTGGATGCAGTACTCCAGCTGCGAGTACAAGGGGAGAATTACATCCTGGGATTAGCCTGAGAAGCATCTATGGATGCAAGCATATTTACTAGCAGCAGCATCGCATTGCAGGCTCATGTTCATCTTGCGGTCAGTCATGACCCCAAGTCCCTTTCGTCTGTAGTGCTAGCCAGCATAGCACTGCCGAGACTATAAGCATGCTGCAGGTTTTCCCTCCCAAGGTGCATTTTTCGATGTTAAACACCATCAGGTTCTCATCCGCCCATTTGCTGAGCCTGTTCAGGTCAGCCTGGATCACCCTCCTGTCCTCATGTGTGGATGCTTTACCCCAGAGTTTGGTGTCATTGGTGAACTTGGCCAGTCCACTTCTGACTCCAGTGTCCACATCATTAATGAAGATGTTGAACACTATGGGTACAAGGACAGAGGGACCCCACTGGTCACAGGGCACCATGATGCTTGACTTCCATCAACCATCACCCTCTGGGTCTGACCATGGAGCCAATTCCCCAGCCAGCAGATAATGGTGGACCCGAGGCTGCAGTTGGCCAGTTTTGCCAAGAGGTGATTATGGGATACCAGATCAAAGGCTTTTTTAAAGTCAAGATATATGACATCGATCTCTTCTCCCTTGTCCAGGTGATAGGTCACCTGGTCATAAAAGGAAATGAGATTGGTCAAACAAGACCTACCCACAACAAACCCATGCTGGCTGTCCCTCAGGCTGTTGCCATCAGCCAGCCCATTAAGAATGGCTTCTTTGATAATCTTTTCTTAGACCTTCCCTGGGAAAGAGGTCAGGCTGATGGCCCTGTAGTTTGCCGGATCCACTTTCATCCCTTTCTTGAAGATCGGCACCACATTGGCCTTCTTCCAGTCTTCAGGCACTTCACCAGAGCACCAGGAGTTCTCGAAGATCCATGCCAGGGGCTGGGCTATGATGCCTGCCCGCTCATTGAGTACCCTGGGGTATAAACCGTCAGCGCCGGCTGACTTGATGGTATCCAGCCTCTCAAGGTGTTCCTTCATGAGGTCAGCATTGATGGGGGACAAGGAATCTCCCTCACCCCGGCCTCTCTGTCCCGTAATGGGCAGAGGCATTCTGGTGAAAGACCGACGCAAAGTACCCATTTAATAGGTTGGCTTTTTCCTGGATGTCGGTTGTCAGCTGTCCCATCTGGTTTAGCAGGGGTCCAATGTTGCCCATGCCTTTTTTCCAGATCCCCACATATCTGAAAAAGGACTTTTTATTGTTCTTGACACTTGTAGCTAGTTGGAGTTCAGTTGCAGCCTTGGCTTTTCTGGTTTGCTCCCTGCAGGTCTGGACCAGAGCAGAATATTCCTCCTTGGAGGTGGATCCCATCCTCCATCCTTTGTAGGTCTTCCTTTTTAGATGCAGGAAGTCTGCTAGTTCCTTGCAGAGCCAAGGGAGCTGCTGTGCCCTTTTTCTGCCTTTCCTCTGAGATGGAATAGACTTAGCTTGTGCATTGAGGATTGCTCCCTTGAGGAGTTCAGGATCCTTTGGGTCGTGGTCCCTCACTGACAAGCCTTCTGAGCTTGTCAAAGGCAGCTTTCCTGAAGTTGAGGACTTGTGTTTTGCTGACTGATTTGCCAGCTTTATGGTGGATGGTGAAGGTGATCAGCTTGTGGTCACTGTCACCCAGCTTCCCTTTGATCATTAGGTTGCTGATTAAGTCCCCAGTTGCCAGTACCAAGTGAGCAGCGCTTTACCTCCCGTTGGCCCGTAGACTTCTTGCATCAGATAGAGGTTATCCACACACGTGAGGAAGCTTTGCAACTGTTCGGATTTTGCCGAACACTCTTCCCATGAGATGTCAGGGTACTTGAAGTCTCCCATGACAACCATGGATCAGGAGTGTGCGGCCTCAGCCAATTCGCTGGCGAACTCCTGATCAAACTCTTGATCCTGGGTAGGAGGTCTGTAATAGACTCCAACCATTGTGTCCCCTTGTGCCGTGTTCCCCATGGATTTTAATCCAGAGGTTCTCCAGTCATCCAGCTTGCAGGGACGCTTAGCTTTCCTTGACATACAGAGCTACACCCCCGCCCCTTTTGTCCACTTGATCTCTCTTGTACAGGGTATAGCTGTCTATACCTGCAGCCCAGTCATGGGTGGGGTCCCACTAGGTCTCCATTATTCCTATGACATTGTAATTATTTGTGTTAAGCAGGAGGTCAAGTTCCTCCTGTTTATTCCCCAAGCTCCTGGCATTTGTGTACAGGCAGGCAAGTGTCCCCTTGGGGGTTCTTGCCTTGCCCACAGATTGTACCAGGGCTGGGGCAGGGATGGGATCCCTTAAGTGCCTTGGCCTGCTGGCTTTGCAAGGGTTGCTCAGTGGGCCAGCAGTGGCAGTAGTCCCTCCCTCCCCTTAGTTTAAAGCCCAGTGCAGCAGGTCAGCTAATCTGGCTGAGAAGAGCCTCCTCCCAGCAAAGAGAGGTGGAGGCTGTCCCTTCCCAGCAGCTTGCTGCCTCTCTCACCAAAGAGCGGGCTGTGGTCATGGAAGCCAAAGCCGTCCCGAAGATCCCAGCACTGCGGTCTTTGGTTCACTACCTTGATCCTCCTCTCCCTCCACAGCCCATAGCCTGAAACCAGGAGGATCGAGGAAGACACCACCTGAGCCCCCAACACCTTAAGCCCCGCTCCCAGATCCCTGTAGTGCTTCATGACCCAGCTGGGAGGGCTCTGAGCCATGTCGTTTGATGACATGGATAAGGGGCATAGGGTAGTGGTCAGTGGGCTGGAGGAGCTCCAGGATCCTCTCTGCGATGTCTCGGATATGGGCTCCCGGGAAGCAGCAGACTTCCCGGGCTAAGGGGTCAGGGCAGCAGATTGCCCCCTGAGGTTGGAGTCTCCCATGACAAACACTTTGTGTTTTGTCTCAGGGAGAGCGGGGGCGGTAGCTACCGTTGAGCCTGTGCTGCCTATGGGATCAGGCAGCTTGGCAGGCTCTGCTGGGGCTGCAAGAGGTTCGTACCTGTTGCAAAGCTCCAGCGGGGTGGGGGCCTTGGTGTGGCAGGCCTTGGGGTCCTTGACCACCTTGGTCCATCCCCTTGGCTGGACAGAATGGGAGGTCCTGGAGTCCTCCCTTGTCCTGGAAGGAGACCTTGGTCTACCCTCCGTCTCCCGGGGAAGAAGACCCTGGCAGTAGGAGTCTATCTTCTGCTCACCATCCCTGATGGCACGCAGTCTCTGGACTCTGGCCTGGAGCTCCTCCAGCTGGTGCACCAGAGACCCCAAAAGGCAGCAGACCTCACAAGGGGAGGTGGCCGAGCTCCCAGACCCCAAAGCCTGAAAAAGTGACAGGCAGTCCCTGCAGCCAAGAGCAGAGCTGGGGACTATATTCTTCCAAGGTCTCTGGCTTCAGGATTAAACCCTCCAAGTCGACTGTGCTAGGGAAGGTGGTGCTTTCAGGGTTCATGACCTGAATTGAACCACTCTGGGGGGGGAGGCCTACTCTAGTCTCATCTTTCGGAGTCCCTGAAATCTGTCCTGTGGGAATCCAGACAGGGTTCTTTTGGTTCTGTGGGAATCCTGCCTTGGGTTCATTCAAAACTCATTGAACTTGAAACTTTTCAGGTATAATTATTTTACATTACCCAATGAACTTTGTTGGAAAAAGCTGGGGAGAGTTGTAGGTGTTGAGCTGCTTTTCAGGTCTATAAATGAGGAATATAGCACTGGAGCTGGCTAGAATCTCAGCTAAGAGCCTGGGTGTGCTGGGAAGGAAACTCCAAGGCTAGCTAGGGACCAGTCACTACTGCTCAGTAACTGCCCTCCTTCAGGAAATGCGGGGATGTTTATCCCACTTGCATTGAGCTATAAGCTACTTCATACTGACTGCTGGAGAAAAGCCTGTACGTAGGCAGTTTTTATGAATTGGCTAATGCCCTGTAAGTTCATACCCTGACTGACTTCGCAATAACTTACTCATGTAGCCAAGTCCTAAGTGTGAGTGATTCCATTAACCAGAAAAGGGTCTGGTTCTTGCCATTTGTATTTGTACAAACAGTGCCAAATTGCGATCTTAGAAAAGTGTTTTTATGCTTCTCACTACAGAAAACTCAAGGCAGTGAAGAACCTGGCTCAGCCTGTCATTCAGAGTTGCTGCTGCTCTGACTATATCTATATATCTGTATCTATATATATATATATCTATATCTCTCTCTATATATCTATAGAGAGAGATATAGATATATATATATGGAGGCAATAAGAGAGTTGTATCACTTCTCTCCCTTGAATGGCAGAAGCCTTTCTTCTGGTGGCAGACCCCCACTCCACAATGAGGTTTTGGTGGCTACAGTGTGATTTTTTTTTCCCCCTTCACCTCTACCAAACACAGCTACGTTCACAGAACGCTGGGCTGGTGTGAGGCTTCAGCCCTAAACCTTTTTCTTACATAAATAGCATGGTATTCGTCCGGAAACTCAGAACCCTTTTCCCTTCCTGAAGCAGGGTGATAAATGCAGACACTTCAGTATGGTTTCCCATAGGAAATGAGCTTGTACTTTTCATTTAGTTTCACATTCACGAGGCTCCGGAGTGAAGATTATCTCTAGTCAAGGACTCAGGGTTACTGAGATGTTTGTTTTGTCAATTTAGCTGAATAACCTGAGTGCAAACTCCCAGATCTCGTAAATAGTATTAAAACAAGAAACCCATGTCTGAGGGCAAGGATGTGTTCTTGGGACAGAAGCAAAGTAAAGAAATAAATCAGTTTCCTGTGCCTCAGATTGTAAAGATTTTGAGTATTTACCTTCCAAACACTGAACCTGTTAATGTACAACATAACAAAGCCTCCAGCTGCCTGCCTGTGTGCAAAAATTGGAAAAATGTTCCCAGCACTCTGTGTGTTTGACAGATGTGCTGCGCTGTGGTCGTACAGCTATGCTTGCAGTTCCCTGGCCCAGAATTTGGGCCCCGAGTCAGGGCTCACTGGGATCAATTGGAGGTTTTCCATTCGCTCCAGTGGATGCCAAATTGGTTTCTAGAAAAACTGCAAGTACGATTGCACAACAGCAAAACTATGGTTATAGCACAGGAAGGCTCACCTGAGTGAGCTGTAACCTAGCAAACACAGGAAACAGCAGGGTTTAGCAACCAGAGCACAAGCCCAGTGAGGAGTCTCCTGTGTGATCTGGTTGCTAGCTGTGCTGTACCTTGGGTTGACGTTGTTAGCCATGCTAGCTAGATTACAGGTACGACTCCCTGCGTTGCAATCACTTTGCTGTGTGGACAGACCCCCTGTTTGCCTTTGAGGTTTGGTCGGGCTTCTGATTAGCATACAGAGAAGGGTGGCTTCAGTGAAACATTTTAAAGCAATGGGAAAACTGGATAATACTTCCCATGGTTGGTCTGAATGCTTGGTGCTGTGACCATGTGTTGTTCAGCTGTAGCTGACAAGTGCTAGAAAAAAAAATAGTCCTATAACAAACACAAGGGGGAAAAGGAGCCAGTGGAGAACATGCTACTTTATTTTTTATTTGGGGCAGAAGGATCTTATAGGAAAATTGCAGTGGAATAGAGAAGAGATCATACTCGTCTGTGTCAAATTACAAACAAGAGTCCATAACTGTAAGTTATTGCTTATGTGTCTGAAATGTAATTAAAAAATGAGAGCCCCACAGTCTTTTTGGAGCTCTAGCTGTGTACTCTGATAAGGCTCCACTGAAGTGCAAGTTGTTGCTGTAGGTTGGCACAGCTGTCACTGAGGTTATAATCTGGCCCCACAAATCAAAGAGGAAGTGGCAATTCTGACCACTTGTAGAACCATGAGACTTACGAGGAGGGAGAGAAAAAAAAACGGTCTCTATTTAAAAAACTAACACTAATTCCATGACACGAGGAAGAAAGCTGTCACGTACAAGCAAGCCAGTTATGTGATGGTCAATAGCCTCGATGCATCAGTCTCATGAGATGTTACTGGAATCGGAGTACTGCCAGCTGTAGGCACCCCACCTTTACAGGCTTCCCAGTGCCCGTACCCTCTGTCCTCTCCTCCCTTTCACTGGTCTCGCCTGCAATGTTTTGATGTAAACTCGGTAGGGGAGGCTGCCCGGAAGGCAAGGCATGCTTAAAGGAATGGGCGAACCCATGTCTGGGCCGGAGCTCCCTGTCCCACTTTTTTTTACTCCAGCTGAGGCCACTATTCAAGCCGCCATCTCCTGGCTTCAGCTTTGATCGTGCTTTGTGACTCCCAGGTTTCAAAGTTTGGACATTCATTACGTCACACACTAGTGGTCCCAAATCATACCCTAGCCCATATGCTCTGCCTACTTGGCTGAAATTCAATTTCAGGGTGTCCCCAGCCACCCCCTTTTCATGGCCTCTGCCTCCCCTTCAGTCCTTCAGGGAACAAAAAATGAAAATCACCCAAAATGCTAACACCTGTCCCCAGGCATGGCAGAGTCTCGTAGGGGTTCACCTCACCCCTGTGTAGCACACTCCACATAGAAAGAAAACAAAACGAGAAAGTGCTCTCCTTTCATGTCCGCAGTCTCTCTTTGCTCTAGCTCCCTGGGCAGGTTCTGTCCTTGGCAGCTCCCCCAGCCAGACTGCCCCTCTTTGGCCTAAAACTTGGGCTTATGTAGTGGGCTCTGGGTCACCTGATCCTTCGCTTCTGCCTCCTAGGCCATCCGGCTCTGTCTGTACTTGGACTTGGTGGCCACCTTGTTTCACATCTTCAGCCTGTGTGCAAACTGCGGCAGCATCCAGAGACCCACCAACTCAGACTGCATGTGAAGGTAGAGAGAAGGAGTGTGTTTGCAAAGGGAGGAAGATGGAGGTGAAAATGAGGATCAGTGGGGGAGGAAGGTAGCAGTGAGAGCAAACCCTAAACCACCCAGTCTCCTTAGTAATGGGGTAGAGGCTCCTTTATGCCAGCAGTAAGCCTCTGGGGTTTTCTCTCAAGAGACACAGCTCAAACAGAAAGGTGCTTGGTGGTAACTGTTCTTCTGGTGTGGTTTAGTACCCACCAAGTGGTTGAGGCTTAAAGCCCATTTTATGGACATGGGAAGTTTGCTCCTGTGGCCATATGGCTGAGGGCAGGCAAAACTTGGGGGCATCCAAACCCCAAGCCTCTGGGCTTGAGCCTGCAGTAGGATGCCCGCCAAAAGATGTTGGAAGCGCCTGAAGCCCCTGGTGGGGGTGGAGGATGTTTGCTGGTTGTAGGGCCACGTATGGTTCTGGACTGACTCCTGGATTTAGACTTGATTTGGCTGACTTGGCTTGGAACATGAAACATTTCTTTAAAAAAAAGGGTGCTTGGTGATTGTGATCAAGAGCTAGATGAGGTTTGACTGCTTGGCTTTCATCTCTCAGAGATATAGCTAGCTGTGTTAGTTTGAAGTCAGGTAGAAGGCAGGGTAGATTTGCACCTTCCTTGGTCAGGAAATGCAGTTATATGTTGTTTTCTGCCAGGCAGTGATATGATCTGGTAGGCAAGGCACTGGTCCCAGTCTACCAGATCCTCCTGGCATTTGACTTGCTGTATGGCTGATTTTAGCAGAAGCTTGGTGCCTAAATATCTTTGAGGAGCCAGGCCTCTGTACCCCTGCTGAGGACTACTGTTGCAACCCTTTCTCTGATGCTGTGCCATTATCCAGCATGCAGACAACTGGGTTATGACCTTTCCCAGATTTTCAACAGGAAGGGGAAAATAACACTGAGTTCATTCACTGGGCACCAGGTAGTTCCTCTGTACTCTGTTAGATCCCTATGAGGGTTAATTCATCTGAGGGGAGAGCAAGGTGCTCGTATACCTGTAGGTGTAAAACCAGTAAAGGCTGATCTATATTGTTTGTGACAATATCTGAGCGTTTGTTTTAGTGCAAATAATTTTATCAGTGCTGCCTGCAGGTGCCAGACACCCAAGCATTGTGGTACCAAGTTATCCAGCTGATTACACTTGGGCACTTGGTTCCCAGCTTGTTTGTTCCAAATGTTTTAGCGAATGTTAGCTGGCAAAGTTCCCAGGAGATCTCTTGGCCGTGTTATAGGTCTTCATACAATATGTATCAGCTTCTAGGCTGCAGTGGATTATAGCATCTTCACTGAACTCCCAGATGAAGGTCTGACCCTGGTGGCATGGACTTCTCCTGCTCCCCAGTCTGCTACCTTGCCAGTGAAAGAACCTCGTGCTCTAGGAAACAGTGGCAAAATGGAGTCTGCAGAGAGCTGAGCTGTGATTTCTGCCCTGTTGGTCAAGGATGAAACCATCAATGCATGTCACTCCTGCAGCTTGGTTTACTTGAACTCATGCTGATTAGAGACCAAGGAAAAAACCAAATCATCCCCAAAACTGTCTGAAATAAACAGGCTGAAAAAAAGGACTTTGGCACCATCCCCCAGTTGCCTTTGCCAGTGGATTTGCAGTGCCAGCCAGCAGCACCCCTTCTCATGTTTTTGTTGCCCTAGTGATTTCTGTAGGCTGTGATGCCAGCCTCAAGTACAAAGCCAGGAGCATGGGATATCAAAAAATACTGTGAAGGTTGGTGAGCTTCACAAGGAGAAAGAAAGTGGCGGGGAATAAAGAGAGATTGAAAAGGATCAGGGCAGCTGTGCTCGACAGAGCTATCTGTTGACACCTTCTGTCTGGGGTTTGCCCTGATTTCTCCCATGAGGCTTTCATTGAGGTAAGACTAGTGTAAGAGAGGAGACTGCAGCTTAAGGACATACCTACTCTTTTATCTGATCTGCCTGTGAGAGAGTGGTGAGAATAGCTGGGGAGGAAGGGCGATACTGTGGTTAAGACACGGCAGAGTCAGGGGCTCTGGGTTCTATTCTTTGTCTCCAGCTTCCTGTGCAACTAGTAGTTTCTGCTAATAGCTTGTTTCAGAGCTGCTGCACACCTGTCCACCCCTCTGCAGACCTGGGAGGTGGAGCACAGAGCCTCCACTGGCCACACCATCAACCCCATTTGTGCCTCAGTTTCCCTGTCTTTAGAATGGGAATGTCACAGCAGGCCCAGGAGGCCAAAAGCATGTCCTCGGGGGAAAACGGCCCACTCCAACTGAAGTTCCCACTGGAGGCTTGAGAGGCCAGACTGAGCAAGGGTTTTTCAGCATTTTTCTTCAGCCATGTGGATTAGAAATGGACTCCTTAAAAATGGAGATGACCAGGTCATCTTTTGGTTCTAGGGAGTGGGACTTGAGAAATACCCTTGAGACTCAAGGTGAATGACAGGAGCACTAGCAACGCGGCAGTAGCAGCTGGGGATGTGGGCGGTGATTCTCCAGCTGCTGCACCCAGCTGTAGGACGAATAGTGCTATGACACGAGCAGAGCATTGCACAGCTGTTACAGAGATGGGAGGAAGAACACTTCGGTAGCATTTTCTGTTCTTTGCCCATCTCATCATTCCCTATGCAAGGCCTTGCCCCAAGAAATCAGTTCAGCGCATGCTTAACTTGAAGTATAGGCACAGTTGCATTGATGTCAATGCACGTTTCTCAGTATGTGTTTATACATATTCTTCTGTGCATATGGGGGGATGCAATCTGAACCTGTCCCTAGGGGACAGCTGTGCCAGAGACTCAATGCTGGAAGCACTTAGTGCTGCCACTGCCCAGTCATGGCTCTTCTGCAGCACAGACTACCCGGGAAAGGCCTGGATCAGTCTTTCTGCCCTCTACACTGCTCACTTACACACTGACTGAGCTCTGATATTCTGTGTGTATGAGAGGATGCAATAGGAAATTCCAGGGAGCTTATGCTGCTGCACCCTAACCATCCTCCATCACACTTGATCATGTGCACTCCAGTTGCCAGGGGCTGGTTCCCATTTTTGCTGTTGCTGTTCGATTTTCATGTGACTTGGAACTTCCAGTGGGCAATGACCCTTCTTCTCGCTGGACAGGGCACCTTTGGCTATCTCCACAGAAGGACTGAAGTACCTAAGCTCACTCACCTACTTCTGCATGGATGCAGGTCAAAACTGAGATCCTCCAAACCCTCTCAGGGCTGTCTGCCCTTGGGGGTCCCTGGAGTCTGCGCAGCTTAGAGTAGCCTGTGAAGATTGAATCAATTCAGCCTCGGGCTTTTTGGCTGTCTGTACTTTGCCTTGAGGTTCAAGTTCTCTTCCTCTTTCCAGTTGAAACTGTTTCATACCAACATGGAAAAATGATAATGAGCTGGAGAGAAAGGGGGTAAATGTGAGTAATATCTAATATTTTAGTATCTACTGTGGTTGCCTGGGAACCAGTGGCGACATGTAGGGGGTACACAGGGGTGCATGTGCACCCTCAGAGAGCTCTGGTACACCTTCTGACAGGCTGCGCTCCCTGCTTAGGCAACAGATGTGGGGGACGGTGAGATTGGCTGCACCCCCCGCCCCATTCGGTGAGACTGGTCATGGGGGGACCCCCCAGTTGCTGACTGGTTGCTGTGGGACACATGCCCCCCCTGACTAAGTTGGCACCAGTTGCCCATGCCTGGGAAGCAGGGGAAAGACCTGAGTTCCAGGCTCTGCTTCAATGAATATAAAATGTAAAACTTACACCTCAGTCTCCCACATCCTGAGTGAGGGACCTGACCACTGAGACACTGGAAAATATGGGGTCGGCACTGTCACTCCTTCTCAGTTTGTGGGAAAAGGCTGGTGGACAGGGAGCAGGGTTTCAAGTCCAGCTGGAGCGAGATGCTTCCCTGCAGTCCTGATAAAGGTGCCTAAATCCTGTGTAGAGCCAGGGGTATTGATAAATACCTTTCTTCTCTGCATGGCCTCCTGGAACCTCCCTGTGCAGCCTGCTGTGCTCTATGGATGTCACTCTGAGGCCTCCGAGTCTCTCCATGGGGTGTACAACAAGATCAGGTACCTAATGAAGGGTTCTGGATTCTCCAAGGCACCAAGGCATCTCTGCACTGCAGTGCTCAGCGTTGGGAGGCCTGCACTCTTCCGCAGTCTTACCCCTGGTCTCTCTGGGTGCAGGCTGAGGGCTCGGGCAAACAAGAGGTCACCATGCTCCCCAAGTGAAACAGGAAATAACACGTTCACCTGGATTTTTCATATTTCATAGAGTAGCCTTGGGATGTAGCCTTAAATGCAGCAGAGCACTTCAGTGTGAGCCTATATTAAGCCGCAGTGAAGTTCCACTGATTTTGGCAGCCAGAAGTGAAGTCTGCTCCAAGGATACAGCAGCTTAGTATCAGATCTGAGAGGCACAACCAAAGCATGACACATCTGGGTTTTTTCTGTGTCTGGTGGGAGGATGCCACTTAGCTTAAGCTTTAGGCACAAACATTTTCTAACCCCTCCCTACAGTTTACCCCAAGCGCCATCTTATTATGTTTGCAGTGTCACCCTGAGCTAGTTGTGACCCTGTATCAGTCTGTAGTTTCATAGTTGGTAGGGCCAGAAGGGACCTGAGCAGATCATCAAGTCCGACCCCCTGCCATGGGCCAGAAAGAATGCTGGGGTCAAACGACCCTGGCTAGGTGTCTATCTAGCCTCCTTTTAATGATCCCCAGGCTAGGAGCGAGCATCACTTTCCTTTGAAAGTATTCATCAAGCCTCTTTTTAAAGAACCCCAGGTTAGGAGCTCCAGATCCTAGCCACCCTGACTGAAGTAGCACCTCCTGATATCTAGCCTGAATCTACTCTCCATCAACTTATGGCCGTTATTCCTTGTTACTCCTGGTAGTGCCTGGGGGAACAGGGACTCTCCCATTGCCTGCTGGTCCCCCTTGGCTAGTTTATAGATGGCTACCAGATCCCCTCTCAGACTTCTGTAGTGTGGGCTGAACAGGTGCAGGTCTCGTAGCATCTCCCTGTAGGGCTTGCCCTGCTGCCCCCGATCATGTGAGTGGACCTTCTCCATGTTGTCCACATCCCTCCTGAAGTGCAGCACCCAGAACTGGATGCAGCACTCCAATTGCGGCCTAATAGAGGAGGAGTATCACTTCCTTGGACCTGCTCATGATGCATCTGTGGCTGCATGACAAGGTGCGGTTGGCCTTCCTGACTGCATCCCCACATTTGGTGGCCTATGTTCATCTTGGAGTCTATAATGACTCCAAGATCCTTTTCTGCCTCTGTGCTGATGAGAAGGGAGTTCCCCAGCCTGTAGGTATGCTGCTGGTTCTGCCTCCCCAGGTGCATCACCTTGCACTTGTCAGTATTGAATCCCATCTTGTTCTCATCTGCCAACCCCTGTAACCTGTCCAGATCAAGTTGTAGCCTGTCCCTCCTTTCTAGGATACCCACTTCTCCCCACATCTTAGTGTCATCCATGAATTTGAACAAGGTGCTTTTCACCCCCTTGTCCAAGTCACTAATGAAGATGCTGAACAGTGCGGGCCCGAGGACTGAGCCCTGGGGGACTCCACTGTCCACATCCTTCCAGGTCAAAAATGACCCATCCACCACCACTCTCTGGGTGCGGCCCTCCAGCCAATTGGTGACCCAACTGACTGTGTAGGCATTGACACCACAATCTCCTAATTTTTTAATGAGAATGGGGTGAGAGACAGTGTCGAATGCCTTCCTAAAGTCCAGAAAGAATACGTCCACCACAACACCTGTGTCCAAGGATTTTGTGACCTGGTCATAGAAAGCCACCCTAAAGACCCCCAGGGTAGGAGCCAGCACCACTTCCCTTGGAAGTTGGTTCCAGATCCTAGCCGCCCTAACTGTAAAGTAGTTCTTGCAGATGTCTAATCTAAACCTACTCTCTAATAACTTGTGTCCATTATTCCTTGTCATGCCAGGGGGCACTAGGGGAAACAGTGTCTCCCCTAAACCCTTCTGGTCCCCCCTAGTGAGTTTATAGACGGTCACCAGGTCCCCCCCTCAGCCTTCTCTTGTGAAGGCTGAACAGGTTTAGGTCCCGCAGTCTCACATTGTAGGGTCTGCCCTGTTGTCCCCGGATCATGCAGATGGCCTCCTCTGGACCCTTTCAATGTTGTCCACATCCCTCCTGAAGTGCGGCGCACAGAACTGGATGCAGTACTCCAGCTGTGGCCTGGCCAGTGTTGCATAGAGGGGGAGGATCACCTCCTTGGCTCTGCGAGAGATGCATCTGTGGATGCACGACAAGGTCCGGGTAGCCCTGCCAACCGCGACCTTGCAGTGTCGGCCCATCTTCATCTTGGAGTCAATAATGACTCCAAGATCCCTTTCTGCCTCCATGCTCTCAAGAAGGGAGTTTCCCATGTTATAAGTGTGCTGCTGGTTTCTACTGCCCAAGTGCAGCAACCTGCACTTGTCAGTATTGAAACGCATCCTGTTTATGTCAGCCCACTCCTGTAACCTATCCAGGTCTTTATCCAGTCACTGCTGAGGAACAGAGTGTTTAGATGTTATTCTGTCACCAGAATTAAAGGACTAGCTTCTCAGGGTGGGAACCAATGCCTTTCTGTCAGCAGAAGATTTGGCCCCAGATTATTTAATATTTGCATTACAGAAAGCCCTTCATATGGAGGAGCTCAAGACAGCTGAGGGGAGGGAGAAGCTTTTCCAAAAGGTACATAATATGATTTTATCTCTGGGGATTGCTGTTCATTCCAAGTTCTGCTGGGTGTGAGTTGTGATTACATATATTTAATCTTGTAAGTCCACCTGTGCATGAGTGATAAGCAAATACACTGATAAAAAAATCTATTGAGATACAGTTCTCTTTCCTAGAACAGGCCTACATGCAGTAAAGAATATACTGTATCACCATGTCTTTAAAAATATGTTCTCCTCTTTGATAGGTAAGCCACTGTTCTTTGCTTATCTAAGCATGTTGCTTCTGCATTTACATTTCAAATACCTTTATATATGTAGAGGTGGTCCTGCAGTTCTGTGCTCAGCTCTGCCACAGATTTTCAGTAGGATGGAGGGCTAGTCATGAAGGCTAGGGACAGACATTACACATAAACCAGTTTAAGTGATCAGAAACTGGTTTAAACCTATAACAGAACAGAAGTTCAGTTCACATAAAGCAGTTTCAAAATGTTGAAACTCGTTTAAAATAAAACTGGTTGAATGTAGTATCAGACATAACTGATTTGGGTCAAACCAGTTTAAGAAACTTTTGTCCCAGACCCCTTCCTGGTTCAAATTAAATCACAGTCCCCCAGCATCCCAGCATGCTTTCCAGCCCTGCACTGTGCTGTGCTGTCTGCTTCAGAGATCAGGGCTGACCCTGCCTCTCTGTTCCCTAGTTGGAGCAGTGAGGGCTGGCTGACAGGTGGCAAGTCCAGCTGGGGATGCAGCACAGTCTGCAAGTGGTGGACTGCCCCCTGGCAAAACCTGGCTGGGATCTGGGGCCTGGAAGTAGGGGTTAAACACTCCTTCCCCTGCTCAAACTTACTGCTGGCTGAAACTGTGGACTACAAATCCCAGAGGCACCTGGAAGCAGGAAGAGGAAGTGATGAGCAATCCTGCAGAGTTCTGTTACTGTAATTCTGGACTGCAAATCCCAGAGATCTTGGTGGTAGCAGGAAGAGGAATTGAACACACAGCCAAAGAGCTGTGCTCTAGCATCCCCTGACTTCTGGCCTGAGTCACTGTAGGCATGTCGCTGCATTTCCTGAATCAAAGGTAAATGTCTGGTTATTTCTGTTTCAATTTTAATCTCTGCAGTTTAGACTTATTTGCAAAGACTGAATCAATTCAGCCTAGGGTTTTTTGACTGTTAGTATCTAGCTTTACTTTCTTTACAGCTCCATTTCTCCATCAGCAAAATAAGAAATGTTTCACTTTCTTATTGCACGCTAGTTTTTTGTTTCCTTTAAGAATTGAAATCTCTAGTATGAAAACCCTTCCTGGTTACCTGTGTCAGATACAAAGTGGAATGGAACAGGTTCCATTTGGACCATCTAGTCCAAAGCCCTTTTAATCTGGGTCAGATTAAAGGGTTTTGGACCAGATCCTTAGGATAAAACATTACCACCTTTCACAGAAAGGGATTAACATGGTTTCACAATATTAGCTTCCAATCTGGGCTTTTCTGTGACTCTATCATTCAAGGCAACGTCACCCCTCATTTCCATAGCACATTATATGCCAGAGACAGGGGTGGCAGAGACCATCATGGGGGTAAGTGATGGTCAGGTGGAGAAGAATTATATAATTGGATGTATCCTTGATGCAATTAGTCTGGTAGGTTGACTTTATATCCTTAGTCGTGAATCACTGAGTTTACACAGTACCAGGCTACAGCGGTGCTATTTTATCTGTATCATGGACTTCTAAAGGCAAACATAGAAACCAAGAGGCCCACTGAGATAGAGAAAGCAGCCTAGTGTTTGCACCCATGAGAGCAAGATGGGCTTTGAAAGAGAAAGCAAGTATTTTTTAGCCTTACACAGAGTAGCCTCTCCCTCTACCAATGTCCTCATCACTGAGACAAGTGCTACTTGACATAAGGAAGGAGGGTGCAGTGAGGCCCCATCTTACTGGGTTGCAGCATCAAGCACTTGGAAGCTGGGAAATGCCAGAAGGAAGGGTACCTTAATTCAGACGCCTGCTGCATTTGCAGTGTGACACAGTCTTGAATGCCATGGTCAGATTTTTGCACAGGAAGGGCAGTGCTTCCTGAAGGGTGGAGCTCTTCAATATTTGTTTTGTCCTCATTGTTCAGTGCAGGGCTCTAGCCTTAGTTACTACTCCCTGGTCAGCCATTTTCTGAAGAGAGAATTATCTGTTTCCTCATGGACTTTTCTGTTGCAGTATTGAAGTCCATCACTGGGGGACTTGAGTGCATCATAGATGCATTGTCTTCACTATATCCTTTGGTTGTAGGGGGGGAACTGAGTCACACACAAGATATACAGCCACTTATCTACCTCACTAGGCACTACTGACACGTATAGTCATCAATCAGCTGACATGTAACTTTGCAGGCACTTCAGTTTTAATTGCTGAGCATCTGCAAAGATGCCCAACCACTGATGCTGCTCCATGGTTAACAAGTTGCTTGGACTCCTAGCTTAAGTTGAAATCCTCTTGAGACTCTAAAGTGAGTGTCTTAATTGAGTAGAAGGGACCCAGGCCCCATACCAGGACAACTGGAGACAGGCTGTTGATAGCTGGAAGGGCAACAAAACTCCCTCAGGACCACCATAATGGGCACAGAACGAGATAGGGTAAATGTGAGAGAAACTAAGTGGTTTAAGTGTCTATTTTCATGGAATGGTTTGTAGCTAAGGGTCCCACAGTGGGAAGACAGTAGGGCAGCTCCTCTAAATTTGCATTCCTGAAGAACAGCTTGTCAAAGACTGGCTTTTTTTTCATACTTGAGAGATTTCTGACCATCTTGACATTCTCTCACCATTTTCAATTTCTTTGTTTGCCTGATGAAGGATGTGTGTATCTGAAAGCAATAAACAACTGTTTTGCAACTATATAGTTGGTTTAATAAAAGGTATCGCCTGTAGCCAAAGAGCTCATCTGCCTTCGTGCTTAGACTAACATGGCTACAGCCTAGATCCCTTAGTTTTCCATAGTGCTTCATGTGTGGAAAGTATAGCTTCCCTTGATCAGCTGCTAGCACTCAACCCTTGTGCAAAGTGCAGCTGTGAGTACTCAGCACTTAATGCAAATCAGTCCCCAGGGTTTCACATCTGGCACTTGGGAAATGAGGAACTCAATTAGTGACTGCCCCTGACAAGTTTTATTTGAAAGACTTGTTCAGTGTCCAACATAGGGTAGGCATAGGTTTCAGTTCTCCAGGGCAGTGATAAACTGTCTTTCCCTTCCTGTAATCCTGTGTCCTATTTACTCGAAGTCTTCTAACTTCTGCTACAAATTGGCCAATCTGGGTAGCTTTTAATGGGAGTGGAGAAGGCACATGCCAGACCCCCTTGCTACCTTCCAAATCCCTGCTCTACCATCTGTAGGCATTGAAACTTCTCCAGGATTTTTAATGTGGCAGAACAATGCATTTTCCTGGAAGTTTTTTTTTGGAGGAAAAGACCAAAAGCAGACTCCCAAGATGTTCAATTTCACCCAGAACAATAAATATTTGAAAAGTTGTAAGCAATTTAAATCAGAATCATAATATGGGAAGAGTCAGGCCACCTTAAGAATACCAGCTCCACCCAGAATAGTTTAGTCCAAAATTCAATGCTTGCTGAATGCTAATGTTTTTCTTTAAGGCGTGTTTGCTATTTAGGTATAAATGCATTTATGTGATTAAATAGGCTTATCCACCAATCCTACCTTGAAAGAACCTGTGTCTTAAGAGAGAGAGTTTATCTTATTTCTGTGTGAAACACCTCACCCTGTGTTCTTATCCTACCTTTTTAAAACAAGTAATAATAGACAAATAAACCGCAAGAGTTGTTAAACTGGGAACATAACTATCTGTAACCTTTTTTTTAAACAGCTTCTTCTGGATGCTATGCAGGAGGTCAGGCGGGATGGCCAGGACAGTTTCTTCAGGCATTAGAATGGATGAATCTAGGAATTTATAGCAAGGGGGTAATTAAATCCCTTTTTGTGTTCCTGAATTAAGTTTCAACAGAGTTGTATTTTGACAGGTTTGGTTATCCTGGGAGATTTTACTGGACAGGTTTATATCTGAGCTTAGGGGTACTTGAAAATGGCATTGTCTATAATCTGGTATGACCTAGTAGAAGCATAACATGATGCAAAGGCAAGGCAGCATCACTGGTTGTGCTGCCGGCAGCCGGTCTGGCAGTACAGCTGCTTCTAATTTTAAGCCTCTTTGATCAGGGCCCTTTTGAGCCTAGTACCACAGGGACAGTTTCTCCTCCAAAGTATTTGTGGACAGGATAGGTGAAAAGTGGAAAGGAAAACAGGAATGAAGAGACTAGACAAAGTCACACAGGAACAGGTCAGTGGGCAGAACAGGAAACAGGGTCTGAGGGCCAGATTTGATAAAGGAGTTAGGTGTCTGGTCCCTGGAATCCATATGATGGGGTTGAATGGTCTGGTTCCCTGTGCGGTATGGGGAGAGTGAGGTGTTTCACTGGGAGCAAGGGCCTGGAACTCAACCTTCGCCCTTCTCAAGTAACTTTCCCAACCACTAGGCCAGAAGGCCTCCCTTTCATGCTCGCTCTCTTTGGCTCTATGGCTCTTCTATTCTTTGTAGCACAGTGATCCATTGGTGCTGGGGAGATTGGAAGGTACCCCCTGCCACATCTGGAAATGCCTGTAGCCTGGTGCTTAGAGTACTCTCCTGGGAGGTTGTGGAGGGTACTTTGAACCTCTTCAAGCTGAGGAGGGAATTTAACCTGCTCTTTAACTTCCTGGGCAAGTACTCCAACCACTAGGCAATGAGCTAAAAGGCCATGAGTGTCAAGTAGCTCTGACTGTTTTTTCATGATGACGCAGATCTTACTGGCATGTGTTAAGTGTGCTCTAGGGCTAGGGACAAAAAGCCTGAGCCTGAATGATTCAATCTTTGCAGGTTAGTCTAACATGCCTAGGCTGAATCATTTGTAACTGCACAGATATCTCAGAAATGCAGGCACATGCCTGCAGTGGCTCAGGCTAAAAGCCAGGGGGCTCTAGGGTAGCCCTCCCTTCCCTTCTTCAGTGCTGAGCTGAGGGGGCATGGCCAGACTGCCCGGCAGGATGCTCTGATTAGGGAGGGATGCCCCCCTCCTCCTGGCCACCCCAGCAGGGAATTACTAACACAGTATTTATCAACCTATTAAGAAAACAACAGAGGGACACTACCAGCTACGTGCTGAATCTGCCTTTGTCCTATCTGCCACAGCACAGGCTGTAGCCAGCATGTGGTATGCTAGCTAATGCTGAGAGGTGTCCTGGTAAGGCAGAGGGGATGGGAGGGGAAGAGGGCAGCCTGTGGACTCTGCTGAGCTCTGGCCAGGGAGTAGCGGGGAGGGGCCAGCCCTGCTGTGGAGTAGAGAGCCCCACCCAGCCCAGAAAGCATGCCAGGATGCTGGGAGAGTCTGGTTTAGCTTAAACCAGCAACGGATTTGGGACAGACATTGCATAAACCGGTTTGACCCATTAAGTCTAATACTACATTCAACCAGGTTTACCTGAAACTGGTTTCAGCCATTTTCAAAATGGTTTATGTGCATTGAACATCTGTTCTGTTACAGGTTTAAATCAGTTTCTGATCACTTAAACCAGTTTATGTGTAATGTGTTTCCCTAGCCTAGGAGTGCCAACAGAATAGAGTCTGTCAGGAGCTTAGACAGAGGAAGGTCGATTTCTGCATCCTGATCATGCCTACGGCAAAATGAAAGTACTGAGCTGTTCCTCTTTGTCAAGACTGCAGCAGTTATGAGCATATGCTCACAATCTGTAGTCAAAACCCAAGGTGCCTATGATGCTTCAACAGCAGCCAATGAGTTATACCAGCTTGGAATTTTGAACATAGGCACCTACCTTTCACTTAAACCCTGTATTGGATCCAGTCCCAAATCTCTTCAGTCAGTGCAGTACCTTGTCCCCTGGCTACCTGTTAATATTTGTTTCACTATTATTTCTGCTCCTTGCTTGGATGCAACCCAAAACCTAACCACGCTTTCAGCCTGACAACGTGAACTTGCTGGCACTGATATTTGTGTGAATATAAATTCTCCTCAGGATTTGCAACACTTTTTCATGTGTCAGCACTGAAGGAGAGTAAATAGTCAGGGTTGCAAATACCTAACACAGTTTTTCTTTGAACGAAAGCTTTTGATGAATGTATTGTTGCCTTCATAGCAAGAACTGAGCTGTCCAGCCCACAGAGGAAGAGAGAAAACTTTATGAGTAAGTATTTAATCTCTCTGATCTACATTGACTTTTCCCAGACATACAGTGCAATAATGTGGTAATTTTAAGATCTAATGTTTTGGAACCTTCATGGCTTAAGGCAATTATTGTATGAATCTCAGACATTTTCCACGTGAAATGGATTTCACACTTAGAAGGTTTCGGACCTAATGGAATACACTGTTAAATTTGAGAACAGGGTTAGCTGTTTTTTTTAAACACATATATAATTACAGATTGTAAATTAATCCCTCCCTTTTTCTATAGTAGAAAGGTACATGGCATGTAAACTACTGCAGTATTTTAATTGACTAAGGATTGCCTCTTCTTCCCAGATACTGTGTTGCTTGAAATTATTGTTCATCCGTGCTTTAACAAAAATTCTGTTTCGGATACGTAGAAGCCTGATGTTTGGCTTTCCTTTGACCTACTAGAGGGTAAATGGATTATCTGGGGCTTCAAGCTAGTTTTTATTTCAGTCTCTGGGAATATAATACTGTTAGGGGTAAAAAAAGGCTAAAGCAATTCTAGCTGTTTACCCAACATACTCTGAAGTGACATTTTCAAGCTCAGGTGGAAATGCTTCCTCAGCTAAGTGGATTTATTCCAAAAGTCAAATGAACTCTAGTCAAAGGGCAGAATATAAATCTAATAAATAAAATAATATTAATAAAGCTGGGAGGTGCTGAGCAATTGAAACCAACAGTTCAGTACCTTAAAGGGTGAATCCTTATCTTTGTTGTCAGCAGAGGCCTGTAAAACACAGGCAAGGCTAAAGTATACGCAGTTGCTTTCTAGTGTGGCTGTTCTCCAGTTCCTTTGACTGACTACAGCTGGAGTCAGAGCCATGCTGTAGCACCAGGTAAAATTGGTGAAGTGTTTCACTTCAAATAAAAGAGGCAGAAACTGCCACAGACGCTCCCACTGCCTGACAGTCTACCACTCCCTGTGGTTTATACATTGCTCTTTTGTTCTTGCTATACTTCCAGTAATTTATCTTTGTTCTTGTGGGTCAGTTTAGTCATTTCTACTTCAGACTAGCCAGAGATTGGTAGCCTTCCCCATTTCAGATGTATTGCACCAGTGGGCAGTGCTGTAGCAAGAGGGGCGTGAGTAGGGCGACTGCTCAAGGTGCCAAAGTGAAGGGGCGCTATGATGGGGCAAACTTCCAGGCCTGTTCACAGTGCCAGCCTGCCCATCTGTCTTTGGGCACACTGCTCACCTTATTCACCTGCCACGCCTTGTTGTAAACTAATTCAGGTGTTAATTAGGTGGGAGCCTGCCCTTCAAGCGTTGTGCTGTTCACAGCTGCTAAACACATGACTCTGACCTTCCCTTATCATGTCCCATGCCTTGTAGATGTTTCTGTGGGTTGTGCTACGCTCCGGCCTCAGGCGGAGCCCAACTCAGCGCAGTGTTAAGCCTCTCTCATGCTGCCCTGTTCAGGGCCTCACACATACTGTTCCCCTCTCACTGGGGCCTCTACCACTCCACCTGCTCTCACCAGGCCTCTCTCACTTATGCCCCTTATTGGGCCACATTCATTTTGGCCTAAAACCTTGAGTGACCACATAGGCCATCAGGATTGTCTCTGTAGTCCTTGGCTGGCCCTGGCACAGTTTTTTGGGCCTCTCCTGCAACCCAGTGGCTGGGGAATTAACCAAACTGGGTGAACCAAATCTGCCCCTGGCCACTCACCAGGTAACCTAGCCCACTGGTCTCCTAACTGGGGCCAGCGACTTGCCCCTTTAACTTGCGGCTCTCCCTATGCTACCTCACTCAACCTCAGGTGCCTGAAGGCTTACCTGGGCCTCTTTGCCCCTTTCCTCAAGGGTTCTTAACACACTCACCCCCTCTCTAAGGCTACATACGTTTGCCCCCTCTGCTGGGGCTCTGGGGTCTTGCAACCCCCACAGGCTCAAGTGCCCCCCATGGGCATGTCTGGCCTCACTACCTCCCAGGGTCTTACACCCCCACAGGCTCAGGTGTCCCCATAGGTGTGCCTGGCCCCACTACCCACACTGGGTGTGCCTGGTACTACTCCCCTTCAGTGTTGTTATAACCCACCAGATTGGTGGAGGCTGGGGTTTTGAGGCACCCCTACCTGCCTTTCACCAGGGAGGTAACTGGCCTGGCATTTCTTGGGGACTGTCCCACCATGAACAGCTCTGCCAGAACAACCTTTCTTGGCAGGGTGCAGTTTTCAGTCATACCCAGGATCAGGAGCCTCCTGCCATCTCCCATAGCTCCTGCCCTTACCTCCAAGATGTTTATTGAGCAGCAATTCAGCCAGATGTTGTTTCCTCAGCTGCTTGCAGCAAACTTTTTTTTATTAGAAATATATCAAAAATGCACAAAACATAATGTGATGGGCTAGCTGGTAGTGACTTAGCCAAGGGGTTTTGAAGGGGTAAAAGATGATTGGAGGACTTGGGATTCCCTTTCCTCACCAATCAGGCCCCAGAGACTCACCCTCCATGTCCCCTGATTGGCTCCTTGGGTCACCTGGAGGGGGATAAAAGGGGCAGCACAGCTGATTCAAGAGAGACGGCGAGGGACCACAAGGAAGGAGCTTCAAAGAGCTGGCAAGAGCTGGGCCAGTGGGGCAGGAGCAGTTGCCCCAGAAGAACCTGAAGAAGTGGGACCTGCAGGTAGCAGTTGGACCATCAGTAGTGCGGCAAGCAGGAAAGGCTTCCTGCTGGGCTCCTGGATCCCCTACGAGAGGCTGTGGCCAGCAGGAGAGGCTTCCCAGCTCCAACAAGGATCTGAGCAGTGACCTGAGAGGTTCCCAGCTCTGCTTCCAGCTCCTCCAATAAGAGGCTAGGCAGCTCAATGTAAGGCAGGGGCTCCGGGAGGGCCAAGACCCCTAGCAACTTGGCATAGTACTGGTGCTGGTGGCTGTGTGTTAGCGTGTCTGCCTACCACGTGGGAGATCCAAGCTCAAGTCCTAGCTGGGGTGAATGAAGTAACAGGGAGAGATTCTTCTTGCAGTGGAAAGGGTTCATTGTGTTTTCCTCCTTTCTCCCCCTTCAGGTACCTAGGCCCTATATTCCTTGTTATTTGACGTTTTGTATTTTGTGCCTTTTATATTTCACCAACCAGTATTGTTTGTTCTGCTGTTTGTGTTTTATATTTTGTTAAACCTGTCTTTTGTCAACTGGATGAATATGTCTATGATTGTAAGTGTCTAACCTTTGTTGAATCCTGCCCCCTCGGGGCATTGTAGTGTTCCCTATACTCCCTGGTTTATACTGGTTATGTTCCCAGTACTCTGTACTGGTTAATGTTCTCTCATTAAAAGGTATATGGTTAAGTCCCCATTGGTGGTCTGGCTCTGCTCTATAGTGGGACGATAGTCCATACACCTCCCACAGTGCTTATGCACCTGCTTTGATCCCTTCAATTGGAGAGGGGGTACCTCTTGGAGTACCACCTGGGTTACACATAACAGAACCTCATACTAACATAAACCACAGCTGGGATTATCATACAAGAAAACTCAAAGGACTCTTAATATTCAGCTCAAAAGAACTCACATATTTGTTACACTTCAAAAAAAGAAAGGGATAACATAATATCAAATATGCTAAATATTTAGCAGTAGAGAAACACACATTTGTAACAATTTACATAGCTATCATATATATAAACATTTCATTTAATACAGGTCAGCAAATACCAAAACAAAGACAATATATCCAAAGAAAAGCCATCTGTATCATGAGCTATCATATATACTACAAAGCAACACATTTTTTCCAGGATCTTAAAATGGCTGCCTCATCAGGGCTGGCCTGCGCTTGTCTGCTGACTTCTCTCCTTCTTAAAGTGGCAGGCACCAAAGTTGCTCTGCCACCTACCTTCCCCCTTAAAATGGTTCCTAGGGGAGGCTTTCCCTGCTGCTGTCAAAGCAGGCTTCTTCACAGCCTGCAACAACCCTTAAGTGGCAAGAAGCCCACTGGTGCCATAGGCACCAACAGGCACTGCCCAGTCAGGGTAGGGTGTGGGACAGAGCCATGAGAGTCTTGTTTGGGGGGGCAGGGATGGGGAGAGGGTGGCTCCCACTACTGTGTGCACTTCTGGGTAAGCATGGGGGGGCATGTACCCCCCAGATCTTTGCATGGGGCAAAAGTGGGCTGCTGCTGCGGGCTTTGCCCCAGGTGCCAAACTTCCTTGCCGTGGTACTGCCAGTGGGACAGCTCAGTATGGCTAATAGCCACCATTTTCTAGTAAAGGTAAAGGAATCCAAGATAGCTCATTTGAGTTAAACTTCCTGCCATGGCTTACTGGGGGAGAGAAGACATTCTGTACTGATCCCCAGGTTACTGTATAAAGGTAGCCTTGTAGTGTGGGAGATGTAGAATTATCTCAGGCCTCAGGACTTCTGGTAAAGGGTATTTTTTCTCCTCATGAATACTACTGGCTTCTGTCTTTTTCTTTCCCCCAGCTTTCCTCTGAGGCACTGGAACATCAGCCGCAGCTCAGGCTGGGGGCTCTGACTGGGCACATTGATGCCTCTGCCAGTGCTAGAACCCAGAGTTCCCAGCTAGAAGAATTTTCTCTTCTGCTCAGGGTCAGAGCATTTGCCAAAGTTAGGGTCAGGAAGGATTTTTTCCCTTGGTCTAGTAGGCAAGGACTGTCAGGTTTTTGGCTTTTTCTGTTGTGTAGAGGGGCACGATCCTTTTCCTAGGATAATCTGAGCCTGTGTTAACCAGCTACTTCTCTTATTACAGTGGCAGGATGTTGGTAGTGTTTTTGATTTCCTGGTTACCCATCTGTCATGCTATAGGGTGTTCTTTATGTTTCTGGTGGTGTTCCTTGCAGTTGTGGATGTGCCTTTGGTTATTGGGTCAAAACTTATGGCAGAGGTGATATCTTTTATTAGACCAACTAGATATTTGCAAAAAAATATTCTTTATTTGCAAACTTTCAGGCACTGGCACCTTCATCGGGCATAGGGGTCTGCAAAGATTGTAGAAGTGCTCCCACATAGAAACAAAAATTCATATTTCACAGGAGAGCAGCAGGTGTGGTAAAGTTTCCTTTTTTGGAACAGTTCATTTTGTGCAAGGTTAGGCTCAGAGAAAAGTTGAAAAATGAAAAGCCTGTGAAATGCAAGAGACTGGTCTTGATAGCCCAGAAGTCTCTTTCCAGTTCTCTGTTCCTATGAACCTGTGTTTTAACACTCTTGGTACTTAAAATATCAATGGTGTAAAATAAAGGGAATATGAAGCATCTGTGTGTGTGGGAGGATATTGCTGGATTAGCAGAGCAGGGCCTGGTTCTAGCTACATTTTCATATAAATATAAATCCACTGAGAGCAGATTTATTAATGTATCCAAGATGAGGCTCTGGCCCAACCTCTAAATGTTTAAGAGTCTGAATAATTTAGATACTATAAGCATTACTCTTCCAACGGGGTGCACAAAATAGACCATAGGCTGAGATGCTGGTGGTCCGAGACTATTTTTTTGGTTGCTGGGGGAAAAAATTGCTGACTTATTACTGAATTACCATATTCTGGTTCCCTTGCTCATGTTGGAACCAGAAGGACTGTTCTTGACGGAAGGTGCTCAGCAAGGTTCGAGTGTTGGAAGCTGGCTAATTACCAGGTACAGGATACAATTTACCCACTGAATATTTACAAGAGAGTTTGCTTGCCCAGGCGTGTGCCTCATATAAGTTTCATATTGGCAGGGAATCATAAGCGAGAGGGATTGAGGCATGAAAACATGATGATTATATATGCAAATCATTGGGAAATACTCTCTTTTGCTTGATTACATGTGCACGCTAGGGATTTGTGTGTCTTCATGTATCATTATGTAGCAAGAACAATGGCTTCTTGAATGACAGCAGCTGCAGAGTAGTTACACGTGTGGAATTGGTGTAGTGCACACAAAGCCAAATCCTGGTCTCACATGCGCCCATTCATAGTTTCATAGTTTGTAGGGTCGGAAGGGACCTGAGCAGATCATCTAGTCCGACCCCCTGCCATGGCAGGAAAGAGTACTGGGGTCAAATTCAGTTCCACGGGAGTCTACTGGGATGGCACAGGTGTATGTAAGGGGAAAAATTGGACCATCTAGTCTCACTGTCTGGCCCACACACTATTTCTCCAGATTATTATTGTAATTATGGTAATATCTAATGTCTCCAGCTCAGATTGCGGCCCCAGAATTATTTTATGCACATAGAACAGCTATAGTCCCTGCCTCGAGGAATGTACAATCAAGGGGGAGAAGACAGAGAAAAGGCAGAAAAAGGAAGCATCATTATTTCCTATTTTACAATGAGGTGCTTGGCATGCCTGAGGTCTGAGAGAGTCTCTGTACAGTGCCTTCACCACAAAACCATCCATTCTCTCAAAATAAAAAGAAAAGGGGAAAACTGGAATGATTAAAATGACACAATGGTTTTCTGCATGTCTGCTGGTAAAGAGTATACTAGGGTTGTCTGAAATTTTCCCTCAAACTTTCTTCCAAGGGACCTGAATTTTCCGTAAATAAAGATTTTCAACGTGTTTGCTTTCTTCCAAAGTTTTCAGTTTTTCATCTGGATACTAAAAACTAAGAAATCTCCAAATTTCAGTAGTTCGAGGCTGAATGGTTTAAATTTTTGGTTGCCACAACTGAAATTTTCTTTCTCTTTTTCCATAAAAAATTGAAATTTTCCACAGGGAAAAAGAAGATAAAATGCAACCAGCTGTACAAGATATTAGACAGATCATTGTTCTAATTAGATCTGTCAATTCTTATGTTCCTTTTGAAAGCAAACCAAGTTGTTATGAATATTAACATCAGCCACACTGGGTAGTGAGGGGAAGTTGTTACCCTTTTCATGGCCAGGAGCTGGTGTCAGTCCAATGCCAGTTATATTAGTGTTTAGAAATAAAAACCACCACAGTTGGCATTGACTGACACCTGCAAATTCAGTTGGAAAGCCCTCGACTACCCAGAGATTTGACAGACAGATAGTCTGTCCAGAGCTGGGTTTTGAGGGAATGTGGATTTGCTTGGACTTTTCCTCCTTTTTTGTATAGAGAGTGGATTTCAGTTTCCAGGGCTATGAGGTTCTCCCCTTACACTAAGTTAAAAATCTCGGAGAGCCATTTCAGTGCTTTTATCTCTGTGGCCACCTGTGATTCCAACTCAGCTTTGGCATCCTGAAGAAGCTGAGATGCTGGGCTTTCCAATTATATTAAAGCAGCGGCACACGGTGCAGATGGTATGTGACATAAGGGAGCTGAATCCAAATTGCAGCTCCATGCATGTGAATTGGGAGTGACCCTGCTGGGCTCAGCAGAGTTCCCCCATGGGGGGCTGCGATCAGAATCTGGCTTGCTGACATTAAACGACTCTCTGTCATTCTTCAAAAACAAGATTTATTTTCGACGGATGAGATCAGCTCGCCAAATAACAACATTAATGGGAAAGCATTTCCAAGGCATGTTGCCTCCTGCCAGCTCCCAGGGACACAAACCAGGAGCCTGCCTTCTTTCCTGATGCTCCAGTCAGACCCTGTTCCCCTCCTGATACATAGCACAGCCCTTCTCTGTGTTAGGAAACAGCCAGGCTCAATGGACTTTTAGAAGCTTGCATTTCTGCGTGTGTCTTCAGGCTCACTGAGTGCTGAGGAGCAACTCGTGCAGGCACCATCAAGGCTGCTGTCAGAGCCACCAGTGCTGCTCCAGTTTGCCAGGAGGGGACCACAAGTATGGGCTATATATTTAACCTGTGGAGCAGTGTAGGGTTATCTTCGGGGGTCATGCAGAGTTGGGTCTTTGCATTGTTGAAATACATTTATCCAGGCCTCTAACTTGACTACGAAAAAGAGAGTGAAGAAAAAAAAAATTTAGAAAAGATGCTGATGCTATATGTTTAAGAATATTCTAAGATAAGAAAAACCCTTCTGCTTTATTATGTCTTTTACAGTTCTTTGGGAGCAAATGTTTCTTTCTTTCCTAAAATCAACAAGGTGATAACAGTTCTCAAAACGAAACGTGTTGCTGAGCAAGCAACTGTTATGTGTAACAACCAAATAATAATTTGTACAGTAGTCCAGTGGGTTTTTAAAATGTAATAGTAATGTGCATTTTCCTTCCTGATTTAAAGTCTATGCACTGTAATTCATAACTGATATGCACAATCAGTGTGCATTTACTATTTGCGTTGTAGCAGTGCCTGGAAGCTCCAGCCACAGACCAGGAACTTTTCTCCATGCCTTTCTTCTCATTATTGTCATTTACTAACTAGCTGTCCAGCTGCTTATTTCTTTACCATTGTGGTGGGCTTGCTGCTTTGCCTGGCATGCCAGGCTTGAAGGAGGGCAATTCTGATTGGTGGAGTATTTCCACTGATCAGGTGGTAGTGGGGAGAGGCTTGCTCCACCCCTGCAAGAGCCCCGGGCCTGGTTGAGAACTGCATCTTGCAGGTCTGGTAGACTTTGGGGGCGGAGCCTCTGAAGAGAATAAAAGGACGGTGTGCTCAGCATGCAGGGCAGATGGATTGAGGGACTCAAGAAAAGTGGGGCCCAAAATTGCTGGGGGGAGCTGCCCAGCAGGTGATTGCTCAGAAGAGCCCCTGGGGAGTCAAGCAGCAGGAGGCTCCAGCAGTGCACGACTCGGACCATGGAGCCTTGGCTCTGGGAGTGGTTCAAGACTGCTCGGGCCACCTTGCGGTGCACAACCTGGTGCATGGAGCCTCGGCCCTTGGGAGCTGCTTAGGGGTTTGGGCTTGTGATCCCAGCATGAGGCCGGTAGCCGAAACCAGTAGTGTGGCTCGACTAAAAGAGCTAGGGCTAAAAGCCTCCCGCCCCCCACAAATCTGTGCCCAGAGTGGAGCACAGGGGTGGCAGGAAAGCCCCAGGTGCAAGGCTGGGCAGGCAGAGCCAGGAGTGCAGCCTGGCACAGATGAAAGGCCTTGGTGCCTAGAGTGGGGCACAGGGCCATGGGAAAACCCCCGCACGAGGCTGGGAAGTGGAGGAAGTGGCACGGCTCAACCTGGGTGCCTGGGGCAGGGCACTGGGCCATGAGAGGCACCAGAGGTACCACTGGAGTGATGAGGAGATGAGCCCCAATGGCCCTGGAGAGGGGAATGTGAGTTGCTGGGGAAAGCGAGTCCTGCAGGGGAGGTGATTTCTGGGGAAGTCCCACGGGGGAGCCAGTGAGTAAAGGCCCCAGTCCTAGCACTGGCCCAGGAGGGGGGGCACTGGGTCCCTATTGTTACTATCGAGAGTTTTGCTAGGGCCCATGGTTTCTGGGGAAGGGGACCCTAGCTTCCAGTGTGTCTATACTTCCAGAACAGGGTGGGTGTGCGCCTAATATTTGGGAAGTTGTGCTGTATATTTTGTATACCACTTCTAACCGTATTGCTTATTGTTATGTTTTACTTGATATATATTCTTGTTTAGCTGTTACTTTTCCTGTGTGTGGACTTACCCTTCCACTGCCATATTCTGTTTATCGTCCCACCTGCTATGTTGACTTACTTATGCTTACCTATTTCAGGATCCATCACATTTCTGTGCCTGGGGTGACTAGAGGACTCACCTTGCTCGCTGCTTATAGGGTTCCCTTATTGGGTGTTGGTGCATCAATTGTTTTGAAGTATTGTTTATTGTCTATCCGTTAGGGCTGTGCGAAGCTTCGGTTGCTGATTCAATTCGGTGGAGATTTGGCCTGATTCAGTAACCGAATCTCTGAATCCAAATCAAATCAGGAGACCCTTTAATCTCTCTGAATTGAATTGGAACCTTCTGAATTGATTCATGATTCTAACATAGACATAGCTTTAAAAGTTCCTTCTACATCCCTCAAGGTACGAGGCGGCTTGTGAACACTGAAGTGGTGGGGCGGATGGAGCATCCCATGGGAGTGTGGGGGGGCAGTTCCCAGCATGCTTGGTGGCGGACCCAGAAGTGGATCAGAAGCACTTCTGGTCCACTTCCAGGTCTGCCGCAGAGCATGCTGGGGAACCACCCCCCCACCCAGCTTGGCAACTGGTGCCTCCTGGGTCTGGAGGGGCAGCCGGGGTCCCCCCCAGGGCCGGTCACCAAGCTGAAGGGGTGTGGGTGTGGGGGGGGGTCACAAGTGGACCGGAAGTACTTCTGGTTACACCTGTGCAAAGTTTCAGTCCCTGATTTGCTTTCGTGGAGATTCGATGGCTGAATCTCCAGATCTGAATTGAATCAGAGGACCCTTTAATCTCTCTGAATTGAATTGGAATGCTCTGAATTGATTCAGTGATTTGGACATAGACACAGTTTTTTCTGCATACCTCTAGGTAGCAGGTGGCTCATGAATGCTGTGATGCTGGGGTGCATGGAGTGTCCCACAGAAGTGCAGGGGGATCCCCAATGCACTCAGCAGCAGACCCAGAAGTGGGCCAGAAGTGTTTGTGCTCCACTTCTGGGTCTGCTGCTGAGTGTGCTGGGGGTACCCCCGGTGCCCCCTGGCTTGGTGACTGGTGCTTCCTGGGTCTGGGGGGCAGCTGATAGCTGAGATGGGGGGACCTGGGCGGCCTCCCCACATGCTCCCTGCTGGACCCGGAAGTGTACCAGAAGTACTTCTGGCCCACTTCTGGGTTCACTGCCGAGCACACGGGAAGCCCCCCTGCATTCCTGTGGGACACTCCATCTGCCCCAGCATCGCAGTATTCACGAGCCACACCTGGTACCTCGAGGTATGTAGAAAAAACATGTAAAGCTCTGTCTATGTCTGAATCACTAATTCTCTGAATCAGCGCTGAATCTTCAGATTCAGATTTGGCTGAATCAAATCAGGGACAGTGATCTGAACCAACAAGTTGAATCACTATCCGCAATTGGGGCGGAATCCAAGTCTAAATCAAATAGGGCCCATTTTGTACACCTCTACTTCTGGTCCACTTCTGGGCCTACTGCCAAGCACACAGGGGCCCCTCCCATACTCCATCTGCCCCACCATCTCAGTGTTCATGAGCCACACCTGAGGTACCTCAAGGCATATAGAAAAAACATTTAAAGCTGTGTCTATGGCCAAATCGCTGATTCTCTGAATTGGCATCCAATTCTTCAGATTCAGATTCGGCCAAATCAAATCGGGACAGTGATCCAAATCAACGAATGGAATCATTGTTCCCTGATCCAGACTGAATCCGAATCAAATACAGCCCATTTTGCACACCCTTGTAAATATTTATTTTCCTATTTCAGGTGCATTTTTATATTTATATTATGAATCAAGAAATTGTATATAATTAAGTAACATTTGCCTGGCCTGGCTCAATAGGGGATAGAGGGATCTGAACCCAAGTGACAGCCTCCCTCTCACAGCACTGTTGTCTGTCCACCTATCCCATCCAACTGAGGAGGGGGCACACCCTTGGGTATACCTGGATTACACCATCATTACAAATAACTTATACAGCCCTAAGAAACCTCAGTGATTATAATAATGAGCCTGAAAGGAGAAATACCAATTCTTTTAGTGTGGGATTTCAAAGGGCTCTGGAGAGTGACACCTTGGTTTCATGGTATTTCTGGGCCTGTGCATTCCTTAGGCTCCTTTGAAAATCCCAGCTCTAAAGACTTATGCTGATTGTTTAACTTCTCTGTAGCACCATCTACAGGTCTGCCAAACTTTCACATGTGATTTTTATGGTGGCACTTTAACAGGTCAGGAAATGGTTCTGATAAATGGAGCTGAATGGCTTGAATTTAATCTTTAAAGGGTTTGAACTGGCCCAGGGAATTCAAAAACAAAACTCTTCTCAGCTTCAAAGGCAGCAGAAGAGGACTCCAACATTGCTACTTCTGCTCCCCTCCCAAAATGAAAAGGTCTGTTTGTTGATAAGGCCCAATCCCGCAGTCCTTACATATGTGAGTAGTCCTGGATTACATGCATCAGTGAGACCAGCAATCTGGAAAGGTAATAAAATGGAGTGACTCTGGTGAAGCATTAGCTGTTACACTTGCCCAGTAGAGGAGGAGTCAGAACTTCTCTATGGGGATAAACCCTGCAAAGAACATGTGTGCCTCTGGGAAGGTGCTATCTCAGAGTTTTGCAAGTCGCTCGCCTCTCGCAGGACTGGGCCCAGAACTTATAAAATGGTAACAGAATGACAGTCACTGATTGGCTAATCAGGCCTTTGAATGGTACATGAATTTGACTGGCTAATGAGGCACGCAAGTTGTACATGCAGCCATCCTATCAAAATGGGCTGCTTTGTTATATCAACAAAGATTTATCAGATTCTAGTCCCAGGAAATAATTTCATCCTGACAGGGTCTTCTGCATGTAGTTCCTGGAGGTTTTCACCTCATCAGTCCCTGCAGGCTTCGGCCTTTGCACCTGCTATTTCCAACACCACTGCTGATTGTAGTAATGCTTGGGCTCCTGGGCCCATGGTGATTCCTAAAAGTCTGATTAGTAGGTAAGCTAAAGAGATGTGGTTTGTGGTGCTTGTGTTTGAAAGGCCCATATCTACTTTGGCCCCAGGTCTAGTAGAGATGTTCACTTGTTGCTTTTCTTGTATTTCTCCACCAGTGCCACATGTGCCCACCAGAACTTTGATATCCATGGTCATATTTGGTTTTTATAGGGCATTGTTGGCTTCCTGGATACAGGTTTCTATATCAGAATGGCTTCAGTGAAATATGTTCTCGAGGAAGATTTACTTCTCAGACATCTGGGGCTTATGATTCGATTGCCTTTATATATCATGCTATCTGATACATTCTTCCCATCTCAATGGCTCCAGTATTTTTGAGAGATGTGTGGGCTTTGGTTCATCCTGGCAGAAAGAAGGGCACAGACACATGTCAATCTTTGCCTTTTATAGTTTGCTCTCAGTTGCTTTCCGTGCCTTGAAATGGCCTTGGTCGATACTTTCTGCAACTTTCTGTACATTATCATCTTGGGGATATAAGGTTTTCCTTTAGTTATTGTATTTTCAAGCCACCAGGCTGCTCCAGTGAGAGCTGAGACTGCTCAGTCCCTTTTGTGCAGCATGCATCTAGGTTGTAACATTGCAGTTTCTGTAGCAAGTGCTGAAAGCATTCTGGGCCATCTAGCAATAGCTTTTTAAAATGCTCTCCACTGAGCTGGGGGCACTTTCTACTGAAATGGATTCCCATCATTGGTTGAACTTGTCTTGTGCAAGCCCTATGGTGAAATATTCCTTTTCAATTTGGGTATAACTCTGCTGTTGGCAGTGACACTGACGTGGGGTGAGGTGGGCACACTGGAGCGGAGGGACAGAATCCAGCTAGATCTAGAGAGGTTACAGAGGTGGGCAGATGAGAATAGGATGGGATTCAATGCAGACAAGTGCAAGGTGCTGCATCTAGGGGGAAGGAACCAGCAACACACCTATAAGCTGGGAAACACCTTTCTTGTCAACACGGTGGCAAAAAGGGATCTTGGAGTCATTGTTGACTCCAGGATGAACATGAGCTGCCAATGCAAGGAAGTGGTTAGTGAGGCTAACTGCACCTTGTCATGCATCTACAGATGCATCACAAGCAGGTCCGGGGAGGTGATTCTTCCCCTCTATGCGGTGTTGGTCAGGCCGCAGTTGGAGTACTGCGTCCAGTTCTGGGTGCTGCACTTTAACAGGGATGTGGCTACCATTGAGAGGGTCCAGAGGAGGGCCATCCGCATGATCAGGGGGCAGCAGGGCAGACCCTACGAGGAGAGGCTACGGGACCTCATAGTTTCATAGTTTCTAGGTTCGGAAGGGACCTGAGCAGATCATCTAGTCCGACCCCCTGCCATGGCAGGAAAGAGCACTGGGGTCAAATGACCCCAGCAAAATGTTCATCTAACCTCCTCTTAAACACCCCCAGGGTAGGAGCCAGCACCACTTCTCTTGGAAGTTGGTTCCAGACCCTAGCCGCCCTGACCGTGAAGTAGCGCCTCCTGATATCTAACCTAAATCTACCCTCTGCCAGCTTGTGACCGTTATTCCTGGTCACTCCTGGCGGTGCTCGGGGGAACAGTGACTCCCCAGTGCCTGCTGATCTCCCCTGACTAGTTTATAAGAGGCCACCAAATCCCCCCTCAGCCTTCTCTTGTGGAGGCAGAACAGGTTCAGGTCCCGTAGCCTCTCCTCGTAGGGCCTGCCCTGTTGTCCCCTGATCATACGAGTAGCCTCCTCTGGACCCTCTCCATGCTGTCGACATCCCTCTTGAAGTGCGGCGCCCAGAACTGGACGCAGTACTCCAGCTGCGGCCTGACCAGTGCTGCATAGAGGGGGAGGATCGCCTCTTTGGACCTGCTCGAGATGCATCTGTGGATGCATGCCAAGGTGCGGTTGGCCTTCCTGACTGCATCCCCGCACTGCCGGCCCATGTTCATCTTGGAGTCAATGATGACCCCCAGATCCCTTTCCGCCTCCGTGCTGACAAGAGGGGAGTTCCCTAACCTGTAGGTATGGTGCAGGTTGTTCCTCCCGAGGTACATCACCTTGCGCTTGTCTGTGTTGAAACCTATCCTATTCTCGTCCGCCCACACTTGTAACCTGTCTAGGTCTGATTGTAGCCTGTTGCATCCTTCCAGTGTGTCCATGTCCCCCCACATCTTAGTGTCATCAGCAAATTTGAACAGGGGGCTTTTTACCCCCTCATCCAAATCGCTGATGAAGATGTTGAACAGTGTGGGCCCGAGGACCGAGCCCTGGGGGACCCCACTGCCCACGTCCTTCCAGGTTGAGAAGGACCCATCCACTACCACCCTCTGGGTGTGGCCCTCCAGCCAGTTGGCGACCCATTGGACTGTGTGGGTGTCTACACCACAGCCCCCCACTTTCTTAATGAGAACGGGGTGAGAGACAGTGTCAAAAGCCTTCCGGAAGTCCAGGAAGACTATGTCCACTGCTACCCGTGCATCTAATGATCTGGTGAGCTGATCGTAACCTGAACCTGTTCCGCTTCCATGAGAGAAAGCTGAGGGGGGATCTGGCGGCCATTTACAAACTTACCAGGGGGGACCAGTGGGAATTGGGAGAGTCCCTGTTTCCCCCGGGCACCACCCAGGGTTACTAGGAATGCTAGTGATGCTGTCTCCTACCTTGGGGGTCTTCAAGAGGAGGCTGGACAGATATTTGGTTTAGGTGATATGACCCTGGCACCCATTCCTGCCTGGGGCAGGGGGTCAGACCTGATGATCTGTTGAGATCCCTCCCAACCCTAAGCACTATGATACTATGATGTGAAAGCTTCTGACTATCCCTGTTGTGGGATGATGCCCCAACATTTGCCTTACTCACATCACATAGTATGATTTTTCTTCCATTGATCTCATAGTGTTTCAGGATGGGATATTTGGCTACCAGCTCTTTGAGATGTCTGATGATTTCATGGAATTGAGGCAACCTTGTTTGTACTGTCCTTGCCCAGAGATTGCCCTGGGAGGCTTTGCACACTTCTGGACAAAACTTTGTCAGATAAAGCAGAACCTCAGTGGTTCATAACTTGCTTAATTTCCAGCTGCATTAAGGATCAGCCACTGCTCAGCTAGAACACAATCACTGTCTCGCACATAGCTGATGGGAGAAGCAGTGCCCTTTGAAATAAAAGCTTCAGCAAACAAGTGGAGCCCCTCAGTAGTCCTGTACCATTGGTTGCTGTGACTGTGAGCCATGGGAAACTTCGCAAGCCCTTGTCTTTGCACGGAGCTAAGGAACAGGACCCTGTGGAATATCTGGGTTTTGAAGTTGGCAAACAAAATAATCTGAGCTGATTTGAAATCTTGAGTTATGAGCATCTGATTTTACTTTCCTGGGGGCCTAGCCCATTGGAGGTCAGCAGGCATGTCACATATAGTACCACAATCTGTCACAGTTGAGTCATTGTTTTTACTGAATCCTTAGATTTACCACCCCATTCACAGTTTGCTATAGCTTCCATCAGGCCTGAATATTCACATTTAAATGTCATCATCAAGATACTGTTTCCTGAGAGTCCCGCTGGGATGTCTTCCTGGTGGCACTGCCAATATTCTCCTGAAGGTTTCGTCTTAAATAGCATGTCCAGCCATCTGTATCTACATACCAGTGTCAAAAATGTGGAGGTAGCTGCTTTTCTCTTCCAGTATTTCTTGCCAATATTTATCTTTGGCATCAAACATTGGGAATATTTTTGCTTTTCCCAATTCAGGTAATAGGTCTTCAATTGCAGGCAGTTGGTAATGAGCTCTCTTGAGTGCTGTGTATAAATGTTAGTGATTCTCAACCAGGGTGCTATGAGATCTGTTAAGAGTGTTGTAGGGTGCCAAGCAATATAAGCACTGTAAGGTATGCAAATGCATGCGTGATTCGTAAAATAAACCCTGAGATTTCAAATAGGAATCCAGAGTGTCCAAACCTGTTGTAGTCTTTCTGAGTTGTTGGCAACAGAATCGCTCTATAGTTTTCAATAGTAAAAAAAATGAGCAAAAACTAAGAGCTGGCATTTTCCCAGTGGTGCCGTGAGTCTAAATAAAGGTGCCTTGACTTAATCAAGGTCGAGAATCTCTGATCTACGCACATAGGCAGTATGCCAGGCTTCTCAGTGGCTACTATGCTGCTTTCTCAGCTTGTGGGGTCTACAACATCAGCAGTGACAGCTTCTTTTTACATTTGTGCTTCTGCTCCCAGTATTTTTTCCATTAAAACAATAAGTTGCTGTGTTGGCTGGAACGTAGCATAACATTCCAGTCCAATGATTGGATGTATAAATGGATTTAGGTGCCTGAACGTGCTTCTACACCACCCTGTTTAAACCTCTGAAAAGCAGTTCATACAAAAGGGGGCAGGGGGAAGCTCTTCCTCACTGCTTTTTTGTGACTCAGTTTTAGGAAGAGGATGATGGCATGTCCCAACAGTGGATACATTCATGGATTTTTTGGACTCAAGCAGGATGAACTAAAATTTCCCTTCGGCACCCAAGTCCATTTACATGCCTATGAGATGGACTATAATCTGAATTTGGAGCATAAAGTGCTTGGCAGGCATCTATGGGTCTCTGTTCACAAATATATATGTCATTTTAGCAGTTTTTCTGCAGGGATTCCACTGTGCATTGCCTGTGTTGGGTAGATTCTTTGTTTTGCTTCTGTCTGTTGCCCAGATTATTTGTCTAAGGTTTAGTGTCACCATGGGCTTGGCTCCAAAAAGGCTTACCTGCCTTTTAATGTATTGGAGTTCAGTGCCTAACTGTCTTTGTGGATCTGGGTCATAGTTTCATAGTTTCTAGGGTCAGAAGGGACCTGAACAGATCATCGAGTCTGACCCCCTGCCATGGCAGGGAAGAGTACTGGGGTCAAACAACCCCAGCAAGGTGTTCATCCAGCCTCCTCTTAAAGACCCCCAGGGTAGGAGCCTGCACCACTTCTCTTGGAAGTTGGTTCCAGATCCTAGCTGCCCTGACTGTGAAGTAGCACCTCCTGATGTCTAATCTGAATCTACCCTCTTCCAGGTTGTGACCATTATTCCTGGTCACTCCTGGCAGTGCTCGGGGGAACGGGGACTTCCCCAATGCCTGCTGGTCCCCTCTGACTAGTTTGTAAGAGGCCACTAGATCCCCCCTCAGCCTTCTCTTGTGGAGATTGAACAGGTTCAGGTCCCGTAATCCCTCTTCGTAGGGCCTGCCCTGCTGCCCCCGATCATGCAAGTGGCTTTCTTTGGACCCTCTCCATGTTGTCCACATCCCTCCTGAAGTGCAGGGCCCAGAACTGGACGCAGTACTCCAGCTGCGGCCTGACCAGTGCCACGTAAAGGGGGAGGATCACCTCCTTGGACCTGCTTGAGATACATCTGTGGATGCATGCCAAAGTGCGGTTGGCCTTCCTGACTGCCTCCCCACACTGCCGGGCCATGTTCATCTTGGAGTCAATGATGACCCCCAGATCCTTTTCTGCCTCTGCACTGACGAGAAGGGAGTTCCCGGGCCTGTAGGTATGGTGCAGGTTGTTCCTCCCCAGGTGCATCACTTTGCACTTGTCAGTGTTGAATCCCATCCTATTCTTATCCACCCACCCCTGTAACCTGTCTAGGCCCGATTGCAGCCTATTCCTCCCTTCTAGTGTGCCCACATCCCCCCACATCTTAGTGTCATCAACAAATTTGAACAAGGTGCTTTTTACCCCCTCGTCCAAGTCACTGATGAAGATGTTGAACAGTGCGGGCCCGAGGACTGAGCCTTGGTTGACCCCGCTGCCCACATCTCTCCAGGTCGAAAATGACCCATCCACCACCACTCTCTGGGTGTGGCCCTCCAGCCAGTTGGTGACCCAATTGACTGTGTGGGTGTCGACACCGCAGTCCCCCAGTTTCTTAATGAGAACAGGGTAAGAGACAGTGTTGAAGGCCTTCCCAAAGTCCAGGAAGACTACGTCCACTGCTACCCCTGCATCTAAGGATTTGGTGACCTGGTCGTAGAAGGCCACCTGGTTGGTCTGACAAGACCTGGCTCTAATGAACCCGTGTTGGTTGCCCCAAAGCATAATCTCCCCTGCTGGTCCCTCGTGGACACGCGCCAGGATAATTCTCTCAAAAATCTTGCCCAGGATTGAGGGTCTTCATGCCTGAAGTCACTCATTTTAGCTCAGTGACACTCAACTTTTTTCTGGTATGAGGGCTGCATGAGTGGGGTGCAGCCAGTTTGTAGGCTGGATCCAGCTCGTGATCTGACCCCGCATGCCAGGTGTGAGGCTGTGTGCTGGTTCCAACTCCATATGCCAGCCTATCCAGCATGTAGGGCCATGTAAACTGGCCTGTGGAGCTCCTTAGAGGTCCACATAATTAGAGACCTACTGAAACTGTGAATTTGGAACAGTCTTCATGAAAAACCCCAGGCTCTGTGAAAATGTGTAGGGACTGTGAAAAGGCATGACATTGGCAGCAAGTCGTGGGAGGGAGTGAGGAGAGGGCTGCAAATACAGAAAAGGGCAGGAAGCCCTGGCATCCTGAAGCATGGGGGTCTCTCTCTCTCATCCAGCGATGAATGCCCTGTAGCCCCATCTGTGGGCTCTGGCTGAGTGAAGGGTGACCCTGAGCTCCAAAGTGCTGTGCCCATGACCCACTGGAGTTGTTGTGTGAGGAGAAATGACTGTTCCCATGTACTTCTGCATAGGAACAGCGGGCAGAGGACAACAGCTGCACTTTTGTTTTAGAGAGAGAGAGAAATTGGAGCATGGCTCAGATGTGCCATATCCTTTTTTATTTCAGGAATCTGACAGGAACTGGGCTGGTATCCTGTCACCAGGTGTCACTCTCCACGGGGGTGCCAGGCTCTTTCAAGTGACTGCGCTGTTGTTTTAAATGGCTAATTAAGTGCTATTTAATATTTAAATATCTTAACTGTGCTTCGGTTCTCAGAAGTGATGGTGAACGTGGCAATGTTTGTAACATCTCAGTGATTTACAGACTGTGGCAACATGTTTAAAACCTCTTATCTGCAAATTTGGGCGTGACACTAATGAGAGGCAAGGTTGCCTTGTGGATAGAGTCATTGAGAAGTCGGACTAGAAGGGACCTCCAGAGGTCATCTAGTCCAACCCCCTGCCTGAGGCAGGATCAGCCCTTTCCAAACCACCCAATACAAGAATAAGCTAAACCAGGGATGGGCAAAATACAGCCTGCCCCCCGCCCCCCAACTGGAAGCCCCAGGAGGGGCTTCTGGCCTGGGACCATGTGGCTACCCCAGCACGAGAACATCAGGTAAGGCGGGGGGGGGGGGTATGGGGAAGGGCAGGGGATGAGCTGGTGCTGAGCACAGGGGAAAAGCGGCCCCTCCCCTGCTCCATGGCTGGAGCTCCTTGCTGCAGCCACTTGCAGCCTGCTCAGGGCTGTCCTGAGCAGGCACAGGCAGCCCCGCGGGGCTGTGAGTGGCTGCAGCGTGAGGTGCCGACCACAGGACAGGCGAGGGGCCACTTTTCCCCCACGCTCAGCACCAGCTTGTAACCTGGTCCTACGCCAGCTCCGGGCTCACCCCCTGGGACCCCACCATGGCAGCAACAGCTGTGGCCCCCCCTGCTTGCTGTGCCAGGCAGTGTTTGCTGCTGCTTCCCAGCGCGTGAGCTCTGGGGGTGGGCTACAAGCTGGTGCTGAGTGCAGGAAAAGCGACCCCTTGCCTGTCCTGTGGTTGGCACCTCACGCTGCAGCCACTCACAGCCCTGTGGGGCTGCCTGTGCCTGCTCAGGACAGCCCTGCACAGACTGTGAGTGGCTGCATCAGGGAGCACTGGCCATAGGGCAGGTGAGGGGCTGCTCTTCCCCGCACTCCACACCAGCTCCTTCCCTGCCGGCAAGCAGGGGGTTGGGGCTGTGCATTGCCCCCCACCTGTACCATGGGGCTGGGGGCAATGGGAGTGAGCAGGCACGGGAGCACAGGGCCTGCACCAGTGTCCCGGGGCCAGCGCCAGCAGGGTCCAGAACAGGGTGGCAGGAGTACAGGGCTGGCAGGGGCTGTATGGAGCAGGGCCAGCACCCCCCTCTGTCTACTGGTGCAGCCCAGCCCAGCTCCACAGACCCCTGCCAGCCTGCACCCTGCTCTGGGCCCCACTGGTGCTGGCCCTGGGACATTGGTCTCAACACACTGGGACATTGGTCCCAAGATGGTGACCAGGGGGCAGGGCATAACTTGGTAAGCAGCCCTCAACCCAAAATAATTGCTCGCCCTGATCTAAACTGTACATCATCTCAACCCTGACACAACATAGCCCTAACACCCTAATCAGTCACAGGTAAACCAAGGGGACCATGACAACCAATGTCCTGCTTCTATAAAATGTTGTCAGTATACGCTCAAAAGGTCCTGGGTAGAGGGCCACAACCCCTGCTACAGAGGAAGACAAGCACCTCTGCAGTCCATACCAGTCTGACCATGGGGTAAAATTACTTCCTGACCCCAACTATGGCAATCAGTTGGACCCTGAGCAGAGGGGCAAGACCTTCTAGCCAGGGACCTCCAGCTTTGCTCCTGGCAGGAGAATCAGCACACTCCTGTTGAAGATCTCAGCCTTAGCTGTAGCCAACACCCAGTCCCAGTGGCTTAAAAACACCCTGATACATGTAGCAAAAAGGGGGGTGAAGGGGCAGGAGAAACCAGCAAAGCCCAGAGGCCTGGAAATACCCAAGGTGAACATAGGCACAACTACGCCCAGATCATCCCTGACCAGTGGGTGTCCAACCTCTCCTTGAACACCTCCAGTGATGGAGAGTCCACAACTTCCCCAGACAGTCCATTCCACTGCCTCACTGCTCTAACTGTGAAGAAGTATTTCTGAATATCCAATCTAAATTTACTTTGTTGCCACATCAAGCCATTGGCCTGCATCCTCGTCTTTGCAGCAAGAGAGAAAAGGTGCTTTCCCTCTTCTTTACAACAGCCGTTCAAGTATTTGGAGATTGCTATCATGTCCCCTGTTAAATGCCTTTTCTGCAAGCTGAACATGCCTAGCTTCTTCAGCGTCTCCTCATACGACTTGCTCTCCAAGCCCTTCATCATCTCTGTTTCCCACCTCTGGACCCCCTCTAACTTTTCCGTGTTCTTTTTAAAATATGGAGCCCAGAAATGCACATATTACTCCAGATGAGGCGTAACTAGTGCCAAGTAGAGAGGCACTATCACCTTCCATATCTTGCACCTAATGCTTCTATTGATGCAGTCCAAAACCGCACTGGCGTTTTATGTGGCTGCGTCACTCTGCAGACTCATATTGAGTCTGTGGTCTACTAAGACTCCCAAGTCCTTTGCCATACAGCTGCCATGCAGAAAGATGTCACCCATTTTGTATTTGTGTTTTTGATTATTCCTTCTGAGATTCTGCTTTACCACCTTCTTCCTCCTGAACCAGGGAACAAGTGTATGTGGTTTTTACATACAAGGCAACACCCCCACCTTCTCTCCTAAACCTGTCCTCCCAAAAGTGTAACCCTGGCTGTAAGAGCTGTCCCACCAGGTCTTGATGATGCCAATCAGATTGTAGTTCATACTTCTCACATTTGTGTACATACATTGGATGTATTTTGCATTTTGATCTGCTGCTCTGTTTGCTGCAGGGTTTTGATGCCAACCCCTGTGAAACCTAGTTTAAAGCTCTTTACTAGGTTGGCCAGAGGAAGCTCAAAGAACTCATCAGATGGATCTTGTTTCTTGATAGCAGCCCTCCTCCCAATAACATCTTTCTGTTATCAGAAAAGTTGAAGCCTTCACATCAGCCACACGCCCACTTCCAGGATACGGTGGTCTCTGCCTGGAGCCCTGCCTTCCACATGAAGGATCGATGTGAACACCACTTGTGCTCCAACTTCTTACATCTATGTAATGAAATGCGGGAGACCTAGTTTCCATTCTGGTCTCGGCCACTGACCTGTTAGGTGGCCTTGGCTAAGTTATTTCACTTTTCTGTGCCCCAGTTTCCTGCTGTGAATTGGAAATAATGATATCAACATCCTCTGTAAAAGTTCTTTGAGATCTATTGGAGAAATTGTTATAAAGGAGAGCAGCATTATTATTACCTTAGTACTGCCGCTTCAGTGAGGCCACTCACCGCCTACTGACAATAAAAGCAGGATGCAGATGGGCTATAAAAAGCAGATCCAAGCCTTATTGAAGTTACTGGAGGTCTTTTAGGAGTTTTGAATCCATCCCATACTGACTTGACCTCACCTCCAGCTCATATTTATTATAAAATGGTTGTTTTCTACCCTTGTTAATGTATTCAGGGAATAAATGGAGTGATTCATTATTAGCTGAATGAAATAGTGGCTGGCCAGTGTTCAGAATCCAGACAACACCCATCCTCCTTTATATCCGTCTCCGAATCTGGGAGGCATTAATTTAGAATACCATACTAGTAACTACTAAGTTGATGTCTTATTATTATATCAACAGTACATGGAAAGGAAAATTGCAGGTTTCCTACTTTGACATGGTTATGGTGATAAATTAGGTATACAGAGGAGCTAATGATGAAATTAAATGAAGTTATGAATATGTATTAGGTATCTTTCTCAAGGTCAGCTTTGGATGACATGGCAAAGATATATTTAATAACAGGTAGGCTTCAGTCAATGACATTCAGGACATTGCTATAACCCAGATCCAGTGTTCATTAAGACAATTAAAACACAGGAGCGGAGAAGAAAGGAAATAGATTTTTGCTGGGATTCAGAAGAGGTAATAAGAAAATGTTCCTAAATAGTAAAAGCCTGATCTTTCTCTTTTTCCAGTCAATAGGGTTACATGCTTGTAAGAAGTGCATAATTTGGCCTGTTAAGTATGAAAAAGGACTGTCAGACCAGACTATGTGTTCTCACACATATGATTGAGCCCAGAAGTGGTTTAAGGTGCAGCATCTCTGAGGTCAGTGTGCAAAAGAAACACACGTCCAGAATAGTTTTTGAAAGCCAGCCCAAGGGGGAAAGGTCATTCAGAGCCTAGCTGACCCATCGGGAAAGCCTAGATAAGGTATGGCAGCTTTTTCTAGTCAGCAGCACGGTAGGAATGGATGCGGGAAGTCTTTGAGTCCTCAGACTAAATGACCAGGTGTCGTCTTATAGCTGGGTTGATAGAGGACAACCTTTGTCTTGAGCCCAGAACAAGACTCAGACTCATGCCTCTGGACCTATAGTGCTATGTCGCCCCACCCCTAAGTGAGAGCGAATGCTGGCATCTATTAGTAAAGCTCTGTGGGGACAGTTGTTTGCACCGCCCCTGACTTCATCAGTCCCACTCCTCTCCGGTGCTGTGTGAAAAAGTTTAAGTAAATGGAAACTGGTGAGGTCAGTTCTGACACACCCACATAGTGTTCATGTGGATTTAACCATCGCTGCAGTCAACAGGGATTGAACTGTGTAAATTAATGCAGAACTGGGCACAAGGGATTAGGCTCATCTCTGAATCTGGTCCTGTAGCTCTGTATTTGGTGCAGGAGCTCCCCTGGCCTCTGTAGGCATTGCACTCGCACCGAGTGCTAGTACAGGGTCAGGGATGTTGTCGGGGGAACGTGTCGGCATAGAATTAGCCTTTATCACTATGTGTAAGTGAAGACATCAGGTCAGAGTTGTAATTACCTAAGGCCCAGAATGTGCAACCTGAATTTTTCTATCAGTTGTTCTGTTGATTTGCATATGCTGAGTCCACTGGTTTCAGACTAAATCTGTGCAGTCACACTGATGCCGTTTCCCCTTATCTGGAGCAGAATTCTCCTTGCCAGTTGCTGAACCTCAAACATGACCCATATTTTCACCGGGTGTGTCTACATGTGCATTTATGCTGGCTTAAATTTACTGTGCAGGAAGTGGGAATAGGCTGGTGTCTACACATGCAGGCATTAAAGCACATTAACACTGTATGTGAGTTGACTCGGGACTGAAGTGACTACCTGCCACTTGCAGTGTCTGTGTACATGATAGAAGGGATGGCTCAGTGGTTAGGGTGCTAGTCTGGAACTTGGGAGACTATTTGCCCTGCCACAGATTTCCTGTATGATCATGGGCCAGCCACTTAAACTGATTTGTTCTGTGATGACAAGTGATGTAGGGTGCCTCAGTTTCGGAGGGTGCAACTGGAGGTAGCTTAGAGGGAAGTGGTTTGAAGAAAATATTAAGCACCAATCTCTTCAAATTAGGCCCCTTGAGGGTATTTCAAGCTGGCTGAGTATGCACGTGCACGCAACCAGTGTGGTACTCAGAGTCACCTGCCACTTTTTTTGGAAAAGGTTGGACTTTTCCTTTCTGTGCCTCAGTTCCTCATCTCTAAAATGGAAATGAACCCAGAATCCATAATTAATAAGAAACTAAATGGACAAGAGAACACTGCCTTCCTTCACAGGGGATCAAGCACTGCTGTACCACAGAGAGGGGGAGAGGTGAGGTTGAAAACTGCCTTATCTCACTGTGCTTTAAAGCAGGGGGTTTCAACCTTTTTTAATAAGTGTACCCCTGGCAGCTGGATGTGGGGGGGGGTGGCCAGATGTGGAGCAGCAGCAGCATGGGGTGGTGAATGGTGGCAGCACATGAAAGCTCCCAACCCCCACGTCTGACCAGGTGGGCAGCACCTGTATGGCTCGCAGAGGAGAGCTCCTGCCCTTGCCATGCCGCAGCCCCGCTCCTGGGAGGTGGCGGCGCGGGGTGGTGGTGCTCCATCCCTGCCTGCTTGCACATACCCCCTAGGGCCTTCCCAAGTACAACCCCTGCTTTCGAGAATTATTGCCTTAAGGATTGTGAGGGGCTCAGATACTATAGGAGTGACCAAGTAAAACCTCGAAACAGATCATTTTTACTGATTTGTTTTGTTAGTTCTCTCCAAGGAGTAATCTCACTTGCTGTTCTATAGAGTCTTTGCCATACAACCAGCCATTACCCCCTCCCAAAACATTTTAGACCCCACAATATGGCATTTTTCATGGAACTTCTCTTAGGACACATCCCCGTAGTTTGAAAACGACACACTGTATTTTACATATATCATTTGCACTGACGGTACACCTTTGAAGCCCAAGCATCTTGCAGGGTCAGAACCCATGGGAGAATCTGGGCGTTCATATAGCTTAGGCAACCACCATTTTTCTCTGGACGACTCAAATTCAGATGATTTCATCAGCTTCTTTCCATTCATTGTTTGAAAACTGTAGAAGATGTAAAACAGTGGGGCTAAGCCAGCTTTGGAAACTCCTCACTCTAACAGAAGGGCTGGGTTTCCTTTGCTTCTGAGGTGTTAGTAGCAAAAGGTGATTGCTTTGCAGCTTTGTGTTAAGTCTTGTGTGTGGACCATAGCGGTGGGAGCGCTAGGGGCATCTTGCCTCCCGCTGCTCCCAAATTCACAATGGAAGTGCTCTCCTTGTATTGCTTTGCAGCCTTCAGGGAGTCTGTGTGCTCTCTCCAGTATGGCTGTGCCAGAGCTCTGTTTCCATCCTGCCCATTTTGGTGGTATTATTCTCTGGAAGTAGCAGAGGCTGTGGCAGGATACCTCCTGTGGGGAATGGATTGTGGAAAAAAACTGTCTACACTCCCAGCCTAAGCCTTAAAGGAGTGCTCTGTCCCTGGATCACTCTGCTTGCATGTCCTTCAACCTGGACCCAAGTCTGGAATTTATGTATACCATCATAATCATGACTGGAAGTTTTTAAGCTCGCAAAGTCTCATGGCTGTGTTTGCCTATACACTGCCCACCCCCAAATGCAGAGGCCAGCTCTGGAGTTCAGTGCCAACTAAGCAGATATACTTTTAGAGTCATTTGGGGGGGTTCCTTTGAAAAGCAGAAGTCATTTCAGATCACATCAGCTGCTCTTGCTGTATAAGGAGGACAAGAAGATAAATATACCCCTGTTGGATTTGCTCTGTGCTGTGAACGACAAAATCTCTACTTACTTTTCCATTGGAAGGAGGTGTTTGGGGTGAGGCAGAGATGTCACTGCCAGATTGGAACTGGATCAGCCAAACTGGGATTCAAACCCAATGGCCCAGTGAGTCTTACACAGCTTTGTACCTCAGGGACCCAGCAATCAGGAGACTTCATTTAAGAATAAGCTCCTGATGACAGAAAGCCGAGGAGCAGGACAGAAAGAGGGATTCATACAGCAAAGATAAAATCAGTGAGCTCCGTGCACATATGCTGCAGTATTTTCTGGTCCAGAGCTCCATCATTTACAGCCCTGTTGCAGGTTGTTACCAGAGATTATTTCATTTCATTAGCACCTAGAGACACTGATTTAGCTAAATGCTTCATTGTGCCAGGTGCGTAGTGAGAGGCTGTCTGTGACCCATCATTTTATGATCCAACTAGACAGGGCACACAAAGAATGGACAGGGATACGGAGGCCTAGAGAGTGTCAAAGACGTATCCAAGGACGTACAGCGACAGCAGAGCCGGGATTAGAACCCAGGTCCCTCAGCTAAAGTCTGATGCAGCGAACTGTGCTGTGTTCAGCAGGATGATACAGGGTGCCTTAGGAGCATTAATGGTCAGACTATTTCATGAGTTAGTGGCAAAAAACCCTAATAGGTATTAATAGTATTAATGCCGTTCACTCTTACCAGTCATGCAAAGCAGCAAAAGTCAGTGGTATTGCAGGGGAGTGTGTGAGAGCAGAATGTAGTGCATTTTCCTCTTTTCAATTTCTGGCAGATGCTTTCTATCAAATAATTTGTAGCAATTTTATTTTATTCACCTTAATTTTTAGCTCTGCTAACAAGTATACATATCCCTTGGGGTTGTGACAGTGCAGCAGAATGCAGCAGCGTCATTAAGCTGGCCCTGGGGATGCTATGTCTGGCATATATTTCCTCCCACTGGGTTGCTAGCAGCTCTTTTTTCTCTGTGAACCATAACTTAAGAAAATGTAGTGGCTGTTCGGTGCAGTGGCCATCCTTTAACACAAGAGGGAGACAAAGGCCCATTGACAGACAAGCTGATGGGGATGAATGTGAGGGACTGAACAAATGATTTTAGAAATTCTGCAAAGGGTGAACATCAAAGATTGTGCTTGTCAGAGGGAAATGATTGATGAAGTGTTCTGCGCGGGCTTACGAGAGCTACAAGGGAAGCCTTTGTACAGCAGTAATGGAGATTTTCTGAACCAAAAGTATTTCTCTCTCATCAGGTACGTATCCTTAAATAAAGCAGAAGGGGGGTCAGTTCCAAACTGCATATATTATCAGCGACAATGGCTGTTTATAAATGTGATTTAAAGGTAAGGTCTGTCTTCTTTTTCTTGGCAGTGTGCTAGACACATGGGATTAATGGATTGCAGGTAGATCAAATAAACCCTGTCTCTGGGCTTCTGTTTCATGGAATCATAGAATAGGGCTGGAAGGGATTTTGGAAGACCATCAAGTCCAACCCACTACCCCAAGGTTGGATTTGTTATACCTAATCCACTCCTAGCAGATATCCATCTAACCTGCTTCTGCAAAACTCCACGTGTGTTGATTTCATGGGCTTCCCAGGTTATCTGTTTTGTGTGCAACTATCCTGACCACTAGAAAGTCTTTTTAATGTCTAATCTAAGTCTTCCTAGTTACATGTTAAGCCCTATCCCCAGAGGGTAAGGCAAATACTTTATAACCTTCCTCTCTGCAGTAATCTCTCACATGCTTGAAGGCTGATTTTTGTGTCTCAGCTCAGTCTTCTCACGGAGCAGAATCAGAACCTCTGAGGCAGTTTATATCCTTCAGGCAATAAATGATACTCTATGGGGCCACTCTCCTCAGGGAGTATTGCATTGCTAGTTGTTCTGAGCTAGTTAATATTTACATGCCTTTCCCCGGGGCTCATGTTTTCTAGCCCTCTGATTATTTTGGTTGGTCTCTCCCATTAGTCCACATCTGTCTTGAAGTGTGGCTTCCCAAATTGGACACAGTACCTGAGCTGAAGACTTACCCGTGCTGAGCATGCTGGAAAGAGTCCATCACATGTTTTACATCAGATGTTCTGTTTACACATCTCAGTGATTTTTTGGTGGTGGTGTGACATTTTTGACATCTCTTCATTTTCAGATCCACCAAAACGCTAGGTCCCCTTCTGCAGATTTGCTGCCTAGCCAGTTGTCCCCCATTTCGTATTTTTGTGGTTTATTATTCCTGCCAAAGAACAGCACTTGGCACTTGGCCTTATTGAATCGCATCCTCATTTATTCCAGATCACTTCTCCAGTTTGTCAAGATCATTTTGAATTCTAATCGAGGGCTCCAAAGTGCCTGCAACCTGCTCCAGCTTCATAGTGTCTACAAGTTTACTCTTTCCTTCATCGTCCAGTCTTAGCACCTAATGGTGTAAATATTTCTGCATGGCAGGTTGCATTCTTAGCTCTCAAAACCTTTGGACAGGCAGGCAAGTGTCATTAGCCTAAATTTAATGATGTGGAAATGGAGGCACAGAGAAGCAGACTAAGCTTTCTAAGTTTACACAGCAATGCAGTGGGGGAGGCAGAGCAGAGGTCTCCTGGGTTGCAGAACAGTGCTCTGTCCCCAGGTCCATATATGAGCAGTTGGACTACAAGCTCCTTGGGGCCTGGACTGTTTTCCTTGGGTTTCTTGTGTGGTGTTGAGCACGTTGTTTGTCAGGTGTAGGGTATTCAAATCTTGTGCAAATTAGGAACCAGAATATTTTGCTTTATACAACAGCAGAATCTTGTTGGGCTTTTTCTGTGCAAGAAAGGAGCCAGGAAGCAGGTTGAGATCACAGCATCACAACAGGAGCTAAGAGAGAAAGTAGATTTGTGGACTAGATACAGACTACACTTCCACCTCGGGGGATAAGAGCCCTATAATCTCCCCACTTGCCCTTCTCCCCTGTCCCTCTCCCTTGACACCTAGAGTAGGGGAGAAGTGGAGAGACTTGGGATCTTGCTCACATCCCAGCCCCAGGCAGCACAGCTGAGCTGGCATGCCAGGCCTGGCACTAGGTGACTTATACATACTTGTGCCTGTAGCAGGGAGCAAGCAGGGAGGACATGGGTCATAGTACACTTTGGAACATGTCCCAGGGCAATGCAGCTTGGGTAGCACTGCTTGCTTAGGGCTGTGCCGGGAAGCACAGTCTCACCTATGGGATGTAGAGAGGAAAGAAGCCCATTTGGGCAGGGAAAACATGATACAGCAGGTACAGAATTGCCCCTGTTAGTGTTTCCAAGTCCTCTGTGAGGCTTGTCTAACACAAAATGAAGCTAGCACCCATATCTTCTAGCACAAACTTCCAAATGAATATGGACTGTCTTCTTACCTCAGGGAGGATATTACTTGAAAATAACTTGGTTCAATAACACTGCCGCCTGGCAATCTTCTTTCTTCTCCCCACTGCTTTTGTACAGAAACACTCTTTAGGTCCAAGACAGAATTTCTTTGACGTTGTCCTCAAATTGTGTTGTTTTAAGGTAATTTTGCATTTTTATTGGCAGCCAGATGTAATAGAGGAATCCATATAGCTCTTGATGCCGCTTTCAGAAAGCCGTCTGCTAGCTGTGAAATATAAAGCAATAAGGTCTTTGGCTATAGCTTAATCTTATCAGTGGAGTTCAGGTAGTGCCAGACAGAAATTGTGCTGCTAACAAGTATTTCCAGACATCGCAGGTCTTGATGAAATGGGATGGAAAATCTGAAAATATAGACATGCATAGATCCAGACACATGCCACATGCAGCTGCACTATGGGAAATTCTAAATGTGCTGGGCAGCTTCTTATTGATTGCAATAAATAGCTTTCTGCTTTTGGAATTTTTTCATGGTATCGCTTTCTGATTTTCCTCCCACTACTTTGGATAAATGGCATTAAACATGTTGAGTCAAAAGACAGAAGCAGCAAAAAAGTGTGGCTTGTTCACTGAGATTTAGAGACCTGTGTTCATCCCCAATCAAAGAAAAAGACAGTGTCTGATAGGTTTTTTTGGAGTTCTTGGGTATAAGTCAGCACGTTTTTTTTAAATCTCTGTTTCCCTCAGAGCAGGCAGATGTGCTGAGATGCAGAGGAATAGGTGGATGTTTACTTTAAATGTTGTAGGATGTGATCTTCAGGGGCCTTTTGAATACCTGAGTTTGAATGTTAATATCCAATTCTGAATGTCTAGGAAAAATCAGGCATGGATTCTGTCTGAAAGGTTGCCAGCTCCATTAGGCTGCTAACTTCTCTTCTTCCCCACCTGCAATGTCCTAACCAAGGAAGCTCCACGTCTCTTCTGCAAGCTGCACAGCGAAGGTCACATCAGAGTACTCTATCCCTCTAGCTCATTGATGTCTTAGGGTTATAGAAAGCTAAGGCTGTAACTTAACCCTCTGGAAAGCCAAGGAGTAGCTGGAAATCCTGTAATCTCATTAAACAAGAACAACAGAATGTAATGCCCTATCCTTAAAGGGTCTGGTCCTTGTGTTTAGCTCACTGGAGCAATAGGAAAGATTGCTACATGCCACCCCATTTTCCTTCCCCAAATCAGGGAAATACTAGGAGCTGGTTCATTTTTTTTTCTTCACGTGGGTAAGTTACAAATGCTCTAAGATGCAGGACTTTGTGACCGAGTGCAAGGGGTCACCATATTATCTATAGCAATCCATGGGACTGCTGCACTCCAGCCATGGCCCTGGATGCTCTAAGGACGGTAGCACAGAGCCCCCGGAGTCAGCTTCATGGCCCTTTTGCGCTGGAAGCTGGTGCTGAGAGTTAATCCCCATTTTTAATGAATCCCGGTAGCAATGGGAGCACAAATATTTTGTGTATTTGTTCTACAGCCATTAGGGGGAGCTCTGATATGTGTCATGATCTGAAGATTATGGAAATGGTGGCTGCTTACATAAGTAACGTTTTCCCCATGATCAGGCCCCTGAAGGTGCCCTACAGATGTGACGTAACACATGTACGTGCCTGCAGAGGGCTTTTAAAATGCTTGATCGCATGCATGACAAATTAACTCTGGTCAGGTGAGGTATTACATTAAAGCAGAGCACTTTAGGGAACACCTGTCCCTCCAGGGTTAATTTTTCATGCGGGGGTGGCACTGGGCCCAGCTCCACCCCCAGGGCTGTCAGTGTGGGAGGGAGGTGGAAGGGGAGGGAGCTGCCTGGTGCTTTGAATGGCAAGAGCTGAGGGGGTGAGGGGAAGGAGCCCCCTCACCTTGGGGGCCCAGCTGGGGTACTGGGGGGATCCAGACTGAGCCCACAAGGTGAGAGGGCTCTGTTCCAGCCCCCACCCAAGTCTGGCCATTCAGAGGAGCTGGCAGCTTCATGCTGGGATGGATCAGAGGTGGGGAGTGGGGTGGATGCCCCTCCTCCGGCTACCTCCAATACTACAGCAGGTGTAGGTGGGGGGAGGGTATGAAGCAAGGGGGCTCCATTCCACCCTGCCTTCCCCCACCCCCAAGCTCTGGCCATTCAAAGGAGCTTCCCCTTCACCCCACTAACAGCCCTGGATCTGGGGAGGGGGGCGGCTGGAGTGCCTCCACCTGCTGGGCAGAGTCAGTGTAGGCTGGATCCAGCCCTGCCCCCCACCGAAACCCAACGGGTGAATGTTTGTTGCATCGTGGGGAGGGTGGGCTCTAACTCATGGAGCTTTATGTAAAGTGCCATGAATTAGAGCGAGGCCCTAACATCTGCAGGCATCCTATCTTGAACCTTGACTCTTTGCAAACGCTCTGCGGCACCTTGGGGTGTCTCAAGATCCTTTCAAGGGTGCTCCATGGTACCATGCAATGTTAGCATGGTTTTATGTGCATGCAAGATTCACAAGATAAAGCCTGAGATTTCAAATAGGAAACCATAGGGTAAAAACATTGTGACCTGTTGTGGTCTGAGTTCTTTGCAACAGAATTGCTTTATTATTTTTTTTTTGTAGTCAAAAAATGTGTGAAATTGTTAAGAGTTGGCATTTTCTGAGGGTACTTTGAGTTTAGAGAGGGTGCTTTGAGTCTAGCAATACTGAGAACCACTGGCCACTGGATTACCAATGCCTAAAGGATACCAATGTGTAAAGGTGCTGAGGCAGGTGGTGTGGAGAGAGAACCTCCAATAAATACCTGGATCTCAGGCATGTCCTAGGCCAAGGGTGCTCAACCTCCAGCCTGCAGGTGAAATGTGGCCCACAGAGCCACAACATCTGGCCACTGGGGCTTCCCATGGATCAGGAAATTTGGCAATGGAGAAGTAGTGACCACTAATACTGCCACCTTCCCATGCAACCAAATTCCCATGCTCCCTGCCCCCACACAGTCAGCTAGGCCCAGGCCAGGTCCCCTTTCCCCCATGAAGCTGAATTGGCACCAGGTTGCTCCCTTCCCCCCTCTGTTTGGTTGCATGGGGCCAAACCTGCCCGGGGTGCTGGATCAGGGCCACAGGCAGGATCTGGCCTGTGGAGTGACTAGGTACTGCCCATCTGGCTGATGGGGCAAAAGGTTTAGTACCACTGCTGTATGCAAAGTTGGACTGTAAAACATAGAGCTAGGGAGGCTGTGAGTTTGCTGCAGAACGGCAGTTTTCGGTAAAGATTCCTTTCTTTTCCTGCAATGTCTCGGAAATCTCTTAGGAGTAGAGGTGAATCTGGGACTTTGGGTATTTGGTACTTGGGAGCAATTTCATTTCACAGCTGTGTTAGGCCCAACTTGTTTCAGGTCTGCAAGTCCCCTGCTGGCAATTTGTTCATTCACACCAGGTTCAGAAACTCTGCTTTTCATCTGCCAATATATGTAGCTTTTCCTCATGGGCTCTGACCTCCTCCTCCAGCGTCTTTCCCTCACTGTGTTGGCAGGGCTTCCCTCGGTGCAGTCCATCAGGAAGAAGGGTTTGTTCCAGAGAAAGGGCAGCCTGGGGTGATGTGGTTGGAGACTCAAAGTGTGAGGTGGCAGAGGTCAGGGTCATTCACATGAAGACCCCATGGCTCCATACTGGCTCTATGGTTTCCAGCATCTCCAGATCCCTGACTCTGAATCATCAAAGGAACTTGTGCTCCCAGAAAACTCCTTAAAGGCAGGAAACCCCTGGCACAACAGTGTGGCAGTGTGTCCAGGGAAAAGTGAATGCCTCTTCAGGCAGTTCCCTGTGCATTTCAGTGGAATGATATGGACACACTCCTCTGTGGATATCCAAACCCACAGTGGGCTCTGTGAGGAATATGAGAGCAGGAAGATTCATAGACTGTATGGGGCTGCACGAGAACTTGTAGATCATCGGGTCCAGTACCCCTGCATTAGGCAGGAAAAGACAACTGGAGTTAAGTGACCCCAGCGAGGTGACTGTCCAGTCTCCAGGGTAGGTGACTGCACCACCTCTGGAGGGAGTTTATTCCACAGTCTGGACACCCTGACTTTGAAGGAGTTGTTCCTGGAATTGAGCCTGAAGCGGCCTTCCAGGAGTTTGTATCCATTGCTCCTGGGTCTGTTCACTGAGTTCTTGATGTACTCCCCTGATATAGTGGTAAGCTGCTACCAAGTCCCCTCTCAGCCTTCTTTTCTGTAGGCTGAAGAGGCTCAAGTCCTTCAGGCTCTCCTTGTATGGCTTGCCTTGCAAGTCCCTGGTCATTCAGGTGGCTCTTCTCTGGATCCTTGCAAGTTTTTTCCCCATCCTTGTTCAAGTGCAGCGCCCAGAACTGGACACAGTACTCCAGCTGCAATCTCACCAGTGCTGAGTACAGCAGGAGTATCACTTCCTTAGTTTTGCATGAGATGCAAGGGGTAATGCATGCCAGTGTGTTGTTTGCCCTGTTGGCCACAGTATCACACTGACGGCTCATGTTCATGCGATTGTTGATCACTACCTCTAGGTCCCTTTCAGTTGCGGTGCAAGTCAAATTGTCACCACTAAGCCTGTAGGTATGTTGGGAATTGTTTGCCCCAGATGGAGCACCTTAGACTTCTGAGTGTTGAACTTCATCTGGTTCTGGTCTGCCCAGCTCTCTAGCCTGTCTAGGTCCGCCTGTATCTGCAACCTAGCTTCTGGCATGACGTTTCCCCATAACTTGGTGTCATCTGCAAACTTGGCTAGCGGACTTTTCATCCCCACATCCAAATCATTGATAAAGATGTTGAAAAGCACCAGTCCAAGCACGATCCCCAGAGAAACACCACTGGCCACTTCTCACCAGGATGGCACAGATCCGTTCATGAGAACTCTCTGGGTCCTACCATGCAGCCAGTTTTCCACCCACTGAACTGTTGAGCAATTAAGTCCACAATCTTCCAATTTTTCCACACGGAAATTGTAGGATACTAGATCAAAAGTCTTTTGGAAGTCTAGTTATATAATAGTTGTGTAGTTTCACAGTAGTTAGAGACAGGAGGGACCTGATCAGATCATCTAGCCTGACCCCCTTCCACAGACAGGCAGGAATGAATGCTGGGTTCACAAGATGCCAGACAGGTGATCATCCAACCTCCTCTTGAATTGCCCAAGGTAGGGGCAAGGACCACTTCCCTAGGAAGTTGGTTCCAGGTTTTGGCCACCGTAACTGTAAAATATTGCCATTTGATCTCTAACTTAAACCTATTCTCCATCAGCTTATTACCATTGTTCCTCATCACCCCAGGTGGTGCTGGGGAGAAAAGGGCTCTTTGCTGTTGATCTCCCCTGTTGAGTTTGTAGGCAGCCACCAGGTCCCCACTCAGCCTCCTCTTGCTGAAGCTGAAAAGGTTCAGGTTCCTCAGTCTCTCCTCATAGGGCCTGTCCTGCTGCCCTCTCACCAAATGGGTGGCCCTCCTCTGAACCCTTTCCATGTTGTCCAAATGCCTTTTGAAGTGGGGTGCCCAGTACTGGACATAGTACTCCAACTGAGGCCTGACCAAAGTCTCATAGAGCGGGAGTATCACCTCTCTGGACCGGCTTGAGATGCATCTTTGGATGCATGACAAGGTATGGCTGGCCTTGCTGGCTGCGGTCTGGCATTGGTGGCTCACGTTCATGTTGGAGTCAATAATGACTCCAAGATCCTGTTCTGCCTCTCTGCTTTCAAGAGGGGAACTCCCCAGCCTGTATGTATGCTGTGGATTCCTTCTCCCAAGGTGCAGCACCCTGCATTTGTCTATGTTGAACTCCATCCTATTCTCATCTGCCCACTTTTGTAGTCTGTCTAAATCTAGTTGCAGCCTCTCTCTCCCTTCAAGTGTGCCCACCTCGCCCCACATTTTAGTGTCAGAAGCAAATTTGGACAATGTGCTTTCAACCCCCTTGTCCAAGTTCCTGATGAAGATGTTAAACAGTGCAGGCCCAAGGACCAAGCCCTGGGGGAACCCACTGCTCACATTTCACCAGGTTGTGTACAACCCATCCACCACTACTCTCTGGGTGTGCCCCATCAGCCAATTTTTTACCCATGCAACTGTGTAGACATCAATGCCACAGTCACTTAATTTATTGATGAGAATGGGGTGAGAGACAGTGTCAAAGACCTTCTTAAAGTCTAGAAAGACTACATCCACAGTGACACCATCATCCAAGGATTTAGTTACTTGGTCATAAAAGGCAATCAGATTGGTTAGACAGGACCTGCCTTTGATGAACCCATGCTGGTTGCCCCTGAGTATGATCTCCCCTGCTGTGCTCCTTGATGATTCTCTCTAAGATCTTCCCAAGCACTGAGGTGAGGCTTACGGGCCTATAGTTACTTGGGTCCTCCTTTCTCCCTTTCTTAAAAATTGGGACCACATTAGCTAGTTTCCAATCCTCTGGCACCTGGCTAGAAGACCATGAATGCTCATACAGCCGGGCTAAGGGCTCCGCAATGACCCCTGCCAGCTCCCTCAACACCCTAATGTCAATGTTCTCTCCCATATCCAGGTGGTGAGAGACCTGTTTGTAGAAGGAGATAAGATTGGTAAGACAAGACCTACAAGGTGACAAAGCCATGCTGGCTGTCATTCAGAATCTTACCCTCAATGAGTGTATCGCACATAGATTTTTTAGTGAGTTTTTCCAGGATTTTCCCTGGGATAGCAGTTAGGATGATTCACCTATAGTTGCCCGCGTCCTCCCTCTTCCCCTTCTTGAAGATGGGCACAATGTTGGCCCTCTTCCAATCCTCCGGGATGTCCCCTGTGTGCCATAATTTCTGAAAGAGTTTTGCCAGGGCTTCCGCGATGACCTCAGCCAGCTCCTTCAGCATTCTTGGATGAAGTCCATCTGGTCCTGCTGGCTTATAAATGTCTAGCTTTTCTGGTTGGTTTTGTACTAGCACAGCATCCACAGTGGGAAGGCTATCATTTCCGCCATGTCCCCTGTGCTCCTTGGTCCGGTGAAATACCAAAGCAAAGTGGGCATTCAGGAGTTCAGTTTTTTCTTCAGTGACTGTTACCAGCTGTACTGAGGTGTTAAGCAGGGGCCCCATGCTAACATTTGTTTTCCTTCTGCTCCCTACATACCTAAAGAAGGACTTCCTATTGTCCTTGACTTCCTTGGCTAACTTAACCTCCATCACCACTTTAGCTTTCCTAATCATTTCCTTACAAGTGTGAACCACTGTTATATAGTCCTCCTTGAGGACTGTCCCTAGCTTCCACTGTGTGCATGCTTCTTTTTTCTTTTTCAAGAGGACCACAATGTCTCTATTGAGCCAGGAGGGCTTCCCAGCCCTTCTGCTACCTTTCTTTTTCATGGGAACGGTTTTCTTTTGTGCTTTGAGGATCGTGTCCTTGAGGAATGACCACTCTTTGTGCATCCCATTCACCTTCCGTCCTTGGTCCCGCATCACCTCCCCTACTAACGTGCTGGCCCTGTTGAAGTCAGCATTTTTGAAGTTCAGGACTTCAATCCTGCTAGCTGATTTGTCAGCCTTGTGGCAGACAGTGAACCTGATGAGCTCATGATTGCTGTTGCCCAGACTACCCTCAATGTTCAAGCCACACACCAGATCATCTCCTTTGGCCAAGACCAAGTTTAGGAAGGCAGTACCTCTGGTTGGCCTTGCACTTCCCGGATGGTCCCACACTACAGGGGTCATCTACATCTGCTTGGCTTGGGGAAGACCACATATTGCGAGTCTCCTCTGCATGCTTATACTCATAGCTAGAAGATAAAACCTGCATGGCTAAGGGTAAAGTTAGATTGAGAACATACCTCATAGTCACTGAGGTTCAAGTGACTTGAACTGCAAGGCCTGGGCTCCTGCCTGATTTGTTATCACCAGTAAATTCCCCTGATAGGCTTAGCAGCAGAGCAAGCCTGACTTTTGAACTTCTATCCTCCCTGTTCATATACAAGTAGCACAGGCTTCCATGCACTGCAGCTAGATGCTAGATATAACTTTAAAGAATGAATCTCCCAGAAAGACAATTATTTAATGGAGACACGTTCTGTAGACATTTTTCCCAAAACTATAACAAATAAAATTCAGACACCCACCTGATTTGCTCTCCCTACATTTGATAGTCTGGGGGGGGGCAACCTGCATGAGGGGCAAATGGCAGATTGAGGAGGGGACAGGCAGCACCACGGAAGATGGAGCAGAGTGCAAAGCAGCAAATTGGGTAGGGAGCAAAGGGAAGGGAGAAGAAAACGATCAAGCAAGGAGCATAGGGCTGGGACCAGAAAGCAAAGCAACAGATTAGGCAAGGGAGGAACGTTGGAGTGACTCTTGGGGGAGTGCATGGCAAATTTGTGACACTTCTGTCTAGAGCAGTGGTGCTCAGGCTTTTGGCCCCCACAGGCTGCATGAGTGGAATGGACTTAGCCCATGAACTGGATCCTGCTTGAGGTTGGGCCCCACATGCCTGGATCCCTCCTCATGCCGTCCAGATAGGGCCCCACATACCTGCCTCTGGCTTTGTACCACTGTATTGCCCTGGCCTGTGTGCCTGATCAGTAGCATGCTGTCTCCCTGTAGGGCCCCTATGGGTTTGTAAATTCAGCAGCTGGGGAGGGACAATTAATGTTGCCTCTGCTCCCCTGCCACCAACATTTTTGGACTATTGGAAAGCCCTGCAGGCTAGATGACATGGCTCCACAGGCCAGACCTGGCCCATGGGCTGGTGGTTGAGCATCTCTTGTCTAGAGGACTGATCTAATTAGTCACTTCTGTGAATAATTGGGTGGTGACCTGCCTCTCAGAGTTAGCCTTCAGGAAATTGATTCTGGAGTCTGTGTTCCCCGAGGCTCAAATCCAAGTCCCAATGAAATTGTTGGGCATCTCTGTATCAGTTTCCATGGGCCATGGGTCAGAGATGAAGTGTTTGCAGATCAGAGACACGGGTACATGTGTTGGGCACTGCATGCCCACAGGTGTGTGTGGACTTTTTACGCTACTGGAATATGAAGTCATGGGAGAGCCTGGTGCCGCATTAATTAAAAGTCAGATAACCACCCTTGCCTGTCCTTAGCAGTCATGTCAGCTGCATACAACTTTGATGCTCCTGCAGTCTTGGGCTGCTTCTCCTTTTACCAGTTTTGGACTAGGGGAACCCCAGGCATGGGGTTTTTCACCTCTTTGTTAAGGACCCAATCCTGTACACAATCAATGGCTAGGCTCCCATTGAGCTCAGCACAGCCAAGATTCCAGCAATATTTTCATAATGGAAAAGTCGTTCTCTCTCTTTCTAGCACTGGTCTTTCAAATGAATACACCAGGCCACTATGAGGCCAGCTGGCAACATCTCCCCTGTATAATCCTCTGCATGGATTACAGGCATGATACAGACAACTTGTATAGTAGGTCTGTGCGCTCCCGTACAGTGCAGAGCACTGACAGCTTCTGAGCTGCGTGAAGACTGTATGCTTGTGTGACTGTATGTAGATTATAAAACAGATTCAGTGGACACCTGATAGTTTGGGGATCACTGGCCAGCCCAATGCTTTCTCCCCAGTACCGTTGCCCCCATTCCTTTAAGCGGGCAAAGCATCTGTTGAAGTCAGTGTATGCTTTGGGGGATAGAGGTCCTGGAGGATGGTGACCTATCTGTTGTCCACATATATTTTGCAGTCCTTCTCAGCAAGTGCCACATGTCAATTCCAAGCCCTTGACATCGCAAAGAAAAACTGATGCTAGTGGACTGATGAATCTCAACATGTCAGAGTTGCTCAGCGCCCTATTTAGAATTTTTAAACGTTTAATTTGTAGTGATGGAGACTAAAATGAGAATTAGAAGTGTGAGTGTCAGTCCCCAGAGGGTCACCCCTCACTCCCTCTCCATCTGGAATGAAGAGGAATTGGAATTATACATGAATTAATGAATAAATAATAGTTACATAGATTTAAGATGCAAGGGTTTTTAAAAAAAAAAAATTCACGAGTTAATATTTATTTATTCAACTTTTAGAATTCCATCCAATGGCTTCATAAATATTAATTACTAATTAAACCTTAATAGAAAAGCAAAACCATTTTATTTTGTATATATATTAAAACTTTTTTTAGTTATATGACGAATTGGCTCTCTTTGGGATACTGGTCAGCGGGTGACACAGATAAGATTTTAGCAGGGGATAGTCCAGATTAATTTTGCTGCTGTTCTGATTGCTGTTGCTCATAGCAATTGTGAAAGAACCTTTCCCTTACAATGACAGCCCAACAAATGAAAGAAAAAGACCCCTAAGCCATGAGGTGGCATTGCTGTACTCTTCTGACTGCATTATTGCTCACACTTATGACTGATTTCTAACAAGAAGAGACAGAAGGCCAGAATCTCACCTGTTACAGGTCAGCATTGTTCCACTGACTTTGATAACTGTTGGTATTTAGATCAGCTCATTGCCTAGCCCATAGATGATAGTTATGGCTGCCTGTACACATGCTTGGAAGTGGGAGGGTATTTTAATTATTGAAGAACCATTTTAATTAAAACATGTCACTGTCATGTGTATTAAGCCCCTGCCCATTTAAAAATGGTTATGGGATGTTTTATCTAAACCTCATCTGATGAGGTTTAGATGAAGTGCCCTTGCAGTATTCTAATTAGCATGTAGAGCAGACTTTATTAATTGAGTCTGCACTGATGCATTCTAATTAGAATATGAACCAGCATGTGTATAGGCAGCCTTTGTTTTTAAATGCTTTCTGATAGCTCAGACCACCTCTACCTTTGGAACTTGCTGGAATTTGCTTGCAGTTTTTTGCATCCACAGGCTTGTACTAAGGACAATCAGATGTTTTCACGTGCTACTGAGTCCCCTTTGGAACAGGTTTACTGAAGTACAAAATGAGTTTCCCACAAGAGTGTAGGGGAGGGCATGAAAGTATCCCGTCTCAGAAGAACAGTTGTACAACTGCCAGGATCTTCCATTGGTATCCTACACTGCTTGGCTGGTACTAAGTCACCTATCCATCTATTGGTGTGTCTAGTACTGCTATAGGGTCATCCTGATTGGATATTACCTCCTTCTTTAAATCTTGACACCTAGGCTTGTGATTTCACCTCATGGGAATGTGACATTGCTGTGACATATGTCTGAGTATGGAGAGTCATGCCTCATGCTTCAGCATGGCCCCGTGAGGTCCTGGACTTCATTGCTTCTTGAAGAGGGAAGTGTGCAGAGACCCAGCTGATTCCTACACAGCATAATGAACAGATAGTCAACAACTCTATGGCCAAGTGAATCAGAGAGAACATTGCTGGGCTCCCAGACAGGAGTGCAATAAGGGAAAAGCACTCCATTGTATTATAAGTGTAGAGGACAATATGAGGGTCTTAGGGAGTACCTACAAGGTTAGCAGTGACAAGAAAGACTGAAAGATCCCACCAGCTCCCCAATAACATATCCAGGATCCCAAAGACATAGTGGGGTCAGGGATACATATAGACCTAGAAAATGAGGAGCCCTTAAATCACAGCTGGAGGATCTGCCAGAACCAAAGGGCCTTGTTACATGTTTCACTTTCAGCTACTCAGTGTTAGTCCTAGCTCAAGTTTGGAGCAGTCACACCTTAAGGCTAAAAACCTTCTCTGACTGTCCCTCACTGGCACAGCTTGGAGTTGTCACTAGAGGGCTGGTGAGATAGGACAGGCTTCTATCCCTGCTCTAGGTGGGGGTTTGTGAGAGATGAGTTGTGGGGGGGCAGGAACATGAAGCTAGGAGCAGAGCTGACCCAAGCAGGGTGTGGGTCCTGAGGCAAATAAGCCCATGCAGGGCCCCAGCTCCAGCACCGCTCCAAGCTGGGCCCTGGATCTGAAGAAGCTGCTGCCACCAATTCCAGCCGTGACGGGCAGTGGATAGTGAGCGGCTGGACACAGAGCTGCCACTCTGCCCAGCTCCCTGCCACTGCTGCTCTGCCCCACTCAGTGGGGCCCCTCAAAGTGTGGGGCCCAGGGTGGTTGCCCCAATTTTCCCCCCACCCCCAGGGATGCCCCTGGCTGGGAGGTGGAGAGTTAATGGGATGGGGATAATGAAATGGGAGGTGGAAAGAAAATGGGGGTGTGGAAAGAGTGGTGAAATGGAGGAAGTCAGCTGCTGAAACATAAAATAAAAAGAAGTAAAAAAAGAATGGGAAAAGTAATAAAGAGGAAGTTAATTAAAGAAGGTCTCATGTTTTAATAAATTGGGATTTGGGACTGGTGTGTGTGTGTGTGTGTGTGTGTGTGTGTGTGTGTGTGGAGGGGTGCTTGTTATGCTTCCTGGGGTAGTTGGGAGGTGGGAGCAGTGAGGAAAGGTGCTTTTGAGGAAGCTACTGCCCCAGCCATTGGAAGGAAGCTCCAGCTGATGGGGACCCAGTCTGACCCCATACCTTGTCTCTCCACAACCCTTTCTAGACTGTACTCCTAGATCAGTCCATGCCCTGTGACCTGGTTATCTGACATGTGCTCTGCAGGTTGTTTGCACAGGGTTGCACCCCTGGGGGTGGGAAGGTCACATCCCCAGGGGCAGGGGTGTGTGTTGGGGGAGGGGGTTGGCATGGTGCTAGAACTGCCCCCTGGGCAGTAGGGTTCAGGAAGTGGAAGGTTTGTCCACACACAATAGGTCGGCAGTTTCCTGAGGAGTCCCTGAAGAGAGAAACAAAGAGGGACTAAGGGCTGTTGGCCCCTCCAGACCTAGGAAGCTGACAGACCCGGGTAGGGAATTTCAGGGGTGAAGGAGCCCCAGGAGAGTTGTGAGCCGGTGCCTGATGAAGTCAGCCTAGCTGATAGGACAGTAAGTGCAGTTTCACCTGTACTTTCACTTTACTGGTGAGCATTTTAGGAGATTTTGGCTCCTCAGTTGGCCAGCTCAGCTTTGGAGCCTTAAGGCCCCATTTTCCATTTTTTCCCCCCCATTTACTTTTGGATGTTGATAGGGGCTCACCAGAAGACTGGGACAAATGAGACATCCAGGCCCAGAGCAGGATCTGGGGCTGGAGTATTTTGGGACCCCTTAGAGACTTACTTGGGGAAGGATCCAAGAGGCAAGGGATCACATGCTTCTACCTCAGAGTGTATTATTATTCTGTTGTTTCTTTTGTCCCAGTATAATCCACTCTGATACTCAGAGCTTGGGTTTCTAGGCAACAGCAGTAAACTTACTGTTGCTTCATGGGAGATGTAGAGTAAGACTCCATTGGTGCAGTTCTAGCGCTAATACCTTCATGGGAACCCAGTGGCTGTGACAAATGCATTCCTGGTGACATCGTGGCTGGCGCGTGGACAGGGTATAGGGAAGGTGGAGCCCCAAGCCATCGATACATCACTTTATGAGTAATCCCCAAAGGGAGGAGGGTATAGAAACCCATAATAATGGCACTGAACTCTCCTATTTCTTTTTAAACACCAAAGACATGGCAGACAAGTTGGAGGGGGACTCCATTCCCAAGGTGCTCACAGGGCTTGACCACAGGGAGTGATAGTCTTTTATTTTGGTGTGGTGACTGCAAAGCCATGCAGCCCATATATCCTGTGGTTCTCTTCCACTCCTTCACCAGCTCTGGGAATGCCAGTGCACAATGAAATAATTTTTTCCTTTTCTTTTTTTCCTTTTTAGCTTCATATTTTTAAGCTAGTAATTATAGGTTTAATTATCTGAGATACATGTTAATTAAAACACATTGGGCCAACTTCATTCCTGGTATAATTCAGAGGCTTCAATCAATGGTGTTACTCTAATCACACATCTGGATCCACTGTCTGCTATTCCTAAGGGTTTGCAGTTAATGAGACTTCCCACCATACTTACAGGCAAACGTGAATAAATGTTGGAAGGATGGGGGCTTTAATAAGCTTGGAAACATACACGGACCATACACTGCTGCAGCTAATTTTTAAATTTGAACCTGGTCTAATTAAAAGAGGCTCACTAGATTAAAAATGGTATTTTGAAACAGTTTTATTGCCATTTTTTCGAAGGATAGAGTAGGAAAACCACAGTTGACCAAAATCAGCCAGTATAAGCATTTTCCTAAAATACATAAATTAGTAGAGTTTAAGACAAGAACACAGTTATGAGCATTCAGTTTTCTCTGTAGCACTAGGCCAAAACCCTTCAGCCCCCAAATTCACTGGAGTGAACCTTGCTTTTTGGTTACAGAGCAGCAGGCAGCCCTTGAATTTATGAGCCTTAACTGAAGTAAAGAATAAATAAACAGATTCGCCAATAAATTATGATGGTTATGAGAGTACAATAAAATTAAATGTATGAATTTAATGTCAAATGTTGAAAATTGACCAGGAATAATAAAGCCTAAGGAATTTATTGTAAGTAATCAAGTCCAAGTAGGAATCCTATGTAATTCTATACCATAAAGATGTTTTAAGAAAATCAATGTTGAAATAATTGCCCATTTAGTACAGCACAATGTTAAATTGGTTATGGAACATTTTAAACAAAATTAATTTGGAAGTTAGGAATGGAAAATATTTATAAATGTTTATTTTAATTGCTTAAATGCTGGTAATTCAAAATCCTTTCAGCACAAAGTGATAAACACTCAAATTAATTTCTGCTACACACACGTAAGTATATATACATACCTCCACACCACAGCATATTACCAACCTCAAGTGTCTGAGTTTAATGATTTAAAGGTTGAATCAAGGCCAATTCAAAGCAATAGAAAAAATCCCTTTACTTTCAGTAGTGTTGGACCAGGCCTTTCTACTTGGTCAGACGATTCTTGAAATTCATAATTAGATGAAATAATAAATAATATTCACCTAGTGATATCCTAAGTCTGCTCTTACTGAAATTGATGGTAAAATACTCATTGACTTCAATGGGGTGAGAGATGGGCCAACATTTAGAATTTTTGAAAATTCCACTTGGTTCGTGGCTCATCTTTTAGTGTCTGGCTGGTTGTATCATGTGATTAAAATAGTATAAGTATACCAAAAACTTCAGTATTATAATTCTTGATATGCTGGGTCAGACAAGCTTTTCATAGAATCAAAGAGATGTCAGGCTGGAAGGGACCTCCAGAGATCATCTAGTCCAACTCCCTGCCTGAGGCAGGATCATCTCTAGCCAAACAATCCTATGCAAACCATCATCTAAACTCAACATACAACTACTCTTAATCCTGACACAGACCAACACCTTAACCTGACACCGGTAAAGGAGAGGAACCAGTAGCCAACATCCTGCTTGTATGAAATGTAATCAATATAATATAAGCTCAAGAAATCCTGAGTAGAGGGCCATGCCCTCTGCTATAGAGGAAGGCAAAACCTCCCATAGTCCATAGCAATCTGACCATGGGGTAAAATTCCCTCTTAACCCCAAATATGGCAATCAGTCTGAATCTGAGTGGAGGTGCAAGACCGTCTAGCCAGGAACCTCTAGCTTTGGTCCTAACAGGAGCACTGATACACCACAGTCAAAGTTCCCAGCTTTAGCTGCAGTCAACACCCAGTGCCTCTGAGGAAGGCTTAAAAGCACCTTGACACATGTAGCAGAAAAAGGGGGAGGTTGGGCAGGGACAACCAGCAAAGCCCAGAAGCTGGGAAATATCCTTGGTAGAACATATGCATAGCTACCCCTAGGTCATCCCCAAGCAGTGGCTATCCAACCTTTTCTTGAATACCTCCAGTGATGGAGAGTCCATAACCTTCCTGTCTATTCCATCACCTCACTGTTCTCACAGTGAAGAAGTTTTTCTGGATATCCAATCTAAACTTTGCTGCCACTTCATGCCATTGGTCTGCATCCTCCTCTCTAGAGCAAGAGAGAAAAAGCGTTGCCCCTCTTTATGGCAGGCCTTTAAGTATTTGAAGACTGTTATCATGTCCTGTCTTAAGTGCCTTTTTAACAAGTTGAACATACCTATCTCCTTTTGGTATCAGAGATGTTGCCGGTGGGCATGTCTATACGTGTGAATTCATTGTGTAGTAACTGAAATTACTGCACAGTATAGATGCACATCTACATATGCACGCCTGTACTGAGCAGTAAGTATGGTGACTTATGCTTACTTGAGCAGATGATGCAGGTATCAAATTTATGTCTAGTTGTTTACTGCGGAGTAACGTACGTGAAGACACTTTACTGTGCATTAACACTGTGTATGTGGACTGACTTGGGACTAAATGTAATTAATGCTAACACATGTAAATGCTGGTTCATTCCTGCTTGCTGCACAGTAATTTACTGCACAGTAAATTTAAGCCAGAGTAAATGCAAATGTACACACCCAGCATAACACAACATCACAGATCATTAGTTATCTCAGCAGCCTCAGGTGCCTGCTACATACATTGCATTTTTTCACTCCAACTGTAGAACAATTAAAAACAGTGAACAGTTATTATATAACACAGAACGTTTACCAGGTTTCTGTATTTTGATGATCATTTTTTGATTCAGAACGGTGTTTTTAGGACTCAGAAGGAGCTATTAAGTGAACTGCAAGTCTGAATAAGCATCCTGTGTAAAGCACTGTGGCACCAATTCAAAAGGTAAGAACCCCTAAAATGTGCAGTAACAGATGTGAAAAGAAAGCATTACATTTGACAACTTGTCTAAGTCTATCCAAACCATATACTGGTTCAATGAAAGATATCCCCCACAAAAATCCTTGCCAGTAGCATTAATCTATTCTACTCAGATTCCTCTCTGACTCACTATAATGCCAAGCCTGTGATAAGGGGCACTTGTACATGTGATGGTTGTTATATACATGTGACAAAAATGTCATTTGTATGGCTTAATGGCATCACATGTTACACATGCACCAATTTTGAGAGTTTTAGATGAGTTTGAATCATTGCAAACTAAACTACATCTGGATGTAATTTAGTTTGCAATGTTGCAAATTGCAGTGAAGCAGCTGTTAGCTCATCCCTCCGGCCACGGGAAAGGCAGGTGGGCTCTGCAGAAAAAAAGGATCAGGCCCCTCACTGCTTCTGCCTTTAGCAGGTGCCTGATCCCCATTTTTTCTTTTTGGCAGAGCCTGCCCATCTCTTCTGCGATCGGGGTGAGCTGCCGGTGGGCCCAGAGGGCCTTGAGCTGTGAAGGGACCTAATCCATCCCTCTGTGGTGGTATACCTCCTGGGTCTGCCTTGGTGGGCTGCTAGCAGGCCAGGTGGTGCCCCAGCTCAGAGGCAGCACCTGGCCCGATCCAACTTTTCCATGAGCCCACCTATTGGAAGTCCCTTGGCACTGCTCCCCAGGTGGGCTTGGGGAAGAAGTGGATTGGGCTGAGTACTGCCTCTGACCTTGGACAGCACCTGGCCCACTAGCAGCCTACCCAGGCAGCCCCGGGGGTGCCACTGCTGTGGAGGGAAGGACCAGGGCCCCCACAGTTCAGGGGCTTTTCAGCTCACTGGCAGCTTACCCCGCCCAGCCATGGCTAGATTTCATAGACATTAGGGCTGGAAGGGACCTCAGAAGATCATCAAGTCCAGCCCCCTACCCCAGGGGTAGGAAGTCAGCTGAGGTCATGGGATCCCAGCAAGAAAAACATCCAAATTTCTCTTGAAGGCATTCAGAGTAGGCACTTGATGGCAGGCTATTCCAGACCTTAGGGACTCGGACAATAAAGAAATTCTTCTTTATGTCCAGCCTAAAACAGTCCTGGAGGAGTTTATAACTGTTAGACCTCGTCATCCCTTGGGACACTCTGGTGAACAAACATTCCCCCAGATCCTGGTGGACACCCCTTATAAACTTATAGGTGGCCATCAGATCGCCCCTGAGCCTGTGCTTTTCTAGGCTGAAGAGTGCCCCAGCCTGTCATTGTAAGGTCTGTTTTCCTGACCTCTGATCACGTGCGTGGCTCTTCTTTGGATGCTTTCAAGCTTCTCCACATCCTTTTTGAATTGCGGAGCCCAAAACTGGACGCAGTACTCCAGCTGCGGCCTCACCAAGGCTGAGTACAATGGGAGAATGATGTCCTGGGATTTGCTTGAGAAGCACCTATGGATGCAAGCCAGAGTTTTGGTTTCTTTACTAGCCGCAGCATCGCATTGCAGGTTCAATCTTGCGATCAATCATGACCCCCCAGTTCCTTTCATCCATAGTGCTAGCCAGTGTAGCACTGCCGAGCCTATAAGGATGGTGCTGGTTTTTCCTCCCAAGGTGGAGAACCTTGCATTTTTCAATGTTAAACACCATCAGGTTCTTGTCCAAGCATTTCCTGAGCCTGCCAAGGTCAGCCTGGATCACTCTCGCCTGTCCTCAGGTGTGGATGCTTTACCCCAGAGTTTGCTATCATTGGCAAACTTGGCCAGTCTGCTTCTGACTCCAGTGTCCACATCGTTAATGAAGATATTGAACAATACAGGTCCAAGGACAGAGCCTTGAGGGACCCCACTGGTCACAGGGCACCACGACGATTGACTTCCATCAACCACCACCTTCTTGGTCTGACCACAGAGCCAATTTCCCAGCCAGCGGATCATGGTGGATCTGAGGCTGCAGTTGGCCAGTTTTGCTGAGGGGTGATCATGGGATACCAGATAGAAGGCTTTTATGAAGTCAAGATCTATGACGTCAATGTCTTCTCCCTTGTCCAGGTGATAGGTCACCTGGTCATAAAGGAAATGAGATTGGTCAAGCAAGACCTACCAGCAACAAACCCATGCTTGGCTATCCCTCAGGATGTTGCCATTAGCCAGTCCATTAAGAATGGCCTCTTTGATAATTTTTTCTAAGACCTTCCCCAGGATAGAGGTCAGGCTGATGGCCCTGTAGTTTGCTGGATCTACTTTCCTCCCTTTCTTGAAGATCGGCACCACATTGGCCTTCTTCCAGTCTTTGGGCACTACACCAGAGCGCCAGGAGTTCTGGAAGATCCATGCCAGGGACTGGGCTATGATGCCTGCCCGCTCCTTGAGTACCCTGGGGTGTAAACTGTCAGGGCCAGCTGACTTGTTGGTATCCAGCCTCTCAAGGTGTTCCTTTCCTTCACAAGGTCAGCATTGATGGGGGACAAGGAAGCTCCCTCATCCAGGCCTCCCTGTCCTGTAATGGGCTGGGGCATCCCATGGGATTGGTGAAAGACCGACGCAAAGTACCCATTTAGTAGGTTGCAGATCTGACAAAAAAAAAAAGTTTTGGCCCCTTGGCAGAACATGACAGAAAAATTGAAATGGTAGGTTTCAATTAAAAACCCACTTCAATTTAGGAGGCACAGAATAAAACCCTGAGGATTAAGCCCCTGTCGCGTACAAGCACTCAAGGAAAACAGAATTCCTCTGGCTGTTACCTATAGCCCCCATCTTGGATATCCCTGGACACATCATTATTGACCTCCAACTTCACATGGAAAATGACAGCCATTTCCAGTCATCTGAGGGGGACAAGACTATTCTGGATTGCAGGACAGTTAGGCCTGAGTGCTGCTTATTGGCACCCTGCAACCTGAAATGTCATCCCTCCAGCAACAGAATAATTCTTGTTCTCACCGAGGCACTAAGCTTTGCGACAGACCCAGATGCCTGCTGTTCCTCCTCATCAATACAGATCACATCATGATTTGACAGAACAACAGATTATAACATTTGGGATTCATTCACCTGCACCTCTACCAATGTCATATATGTCATCACCTGCTTACAGTGCTTCTCTGCTGTCTACATGGGTTTCATTGGCTGGCTGCATTGGGGTGATCCCTCTGGGACCCAACATCAGTTCCAGGAAGACACAAAAGGTTGTGGTAGAACAGTTTAATCTCCCTGGACATCCTGTCGCTGACCTCAGAGTAGCTATTCTTAAACAGCAAAACTTCAAGAACAGACTTGAACATGAAATGGTGCAACAAGAAATCACCCACAGACTGGATTGTGGTAGGTATGGTCCCAGCAGCAACTCGTAATTCTTAATTCTTATCCTATTCTTATCCCTGGATTAAGTTTTATAACTCCTTTGTCCTTCAGTGAGTTACCTGCTTTGTCTGTCCCTTTTGACTTCTTCAACCTGCCTTTGTCCCTTTCATCAGTGTCCCTCCTTTCCTCCCCTATCCTTTGAATTTAAGTTGCCTTATTCCTTTTAGCTTAGTACCTTTGCTCTCTTAAAGTCCATTCATAGCATCTGATGACATAGGTGAAAGCTCGTGCCTCTCCGCATGAGTTAGTCTTTAGGGTGCCACCCTGCCCTGTCTCACTCTGCTGCAGCGAGGTACCTTTCATCCTCATCTCAGTGGTACTCAGCAGTAGGGGGTAGAAGGAGGCATGTGTAGAAATGCTGGCGGGGCAGAACCCTCAGACCTGAAATTAAAGGGCATTTATACACTTACCTTTTTGTCCCTCGACGCATCAGAGGTCTGCCGCTTTGGAGCAGACTCGATTAATCGAGTAGCTCCGCATGCAAGCTGATGTGAACTGTGCTGCACTCCATGCAGTTTTATAAGCATTGAAATATGCGTCGGCATGCAGAACATGGTGGCAGTGCACTTTTGAACTAAGATACCTTCTACGTGTTTTAGTTCAAAAGCACGCCACTGCCATTTCCTCAGTGCTGATGTGCATTTTGCTGCTTATGCAACTGCGAGTGACGCAGCGCTGGGCACTTTTCAAAGCACCCAGCGCTGTGGTGCTTGCATATGTAAAAATGCCCAGATGTTCCTTTTTTATCACTGAATGACTCAGAGGGTGAAGGTACATGTTACACTTAAACTAAATCTGTGCAACATTAAGCTGTGTTAAAGTTGGAACATGCTGTGAGAAGCTGCATATTAAAGATTACTACCATTTTTTCCCTGCACAGTTCTGACTTGCTACTAGAGGGCTGGCAAGTGGGGGCACAGCTAGAAGTTAGGACAGCTAGGCTCCGTCCCTGCTTTGGGTTGAGGGGGAGCTGGGAATGGAGCCTCCTGGGATGCTGGAGGACTACAAATTGCTCGTTTTATCTCCAGGAAGAAGACTGAGGTTACTCCAACACAAGCAAGGTAGCATGGCCCAGAGTGAACCCTTGCCTGAAGTGACATAACTGTGAGATGCTCAGAGGACATTTAGCATGAGTTAATGGGCTTTAATGTGTGGGTGCTTGTGTTTTAAGTGCCCTTAGTATGGTCTAAGTGTAATATGTAACTTCACTCTCGGTGCAAGGCTTGAAGCTTGAGCTGCCCTGAAGCCAGTATCTGATGGTTCCTCTCCTCGGTACCCAGGGTGTAGTGGGTTTTGGCTGATGCCGCCTGTAGAGTGGGAGCTGGAAACACTTGTTAGCTTTGCTCTGAGTAGTGTGACAAATGCAGCCTTTACCACAAAGTCACATTTGTGGTCCTCCTATGGCAAGACCAGTCTGCACAGCTACCCACAGCTGCAAGCAGCTAATATGGTCACCAAAGATTACCAGAGAGTGGGGGGCACCCAGCTGGTTGTGCCACCTGCACCAGTTGGTGGGAAAAGGGATCACATCTGAGCTACACAAAGAGCTCTGGGTCACTGCAGGTTCCTGCCAGATGGGGAGGCTAGTTGAGGGGGGAAGGTGGCTCTGTTTCCTTTGCGTGGCACCTTCAGAGTTCTCTCTCTCTTTTTTTTGATACAGATATATTCATCTATCTAATCCTGCCCAGAAGCTGCAGGAGAGATTGTTTAAGCCTTATACTATTCATACAGATTCATGCTGTAGTCATGCATGCCTTCAAGTGCTCACTGCTGATTTTTTAAATTAGCCCAATGCACGTTTCAAAGCCCCTCTTATCACTGTCTCCATGCTGTGGTCTGACACTGGGTAAGTACCGAGTATTAAGGCTTCCAGGCAACTCCATTCCACTCCTCGCCTTAGTGTCAGAGGTTCGGTGCATCCAGGAACCTATGAAAAAAGAGCATTTTTAAAATGAATTGAAGATGAAAATGAATCAGATAACTAGTGCAGTTACCCGTGGATTCTATCATAGTTTCATAGTTAGTAGGGTCAGAAGGGACCTGAGCAGATCATCAAGTCCAACCCCCTGCCATGGCAGGAAAGAATACTGGGGTCAGACGACCCCAGCAAAGTGATTGTCGAGCCTTGTCTTAAAGACCCCCAGGGTGGGAGCCAGCACCACTTCCCTTGGAAGTTGGTTCCAGATCCTAGCTGCCCTGACAGTGAAGTAGCGCCTCCTAATATCTAGTCTGAATCTACCCAACAGCTTGTGACCATTATTTCTTGTCACTCCTGGCAGTGCTCGGGGGAACAAGGACTTCCCCAGTGCCTGCTGGTCCCCTCTGACTAGTTTGTACCAGGCCACTAGATCCCCCTCAGACTTCTCTTGTGAAGGCTGAACAGGTTCAGGTCCCGTAGCCTCTCCTCGTAGGGCCTGTCCTGCTGCCCCATGATCATGTGGGTGACCCTTCTCTGGACACTCTCCATATTGTCCACATCCCTGCTGAAGTGTGGTGCCCAGAACTGGACGCAGTACTCCAGCTGCAGCCTGACCAGTGCCACATAGAGGGGGAGGATCACCTCCTTGAACCTGCTTGAGATGCATCTGCGGATGCATGACAAAGTGCGGTCGGCCTTCTTGACGGCATCCCCACACTGCCGGCCCATGTTCATCTTGGCATCAATGATGACTCCAAGATCCTTTTCTGCCTCTGCACTGACGAGAAGGGAGTTCCCCAGCCTGTAGCTATGGTGCCAGTTCTTCTTCCCCCAGCCCAGCACCTTGCACTTCTCAGTGTTGAATCCCATCCTATTCTCATCTGCCCACCCCTGTAACCTGTCTAGGCCCGATTGCAGCCTAGTCCTCCCTTCTAGCATGCCCACATCCCCCCACATCTTAGTGTCATCAGCAAATTTGAACAGGGGGCTTTTTACCCCCATGTCCAAGTCACTGATGAAGATGTTGAACAGTGCAGGCCTGAGGACCGAGCCCTGGGGGACCCCACTGCCTACGTCCTTCCAGGTTGAGAAGGACCCATCCACTACCACCCTCTGGGTGCGGCCCTCCAGCCAGTTGGTGACCCATTTGACTGTGTAGGTGTCGACACCACAATTTCCTAATTTTTTAATGAGAACAGGGTGAGAGACAGTGTCGAAGGCCTTCCTAAAGTCCAGAAAGACTATGTCCACTGCTACCCCTGCATCTAAGGATTTGGTGCCCTAGTCATAGATGGCCACCAGGCTGGTCTGACAGGGCCTGCCTCTAATGAACCCGTGTTGGTTGCCCCTAAGCATAATCTCCCCTGCTGGCCCCTTGTGGAGATGTGCTAGAATAAGTCTCTCAAAAAGCTTACCCAGGATCGAGGTAAGACTAACTGACCTATAGTTTCCTACGTCCTCCTTCCTCCCTTTTTTGAAGATGGGAACCACATTGGCCCTCTTCCAGTCCTCTGGCATCACACCAGAGCACCATGAGTGCTCCTAAAGCCGTGCCAGGGGTCCTGCAATGACCTCTACTAATTCCCTCAGCACTCTGGGGAGGAGATTGTCCGGACCAACTGATTTAAGTACGTCCAGTCCCTCCAGAAGTTCCCTGACTAGATCCTCACTGACCCTTTGCCTAGGTGTGCCTCCCCTGGGGCCTGAGGGGGGCTTAGTGGGGGGGCTGATCCAGTCCCTGCTGAGGAAAATGGAGGCAAAGAAGTCGGTAAATAGGTTAGCTTTGTTGTCTGGTATGACGACCAAATTTCCCAGTGTGTCTTGCAGGGGCCCCACGTTACCCGGTACCTTCTTTTTGCCCCCTATGTATTTAAAAAAGGACTTCTTCTTGTCCTTGATCTGGGAAGCTAGTCCCAGTTCCATCTCCGCCTTGGCCTTCCTGACTGCCCCCTTGCATCTCTGAGCAGCCGCAGTATAATCCTCCCTGGTGATGACCCCTCCCTTCCATTGGGCGTGCACCTCCCTTTTAGCTAGGAGACATTCCCAGATGCTTTTGGTGAGCCATGGGGGCTTTTGCACCCTCCTGCTCCCTTTGATCCATGTTGGGATTACCTCCCTTTGGGCTTGGAGGATTATCTCCTTAAGGAGCGACCACTCTTTTTGGACACCTGACTCCCCTCCCCTCCAGGACCTCAGTGCTTCCCTGACTATTCTCCTTAGCTCATTGAAGTCCACCCTCCTGAAATCTAGGGCTGCTGCCTTTCTGCAGGCCTTTGCCACCTTGCGCTGGATGGTGAATTCCAGCCCGTGATGATCACTGTCACCCAGGTGGTCAAGCACCCACAGCCCCCTCACCAGGTCGTCACCCATGGCCAGCACCAGGTCCAACAAGGTGTCTCCCCTGGTGGGGCTGTGCACCTCCTGGGTTAGATGGAGGTCCTGCATTTGGGCTAGGAACCTACGTGCTCTTCCCAGCAGATGTCTGGAAAGTTCAGGTCACCCATGATGATCACGTCCTTTTACCTAACTACCTCCGTGAGCCGACTTAGGAATTCCTGTTCTAGCTCTTCCCCTTGGTTGGGAGGTCTGTAGTAGACCCCACCGTTAAGTCTCTTTCTCCTCGACTGCCTTGTATTCTAACCGAGAGCACTTCCGTGTGCCCCTCCTCTGACTCTGTGCTAATTGATGAGGATGTGTATTCCTCCTTAATGTAGAGTGCCACACCCCTGCCTTTCCTCCCTGTCCCTCCTGTACAGCCTATAGCTCTTGATATTCACTGCCCAGTCATGTGTTGGGTTCCACCACATTTCAGTGAGCCCCACTATGTCTGGGTTGGTGTCAGCTAGCAGGAGGGTAAGTTTCTCCTGCTTGTTTCCCATACTATGGGCATTTGTGTAGAGGCATTTGAGGCCTCCTGTGGCTGTGTGCCCTGGCCCCCTAATCCCAGCATTGCCCTGGCCCCCGTTGCTTACCTGTGTATATGTTCCACTTGTCGGTCTAGGCTGGGCTGTACTTGTGAGTGCTGCTTGGTTTAGCGGTCCAAGGCTTCCTCTGCCCCTATCTTCCCCTTCCCCCAGTGAGCCTAGTTTAAAGTCCGCTGGAAGAGATCCGCCAACCTAGAAGAGAACACACGCTTACCTTTAGGGGAAAGGTGGAGCCCATCCCATCCGAGTATGTCTCTCGTCGTGATGTGCAAGTTGTTGTCAAAGAAGCCAAAGCCCGCCACAAGACACCGTTCCCGAAGCCACCAGTTGGTCTCTGTGATGCACGTCTCATGCCGTCTTCCATGTCCGCTCACTGGTAGGACAGAAAAGAATACCACCTGTGCACCTATCTCCTTCAGCACGCCCCCCAGAGCGTGGTAGTCCGGCATCAGGTGATCAGGGCTTCTCCTGGCTGCGTCATTAGTACCCACATGGATTAGGACCATGGGTTAGTAATCAGTGGGCTGGATCACGGCTTGGATCATCCCCTTCATGTCCTGAATCTTTGCTCCAGGTAGGCAGTAGACCTTGCGTGTTGAGAGGTCCTGGTGACGGATGGGGTCCTCTGTACCTCTCAGGATGAAGTCGCCTATGATGATCACTCGACGCTTTCTCCTCCAGGACTGCTTAGCTGCTTTGGCCTGTTTGGAGCATGGAGAGTGTGGAGTTGCCTTCTCTCCAGTTGCCTCCTCGTCCTCCTTCTCCTCCAGTGTTGCCAGGGCCTTGTACCTTTGTTTTATGCCCAATTTTCACTGTTACAAAGTAGTGTGGGATTGAGGTTAAACCTGGATGCTACCACTCAAAATAGATTGATAATGAGCTGTTAAGAGAGAATTGTCAGTTTGAGCCTTCTGGGATCACATTGAGATCTGGTTGGGCCAAAAAAACCCTTTGTTTTGATGAAAAAAATGAAGGTTTCAGAATTTGTTTCTGTTGGGATGCAGTATAAAAATGACACTAGCACATGAGAGGGAGAGAGGCCCTAGGATAACCAATATCAGTTGCTAGGGCAGACATATAGGATATGGAAAAAACCTAGGTTTTATTCCCTGCTCTTCCCGACTCAAAATAGCTGCTTGAAACTGGAATCCTACATCCTAGTTGAGTTCCTTGATTTCAGGTTCACCTGACTTGTACCTATTCTGGAGCCTCTGCTTAACATGTTTAACACACTTCCATACACCTGCATATAAAGATGTATGTATGTGTGCAGGCCTACACACACGGAAACACACATATACATATACCCTGGACCTGAAAAATAATGCTAATATTTAAAAAAAAAATCTAAGCTGATATATTTCTCCAAAACATTTTGGTTCTGATGAAGTAGAAGTTTTCACTATATATACTAACACACTAAAAAGATGAATGAGTAGTTCCACATTGAGCCATTGATTCAGGCTGTCTGCAAACTCAGGCAGGTATCACTGTCTTGGTTTCATGTGAGTCACGTTGCTGAGGTTATATTCACAACCATGGAAACTAGAAATAAAATTAAAACAGAAAGCTTGGAGTATAGTAATGCAAAAGGGATGGAGTCTGTGGCAAATCCCATGGCTTTGTTAGTCTGTTACAGGGTTTCTGAGACCTCATCATGGTCATAATAATGCAGGTCACCACAATAAGCTGTAGCCATATTATTCAATGCTTGCAAAATCCAAACACAGTAGATTGAGTTCAACATGGAGTCAAGAGCATTAACTTTGGAATATTTTTTCCTATTATCAGAACCTTAGTGTCACATTCACACGGGTTATAATTTTCTTTTCCTTTTAGAGTTACTGTAGACGAGGTCAGGACACTTTTTCTGGAAACAGGATAATCTTCTCCTTATTAGCACAGTTTTCCAAACCAGGTTTAAATAAGATGGATTTCTTTTGAATCTTTTTTTATTTTGAAATGCATTGTGCTTCCTTCTCATTTTTAGCTTAACTCATGTGAGTCCTAGCTTCTGATCTCACAGTTTAGGTGAGTTGGGGGCTGGGACTTGTTAATTATTCAATGATTTAAATGAGATAGCAAAGGAGCTTTTATTGATTTGCATATAAAAGTTATGAAACCCAATATATGGGAACACAGACAAATTAGTAGGCCATAAAAAGCATGAGTGAATTACTGTTTTATTAAAGCTTTAAGATAACATGCTGTAGCATCTGAAAATAAAGGTCAAAGGAAAAAAAAAGAGAAAATTTAAATGTATGCACATTAATGGACTGGGGAATGTGGCTTTACTAATAATGCCTGAGCATAAAAAATTATATTTTTCAACACAGCAATCATTTCTTTTACCCTATTGGGTATTTTAAGTGTGCTCTTGTGTATATAATATTAATTTAGTCATAAAATAAAAGGCAGTAATTCAGACAGTAGCCCATGTGAGCTATTAAATTCAAAGTACCATGTGAAGTATTTGTGGTTATGGTTCCTTGCAGTCCTGGGTAAGACACAAACAAAACACTCATGATGTGATGAACATGTTTGTCTTCAAAATACCTTTATGTATTTAGCTTTGGGGTTTTACAACCTTGCATTTCTCTCTCAAGATCTGATTGTACCTCTGATTAGCTTTTTGGGACATAAGCTAGTGTTCCCTTTAAAACTTACTAATGAAATGGGGACTCATAAACCAGGCTGGCTTTTAAAGAAGAGGCATAGCCTCTGTATTTATATTTGAACTTGCTAATATAGTGGGTTGCTTCTATGCTTGATCAACTAGCTTTGCTGCCTTAGGAAGTGAAAAGATGTTCTTTGATTATCGTGCTTGGTCACGAACACTGTGCTGAGAGTTAAGCAACAGCCAATGTGCTTCACTCTGAAGCTAGTCAGCTGTGAGAAATGTTTTTGCATAGGCTCCCTCAAAAGCTTGAAGCAAATATTTCAGCCACCGCAGTGCAAATGAATACATCATAATTAAACAACATTCCCAACACTTATTTTCTGTGTAGGTATATTCTAGTGATTATCAGTAGGCTGCAAGCACATGGTTGCTATTTTACACTTTGCGTCCGAGCTGAAAGGCAATACTAACAAACACTTCCCAGCCGAAGGAAATTGGGCTTAAAACACAGCCAGCCTCACACTTCAGAGGAAATTTGGGGCTATGCAAGGTCTCAGCCTGAATGACAGACTCCAGCCCTACAGCTGCTTTTGGGGAGCCTGGGCATGGGTAATCTATAGGGGAAGAGGAGGCCTCAGACCTTTCCCCACAGTAGTGCACACAATGTATAGACTAGATGAAATAGTCACTTCCGTAGAGCTATGCGATCCGTAGAGCATGCATGTTTAAAAGGGAGTCTATGCGTGTTTATGGTATATGAGATACATTAACTGGAACCTACCTGGTTCTTTGGAGGCTGCTTTTCAGATAACCATCTGGTACAACTTCAAAGACAGCCTTTAATGCAGGAAAAATTACGTTCTTCAGCCACTTTCTACTGCCAGCTGAGGCTTCTTAAAAGCACCTGATAAGCTCAGGGGACTTAGCAGGGATCTTGTACACCTGATCCTTGGGTAACACACAGCTGGGGCAGTCACTGGAGAGCAACAGTCTGCCCACTGTCATGGGATGGGTCTCTACCTGGAGCTGTCAGAGAGCACAGCAGGGCATACATTCACATGTCCCAGTAACCTGTGGGGGATGTGTGCTCCTCCCGTATGGGTGAGGAAAGGCCTTTGAGCAGACTTCAGGAAAACAGCATCTGTGGATTCCCCGTGCAGCAGGGAGTGTGCTCTTTTCCCTCAGTGTCCCCCAAATTACAGGTCTGGAGCAGGAGTAAGCATTTATAAGTTAATTTGCACTTTATCAGGAGCCGCCTGAAAACCTCAGACTCCTCTCCATCCAACACCTTTCTGCCAGTCTGGAAATTGGCCGTTTCAGCATAGATAATTATCTTAAAAATATCTCTTGTTGAAACCCCATCAACTCCTATGGTAATGACCGGGAGCTTTATACTCTCAAGGGGAAATTAATTTTTCCCTTTTGGCCTCTGTGGTCTTGGGAGGCAGCCCAGGCTCGGTGGGGTTTTCATTGTTCGTGTTTTTCTTTTTGTGGAATTTCTGAAGGGGCTAGTCGGGAGAGGCACTCCTGAGATTTCAGCATTTTTAACTCCACCTTAATCTTGGTAATGCATATGTGTCCAGCCGAAGGAGCCCCACCTCTAGTGACTATCCTCAAGAGGCCCTCAGATGATCTCCACACTGCACTGGTGCATAGAGACAGGCATGTTCTTTTATGCCAAGTCTGAAATCGGAAGTGGGTTATAGTGTAGACCATCTTGATTTGCCCTTGGAAGCAGATGATATATAGTCATATATAGCATGAGGATAATGTGCTTATACTAACCAAACGACCTCACTAAGAAAGGGGGAGGGAGTCTGCATCCTGCACAGGAATACTTTTAAACTTCCCACAGCCCTTGGGAGAGTAGCCCCAGGTAAAGTCTAGAGCCTAGACTTGGGTGAAGGGAGATATCATTTAGTCTATTGATATAAGGCAAGCTGCCCTAGCATTGAGGAGGAAGGGGTTAACCTGCGACCAGGAGGAGGGAGGCCTGTGTGAATGGGAATACCATTCCCTAGGCCTTTGATAACCCTGGAGTTTCAGCAGACAGGTGATGGAAGGGGAGAAGCGGGTCAGAGCAGACAGCAATAACCAGGAATCCATCTGCTGGATAAGGTGAAGCAGGGAAATTCAGCAGAGAGTAAGCCTGCCCTTCTGATTTTTGATATGCAGGAATGTAGAGAGGGCATTCATCATGCTGAACACTGGGGAAGGGGATGTTTGATAAATTGGAGGTGAAAAAGCAAGGTAATAGGATGGGAGCAGGGTACATGGTAGGGCCCCACCTGGCCAAATAGCTAGACAAGATTGCAAAGCAATGGGGAGCCTGGTTTAATTATGTACTGGCTGCCTCAATTAGTAAAGCAAAAGCACTGGCCTGCCTAGCATAATTGGCAGAGCTAGCGAAGAGGGCATCCAACACATCTACCCCTGAGGCCTCCCAGTGGGGCAAGGGAAGCCCAAGTGATTGGGAAAGCTGAAAGAGAGCAGCTCGCTCATGCACTGCTGCTTTCCATGCAGAAGCGTTAGGTCTCTCGAAGGCAGCTTTGCCAGGATGGGGCCATGGGAACATCTGTGCTCTCTCCTCCACCAGCCTGTAAAGGGTCTGTGGTGCTCAAGTACCTTGGCAAGATTAGATTTCAGCTTGTAAACACATGCAGATCACTCTCAGCTTCTTCCACCCAGGAAAAGGTTTGATTCTGGTTTGCTTTCTTGCTTTAATAATTGCTGTCTGGAAAAGGGCGGGGGGATGGGCAGGCCATGCTTGTGAAGGATGGGTGCTTTCTGTGGATACTGTCACTAGGGCCAAATCATTACTGAATGCCTTCATTTGCTTACAGGAGCACGCAGTTGTGAGGGGTGCTTTCCGAACTCCTTGCATCTTGGGGCTTAGGCTGCTAGGGTTTTCTGCACTTAGGAAAGGTAAGGTGACTCTGCCCAAGCCAATATTAATATTGGTTAAAACTCCTTCCATTCTTGTGGGGCTGGTCTTGTTAAGGTGTCTTTAGTATGTCCTCTTCAAAGGACTGATGTCATACTTTTGATTGATTTTCCTTAACCCTCTTGAATGTCTTCAAGATATGGCCTTAAAAGTAGAGAAGTGGGCAGAGGAAATGTGGTCAAGGCATTGAAAGCAATAAATTAGATTTGGCTTGAAGACAGACCCAAAGGTTGACTGGGCAGGATCTTTTGGTCCTGAGCTCAGAGAAGCTGGGCCATGCACAAGGGACTGTGAGGAAGCTGGTACAGAGGTGGCTACAAGAGAAGATGACAAACATACAGGCAAGGTTGGGGAGCCCTGACAGAGCACCAAAGAGGTGAATGCGAACACGAAGCAGACCATATAAATAAGTAGGGGGTAGCTTAGGGAAGGCCTTCAAGACGGTGACAAGAAGTGAAAATCTAATGCATATGGGCATCCTGTGCTGTTACACAAAGACGTAGTGCAGTAGTAGACATGGAGGTTGAGTTTATCAGCCATACATTGTCTGTAGGAAAGGGCAGACAGTATTTCTGTGTGGGAGGCAAGAGCAGAGGATGAGATGCCTGGCTGACTACATCATTCACATTCCCCTGAATTACTGTACGATGTTCAGTATGGTTATTTCTGCTCTGTTCTGCTCTGAAACTCACCATCTGCGGTCCTCAAATGTTGATAAAAATACTCTTTGATAACAATTGCTACTATTATTTCCAGCTAGTTCAAAAATATTTAAGTCCACAAACAACAGCAACCGAAAGAAAAAATACTTGGGGAAGTTGATTATCATGCGCCTGCAATCAGAAAAATCAGAACTTGATGATGATGATGACGATGATGATGAGTTATCTCTCTATATAGTCCTTATTCTTGACTGCCTTGCATCTTGTATAGTGTGAAGTGGATATAAGACACTCCCATGACAATTTGGTAGGAATTTTACACAAACTCTCCAAAGGTTTAAGTGACTGCACAAAATGCTAGGTGGTGGAGGTTTTGAGCCAGGGAGAAGGCATTTTCCAGAAGTGATGAAGAAAATGATCTCAAATGAACTACCTGGAAGTTTTCTCTTAATCAGCAAGAGAGTGAAATCGAAGACTATTTTTAATGTAACCCTGGGTGCGACGCTACCTGCGCCCTCACCTGAATAGTGGGATCCTGGGGTACCTGGTAGCCCTGCTCAGGTCCCTGGGTAGCTGCTGCAGAGTCCCTGAGTGAAAAGCCTCCCTTTACAATCAAAAACCTTGCAGACCATTATAAAACTATTTACAGGAGTTCATTATTTACAAGGTAACATAACCAGTGCAATAAAACACGTTACACTGCATGACCTGGCAATGGTGGCTTAAGGGTTCATGCTTCTTGGATACACATTACACCACGGGTATACAAATTACCCACAATAAATAAGGAACCAATAAATAAATACATTGATACTCCAACTAATAAACCATCAAGAACTTATTTACACAGTCTATAACTTGTGCACTGTGTACTGAGGACCCGGTGTGCACTGCCCCTGGCTGGGTGTCTCAGAGAACAGGACTGCGTCTGCATCCCTTCATAGGAGCCAGGGGTGGTCCCTGCTGCTGGTGTCCCTCTCCGAGGTCCAGGGGTCTCTGTGCAGCAGGTGGTGGCTCCCCAGCCACACAGGGTCTTCCCAGGCTTAGAGTCTCCTCACACGCAGCTCCTCCCTTGTCCTGCCCCGGCAGGGCTCCAAGGGAAAGGAGGCAGAATGGACACTGCGCAGCACTCTCGTGCAGCCTCTGCTGCTATTTCTGCCGGGCTCTGCCAGGGGCTCTTGGAGGGGCGGCCGTGGGGAGATCCTTGTCCTGGTCTCCAGCCTGTCTCTCTCTCCCTCTCTTTCCCCATTGTTTTTCTATCTGGGAAAACGGCTCCCCTCTTTTAAGCAACCCGATCAGCCAATCCCAGGCCAGGACTCTTCCTGGGCATCTCTCATTCAAACCCTGCTGGGGTTATATCACCCCTCCCACTTCCAAGAGGGCTACCTCCAAAGCAGTTTCACTTGCCCTCAGGGCAAGCAGTGTCCCTACTGGGACAAACTCTGTCTCTTCACACTCTCTCCCTCTGCAGGGCAGCCCTTTAGTTGGGTCCATTTGTAATGCTGCTGCATCAATAAATGAAACTTCATATAAGAATAAAAAATGAAAACAAAGGATGATAAAACAGTGACTCAGTTATAACAGACTGAAGTCAGAGCTGTATGCTTCAGAAAATCCCATATACCAGAGCATAGGCGATACGTGCCTCCTGAGGCTGGGGGGGGGGGCACAGCAACCACCCTCAGGCGGTGACGCAGGCGTCAGTGGCAAGGGCAGGCCAAGCAGGGATCCCCCGGTGGTTAATCAACCTGGGGGGGGTCCCCCTGTGGCCGGACGCTGAGCCCAGAAGTGCCAGTGGCACTTTTCAGGGGGGGCTGGGGATACCAGTGCTCTGCCTGCCCCCCCTGCCTGTCACCTAAGCCAAGAGTGCTCGCTCTCAGAGGGGCACCAGCGCTCTTAGGGAGTGCAGGTGCACTGCTGTGAACCCCCTACGCATTGTCTATGCACAAGAGCCAACAAAGAACTGTGCATCTACACATGCATTGAAGTCCTTTAGTTAATGCGCATTAAATCTAGTGCCTCCATTGTGAAGTACTAGGAAAATGCACATTAGCTTGTCTTAATGTGCACTAACTAAAGAGCACAGGGTGCCTATACATGAGCAGGGAGGCTGCTCTAACACTAAAATCCTAGAGCATCAGAGCAGACTCGTTGTAATTCCAGCATATTGGTACAGACTCATTTAACAAACTTTAGATAAAGCACCCCTGCCACCATTTTGAAGCGCGGGGATGCTGATACACGAGATGCTCTGGGTGCTTTAATCAGAGTGGCTTTTGGATCCATTCTAATCAAAGCCTCCCTACACCGAGCACATGTATAAATGCCTACAGTTAAGTGATGCTTAATGTGCATTAGCTTATTTTAATGTGCGTTATCTAAAATGGTGGTGGTGTGCTTTTGAACTAAAACACCTTAGAGCTTTTCTGCTCACTCATGTGCATTTCCCCACTTATACAACTGCACACAGCGTGGCAACCTACTCATGTGCGGAGCAGACTCAGTTAATCAAATCTGCTCAGACGCAGCAGATCTCTGGTGTGTTATTGAATGAAGCAGTAAGTGTATAAATGCCCCTGTTTTTTTCAGTGATGCTTTAATGTGCATTAAAATAAGCTAATGCACATTAAAGCACACATGTAGATGCATCCACTGCATTGCCCTCTCTTGTTCTTGTTTCCTCACGTGTCCCATCTAAATGGGGTCACTGCTGTGGATCCTGGCTCTCCACCAGCTTCAACCAGATGCATCTTTTTTTTACATCTCCTTTTCTCTCATGTCCCTCTACACAATATCTCTTCATCTCACCTTTGGTCTTCCTCTTCCCCTTCTTCCTGGTAGTGCCATTTTGGTAACTTCTTTTTCCATGTATTCTTCTGGACTCCTTTGAATATGGCCAGTCTTCTCTTGCACTTTTGTAGATGTCTCCATTACCTTCACTAATCCTCTCATGTAAATACTCCCCACTTTATCCATCTTCATTGCTCCATGTATCCATCGGAGCAATTCTACCCATCCAGTGCCAGTTCTAAACCCAGACAAAGGAGTTAGTATCAGGAAGGGCATCTGGTTGTTAAAACTTTTGTCAAATCATCATGATGCCCACTGCATTGGCCATTGCAACAAAAACTGGAATCTAGATGGCTTACCTTTCCATATTTTACTTGATATAGGAAGGCAGAGCTACTGTGCAGAGCACTGCAGCTACATTCAAGTGTCTGGAAAAATGGTGGACAGTTTTGGCATAGGATATAGTAGCTTAGTAATTTGACTGAAGGTAAAGCTGAGGGAAAGGGAGTGGTGAATTGTACGTGTACATGGAGAAGGTGGTGGTGGTGGGGAATCCACCATCAGATACTTCCCACAGCTAGCTGGGAAGTATGTCTCAGGGATGTTTTCTCCGCATAGAAGATGCAAAGTAGGTTGCTTGTGCAAAAAAGTGTGATGATTGCACAGTTTCTCAAAATGAAACAGAAACCCTTTTTACTTCTGAGAAGTGAAAAAAAAAAAAAGGTCATGTTCTGAAGTTCTCACTGAATGATAGTCAGATACCAGAGTGGGGAGCATAGCATATATTCTTGAATACTCTGGATAGACTTTGTGGGTACACGGGCTTGAGTAGGTCTGAGATTAGGGGGCAGAGGGCTGTATGTTCAGCAGCTTGCTGCTGTTATGTAACCATATCACACAATTTCCATCTCACACATACATAATCCATCACTTTTAAAGACTTTTCCTCATATCGTTTAATATAAAATGTTGTTCATTGTGTCAGTCGGCAGGAGGTTTCATAGGTCCTTTAGGCAACTTAAACAGCGATTAATCAAAAAAGGCTCCACCTTCTTTGTGCTGTTAATGCTGTTGTTAGGTTGGAAGCAAAATAATTTATGGCTTTTCCTGATTCTGTTAGCTAGGATGTCTGATTAATTTTGGCTCTGGGATTAAGTCAGCAAAAGAAATTTGACTTCCACAAGCTAGTGATATATATCACACGCCCCAGTTCACTGCAGGGACAGAGCACTATCTTTCTGCCAACATTTTTATTGTATCTTCAAATATAGCCAGAAGGTGGCATTACGTACTAGTTTTATTACTGCTTGTGACTGGGGATTGAATTGATTTCCAAGTACAGTGCATAGGAGGCTTCCTGATCCTGACATAGCTGGAAAGCAGGATCATATCATATTTTAGAGCTTGCATCCTGCTCTTGGGCAGAGAGCTAAGCAACTAAGTGGAATAAAAAATGTGCCAGCCTGCTCAAGTGTAATTCAGAGACTAGAATATCTGAGATTTTGTTATTATTCAGGCTTCCAGGAACTAGAAAGCAAACACATTGTGGGATGATACCGATGTTTGCAACCGGTTCTGTTTGGATTCTTTTCTCCTTCTTGAGAGACGATTCTTCATTTTTCTCTCTCCTCTTTTCTGCTGTCTTCTGTTGGGGCTCTGTGTGGCTCTCAGAGCTGTCAGTAGAAATCTCAATCGAAATACTGTCGGCTCACTATAGAGTGATGCAAAACTAGTCTTGTGTCCCAGGGGCTAAGAGTGCAAACCCTGCCCTTAGATTGTCACCTACAGGCTTGGAGGCTGAGCTCGACTCCCTCACGTTTTGCATATTGCTGTTACACCGTAAGGCCGGGAAATGTAACGTGTTATTGATCATTAGGGATCCTGGTTTTCTCTGTTTAAAAAAAAAATCACAAATTCTCTGATAAAAAACTTGCAGCTTTTCTGATTAAAAATCCCCAAATGTATGTTTTCCCATGATTAAAATGAAACACCACTGTATATATAGGTATCAGTTGGATATGTTTTATTGCTATATTTACAATTTTAAAGTAATTTGGAAGTTTACGAGTGTCTCAGTCACTATAATGAAATACGTTCTAAATGCCTAGAAATTTTGATGTTTGATTTTGGGTTTTTTTCATGGGAAATCAGAGCCCTCCCTGCCCCCTTTGCTCACGATAGCTGCGGCTATTCCCCCCACTGTTTTGTGGAGCTGAGCAGCCCTCGTGTCCTGGTGCTGTACCCATGCCATTGCCCCTCACTCCTGACCCACAGGCCCTTGGCCCTGCCAGCACCCTCCACTCAGGACCCACACCCCCCCAGCCCTGCTCGTGCCCTTCACTCCTGACTCACGGCCCCCCAGCCCTGCTGGTGCCCCTCACTCCCCACCCACAGCCCCCTGGCCGCCCCAGCCTTGCTGGAGGGGCCCCAGCTGCCAGCATTATGGGACCAGGGACCTGGGTCTGCAACCCCCTGTCTGGTGCAGCAGCATCTGAGCCCCAGCTGCTGCTCCTCAGAGGTGGCGCTGCTACAGCCGGAGTGAAGTGCAGAGCCTGGCTCCCCCTGCCCCATGGGTGGCACAGCTGGACTGAAGCCAGCGTGTGTGTGTGTGTGGGGGGGGCAGATGTGGCTGCCTGCTATGGGCTCGGGGCTCCTTACCCTGCTGCCCTCTCCCTGGGGCCTCTGCAGCCCAGCAGGCAGGACCCAGCATGTCAGGGCAAAGTGGGGTGGGGAGGCTTGGTGCTATACCACCCTGCACCACCATGGCAAGGCAACCCCTGTGCATCTGGCAGCAGTGGGGGCACAACTCCATGCTGGCATTCCCATTACTGCCAGGCAGGCAGGGGCACCTTGCCACAGTAGTGCAGGGCTCCTGGCAGTGGCACCAAGCCTCCCCACCCTGCTATGCCCTTCTGTGTCCCACACTCTGGGACGTGGAGACCCTGGGGGAGAGCAACAAGGTGGGGAGCCCCGAGCCCACAGGTACCAGCCTGCATCTGCCCCCACCCCATGCACAAATCTTGGAGGCATGTGTCCTTCATGCCCCCCCTGCCCCCAGGAATGAGCACAGCTGCAGGGAGCCAGCCCTGCCTTCCCTGGACAAGCCACCCATGGCTCTGTCCTGCCCTGTGGCTGTGCATTCCCACCCCAGCCCTAGAGCCTCAAGCCCCAGGCCCTATGCACCACCCTGACTGAGCAGCATCCCCAGCCCCTGCCCTGCCAACTCCTTCCCTTCCTTCCTCCCTCTCTAAGGGGGCCTCAGTCCCCCACCCCCCACCTTAATTTACCTGTGAGGGGCTGTGGGAGTTGCTTTTCATGCTGCCTGGCTGCCATATGCATGCATGCACAAGCACATGCACATGGCACCACCTGCCTGATCGCCCTCCTCCCATTCCCTCCAGCCCCTTGCAGGCTGGACCTCTGTCAGCCTGCAAGGGGAAACTTGCCATTTCCTCTGTTTCTCCCCTTTAAAGGAGAAAATCTGTGTTTTTCTCTGTAAAATGAGAAAATCTGCATTTTTCCATGTTTTTCCTTGGTAAATGGACAACCTGGATCCCTGCTGATCATAGGTACAGATCATGACACCATCACGCATGTAGCATCTTTCCCTTGTGTGGTCATTTTTGTCTATCACTTCACTGGGGACGTAATGTGATATGTGAAAGGCTCCTTCTTTATAGTAGAATTTGTCTCAATCCCTTGGTACAAGAACTGAGTAGGCAGAGCCAGCAGCAGGAAACTCTGGAGGACAAAACTGCTGTGGCATCATATATCCTGTTGCCTGAAAACTCAGAAAAATGTCTCTACTCTGGCTTGGGACTGCTGTCTCTCAGGACTTGCTGCATTGCATGTGTGAGCTGGCTTTGATGACTGAACCCATGGTAGAACCAGCTTCAGTTCATGGACCCACCTAATTTATGGCCGAAGATCAGAGTCCTGGGTGGGCTTACCTGGTCCGCACTGAAGCCCTTGTCACTGTGGCTTCCAAATTATTAGCTTTCAAGCTTAACTAGCTCTGCCCACATAGAATTGCAGCTTATATATGCCCCTAGCAAACAAGCGTTTTTATTAACCCAGTAATTAGATGCAGGAGTCCCTTCTCTGAAGCTGATAAACTGAAGGCTGAGTTATCTTCAGCTGGTGCAAATCAGCGTAGCTCTGTTGGCTTCAGTAGAGCTCTTGCAGCTCACACCAACTTCTGCTCTGGCCCTGAGGTTGTCAGTAGGACATCTTCTGCAGGCTGCTATAACTTTAAGGCACAGCAGATTATATTTTTGAGCTATTAATTTTCATGGTAGATGGCTAGGACGAGATTTTCTAACGCTGGCCTGTAAATTGCACTTACAAAATGCACGTATACTTATATTTGCATGGCACACTGTGATGGGCATTTGCATATTGAATTACCCATTTATACAAGACATAACTGCGATAAAGTAGCATTGTGTACCGTATATTATGGGCATTTAGGGCTACATTTTTGAACTTGTGGGCTCAGCTTCTCAAGAGTGACTTGAGTTTTTCAACAGAGACTTCTGAGTTGGGGATGCTTCAGGTTTTGGGTGCTCATCTTGAGACATCTTAAAAGGATCTGCTTTTTTAAAAGCATTGAGCACCCTCTGAGAGACCTAAATCCCTAGTCACCTAAAAATTTCTCTGGATCTTTAAAGCTGGTGTTACATGTTTGAAAAGGGTCTGTATTGTATGATATATCTGGTCCCTCTGTAACATCAAGTCATACCTGCTTAATTCTATGACAAATCCTAGTTTTTACTGCTGGCTGCATGGTAGAGCTATCCTCGCTATGGAAGAATGAACTGGATTTCATCTTGCCTGATGCATCAGTGACAAATTTGTCAGCTGAGTTCTGACCACAGGATCTTTATTACTGAGGATAAATGGCAGATGGCTTTTTCATCCCCTCAGTTAATTTTGCAACACTGCCAGTTAGCGAATCAATGATCGTCTTTCTAACTGGGCAGTTTTGATATGAAAATCCTCCACTGATTATTGTTATCACTTTATTTTAAGGCTGCGAGGATACATGTCTTTAATTTTTGTCGCTAGAGGATCCGCTGTTCTGGAACAGAGTGGGGAGGGTGGCATGAAAACAGAACTTTTGCTCCACTCTCAAGTATGATAAATGAAAGGATGGTGGCTTTGAAAGGTAGGAATTTCTCTTGTAAACGATGTACATTAGATTCAGTTCACTTCATTCTTATAAAGCAGGTCCCTTACATTGGCAAGAGGCCTTATATAAGAGAAGGGGAAAAGGATTTGGCCTGTAATTTTGCAGGTGATTAGTCAGTCATATGGACAACTGGAATTGGAAGGTTCCCAGTTTCTTAAGATTAATGTAAATTTGAGATGCTACTGATCTCTTGGTTAGACAGGATCCCAGGTCTCTGGGCATGTTCAGTATCATAAAAATGTAAATTTACACAGGGCTCACCTCTACCACTGGATTGGCAGATTCTGGCACTGGGGGGCCTTGAATACACCCTGTCCTTGTCCCACCTACCTAAATCTGCGCACACGCTTCACACTGGAAATACACCCGTGAGGCTGCTTTGGCTTCAGCCTCCAGGCAGGCTCTTGAGCTCTTGGTCTCCAGCAGGCCTGAGTTGGTGCTGGGGGTGAGCTGTGGACAAACTTACTGTTGAACCACTGGTTGTGCAACCTATCAGCTGTCCGGGGGTGGGATGTGTTCAAGCATCCTGGTGCTGCTGCGGTAGAGACAGGCCCACCATATCATTAGTGGGCACATGTATAACATTAAAATGTGACAGCAGCTTCTCTCTAGGGTTTAGGGCCAAAGCCAACTGAAGACATTGGAGACTGTCCCATTGACTTCAGTGGGCTTTAATTTATGCCCTGGTCTTCAAACAGGAGTGGAAGGTGCTTAGCTACCTCAGAGGTAATAAGAGCATGAGAACTGTCTTAGTTCTAGGTCGGACCATAGGCCCAAGTAGCACAATACAGGTTTCCCTCACTTTATGTGGATTCTGTATGTCCAAATTTGCTCTTATGCAATGACCTTTTTTATACTAAAAATTTGTTATATGTGCGATACTCTGGAAACTCTGGAGGACAAAACTGCTGTGGCATCATATATCCTGTTGCCTGAAAACTCAGAAAAATGTCTCTACTCTGGCTTGGGACTGCAGAACAAGATATATATTTTTTTCAATTTCTTAGTTAATAAAATGCATCGTCTCTGAACCAAGAGCTCTAGAGATTTGCATAACTCAGAAACCTACATTTAAAAATACTTCAGGAGTCTTAGTTTGGCCAATAAATGAAGGAACAATTCCCTTTTAAGCCTGGACCTCCATTTAATCCATTGGCTGGGCAAGGTTTTCTAAGCAATGGGTGCTCTCCATCTCCCTTCTGCATTGTACCACAAAAGGTCAAAGGCATAAATGGCCAGCTAGGGTTGCAGAATAAAATCTGAACCTCTGTGTGATAGCCATTTTAGCTCTTCTTGTTAATTGAACATGCTTTGTGTCTATACGTGTGTGGCTCATACATACAGTATATTCACAATGTGCAGCACATCATTCAGTACTATACAGACTGGCTGGGACAATTTACAATGGTGATTTTTCTACTGACGGGTAAATTAATGTTCTCTATTATAGGCATTTAATCAGTGCCAGCTTTCTCAGTCTCTAAACAGGCCACCGAGATGGAAGATTGATTGGTATGAATACATCATACATAAAGCAGGAATACTTCATAACAGTATAAATGACGTGTTTGTTTCTCAGAGCCACAAAGACAGCTCTGTGGTAAAGAGGGGTGTTGACAGGATTACAGTGAGCACAACAGAGACGGGAGCGGGGCACTGGATTTTTTTCAGGACTTCAAGGCAAACTGAAATGACCTAGAGACACGGAGAGAAATCCCCCTAGCTCTCGGGCTCGGCACACAGGGATGATAATTTGTTTGGATAAGATCCTGATACTCCCTTCACTGCCTGACTGGCTTGAATAGAAATGCTGACTCTGTTCTCTTGCTGTACTTTGTGGCATAATTAATGGATTGTTATGTAGCAATGAAATTAGTCTTTGTATTTATACAGGTGGCCAAGCTCCCCAAGTTGCACAGACAATCCCTATTAGTGTTAATTACCTTTTTATTTAGAACAACGTGACAAAGAAAGGGCTATTTTTCCTATTGACACAAGAGGGTAAGCCTCATTTTCAAAAGTGATCTAAACAACTTGAGGCAGGGCAAGAGAGAATGAGGATCTGCCACACATCAGCTGCTCTGCGGTAACTGCCCGTGTGTACGCACTTGTGCTGGGGTAAGTGGAAGCAAACCCTCAATCGCTTACCCCCCCGCAGTGAAAGAAGGGCGAGTCACTGTGTTTTAGCTGTCACCTTGTGAAGCAGAAGAACGTGCACATAGGCAGCTGAGCAGCGGGTGCCTTGTGGAAAAAACCCCACCCTCTTTTACCAAGCGATAAATATTTTGTGACTTCATATTCTGACTCTCGATGTCTCAATGAAAGACAATGACACAGCCCATGTGTCACTGGACTCCCATGTCACTAGGGCAATAGCAAAAACATAACCACTGGTCTCTCTGTGAACTGCAAGATTCATGGCTGAGAGTGGACCGAACCCTACAAACAGAGGAACATTAGTTACCACACTTCATTTACCTTTATGAAATGGCCCCCAACTGCAGCTGTTATAACCCAGGCGAGTTCCAGTGAAGTCAATGGATAAGCCCTTGTATGTTCAAACCTAAACTGCTTATACCTGCTGGCCCAGGTACACAGCAGTGACATTAAGGAGAAAGGGGAAGATTATGCAACTTGTTAGTGAGAGCAGCAGCCTATGTTTTAATGGAGTCACCCGTGGCTTAAAAGATCTTGCGTGCCACTTGGAGCCTCCTGCAGCCCTTGAAACAGGTTGCAAGATAAGCACTGATTTTTCTCCTTAGCCCCAAATCCTTTGCTTTTGTGAGCTGGTTTATTTTCCCAATGAGGCACACAAGGGTATCATTTACAGCACAGTAAATCCATTCCTAGAGCACCGTGGAACTCGGCCTTCAGTCTAGTGTTTAACAGCACACTAGGCGTGACTTGCCGAGCTGTAACTCACCTACTGTCATAGTTTCTTGCTTAATTACAAAGCACTAAAATGGGAAATAACAAAAATAATTACTGTAATAAACCAACAAAATAAAATATGTATGACTGAAATTAAAATGTCTCCATCTAGACTTAAAGGCCCAAAGATTAACCTATATATGGGGGAGGCATTTGGGGACTAATTTTGCTTTCAGATTCATGCAGGATACATTGACTTCCTTGGGGGTTTCAAGCTTAGATTCTAGCTGTAGGGACAATGCTTTAGCTCTCAGGTCTGAAAAAACCCCCATACTCTTCAAATTAAGCTAATTTATTTCCCCAGTGTGAAAACTGAAGTGTACTATAAGGTATTCTGCAGGTTCAACACCACATACAGGTATTCACCTAATGTGTTATGGGCTAGGTAAGTGGAGGGTTGAGACCTGCTATGTAATGCACAGCACTTGCTTATTTCTCTGTTCCCACATCTCCTGCACTCCCAATACTGATATGTGCATTTCATCTACCTCTCGCCTCTTGTCTATACACTGCCAAGCACATGGGTGTGTGTCTGTGCACCATTTAGCACAGCAGGATTCAGTTTATGCGGGGATTGCTAGGCACTATTGTAATACAACAGTACTTTGAGAATCATGAGACTTTAATGTATGTTCATAGGTGTGTGAATGCATCTGCCACTTACCTTTGTGAATATTACAGCAATTTAATTTTTTTCTGCTTTTGGATGGATTGTGCATTTTCCTGAATTCTGATGAGCTTAGATATGGCACAGAGTCCCTGCATGGAGGCATGATCTATGGTGGTGGAAGGGGTCTTTCTGTCATAGACTCATGGAGAAGCAGGGCTAGAAATGACTTCCAGAGGTCATCAAGTACTTCGACCCCCTACTCAAGACAGGATCATTCCTATCCAAACCATCCTCCATCCTCTAGAAATTCATAATCTAAATTCTTGGGCTAAGTACAGACAGTCAAAAAGCCCAAGGCTGAATCGATTCAGTCTTTGCAGGTTAGTCTAACCTGCAGGGATTGAACTGATAAACAAATGAACACACATTCACTTTTGATTCAGAAAATGCAGCCACATGCTTGCAGTGGAGCAAGCCAGGAGCCAGGGGTGCTAGAGCACACCTGCCAGTCACTGCCAAAGGGGAGGGAAGAAAGTCCTGCTGGAGCAGAGGGGGTGTGGCCATGCCCAGCCCATACTCTGCCTGGGTGGGGGTGGGTTGGGGATAGTGGCATTGAATTCATAAAAGCTTAAACAAGAATAGTTCTTTCTCTGAAAAACTATAAGCTGAAGAGCTATAAATGCAGCCTGGACTGTGTGTTCACTTACTCTTCCTGCTGCCCCTGAGGTCTCTGGGATTTGCAGTCCACAATCACAGCAGCAAGACTGTGCATGGTAGCTTGTCACTTCCTCTTCCTGCTTCCAGGTGCCTCTGGGATTAGTAGTCTACACTTGCAGCCAGCACTAAGTTTTAGAAGGGCAGGAAAGCTCTGTACTTAGGGGAAGGTGAGTTTAACCCCCCTCCCTGGCCCTAGCTCGGGTTTGCCTGGGGGGGCAGTGAGCCAGCCAGCCCTCACTGCTCCAGCTAGGGAGCAGAGGGGTGGGGCCAGCTCTGCTCTCTAGAGCAGACAGCATAGCCCAGCTCAGGGCTGAAAAGCATGCTGGGATGCTGGGGGACTCTGATTTAACTTAAACCAGGGAGGGGTCTGGGACAGAAGTTTCTTAAACTGGTTTGATCTAAATCAGTGAAGGCTGATACTACATTCAACCAGGTTTATCTTAAACCATTTTCAGCCATTTTGAAGCTGGTTTATGTGCACCGAACTTCTGTTCTGTTATAGGTTTAGATGAGTTTCTGATCACTTAAGCCGCTTTGTGTGTAACTTCAAACCCATAGCCTTAGTAAAAGTACCATCGACCCTGACAGAAGACAAAACATGACACCTTAACTTGGCACAAGTAAAGCAGGGAGACCACGGCAGCCAGCATACTGCTTCTGTAAAGGGTTGTTAATATGTGGGCAAGAGATCCCGTGCTGTGCTATACAACCTCTGGGAAAGACAGAAGCTCTATCAGCAAAAGCACACATCTGTCAGCATAGCTATGTCCCCAGGAGGAAGGGAGAACTATGTTGCTGGGAGTTGCTGGGAGTTGTTGATGGAGACATTTTAATTTCTTTATCCCTCATATCTTTCATTTAGTGAGAGGGACGAGCATACTCATAGGCAGTTACTTAGGAGTAGCAGATGTGCATAAACCCTACCCTCTATTACCTCATGATAACATGTTCATATGCCTGCGACCCGAGTTTGGGACCAAACTTTCTGTGGAGACAGGAGGGAGTAGCTCTCTACAAACAGAACAATTTGCTTGTAGGGCAAGGAGTACACACACTTTAGTCTCATGGCTCCACATGGGAGGAAAATAATAGATGGTCTCAATCAAGTCTGGGTCTGATCAGCACAGATAAGACTGACGCCTCCAAGTGCTTTTTAGAATATTGCTAGTGTGGCCATGTTGGCGGAGAGCTAACCTGGAAGCAGAGACAAAAATGGGTTACTCTTTGTATGTAAAATAAAAGGGCATAGACATAGTCCAGTGAGCTGAGAGACCATCTCTAACTGTTTTTAGGGTAGTTCAATATAGTCTTCAGTGCTTAGGATGTTTTAAGACCTTTTCCAGGGTTTTTGAAAATTCTCCTAACCACATTGTGAACAAATGGCAGTATGAATCTGTTCCTCTAAATAAAAAAGCTGCTGGAAAGAAGGGGTTAAAAAACCTCCTGGTTGTCGGACAAGGCCCACTTCACACGTCAGAGAAAGAACTTCTGCTTCTCTCGGTGTTCTCCGGCCATGAAATAGCATTTAGGCACAGTAGCTACTCACTAACCTGTGAAACCAAGAATGAGAATTGTGTTTAATGGGCCTCTTAAGTAATGCATGTACTTTGAATTTTACCCATTTCCAGCATTACCGCTGATTGTGGGCTGCCATGCAGATAACTCTGCAATTTGCAAAAACGCACAATTGTTATTAGGATTGACTATTGCTATTATCAGTGTTTGTGTGCCATTTACAATGAGAGCAGGTTTAAGATGTAATTAAGGGAACAGCTTCCCATTTTCGGGCTGCTCTTGTTCTTTAACATTTAAATTAAAATAAATGACAGTTAACTGAGTGTTGTTTGGTACTCCCAGCATAAGTTTCTGCTCATCAGAAATTCTCAAGTAGGCAAATTCTTATTTCCTCTCTCTCTCCATATCAGTGATAGAGTGGTTCATCTTCTCTGGTCTGGCTCTGCCGTGTTCAGCACAGGGCTTAGGGGGATGGGAGTGTTTCAGAAGTGTTTTTAATTGTGGTAAGCATTTTTAGACTTGCTTTTTGTTCTTTCTAGCACTCTAATATGCCCCTTACCTCAGGCCAGCTGGGCTTCTTTCAAGCTTCTGGTAAAAGTTAGAGCAGTCTATAGCGTCTCTAATCTGTAGAGTCCTAGAAAAGCAGGGCTGGAAGGGACCTCCAGAGGTCATCTAGTCCAACCCCTTGCCTGAGGCAGGATCAGCTCCATCCACACTCACTACTCGCAGTCCCAAAGATATGTTCTGGCAATCGGGATTATTGTGAGGATTGCCTTACTCTGCAAAGACCGCCTACGCAGTAACTCGGTATGAACCGAGAATAGTACCCCAGTGCCGTTTAGGAGTGACCTCTGTGCCGAGGGAAGCATGAAGAGGTCAGTTCCAGCTTTTTTCCCCTTGTTGATTTGTACTTGATTGATAGCAATGGTAAATGAAATACTCAGTTTATCATGACTCAAGCTTGAGCATGCCCTGCTGCTTTGCTGACTTGATTACACTGCTCTGCTATCATCTCTCAACCTGCTCATGGTTCAGCCTCCAATCACATACCCCACTTTCCCCCTGTGGCCTGTAAAATGCTGCCTTCTCAACATGAGCATTTCAGAAGACATTTGTCATCACGTGCTTGCCTACATGTCTCAGCTTGGTCTAATAGTGTTTGGACGGTGGTATTTGTGATGTGTGCCCCTGTCATGTGAAAACTGGGCTGATACCAACCACTTAGTCGCACAGGCCATCAGAGTGCAATGAATCTCAGCCACAATTGGGTTGTACTTTATTCAGCCCAACGACACAGATGTTAAAGGTGCGGTCTGAGGCCTCAGTAAGTCTCCAGTGCTGTTGACAAATCTTTCCTGCTTCTTTTCTGCAGTCCAGCCAGGTTTGGGTAAGTGGTATCAAATACTGAATGGGGAGGTATAGCAACAAGTATCTGTGCCCTGGAAGGCAGCGGTGGCAGGGGCAACGGCAGGGACCAGGGTGGCTGCAGTGTCTGTGATGGCTAGGACAGCAACCGTGGCAGTAGCATAACTAGGGCAAAGTGAACAGGGCACCTGTGTGCTGACCGTGAGGGGTGCCAGGATCCCCACTGCCAGGAGTCTTTGCCCTGGCAGGGGGAGCCCTGCCCTGCTCTGCTCAGCCAGGAAGCCATGGTAGGCAGCACTGAACCAGTCTGTATCTGGGGGTCAGGGGAGGGCGTGGGGTGAGCAGAGCGGTGCTTCCCTCCTCCTCTCCGTCCTCCAAGGGCCTTTGCAGTGGACACCCTGAGAGCTCCTAAACATATCTATGATGAATGTAGCCCAGGGGTGAGATTTGGTTGAGGATGCTCAGGGAAGACGCTGAAAGAGGAGCCCAGGTGCTGCTGGCAGCTTCCTTTAAAGCAGCAGATCTTCCTTGAGGGTCCTGTTGGAGACTTGTATTTGTCTCTGATCAGATAACAAGACTTTTCATGTTCAGGATTACAGTGGTTTGTTTCAGCCTCCTCTGCAGAAGCAGCTGTCAGCAAATATGTGATAACAGATGTTGGGATATTTTTTAGCCTTGTGTGAGCTAATCTTTCACTCAGTCCTTTGCAATTAGACGTCCCTTGCAGGGTGAAGCTTTGGCTAGTCCTCTAAGACTGAGCGGCAAACTAGTCTCCGTCATTCTGGATGAAGGAGCCCTAGGCAGGCCGCCTGCTTTTCCAGTCAATTGACCTTATTTAAAGAGCTCTGTCAGAGACAATCATTTCTTGCTCGGCTCTCCCCCCCTGCTGCTCATGTGTATTGTCAGTGGGGACTGTCTGGAGAGAGAGGGAGGAAAACCTGTGGGGGAGATATATGCTTCAGATGCACAGACAAGAACGCTGCCCTTCCTCGATTGCGCTGGGCTAATCTCTCTTGCTACACAGGTCCAGCTCCCAGACAAATTGGTGTTAAATTGCAGCCTGTCTCACCAATACCCACTTTTCTGTATGTGAGAGGTGTAGCTGCTGCGTGCCTGAGTATATGCGATGAGATCAGTCAACAGGCACACAGGATTTGCTTCTAGTGAAAGTCAGGCCTGGTTTTGACGCTGTGCTTCAGCATCCGGTGCTCTTCAGTTTGTGGTTGTGGAAGCCACGCGTTCTAAGAAAGGACCAAAGTCACTCGGGGGCTGGCTACTGTGTCTGTGTGTGGGACTCGGGGTCAGTTGTGTAAAGACTGCTTTGCCCACTCCGACTGCACGTGCCAGTAATACAGCAGTGCAGCTGCCTTAATGTAGTGCTGAGTGCACACAGCAACCTGCAGGTTCCTAAAGGTTGGAACATCTTTAGGTTTTCTGTTTCAGGTGTGTTTGTGCCCAGAGATGTCCCAAAGCATTTCCATTGCCTCATTTCTGTGGCATGGAGTGGGAGAATATGGACAGGGCCTGCCTCACAGTGACCCTGCCAGCTGTTCCATTAAGGCAGTGAGACATGCCATCGGTCTGATGGTGCAGCCGGAGTCCTTGGTATTGGTGCACCCCTTGTTCTGAGGACAGGAGAGTCAGTGTATTCAGAAGAACAGCTTATTCACCAAAATTACACTTTTAAAGGTGATATAAACCCTTTGTGAATTCAGGGAGAATTAGTTTCACCTGAAAAAAATAGGGAAAGTCCAAATAGCTTGGGCTGACAGTTTCCAAAATTTTTGACTTTTCATGTTGGATGTTTTGTATAGAAAATGAGCTTGCTTTAATAATATATATTTAAAAAAGAATAAACCTTCCACAATCTTGACTCTACAGAGCCCTTTGCCTTTTGAACTGACATCAAGCAGGGCTGCATGAGTGCACAAATTTTGTTTTCCATCTTTCCTTTGGTCATCAAGATACTCATCTGTGACTGTCTGCTACGTGACATAGGCACTGAGTACAGGTTGGAAGGGAACCGTTTCAATCTCTCCTAGCTCCATGCTAAAACTAAAGTTACTTTGGCCTTGATTGTGGAACTTCAGTATGCCAATGATTGTGCTGTCATTGCACATACGGAGGGGGACCAACAAACGGCCCATAACTGCTTCTCTCAAGCACACCAGTGCCTGGGACTGACTTTTAACATCAGAAAAAACAAAGGTTTTTCACCAGGGTGCTCTGGGCCAATTAACTTCTCTGGGAAAGATCCTCATTGATGGCCAGGAACTGAAGAATGTTAAGCAAAGTACGCCAATATTGACGAGGGGATCCAGTGTAGGATCTGACGGGCTAGCTTTGCCTTCAGAAAACCGAACCATCGTACGGTCAATGATTATGACTTCTGAACTCAAACAAAGCTCCTACTATATATGGCTGTGGTAATTCCAGCTCTTCTCTACTGATGTGAAGCTTGGGTGACCTACAGAGACCACCTGGACTGCCATCACCACTGCGACCGCTGGAAGATCTTTGGCATAAAGTGGGAGGATTGCTGCACAAATGCATGTCCTCACTGATGCTAACACCACCAGTATGGAAGTGTTGACTGTTCAACATCAGTTGCCTAAAGTATGTTTACCAAAACAACTGCTACATCCCAACTCAGCCAAGGACAAAAGATATGCGGGGGGCCAGAAGAAACACTTTGAAGACACCCTCAAACATTAAGAAGCATGGCACTGACACTACAAATTGGGAAAAACTAGCCTGAAACAGAGCTACATGGTGATAACTTGTAAGAGAAGTACATTTTACTTTGAGGAAAACCATCTTGCTCTCATGGTAGAAAAATGGCAGAAATGGAAGGAAAGGAAATAAGATGGAGAAATCCATGGTTTAACCCTCCCTTTAACCACCACCTGTGGCGTTTGCCAGAGAATCTATGCCTCTAGGACTGGCCTTCTTAGCTATCAATGGTCTCATCTACAACCCTTCATGTGACCTGTGGGAATGATCATCCTTGACTGTGAAGGTTTGGCGATGCCGACAACCTCTGGGGTGTTTTTGATGTTTTGGGAGAAAGAAAGAATGAAAAATTGAGTTTGGGGTGGATTTATATTCAACCCTTCCCTCCCCCCCCAACTTTTTCTGTTTTTCCAACCAAAAAAATCAGTATTTTGCCCAGCTCCAGTTTGATTGAAAACAGCTTAAAGCCTGCGATAGCTTAAAGTCTTTGTGTTGGCTCATTATGAAGACAAGATAAATTCAGGTCCATGTCACTTTACCTGTTGGTTTGGAATATGCTCTTCACAACATGAATAAATTCTATGCCTGTAAAATTAACTCTAGAGACCAACTCTGCTATTTGCTTGGCCCAGTTTTTCTTGTTTTTAGAGTTTCATGTATTCAGGCTTTCATTCAGTTTAGTCTTTTAAAAAATATCTTCCTTGGAGCAGTGGGAATTAGAGCGTGTTTCGACCGGTTCAATTACTTACGAAGTGACATTCACAACAGTCCTCATATATATCCATTATACTTTATGAAACCTAATAAGAAGTTCCAAATGGACAGATCTCATGGTTCATTTTTGTTCCTTTCTTTGAAGAATATAGTTTTGAGATGAATATTCATAACTGTGAATCAAATATTTGATGAATGGTCTCTGATTACACAACTAGATGTTCTTGATTTTAATGTCTCCTAATGTCCATGTTGTAAAGCCAAATTTTATTAAATTTACAACATACAATATAAATAATTTATCACATACAATAAAAATAATTCCATACTTAAAAAAATCAAAGGTGTTTCTCTTTAAAAAATGAACGTTCTACATAGTAGGTAGAACCCTAGCAATATAGGATTATGAACTTGAAAATGATACTGTCGGGGAACAGGGCCCCAAGGTCACGGTGATCGGGGTGGCAATCGGATACGAACAGGTGGGATTACTGGTGTGGAGTTCAGAGGAAGGGACACGTAGCGGATAACAACAAGGTGGGTTTATTTTAACTTACACTTTGATGAAGCGTAGGTATGATATTCTTCAGTTACAGTATTAACACATTAAACAACAGAGAACAACGAAGGGGTCTGTTGGCCCACGAGGTTCCCCGACAAGACAAGCCTGTCGGAGAAGTCCCAGGGCTGGTCAACAGCTCATAAACGGCAGAACACACAAACTATAACAAAACTGTAACTCGGTGTCGATCCGTGACGCCAGTCCCGTCAGGACAACGATGGGTAGTCGAAGGAAAGCCAAGGTCAAAACCGGAGAATGCAGTTTTCAATAGAAGGACGAGCCAAATCCGCAGTCGGTGAAAACAAGCAAAATCAGTCCAGAGCCAGATAAACAGTAGCCGGGTCGAAGAATCCAAATCGCAGAAATCGTAGAGACGTAGTCAAAACCAGAAAGTATACAGTTCGTAACCGGAAGATCAAACACGAAAAATAAAGGTAAGTTGCTGCGCGGACTCAAGAATGGAACCGGGAAATTAGATTCCAAACTCTCTCTTCCTAACAGCCCTGCCTAAGCAGCCTCTGCCGTCAGATAGAGCAGTTCCTTTCTCTCCTACTGCACCAACGACACACACTAACGCCAATGCTCCCGCACCCACCCCGAAGGTGGGGGTCAGAGAGCTTTTAAAGCAACCCTTCAGCCAATCAGGGTGCTTGGTCGAAGGAATTTTCTAGACACTGACATCATGCTTTTGATAAACTGAGCATGTGCGAATCCAGGCTTTGTGTCGCGACTGAGCACGCGCAGGGCTGAAAGTAGGTCATGGCTGACTGACATCTCCACAGGTCACTCAGGGGGCACGTGCTGAGCACACCGCGGAATTTTCCATGACTAGATGTTATCTGCATGTTAGAAATATTATTAGAAACGCATAATAAATAGAGTGTTGTTAGAACTGCACAGTTTGCATCTCGTACCTGATAAGTAGAAACACCGCCAAGGACATTCCTCCCCCACTTTTTGGCCAATTTGCTATCTTTTCTTATACTAAATCTCTCCCTTTTCTTCTCCTCCTGACAATTCACATGCAGATTACAGAAGCTGGAATTCAACTGACTGTGTCCTTGAAAGGGGGGGGGGATTTCAACTCTTGGTGACCTAGAGAGCTTTCTGAGCGTGCATAATTAGCTGATGCATATATGCCCTTCCGCCCCGCATATTTAAGTAGTTAATTATAATGCACATGCGACGGATGAAGTGACGTAATCACATGTATGTTTGTATGAACCGGAAATGAGCTGTAAGAGTTCCTGTCTCTGCACACGTGCCCAGGAGAGGGAGTATATAGTGCCTGCTGCGGGTTTCCTCGGCGGCAGAGCAATTTGAGATTTTCTGTCTCTGCTCTGACCCTATTTGCAAATACACCTTTTGTGCTGCTAATAGTGTGTGCCTGAGAATTATTATTCGCGAGCCTCCAAAAGAAACGAACCGCTTTTTACATCATGCACATGACTGGAAACTTAACTTCGTGTTGCCAGCATTCCTTAAGATTTTGTTAGGACAGATACTAATAATATTAAAAGGCAAACAGAACATCAAGATTTTTATTTTCTCAGTGGAGAGAATTAAGAAACAACACGCAAACAGTGATAACATACCTGGATTTTTAAACTCTGTTTAAAAAAGCAAACTAAAGTGATATAAAATATCTAGGAAAAGAATAAAAACAGCGTAAGACATTTTTGTACCAGGGAGTTATTATTAGAGAAGAACACCTGCTTAAAACGGCAACACAAGGCTCACAACAGAATCATCTGTCCAAGTTTCCAGGAAAGGTCTTGGCAGAGGTATGTTTCATAATGTCTGGAAAGGATGCTGTCTCCTTCAGAATATGCCTTGATTTGGAAAGAACAACCCTGGAGAGGAAAGGGAGGAAGTCGGACACAATAGCTGTTGCTTCTGAGAAACTGTCCAAGGAAGTGAAACAATAATGGAGTAGAAGTGCAAGAGTTTCAGGTAAACAATAGGCCGAGATGTTGACTTCGTGCTCATGGGAATTGTGATCCTTTTAAAATTAAACACCAGTAGTTAACTCTCTAATTAGGTAAGTTTCTTCTGGATTTTAGCTGTGGAAGGGGTTTTATCTGAGAACTGTAATAGTTAAAAAAAAATGAAAAGAAAATGACTTTATAGATAAAAAGGAGAGAAGTTTCTGTTTTCCACATGCATCAAAAGCCAGGATTTGCCTTTGTTATTTTCAAAGAGCTTTGGTTTGCATCTGTACTGGAGAAGGGTACTGTTACCATGCCTAAGTGCATTATTTGAAGCACATATGGTTCAGTGCATCTGTGCTGGCAGTGCTGACATTTGCAGTTTTACTCCACGTTCGCACTAGCATCGTTCTACGACCCGTCAGTTGCATTGCACGTAGTTCTTGGCACAGTTCCTAGACGCAATGGACTTCTGGAGATTTAGGCCACAGCTACCTAACTAGTCACACCTTAAAGCATAAACCCGGAGGAAATAACACAATAGCAGCTCTGTCCCTATGTGCTGGCTGGGCATTGGAAGGTGACAGAGGTGGGCAGGCATTGAAAGCATGATAAATTTAGTACCACTCCATCAAGGGGGGTGAACAGTCCAGTGTTGGGGTGGGACCAAACTGCTCTTAGGGGTTTCATTCAGTCCTTTTTAAGCTGGAACAGCTCAACTTGCCACCAGTTAATCCATTCCAACATCCACACTCCTGCACACTCATTGTTGCACAGTGGGGATGGTTATGAAAGCATTGTTGAAGCCATGTTCAGTGTGAACTGTTTTAAAACCCTCCACATTATTGCCAGCACTTGTCACGGAGACTCAGACAAAGCCAGCTTTGAGCCCTGCTGAAACCAAGACCAATGCAAATAGAACTTCACATGCATATGTAACCTGGGTGGTACCCGGATAAGTGCCCCCTCTTCAAATGAAGGGATGGTAGCCGGTGCTGGTGTGCTGTGGGAGGTGAAAACTGCCTGCTCTACACATTTTCCCTCCTCTCCCTATGGAACAAGACCAGGACACACAATAAACTTAACTATGTACACATTTAATAAGATATAGAAGTTATAATATTAACATATATATACATATAATACAAGAGCTATAGGCAATATGTGGTATATATCTATATGAACACTCTATACACAGGTAAGGAATCAGGTAGTCAAAACGGGGGAGTCTTATTAAATGTTATACAGTCTTATACTTTAATAGTTTACAAAGTTAATATTAGTAACTAAAAGTACTAGTAGTAAGTAAAAGTACATATTAGTTACACAAAGTTTACAAAGCATATGATGCAGGGTTCACAAAATATGAGGCACAGAGTCTAGGGGAGAATGGACAAGGCAATGAGCTGTGCTGAAGCAATGTCAATGATCTTGGGGAAGGATGGCCCCAGATGAGGGAAATGGGAGTCCCAATATCCCAGCTGCAACCCTCGACCCACTCAAATAACCCAGCTAGCTGGGTCTCAACCCAGGACCCCTCTTTCCCTTAGGGGGCTCCCCCCAACTGTTTGCCACTGAGTAGGACGGTCTTCCTCCCCTGTGGGGATCCCTTTACCTGGCAACTCATGACTCTCCAGGGCCTGATGAGGCTGCACTCATTTCCCCTGGTGAAACGTCTCCTCCCCCGGCAGGGGGTTCTCAGCTGCTCAAGGCTCTCTCGCCCTTTTGCCCTTTCTTGGCCCTGTGCACCATCTCGTGCATTGGTGGCCCCTCTCATCCTGGGCACTGTCCTGTGCACCACTCGGCCCTGCCTTGTGCAAGGGGGGAAAGGGGTTGGAGACCTGTGTCACCTGGTGTGGCACCTGGCGTCTCAGTCCGCTACTGGACTCTCTGTGTACTGCCCTGTACACCAGGTGCCTGGCCTCATGCTGGTGTTGGAGACCTGAGCCACCGCAGCTCCAGGATTTTGGTTCACTCCTGGACCCTGCATGCACTGATCCATGCACTGGGAGCCCTGCCTCATGCAGGGGTTAGAGATCCGAGCTGAAGCATGCAGCTCCAGGGTTTCAGCCCACTCCTGGGCCCACCGTGCACTGATCCATGCACCGTTGCCACGCCCCCTCATGGCAGGGCTGGGGACACAGCCGTTTGCCACTCCCCATCCAGTGAGGCATCTTCCAGGCTCTTCTGGGGTAATTGCTTCACCCTGTTGGCCAGCTCTAGCAGGTCTTATTAGCCCTCTTCATCCCTGGTCGCAGCCACCAGTGTGCCAGGCACACTGCCTTTTTGTCCTCTTTGGAGGCTTCACCCCTGGACTGCAAACAGACCAATCAGAGAGAGGTGGTATTGGTCCCTTCTCTGGTTCGGTTCTTTGCCTTGCCCCTGGGTATGGGTGGGACAAGCCTCTCCCCTGCCATCACCTGATTGGTGGGGTAGGGGAAATGCCCCATCAATCACCTTGAGCCTTTCTTGAAGCCGGCATGCTGGGCTGCCACCAGCAAGCCTGCCACCCACGTAAACGGTTGTATGTACATGCTGTTGGCTGAACAAATCACTTCAGATGGACCATGTGGTTCTTAGCTTGGTAAATGTATTTTGTGTAGATAAGACATCAAATTATGGAAGTCCTTAGCGAATTAGATAATGCAGGAGACCCTAGAGGATTGGCACACATCTCTCCATCATTTTATGTTTTTCTCAAAGCATTTTTTAGACAGCTACAATATTAATAAGGAAATTGCTGCGTGCCACTGTTATGCCTTCTGTTGCACTGTGGGTTGACGAATACCACAGCCCTGGCCACGTTCCCTCTTGTGGTCACTCACTAATCTCTTTGGACCCATGTGTTGGGTCCATGTCCTTACAGCTCTTCCACATCCACACACAGAGCCTGAGCCCTTCCATCTGGAACTCGTCCCAGAAGTGGTTTCAGCTCTCTCAGGCCACGTGACCAGTGCTGAGCCCATCCCAAGACTCCTTCACAGCACACGCCCAGCACTCCAAAATAGAAAGTAATCCAAAGCCCCAGAGTTGCTCCTTACAGAACCCACCCTGCAGTACTTACGTCAGGATTTATTTTATTTCCCTTCGGTCAGATCACTGGCTTTTGTCTATGACAGGGAATATAAGATTACCCTGAAGAATAACATGGAGGAATTAATTGACATTTTAATTAATTACAACTGTTAATTAATAGTCATAAGGGTGACAAATGTTCAGGAATGAGAAAAAGTGATAATGCCTGAGTAGGAAACGGGAAAGTTTCCGCTGCTGGTGTGCAGGTTAAATGAAAATCCTGTAGCTGAATGTGTGATTACAGCTTGACACTTGTATGCTCTGCTCAGTGCTTGAGACCTGCATTGTAGGTAACACTGCATAGCCAATTACTCTGTATTAATAATGATTTAGGGCTGGTTGTAACCACAATGCGTGAGATGTGCTGGGCACTGTGCAAAAATAATGGAAGGCCCAGTCTCAGTTCCAAGATGGCTGATAAACTAATGGTCCTGTCCAACATTCATTTAACAATTTGCTTCAGAGGTGGATCCCAGGGTACGCAATTGCACCTCCCTTTGGTTGTGCAGCACATGTGCATTGAGCTCTTTGATCTCATTGGCATGTCAGGGCAGCTCCTGCCAGGGTTGCTATGTGCTGCGAGCTCTCTTAGCTTACCAGCTGAGTCACACAAGCTCTGGCCATAGTTCTTGCTTTCAAACAGGTCTGGGGGTGTCCAGGGGCTGAGCTCTGCTGCTGCCACCACACATTCCCTCTTTTTTCTTGCCACTAAATTCAATAGGAGGGGGGTGGGGGGAGAACGGCAGTGGCCCTCACCGCCTGGACTCTGCAGCTAGGCGAAAGCAGGGGCCCTGGCCAGAGCTCACATGGGCCAGCTGGTGAGCTCAGGGAGCTCGTACAACACGTGGAGCTCAGCCAGGGGCTGTGCTGACATGCTGGTGAGCTCAGCGCACGTGCGGTAAACAGCCCGAGGGAGCGTGGTACAGCCTACTCACCTCTCTCTGGATGTGCCCATGGTTGGCTTATACCGCCAATGCAGATCACCCCCTCCTGGTGCTTGGCCCTTGGGAGGGAGTCTTGGTAGGGAATCTGAGTGAAGATTCCCTTGTGCAGGACTCTCGCAATATTCCCCTTTACATCTGCACCCTACATCATCCCTCTGCGGCAGGGCAGGGTTTCACGCCATATACAATCATCCTCAAGACCCATTTCCAAACCATAATGAATCCATGAAAAGGCAGGGCTATCTGAGACCAGGTCCCAAGCCTCCACACAGGAGCTGGGCTTTTACAGATATCTGCATCCCCTCTTGGCCCCTGGCATCCTAGCTGCAACACCTCTGTATACCCTCCCAGGTGTGTTTGACTCCAGCTCTTCCTTGCTTTTTTGCTTCATCACTGAAAGAGGCCACTTGAAAAAGGTGACACAGCCTCCCCTTCCTCTTCTTGTCTGAAGCCTGTTTGCTTTCCCACCTGCAAAGAGACAGGGCAATTCGCATGTCAACTTCAGCGGTACAGTCCAGCCCTGTATGACCTGAAGGCCTTGCCAGAACCACCCAAAGAGCGGTCCTCCGTGTAAAATATTGAGATCTGTTGTTATGAAGTGCTGCATCAATACACTGTATTTCATTTGCATAGCGGGATCGTATTGGCTGAATGGCTATAAAATGTGTCCTGTATTTTTCTCACAGGCTTGAAATATAGCCCTTTGATGCACTATGAATTATGGCTCCTTTTACTCACTGGCAGTAAAAGGGGGAAAAAAATCCTCCCTGTATATCATCTAGTTTAAAATGTGGCTTACATGTTTATGATGATCCTTTGATCAGAGGGAACATTCAGAGATTTCCAGAGGGTGTTGCTGAAGGACATGGCAGGGTTGCATTACAAGCTCAGGTATTCTGAAAGAAAAGAAATCGTTGGGCTGTTTGACATTTCTTAAGTGGAAGTAGCCATTTGTGCAAAGTGATGAATGAAGAACAGTAGAGGCTGAAGTCTTCTCTTTCTTCAAAACAGGGATAGCATGGCGGTTTTGCCCTGGCAATGTGTAATATCCATCTGGTGAGACTAAGATGGAGGAGACGGCACAGTATTATCCCTAGCCCAAATACTAAGTACAACCACCCTGCTAGAATCGCAATATCACTATCATGTGGTGATAACTTGCTTCTGAGAGAAGTTGACTATATTTGCCCAATTAGTGCAGGGGAAATATTACCATCTAGTAAAATATCTTACAAAGATAGTGCCATGATTATGCAGCCTTTGTGAGGAATTTGCAATGTTGGGTCTATCAGAGTTACTGATGTGTCCAAAGGAGAGACTACAGTGGGTCGCAGGTGGGAAGAAATGCTTATGCCTGGACATTTTTGTTGGTGGCATTTTGCAGCCGGCATTTGATGTGGCTAATGTGGCAAGGGCTTGACTCTACAATCAGATTGTTTCTTTGTTCACATGGTATCCAGCCAACTTCACATGGCGTCCAGGCTCCACACAAGAATAAGGTTTTGCTTGTGTAAAAACAATTTTTAGATTAGGCCCTAACTGCTTAAGGGATTTACTGCCTCCCGTCTTTGCCAATTAAGTGAGCTCTGCTTCTACGCCAAAGTAAACTTCAATGTTAATTTTAAAATATTGCTGGCATTTATCACAGTAATTACTTTGACCATGTAAAACTCCAGACACCATAAATAGCGATGATACCCTAGATTGAATACTCCCCCGGTACATATTACTGATGTTAGAAAACATACATGCAGACAAGGATATTTTTCTCCAAACTCAGCATTAGTCAGGCTCCTGCAGACCTGAGCTAACACACAGTTGCCTCATGTAGATTCCCGAAAATGACCGACGATCTCTGTCAAATCCCATCCATCTTTATCAGTAACTATATGCTCAAATAAAAACAAAATGACTTCTGCCTATTTGTAATGCTGAGCAAATGGATCTAGGAGGAAAAAGGGGAAGACCGTATTTAGCTGATATTGTGGCAATTTATCAGCATTCTGTAAAGATGGGAAGTGGTAGTCCTAGTGATGTGGGATGTCTCACTTTTGGAAATAAGTGGCCCAACTGGGCATACACATTGTGTTTCAAAGGTAGCCAAGTACATAAGCACATTTCTGAACAGGAATCCTTTCTTGAGCTGTGAACTAAATATTTAGCACCTATTTTCCTGTGTTACAGTTCATTTGACTTCTCTCAAAACAATGCGTGTCCACAGTGCCTCACATGCTACTTGTTTCCAGTTACATGTATTGGCTTCACATTGATCTTTTTTTTGTGTGTGTCCTACAGCCACAGTGAGGTTTTTTTGTTTTGTTTTTGTTTAAATTGTAATCCTTCATTGCAGGAAAATCATTAAGAAGAAAACCCCAGATGCTGAAAACTGCTGTAGTTTCATTGACTTTGTTGGAGCTATACTTGTTATTTGAGTCTGAAGATCTTGTTCCATAAAAACAAACAAATATGTATATTTTTGTGTGATTTAGAACTTTATTTTTTATATTGTATTTTCCCTAAGAAAAGAGGAAACTCATGCATATTTCCAACAGGAAAGATATCCATAGACATTTTGCAATATTTCTCTCTGCAACTGAGAGTCTTCTGTGATGATCTTTTGCAGCCAGCGTGTTGTTGCTTGTTTAAGAACTTGCGGTCATTATAGAAGATAAATGATAGTCCTTGGAGCCCAGGGCTGAAGCACATATTAGTTACCAGTAAATGATGTATAAAAAATATTCAGCTTGCAAAAAGATAATGGGGGCTCCTATTTGAAAATGCAGAAAAATGCACATCTCTGAAACTCAAAAGTGTCTCATCAATATCTCTGTTGGTAGAAAACTAACCTGTCAAAAAGGAACTGTTGTGGAGATATTTATGTACTTATAGCATTGATTATTATGATGTAAGGGACTATTAAAGGAAACTTAAAATATTAGATAGTGCAAGTATAGCACTTAATTGTTTTTCTGTACTGCCAAGGAATGCTCTAAAAATTCATTAAGGAATTGCTCATTCCACATCTCTGACCTCAGGTGAACCTGCGTTTCCCCATTTTCCTCTTATCCATAACTTTAATAGTCATACTTAGGTTGACCTTTCTCTAATTCATTAGCAGTAAATTCCATAAATCATGACACCACCAGAGCATCAGGACTGTGTGTATGAAAGGCTTTGGGTGAAAGAATTCTGCTTTTGGGCTGAAACCTAGGGACCTCCGGGATCATCATATCACCTGTCCTCTGTCTCTCTCTGAATGAAGGTTGCCCAGTTTGAGCACCCTTGTTGTCCCTGGATGTAGCATTATAACATAGAAAAAGGCAATACTTTTATTATTATATCATCTCCTTCTGTCTCTAAGGTCCCAGGCAGATGTTATACTTAAGATGTGATTAATCAGTTAATCATATCTTAAGTGGTAACCCAGCCACACATTCAAGCAATTAATAGTGTGATAAAACAGAGAATAAATGACACATTTATTACAGAAATATGTGGGCTAACTTTGGGCCTGGTTCCCATTGTGCTTTAAATTGAATGTGTGGCCACTCCAGGCTCTGGAGTGCATGGGAGCCCTTCAAGAGGTCCATGTGCTCCTGTGGCTGGGAGCGCCAGTCAGCTGATCAGCACTTCCAATCGCAGAAGCACACATGAACTCTGATGTGGCTTATATGTAGCTTATTCCCCATTTTATTGCTTAAAAATGTGGCCAGGTCGCTACTTCAGGCATGGTTAACTGGATAATTTTGTGTCTTAAGTTCAACATCTGCCAGGGGCCTTAGACACAGAAGGAGGTAAGGCTGGCAGAGCCGATCAGCCAACCGACGCTGTGAACCATGGGAGGACTGGACCCCTAGCTTGTTACCTGCTGGTGCAGAGGGAACCTAGGCTCCCCCTGCACTAGCAATAGAGGCACACATGGGATCTAATCCCCACAGTCCCACAGTCTTGCCTCCTGCTATACATGTGTGGCATGGTAGGAGATGTTTGTTGGGATCGCAGATCAGATCCCATTGCACCTTTAAGTGAACCTCTGTCAAGGGGTCAAGGTACTTATGTGGCCCTGTAGTAGGGACCTCTAACCCCTGCTACTTAGAAAGTGGGAGGCCAGCATCAAAGAACTGCAAGTGGGTAGGTAGCGGGGCACAAGGGCCAGCTGCAGAGTAACATTCAACCAGGGAAATCCACAAGGGGAGAGAGCAGTAGCTGCAGTTCAGGGCTTAAGCTGCAACACCTGAGGGTTGTAAGTACTGAGTTAAGTATTGGGCTAATTAGGAACCTCTGGTCAAGGAGAAGACCATGTGACTAAAAGGGCCGGATCCCAGCCTACATAAAAAACCTGGCCCTCAACCAGTCAGTCTGGCCCTGACTCCTGCTGAAAGCAGAACTCCTGCTGGCCTGGGCTGCAACAGGGGAACCCAAGCAATACAGGTACTGGAAGAAGCTGCAGGAGTCAGCAGCTTTGGGGTAGAAGTTTGCTGGGACCATGGGGAGACCCAGGAAAGTGTTTATGAGTGAATTGTGATTAGGCTTAAATCCAGAAGACTGGATATGGCTGATAGGGGTGCATAGGAGGCTACAGGGGTGAGGGACACTCAGCATAGATCACTGTAAGGGTTAGGACCCCAGGGGCTATTGTAGGGTGAAGGAATTCCCCTTTGCCTGGGTCAGGGACCCTAGATGGTTGGGTTGTAGGCTGTGAGCAGACTGTGACTCTTACCTGGGTCAGGGATGCCGGGGGGCTGGGATAGACTGAGTAGCCTTGCCTGGGTCAGGGACTGCAGGGGGTTGGGATAGCATGTGAAACAGGGCCAGGGGCCTGGAGAATGAGACGGGGCCAGGCTGATGCCAGGCGGGCCAGAGCCTGACCCCGAGTGGGCAACACATGAAGGCTGAGAGGGCAGAGAGTCTTGAGCCTAGTGTGATTGAGTTTTGAGCCACAGCAGAGAGGGGACTTTAGCATGACACTTAGAGGCAGTCCAATTACAAGGTCAGAGGGATCCCGGGTGGTGACTAAGTGGGTGAGGGGCCCAAGTATTGGGAAGTCCCCTCTTCCCAGGAAAGGTTGTGCATCCCTGAGCAGAGAGATTGGCCAGAGAAGCAGGTGAGAAGACTATATCCCATACACCAAGAGGGTCAGGGGCAAGTGGAATCCTCTGGCCAAACGGCCAGGCCTGAGGATGAGGGTTTAAAAGACTGTGAGGCTAGGAGAGCTGGAAAGTGCTCCTAAATAAGAAGAGCAAGGTCGACAGCCTCTGACTGGATCCTGTTGAGAGAGACTGTAACTTCCCTAGAGATAGGGTCCTACAGGATGCTGCCGCAGTTTGTTTTCACTTGAGGGGCTGTGTTTGCTTATGCTGTTGATATCCGGAGGATGACTAGGAGCCAAGGATCTCAAAGCCTGGTGCCATAAGGCCAGAGCCAGAGTGAAGAACAATCAGATTGCAGGCGGCTAACAGCAGTTGCTACTGTGGGTATACTACTGAAGAATCACCATTACAATCCTGACAAGTTCCATTTTCCTCAGCGACTAGACGCAGTTAGAGTATAGTAAAGGGGAGGTTTGGAGCCCAGCAAAGAAGACAGGGTGCAGGACTACAAAGATTGCCTATGGGGAACTGCATCCCAAAAGTGATTACATCAAAGTTGTGGCAGGTGAGAGAGAAAGAACAACCTCTAGGCAGGATAGGCGACCTTACCCCAGGTTCCACCTTGCCACCACCTATAGGTTGGTGGTCCTTTGGTAGGGGTCTGAGGCTGTATAACAGCTGGCACAGAGGCCTACAAGGAGAGCTGGTATTTAGAGGGATTAGAGTCCCAGAGCACGACTGAAGTTAGCTTCCCAGAGGTCTTGGAGACCCGGTTAAGTGGGCCAGGTTGAGCCCAAGGAGAAAAAGGGTATTAGAAGAACACCCAGAGATCACAAACCTCTCAGGGTAGCCTCCCCTCTTTGTTACCACCAGGCATGACAGGTGAAGCAGCAGGGAGGGACCCTGAGAGGCTGTAGTGGGCAAGCAGGACAGGATAAAGGAGGCCACTAGGGTACATCATAGCCACCCTTGGGTGGTCCTGCTACAGGCCCCCTATGACAGGTCTTATGGCCATAGGGGTGGCTGTGATGCCCCCTAGTGGCCCTGCAGATCCTCCCCAGCTCAGACTCTAAGGTCACTCTTCCTAGATTGCTCATCTGCCACGCCTTGTTCTTAATATAAAAGGTTGATTAAGGAAGGCTGCCAACAGGCCTTAGAGTGAGCCTTACTCCTAATAATTTCCCACTGGGTCTCAATCCATCCTTCAAGCCTGATAGATTCCTCTTGGCCTGACTAGGCACCTGTACAGCACTTGTAGCCTTGAGGGCAAAGTGTGTGATTCCTTTTCCTCCCTTACACCATGGCCAAAGCCTCACAGATTTTATAGTATTGTTCACTTGTTGGGCTTTGGCTTTCTTGGCCACTGCCCTTTTCCTCTCAGCTAGGTCTTCTAGCTTCATCAGACCTGGCTTTGAGGTGCTAGCTCTAGTTTGTCCCTTCCAGTCCCCTGACCCCTGTCTGGCCCTGTGGCTCTAATGTAGCAGTGTGCCTGCCCACTCTGGGCTCAATAATCATGCATGACTGTGCTACACTCAGGTGCCAGGATCCTGGTCCCTGTGTGGCTCTACAGCCTTGCATACTTCCCTCTCAGGGCTCAACAGTGGCTAAAGGCAATTGTGTGTCCTTCGAGCAATGATGGGACCTCCATAAATCACCCCTTACAATCCCAACCCAAACCACCAATATAAACAGTAACATAAACCATAAGACCCTGGGCTATAACAGAAACACTAACAACAGCAGAAGCAGCCTTCTGCTCCTTTAAGAAGGCAAACTTTCCTCATCTCCCAGTGGGCATACCTTCCAGCCTGGCACTATACCTTAGCCTATATACTCAGCCTGTTTGGGCTCCCAGACCCTCTGGTCCCACACACAGTCTCTCTTCTGGGCTATTGGGCCCTTTAGTCCCATATGCAGCCCCTCCTCCAGGTTCTCAGACCCTCTGGTCCCAGCTCAATTCTTCCCTGGGCACCTGGACCCTCTGGTAGACACCTAAAACCCTCTAGGGGCTAATATAAAACAAAGGCCAGTTTCCCTGTTTTCCTTTTCCCAGGGAATTTGCCTCTGTTACCAGGCCTGCAGAGTTGTTTAACTAAATCCATGTCCCTTCAGGAGCCCTGCAGCCAGGAGCTCCTCACTTCATGGTTGTTGGAGAGAGAGTCCCTGACCAGTGCAGGCTCTGTGCTTATATAGCTCCAGCCTGAGCCCTCTTCTGGTCAGGTGAACCCCTCATTAGCTTTCCTCTGTCACCTGCAAGCAGCCTCTTAGGCTGCTTGCTTTCTTCAAGGAGCAGGCACACCCCACTTCCCAGCTATACCCCCAATAATTATAGTGCCTGGGCATCTCACACACTTGTGTTGTATTTCATTTTTTGATATCCAGGTGATGTATGGATGCATCATTTCCCTTTTAGATGTGCAAATCTTAGGCATCAGGACAGTAAGTACCTGAACTTCCAAAGTACTTAGACACCCAAGTTCACCATTCAGGCATAACTGGCAGCTTCTAAACCACTGCTCAGCTGCCATCTAATACCATATATACCTCAGTTTCTTCTGTTTGGCTTGCACAAACCTGATAAAGGGCTGACAGACCCCCCACAGATAATGAGTTGTTCAGAGACCTAGCTCCAGAGGCTCCAAAGCTATATTCTCAAACTAAGGGTACACCCACCTTTCTTCCTAGGAGGTGTGATATAGTAGACATGTCAGAGCCCTCATATTTTACGTACACCAGAAAGTGACAGTCAGGAATTGCTTCTGGCTGAGTGATTGGTGTGTGTTATCCCACACTGCCCCAGTGTGGTGTTTGGGATATGCACATTGGAACTGGGTTACATGGTCCAATACATTCTCACAGTTCACTGGGCCAGAATTCACCTCTTCAATGGTTCAATGAATCTCTAATTCTTTAAACAGAGCAGAGCAGCTCCAACAGGAAAGACTGATTGAGGCACACCTCAGAGTAGCCAATTGCTTTGGCCAGACATCGCTTTAAGTACTGTTGTATATGAATCTTGTAGGGTTAAAGCAAGGCTTTGTAATGCTAAAAGTGAGGCCATTTCTTTATCCTTTTGCCTCCATTTCATAAAAGCAGACACAGCACTTATGAGACGGTTGGGAGGGAAGAAGGGTACTGTGTAAGGGTTACTGATAAGATATGAAACTAGCTGAATCCAGTCAACAGAGGAGAAAGCTTGAAGGTGGCTACAAGGATTGTTTTTATAAGATAAGATACATCTGGGCAAAAAAAATATGGGGCATGTAGTCATGAGAGTTAAACTTCAGTGTTCACGCTCACAGTGCCACTTGATTAGATAGAATAGTAATTTAGTTAATAGATGATTGGGTATTTTTACAAGCATGAGCTAATCACGAACTAACGCTGACGTACTAACAAAGTGTAAAATATTATTATTTCTGGTAGGCAGGGTCCCTCCTTGGAGGCACCTCGCTGCAGCGAATAAAGATTGTGTATATGACTTTGGATACTTGCTTTGCATGATCATTGCCCCAGCCTAGAGTGAACTGCACGTGGCTTTAAGAGCATAATTCATAACAGTTCTGTAACCATTCTGGGCTGGCATGCTCTCTCTCTCTGGAAAAAGCAGGCTTGAAGACCTAACTCCAGGAGAGTAATCGTGACTGAGGAACTTGGATGTAGGGAGGCACCTGCCAGGCCACAGAGCTAGGTGCCTATTTATAGCCAGTCAGGGGGTTAGGAACTCAAGCCTTTCCCTTTGTGCTCTGCATTTCCCTCCCAGCTACCTTAGGCAACCAACCCCATTGCTCAGCTTGTCTCTGGAGACCCCTTTCTTATGTACCTAATTCTACCCATGCTTTGCACAGGGGGCTAATTTGGGACTAAGGATTCCATTAGGTCATGGGCTGTCAAAGGTATGGCCTGTAGGCAGCATCCAGCCCACAGACCCATTTCACCCAATGAGGAGCAAGCAACAGCTAGTTGTCCTGTGGGGCCAGGCCAACTCTCAGGATCTCAAAATTGCACTGTTAGATGGGCGGGTGTGACACAATTGCATATACACACACACAAAAATCAATTAGGCGCATACATACACACTACCAACTCAGGCACATACACATCCAAGATTATCAGTCTAAGCACATGCACACCTATCACCAGTTCAAGCACATATACACTATACACACCAAAAAAAGGACAAATCAGTCATCAATACTTGCACACCCAATACACATATGTGGATCACTAATTCGTATATCACGCACAGGATGATATATATAATGTGCCAGTTCACACACATACCACCCACCTACACATACACACAGGTGAGTTCCTAACTTGGGTGGTGTGGTGTGTATGTGTGTGCTTGGGGTACTTGGGATACCTAGGATGCTTGGTGACTATGGGAGGGGGGAGTCAAGGGTCAAAGATTTCCAGAAGGAGGGAGATGGATGGGGGTTAAGATGAGAGAGGGGGACAAAAAAAATTGAGAGAGTCAACGTGCTAGGAGTGCAAGCAGAGGAGAGATGGAGTTGAAAGGAGATCAGGAAAATGGGGGTTGGAGCCAAGAGAGACACACATGGAATTAAGATGGTGTCAGGGCCGGGCTGTGGTAAAACACAACCCAACTTGGGGTTCTAAATAACAGTGGTTTTACTGAACAGGAAAAGATGGTGACACCATATACGAGCTATAGAGCTTATTGGTTCCTTTGCACCCACTCACACACGCACACACACAATGGCAGCAGGGGTCAAAGAAGCTTGGTAGAGGGTCTGAAGTCTGGGAGGAAAGAGACAGGGTCCAAGTTGGAGGAAGAAAGGTACAGGTAATATCTACCTATCCCGGGCTGAGAGTTGATCCTCAATGGACAGTCAGGGTCTCCTTCAGCAAGGTGTTGTCCAGAGGTGGTCGCTGGCAGGGCCTCTGGGGTGGATAGGTGGTGTGACATGGAGCTGGTCTGATCTGGATGGAAATGGCGTTCCCACTGGGTCTGTCTTCACTACCCCTCTTTATAGGGGCAAACCTTCTATGACCCTAGTGGCAGGGGCATGCCCAGGCAAGGGTCAGCCCTGGTGTACAGGTGTCTGTGTTGCAATGGTGGGTTGGCTGGTTTCTGCAGCAGTCTTTGTTTTCCAAATCTTGACCCAGGGAGGGTCAATGCAGGGTGATGGTTGGGTTGTCGAGTTAATGGTTCGGTCATTCAGAGGGAGCTATTTTTAGACCTACTGCCATTGTCTGTCAAGCACCCACTCAAGGAACCAGTTTATATGGGAGGGGAGACTCACAAGTCACACAATTACAATAGAGTTACAATAAGGTATGCCCGGGCAGGGGACAGAACATGGGGACTTGACATGACTTAACGTGACTTATGCTAACTTACACATGTAAGCCTAAATCATATAGTATCAATAAGAAAGTAGAAATCAGTAAAATAGTAATCTCACAATATAAAACAGTAAAAATCAATATAAACATAATTATACAGTATAAAACAGTGGATATCCACATCAAAATAGCAGGGCACCTATTTGCAAAGAAGAGAAAAAAAGAAAAAAAAACTTGCTACCAAAACAAAATGCTAAAGCTTATCCTATGTCTTAGCTTATCCATAATTATCTATAGGGAATAGAGAGGGGGAGAAAAAGTTAGAAATAATTGGGGAAGGGAAGGGAATTCATTTGTGTGTGTGTGTGTGTGTGTGTGTATAAAATAAGAAAACTGGGGATTGTGTTACAAGCTCTGTTAGCTCCCCACATCGCCCACCATTGCTGCTTCTGCTGAGTCCAGATTGAACCCTTGAGGAGCCTGTGCTCCAGATCTGGCTCAGGGGAGTGATTGAGCTTGGTGCCCCTGCATTAGTTGGAAAAGCACCCATCAGTGAGGTATTGCAATACTGAGTGTTGAAAGACCAAAGCACTTTGAAGGATCCAGGCTTAAATAACTTGCTTCAGGTTGCACATGAGGCCTAGGCACAGAAAGGAACTGAATCCAGGTCCCCTCAAGTGCCAGGTCAGTGCCCTAACTCCTGGTCATCTTTCCTTTTTTCTTTCCTCAGGGGTTGGAAATGTGCCTTCCCCTGCTGAAACAGAACAAAACAGTGGAAGCTGGGAGCTACAAGATCAAGAGATGGGAAACGAGTCACAAAGGACATGGAAACCTACCTGCAGAAAATGGAAGAGCCTTTTCACGGGGCCGTGCAGTTCTAGTCACACTGGGACGGAGAGGAGATCCTCCATATGTGGCTGTTTTTGTGCGGAAGAGGAAGGAGGACCAAAACTTTTTCTTTTTTCAGGAGCAGCTTCTCAGGTGTAAGTAGTAAACCTGTTCTGCACATCAAAATGTGGGTCTACAAGAGTAGCAAGTCAGGCCCTGTGGTGGCCAAGTCACCCCTAGTGGCTGCCTGGATCCCACCTTACTTGCGCTATCTGGCCTCCCTGTGTTCCACCCTGTTGTCTTGTCTGCCACACCATGATGTCCTGGTGGGACACGGAGGCTGCCACTAGAGGTCAACGGGGTTCCAAAACAGCTCCTAGATCAGAGGTAGGTGATGTTTTTTGGCCGGAGTGCTGAAAAAACCCACAATGCCTACCTTGGAAGGTGCCAGAGTGCTGGCATGCCAGAAAAACAAAATAAGGGCAGGGTGCACATGGCAAGATGCCCTACTTGTGCCCCTTGCCCCCACCCAAAGCCCCTGCCCCCAGCCCTGCTCATGCCCCTTGCCTCCCACCCAAAGCCCTTGTCCCCTATCCCTGCTGCCCCTGCCCCCCAGCCCTACTCATGCCCCTTTTTTCCAACCCAAAGCCCTTGCCCCCCACCCCTGCTGCATCTTGGCCCTCACCCAAAGCCCCTGGCCCCCAGCTCTGCTTCTCCTTGACCCCCACTCAAAGCCCCTACCCCCCAGCCCGGGCTCTATGGCTATCAGCAGCTACCTAGAACCTGGGCCAGTTGCAAACGTATGCTGCTTCCCAGCCCCAGCCCTGGCCCTGGACTGCCGGGAGGCAGCACATACCGGTGATGATCCCCACTGTGGTGCCCTCACTGCTGGTTCTGCAGGGCAGTGTGTGGACCCCAGCCGGCAGGGCACGGTGGGGGTGCAGAAAGCTGCCTGCTGCTCCAAGCTCCCTGGTGACCTGGCCACACTTCCCCTGCAGGCGGGGTCAGCAGTGAGGGGCACAACCCTGCATGCTGCCCATGCTGCTCCCATGGACACAGGGGAAGTGTGACCTGACCAGTGCGGCGCTTGCAGCAGCTGGCAGCTTCCCTGTGTGGCCCCTCTGCTGCTCTGGATTGTACACACTGTACCCACTGCTGCTCTGGGTTGTATGCACCGTGCTTCTGGCCCTGCTGCCCTCCCCTGGGCCCTCTGGAGAGCAGCATGTGTGACCTGGAGCGGCAGCACACAGAGAGGCCACACATGGAAGCTGCCTGATGCTGCAAGCTCTGCGCTGCCCAGCTTACACTTCCCCTGTGTGCATGGCAGCAGCGTGGGCAGCATGCAGGGTTGTTCCTCTTGCAGCAGCTCCTGCCTGCAGGGGAAGTGTGGCCAGGGCTGCAGGGAGCTTGGAGCAGCAGCTTTCTGCACACCCCGCTGTGTCCTGCCATGCCCGGTTCCACAGAAGCAGCGGCAAGGGTAGCACAGCAGGGAGCATCGCTGGTATCTGCTGCCTCCCCACAGCTTGGGGCCGAGTCTGGGGCTAGGAGGCAGCTGGAGCCAGGGCTGGGGCTGGGGCAGGGGCCGGGGCCAGGGCGGAGAGGCAGCAGATGTTTGCAGCTGGCCCATGTTCTGGGTACCTGCTGCTACCCACAGAGCCCAGGCTGCTTGCAGCAGGGCTTCCATCCTCCCAGCTGGCTGCTGGGAGCAGCCTGGGCTCCGTGGCTATCAGCAGCTACCCAGATCCTGGGCCTGCTGCAGCCAGGGGGCTACAAACAGCTGCTGCCCACCCATCCTGGCCCCAGCTGTCTGCTGGCCCCGGGCTCTGGGAAAGCAGTAGGTGCGGGCACTGCGCCCGTTGGGGCCAGGTCGGGGCAGTAGCCGGGGCCGAGGGGCAGCAGCTGTTTGTAGCCTCCCAGCTGCAGCCAGCCCAGGCTCTGGGTAGCTGCTGATAACCACAGAGCCTGAGCTGCTCCCAGCAGGGCTTGCAGACTGCTGGGAGCGGCCTGGGCACACGGCTGGCAGCAGCTACCCAGAGCCAGGGCCGGCTGCAGCAGGGAGGCTGCAAACAGCTGCTGCCCCCTGCCCCCAGCCCCAACGCATGCTGAGGAAAAAAGCCTCGCGTGCCATGCTCAGCATGTGTGCTGGGGGTTGCTAACCCCTGTCCTAGATCTTTGTCTGGGCTTTGGTTCCCCTGGCCTTGGCCCACTTTGCTCTGGATAGACCTCTCCACCTAAGGTCCACTGTCCCAGGGCCCTAGTCTCCCAGGCGCCCTGACCTCCATTTTGCCCTTTGCAGGCTCTCGGGCCCTCTGTCTTGCCATTCGCAGGGTCTGGGTTTATGCCCTCAGTCTTTTCTGTCTCTGTTCATGATCTCTACTCTTCCTGGAAGTTTGCTCACCTTGCTGATGGTAATATAGATAATCTGCTGGCACCAGCTCTTCGACAAGAGTGTAGATGCTACCAAGGTCTTCTTGTAGGCAGGAGAAGAGCTGCTCACTTTGATGTACTTCTCTTGCCAGTCTTGCTGGAGCATCCAGTTGCTTCTCCAGGCTGTTGTGGTAGTTTTCTGATTCTTTACCTCTCTTGAGTCATTAGGACCTTCAGTTTTTCTGGCTAGGTCCTTTTCTCCAGCTTGAGAAATAGCAGCAGCCACTTCCTCTTGGAGCACTTGCAGTCTTTCCTCTTGCTTTTGGCTTCTTTCTGACTCTACCATGCTTTGTTGTTATAATTGGACAGGGGACTGACCCTAGGGGACTCACCCTAGACGTCAAGAGGGTTTTGCTTACCTCTTTCCTTGTAGCTTTTGGGGACAGCTTGGGTGCTGGTCATTCCCTCCCCTGCAGCCATCTTGCTCAGGAGCGCCTCCTGAAGGGCCAGACTGACTTTCTGGTCATAGGCACTGGCTTTGGGTACCTCTAAGCCCCATCCCTTCCAGTCATGTAAGCTCCCCAGCCACACACAGATTTCCCCTGTGCTCCTCTGTTGCAACCTCCATGCAGCAGGCTTGGCCTGTTGCACTCTCTACCTAAAGTGACGGGAGCCTCTGGCTCTCTGTCACAACAAAACAATATCACAAATGGTGTTCTGCCCAGAAAATCATTGTAATAGCAGCTACATGTGTGGTTGGTTTCTATTTTTCAGCTACACAAATAAAAGTCCATTAACACTGATGGAATCACCCCCCTTGAAACTGAGAGAATTGGGATCAGATTGCTTTTTTCATGGCCTAAGCTGAGGCTGGGGAACTTCATCACTTCGCATTTGTAATATTCTTTTTCTTCAACATCTTTTAAAACTCATGAAAATAAGCAAATACCATGAGCAAAAGCGATGCTTGAGGCTTTAGCTGCCTTCTATGCAGCCTTGCCAACTCTGCATTCTGTGGAGACTGAAGGCTAGGTTAATTTACCCAATGTAACAGAATGATGTTTGACACTATTACATTGAAAGAACAAATTGAACTTGCCCACTCTATGACCCATTCAGCTTTTATATGATGAAGAACAATCAAATCCATCTTGTAGCAACTTTATTATCAGATGAGAGAGAGAGGAATCTGTTTAACAACATTTTATTTACTTGAAAAATAACCTTGAATCATCAGCTGGAATGTAGTAAGGTTTCCTTTTGTATCTACTTCACATTCACTTTGCTTAAGAAGTTCATATTTGGACAGCTACAAGACAATTTCTGAAGCTATGGTAAGAAAAAAGGGTTTGTCAGTGCCTGCTTAAGACTTTCATAGGTATGCTATCTACCTATATAGCTAAGAAAATATGCCCGTGGTTATGTTTCCTAGACATAAAGAGAAACTATATGTTTTATGCCTGAAATACCTTCTATTTGAAATTAATGAATGTTATAAAGAGTCCTGAAGAAGTAAGTGTCTGGCCAACCACAGCAGGCCAACCACACCCTTGTTTGGGATTTGGGAGACCTAGGTTATAATACTGCATTTCCATTTTCCCACAACCAGCTGAATGCCCCAGCTACCTGGCTATTGGTTATTCTGGAGTGAGCTCTTTCCCCACTAGGACTGTTCTACTCTGTAGAAATAAATTCACTGGCAGAATAACTTTAATCTGCTTTTCTCCCATCCCATATGTGGGATACCTTGTGGTAAAGTTTTGTCTCTATTTGGCCCAATGGATATTTAAAAGTTGCATCGAATCATAGAAAATTATAGAAAATGAGGGTTGGAAGGAACGTCAGGGGGTCATCAAGTCCAACCCCATGCTCAAAGCAACTAGATCATCCCAGCTAGGGCTTTGTTGACCTAGGCCTTAAAAATCTCCAAGGATGGAGATTCCACCACCTCTCTAGATAATCTGTTCCAGTGCTTCACCATGCTCCTAGTGAGAGAGTTTTTCCTAATATCCAACCTAAATGTCCCTTGCTGCAACTTGAGACCATTGCTCCCTGTTCTGTCATCTGCCACCACTGAGAACAGTCTAGCTCCAGTTTACACAAACTGGAACAGATCCAACAGAAAATCTAGAGAGCAGGCCCTACTTCAGTAACCCCCCGCCCACTGGTCAGGGCACTTTTTGGGAATATTGGAGACTTGAGTGCAGGTCTCTCGTGAATCAGTCAGATAAGCAATTTGAACCTACATCTATCACATCTAAGAGGAGAGCTCTGGTCACCCGACTTAATTACTCTAGGCCCAGGTATAGAGAAGACAAATGTCTCTAAACTCATTTTACCAGAAATGTCCATCCTGGGTCTGAGAATCATTTTCCAATGAAAGTTTCCTTCAAATGGGTATCTTCCTGGGGAAAGCCATTGTTTCAGTGAACTGACATTTTCCATAAAAGAGAATCCCCACTAGCTCTACTCCTTACAGCAGAGGCTTGCAATTATTTTGGGTGGAGGGTTGCTTAACAAGTTTTGGCAACCTGTTGAGGGTTGCAAGGGTAGCCCCACACCTTGACAGGTGCCCCACACCCTGGTTGCCATCTTGGGACCAGAGATCCTGCCCCCTAACCCCTGACTTTTGCCACCAGAAGTCCCTCCCCTTGCCTCCAGAAGTACTCCTTTTGGGAGGGGGTTTGCCATCTTGGAACCAGAACCCCCTCCCCCCCCCCCCAAAATTCAAACATTGACAATGACATATGTTAATTTTATTTAAAAATATATTTTTGTCCTGATTTGTGTGTGTTTGTGTGGTTTATATATAGAGGTGATTGCATAATCACTTAAAATGAACTCTTACTCTTGTATGTTGTAGGGGAGTGTGGAGGGGTAGGGGGGTATGGAGGGGTGGGTATGGGGTTTGTGGGGGGATGTGTGGATGGGTGTATGTGGGGTATGGGGAGGGTATGGGAGTGTGTGTGGATGTGGGTGGGTGGGTATGGGAGGCTTGTGGGGGGTGTGTGTATGTGTATGGGGTTTGTAGGGTGTGTAGAGAAGGGGTGGCTGGGGGTGTTTGGAGGGGGTGGGTGTGGGGTGCGCATGGGGGTATGTGGGTGTATGTGTCGTGGGGTGTGCATGCATTGCAATGAATGAAGCTCCTCCCAGAGGCATGAGGGTGTGTGTGTGGGGGTGTGGCATTTGTGGGGGGCTTAGGGGAGGGAGTGGGAATGTGACATTCATGCAGGGTTTGGAGGAGGGTGTGGGTGGGTGCGGTGTTTGTGGGGTATGTGATTGTGTGTGTGGGAGGGTTTGTGGGTATTGTGGGGTGTACATCTGACCTCTGCATGTGCCCCCCTGAGCTGGTCAGCATCTGCCCCTGCCTGCACACCCTGTGGCACCTTCCCCACCATCACCAGCAATGTGCAGCCCCAGCATGTTCCATGCCCACTCCAGACTCACCCTTGCTCCGGCAGATCAGCTGGAACCTGTGCACAGCCCCAACCCGGCCCTCTCCATGCCTGCTCCATACTGCCCACCCGTGGCATGTCCTGCTGCTCTCTGGGCATGCAGGGAGCTGGGGAAGCTCCACAGATGGACTGCCCTTCTAGGCAGCTCAGGTGGTGGTGACTCCTTCTGGTTGCCACTGCCCCCAGACCCATGGCACTGTTGGGGACCCACGCAACACAGCCCTGATCTCGTGTACCCCATGGCTGCTCTGGGCTTGCCTGTCTAGGCTTAGCAGTGGCAGCATTGGACAGAAGTTGTTGCTCAGTGTGAGGGAAAAGCGACCTCTTTTTGTCCTGCTGCTGGCAGTACCCTGCTGCAGCTGCCCGGAGACCATATTGAGTTGCTCTGTGTCTGCTTTGCGCTTCCACCACTGCCTTATTTAGTAATCCCTGGGTTGTTCCTAGGTTAGTAGTATGTCCCTGCTCCTGAAACGTATTGCATGTTGACGGATCTCACTTTCCTCCTTGCACAATTACTGGACCAAGACTATTTTAGGGCTACTTGGCTTTCACTTGTAACAACTGGCAGCACAGACCTTTAACATTAGCCTGGGGAGCTGGAGCGTTTCGATTCTGAGTTGAATACATTTCTTTGATCAACTACACATTAACGTAGAAGAAAACAGTCTCTTTCACAAGTATTTGGTTTGGAAAATTGAAGAAATTGTAGACATTAAGGAATAGAAATGGACACCAGCATTGTTCCAGAAATTACTTTTGAGAATTCAGAGAACAGCAAATCTTCCCACCTGTAGACATGCGGTGTGGAGTACAGATAGACTCAGTCAGATGTTTGGGAAAAACTGCAAGCAGCAGCTTAGGCAGGTTACTAAGAGGGTAGAAAGGAGGACAGAGAAATTTTTTCTGGCATTTTAACAGGAGTTGAAGTGATCCTCCTTATAAGGCAAATTATCATGTGCACATCTCGGTGAATTGACCAGTGGCCAGCCATTGTTTGAAAAAGAAAACAACCCCCAAACCCAACTATTTGTAAACACAGGGATTTACTTTTGGACCTCCTTTTCATTTTCTTCTTCTTTTAAAGAGGAAAATAGCAGTTTCTAAAGATATTGGGTCAGAAGAAACCACCTGGGACTTTGGAAGACAGTCTAGTAATGGAATTGATTCAATGGTCAATGAAGCAGTCAGGGAGGAGATCTAATGTAGAGGTACCTGGCCTTAGCTCTCTATGACTAAACTCCCTCAGATTAGTTTAGAAAAGAAAGAACTGTTGTCTGAAGGAGCAATACTGCAAACTACCCAAGCTTCAGAAGAATACATTAGAAGCAAGCCGGAGGTAACGAACCTAGAGAATTCATTTATTCTGTGTTTGATGGCCTGGAAACCAAAATTAAAGAGGTAGGAGAGAACCAGTAACTTTTGGAAGAGTATAATATGAAGCATCAAATGTGATGATGATCAAAATGAGCGTTTCACTTTAAAGATGAGTCACCAGTGAAGGTGTCCTAGGAGGAGAAATTTGTGCTTATAGTGGTTCTCAGAGGGCATGTGCTCATGGGGGTGATCTCTGATGAATGTGTTGTATATTTGTTTTATATTAAAAAAGAGAGACACTTTGTGGAATTAAAATAAGTAGCCAATAGGGGACGTGCAAGGTCTATAGTAATTAGGCTGTATTCCTACTATGAAAATTATTTCTCTACCTTTCTGTGAAGAATTGCTTCTGAAGGCTGTGAGACAAAAGATAGCATTTTTGAGTGCTGACCTTCTCACAGCTCTGTATAGAGCTACATAAACATGATGGAAATTTTGCTATTGCAGTCCCTGAATTCAGTAAAGAGTTCACCTTTGTCTTCTGTACATGTAGCATCACATATGAAGAAAAATAACCTCTCTAATAAAGTCTCTTGTTTTCCTGTTGCATTGGAGTTCACTTCCCAATCAGACATCACCTGTCACGGAAGAGTGGTCCACTCTGTTTAGCCTTTGTCTTTTGCTATTCCTCTCTCTCTCAGAAACATATTTAAATCAGTGCATTATTATAGGTAAGGCTACTAGCACCATCTACAATTAATGGACATTTCACATTATAAGACCCTTTTCAAGATTCTTTTGACTAACTTTAGCAAACTTCTAACTTGGTTAAAATTTAGCTCTTTGGGCTAGAGTTTCCCATTTTTGGGTATCCACATCAGGCTGAGTGTTTTCTGGGAATTTTCAGCCAAAAGAGCATAGCAATATCCAACAATGATGTTAGGAAAAAAACAAAACAAAACAAAACAAAAAACGCCATTGTTTTATCTCTTTGGCAAGAGAGGCAGCGAGCTGCTGGGAAGAGATGGCCTCCACCTCTCTCTGCTGGGGAGGAGGCTTTTCTCAGCCTGACTGGCTGACCTGCTCCAGTGGGCTTTAAACTAAGGGGATGGAGGGACTACCACCATTGCTGGCCCACTAAGCAATCCTTGCAAAGCCAGCAGGCCAGGGCACTTAAGGGAGTCCACCCCTGCCCTAGCCCTGGTACAATCTGTGGGCAAGGCAAGAGACCCCAAGGGACCACTTGCTTGCTTGTACACAAATGCCAGAAGCTTGGGGAATAAGCAGGAGGAGCTCGTCCTCCTGCTTAATGCAAAAAACAATGACATCATAGGGATAACCGAGACCTGGTGGGACTTCACCCATGACTGGACCATGAGTACATATGGCTATATCCTGTACAGGAGGGATGGACTAGATAAAAGGGGTCGGGGTGTAGCTCTCTATGTTAAGGAAAGCTACGTGTCCCTGCAAGCTGATGTTGGTGACCAGGGTGGACAACTGGAGACCCTCTGGGTTAAAATCCATGGGAAACACAGCACAGGGGACACAGCGGTGGGACTCTACTACAGACCTCCCACCCAAAGTCAAGAGCTTGACCAGGAGTTTGCCCGGGAACTGGCTGAGGCCGCATGATCCAGGACCATGGTTGTCATGGGTAACTTCAATTACCCGGACATCTCGTGGGAGGATCATTCAGCAAAATCCGAGAGGTTCTTATGGTGCATGGATGACCACTACCTGACTCAAGAAGTCTATGGGTCAATGAGAGGTAAAGTGCTGCTTGACCTGGTACTGGCTACTGGAGATGACCTAATCAGCGACCTAGTGATTGATGGGAAGCTGGGTGACAGCGACCACAAGCTGATCACCTTCAGCATCCGCTGTAAAGCTGGCAAGTCAGTCAGCAACATGGAAGTCCTTGACTTCAGGAAAGCTGCCTTTGACAAGCTCATAAGGCTTGTCAGTGAGGCCCGAAGGGACCACAACCCCAGGGGGAGGGGAGTTCAGGATGAGTGGTTGCTCCTCAAGGGTGCGATCCTCAATGCACAAACTAATTCTATTCCATCTTGGAGGAAAGGCAGCAAGAGGGCACAGCAGCCCCCCTGGCTCTCCAGGGATCTAGCAGACCTCCTGAGGCTAAAAAGAAAGGCCTACAAAGGATGGAGGATGGTATTCACCTCCAAGGAGGAATATTCTGCACTGGTTCGATTCTGCAGGCAGCAAACCAGGAAAGCGAAGACTGCAACTGAACTCCAACTAGCTTTGAGCATCAAGGACAATAAAAAGTCCTTTTTCAGATATGTGGGGAGCTGGAGGAAAAGCCAGGGCAATGTTGGACACCTGCAGAACCAGATGGGACAACTGACACCTAGGAAAAAGCAAACCTATTAAATGGGAACTTTGCGTCGGTCTTTCATCAGTCCCATGGAATGCCCATGCCCACCACGGGACAGGGAGGTCTGGGTGAGGGTGAGCCCTAGCCCTCCATAAATGCTGACCTCATGAAGGAACACCTTGAGAGTCTGGATACCTTCAAGTCAGCCGGCCCTGACAATCTACACCCCAGGGTATTCAAGGAGCTGGTAAGCATCATAGCTCAGCCCCTGGCACAGGTCTTTGAAAACTCCTGGTGCTGTGCTGTAGTGCCCAAATACTGGAAAAAGGCCAATGTGGTGCCGATCTTCAAGAAAGGGAGGAAAGTGGATCCAGCTAACTATAGGCCCATCGGCCTGACTTCTATCCCAGGGAAGATCTTAGAAAAGTTTATTAAAGAGGCCATCCTTAACAGACTGGCCGATGCCAACATCCTGAGGGATAGCCAGCATGGGTTTGTTGCAGGTAGGTCTTGCTTGACCAATCTCACTTCCTTCTATGAACAAGTGTTGTATCACCTGGACAAGGGGTAAGACATTGATGTCATATATCTTGACTTCAAAAAAGCCTTTGATCTGGTATCCCATGATCACATCTTGGCGAAACTGGCCAATTGTGGCCTTCGGTACACCATGATCCACTGGCTGGAAAATTGGCTCCATGGTCAGACCCAGAGGGTAGTAATTGATGGCAGTCAGTCATCATGGTGCTCCTGTGACCAGTGGGGTCCCCCAAGGCTCTGTCCTTGGACCCATAGTGTTCAACATCTTCATTAATGATGTGGATATTGGAGTCAGAAGCGGACTGGCCAAGTTCGCCGATGACACCAAACTTTGGGGCAAAGCATCCACACCAGAAGACAGGTGGGCGATCCAGGCTGACCTGGACAGGCTCAGCAAATGGTCGGATGAGAACCTGATGGTGTTTAACATTGTAAAATGCAAGGTTCTCCACCTTGGGAAGAAAACCTGCAGCACCCTTATAGGCTCGGCAGTGCTATGCTGGCTAGCACTACAGAAGAAAGAGACTTGGGAATCATCATTGGCCACAAGATGTACATGAGCCTTCAGTGCGATGGTGCAGCTAATAAAGTGACCAAAATGCTGGCTTGCATCCATAGATGCTTCTCAAGGAAATCCTGGGACGACATTCTCTCCTTGTACTCAGCCTTGGGGAGGCTGCAGCTGGAGTACTGCATCCAATTTTGGGCTCCACAATTCAAAAAGGATGTGGAGAAGCTTGAGAGAGTCCAGAGAAGAGCCACACGCATGATCGGGGTCAGGAAAACAGACCTTACGATGACAGGCTGAGAGCCATGGGGCTCCTTAGCCTGGAAAAGCGCAGGCTCAGGGGTGACCTGATGGCTACCTATCAATTTATCAGAGGTGTCCACAAGTTTCTGGTGGAATGTTTGTTCACCAGAGTGCCCCAAGTGACGATGAGGTCTAACAGTTATAAACTACTGCAAGACCATTTCAGGCTGGACATAAGGAAGAACGTCTTTTCTGTCTGAGCCCCCAAAGTCTGGAACAGCCTGCCATCAGAGGTGGTTCAAGCACTTACATTGAACACCTTCAAGAGTAAATTGGATGCTTATTTTGCTGGGATCCTATGACCTTAGCTGCCTTCCTGCCCTTTGGGCGGGGGGGCTGGACTGGATGACCTGTTCTCTAGTCCAGCTGGAGAACAGGTATGAGGCCTGGCAACTCTGGAGGAGAAGGAAGGAGTGGAGATAACCGGAGAGGAGGCAACTCCACACTCTTCATGCTCCAAACAGGCTGAAGGAGCTAAGCAGGCCAGGAGGAAAAAGCAGTGAGTGATCTTCATAGGCGACTCCATCCTGAGAGGTACAGAGGGCCCCATCTGGCCAGGACCCCTCAACAGTCGAGGTCTACTGCCTACCTGGAACAAAGATTCAAGACATGAAGGGGGTGATCCAGGCCATGATCCAGCCCACTGATTACTACCCCATGGTCCTAATCCATGTGGGTACTAATAATATGGCCAGGAGAAGCCCTGATTGCCTGATGGCGGACTATCACGCTCTGGGGTGCGTGCTAAAGGAGATAGGTGCACAGGAGGTTTTGTCTTCCATCCTACCAGTGAGCAGACGTGGAAGATGGCATGCAACGTGCATCGTGGAGACCAACTGATGGCTTCGGGAATGGTGTCTCGAGGCAGGCTTTGGCTTCCTCGACTATGACCGGCACAACACGACAAGAGACATGCTCAGATGAGATGGGCTCCACCTTTCCCCTAAAGGTAAGCATGTGTTTTTTTCTAGGTTGGTGGATCTCCTCCGGTGGGCTTTAAATTAGACTCATTGCGGGAAGGGGAAGGTGAGGGTGAAGGAAGCATTGGACTGCCAAACCAACACCTGCAAGTACAACCCAGCCTAGGCTGACATGTGGAACATATACACAGGTAAGCAACAGGGGCCAGGGTAACGCTGAAAGTAGGGGGCCAGTGCACACATCCACAGGAGGCCTCAAATGCCTCTACACAAACGCTCGTAGTATGGGAAACATGCAGGAGGAACTCACCCTCCTGCTGGCTGACACCAACCCAGACATAGTGGGGCTCACTGAAACGTGGTGGGACCCAGCGCATGACTGGGAGGTGAGTATCAAGGGCTATAGGCTGTACAGGAGGGACAGGACAGGAAGGAAAGGTGGGGGTGTGGTGCTCTACATTAAGGAAGAATACACAACCTCATCAATTAGCAAAGAATCAGAGGAGAGGCACTCTGAAGTGCTCTGGGTTAGAATACAAGGCAGTCGAGGGGAAAGAGACTTAATGGTGGGGGTCTACTACAGACCACCCCACCAAGGGGAAGAGCTAGACCAGGAATTCTTAAGTCAGCTCACAGAGGTAGTTAGGTCAAAGGACGTGGTCATCATGGGTGACCTGAACTTTCCAGACATCTGCTGGGAAGAGCAGTCAGCCAGGTCTGACCGCTCACGTAGGTTCTTAGCCAGAATGCAGGACCTCCATCTAACCCAGGAGGTGCACAGCCCCACCAGGGGAGACGCCTTGTTGGACCTGGTGCTGGCCACGGATGACGACCTGGTGAGGGGGCTGCGGGTGCTCAACCACCTGGGCAACCGCGATCATTACCTGCTGGAATTCAGCATCCAGCGCAAGGTGGCAAAGGCCTGCAGCAAGGCAGCAGCCCTAGATTTCAGGAGGGTGTACTTCAGTGTGCTAAGGAGAAGCACTGAGGTCCCAGAGGGGAGGGGAGCCAGATGTCTAAGAAGAGTGCTCACTCCTTAAGGAGACTATCCTCCAAGCCAAAAGGGAGGTAATCCCAACATGGATCAAAGGGAGCAGGAGGGCGTAAAAGCCCCCATGGCTCACCAAAAGCATCCAGGAGTGTCTCCTAGCTAATAGGGAGGTGTACGACCAATGGAAGGGAGGGGCCATCACCAGGGAGAATTATACTGCGGCTGCTCAGAGATGCAGGGGGGCAGTCAGGAAGGCCAAGGCGGAGATGGGACTGGGACTAGCTTCCCAGATCAAGGACAAGAAGAAGTCCTTTTTTAAATACATAGGGGGCAAAAAGAAGGTTCCGGGTAACATGGGGCCCCTACAGGACATGCTAGGAAATTTGGTCGTCACACCAGACGAGAAAGCCAACATATTTAACAATTTCTTTGCCTCCATTTTCCTGAGCAGGGACCGGAACAGCCACGCGCCCTCTGGGCCCCCCTCAGGCCCCAGGGGAGGCACACTTAGGCCAAGGGTTAGTGAGGAACTAGTTAGGGAGCTTCTGGAGGGACTGGATGTATTCAAATCAGCTGGTCCAGACGATCTCCACCCTAGGGTACTGAGAGAATTGGCTGAGGTCATTGCGGGACCCCTGGCACGGCTGTACGAGCACTCGTGGTGCTCTGGTGTGGTGCCAGAGGACTGGAAGAGAACCAATGTGGTTCACATCTTCAAAAAGGGGAGGAAGGAGGACCCGGGAAACTATAGGCCAGTTAGTCTTACCTCAATCCTGGCGCATATCCACAAGGGGCCAGTGGGGGAGATTATGCTCAGAGGCAATCAACACGGGTTCATTACCAGCAGGTCCTGTCAGACCAACCTGGTGGTCTTCTATGACCAGGTTACCAAATCCTTAGATGCAGGGGTAGCAGTGGACGTAGTCTTTCTGGACTTTCAGAAGGCCTTCGACACTGTCTCTCACCTTGTTCTCATTAAGAAACTGGGGGACTATGGTGTAGACACCCACACAGTCAAATGAGGCGGCAACTGGCTGGAGGGCCGCACCCAGAGAGTGGTGGTGGGCATGTCATTTTTGACTTGGAGGGATGTGGGCAGTGGGGTTCCGCAGGGCTCGGTCCTCGGGCCCGCACTGTTCAACATCTTCATCAGTGACTTGGACGAGGGGGTAAAAAGCACCCTGTTCAGATTTGCTGATGACACTAAGATGTGGGGGACATGGGCACGCTAGAAAGGAGGAATAGGCTGCAATCAGACCTAGACAGATTACAGGGGTGGGCAGACGAGAATAGAATGGGATTCAACACCGACAAGTGCAAGGTGATGCACCTGGGGAGGAACAACCAGCACCATACCTACAGGCTGGGGAACTCCCTTCTCATCAGTACAGAGGCAGAAAAGGATCTTGGCGTCATTATTGACGCCAAGATGAACATGGGCCGGCAGTGTGGGGACGCAGTCAAGAAGGCCAACTGCACCTTGTCATGCATCCACAGATGCATCTCAAGCAGGTCCAGGGAGGGGATCCTCCCCCTCCATGAGGCATTGGTCAGGCAGCAGTTTGAGTACTGCGTCCAGTTCTGGACGCCACACTTCAGGAGGGATGTGGACAGCATGAAGAGAGTCCATAGGAGGTTTCACTCGCATGATCAGGGGGCAGCAGGGCAGGCCCTATGAGGAGAGGCTACAGGACCTGAACCTGTTCAGCCTCCACAAGAGAAGGCTGAGGGGGGATCTAGTGGCCTGTTACAAACTATTCAGAGGGGACCAGCAGGCACTGGGGGAGTCCCTGTTCCCCCAAGCACTACCAGGAGTGACCAGGAATAATGGTCACAAGCTGGCAGAGGGTAAATTCAGGCTAGATATCAGGAGGCGCGACTTCACGGTCAGGGTGGCTAGGATCTGGAACCAACTTCCAAGAGAAGTGGTGCAGGCTCCTACCCTGGGGGTCTTTAAGAGGAGGTTAGATGAACATCTTGCTGGGGTTGTTTGACCCCAGTACTCTTTGCTGCCATGGCAGGGGGTTGGACTTGATGATCTGCTCAGGTCCCTTCCGAATCTAGAAACAAACAAACAAAAAAAATCTTTTGAGGTCCCTTCCAGCCTTAATGTCCATGAAAACCAGTGTTAAAATATTCCAAGGCCTTTTAACTGAGGAGCTCTAGTGCTCCCCATCTTTTGGGGTAGGGCCTTAGAATTTGGCAGTAGACTTGCTAGGGCTTCATGACCGAATTCCCTGAAGAGGCCATTTGCACTGAGCGAGCTCTAGCCCAGGGCTGCAAGGGGACTTCCCTTGTAATGAGAACTCGGGGCTGCTGTATCAGATCCAAGTGCAGGGTCTTTAACTAAAAACTGGGAAACTATCTCTCCTGTGCTTTCTCTGGTCCCCTTGCTAATGCTAAGACCACTGGGATTTCAAACCCAGAGCAGCCAAACCAGCACGCAGAGGCAAAGTCCCTAGTGTCACCGGACAGCTGGTCAGACACTAGACTAAGCCCAGCCTGGTCCCTCTCACGAGGACACTGATGAAGAGTTTGGTGACCAGGAGGGCCTATGGGAGTAACAGATCCCTGACAGGGGACTAAAGCTCCTCCTGCTTCTTGTGGGACTTGTTCCAGAAATGACACTTCTGTGCATGCTTCTTGGACCTCTGCGTTGCTTAAAGCTGTCAGCTCTCATCTATTGTCCACCCTGACCATGATACCACCTCCGTCCTTGGCCTGCTGACACAGACTGCAGTGGATTCCTTGTGTGAACCCAGCCTGAAATGACCGCCCACAGCCCGCTTGATCTTGACAGCTTCTTCTTTCGTATGGTGTCAGATATCAACTTCCAAATCTATGATCCACTGTCTGGTATTGTTGCTCTGATGTCTAAGTAATGTGGAGGTGGGTGCTCTAACCATTGGGCTATTATGAAGTAAGCCTCTCTCTGTCTTTTTATGAGAAAAGTCTGCTTTGTTATTCTTGGAAATTACCTTAGCATCACCTAATTTCAGGACAGGGTTCACTGCTGAAAACTGTGTGGGGTCATAGGTGCCTCCCCCCAGAGGTGTGGCCTAGGCCTTGCTCCAATCCTCAACATTTCCTACTGGAGACAGCTTCCACTCAGCTTGTTTGCTTCCAATGAATCCCACACAACTCTCTGCATGCATTGCATGGAGAACTCTGAGCTTATGATTTTGCTGAATATCAGGGCACCTAATTTTGCAGTTCCAACCACTAAGTCTATTTGTAGATTTAGGGACAGATATTTATAGTGTGTCAAATTGAGCTGCCAAAAGAGATGCTAACCACACACCTGGGATCTTTTTATACTGGGTTAACACATTTACACAAGGTAAGATGTAGGCCCACAGGTATCCTAGCATCCCTTGCACATTTACTCTTCCTAATGCCTGGCTGGATAGAAACCACCATGATTGGACCCAAAGTGATCAGCATTGCCAGGCTTTAACTTCTGCTGGTCACAAGCAACAAAGGTCAGGCCAAAGGTGACGATACCATTTCATGCCATGGGGTAGTAGAGCATGGACACAGTCCACCTTAACTTCTTCCATTTGCTGAATGCACAACACCGTTGGGTCCTGGTGGATGTTCATGGTATCACATTACTGAGTTTGAGATCATCTCATTGCTCATGACACTCTTAAATATGTTACCCTTGGTTGAAACCTAGTGATCTTCCAGTGATTTCACTGGAATTATTGTGATGTATGTAGAAGAAGAGTCTGGTCCTACGTTAATTTAAAGTTTGTTTCTCTTTTTAGATGGGGTAAAGTAAAGCCAGGGTAAAGGATAACTGATGGAAGAGAAAATACACCCTATCTTTCAAGTTTGCCTTCAGAGAGAAAAGAGAAAAAGAAACAAAAGACCCTGTAGTTCTGAGCAGTTAGCACAACAAACAAACCATCCTCTGGGATAGGTACATTTCAAGTTTCCTTGTCTTCAAGACCTTTTCTATTTCAAACAATGCTGGAAGTTTGGAGCAACAGCTTATGTTATCTCACTGAGAGCTGGCATGTGCTGGGAGACTGACAGCCAGCTCTGGGAAGCGGGCAGCAGGACTCTCTGCTCCTGAGTGATGAGAATATAGGCAGCACTGTGTGAAGATCAAATATTGATGTGTTTTAGAGATGTGTATTTCCCTCAGCACTTGGGCATGGTGGTTTGGATTGCAGTCTCAGTTACAGTTTAAATCCCGAATAGCTGTACTGACATCAGTGGAATGACTCTGGATTTACATGGTGCAAAAGACATCATAGAATCTGACCCTCTTACATCAAAACTATTTGGAGGCTGCTGGGTCAGGAGGAGCCTGGCATTGATCAGCTCAAGGGAATAGCTATTTATACAGAGATTTGTAAAGTGCAGTACTACTCAGAAAAGGGCCTTTAAAATAGCAGCGTGCTTTTGTGTTTCAGTGATTGCCATGTCAGCTGCTCTCTGTTCACATGAATAAGGTGGATTTTTTCCCCCCCTAATTGCCAGCACTAGAAACTCAATCTCAGATGTGAAAGCAAGATGTGTCCTTGGCTTCTCACATAGCATTGCCAGCAATAAAAATATAGAGATCAAAGCGTGCCCTTGGTAACACCTCTTCAGCCACATTATCTGTAACTGATTGGCTGTTTTGGAGGAATTTAGGAAGCCATCCTGTCCCGGATGCAATCAGTTCACTAGTGTTGTGTTGTTGTTGTTTGTCCTGGTAGCCAGGAAGAGACAACACGACATGGTTTTAAACCGTAAAATAAATAGAAAGCATTGGGAAAGCCCACAGGAAATATTTACTGTGCAGAAATGCCATGTTAAATGCTTTTTAAAAGGAGATCCACAATTTAAAGCTGCTGAGAACCAGATTTTAGGGCCATAGTCTACCACTGGTTCTCACCCTAAGAAGCCTCTTGCATCTCAAGCAGTTTTCCATTGCTGTGCCATTGCCTGGGTTTTTGGCAGCAAGAATTGTACCTTGTACGTCTCTGGCTCTAAAACCCTGAGACTCTCCCAGCTTGAGCTAAAAACCTGGCCCTGTTACCTCAGAGACTGTAGCAGATTCATGAAGCTGCATGCGAGTCTGCCATCCAAGGTGGCATGTTATGGAAGCATGAGTGACCTGTTGAGGTTACTGGACTCTGCATTGTTCAAGCTACCCTCAACAGAAGGCAGCAAAATCTGGCCCACATTGATAACCCAAATGATGGTTTGTCATATGGTGCTTCTCAGGAGACAACTGGGTTCCCCCATGTGGTGGGGCAACACCTGGCTACCTACTCTGGTCTCCTAGTCCAGGAACAGACATTCAAAAAGCCTGGATTGATTCAATCTTTGCAGGTTAGTTTAGTCTGGCTTGGCTAAATCACTTTGTAACTACACAGACATCCTAGACATTCAGGCAGCCCTCCCTTCCCTTCCATAGGGCTGAGCCAAGGGGGTGTGGCCAGGCCCCGGCAGGGCACTCTTATTATTCCCCCTGCCCCCCCCCCGCCCTCTGCTCCTGAGAAGCCCAGCTGGGAATGTTTATCACCCCTAATTCAGTGATTATCAGCCCATTAAGAAAACAAAGCCCGTCTCCATTAACTAAAGGAGCTCTTTTTCAACAGCTCTTCTTAAACAGCTCTTCCAAGGTAGGACATTAAGCTACTTGTTGATTAGCTCTAAAAAGCCTGTCTGCCTTTGTCAGTCTCCCACAGAACTGACCATAGCCAGCATGTGGTCTGCTAGCTAATGCTGAGATGTCTGTGTAAGGCAGAGGGGCAGGGAAAATAATTCCTGCTTAGCATCGCATCAAAAACCATGCTAATACTCTAATGTGCAGTAAAAATAGACTACTGTGCATTAAACATCACTAAAAAAGCATGCACTTTTGATACTGCACAGTAGAATCATAGGATAACAGAAAATAAGTGTTGGAAGGGACATCAGGAGGTCATCTCGTCCACCCCCCTGCTCATAGCAGGACCATCCCTGACTAGATCATTCCAGCCAGGGCTATGTCTTAAAAGCCTCCAAGGATGGAGATTCCACAGCCTTACTGAGTAACTTGTTCCAGTGCTTCACCACCCTCTTAGTGAGAGTTTTTCTTAATATCCAACCTAAACCTCCCTTGCTGCATCTTGAGACCATTGCTCCTTTTTCTGTCATTGGTAGGGCAGCCTAATGTGCATTTATTTAGTACCTCACATTAGAGCTACTAAATTTAATGTGCGTTAGGAAAAGTACAGTAATGAACATGTAGACATGCCCATTCAGGATGAATTCATCAGGAGCAGAGAAATCCATTGTTACTACTGACTCACTGCAGAAAGCAACTGTATGTAACCTGAGTTATGGCAGAATTGAAGAGGCAATTGGGAGTTATCCATAAGTGGCTTCAAGTCACTATAGCATAGCAGTGGTTATAGAATCATAGGGTTGGAAGCATCATCTCATCCAGGAATGCTGTTCCGAAATTATCCCTGTTCATTGCTTACCCAGCTTCCTCTTGAACAATGGAGATTCTGCAGCTTCCCTGGGTGGTTTCTATGTCACTGTCTTACAATCTAACAATGAGGAGGCCTTTCTGAGATCTAACTGAGATGTACTTTACCACAATTTTCTTTTTTTTCAAGCAGTTCATAGGATCATAGGAAAGTGGGGCTGGAAAGGACCTTGCAAGGCCATCTAGTCTAAATTCCCTGCTCAAGGCAGAATCATCCTTGACTAGACCATCCAGGCAGACATCTGTTCTTGAAAATTTAGAGCACTGGTCTTATAAATCAGGGGCTGTGAATTCAAGTCTTACTGGAGCCTTGACCTCTTCTTTGGGGAGGCCGCTTTTGTGGCTGAGTTGGGAGCTGATAACTGAAATATTGCCAATTCAAATCTGCCTGTTGGCTGGTAATTTTAAGTCTCAATTTATGGCTGTTGCTGGATAAATTTTAGGGTTGGGAGCTGGATTTGCTGTGTGTCTCAGGCCTGTGGGTGCTGAGCTTGATCTGGGAAAGTGGTGAATTCAATCTAGGTGGGTGCCCCATGGTAATCAGCCAGGAAGGAGGCACGTGAAAGCAAAGCTTTATGCAAACTCAGAGGCCTAATGGGTAAGGCATCAGCTTTTGGAGCTGATACTTGTGGGTTGATTGTGATGGTAGTAGGGCTGTGTGAAATGGTGCTAGTATTAGTCTGACTTTCATTTCAATGGAACTGTGTTATGTTTCAAAAGCATGGTTCTGTTTAGTTTTGCCCATAGGCTATAATGGGGAATCATGAAAATGCCTAAAGCTTTGTCATTTCTTGCCTGATTTCGATGAAACTTGCTGGGATGGTAGCTCCCTCAGAGGGCATGATGTCTGCTAAGTTTAAAGGAGATAAGTGTCTGGGAAACTGCACCTCAAGTTGTCAACAAGCAAAACTCCTATCCCTTGCCAGCAGCAGCAGCTTCCTCTCATCCGGCCCACAGATCCTGTGGGGGGGAAAGGGGGGGCTGTTCCAGGATTCTCCTGGGGGTGTGGGCCCCCAATCTGCCTGCCAGATGACAGGAGGCTGGTTCGTCCCCCAGGGGGCAGCGGCAGCACCAATCTTCCTGGTGCTGGATGCGGGCTGTGCCCAGCGTTCAGTGCCGGTCCCATCCAGTAGCAGCAGCCTCCTGTCATCTGGCAGGCAGATCAGGGGCCTGCATCCCTCAAAAGAGTCCAGCACAGCCCCTGCAGCCCTCCTGGGGGTATGGGAAGGACCCTGATCTGCCTGCCAGATGACAGGAAGCTGCTGCTGCCAGTTGGGGCATGCGGCAGCACTGATCTTCCTGGTGCTGGGAAGACTAGACTTGAAAGCAAGTATGGGGCTCAGCTGTTAAAACACTGCCTATGTAAATTGGAGTTATGAGTTCAAATCTTACCTAGTCTCTTCTTTGGGGAGGTCTCTTTTGTGGCTGAGTTGGGAACTGGTAACTGAGATGTTGCCAATTGAAGTCTGCCTGTCAGCTGGTAATTTTAAGTCTCAATTTATGGCCATTGCTGGATAAATTTTAGGGTGGGACCTGGACTTGTTGTGTGCAAGTCCCAGGGGTGTGGGCCCCCAATTTGTCTGTTGGATCATAGGAAGCTGCTGCTGCCCCCTGGGACCGGTGCTGGGTGCAGCCCACACCCAGCACTGGGAAGACTGGTGCTGCAGCTGGCCCCAGCTGGCAGCAGCAGCCTCCTGTCATCTGGAAGGCAGATTGGGGGCCTGCTCACACCCCCAGAAGGGCTGTGGGGGCAGTGCCAGACTCTTCCCAGGGGTGCGAGCCCCCCATTTGCCTGCTGGATGGCAGGAGGCTGGTTCTGCTGCCTGGAGCCAGCAGCAGCAACAATCTTCCCGGCACTGGGTGTGTTCTGCACCCAGTGCCAGTCCCAGGCAGCAGCAGCAGCCCCCAGTGGGTGACTCCCTCCTGAGGGAACAATCTTCCACCCCGGTCCCCTAACACATGAGGTCTGCTTCCTCCCAGGGGCCTGCATACAGGATGTGGTTGAAAGTATCCCAAAACATGCTCCATGCTGCTTATCCATGTGGGCATGAATGGCATGGCCAAGAATAATCCTGGCTGGGTCATGCGAGAGTACAGGGCTCTGGGGGCTAGGTTCAAGGGGTTGGGGACACAGGTAGTTTTCTCCTCGGTCCTCCCAGTTGCAGGTCATGGGTACAAGAGGACTAGATACATAGAAGTAAACAGAAGACTCCAGCATTGGTGTTACCACGAGGGTTTCAGCATCTTTGACCATGGCATGCACTTCTAGGACTGCAGTCTGTTGGGAAGAGATGGGATCCATCTCATGCCAAAGGAGAAGAAGCTTTTCTCGTCTAGGATGGCAGACCTCCTGGATAGGACTTTAAACTGGAGATCGCCAGGGGTGGGCCATCAACCACTGGCAGAAGCCCAAAAAATGGTAACCATGAAAGCAGCATCCCAGGGGAATCCACTTCCTTCTCAGGATTTCACCTGTGACTGGACAACAGGCATAGGGGGATACACCCTGTATAGGATGGATCATGTTGTGAAGAGGGGCGGTGGAGTTGCTTTCTATGTGAAGGAACCTTACACCTCCCTAGAAGCAAAGATTGAAAACAAAGAAGGGCAACTTGAGACCCTCTGGGTCAAATTACCGAGAGAGCATGAGGAAAGGGACTATAAGAATTTATTTCAGACCTGCAAACCAAGAGGAACAGCTTGACTGGAAATTCTCTGGAGAATTGGCAGAGGCTGCATGCTCTTGGAGCATGTTCATTATGAGTGACTTCAACTACCCAGACATCTCATGGGATGAGCACTCAGCTAGATCCAGTCGCCTACCAAGCTTCCTCACTTGCATTGAGGAGTTCTATCTAACACAATCTAACACAGTCTATGGGTCGACCAGGGGTAAGGCACTCCTAGGCTTGGTTCTGGCCAAAGGGGATGATCTAGTGAGCAACCTGAGGATCGAATGGAAACTGGGCAATATGAGATTATCACTTTTTCCATTCACTGTAAATCAGGGAAATTGGCCAGTAAAGCAGAAATCCTTGATTTTAGGAAAGCTGACTTCTGCAAGCTTAGGAGATTGGTTGGTGAAGCTCTGTGGAACTATGGTCTGATGAGGACGGGAGTACAAGAACAGTGGGCATTCCTCAAGGAAGTGATCCTAAAAGCTCAAAGGATGTCCATTCCCTTTCATAAGAAAGGCAGCAAAAGGCCTGGGAGACCCCCGTGGCTCAACAGTGAAGTCATTGACCTCCTGAAATTAAAAAGAGAAGCCTACAAAGGATGGAAGTCAGGAGTAAATACCAAAGAGGAGTACTCAGCAACAGCCTGCACTTGTAGGGAGCAGATCAGGAGAGAAAAAGCACAAACCAAATACAGATTGGCAACCAGAATCAAGGACACCAAAAAGTCCTTCTTTAGATATGTGGGAAGTCATAGAAAAAATAGAGGAAGCATAGGGCATCTGATCAATGACATGGGATGTCTGATCACTGACACTCAGGACAAAAACCGAACGCCTGAATGAATACTTCATGTTGGTGTTCCACTAGTCCATAAGGAAATAAGGAAACTAGACATAAGGAAAAACTTTACAAGGTGAGTGCTGAGGGTTTGGAACCCCAGAAGTGGTACAGTTACCTACCCTGGTGATCTTCAGAAAGCATCTTGATGCCCATCTTGCTGGGGTCATCTGATCCCGGCAGTCTTTTCTGCCCAAGTGCAGGGGGGATGGACCCAATGATCTGTAAGGTCCCTTCCAGCCCCTAACAACTATGAAGCTATGAAATTAAATCCTCCCTCAGTTTTCTCTTCTTCAGACAACATAGCCCTAGTTATTTCAGCCTTTCCTCCCCAGTCTTGCATCTCAGGGCTGTAGTCTATTTTGTAACGCTGTACTGGACTCTTTCCAATCTGTTCACATCCTTCTTGAAGCACAGGGCCCAACACTGAACACAGTACTCCAGGTGAGGTCTCAAAAGTGCTGAGTAGAGTGGAAGAATCACTTCCCCTTGTTCTTCAACCACATGAACTGGAAACTGGAAGAAACAGCAGTCAAAAAAGGGAGAGGGGAGGGGGTTGACTGCCGCTGCTCATGGGAGTCCATTCTCTTTCCCCACTTTTCAGTTCCACCAGCAAGGGTGGGTTTGAGATGAAACTCCAGAGAGCACTCACCTTGATGATCATCAAAACTCAAATCCAGAGCCAAACCTTTGTAACTCGTAATTTGCATAACTCATATTTCTGAGACTTAGTTCCCCAGCACCCTTGAACGTTGGTGACCTTCAGGTTCAGATCAGAAACTGGAACTATGACTCCGTCATCTAATCCACCCCCCTGTTCAAAGTAGGACCATCCCTACCTATACCATCCCAGCCAAGGCTTTGTCTAGCTGGCTCTTAAAAACTTCCAAGGATGGAGAGTCCACCACCTCTCTGGGTAACCTGTTCCAGTGTTTTATTACTCTCCCAGTGAAAGAGATTTTTTTTCTAATATCTAACCTAAACTTCCCTTGTCACCACTTGAGACCGTTGCTCCTTGTTCTGTAATCTGCCCCCACTGAGAACAGTTCAGCTCCAGCCTCTTTTGACCCCCTTTCAGGTAGGTGAAGGCTGCTATTAAATCCCCTCTCATTCTTCTCTTCTGTAGACTCAGTAAGCTCACTTCAGGCTGGTCAGGCCACAGCTGGAGTCCTGTGTCCAGTTCTGGGCGCCGCACTTCAAGAAGGACGTGGAGAACCTGGGGAGGGTCCAGAGGAGGCCACTCATATGGTTGGGGGCCACCATGGCCAGCCCTATGAGGAGAAGCTGAGGGACCTGAATCTCTTCAGTCTCTGCAAGAGGAGACTGAGGGGGGATCTTGTGGCTGCCTACCACCTTATCAGGGGCCACCAGCAGGGACTCGGGGAAAATCTGTTCACCAGGGCCCCCCTTGGAGTCACCAGGAACAATGGCCACAAGCTGAGGGAGGATAGGTTTAGGTTGGATATTAGGAAGATCTACTTCACTGTAAGGGTGGCCAGAGCCTGGAAGAGGCTTCCCAGAGAGGTGGTGCTCTCACCTTCCCTGGAGATCTTCAGGAGGAGACTGGATAGGCACCTGGCTGGGGTCTTATGACCCCTGCCACCCCCAGTGCTCCTTCCTGCCCATGGCAGGGGGTTGGACTCGATGATCTGCCTAGGTCCCTTCCCACTCACTGATTCTGTGATTCTATGATTCCCTCAGCCTCTCCTCATAAGTCATGTCCCCCAGCCCCTCACCATTTTTGTTGCCCTCTGCTGAACTCTCTCTGATTTGTCCACATCCTTTCTGTAGTGGGGAACCCAAAACTAGACATAATACTCCAGATATGGCCTCACCAATGCTGAATAGGAAGGGAATAATCACTTGCCTTGATCTGCTGGCAGCACCCCTACCAATGCAATGCAGGATGCCTTTAGCCTTCTTGGCAACAAGGGCACACTGGCTTATATTCAGCTTATTGTGCACTGGACCCCCAGGTCCTTTTTTTCAGATTTGCTGCTTAGCCAGTCCTGTACTTCAGTTGATTCACATCCATGTGAATAAAATGGAAACTGATAATAAACAACCCTAGTTTCTGTGTAAGTCAAGATTAATTTCCTGTGCTAGAGTGAGTCTAAAGTGAGTTGCTCCCCAAGGAATATTCTGACAAGAATTTTTTTTTTTAATAAAGAAATGATGCTTTGTTAAAAGAAAGAAACCAAACCAAAAGAAACCAATAGTAATCGAAGGACCAAAAGTTCCATTTTTTTTTTTTGGCACGAGAAGTCTGAGAAGGTGTTGTTTGAAGCTTTCAGAAACATTGTTAACCAGAAACTAAAATAGCTTTCACCTCAAATTTGGAGCATTTGGTTTTAAAGAATAAATAATAATAATAATAAAAAACTGAGAAAAGCGGACACTTTGTCCACAGCCATCCTTGTCTCAGGAAAAAGTTGCAGCAAAGACGTTTTCTATGCTGCTGACCTGGTGGCGCTGAGCAAATTGAGGGTGCTGAACACTTTGCTAGAGCAATGGCTTGGTGCTGCATTTTGATCCTGCCAGCATGTAATGAGGAGTATAGCAGCCAGTGTGTTCGCCTACGCAGGGGGCAATCTGCTAACTCAGCAACAATTATTTACACTCCATTGTATCCTGTCTCATAAAGGTTATACTGCAGAGAGGTACCTGAAAAGTAGTTTTAATGCTGTTTGCTTTTTTTTTATTTTTCCCCAACCAGTGTCACGGAGAAGATTCTTCACAAGATGTCACTTTTTTATACTCCAGCAAAACCACAGAAATGCAACTCTGGAAGCTGTCTCTTCAATACACAGAACAGTCAACTTGCAGGAAAAGGAGACTCCATTACTGGCCAGGCTATGGATAAATCATATGGCTGTAGGATAGAGCAGAAACTATCAGTGTCACTAAAGGAGGGATGATTTGACATTTTATCCTATGGGCAGGAACAGCATGCCCACTATGTGCCAAAAATAGCAATGGAAGTAGAAGAGGGTAACACAGGACATATGGCAATGCCAGGCAGGCACAGCTACTCTGCCTCTAGAGAGCAATAAGAACAAATCGGAATTATTTGCTAGAGTTGTAGCCAAAACACCTCCAGGGGGATGTGCTGCTTCCCTCCCCTGTATTTATTTTTAAATAGTATTGTACTTGACTCTTCTGCTCTATAAAGGCACATCACATCAATTTATTTCATTTCCATTTAAAGCCAAACAAAGCTCCTATGCAATAAAATATTCTATTCCTCCTCCCTCCTGTTCTTAAGTCGGTGAGACAACTAGTAGCACTTGAAGCCCAATGAAAAATCCTTCTAAACAAACATAATATGGCAAGAGTCTCTCTCTGATGACAAGCAAGGGCCAAGCTTGTGAATGCCTACAAACAAACCAAACTTACTTATATGAGCAGCCCCTCTGACTTACTGGAATTAGTTCTGTTCCTTGTTGTAAACACTTGTGTAAGTGTTTGCTGGATCAGACCTCAAATTAGACGATAGTGATGAATGACAGATATTGAAATGCTTCCATCATGTTGTCACCTCCCTACATAAGAAGCTGGGTAGATGCATGGTCTGAGATGTACTCTTCAGGGTTAAAGATAGACAGAGATATTTTTTTTTATGGTGGCACGAAGGCCAGGCAATCAGACCCCTCTGCCCCTTGTACTACAAATGCCCCAAACTGTGTCTGTGAAAATAGGTAGCATACATTTGTGCTGCTTTTCTGTGGCAGACATCTATTTGCTTTATTGTGGGAGAAAGCAGGCAGCCTAGCATGCAGGATTGGGTCCATGAAGCCTTGTTTGGGTGTCCCACTTAGAGAAGCACACCCTAGGAATCCTCCAGCATGCCCCTGCAAATGGGGGAGCCCAGGCAGGCACTCTCGGGGCCTCAGGGGCCCAATCCTGTGGGGTAATTGCTAATGGGAATCCCAGATGGGTTCCCTGCTTGCAGACACATGCCCCAGGAATCCCCCAGCAGGAGATTCCCCAGGGGTGTGTACTGTGGTGTTGCACCCCAACTCAGGGCAGGGAGCTGCAAGCAGGGAACCTAGGGTTTTCCCATTTGCAGTTCTCCCACAGGAATGGTCCTATGAAGCTTCACGAATGGCAGAGGCCTGACCCTGTGGGACAACAGGTGACATCTGTGTAGCCCAATGAAGTGGATCAGCTGTGCTAGGACAGATCCTAGCAGTGCTGCAGCAACTAAGTTGGGCACCCAGGGCAAAGCCTGCAGTGGGAGCCTGCTCTCGCCCTGCGCACAGATCCAGGCGGCATGTGCCCCCTGCCATGGGTGCCCAGGAGTGTGCGCGATGGCAGGAGCTGTCCTTCCCCCATCCCTGCACCCTCTCCCCTGCAATTCACTGCTCGTGGCTCCATCCAGTGCCTTGCATTGGTTGGGCAGTGCCTGTTGGCACCCCTTCATTTTGGCCCAGGATGGTCGCCCCGCTCACCCTCCTCCGCCCCCCTTGCTATGGCACTGAATCCTAGCACAGCTGATCTGCTTCATTGGGCTGCATCTCTCTGTAGCTGGAGCCAAGTTATCGGTACCATTGCTAAAATACAGAAAGAATAAAGAAGGGAAAACAAACCTTTTTCCCCCCGCTTTTGAATACGCAAGGAGCAGATCCAGTTCTCATTCCTGCAGTCCAGCTCCAAGAGCTTGGGGGAACTACTTCTCTAGATATTTACTGCAGCTAATATTTGACAATACTATGGCTTAATAGTGTTAGTTGCCTGCTCCTCTTTGCTTGTAGTAGGGGCTGCAGACATCACTGAAAATCCCGGTTTTCAAGATTTAAAACATGGCAGATTAATGCCATTCCCTTGATCATAACCTGAAAACTTTCAAACTACTGGTAATGATCTCACAACTCCCTTAGCCAATGTGGGGGAAACAGTTTGATAAAACAAATAACATTTTATGTCCCTATTGCAGTTCAAAGCCACTAGTGTGTAATCCTAGGAGCACTGAAATCAAAGCTTCTGGGAACGTCAGTGGGGCAATGATTTCACCTGAAGACACAGGGAACATAGTGTACTTTCTCTCTTACAACATACCCTGGAATATAATGTGCACCTTGTTTTGAAAAAGCAGAATGAAGGAAAAAAAGATTTTCCCAGAGTTATGCCCGTAAGAGCAGGGCCAGAGCCTAGTCTTCTGTTAACTCACACTCCCTTTCCAGTTTAACTAAAGCTGAAATAAGAGGAGAGACCAGAAGGAGCTAGCAGCCAGCAAAATTGTTCTAGGAAAGGTTACCTGGATTTGTAGACCAACTGACCATTAAAAAGGGGAGATGATCATTAATACCAGTGGAGTGAAGAACTGTGGAGTAAAAATAGTGATTTTTAAGGATTTAGCTGGTATTCATGAATGCTGCAAAACAGCTTCTTTATCCAAGCTTTTGTGCATGCCAGTGTAATTCTGGACTAAATCTATTGATTTGGGAGGAGCTGCTTCCTTATTAGCTGGTGTAGAGAATAGGACCAAACGTTAAAACTCAGTGAACACTAGAAGTTGGTGTGCGCTCTTCCTAATAAAAGATATCAGATTTACCCAAAGAACCTTGTTTGCCTAGATCAACACGGCTACAACCTATACCCCTGTGAACACTAGAAATTTTTTTGCAGGTCTCCCTTTGTTCCTTTATTGTCTTGAAATAGAGTATTGCCTGGATTGCTTGTATTCTCCTTTTGTGTCTGCTTTCCATCAGCTTTGCAGAGCTTTATACTGTCCAGCTTGAGCATTCGCCTGAAATTAATTTCAAATAGTATATCAGGTGTAAAGATTTGTGACATGTCATTCACACCATGTTGGTTGGTTAGATGAGGTCATCAAGTCAGAACATAAACCATACCACAAGACCCCAACTCACCAAAACCTTATGAATTACCTTATGAATGAACTACTTGTGAACAGTCTGCTGACCAGGGTTTATTTGTGGAGGACATTTGTGAACGGTTTCAAACAATAGCTACACTGGAGATTTTCACATGTTTGTGGACAAATCACAAAGAGAAATAAAGGCAATAGTTGGTATAAATTATTCATTGCAAATACTTTGCTCAGTAATAATGAACCAGAATAAAAACAGATTAAAAATCTTCTGCCCTTCAGGTCAGGAAATATTACTAGCTGTAAAACCCATTCCATTCTTTACCCATCCACATCTTCATAAAATGCCTTGAACAGAAAGTGAGTAATTGTCCAGGTTTTGATGCCCAGGCACTCTCTGATGGTCAAAGGGAAAAAAATGTGACAAAGGTAAATGTATAATCTGCAGAGCTATGCATATAGTAGGGGTATAATTTGCATAAATATTGTTTGCAAAGAGCAATTAGCACTTCATTTACATGCGGTGAAGTAGCAATTTGCACATTTTCAGGAAACAATTTCTTTGCCCATATGTGCAAATTTGGTGTATTGCAATTGACTCACTAATAAAAAGATGTTAATAGACCAATTTTTTTTTAGTTTATATCACAGTATACTGAAATATTGATTCAGGCTCCTGAAATATTGATTTGGAGGGCTATTTGTAAAAACAAAAAGCTGCCAATTTGAATTTTTAAACTTCCTTGCTTTCTTTGAATATCAGAATTCATTTCAGATGTCTGCACTTTGCATGCTCTGTAAGTGGTATTTTAATGGGTATTTTTGGCAGAGAAATATAAGGAGCATTATTAAATAGCATTAGTAAATTCAGCCTTCAGATCTGCAGTTACATAAGTATAGCTGTATATTGCAAAAGAAAAATGATATAATTCATTCTGAGGGTCGATCTGGTATTAAAATCACAGGAAAATGGTAATGCAAATAATATCTTACATTTGCACAGCATCTTGTTTTATCCAGAGACCCTTCTAATTGAAAACCAAACTCCATATTATTTGATGAATCAAGACAATCCCAGAGTTCCTATTTAAATCGATAGAAGTCTATATAAATCCTTGAATAGAAAAAAAATAGCCTTGCTTAAAAGGGAGATGTTTAATCCACTACTTCAATACAGTTGTGCAATGAAACCTCAGCATTTTATGTGGTACGCTAACACATGCTGCATTCACTCAGGACAGCTAACTATGCAACAGGCAAACTTAATGATGTCCCAATGCTGTTGAAGTTAATGGGATTTTTGCCACTGACTTTGTGGGCTCAGGATTTTAGCCACTGCACTTACCCAAATTGAAAACTACATGTGTTTAAAAACAAACAAACAAAAAAGATTTTGCAGTACTCTCCAGTTGCCAGGGCTGCGTTCCCTCTCTCAATCATGGACAGATTAAAATAAAGGTCTGCTGCTGTTTCACCTTTTTGTGGACCACTTGGAAGAAGATTTCTTCAAGAACTGCACTGCCAAACCCAAATTGTGCTTAAGACGTATAGATGACATCTTCACCATTGGACCAAAAACCTGCACTCTCTAATTGAGTTCCATCATGAATTCAATAATCATTACCCCTCCATCAGACTATTTTCTGAATACTCCAGTACCAACATTTCCTTTTCAGACACTATGATTAATATCCAGAAAGGTAAAATACAGACTCCATTACACAAGAAACCCACGGACCAACATACATGTCTACAAAGAACTAGCAATCACCCTAAACACACCAAGAAAACTGTAATATACAACCAAGCCCTCCGATACCAGTGAATTTATATTGAGGAGAACAACCTGATTGTCACCTTGCAAATCTCCAAAGGGCTTTCATTCAACAAGGACACTCCTCCAGAGAGATAGATCAAACTTCTGAAGGAGTCACCTGGATACCACATGAAGAATTGCTGCACTATATACGGAAAATCCCCATGAATCACACACCATAGTTATGACATATCATCCTTCCTTGGAACCCATACAGAAAATCCTCAGACTGTTGCAACCCATACTAGAAGAAGACCCAATTCTTAAGGACCTCTTTCCAAAACCACCCATCCAAGGCTTTAAGCAAATACCGAACCTCACCAACCTCATCACCAGAAGCAAACTTTCTATGGCCCAAAGCACACCAAATGGATCCAGACTGTGTCAGGACAATGTAAAATATAAAACCTGCCAACATATCTCCACCACTCCCACAATTACTGCACCCCACAACAGAACCATCACCATTCCTGGATCTTACAGCTGCACCGCCAGAAGTGTAACATATCTCATCCAGTGTACTAAATGCCCTGATGGTAGGAAAGACCAAACAACAACTGTGTATCAGGATGAATGCACATTGAAACTCTCTCAAAGACACAAATATCCAACTACCTGTGGGTGCACACTTCTCACAAGACTCTCTCCAGTCTCTCAGTTCTAATCCTCAAAGGGAATTTACAAAACACCTTTCATAGATGAGTCTATGAATGTCACTTCATAGATCTAGTGGATACAAAAAATCATGGACTAAATACAGACATAGGATTTATGGCACATTATAACCTGCCTACCATCTGATAACTCCAGGTAGCCTCTCTACATTTTACCGGCTACATTTTATCACCACGTCAACACTCCCCCCACCCTCTCTCTACCTGTCTCACACCTATTGTCTCCCGTGACCTCTGATCCTCACTGCCATGTATTTGCATTTTCACAGACCTGCATTTTGCACATTGGCTTCTATTCCATCCAGGAGAACACAAATCACCAGCAGATCAATTAAAGGCCCCAGTGCAATGGCTTGCACCTCCCAGCTGCCTGCCACAGCTGGCCCAGGCTCTGGGTAGGCCCCTGCCACAAAACCCAGGTTACTCGCAACAGGTGGCAGGGAAGCTGCAGGCAGCTGCACCAGGGTCTGCGGAGGCTCAACCCGGCTCGTTGCTGGTGGTGGCTGCAGATGGTACCTGTGGGTGGATGGTGGGGGAAGCTCCAGGGGACCCAGTCCTTGTTGTGGCCACATAGCCCTGGCCCCTTCCCCGTTCTCCACCCTGAGATGTGTATGCCAGGCAAAATGCCGTCACGTAACATGCTCTGGCACACATGCTGGGGGTTGCTGAATCTTGTTATAGGTCTTTGTGAAAAAAAATGTTGGAAACATCTATTCCATGCAAACAATTATTTTGTTTAATAGCTGGGTGAACAACAGAGAAGTTCTAAACCAGAAGTTCGCAACATATAGCCCATGGCCCTGATCCAGCCCATGAAGAAATTGGATACTAGCAGTATTTTGGTGGCGGGGCAGTTTGGCAATAGGGCATTCTGTAGCGGTCAGTAGCTCTTGGGTTGCATTGCTTGTTGGTGGCAGGGAGAAGGAGTGGTGGCGACTGGGTTGGAGGCACAAGCCTATCTTGGACTGAGTTGTGTTATTTCAGATTGCTGCTCTTTAAAGGTTACTGTCTCCTGTTCTAGTCAGAGAAAGGAAGTTACTCCTAATTCATGGGAGATGTGAAGGCTTTCATTGTGATACTGGAGAGTGGGACAACCAGGTTAGTCCATATTTGCAGGGGCAAATTACATTCACAAGCTGAGACCAGGCTTCACTCCCACTAATTCTCTAGGTGCTGTTTATATTAAAGGCCCACTTACATGTTTCAGCTGAAATTGGGACCTTGCTGTACTGCACCATTATGAATACTTATTAAGAGACAGTGCCTGTCCCCAAAAACTTGCTGTCTGATTACATAAATAGAGAGATGTAGACAGCAATGCAGGGATTTGCCCAAGGTTAGGCAGGAAATCAGTGTTAAAATAAGGAATAAAACTCTTGTCTCCAGACACCTAGGTTGGTGGCTTATCTATTGGACCATATTATCCCAGTATAAAAAGTTAATTTGCAGCCCAATTATTGCAGGTCACCATACTTTGGGTAATGACTCTAAGTAGAAAGTACAGAACCAAATACACTGTCACATTTTGATACAGCATAAGTGCTGCTAAAATCAGCATGTTTCCACTAAGAAGATGACAGTAACATTAGCCTTCAAGTGCAATTAGGTAATTAGCTCTATCTCAGAGAGAGAACCTTTGAGGTCCCAATATTGACTAAAATGGCATTATGTAGAAGCAAAAAGACTAATTGTATTTTGATCACCTTATAACATCCTTCAGACTATAGTTACTTCGTTGTAGTGTTTGAGCTTTGTAAGTGACTGTAGCTTTTGTTCTCTGTTTTTCTGGAAATACAGGAGTAGGTTAGAAGGGCAAAATTCTCAATTGATATAGCAGATCTCAGCCAATGTTCTGCTCTCCCTATGTAAATGGATTGCTGTGGAGGGAAAAGGAGGAGATTGGAGAGTTGAGTTCACTTGCAAAACTCTTACAGGAGAATTTGGCCCTAAATGTTTTATTTGGTCTATTAAGCTGCTGGTTCTTCCTTTTGAGTCTTCTGCATTTTGCCGTTTCAGCTGTGAATTATTTCTTTTGATGGAAAAAAAACTTACAGACCATTATGAAGATTCTTTCTGTGCTATGTTTCAGTTGGTAGTTGGAAAAGTCATGCAGGGAACACACTGGACAAGATTTTCAACAGTCCTGTTGCTTTAGAACGCCTAATATTTTGGAGGTGCCCCACTTGAGATGCCTCAAAAGGAGGTGTTTCTCAGAAAATGCTGCACACTTCCTCCCTGTGTCCTGAAAAGAACATTTTTAAGGGAGTCATAGTGGGGGATACAAAATCACTAGTTGCTTCTGAAAAACTTGCTCATATGTAAAAGATACATGTATATGAAAGATGTAATTTGTCCTAAGCAGTGACGGAGAAGGAAAATAAATGGCTTTTGGTTTTGACAAAAAATCTTTCACGTGTTTGCTGCAAGTATGTGCTTCTATTGCTTCCTCCCCTCAGTCCCCTTGTATAAAGTATGATTTCAGTATTGTTATGCTCAATACCATGCTATTCAAATCTATTCAGATGTTTCCTTATTGTTGTAGTTGTTGTCGCTTTAGCTTGCTAATTACAGAACTATAATTCTCCCTTAAGTCAAATAATGTTGAATTTTCCAAGCTTGGTGCTTTGCACAAGGCAAAATGGATGTGCCTATTTGTCTTAAGATAAATCTCCACATTTGGACCCACAAAGTAGTTCTTATTAAGCTCATACACAAATGCCAGGTTTGCTGCAATGTACTTTGTTCATGTTGATTTCCTTTCGATTTCTTATTTTTTAAAAAGCCCACACAACATTTCTGAGCCTCTAGGCAATAATTACTTGCAATAACTGAGTACCAGGTTTTCCCAATTAGCTTGCACAAATGTTAGGTGTTGCCCAAGCAATAGGGATACATGCATTTTGCATGACACACTCATTGTACAGGGTTTTAAATTTTTAATTCATGGCATAATCTCATAATTACTCCTCTTTACATTGCAAATGAATAAACGTCAAACAAGCTTGAGAATAAATGGTTAAACCTTTCTTTCTCAGTGATTCATTGGGATTGTATTTTGAAAACTCCTCCAAACATAGCAAGAGATGCTAACGATAAGGAAACGATGACATGAGACATTTGGGAGTCATCTGTCCTTCAGGAAGCCCATGGGTTTATTGATTACAAAGCCAAATAGGTCTATCCCATTTTCTGTTGATTACCAATAACTGACTTCAGTGACAGCAACTGATGCATAACGAATGCCCAGAACTAATGATCTATGGGATGAGTAGGAGACAGCCAGTGTGCGTTAGCTAGCAAACTCGAGCAAACAGTCCTATGTTTAGCTAAGGAGGTGGTGGTGAAATCAGACTCTGTAATACCAGTGGGCATGTCTACATATTCATTAATGTGGTTTTGTTAATGCACATTAAATTTAGTACCTCCATTGTGAGGCACTAGAAAAAGGTTTGTTAGCTTATTTTAATGGGTATTAGCAAAAGCACATGGTTTTTTGGTGACACTTTAATTATATTGAAGTAGGCTAATGTGCATTAAAGTGGACATATAGCTGTGCCCAGTATCTAGTTTTCTGAAGTTGGCTATAGGGATGAAAGTTACACTAGTCATATTGCAGCGGGGTCAGTAAACTTCAGGGTTGTTCGTTCTCTTCCACAATGTTCTAAGAGAAGAAAAACTAGGCTATATTTATAACTGATTTAAGTTATCTTAGGTCCATTGGGTGTATCCACACATGCAAGCATGTATGCTTGCAGCAGCTCAAATAGAAGAGGTGCAAATTTGAGCTGGGGCTTTTTGCCTCAGTGCACGTACTTGGACATGCATTTTCTTGAGGAGCAAATTGTGCCACTTGGGGCAAAATAACCCTGCCTGGCTCCTCCCAGATCTTCAGCCAGGGGGAGCTAGAGCCCAGGGCCAGCACCTGTGCTGTCCCCAGCAATATAAAAACCTGCCCCGTCCTGGTCCCAGCAGTCCAGGACCGTGCCTTGTGCTGCTTTTTTAAACTGGTGTTTTTAGACCTCCTGGATATTCAGTACCATTTTTTCATTCCTGCATGTGCCTCTTGCTCCATCTCAAAGGGGTTTGAGACAGGGCAAGAGGCATGTGCACACTCATCTGGATGCAGTCATTGATTGTAACTGGGGATCTGGCCTACCACACCCTGAATTAGTTTCCAGTATGTATGTCCCACTTTGGTGGAAAATAGGCTGCTGTTCCTTCCTTCTGGAACATCTTCAGGACCCCAAACCTGGGTAACTTTTCCTGGGGTCATTCCTGATGGCTAGGAAATGGTATTTAGAGGTTTGCTTTTGGGAATTGGCTTGTAGGTAAAGTAGATATTATGTTAGAATAATGGTCCGGGAGAATGGCAAGGGTTAATTGATTTATAAAAGCCTGTTTGTGACAAAGTTTCCTTCCAGGCCCACTGTGTCTGAAGCCAGAAGACACACAGGCTGGGAGATTGAAGACATGCATTACACTGTTCCATAACCTGGTATAAGGTGGCATTAGGTCACAGTGCCAAACTGCAGAGCCCTTGGGATTTCCAGCTTTGGTGAACAGACCAAATTAGGAGATTAGTAAAAGCCCAAATTAAGATGTGTGCATGTGGTGGGTTTGTTGAAACAAAGGAATATGCTGATAGGTCAGGATGTGGATAGTATGATGACCACAGGGAGACCAATCGATGATACCCAGAAACAAAGAGTCATCAGAGGTGAGAAAGGATACAAAAAGAGGGATTTCAGAGCAGTAAAAGGTCTGTGAGAGGGGAAACTGAGGCCCCCATGGAGAGAGGGCACATCACCAGCTCATCTCAGCCACCCCACTGTGGGGAGTGGACCTCGGCCTTTGACCTCTAGGCTGCTGACATCTGACATTCAAGAGAGAACCTCAGGGTGAAGCGTGTGTACTGGCCAGATGCGTCTTCCCTCTGTGACTGCTCTAGGACTGGTAGATATAGAATTGTTTGCATTATTCTTATATGCTTTTACCATGTGTCAGTAAAATTATCTTATTATTGAATGGAGAGGTCGTGTTCGGTCTGAAGGTTTGGGTGCACCTGAACAAAGTATCTGGGTCATAAATCCAGTGTCAGAATTTTTATTCAGAATCCCCTTCTGTGGGCTGGGGGTTCTGATCCACACTGCGGCCTGTCTTGTGGACTTCCTCTGGTAAACAGCTCCCTTAGAATCTGATGGTGTAAGCATTTGAGGAAGTGTCTGTAATATTGATCCAAGAATATTGTAATTTGCATGTTTGGCACCAGAATTTCTCCCAGACCTCCTCCTCACTCTTTCCTCTCTCTCTGCGTTCAGAGAAAATTTCTCTGTGTTTCTTTGCAGCTACACTCTCTCCTTCTGGTTAACCGAGAAGTCAGCCAGACCCAGCGTTGCTATTTTCACGTTCTTCTTGCTCACATCATTAGAAAGGGCAATTATCATAATGGAGCTACTCCAGTTTACATGAGTGAAGGATCAGCCCCCTCATCTTGATTTATTCACTTTGGAGGTAGAGTTTAATTCTGCAAACTGGCTCTGGTCTTGTTCTTTGTATTTATTTTTGGCAGGAACCATTGCCTACGGCATGAGCAATGAAGACTAGCTCAGTGTTAATAATTGTCAGGGAAAATGAAGAGGCTATTTCTCACATCAGACTTTCACCCTGCATGACAAATGCTAGTTTGAGCAGATTAAAAATCAATGCATGGTATAATATGTCACACATGCTATTAATTGGCACACTCTCCATTAGCTTCTTAGTGTACATAGGATGGAAACTATTTAAGACAGGTAGGTCAGATCCTCAGCTGGTATAAATTAGTATAGTTCCACTGGAGTCACGGGGGATAAGCTGATTCACATCCACTGAGGACCTGGTTAAGAATATTGGTACAATTTTTCTCAAAAATATGATTCAGCCTCTGTTTAATTATAGCAAACAGAGCAGGTATCTTTTGATATTTCCCCCCTCACAACCTCAAATTAGCTTAATAGTGATGATAAATATTTCACTGCTCATTTAAAAACACTGCACAGCTTACTTGAGAAGGATTGTCTTTGTTGTTTCTCAGTTCACTTGGTGATGGGCCTTTGATTACTGACCTCAAGAGTCTCCTGGGGATATGATTTGACCTGAAGATACAAATTAGTTAGTGGCTGTGCATAAAGTGGATTAAAGAAGAAAGCCGAAGGGAGTCAAGGCAGAGATTCTTTTTCAAAGTCATATTAGGACTTAAAAGCATCCTATTAATCTTCTGAAAAATACAGGCCTGGTTTTCAGAGATGCTAAAATCAGCCAACACCTCTGAAAATTAGGCTCTGTGGACCACTGCTTCAAAGGGTATAAGTCATTTACCATGAGTTAAGTCAATAAAGCCAGAAGAGTTTCATACCAGCTGAGGATATGGCTCAATATTCCAAAAATTAACCCACTGGGAGATGTGAAAACCACCATATTTTTACAAAGCGTGAATGGCAAGTTTTCTTTTGGATTATTTTTCTGTATTAATAAACCAGTTATTAGTTGCAGAAAAGCTGCTTTTCTGAAATTCTTGATGGACGTTTGTGCATCACAGGCAACATCCACTATGGAAAAGCTATCTGTTACAGGTGGAAAAGAGAGGCTGAAATTCGGACTGCATTGATGTCAGTGCAAGTTTGCCATTACGCTTAATGGGGCCAGGAGTTCATCCATACTGTCTGTTCTGTGCCAAGAAAACTGTATAACAGCATCTAGACATTAATGTGATACAAATGATAATGGTAGTTTTCTCAAGGGAAATGAAAAGAATGAGCTTATTGAAAGTGCAGGGAAAACGTGGGTGGGTAGGGATACTGTAGTTAGCACATACTGGTTTCTATAGCCAATGGGACACAGGACAGTGATACAGTCAGTATCCCATCTGGCTGCTTTTGACTTCCCAGACCAAAGGAGCATGTAGCCATCTATAGCTGGGTTGACTGGGGAGAGCCTTTGGCAGAACTCCAGATGAGGCCTGCGGAGCTGTAGAAGATATTTTAACTACTCTGAAGAAAGAAACCTCTGATATTTAATGGCTATAAGCAGCTAAGGCTGTTGGTTTAAGTTTCATTTGATGACTGCCATCTTAAGCAGTATTGCATCTCTTCTTTGGAGCACAGAGTGTGGCCTATTGAATAGCAATTTTATGCAGCACCTGTGTTTTCCTCCACTGTTTCCCATATGAGTATGGATCAGGCCCAGTGCTGTTTATGCGCCTGAGCTCTCAGTGACTGCCTGACCTCAGCCTCTCACCCGGCAGGATACTTTAGCTGAGCAGAAACAAGTGAAATTGCAGGTACAAGGCATTGATTCAGTAGTGTTCTGTGTCCCTTTAATCAAAAAATGCAGAATTATGATTGCACGTCAGGGCCACACAGTTCCTCTATATTAGTGTGATCTGCCTTTGCGCTTGCGTAGGGAAGGACTGAATATATGCCATGCTGCCACATGCTGGTGTAACGTACCTGCACCTGATTTAAAATTGACTCCTAGAAAAGTCAGGAGTCAAAAATACATTGGTGTAAATTAACACTGATGTAGATGTTGTGTGCCTGCTATTATCCCCAGGCAGTGGGGGGGGCCAACCTTTTTGGAGGTGTCACAAGGTAAACCCCCACACCACCCCCAAGTGTCACTTTGATCCCCTTCCTCTGTCCAATCTGCTGCTCTGCTTTCTGACCCCTGCCTCCTTCTGCGTTCCTTGCTCCCTCCCCAGACTGCCCTGTGCCACTTACATGGGCAGCCAGTGCTATTGTTCATCACCCCTGCCCCATGATACCCATTTGCCCAAGGCCAGCAGGTTAATATCTATTTTCCCACAAATTATTTGATGTCACACCACATAGTGGAAAGGTGCTGTACAGGCATCTTTACACGTTCTCTGGGGTAGGTGGGACATTTTAATTAGAGCGGCTCTTGGGAGCCCCTCAAATTAAAGTGCCTGCAGTATCTTCTGTATTCGGTTTACCATGCTTCAAAATGGTGGTGGTGATGGGGGCACTTTTTAACTGAAACTTGTTCGACAAGTTTTAGTTAAAGTGCTCCCACTGCCATTTTGAAGTGTGGGGATGCTGGAGTGTGCTAATTAGTACACTTCAGCAGACTCCATTTAATGTAGTGCCTACTTCATTCAGCAGTCCCGGGAAATTGCTTAATCAGTTCACTCTGGATCCTGGTGTAATGTATGCTAGTGCACAAAATCAGTGTAACTATATTGGTGGAAATACATCCTGTGTCCAGTGTCTAGCTCTGGTTTAGCTAAATTCAGACTCCATGGATTTATATGTTTCTGCTCTCTCTTCTGTTCTTTCCTTCCTCCCCTTTCATACTTTCTTTTTTACATTACTTTCATGCTGGATGTGCATGCACTATCATGCTTCAGTTTTAGTCTGGTTATCCATGTTTCACAGTCAATGACATCAATGTAATTTAGCATCAGAGACTTAAATGTGCATTAACTGTTGTTCTCAGTAGCCCAATTTCCTTTGAGTGTTCATGATAGGAGAGTTTGCAGAACGTGCTTGAATGGTTAGCAGCATGTTAGCAGAATAGTTCCTACTTTATAGTTCTGTTGTTTTCCTTCTTTGTAATCAGAAACAGGAGTTTCCACTTAAATTGTAGAGTTTGATGTTTGAAATCTGTTCCTCTCTTACAGCTTGGGTTTATGCTGTTCTAAAAAAAGCTTGAGAAGTTGGACCATTTTAAAAAAAGATGTGTACTTTACCCAAAGCTAAGTCTTAACTCTGGTTTAGCTATGAGTGGAATATAAAATGTTTGTTTTTCTTTGGATATCAGAATATTGGGGGGGGTGGGGGGTGAGGCATGTGACTGACATTCAGCTGTCTCGTGATAACTGCTCCATTAGTATCTATCACCACTGAACTTTCTTAGCCTGTAATCTCCTAACAGACAAGACAGTTTTCCTTGCAAAATGAAGGCACTTAAAAATAGTCTCCCACAAAAAATGCAAAATGTCAAGATACTCCTAAATGAGATTTGCTGAGAGATTCTTCCTGCTGCTGGCAGTGGTGAAGAAAGGCATATGTGACAAGTTGCTGACAGGTAGGGTATTTTGTTTATATACCCTCTGAACTAGTGGCTGTCACCTTCTAAAATAGAGAGATTGCCATAAGAACCATTTCCCCCAAACTGGTACTTATGGTAACTATAGCAGTGTCAGACAGCACTGAACGATTGTTTCTGGAATGCTTTCCTTTATTGTCAGAGGACAACCTTCATGGGTCAATAGAGAATAGTTACTACTTACCCTGTCATTATTACTAAAATAATAATAATAATGACATCAAGAACAACAATGGCAACCACTATTATTGTTCTGTTGTTCTTATTGTTAGTCTTCTTATGAACTATGGGGTTGAATCTTTACTTATTTTGTAGCTGTAGCAGCCACTGGAAAACTTGGGCCTTTGTAAAATATGTCCAAGCACCCATGTTGTTCATGCTGTGTCAACTCTAAAGCAGGGGCAGCTTCATGGCTGCTGGCATTACGAGGTCAGGGTCTGACAGCAGCCATTCTAACTTGTGCGGTTTGTCTAAAATGTAGACATATCGATCCCATGACATACCCTTTCCAGAGCTATGTCTGCATCCAGTTCAAGAAATAAACAAAGCACTTTTGACATTGACAAAGTAATAATTTTCAAATGTCCAGTAATTCATTCTTTAGACCACAGTAATCATTATTCTAAGAGAAAAAAGATGCTCCCAAAAATATTTTTACCTGAATAATGAATTCATCAGCAAATCTCACTGTAATAAAACATGTCCTAATGAGCTAGCCAGAGGAGAGGAAATTCATCACCTACCTCACAAATATCAACTTGAGAGCACTGCTTATGTCAGACAGAATAATTAATGACTTGAGAGGGGGCATGGAGCAGCACAGTCAAAAAATGTCCTCACCCATCAGTCATTCTGTGTCAATCCAGTTCATGCAGTGCTACTTGCCCCATGGGTACTTGGAAAGGAGACTCGACAGATATACAGGGGACAAGGGACTACATCCATATCTGGCATATCGGATCTTGATTTATCCATGTTGTGTTCTGCTTAGCAGAAAGGCTGCAGCAGTAATTGATCTCACTGCATGTTGTGTGTACGTGCACCAAGTCCTACACCAGGGTGAACCCCTGTCCCATCAAACTGAATAAACTCCTTCAGAATTTATTCTTTTCTGTGACAAAACATTTCTTTAGAGACAATCACTGCTTCCATAGTAGCCCCATAGTAGTACAGTTCCAGCTCTTTGTTAAAGTGTGACAGGGGCTGGACCAAAACAGGAAAGGGAAGTGTGACAGGAACATCCCAGGAGGAGTAGATCTCTCAACCTACCAATATGGGGTGTGGAGAACAAGGAAAATAATAGTGTGGGAGCATGGGCGACTGATGCTTCCTGAGTCTGGGGGCGTATCTGCAGAAGCTGGCGGTGGCATTGGGAGCAGAGACGGGACTGGCGAGCACCTTCAGAAGCCACCAGTGGCAGTGGTGGGGATGACTCATTATGCTTAACTGAGGCATAATTCCCTGCAAAAGTTCCTTCTGGGACTTGAAACTTCAACTCAATCTAGGATGGGCTCCACTGTATGCAACAACAGAGCGCAGTGTTGATCGTCTAAATTATCTTGTGAAAATATCCAGTGGACGTGCAGCATCATGTTTCAAAGAAACAACTTTTCAATTCTGCCTAGGTCTTATTTACTTCCAGACAAATGACAAAGCCCTCTGAGAGCCCAGTTCTTCTTGGCACTCAGGTTAGGAGCAATAAACTCTCCTTCTTGCTGCTAGACTGACACATCAGCAAAATCTCTTCTATTAGGCTTGTACTTTTGGTGACTTCTCTGTTCCCAAGCGCCCTGGCCAGAACTCAGTCATTTTGCAAAACTGAAATCAAATCTTTGTGGACCAGAGATTATTAAGGATCAGAAAAATGGCTTGACAGCTCTCATCAAACAGAGGCTTATTGCCAAAAGTTTCTGTTCCAGAAGTATGTTATTTTTGAACAACTACAAGAAAGAATCATTCCCACGTGTATGGAAGAAGACTTTAAGACTGAATGTGTCTCATTTACAATACAAACGAAGCAATTTATTTAATGAAAATTCAATGTACATGCCTTGAGTTAAAGTTGATGCTACATGATACATGCACACGTGGCAGTTGTGTTCACTAGTGCATTCACCAGTGGCTGATCCAGGATTGTATCCATGGTTGCTTGTATGACAAGGACAATAACTGCACTTTAATAAAATAGCTGATACACAGCTAACTCAAGGCCCAGTGTATGACATAAAGAGTCCTGCATTCCCTCTCCTCCTGCCTCAAGCAGTTAACTCATGAGGTAGCATGATGTTAAACCTGAGGGGAACTGGGTTTGGGATCTGGAAGTCAGCTGAAATTTGGGATGTGTCTGGGTCAGGGATGATCTCCAAGTGTCGGAGGAGTTGGGATGAGAAGGTAAGCTGATGCTGAGTGTTAATGAAGGAGCAGGATGTTGTGTGTGGCAAAATGTGAAGAAGAGCCAGAAAGAAATCCCCTCCCTTTTTGCTATCTCTTTGTGCCCCTGCTGTGCAGTGCCATGCCCTTACCAGCCTGCTACTGCAGAAATGGGATCACAGAAGTCAATGGGAGACTTTCCAAGGTGGGTTTTGAATGAGGCAGAGGATCCCCATGACTTAAACATGAAATGACTGCCTGCCCAGGCACAGTGACAACCGGGTAAAAGGAGCCTCCTTCTTCCTGCATGTAATTTGCTACAGTGTTGGTATGTGCATGGAGTAGTGGAGGAAATCATGGAGAGTAGCTGCTGAGAGGCTGTACAGGTAACAGGGCAGGAGATGGAGCATCACCACTAGTGCAGTGGAACTGCCACCAAATGGGAAGTACAGAGTGCAACTGTCTTTTCTGCAGCTGCCACATGGAAGATATTGAATTTTAGCTGATTTTTTAAATGAAATATTCATAATTTTACATGGAGGAAGCAAGTTTCACTACCTGAAACCTGTGATCCCACTCCTGCCTTTGTTCAAGGTAATTTGCATCATCAAAGAGCCCAGAGACACCTTACCGCACAAGAAATTCCTGCCTGGAAGAGCATTCCATCCTTTTCCTCCTCTGTGAAATATGAAACATCATAACCAGAGGGAAATATGACTACATCCTACTTGCCACCGAACAACTTGAAGGTAAATAGGCTATTCCAACTTTTCTCTGGGCCTAACCTGCATAAAATGAACTGTGACAAACAAGAGATTTTACCACACCTTTAACTCTTCTATGAAATACAAACTTTCAATTTTACCTGGGAGAACTTTTGCAAGCTTTTCTCCTATGCCTGAAGAACCGTGCTTGTGCCCGGAAGCTTGCAATTTTTTTGCAGAATTGAAAAGATATTTGCCAAAATCTAGTTGGCCTAATAAAAGATATCATCTCTACTACGAGCTCTGATTTCTTCTGCAGCTTGCACTCAGACCTGCGGGAGACCTGGGCCTTCTCCAGGCCTGTGCTTGCAGGCAGAAGAGCAGAGCTCTCCGTGGTGCTGATATGAGCTGCCCTGCAGCAGATGCAGTTCTTCACTCTTTCCCTTGTAGCTGGCTCCTTCCGCACTAAACAGCTCCAGACTTCAGCCCCTGTTGCCATAACAACACTGCAAACACCTGGATCCCACATCTGGATCCTGTCTGATGCATTCCAGTACCAAAGTTTTTCTAAAAACTCACTTGGGTACCTGAATCCTGCCTGATCCAGTTCCTTTTTGTATCTCCCCCCCATTTAGACAGAAGAAAAATGCTGTTGCTCCAATTACATTGCATTGAAAAGTATTCCTCTCTCCCCACCAAGCAGGTCCTATATAAGAGGAATGCAAAACCAGAAACAATGCTTAGCCCTGAGAATTTGAGTGCCAGCATGTCCCAGGGATTGGGTCGTTAGAGTATACCCAGAGCAGCTACATTTGGGACTGTATTGAGGTAGAGATGTAGTTAGCTGTGCTAGTCTCAAGTCACCTAGAAGGCAGGGTAGATTTGCACCTTATAGACTAACCGGAGTGTGTATGTATGTATATCTAGATCTAATTTCTGTCTGTTGACTAACCAAAGTGTGTAGATATATCTATATCTATCCCTACGTATCTAGTATGCCAGTCTATACTTAGACCTTATAGACTAATCAAAGTGTGTATATATAGAGATTGATTGATCTATCAGCCGAAGAGTGTATATGGCTAGAGAGATTGATCTATCTATCTATCTATCTATCTATCAGCCAAAGTGTGTATAAAGAGAGAGACTCTATAGACTAATTGAAGTGTGTATATATAGACAAAATCTATATCTATGCCATCTATATTTACACTTTATAGAGAAACTGAAGTGTGTATAGAGAGAGATCGACATCTGTCTGTCTACAGACTAAACAAAGTGCGTCTGTCTGTCTGTCTATCGGTCTGTCGAAGTGTGCATATGCAGAGATATATCTATGTCTGTCTGTCTAGAGACTAACCGAAGTGTGTCTAGATAGAGATCACCTATAACTATGTCTATCTATAGTTACGCTTTGTCGACGAACCGAAGTGCAGACAGGCCGAGCTCTGCCTGTCCGGCTGCAGCCCAGCCAGAACGCGTATCGAGCTAGGTCCGTGCCCGTGCCCGTGCCCGTGTCGGTGTCGGTGCCTGTCCGCCTACACGCACAGCTCGCAGAGCGACCAGCCGCGGTGCCTGTGCCTGTGCCTGTGCCTGTGTCTGCCTCGCGGGGGGGGGGGGGCAGCCGCAGCCGCGCGCCCGGCGGGGTCGGCGCTCCCGGCGCGGGCGCGGGCGCGGGCGGGGCGGCTCGCAGTGCGCAGCCTCTGCCCCCCTCCCCTCCGCGCCCGCCCGCCCGCCCGCGGCAGCAGCCGCAGCCCCGCGCCCCGCCGGCCCGGGCCGCGCATCATGGCGCTGAGCAATTTCCTCTTCGCGCAGTGCGTCTGCTACTTCCTGGCCTTCCTCTTCAGCTTCATCGTGGTGGTGCCGCTGGCCGAGAACGGCAACGACTTCCACGGCCGCTGCCTGCTCTTCACCGAGGGCATGTGGCTCAGCGCCAACCTGACGGTGGAGCGGCAGCGCTTCACGGTGCAGGAGTGGGGGCCCGACTCCGCCTGCCGCTTCGGCGTCTTCACCGGGCTGCTCTCGCTGGTGCTGGCGGCCGCGCAGGCCTGGCGCACCCTCTTCTTCCTCTGCAAGGGCCACGAGGAGTGAGTACCGCCCGGGCCCGGGGGCAGCGCGGCTCAGGGGTGCCCCGGGGCGCGGGGGCCTCTTCTCCGGGGGCCGCAGGCTCCTTCGGGCGCTCTGCTCCGCGCCCCCCTCCCCGCTTGTGCCCCGGCGCTTAGTTGCCATCCTTGCCTGGAGCCTGCCTGCCTGGGGGAGGCTGCGAGGTTACGTGGCGAGCCCGCACCCCGAAGGATGACAGCTAGGCCTGTTCTTCTCCAGCTGACCTTAGGCCAGAAGCTGTCCGCATAGGTCAGGGGTCAGGCTGCTTTATCCACTTCGCTCCCTTCACAAGGGCCATTTGTAGTGATTATTCCCCTCTATTTGGCACTGAAGGCCATTTTGGGCCCCCCACTCCAGAAGGGTTGGGGACACGTTGCGAAGAGTCCAGCGGCAAAAAGGGTTCGAGGGCCGGGGGCAGGAGAGGCTGAGGGAACTGGGCTTGTTTTGTCTGGAGAAGAGGTGCCTGAGCGGGGATTCAATGGGAGCCTTCAGCTGGTCACCAGGAGGATGGAGCCAGGCTGTCTCATGTAGAGTCTAGATGATGGTTTGCATGGGATGGTTTCTCTAGGGATGATCCTGCCTCAGGCAGGGGGTTGCACTAGATCAGCATTTCTCAACCAGTGGGCCACGACCCAAAAGTGGGCCACAGGAATATATGAAAGGGTTGCGAACAAACTTTAAAAATGGTCAGCTTTAAAAATGGATTCTTCTCTAAAGGAGAAACGTGGGAAACTGTGGGTTTTCCTTTGCAGGCTGGCAGAGCTCCAGTCTGCAAAGGGCTGCTTGGGGCCCCCCATGCCGCACACCCCACCTCACACGCTGGGGGGCTGGGGGCTGGGGGTGGGGGGCAGCAGGTCGGGAGCGAGGGGCACTGGTTCAGCACTGGCCAGCAATGTTTACAAATGGGTCTTGGTACAAAAAAGGTGGAGAACCACCAGACTAGATGACCTCTGGAGGTCCCTTCCAGTCTCACTGCTCTGTGACTCTATCTGTGACTTTTCTAACGGGTGGTGGGTAACAGGACAAGGAGCAAAGGTCTCAAGCTGCAGCCCGGGATGTTGAGGTTAGAGATGAGGAAAAACACTCTCACTAAGAGGGCAGGGAAGCCCTGGAACAGGCTGCCCAGAGACATGGTGGAGCCTCCATCCTTAGCGGCTCAAGACCTGGGTAGGCGAAGCTGTGGCTGGACTGAGATGGTTGGAGACGGGCCTGCTTTGAGCAGGGGGTTGGGCGAGGTGGCCTCCTGAGGTCCCTTCCTACTCGCATTTTCTATGATTCTGTAACTGAAGCAAAGCAAATAGATCATCGTTGGAATGAGTTAAAAACTACCTGCAGGGCTGTGGCATAGGAGTTTCGTGCCCAGGAGCAGTGAACAGGCAGCAGCATGGCAGAACAAAGGCTAATTGCATGGGTGAAACATCAAGACCATTAAACAGAAGAGAGGGTCATCGACACGGTTGGAATGACGAGTTTAGAAGGGAGCCGGTAGACGATGAGAAGGGCCCTATCGAATTCATGGTGGAAGCGGGCTGTACTGCGGATCCTTTAATCTTGCAGGTTCCCTCGCAACTGCCCCCACCACTGATTGATGGAGGGCCGCGCTTGCAGCTTGCTCCTGATCGGCTGGGAAGCAAAAACCACAGTTTTAAACCTGGCACCTTGTTTGCCTCCCCACTGCTGATTGGTTAAGGGGTCCCGGTGCCTCTGCTTCTTGCTGCTAACGAGAGGGGAGGCAAAAACGGTGCCATGTTTAAAACTGTGGTTTTCACTTTCCTGCCGATCAGGAGTGAGCTACAAATGGGGACCCTCCACCAATCAGTGGAGGAGGGTCGAGGGGGCTCACAGGGGAACCTGTAGGATTAAAGGAGCTGCAGTGCAGCCCACTTCCGCCGTGAATTTGAACCTTTGACCTTCACTCTCATCCCTGTTTTGTTCTTTAGTTGTCCCCCATAATGACTTGATGTGCATTTAGTAGCCCCCATATAATGGAGGGCTTTTAGTTTTACTTGGTGGGTGTTATCCCATGTTCCCAATGCACATCAAATAGGCCTGACTCCCAACCTGGTGTCCTGCTTACAAGGCCTCCCAGCTCTGCTAAGGCATGTTTTACACCTCCGTTATCACCCTACAGCTTGCTGCCAGTAAGGTCAGCACATTCCTGTAGTCAGCTACTGACTTGATCACTCTGAATTCTCACAGACTCTTTCAAGCTGTGCACTGAGTTGCTGCTAAGAAGACAGTGCTCGCTGCTAAACGCCATGTGAGCCAACAGAGCAGATCAAAAGATGGGGGGAAATGGGGAACATCCAAAAAACTGTCTTGAAGTATTACATGGTGGTAAACCTGTGGCCTCACTGTTAGGTCACTTACTATACCATTATCTAGGTGAGAGGCAGTCCTGGCCCCAGAGAACTTGCAGGCTAAGCAGACAAAACAATGGGATAACAAAGGCACAAAAAACCTGCAAACTTCAGCTGCTGCTTTGCCCTGCCCTGTCCCCAGCTGAGGCCTCCTTGCCTGGGGATGGCTCCAGGGATCCAACCGTCCCTTGCTGGATCCTGCCATGTGCAGTGGGTGGCAGGGTGAGACTCCTGATGGGGGTCAAGGCCTCTGGCCACAAGGTGGGCCCTTCCCCTAGTCTGGCTTTGTCCTCCCCTCCCTATGTATGGATCCAGGCAGGCATGGAGGACTTCCAAAGCTAGGTCTGCCAGCTACCCTGTGCCACTCTGGAAGGGGCCCTGCAGCTGGCTCATGGATGGGGAGAGGCTTTGCATCACCAGAGCAGCACAGAGAGCCGGGGAGGATCCTGCCTGTGGTCTGGGGGTGGTCTGAGAGTCCATATGTTAGACGAGCTGAGTTTCAGGGCACCTGTGTGCTCCCCTTCCTTGCCTCTGTCAGTAAATACCATGCAGTGCATGTGCATGAGAACCTCTGAATTCAAGACAATTGTTTATTGGGTCTTTACCATTTCTCCCCATTTTTGACCTACTTTCTTGGCTCATGTGGCAGTTAGCAGCAAGCCTGGGCTCTCAGCAGCCATGTGGTGCATAGCTTAGAAGTGTCGGTAATGATTCAGCAACCGAGTTGGTAGCTGACAACCAGCAGCATTCTGAGTTGACTGGCTCCAAAGTGTAGGGTGATTACAGATGTGCCAGAGATGCCTTATAACTGCTGAGAGACCTTTTCCTAGCTCACTAGTAACCTTTTGTGTCATCTCAAAACAAACCTTTTTGTGCAATTGTTTTCCTTCCCATTGTTTTGTCTGCTTAGCTTCTAAGTTCTTTGGGGGCAGGGACTGCCTCTAGATAATGGTATACTGCCCTGTACAGTGGGGCTCTGGGTTTGGTTGGGGCCCCAGAGCACTGTAATAATACTGTGGAAATAATAGCACTGAAGTTAATTTTCTATCTCCCAGGTATTTGCTGTCTAGCCCTCCTCAGTCTTATCTGATATTAAGCTGACCCTAGCAGATTTGCAGTAGAACAATGGAAAGTTGGCCCAGGATTGAAACACCCGATAATAAGGGTGCTTATGGCATGTGCGTCACAGATGCCACAAGCAGCCTCTGCATGTGGGGAGGGGAGAGGCAGCACAGTGGAAGATAGGGTAGGATGTGGAAAACAGAGCAGCAGATGAGGCAGGTAACACAGGGTGGGGAGCAGAAAGCAGAGCAGCAGATCTGGCAGAAATCACAGGGCAAGTAGTAGAAAGCAAAGCAACAGAGTGGTCAGGGGAAGGGGATCAGAGTGGCATGCCTAGTTGGTGACTTGCCCTGCTCCACTGTCCTATAAGATCAAACTGTAAGAGGAAAATTTTAATATGTTTTAGGGGGGGGGAAGTTTTTTTTTTTAAAAAAGGAATAAACTTTAAGTAGTTACAGAAATTTGGTTCAGTTTTTCAGTTCATTTTTTAAAATCACTTTAAAAAGTCTCTGAATGCTGAGTTTTGGACAAGGTATGCATGGTGTCTGGCCTGTTTTCAGATATGGGTATTTATTCTGGTTAGCTGGGCAGGTCTCTCTATTGAAAATTGTTTTTTTTATGTGTAGTTTAAGGCTTTCTTGTGTTCTCTCTGAACTAGTGCTCTTCATAGTCTATAAAATGTTCTATCAGGTAGAAGAAGAGCTAGAAGACTGCTATATGTGTGAAAACTGAGCTAAAGCATGTTGTCCTAATTAAATATGCTAGCCTGAAATCTTATGAGATTAAAACAGGACAATATTTAGCCTGTCTAATAAAACACAGGGAGAGAAAAGCTCCACCTTGCGCTCAGATCTAACACTGAAAATCTAACATACAAGAGTAGCAGCCCAAGTGAAATACTGCTGGCGTAACCTTGAGCAGATGCCCCTTCATTTTTCAAATATGCATGAATGACTGATCTTGAAAATGGTCCTTCGTTTTTGGAGAGGTTGGGAATCTTGGACTTTTTGGGCATCATAAATGATGACCATGTTTCCTCATTGGAGGTAGTTCAGGAAGGAGTAATTCCCTTGCATTCTCTGAGGTTGATAGATCCTTTGCCATTGACTTTGTTGGAACAGGATCATGACACATTGAAAACATACGAGGATATTCAACTTGCTGAATAATTTAGGAGGCATCCATTGACAGTCAGGGGCCTGGAGCTACAAAAATGACTATAAACAGAGAATTGGGTGAAGACAGAAAGGAGACTATTACCTAGGTCAGTGAAAGGATTGTCTGGATAGGGGGGCTGTGCACATGCCTATCTTGTGTCAAGGGTACCTGATTTGTTTGAGGGTGAGGTGGGAAAACCTGAAGCAAGTAAGCTTTCTAGTTGGTCAGAGTTGCTTGGCTATCTGCACAGCACAGCATTGTGCCATGTAGCCATTCCTGGGGATGCACACATGGTAAGAATTACAGCCTTTGCTAGCTAGCTGTCAAACTGTATAGTGATTGGCCTTACAAAACCATTCCTGTTCTGGTGATATTATTATCTCCAGTGGTACTTCACATTTTTATATAGGGGATATCTCTGAAGACTTTACTACTTTTCAAGCCAGAATTCAGTAGTAAAACATGCCTACTCTATCCAGTTTTAGAGGCTATAACAAACACCATGAAAATAGATACGAGTCAGGGCAGGACATTACACACAGCTGTCATATGCTCATTCTGGCTCTCTCCACTAAGTGGATGAGCCTTTGCTTTCTACACTAGACCTAAACCAAAGTCTACTGAAGTCAATGGAAAGACTCCTGGTGATGTACCAATATCCTGTGGATTAGCTAGCTTCTTGCTTAGTCTTCTGCTGTGCATTTGAAAAGTCAACCATTTATCTCTCTATTTTTTATAACTGGCATATCATTTTTGATTTTGCAATTTCCTATATAGAAGCAATAGCACTGTACAACTTGTATGAGCTTAATTTTGGTTGTGGGCAAGGTGAAGTATGCACAAAATTAAAGGCCTGGGATACCTCACTCCCAAATCTAGGTCTGCCACAGGATCCTTGTGTAGGCTTCAGGCCAGTTACTGTGATTATTTTGCTCTTTCCTGAGTCCTTAGTTTAATATGGAAATAGATACGTTATTTTTTCTGCTTAACAGGATGTTCTCAGGATTAATTGGCTTGCATTTTAAAGATGAAAAGCACGCTGTTCATCTCAAGCATTCATCATTTGTATTTAATTTTCTCATTACCAAACAATAGCACATATAAGTCAACATGTTAGAGTTTGCTTCTATGGCATCAACGGCAAAACTCTCCTGATTTTTGGTAGAAGCAGGATCTGGCCCTAGGCATAAATGCCCCAAGCTACACAGCTCATTCCTCAACAACATGCCATGCTGAAATACTGCTCCTTGAAGACCCCAAACTGCTAGACAGCATGATGATCTCAGGTTAGACACTGTCCTTGATCCTCACATGGAAAGCAGGAAGAATATCCTTTGAGTTTTTTGATGAGAAACTGACTTCAGTGGGTGCCACATGGACTCCCACATGGGAGCAAGGGATGTATTTTCTGGGCCCGGTGCTGTGCAGGTGCAGTATAGACCAGGCCCAGGGCTCCCTATCTTTGCCACCACCCAGGGGAGCCCCATAAACATTGGTTCCAGGCTTGTTCCTGCTTTTTGCCCATCTTGTTCAGGCATTTTACATTAGCACCCTAGGCAGTCAGATGCAAAGCATATGCTTGATGCCTGCCCTGGGTTCGAAATGGCAGAGCAGAGCAGTGTCACAGGGGGTCAAATCCTCAGATGACATGATAGTTATCTCAATATTCATCTGATCCAGCCTTCCATGCATACTACATATATGGGCAGAGCCTTGTCCTCTGAAGCCAGCAATGTTTAGTTGATTAAAATAATTATAGTTATCAGTAGTATTTTGCTTTATTTTTAGTTTTCTTATCATAGGCAATTTTTGTCCCAATTATCATTTTAGTCATGAAATAATTTTAGTTCCACTTACTACATAATTTGAGCTAATGACATTTATTTTAACAATGGTGATTTTCATCATTAGAGCTGATATAAGCTATGCTGTATGAGAGCAAGTACACAGCTCCGTATTTACGATTTAGAGTCGTATCTTCTTATGTTAAAAAAATAAGCAGAAGAGCCTAAGAGGTAAGGAAAATGAGAAGCAACCTCATAACCCTTAGTTTGTCAATTGTATGGGGTGCTTTTAATTAAATCAGACGTATTTCTAATGGACACTGGTATCTTACATATGTGCCCAGTGCATGCTACTTCGAGAGACTGCTGATGCTGTATTTCAGCTGTTTATGAGTTACATTTTTCTTCCTTTTATTGCAGCTCTTTCTTTTATGCTTTCCTGAATCTGCTGATCAGCGCCTTTGTGGTTTTTGTCATCTTTATTGCCAGCACTATAGTGAGTGTTGGATTTAACATGTGGTGTGATGCTATTACCGAAAAAGGAAGCATGCCAAATAGGTTAGTATTGAAGATTACATTTCCTTTTTCATATGTACCCAGATAAACAGAAGTATTACAAAATGTAGTTATTAAACGCATGGAGAGTAAGCAAGAAAAGGTTTTCATGACGTGAAGGTCATTTATGGTCTGGTTTCTAGACTGGGATCCAAACAGCAAATAAAACTTTCCTTTCTCCATGGGGAAACAAAATGATCAGTTATTTCTGTGATTGGACAACTAGGGAGTAGTCACATGTGAAAATTCAAGAATGCCAAATAGAGGTTAGTATGATTTCAAAAGGAAACATTCATGTTTGCTATTTAATGAGGGAGGGGGTGTGGTCCAGTGATCAGAGCTGGGGACTGGGAGTCAGGGCTCCTGAGTTCCTGTCCTAGGTCTGCAGCTGACCCACTGTATGCCTCCAGACAAGTTATTTATCCTTTCTGTACCTCCACGGACCCATCTGTAAAATGGGCATAAACATATTCTTTTCATAGTGGTGGTATTAAAATTTCCACCACCTGGAGACCTGTTTGAAGGTACAATATAAAGTGCAAAATACTGCTGATCAGCATTGTCATAAAATGTACAAGCTATTCAGTTAATAAAGCAATCTAATGTGTACCATCAATGGTTGGGTTCAGTATAGGAGGCAGAGGATAGTTTGAGATGACTTACAGTATCAAACAAATAACAATGAACTGGTAGGTGACATTTTATGTCATATGATATTGAATAACAGTACTACTGAAGCATACATTTATGTTTTGCATTGTCATATGTTGTAAAATGCCATAGTACAATGTTCTGTTTAGGGCGGCAACGATTTATCGAATTATTCGAATATTCGGTTAAAAATTCTATCTCGATTACAAAAAACGCCTAATCGAATATTCGGATAAGAATCCAAGATGGCCGACGCCACTGACCAGGACAGAGAAGAGGCTTCAGAAATCAACCAAGAGATAGAAAGACCATCTCAAAATCCTGGGATTTTTTTCACACCACCAGTAAAAGTCCAAGTTTATTTGTAAAATCAGTAGGCAGCCTCTCTCTTACCATCACAGTATCTTCTCCTTGTTGGAGCATCCGAAACAAACACCCACACAATCCTTTCTTCTGACGTTTTCCCTGATGATGTCAAAAGGTAATGGAGGCTCCTGTGCTTTGTTTTGGCTAGGGGTGAAAGGAACAGCTGGGGTAATGCCAAATGTGTGTTGGGGAGGGGATAGGGGGAGAGAAAGGGGTGGGTGTTGGAAGAGGAGGGTTTCAAACATATTAATGACATTATATTATAACTATTACATTTTTCAGAAGACCACTGCTCACTTAGGGTTAAATGTAGATTTTCCCTACTCTTCAAAAAAAAAAAAAGAGAAAAGAAAACAAACCCCAAACTATTCAATGCTTATTTTACCTTAATTTTAGAGGAAATTGGCAACCAACCCAAGTATTGCAATCATTGATTACTGTATATTACATTATGAATTTGAAACTTGCAGCCTTTATTCTGGTGTTTCGGTTCAGGATAAAGGAAGGTGATTAGAACTGACTTCACAGTTCGTTCTAGGAGTAGTCTTAAGATAAAAAAAATATCCTGTATTTATTTCAACGATAGCAGAGTAATTTCTTTAATGATGATGTCATATTCATGTGTTTTTATAGCGATGAGGTTTTGCTCTTAGAAGTCCACTGTGGCTAGGATAATGCTTAAATGTTTGGGTTTTTTTTTCATCCTATGCTTAGTCTGATCGTTCGGACTCTCTGAAATAATTTTCTTTTCTTCCCCTAATGCCTGCCTCTGGTAGCTGTGAAGAATTACAGGATATTGATCTCGAACTGAATTTAGAAAACTCTGCCTTCTATGACCAGTTTGCTATTGCACAGGTAGGTCAGAATGGGATCCCACAACATTCCAGTTAATTTGCTATTTGTGCATCTGGCTAGGGCCATAGGAGCTGATTGAATTGATCCATTGAAACTGATGAGAATTATCCATAGATGTCAGTGAGTGCTGGACCAGGAGCAATGTGTCACATTATTTTTACATTAAAAATAGTTATGGATGTTGAATTTACATCTGCTGCTGATATTGTTACTTGTTACTTCATGTTTCAGTGCCACCAGATGTTGTGGAAGCTGCCAGGTTAGCCAGATTCAAAAAGGGGTTGGACAAATTCTTGGAGGAAAGTGGTAGTGACTGAACATGGGTGCGAGGGGCACAGCCTCTGACTCAGAACTTCCTAGACTTTAGGGCTAGGAACAGAAATGACACTTAAACTGGTGCAAGTGATTGGAAACCGGTTCAAATTTGTAACCCAACAGAAATTCAGGGCACATAAACTGCTTTCAAAATGGCTGAAACCAGTTTAAGATCAACCTGGATGGACGTAGTATCAGACTTACTGTTCTAGGTTAAATTGGTTTATTGAACTTCTCTCCCAGACCCCCTCCAGTTTCAAGTTAACTCAGTTCCCCCAGCATCCCAGGATGCTTTGCACTTCCCCTTAAACCCTCTGTTACAGAGTGGGTGGACTAGCCCTGGCCCAAGCTGGCTGCTCTAGCATTCCTGGGCTTCTAGCCCAAGTCACTGCAGGCATGTGGCTGTGTTTCCAGAGTCAAAAGTGAACGTCTGGTTACTTGCTTAGCATTTCAATCTACACAGCTTAGAGTAGACTCTAACCTATGAAGACTGAGTCAATTCAGCTTCAGGATTTTTGATTGTCTTTACTTATCCAAATGCAGGGGGGTTGCAAGTGAGAGAGGAACAGTGGGAGGGAAAAAACAACCCTGTTCATACCCAGCTCACTTTCCCTTGCAGCATCCACTCTCTGCCACTGTGTGACATAGGAGACAGGGCCAGATGGACCAATGGCCTGACCCAGAAAATGGCAATTCTTGTGTTCTTATAGGATCTATCCCGCATAAAATCAAGTACCCCCCTTATCCAGCAGAACTGGTCTATGAGCAGTTTCTGATCACTTAAACTAGGTTATGTGTAATGTCTGTCCCTAACCCTGGAGTGAATTGCTTTTACTTTCTAGAATGGAAAGTTTTTTAATTCACAAAAACTTTAGTGAGACTGGAAGACAGTTTCTTTTCCAGCTTTACACAGGCTGTTTTACAAATTCCTACCATCCCCTTAAGTAGATAGTCACTAGAACAAACTTCAAATCACAGACTATTGCCACCTCTACAGTAAGATAGAGTTCAACGTGCTTTTAATAGCACATATCACAGTTTTGCTTAGACACACACCTGTCATGTTCATGTAGTTCCTTCATTTATGATTTTTTCTCTGAGAGAGGAGGATTCATAGATTCACAGATTCATTGATTGTAAGAGGCTGGAAGGGACCACACAAGATCATTGGGTCCAGCCCCCCTGCACTAGGGATAGAAAGTTAATGCTGTGATTTCTAGTGTATTCTGTTCTTTTTGATTTTGAATAAGAGGTCACAAACCTAAAAACGTTGAGAAACACTGGGCTGATTCTCTTCATTTGGTATGAATTGGCCTAGCTCCATTGGAAGTTGTCCATCGGAGGACCTGGCCCTTCACTGTGGGTTGGCTTTATCTTTATAAAACATATTAATCTCTCCCTCATCTCTTCTGTCTAGTTTGGTTTCTGGGCTGCTTGGCTGACTTGGCTGGGGATTACCATCCTGGCCTTCTTGAAGGTTTATCATAACTACAGACAGGAGGACCTTCTAGATAGCCTGATCCACGAGAAGGAGCTGTTGCTAGGAAGATCCTCTTCACGAACCTCTTTGCAGGATGAGAAAAGTGGCATGATCTAACATGTTCAGTGCAGGTTGTAAATTTTTCTAATTCAGCAGTGCAAGTTAAAGTCAAGTAAGCAAATTGAATGTGTGAGATCATTGCCTTTCTGAACAGAAATTTAATCTGGAATTGCACAGTCCTTTACTAAGAAATCATTGAAAGACCTATTTCTGTTGAGATATAGACAATGAACTGTATGCTGTGCCATTGATTGACTTACTTTGTTGTGTGTATTGGAATCAGTTGCTATTGGAGATCTAACATGCTTTCCTTGCCGGTTGTGAGAAGGGAATTGTACTAGCAAAATCATGTGGGGCCAACCTTTTTGGCAGGTGTGCCACAAATTAGCCCTGTGCCCTCCCCGAGTGCCATTCTAGTCCCCTTCCCTTACCCATTTAGCTGCTCTGTTTTCTGTTTCCTGCCCTGTATTTCCTGCCCACCTCGCTACTCTACTTTCTGCCCTACCTGCCATTGTGCTACTTGTCACCTCCCTGATCTGTGTACTACATGCAGAGGTTTCCTGTGCCACACGTGGCATGCATGGTGCAAGTTGGCCACTCCTGTTCTAGATTTCCTCTTCAGTGTTGTCTGTACCATGGTTTTAACAGAATTTTAGCTAGGATTGCTCTGATCCAAGTCCAGAGAGGACCTTTGTTACCTCATTTGCTGAATATGGACACAAGGCTGATGGTTTTGCATTCCTGCTCATTGGATTTGGTTTAGAACATGCGGAGTGGGGTTCTTAGGTAGGTTCTTCATATTTGCTGGTTATGATGAACTGCATAAAACATTTGCTACAGTGTCTTAAAAATACTATCTTATGGAAAGATTGTAGAAAATAGTTATGCTCATGTTTTATCCTAGACTTTGGCATGGCTAACATTTATCGGTGCTTTGTAAAATGTATTATTGGCAGTAGCTAAAGCTTGCATAGTAAGAAGATTATCTTAATATACAATATTAATGCTTGCTCATTTCACATGATCCCTGAGACTATATTCTATTCAACCTGAGTATTAGAGTTTCTTCTGCTATTTATCTTCTGTAAGGTATGCACAATTGTTATAAGTAGCTGCATATTAGAGGTATGTATATATCTATCAGCACAGTGAACAGTAAACACAGCTTGGTAATTATATAGGTGGCCCATTTGTCAGTTGGGCTCTTCTTTCTAACTTGAGCTGAGAATTGTAGGGCTCCTTATTTCTACCCTCAAAAGGGAGAAAAAACATTAAAAATAAAACCTACTTAGCGAATGTCATGAAGTTAATTTTACTTGGAAGGTACCCAGGTGACAGGGTGACATTGGGAGGTGAGATGATAGGGTGATAGGCAAGAAAACCCAAAGCTAGATCAAGCAGTTAAGAATACTGATACATTGGATGGGTCCAGAATTTTCATGCCTCAGAATGAGTGCCTTGCTAATATACAGGTAATAATTATCAGGCACAATATGAATCTGTAGCCCAGTTCACTAGAGGGCTTCGGCAAACACTTACCTTTATGCATGGGAATAGTCCCACTGATTTTTTGTTGGACTGCTCAGTGCTTAAGTTAAGCACTGGTCTAAATGCTCTGCTAGATCAGAGCCTGAAAACGTTGTAGCCATCCAGAGTATATAGTTTTGTTGAATACATCTTGCTGAGTTTCCAAGAATCCAAGAGCCAAATTGTTCCCAGGCAATGGAGAAACCTATTTTGGGTGATGTGGAACTACATTCATTTTGCATTTGGAGGAATGGTCTTTGGGAAATTGCAAATTTCAGAATTCCAAGTGGTTCCCAGAGTCCAGGCCCATCTACACAGAGAAACAGTTCCTTTGCTTTGATTCTTTCCAGAATTGAGCACAGTTCCCATAGAGCTGTAGTATCATGGTGTTCTGTAGCTCCAACTTCACATCAGGGGAGGGTTTCAAGAAGATGAAGGTGGAGACCAAATATATTAATGCCAGATCGAGGCTTGAAGTGAAAGGGTCATCCATCAAGTTCCTTCAGCACATATCTCATTTTATGAATGTGATAATACTGCTGATTTCCTCAGCCCTACTCGTATGTCCAAAGTAAGGGTCATTCTTTAGCAACTTGCTGGATGGAGCCAGAATTAATATTTTTCCTATGGAGCTTGGGGAACAGTGACACCACAAGCAGCAGGAGTCTCCCCGACATCTCCCCTCCAAGGCACCAGACTGTCATGCTGGAAGTGTTTCTGAGGGGTCTGAGAGGAGAAATGTTGCTGTGTTGTTGAGATTGTCCTCTGTGGCTCCACCCTGTCCGTGTCCTGCAGTTGCAGGGCCCATTCACTCCAGTCTATTCCCGAAAGAAGATTGCAATATTTGATTCATAATTTATAGGAAGCTTAATGTTTGATGATGGAGTAAGCCTAGGATTTTCAAAACAGCATGAGAGAGGTGGGATCCCAAATCTTACTGAAATTTGGTAAGGCCCCTTAGGTTTCTCTGAAAATCTCAGCCTTAATCTCTGTAATACAAACAGGTGAGTCAACTCCCCTGTTTATCTAAGCCAACTTGCTTTCAAAACTTTGTGATGGCTACTTAGGTTATGTATCCTGCTGTGGCAAACTGGCTGTGCCCAGCAGAAACATGCTTACACGCACTGTGCTGTTCTCTGTGGGTTGCCTCCTAAACTGTGAGCCTCAGCGCTGCATCCAGGCTAACGAGCAATGCTGAATGAGGCAGTTAGCGCACCTGCCAGCTAATTAGTGGGCCTGCTGTGCTAGGTATTCTGGGTTACACTGCTTCTGATATTGGAGGCATCCCACCCACAGCGTTGTGTGTGTTATGGTATCCCTGCAGCTCACAGGCATTTTACTGTGCAGAGAAAGCCCTTATGAGCCTTGTCAGACTCTGTGCTGTAAGCAGAACAAATGTTAATCAGCTTAGTGCTGTTCAGCTTAGTGGAGCAGTCATGTGGTAAGGCAAAAAACCTGCTTTAAACTGCCCCTCACCTGCACAGCTGTGACTTGCCACTAGAGGCTTGGTGAGCAGAGGCAGGACCTAGGAGCTGTGGGGAGGACAGTCTTGCTGCTCCTGCTGGGCAGAGCAAGTGCTGCAGCCCTGGAGTGCCTGGCAGCCACGGTGCCTCGCTGTCCCCAGGCTGGCTCTGCTCCCAGCTCTAGTGAGCCAGGCTGCGGGGAGGGAGGGGAGAAGAGCACTGCCTCCCCACTGCTGCTCATACCAGCTCTCCTTCTGGTGTGGGTAGACCAAATCAGTTCAAGAAGAGGTGGGGGGTGGGAGGGAGGACTGTCTCCCCATTGCTACTCACAGTGGTGGAGAGCAGAGCCAGTGTTAATAACAGTGGGGAGGTGTTGCACTGCCCCATGCTTGGACTGGCTCGGAGCTGGGTGCTTGGAGCTGGTCCAAGTGGTGGCAGGAGCCACCATGACCACCAGGTGCTCTGGGACTGTGGTGCTCGCTCCACCAGAGGTGCCTGGAGGTGAGGTGCTGTGCCCTGGCCTTCCCATATGCCCACTGGTTCCTGGGATGCTGGGGGACTTCAACTTGGGCAGAAAAGCTGTGGCTAGTCGCCACAAGTTAATGGAACAGTAGTAAAATTAGATTAAAAGGATTAAAGAGAATCCTGCCATGGAGTCACATAACATTAAGCCAAATAATGAGTGCTTTAAGCCACTTAAAAGGTGTTGACGTGAATCCAGTGCAGCGGGTCCAGCCAGAAGCTGCCTCAGGTTACCATGTAACAAGGCTCTATTGCTTGAGGGTATTATCCTCTCTTTCCATTGCCCTTGAGTTTCAACACGTGGCTCATTGAGCCAAATATTGAGTTTTAAGCTAGCTTGTCAAGAAATAAAGATGCTGAAGCTCTGCTCTGGACCCAGCAACAAATTCACTTCTACATTGTTCATTTCCCTTTCTTTGACCACCTTTACATAATGCTTCATACCAAGAAGACAGAGGGCAGAGTTTAGAAGCCATCAAATTAGACAAGCCAGTCTAAAGGAAGGGGAAGTTTTCATCCAGATTGTCACAAATAGTTTAGTTGTAACCTCTCTAGGACCCAGGGGGAGGGGGGCAAATAGTTTTTTCTTTGCACTTATGACTAATTGCAGCCAGTGAAAAAACTCCATGCCAGTTCATAATCTAAATCTGAAGTATCCAAGCCAAAATAGGTCTGCTCAGGTGAGGGCCAAGACTGTAAACATGTCCCTGTGTCAGAATGGCAATTTGATTTTTTGGGATTGGTATCACAGCATTCTACACTCTGTTTTTATTATATAAACTGCCGATCAGTATTGAGTGGACTTTGATAATAATGCCATATTATACACCAGATGTCTTTGATAATCCAGAGGCATATCTAATTTGCATTCTCCAAAACTATGCTGGAGAGCCCAGCTGTTAGCTAGGTTATACAGTAAATGTAACAGAAATAAAAATCTTCTTTTTTCCTTTTTGGAGTGTGATAAGGGGTTTTTGCCATTGCTTCCCTAGATTTCTACTGTTACTGCCCATAAGAGATACCAGAAGTGTGTATATACTAGAATAAACTAGTTAAGAATGCGGATTGCTTTTATATTGATGATATAGTCATTATAGTTAAAATCAAACTCAAGGGCCACAAGTTGGCCTATGTAAAATGGTTGATAGTAGCATGATAGAGTTTATATGAAACTTTATTTATGAAAATGCAAATAGTCACTATTCTGTTGCATCCCTCTACAATAGCAACAGTGTATTGATGCACAAGAAATCTACCAAATCATACATTCCAGATGCTGTAGCTTTCACCCTTGCCCTTTTCCGCTTCACTCTTTGGCACTATTGATTTTTCTGTGTTGAGAAATCATGGCTAGAAAAATCTGACCTAGCTCAAAAATAGCAAAAATATTGTAGTTTCCTTAAAAGAGAACAAAGGGAAAATAATTTGGAACAGTGCACTTTTAAAAGAGCATCAAGGCTTGTGAATTCTTATCCCTTAAATATCCAAAGAACCAGCTGTGTTTGGCTTGTGGATTTCCCCTGGCATCACAGGCATGCTTTGGACATTGAGGGGTGCATCATGATTTTGAGGATGCTACAAATTAATTCCTTAGAGAAATATGTAAGTAACAAATGGGGAAGGCTTATCTTAGCATGCCTTTATGAAGCTGTTTAGTATCAGAGATGTTGTTTATACATATGTATCATATACATACACGTATATACATATAAATGTGTGCCGTGCAAAATGGACTGTTAGGTCAATGCCCATGGTTATAATATGAGATGGGTGTAAAATATCATTAAATTGCATGTCATATTAGTTGTTGGGTAGCCTTAATTTTCTGTGCTTTTTTCTCACTTGATATCTCTATGTGTTATTCCCACAGCTTCAGTGATAAGAACAGTTGTCTGTCTTGACTTGTACAGGGATTTTATGATTTATAAAAGACAGTAATATATAGTTAAAGGGAATTACAAGAAGAAGACACGTTACTTTGTTTTGTTGTATTACATCTGTTTTAGGTCGAAACACAAGAATCCTACATTCCTTTTGAACAAAGTTCCTAATGTAATGTAGAGTCAGTTGATCTAGGGACATAGGCAGATAAGGTTCTTTGGGTAAATCTGATATCCTTTATTAGATGAACTAAAATAGTTGGTCTAATAAAAGATATCAGATTTCCCCAGGACCCTTATCTATCTAATGTAATATAAATGTATTTTGACTCCTAGCTGTCTATTGACCTTTTGATGTAGCTAAGTAACTAATGCTAATACAAAATGGAGACACACTGGAGTCAGCTAGTTCAAATGATTTCTTAAAAGCCTAACCCTTCAATTGCCAAAAATCACTAGAACTGTCTAGCGCAAATCGTGAGATTTCAGCTCAAAACAAGTGGCAGGTTTTTGTAAATAATAGTAAATCAGTTGTAGAGAAAAAATAATGTAAGTTATTGAAGAAAGATTTATTTTGAATATGATTGCAGATTGGTAACAATCGAGAGGGGAGAGCCCATTGGAACACTTATTCATGTTAGCTGATCTGATGACAGAATCTCAAGCCAGATCTTTTCTGATGTAAACTGTTGTAGATTCATTCAAGTCTGCAGACTTATGCTGATTTACATCACCTGAGATACTGGCCCTTTCTGTTTAAAGTTATACTGAATCCATTTGAATACAGGGTCACTTTGTTTGTCACATGCCCTTCACAGTCATATGATTAGATGTTTGGTTGCAAGGTCAGGGGCTCTGCTGCTAATTAACTTAAATTGATGACTAATCTGGACAGTCTCTAAAGACTAATTATGTGGAGCTTTGGCCATCAAGACCTTTTTGAATGTACTTGTTTTCTTCCTGTGGAGATGGCTCATTTATAGCATATTCCAAAACCTGCTGAAGTCAAGCAAAGGTTTTCCACCACCTTCCGTGGGCTTTGAGTCGGGGCCTGATCCTGTATTTTTGTGCACTTGAAGTCCCGTTGATTTAAGTAGGGAAAATAGGGCGCGCAAAGAATCCAGGTCTAGACTTCCAGGTATATGGAGCCTGTACTGAATTTCAGCTCTCAGAAATTCTGGCAGCTTCACACTCCCTTAGTTTACACATTTCCCAGTGTGGCTGCTAGCAGTTAGCCTCTGCTGATTTTTGGGATGCAAGAAATTAATAACTAACTGCCACCATGCTAAAAATTGATTTTCTGCATCATCTTTAAACCCATATGTCCACATAGCTGTTTTCTGAAAAGTACAATATAAAAGGAGAGACCTCAAAACCAGAGTGATCTGCCATCTATGCAGTGCAAACCAGGGAATGCAGATCCTGTACTCTGTGGTGAATCTGGTGCATAAGCAAATGCATTGTTTATAATTTACCTCCTCCCGTGCCAACATCCCAACTCCCTATATAAATGTTACTGCTGCCTGACTGGGGTCTCCTGCGTCTTGATAGCAGCAAGAGTTTGGCTGATCATACAGAGTGGTCAAAATGATGTTCTTTTATGAAGGTTTGTCTTGGGATTTTGGTGAACTTTTGTTTCTTCTTCCTAGTCAAAGCCCTGCGTGCAAATACTGTTGCATTCCTGGGAAAGTTCATAGCTGGATCTTGAGAGTAAATCTGCATCTAGGACCAATCCATAACCTTTGCTGATGCAAATGCTCAGTTTGCACTAATTAGCATGTTTGCTTTTCAAGGAAAGGCTCTGGAGACTGCTTTAGTTGTAACCTCTCTAGGACCCAGGGGGAGGGGGGCAAATAGTGCCCTTTTCATACATGTGCTCTGGCCAAGAAGACCAGCTTAAAGACATCCGGTTTTTACTCTTGCAGGCAGTGAGAAAATGCTCCTGTAGCTAACCAACTTAGGACTCTGGTATTAAAATTATTTCTGTCCATGATTGCCTACATTTCTTTCCTATTCTTTCTTTGCTAGAAAGAAAGAGCCTTTCCTGCATTGTCTTTTAGTCTTGACAGACATGGGTTTGGGTATATCTCAAACATTTGCATTTTTCTTAAAGTGACCAGACCATAATCAATTGCTGCTCTTCCTAACACTGCGTGTTTCTAGCCGAGAAGGATCAGGCAGCTTTTTAACTCTTTCAGAAACCTTTGTCATGGTGTCTGAGATGTTAAACAACATATCTACATAATTTATTATCACAGAATTCTGTTAAGTGAAGCTTTTAGTTGTATTTGTTAAGGAAAAGGATGTAAGTGTATAGACGGATCCATGTGAATGTATGTACACTGATTTCTATACTTTTCTACCTCTCATAGTTGTCTAAAGCAACTTGGGTTTTCCATTATTGAAAGCACCTAAGTGACTTAGAAGCCTAGGTCCCATTTTCAAAGGTAGCTTGAGTTTCAAAGATGGCAAATTGAGTTTGTTGGTCTAGTTTTTGAACAGGAAGGGTAAAAACGCACCTTTGTTTTGGCCCAAGCCAAATTTAAAAGTTTTGAGTGTTTCTTTGAAAATGAAAGAACATAATGTTTTATTCACCTGAACCATGGGTAGAACAATGACCCAGGATGTTGGAGACTTAGTTCCAGTGCCTTCCCTGGTATGGGGGGATTCGGACCATATCCATGACCGACCAGGAAATTGCCCTAACCACCTGGCTATAGAGGATCTGGAAGCTGGTTCCTCTTCTGTCCCTTTTGTTGAAGCTGTTAGACAGTGTAAAGCACCATTTTTTTTCTCACCTACCACATGCCCCCAAATAAAGCATGCCCTTTGGTTTTGAAAGGCAGAATGTAGGAAAAAAGACTTTTCTAGAGTCATGGCTTAGAACTGTCTTTTTCATGAAAGTGCTACTTGACGGCTACCAGGTTCATCCTGGGACAGCAAGCAAGAGGGATGGAGTGAAGTGTTAACCCTTTCGTAGCTGTGTTCAAATTGGCAGTCATTTTTGACTGCTTATTTGGCTGCTCAACCAACGAACTTGCTGATTTTGAGAGTGGCTGTGAAAGAGTTAACACTGGACTCCACCCCTCCTACTTTGTGCCCAATAGAGAAGCTGGAAGTCATCTTTCAGCACAGTGTCACCATACTTCTCTTCCTCCATGGTTCTATTTCAGTGAAGAACAATAGCCTTTCCACTTAAGTTGTGTGCCCCAATTTTGGAGGGCTGTTTTTTGGGGAAAGGCATGCCCAGAATGCTCTCTACTAAGAAGATAAGGGCAGTCTTCTCTGTGGTGCTAAATATGGGTTCATGAGCAGCGGAGGTAATTGAACTTAGGTCTCCTATGTCCTACATGAGTGCTCTAATCACTGGGATGTTGGGTTGCCCCCACAGCTGGCCCAGACCATCTAGCCCCCATTTTCCCCCTTTTTTTGGTCAGCTGAGGAAAGGATGTGGCAATTTGACTCACATTTATGAATAGTTTTTGGATAGCCAGAACTGTATTTTCTGAGCAAGGTTTATTTTTCATTAAATATTTTTGCTTACCTCTGCTTCTCTGACCCTTAGGCTCTTCTGAAAATTTTATCTCTGTCCTTGTTTCACTTTCGTACAAGTCCACTGAAGTCATGGGTAGAAAAATCTCATGCATAGGACGTACCACTGGCATTTCTTCAGTGTTATCAATTAAGTTAGGTTAGTGGACTATTAGACCCACAGATTTTTAAGGCAAAAGGAATCTCTCTGAATTGTCTGTCATGATCTCTTCTGTAATACCGTCCCTATAACTTCACCCAGTAATTCCTGCCATGGAAGAAATTATTTTTCCCTACTGTGTATATGAACATGAACAAGTCCAATAATTTGTGGTTGAAATGGGGTATATCTTTTACTAAGACATCAGGTCTTGATTTAAAGAGTCCAAGTGATGGCATATTAACCATGTCTCTAGTTAAGCTTTTACAGTGGTTTTAACCCTCACTGTTAAAAAGTGTTAAATGTTGACTTTGATGATTCATGATCAAATCCCCAAAGCCAAGAATCGCTTTTCTTGTTGTATCAAGATCATAATTTAACAAAATCCTTTTGCAAATGACTTCAAACAGCTCCTGCTGTGCAGTAGCCATGTAAAAATGACTTTAGTAGAGTTCACAACCACTGCAGAAGCATGGCATTGCAAAATCAACCCGTTTTAGGAGGATAGAAAATCCAGAAGGTTTGGGGTATCGATTCTGAAGGTACCTTGAGGATGTTAAGAAACAGTGAAGATTTGCCCCCAGCATGCTTTTACTGGTCTTACTCAAATAATGTATGAACCAAGCGAATGCTTTGTTTCCCAGCCCAAACCGTGCGCTATAGAAATCAATATATTGTGATCTACCGCACTGTGATAAAAGGTTTCTGCAGGCTTATTTAAAAAAACGATAGCACTGACATCTCCTTCCCCTGGCTCATTTCATCTTTAAAAACATTCCTGCGAACCTTACAGAGGGTTTTATTGACATTGAGCCGATTAAGCCTTATTTCTTGTATCTCTTTCTATTTGAGACAGGACCTGGTAAGGGGCAATAGAGAGTGCAGCATCCACTAAGTCAAAATAAAAACTAATAGCAAAGAAAATTGTTAGCCTGTTTCACATGAGGAATCTGAACATTCAGATTCAGATGAAGTTTCCAGTTCTCTGTAGATAAACCGGCATTCACTTCAGGCTTAGCTTTGTCCTTGTGGTCACTGCAGATCCAAATCCAATAGCTTTACATATCGAAGGGTGAATGAACCTTTTTGAAGAGTGCACTCATCTGCACATAGCTTTGATGATTCATTAGCAGGTATGCTGAGCGTGGACATAGTAAAACTCATGGAAATAGCACTTTTTTGAGTGAGCAAACTGAAACCTCTGTCACTGATAGTCTCTGAAAGCTGTGCCTTTAACTTTGGCAATTCAAAGTATACTAAGAAATAATGTCTGGCTGGCCCCTGAACATCATATAGCTGTTGATTTATGGAGTAAAACAGAGAGTTTTGCCAAATCACTGTAAATTTGCCATTATGAGCAGAACATTAACAAACTGATTGTAGACTTAAAGGATCAGTCTTTAGTGTGATACTGCCTGCAAAGATTTAAACTGTATTTTTATTGCTTATGTCTAATGCAGAGCCTGAATGAATTTGAGCCTCTTCTAAATATATTGTCTTGTGATTTATACAGTTGTGAGCTATGGCCTTTCTCTTGTATCAATTTAGAAAGAAAACCCCTTTGAAAATGTAGATTAACGTTATTTAATCGTGCTAAGGCTGTCCTGCTAAATTGATGATTTGAGACAAAATATTACCATTTTTATCTCTAAAAGCAAGAGTGGGTCAGATCCTTTGCTGGTGTTTATGGATTAGCTCCTCTTTTCTTGGGGCTATACCATTTTATACCAGCTGATGATATATCCCAAAAATTTTTAAATATTAGCATTCATGCTTTGTATTATCTGTTGTGATTTTTAATAACTGTTGATCTGGGAGAGAGATTGCATGCACTTCACAGAATCACCGAGTCTGAATAAGCTTTATTGTTGTTGTTTTATACAGTCTTGAAAGGAAGTCATTTTCTTACATGTGGAAGATCATGGTTACTATTGTTTTAATATAATGCTTTGTAAACAATTGGTAAAATGAATATAATAGGCCTGATTCTTCTCCCAGTAAAACCAGTGGCAAAACTGGCACTGGTTGTGAGGGGAGCAGGATTGGGCTCAGTATAAGTAAAATATTCTAGTATAATAGATATTGAATTAACATGTTTTCTATTGAATGCTTTATGCTGGAAAGTGCATTGGGCTTTTATGATTTAGTTCTATATACAAATAAATTCTTTGAAAAATCAATGTTGTTCATGCCTGCCTTTTGGAATTTAATTTTTATATAAAGTCCTCATTTTTAACTCCCCAAGTCCTTGAACTCAGTCGAGATATCCTAATATTTCTGTTTTTTCACTATTTGAATTCCCCGTCTACTTCAGAAGTGCTCCACTTTGTGTTTATTAGGAGCCTGCAGTGTTGAAAACATATTGGTCACTCATGCTGGCCAACCTGGTCTATACAGAGATTGTTGCTACTGCTGCATACTTTTTTGAGGCCTTTGCAAAACTCATGATCTGGTCTTCTACCTATATTCACTTCAGCTAAGAAGAATATTCACCTTAGGATCATTGCTGAGACAGATGCACCTTCCGAGCAGTTGAGGGCGAGGCTATGGTTGAAAAGAGCAACATCACATATACCCTGACACTACTGCTCCAGGATTCATCCACTGTCCCCAGCCAACCTGCGGTCCTTGTGTGCCAATTATTATTTGTGGGTCCTACAAATGTGCAAGCAAAGGAAAAACGTGCATTGCAATTTCGGCACACTGTGAAGCACTAAATAGGTACCCGATTCAGTAGGCCTAGGGTGTGAAGGAGGTCCAGGGTCTGAACCCTAGTGAGCTGATTTTGTGGTAGTCCCCGGAGAATCATCTAGTCACCTGATGCTAGCATCCCTCTTTCCAAATGCTAAGTTGCACTGGATGACAGCTAATGGCACTGTAATAGTGACACCTCCTCCATTAGCTTATCCAGTGGAACATGAGAGAGACTCTGGGGAACTAGGATTAAAACCAAGTATTCTTTTGAGATGTTTGCCAGTGAAGTGCCAGGGCTCTAGTTGATTAAGTTCATTGGAGCCATTGACAATGTGCTGTCACCTAATTCCTTTGGACACCCCACAATGTCATAATATTTATATATTTTCCTAGCATTTTTTCCTTGTAATCAGTTGCTGTAATTGTGTTGTGTTTAATATTCATGACGAAGGGAGCTGGAGTCCATGCAATAACAAACAGTAAGCCAACTACCCATTTTCTCCATAATGTGAAAATATTGGGAACCCTGAGGTTGTCTCCAGACCCATATTGGTCCATGTTAGTCACACTGGTAATATATGCATGACTTGGAGGCCCCATCTATATGTTACACTGAAGATGTGATTAACCAGTCACCTGGCCACATGGTATTCAATTATTGGCACAATAAAAAGAGGAATAAATAACAAAGTTATTCCCTAAAATGTTTGTAATAACTTTGTAGCTACCTTCTATCACACCATTAATTGAATATGTGGCCAGGGGCTCCTGTGGCTGGGAGCCCATCAGATGATTGGAGCTCCCAGCTGCAGGGCCTCATGTGCACCACCCAAGCCTGGGAGCTCCCAGCTGATGCTCGCTCCCAGCTCCAGCAACACATACCCCCATGTCTGGAAGTCCCACCAGCTGACAGGGCTGTCAGCCGTGAGGGTGCTCCAGGCAGCCCCAGGGCTGTGAGACCACAACTGATGTAGTGTCCCAGCTCTGGGGATGCCCCGTGGCTGGAACAGTGCTTCAGCTCTGGTCTGCCAGATGTGGAGAACCTGTGGGTGCCCCAACAGCTGGGAGCCTGGGTCAGTTGATGGGGCTCCCAGGCATTGGAGCACATGGTGAGCCCCTGCAGCGGGGAGCCTGTCAGCTGAGGGGGTTTCCAGGAATGGGAGTTTGCTACTTGATAGCCATAAGGCTTGATACACTCACTGGCAGTAAGACTTGAAGGGATCTGATTCACAATCCCACAATCATGCTTCTTGCATGCTTCCCACAGCCACGCTTCCATATGTGGCATGGCAGGAGGTGCAATTGTATGGACCATGCATCAGATCCTATCGCGCCTTTACCTGCATGTGGAGGAAGGTCCTAAAACTCAAGGCAGAATGACTTGCAAACCTCAGCAAATTCTCACAAAAGGCAGCAAGCTAAACAGATCCCCAGAAGAAGTCATGGCCCTACTCACGGCTCTTTCAGAGGTTGGTTTTATTTTTCACGAGACCTTAGCCAAAATGTAAAACAAAAAGCACAGACAGCAGTGACAACTTTCACCTGATCTGGCTACAGAAAGCAGTTTATAGCTGGGACCCAACACAAGTACATGGCTGCAGACAGCTTCAAAAATGGCCGATCAGGTGGACATCTGACCCCTCATTGCATGAAGACATTTCAAAACAGAGTGTCTTCTGTATCTTGTCTGTGCTGCCTCCCAGCCTCAAACTGTTTTTCAGAATGGGAGGGGGGGAAAGGGAGCAGAGGGAATTCAGTCTGGAGGGGTTTCAGCCCCCACTGGGGGGGTGGACCTGGTGCACTGGAGCCCCTTGAGGTGATGTGGGGGGGCCTCCAATTCATCCACCCCACCCTCCTGAGCCAGCTGGGGAACCCGTAGAATGGAGCTCCCGTTGCTGTCTTTCCCACTCCCACTGTGAAACAGGGACAGGCTGGGCGAGAGGAGGGGCTGTGGCTGCAGCCTGCTCCTGGGACCAGCAAAGAACTTCTGTTTGGTCCGGGGGATCGTTCTAATTCTGACACTTCCTGCAAAGCGTTCTCAGTTACAGCGGGGAGCGGCACTTCTTTCTGCACCCAAAATTGCCATCCCAGGATACTGATCTCATAGTTTCATAGTTTCTAGGGTTGGAAGGGACCTTAGTAGATCATCTAGTCTGACCCCCTGCCATGGCAGGAAAGGGTACTGGGTCAAACGACCCCAGCAAGGTGTTCATCTAACAATCTCCAAAGAGCCTTTTCATCAATCCATCTGTTCCAAGATACTCTGCCAGAATCCTGCTCTCATCTAGCTAATCTTTCAGTCTTGTATAGGGAACACCTGACTACTAGCCACAATAACTGATTGACCTCAGGTTTTCTGGCTTTAAAGGAGCAGACCACCCTGAATTAAATTAGTATGACAGATGAGAGTCTTGGCAATTTGTAGCAAATCACATTTTTCTTTTACAATCTTGAAACAATTTTACTCAAAAGGAATATAACCCACCCTGGCCTTTTTCATGTAACTGCATGGCACCTTAACTTTCCCAAATTGTGCCTACCAAGGTGTTACTCTTCTTTCAAAATAAACTATTTAACATTAGCAAGAAAAATGCTGCTCAGGACGTACATCTAATGAGGAAGAGAGAAGAGCAAGTGAACAAGTAAGTGAGTGTATGCGGCATGTTTTCAAAAGGATATGAGCTGGAATGGGGTATATGGGTGTTCGGGGGAAGAAAGAGAAAGATTGAGAGAGTGGGAGAGGATGGATGCGACATAAACTTCTGTGTGAGGCGAAAAGAGGCTGGGCAAGAACAGAAAGCAAGTATGGTCTAGGTGGAGATGAAACAGGTTTGGAAATCAGGATTTTTGGTTTCAATTCCTGGCTCTGTCATTGCCTTCTTTGGTGAATTCAGGAAGATCCATATATTCTCTGAGTCTCAATTTTCTCATCTGGAAAACAGGAAGATATCAGCTTTTCACAAGGTTCGGATTAGGCTGGTATCATTTCCAATGCCTTTGGAGTCCTGTTTGCCTGAGATGGCTCTGGCCTGTTGCAAATCACTGACCTAGAACTTTAGACCAGTTTAGGCTTGCTATTAAATGTAGATTTGATACCCGTTTCCTATCTTTCTTTCCCAATCCATGTATGGGAGCTGCCATTTTTACTTAATCTTCTGACTTGTTTTCTGAATAGTCTAAATTATGACATTAATACATTGGGATGACATAAGGTAGCATGTCACATTTCCAAGACTATTGACGTTACTGAATGTATTTATTTGCCTACAGTAGGCTGCCTTGGCACTTGGCATACCAACTGTCTGTTTGGAAAGAGCTCCCTATTTTTAATGTGCTGTTTACATATATTATGGCCTAGATCCAAAAAAAAAAAAAAAAAAGTGCGGGGGGGAAAGGGAAAGGATACAGGAGGTCCGAGGGATTATGGGTTATGGGTACTTACCCACTTATCTTATTAAAATACAACTCCATAATTTTTTTCAGAAAATACCTAAATGTATTAATGAGTCACTGACACAAAAGTTATAAATCTCTTCTCTTTATTGCTTAAAAAAGGAAACTCGGGGGAGAGACAGTGGTACAGCATATCCTGTTAGGCTGTGACACATGAGCAGTTTGTATAAAAAAATCACAAGGCTGAATTCTTCTCCCTGACTCCTGTGCTGGTGGCTTTTCAGAGGCTTTTGCCTCTAGGCCTCTGACAGGCTAAGATGAGCATCAAATTAGCCCTTATGTCACTTCTTCCTATGCTTAAATCTGAGCGCAATAATTTGTTTGACCTCATTTCAATTAAGATGCTGTATGCCTTCCTTATGAGGAAAGGTGTCTCTCCTTGTTCGCGTTTAATTCATGGGCAGTCAGTGGTCTGCTCAGAAAATGATTTGCTGTGGCACTGCAGTGCCATGCTGACATTTTTGTCAATCCAAAATTAAAAGTAGGCCAATCGCAATACCAGAACACTGCTCTGTGATCTTGTAAATATTGCTGACCATCTTCTCGGGTGGGTGGATGGGTATTTCCCTCCCCCGCCCGCTCCTACAGACTCTCAGATCATCTTTATCTTTCTAAATATAAGCATGTACTTTGTCAGACTTGCTCCTTTAACTTTACTTGACACAAAATTAAGGGAAGAAAAAGCTGGCAATGTGGATATTTATGTTTACAGAAAATTGAAGTCCATGGAAAGCTGTTGTTCATGGACACAACTTGTTTGGTTTTCCTTTCTTGGATGTCACCCTCCAAATGCTGGGGTCCGCTTGGACATGCACAAAAGGGGAGGTCCGTATTTATTGCAGCAGCAGCCCTGAAATAATTCCCTTCAGAGATATACTTTGTATGGTATGGTAATAGAGGCCACAAAGATACCATCTACCTCCCTAAACTGTCAATAATTGAATGAGGTAAGGCCTTAAACTGCAATTAAACAGGTGTGGACTAAATGCATGATCTTTGACTAGATACAAGCTGGAAATAAACTGAAGATGTTTGGTGATGTCATAAACCTTGTAAACTCGGCTCCTGAGATTTATGGACTGAATCAAACTCACAGGATAAAACTACTGACTTGATAATTAACCTGGAATTCAATTCAATTATGTATGATATTAGGCAAATTACAATTTACTGTTTAAATGAGTTTCCATGCTCTCTTTCACACCCATGAGTCAAGTGTAACATTTCCGAGAGATGTCTTTTGTCCATGTAGCAGGCAGCATGAAGGGGAATGAGTCATCTGCCAAGGTTTTATTTGCACTGATTGTACATGTGTTTAAATAGATGGGCTTGTCGAGCCTTCAGCCAAAAGAGTGGCATTGGCTCAGTCATTCAGCTTTGCTTCAACTTCTCCAAAATCCACATAAAGGTGAGTTGATGGGGGGGCGGGGAAGAGGTGGGTCTTGTGATTAAGGCCCTGACATGCCATGTAGGTACAACTCCTGCCCCTGCTGGGCAGTAAGACCCTGGACATATCAATTAAACCCTCTGTGTTTTTGTTTCTTCTCTCTTTAGTTTATATACCAAGTAGGCCAACAGAGACCTGTTTTTGGTTTGGACCCCTGGATACTACCATAACTCACACAATAAAAATAATAAAAGAAAAGGAAAGCAATTGTCTATGGGAATAGGAAAGTGCACAACAAGGGCAGGTTTATTATTCTTCCAGGGGAAGACTAATGCATTCTCTGATGTCTGGCTGGAGTGGGCTTTGAACCTTTCACAGCAATACATGTTTAGATGCTATCCAAGAGGATCTTTGTGTCGGGCTACACCAACAACAGACACAGTTATTGCCTCATAAACCATGTCCAGCATTTCAGAGCAACATGTCTTATCTGAAGAAAGATGATAACGAGCTGGGATTGAAATTCTTCCATGACTTTGAAATTTTGCTTCACGCTGCTGTAGTACAGACTCACAGCCAGGATGAGTGTGATACAGAGCAAAAGCCACAGGAACGTAGGCAAACCAGTGGATGAACTGTCATGGACTGAAAAAGATTGAGAAGAGAGAAGAGAATGGGATTATTTTAGTGCCATTTTAACCCTCTCCCAAATTTGACCTCCCACTGCTGGCTTTGCTCTGGTTTTCTGGGAGCAGCAGGTTAGTCGGTGCTTTGGTTCTGAGAACTTCTTTCTGCATCGGCTCTGTGGCAGTGAGTCACACCCCCCTGCAGAAGATACTGAATGACTATAAAAGATGTGCCCTAATGGCACATTAAAAGGATTTAATTATATACAGTAAGAACAGGATTACCAGAGCTAATGCATGTTCTCAAATTTCCTTGCGGCAATTATTTTTTTTTGTAGTTTTAAGCAAAACACTCAGTTAAATACTAGAGAATATTAAGCAATCACTGCTAATTATTTAATGCTTGCAGACGTTCCATAGAGAGAGAGGCGGGCACCAGATGACTTGCTTTTTCCTTGTAACACTGGCTCATTGTGGGCCCTGCTAATGAGAAGAAGGGGCCTAGCATCTGAGAGTCAAATTTACAGAGCTTCGGTGATTCTCACCTGTCTCTTGGGGTTAAATAAATTAACCCCCTTGGAACGGCCTCTGTTTGCACTTACAGGGCATACGCTGTAAATATTTTCCCTTGTTTTTATAATCCAAGGAATGATGTCCTGCTTTCTATTTGATCTGAGCAACTCCACTGCAGTGTTCTCAGAGGGCTGGGTAGAAATAACCGGGCCAAATGGAAAGTTAGATTTAAAATTGAATCATCCCCCTCTTTTAACCCAAGCGATCGATCCATTTTCAGGGTCCTGCAGGTTGCTTCCATTAGAGGATTGTTAGCGGAGCCAGGTTTTACCCTGCAGCATTGCTGTTTGCATACCAACATCCCCTTTCCGTAAATGCAGCGGGAATCAAACAGGGATACTACATTTCTTTTAGAAATACTTGGCTTTCTCTTGATGTCCACACTTTTAATGGTTGTTCCATGGCCCTATGGCTTTCTGCCTACATCTGCGTTGTTTTTCTGTCAGGACCCCACACAATCAGAGTCAACTTGAAACTTAATGTCTATGAAACTTTTCCTGAAGCCTTTCTTTGACTCTCTGCTTTGAATGGTGCTTGCTGTTTCAGCTGTTAGGGTTCTCAGAGGAGCCTGGTTCTTTAATGCTAACGTTAGTGTGAAGAAAGCAGTCATGCAGCTCTTGGTCCTATCGGTTATAAAGGCATTTAGTCAAACCCATGGCATTTCTGTGGTATATCTTAGCACCACATTGATGGCACCACGAATAAGAGAGGCATGGCATTAGAATCATTACGGCATCCCTGTTTCACAGGGAGATAGCTCCTTCCTGCCTGCTACTGGCTGGTTAAACTGGCACTATAACGGGTTGGTAGCATTGGACCATTGGCTAGGATCTGGCCCTTGGTGTCTCGGATACCCTAGCTTCTGAAGATACCGAGAAGATGGGGGCTTTAGGATGTTTCTCGTTCTGCAGAAGTTTTTATGGGCTCATACACCTTGTTGCAAGTAGAGAACAGCATAACAGTCTGCAAAGGAAGCGTACATTCTGCCGGCTGCTGCACCGGTACTGCCGAGTGCAGGGATGGGCAGATGTGGAGAAAGGGTTTTGGTGGTAAAAGCTAGAAATGAAGGCACGAGCAGTTGTTTGAATGAATTAAAACCAGAGCGGTATTACTGCTCCGTTTTGTGAGGTGGGATCACGGGGGTTAATATGATGGGCCAGATCCTGCATGCAAAAGTAGGTTGGTGCAGCTATCCTGAATTTAAGGATGATGATGGCTTTATCCCTACAGTGTTTGCCAGTGTGCAGCTGTACAGACGGAGACACCCTGCACCCCAGTAAGGCAGAGAAGAGTTAATCTTATTACACAGGCAAGGGAAGAGAGACTCAGATAGGGCTAGACTCCAGTTTGACCGTCTCTTCTGAGTCAGGAGTGAAGCACAGTTGTGCTGCCGCAGGGCTCTCCCCCCTGCTCTGGGAAGGGAGGAAGTTAGTTTAAACTTTTTCCTGGAGTCTCTTTGCCCAGCCATATATTCTGCTTGTGAAGGTGGTTCTCTATTGCCAGCCCCATCCCCTCTTGTCCCCATTACTAGGGAAAGGCAGGCAAGTATCCTCTGCTCTCCTCACTGCAGCTGGAGTCACAAGCTAAGTATCACAGAGCACGAGAGTGAGGCAGCAGGGCTTTAATGCCATTATTTTTGCCTTAAAGCTTGTATTCAGCAAAGACGTTCTGTCACTCCTGCAGCAGAAGCCAGAGTTTGTTGCTTACTCAGCACGTCTACACGAGGCGCTACATCGCCGTAGCTCATTGCTATTGCACTAATTGTGATGCCACCACTACCGCGCAGTAACAATAAGTACTGCACAATAGCTCATTGCTACTGCACAGTAGGGTCGGAAATGACCTGTGTGTCGCCAGGACTGTGCAGTACCGGTGGGTACTGTGCAGTCACTTAGTACTTGCTCTAGCCAGGGGCATGTGTAGTCGTGCCCAACTGAAGCCTCCAGCTTGGTTGAATTTGTCCCAGCACAGAGAGCAAATCTGCAGGCCTTGGCAGCCTTGCTCATATCTTTCTATAACCACATCTGGTCCACACAGCTCCTTCCCTGTACAGCGGAGAAAGGGCTGGGACCATCTACCCTCAGCAACTTGTCTGGAGCTCACACAGGAAGCCTGTGAAACAACTCAACTCTCCCACCCCTTTGTCTTGTGCTCTAGTCACAAACCCATTCTTCCTTTTCCCTGAATGGGAAAATATGTCTCCAAGCATAAGGTCCTTGAGTACATGGTCACTGCACCGTCTGTATTATTTCATAAAGCACTATGAGCATGAAATGTGCTATATAAAAACCCAATTCATGCCTGCATAAAAACACCCCACTACAGAGTGCAACTATTTGCTTGCCATACACACATAATCAATAAAAAGATAAAAATGTGGTGTGCATTGTTATGGGTAAAGGACCAACATTAGCTGTAACATATTTAAATTAGCTTCTATTACTAGCCCTGGAATATGGAACAGTCAATTAAGCTGTCATACAGCTATACACAGAGGAAGGTAAAAGCCATAAAACCAAGCAACAAACACATAATAATGTATCAAAAAGTGTGCCGGGAGAAGGTGGAGTGCTAATAGCCAGTCATTTTAAAGCTAACCAGAAGCCAAATCAATGTTCTGTAATAGAGCTGGGTGAATTATTTGTGGCAAATAATTTATTCATTTGAATGTAGCCCTTCTTTCTGCTTGCAAATTATCTGTGAACAGACTTTGATTTTTATAAATTTGTTAGTTATTTGGAATTATTCTACAAATGGTTTATGTGGACACATTTTATCCTGTGGATTGCTCACCAGTTCTTCCCTCCACAGCTATCTGCTATTCAGACTCCAATATTTCAACCATACCATTGGTTTCCTGAATCAGATGGTATTGTCTCTGGCTCTTGATTGGGTGACACACTTCAGTAAAAAGGCAGTGCCATTTTCAGCATACTGAAGCATTTGGGGGAGTGTATTTCTTTGCTGACTTCATCCCTTTTTATTCACTCTTTTTTGAAATCCCTAACAGCCCTCCCCTTTCCCCCGACCGCCAATTTACAGTGTCTTATGCCTGAAGAAGACTCCGTAAGAACGCTGTGTGTGTGTGTGTGTGTGTGTGTGTCTGTGGGGGGGTTACATTTCAGACAAAAATGTGGATATTCGTTATCCTCTGTTCATGTTGAAAGTCCCCACTCCACGATTATAAAGTTTTAATTAATGAGCAGGAAAAATAGCCTGAAGCACAGATGAACCACAGCGCCCAGATATACTGTATTTTCTGGTATATAAATGAACTCTTGAAAAAGGATAAAATAGTAGGAAAATCTACTTTGCACAAATGCCGTTGAGTTTTGAGCAACTTTTATTACAAAGATTTCGGGGGGGGGCGTTGTTGTTTTTTTTTATATAACATCTGTGTATAAGACATTACTTTTAGACTTTCTTCTGCGGAAAATATGCCACTTATCTATTGGAAAAGACAGACAGATCAAAAAAATTGAGATTTATTTAAACTATTTTAAGGCTCAGGTATGTTCACATTCCTAAAACTCAGCATACCCTTTTACCATCTGGACACAAAAAAAAAAGGAATAAATCACTGGCTAAATGACATGTTAGAAACAAGTGTTGGAGTGATATTGTAGCTGTGATGGTCCAAGAAATATACAAGAAGCAAAGATTTTTTTTGAGTGATATCTTGTATAGTACCAACTGACTAGTTGAGAAAGATCTTCGACAGGGACCTGAGGAGGGGTACCTGGTCCTTAAAAACTTGTCTAAGATGTCTTCCAGCTATACAGTTGGTCCAATAAAAGATATCACTCTTAAAACTCCTTGCCTCTTGTTAGAAATTTTACATTCTGGTCCTAGCCTGGTAGCTTATATTAATATATTTTAGGGCAAAAAAGTAGGTGCAGGTTTTTCGTTAAGATACGAAAGCCAAGTAGCTAAAGCAAATTGGTGGTTTGCTCTGCTGTTGCTTACACATGTTGAATCTGGTGGCTAGCAGAAGGCTGCTCTGTGACCTGGACTCAGGAAATCTAGTTCTGACATGGCTTTCCCATGTGGTCTATGGGCAAACAAGAACAATTGAGAAGATGGAGCTTAACAGCTGTCTGTGGCTCCATTCCCGGTCTCTCTTGTCTATATTGACTGGAAGTTTCATAGTTTCATAGTTAGACGTAGGGTCGAAAGGGACCTGAGCAGATCATCAAGTCTGACCCCTGCCATGGCAGGAAAGAGTACTGGGGTCAAACGACCCCAGCAAGGTGATTGTCTAGCCTCTTCTTAAAGATCCCCAGGGTAGGAGCCAGCACCACTTCTCTTGGAAGTTGGTTCCAGACCCTAGCCGCCCTGACCATGAAGTCGCACCTCCTGATATCTAATCTGAATTTACCCTCTGCCAGCTTGTGACCATTATTCCTGGTCACTCCTGGCAGTGCTCAGGGGAACAGGGACAATGCCTGCTGGTCCCCTCGGATGAGTTTGTAACAGGCCACTAGATCCCCCCTCAGCTTTGTCTTGTGGAGGCTGAACAGGTTTAGGTCCCATAGCCTCTCCTCGTAGGGCCTGTCCTGCTGCCCCCGATCATGTGAGTGGCCTCCTCTGGACCCTCTCCATGCTGTCCACATCCCTCCTGAAGTGCGGTGCCCAGAACTGGACGCAGTACTCCAGCTGTGGCCTGACCAGTGCTGCATAGAGGGGGAGGATCACCTCCTTGGACCTGCTTGAGATGCATCTATGGATGCATGGCAACGTGTGGTTGGCCTTCCAGAGAGGTGGTGCTCTCACCTTCCCTGGAAATCTACAAGAGGAGACTGAATAGGCACCTGGCTGGCGTCTTATGACCCCTGCTACACGCAGTGCTCCTTCCTGCCCATGGCATGGGATAGGATTAGATGATCTGTCTAGGTCCCTTCCAACTCATTGATTGTATGATTCCTGACTGCATCCCTACTCTGCCGGCCCATGTTCATCTTGGAGTCAATGATGACTCCAAGATCCTTTTCTGCCTCTGCACTGATTAGAAGGGAGTTCCCCAGCCTGTAGGTCTGGTGCTGGTTCTTCCTCCCCAGGTGCAGCACCTTGTACTTGTCAGTGTTGAATCCCATCCTATTCTCATCTGCCCACCCCTGTAATCTGTCTAGGTCCGATTGCAGCCTATTCCTTCCTTCTAGCGTGTCCACATCACCCCACATCTTAGTGTCATCAGCAAATTTGAACAGGGTGCTTTTTACACCCTCATCCAAGTCACTGATGAAGATGTTGAACAGTGCAGACCCAAGGATCGAGCTCTGGGGGACCCCGCTGCCCACATCCCTCCAGGTCAAAAATGATCCATCCACCACCACTCCCTGGGTGCGGCCCTCCAGTCAGTTGGGGACCCATTTGACTGTGTAGGTGTTGACACCACGGTCTCCCAGTTTTTTAATAAGAACGAGGTGGGAGTGTTGAAGGCCTTCCGAAAGTCCAGGAAGACTACGTCCACTGCTACCCCTGCATCTAAGGATTTGGTGATCTGATCATAGAAGGCCACCAGGTTGGTCTGACAGGACCTGCCTCTAATGAACCCGTGTTGGTTGCCCCTAAGCATAATCTCTCCTGCTGGCCCCTCGTGGACATGTGCCAGGATAATTCTCTCAAAAAGCTTACCCAGGATCGAGGTAAGACTAACTGGCCTATAGTTTCCTGCTTCCTCCCTTTTTTGAAGATGGGAACCACATTGGCCCTCTTCCAGTCCTCTGGCACCACACCAGAGCACCATGAGTGCTCATACAGCCATGCCAGGGGTCCCGCAATGGCCTCAGCTAATTCCTTCAGCACTCGGGGGTGGAGATCGTCCAGACCAGCTGATTTAAATACATCCAGGCCCTCCAGAAGTTCCCTGACTAGATTCTTCCTGACCCTTGGCCTAGGTGCACCTCCCCTGGGGCTTGATGGGGGCTGGGGGAGGGGCCTGATCCGGTCCCTGCTCAGGAAAATGGAGGCAAAGAAGTCATTAAATAGGTTAGCTTTGTCGTCCGGTGTGATGACCAAATTTCCCAGTGTGTCTTTCAGGGGTTCCATGTCTTTTAGTGCGGGGTCTCTCTTACTGTGTATGTAAACGATGGTTGGTAAAAGAAGACCCTGAGTATGGTTGGGACCATCATAATGTATTCTTATTAATTGCAGTTAGATTCATGGTTGCTTTACAGACAAAACGGAAAAAACAAATGATTTCCACTACTCCCATTTATCAAAAAATTGCAGATTCAACATGTGTGAGCAACAGCAGACTGAACTACCATTTTGCTTCAGCTACTTGGCTTTCTTATTTTAATGAAAAACCTGCGCCTACTTTGTTGCCCTAAAATATATTAATAAAAGTTCATTGGATTTAATTCTTGTTTCCACTGTTTGCCTAACTTGATGTGTTGTTTAAGAACCGAAGCAGGATCCCTCATGACTCATGTTTCATATGCAGGGGGGAAAAACAGCTCTACTGATGGTGTGTAATAATGCCGATTCATAGAGTGTATTTGCGCAATTAGTCCCAGCAGCAGTAAAGCAATCTCAGGTTAGTGCCATGGATGACTCACAGTTAAAATGCAGAGCTTCAACTTACCAACCATGTACTCACAGCAGGAAATACCTAGAAAATAGAATGAAAATGTTCTTACATGCTAAGAAAGGCCTCCTCAGGGTAGCAGAATGAAATGGCAAACAAGATAGGAAGCCTGGCTGTATTTTGAAATTGTCCATTTGCACAACTGTGTTGCAGAGATTGGACCATATCCTCAGATAGCCCTTCTAACTTTGGAGCCATGCCAGACGAGGCTCTGGCCCACTGAGTGAAATGGGCTGCTTAAAAATTGCGTGTGTGGAAACGTAGAAGCATTTCAGGATGAAATAGAAAACACACAATGATTGCATAGAATTTAAGGTCCTATGACTGTCTGGTTTGCAACGGGAAAAGGATTTTTGGATTCTGACAGAAAAGAAACTCCTTATTTGAATAATTTCTAGAATGAAAATGAGATAGACCAGCAGGCTGGGGAAAGAATTTAAGTTTAAAAACAAGTGTTGTTGTTATATAGATACATCATCTAGCAACGTCCTGGAACAAAGTATGTTTGGCAAATGTACTGCTAGCACAATCCAGGAGGAAAAGTACAGAGAATGGAAAAATGTCAGTGGTGCCAACAAGCTTTCTCTTACCAACCTCTAACTGAATTATTTTAACAGTGCTGTATGGACAAACAGCAAGGTAACCTTAATCACAGGCTGTTTGTAATAAAGAATATTAATAATAGGCTTGGATGTGAAAAGCTGTGAATTTTTCACGTGAGCTAAACAAAGTGGGCCCAATTTTCTTCTCACTTGCTCATCACTGAAGATTACTTGTAAATGAGAGGAAAAATTGGGCCCCGATTGGGCCCCTTCTGAGTTTTAAGACTCTCCTTATGCCTGAAGAAGGGTGTTTGTGCCCGAAAGCTTGCAAAGAACAATTTTTCCAACTGTTTAGTTGCTCTAATAAAAGATAGCACATCTACCCAAAGAACCCTGTCTGCCTGTATTGCAACTATACCTTCTCCGTATTTCCAGTTTCTGTACAGACAGAACAGGAATTGATGATTTATACAAATGTTAATTATTTGTTATACCTTCATCTCACTGAATGCTCAAGTGTCCTGTAATGTACATTAGTAGGGTAGTACATCAAAGTCAGAGACATCTATTGAGGTGTGAGGTACACAGGATAACCAGTGTGCATGCTAGTCTGTAGGGATAAGGAGACAAAGCGACAGCTTGCCAGCTCAGATTAAGTCTCCTTTGTGCAGAAAGACAAAAAATGCACTTACACCTAGCCTAAAGGAGTTCCCTTCCCTCTCTCCTCCATGTAGTGGGTAAGCTGGATGAGGCTGGGCTAGAAAGTGGCATCCAGGTTGCACTGTGCTCTGTCAAACCCAGGTCATTCAAATATTCTCTAACAGTGGTTCTGAACCTTTCTTGTACCAGGACCCATTTATAAGCATCGATGGCTAAAAATGCCCTTCACTCCTGACCCGTTGCCTCCCACCCCCTGGCCCCAGGCCCCCAGTGTGTGGGGTGGGGTGGGGAGGGGCTCCCAAGCAGGGCCTTCCAGGCTGAAGCTCGGCCAGTTTACAGAGGAAAAGCCACAGTTTCCCTCATTTTCTTTTTTAAAGGAGAATCCATTTTTAAAGTGTGTTGATCCATTTATAAAGTTTATTCGTGACCCTTTTGTATATTCTCGCAACTCACTTTGGGGCCACTTTTGGGTTGAGAAACACTGCTCTAGATGACTTCAGGGGGTCAGAGTTAGCTGCTCCAATTTGTGCTTGGGTCTAATTTGCTCCCAAGGAAAAATGGATTAGCACTACTTCTGCTGAGAACTGAGTGGCGCTCTCTGTTCCAAAGTATTGTTCTGCTTGACACTGAGATCCCAAAGCATACTGCTAACAGATCCTGCTGAAGACTGATATGGAAAGATGAGAGGAATAGTAAGGTCGCACCTGCACAGCAGCTGCTTTCTAAATTGGAAGGAGTATAGCTACATCCGCTTGGTGCTGTAGTCAAGCTAATTAATAGTTGTGACAGTGGTGCTAATTAGCGTGCCTGAAACACCACGTGGATGCATCTACATTGCTTCTAGTTTCAGAAGGAGCTTGCAAAGAATAGCAGAGCATGCCTGAGAGTATCACTGCCAGAAACTGTATATTTTCTGGGTAGGCATGGTTTAAGAATTTGAAAGATAATGCTACGCTTGGGAGAGTCTGTGCTGTTTTAGTATCTTAAACATACCATGTTCATGGATCTCTTCTGGCTCCTGAAACCGAACTCTTCTCTCGGATTTTCGCTTTTCACCCACAGCTTGGTTCACAGGTGGCCTTTTTCTCAGTATTGAAGGAGGACAGTTACTACAATTTGTCTAAGGAATTGATCCAAACAAAAATGCTGTTATTCAAATCGGAGTGTTGCGTTCTGAGTTAAGCCTTGTGTTTTTGCTGGCTTTATTCACAGTGCCCTTCAAAGAACATGACTTATAACACACCGGTTGTAACACTGTTTACAGTCTAATCATTGTAATATTTACAGAAAAGCAATCCTGCACTTCCTTTTAGAGGTTTGATCTTTAGCTCTTCTGTAACTGTCATCTCCAGAAGAAACAACCAAATGGAACAACTTGGTTAAAAATAAAAATCCAGGAGCTGCAGGTCTTGTAACAATTGTCTGTTTTGTGACAGGCAACAGTTCAAATGGGATAATTCTACATTTTAAAGTGTTATGTAAAAGGTGCTAGCCTTATGAGGCTAGAAAAACCTAAACATGGCATGAAATACATGCATCACATGCCTGGGATTTTTTCAGAATATTCTTCCAAGTCAAGGAGATCCATTATAGCTGATCATATAGCATTTTAACAACTGATCCAGTATAGTAGTCCCATGTTTGTCTATCATCCAGATGTTTATGATATAGTAACTCATTTACACTTTGATATCATATTTATATTGTCTTTTTGACTTGCTTGAAAACAGTATTCAAGTATAGATTATAGGATCAGACTGTTATAGATTCCTCCAAACACCAGTGATATGAAAATTTCCACTTAATAGATTTTAACAATATACTGATACAGTGCATCAGTAAACTGTTGAGAAGTATATATGACATGCAGACTCTGAGAGAGTTTGAAAACAGATATATGCAACTGAACTCCAACTAGCTTCGAGCATCAAGGACAATAAAAAGTCCTTTTTCAGATATGTGGGGAGCCGGAGGAAAAGCAAGGGCAACATTGGACCCCTGCTGAACCAGATGGGGCAACTGACAACTAACCCCCAGGAAAAAGCCAACCAATTAAATAGGTACTTTGTGTCAGTCTTTCATCAGTCCCATGGGACGCCCATGCTGGCTACAGGACAGGGAGGTCTGAGTGAGGGAGATCCCCTGCCCTCCATCAACGCTGACCTCGTGCAGGAACACCTTGAGAGGCTGGATACCTTCAAGTCAGCCGGCCCTGACAACCTGCACCCCAGGGTACTCAAGGAGCTGGCGAGCATCATAGCCCAGCCCCTGGGACAGATCTTTGAAAACTCCTGGTGCTCTGGTGTAGTGCCCGAAGACTGGAAGAAGGCCAATGTGGTGCCGATCTTCAAGAAAGGGAGGAAAGTGGATCCAGGTAACTATAGGCCTATCAGCCTGACTTCTATCCTAATGTCCTGAAGAAACAAATGAGCCCTGATTTTAGGGTTTTAGCTCTGATTTTAAAAACAAGCTGAGAACATTTCCATGTGATATCATGCAAATTCAGACAGTCAGGTGTTACATGCCAGTGCTACAAAACTGCATCATAATTATTTACCAATACAAAAATAAAGGCATAACTTCAAAGAACAATCTGAAATCTCTTTAGAAAAATAAGAGGAGACTGAAATTAAGTACTACTAAAAATGACAGAATTGACTAGAATATATACACAACTAGTTGAAAAACACTTGGAAATATACTTCACAATGTCTCTAGGTTCAATTATGCAGCTTTTGAATGCTAAATAAATTAAACAGTGGGAAAAGGCATCTTATAACACATTTCCAAACTTGACCAAAAATATATCTGAAACTAAGCAACAATCTGAGGAATTATGGAACGATTAAGTCATAACTTCAGCTAAAAAAAAATTAAATGGTTAGCATCTCACATTGTTGCAGTGAATGAGATCACAGTGACCCATGCACTCCTGGAGCTTTGGTGAAGTGCCCGAAGACTGGAAGAAGGCCAATGTGGTGCCTATCTTCAAGAAAGGGAAGAAAGTGGATCGGGCTAACTATAGGCCCATCAGCCTGACTTCTATCCTCGGGAAGATCTTAGAAAAGTTTATTAAAGAGGTCATCCTTAATAGACTGGCCGACGCCAACATCCTAAGGGATAGCCAGCCAGGGTTTGTTGCAAGTAGGTCTTGGTTGACCAATCTCATTTCCTTCTACGACAAGGTGACCTATCACCTTGATAAGGGAGAAAAGATTGATGTCATATATCTTGACTTCAAAAAAGCCTTCGATCTGGTATCCCATGATCACCTCTTGGCAAAACTGCCAATTGTGGCCTTGGGTCCACCACGATCCGCTGGCTGGGAAACTGGCTCCGTGGTCGGACCCAGAGGGTGGTAGTTGCTGGCAGTCACTCATCATGGTGCCCTGTGACCAATGGGGTCCCTCAAGGCTCTGTCCTTGGACCCATACTGTTCAACATCTTCATTAATGATGTGGACATTGGAGTCAGGAGTGGACTAGCCAAGTTCGCCGATGACACCAAACTTTGGGGCAAAACATCCATATCAGAAGACAGGAGGGTGATCCAGGCTGACCTGGACAGCCTCAGCAAATGGGCGGATGAGAACCTGATGGTGTTTAACATTGTAAAATGCAAGGTTCTCCACCTTGGGAAGAAAACCTGCAGCACCCTTATAGGCTCGGCAGTGCTATGCTGGCTAGCACTACGGAAGAAAGAGACTTGGGGGTCATCACTGACCACAGGATGAACATGAGTCTGCAATGTGATGCTGCGGCTAGTAAAGCAACCAAAACACTGGCTTGCATCCATAGATGCTTCTCAAGCAAATCCTGGGACATCATTCTCCCCTTGTACTCGGCCTTGGTGAGGCTGCAGCTGGAGTACTGCATCTAGTTTTGGGCTCCACAATTCAAAAAGGATGTGGAGAAGCATGAGAGAGTCCAGAGTAGAGCCACATGCATAATCAGAGGTCAGGAAAACAGACCTTATGATGACAGGTTGAGAGCCATGGGGCTCTTTAGCCTGGAAAAGCGCAGGCTCAGGGGTGATCCAATGGCCACCTATAAGTTTATCAGGGGTGACCACCAGTATCTGGGGGAACGCTTGTTCACCAGAGCACCCCAAGGGATGACGAGGTCGAAAGGTCATAAACTACTACAAGACCGTTTCAGGCTAGACACAAGGAAGAATTTCTTTCCTGTCTGAGCCCCCAAGGTCTGGAATAGCCTGCCACTGGAGGTGGTTCAAGCACCTACACTGAACACCTTCAAGAGTAAATTGGATGCTTATCTTGCTGGGATCCTATGACCCCAGCTGACTTCCTGCCCTTTGGGCAGGGGGCTGGACTCGATGATCTTCCGAGGTCCCTTCCAGCCCTGATGTCTATGAAATCTATGAAATAATGTTCTATCATTTGAGAAAGTGTAAATATGGTTACATAGGTTTTCCCTGGTACATTTTTGTGTAAGGTCTATGGTGGTGGTGGTGACTTTTTCTTACAAGGGTCTAATCACCTCTTCAATCCTTCCGGGAACATTACATTTTACTCTTGGATAATGTTTGGTGTTCTTTCCTGTTTTTCATCTTGTTTCACTCAACTGTGCCCCATGCCCTCTTCTCTTCCAGATTTAACTCTTCTACCTTTTGCTACTTGTTTCTCCTGCCTAAAGCGATTTAAACCCACCTGTCACATACATGATCTAGTCAATTAAAGCATTGTGGGACTGGAATAGGACTGGCTTATTCTGTCAGACAGAAGTTTTCTCATTTTCCATGGAATAATTATATATTTTCTACAATCTACTGGCTTGGCCGTTCATCTGGGAGGAGAGAGACTTCCACTTCAGTCCTGATCACAGATCCACAGAAGTTTAAGGCTGGAAGGGACCTCATGAAATCATCAGGTCCAGTGAATACTTAATATAAAATGCTTACACCTCCACTGGAGTAGGGGCTGGACACTCCCAAAGTAGTGGCTTAACCATGATGCTATACAATCAGTCTTTCACTTTTTCTCTAGCCAAATAAATATTTAGTGCAGAATGCAACAGCTTCAACAAGAGAGCATTACAAAGCACCATCCCTAAATGCCCCATGGCGTTGAGAGCACTCACACAGAAGTTGGGAGTGCAAATACCCCCCAGGCAGAAGATGGAATTGAACCCAGGTCTCCCATATCCTGGATGAGTGGTCTAAGTACTGAGCTCAGATAAAAGAGAGGGTACCGCCACCACCACCCATTCCTCCTCCTGCTCCTCCTCCTCCAGCTGTGTGTGTGGGGCCCAAGCTAGCAGGTATGCTTGAGAGCACCAGCTAGACTAGGCTCTGCTGGTGAGAGGCAGAGAAATGCCTAGTGTGTGGATCCCAGTGGGGCTTCTCCGCACTGTCACAATTTAGACAGCTTTGAGCATGTCCAGATGCAGACCTTTAGGCACCTGGGGAAGTTTTCTGCTGAAAATTAGGCCCTGAGAGAATTAGGTGCCTCAGCAACTGAGTGAGGTTCTGAGTATGTGAATGTTGGAAGTAGGTGCTTAAAAAGTCAGTTAGGCCGGGCCTAAGTGCCTAAGACCATTTGGAGATCTAGTTCTAAGTATTTGGGTATAAATGCAGAACATCAGCTTCCCTATCTTAACTGCACAGATGCGTGGGGTCTATGTTGAACTGGGGTGCTTCTGGGGTGGAGTACAAGGGAAGCAAGTCTAGGAAGCTGTTAAGTCAGCAGAGACCCCCATGTGAAGCTGTCCAGTGAAAACCAAGTGGTTGGGAAGAGATGAGGATGGCTCAGGAAAAACCTTCAGCATAGCCTTTAGCAGGGAGGGCAGTGCACTCCATCTCAACACTGTAAAGCAGATGACTGAGAAGAGGAGAGGAGAGTTTATGCCCTGTGCACTGGCATTGGAGCAAGAAGGATGATACAACATAAGCAGGTACTTAGTGATATTACTGGATATGCATTTGAAAAGCAGGGGTTTCCTGTCAACTGGAAAGGAGTTGGATGGTGTAGACTGTAGATAAATATCTACGTATATAAATGTAAATGTCTATATACACATGAGGCTGTTCTTTTCCTGTCATGCTTGTTGCTTTTCCAGGATCATTTGGGTGTCCATTGTAGAAACCATTTGCAATCTCAAACTCTTGCAAATGGCAATGTTCTTAATCCTTCTTCTGTTGATATGTGGGCAGAAGCCATCAGGAAATGATATAGCTGTAGTGGGATCCCATATATCTCTCTCCAATACAGTTATGGCCTCACTTTATATGTTTTACAAATTAGATCCATTATTCTAGTAATAAAGTGGGATTTTAACATTAGACTTTTCTGCAGATATTATAATAAGATTATTGATAGATTTTTTAGTTGGGAAGGGAGGTGATTTATTGTCCAAGAAGCTTTAAAAGCCCCTTGTCAAATGCTGAAGGCCAGTCATCATTAAATATACATTTCCCAGTCAAAAACCCCAGCAGTGATTGCTGAAATGGGGTGTTTTTATTGTCTCTACTGCATAAATAGCACAAAAGGAGCTTATACTTTTGCTTTCCTGGGGCTGTTTATACACTGTGACATGGGTAACTGTTCTGTTTTTGCATTCTTCTGTGTGGCTTGATGAAGTCCCCATGAAGCAGTATCTTGTACCTGCCCCTTATATACGGGGAAATTTGAGTACAGACTTCCCTTGCTTTATGCGGGTTCTGCATGTGCAAATTCTTTCTAATATGATGACCCTTTTTATACCAAAAACTCATTATATGTGAGATAAATTCATGTGATCGCTGTGGTGGAAGCTCACAGTCCGCTGCTTTGTGCAGTGCATTGTGGGAGTGACACGCACCCAAATATAGTCTCCTGAGTGGATCTGTGCTCCTCACTCATCTGCAGCACATGTTTCTGCAGCTGTCAACCTCATTATGATAGTGCCCTGTGCTTGTGTGTACTGTGGCTGTTGGTGAGTACAAAAATTGTCTTGTAAAAGTCGTAGAAATGGGTCTGGGGGTCAGTACAGTCCAGGTCTTGGAACGTATCCCTATTTGTTACATTGTAAAGTGGGTTCCCTTTATGCAAATTCGAGTTATGCACCATTTTCCAGGAACGCATGTACAGCATAAGGCGAGGGAAACCTGTACTGGGTGGGATGAATAGACTTGATATTAATCTCGCTGACACCACTGCACAATCATTAGTGTCCAGATGGAGCCACTGGTTTTTCATGCACAGAGGGGATTGAGGCATGTAAGTTGTTTCTTGCTACTTGCATCTCTACTGACGGGATAGGGAGGGACAAGCAGCCTCGGCAGGGGGTCTACTGTCTGTTCTATTCATGTAGTTGGGGAATGGCCAGGCAGGAGCAAAGCATGGGCAGAGTCTTTACTCACTCCACCCAATGTGCTGGACCGCACAACGTATGGGGAAGTGCCAGAAAGAGGCCTGGTATCCTCATTTCCCCTTGGACAGCAAGTTCTCCTGACTTGTACCAGGTGAGGAACTAGCCTGGTGTTTGCCAAATGCTTGTTTCTTTTCTTCTTTCAAAAGTTATAGCTTTAAACCTTTTGCTTTTTCATTCATGGACAAGAAAGCTGTATTGATATGAGGAAAGAAACTTGGTTATGACGAGCTGGGATTTTTCACTGACAGCAATATGTGACTAGAGCTGTATGAAGTGCCTTGGGTATTGGCCTTACCATCTCTCTCCTGTGCATTGGGGTGCCTGCAGGTTCTTCCTCATGCTGCGACACGTCAGCAGCTTCAGGGCTTCTAAAACGATCTGACGATCTGCTCCCTGCTGCCTCCTGCAAGGTTTTCACAGAAGTTGTATCTGGACGTTCTGCCTTGCCCTGTCCCAACACATCTTTTTGGAGGGGAAAAAAAGAAAGGGTTTTTCTTCAAACTCAGCTCATATTACTATAGCCAGAGAAGTGCCAGAGTTTTTTGCTACCAGGGCTGGTCCAGGAAGTTACCTAGACGCTCCCAGAGGGCCCTGAGCACCCCTAAGGCACAAGTTTGTAAATAACCTTTCATTTAAAAATGTTTTCATTCTAATTTTGGTGAGTGATAGCAATGGGGGATAGATTCAGACTCTTGAAGCAGCCCTAAAGAACAGCTGATGCAAAGACTGCGCTGCTCCCAGGAACAGGTTCTGCCGGCAACAATTACTAACCGCACCTAGCCACGCACTAAGCTGCTCTGACCAGCAAATGGAGGTTGCTGGAGCCAAAGGTTCACCGTTCTCCATCTGCTCCAGGCAAATTGCCATGCTTACTACTTATAACCGTGTACTCAGAGGCATAACTGGGCAGCTGTGCACCCTAAGCAGCAGCAGTGCATAGGATAGCAGCTGTTATCAAGTTGCTACCAATGGCAGCTGCTATTTTGGTGCCCCCTGAACTAGGGCTGGTGCCTTGGTTTCCCCTACTTAGTTACATTACTGCCCATAGTAGCACAGGCAATAGATGTGTGTAAGGGTGTTCTTTATTCCCTCTTTAGTTTTGCATGTTGCATCATCCAAGTCGCAGTCCAGCATTAAGTGGCAGAGCTAGCGGGAAAAAGGGTGCTTTTCCTGTGAAATGAATCAACAAAAACAGAACTGTTTTCATGTTTGGTCATTTTTTTCTGGGAACATTTTTGGGAGGTTTTTTGGGGGAGGGAGGCGGGGAAGGGGAGGCAATACCTAAATTAAATATCTTCTGTTTTTCAGGGAAGGAAAACTGACTTTTTTGGTTTAAAAATATGCTTTTCAATGCCACCACCCTCCAAATTGAACCGAAATGATTTATTTCACAAAGACATCACATGAATTGAATGTTAATTTCCTATCCTAACAAGTTTTGAAGAACTGTCAAGCAGTTCCCATAGGTGAAGTTTTCATGTTGTCGTTCCCATGCTTTTATTGACAGGTGTTTGTTTCATTGATAGCAGTAGCTGCAAAGGTTTGAAGAAGTAGAGGTTACCTGGGTACTTGCATTCCAGCATGAAAAGATCCTCTGCATTTAAAAATCTCATAACAGCATTGGATCCATTCCTTCTAAATGCTTTTGATTTCAGTTTAACCACCTAAAATTGAATATACATTAGGTATCAAACACAGTTTAATATACAAGATGAATGATTTCATTAAAATAATGGTGGTGAGCTATATTAGGAACCAGACGAAGCTTAATATATGAGATGAACAATTTAATTAAAATACCTGTCGTGAACTTTTAAAGGGATCTTGAGGGAAAGAGGGAATGTTACAATATTGGGACAATCTTTCTGTAAAGTCTGGAGTATCTTTGATAACCAGGCCATCCTATTTTAAGTAGTTTTTCTCCCTAAGCTTTGATCTCGTCTCATGCAACATGCATTAGTAATAAAGCTGAACAAATATTTCATAAATGAATAATTTATTTGATGACTGCTTTTTGCTAATTGTCTGCAAATAGTTTTTGATGATTGAATACTAGCAACAAATTGGTTGCAAGCAGTATACAGAGACGAAGAATTATTCACAGCGATTACCCTCTGTATAACTCTGAATAAGCTTACAAAAATCACAAAATGCTCTATCAAAACAAAATGAAAACATTCAGCTAGTGAGTGGTGGATTTGCGCGGCATTGATTTCTAGAGGAATGCCAACATATACTTCACCATAATTTCCTGTGTTAAGAAGAAAAGAGAACTTTAGCATCTCGGATCCCACTGTAGCTGACTTCATATGGCCTGTACTGTATATGCAAATAGGTCTTTACAAGAAAACTGGGTCTAAGTGTTTGCTCAGCAGAAAAACAACACAAAACAGATACAAAACATGATTGACTTTTCAGCGAATAACCATGAACAGTCTACACAAAGGAACTGACTGCACATACAATACTTTCCTGCAATACTCCAATGGAAGACGTCTAGGAAATAAACATAGCCCGATAAAACAATTTTACGCTCAGAGGATAGCAGTGTAACCGTATGAACTCTTTTTCCATTTCCTCCTGCAGGAATAAATATTTTAGACAAGCAAAGTACTTTGTAAATGATGCCTTTGTGGGGATTCGTCTGGCCTGGTTCAATTATTTCGAAACCTAGCAATTTTCTCATATCATTGAATCTGGTTTTATTGCAAATAGGGTCATAGAAATAGTCAGTCATTGTGATAATGGACTTAGTTTATCTTAACTATTAACACTTCCAGTAGGTTTACACACACGTATGTATGCAATATTTATGTATATGCACAGTACATATATATTAATAATGAAGTAACTTTATCTTGAACAATCTGAAGACAAAATCACGTAATAGCATACAGTTAAGAGTGCAGTTGTAATTGGAAGCAGCATATCAGTATAACAGAAAAGAAAGGGACTAAATAAATTAGTAGAGAGTCTTCCATATCTCCTTCAACTTCCAGAGTGTCAAATGATCCTTTATTCAAAATTCCACCTTTCATGGTTCTGTGTACACTTGGTTAATAATTTAGCCACACATCTGTTTGCTGCCAGGTGAGTTTTGTGTTTGTTAATGTGATTTCTCGCCCCCTCCCTCCCCCCACCTCCCAGAGCTACATATGCATCAAGAAAAAAGTGCCCCAGAGTAAAAAATTGACACTGAAAGTACCCGAACCCTCTTTAGCTTCTGGAGAAACAAATCCAGTGCTGAAAGATGTGGAACACCTTATAAATGTATAATAGGGGATAGGTCCTCCCGGTGACACCTGCCAGAAGGGGCACCCTGCCCAGACATCCTGAAGGTGAATTATTGTGGGTGTGTTATGACCAAAAGGGTGAAGTAAAGCTTTCATGTGGATAGTACAGCTATTTCCATGGAGGTATTCTTTTGTTTTTAAAGCAAAAAGGAAGTGTAATAGAGGCTGATGAAACGTAGAGATGGTCCACTAAATTTTAAAATTACGTTACAGTGGTTGCATCTACACGAGACGCAGACTGTGCAGTAGCCCTGACTACTGCGCTGTAGCGTTGCATGGCAGGAAGCATGATGCAACGCTACTATGCGGTAGTCTTGGGCTACTCTGCAGTCAGCGTCACAAAAAAGCCATTCCTTGGCATGACTACACAGTAACTCTGGTTACTGCGCAGTTATTTAGTCCTTGCTTATACGAGTACTAAATGACCACACGGTAACGATGGCACAGTCAGCGTTTCACGTAGATGTGGTCTGTGAGTCCAGCTGGGAGATCAGCTTTCCATCATTTCAAAGTACATATGCCTTAATTCTATAAGTACTTAGAGACTTGTTGCATCAGGAGGCCAGCTGTCCTCCACAAAGGAAAGGAAAATGAAGGAATATGCTTTCCACGAAGAACCTGCCAGGCCAGACTTATCCCTGGGAACCTAGAGGCCTTTCACCCTATGTACTGCTAATCTGTTGTGAATGTTTAAATTATGGAATAGGTCTATATATTGTCCTTTGGTCCATGTGTTCAACTCCCTTCAATGTCCATGGTATGGACTGAGGATCCACCTGTGGATTGAGGATGACATGTAAACTGCTCTTTGCAGATGTCAGATGAAACATTTTAACAGCAAATACAGTAGTTCTCCATGAATCATTGTCATAGAGGTTTCTAACTGAAGACAGGATGTTGCCTTGAACCTATGCCAAAGCAGTCAAGAAGCAACATTTTCTTTTCTGGTTTATAGTGTTGGCTTTTACTCTTCAGGGCAAATCTGTACTTCAGGCTCACAGAAACGTCACTAGCTTGTAGAAGGGAGCCACCTGACTCTGATTTTTAATGAATGCGGTCTCTTTCAGTCATGGTCCTTTCTGTGTAGTTAGTAAAAATGGTCTTGGAATATTCAAGAGGATCGGCAATGACATATATATATGATTTTTTGTGAATTCATATATACACGAATATATATAAAGCTCATTTCGGTGGCCCAGATATATTACATGTATAATATTATATATATAACATGAAATAGTGTGCAAACATTTCGTAACTAAGAAAGCTCATTTCAGTGGCCCAGATATATTATATACGTAACGTATCTGGGCCACTGAAATGAGCTTTCTTACAAAATGTTCTGCACATGTATTTCATAATTAAAGTATTGGGAACACCGTCATGCTGTTATTTATGATCCAGAGTGCATTTTTAGATTGAAATGTCCCACAGATGATTAGATATATTTCAGCTGATGCTTTCCCTGCCATTCTGTTTATCTTATCCCTGGGCTCTAAAATGTAAAATATGTATTGATCGAATAAGAGTTACCAGGTAACTGAATGCTAATATCTGCTGTTTGCCCATTGTTTCAATATCAGCTAGTTCTACCGATACAAACGTAGAAGATGAACAGAGCCAAACCTAGTGAGGTCATTCAGAGTGCCCTTTTATCTCTCAGTTGGCATACTTTAGGAATTACGTTAGCCGTAATGGGACCTCTCGCTAAAGCATCCTGGAGTGCGGTTAACTGAAACATTACTACCACCAATAGTGCTAAACAGAACAATCTTAGTGCTAAGGGTGGGGGGAGGAAACAAAAGCATGAAAAGAGAAATTCTGGAAACAGCAAAATATATTTCTTTTAATGGAGTTTAATTTCGGCAGAAATTGCTTTTTTTTCTTTATTTTTTATACCTAATTTTCCAAAATGAGATTCAGCTTGATGAAGATGCACGCTAATACCAGCTTAGGAAATATTCTGAACCATCAGGGGATAAAGGCCTGATCTAACTCCCAGTGAAATCAAAACCCCTCTTATTGAACTCAGCAGATAGTGGATCTGAACCTAAGTGGGTCTGAGAAGATTGGATCCCGCAGATACTAGAGGGCAGCAAATTAGATTAGTTTTGTGGTTTTAATGTGGAAGGAAAAAGGTCACTGGAATTTGAAGCTTGTACAGAAAGGCAGCTCACTCTGAGATGAGTTAATAGCATTAATGCAACTGGATTTGAACAGTGGAATTCAGTTTTGCGTACTGCACCGGAGAGAAATTAGATGAGAGGAGCTAGAACATGATTACATGGCTGGGAGGGCTGGTGACAGGAAAGGCTGAGTAAAGAAAGTACACATAACTTGGTAAGGGTGGGGGGGTTGTGGTAACAGTTTACAGGGTGCAAAGGATGTTAAGAACAGGAGCCAAATTCTCTCTTCTCTAATGTAAATCTGCAGTGCAAGTCATGACTTTCTTCTGGATTTGCACTCTGATAACTCAGCCCAAATAGTGGAGGAGGATTATCAGCATGACACAGATAGGTATGACTAGGAGTAATGTGTAAAATGGTCAAAAGTGCCCAATTACTTTGGGAACCTAATTTCTATTAACTTTCAATATTACTCAGTGAAACATTGATGATTTAGGAGGCACATTAGGAAGTATTAGGTATTCATGGAAAATTAATCTGTTTGTACAAAGGTTTTTTGGAGCTTAAAAATTTGCTTCCATTCCTGTGCATAGCTTGGATCTATCAATATATTTTTTGCATATGAATGGAAGGAAGTTAACTTCCTACAAAACAGTCAAAGCTTTGGTAGTTGGGGCTCTTATTTGTGATATGTCCAACTCTTTGCACTGCTTGATTTGGGGCAGACACCTGGGTATGCCATAGTCCAGGTGATTGACTTCACAATTATTATACTGGCTCCTGATTTCTTGCCAGAAATCTCACCCTGGCCTGCGAAACATTTTAGTCAACACTGATACATTTTCTATATAACATTTCACTTTCAAGGAAATGACTTTTTGAGGTGGAAAGATGTCAGAAAATATTCAGTTAGCAGTAATGTGTAAGGTTCTCAAGCAGTCTCCTAAAGCAGCGGCTCTCAACCTTTTGCACCTTATGTCCCACCAACCATTGGTCCCAAAACCCCTGGTCCCACCATGATAAACGATGAGCCGGGAGGGGCGGGGGGGGCATCAGTAGTGCTGGTGGTGCTGGTGGTGAACCCAGAAGTGCCCGCCGCTTCTCTGCATCCCACCTAGATGACCTTTGTGTCCTACTAGTGGGATGTGTCCCACTGGTTGAGAAACACTGTCCTAAAGGACATAGTAGAAAACACCCCACTGGTGGCCTGTAAAATTACACTTGGCTAAACACTAATAATGAATGAATGAATGAATGAGGTCAGAAAGGCAATGTTTTGAGGAACCAAGGGCAGGGCTACACTGGAAGCCCTGCTATTCTGGCCAATAGTCAGCCAACAGAAGGAACCAGGAAAGGTGGTGTACTATAGAGCAGCCCTTTGGTTCCTCTAAGTTTGACCTCTGCTTGCTGAATGTGATCTGTTTGAGCAGTGGCCAACCTTTTCGGCAGGTGAGTCACAAGTTAAGCTGTGTGCCCTCTATGTGTGCCGTTCTAATCCCCACCTCCTCAGAGGTGCATCTGATAGGATTTGCATGAAGGGAAGGGGCTCAAGACTTCAGCTGCAGCTGCACAAAGTAGAGCAGAAGTAGGCCACTGCTGCGAGAGAAGGTGTCACCTCAGAGACACAGGTTGACATTTTATGCTGGCCCTGCAACTGGTGGAGTTTTACATGGCAAGTAAGGCTCCAGAGCCCCGAATTCAGCAGTGGCTGTAGGGCCAGGGAAGGGTTAATCAGGCTCTTGGTGCTGACACCTCACAGCTTTCATAGTAGTGTCCTGCTCCTGCTGTGGTCCATGAAACACTCGGCCTCCATCCCAGTGCCTCCTTTTACCATGCCTGGGTCTTGCATGCTTTGTACAGCAGCTGATGCATCACGTGTGGCATGCATGCCATGGATTGGCCACCTCCTGGTCTACCTGAGGGAGGAGATGAGCTAATAGGGCTTGGGGTTTTTTTGGGTCAGAAACTCAGATGTACCACTGTGGCTACATGGGAATTTTTAGACAAGACAGCAGCCTGCAAATGTGTAGAGCTGCTACGACAGGGGTTGTTGTCATAAGATATTCTCTCTCCCATGTAGGGAGCATTTCTGGAAGAAAGAGCATGAAACTGCATTCGTCTTGTAGCTGCTAGAATCGTTTCTTGGGGCAGAGTGGCAAAAATTAGACTTTCTTATGGGGTGTTCTAACTTAAACCAGGAGCCAGGAGGCCTCAGGCTGTCTCCCACATTAGGCAGTTATGGAAGGGGTATAAGGCTTTTTATCAAACCTTGCCTTCTGCCAGAACTGTCTCTAGCTTCACATCCCATGATTCTGCCTAAATGTTCACCAACACAGTGAAGCTGAAATGTGTATTCCTTTATTCTGTTATTTTCTTATGCTGCTTTATCATCTACCGCATGGATAATGTCAAAGCCAGGAAATAAGACATCACTTTGCCGTGATAAGAAGTTGTGTTAACTTTCCTGATGGACACCCCTGCTGTTCCAACGCAAAGAGCTATTACTGAGGGATGCTGCATGACTGATTTCCAGGAAAGCTGCCTTGTGTTTGAATGAGATAAATTTCTACCCACAAGTCCTTCTGGGCTACATTTTCAAGAGACTGAATTAACTGTATACACTGAGCACCCCTTTCCCCAAGCACTCGTGTAGCAGGGCTGCTGTCGATTATAGTGGGAGTTCTGTGTGTGGGACACTGGTAAGACTGAGCCCCTATTATTGTAATCAGTGTGACTAATTAGCTCTGCGTTATTAGGCAAAACTTTGTTTGTATGCACATTTTTTGGACCAAACTCTATTCCCACTTATACCCATGTAACACTATTATAGTCACTGGACATTTGTAAGTGTGTGGGAGCAGAATTTGGCACGCTTTGTGCCAGGGAATTCATTTATATGGATAAAAAAATGGATTATTTCCAGAAGTCGAGAGTAACATTTCTTTTTGGACAAGGGGCTGCCACCCTACTCTTGCACTGTAGCCCTGCATTCTTGGGCCAAATGCCAGTTGATTCCCCACATTATAAGGCCTCTCCAAATGAGATGTCCTTGTTATGCTCTGATTATATGGTTATCATCACTGATGAACTGCCAGCAGTTTAACAACGTGCTACCTCAAAAGTTTCTTGCCTTGTCTCCAAGAACATCCCCTGGATAGAAACTTCTTTCTGATAACGCATGTGCAAAGTCTCCATTGGCTCCACATTCTCCTCTGTTTTCCCTGATGTGAGTTCCTCCCCAACCCTCTGTGCTCTCTGCAAAGAAACACAGCTTCTACCTTCATGTCCAATGTCTCGACTCATCCTGTTTTCTTCTCGGTTTGACTGAGGGATTTCTCTACCTGGCAGGGGATTCTTACAGGTGCAGGAATGGAGGCAGTTCATTTTCTGCAGGTCTAGTTTACATCAGTTATGACTGGCAAATTGTTTGGCTAGTTGGGTGAAGTGCACTCTGGTAATGTTCAAGTGCTTGGGTGGGGAATATTCACTTCGGTTCTTGAGATGGTCTGTTCTCTCCTGACTGCTAGAAGTTTTCCCTAGCTAGGGTGGGAAAACTGGTGTCCTGAAGCTGATAGGAGATTGAGTTCCTTGAAAGGAGGACAGTGCTTTTAGATTGAACACTATGGCATCTCTTCCGATTCTGGACAAGGGCTGTACAGGTGGCGGGTGTCATGGAAAACATAGTAAGCGCTGGGCCAGGGGATCGGATACAGGATGTTTTTCCGCAGTCCTTGCTGCTGCTTCAAAAAAGAAAGAACATTTCGTCCCTCCAGCACCCATCTTTCACGGGAAACCGCGCTGAGCCCTACCCTCAAACTGCATAGTCATACCCTCGAATGCTCACCAAAGGTTAGCTAGCCACTTCTAGGTCTCAAGAGAGCGGTAGGGATCAGCTTCTGACCTTGATAACCTCCTTTTACATCACTGAACCAGTGCAAAGGGATTTTAAATGAACCCTCTGGAGGCTCTTCAAGTGTAGGAGGCACACTGCTGGCTCTACATCATCTTTTCCCACGAGCTGGGTCAGCGCTAGACTGGAAAGGGTGGAGACAGCATGTCTGATATTTTGAGCAATCCTCAGGCAACAGAAGCCACCCCAGAGGCTGGTGTAGATAGAGCAGCCTTTGGTTCCTCTAAGTTACACAAAGAAGCATCTTGAGCTCTGCTTACTGCAATACTGGAAACACATTTGACAACTAAGTTTGTCCATCTCTCCAGTTGTGTCCAGCATAAGACCTATTTAGCCAAGCTCTGGTCCTATGAGTCTATCTTACAGCATGACTATTTTGGAAATGGCTACTCATGTATTAAAGGTAAGTATTTAGCCAGGTTAGCCTGAAGTGAGGCAGGAGGCAGGGCAGGGTGACACCTTAGTGGCAAACTAATGAATAGAGGCATAAGCTTTCACATTATGTATGTATTACACATGAATTTAAAAACAAACAAAAAAACCTGAGCATGCAAACAAGAACAAACGGCATTGAGGTAAGATGCTTTGTATTTATCATGGGGTAAGAAGGTGCGGACGAGCAATTACCTCAGAGGTGATGACATGCTAGATGTTCACCGCCTACTAGCTTTTCTTACAAGTTATACTAAACAAGCCTTCCAAGTTGCATGTTTTATTAACACCCCGGTAGTTTTGAAGTCCTCGTTGCTCCCTTTTACTCCAAAAAAAGAATATTTGAGTCAGAAGTGTGATTGGACAGCTCAGTGCTTTGTAAGAAGCAACTGGAAGATACCTAGAGCACCTGGAAATGGCCCTGTGATTATGACATGAAACTTTCCAGCTTTTCCAGTTAAGTTGCTAAGGCTTTTTTCTGTACCAAATGTGACACTAGATATGAAATGTTATTAACCTCATTGGTTGCATCAACTTTGCAGTAAAATGCCATTCAGAGAATGAGGCTATCACATTATTTTCATCCGGGATTTGGTTTTAACACTCCTATCATAGCTGACTACAGCAACAGCAATCACATAATGTTAGTGCCTGCACACCTTGATCAAGAGCATGGCACTAGAGGCTTTATAGCAGTGAGTCTCAGGCAGAGACACCCTGGGATCTCTTGAAGATCATTTTAAGGTGCTGCGAAGCTCTGCGCAGTAGCTGTATTAACTATTAAGTGTTTGCACACCTAAGAGTGCTACACATGAAACACAAGATAAACCCAGAGATTTCAACTGGGAATCTATGGTATCCACAACACAATGACCTGTTGTGGGCTTTCCCAGTTCTTTGCAATAAAAAAGAAATTGCTATTATTTTTTCTATTGTCAAAAAATGAACTGAAAACAAAGAGCTGGCACTTTCTGAGGGGCTTCTTGCCTCTAAAGGAGTGGGGGGAGTGGGGGAGAGGAGGTGCCTTGAATCTAAAAAGGGTTGAGAACCACTGCTTTATAAACATAGCTACAGAGACAGTCCCTGCCTGGGAAAATGTATAAACAAAGGTGCTATGTAGCTATACATCTGGCTGACAGTGAACATACAACACACTGAAGAATCAACTAAAGAGCTGCAATATTTTAGAAATCTGGGTTAAGCCGTTTTATGCCTTAGCTATTCATTGCAGTGGCCTGTTCAGGACAAAAGCTCACAATCTCTTTAGACATACCTGTTGCTCATGATGAAAAGTGTAAGCAGCATCTCAGACTGACATGGCTAGTGTGGAAGGCCTGGTTAGAAAAATCCTTCATCAGAGCAGCAGCTGCCTCCTTCTCCTTGGGCAAAGTTCTTTAAAGCTTGTCAGAGATGCTGTAATCAGACTAGGTCATCAAACCCAGTCCTCCTGAACACTGGAAATAGGATCCAGAGATGAGCATTCAACGGCATGGGCAAGGTCTAAAACACTAAAGTTTCCACTGAAATTAAATGAAGGGACTTTAATTGCTGTAAGAGAAAAGCAAGGCAATAATGGAAGAGCCCGAAAGCTTTCAAACGCCCTCCTGAAATGACGTTAGCTGCGAGGTAGGAATCTATGTGGCACATAACACGATCTGATAGCAGCCCAAAACACTTACTGCGACTCCAACTTAGTTAACTACTGGAGCATTTATCTGTGTGATTCCTGGAACTAAAGGCAAATTTTAATCTAGATTTTGCCATACAGTTGAGTAGTTTTATTACTGGGTTAAATAAAAAGGGTAATAAAGTAATAAAAATTGATTCTTTGTCTACTCAGTCTAAAAACATAAAGCTGCAGTCAATATGTTTAACAATTTGTAAATAGATTGGAAATAAAGCACCATAACCTGCTTATTTACCAGTGGGAAGTGACAGATATGGTTTTAGTGCCACATTTGTGTATATGCATGCGTTAGCAATTTTGCCATTTGAATGAATCATTTGATAAAGGAAGAGAAAATGGGCCAAGTTTATCCCTGCTGCAATGTGTTTTGAGCTTAGTAGAGTTACACCTGGGGATGGATTTAGCATGGAGTGAATAAATTCATTTTTAAATAAAATTAAAGGACCAACACCTGCTCCTATCACCTGAGGATTCAGTACAAAATATCTGACAGGGCTGAATAACTTCTTAGTAACAGTAGTACACTGAATAGGCCAAAACACATTCAATGGAATGATCATTTCCATTGATACAGCATATTACACCACTGTCAGCCTTAGATTTCCGTCTGCTTCTGCTGTATAGAATTTAAAAAACAAGCCCTCCTCATTGGGATGCAGTTCCCTGTTCTGCTACAGAAAAATGAAGCCTAAGCACCTCTGTGTCATGGGTAAAGCTGGCAAAATCTTTGTCTGATTTCATTTCCCCCCCACTTCATATCCTCTCTCAGGCCAGCTTTGTTTGCACAGTCTTTGCAGCAAGGTATGGAAAAAAAGATATCTCCCTGGCCCTCAGAAAAGAGACGTTGTGAAGGCAAGGAGAAGGTACAGCACGTGACCTAAGGATAAGGCAACCCTGAATATTTAACACTGGGATAGGTAGCATGGTTTGGGGGGTGTTGGGGAATGGGGGGGAGGAGGCGAAGAAAATGCTAAATACTAAATTCACTTCTAAAAAAGGCAGGAGGCTGAGATGAGGCTGCTGGTAAGGAAGTGGAGCTATATGGCCCATGGTGGCTGTGGAATGCATAAAGCCATTAGATTCCAGTGCAAAGTCCCAGTGAAAATTGATGTTGGCAAGGAACAGGAGGCATTCCCAGAGGATAGTTTTTTTTTCTGTGACTGCCAGAAGCATTAACAATAACTGTTAATAATTAGCACGTCCAGCTGCTGCTTGTTCTGTAAGTACTTTACTGGCTGCATCCTATTTCTTCCATTTTATAGATGGGGAAACTGAGGCACCCAGCTGGCAAGAGTTGTGCCCAAGGCCACAGAACAAATTAGCAGCAGAATGCAGGTCTGACTCCTTCATCTCACATTTTACAAGTACATTCAGCTCTCTTCAGTGACGATGACTGATAATACCCACAGTAAAAGGAGGTTTTCTATGCTGTATAGCCTAGGGATATCTGGAGAGAATTTATTTAGCCTGATCTGAATTTAAAGCAGATGAAAATATTTTAATTGCTCCTCAAATACATACAGGGTATACTACGACACTTTTCCAGACAGGTATAGCAAAGTGTAGAGAAAGTCACACAGAGGAGTAAGTATATATAAAGTCATGTACTTGCCTGAACTCTCCTGAACAGCAAGACTCATCAGAGGCACTGTACGTAAGTGAGCCCCAGCGCCTTCTCATCTGTTTATACTGGTGAAGGATGTTTAACAGTTCTCTCAATTGTCTGAAGATCAAGTGGAAAACTTCAGTGCCAGAAAGTAAAAAAGACAGACCCAAGGCAATAAACACAGGGGTCTTTGAGCTTGTTAAGTATCTAATTATATACCTTCAAAATGGCCAGGCTGTGCTAAAACCTTAAAGTTGCTTTTTCCTTCCTCACAGGCTCTATCCCTCAGTTGATAAAAATATCTTCCTTCTCTAGCTCCTGCACCTCGTGCCACAGGAGGATTATTTATTCCTGAATTAAATTTGGCAGCATCCAACCTTTCCAGTACTATAAATATAGCATTGTGTAGTCATAGAAATAGCAATGACCATTACCACAGAAGTGATTTGCCTGCTTTGCAACACCCCTAACCTGTCCTGCACAGCAGCTCCACACAAAAACTGAACAGCTATGCAATGGGGAGAGAATCAAATCAATATTATGTGAGCTGGCTGCATTGTCCTGGTCTACAGTGAATGCCTGAGGTATATGCCTCCATTCTGTAGTGCCTTTGGTTACCACACACTGTGTCTTGCACTGTATGGTGCTGGCAGGGTTAGAATTTGGCTAGCTGAGTGGGGAGAAAACATTTATTTGCTCTGACATCCCATCATCTAGGCTCTTTCTAGCAGGGATGCACAGGGCTCAGCACTGGCAGGATTCTCTGACCGGCTGTGTATGTGGTTGTACAGCTCAAACTGCTGTTCTTCTTTGCAACGGATTATGAACTTCCACTTTCGTGGCAAAGCTTTATTCAGTTTTGATTTTTTTACCATCAGAGCCCAGTTGTGAATGATGATACAGCTTGTTTGTATGGGGAAGAGTCCAGGCTCCAGCATGAATTAGCACACTTGCAGCGCAGACACTAGTTACAGAAGATGCTGTTTTGAAATGTCTTCATCTGAACCCTTGTGCAATGAGGGGTCAGATTTTCACCCCATAAGCCATTTTTGAAGCAGCCTGCAGGTGTGCACTTGTGTTTGGGCATGGCTATAGACTGCTTTCTGTGGCCAGATCAGGAAATTGTCACTTCTGTCGGCGCCCTCAGGGTTGTTCTAGTATACACTGCCTGTCTATAATGCCAGTGGACTATTCAAGTTGCTGATGACTGGGAATAAAAGAGCCCTGGCTCTGACCTGTTTTCCCTCCCTGAATCTATGTTAGTTGGGGTGGGAGGAAAGCAAACAACATGAGACAGCGTGTCTCCACCAGCAGAGATGTAACTAGCAGTTCTTGCACCCAGGGCAAAACCCTCCCCTCTGCCTGAGGGCGGTGGGGTGCAGAGCACCAGAGAGCAGGGGGAAGGGGGAAAAGAGTGGTCCATCTGTCTTATCAGCCCTGGGAATCCAAGGCCCTGGCTGCTGCTGCATGTGTTGTTGTCTGACTACCCTTGGAGGCTGCTACTCTAGTGTCTGTGTGTTGCTACTGCCCAGCATGCCCAGGCTCCTTGGGGGTTTGCCATTCTGGAGCCCTCTTAACATTAGCGCCCAGTCTTGGTGCCCTGCTTGTCCACCCCTTGTTATGCTACTGTTCATCAGCTAAGGGCACCCAGATGTTATGGGAGCTGTACAGGGGGTGGCAAAATGTGTTTTCACCCTGGTTTGAGCTGGTGGAATCATTCTGAATTGACCCCAATGTATTTGTGAGTTGTACATAGAGAAACCTGATCCACAAACTGAATCTCAGCTAAAATCTCATCATGTCACCAAGCTTCTTCCGAATAATTTTAGCTGAACTGTAGCACTCCCTTTAAAGCCATTCTTAATTACCTGAAAAATGGGGCTGGGAAATGCCATTAGGTAAAACCACGAAAGGCCTTTTTCACTGAAATATTCATGACTTTTTATTAATGTTCCCTGCCCCCCTTCCCTCCCACCCCCAAGATTCCCCCATTATTTCCCTCTTCTTTGGACAAAATCCAAATGATCCTAATCTTTGGTGGAGTTATTTCTGATTTACTCCACTGCAGCTGTGAACAGGTTTGGGCTCACAGGGAGAAATGTTCTTCAGCTTCATTAGAAAATCATTTGTACTAACCACCAATTTTGTTGATATGAATCACTTACTGCAGGCTGCTGCTCACGAAGTGATTGTTAACTCTTCCTTGGAAAGAAGAAATATCAAACCATCTTCATTTCAGTAGGTTGGTGAAAATCTGCAATGAATCTCCAGAAAATATTATGAAAAATATAATAAATGTACATGGAAAGAAAGAGTTCTTTGGGAGAGGAGTACTCCCTTATACAGTGCTGATCCTTCCTGGAAATCCCTGGTCTAATTATATAGCAGAACAGAAATGTATAGTGTACATCAAATATAATATGCATATATCAGATCAGGTGATATATTTATCATACACAAGCTTCACCACCATACCTATGTTGTTCACTTAAACTTGATGTGAGCTGCAACTAATTCTGGATTTTTATCAGCATATTTTTTGCTTTTGTTTCAAAGATTTTGTCTGAAATACAAACAAGAGCCATTTTACCCAAGCCTAAGTTTTCTCTTTATGTATCAGAATGTGCTGTAGGTTTTCTTCTGCTTTTATGGAAAGCTTAGCATTTCCCAGGACTACCTTTTATTTAGGCAGTGTAAAGAATAGATTGCGAAGTGGGTAAAGTAGATTTCTGATTTATTGAGGGAGAGTGCATTATCAGTGAATTCAAGAGACTAAATCTGCCATGGAGAGGACTTCTTTTGTTTCCATCATCAAGTCAGACATTATATCCTGTCAAACATCCCAGGGGGTACTTTTGCTCCAGGCACCTGAGGTAATAACTCTGCTCAAAAATTCACTGCATGCTAAAGTCTTCATCTTGAAAAGCTTTCAGCTCATGTTTCAAACTCAGGACATGAGTGTGAGAGACACAGAGAGAAATTTTGAAATTAAGTCTTTGTCCTTAAAAATCATCTGGGATGCCAGTTCATTTGCCACAGGCAATGATGCGTTACTCCCACTGAAGTCCCATTTGTGGTGTTCTTGCATTGCTAGAAGGGATGGTTACTCGAAGTGTCAATGCACAGCACTTTCATACACTGATACAATCCCCTGCTTGCAAATGTTGCATTGCAATGTCAGGTCAGCACAGGCTATTCTGTGGCTCTAACTATCAGTGTAACTCCAGTATCTGCGGTCCACAGGGAACTCGAAGAGGTTTTTCTTCTTTTTCAGTCTGCTCTGTTTTTGGATCCTGAGATGGGTTTTCTCCATTTCTTTTGTCCTGCCTGTCATTGTCACTAGCCCATCTGCTCTCACTGCCTACTCAAATATACTGAGAAGCATCAAGGGTAAACTTCTGATAGAGGTTCCTATCTATTTCTTGAAATCGGTGATTCACCAAACCCACCATCTTCTCCAGAGCCAATGTACTACCCTGATGAACTATATATATGACCAGAGCTGCATAGATTAAGCATCGCTGTTTTATACATTTTAAGGACTATAGGCCTGACTCTCAGCTGCCTTATGCATAGTCCATCCACTGACATCAGTGGAGTGGTGTCAGTTCATTCCAGCTGTGGATCTGGTCCCTCATTCTGAAGGGTCTGTTGGTTGATTTTCCTTATTTTATGAACTTGGTGAGAGCTACTGTGGCAGAAAATTAGCTTTAATCAGGAAACTGAATAGAGTGTGATCATTGCTTTTATATGGCGCATAATTTGTTTCTACGATGTTGACTTGTGATAGGCAGCATCCTGTTCCCAAATGCTCGTTAATCAATGCATTTTTAAACTCAGATATGATCTGCCAAGATTCCTCAGGTTGGAGGAAAGTTCAGGAATAAACCATCAGTACCTTACCTACATTACCTTTCAAATATTTTCCAAGTCCTTCTATTCATAATAGGGTTCAGTGATCAAATACAACAATTAACAATTGATTCTAATAATATTGCCAAGTTTCATTGATCAATATTGAATCTCTCTCTGTGCCTTTGACTGAGGGTTATCTGAAGCTGTCTGTCTAGAGCCGTGGTTTTCAAATGTTTTTCATGTGTGGACCCTTAAAAAAACCATATGGAGGTGTGGACCCCTTTGGAAATTTCAAATGGAGGTGCAGACCCCTTTGAAGTTTCATAGTTTCATAGTAGCTAGAGTCGGAAGGGACCTAGGTAGATCATCTAGTCCGACCCCCTGCCTTAGCAGGAAAGAGCACCGGGGTCAGATGACCCCGGCAAGGTGCTCATCTAACTTCCTTTTAAAAATCCCCAGGCTAGGAGCCTGCACCACTTCCCCTGGAAGCTGGTTCCAGGCCCTAGCCGCCCTGACTGTGAAGTAGCGCCTCCTAATATCTATTCTAAACTTACCCTCCGCCAGTTTGTGACCGTTATTCCTGGTCACTCCTGGCAGCGCACGGGGGAACAGGGACTCCCCCAATACCTGCTGATCCCCCCTGACCAGTTTGTAGCAGGCCACAAGGTCCCCCCTTAGCCTTCTCTTGTGGAGGCTAAACAGGTTCAGGTCCCGTAGCCTATCCTCATAAGGCCTGCCCTGCTGACCCCTGATCATACGAGTGGCCCTCCTCTGAACTCTTTCCATATTGTCCACGTCCCTCTTGAAGTGTGGCGCCCAGAACTGGACGCAGTACTCCAGCTGCGGCCTGACCAGTGCCGCATAGAGGGGGAGGATCACCTCCCTGGACCTGCTCGAGATGCATCTGTGGATGCATGACAGGGTACGATTGGCCTTCTTGACTGCCTCCCCACACTGCCGGCCCATGTTCATCGTGGAGTCAATGACGACTCCAAGATCCTTTTCCGTCTCCGTGCTGGCAAGAGGGGAGTTCCCCAACCTGTAAGTGTGGTGCCGGTTCTTCCTCCCCATGTGCAACACCTTGCACTTATCAGTGTTAAACCCCATCCTATTCTCATCCGCCCACCGTTGCAACCTGTCAAGGTCAGCTTGTAGCCTATTGCACCCTTCTAGTGCACCCACACCCCCCCACATCTTAGTGTCATCAGCAAACTTGAACAGGGTGCTTTCTACCCCCTCATCCAAGTCACTGATGAAGATGTTGAACAGTGCAGGCCCTGAACCAGTACATGAAGTGTGGGTATTCATGTACTTTTGATTGGTCATACTCATCTTTCACGGACCGCTCAGACATAATCTGTGAACCTCCAGGGGTCTGCGGACCACAGGTTGAAAACCACTGGTTTAGAGCGTATTCAAGGTAAATCAGCCAACAAGATTCCCACAGAGCTCAGAAAGTCACAGAATTGCCAGTAAGTTGTCAAAAAATCTATTGGCTGAGAGTGGATATACTATAAAACAATGGGTTGGCAGTGGATAGCAATTTAAAATGCACAGACTGTTGCTTGCATTTATAGCATTACAGACTCCACACTCAAATGGCACCATCAACCCAAACCAGGGATTGGGGATTTACTGAACTGCCCATGAAGTACATTGCTCTATCACAAACCTGCTCTGAAGCTTCCACTGTATCAGTTTTCTTTATTTAGATAAACCTGATAACTTGACGTGTGTTTGGTTTCCTCTAATCAATGCATTTTCCATCCCCATGAAAGACATATGTAGGCTACACTTCATATTATGTCCTTTGTAAGTGGGCCCTTGATGGGTACATTATGGAGTAATAATGTTAAACGGACCTATACCATGGATGGCAAGCAGCATATTTCATTATTTTGCTCATTTGATTTTTGCCGTGGTGTGCTGATGATTCTTCCCACTGCTGAGTTTCGAACTAAAATATCTTTATTCCCTGTGAATTTATTATAGCTTCTAATGGTTTGGCGACTTGTTCCCCTCCTTAATTTTGTAAATACCATCTGGTCTTTACAAGGGATGCTGTAAAGATGGTTTTGTATGTATGGGCTGAGATGTTTCAATAACAGGTAATAGGGAAAATGGAAGCAAGATTTTATGTTTGCATATGTATGGTTTGAGAAAAGGGTGGAGTTTTGCCAGGCAATTTTAGCTTTCAGTGTGAAGGCCCAAATTCCCGGGGGATGAGCTTTTCTGAAGCTCTGTTAGAGGCAATGAAATTGTTTTGGTTTACATCTGCTTGGCATCTGGCCTCCAACATAGGAAGTGATATGATTATTTTGTTGCATGGCATTGATACAATTTAACCTCCAAATGCTAGTGAAAAGCTGAGTTTTCTCATTCTTGACCATAGAAAACCTCATCTATAAGACCTAAGCAATAATTCATTCCTGAGACACTGATACCTTTGATGTGAATTTTTTAATACTAGCTTGAATTCAAAGTCTATAAATAAATAACAGATCTCAGACAGATTCACCATTTGCATATGCCAGTGTAACACATACGAAGATAATGCGGCTGTCTGTTCTCCACCAGTAGCTATGTTACAGAAGAGGATAACAATCTACCACAGTTGTCAGCTAAGGAAGTTACCTCTAGAGTTCAAAAGGCAGAAGTTTACTTGTACAAAGTCAAGTGTCAGCTCAAATGTGCTTGATTATACAAAGGCAGGAACATTTGCAAGATGGCCGATGGATCACCTTTGCTGGAAACATGGTTCAGGATTTTTCCATGTTATTTAGCATTCCGAACTCAGAAACACACAAAGTACCCATTCATCAGCTGCTGTAAATCTGCCTAGCTCTGGTGACATCAATAGTGCTAACTTGCTGAGGATCTTGTACCAACCCCTTCCCTTCTACCATTGCTGACCTTTTTGAAACCATGATATTGGCATGTCTTCTAAACCATGGAGCAAAATAGCACACAAGGGGTGCATCTACATGTGCACTTTACTGCAGAACTGACTAATTAGCTCTGCAGTAAAGCATCACTACACATGCCCCTACTGTACTGTGCTGTGTGTGTGGTGCATGATTATTTTTAGCCTCTATGTCACTGTAGTAACATGCTATAACAAAGGAGAGCATTGCTACAGTGACATAGCTACAGCATCATGGTTCTTGCCTGCAGATGCTATGTTGCCATAGCACATTGCCATATGTAGACACACCCAGTGTGCATGTGCACTGGTATCAGGGCGCAGTAAATTAATTAACTCTACCTTAAGATAGTACTGTTGGAGTAAGTAAGTGCACTGAAACGCATGTGTAGATGGTGACAGGTGCTGGCTGGGGCATGAAGGTGCTAAAGTGTGGGTGCCGCCTGCCATCCAGTCACACATCTTCACAGGTTCAGCACCCTCATGGCCCAGCCAGCCACTCCGCTGACCAATGCTACCACCCAGAGCCTGGGGCTGACCTCCATGCCAGCCTAGGGCTGCTCCACTCTGGCTCAAACTAGTGCAGTTGTAAATGGTGCACCTGGGAGCAGTCAATTCTGGTGCAAACAGCTCCAGAGTTTATTGCATTGAGTTAATATCATGTGTAGACACAGCCAGGCTGGAGGTGAATAATCCAGGCATGGAGGAGGAGCATCTGGCCACAAGCTTCTGCTGACCTGCAGCATTTGCTTTTCACCCCAACATTTCCACCCAAATTGCTTCCCAATCAACTTCCAATTCCTTCCCACCTTTCCCCACCATCCCTACCACTCAGCTTTATTCTTGAAGCTGCCTGAGGAACCCTCTTCGTTATCCCTTCACATACACCCTTCTCTGCTGCATCAGGAGAGCTGCGGTAATAATTACTTGTTTTGGTTCATTAGTCAACCAAAAACTTCGGGGAAAAAAAAGTTTTGGTTTAACTTGAAATGAAATTTCCAGCAAAATTAAACTTCATTTTCTGAGGGAAAAATAATATTTGTTTTTGGTTTTGAACTATTTTTCTAGGAACCCTGGAACATACAACCTAGCACTAGAAGGGGACTGCTAAGTTATCAAGTCTAGTTCTTTGCTATTGCAGCCAACTATGTCATATCATCTCTTTTGATGACTTATCAAGCTTCATCTTAAAAATGGTTAATCCTATTGGGAACCTATTCAAGAACCTCAGTGTTCTCATGGCTAGCAGCCTTCTTTTAGCTGCTGTCTGACATTCACTCATGGTCAGTTTATATCCATCTGATTTTGTGCCAGCATTGCCCTCTAGGGTAAAAGACCTTCCTGTACTTCCCAACTTGCCTTTTATTTTTACATAAAATCTGTGTGCTGCGCTACTGCACAATAGCACCGATTATGACGCATTAAAAGTTAGTACCTGTTATTACAGGTACTAAACTTAATGTGCTGTAATTACAGTACGTTAATGCACATGTAGAAGCGTCCTCTGATTAGGTTTTAAGATCACTTTAATGATAGAGGACAGAACCTGTAAAATCCTGTGGTACCCTAGAGATAAGTAATTAATAGCTGTGTGATCCCATACTATAGTATCAGGTTTTGGGTTTTTTACAGTGGGGTTTCCAGGGGGATGGGGAGAAGGGTGCTCAGCCAGGATGTTCAATACTTTAATTTACTGAGGTCTGTCACTGAGCCTGCCACTGTGTATAGGCAAAATGGAAGGCATCATCCTGAGCTCAGAAGCTTGTCATCTACATAATGGCTAGTTCCTGTGTACCTACGGGATCACATCCTTCCTTACATTCCCTCACAATCCCTAAGGTTGGTTGAGAGTAACTTCCTGCAAGAACCACCTGTGCATCGAGGTGTGGGAGGTTGTTTTCAGCAGTTGCTTCTCAGCTCTGGAGCTCCTTCTTGCCTGAGGCCTGATACAGCCTGAGCCTGGACATCTTCTGGAAGCAGGACGACACCTACTTATTTAGACAGACTTTTAGCAGTCAGGGCTAAGTTTTGGGATATTGTCTGGGGAAGTGTTTTATTGTTTATTTTATCTCTGTTTTTATTGTAAGCCACGCTGGAGCCTTTTTGGGGAAGTGTGGCATACAGATCAAGTAAATCATTCTTAGGACTTGTGACTACCTGAGAACCTTAAAGAAGCCAAAATGCCTGTAGCAGAGCTTGAAATAATGGCAACTATAATCCCTCTGGTTTCAATCAGTCTTTAGCTATTACATGCCTTTCTATAACTATAACATTGACTGTCTGTATGTCATAGAGGGGGTGCAAATTTTCCCACGTGCCTTTTGTGGGGCTCTTACAGCTGTCTCTAAAGCTGATATTGGGCACTATCAAAAGCAGGATACTGGACCAGATGGACCTGGGATCTGATCCAGTATGGCAGTTCTCATATTCTTCTGTGATTGATAATCTGCTGTTCCCAGTCAGGGAGGAAAGAGGTGAGCTGGAACAGGAAGAGTGACATTAAAAGGAAACCATAATTGAAAGCTCTTTTCCTTCTAGGTCATGAATGCATTGCAGCCATTTCTGAAGGAGAAACTGTAGTACCTTAGCACCTTAATTCAGCAAGACCACAGGTTCAGAATTGCATGCTTCTCCAGCATAGTCATTCAGATGACACTAGCAGAACTCAGGCCAGGACATCCTATGTTACAGCTACTTCATGGCCCTTCCAAATGCTCAGCCAGAAGCTGATGTCACTGCTTCCTCAGCATTAGTTTAAATATCATTGCACTGGGATACGTTATGTCTAAAGACGTAGTTAGCTGTGTTAGTCTAAAATGAAGTAGAGGGCAGGGTAGAGTTGCACCTTATAGACTCAGCAAAGTAGTTGCGTGTGTCTGCTTTGGTTAGTGTAACATAATGTTGCTCACTGATATATATGTCATATTTTAGGTCTGTGCTATGTATATATCAATTATATTTAATCTTTCGGCATTTGGAAAAGGCTATGAAGTAGCCCTGACTGGCTCCTTTCCCTTTTTTATTCCATTTCAGGTTACTGTAAGTAGAAAATCCTTCAGTTCCACTTACTCTGTTTAATTAGGAAATATAGTAGCCTGGAGTAATCGGTATGGTTCTGCTTTTTTGCATACCGTTGATACAGATCAGCAGCTGCTGGCTTTGTCAACAGTGTTATAGTCCTGCTGACAATTTGTCCATGAATTTCTCAATTCATAAATATGAAGCAGCAGGCAGTTGGTAAGTTGCACATGTTATAATGCATGTATAAGATGATGACAGCCACCATACCTATGTTGATAAATCCACACACAAATCAATCACACACCAGCACAAATAGCTAGGCTAACAAAGTGCTTGCATTTCATTCATGTTTGATTTTTCATGCCGTTGACTTTTCAAATTCCCTTCAGATGCTTTTTGGGGTAGCGTAAATCACACCAAGTTGGTATTTGTCGGTATGGAACGGCTGGTGAATAGTCTGGAACCCATCTAGCAGGCGGGTGGGCAGAACATCAGGCAGGAGAGTGATGTGGCCATCTCGCAGTAGATAGATGCACAATGAATACTGCAGTGCAGCTGTTAAAATCAGAAAATACTCTAAAAATCAAAGAGCCAGATCCTGGGCCACTTATCTGGCTGTTTTACAGATGTATGAGGAGGGGAAAGTGGGCAACTCTTAGACCATGGTGTACATGGTTTGCTGGGGGCATAGGAAAAAAATGGCATTTAAGCTGGTGGTATCTTTTCAGAAGGACTGGGAATTGTGTTATCAGTTACCTGATATACAGAGGATGTACACCTTGATGTTCAACATGAGCCCTTGCTATGGTAGGTCTCAGGAAGGCTGTCAATAATTTCCCTAATCTTTCTCAATAGTCATTTGTGAAGATGATTCCTAGCTAATCCAGGTATGGGCCTTTGTTTCAACACTGTGCAACTCCAGAATAGTTAGGCCAGAATACAAGGGAACTTTCTCTTGGAAACTTATTGTTAATGCTGAGCTGAACTTCTTCCCAAATGAAGTATCACAAGTGCCCCCAGAGATGCTTGTTTGCTAGTTTGATTTTAGCAGTCAGTTCTCTAATGCTGTCCTGTGGGCAGTTCAGTAGCTAGACACATTAATTCTCCCTGACACCAGTTTCCTTAGGGAATTCACCGCAATGAGACTTTAAAGGATATCTTGGCTCTGTTGGAAATGATCATTCTATACAATGGGATAGAAATGTGACTGGGAACCTCTCTTTACCTTTACCTAGTGTAGCCATGCAAAACAAAAAGCAGGCACAGATTGATATGTGGTATACAAGGTAGTCTGTTGGTTGTTCAGGCTCACATAAGAAGTTTTGCTGCATGAAAACTAAAACCAGGCAGTAGATTAGATTCATACAGGTCTGTAAGCAGTTTTACGATGAAGAAGAAAAAGCTTTCCAAGCAAAACAACTGCAGTGACAGTTAACTTACTCCTGAGCCTTACAGAAAGTAAAACTATCAGTGAAAAGCCATATTTGAATGGACTGGCCTAAGAAACATCTGAATATTCCTGATGATACAGATGTTTCAACAAGAGGACACTGTGGAACAAACCAAGAACAAGGACTTGGTTTTGAGAGTGGGGAAACGATTTAACCACCCTGTTATTTGTATTGCAGGCTGCAGCATTTACCTAGTTACCCTATACTGAGCACAGTCACCTGTGTGAGTCTAAAGCATGGCTTTCACGAAGGCATCTGAGCATTATTTGACACAGAGCATAATTGAAAACCCTGAGATCTGACTCCATCTGCCTGGCAGTCATTGACACCTGTGTAATGCACTATTGATTTGGTTGACTGTACCACACACTCTTTGCACGTGTGTCAAGGATAATGGAACACGTGAAGCAGTGGCAAACCGGTGCCAAATATTTAAGGGTCAGGTATAATCATAACTGGGTCTGGATAGACTGATAGACACTCTTGTTACACCAGGGTGAGGTGCTCTCAGAAAGGTAACTCATGGGGAATTATCAGTGTTTTGGGAAAAAAGGTTTATGCATTGCTTAGGCTAGTAGTTGCTAGTTGTTGTCTATAATAAAATGGCTAAATGTGAAGCTGCCATGAACATGAATGCATGGGCTTATGTCTGAGTAGTTAGGCCACTGCTGGTTACATAACAGCTAGTGCCAGGGTCAAGCTGAGCTTTCTGAGGTGTGACTGGCATGTTCCCTGGACCTCCAGCCAGGCAGCAAGGTTCTTGTTGAACTCATAAGCTGTAGCCTATGACACGGGCCAATATACTGCATGTCATGTTTTTAAATACCTGCTTTGAGGCACCCCTGCTGTTTTGACCAAGTCCTCTCCCTCAGGAAGGTAGATTCATAACATCATTTTGTAGACCATTAATTCTCAGGTTATTTATCTAACATTCATTTACCATGTTCTCAGTCTAATCTGCAGAGCTGAATGGATACTATTGCTAGTGTTGGACTCTGTCCTGTATAAATTTTCCTGTTAAGTCAGGCAAGTTCATCTTATTTCTGATCAGCAATGCTGTACTGTTCCAGACCTTGATCTTCCATAAATGAGGACTGGTGATTATGCTGAAGTATTTTTTCTTTTTTAATGAGATGGACAGACTGCTTCTATTATGGACCCATCAGAATTATTTTCATTTGTGCCCGTAACCATAAAGCAGAATGTTTCATATTTATGTATTGCTAATTATATATCCAAGTCCTTTCACTCAATAAAAAATAGACCCAATTATCTTATGCTTTGCCTATGGTCAGCTCTATCCTTTCTGCTATTTTCCCTTCCAATACCTTGACCCAGCTCTTTCAGTAGGAAATTCTTTTTGTGGGCCATTACTGCAAACAAAAAACACCTGGTAGAAGTTTCAGAGTGGAAGAACAAAGTGAATCTTCTGTACTGTGCAGGCCTTTTATGGATCCCAATGGTCCCTTCAATTAGTGCTCACTTTTAATGAGCCTAATTATGTAGATCTCTCTAGTGCAGGATTATGAAGATTTCCATTAATAAAGAGCTTAGATGGGAAGGAGGAAGTCGATGTCATCTTCTTGGACTTCCAGAAGGCCTTTGACACAGTGTCCCACCCAATTCTGGTGGGCAAGCTGAGGGACTGTGGCATCGATGAATGCACAGTCACATAGGTGGCAAACTGGTTCCAGGGGTGAACCCAGAGGGCGGTGGTGGATGGGTTGATGTTGACCTGGGGGGGTGTGGGCAGCAGAGTCCCCCAGGGCTCAGTCCTTGGGCCGGTGCTGTTCAACATCTTCATTAGCGACCAGGATGAGGGTGTGGAGAGCACCCTGTTCAAGTTCGCTGATGACGCCAACCTGGGGGGTAAAGTGAATACACCAGCAGGCAGGGACCACATCCAGGCAGACCTGGATAGGTTAGAGAAGTGGGCGGATCTGAACAGTATGCGGTTCAACAAGGACAAGTGCAGGGTGCTGCAGCTGGGGAGAGGGAACCAGCATTATGGTTATAGGTTAGGGGCTGACCCTCTCAGCAGCACAGAGGCAGAAAGAGATCTTGGAGTCAGGATTGACTCCAGGATGAATATGAGTCGCCAATGCGATGAAGCAATAGGCAGAACAGGGGCATCACTAACAGGTCCAGAGAGGTTTTGCTCCCCCTCTATGCAGCACTGGTCAGGCCACAGCTGGAGTACTGTGTCCAGTTCTGGGCGCCGCACTTCAAGAGGGACGTGGAGAACCTGGAGAGGGTCCAGAGGAGGCCACTTGTATGGTTGAGGGCCTCCTTATGAGGAGAGGCTGAGGGACCTGAATCTCTTCAGTCTCTGCAAGAGGAGACTGAGCGGGGATCTTGTGGCTGCCTACCACCTTATCAGGGGCCACCAGCAGGGACTCGGGGAAAGTCTGTTCACTGGGGCCCCCCTTGGAGTCACCAGGAACAGTGGCCACAAGCTGAGGGAGGATAGGTTTAGGTTAGATATTAGGAAGAACTACTTCACGGTAAGGGTGGCCAGAGCCTGGAAGAGGCTTCCCAGAGAGGTGGTGCTCTCACCTTCCCTGGAGATCTTCAAGAGGAGACTGGATAGGCACCTGGCTGGGGTCTTATGACCCCTGCCACCCCCAGTGCTCCTTCCTGCCCATGGCAGGGGGTCGGACTCGATGATCTGCCTAGGTCCCTTCCCACTCATTGATTCTATGATTCTATGATTAGTAATGGTTCTAGTGGTGGCCACTGCTACCTCCAACATTAATGAAGATTTATTAAATTAACATTTTGTAATAATCCAATATTTATAGATACAGTAAATTAGGACTGGCTTGACATAAATTCAACAACCTGAGAAGGCTCTGACATCTTTCAGGCTCAGAAGAGATCAACTATTGACCCAGAGTATTTAGCCAGGACTTCACAGTTTGTATCCTCCTGGAAAAGTTTGTGTGTTTAATATTGTGGCGGGCTCGTCACTTTTGCCTGACAAGCAAGGCTTGGAGAAGGACACTTTGGATTGGTGGAACATTTCCACCAATAAAATAACAGCTGGGAGGGGCTTGCCTCACCCCTGCTCAGGGGGTTGGGGGCAAGGAGCCCCCGGACTTGATTGAAGGCTGTGCTTTGCAGGTCCGTCAGACTTTGGGGTCGGGCCACTGGTGTAAATAAAAGCCCAGCATGCTTGGCAGACATGGTGAGGGATGGCAAGGACAGAGGAGCTCCAGAGACTGTCATCGGAACCCTACCTGAGCCTCAACGGTGTGGAGATTGGTGCACGGCACTCAGGCTCCTGGAGCCGCTCTAGGCAGCTTGAACCCGCAAGCTCAGCAAGCAGCTGGGTGGGCCAGAGTGTGGATCGGTGCACAGAGAGCTGGCCCTGGGAGCACTACACAGTGCGCAGGTAGGAGGGGAGGATACCTCAAATACACACTGGGGATGGTTCTGTGGAACACCCAGAGGGCCTAGCGGGGGAAGAACCTATCCCGTTTGAGGGACCAAGTGGTTGAAACCCTGACAGGGCGTGTCTAAAATCCGGTACAATGGTGCTTTTTATTTGGTATTGATTGCTATTGTTGGTGTTATAAATAGTTGGGTGTATTAATTCTGTATAATGGGCTCCATAAGGATGTTTTTATTAGCTAACCCACTTGTGGTATAAACTTGCTGGATTGACTTTCCCAGGATCCATCCCTTTTATGGACTTGGGGCACGAGTACTTACCCAAATGCCCTCCCTGGGGCAGACTTCCTCTTGCTAACAGACCTTTATATGTATATTTGTATCTATACCTGTACCTGTATCTATTGTAAAGAGTTTTATATATAAATGTTTGCAACTCAATAAATTGTATATAGTTAAGAACTTTGGGCCCAGGCTAACTCTATAGAGGAAAGGGGAATCTCCCCCAAATTCCAGCATCCCTCTGACAGTACTCACTCCTGCCTACCCATCCCATCCAGCTGAGAACAGGACACACCCTTGGGTGTACCCACGTTACAATACACCTTCTCCAAACTGCCCTGAAGTGCTGACAGTATTTAAACAAGGGACTGTCTGCTACAAAATGTTTTCTTGGATCCTGTTATTAATCCCTGTGAGTGTGGGCATATGCTTACAGAGTAAGCTTTTGGGGGCTGACTAGGGAATTGGCTCCATTTTGAGAGGAAAAAGAAGAAAACCTCATTTTTTTCAAGCTAATACAATAAATTAATGCAAAATGCACATCAACAAATCTACTCTAACAGAGTCACTTAGGCATCAGGAGAAAAAATATTACTTTAATACTTATGGGAGGAATATTCATAGATCAAATAGATCAAATCAACCGATTAATGATATCTTTGCTTCACATTTCATCATCTTCAACAGTGCAGATCAATCAAGTATCCCAAGTCTCTTTATACTATTCAAGACTAGATTCAAGTAAAACACTTTGGTCAGGTACTCAGCAGGTGTCACTGTGAGAACTTGGCTCCATATATCAAGGAAAACCAGTAGCACATAATTCTTTATGTTCCAGCGTTAGAATCTCCGCTACACAAGCACCCTCGGGGCAAGGCTCTCTTGTTCTGCTGAGCTGTACTTAGCAAAAGATTTACAAGGCGGGCCTGGGAGAAAGAAGGAGTCATGTTGCCATTACAGTCTCCAAATCCTGAGGTTGGAACAGGGTTTGAGTCCTTGACATAACTCAGACTGATGTTCGCAGCTGCGAGAAGTGATTCTGTAGGTGAGGATTGCTAGGCTGAAGAGGCAAAGGATTAGGTTGTTAGGAATTCTGGCCTGGGACCTGGACAAGTTGGATTTAGCTTTCTGCTCTTCTGGCAACTTTTTCAATGACCATGGGACCAAGTCACTAAGGACACATCTACCCTGCAGTCCAGTGGTGTGATGGTCACTGGGGTAGGACATCACTGACTCAGCTTGTGTTCAGTGCCAGAGCAAGGGGTCGGGGGGTGAGTGGAGCGACTGTTCCAGGTGTCAAAGCAAAGTCAATAGGCGCTGCCCAGCTGGGACAGGACGTGGGACGGAGCCAGGAGGGGGGATGCAGGGATGCATTTGGGGGGATGCAGGGATGGGGGAAGGGTGGCTCCCACCACTGCAGAGTGCAGACACTCCCAGGCAAGCATGGTGGGGAGCATGTGCTCCCCCAGAGCTGTGTGTGGGGTGAGGGGGGGCTGCCACTGCAGGCTTTGCCCTGGGAGCCAAACTTCATTGCTACAGACCTGCTTGTGTACATCAGTATAGGTTCAGCATGAGGATACGGGATATGGCAGGTGTACACTTGCATCAGTCTTAGGTATTTCCCTGGCCTCCATCTCAGCAGTCTCTGAATAGCAGTGCCAATAAAGAAACTCTTACCTACAATAGGCAAGCTTATTCTTTAGTTTCTTTAATATTATTTTGAGTATATTGGTATGAAGAATACACCCCTGTCTCTGCCCTTCACTTGGGTCAGCCCAAGTGACTCCTCTCTCTCCTTACTTTCTTCTTGCTTCAGGCAGGTTAATCAGGTGACCTGGTCAGATACAATTCCTAGGGGGAGTAGGGAGCTCTCTTTTCCTTCTGGTGGGCATTTTGAAAACTTCAAGCAAGTGCCCCAGGCTGGTGCCTGGTGATTGTCTGTACATAAAAACCTGGAAACTAGCCTGGAGTTAGGAATTATGTCTAGGACAGTTGCAACTTAAAAGGGTCACTATACCCAGACTTTGTGAGATGCAAGTTGGTTTTGTTAGCTCAAAGTGTATTCTGATTTCCTTGTTCTAACCCCCCACTCATCCCCGCTGTGATCAGTAAAGGTGTCAGGTTACAGTTTACCTTGCTGTGATACTGTGGAGAGAGGCAAGAGGCCTTCTGCTCCCAGCTTGGCCACGGAAATTTGTCTTTTTATTTTCTATTAAGTTTTACCTGATGCTATCTTGGGATGTTTTGAGCTGAAAGAAGCACCCAGAAGTATTACTGTGGGCAAAGCAATCCCAAGATTCACAGGGTCTGTGCGCCCCAGGCTGCACTGGGCCCTACCAGAGATCAGTGCCTGGGTGGTGGCAGCGACACCCCAGGCTTACGGGTGTTCTCCAAAAAGCGGGTCAGCTGACTGTAGGCTCCCCGAGGGAGACTTCCAAAAGTGAGGTTTTGGGCCTGGCACAGTGAGGCAAGTGGCTTTGCATAGTAGTGCCCCTACTGTGTCACCACACGTGGTGGCTAGTGCCCCTTACTATGTCACTACAATTGGCAGTATACATTAATTGTTCTGATCTAGCACAGTATTCTATCATTGCCATTTGAAGGGAACAGGTAGATAGAGGACTTAGTAGGAGGATCTCCTTTGGGAAATTCTTGAAAAATACTGGATTTTCAGTACAACTGGGCTGCTGCCAAGGCAAAAGTCTTTGCTTCTCAGAAGCATTTGTGGTTTGATCATGAAAAGGGATGAGGGAGCTATGTGCATCACAGGATTGGATCATCTCCAGTAAAGGTAAATGAAAAGTAATCATCTCTGGCAGAGATGATTTAGCAACCTTCTAAGAGGTTGGTAAGCTGGCAGTAACAGGGAGATTATCCAGACCATGGTGGAACTATAGCAGGTATCTCTGAGGAGTAGGCACAGGGCCTGTTGTGCCCACACCACTGTCACTTTTGTTGCCACAGTATTGTATCGCTTTTCTTCTTAACCCCCACAAGCTCAGCTTTGTGCCTTCTAGCCTTATTAGAGTATGTCATGCTTCCTCATGTTAATATATTCCTCAACAGAACTCAGCGCTGGATAGAATGATTTTGTGAAGAGCAGGAACTGGCCATGCACCCAAAAAATGGTGATACTGGTAACTGGTGATATTTATGTATCTTGTGCATTTCATCTGGGGATGTTAGGAAATAAAAGACTGTATAAGTGGAAAGCTAGATTCTGCCACCCTTGATTCCTATTGAAGTAGGAAGTGTAGTTCAATAAAATAAGGAAGTGATCTGCAATTTGGGACTGAATTTACTACCTCGCTGTGCCACAAACTTCCTAGATGACCTTGGGCAAGACACTTAGTCCCAGATTCACCAGGACTCTACTAAGACACTTCACTCCTATTGAAAAGAATGGGAGTGAAGCCCCTAATGCCTAATTATTAAGTGGCTTGCTTAGCCCACTGGCTTTTGTGGGTAAAGTAGCTCCCTGAGGAGCCCCTTTTGCTCTGGCCCCAGCACAGCAGACTGGCTCCTCCTTGAAGCAAGCTGTTCCTTCTACAGCATGCTTCCTCCTCCCTCTTCTGGGAGCTTTTAAAACTTTCAGTGGGACACTCTCTGCCTCCCCAAATGCCCTACAGCTAGGCGTTCTTAACAGGAGTGATTGTTCCCTCTTAAAGAGACATTATATAACTTTAATCCTATGGCTTCCTTCAATTTCCTACAGTCTTAAAGAGAGAACTTGCTTTTTCTTGGAAATGACATCTCTTTATATGCAGGTCTCTTACGGAGTGTACTGAAGCTCGAGTCCGTGAGTTCTGCAGGATTCACTGGCACAGAAGAAACCACCGACAGGTATCAATAGATAAATACACCACAATCTGGAATCACATTTTGTTAAAAGTAGGAGGATCTAGGTTTGAGACTGGATTGGATGTTCAACCAGCTGTAGCTTTGAGTTGCTTGTCATTATGGAGCATTTCCTGGTCGTGTGGCGCTGGTTCCTCCTCGTTTCCAGTAGCTAATTCAATGCAATAAAAAGGAGCTAAAAATACAGGAAGTGTTTTCCTATTGTTATTTTTTCCATGTAAGCAGCTGCTGTAGCTGCCACAAGGATGTTGTTTAGAGATAAGAGAGGTGATGGTCATGACATGCTGGCAACTACTGGGTAGCAGTCTTTTCTAAAAAATGGTCATAGATAAGGAAAAAGGACCCCGTAAGCACAGAGGATAAAGAGTTGAGTGCTCATTAACTATATCTGGGAGGTTACTCAGAGGCCTAAACTGAAGCCTTTTGTATTTTGTTTTCAGGGAAGTCAGACTGAGTATTGCTGCATTGTTACAAAGCAACTGTAGGAAAGTACTTTGGCGTGGCCTCAACTTCCCCCTACTGGGGATTGGCTGATACTGAAGTTCCTGACATACTCTCATGGTCAGGAGTTTGGGTTGCATTTCTTTTCGGAAAAATGTAGATCTTGGGAGCTATTTATATGTATTTATAAAGTTAAAATTGAAGCCACTTCTGATGAAAGAGGCTTAGCTAACAAGCTGATGCTTTCCTCCCCCTATTCACACCTAACATTAATTGGAACTCTACCAAAGGGTCAGAGTTATTTTCATTACTTCCAACATAATATGATAGCTGGGCGCAAAAAAGAGAAAGCTTAATAAAAATAGGCACTAAATTAAAGACCTCAGGTTTAAAAAATAATCTCACTAAATCCGACTCAATAAATTGCTAATTTAATTATACGCAAAGGCTCCACTTTTGATTTATGATTAAGCATTACACAATACATCTCAGCAGTGTAGATACAAAGCATGCCTGGGTCCCTTTTTATTTAGGGCTAATGGGGCTCCAGGTTAAATTCCAAGCATAGTTAGAGCAACCTGAAGGTCATTTCAAATTGCTCCAGCTGCAACAGTCTCAGGACGTTGGGATTATCCAGAGAACAAGTAACCCATGCCTGCACTCCCACTGAGGGGTTTCTTATGCTGTCTGGCTAAACCAGATTTGTACCCAGAATTCACCAGTCCTGCCAAACAATAAAACAGAGAATGGGGCTCAAAATATCTAGGCTAGACATAGCAGTATACCTATTAAACTCTCACTTGCCTGCTATCTACTGTTAACTCGGCGATAATTTATTGAATAATAAATATATGGCATTGGAGTTTTTAGGAAAAAATATTCCAGGCAGGCACCTCCCTTTTAAAAGAAACAGTCGATAAGAGAGATTTACTGAGTTGTTGAGGTTTTTGTGGTATTTCTAATGGCTTGAATCTGTTTTTACTCATTATGGTGGTACAGGGTTGGCTCCAGGGTGGGGGTGAGCTCTCTGGAGGGCTCTTGGAAGGAGGTAGATTGGTTTTGTACATGCTGTGGGAGAGGACTGATTACCCCAGACACGGCAGTCTTCTGCCTAGGGGTGGCTGGGAATTTTTGATGACCCACCTTGTCACTGGAAAATGCTAGATCATTGAAATAACCTTGTTTGCCTATGTCCTTAGACCAACATGGCTACAACCTATGCCCCTGAGATCATTGAAATAGGAGTTCAGCAATTTTGGTAAGAGGGCTTTGCAGACAGAATTCCTGCACAGAGAGACAGGGATTGAAACCAAAAGTCTAGCCAGTAGCCAGTACCCATAAATTAGGGTAGAAGATGCAGGATCCAAGGTCCTCTTTCAAATGAATCAAAGCATGGTTTTGGATCTGGGTCTTCCACAGCCTGGATTAATAGCTTTACAAACAGGCTACTGGCTATTCTGGGGTGGTGTTTTCCCCCTTTTATTGAAAGGTTCTAGTTTTATTTATATGCAGAGCAGTTGAACCTCAAATGTATTTTGCCACATGGCATTTTTGTTTCTTGGCCAGGCCCCACCACACCCACCCCCTTCCAAAACAGTAAGTCTCAGATTCAGGGGAACCCTTAGGCATGTGCTTAAGACTATTAGACAGCACTTAAACAAACACATAACATTAAGTGTGTGCTTAAAATTAAGCATGAGCTTAGGCACAGTCCTGAACAAAGACTCTTTACTGACTCAGGAGCTAGGTTGACACACATGAATAAGGACAGACAGTGCAAGCATTTTAGTATTTTATCAGAAAATAAGAGGTGCCACAAACAGCCTGGACACTTTAGTACCTTCTACCACTGTTGTAGGGATAAAATATGTTAAGACAGAAACTGGCACAATGTATTAAACTGGGGGGAGAGAAGAACCCTGTATTTGATCAGCAGTGGCACAAAAGAGTGAGTCTAATGGGTGAAACACGGATAAGATGCAAATAGCTGACTGCCAATATTTTTAGTAAACATCTCATTCCAAGTTCTTATAAAACTCAATAATGAATCAAATAACTGATGCAATTAAAGGGTTGTGCAATCTAATCTTTTAGAGGTATCTAGTTCCTGCATTACATGAGCTGATAAAAAGCAATCCCTGTGACTGTTGTCTATCTTCATAAAATGTTACAAGCCAGATCCTCATCTGATGTAAAAGGCTTCATTGGCTTCCATGAAATTACATTCATTTACATTAGGTAGGAGCTGGCCCTATATTGTTTTACTAAACACTTCCTCTTCATTGCAATCATTTTCTGGGGGCAGTAGGTGCAGCACAATCATATTCTCTCAAATTCCTGCTTCCTATTAAATGGTAAAGGAAACAATTAATTATATCACACAGATTATTTTGTATTGTAAATAGAAAGGGAGGATAATTTTGTGGCTAAGGCTCCTGATTGCAATTTAGGAAACCTGCCTTCAGTATGCAGCTTTGTCACTGCTTCCCTATAGAACCCCGGACTATCACATCATCCACTGTGCCTCCGTTCTCCAGCACTGAGAGAGACAGTATCTTCTTCCTCCTACCCTCTGGTCAGTCTTGCATGTTTGGCTGGGAAGCTTTAAGGATAAGTGGCTGTTAGTGTTAGTATCTGTGTGTTTGTACAGTGTTTAGAACATGGGGCTCCAATATGGGATGGTGTGGACAGGGATAATCCTACCTCAGGCAGGAGGCTGGACCAGATGACCTCTGGAGGCCCCTTCCAGCTCTGATTCTTTATGACTCTCTGACTCCTGCTTGGGGCAGTTAGGTTCTACAACAAATTAAATAATAATGGCAAATTATGGAAACCGATAATGGGCACTTTCCTTTGCGACAATGTAATGTGACCCAAAAGACAATGCCAGCCTGTTTTCTTCTAATATACAAGTATATTGATGCAGCAGTTTACAAATGGCATCTGCTTCCATTGAAGTGGTGCGAAAAAGCTATTTTCTCTTTCTGAGTGAAATAAGTGCTGTCACAATAATTTAACCGGGGTATATTTTTAATAATTTTTTTCAGACTGATTTAGGCATGATTCTGAATTGAAGTGGGGATATGGCTGGTGTCTGTAAATAATGAGTATAACTAGGGGTGGGTGAATGGGGCACCAGCCCCAGGTGTAGACTGGGTATAAGATTGGCGGTGGTTTCTGCTGCCCCAACCATTACTGCTATCTTGGATGCAAAACTCACCTGTTACATCTCTGTTATAAATGCATCACAGGGGTCAATGCCAGGTAGACAGCATACATTTTTAAGCCAAAAGAACATGCTGGCATAAGCATGAAACTAGGCATAAACTGGCCGTGAATAGATTTAGGCTGGAACTTAAGAGAAAGTTTCTGAACATCAAAGTAGTGAGGTTCTGGTACAGCCTCTTAATAGGAGTAGCAGAGACAAAACCTCTAATGTGTTTTTACCATGTCCATGGAAGAGGCAGCATAACATGGTGTCTTGATACAGTAGGGAACTGAAGGGAAAGGTCCCTTTCAGTCCTATATCCTAAAATGGCTGAACAACACCAAGGAGGGTCTTTGCTGAGGGGCAATTTTTACTACACAACAAAGGTAGCCTAAGAAACAGAATTCATATAAAATTTAACCGGAAAGTCGTCACCCATGACTCTAAGTCATTTGAGGACTAACTTTGTAGCTTTGCCCTGGGCACCAAAGAAGAGGCAGCATGCTGTTATGTTGCCCAGAAGCATGCTGGGACAGATACTGTGAGCGGAGGGACCTATGCAGAGTACGACTCAGTAGGGCTGTGCAAAGCTTCAGTCCCTGATTTGATTCAGCGGAGACTTGGCTTGATTCAGTGGCCAAACCTCCAAATCTGAATTGAATCAGGAGATCCTTTAATCTCTTTGAATCGAATTGCAACCCTCCAAATTGATCTGGAGAGATTTGGAAAGATTAGGTGATTCAGATATAGACACAGCTTTAAATGCTTTTTTTACATACCTCAAGGTACTAGGCAGTTCGTGAATGCTGCGTTGGTGGGGCAGATGGGGTGTCACACAGGAGCACGGGGGGTCACCAGTGCTCTCAGCAGCAAACCTAGAAGTGGACCAGAAACACTTCCAGTCCATTTCTGGGTCTACCAGGGAGCATGATCCCCCCACCCCCACCGGCTCAGCGACTGGTGCCTCCTAGGTCTGGGAGGACACCTGGGGTGCCGAGCCAGGGAGCATGGGGCGGGGGGGCCTAGCATGCTCCCCAGTGGACCTGGAAGTATTTCCCGTCCACTTCTGGGTTTGCTTCCAAGCACACGCCCCCCACCTCCCCGCACTTCTGTGGGATGCTGAATTTGCCCCAGCATCACAGCATTCACGAGCTGCACCTGGTACCCTGAGTTATGTAGAAAAAACATTTAAACCTGGGTCTATGGCCGAATAGCTGATTCTCTGAATCAGCATTGAATCTGAAGATTTGCATTTGGCTGAATCGAATCGGGGACAGTGATCCGAATCAACAAATTGAATCACTGTCCCCAATTCAGGCAGAACCCGGATCCAAATCAAATGTGCCACGTTTTGCACAGCCGTACTACTCAGGGCACTGTACTTTGTGCTGTTGGTGCAGTGAGGGTAACTTTTGCACTGAGAGTGAACATGCTCACTCACTCGGATGCATGTTGGTGGCATCTAACATCCCACAGCACCATTGTCTCTGTAGTACCATAAAGTGGGGTAAGACTATGCCAAATTAAGCATATGCTTAAGCATTTTGTTGGATCAGCGCCAGAGGACTCTGCACAAAACAGAACTGCACCTATAACTGATGTATGCGGGTTCCAGAGATAGTTGATAGATATTTCTGTATTTAGTTCTGTATCTGCTTTGGAACAAATGTACTTTCCCTCCTATTTATCTGTGAATAAGCTTTGGAAACGAATGCCTTTGCCTTTAAATTATTTCTTTGCGTAAGAGCCATGCTTCTGGCTCTAGTGGTTAAAGAGCCATGGTTGGATTTACTGCCCTGCTTTACCTTAACCTGCTGTTCAAGGCTACAGTGATTGAACAGTGGCTTGTAAACCCAGATCCTATATTTCTTGTACCATTATAACTTTTGTGAGTGGTATTTCCCTAATGGCCTGAGAACATACATCATTTTCCCTGCAAAATAATCACCCACTTATATATTTATATTGAGAAATGGTATTATCTGACATTGCATTTAACTCATAAAAAGATACTCAGTTATTTGTTGTACAGGTACAAGAAGGGGACAAATACATGCATCATAATTCCTAGGAGAGGGTCATTTACCAGTTAAAGTACTGTTCAGACTGAAAGTACATCAGGATTGAAACAATGGCACTTTCAATTCTCTGCCTTTCTCTCTTCTTCTGCTCTACCACAGCTACCTTTTATACCATTTATACAAATGAAAATGCCTTTCCTTTCTTAGATCTGCAAATAAACCAAACTTCATCCACAAATGAAGCTTAAATAGCTTTTGAGTCATATCTATAAATAAAAATCATTTCTGTGTGATGTGGGCTTGTGAAGAATAAATGGGGAGTGAAAGGGCCATTTGAGCAGTGTAGGAATGACTGAGACATGTGTAAGCACCCCCACACTAGCTTTCATTTAACTAGTATAGCAGTGAAGATATAGAGGAATGGACTTTAGCATGTACTAGGCACCTGACCTGCCATGGACAAGGAGGGAAGTAGCTTACGCTGAAGTAGGTGTCACTGTATTTCACACTAGCTAGCAAAGGTATGTTGACAACCACTGCTGCCACACCTTCAGCCGCAATGTGGACTTCCCCGTAAAAATGCCTATTAGGTACTCAGTTTTGTGAACTCTTATTCTGAGTCTTGAAAGTGTGAGTCAAAGTCCACTGCAATCAATGGAAGACATGCACACTCTGGCTGTTGTTTCATGTCCACAGAGAATACAGTGTCAGCTGAAAATGCATGGGTTTGCTATTGCATTAAGGAGCCAACAGGAAATTTGAAGCTGGAATTTTAACTGTTCAGGCCACATTTGGAAAAAAAATGCCTTTTATTGCCTGAGATGGAACGTTAGTGTCCTCATACACCCACTCCCACGTGGCCCAGGAGGATCCTTCCTCTCAGCCAGGAGATGTCTGCCTGTCTGGTGATCTGATTATGCAGAGACTGATTTAGGCAGGATGGGCTGAGAGTGCAGCTGAGGACCAATGGACTTAATTCAGTAGACGAACCCTCAGAGAGATCCACATGACAAAGATTTTGAAACATAAACCTGAAAGGAATCTCTCATGCCATTGGGTCCAGTCCCCAATGTTTTCAGACTACTATTTATTCCAAAAGACTTTAAAATAGGCTGCTCCATTCTCTCTGATCCCACAGATCATAGAATCATAGCAAATTAGGGTTGGAAGGGACTTCAGGAGGTCATCTAGTCCAGCCCCTGCTCAGAGCAGGATCATCCCCAACTAGACTGTCCTGGTCAAAGCTTTGTCAAGCCAGGTCTTAAAAACCTCCAAGGACGGAGAGTCCACAGCCTCTCTGGGTAATCTGTCCCTTACTACCCTCCTAGTGAGAAAATTCTTCCTAGTATCTAACCTAAACTCTCCTTGCCGCAACTTGACACCATTACATCTTGTTCTGTCATGTGCCACCACTGAGAACAGTTCAGCTCCATCCTTTTTTGAACTTCCCTTCAGGTAGTTGAAGGCTGCTATTAAATCCCCTCTCAGTCTTATCTTCTCTCGATGGAATAAGCCCAGTTTCCTCAGCCTCTCCTCATCAGTCATGTTCACCAGTCACCTCACCATTTTTGTTGCCCTATGCTGGAGTCTCTCCAATTTGTCCACATCCTTTCTGTAGTGGGGGCCCCAAACTGACCACAGTACTCCGGATGTGGCCTCACCAGTGCTGAATAGAGGGGAAGAATCACTCCTCTCGATCTGCAGGCAACACTCCTACCAATGGAGCCCAGGCTGCTGTTAGCCTTGGCAACACGGGCACACTGCTGGCTCATATTCAGCTCATTGTCCACTGTAATCTCCAGGTCCTTTTCAGCACAGCTGCTGCCCAGGCGGTCATCCCCCAGCCTGTACTGGTGCATGGGATTGTTTTGGCTTAAGTGCAGGGCTTTGCACTTTCCTTGTTGAACCTCAGGAGATTCCTTTTGGCCCAATCCTCTAATTTGTCTAGATCACTCTGAATCCTGGCCTTACCCTCCAGCATATCTACTACTCCGCCAATTTGGTGTCATCTGCAGACTTGCTGATGGTGCACTCTCTGCACTGATCCCTGGAGCACTCCACTTGATACTGGCTGCCAGCTAGACACGAGCCATTGATTACTACCCTCTGAGCCCAATGCTCCAGCCAGTTTTCTCTCCACCTTACAGTCCATTCATCCAGGCCATAGTTCCTTAGCTTGCCTACAAGAATGTTGTGGGAGACTCTATCAAAAGCTTTGCTAAAATCAAGGTGCACCACATCCACTGGTCTTCGTGCTTCCGTTGAGCCAATCACCTCATCATAGAAAGCAATTAAATTGGTCAGGCGTGACTTGTCCCTGGTGAATCCGTGCTGACTGTTCTTAATCACCTTTTTCTCCAAGTGCTTACAAATGGATTCCTTGAGTATCTGCTCCATGTTTTTTTCAGGGACTGAAATGAGGCTGACTGGTCTGTAGTTCCCTGGATCCTCCTTTTTCCCTTTCTTAAATATGGGCACTATGTTTGCCCTTTTCCAGTCATCCAGAACCTCTCCTGATCACCATGAGTTTTCAAAGATGATAGCCAGTGGCTCTGCAATCTCATCAGCCAACTCTCTCAGCACTCTCAGGTGAATCCCACCCAACTCCATGGGCTTGCATATGTCCAGCTTTTCTAAATAGTCCCTAACCTGTTCTTTCACCAGTGTTGGCTGCTCACCTCCTCCCCAAACTGCTGACCAGTGCAGTATTCTGGGAGCTGACCTTGCCTATGAAGACTGAGGACAAAAAAGACATTGAGCACTTCAGCCTTTTCTGCACCCTCTGTCACAAGGTTGTCTCCTGCATTCAGATCACACAAGCCCAGAGCAGAGTATGACAACAATATGCCTTATGTAAAAAGCAGGTGGGATTTGAGTGGCTGTGAACTGCTAGGCTGACTTGGGTGACACATTTTTCTAAATATTTGGCCTTGGGTACCTTTTCCATAAAATTCCTAAACCAATAATACAGAGTTTTGATGTCAAAACCTCCCTGGCAGAAGAAACTTTTCAGTCAAATATTTTCTCAGTCTTTTTAATGTAATAGACATTATTACATTTTCATGTCTTTGATAGGAAATATATTGCTTATAAATTGACAAATTAAAAAAAAATTAAAGAAAATCAAAGTTGTGAGACCTCAACTCCATGTGACGCCAAACGACTAGGGAGACAATGGATCAATGCCATTACACATCACCTGCATACATTGCTCACCAACAGCTTTATTCAAAATGGAGACAGCTTTGGGCAATGCTCCAACAAACTGAGGAGATGCCATGAACATTATTTTTTTTCCATATTAATACACTTTGGTTTATGCTCATTAACATTTATTCTACCTTTGTCCTCCTTTGTTCTGCCCTTAGTCCTTCCCATTTTAAGCTCCACCTCTGTTTACTGTTTGTTTCATTAGCATGGAATTGCCTATGCATTTCACTTATTTACATGTCTTTTTGCTATGAGCGCATGCCTAAGACCTGACCCTTGCTTCTTTCGGTCACTTGGACAGACTTTGACCAAAGCCTGGAAGATTCTGGAGGCTTATTTACCAATCATCATTCACCTTTTCACATATGTTTATCTCAGATTCAGTTACCAGTTACATGTTGTCTTTCACATTCCAGTCTGTTTTTCTGTCCCAGGTTGTACCATCTCCACATTCCTAAGACTTCACCTCATTCATAGCACACAGACTTACATAGACTCACATGAAAATGGTTGACACAGTTAAGATGGGTACTTAGCATAAGCGAATGGCTAGCTTAGCTTAAGCATTCATAAGCAAAATCTGCTTTATCTTCTAACAATAGCTGGTGGTTTGCATCCAGTTTCTTTTACACAATGAGCTACATATCTTACAACACTACTATATTGTTAGGAAAATGCTCGCCTAAGCATCTTGCAATGTAACTTTTAACATACCATTCTGCCTTGTGGTTAGCAGCTTGCTAGGCCACAGGTCATAGCCTTTTTATTCAGCTGCAAATCTAATGCTCCCCAAGATCCAGATACTGTCACCCTAACAAAAGTCTTCCCTTCTCCTTAAAACTCTGGATTAAATTAGATGGGGAGAGTTTCTTTAGAAACAATGTTAACTATAGTCTGTTACAATTTTTCTGTCAAAGCTAGCATTTGACAGATAGTCTAGTTTACAGCCAAGTTTTTTGTAGGAAATTTCCTTTTAACCATGCTGATTTCCTACATTTATTAAATACATTATTCAGTCTGTTCGTTAGAAGGCTCTACTTTCTGTTCCTCCCTATCTTAATAGGGGAACTCTTACATACTCACTGAAGTCAAGGTGAGTCTTTTCCTTGACTTCAATGGTATTTGGAACAGGCAAAATTACCCCATATCTGGGAAACAGTCCATTGTAATAATGAATCTGATTGTAATAAGTGTAACTGCAGCTGAAATATTAACAGGTATATTATTACCATGGGTAGAAAATGAAGTAACACATATAGTAATGATCATGCAGTGACTTTGTTTTGACTGTAAATAAAGCTACTTGGTGTTGACATGGCGTTAGTAAATTTTCATCTTAAAATATTATGAGGTTCATTCTTTGAAAAAAATGTCTTCTGTAACCAAGATGAAATGTGTTAACTGTATCATATTAACACCTGATAATGGAGCCATTTAGGAGTGTGACCACTGCATATGGCAATTACTTTTTTGCCACACATGGTTTTAAAAGGCACTTTTCTAGAGGAAGCAGGGCTTTTCCTTGTCACATTCCGTTTCCATTTCTTATTACCAACAAAATTGATTTGATGTGCCAGGGGCTTCCTATTTGCATTTCAATTACAAATTTCAGTAGGTTCTTAGGCTTTCCTGCCTTTTGAAGGAATTAAACGCTCCCATAAAATATTCTGAAAAAATAATTTAGGATGCACGTGGGGGTTACTGCTATTAAAAATAAAATTTACCACAATACTTTCCTTCCTTACAGCTTAAGTTTATCATTGCTCGCAAGTATTTTCATAGCTCACTAAATGAAGAAAGAAAATGTCTCCAGCTGGGGATCAGAAGTAATTACTAAGAAATGGTTGAAGATATTATGGCCCCGATCCTATTGTGCCTGTATGGCAGCTGAGCTGTTTCTTGCCTCAAACACGCATGTCTTCCTCATGAGAGTGATTCTGTTCCTCTCTGAGGCATTGGGGGTCTTCCATTGTCTCAGGAGGCAGTCGAGAGTGCCCTAAAAGCTGATTTGTTCCAGAGAGATTCACAAGTGCCTCTCCCATTCCCTTAGTAGGCAGCTTAATGCATTGCTTTCACATTGTGATCCAGCCTGTAGGAGCGGAGGCACCTGGCTGGAATCCAGTTCATTCAGAGAAAGCATCTACTTGTGTACCTGACTGACAGATAAAGCATTAACTTAAGTCCTCCCTCAAGATTGTGGAAGAAGAGTCATGGTGATGTTGGTTCAGTAGTCTAGCTGTTGAGTCTCTTGCCTCAGGAACAGAAGAGCTGGTTTTAGGCCCTTTCACCATGGGGATGTTTGAAGCTACATATCCTGCTTCTGAGAACAGTGCCCTAAGTCACCAGGCTGTGGGCTAAGTGGCCCTGAGAGCATCCACCACTTCACTGGTTGAAGCTGGGCCAATGGGTGGCAAGGAATGCATACATCATGGGACCATAGGAAGAGGCATGTGAAGAAGGTGCAATGGGGTACATGACTGTGTAGCCTAGTGGAGGTCTGTCCAACAGGTGGCCTATGAACTGCAGCCCATGGGGGCGTCAAACTGCAGCCCTCAGATTCCTGCCCAAGCTACTGCTTCTGTCCTCACTCGGGCTGCAATGGCAGCCACAGTTTAGTTTCAGGGGCCCCTTCCCTCCTCTGACCACCACTTCCTGCCTCTGTCCCAGGGGTGGGGCAGTGTAGCGCAACACAGGACCTTAGGGTAAGTCTGGGGCTGTGCAGGAGGAGGGGGAATCATGCCCCCACAGTGCAGTAGTGGGGGCTGTCTGCTTGAATGCAGGCTGCAGTGTTGGGGTGGGGGAAGCATTCCCATCACATGTTGTCTGATGGCCCATGCCTTAGCTGATGGGGCCTGCATGGCATTTGGCTCTGCTGGTGTAGCTCCCAAGGTGTGTTGGCCCTGGGGGTTTGTGGTTCGGCACTCAACTGGTGGAGTTGGGGGCAGGTTTCCAAGATACTTTCTGTTTTCAGTCACTGGCAGCTTCATGTAAAATGAACAAAATGTCCAGCATCGAAACAAGAGGGAAACTTTGTATTTCAGTAAAGACATAGCCCCTAAGGAGAGAGTCTAGGGTTCTGGTCCCTGCTCCCAGGGCTTTTTATGCTTTTGGTATTTTAGCAATTAATTGAAAAGGACAAGTAGCATTTGGCGTAGAGGTCAGAAATCAGAACTGTTCTTTCCCAGTTGAGTGCCCTCCTTACTGGGCTTCAGTCCTATTTTCTCTTGCTTACTTGCTCTGTACGTATATACATCATTGTGTATGTCACTGAAGACTCTTTGAAACATCCCTTAGCAACCTGTTGTGATGATTTGGGGGTAGGGAATATCTTGTGTGGCATTGCCACCTTTTCCACCTCCACAGCCCCAGTCCAAGTTTTCTCTAATCAATGATAAGGAACATTTTTCCTTAGATGGCAGGGGCCTTACTGGAGGATTAACTCTCACAGCATTTGCTCCTTTCCTAACTTAAAATATCAAGTTTCAACTCATTCTCTTCTGTTCATGGCCATATGTAAGGGATATTTTCCAAACTGAACCAGAGTTAGGTTGCAATTGAATGCTTAATTCACGTGGCTCTTCCTGTGCATTAGCATAGTCGGTTTCCTAACAAAGAAATACTCTCACTGCATGCAGAAGGGATACTTTACAACTCATGTTTATGTTAAAATTATGGAGCCATCACAATGAAATATTTCTTCCATGCATAAAAACACAAAGCAAAATCAATGTAGTGGTAAAAATTTCCTATTGTTTCTTGTTCTTCTTCCAATACTTCTTTTGTTTGGTTTATTTAGTGCTTTTATTAAAATATGTCTCCTATAATACTGTGTTTAAAATTATATTGTTTCTATTACACTATTTTTTATGGAAACATCACTTCCAATTTAATATCCCTTTTCATTATGTTTGTATGGCTACTAAAGTAGAATTGCAGTTATAATACATGTAATACCCTTGTAAAAAGCCTTAACAGCCATTACTACTGCATAATTACCAAAGAAAAGTCAGGGAATGCCATTGGAAAGTAGCAAATATAGCCTAGAATTGAAGATGTTTGTGATCAAGTAAGGGAAGAACACATAACCTAAAATACACTTGACTTGGTTCCAAAAATGGGAGAGATGCACAGAAAGGCAGAATATCCTGGTAGGTGGATAAATAGATGCCAGCACAGACAGTAGGAACCGATCAGGAAATCTCAATGTTCGATGCTTTGAATTAAACACAAAAAAGGGAGTATTCATTCACGTCCCTCTTGCTAGTCATTTCAAACCTCCTCATACCGCTGCTTGGATACTTAGGGGATGTATGTGATCTTTCAGGTTGCAAGTGGGAAGGGACGAGTAGGAAGTTATGTGTGGAGTTGTGTTCTGTCTGTTCACAATAAGGAACGGACACACAACCAGCTTGCCCGAGCTGGCTTCACACAGTAGGTGCTATTATAATGCCTGGTTGTAGGTGAAGGAGGTCTCCACTTTGCATTGAGCAAACAGCTGCCTGGGATGCAGTTGCCTAGGGAACCAGAAACATGACATATTCAACATAGTCACGTTTTCATACAGTAAACTTATGTGCATTTTCCAAAAGATAACTTTACCTTTGAATGATTTGAATGATTTACTACGTGTTCACCACGTTTATTACAGAACAAAGTCAATTTAATACACAGTAAATGTGTTGTGTGTCAGCACCCTGTGTAGTGGCTGGATGGGAGGTGTATTCTGTACCATACAGAAAGGGGCTTATCCCCAAAACTCCCCCTTGGCAACCAGAGCTGGACAGAGGCATGGGTGAACAGGACGGCCACCCAAGGCCCGGACAGAAAGGAGGCCCCAAAATGATTTTTTCCCTTGTTGTTCAATTATTATTATCCTTATCTCTGGTGCAAGGGGGGGTGGGGGCTGATAATAAAGGTTAGCCAGGGGCTGCCAGGAGTCTAGATATGGTACTATTGGCAACAGGACTCTTGTGAAGCATTGAGACAGTAATACAGTCTGTTCCTATGCAATTCAGCATAGGACCAATAAAGAGCTGTCTTCCTAACAAGATTCACAGATTCACAGAAGTTTAGGGCTGGAAGGGAGCTTGTGAGATCGTTGGGTCCAGCCTCCCTACTCTGGGCAGGAAAGACTGGGGTAAAATAACCCTACAAAAATAGCAAAGACAATCTTTTCTGCCTCCTCTTTATATTGTAATGAGTCAAAGTAGTAGTCCTTGTATTGGTTCAGTCTATATCGTCCTTGTCTGACATCTCAGTACTTTCATCGTGCGCAGGTTTCCTAGCAAATAATCTCTTCACAGGGCATTGTGGTAGTGTAAGACTACCATCTTGGCCCATGCAAGGGAACTGAGCTGGTGACTTCCAAAGCTAATGGCAAAAGTCCCTGTATCATGTATTGACCCTAGCACAGTGAACAAAACAAAACATCCCAAAGCAACACAAAGATGTGTGTGAAATAGTTAACAGTGTTTTTAAAAAAAATCTATCATCAAGAGTTACAGTCATTATTGAGACATGGCTTTGCCACTTGCTAAACTGAATATGAAATACTTCATCTGTCAGGGGCGAGATAGCATCAGCTCTCTCTTTTAATTCCCTTTTTTAGAATTTAATTCCCTTCTAAAGAATTTAAACTGTGACAAGATTTATTTAAAAGAGAAAAGGAAAATATTGCTTCAGTTTCAGAACTGCAGTGGGGCTGGGCAATCTGGGAAAGTATCAGACACTTTGCATTCTGTACAACATGAATCCCAAATGCAAAGCTTTTCACTTCATCCCACTGCTAAATTGTCTAAAGCAGTTATAGCTCTGTTTCCTCTGTGACAATCATTTCCTTTTCTGGAGGTGGTACGACTGTTTTTCCTTTGGAGCCTTGTGCTTTTGTTTTATATATGACAGAAATGGTTTAGCACGAAAATTGCTTCAGTTTCTGAAATATTCATTCTACCCTGCTGTGTAGGATAGAAGCTGTTCCTATTTTGTATTAGGTTACTTGTAACTTAGTTTGTGTGTACAGAGACATAACAAGCAGGTTCTGTATCCTGGATGGAGGAGCAGCAGAGGTGGTGGTGGCAGCTGGGCTAGTGATAGCAGCGGCTACTGGAGCTTGGCTGACAGCAGTGGCAGCTGTCATTCTTGCGCCCTGCTAAGCAGGCTCCCAGGGCTAGTGCTGCAATCACCCATGCTTGATTATACTACTCTATGGGTGCGTCTACACATGCAATTAATGCAGAGCAATAAACTCCAGTGCTTAGCATATCAGAATTTATTGCTCCCTGACATGCCATTTGAACTTGGGCCTGGGACCACAGCACTTTGAGCCAGGTCGGAGCAGCCCCATCTGGCAGGGGACCCCAGGGGTGAGTCAACCAATACTGGGGCTGCTCCAACCTGGCTCAGCATGCTGCAGAGAGGCTGACTGGGGCACGAGGATGCTCCAGAGCAGGGCTAGTCAGGAGGCAGCCCTCACTTTGAAGCACCCTTATGCCCCAGCCAGCCACATCAGCATCTACACATGCACTGCTATGGCATAAAAATAATTCTGCAACAGTTTATTAGTTTACTCCAGCCTAATATCCCTGCATACGTAGATGCCAAGATGTTTATTGAGGAGCAAATTAGTCAACTCTGCAGTAAATATTTCATGTACATGCACCCTGTGTTGTGTATCACTTTTCTATTACTGTTCTATTAGGTCAAGAACACGCAAAAGGAGGGCCTTGTGCTACAACGGCTGAGACCTATGCTTTGAAGATACAGGTTTTAAATAAAACTAGTAACCAGTATTGTCAATAACACCATCTTCCATTGGACAATGTACTTTCATTGCTGGTAATGTTGAAACATTTTGCAGGAACACGTCAACTTTAATGAATTCGTTGCCTAAAAATGTTAATATAAATTGTGGCAACTTTCTGATTTCCACCTGGTAAAACCATATTGTCTTGCCTTTATCATTTCAATTTTATTTTGTGACCATTCTGTTCCTTTCTATTGTTTTGGTATCATCAGCACATTTTTTTTCACCTAACTCAAACAGAATATTTTGAAATTAAATATGTTAACATTCCCAAATCGTCCCCCACCCACATTTTCTATTAGGAGGAAATTGCAGTCTTTAACAAAAAGACAATGCAAAACGTTGGAATTGCCTGCATAGTAGAAATGCCATTTGCCAAACAGCTCTGGTTCATGATTCATTCCCTAATAATGATCTGTCCTGTTGGTCAGCCCATGTGGAATGATCATTTGCTAATCTGTGTGTTACATCTGTGTGGGGCCCATATTGGACGCAGTTAATAATGGCTACACAATAAAGAGAGATATCCTGACCCCATTAAAGTCAACGAGAAAATTCAAAGTGACTTCAAGGGTGCCAGGAGTTCACTCTCTCCTCTCATCCTTGTTGCAGCCTGCAGGGCTCTTTGCTGGTGCCCCTTCTTTCTGTCTGGAGTCTGGTCTGGTCATCCAGGTGGTGACCTGTATGTGCTCAGCAGCACTGGGGATATGGTTCTTTTTATCTGTGTATGGATTTGGGTACATACTGGTAAATTTGGGGCTTCGGATAAACAACACATTAGCTACTTTTAGATGCCCATGAGTTCCACGTGGATTGCTTCTGAGCACAGACAGAAGTCCTGGTGCAGACTCCATTGTCCAGGATGCATTATGTGGCTCTAGACATAGGGCCTATTTGAACAACTGCTTGGGATTGAGGTAGCTGTATTCTGCCTAAGGTCTATGTAGGTGTCTGTGGAACTAAAGTGAACCTGACCCTCAGGCTTTAAAGTACCAGACTAGCTTCTAAAATCACTGGGTCCTGTATTTTATTATTAAAAAAAAATCCATTACCTTGAAAGTTCTGAAACTCACACAGCTATGGAATAGATAAAATGTTCATGTGAAGTTTTGAGAGAGGAAAGAAAAACCCCTTATTTTCCTAAAGCTCTTTTTTGGTTTGCTGAAAGAGATGGTAACATATTTATGGTATTTTATCTGCAGATTTGTATATACATGGCTGCAGACTAAATATGCACATACAAGTGCAGTGAGAGTCTCTGTGTGCTAGCTCGAATCTACCTGAAGGTGGATCTGCAATTTCCAGGGTGTGAATTATAGTTTGAATTCTGAGTTACGGGGCTAAGCTGTGTTGATTAGCTCCCCTATCTATGGATAATGTGATTTAATCTCAGCAGTTCTCAAAGTGAGGGGGTGTGAATTACAAAAAAAAAAGAAAACAACCCACAACAAAAGCCCCCTGAGCCATTTTGATGAATTTCTGTGATCTTATCTAGGCAAAGCGTTGACTCTTTGGCAGGGGAGAGTTTTTTGCTTCAGAGGGATAATGTGGGAGTTCAATCATTGTTTTCCAAAGTATATATTATTTGCAATAGTGTGTGGTCTGGGCGATTGCCTTTCTCAGGGAACAGGCCAATATTTCAACTAACAGGGTGGAAATCGATAGCGAAAGATTAAAGCTCAAAGTGAACAAGTGCACGCAAACCACTGGGGGAAAGTGACAGTGAGAGCTGCCTTTAAGTGATGGCACTTGCTCTTGGAGCCACAGAGGAGTAGAATGAAGAGAAAGGCTGCAATTAGCTCATTCCCTTTATTCCAGGAGGACGCTTCTTTGTCCTCAGAAGAAATCAGTCCATTATTCCAATAGATTTCCCATTAACTATGAAGTTTATGATTCACAGCTAGGCTCCATGGTCTGGTGAAGCACTGCTACGTGCATGACCCTGGCACAGGTGGGTGCACCTTTTTGTTAACTCTGCCCTGGGTAACAGTTTGGGCCCAACCATATTAGTACAGTGTAGTACCTTACCAACTGGGGAAGGCTGCAACTCACCTTGGCCATCTCCCATCCCAGAGGTCTAAAGTGTGAAAATGTCCCTAGTAACATCCTCTTTCACCCTTTTCTCCCCTTTTTCTGGCTTCTGCATGAGACAGTACACAAAAGCAGCAGCAAGCAGCAGGCACAAGGCAGTGTGTGTCATTTAGTGCACGATGTTCTGGGAATCTAATTTGAATCAGTCGCGTTGCTTCCTGACCTGTATTGAAGAGCTCTGCCTGACTCAGGAAGTAAACAGGCCAACCAGAGGTAACGCTCTCCTAGACTTGGTCTTGGTCAAAGGAGACAATTTGGTGAGCAACTTGAATATAGAGGGTAGCCTGGGCAATAGCCACAGTGAAAGCATCATGTTCACTATCCATCTCAAGGCAGGAAAATCAATTAGCAGGGTTGAAATTTTGGACTTCAAAAAAGTGAATTTCAACAGACTCCGGACAATAGTGGGGAAGCACTGTGGGACCGGAGACCAAAGGTGAAAGGAGTGCATGAAGAGTGCTCATTCCTCAAGGACATGATCCTCGAAGCACAAAAGAAGTCCATTCCCATGCAGATAAAAGGTAGCAGAAGTGCTGGTAAGCCCTCTTGGCTCAATAGGGATATCATGGTCCTCTTGAAAAAGAAGAAAGAGGCATAAAAACAATGCAAGGTTGGGACAGTCCCCAGGGAGGACTACACAACAATGACCCACACTTGTAGGGAGCAGATTAGAAAGGCTAAGGAGGTGACTGAATTTAAACTAGCTACAGAAATCAAGGACTATAAGAAGTCCTTCTTTAGGTATGCAGGAAACAGGAGGACAACAAATGGAAGCATGGGGCCCCTGCTTAACAACTCAGGACAGCTGGTTACCAACACTCTGGAGAAAACTGAACTCCTGAATATCTAAATTGCTTTGGTATTTCACTGGACTAAGGGGAAAATCATACTAGATAAGGTTCAGAATGGGCATGGTGGGAATGACCGCCTTCCTACTGTTGATGTTGAGCTGGTGTATGATCAGTTAGAAAAGTTAGACATTTATAAGTCAGCAGGACCGGATAAACTTCATCCAAGTGTGCTGAAGGAGCTGGCCAAAGTCATAGCGGGACTTCTGGCAAAACTCTCCTGAAACTTGTGGTGCTCAGGGGAGGTCCCTAAAGACTGGAAGAGGGCCAATGTTGTGCCAAAATTCAAGAAGGGGAGGAGAGAGGACCCGGGCAACTATAGATCAATTAGCCTACTTCTATCCCAGGAAAAATCCTGGAAAAATTCATCAAGGAGTCTATGTGCAACACACTTGCAGAAGGTATGTAATATTCACATAATTTCATAGTAACTGGACACAATAAATATATACTGTAAGAGCCAATCTGAAATGTTAAAAAATCTGGAGTCAGCCCTGCAATAACCATGGGATTGGTTTAAAAATAATTTTTTGCCTTCTATTTTTATAGCCCATATGCAGGCAGTTCTCAGACTTACAACACAACTGGTTCCTGAAAACCATGTCTTAAGTCGAGATGTTGGAACTGATTTTTCCATAGGAAACAATGTTGTAAATGGGGGATTGGTTCCTGAACCAAGGCCTGATACCCTATTTTCACCAAAAATAACCCATAATTTTATACTCAATCAATTATAGATGAGTAATGTAGCTACATTAATGTATTTATATTGTAAATAGCAATCATTGATTTGGAAGGACTTCTTTGAGGTGACTTTGCTGGACTTTTTGAAGGGCTCTTGGTTGGACTTTTTGAAGGGTTTTTGGCTGGAGTCTTCTCAGGAGTCTTGGCTGCAGGTTTTTCTGGAGTCTTGTCTGCTTACTTAAAGAAGGTGTCCAAGGAAGTTTGGACAGATGTTTTCCAGGGAGATGGGTGATGCAGTGAACTTGTTCTCCAGTGTGGCATGGCATTGGATCAAGCACTGTAAAGCTGAAACTGATGTCAGAAACTTGAAACAGAGTGTCAGTTTATAAATGTTGTAAGTGCAAAACATTGTAACTCGAAATGTTGTAAGTTGAGGACTGCCTGTAGTACACTTTGGTTCTGCTTTCCATCTTCACTCTGTAATCATGAGGGTTAGGAAGTTATTTTAACACAAAATGAAAGCCAAGATTCTCGTGTAGTCAAGTGACTCCAGAAATTAGGCTTTAAAGAATCACTAGGCATGAAACCCTGGCCCCTCGGAATTTGCCTACACTACAGAGGTTATAAGTCCTGGCCAGGATGGGTCCATCCCTCCACCTGCATCTGATAGCATGCTCCAGACCTTGTTGGTGAGGTCACCTGGGGGCATCATTCTCAGCCTCCCCAGAGTACTTCCAGGTTTAGGTTGTGCCTGTGAGTGTAATTGTGCAGGGCATGGGTGGAGCATGCTTAGACTTGCCTGTGGTAGGACATGTCACTGCTGCTGTATAGACTAGTGGTGCTCAATCTTTTAGCCCCACATGCTGGATGAGCAGCACAGGGCTGGTTCATGGTCTGCATCCTGCATGGGGTTGTCACACAGGGCTGAGCCCTGCATACCTGAATTCCACCTGGTGCTGCCCAGACCAGGGTCTGTATGCCTGGATCCAGCCTTGCACTGCCTGGACTGGGCTCTATGCTGCCCTGGTCTTGAATACCTGATCTAACAAATCAGGGCCTGTGAACCCCTCAGGACTCCACACGGGTCCAGAAATTTGGCTTTGGGAAGCGGCAATTACTGCTGCTATCACTCCCTCACCACCGAATTTTTGGATTTGTAAGGAGTCCTGCAGGCAAGATGACATGGTTCCATGTGGATCTGTCCCACAGACCAGGAATTGAGTACCTCTGATATTGACAGACCATTGAGGCCAGTAGGAGTTTTGCCATTCACTCTAGTGGATCTCAGATTTTGTCCCCTGTAGTGGGGGAGACACAATAACATTGTGAGTTTTCACCATGGAGTATGTACTAAAAAGCTCACTGAGAAGTTCAGCTGAAAGACAATAGGGCATTGCTGCACATCGAACAACATGGCCTTCATGCTGAGGGGATGTTCAGACACCAGCAGACATTTTTTACTTCCCCTTGTGCCTTTTTGCCTGTGTTGATGTAGCGCATGAGGAGATCTCTGTCCTGATGAATTGATACTCCAGCCTGTTAAGCCTCTTTACTTTATCAGGTAACCAATAGGTCACTTCATCACTTACTTTAGTTCAATGAAAAATAATGTTCTATTAACAGGGAGCAATTCCTACATGGCTCCTTTTGCTATCTGTTCTCCGGTGACTGGCTTCTTGACTTCAAAACTGTGCAAGTCAAACAGCCACAAAAGACTGTGCTCAGCTACTGGTTCAGTGCTTTTCATTCGTAAGGGAGAGGAGGAAGGGGATGAGGAGGTGGGTAGATGATAAATGTGCAGTTACGGGCAGTTTCAAGTCAAGTTATACTTGGCTGGGGTTTTGCCTGGTCAGAATCCTGTATAGCCAGCTGATGACTCCAGGGCTAGGGCTAGATATTACATATAAACCAGTTTAAGTGATCAGAAACTGGTTTAAACCTGTAATAGAACAGATGTTCAGTGCACATAAACCAGTTTCAAAATGGCTGAAACTGGTTTGAGATAAACCTGGTTGAATGTAGTATTACACTTAACTGATTTAGGTCAAACAGGTTTATGCAATGTCTGTCCCAGACCCTTTCCAGGTTTATCTTAAACCAGAATGCCCCAGAATACTGGGGGGGGGGGAGGGGGGGAGGCTCTCTGCTCCACAGCAGGGCTGGCATTTCCCCTCTGTTCCTTGGCTGGAGCTTCGACAGAGACAGCAGGTATACCAATGTCTGCCTGGCTTCCTCCTGCTCCCCCCTCCCCCCCCCCTTCAAGCAGGGATTCCTTCCTCCTGTTTCCCATGGTATGGACCATAGTCAGCATATGGTATGCTAGCTAATGCTGAGAGTTGTCTGTGTAAACCAGACAAGACAGTGTCTGCTTAGGGCTTTTTGGAACTAATCAACAGGTAGCTGGTAATGTCCCTCCATTCTCTCCTGGGAAAAATCTGTTTAAGAAGAGCGTGAACTAATGAGAGAGGCTTTTGTTTTGCTGATGTGCAGAACAATGCTGTTATCAACTCCTTGTGTAACTCCCTGCTGGCTCTCTCGCTGGTCAAGAGCAGTGTGGGGGGGGAGGGGAACCCTCCCTAATCAGAGAATCCTGCCAGGGCCTGGCCATGTCCCCTCTCAGCTCAGCACTGTGGAAGCAAAGGGAGGCCTGCTCTAGAGCCCCCTCCCCCCCATCCCCGGGCTTCTAGCCAGAGGGGATGTCTGGACAATTACAAACTAGTTCAGCCCAGCCAGGTTAGACTAACCTGCAAAGATTGAATCAATACAGGCTCAGGCTTTTTGAATGTCTTTCTCTAGCCCAGCAGTCCTTGAATGACTTGTGACCTGAAGAGTGGGGGGGGGGGGCTGACAGAAAGTTCCATAATCACAAAGAGCTGGTTATATATTTTGCATGCTTTTGGGGAAAGTCCAAGTCTGTTTTGGGGCAGGGCATGGGAAGCAGGCTGGGTCATGAGGGGTCCTGCTTAGCTCCATTCTCTGTCCTACTCCCTTCCTGGGAGGTCAGCAGTTAGGATGAATGGAACAGCTTATATATCTTGGGGACATTGTTCCAGGCCTGGTGCAGACTTAGGCAGGCAGCAGTTATACTTAGTTAATATGTTCAGTCCTTTCCTGGAATTCCCAATGGTTAGTAACAGATTAATTTAAGAAAAAGCTGAATGTCTCTGAACTTAACATGATTCCACGTGCTGAGGATCCAGGCACAGGTCTATCAGATGCCTTTTTCTTTTGTACAGAAGGAGTATAGTTAAACATATCCAAATGCCAAATGGTTGATTTGTTTGCTCTAGTGAAAGCAGAGGAATGGGTTAAAGGCTGTACTGCAGTTACATGGGAATTATATCCCTACAGGTGTGTTGCTCAATAGGGTTTTGATTAGGGAGTGGGTGTATGTAAATAAGCCTGAGGCGGTGGGGTTTATGTGGGCCTTTACATAGAAAGAGACAACAAATGTTGAGGGCTATAATGAGATATAACTCAGCTAAACTTAGTATCCAGGCACTGCAATAATATTTTGCACTGGGAAAAATTCGTAATTTTTCCTAACTGGCTCTGAATGCAGAATCTTACCCCATTGTTCTATTCCTAAAGTCTAACAATGACATTAAGCAGAACTTCTTAATAATAATACCTGGCTCTTCTATAGTCTAGATGTTTTTAACATCATTTACAAACTACTTGTCAGTTTGCTACTGCTCCAGGAAGCAGGAAAGATTGGAAAGAGTAAGGCCAGGGTGTCTTGGCTAGAATGATATAGTTGGAGATGATCCTGCTTTGAGCAGGGGTTGGACTAGATGATCTCCTGAGGTCCCTTCCCACCCTAATTTTCTATGATTCTATGATTTCTATTTACAGTTTTGATATTTTGCACCTGACAAGCATCAGCACAATATAGAGCAGTCTTCAGGCTGCTTCATTTACACCTGAGGACTTGCTATGAATATTTAAGACACTAGATTGGGCTGCAGCTCGGGGTGGGGCCAGGGTGTGGTGGAGATTAGGGAGAAGAACATGCCCCAAACCCTAGTTTCGATGTGTGCTTTCTGGTCCAGTTAAGAATCTTTTTTATAATCCTTTGGATTAAATAAAGTAATGCCTTGTAAACCTGTGCACAATAAATACTTTCTAAACATAGTATAAGTATAATCATTGCTTACATCCCCATCAGTTGCATGTTCCACCTTCAAGAACCTCAACCATTTAATCATTCAGCAGCTGGTAGAGGACTGAAGAGTGGTAGAGCTGTATTTTTACCTTCCAGTTATCTATGAGAGGGGTGAGTGGAGCTTTGCTCCTATTGGAAGACCTGTTGGAAATGGGTGGCGCCATGTTTTAGGCCCCAAAGATTAAATATAGGGGAGCAACTATTTGATGCTCTTGAAAAATCTAGATGATGGCATGGAAGGTGACTTGTGGAAAGGGAGTTAAGGGCACTGGGAGGAACTTAGAGCAAAGAAAGTGAATGGTAAGCTCAACTGATTTGCACATTTCATTTCACCAGGATCACACAGATAAGTCCCCAGAGAATATCCTGGAGTCCCAAAGATCAGGGCTTTACATAGCCTCTCAAGATGAACCAGGATTGCTTTTGATACATTCATGTGATCGCTACAGAATTAGTAGGTCTCTGTCTGGAGGTCAGACTGGATGATCTAATGGCATGTTACAGTCTTAACATCTAAAATGTCTGCATAGTGTTTATGCTTTCAAGAACATAAAGGTATAATTTCAGATCCACTTGTACAGTGAGCTGAGGTTTATTGCTTTCCCCCTGAACTCCAGTTAACTCCAGAGGTGAGATAAGTACCTGCGATATATTGCAATTCATGGGCATGACAACAAATTCCTATAATTCACCAGGAGGAAAGGCCATATGGATGAAATGTAATTTTTTTCCCCAGATAAACATGCACTTTTAAAGTCAAATCCAGCATTGTAAACAATGTCCACCCTAGATAATGGGGCAAGATGGGGTGGAAATGCCAGTTTAGTGGAACTTCCATTTTCTGCAAGTAGCTTTACCTTCTCCTTTCAGTGACAAAAATGAATTGCAACTTTTCCTGAAATCCCTGACACATTCTGCTGTAGGCAGGTAGGACATCAAGAAAATCTAAAAGGAGCAACACAGCAGCCAGACAAAGGGCAGAAGGCAGCTACAAAGAAGTTCCTGTAATAATGTCCAGCCTTCCTCTATTTTTCTTGTCTGTAAATTATAAGCCTTATTCAGTGCAGTGCTGCCATGGGACACTGATATGTGGGTTTTGATCTTTATTTACAATCATTTTATATTTTCTTCTCTCTGGAAATTATGGGGAAGAGACTGGCAATTTTTCAGGCACTATGCACTAAGGACCAGGAGAAAAATATGTGGGAAACTTGTGAGAAGTTTTCCCAATTTTTTTCCAAAGTTCCCTCAGAATTCTTTTTTAGCATTTCTATAGTTGGGCTTAAAATTACATAAGAAAAAATAATGAAATATTCAAAATAATTGGTCATTTTTTGGCATTTCTGTCTGTGTATGATCTTCAGGCAACCCAGGATGCCCTGGTTGAGAATCACTTCTGATCCTTGAGAAACAAAATATACACAAAATTGTGTATAAAAATGCATATGAAAATGGCATGTCACTCACAGGGATGTAGGGGAAATGCATAAGATATGCAGAAAAGTTCACTGTTGAGACGCTGGATACTTTCTATTTTAAACTTAGACATATTGGAAGAACAGCTTTCTGACGTGTGTGCTAAAAATTGTTGAGTTATGTGCTGCCTACATCACATGAAAAAAGTAACATCTGTAGCACAGATCAGTGCACTTTTATGCACTTTCCTTACAGCTGTATAATGCCCATAGTCTTGTACTGCACTCAGCAACAGCACCTGAATACACAACCTTTCATTGACAACAGCCCAGGAGTGGACATCAACTCAAAGAACAAAACACGCCAGTAGTATTTATTAACATAGCATTGTAAATCAAAACAGTCTACCTGTCTGGTGTCTTGTCTAAAAATTATTGGCTCATTCATCTTAGCCATTGTAAACTGGACACATTTATCAAGGTCACAGAAGAAGAAATATATAAGTCATTTGGTTGGCCAGTAGTTACATCCAGGTGGTATGCCAATGGCAATCCTTCTTTATGTTTTAATACATGCTCTGCTGGCATTGCCACAAGCACATCGAGGGCAAAGAATATCGTAGCAATTAGAACTGCCTGATGGTCAGACAGAGAGAGATACAAGCAGAAAGACAAAGCAGACATGAAGGTGCAGAGACCCTGGCTCCAGAAGTACGGTACTGGCTGACATGTCAGGACAATACTGCACTCTCATGTGCTCAGGCTAGACATCATCTTTTGGCTATGTGCGCTGCAGTGTGCAGATTGCCTTGGCTACCAGGTAATAATACCATGTTTTCTCACACACTGGCTCACGTACTCCCGTGTATGGTAGGCACCTTGTTTTTGAAGGGCAAACTCAAGGAAAAAAGTCTTTCTTCATGGTGACTGAATAGCAGCAGCCAGGGAGCCAAGCCTACCCTCACACACCAGATGGGACACGTAGACCAACCTGGCATGCTGACTCCAGAGCCATGTGCCAGGCCACGTGTGCTGAGTCCAGGACCTCGTGCTGGGTCCAGGACCGTGCGGTGACTGTGCCAGCTCTGACCCCACGCATCGGCTCTGGGATCTCGTGACCCCAGAGCTTGACTACTTTCCCATATATTCCCCTAAGTTTCAAAATATTAAAAACCAGCACAGAGCAGAATTACATTTCTGTGTGCAGCTTTATTGTTGTTATTTATGTTTTTAGCCTCAGTCCCCCAGGATCTTGGTGGAACAGACTTTCTAATGTGTGTTTGTTTTTAAATTCAGAATCCTGCCACCTTCTTCTGTATTTTGGAGGTCCTCATCAGCATTGCTTTCTGAAGAACCCATGCTTTTACGATGGAGCCAATTTCTAATGTATGCAGTGCTGTTGGGATATTTCAGTTATGAGATTTCATGCACTGCAGATAATGGGTATGGTGCTTATTCAAGTGGCTTTGATTAGAAGAACATACATGAGCTGCAAGCAAAGTGTTTCATAGTTGGTAGGGTGAGAAGGGACCTCAGCAGGTCATCAAATCCGACCCCCTGCTATGGCAGGAAAGAGTACTGGGGTCAAATGACCCTGGCAAGGTGTTCATCCAGCCTTCTTTTAAAGACCCTCAGGGTAGGAGCCTGCACCACTTCTCTTGGAAGTTGGTTTCAGATCCTAGCTGCCCTGACCGTGAAGTAGCGCCTCCTGATGTCTAGCCTAACTCTCAGTCAATTTATGACCATTACTCCTCATTTCTCCCAGTAGCACTCGGGGGAACAGGGACTCTCTCATTGCCTGCTGGTCTCCCTTGTTCACTTTATAGATGGCCACCAGATCCCCCCTCAGCCTTCTCTTGTGGAGGCTGAACAGGTTCAGGTCCCATAGCCTCTCCTCATAGGACCTGCCCTGCTGCCCCCCTGATCATGCAAGTGGCCTCCTCTGGACGCTCTCCATGCTGTTCACATCCCTCCTGAAGTTGGGCGCACAGAGCTGGACGCAGTACTCCAGCTGTGGCCTGACCAGTGCCACATAGAGGGGGAGGATCACCTCCTTGGACATGCTCGAGATGCATCTGTGGATGCATGACAAGGTGCGGTTAGCCTTCCTGACCACGTCCCCACTTGGCAGCCCGTGTTCATCTTGGAATCAATAGTGACTCCAAGATCCTTTTCTGCCTCTGTGCTGATGAGAAGGGAGTTCCCCAGCCTGTAGGTATAGTGCTGGTTCTTCCTCCCCAGGTGCAGCACCTTGCACTTGTCAGTGTTGAAACCCATCCTGTTCTCATCCACCTACCCCTGTAACCTGTCCAGATCTAGTTGTAGCCTGTCCCTCCCCTCTAGGGTGCTAATTTCTCCCCACATCTTAGTATCATCCATGAATTTGAACAGGGTGCTTTTTACCCCTTGTCCAAGTCACTGATGAAGATGTTGAACAGTGCAGGCCCGAGGACCGAGCCCTGGGGGACCCCAGTGCCCACATCCCTCCAGGTCAAAAATGACCCATCCACCACCACTCTCTGGGTGCGGCCCTCCAGCCAATTTGCGACCCATCTGACTGTGTAGGCATTGACACCACAGATGCCTAATTTTTTAATGAGAATGGGGTGAGAGACTGTGTCAAAGGCCTTCCTAAAGTCCAGAAAGACTATCCACCATGACACCTGCATCCAAGGACTTTGTGACCTGGTCATAGAAGGCCACCAGGTTGGTCTGACAGGACCTGCCTCAAATGAATTCATGTTGGTTGCTCCTAAGCATAATCTCCCTGACTGGTCCCTCGCAGATGTGCTCCTGGATAATTTTCCCAAAGAGCTGCCCAGGACTGAGGTAAGACTAAAGGCCTTATAGTTTCCTGGGTACTTCTTCCTCCTCCCTCCCTCAGCCAAAGTGTATTCTAAGATAGATTTGACCCTTGGACACTATATGCCAAGGGCAATGAGTCAAGAAATAAAAAGGTTTATTACTTATCATGACATACAGGCATCGGCACGTGAAATGGACAGAATGAATAAGAGAAAAGCAACAGGCAAATGTATATTAATTAACTATAATCATACACTAACTGACAGACTAAATTAGCAGAGCACCTCAACATAAGGTGAACAGCAGGTCCAGCTGTAATTATGAAAACGAGGAGAATTCAAGACAAGAAGAAATTTTAGCACAATAGTTATAAACACGGCACCCTGGCGCCCCTTAAAAAACACAGCAGCAGCTCTAGATTAATTGTGAAGACAGGAACAACATTCAAAGCAAGCATCAGAGAGGTGGTCTTTTAAGCAGCGCTCTGTGCCTTTAGGCAGAGCTCCTACAACGTGCAGAAAATCTGTTTCACCAAAAGGTTGTCCCCAAAGCTGAAATGTTCCCAAGACTTCATCCCCCATATGTTCTTTGGCTTCTGCTGTAACTCGTTTTCTTTGTTAATCTTCTCCTGCCTTTTCAATTGAAAGAGCAGGGGTCAAGCCCCTTCTGTCAGAGGAGGGCCTAGAACCTGTATTTCCCAGTCTCTGGGCAAGTGACCCAAGCAATTGGATTAATCAGCAGATAGATTATCATTCTTTTCTATTTAGAGGTCTCCCTCAAAGTGAGCTGAATCCCTATAGGATAGAAACATGCAGGGGTTCCCCACTGAAAGAACAGGGGAAAGTGATGTAGCTTTTGGATTAAGACTGGCAAAAGTCATTGCCAGAATAGGAGAACTATGTACCTATGCAGGGTGAGTTAGGACTGGTCTCTTGAGGGGCACTGGACTGTCCATTGGAGAGCTCTGGTGGATGGTGCTCAGAGCTGGAGGCATTAAACACCATTTAGGATTGGGACCTTTGAGTCAGGGAGCAAAGGATGTGCATCTGTGTGTGTATACGTGTAGGTGGCAAAGGAGTTTATCTCCTATAAATAAATCACTGTACATACCGTATGGAGTAAGAAAGACTAGAAAGGGCTTGGCTATTGTTACAACCATCAGCTTTATTAGTCATGCCAAGGGTGTTAAAAAAGACAGATTAGTGTGGCTGGGGAGCTGGACCTTAGATCCCTGGTACAAAGATTAGGTGTGATGGATAAGCAATGCACTGCAAACTTCCACAGGGATGAGAGCGCTATCTCAGATCCACGTGTGGCCCTATGGGCTCCCTGCTGGACAGGGTTATTGAGTTCAGGTACTGGATCCTTGCAGCCAGTGGCAGGGCAGATTGGGTGGCATTACTCAGGTGACTACATCAAGATGCCCAGAGACTGTGATTTGTCACGTGGGTTGGGTTGTCTGTTTTCAGTTTCCTCTGACTTTTCAATGACAAGAGACATTGAAAAAACAATTCTGTGCTAAGCTAGGACTCCCCAGCGGAGCTCTGAGTCACTGACACATACAAATTGTAGCTCTGGCTTGCAATAAAAAGGCTGGTGGGAGTAAGAAAAATGAAAACGCAAGTCAGCTGTGGTGCCATGGAGTGGGGAGCGATCACATACCGTATTAACAGGTATCTAGATCTAGCCAAACCACAGCTTTTTTTCAGCTGTCTCAAATAGGACAGCTGCTCACTGTACCTAGAACACACTCACCTGCTGGGGACAGTTACCTAGAGGCCCTACCAATTTGTAGGCCCTACAGAGCCTACCAATTTGTAGTGTGCCTACTGATTATTAACCAGTGCACTCTTTCTAATTATTTCTCCCTCTTTATAAGACTTGGCATCTTATTAAGAATTTAACCAACAGCTAGCTGAAAGTCAGAATTTCTACCTATGGGGGAAATGCCAATGCTTTCACTTTTTTCATGCTAGACTAGGATAAAAAGGCCAAAATGTTAGTGTATTTTATAGAATGAAAAGTGAACATATTTCAAGAAGTTGGTTTCGTCCCAGGCTGTTTGAAACATAAAAATAATAATATTATAATGAAGAATGCCTGAAGAAGGGTGTTTGTGCCTGAAAGCTTGCAAAGAACAATTTTCCCAACTATTTAGTTGGTCTAATAAAAGTTATCACATTTACCCAAAAAGCCTTGTCTGCCTATGTTCTTACACGGCTACAGCCAACACCCCTGTAATACTATAATGAAAAACTCACCCTATTTTTCAGTTCCCTGTAGAGCTATCAAACATTGCATTTTATTTTTTCTGCACCTAAAGGATACAAAAATATCAGGGGAATTTTGTTAAATAAAATCCCCCTTTTATGAACAGTTTTAGGGTCAAATTTTCAATAGTGAAATGTAGAAATGTAGGGACCTAAGAACATAAAAATTGCCACACTTGCTTAGACCAATGTTCACTCTAACCTAGCATCCAATCTCTGAGTGACAGTAGAGGATACATCCTCCCCCCATGATTTTGTCTAGTCCCTTTTTGAACTGGGATGTACTTACTATCTGCCTCTACAATCTCCTGTGGCAATGAGTTCCACAAGTTAACTATGTGCTGCATCAAAAAGTACTTCCTCTTGTTAGGTCTTCTTCCAATTTCAGTGCATGACTCCTTGTTCTAGTATTCTGGGGCTTAGTAAATAATAGTTTGTTGTTCATTTTCCTTTTTAAAAAGGGACTTCAAGGGAGATCCAAACTGACTCTGTCAATACACTCACGTAGACATCACAACTCATCAAGATCAATGGCATTAGGTGAGCAGAATCCCTATTCTGTGGGTGCATCTACATGTGCCCCTAACTGCGCATTTGTTACTGTGCAGTCATTTAGTACTTGCTTTAGCAGCAAGCACTAAATGACTGTGCGGTAACTGCTGTTACTGCACAGTCCCAATGGCGCGTGGGTTGTTTCTGACCCCACTACACAAAAGCAACAAGCTACTGCCTAGTAGCTCGTTGCTACCATGCTGTTGCATTAGCATCATGGTTCATGCCCATTGATGCTACATCACTGTAGCAACAAGCTACATTGCCATAGTTCATCTCTAAGGTGATGTAGTGTAGATGTGCTCAGTGAGTGGGGAGACGTGGGCACCTCCCAAAGGATTTCAGAGTTGCAAGGAGGTGCCTAGAGCTAGCCAATATGAATCACAGGCGTGTGCGAATGCTTGCTCCTCCTCAAAGTTTATACTTGGGTGCTTTAGTCAGCTTGGGATCAGCACACAAAAGGAGCCAGGAAGAAGCAACTTACATCACCAACAGCAGCATCAAGCTTGCCATAAAGCACAGCAGCTCTCACCAGTTTTGAGTTTGGCCAGTGCTGGTGCCTGGTAGCCCAGGCTTTAGCACTCTCACCCACAAAGATCTGGGATTGAGGCTCTCCTCACTCTAAGGGGGTTCAAACATACATCTCAATTTGCAAGCAAGAGGGAGCAGACTGTAGCCTAGGTGGGAGGGCACTTCTTTGGGAAGGGGTTGTTCTAGCTTTTGGTTCCTGCTTCTAGGCTTATTTTTGCATTTTAACTAACAATTATGTTGGTAATGAATGTGATATTAGAGCTGGCAGCAGGGGCCAGGGCCCTGGTGAGATGGCCGTTCTTCTGGGGAGCAGGACGGGTTCTGTTTCATTGAGGGCCAACCTGCCGCGTTCTGGTTCCCACTTGCCATGGGGTGCAACAAAGTACATGGACACACAGCAGCTGGCACAGTACACCCGTGCTCCCTTTTACTCCATGGAAACTTGCTTTTACTTGCTTGTTGAAACAGGTACCTGTACTTGTGCTGCCCTTTCTGACTGACAAATGTGTCAGTGCTTCATGTAGTTTTCTCAATCTGGCCATTATAGCTGACAAAGGAAAGAGAAAATGCTGAAAGCAAGAAGTCCTTAGCCAGGACTTGTTAAATTCCAGTGTTCCAGGCAGATATATCCTGCTCGTAACAAGGTACTATTATTCATACAAGGACTGGAAGAAGTGATTATTGTAATTAATTCTTCATAATAATAAAGTTTACTCCGTGGCATTCACTTTGTGCTGCTGGCTGGTTCTTGGAAATATTTTTGTTGTGCTGAAATTTGCTTTGTAACCAGATTCTACCCGTACATTCGAGAAGCACTTTTAAAATCAGACAGATGGAGGTGGCAGCATGTGCTGTCCCCTTTCCACCCCTTTCCCCCTCCCTCCGCTGGAGTGGAACAGAGAAAGTGCCCTGGTCATTGTTGGGAAGACTGAGAAGCATTTGCAGTTCTTTATTATTCCCCCTCAGGAGTTTTGGAGCAGCTCAGCTGCACATGGCCCCTCGCTAATCCACCTGCAGCAAATGAGTCTGACAGCGTGTGATGTGCTCTGCCTTCCACAGAGGCACTTGACACATTTCAGATCCCTGCCTGACACCTTTGCACTTTCAGACCCAATACTCCTTTCTCTTGCTCTTCCTCCACCAGCAGCAAGAGGCTGAAGAGCGATGGCTGTAGGAGCTGATAATGAAGCACAAACAACGCTCTAGAATGTATCATTCTTCTTCCATGGTGCCGTAGAGGGGATTAGAAAGAAAAGAGATGCCCCCATGGGCATGCATACTCCTCTAGTTTATGATGTTGGTGCTAATCAAATGACTGTGTGGGTTTTGAATCATGCCCTTCATTATATCCCTACACTTGGGTGGGAAGAGCCAGTCCTCTTCCTCAGAAGATCCCACCTTTCTGAAATTTTCTGTGGAAGGGGCAGGCTGCGCTGGAATTGGGCATTATAGGAGCCTTGGACCATTTTGGATAGATGCAACATGTGTTCATAGGCTACAGGCTATAACCTTGAGCACCATCTGCTGGCCTCTGGCATGTTAACTCTGCATAAATACAGGTACGGATCACTCCTGTAACACTCTTGTTCTCTAAGACGCTTTGTAGGGTTTTTGAGCGTAGTGTCTCTAGAAACATATTTGATTCCCAGAGCACACACAAAGAGCTTCCTCCTTCGGTAGTTCTTCCTTGAGGTAATACTGCATGGCTAAGAGCTTTGACTCTGAACCACACAATAGAAAAATCCCTGCCCGGCTCTAGCAGATGTAACTTGCTGATTGTTATCGAAGATGATATATTTGTAATTTGTAATTAAAATTAAAGCCATTTGGTACAAAACACACAGGATTCAATCCCTTTCATTAGCTATCTTTAGGTTAATTGTTGCATCCTGGGGAGAGCAAATGACATTGTAATCACTTGATGGCTCATGCTGGGTTGATTAGAAGTTGATAGGAATTAGAAGAAAGGGGAGCAACTGTGAAGATTTTTTTCCTTTTCCTTTTTTCCCCTCTTTGGTGCCAAATGTCTCTGAAAGAATAAAAAGGTGCTTCTTTCTGTACAACTGACTTTTCTGTGTTGCTGCAGTGTTTGAGGTGCAAAAGCACTTGATGGGAAGATCTTAGCAATGAAAAATGCTGGGCTGTTCAGCTAGAGGAGTCCACTGCTTAGCACTTAGCTTGGGCTGTGCCTTTGATTTATCAAAGGCATCAGGAGATACCTATCTTCATTTTATTGCTTGGCAAACCAAGGCACATATAGGCAAAGTAGTTTGTCCCAGGTCACCCAGGAAGTGGGTAGTTTGTCCCCCAGAAAGCTAACAGTTGATTCTCCTCTCATAGTACTGGAAATGAGGAGTAACTCCTATTCAGCCAGATAAGGTAGTTGTAATTCAAAGGAAATCAATTTACTCGCCTAATCCTCAATCCTGCCCTTTAGCTACATAGTATTCAGTCCTCTTTTTTCTCATTGTAGCAAACCATCTGCTCAGAGCCCAGCCTTGCTAGAACTGGCAGACACCAAAGGTGATGGGTTGAATCCCAGCATCTCCACCTGGCTGTCATGAGGTATGAAGCTCAGCAGCAGTGAATACCTGGATCCAAGGTTGTCCATGACTGCCCCTCTCCCACTCTCAAACCTCTGTATCTTGCATGTTGACTGCTGCACGCGCCCTGCATGTGGTGAACCATGCCAGTTCCAACTCGAGGGATTGCCCACTATGTTGGAGAGCAGCCACGCTACATTTGTCTGTGTGAAGACATTCTACCAGCCTAACAACTCCGACTGGGACTTGTGAACCCTAAGGCATAATCACAGAGAATTTACAGAAAGTTACATGAGAAGGGGATAAAAGAGTGAACAAGACACAGAACAAAGGTGCGAACAGAATGGGAAAAGGGAACAGTGAGGGTCTGGGCAAGGGACAGGGGGATGGAGAGACAGACAGGACAGGTCTATTCTCAGCAGTATCAATAATCCAGATAAAGGAGAGAGGCCAATGGACTTTGGCCTTCGAGTATGAATTTGGAGCCCAGCTGTGAAAATGAATCTTGCTGTGACAGAATTAAGGGTGGTGAAACTGAGAATTCAGCTGGATGTCTTTGGGTAAAACTGTATAGGAGACACACGTTAAAATGCAATAGAGAAAGAAATGTTGGTAGTGCCAACCTTATATCTAACAGCTTAGTGGGAAGACAACACAGCCAGGAAGTGAGAGATGTGGGCACAGCCAAAGGGGGTTCAAACAGATCACCCACACACAGAGACCACCACCCTAACCAGAGTACTCCGGAATATCTGGTGGCTGGTACTTAGGATATTCACCTGGGACATGTGAATTCAAGTCCGCTGAGGCAGTGGAGGGATGTGAATGAGTGCTCCCCACATCCAGAGTCAGTGCTCTATTCGCCGCACTATTTGGTAAGAAGTGATGCATCTCCCCCTCTTCTGCATGTGTTTTGAGAGTGGCCTGCTTTGGATTGGGCTCCGCAGAGGTGGTAAGTGGCTCATGAATCCAGCAGGGCCCAGGTTTGAGAGAGACCTCTTAGGCTTCAGGTCCCACAGGATATCTGCATGGCTCACTCTGCTCTGTAAGGCTAGAGACAGAAGTTACACATAAACTGATTTAAGTGATCAGAAACTGGTTTAAACCCTATTACACATAAACTGATTTAAGTGATCAGAAACTGGTTTAAACCTGAAACAACATAAGTTCAGTGCACATAAACCAGTTTCAAAATGGCTGAAACTGGTTTAAGATAAACCTGGTTGAATGTAGTATCAGACTTAACTGATTTGGGTACAAGCAGTTCATGCAATGTCTGTCTCAGACCCCTTCCTGGTTTCAGTTAAACCAGAGTGCCCCAGCATCCCAGATGCTTTTCAGCCCTGGGCTGATCTGGGCTCTGTGCTCCAGAGAACGGGGCTGGCCTTACCCCTCTGCCCCCTAGCCAGAGCTCCAGCAAAGACTGCAGACACAGCAGGGTCTGGCTGGCTCTCCCCCACCCTGCTGCTCGCTACTGAAGCAGAGATGCCCCCTGTCCCCCTCCCATATCCCACAACACGGACTCCAGCCCCATGGAGCTTAGGCATGTAGTATGCTAGATAATGCTGAGAAGTATGTGGCTGTGTGTGTGTGTCTCCAATTTCACTGAGACAGGCAGACTGAACAGTGTCCACTTAGGGCTTTTTGGAGCTAATCAGCAGGTCAGATGGTTACATTCCTCCATTCTTTCCTTGGAAAAAGCTGTTTAAGAAGAGCTTGAACTAATGAGAGTGGCTTTTGTTTTGATGATGGGCTGATGAATGCTGTATTATCAGCTCCCTGCTGGCTCCCTTGCCAATCAGGTGACAGGCAGTATGAAGAAGCAGGGAGAGGGAGATTGAAAAGCTCAGTATTATCAACAGATGCATGCACTGCACACACCCATTTTGCCTCAGAGTGCTAGCCTGGGGCTGGGGTTTGGGAGCACTCCCACCCCTTGAGCAGCAAGTGGGGAAAAGCCTGGGACTGTACAGGCAGGGTGGGGGTCTACAACCCTCCCTAATCAGAGCATCCTGCAGGACCTGGCCACACCCCCGCCCTCAGCTCAGCATTGTGGAAGGGAAGGCAAGGCTGCTCTAGCGCCCCCCAACTTCTAGCCTGAGCCACTGCAGGCCTGCATTTCTTTAGTCCAGAGGGAATGTCTTTTCAGTTGCAAACTGGTTCAACCTGCGGTGGGGGAGGGGGCAGAATAGTCTTGGTGCAGTCCTTGCACCTTGCAGAAAGGACTGCAAGCTTCATGGAATTGGAAGGAAAAGAAGTTAGAAGAATATAGCTCTGTAATCTAGCAGGTAGAGCATTCGGCTGAGGATATGGGGAGTCACTGATCCAAGGATTATTTCTGTTTTTTATCCAATGGCTTTTTAATGCAAAATTCATTAGCAGTCCTGTGAGTATGGGCCAAACCCAGGAGTCCCTCCTAACCATTAGGCTACAGTCATGCTTCTTCTTGTGCCTTCTCTCTTTCTGGACCTGTGAGTTCTCTACACTGGCACAGGCTCAACTTGAGAGTTGGTGGGTTAGAAGGTGCCCCCCCCCTTGTCAGCCAATAGCTTGGTGGACAGGGTAGTACGTGGCAGGTGGTGGAATTTCCTCCTGCTGAAGAGAGCTTACAAATCCAAGTCTCCCACTTCCTGCACAAGTACCCTAACCACTAAGGTACATAGTAATGCATAATAAAAGATAGACACAAAATAACAAAATATAATATTATATATAAAATATAATCATATAATAAAAGACAATGGCTGTGTTTTAAAATAGAAGTGCTACATTTTGTGAGGGCATCATACTGTCAGTGTATCAAGTGCATTTTGGGCCTTCAGTTGGCTCTGCAGAACACTTGGGCATTGCCCTGCCTAGTTTCTAGATATGTCCAGAGCCATAGATGTAGGCATCTTGTAAGCTTTAGACACTTTCATAGTGGGCAGTGGGTTTCAGTTTTGGGTTTAAGTGCCTAAATCTGCCTGATTACAGGGGTGTAGGTTGTAGCCGTGTTAGTCTAAGGAAGAACACACACCAACTGCGCATGCTTCCTCAGCCTGACGAAGGGTTTTTAAACCTGAAAGCTTGCTAAGAAAATTGTTTCCAACTATGTAGTTGGTCCTATGAAAGATATCAGAGTTACCCAAAGAACCTTGTCTACCCGAGTCTTTGTTTGAATCTGTCCCTTAAGTTGGAGTTGAAGATCCATGGACACTTGTCATCTGGGAGTGAGGTATTGCAAAACTATGCAACTTGCTGTAGGCAACACAGAAAGCCTATGGCAGAAGGTGGGGGTTGAACCCAAGTCTCTGGCTAATTTTCTAGTAACTGAATTATTGGTCCTTTCCACATCACATTTTAGACCCTTCACTCCATGCAGACAGTGAATCAGATTCCTCTGAGCTGGGGCCCTCCAAAAGACCTTGTAAATAGCTTTCCAGAGCATCCCTGGTGCTTTGTATTTCTTCTAGTGTGGGCTGACCTGCAGGGAATTTGAATATATTGAGAACTTGTCTTCTGTATACAGACCTGTATTCATGCATTGCATAAAAAATGGTAGGTGTAGAGAACCCATCCAGAAGCTGGCAGGGGGTGGGATTAATCCTTGCTAGTTGACTGGCTGGGGGGCACAGGTGTTTACTTTGAGTACTTTGATTTGGGAGGCATGACAGCTGTGGGGCATGAATTAATCTGCTTCCCTTTCCCTTCTCAAGAAGGTGAGTGTTGAGGGGGTGAGCATGGCAATGAGAGCTAGGGTTAGGTTTCAGAGGTAATGTGGGCCTGGGAAAGAACAGATGTGGAGTGCATCCTCTTCCTCATTAGAGTGGAGGTCAACTGAGCTGTGGTTTAGGACTTGACTTCAGAGCTGGCTGGGGGAAGTCATGCCCTGGGCACTTTGGGTGAGGGAAGCCTCTGGATGTTAGTAGGGCACAATACTCTTTACCTTCTTTCTCTTGTATGATAAAGTCTGACAGCAGGCTGTTTCAACTCCACCAGGATTGTAGACTTATTCACTGTTCTCCCTGGCCCTTCTAGTAATCTGCTTCAATTGCAATTGCCTTGGTGCTTGAAATTCCTTCTATTATTGACTCAGATGATAGCTGTGGTGGGTTGGGTGGAGCTAGGAGCATTGTCTGGGATTATGTGTGCTGCATGTCTACCAAGACAAGGACTGACCAGGAGTTGGTCAGAAATTGAAGACTGATGCCTGTTGCTGCTGAACACCATCATGGGGTAGTGAAGCAAGTAATTCCAACTCCTAGTTGGGTGGTCCTAGTGAAAGCTGTAGAAATGGGCTTTATGTACTTACATGCAAAGTGAAAAGGCACCAGAAGAGTCATTATTTCCCTGCTGCTACTTGAAGTCAGTAAAGCTATAAACTGAAGCCTGGAATTTTTAATTGAAGCTTTTGGACAGACTAACTACATGACCTGCATCAAGGGAATGAACTGAGTAGCAATCATGAATCCTCCCATTCCCCTGCTCCCTTATTTTGGAGGAATAGAAAACTGCTTCGCCATTTTGCATAAAGAAGCAAAGTCTCCCATGCCACCTACTGAAGACCAGAGTTCAGCATAACACAGCACTTGTCCTTTATAGCCATTTCCTTACAAAGATGTGGAGAAATTCAGGTGACTGATCTCCCCGGGTTCTTTGGTCAGAGTCCCATGTTGATTAGACAAATAAAAGATCCTTCATTTCCCCTTGCTCCTGTATACAATTAAAGAAGGTGAAAGGAATTTAACTCTACAACATAAACATAAATGTGTCTTACTGGGGGTATCTGTGGGTATGTGTGTGAGTAATGCAACTTTACAACTCAAATACAGCACAATGTAATTCTCATATTAAGTCCAAAAGGTCTTTTGAAGAGGGAATACCTCTGCTTCACCACAGGGAAAATTCATTACTAGGGAGCTGTTACATGCAATTTCTTACTGTTCCATGCAGACAGCTATATTCTCCCTGGTGCATATGGTAAATCATATATATGAGAATATTATATATCCCTATGTCATGGATAGTTCACTAAACTCACTTTCCCTATGGAGGCTTCTGTATGATAGAGAGATGAAAAATGTGATTCCAAACGTGGAAGGTAAATTTAGTGTAAATACGTCCCTCAATTGGTAGGAGATTTTCTAATGTCTTATGTGAGCAAATACTTTCTTGTTGAGTGCTTTGTTTATTGCATAATTGAAAGGAAGATTTTGGTGGTCCTTTTGCTCCCTAATTGAATTTTTATAGTAATGTTAATACAAATATACATCAAAACTGACAATTATTGTTCTGCTATGGATTTTTATATTATTTCAGTCTGTGAAAAATATGAGAAAACATTAAGAATAACTCAGGAGATCTAGTCTGGAATCATTTTCATGATTTAATATCTAAAAAAAACCCCATAAGTACTCAGAAGTCTCCTGTATTGTGCAAGGTAATTCTGGTTTTACAGACAGACTTTGATGTATTTTAACACACAAAATAGGGGCTGGTCCTACAGTCATTTTCAGGTATGGTAGTCTCGATTGGGAGTTTTATCAGGGTAAAATTCTAGCTGCGGCACAGAAATGCATAAATGCACATAAAAATATGACTGTTTGAGTGCTGAAAACAGCATTATCCTTTCATGTGCTATAGAACAAGGCAGTAAATCATTTAAAAACAGGTTTGGAGTTAAAGAAAAATGCATTTGACCCTTTGAGCTTGATCCTGGTACTTTGTCCATGTTGAAGTGTACTTTACTCAGAGAGTAACTCCCATTGATTTCTATGGTACTGCAGAATCTAGCCATTTGTGTCCACTGGTGGAATAACAGGCCAAATCTCTACATAAGTTCTTTTCACCTCACAAGACATAAGCTGCTGAAATTAAGAAAAATATTTCCTAAACCTCCTTTTCCTCTCTTTCAATGACATCTAAAACAACTGGTGTTAGATTTATTTGAGGTTACACATTAGTTGCAGCATTTGTGAACACAAAAGTATATATATATATTACCTTTTAGAGCAAAATGCCATTATTTCCAGAGCCTAGCAAAATGATGATTAAAATATGTTTTCTGCTAATGGGACCACTCTATTTGTGTTAATGAACAGCAATTTGCTGGCTACCTACTGAGGAATGAAGCTGTGGATTATATAATGCATCTGTGAAAACCTATCTGATTCTGATTGCCCAGTAACTGTGACCTCATCATGGGTTGTGCAATTAAGCATTAAGTTGCTATTTGGCACTGTGGTTAATTGTGTTTTACTTTTCCGATATGCTTATTGACAATAAAGAATAAAATTACTGATAACAGCACTGAGGTGGGAGGGACATCACCATATAAGCAGTCCTCAAATGACACCACAGGTGTCTCTCTTCTGCATGCAGTACACAATTAAGTAGGCAAACAGCTAATGGAAATCAGGATAATGTCACATGGAGTGTGAAGGGTTTTAGGCCAAGCACCAAAGTCCTTTGGTTGGAAATGACTTAGTCATGCAGAAACAAGCAGATGGGTCCAGTGTTAGATATTAGTTTTGCAGAGGAAATAACTAGATAGATTTTCCTGGGTGGTTGTATTGCATCATTTCATGGCTTCTCAAGTAGAAACCACGGCTTGGAATGATGCCAATGGCTTTATTTCAGGGAGGCCCTCCAGGAACTTAGACCCCAAATATAGATATATTTTAAAGTTAAAGGTTTTGGGGAAAAATTGAATATTAAAAGCAATGTTTCATGAATTTAAATATGGAGCCAATCCCTTGGAGAGCTTGAACACTGCAATACTGCACTAGTGCATGAAAACCAAAACATGAAATTGACCAGAAAGATGAGTGAAATTGACCAATCCCTTTAATTGTTCATGCAGAATGCAGCAGGAAAATAGAACAAACACAACTCATTTTAACACTGTAAGGTGCACTAATAGTAATGGGTTTTAATTGTGACATACCCATCATTCCATAATTCAATGCATTTGCTCTTGGACCTGCTTGTCTCTGGACTCTGTCATCTCTTGAGTAGTACATCAGCAGCACGCCCTTTTCCGTGGTGATGTATTGCACTAATATATCTTCAGAGTGAGCTTTCTTTCTAATGATCTATTAGCGAAATGCATCATCGAGTGAGGATGATGATGATGATATACTACTCCATGAATGGTGCCATCCAAAGGAAAGAAAAGGTCAGACAACAAATTCAAAGAATTATTGGATAAAAGTCAGGCAACAGATCATCTCTGAAGCTGCTTTCCTAATGGCAAAGAGGAATGTGGATATCAACTGTGCTTTCTAGGAACAATTTCTTTCAGCTGAATACAAGAACTCAAGCAGGAGCTTTAGCAGAATTTAGTATTTTGCATAATTTAGATCAAGAGGATATTAGAGAACCTTTAGATTGGGAGGATCTCAAGGCTCATCTATTCCAACCTACAATACTGAACTATTATTGTGTTTTAGACGTGTGTGCTTTACAGGTTAAGCAAGAAATCCATGGAAACCACATTATCTTTACTGCTTTAGACATCCTTCTATTTCCTAGAAAAAAAATGTATGTGCTCACAAAAATTGATTATATGACCTGTCCAGGGTTTAAAATTACATTTCATAGATTTCATAGACATTAGGGCTGGAAGGGACTTCGGAGATCATCGAGTACAGCCCCCTGCCCAAAGGGAAGGAAGTCGGGGGGGGTCATAGGATCCCAGCAAGTTAAGCATCCAATTTGCTCTTGAAGGTGTTCAATGTAGGTGCTTTAACCACCTCCGATGGCAGACCGTTCCTGACCTTGGGGGCTCGGACAGTAAAAAAATTCTTCCTTATGTCCAGCCTGAAACGGTCTCGCAGTAGTTTATGACCGTTCAACTTCGTCATCCCTTGGGGTGCTCTGGTGAACAAACGTTCCCCCAGATCCTGGTGGTCATCCCGATAAACTTATAGGTGCCCATCAGATCACCCCTGAGCCTGCACTTTTCCAGGCTAAAAAGCCCCATGGCTCTCAGCCTGTCGTCGTAAGGTCTGCTTTCCTGACCTCTGATCATGCACATGGCTCTTCTCTGGACTCTTTCAAGCTTCTTCGCATCCTTTTTGAATTGCGGAGCCCAAAACTGGACGCAGTACTCCAGCTGCGGCCTCACCAAGGCCAAGTGCAAGGGGAGAATGACGTCCCGGGATTTGCTTGAGAAGCATCTATGGATGCACACCAGCATTTTGGTCATTTTAGTAGCTTCAGCATCGCATTGCAGGCTCATGTTCATCTTGTGGTCAGTGATGACCCTCAAGTCTCTTTCTTCCAGCGTAGCACTGCCGAGCCTATAAGGATGCTGCTGGTTTTTCTTCCCAAGGTGGAGAACCTTGCATTTTTTGGTGTTAGACACCATCAGGTTCTTGTCCGCCCATTTGCTGAGCCTGTCCAGGTCAGCCTGGATCACCCGCCTGTCTTCTGGTGTGGATGCTTTGCCCCAAAGTTTGGTGTCATCGGCGAACTTGGCTAGTCCACTCCTGACTCCAATGTCCACATCATTAATGAAGATGTTGAACAGTATGGGTCCAAGGACAGAGCCTTGAGGGACCCCATTGGTCACAGGGCACCATGATGAGTGACTGCCAGCAACTACCACCCTCTGGGTCCGACCACGGAGCCAGTTTCCCAGCCAGCGGATCGTGGTGGACCCAAGGCCACAATTGGCAGTTTTGCCAAGAGGTGATCATGGGATACCAGATCGAAGGCTTTTTTGAAGTCAAGATATATGACATCAATCTTTTCTCCCTTATCAAGGTGATAGGTCACCTTGTCGTAGAAGGAAATGAGATTGGTCAACCAAGACCTACTTGCAACAAACCCTGGCTGGCTATCCCTTAGGATGTTGGCGTCGGCCAGTCTATTAAGGATGACCTCTTTAATAAACTTTTCTAAGATCTTCCCGAGGATAGAAGTCAGGCTGATGGGCCTATAGTTAGCCCGATCCACTTTCTTCCCTTTCTTGAAGATAGGCACCACATTGGCCTTCTTCCAGTCTTCGGGCACTTCACCAAAGCTCCAGGAGTGCATGGGTCACTGTGATCTCATTCACTGCAACAATGTGAGATGCTAACCATTTAATTTTTTTTTAGCTGAAGTTATGACTTAATCGTTCCATAATTCCTCAGATTGTTGCTTAGTTTCAGATATATTTTTGGTCAAGTTTGGAAATGTGTTATAAGATGCCTTTTCCCACTGTTTAATTTATTTAGCATTCAAAAGCTGCATAATTGAACCTAGAGACATTGTGAAGTATATTTCCAAGTGTTTTTCAACTAGTTGTGTATATATTCTAGTCAATTCTGTCATTTTTAGTAGTACTTAATTTCAGTCTCCTCTTATTTTTCTAAAGAGATTTCAGATTGTTCTTTGAAGTTATGCCTTTATTTTTGTATTGGTAAATAATTATGATGCAGTTTTGTAGCACTGGCATGTAACACCTGACTGTCTGAATTTGCATGATATCACATGGAAATGTTCTCAGCTTGTTTTTAAAATCAGAGCTAAAACCTTAAAATCAGGGCTCATTTGTTTCTTCAGGACATTAAAAGATTCAGAGGAGAGATTTATGTCACAGTTCCTGACCAGAATTTCTTCTTTTTTCCTACTATTGTGTGATATGCTAGTTGATATGTACCTTCTATCATGGAAGGAACAATGTGTCTACCAGCTGTTTTTTGTGTCTGTATGTGTCCATATAGATATTTGTGGAGGAACACTTTGTTAACCCTTAGGAAAAGATGCTCCGTATAGAAAAAAATTCTGTTTACAGGTGGCCTTATTTCCACTGAGGACTTCAAGTTTTCTCCATATTGTTTTATACAGTATTGCTACATGTTTAGCAAAGGACACAGATAATTTTCCTGGAAACTTAATGCTGTGCAATAGGGCTGTGTGAAGCTTTGGACCCCGATTCAATTTGTTGGAGATGAGGCCTGATTCAGTGGCTGAATCTCTGAATCTGAGTCAAATCAGAGGACACTTGAATCTCTCCGAATCAAATCAGAACTCTCTGAATTGATTCAGAGAGATTTGGAAAGATTTGGCGATTCGGACATAGACACAGCTTTAATTGTTTTTTCTTCATGCCTCTAGATAGCAGGCAAGTTGTGAATGCTGTGATGGTGGGGTGCATGGAGTGTCACACAGAAGGGTGGGGGGTTCCCCAGTGCACTCAGCAGCAGACCTGGAAGTGGACCAGAAGCACTACTGGTCCATTTCCAGGTCTGCCAGAGAGCGTGCAGGGTGGCTCCCCGCGGTCACCCTGGCTCAGTGACTGGTGCCTCCTGGGTCTAGGGGGGCACCCAGGGTCCCCCTGCAGCTGACTGACAGCCTGGGGGGTCATGAGGGGACCCCCATGTGCTCCCCGGTAGACCCAGAAGTGGACTGGAATTATTTCCAGTCCACTTCCGGGTTTGCTGCTGAGCACATGGGGAGGCCCCTGCTCTCCTGTAGGATGCTCCATCTGCCCCAGCATCACAGTGTTCATGAGGTACCTGCTACCTCGAGGTACGCAGAAAAAACATTCAAAGCGGTGTCTATGTCCGAATCGCTGATTCTCTGAATCAGCATTAAATCTTCAGATTTGGGTTCAGCCAAATTGAATCAGGGACAGTGTTCCGAATCAACGAATTAAATCACTGTTGCTGATTTGGGCTGAATCCGAACCAAATAGGGCCCATTTCACACACCCCTACTGTGTAAGTCTCCGGCTAGAGTGAAGCAGTCAAGTTATTTTTTGCAATGAAATGAACATCTTCTTCCAAGGAGATGATATAAGAAAATTCATCCTGTACTAAGCTGACTTCCTGAAACTGAGCCTGTTAATAGTTTGGAGGATGTTATAGATTGGAAGTGACTATTGTGAGGCCTTCAGATAATCCAGTACTTGTTTTCTAGTCAGGGGGCATTTACACATGAGGCTACAGTGATGTACCATCCACGGGCATCTACACATGACCCGCAGCTACTTTTCCTCAGTGATGCACTTCCCCGGTACAGCACACCGCTATGGCAAAGTAGCTGCTAATAATAACCAGGCACCACGCATATGATGCAGTACAGGCTGTTACTGCACCATGATTCAGTACTTCCAAAAGTACCAAAAGGAAGTACTAACTCATGGCACAGTAATGTCACCATAGCGACACATGTAGATGTGCCCAAGAGATACTGCACTCTGTGGGAAGTAACTTATTGGCGATTTATTGGATATTAAAGACCAAAATATAAAAGACCAAATTTGGAGAAAATTTCCAGGCATTTGATAATCCCTGCAGATAGTAGACTTCAAATATTTAGAGTGCCACTTTGTCTCATTTCAAGAGAAGTACACTGAGAAATGTCATGAGTCTTGAAGCAAATTCATCGTGCTTAAGTGAGATCCTCCTATATTATTAGAGCTTTTTTAGAGGACAAATTTTCTTGGGGTGGGGAAGTTACATGATGTAACAGAGCAGAAAAGGCATCTGCATGTTAAGGGTAATGAAACAAAAGACATGTGTGGTCTTTTTTTCTTTCTTTATTTTACCTTGAGCAAATTCAATGATGCATCAAATGCATATTTATAAAATACACAGCCTCATTTCCTGAAGCCCCTTTCAATTACTCTAGGCGTGACTGCAGGGGAAATAAAGTTGATAATCACTTTTATAGAAAAATCTGCATACACATGAAACAGTCATCTGTTCAGTACTGGTCTAAGAATCCCCAGCAGCTGAGTTGTTACAAGGTAGCTTTAAAATCAAGGCAGGTAAATTTATGCAGCTACAATGGAGACAGCTACCTCAAGATCTAATCCAGAGTATGTTTGCATTTAGGTCATGAGTATATACAAAATACCTTTACCCCTGAGGTTAAGTGCATATGTTTTACAATTATAGGACTAATAAGCAATGAATAACTTCAAACAAACACAGCTATTTCTTTAATGGCTTTAAAGTGAGGCAGAAGGCAGGGCAGAGTGGCACCTCGTAGACTGGCTAATTTAGAGCAACATAACTTTTTCCCAGGAAACTATCTGACAAAGCAAGGTGTTGCTTTATGCCTCTTTAGATTAGTCTACAAGGTACCACTCTGACCTCTAAAGACATTAACTTAAACCTTTAAATGACCCATTACTATTATAGTTTCCTAAAACATTCCACAGGGATGTTGAAGCAAAAACAAATATTGAGCAAAGGAACATTAAACATTATTTAAAATAATGATCTTCCTGTGGAAAACAATCCTTTATAATATATCTTCCCTTCTGACATATTTTCAGCTTGTCAGCATGAAGGGTGAATCTGAAAATAACTTGAACATGATCCTATTGACTGCTACTTTTTTTCCATTGCTTCCAAATAATACAGAATTGGCTTCAATAATTGATGTCAATTCTTTTCTATCCAGCCTACTTTCTCAGATTGTTGAGGTTCTTTTCCCCCTCCTTCCCTAAAGTGTTGTACTGAATCTCTATTTAACTGAGGCCTGGCCTGTCATGTTTAATAGTAGCCTAACAATACAGTTATTCACTGTAAAGTGTAACTGTACCCTCCTCTTGCAGGCCTGGGTTCATGAGCTGCAAAACTAACAAGTTGCACCTGCAGCCTGATTTTTATGATGATCTCTTTTTGAAAAAAAATGAAATATTTCATCTTCTCGCTAATGGTGTTTACGTCATTTTGCAGCTGTGTTTGCTTTGAAGTGAGCAGTCAATGATTTTCGAGTTAGCTAGGTGAAGTGGAAAAATAATGATGGATTCAGTAGGCTTTTGTCACTTTTGGGCCTGGCTTTTCCTTGTGTCTGTGTGAGTGCTGGCAAAGCATTGTCTGCTAGGGGTGAAAAATAGATGCCATTGCTGTCCGTGCCTGAAGAATATCTGGGCCATTTATTTTCTCATCATTTTTTTTTATAATGAGTGTTAATAAATAACTTTTAGAAACAGAACTGATGATCTTTTATCACTCAAATGTGCAACAAAGGAAATTAAAATGAAGGAGAAACCAATGAAATGTCTAATATCTCATAAACATTATCTGAAACAATGAATAATGGGAGATGGGAACAGCTACTACTAGGAAGATTTGATTTGGAGGTTTAAGACCACTGTTGATTAGGCTCCCCCTCCACCTCCTAACAGTTGTAAGGCTTATAACAGGTCTTTTGAGAAACAATAAGATAGTTCAGCCACTGACTTAAAAATCCTTAAGGTTGGGCCCAGGAGTAGTAGTGAGAAACATTCTGAGTTATTGCCACTAGCAGTTTCTCCAGATTCTGTTCCTTAAAAGTTGTGGTTGCCTTTGAGTCAGGAGCACAGATCTAGTGTGCAAATAATGGTCCATCCAGAAATGTCTTCAAGCTAAAAAGGAGGCGTACACCCATTGGAAGGGAGAGGCCATCACTAGAGAGGACTATACCTCTGTTGCTTGGGACTGTAGGGGGGTGGTCAGGAAGGCCCAGGCCTCGATCAAGGACAACAAGAAGTCCTTTTTTAAATACATAGGTGGTAAAAAAAAGGTACTGGGTAATGTGGAGCCTCTGCAGGACACTCTAAGAAATCTGGTCATTGCACCAGACAGCAAAACTAACCTATTTCACAATTTATATGCCTCCATTTATATGAGTAGGGACCTGGTCATCCCCCCATTGGGACCCCTGTAGGCCCTACGGGAGGTGCACTTAGGCCTAGGGTCAGTGAGGACCTAGTCAGGGAACTTCTGGTGGGACAGGATATATTTAAATCAGCAGGTCCTAATGACCTCCACCCCAGAGTGCTGAGGGATCTAGCAGAGGTTACCGAGGGACCTCTGGCACAGCTTTATGAGGACTTGTGGTACTCTGGCGATGTGCCGGAGGACTGGAAGAGGGCCAATGTGGTTCCCATTTTCAAAAAAGGGAGGAAGGAGAACCCAGGAAATTATAGGCCCATTAGTCTTACCTCAGTCCTGGGGAAGCTTTTTGAGGAAATTTTCCTGGTGCATGTCCACAAGGGGCCAGCAGGGGAGACTATGCTTATGGGCAACCAACATGGGTTCATCAGAGGCAGGTCCTGTCAGACCAACCTGGTGGCCTTCTATGACCAGTTCACCAAATCCCTGGATGCAGGTGTTGTGGTGGATATAGTCTTTCTGGATTTTAGGAAGGCCTTTGACACAGTCTCTCACCTCATACTCATTAAAAAACTAGGAGACTGTGGCGTTGATGCCTACACAGTCAGATGGGTCACTAACTGACTGGAGGGCCGCACCCAGAGAGTGGTGGTGGACAGGTCATTTTCGACTTGGAGGGATGTGGGCAGTGGGGTCCCCCAGGGCTCGGTCCTCGGGCCCGAACTATTCAACATCTTCATCAGCGACTTGGACAAGGGGGTAAAAAGCACCCTGTTCAAATTTATGGATGAAACTAAGATGTGGGGAGAAGTGAGCACCCTAGAGGAGAGGGACAGGCTACAACTAGATCTGAACAGTTACAACTAGATCTGAACAGTTACAGGGGTGGGTGGATGAGAATAGGATGGGATTCAACACTGACAAGTGCAAGGTGCTGCACCTGGGGAGGAAGAACCAGCACTATACCTACAGGTTGGGGAACTCCCTTCTCGTCAGGGCAGAGGCAGAAAAGGATCTTGGAGTCATCATTGATGCCAAGATGAACATGGGCCGGCAGTGTGGAGAGGCAGTCAGGAAGGCCAACCGCACCTTGGCATGCATCCACAGATGCATCTCAAGCAGGTCCAAGGAGGTGATCCTCCCCCTCTATGCAGCACTGGTCAGGCTGCAGCTGGAGTACTGCGTTCAGTTCTGGGCGCCGCGCTTCAGGAGGGATGTGAACAGCATGGAGAGGGTCCAGAGGAGGGCCACTTGCATGATCAGGGGGCAGCTGGGCAGGCCCTACGAGGACAGGCTATGGGACCTGAACCTGTTCAGCCTCCACAAGAGAATGCTGAGGGGGGATCTTGTGGCCTGTTATAAACTAGTCAGGGGGGATCAGCAGGCACTGGGGGAGTCCCTGTTCCCCCGAGCACCACCAGGAGTGACCAGGAATAACCGTCACAAGCTGGCAGAGGGTAGATTCAGGCTAGATATCAGGAGGCGCGACTTCACTGTCAGGGCGGCTAGGGTCTGGAACCAGCTTCCAAGAGAAGTGGTGCTGGCTCCTGCCCTGGGGGTGTTTAAGAGGAGGTTAGATGTACACCTTGCCAGGGTCATTTGACCCCAGTAATCTTTCCTGCCATGGCAGGGGGTCGGACTTGATGATCTGCTCAGGTCTCTTCTGACCCTACCAGCTATGAAACTATGAAACTATGACAACCCTACTTTCAAGGGAGGATGGCTTTATGGCTTAAAACACTTTGTTGCTGTTGTTTGTTTTTTGTTTAAATTGTCTATACTTGGGTTCCCTTCTTCTCTAAGTATTTCTTGTGATTTTGGACAATAGATTTCATCCCTTTGGGTCTCAGTTCCACATCCATTAATTGCATTTAATAATTCCTTTTAGTCCCCCGCTTTTTATCCTATCCATCTAGGCCAGTGTTTGTCAACCAGAGTGCCACAGCACCCTGGGGTACCCTGAGATCCATTTAAGGGTGCCATGGGATGCTGAACAGTATTAGCACTGTTAAGTGTACAAACACCTACAGGATAAACTCAAAGATTTCACATACAAATTCATAGGGTCAAAAACATTCTGATCTGCTGTGGTCTTTCTGAGTTCTTTACAGCAGAACAATTGCTCTATTATTTCTCTATAGTAAGAAATGTGTGAAAGTTATAAGCTGGCATTTTCTTTGAGGTACCTTGAGTTTAACAAAGGGATGTTCGAGACTAAAAAGATTTGAATCATTGATCTAGGTTGCAGGTTCTTTGGGACAGGTACTGTCTCTTACTACATAGTGGGTGCATCTACATGTGCAGTTTGCATGGGGGTTTATTGCTCCCGGGAACAGTGTTTACCTGTGCACCTGGGAGTACAGCACGTTGAACCAGGTTGGAGCAGCCCCAGGTGACAAAAGGTCTGGGAGGGCAGGCGAGTTGGCCTGGCTTGATTTGGGCTATGTCCAGATTCTGCCTGAGATGTTCATGTACTCCTACTACAAAGGGCAAGTGTTAGCGGTACATGTTACCATAAGAATGCTTGGCACTACTACAGACTCTTTCCATGCAAGGACCACATAATCCTTTACAAACTTTAATGAACAAAGATAATCAAGTATCACTGGCACAATTCCACACTATTTCCACAATACATCGTTGTGAGCATCCTTGTCCTTTCAAGCCCCGCTAAGTTTGGCCTGGAAGTAAGGACAATGTTGCTTTTTAACAAACACTCCTTGAGGGAGTAAATGCTCCGCAGGACTCTGCCTCTATGTGAAACCAAGACTTTACACAAACCAAACAAGCAATTTCTTTAGTCTTGGTGTAAACTGGCATAGTTCCATTGTCTTCGTTGGACAATGGAGCCATTGTACACTGAGCCAATCTACAACTTCGTACATTGGAGTTATAATATACTGAGGCTCTGGTCCCAAGTCTGTACACCTGCTGCAGAGTTGAATACTTTACATTCCCAGAGTCCCTCACCAGTACTACTTTTATCTGTCTTTTATTAGTGCAGTGCAAAAGTTTTTGCTGCAGAAAGCGTCCTGACTCAGAGAGGGAGCACACTGATGACAACCCCCCCATGTCAAGCTAGTGTAACCCAGGTGGATTTAGGCTTTTCTAAAAATTTAGTACTCAGTCCAGAGTTGCAGAAGCCTTCACTGAATGTAGACAAAACAGCAGTTTTATGCCTTTGGGTCAAACCCACGCAAAGACCCTGGTACTTCATGGATTAAGTGAATACTTGATCAAACTCATGACCTTTCTCAACTTATATGAGCCCAAAACTCCCCTTGGCAAATTCAGACTTTATTTAATCCCTAAAGCCAATGGAGCCACATGGGGTTGATCGTGAGAGGATTTGAATCTCCAAGTGAGCTGGTGACACAGGAGGTAGGGTGTAAGCCCCACAGTTTTCAGGGCTTCATGACTCTTGCACTTGAGCAGGGGATGTACTTGGGATTCGGAGAGGCGATTGCATCTCTGTGCTGTCCCTGGGATAGCACAGCTTGGCACCCAACCTCGTATTTGGGGCAGAGTCTACAGGCTCAAGCTGTTTCTGACTAAACTAGGCAGCACTAGGAAACTCTGGCTGTAATTTTAGAGCGGTTCAGAAAGGAGAGACTAAGGGAAGAAGAGCCAGGAGCTCCCTGGAACTGGAGTGGCTGGGTTTTATGGCAACAGGTTCAGAACTCCATTCACTACCAAGGGAAATATATGATGTTGCACAGCTGGCACTTTAGGGCTATTTAAGGCTGGCAACAGGCAAAAGAAAGTGTGTGTGGGGGGGGTGATAGGGGTAGTGATGAGCTATAACTTTTAATGGTAAGTAAATAAAATGCTATCACTCTCCTTTGGCAAAGTTCCTCCTGCAGCTCCTCCCATTAAATGGGCTCAAGCAAAAGCCTTGTTCTCATTTTCCATCCCTTTTCTCATTGGTTTTAACTTCCCTGCACTGTAATGTTCAAAGGAATTTTCTTCCCAGCTTGGCTCACATTAAAACGAAATATGAAGAAAGTAACAAACACTGAACGTCCACAGTGGAGCATTTAGGCTGTTTCACATACCGCGGAGAAACCAATATGAGGCACACAATTAGCAATGATCATTATCATCAGGCAAGCAATTCATAAATATTCCATAGAACAGGGCTCTGGCCTGCAAAAGCAACAGCAAATATTGTAGCAGATTTATTAGTGGAGCATGAAACATTTATATTTTTCAGATGACAGGGCAGATGATGACTGTGTTACACTAGCAGGCAGGATGAACCTCATTCGAAAAGTGCCTCATAGGTGATGGCTAGATATGACAGCAAGATGAATTAAGGTCTTCAGGCATCAAGATGGTATGATAGACCCTGGGAATTGAAATCTAAACGCCGGTGGTATCCTTCAGGGAGCAGCTGAGCTGTCTTTTGTGCAAGGAAAGGCTCGCTCTTGATAATTGTGGTGCCCTAGTGACATTGGCAGGGATTGAATTTTGCTCTCATCTTTTAGCAGAGCCGTTTACCAGAATAAATGTTTAGTGCTTCAAATTAGAGCCATAGCAAGGCAGAGAGTTAAGAGTGGTGCTCACTGCAGATTTGAACTCTGGCAAATAAGTTCCTGGTGGGGAACTTTCCATCCCTTTCCATCCACCTGTTAGCTTGCAGAGGGCTCATTATTTTAAAATCGGTGCTGTAATTCCTGCTCCAACATTAGATGAGTGTCAGACACTCACTTATCCTCATATCTTGACAGAAAAACACTGTAGTGACACTATTCTAGCCTGAAGTGTATTAGGGCATGGCTGTGACCTGTGGCATGAGCTGACTGAGGAGAGAAGTGCATCACCGATAGCCCGGATGTAGTTGGTGCAGTAGGCAATGATGCCATCATTAATTTGGAGAGTATGCAGACTCTTTGGAGCTGCTACTGTAAATAGGCTGACTCCCAAGTCTCACAGGACAAGGAAGAGACCCACATGGGAGAATACAGTGACACCTGCAGCTATTTTTTGTGCCAGTGAAAAAGGCTAGCAGCTTTTTCAAGCAATAGCAACCACAGTACTTTAGTATATGCAGCTTGGCATGTTTTCTATTATCTCATAGAACTGATCCTAGGAGCCATTCTCTCATGGCATTCACAGTGTCATGGAGTTAAAACACATCTCCCTGAAACATCCCTGCATCTGAAGATCTGAAGGAGGTTCTCACACCCTACGCACGCACACACATATATATTGATATAGGTATTGATATAGGTATCTATATTGATGTAGATATAGAAATAGATATAGAGAAATATAACTGTGGATCAAACTTCTGCATCAGACAGCAGCTACACTGCCTTCCAGCCCAAGAACATGCCTCCTCTGAAATGCCAATATGTACATCAAGCAAATATGCCTCTCACACTTGAAATGTTTCAGACTCAATCACCTTCTGCTGAAGTTTAATTGTCTCCATCAAATTGTGAAAGAGAGGTGGCGTTCCTTGGGATTAAAAAAAAAAAAATTGAGTGCAGGAGACAAATTCTGTCATGCTTATAGTGAGATCACTGCATTAAATTAGGAAACAAAGATCGTATTCCTTGCCTTGCCTTGCCTTGCCTTGTCATTTGGATACATCTCCCCCACGTCAAGATGTGTTGCGGGTCATTCATGAGAGGATCTGTGCTGGATCTGTGCTGGATGCTCCTGGGATGTCTCTTCACTGCAGAATGAACTCAAATGCTCTGCCTTGGATTGATTCTGGTATTTGTCCCGCTCACGTGAGGGTGACCACGCTGCAAAGGGTGATCCACCTGGCGGATCACCCTTTGCAGCATGGTCACCAGTTGTATTGTTGCACTCATGCTGGCACTGCACTCACTCACACATGGAATAAAGACTTCTAGGGGCACACGTGCTGCTCCTAGCACTGTTCTGCTTTTCTAGTGGGCTACAGAGGAATGTGTCTGCCCTCATAAGGGAATTGTGGGAAGACACAGGAGGTCTGTGCCCCATGCCTGGTGCTAGCCCTTTATTTATTCATTAGATTTCATATGTCCTCTCATCCCTACCCACTTCAATTCCACTGCTTCACACCCAGGGGAGCTCCATCACTCCTTACTGTCCCTTTTAAGCCCATCCCTCCCTCTCACAGAGCGGGGCAATGACTGTCCTCCAGATCCATTCATCCTTCCCTTCCCTCAAGGGGAAAAAATGTTAGAACAAGCAATGCAATAAAGCTCCCCTTTCCTTATCACTGCTCTTGCCAAAGACTGCTTTTGGCAGTACCCATCCTGGGGCAGCTTGAAGCCCCTTTATAGACCTCAAGCTGGGGATGCCCATTCTCTTCCACCTAACAGGCTATGCAGCTTTCCTGCTCAGTGTCCCAGTCCTTCCCCTACTCCAGGCTCAACATTCAAAGTTGGGGAGTGATGTTAGCAGCCCCTGCCAAGCTAGGGTTGTTCTAGTCCATGGGGACCCTTGGAGGGGACAGAAGAACAAGCAGTCTTCAGGGTCCAACCCCAGGGAGGGTAGCCTGAAGCCTTGAGCCAGAGCCACTGCAGCCATCCCTGCTGTATTGGGTAGAGGAGTGGAAATGAAGGGCAAGGGAAGGGGTAGAGAGGCAGGAAGGGGGAATATGGATTGTCTATGGCCTTGGATGGGTTGGGGCACACTGGACTCATTGGAAAATTAACCTAATTATAGGGATGCAGGGCACCTGAAGTCATATGCAGTGAAGCAGGCAGCCCTTATCAGACAGGAGGTATGGATGCAGCAGGCAGAGTCCCTGTGTTCCCAGGCCTAGAATAAAACACAGACAGACTCTGTCCACACTACCGAGTGGTCACATTACCAATAGATAAGTTGTAATAAGTCTTAACCTTCAGCGTTAAGCCAGCCAGCTTCAATGTCAAACATCACTTTTTTTATAGACTGTAGTTACAGCTTTGTTTGGTTAAAATGTAATTTTTTTTTAACTTACTAAAATGTGTAGGGAAGCAGATCTGTCAGGCTGGATAGACACCGGGCTTCATCACCAGTTGCATGCCCAGCATGCAAAAGATTCATTTCCTTTTGTTCCATCAGTCCTAGCATACTTTAAAGCAGCCTTAAATCTGCTGTAGTCTGTTCTGGCCAGTAGTGGTTCCAAGGGGCTGGTACATCAAAGCACAAAAATGCTCCAGCCACACATGGTTCCTCCCAGTGACACGGGCTGCTAGCGAATACCAGCTACACAACTTAGGCCAATCTATTTTGCTATTCGTCTGGTGGAATCTGCAGCCTACCAGCTGTTTTGGCTTCACATTGGCTCCGCTCTGCTGAGCTCCTGCAACGAATCTGGAGCAGAGCTGAGGAGCGGGCCCATGAGATCCATGGAGATGTGTAATTCATCTCTCAGTACATGGGAAGGTTGTTACTTTATCATTTCCTTTGATTCAATCCTAGATTCCTTCTCTCGCTCAGCAGCACTTCCCAGGCTTTACAAAAGGCTCATAGTAATAATAGCTTTTTTCTGAGACATCTCCTTGTTCATGCCTGATTTGGATCCTTAGTATCACCTGTGCCCTCTAGTTCAGGAAGTGCCCCTTTGTTCATTGTGTGCATGTATTTCATTAGCATATAACTACAATGATTTGATTTTAAATATTATATGATAAATTACCACCTTTTCAGATGTAAATTGATAATTTCTTTCAGAGACCCAAGATCTAGACCTTTCCAAAGTCTGGGGAAGTTCAAATCCAGATCCAACCCTTTTTTATGGTTTCGCTTCATTTCTTGTCTGTTCATGTTGCTCCATTGGTGTGAGATATGCTATGTTGCAGCTGGGAACCTGGATCATGAACTTCTCTGAGTTTGCCTCCCACTGACTCGCAGAAGAGATGCCCTTTATATTCCCGGACTTATTCTTTTGTAAAATGGGAGTAATCCAACTTCTCTACCTTTGATGGGTGTTGAAAATATTAACTTGTGCTTTAAAACACTATGAATCCTTGTGGGGGGGATAGAAATCCAGTGTGTTCAGTCACAAGAGAAAATCTTCTGGACCTGAAGATTTTTTTGTAATTGGCACAATGATTTTGTCTGTCATGGTTGTTCTTTTTCGGCTTGTGCTAGGATTCCTGTTTCATGGAGACTCACATTCGGCATTGAAGAGCTGTCATATGACTCCTGGTGTCAGTGTGGATTTTTTTTTTTTATAGTATGAGAAAAATAAATGATCCACCCAGGGAGAATCTGCCCAGCTTCTTCCTTGGCACGGTCCATCACGGAAGTAAGCCAGGAGTGAAAACATCCTCTGAAATCCTGGCAAGTGAAAAAGGATCATAAACTAGCGAGGAACAGGAAGAAAATGGTGCACAGTGAGCAAATATGTAAATTAAGACAAAGAAAATGACTGTAAATGCCAGCAGTCCCTAAAACATTAGGGACTAGTTTCTAGCAAACCATTAGCTGTGTGGGGAATTGTCAAACATTATTAAATGTAATTTGCCACATCTGTTTTATTATTGCATTCATTTGGCACATATGCTATTTATGTGGTACATTATTTGGGTTTTGCTTGAATTATTGCTGTTGTTAAGTCTGCTTGACATCAGAGAAAGGTAAAGGATAAGAGGTTTTTGATTTTGGCAGTGATCGTGTCAATTTTCACACATGTGCACACATGCACAGTTGCACACATACCCATACACACACACATACACACAAGCAGCTGCACATGAATGTTTATGCATTGCAAGCAGCAGCAGCCCCCTAGTGAGTGCTCTTTCTGCTGTCTAATGCTATGAATGCATGTAAGGAGGATGCAGTACTCAGCATCTACAGGGATATACCATTGCCATCAATGTCCTTGTGCTATTAATATTTAAATGGAAGCATGCTCTGAATCACATTGGTTGTTTTTACTCTAATTTTCAAATGGCAGCTGATAGTCCATAAGCATTTACATCACCCACATCAGAGAGCCGGTGCTGTAATCTTGATAAAAAATAATAATGTAATCCATAACACTGTAAAGATGTATTAGCTGTGACAGATCTATACATTAACAAATCACTATGTGGCCTGGAATGCTAAGTGAACATAGATGCTCTCCAAAGGGATGCCAAGACCTTTGAAAACTCTGTTAGAAAATATTAAACGCAGCAGAAATTGCCCTGAAAAATAATGCCTAGATAATAAGCAAGAGGAATATGTTTTTCAGTCCCTGGTTCTTCCATTCTTTCTATCAGGAGAGAGAATGAATTCTTAAACTAAGACAAGTAAAATAAATAAGATTCTTTTTCTTACATCGATATAAATTGGCTGTATAGGCATTTTCTTCTGCCCCGTCTTTTTGCTGTGCCATAATTGGAAATTAAATACTGATGTTAAAATTGAATCTAAATGAATGCACTGCTAAGCACTGGCAAGTGCAGACTTAGATGCCCTAAGACACTGCCTTTGTGTCCCCACTGCATCACATGAACTCCACTGATGTCAGGTTGGGATAGCCAGGGTCCCTGGGAAAGGCAGTGGGAGCTCTGGAGCATTTCTGGGGCAGAACCAGGGCCACCGTATGTCTCTGACAGCAGTGGGTTTATAGCAGAAATATTGCCAGGCCTGGGGGCTAAGAATTTGCATATCCAGCCCTAAAAATAACGAGATGTAAAAAAGCAAGAATTAAAGGCTTCTTTTGATTGGCTTTCTGGTTTGACAGACTACAAAGGTTCTGCATTCAGTCTTTTTTTCTAAGCCATGGAGTATTCATTATGTTTGGGAAAGAAAGCCAAGATCCTGGAATGATCACCTGCTTCCTGGAACTGGGGCCTGTAAAAACAGCACCAAATATTGTGGGACTTGTGATAAAATTGTGGGAGTGGTGCCACTGGGCTGAGTCAAATCGGTGGGGAGATGCCAGATTCCTGAGGTGTAATTGTTCCAGTTACATGTGGGCACCAGAACTACCAAACCTCTGGTACTGGGGTGAAGAAATGCATGAGATATAACTCCTACTTTCTCCCTCCACCCAGATCTCTCTCCTAATTTGGCTCTGTCCTCCACTTCTTCATTTTCTCATGGCTACTTTTGTCATCTCTGCTCACATATGCTAAGAGATGAAAGATCCCTTACTGTCTAGGGAGCTGCCTTTCTGCTCCTGACCTCCTGATGGACAGCCGCTAACACTACATGCTCCTTACTTTGTGTCAGGAAGAAACATGGAAGCTTTTCTATCTCGCTTACTCTTGTCATCCTTTTCCAGGTGGCATCTCCTGCTCTGTCATCAGCCTTCTCCCCTTAACTCACGGGGATCAGTCAAAGACAGAGCATCACTTGGAACTCAAAGGCTACATCCAGACAAGCAGGGGTGTGCGCTTGCACCGGCACAAATAGTAGTGGCACAATTTTGTGCCGGTACTTTGAGCTGCAGCGCACACCCCTGCACGTGCACTTTGTTGCAGGACACATTGTCCCCAGTGTCCCACTGTGGGCAAACTGTCCTTGCCCTGCTCCTCTTGGCGTGCTGGAGCAGCTGGGGCACAAATGGAACATAGAGACGCTCTGGTTGGCATCTGGAGTGTCTCACCGGAGGACCAAGCCCCCATTTGTTCTGGAGCATGCTATTCTAGTGTGTGCTGCATCGCTTTTTTTTTTTTTACCCCTGGAGCAAGTTTGCAGCATGCAGCATGTTTTATCATTCTGCAGGTGAGGTGCCACAAACCGTACATCCCTGCTTGTCTGGATGCAACCAAAGACTCATTTTATTTGTTTCACTGCCATACGCATCTGTGATTAGCTGGATTCAGATACTCTGCATGTCTCCCCCACCCCGTCCCGGGGATATCATGCTGTGCTAGGCTGGGGTGAATCCGGGATAGATGCACTGGTGCAACTGCAGCCCCTTTTGAGTCCTCCTCCACTCAGAATTTAAAACCAGCTGCCTGTCAGCAGTATTTCTGTTCAGACAGCAGCAAGAGCATGAACTGAATTCATGGCTCATTAAAATCTATCTGATTCCTTCTAATCCCTTCATTCCACAGATGACCCTCTCTCCTTTTTAATGATCTTGAAGTTCCACTAATCAAGCTAGACTTTCTTCTGCAATTCTCCTTGGGAAGGTAGCTTCAGTTCTCATTTCCTTTTACCTTGAGAAAAATAAGTGCTGTGTTAGATGGGAGGATGCAACACTATCTACACCCCCATTTTCAAAATCCTCGATCCACCCATGGTACTAGGGGACTCTGTCCTACAGGCTGAGAGAATGAGCCCCCGGGGGTATGGCATGGAGGGATTGTGAGGGCATGAATTTGGCACAAATGAGGGACACCAATCATTTTCTCCCTCAAGGCATTGCCTTTACCTCCCTTCTCAACGACTGCAGGCAACACCACCGTTGTGTCTGTCACTCAGACCTGCAACTTGCACCTCCTCTCCGGTCCTCACAGCCAGGCTATGTCTATATCTTGCAGATTCATGGTCTTTTCTATCCATCTGCACAGCTGAAACTCTCCTCCTTCTTCTCATCTGCAATCCTAGTTACTGCAACATCCTGTACCCTGGCTTTGAGGACTACAGCCTTGCCATTGCCAAATTCCTTCCTCAAACACAAGGAATTTGCCTTCATTTTCAAGCCTTTTCAGACATTGTCTGCTATCATTCTCAGTCTACCAGGGTATCAACTCCTGCCTCCAGTTAGCCAAAATGTCAGGCTCCATCTCCTACTTGATACATCTCCCACAAGCTCCCTGTGGGCTTTCTCCCATGAGTGAAACTCCTTGCAAGATCTGCAAAGCCACTGCCTTCTTCTCCACCTCCTTCTTCATCACTCTCCTATTCTGTGATGCTCGCACGAACACTTGGCAGCAGTCAGGCTGCCAGTGAGCTCACACCAATGCACGACTGCTTTGTTTCACTGTAGCCTTGTACTCCCCCATCTGTCTGCACGCAGCTGTTACCTCTGGCCTTGGACTGCAAGCTCTGGGTGGGGATGATCTTACTGCCCTGTGCTCAGACCATAGGTAAGTGGTTCTCCACCTTTTTAGACATAACACATCCCTCAGTAGACTCGAGGTCCCCCTCCATAATGTTTGTGAATTGAAAGGCACCTCATTTCAAAAACTGTATTACAGTGGAAACTGCTGTACTGAAGAGTTGGTCAGTGGGGGTGGCTAGGAAGGGAGAACATGAGCCTGCCTTTATCTGCTTATCTTCTCATGCCTCTCTTATCTCCTCACGCTTCCTGTGATACCATTCAAAGGATCTGTCAGCTGTTGACAGCGATCCCTCCAGGTGGAGGATGATCGCCCTCATGGGTCAAGTAAAGGGTTGTAGATGAGTCCCTTGGTGGCTAAGAAGGCCAGTCCTAGACCCGCAGACTCTGTTGTAGATGCCACAGGTAGTGGTTAAAGGGAGGGCTGAACCATGGATTACTCCACCATGTTTCCTTTCCCTCCATTTCTATCGTATTTCTGCTTCCAGGGTGCGATGGGTTTCTCACAAGGTATCGCCATGTAGCCCTGTCCCAGACCTTGCAGCACCCTCTTTGAGAACCACTGCCATAGGGTGCTGATTTGTGCCTGGGGCCCTTATCTGATATGCTAATATAAAAAATAAACAAGAGTGGGGAGCAGCGTGTTAAAAATAGATAGCTGGAGCTAGGGGAGACTTGTATTCCTGTGGATTGTGGCATTTGTTTTGCAGCTGCCATATCTGAAGCCTTCTGGCAGTGGAGTTTGTATAATAATAACTAACAGGAAGGGTATGTCAGGCTGCCTGAATACACCAGCAGCACAGCTGTTGTGCATGGCAGAGGGAGGAATGGGTTGAGCTGGCTCCCACTAACTTGCTGACTGTCCTTAGCTGTCCTCTCCAACCCCCTCTCTGTTTCTTACACCAACCTGTTGCACCATTAATTAATCTCTTTGGGATCAGGCTGCCTCTCAGCATGCCTGTAGAGCACCAAACACAACAGAGCCTTGGTCCTGACTGAGTTGCTCAATGCTACCACAATACACATGATAAATAATGTCCATGATCATGGACAATGAAGGCATAGGGCCTGGATTTAACAGTGTCCTTTGTGGTTTCATTTCTTGAATCCTGACAGTGTCAATGTAGTGACCATACCTAGGTAAAAGTTTTGTTGTGAGCTGTGTTCAGTAAAAACTGTGCGGCATAGTGAAGGAAGATATTTTAGGCTCTTTCTGTAGAACTGACTGGGAATTTTTTATCAGAAAGATTCATCATGTTGAGCCGCATCTTATTTTAGCATTTTTAAAATGAACAAAAATTGCATTCCCAGGTTCAAGTGACTTAAACCCCACCCTTAAGCTAATTTATAGTGAACAGAAAAGAAAAAAAAAAGAGAGGGGAGGGAAGAAAGTTAAACTGAAGTGCAATGATGCGGATTTTCTTGTGCCTCATGAAAAGGTTTGCCATTTTGTACTGCTTTTGGATGGAAAAAAAAATTGAACTCTCAAAAATTCTTGTAAGAGAGAAAATATTTTATGTCCCCCTCTGCTCTTTATTTCCTACGTATCACTATGAATGGGAGAAAACAGGGAATTAACTTTTAAAACTGGGCATAGCAGCCAGCACTAGCAATTATTTTCATTCCTTATACCCATAGCAACACTGTAAGGATTATTCTTCTGGTTCAACATAAAACTTATCAGGCACTGTTAACACCAATCATCTGCTGGAGCAGGCTGTGCTGAGGAGATGGAAAAGGAGGATTGTAAGTGTAGATGAGGCTTCAGCAGGCAAACTCATCTGAGCTCTGTAGATGTAGATATTCTGTATATCTGGGCTCTGGGGAAATCTTTATGTAGCAAAGCCATCTGGTTGCAACATCTACACCTGTATAGTATCCTATCACCTCACACTACGCTGTGTATCTTTCTTCCCAGCACTGGCATGAGATAAGGAAGAGATATCTCCATTTTACAGATGGCAAACTGAGGTAAGACAGGCTATTTCCTTTGCTCCAAGAAATCTGTGGTGACATAAAGAATCAAGCCCTGGTCTTCCCAACCACTTCCTCCTCCAGCAAGTCTCCTAGGGTGATCTGTTTTGAGTTTGCTTACCTAGGAGCCTTTCCTATGGGCTGAAAATTAGCTTAAGGGCCATAAACAAAAGTTAATGATAACTGGCAAATTATCAATTTGAGATGACTCCAGTGGGATGCTGCAAGGATACATCAGAGGTGTTGGTTTCTTTAACAGCTTTATTAATGATCTATAAGAAGGTGTGAAGAGGACGTTAATTTCATTCACAGCTAATGCTAATTGAGGGATGTTGCAATTACCAATGAGGAAAGAAAAATAACACCAAAGGGACTTAGAGAGGTTAGGGGCATGGACGAGATTCAGCTGTAATGATTGTGGTATTCTAGCCTCTGAGGGTTGGGGACTGTGCCTGAAACCCCCCAGCTGTCAGCATCAGTTAATGGTAGCTATTTATTGGGCTGGCCTGGAAGGCAAGCAGAATTTGGCCCCCACTATCCAAGGTACCAGCACTCCCGAACTGCCTTCTGTTTTCCCTCCTTGCACACATCAGGGCAATCATTGGAAACATTTGAAGCCTCTATTTTTCAACCGCTTTTTGGCTGAACCCCAGTTTAACGCCAATCGCTGTTTTAGCCAAGGGGGCTGGGATCGCCGCGTCTCCTGAATCAGACAGAGGAGTTTCTATGCCGTGGTGGATATCATCCCATATCTCCACCTCATGCAGGGTTTTGCACATTGCTGCTGCCTCTCTCCTAATCCCTGCTAGTCCTGCAAGCAGACCAAGATTGAAAATTGTACCGATATCCCCCGTGTGACTAGACCCTCAGATCAGTCAGCGACACACTATTGGCTGAAAAGTCATCAATCTGTCTCCATAGTGACACGTCTCCTGCAAAGACACTTCTGGGAAAGATACAGACAGGAACCAAAGTTACAAAGTGGGTTTTTTCTTACAGAGTAGGGGACTGTCTGATACTTTACAAATGGCTGTGTCTACTTGATACCTTTTTTCCCTTCTGTGCACACGCTTTCATTTCACGTACACTCTGCCTGTGACAGCTAGGGATGAGCAGGAACCAAAGAACCAAAGTTTTGGAGGGGAGTGGATACATAGATACGACCTGGATCCAGCCAGAAAATGCACAGTACCTGTATATCTCAAGACCAGGCCAGTTAAACATCCACAGATCCAAATGGTAAAGGTTTAATGTGAAGCGATGGTTGAAATCCAGGTCTGAATTTCCTGATTTGAATCCACCAGCAACTCAGATTATTACAGTGAGTCTTCTGTATCTTGGATTGATAAACACACCAGTGACACGATCCAGCTCTCATTTTGTTTCAGTTCTGTCCATATTAGTACCTAGCTTTAAAAAAATCTAGTGCTACTTACTGTAGTATTTGGGAGTTCTGAAAAATTACCTGCCACTAGAGGTTATTCAAATTCTGGTCTTGATTTATTAGCCCAGACAGTTTTAAAGCCATATCTACAGCAGGTAGTTAGCCATAGTGCTGAACTGACATTTTTTAAATGAACTACAAAGAATAGCCTTTTGTGGTTAGCTTATTTTATTTACAGCATTTCACATTCTGTGAACATTAAAAATTTACAAAGTATTATTGATTAGCAGCTCAATCAAACCATTTCTACCCAAACAGTGGATACAAACTGTTTGTAAAAAAAGTTCCCTATTCTTATGATTATTTTTGTGTTGTCTGGAAACCTAATCTGGAAAAGGCAATTGTAAATCCAGCTGCAGACAAGATGTTAAAGTAAAAGAAGAGGTTCAAAAAGTAAATAATGATAACAAAGCACCAATAAACCAGTCATGCTAATGCTCGTGGATCAAAAGACAGTCAGCATGTCTGATATACATACATACATTTAATTTGTCTCCAGATTCTCTTTTTTCTAGGATTACATTGTTTTTTATTCTCTGCTGCATGAATATATTCAGTCTCCCAGTGAAGTGGAACACAAGATGGCACTGTTGTCAACTAATCTGATAACTGTGTAGCGTCCCCCATTTTCACTGAGTAAGGAAGGCAGAAAAAATTGTAATTCTATAACTGTTCAGATAAAAGCTAACAAATTTGGATAGACATAAAGCCAAATGATACCAGGCAATGCCACAGTACTTTGCAATGGCATTTCAACCAGATAAGTAGACTAGAGGGAAGAAAACAATGTAGATGTCTATGTAAGTCCAAGTGAATTGTAAAAAAGCAAACAAAAACATGAGCTGGCAATAAAGATGCCCTTTTCAATCCTGTTAATGTGAATTTAATTAGGCAGAAAATTTATGAAAGGCATTTGGAACTTGATCTTTTTCCCCATTAAGAAACGTGGCCCTGTTTGGTTTCTGTGGGAGCGCCGGGTACGATAACATATGAAAAAAAGATGCAAATTCATCATGATAAATATGTGAACTATCTGGTTATGCTCTTGGACCAACTTCATGCTTGTCAGATAGATACATCTTTTAAAATCTCTTTGCTCTTCTCTGTAGTGCTCCCTTAGAATTAACCTGCATTTTCCACCAAAGAACAAGGTGCAAGTGTTTCAAAACTGCTTAGAGCCCACAGTCAAAGCCAGGCTATCAAAAGACCTGTTTCATTTAGGTGGCAAAGTCAAATTTCAGATTAGGCTGTTGACCAGTGTTGAAAATTCAAGCCCTAATTGTGGGTGCTAACCTGAGACTCAATCCATGAGCTCTTCTGAAAGCGTAGGCTTGATTCAGCTCTTATACCTTTTAATACATTAATGTAACTCTACTGGTTTCAAGGGAAGTCTTTCAAGTTTGAACCTGTGGAAGTTAAAGCAGAATCAAATCAAGTATGTGCTACAATATATCACTGATTCATCAAAAGAATTTAAATACTAGGCGGCACTTCTTAATGAGAAGGAGCACTGATTTAATAGAGAACCAATCAAACTAAAGGTGAAGGAAATAAATGCAGCCACTCAACCAAGGATCACTTCTAAAAACATCAAGCTAAATATGCTCACTGGAAAAACTGAATGAAACTCCTGCTGAAATCTCTGGGTTGGGTTTAATGAAGGCATGAGTAAGAGTACATGTTACATAGTGGTAAGAACATCTGAAAAGGGATGTAAGTACTAAAGTAATGTCATTGCATGGATTTTGCATGGGATAGGTGAGATTCAAGAACAGCTAATTCTCCATGGTGTTATTTCATCTTCCTGCTGGTGAAGGCTTGCCTGTGTCACTGTGGTGAAAAGCAGCCGAGAGCTGATAAGTAAGTAATGAGTAGCAAAAACAGCAAGAAAAGAAGGAAGGTGTACGTACAAACAGAGGAAGCTACTCTTTTATAACACCTCTTAGTAATACTCCTGCTAGAAATCCTTTGTTTTGTGTCCTCAGCTGTAAATTGCATTCAGTTTATCCTTGTGAGAACTTGGGGACATAAATGCTGCCTGAGCCCAACCTTGTGATCCACAAAATCCTCACCTAATCTCTTCTGTGCATAAAAGATCAAAGGGACCCAAGTTTCTGCCAGTAAATTTCCTTAGGGGTCTACATTTCCCCCCCCTGCATATGCCCAGGGGTCTTGACCTCTTAGGGGGTTTGGGCATCTACTTTGTGCCTAAACTCATTTGGCGATCAGAAACGAAGAGTCTGCTTCCAATGTGCCCGGTGTGGTAGGTGTGCTCTGAGCGTGCCCAACACAGATGGCACAGAGTACAGCACAAGCAGGTCAGCCACAGTCACTTTCATACAAAAGCATGGGCAGAGGAAGAGGAGGAGGTGCTGTCCCCCTACCTTTTATATGAATACTTGCCTAGAAGTGGGAGACCTGGACTCCTCAGCCCGAGTGGTATCAAGCCCACATTCCCTATGCACTAGGAAAGTGGCTTAACCCATCAGGCTAGAGGCCATGCTAGGCTGGGAGCACTCTTCACTCCTGCTGAAGCTGTGCCACAGTGCAGCAAAACATTCAACAGTTCTGGCAACAGCGAGAGAGCCCAAGCAAGCAGAAACATCATTCTGTACACCATTAATGCAGGCACTCAGCAGAAAGGGAGGAGGCCCAGGTGCTGGTCCCTGCTCCCAGACCACTTAGGCATTTCGCATTCAACAGTTGTTGGATTAAATAGAGAAAGTGAGCATCACTTCGCGTTGGTGCCCTTTGTGAATTTGGGCCTCAGCCACTTACACTGCCGTTTGCATCCCTTCTGAGTTTGGCTTATTCTCTTTGTGATTCAGGATCCTACGGTTCCTTCTGTTTCGTACCTGATGTTTCAATCCATATGGTGCTGCATTTCCTACCAACAGCGAAAGTCCTTCAGTGAGAGGAAACCAGTCGCACTGCTATAGAATGACCTCTTTGGGCCACCCTGGGAGGCACCCGCATCCTCAGGAGGAAACAGCTTCTCTTGAAGACGGCTATCCCAGTCAGCCCCTGTTGGATGATAAACTGTCTGGGTTCTCAGGACCTCCAAGGTAATAAATAACACAGCTTCAAATGATGCTTATTTTTATTTTCTTGAACTCATCTGTATGTGGCTGCAATTTTAAGAAACATCCGAGGAGAAACTGTGATCAGATTTCGGTCTAAAGGTACCTAACTTCTACTGAAAGCCGTAGGAGTTGTGCAACAAAGGGCATACCATGGTGGATGCAGCGCTATGTAGACATCACTGAGTATGCTTCAGACCAGCTAAATCTGCTGTATGTGTGGCACAGACTAAAGTGCAACCTGTTCCACCCAGGGTTTGTGGCCCATCTTGCAGTCATGATGCGGGGAGAGTTAAGGCACAGAATTACCATCACCCACAGGATTATGAGCGATGGTAGTGCGCCTTTGGCTTTTCAGCATGTCTACTCAAACCAAAGGCATCTCACCAGAAAATCCTGGCTCTCAATTAGAGTCTGATCGTCCTGCCATGGAAGTTAATGATAAAATTCCTATTGACTTTAACTAATGTAGAATCAGTCCATTGTAGTGCGGCTGCTTTCAGCAGGGAGGGCTCAATTCTTACCTCACACCACTATAAATCATGGGCTATTTCAATGAAATCAGTCCTGTTCCCTAATGTAAAAATTGGATAAGTGGGTTCAGAAATAGACTCAGAGACTAATTATCTCTTTATAGAGATATTTTTTCCTGGTGCATTCTTCTTCCAGTCTGCCATACAACATGCTTAAAAAAAAGGCAATTCATTCCAAGGAAGCAGGTTCAGCAGTGCAGTATTTAGGTTTTATAAATAGGTCTATAAATAATACATTTCTATTTCTGCTATTCTTAATGCTATTGATATGCAACAGAGTCCTCTGGGTTTAAATCTGCAGATATTTTTACTGCTCCAGGTCATTGCCATGTTGCATTGTACAAATAGCACATTGCATCCACCTCAGCATATGTTTATTTTTGCATGCCTCGGTGGGTATCTTGAAAAGGCGACACATCATGTGCTATACATCTCTCATACCTGCCCTTAGAATTTGCTAAGTGCATACTTTTATGGATCAGTTGAACAGGCCAAATTGCTCTATAATTTAGGATTTTATGCCTGAATGCTGGATGCCATCCTAATAAGTGAGAAGGGAAGGTAGTAGTTGTGGGGAGAAGGAAATAAATTAAAACATTATATATATATATATATATATATTTGTTTTGTCATTAAAAATTCTTGTGCATTATATATATATATAATTTATTTCCTTCTCCCCACCACTACCTTAATAAATTATCTATGTATGTGTGAGTGTGCATATATATGTATGTATATGTGTATGTGTATATGTGTATGTATATATGTATATATACACTTCCTTTGCCCCACAACTACTATCTTCTCCTCTCACTTATATAGATTTTCCTGTGGGGTTTTTGCCACCATTTCATGATACAGTGTGAGTCTGTACTAATTGATCAAGGCTTATTGGGGAAAAAAGAAAGCTAGAACGGCAGTTAAGACTAAGGTGACATAATGGAACATGGTATGGCAGGTGATCTGTGTGATAAAGAAAGTAATCCTTTTTCCAGTGTAAACACAAATAGCCAGGGGTAAATCATTAATTCTATGAACCTCCTTCTATCCCAGGTTACAATGTGCAATAACAATGAGTTCTATTCGTTTCCTCCTCTGTGCTTACTATTTAATTGTATTGCTGAAGCTTGAAGTGACATCATGGTAGGTACTATAAAAATACCCAGAAAGGGCTTATTTTCTCTATTTAACCCTCCTCCACAGACAAATCTGTGTGAAATACCTTAGTATGTGATGCCATCCGAAGGTATAACAAGAAGGCATTTAAGTGTTACCATGTATATTCCTTGAGATAAGCCCTCACCCCCTCCTTGAGATTGACTTTACCAAGTTTACTATACCACAAAACTTAGTTCCTTGTCTTCACTGGTCTTACTCAAGATAATTCATATTGGAGACTGTGGGTTAAGAGAGAGATTTTTATCAGCAAAGGCATCTCTCTGAGAGAGTTTCTTCTCAGAGAGCTTCGACAACAGCAGAAAAGATGGACAAGAGATGTGAGAAAGGGAAGATTTATTATTTTCGTTTTAGAGGTGGGGTACTCAGATAAAGAAGAGATTAAGGGTTGGAGCCACAAAGGCATTAAACTTCCTATTAGAGTTGTTGGTTGTAGCTGTGTTGCTCTAAGGCCATAGGCAGACAAGGTTCTTTGGGTAGATGTGATATCTTTTATTACCCCAACTAAATAGTTGGAAAAATGGGTCTGTACAGACTCTCCCTATGCAGAAGAAGGGCGTTTGTGCCCAAAAGCTTTCAAAAACCAATTTGTTTTAACTAACTAACCTTGTCTGCCTTTAACCTCCTATTGACTTAAACTGATGCCCAATTAAAAGGTAGATACCAAAACACCATTTTGGATCTGGCTCTAAGTGCTCTGCCCAAGATCACAGGGGGAAACTATGGAAGAGCAAAGAATTGAACTAGATCTTCCAGATTCCATCAGTGTACAGGTCAGGCCCATTTTAATGGATCCTACTGGAGATCCGTGAAGAGCACTGATAGAGATTTAGATACAGCTCAAATGACATGCTATTCCAGCACTGTGCCTGCCATTGCTAAATGGGGGTCCAGTCAAATTAAAAGCACTTCCCCTCTCTTTCTCCTATCATCACCTTGTCGCATCATCCTTTAGAGAGCAACCCCTCCTGCCCATAAAGTCCTTCTCCTGAAGGATATTAACCTTGGCCATCTTCTGCAACACTGCACTAATTGAGACTCAATGTATTTACCTCTCTGTGCTTGGTCCCCACCCCACGCCTCTTTTATTGACATTACAGAATAAAAGCATCCATAAACATATACCCTTTCCTGCACATCACTCAGCTAAGTGCTGTCAGTAGCCCCTATCATTTATCAGTGCAACGTTCTGGATTATTAGCAAATGGGGTCTTGCGACTGCCTTCCATCCTGGTGCTGTCCTTATGTAGCTTCCGCTGCATAAGACTCATTTGATGGCTTAAGTGCACAGGCTAATTGTGAGATTTAATTATACAGCAGAGAATTTGTGCATGTCCCTCTAATTAGCAAGAGAAACTTGGCTCAGAAAAGCACCTTATTGGGAAACACCTTTCACTTTGTCATTAAAAATCCTTACACGTGATTCTCGTTTTGGTGAGCGCTCCACTTTATTATAGCAGCTTTATGAGCATGAATTAAGCTTCCTTAAGGTGAAAAAGCCCACATCCAAATACCTAGAACATAGTGGTGTTTTGGAGACTAAGTAGGTGGAAAAATATACCCACCGGAGCAGTACTGATGCTAAAGGTATACCGCATATTTCTTTTTACAAAAGAGTGGTGTGAACAAAAAGAAAATCCATCTGAACCTTTCCAAATGTGATAATATTTACATCCAAAGTTTTGGGGTTGAAGTTCTTATCTACTCAGAAATTACACCTGGTTTCTAAGCCTCTTGCTCTGCAGCAGGGATCCTGGCAGCCCTGGAATAACTGGAGTCCCCAGTCAGATGTGGGTCTTATGGGCTTCTGGGCTTGTTATGCCATGGTTGGAGACCCCTTGGACTTTGAGGTCTGCTTCCAAAGGGACAGTTTAGAGAGTCCTCTGAAGCATGGTGTCCCTAGGAGCTGGTGCCATACATAGTCTTTAAGAGCTGGAGCAGCAGGCTGCAGCATTGCATTAAAAACAGATCAAATAGAACTATTTCAGTGAACAATGGGAATTTCTTATATCAAATGGGAATAAACATGCTTGGAAATCAAAATTTCCCAGAACCTCTGTGCATAAAATTTCCCAGAACCTCTGTGCAAAATTTCCCAGTCATTCTGATTTTCATCCAGCTCTACTCCCAGGGCTTGGAGCATCCCAGCTCTCCCAAAGACAAACTCCCCATTTAGGACAACACCTTGTCAGTGTGAACAAATCAGAATAAGCTTTTAACCCAACCCTTTCCCAAGAAAAGAAATTAAACATTTTTTTTACTCAGATTTTTATGCATCATCCTTTTTCTCTTCCCTTTGCTTTTCTTATTCTCCTTCACCCAGATGGTAATTGCACAATTCAGCTGTACTGATGATTTTTCCAGGTATGAACAGTCTTTGGTATTTTATGCCCCTTTTCTGGTATCATGATTGGAGCTGGTCAAACTCAGAATTCCCTTTCACAGGAAATCCTGGCTTTTCAAACTTTCCTGCAAAATGATATTTTTGAATAAATTAATTTTGGGTCCACTGCAGCGTGCTACATTTTGATAAAAGTATTTCATTTTGATGTCTGACTTTTTATAATTGTATAATAAAATTGCTTTTAAAAATGAAAATTATACTAGAATTTATAGTATCATATTAAAGAGAATAAGTATCAAAAAGGAGAGTCCTTTCAAAATAAAACAATTTAGACCTCTGATTTTGACTTTATCAAAAAGCTTTTAAAATTCCTTTTCCCTCCCCAATGGCATTTTTGTCTATATTAGCATACTTGCATAGTAAACTTCAGTTCTGATGGTATGGCCTTTTCCATAGAAAGATATTTCTATCATTGCTAGTTATGATAATGGCTATTAAAATGTCATGTGCATTTTCTTTAAGGGAAAGTACATGAAGTTACACATCTTAGTGCTATGAGAGCCCAGGTAGTAAAAAACCATATTCTGGAATCCAACTAGTTACATAGAAATGAGCATTTCATGAAGCAGCGGGCAATACTCTATATATTTACAGCTAGATACTTGTTCATCTGGAGCCTAACCTTGCAGCTATTACACATTCGTGTTGAGTATCACTAATTGGTGGGAGAGACTCCTATCGATTTCCATGTCCATAGTAACACAGTTTGCCAGTTGGTACAACTTCCTTCATACCGTAGTGTGTTTTTAATTTAAGATGCCAGCAGGTGTAAGTTTTGCAGATAAACTTTTGTAGCTAAATGAGGCCCAAAGCAGCATCAGCAAGAACAGTTCCCTGGTGTCGAAAGGAAAAATGCTTACGGCCACAGGAGCAAACAAAATAGCATTAAAAATTAAGCTAAGCCGGTTGCTATGCAGCCGCCCCACAGGGTGATGTAACCCCACGACTTGTGGGTGTCACAATTAGCTTGTGGCTCCCTCACATGTTATGAGTTGATGGCATGGCTCTGTAGCCTTGAGAGGGTGAGAACTGATGAACGTGATGTGATGTTCGAGGGGAGGGAGAGAATGGGCTACGTCAGCCGTAGTGGATCAGAGGGCAGCACAATCATGAGTTTAAAGCACCTTCTCTGAACCACGATCCTATGGCTAACAGTTCAGCTAAACAAGCTCCCGATACAAGTTAAAAGAGCTTAATGGCTGTTGTAACTTGTGCCGGCTTGTAATGTCCCCCTAAAGGATCATTTAGGTAAGGGAATTAGTGACTAATGGGCCATAAACTCATAGGAATAGGGAACCTGCTTACAAGGATGAGCAAGTATTGTGTTGGAGGCTGGTTGTTTTCTTTCCATACTATTGGTCCCTGAAGTGCTCTGTTATTATTGTTCAGTGCAATCAGCACGTATGAAACATTGAAGAAGACCAGGCGGCTCCTGCCCAAAGAGCCTGTGCTCTCTAAATACACAGATGCAGCTAACCAGAGGGAGCAGCCTGATCTGAAGGATGGTTCTCCATCTCAGAAAATAAGGAAGCTCTTGTGAATGGGATAATAGACTGGAACAGGAGATGTGGGGTCAGTTCCCAGCTCTGTTACAAACTTCTCGTTTGACCTTGAGCTTCTTATTTTAGGTCTCAGTTCCCCACCTGCAGTGTCTCTCTTGTCTATTTAAATGACACTCTTCAAAACAAGGGCTGCTTCTTACTATGTGCATATATAGTGCCTAACACAATGGGACTCCATGGAAGAAGAGAACCTGTGTATATGCTTAATACATCAGACAGCTGCATTAGCACGCACAAAGCACCTTTGAGCTTTTGCGAGTGGTTTGTTTTCCCAACAAAGATACTATCTACAGCTGAGAAAGGCAGCTGCTTTTTAATAGGTGTTGCTGTCAGGCTTTGTCAAAGAATGTATGCCATATCTCATCTTGTGACTCAACATGACCAAATACAATAGGGGACACTGTGGTATATAGTGGCAAGGGATGTTACCGCTTTCAGAACCAGGCAGCAGCCCTGCCAAGTAGAGCAGATACAGTAAGGGATTGTTCTGTGGCCAGCACATCCTCTTGCCTTTTGTAAAGTTACACTAAAGCTGAGGGATGAAGAGGTGCTCAGGCTGGCGGTTTCTCGGTTGCACTGAGAAGCATAACCACAGCGTTGCTATTGTAGTTGGGATCCCTGCTCTAAATAGGGGTAGTAAGGATGGAGTCACATTTCTACAGATACAGTTTCATTCCTGGGTTAATACAGATGTTAAAGCCACGACATCCTCCTCCTCCTCAAGATGATATTAAGGTTTGTTGCTGACATTAAGCAACTTCGGAAGACATTAACTTACCACTTCCTCATCTTCCCCTTCCCCTCCCCTCCAAATTTAAAGCAGATAACTTGTTTGTGCAAGAAAATTATATGGAAAAAATGGAAGATAGAAAAGCCCATAATTACAAGGCAATGAAATAAGTATATCAGTATTATCTTTCAGAGCCTATTCACTCTTTTGGAGCTGTGCAAAGTCTGAATTCATATTGAACACTAGATATTATCCCCGGAGTTTAGAATATAGAGTAATGCACCATACTGCTTTTCCCAATGTTTCTCAATATCCACCATCAATAAACCATTCTGTTCTGGGACATACTGGACCAAATCTTGAGCTGTCATAAACCAGCCTAGCTTTATTGACTTTGAGGGATGTCAGAATGGTGGTCACAAAGTCAGCCCAAAGTAGGATTAGTTTGGATCCATCTTGATAATCAAGAACAACATTTATATTGTGGGCATTTTCTCTTTTTGTTGTTATCCTCATGCTTTTAGAAATTCTGACAAATTCTCTCTGCAGCTCCAAAATTGACTTGTGCCTCAGTTTAGATTCTTTTCCCAGTAAAGATTTCACTAAGACATATCGTGTCTTGTTTCCTGAGGCCAGGTAAAAAGGAAAAGTTAATGGAACAGTAAGATGTGAGGCTTTTCTGGTCTTTTCTCAGTACCATATGTGTCACATGCTGTTCTCCATATGAAGAGTACTGCATGTGACACGTGAACTTAGAGGGACAAAAAAGGTCCTAGCCAAAGATATCAACTACAACAGTGCTGTACGATAGTACTACAATGGATAATACTGTGAGGCACATGGGTTTAGATGTGGTTTAGGTCATAAGTGCAAAAACATATCTTGTTAATATTTAAAGCTGCTTAGTGAAAAGCATGCATAATTAAACAGTGCATCAGAGCTGATAATTCAGAATAATTTGTCTTCTTAAAAGGGATTTTGTAATTTGTTAAACTGTTCTGAAATTTGTAGCCTAACAGCAGGAGCGTATTCACGTTGTTGAAATGAATTTGAGTTATTTTTAAAGCGTGTGTCATGTACATACGCGCCTCTCATTTAGGTAGGAAAAGTCGAAGGCCTGGGGTGGCATTTGATAGATGTAGACTTGGCATCTTTGGAAATCCTGACTCCATTTCCTGCTCCTGTTACCTTCATAAAGCAAATGTATTAACATCAGGTGTAGCTTTCCCTTCCTTCTCAGGGAATTTTCATACTCAGTGAGAAACTCATTATTAGCCATGTTCTTCTTTAGATAACTCAATGGGAACAGTTTTCTTGTGAAAGGAGTGATCTATTAGTTAGTGAAACAAGTGACATACAACACAAGCATATCAAAATTAATGACGTCAGGCACAGGATATAATGTATTGTAAGCTTTTCATTACATCCAAAAGGCTATCTGAGCGTATTTTCTGCCTGGATGCTAGAAATCTATGGGAAAAGTGCTGATAATCCATTGTGCATCATGCTTTTCAGAGATGCCAAAATACAAATTGAAGGGTGACCTGAGATATTTTTTAATTTAATGCGAGATAAAAAATTAGATGGCAAATGCTCTTGGTACTGTCAGATCATTGGTCATTCTCCTGAGGCATTTACAAAGTAAAGCTCCAAAAGCCTGTTTTATGGGATTTGGGAAGGTATTTCCAAATATCACTTAAATTGTCAGTGTATTTTCTAATAAATACCACAGGAGGAGGCAGAACCTTAGCTGATATAAACTCACACTGGGTGCGTCTACACATGCAATTAATTAGAAATAAACTCTGGCACATATCGTGCTGGAATTTATTGCTCCCATGCGCACTATTTATACACATACATGGGAGTGCAGCACATTGACCCCCCCAGGCCCCTGCCAGCTGGGGCTGCTCTGACCCAGCTCAGTCTACCAGTCGAGGGCTGCTCCGACCTAGCTCAATGTACTGCGGAGGAGCCAGCTGGGGCACAAGGATGCTCCAGTGTGGGGCTAGCTGGCAGGCAGCTCCTACACTGAAGCATCCTTGTGCCCCAGCCAGCCAGCTCAGCATCTACACATGTGCTGCTGAGCATTAAAAAACTCCACAGTGGGGTATACTTGTAAATACAAGTGCTACCCTGATGTGGAATTTATTAATTTCCTGAAGCCTAATAGGGCCACATGTATAGACACCAAACCATTTACTGTGGAGCTAATAAACCAATGCCGTAGTAAATGTCTCGTGTAGACGAGCCTATTGAGAACCAACATTTATTTAGATCAGGTGAGGATCTAGCCACGAAAGTCTAAGCTCTTCATACTGACATAGTTTCTGCTTATCAACATTTTTGATCCACTTAGGTCTGTACTATTGTAATGTCCTGTGATGTTCAATGTCATGGACTGTCATGTTGTAACGTGCACTGCAACTCCCAGAAGGTGGCAAGGGGCAGCAGAAAGCAGCAGGAGCAGTGTGGGAACACACCTCCTCCCACGGCAGTCAGGAAGATGCGTGACCAGAGTCGGAAGGGGCAGCACATCCAGGACTGTGAGCTGCAGCAGACGGGCTCAGACATGGAGCCCGGGCAGATGGCCGTTAAGCATTTTATGGGACCAGAGACTGGTCTGGAGCTCTCCAGAGGTGTGGGAGGGCTTAAGGTTCTCAAGTGTATATATCTCAGTGTTAGAGTTTTTTAATGGTTACCCGCTTGTGGTCACTGTTTACTTCCTGCTACCCAGTTCCTAAAGGTATACACCTTCATGTTAATATTTATTTACCTGTGTCTGTCCCCCTGTGCTTTGCTGCCCTTTGGCTTGTGACTTTAATCATCAGCATCCCCTATATAAAAGTGGGAATTTCCCTTGCTGGCTCCCTGTGCCAATTCCTGAGGTTGCAGGGTTTGGTACAAAAGATTCATTTTTCATTTAATTAGCAATTTCTAGTTTTGATAGCATGGTCTCCTCTTTATTTTCGAGAGAAACATTAACCAACGCTCCATTTTGCTATGTGTTGAACACAAACATATTAAAATTAGTCCCCATCCTGAAAAACTTTCCGCCTAAATAGACAAGATCAACAAAGGATACAAGAAAGGAAGGGAGAAATGAAGCACAGACAGAATTCCCAGATTCTCAGAGGTTAGCTACCCACCTGCCTTTGAAATCAAGGGGAGTTAGGGAACTTGATTATCTTTTGAGAATTTAATGGCCTATGTGATGTGCACAGTGCTACACACAGAGCCAGAACCTGAATCTGCATCTTCGCCACAATGGCTACTTCAGTCTTCTAATAGCCCCAGTCCAAGGTATATGCTAAGTCAATGGTTCTCAACCTTTTTAGACTTGAGGCACCCCTCAGGAAATGCCAGAAATTAGTTTTGGTTTGTTTTGTTTTTTTCAGTACAGAAAAGGAACTTCATATACAGAGCCCAGAAAGACCACAATAGCCCAGAATGTTTTATTTTAGGAAAGCAGGTTTTGGTTTTGGTGCTTCACCATGCAAACTATGTTCTGAACTTGGATCACTGCAAAAAAAATCAATCAATCAATCAATAGTAATATGACACGTAATGGTCCCTGGATATCTTGATGCAGGCCATAAATCTGCATTCTATCAATATTGATAACATTTATTATTCAACAGTTTTTCTCTTGAGATCTGCACAAAGCAAGGTGCCATGGTGTTACATTTCATATTGACATAACGCCACAAAGAGATCAGGAAGTGATGAATACATGCAATTCAAAGCCTGTCAATCTTGATAGCAGAAGGCAAAGTGGATTTGTACCTTATAGAGTAACTAAATCTTTAAATATTTCTTTAGTTTTAGGTGGCAGAAAAAATGCCTTGAGTTCTCCATATAGCTTCACTTTTATTGAATTGTGTAGTGGGATTGAAAGGAAGATCATGGGATAGTATAGATATCTCAGCCAGGCTGCGGGTGTGGTGGGATAGGCTGACAATATTACCATGGATTGTTCAAACGAACACGGTTAACTGCTTCAGTCCGGATAGCCACATAGTTTGATTTTTATTCCCCCGTTCCATTCTCTGGGAATTATTCTTGTACAAATATGCTGGACAGCTGGAGATATTCATGACAGATGGGGGAAGCCACACAGTAGCATTGGAGCTATTCATTTGACAGCTACAAATGCAGCCTCAAGAGTGTATTACTGTTTTCAGTTTGTCTTCTTCCATGCTGCCCTTTCACATTGTTTCTTCTCGTTCAGCTCTCCCCTAAAGATCCAGGTCATCAAAGAAACCAACCCATGCATTGTGGAAAATTAATAAAACCCAATACATTGATAAAATGTATATCTGAGCTGATTTTTAACTCTGGATTTTTAACTGTGTTTGGGTGAAGGCAGGGTAGTTTTGTACCTTACCTTTGGATGCCTGTCCTCATAATCTAAGCTATGTCTTGCCCAGAAGTGAGCATGTGTGACACTAAAGAAATAAAGAGGCATTGTGCAAACATATAGGAAGTCATAGTACTTGCTCAAGATAACTTGCAACCTATCTAATAACACCAGTGACTAAGACTTAGTGGCCACAACTTGCCATGTCAGCCCATTCTCCCCAGACATGATAGAATTGACGACTAACCAGAAAGGACCATTAGATCATTTAGTTTGACATCTTGTACATCATAGGCTCTTAAATTTCAGTTGGTCAACCTTTACTGAGCCCAATATTTTGTGTCTGGGTAGACCACATCCACCAGAAAGTCATCTAGTCTTGATCTGGAGGTAGTAAGAAATGGGGAAATTGACTGCTTCATATAGTAGCTTGTTCTAGTTATTAATTCCCACCAAAACTCAGCCAGCACAGCAAAGACCATCTGTCCTTTATTTTAGGAACCCAAACATGGACTCTTAGCAGAAGAACCAATTCATGTCACTGGGCAATGGCATTCTTCATTTATAAGACTGGTGAAGATCATCCCTTTGAACGGGAAATGATATGCTTAGCAGTACGGGGCAAAACTGCTTGGGAAGTTACTGAAAGTCCTTTGACACACAGGACTATGTTTGGACTGTAGTTCTGAGTGGTGGTATAATTTACATCGTACCCATCTTCTAATTTAGGAACCAAAATCAGCCTAGCTACCAATACTCAAGCAAAAATCCGCAGTTCAGCCAGGGGCTTGCAACACATCTGTAATACGTTGAAACTTTTGCGCATCGTTGGCTGGTAAATTGCTAAGGGCTAATGCTACATGTTGGGCAGATCTGTATTCCACCTCTATTCCACAATTTACCTTTCTAAAATGATTAATGCATGCTTAATAACTTCAAAGACTTCAGATCTTGCAGAAGAGGAGGGGGCTTCTTCAAAGGTTTTATGCTGAGAGATTCCCTTTTGAATTGATGAAGGCATGTTCCCAGTGGGGAATTTGAAATCTTTGGTATGTCCCCCTTCAAAGATTTTCATTGTTGACATTTCTTATTTGAATATTTCCAAGCCACTGATGGCTTCAGGTTTAAAAAACATTTCATATCATTGGGGTCCATCTTCAAAGCTTTTCATGCCACTCCTATGAAAGCTCCTCATGGCTGAAGTGAACACTGCCTCACTTTCCCTAATATAGCCTCATTAAAGGGAAATTGTGTACTATAATTAGTACCATGGCTTAGAAACTGTTCATTTCTGGAAGAACTATTAATTACTGGGAGTTTTTTTCATTTGCTGTGGTTGGCTGGCAGGAAAGTTTACAGATTAAATGCTCGGTGATCAGTTCTTCTGAGTTCATCATGAACGTTTAAGGGACTTGGATCAAAGAAGCGTTTTTTGACAGAGTTCAGTTTAAGATTTAAAAAACCATAGTACAGTAGCAGAACAACATGTTTAAGTTTCTATTGTACAAATAGTATTAAACCATGAGATGACTAACACTTAAAGGAATAAAGAGAAAATAATTTGTATTTGTGGAAAGAAAAAATAAAGAAAACATATCATGGTAGTGTTGGAGTGATGTTATATATATGAAAGAGGCAAAGACTTTTGGGGGTCCCTGAAGAATAATATCCTGCATTTGAAAGCTTGTTGAAATCTATGCCAACTATGGAAGTTGGCCTAATAAAAGACCAACCACAAAAATTCTTGCCTCTTGCAATAAAACATACATTAACTTATGCACATTGAAAAGTTTGCAAATTTTATAGCTGCATCATTTCCACCTCTAGGCTCTATCAGTGTAGCTTCAATCAATGTAGATCAGAAAAAGATAGCATTCTTGCAATGTTTTAATCAATTTATAAACAGCACTTTACCTGCAATTTGTTTCCATGTATTATAAATTGTTAATTATTGTATGTCAGAAATATGAAAGACCTAGTGTTTCTACCATTGAACCAGAATTTGGGTGAATGTCAGAGATGCAGTTCATAGCTATGATTCAAAAGCATATTTAGAGGTGTTCACATTCCAAGTCAACAATGCTAATCTTTTTTGTTTGCATGTCTATCCTGTCTAGGTAGCCTTTGTTTTGCCCAGTGACTGCATTCATCAACTCTTCATGGCTCAGTAATTCCTGAAATTCACTTTCCATTAAAAATAAATACTCCATTTTATATCCTTGAGATGGTCCCCATATCTGATTGTCTTTTCTATGGCAGTATATATTGAAAACTATAAAATTATAATGCAACTATTAATCCCCTGTATCTGCTTGTACCTAATTTTTATTAAAAATGTATTGTGCTCCAGCTGGCTTGTAAATTACAGTGTGGTTGAAAAGGCGCCAGTTGGATTACTTCAGAAGGAGAACATATTGAAATAAAGAAAGGCTTAATGATTAATATTTTGACTTTATATGCACTGTAACTACGGTAGCAGTTTGATTACCGGAGAAAAGAGTTTTCAGCTAGCTACACTGCAGACCTGGCAAATGGAGCTAGATGAGACTCCTGAAAAGTGCCACTTATCAAAGAAACCACATGATCATCACTAATCAAATATTTCATGTCACCTTCTCCATTTTATGAATGACATAAAACTCCACTTTGTTTCTACAGTAAATTAATACATTTATAGGAATGTGGCAGAATCTAGACTCACAAGCCATCTGTTCCCCATCTCTCAACCTCCCAAACTGGATAATGTTGATAGCCTGCCTAAAATGTCTAGCGCATAGCTGAAACGGCTTGATCTTTACTTTTCATTTTGACTCCTTGTTTAAGAAAACAATCCTGCAATTTCTCCAGCTAACGTGCGAGAGTTAGGAGTAACGGGAACTGTTTTGGAGTAGGTGTTGGAGAAAAATGGTTGAGAACAAGGTCAGAATCCTTCCTTTCCATGCGGATATTAGGCGATATTTGGAGAAATCAAACCAAGCCCTTTCACGAAAAATATCTTTTGTCTTAAGCTACCAAATGACTCAGAACCAGAATAATTCTGTGAAAAATACTTCTGTGAAAATCAAAATAATCCTGCTGAAAGATGAAATATATGATTTTGGATATGCTGCTGAGTATGCTGTGGAAGTTATCTTTTCCTCCATAGCCCGGACTCCCCAGCAACACTACAACCCCCATGATGCACTTCTCATCACAGAAGAGGAAACTATGCTTCATTATAGGGAGGGACCTACCTAATTCATGGAGGCTGTCCCCCCATTTTGCAGGCAGAACATGAGCCCAGACATGAGCCCAGGCAGCCATTTTGCAGCAGAGCGTGGTGGGCCCTTCATACCTCTGCTTGGCCAAGGGACCCCAGTGGTCCTTGCTGCTGATTGGCTGCAAGGATTCTCCATCATACAGCCCCACACCTTGCTACTGATTGGTGGAGAGGGGCAAGGCCATATGACACGTAGCCCTCACAGCCAATCAGCAGTTGATTTTGCTGATTCTGTAGGTTTTGCGGCATTGCCCAGATTTCACAGACAATGCCAGATTCCACACAATCTGCAAAAATTGCAAATTCGGTAGGGCCCTAATTATAGGAGATATAGGTTATCCTGACTGCCCTCCCTCTGTATGGTAATGGGAACATGAGACGCTAGAACTATAGCTTCCATGAGGCCTGACAGCAGCACTTCTGAATTTAGATGTGTTTCCTGATGAAAATGTTTTTGTTGGTGTGGGGGCAAAAAGTCAACATCTATTTCCTCCATATTTTATGACTAGCCCTAACACACACACACACACACACACACACACACACACACATACACTCTTTAAAAAATATGTACAATACTAAAGAAAGTTAATTTTCTTTTGTATTTGTTTAAATGATGAAGCTTCTTTATAATCTGCTTCTTCCTGAGGGTTGCCAACAATAATATTGGCTTCATTAGTTGCACAGGACTGACGACGTTATTGTGGTGTCAGACCACATACCGCAATGCAGGAATTCAGATGTTTTAAATGTTGCAGTTGTTTATCTTGTTCTTTCTGGTCAGTCAGATACTCAAGAGAATAGCATCAAGCACTGAACTAAAAATGGTGTATCTGAACTACCATCAGCAGCAGCTACACAGGAGAAAAAAAACACCTTTATAGCTGCCTTCCACATTTTTTCTGAGCTAACCATACAAGGGGATTTGCATATGCTCTTTTAAGATGTCAGTTTAAGAACATAAGCATTTATCATTGATGTTTCATAATGCAGACTGACGAGATATGCACACGACAAGACTGCTTTACAGAGTTAGGTGGTATTCTTTTTGATCAAAGGTGTTTACAGTCCTATGTAAGGCTCACTTCACTTCCTATTTTACCTGAACGTAAAAAGACGCTTTGGGATTTAATGCAGCATGATCATCAAGCCATGAAATACATAACAATAACTGTAACACACTGCTGTACACTGCAGTACACAACTGTTCAGTTTTCTGGGACAGGCTTATATAGTCAAAGAAAGATCTTTAGCTGGCATAACCCAGCATAACTTCAGCAGAGCTTCATCAGCTCCTGGCCTGGTCATGTCTCAAATCTGTAACTGAAAAGCATTAGTTTCATTTGTTAAATTTAGCATAAAAATTTAAAAGGAAACAAAATATTTTCATTTATTCGTTGTTTGTCTTTCTGTCTTTCCACCCCCATTCCCCTTTTCCTTTTGCTATGAAGAAAGTATTGGTTAGCTCATATCTAGGATGTATATTAATGTAACACTCCCCAACTATTAGAATACGATACAAATTTGTGGGGGTGCTGCAACAGAAAGGACGTGCATGACAACCCAAGATAAGTCGTAATGAAGAGTTTTGGTGATAACATTTGGGATGCCCATAGTTGTCTTTCATGGGAATGATTCTGTGTGTTACTTCAAGAAGATATCCCTCATGACTTTTAGAAAAGAAAAAGTGAGTGGGCCACAAAACAGAGAATGACTCTTTTAGGAAAAGTTTCAGCACTGAGGGTTGGATCAAATGTACGCAGAGCAAGCCGATACAGGGACGAAACCGAGAATTTCAGATGATCCCAATTGAACTGGAAGAGTCAGAACATAACTCCACCCTACTGCATGGACCAACGTGAGTGAGACATATGCGTGGTCCAAGTCTTACTTTTTGTAAAGTGCTAGGAGATCTCTGTGGCCCATTTTCCACCTCCAGTGCTCAAAGATTCTTGGACTCAACAGTCGACTTCTACCTCCTGTAATTTCACAGGGACAAATAGACATATTTGCCATATGATTGATGACATGTGTAGGTTGGGACACCTGCAGACTGATCTCTTCATCCAGAGATGACCATTATCAATAGCAGAACAGTTTTCTCCACAGCACACCACTAAGGTGTCTTAGAAGTTCTGCCTCCTAAGAAGACCACCTACTTTTAAGGTGAAGACCTGCCATTTTGTTCTCTCTGTTGAGACTATCAGTGGGACAGGAACTGGGGCTAGCTGCACTGTACCCAGGGAATTGGCTCTTACTAAACCAGGCCAAAACAAGAAATTTCTTGTGTTCAGGTATTTTCCTACCTTCCCTCTAGTTAAAACCATGAAAGCATCTAAGCTGTGAAATAATAATGAGGCCTGGGTGCCCATAGGTATTTGCAGCAATATTAAAAAGGCTGATATATTTTACAGGAGAAAGGAGCTATTAGGCATGTGCATTCATTCTCTCTTTACTAAGAAAGCATTTTAAGCATCCTGACTTACCGTATGACACAGGTCTTTGGAATGAAAGATCCCTAAACACACTTTGACATGACTAAAGGCTTGTGATCTATTATGTCAATGATTCACTAAATGCACATTGATGTGATTGACCATACTAACTCTAAAGGAGCCTGTGGTGTATATGATCTGCAGATAATGGGTCTCTGGGAGATTTTTGAACTGTACCTTTTAATTCATGTTATTCTGCTTCTAAGGTGTGCAGAGGCTCAGCACACTTAGATGCACCTCAAAGCCTCCTCAAAACACCTTCGGCACTGTCTTATACACGTTGATTGATGGAGCCATTAAGATCTCAATGGACGAACAATAATGATTCCATTTGGACCGATCCAATTTCAATGACATTGTCTCATACACTTCCATTAAAACTGGAGCTGTTACAACCTGAGTGACAGATTATTATTTCTTTAAAAAAAGGAAAAGGAAATTAACACAATATATTGAATTGCACTGAATTGAGACAATAAATAATGGAATGTACCAGACACTAACTTCTCCCTTCTGTAATTTCATGAGGAAAAATAGACTTATTTGCCACATAGTTGATGACATATGTAGCACTTACGTTAAAATATGTGGCAAAGCCTTTAAACCATAGTAGTAGTAGTATAAAATTGACTACATCTCACATTGCCTACAGTATAACTTCAGGTGTGGAACTGGATGGTTTCTATTGATCAATGGAATGTGGCCAGCACTACTGTTACTAAGAGGAACATATTGTAAGTGTTCTATAATTTAAAAAATATATTTGAAGGATACATTTTTAGAGACTGCAGTCAGAACCGTAAAAGACTAAAAAAAAACCCCCAAATCCACATTTGTACTCTCAGATTGGTATTTGCACACACAATTGAGGGAACTGCATGCATAAGTGTGTATTTACAAATGTGTTTGGAGGTCTGGCACTTTTCCTTCAGAGTCAGTTTTGGAGCCGTGCAGACCAGAAGACCAGGAGCCGTATAAATTTTATGCTATAATCCTTGTATTTTCATGATGTTTTTAAATTGAATTTCACATGATGGGTTACATTCTGCCACTTTTATTCAAAGTGGACTAAATTTTCTGCTGAGGTGAGTTTGACTGGTCAATAATATAGGGTCAGTTGTTCAACTGGAGATTTGGGCTCATAAAATAGTACACTATTTCACAAATTGCCCTGTGTAAATCAGCATTAGATGACAAAATCTATCCCCAAAGAACTAGTAACTTTTGATTTCTAAAATTTCAGACTGCATTTCATTACATAAGTGCACATGAAGCACTATTACATGGTGCATACGAAGCACCAAGTTGGGTTAATCAGTGGTTCATCTAAACCAGGATCCTCTCTCCAACTGTGGTAAATTGTAGATGGTTTAGAGCAGAAGCGGGCAATTATTTTGGGCAGAGGGCCGCTTACTGAGTTTTGGGAAGCCATCGAGGGCCACATGACAGGCAGCCCAGGGCAGATAAATATTAATTTTCTAAATTTTTTAAGGGTCCGATAGGCTGGATAGAATGGCCTGGTGAGCTGCATCTGGCCCCCGGGTCGCATTTTGCCCACCCCTGGTTTAGAGAGAGAGCATCTGAATGGGGCACATCTGAAGTTATTGATCCCCTGTCATGCCTTCCCTGGCTTCAGCCATGGAGAATATAAAAGGGACTACTATAAAGAAACAAAGAGGATGCATAGTAATGTGAGTTCATCCCTCCTTATCTACAGTATTGTTGATCCATAGCCACTGGCTAATTTAGTGAATAGCATCACAGGAAAGTAAAGGTGGAAGGGACATCTACTCCAGCCCCTACACAGGGCAAGATCATTCCTGACTAAACCATCACAATCAATTGTCTAACTTGCTTTTAACATTTTCCATGGAATCTCCATCCCTGGAAGTTTTCAAGAACCTATCAAGAAATTAGAGAGACGCTTGACTAGGCTGGAGAACATCAGTACCTGCAAATGCCTCCTTTTATTAAAAAATGTGCATTTTGACACATTTGCTTTTTGCATTTTATTGCAAAAATAAGTGTTTCCTTAAACATTGTCCTTTCAAAAACAGCACAGAAGGTATCTGGGGCATTTTTTTCAGTTATTTTTAGGCACAACTGATAATTTGTGTGCATCTGCACTCACATGGTTTAGTTTTCAAAGTTTTTAGTAATGAGACAATGAATTTGGAAGTTGCTGGCACATGGACTTAGACATTCATTAGGTGACTGCATTCTTTAACACTGCTCTGTTTAAAGGTCAGCAAAACACATTACTAGTTGTCTGTTTTCTCCAGACTTAATCATGCTTTCCTTACATGGGAAGCCATAGCTTGAAAGTTATGAAAGACAAAAAGTAGAGCCTCAGTTCCCTCCATGTCACTGGAGTGCCCTTCGCAACATCTCTCTGAGCTGTTGGCAGCAGGCTTTAATCAGTCAGTTTGATTCTTTTCTCATTTCATGCTAATCTTGTGTTGTTGTAATTCCTTTGTCTTCCACAGAAGTTTTCTATTTACTTAAAGCTGGTTTACATTTGGGCAAGTGAGTGAAGAATAAGGCTCATCATGGCAACTATCAAAAGTGCGAACGGGTCAAGAATACTACTTTGACAATTTAAGCTTAGCTGTTGCTGGAACTCACTGGCCAACAGGTGAAGATCCAAGCTCTGACCATAAACCTGGTGGTAAAAAGATTATGCTGAAAGTAATTTTATCATCCAAGGTACCTTGTGGGACCTGTATGTTGGGATCCACAGTGGTCTTTTTGGGAATATGTATTCACCTTAGCAAATTTTCTTATCTTTTATCTTTTTAAGCCTCAGAAGCAATTAATATTATATTCCTGTGCAACAATTTGTTTATCTGGGCAATTGCTTTCTGATCTTTATAAGCCCTCCTCCCCTCCAATCTAAAGCTTTAAAAGAGTTAAAATAAGTGAATCTGGCTTTCTTGGTTTATTTCATAAACCTATCTAATAGAAGTAAACAGCTTACTGATGCTTTCACTTGTCTGTATTTACCTTGTCATGTTGGAAGATGCTTACACATATACTAAAAATCACTCTTTCTTGACAACATTACTAAGGTAGCACCTATATTCCCTTCAGCTTCTCATTCTCCTGAAATGGTTGCACATACTGAAATTGCATCTGTTTTAAATGTAATTAGGCTTATAACAGGATGCTGGTTTCAGCCTTCATTAACAAGAGACAACTTTTTCTCCATAATCAGGCAGGCCTGATTCTGTGCATGACTGCCTGTGAATACACATCTCTGTTTATTTGCCTTCATTTTCATAAATTGCTTATGGAGTGTGTAGAGTTACAGAAATGCAGTTTTGTTGGCATAAATTCTGTGAGCCAAATCCTTGATCCCTCAGGTAACATGAAGAAACTGCAAACTTCCCTAAGGAGTCTGTCCTGGATCTCATTATTGTAGGGGACTGATAGGATGACGTAATGAAGTATAGCTACCTTAGTTACCTAGATGACTTAATGGACTGGAAAGTGGGAGCAGAGATCATGCTGGGGTGGTAGGACTGCAGTCAGATCATCTCTGCTAGCCGAACGATTCCTAATGCTGACTGGAGTAACCATACACTATGATTTGGGTACCACATGCTGTGGGAAGGTCCAATTTGGCTTTTAGGCATATCCCTAAATTAAGGCAATGCAACTTGGCTCTTGCTGTTGATTTAGACCTGTATCTATGATAGTTTTGGAGATGTTAATATGCTGTTTTGCTCTGCATCAGTGATAATGGGGGTGTATATCAGTGCAAGCTTTAGTGATTATTAGGATATCACCTATCAGATTGGAGGAGCTATTTCAGACCTTCACTGTAACTACAAAGAAAACTTTGACCTGAATTTTGCTCTACCTAATCTACAATGTTTGTAACAAGAGTAGCTGATGAGCCTTATAAGTTTTACTGTTTCAGCTCATGTGAGGTCACACACTTTGTTAAGGGTATGGATCAACTGAATATATATCACTGTGCATGAGAAAGAGATGCCTGTTTGCTTTATAAGGCAACCGAACAGAAGAATAAGATCACAGTAGTGGATTTGTTTTGTTTTATATCTCAGGTCAGACCCATGAAATTCTTCTTTTTGGCTAAAGCAATCCGGCCTCGTGGGCAGATGTGATATCTTTTATTAGACCAACAAGATTTTTGCAAAAAAAAAATTCTTTAATTGCAAGCTTTCGGGCACAAATACCCTTCCTCAGGCATCAGAGACAAGATTGTAAAAGTTTTCCTGGGTAGAAATGAAAGTTCATGTTTCATAGGATTTCACAGGAGTCAATAGATGGAAAAACTCTCTGAGCAGCAGATTTTAGATGGTAAGGAGTCTCAGCTCTCCTGTGAGGCTGTGATGATGCAAATTACCTTAGACAAAGGCAGGAGCAGCATCTCAGGTTTCAGGTGGTCAAAGTTGTTTCCTGTTTGGCGAAGTAATTTGTGGGCATTCTAGTTATTATCTTGTCTTTTGGATATTTAGATGAGAAATTGAGACTAGGCATTGTATCGCATTGTCAATGGATATTTCTTCTGACAATTTCACAGAACATGTGGGTAGGAGTAATTTCTAGACACATCCATATTATTTGAATATTTTTTATGGAAATTTAGAAATAATGACAATAACAGGAATGCAGATGGATGGCTGCTCTCAGCACTGGCATCAGATTATTGGAATGGTTATAGATTGACCTTCCCACGTGGAATATAGTAGGGCTGTGCGAAGCGGCAAAAATTTGCTTCAGATTCGGCGGACAGTGATTCAATTCCGAATCTCTGAATCACCGAGGCCCATCCCCCCCAGTCTGACAATGGTTGCCCCACCCGCCCCAGTTCACGGCACTTGGGAAAAAGAAAAAGCCTCAATTCAGTGGGAGCTGCCAGGCAGGGGCCGATCCCCACTGCCCCGCACTGTGTAGGGGGCTCTTCATGAGCTGCCCGACCAGCCCCCTCGCTCCCCAGGCTCCCTCATGGCTGCACCACTGCCACTTTAAGAAAAAAAAAATCTCGCCCTTTAAGAAAAAAAAAAAGAGAAACCCCCACCAGACTAACTGTTCCTGCCAGTGTGGGGTGATCCCCGCTGCCCCCTGCTGCTCTTCATCATGCCCCCCAAAGCCCCGAGGCTGATGCAGGAGTGGTGAGACCCGGGGCTTTTCTCATTTTTTTTTCCTTAAAGGAGCAGAGTTGTGGCGAGGCAGCCATGGGGGGACTGGAGGAGCAGGGGAGAGTTGTGCGGCTCATGCAGAGCCCCTCATACAGTGTACAGTAGTGGGGGCCAGCACCTGGTGAGCTCTGGGGCTTTTATTTAAAGGGCCGGAACTGGAGTAGTCAGGGCAGCTATGGGCAGGCTGGGGGAGTGGACAGGGGTTGGCGGGGGCTGGGGAAGCAGGCAGGGGATGGGACCTGGCAGGTGTCCTCCCATGGTCCCCTCCCCCCTCTTTCAGTCCACACTCCCCTGTCCCCTACTTACTGGCTCCAGGTCCAGCTGTAGCTCCTTGCTGCAGCCACCAGGGACTGCCTGAATCATCAAAGATCTCTGAATATTTTCTGAATATTCGGAGAGCTTTGAATCAATTCACACCTTTTAATTGGTCCCCTGATTCAATTCGGAGATCCAGCCACCAAATCAGGCTGAATCTCCTCTGAATCAACTCAGCACCCGAAGCTTCGCACAGCCCTAGAATGTAGCATGGCTGCAGTCAGCTGTAAGACAACATTTCCTCTGAGTGATCACTTTGCATTACTCACCTTTTTAGATTCAAAATATCCCTTTTTCATAGATTTGTAGATTTTATCTAGATGGGGATAATTATGTCATTGAAGGACTTTTTCAGTTATTGAAGATTTATTGGAAGATGCTTAGTGTTTTTTATCCATAAACTCATACAAAACTTTTGTAAGACGAAAGTTTTTTAGGCTTAATTTTTTAACAAGCACCTACATTGTTGTAAAGACCTGTGAACCCCAACAAAGTCCAACTTTGTTGTCTATACTCATCTCTTGGATCTATGTAGATGGATACAGGTCTCCATGGTGTATTGATTTGCAACTGTATGCCACTCACTTTTCTATTGGCTCGATTCTCATTTGTAATATGGAGTGTCCCAGGGATGCAGGGCTGACAAAAGGGGAAGCCTCAGCCAGAGGCAGACCCCAGGGTGAAGTAAAAATAGAAAAAAACCTACCTGTTGCAGGAGTCCAGGGTAGTGAGGAGGCACGCCAGGGAAAACCGCCCATGCAGTTTATCAGCTGCACTTATCTGCAGCTGGAGCTGGGTGACATCAGGAAGAGACGTCACCTGGTGAAGATGAAAACCAGACCCGGAGATGCCAGAGGGGGCGCGAGGAACGTGGAGGAGGCGGTGGGGAGGTGCTGGGCAGGACGTGCCCAGCCTCCGCATGCAGCAGCTGCAGGAGTGGCAGGAAGAGCCATGGAGGATCTTCATGCCAGGGAAGACCAATGAAGATCGAAGGAGCCAGCAGTGAGGCTGGCAGCAGTGGCAGCAGAGGGAGCCATGGAAGATCTTCACGCTGGGGAAGACCGGCAAAGACCCTAGGAGCCAGTAGCAAAGCCAGCAGCGTCAGCAACTGTAGAAATGGGGGGAGGGGAAATCTCTGATCTGGGAGAGGCTGGTGGGGAACAGGGAAGCCAGCATGGGAGTGGCAGTTGCCACAGTTAGGGAGAGGCGGATCTCGGAGGGGATCAAATAGACATACTGGCTTAGGGGGTGAAGGAGGCACAGGGCTTCCCACCCCGTGGGCGTCCCTCTTTGCTTTGTTTTCCTTTTTTTTCTCTCACTTGGGACATTTCTCCTTTTTTCAGTTTCTTTTGAGTTTTGTTACGCCAGGAGTTTCCATGGGGCAGGACTCCTCTAGGGTCAGCAAACAGCTCATGATTTTCTTTCATGATAGGATTTAATTTCAGTCCAGGTCTAGAGTAGGGTAGCTTGGCATCCTTTACCAGGCCCAGGGAATTAGGGTGTTCCCTCAAAGATGGGGGACCACACAAGAACTTGGCCACAGCCAACAATATCCGCTGTGGGACGTGTGGGATGTTAAGAGGGAGAGCCGAAGCCCGAGCATCACCAGGCCCTCCAGATTGGGCTAGAGTCCAGGGCTGGCCCATAGAGTGGGATGAGGGAACTGGGGAAGACATCCAAAAGGGGCCAGGCAAGAAGATCCTGAGGCCCATCTCATTGGGTGGTACATGGTCGGGGTGTAGGGAAAGTTGGAGCCCCACAGGTATCTGCCGAGACCCGTGACAACTCTGGAGGCAACCTCCGAGGGGACCCCCTCCACTGAAGGTCCATCCAAAGTCATGGCAGGAGAGTTTGGGGGTCACCCTGAGAGTCATCGAGGAATCCTCCGGGGTCTACACGAGAATCCCAGGCTAGTTAGCCCAGTGGCCCGGGTGAAGGCAGCACGGGATCAAGTCATTGAACGGAGATGGGCACCTGGAACACTGTTGTTTAAAAGACTTGGAAAGATTTTTACTGTAGAGTTTTCATTTCATAGATTAGTTGGCTAATTTACAACACAATAAAGTCCCAGAAACAGCAAGTCTAGAGATACAAGTAAAAAAATCCATTGGACATGATCACATGCTGAGTTCTATCTCACAGGGATCTTTGTGAATTTTCTGTCTTTAAAAAAAATCTGTATTTTCAGCTTTCTACTGTGATCTGAACCCATCTGGTTCAAAACAGCATATTCTCTCTTTCATACTATCCAGAATGGCCCAGTCTGTTCAAAGTACTTAGCTTATGTTTGTTTGTTTTCATCTACTCCCATCGTTAGTCTCTCTTGCCATTCCAAAGCACATTTTATATAAATGTAACAATTTTTCATCAGATTTGACAAATTAACTTACATTTTCTTTTAAATTACTTCAGGAGGAAGAATTTTGTAATGTATCTAATTAACTCTGTAAGTCTCTGTGTATTTGTGCATGTGTTAAGTAGACTATAACTAGTTTTGTAATCCAGCGTGGGGAAGAGGAGAAGTAATCAGTGACATTCAGCTTTATATCAAGTTCCATCAACATTCTCTGTCAATTTAAAATTGGATCTTTTTTTTTTACACTTTAAAAGAAAATTGACTAATTCTTTTATGTGTACTATTAATTATCTGCATTCCTCTGATCTAAATACTTCTTACAAAGAAATGACTTCAACATCTTGGATACTCTTGAAGGGAAAAAAAGCAAAAAAACCAGCCATGCACAACATATAACTGGTATGCCCGGGTCTGGAAATGTCTGTATGTTCTGGGCTCATGTAAACCTATTTAAATGAAAGGAGAATTTAAAAAAAAAAAAGTCTTTTTGCCTTAAAGATGCACACAGACATAAAAACTTATTCCCCATGGAAATTGTGCCTTTAATGACATTTCACTTTTATGAACAGTTTTATTACAAAATAGATTTCCTGCAGCTAATTTCATCAGTTGTCCCAGTCTGCTGCTACTTTCCACTACCTTTCTAACTTCTTGTTATCTAAGTGAGGGTACATTAATTGCTATATGATGTAAGAGTGTTGGCTGCATGCCAAAGCCATAAGCTTACAGACACTGTGCCTAGCAGGGCTTCAGGAAGATGCCTGTGCCCATCTGACTGTGGTAGCAGTATTTAAGCAATATTTCCATGTGATGGATTAAGTGTCATTGATGGATGTGGGTAGTGGTATCTCCTGAGTGTCATTTTAACAAGATGTATATGTTGTTAGATGTATTTCACAAGTATGTGTAATAATGCATCAGTCTCCCAGAGAAGGAATAAGTGATTAGTAGCACTAATTAGAAAGTTCTCTGAGACGGACTTTGGTTGATAAAGTGCAGGGTGAGCTTTCAGTCATTAGCAATAATACAATGAGCTCAAGGTAGAATCAATCTATGGGTGATTGCAGAGATGACATTAAAAATTATAGGTTCCTTATTAATATATTGATTTGAGTTCTAAATTAAATGATAGCATTTAATAAGAAGAGAGAAGAAAGGGGATTTTTATGCTATATTTGCCTAGTGAGTGATGTGTAGTTCAGTATCACTCTGGGGACTTTAATCTTTTGTTATCTGCAACAAGCCCTGCATTTATGGAAAAAAAGAATTACCTGATGCCTGAGAAAACTCACTGCCTTTGGCTTTGTGGATTGGGGAAGCCATTCACAAACATTTTCAGTGATTTCTTTTCTTTATATGTGGCAAAAGCACCAAAGAAATCAATTTCTCATTCTGTGATTTCCATTTCCAATTATCAAAACTGGATAGACTTGGAAATGGATGATATGTATGTTTTGTTCAAACTGTGTGCACATCTGGAGCAGTCATTACAGGGAAGGTAACCTCAGAATTCAATCAACTGACAGGCAAAAGCTGCCTATGTCACGCAGGGTCTGAGTCAATAGGCTAAGCATAGGCATCTTTCCACATATCCTTCCAGTCCAGTGGTTCAATATGGTATGAATCCACTATGACTTCTGCTTGCTTTGTACAGTGTGTGGGATGGCAAGGAGTTAGACTTCATAGATTTCATAGGCATCAGGGCTGGAAGGGACCTCGGGAGATCATCGAGTCCAGCCCCCTGCCCAAAGGGCAGGAAGTCAGCTGGGGTCATAGGATCCCAGCAAGATAAGCATCCAATTTACTCTTGAAGGTGTTCAGTGTAGGTGCTTAAATCACCTCTAATGGCAGACTGTTCCAGACCTTGGGGGCTTGGACAGTAAAGAAATTCTTCCTTATGTCCAGCCTGAAATGGTCTTGCAGGAGTCTGTGACCGTTTGACCTTGTCATCCCATGGGGCGCTCTGGTGAACAGACATTCCCCCAGATCCTGGTGGTCACCCCGATAAACTTATAGGTGGCCATCAGATCACCCCTGAGCCTGCGCTTTTCCAGGCTAAAGAGTCCCATGGCTCTCAGCCTGTCATCGTAAGATCTGTTTTCCTGACCTCTGATCATGCGCGTGGCTCTCCTCCGGACTCTCTCAAGCTTCTCCACATCCTTTTTAAAATTGTGGAGCCCAAAACTGGACGTAGTACTCCAGCTGCAGCCTCACCAAGGCCGAGTACAAGGGGAGAATGATGTCCCAGGATTTGCTCGAGAAGCATCTATGGATGCAAGCCAGCTTTTTGGTCGCTTTATTAGCTGCAGCATCGCATTGCAGGCTCATGTTCATCTTGTGGTCAATGATGACCCCCAAGACTCTTTCTTCTGTAGTGCTAGCCAACGTAGCACTGCCGAGCCTATAAGGAAGCTGCAGGTTTTTCCTCCCAAGGTGGAGAACCTTGCATTTTTCAGTGTTAAACACCATCAGGTTCTCGTCTGCCCATTTGCTGAGCTTGTCCAGGTCAGCCTGGATCACCGCCTATCTTCTGGTGTGGATGCTTTGCCCCAAAGTTTGGTGTCATCGGCGAACTTGGCCAGTCCACTCCTGACTCCAATGTCCACATCGTTAATGAAGATATTGAACAGTATGGGTCCAAGGACAGAGCCTTGAGGGATCCCACTGGTCACAGGGCACCACGATGAGTGACTGCCATCGATTACAACCCTCTGGGTCCGACCACGGAGCCAGTTTCCCAGCCAGCGGATCGTGGTGGAGCCAAGGCCACAACTGGGCAGTTTGGCCAAGAGGCGATCATGGGATACCAGATCAAAAGCTTTTTTGAAGTCAAGATATATGACATCAATCTCTTCTCCCTTGTCCAGGTGATAGGTCACCTGGTCATAGAAGGAAATGAGATTGGTCAAACAAGACCTACCCGCAACAAACCCGTGCTGGCTGTCCCTTAGTATGTTAGCCTGGGCCAGTCCCTCAAGGATGGCCTCCTTAATAAACTTTTCTAAGATCTTCCCCAGGATAGAAGTCAGGCTAATGGGCCTGTAGTAAGCCGGATCCACTCTCCTCCCTTTCTTGAAGATCAGCACCACATTGGCCTTCTTCCAGTCTTCGGGTACTACACCAGAGCGCCAGGAGTTTTCAAAGATCCGTGCCAGGGGCTGGGCTATGACGCTCGCCAGCTCCTTGAGTACCCTGGGGTGCAGATTGTCAGGGCCGGCTGATTTGAAGGTATCCAGCTTCTCAAGATGTTCCTTCACAAGGTCAGCATTTATGGAGGGTAGGGGATCCCCATCACCCAGATCTCCCTGTCCCATAGCAGGCATGGGCGTCCCATGGGACTGATGAAAGACTGATGCCAAGTACCTTTTTAATAGGTTGGCTTTTTCCTGGGCGTCAGTTGTCAGTTGCCCCACCTGGTTTAGCAGGGGTCCAACATTGCCCTTGCTTTTCCTCTGCCTCCCCACATATCTGAAAAAAGGACTTTTTGTTGTCCTTGATGCCTGAAGCTAGTTGGAGTTCAGTTGCAGCCTTGGCTTTCCTGGTTTGGTCCCTGCAGGACCGGACCAGCGCGGAGTAATCCTCCTTGGAGGTGAATCCCGTCATCCATCCTTTGTAGGCTTTCCTTTTTAGCTGCAGAAGGTCCGCTAGGTCCCTGGAGAGCCAGGAGGGCTGCTGTGCCTTCTTGCTGCCTTTCCTCCGTGTTGGAATAGATTTAGCTTGTGCACTGAGGATCGCTTCCTTGAGAAGCAACCACTCTTCTTGAACTCCCATCTCCCTGGGGTCATGGTCCCTGAGGGCCTGACCGACTAGCCTCCTGAGCTTGTCAAAGTCGGCTTTTCTGAAGTCAAGGACTTCTGTGTTGCTGACTGACTTGCCAGCTTTACGGCGGATGGTGAAGGTGATCAGCTCATGTTCGCTGTCAGCCAGCTTCCCATCGATCACTAGGTCACCGATTAGGTCATCCCCCATAGCCAGTACCAGGTCGAGCAGCGCTTTGCCTGTCGTTGGCCCATAGACTTCTTGAGTCAGGTAGAGGTCATCCATGCACGAGAGAAAGCTTTGCGCCCGCTCAGATTTAGCTGAGTGATGTTCCCACGAGATGTCCGGGTAATTGAAGTCACCCATGACAACCAAGGTCCTGGAGCAAGCGGCCTCAGTCAGTTCCCGGGTGAACTCCTGGTCAAGCTCAGGACTTTGAGTGGGAGGTCTGTAGTAGACTCCCACCGTTGTGTCCCCTGTGCCGTATTCCCCATGAATTTTTACCCAGAGGGTCTCTAGCTGTCCATGCCGGTCGCCAACATCAGCTTGCAGGGACATGTAGCTACACCCCTGTCCCTTTTGTCAACACGATCCCTCCTGTACGGGGTATAGCCCTCTATACCCATGGTCCACTCATGGATGGAGTCCCACCAGGTCTCCGTTGTCCCAATGATGTCATAATTCTTTGCACTGAGCAGGAGGACAAGCTCCTCCTGCTTGTTGCCCAGGCTCCTGGCATTAGTGTACAGGCAGACAAGTGTCCCCTTGGGGGCTCTTGCCCTGCCCACAGATTGTGCGAGGGCTGGGGCAGGGGTGGGGCTCCCTTAAGTGCCTTGGTCTGCTGGCTTTGCAAGGGTTGCTGAGTGGGCCAGCAGTAGCAGTAGTGGCCTGGCTGAGAAGAGCCTCCTCCCCAGGGGAGAGAGGTGGAGGCCATCTCTTCCCAGCAGCTCGCTGCCTCTCTCGCCAAAGAGCAGGCTGTGGTCATGGAAGCCAAAGCCTTCCCGATTGCACCAGCTCCGCAGTCTTTGGTTCACTGCGTGGATCCTCCTTTCCCTCCTCAGCCCATAGCCCGAGACTGGGAGGATCAATGAAAACACCACCTGAGCTCCCAGACCCCTAAGCCCCACTCCCAAATCCCTGTAGCGCCTCATGACCTGGCTGGGGGTGCTCCAAGCCGTGTCATTGGTGCCCACGTGAATAAGGAGTATGGGATAGTGGTCTGTGGGCCGGAGGAGCTCTGGGATCCTCTCCACAATGTCTCGGATGTGGGCCCCCGGGAAGCAGCAGACTTCCTGGGCTAAGGGGTCGGGGCGGCAGATTGCCCCCTCAGTGCCCCGCAGGATGGAGTCTCCCACAACAAACACCTTTCGTTTTGTCTTGGGGAGAGCGGGGGCAGTAGCTGTGGTTGAGCCTGGGTTGCCTGCGGGACCTGGCAACTGAGCAGGCTCTGCTGGCGCTGCAGGAGGTGCGAACCTGTTGCTAAGCTCTGGTGGGGGAGGGGCCTTGGTGCAGCGGGACTTAGGGCTCTTGACCACCTTGGTCCATGCCCCTGACTGGGCAGAGCGGGAGGTCCCAGAGTCCTCCTTAGTCCTGGAGGGAGACGGTGCTCTACCCTGTGGCTCCCGGGGGAGAAGGGCCTGGTAGTAGGAGTCTATCTCCTGCTCGCTGTCCCTGATGGCACGCAGTCTCTGGACTGTGGCCTGGAGCTCCTCCAGCTGGCGCGCCAGAGACCCCAGTAGGGAGCAGACCCCGCAAGGGGAGGTGGCCATGATCCCGCGCCCCAGAGCCTGAAAAAGGGACAGGAAGCCCCCGCAGCCAATAGCCAGGGGCTCCGTCTGCGTGGAGCCGGGAACCATGGGTTCCGTGTGGGTGGCCGTCTCTGAGGTGCCCGATGCGGGGGCCGCAGAGCCTGAGGTGTGACGTGTGCCCATCCGTGTCATGCCTCTGGTAGGCTGGCTACGGCTGGGACTGACTACTCTGCAGGGTTCGCAGGCAGGGTCTCGTGCCCTCCCACGCCCTCTCCTGCGCAAACTCCGCGCTAACTCGAGTGCCTGTTTACGCAGTCTGTTCACGTGGCTCCGGTCACGTGGCTCCCTGGGGGGCTGGGCCAAGTAGGGGCCTGGGCGGGGGCTTGACCCGGCCTGGCTCCACGCAGCCGCCTCCTCCCAGGGATCGAGGAGTTAACCCCTTCCCACCACGAGCCTGCTTACCTCCAGCTGTGCTGGGGGTCGGCAGGGGGCTCTGCGGCTGCTGAAGGGGTGTCTAGGATTTGCACCGTAGAAGAATGATTTGCCCTGGTCCTATTCCTAAGGTTCCCGACTCTCCTATTCTGCCCCATCATTGCTGAGCTAAGGTGGCCCTGCAGCAGTCCTCTGATGTTAGGACCTTCTGCACAGCTAGTGGTAGAACCAAGGCAGTGGGTAGGGACAAGATTTTGACTCAAAGCCTCTACTGAAGAACCTTGCTTGAAATTTAAATTGAAAATGCAATAAGCTGCCTGGACTGGAGAATACTTCACAAACAGCCTTTGCAATATTTGGTGCCCAGGGTACAGATAAGGGGCACACTGAGGAATGGGTACAGTCTTTTCCTCTCTAATGTACCTACATAATTCCATTGACCAATGTGATGAAGAATTACCGTTGGACCGTGGTGCTTCCTTTATCATTCATTCCAGTGGGTAATTTATTTGGAGATCCCTGTATCCCGCAGTGCTCAAGGACTGTGATTGTTCTTGGTCTTTTCTTCCAGTATGCAAGGCAGATGGCTTCTTGCTCACTTACACATACCTGCACACTTATGCTAGAACAAGGTACACCCTTAAGCATAGTTCCATGATCAGTCACATCAGTGGGGGTTTTGCCACCTTCCAAGGAAAAAAAAGACTGCTCTCAGAGTAAGGGCCCATGAAATCAAGTTGCCCAGTCTAGACTTGTATAAAGAAATGCGTCTTTCCCTGAAAGAGTGGATTCTCTAGGCCTGTCGGGTTTGGCATTGCAGCACAAGTAGGCCTATCTGCACTAGCTTGAATCTAGGTAGCAGTGGTACTAGGGAAAATGCAGAACCATGCATGTTGGTGTGACTGAGCCACCTGAGCGTGCACTCAGGATCCCTACAAGGCTCATACAGCTCAGGATGGAGAGTGCGCTGCTGTGTCATCACTGTTACTGTTATCTATGCTAGCTAAATGAATGCTTATATGAGTGTGCCAGACTATGCTTCAATCATGCCATGTGACAGTACCGCAGTTGACTGATAGTTGACTCTAATTAGAAGTCCTGCATTCGTGGCCTACAGAGCAGTTTATTCACAGCTCGTAAAGCACTTTACAAACATATACTGTGCTTGCCTAAGTAGACTGGAATGAACCCCATTTTACTTTTGCCTGTTGTTATTTCAATTATAGATGTTGCATGTACCCATCTGATTCTGTATTGCCCTCCTGTCTGTCTGTGAAACAGGGGAAGCCTGGCTTGTCTTCTGCTGTTCTTTATTAATAGTTGCTCACTGCTTGTTCATGATGATTTGATAGAGTAAAGTCTTCTGGGTGATGCTGACTGGAGCTTTCATTTGGTAACCTTCACTCCTGTGTCTGTATGCTGTGTCGGTCTCCCATAAATCAAGCTCACTAATGTTTTATCTACGTAGCAAAAACAGTGGGGAGAGAACAGAAGTTTAAGATTTCTGGCCGAGATTTCTGTGGGATTTTCCCTGTGTTACTCTAAACGCTGCATTAGGCTAGGTTGGGCACTGCAATTAAGGGGTGTGAATTTACAGTAAGTTTAGAAATATCTAAGCTAGCCTAAGTACCAGTCACAGTAAAAACAGTGACAAAGGCTTCAGCACAGGCTGTATAAGCCCTCGTAGGGCCCTGGGTGCACTTTGGGTAACTAAGCTGTGAAAGCAGTCTTGGCTGCTTTGTCTATCCTTCTATCCTTAGTAGAGCCACCTGGGCTGGAAGTTATCTTGGGGGTGTCTATCACTCTGCAGTTACACATTCAGCCGCAATGCGGACAAAGCCTAATACAGTGAAGCATTCACCTGCCAGCACTTTGCGCCTCAGCCTTATATTCACAGTGGGACACAGAGTTAGGCACCTGCTGCACAGAGTATAGGGCTAAATACAGGGTATTATGTGCCCTATAGGGGCACACTGTTGCTGGGAACAAATGGTTTTTAGAGCCACAGCTAAATTCCTTTACTCTTTACCCTGTAGTGTAAACAAGTGGGGGCGTGCACACTTCTTTGGCAACCTATGTCACGTCTAGCTACTCACCGTAGAATAGGGTGACTGCTAATCCAACAAAATATGGTGTGATTTGGAGACAGCATTTGGATTCGTAGAGAGAGCTTGGTGGTATTTACAGAGGAGAAACAGATCTAGGGTTTCTAAAGAGAACACATTTTTAGGGGAAGTTTGGGGTTACTTGTTTCCTAGTGCATTTTCTTGATAATTAGCAGGCTGGGGACAACCTACTCCGCCAGTGGGGGCTTTCTGAAGTATTTTTTTGATGAGTTATTCAACATATTTTACAAGACCTTTTCTAATTAAAAAAAACCAGTAAAAAAAAAAAAAAGGGAAGAAGAAGAAGCAGATGGTTTCTGTAGCTGGTTAAAAAAATCTGCTCTGTGATTTCCATGAGATGTTTTATATTCTGTCCCCAGAGATGCGGTTTGTAGAATGTGCACATTTCTTTTTTGATGTCGGAGTGCTGCAGAAAGTTACAGCAGTGGCAGGTCAGGGAGGTTTAGAAATTCATTCCCTGTGAGCACCAAGTCAAATCACAGGAAATAGAAGAGTATGAGACGGAACAGAAAGTAGGGGCAGTAGCACTTAGAAATTCCTATTACGAAGACTGAAGAGGAAAGGGAAAGTTCTTCTGAGCTGAAAGATTTCTTCAAATCTTATGTTGCCCTGAAGACTGGAGATAAGTAAACATATTTTTAGGACTGGAACTGGAATGCTGTTAAACTTGGATGCCAGCCCATGCATAAAATTAGGCAGATATTTCAAGCACACTGTCAGAAGTTTCTGTGGAGAAATCACTTGTGTCATTTACAAGACCACATGTGCGGAGCAAGCTTCATTAAAGAAAGAATAAGGTCTTGCAATAACACTTTGAAGTAGGGAGGAGGAAAGGACACCGCTGTGGAGGAGAATAGGAGGACGTGTAAACAACTTTATGGAGAACATAAAGAAGTTATTAGCTTGTTTAAAGCAAATGGATGGTGGTAGGGAGATCTACCGTGAAAATCTTTAGGAGAAGGAATTGCAATGCAAATATGCTGATTGCGTTTATTCCTCTATAAACAGTTAAATGAGGTTTACAATTTGTGGACAGAAATGGGAAGGATCTGAAAAATCTCCAGCTTGTCTTTCTCGGTTGTTGCCTGCAATAATAAAGGTGGTTGGTCTCCGCACAAGGTTCCTGGCAGTACCTCTTCCAGGTGGCAATGTTTGCAAGAAAACAGGACACCATGGCTGTTTCATGACAGGGTATGTGTTGACATGAGCAGCAAATAAACCTGATCTTCTATCTCTAAATAACAGCTTCATAAATGCATTTGTCTCGAATAGATTTGGCTGGTAACTAAATTTATTTCCAATTAATAGCTGCAATGATATTTCATAAATACAATGATATGAGATTCTATTAAATTATTGGATGAAAATGCATCCTCCAAAAGCATTAGCTTAGAAAAGGATGTACAGGCGGTGTCCAACAGTGAGATTCCGAAATACATCTTAGGTGCCCAATTTAGGCTTTTCAAGTGTGCAAATTAAGCACCTGGCCCTCTTGTACACCACAGCCATAAAACTCTTCTCTCTCCTCTTCTCCCTTAAATGCCCTAAGCAATTCAAAGAAACTATAATGGGACAGAAGAAGAGAGCAGAAAAAACTGTGTGCACTGCCAACCCCTTGAACTCTTCCTGTGTCTGGGGATTTGTACAACGATTCATTTCTACAAAATGGATTTTAGATCACTCCTACAAGGAAAATAATTTTTGCTTTCCTTTGGAACTGGAATAACTTCACATTGAAAAAAATACCCTTTACAATTTAGAAAAATGGAGTTGTGCAGAAATGCTAGTGCACTTGTGTGCAATTAGAGTTGTGTTTGTGCACTTGATATAAATGTCATGCTTACACATGCCAGTCTATTTTATTAAAATAATAATGTCTTCCCAGCAATCAGGCTGAATTTCATGAAACTCAGCAGTTTTACCTGCTTATTTATGGTAACATCAAACAGTGGACAGTCTCATTACAGTCTGTAAATAACCAGGGTTATGTCCTTGATAGGTGAAATATTACGGTGCTGTGTGAGGGATAGTATCTGTCTGTTATTCCTGTGAGACTATAAAATACACAGAAAATAATTACCTTTTGGGTTTATTTGATAATATTGTCATTCTTTACAGAATGAGCATCTACCATGACCTACATGTCCCTTGTGCTGTCTTCCACATTATGTCAAACGCAGAAATGCTCAGCAGATATAACAGAAAAGATTAAGGTCCCATGTACGTGATTCTGAGGGGAAGCTCACCTTCTGAGTTATATGCAGAGAACAACAAAATGCGAATTCAGCTTCACATGCACAATGCTGCGTTTGGAGAACCTGGAAAAAAGCAACAGTGACATCTCCTTTTTAACTTCTATTGCACACAACAAAAGTCCCAAAGTCTTATTTTTGTTGCATTTGTCCATAGATGAGGTTTTTAATTCCATATTTTCTTGGATAAATCACATAACTTTTCTTTAAACTTTAGCTTCTGGAAATTGGGGTGCACATTATAAGTGAGGAAATATGGTAATAGCAGTTTTTGCCTCTGACAAAGGAAAGCAAGTGTAATGTTGCAGTGCTGCACATGGGGCTCCCTAGCTGCTGGCTGTGGACATTTTCTCTTCTCCTCAGCAGACTCCCATTGCAAAAGCTGCCACTTAGTTACTTACCATTACATACCAGTGTTTGCAAGGAAATGTGTTTTTTTTTCCTTTTCTGTCTTTCAAAAACAAGGTCTATATCTTATTTGGGGGCAGATTGTATGCAAGAAAATAGGGTAAATTGAGGCTCTGTATGCCACACCATTATTGCTTGATTCCTGTATGGAAACCTCATAGCCCATCTGCAAACCTGGCCCTATAGAAATGACTCACAGGTCCTGAAGGGGATATTTTTGCTTGTTATAATGAATGCCTTTGCATGTCTGTGATTCCCTATGTCATTGTCACTTCCTTCCCTGAGATAGAGGGGAGAATTTTACAGAATAAGAGTAATGTCTGTGATTTTATATCGGGGGAATACATGTTCTACTTTAAGTCACTGTACCATGTAGGCAAGATTGGCACACGTGGCCTCAGATGTTCTGCTCTTTTTATTCATCATATGATGTTGCTGTGGTGGAATACTTTGCTTATGCGGTAATAAATATTCAGACAGAGGGAATTCAGTTTTACTAAACTCTCTCTTCTATTATTTCGGGTTTGTTTAGTTCACCTAAAGTAAGCATCAAATCTATCTACTTATCTAGCTTGTGCTTGTAATCAGTCATCACTGTAGTATTTAGTCTCTTTTTTTAGTCATTTGCTTCTGGACTTGACATTTCTGTACTAGAAATTTCGTGAACATTGTTGCAGTTCTGATCCTGGAAGTGTAATCTTTGCTGTAGTTGATGTTATGGTGATGAGCAAAGTCTAAATATCTAGCTGAGATAAGTAGAGATGAACGAATGGTGGTGGTATTTCCAGAAATGCCAGGTCTGCTTCATTAGGGATATGAAGTCTTTTCTGCCCCTCTCTTCCTTGGTGGATAATTAGTGCATTTGTACTACATTTATTTCCATATTCAGAGACCCATAAGTAATTTCCAGTTTACTGTAGCTAATGTCACACTTGTAGTGTTTCTTCAGATGCTGGTCATAGCAAACAAACGTCGTGACACAGACTACTCGTTACAAAATCCTCCATACTGGTAGAGATGTGTAAATTGCTTACATTATTCTTTCTTTTCTGACCCTTTTTCCTCTATATTTTGTCCTCATTTAGCTGTTCTCACACAATGACATGCACTAAGTGTTCCCTTCAGCATGTGAATGTCAAGATAACCTGAGGCTAAATTATAGCTTGCTAAAGAGGAGCCTTGAACCATGTGATGTTACGCTTCCATTTCCTTTCTTACTCCAGGGGGTTTAGTGACAGCATTTGGCAGAATATCCAGATTCCAGTTTGAGATTTTATTCTTTTATTCACACTCCCATTTAAGGTGTATGCCATGCTAGTGTGTGTGTTAAACAACATCTGAAGAAGTTGGAATACATTAGCATGTTAAATAATATGAAAATGCACAGGGTACCATCTGGGACTGTGCAAGTTGTAATCTGACAAAACAAGTTGTATTTCAAATCTGTATTTAATGTTTGGAATAAAATCTGTGTGTTGTTCTCAGCTGATTTGGTGAGAACTTTCCAAAACAAAACCCTGCTTCTTCTATTCTCCTTGATGGCGTGATGTTTTGTAAGGGGAATAGAGGTTTCAGATTAAAAAGAATCTCCCAGACAAGCTAGTAGCCTTTTTTTTTTTGCTGGCTTTCATTTACATCCTGGAGGAAAGAATACAAAGAACTCACAGGCTGTGTTTAGAAGAACCTTGCTATTTGCAGAGGCAAGGATTTCTTTGGGTGATATGTTTTATTGGACCACCTGCAGAGGTGGGATAGAGTTAGACAAGGCACTCTTCTTCAAGTCTTAGCAGTAAAAGCCAAACAGTTGGAAGATGGGGGAGACAAATTCCCAGATGTAGTAGACAAATAATTAGCTAGTTATAGGGACATGTTCCCAAAATGTTTTTGTTTGTTTTTTGTTTTGTCTATTCAGTTTAGTTAGTTTTCCCATAGCTGAGTGTGAAACTACCTTTCCTTGTCCATGAGACTCAGCCTTAGACAGTTGGGCTAGGGACAGACATTACACCTAAACTGATTTAAGTGATCAGAAACTGGTTTAAACCTATAACAGAACATAAGTTCAGTGCACATAAACCAGTTTGAAAATGGCTGAAACTGGTTTGAGAGAAACCTGGTTGCATGTAATATCAGACTTAACTGACTTGGGTTAAACAGGTTTATGCAACGTCTGTCCCAGAACTCTTGCTGGTTTAAATTAAATTGGAGTCCCACAACATCCCAGCATGCTCTTTGCATCACAGCAAGGGTGGCCCCTCCCCTCTGCTCCCTGGTCAGAGCTCCAGCAGAGACTTGCAGGCACAGCAGGGTCTGCTGGTTTCCCTGTGCCCCACTTCCCACACCCCCTGCTTAGCAGGGATCTCTTCCTTTTCTCTCCTACAGCACGGACCATAGCCATCATGTGGTATGCTAGCTAATGCTGTGTAAAGCTCTGGCAGAGACTGCAGACGTAGCAGGGTCTGCCTGGCTTCCCCCTGGCCTATCCCCTCTTCTCCCTTGCTGATCAAGCAGGAAATCCCCCCTTCCTCCCTCTCATCTCACAGAGCATGGACACCAGTCCCATGTACCCTAGACATGTGGTATGCTAGCTAATGCCTAGAGGTGTGTGTGTTTCTCTCCAATTTCACTGGGGTAGGCAGACAGAACAGTGATTGCTAAGGGCTGTTTGGAGTTAATCAACAGGTCAGCTGGGAAGCTGTTTAAGAAGTTTGAAGTAATGAAGAGAGGCCATTCTTTTGCTAATCAGATTATAAAGAGTGTTATCACTATCAGCCCCCAGCCGGCTTGCTTGCCTGCCAGTTTGCTGCAGATAGTATGACGAAAGAGGGAGGGAGATTGAAAAGCTCTGTATCATCGACAGATGCATGTGCAGCCCCCCTCCCCATCTTGCCTCAGAGTGCTAGCCTGGGGCTGGCAACACTCCCACCCCTTGAGCAGTCAGTGGGGAAAAGCCTGGGATGGTGCAAGCAGACCTCCCTGATGAGAGAGTCCTGTTGGGGCCTGGCCATGCCTCCCTGAGCTTAGCTCCCTGCAGAAGGGAAGGGAGGGCTGCTCTAGAGCCCCCCAGATTCTAGCCTGAGCCACTGCAGGCACGTGTCTAAATTTCCTCAGTCTGGAGAGAATGTCAGTCTGGTTTCAAACCAGTTCAGCCTAGCCAGGTTAGACTAACCTGCAAAGATTGAATCAATTCAGGCTCAGGCTTTTTGAATGTCTGTCCCTAGCCTTGGAGGAAGCAGTATGTCCAATGACCTGGGCAAGCCTTCTTTTTTTTATGTGCCAGGATCAGCTTGTTTCATGTTTACAAAAAGAGGCTTGAATAAGATACCTACTTCTGCAAAATGCTTTGAGATCTTCAGATAGCAGTGATATATGAGCAGAAAAAATGAAATGTGTTAATTAAGAAGTTGCTCAGCTCCACAGTTTTTTATAGCCTCCATTAATGCCATGGTTGCAATGAGAGATTAGGGAACAACATCATTCAGTTTAATTGGGTCCATATCTGTGTAGATTGATCAAAGGTGGAATACAATGCACAGATTAACTGAGTAGAGACTATTATGCCTGTGATATTAGATTTTAATACATAGTCAATGATTATAAACACCTGGAAAATGCTGGAGGTGTCCCAGTGATGATGAATATTATGAGCCTGATTCTATTCTCATTTGTATTGAGGCAAATGTGAAGTAACACCTGATTGATTTCAATGGCTTTTACTGAAATCAGTTCTTCTGTGGCATTTCCAAAGCAGTTTTATGTAATGCATGTGAAATATATGCGATGAATGTTGGTGTAGTATGAAGGCCGTAGCGACATTTCTTTGGAAGCTTTTGCTTCCAAGTATAGTAGTTACAAGTTCAGGCCAAGAAAATCTTTGATACAAATTTCATAGATTTCATGGATATTAGGGCTGGAAGGGACCTCGTGAGATCATCGGGTCCAGTCCCCTGCCCAAGGGGCAGGAAGTCACCTGGGATCAGATCACTCCATCATCATACATTCTCTATGGAAGCAGCAAACCAGCTGTGATGTCTATGTGTCTCTGGATTTGTATACACCCTTCCTCCCCCAAACAGTACAAGTGACAGGGTGTTTATTTCAGAATCCAGGATCTTACCCAGGGAATGGGATGCACTCTCCAGTTGGATGCTGAGCTGAGCTATCCAAAAGCTCCCTCAGTACACAGGAGGTAGGAAAGAAGAACCTATGAAATGTGCTTGATCTAAACTGGGATATACCTACCCTCCAAGTGAATCTTTTCTGGTGATTCTCAACCAGGATACCATGGCACCTTGGGGTGCTGTGAGATGCTTTTGAGGGTTGAAGATCCTTAACATCGCAAAAACAGAAGTGCTTCACCAGCCAGTCAACCAGGCCAGTCAACCGCCCTAATAAAGATCTTCACTGATGGACAGGAGCTGGAAAATGTTGAACACTTTGCATACCTTGGCAGCCATCTCTCAAAGAAGGCCAGTACTGATGACGAGATCCAGTATAGGAACCGATGGATCAGCTCTGCCTTCAGAAGACCGAATCATCGTATGTTCAATCATCAGGACTTGAATGAAGCTCCTACTATATAAGGCTGTGGTAATCCTAGCTCTTTGCTAGACTGTGAAGCTTGGGTGACCTACAGCAGTGGTCTCCAAAGTGGGGTGTGTGTACCCCAAGGGGTGTGCAAGATGATCCATTGCAGTGCGCAAGACGATCCATTGGGGTGCAGGAAGAAAATATTAGAACTTCTATTTATATTTATTTTTTATCTAAAAAAATAAGAAAGAAATTAAGCTTTACTAATATTTAATATACAGATTGACAATGGCGCCCTCACTCGGTCCGTATGTCAGACGGTCACGTGTCACATACGGTACGCGAGGTATCCTGAGGGAAGACTGGGAGTTCCACAACGCGGAGGGGTTGACAGTGGCGCCCTCACTTGTTCGTTCACTTTCAGCATATTGTGACGTACTGCAGTTTGCGTGTGCCTGGTTAATACATTTATTGGGGGTGCGTGCTCAAAAATTTTTTACTGATAGGGGTGCGCAGTCAAAAAAGTTTGGAGACCAATGACCTACAGGGACCACCTGAAAAGCTTGGAATGCCATCACCAGCGTTGCCTCCGGAAGGTCTTTGGCATAAAGTGGAAGGATCGTTGCACAAATGCCAGTGTCCTCACTGATGCTAACAGCACTGGTAGGAAGCATTGGTTATTCAACATCTGTTGTGATCGACAGGGCATCATGTGTGCATGCCTGATGTATTTTTACCAAAACAACTGCTGTACTCGCAACTCAGCCAAGGACAGAGGAAATGAGGAGGCCAGAGGAAACGCTTCAAGGACACCGTCATGGTGAATATTAAGGAGTGTGGCATTGACACCAGAAATTGGGAAAAAACTAGCTTGGGCAGGGCTACGTGGTGATGCTTTGTGAGAGAAAGTGCACCTTACTTTGAGGAAAACCATCTCACCCTTGCGGCAGAAAAAAGACAAAAATGGAAGAAGCAAGACCAAGAAATCCATGGCCTGACCTTGCCTTTAACCACCACCTGTGGCATTTGCCAGAGAATCTGTGTCTCTTAGCCATCAATGGACTCATCTATAACTTTTTACTTGACTCATAGGAGTGATCGTCCTGGACCATGAGGGATTGTTGCTGCCGCCGGGACACCACATAATATTAGATGTGCAAACACCTACACAATTCACAAGATAAACCCAGAGGTTTCAAATAGGAATCCAATGTGTCCAAAGCTTTGTAATCTGCTGTGGTCTTTCTGAGTTCTTTGCAGCAGAAGAATTGTATTATTTTTCTCTAGTCAAGAAATGAGTAAAAGCTAAGAGCTGGAATTTCCTGAAGGGGTCTTGAGTCTAGTAAGGTTGAGAACCACTGACCTATTCCCTCTGTGATGGGGCTGTACTAGGGGTGCACAGGGGTATTTCAGCTGAAACAACCCTGGAGCCCTCTGTGGGCTTAAAGTAGGGTGACCGTATGGGACAATGTGAAATTCTGCACAGTGTCAAATCTAGGACACTGCCCCCCTCCCCTGCCTCACCTTTCAAGCCAGGCTTCAGACAGAGGTGAGGGTGGGGTAGCATGGTGCAGCTCTGGTAATATTATTCAGGTAGCCCTTTAGTGACCCATTGTTCTCTACTTCACAGATCTTAACAATGATCTCCCATTTTTAATGGTCATTCCACTAATCAAGCTATTTTAGGGCAATTTTGCTGTTTGGGCTTTCTGTTTCACAGCTTGTGCTGTTCCCGCCTCCCTCCCTGCACCCTGGGCCTGGGACACTTATTTTATTTTTTACTTGCTGGCTGGGACCAGCTTCCAAAATCCAAGACTGTCCCAGGCTGGGGTGTATAGTCACCTTAGCTTAAAGGCAAATTTATTGCCATGGAGTGAAGCAGCTGCCATTGTATAAGGATTAGGGCATTCCTTCTTCTGCTTTGGAAGATCCAGAGGGCAGATCCATGTGTGGTAGGATGTCATTTTCAGCAGGTTCTGTTTTCTGTGCTTCATAAAGCATGAATAGATAAAATATGCAAAATAGAAGCTCTAGAAGATGGAATATGCAAACAAGAACCGGGTACCCATCATTGCTCTATGGTGTAGAAATCCTCAACACTACTGTATATGAATAAGATACAGCATTTGCAATGCCATAGTGGTAGTGGAATAACAACTTTAAAGCCTCTGCACCAAGTGTATTCTCCTTTGGAAATACTGTGTATGACAATACTTTCTAATGAAAAACATAACTATAAGGGGAAAAAAGGGGATTTATAAATATCAACCTATTTACTGAGTCCAAAGAAAATCTTCCATTCTGTCCCCTCATGATGGCCAGAGCCTTTTCTATCCGTGAACAAAAAAAGATACAAGTAGATTTTTCTCTGAACATTCATTAAATGCTCATCAGGCATAATGTAAATGACAGTGGAGCTTCAAGACATACAAATCATTCTCATGTATTCTCACATTGGATCATTCATTTAAATATGTACTTGTCTCTTTTTTTAATGATGCCTTTTCTGTTGCAATAAGAGATGTCTGATTGCTCTTTTCAGGTACAATTTTTTCCCCCCCTTTTTAAAAATCATTAACATAATAGAAGGGAGTGACAGTTCTCCATTTAAGTGATGCACAAATAAGACAGAACATTTTTAAAGACATTTACTCTCTTGTTCTTTTAATGGAAATAATTCTTTAAAACAAACTGCCTGAAGTTAAAAAAGCTTGTTTTTTCCCTCCTCCCCAAATAAACTTTTCTTTATGAGAGAAACCTGAATATAAATGGAATCCTTTTGAGGCTGCAGAAAATGGAGAAGACTAGATAAATTGAATGAAAATGGACTATTAAAGGAAATTAGGAGCATAAGCTGCTTTTTTGAAAAGGTTCAAACATTAACTCTAAGTCTTTTAAATTGCCTGATTGTTGGCAGAAGAATGAGATGAACTAGGCATGATACACATAAAGCAGACTTGAAATACATTGCTATTTTCATCAAATGCAATTTGAAAGGGAGGGGAAGAGTTTCTCCTAAAAGCAAAATGAGGCTGGGAAGAACATCTACATTGTCCAATATGAAAAAATTCACGTTACTGATTTAATTTAGAACTGAATTTGCCATTCATCCACACTGAAGCTGCACTATAAATGAAAACTGATTCTCCTGGCTCTGACCTCCCAGATGCTTTTGCAGGGGATAGATGAGTTAAGTGAAGGTCCACTGTGGTGCAGCAAATAGACCCCAGGGACTTTGCTCAGAAATAAGAGGATATGGTCAATTAAAAGGTTCCTCTGGAGGTTGTGCAAGGGGCCCAGGGGAAGTGAATCTTGTTTGCAAGAAATGCAGAGGCTACATAGTTCTTGCTGAGACACTGTTGGTTGTGCACACAGCATTACAAAGCATTACATCATATGGAGGATACAAGTCCTGAATGTAGCCCTGCTTAGAAGGATGAAATGGCTAAGCGAGCTTTAAAGCCTCCTGTGTATATTTCCCTGTTCCCGGAGCTGTCTAGCAGTATATGCAACACATCTATCAGCCGCTGAGGACCTTTAGCATACTGTTCGAGCTGTTTCAGATAGGTATAAGATATCCAGACCTCCTAAACTGGGGAAAAGACACCCCTGAGCCTCATCCTACTCATAGGCCATCCTAAGGACTCTAGCTAAGCCAGCTGCACTGCACAGCAGGGATAGCATATTCCACCCAGAATGATGTAAAGGACCTGGTCCCAAATCTCTGGAGTAGATGAAAGGAGTATGAACTTTCTTGGATTCACGTACCAGTATAAGTGTGGGGCCTTGAGGAGACACTATACAGCCAACTGAGATAAAGACCATGGTGCGTTCTGCTTTCCATCAGGATTCAGTAGTCCTACCTTCTTGGTCTCTGCTCTGTGCAGTGCCCTCCTAAGATGTTATTTTTCTTCAGCTTTTCTGAAACATGAACTCCAAGTGAAATCCCTGAGGATCTTTCTGCAAACGGCATTTTTTCTGCGAAACAAACTCCTGGGTAAAGAGTGGGCATGTGATGTTTACAATACACCAGACTCCACTGAGTTTGCCTGTTGCTGGTCTCCAGGACCATACCCATACCATGTCCTGTAATCTTCTTCGCTGTTTAATGTGACAAATCAAAGGAGAGCATGCAGGTATTGCATAGCTGTGTGTTACATCTGCTGTAAATGTGGTTGCCATTCTGCTTACAAAGAAGGACTGAAGGCTGGTCAGTAAAATCAACTCACAGCTGGAGTCAAAGGATCCCAGCAAGATAAACGTCCAAATATCTCTTAAAGGAGCCCAGAGTAGGTGCTTGTACCACCTCTGGAGGCAGTCCGTTCCAGGCCTTGGGGCTTGGATAGTAAAGAAGTTCTTCCTTATGTCCAGCCTGAAATGGTCTTGTGACTGTTTGACCTTGTCATCCCTTGGGGCGCTCTGGTGAACAGGCATTCCCACAGATCCTGATGCACACCCTTTATGTACTTATTGGGAGCCACCAGGTCCTCTCTGAGCCTGTGCATTTCCAGGCTGAAGAGTCCCATGGCGGCTCTCAGCCTCTCATCATAAGGCCTCTTCTCCTGCCGTCTGATCATGCACGTGGCTCGCCTTTGGACTCTCTCAAGCTTTTCCACATCCTTTATAAACTGTAGAGCCCAGAATTGGATACAGTGCTCCAGCTGAGGCCTCACCAAGGCCGAGTACAGCGGGAGGATGACATCCTGCGATTTGCTAGAGAAGCATCTATGGATGCAAGCCAGAGTTTTTCTCGCTTTGCCAGCTGCAACATCACATTGGTAGCTCATATTCATCTTGCGGTCAATCATGATCCCGAAGTCCCTTTTGGCCATGGTGCTAGCAAGTGTAGCATTGCTGAGCCTATAAGCATGCTGTAAGGTTTTTTTTTTCCAAGTTGGAGTACCTTGCATTTTTTGGTGTCGAAAGCCTTCAGGTTTTCATCCACCCATTTTCTGAGCCTCTCAAGGTTGGCCTGAAGCACCATCCTGTCCTCAGGTGTAGAAGTTTTACTCTAAAGTTTGGTGTCATCAGCAAACTTGGCCCGTCTGCTCCTGATAGCAATGTCCACATCATTGATAAAGATGTTAAAGAGTATAGGCCCAAGGATGGAGCCTTGGGGGACACCACTGGCCACGGTGCACCACAATGATTTACTTCCATTGACTACCAGTGTCTGGGTCTGACCTCGGAGCCAATTCCACAGCCATCAGACTGTGATGTAGCCGAGGCCGCAGCTGGGCAATTTTTCCATGAGGTGATCATGGGACGCCAGATAGAAGGCTTTTTAAAAATCAAGATATATGACATCAATGTCTTCTCCCTTGTCCAGGTGATATGTCACCTGGTCATAGAAGGAGATGAGATTGGTCAGGCAAGACCTACCCACAACAAATCCATGCTGTCTGTCCCTCAGGATGTTGCCATTAGCCAGTTTGTCAAGAATGGTCTCTTTGAACATTTTTTCCAAGATCTTCCTCAGGATAGAGGTCCGGCTGATAGGCCTGTAGTTTCCCCGGATTTACTTTCTTCCCTTTCCTGTAGATAGGCACCACATTGGCCCTCTTCCAGTCTTTGGGCACTTCAACAGAGCGCCAGGAGTTCTCGAAGATCCGTGCTAGTGGCTGAGCTATGATGCCTGCCTGCTCCTTAATTACCCTGGGGTGTAAACTGTCTGGGCCAGATGACTTGAAGGTGTCCAGCCTCTCAAGGGGTTCCTTCACATGGTCTACATTGATGAAGGGTAACAATTCTCCCTCACCCTGGCCGTCCCATACTGTATTGAGCAGGGCTGTCCCTTAGGATTGGTGAAAAGCTGATGCAAAATACCAACTAACTAGGTTGGCTTTTTTTCTGGGCATGGGTTGTCAGTTGTCCCATATGGTTTAGCAGGGGTCCGATGTTACCAACTGCCCAGCAGCAGAAGTGACATTTCTTTTCAGGAAGTTGAGGGAGTCCCTTGACTTAATGGCTTGTTATTCTTCACTCCACAGGTGTTAACAAGCATATCTCCTTATTAATGGGCTTGGTATTCCACTAATCAAGCTAACCTTCTTTTCTGGCAATCTTGCTGTCTCCTAGCTGCTCCTGGTCCTTTCCAGACCTTTTAGCTCTGTCCTTTCTCTGTGCATCCATAATTCTGGACATTTTTTTCTTTATTCTGCCTCCCCTGAAAAAAGGTATGTATTTTAGTCCAATAATGTTGTACCTGAAAAAATATGGTGCATTCTATGTGAATACAAACACGTGCACATGCTCATGCCCTCAATCTCTCACTCCCTCCCTCTCTCTCACACACACACATATACCTGAATGAAAACTGATTAAGGTAGCAGTGTCTGAACAAGTGTTTTGTTGGCTGGGAGAGCTGCATCTCACTATTCCAATAAGCAGCGGTATTTTGTATTAGAAACCAGCTGACTGTCCATCCTGAGCAGCTAATATGGTACAACAGCAATTTCAATTGCTTCAGAAAATAGCTGGAGGTGTAAGCAGTGATGCGAGAACTGAAGCTGTCTGCCTCACTAACTGATCCAGAGTCTTTCTTCCAATCTGAGCTTAAGCCAGCTTGTTTTCTTTGCCATTTTGCCTGTCCTTGATTTTCATAGTGGCTGAGAGGCCAAAATGTCTTTGCTTTAAATGGCTAAATGGAATATAATTTATTGACATGGTTTATCAATATAGAGAAATAATACAGTTAAATGATATCCAAATTACTTCCCTAAGCTGATGGCTAGATAATAAACCTTGTCTTTTTGTTAATGGACTATTCTCTGTATTTTTCCTCTTGTCACCTCTCCCTCTCTCTCTCTCCAGTCTCTTACACTCAAACCCAGCTCAAGGGAAGAGAGGAAGGATGATATTACAGTTAGGACCCTAGCTTAAGTTTAGGGAAACCTCCATTTGTACCTCTGCTCTGACATTTATTATGGGATGTTGGGAATGTTGCTATGGTCAGGATACACAAAGTACTGCTGTCCCCAGAATAAGACTTCAGAGGCATATTTGGCCTGTAAGTCCTAAATTTAGATCATCAAAAGCCTCACTCAGTTCTTGCTTAACCCTGATAGTACCAATGGGTCAGTAGACATGAAAGTCCTTCTACACTCCTCATGGTGTGCTTCTTTGCCTGCAGGGAAGTGCCCCAGTCTTGGCAGCGATGAGCCCAGGCCTCTATCTCACAATTAATCAGTGTCTACAAATTTGGCGTTCCTTCACTAGCTCACCTGAGGGACTTTACCTAGTAGATGTTTACAGAGCTTGCCTACTGCCTCAGCATTGCAAAATGTAGTGGCAGAAGCTGTCATCTTTCAAAAGGTGACTGAAGGGGGAGAAGGGGCACCAATTGCATACAGTAGTTCAGTGGTTGGAGTACTCAGCCAGGAAGTGGGATCAGTTGCTTCCTTTATTTGAAGGACTTGAACCTGTTTTTCCTATGACAGTGTACTAATCACCTGCATATTTCAGCATTATACATTTCAGGATTTTAAGGCATGCTCTTGTCCTCGGCACTTCCTTTAACAGCTGCCCTCTCAGGATCCTGATGTCTGCGTATTCTGTTCTGAGAAAACTACTTGGTTCAGGGCATGGTATCGGGTGCTTTGGTAATCAAGTCAAGCCTGTGGACTCCATGGCCCAGGCAAGTTTGTGACTCTGGGTCTTTCTGTGCCTCAGTTCTGCAAAATAGGGCTACAATTTCTTCCCTGTTTCACAGGAATCCTCATGGGATTGTTATGAGAATAAATACACACAGATAATGAGGTGCTCAAGTGGTGACGTTCCAGTATAGCTCTCAATCAGAACAGATGCATTTGTTCTGACTGAGAACTATATTGGGACGTGATTCCTATAGCAAGTCTTCTACGGTGATGCTTTTCCCCATAGTTTTCATGAAAAACATTTGGAACTGCCTTGGATGTTGCCCATGAATGTACCCTGAGAATGCTAAACAAATCCATGAGCCTGCTGTGCCTTGGAAATTATTATGGTGGTGAAGGTAAAGAAAATCTTTTAATTGGACCTTCATGGTATTCGCTAACAGGTTTTTCTTCCTTTCCTTGGGAGATCAAGTGTTCCACAAACACGTTGATAAAAAAAGATTTATTGATCATGTTTTATCTTTTTTCATCCCCCATCTGCACTAGCTGACGCATAGCTCAGGAACATAGATTTGTGTCACCCTGGTACCTAGATTTATTACACTGGTGCCTAGATCTGCACTTTTACATGCTGGCAGGGAATCAATATGTACAACCCACCAGCTAGTCTTTCTAGTGCTTATAATAACCCTATAGACCAATAAACTGGGAAGCTGTTCGATTTTATTGTTTATTCAGACACCAGTAAACTTCCTTACCTTTAAATAGTGCTTTCCAATTAATTAAATAATCACAGCTTTGCCAGGACAAGATCTAAGAGAAGCACAGATGAGCCATGTTGACTCTTGCTTTATTCTTGCAGCTGGGTTGATAAATGCTATAACTGAGTGGTTTGAGCCAGGTTAAACTACATATAGTATAACCGTCCTCAAAATTTGCCCCTGCTGTGATTCTAACCCTCCACTAGACAATGGCTAAGCAACTGGTATGCTCTGCTCATTACACTACCCATAATCACTGTTGCCTTGTACTTCATTTTTTGTTTGCTGCATCCACCTATGAGTTCTCATCAGATACTTGGGTCCTGATTTTTCATCTGACAACGTTCAGACAGACTGCTGTGTCCATGCAGAGAAATCAATGGATGCTCCAGAGGGGCTCACAGGCCTGTATGTATGCTATCAGTTTCAGGGTCAGGGCCAAAAATTGTGATCAGCTTGTGTAAGTGAATATCCTTTTGCTATGAGTATGCACAGTGTCTATCTAGCACAATGGTTCCCCTACCCTTGCAGCTGCTCCCACAATACTGCTAAATTTATTGCTATCCATGATAACAACATCATTGGCAAAGAGACAAACAGCACAGACAAAGACTGATCTGTGATACGAACACTGAGAAAATATTAATGTATGTTACTGGTGGATTCATATAGTTGTCTCCTTATGGAAATCACAGATGGGACAATGATGCTCCATGTTTCTTTGTGATCTTAACCAAGAACTGGTTGTTCACTGCAACTTGGTATTGCAGCTGGATTTAAAAAAAGAGTTAGGAAAACCACAAAGATTAAAACACTGTCTGCCTTCAAAGGCTTATATGAGGTAGATTAAAGGGTCAGTTTGACCTATTTGTGCTCTAGGATTTCTTTTTGAAGGGCAAAGAATAGTCAGGTCAGGTAGAACTCCTGTGCCAGACATAAAAATTGCATTACCTGGTGATATTTTAGAAGGCATAACAGCACTTGGAGTGCAAAGATGAAGATAAAAAAGCCCAACAGAAGCAAGAGTGGAAGACACTACATTAAAATATCAAAAGCCATTGACAAGTAAGGTGTAGTTCAGTGCCTTTCTGGCCCCTTGATGTACTATAATTATCACGCATTGGAAGATGAAAGCATTTTTTGAGGTTGGGGAACAAACGTTTCTGAGACAAAAGAAGTTTCCCAACACTGGACCAAATTCTCTGTTGATGTAAATGGATGAAATCCTACTGAAATAAATTTACACAAGCACCGTTCTTGATCCACAGACTTTTGCAATAAGCCATTATCACTTTCAGATATACAACATGCCTTTCTTGCCCCTCTTTCCCAAATATATGTACCCAGGTTGATCAAGCTCAATCCCGTGTGAGACTTGGGGTATTAATATGAGAAAAGAGTTGGGCAGGTGGGAATCTTGTAATGTTATGAGGTCCTTTATTGTCTTTATGTCTGAACGTGTTTGTAAGTTTTAATTTTGTTTTCTAGAAGAACTGGGAGCTGCGTATCTCAGTTGGTAGAGCAACTAGCTACAGACTGAAAAGACCTGCGTTTGAGGGTGATTGGTTTCTATTTATCATGTTTGCTTCTGACAAGGCCCATCCAGCCTCCTGTCCAATGGGTACTAGGAGTTGCCTGAGAATAAAAGGCAGCTGGAGTGTGATGCTGACCACATCACCTTTTTCTCATACAGAGATTAAAGAAACAGTGGAGTACTGCCCCAGCAGCCTGTAATACAGGACACCTCTCTAGAGCAATTCACATAATTAATGTTGAAGATGTTTCCATTTTTCAGCATTTGAAGGCAACCCATGTTAGTTATTTTCAAATTTGTTGGAAATTTTTAACTTATCTTTATATAAAAAATGGCTTAAAAACAGTTCCTGAAGTGGTTGGTCTTTTTTGGTTAACCGAAATGGCTTTTCAATAAAAGACATGTTTTGATAACCATTTTGTCACTATAAGCTATATTGCATGTGATATTTGTGTTGGCTTTTTGATCAAAATGGATGCAAATGTTGCAAAGTATTTAAAAATAATAGAAAAATAGTCCTCTGTGGCAAATTCTTTTTTACCCTTAGAAAAAGACTAGTCATTTCCACTAATTAGGAGAATACAGGAACTTGCTGGTCACACTAAAATTGAGGGGCATTTTGCCATTCATTTCAATGAGTCAGAATTTGCCCTCACTCTCCCCTCATGAACGCCTTAGCCTAGGAACGCCTGCCCCAATATCTTAAACTACATCAATTAGAAATAGTTTAAATTTGATCTGTGTTTTACAGTTCTGACTGGCTAGACAAGTCACATGGCCTTACTTGTCTTCTCTGACTGGATGAGCCTGCAAGCACTCCTGTAACTAATTTGAAGTTCATGTTTAAATTCATTTACCACAATCATGTGTACCAGTAAACTTGATCCTCTTGCAAATGTAAAGGGGATGGTAGAATTGAATTTATTTAAATATTAAGTTGCATAGACATGGGAAAAGTTTGCATTATTCACCCTACTCTGGTCACTCATTCACAAGCCCCAAACATGTAAGTGGCTCTGGACATAGTACATACATTATTTTTCATTTCCCTCAGCTTCAGAGGACCTTTGTGGGTCTAAACGAGGCTATTCTGGGAGACTCTGCTAATGACTCGCTGCCCTCTATGAGGGAGAGTGGTGGCATGACTCCCTACTAATCGCTCACACAAAAGCCTGTTGACGCAGCAGCCTCCTGATGCTCTGTTGCAATGGCCAGCGGTCAGTGGCTGGTCATACCTTCATCTTGTTGAGTCCTCCTTTCCCCCCACCTCATTGGACAAGGCAGTGTCTGCCACATCTCAGCCTGCACTCCGGAAGACCAGGCTGAAGTGTTTTGGCTGCCTTGGGAATTGGCGAAGTGCAAAGGAAGGAGACTCCTGTGGCCCCGTCATGACTTCTCACTAGGCGGCCTTACTTTGGCCATTAATTGGACACAAACACTTCTCTTTCCCTTGCTTTGTCAGCATTGAGGGGGCTTCTGTGATGGATTCTGATGCAATTGTTTCTGTCCAATAACGTATGTTTTCTCAATAATTTCCTGGGGCATTTTATTTTCTGATAGGCAACCTCTGGCTTCCCCCTCCTGTGGAGAGGGGGCACTGGGCACCCTCTTGGGACAGAAGTGAGATGCTCCAGGGCTGAAACTATGATGTACTACAACGGGAGAGCCACAGTGCTTAAACCGAAGCTGTAATGGACTCCTATCTTCTGTGGACCAGGTACATATGAGCGTCTCGCTTGTACACACAGCATCATCTGTGGCCCATTTCAGGAGTAAACCTTCCTTTATTACTCTCTACTGCCCTGAAAGGCTTGGCCAAAAATGCTCCATCTATGGGGACTGGATCATTGCTAATATGTCAGTTTTCCTACTATAACCCCATGCTTGAAACAGCCAGAGACTATCACTCCACATGCTGTTAGCCAGAGGTGTTTTTTGGGTTGTTTTTTTCGTTGTCAGAGCTGTTCCTTTTGACACTGTGGCCATGAAGTGATGTCTCGAGTAAAGCTCAGTTTCTGGTTTTCTTTTAATAAAAGCTTGGTGCATGTAGTGTTTGTACAAAAAAGTGCTGAGGACTGCCTTTCCTTGACACTGCCTTAGAATTTTTTATGTCCAAGTCCCAATAAAAGCTTTTGATCATGTACCCCGCTGGCCATTTCAGCTAAGGAATACATGACACAGAGACAACAGTGTGACAATAGACAATGAAAAACTGCAAAGACACAAAACATGACTCCAGTTTTCTCTACCGAATCTGCACCGCAGACTACACTCAATTCAACCTGAATGTTTCCCTTTGTGGATAGATATGTGAAATGGGAATTCCCATGTAAATTGGTGTCAGCAGCCTTGAAAATAACCAGAGCTTACAGCAGAAACGAGGGAAGAACAGACATTTTCAAGGGAAATAAATCTGCAGTTTGATGGATGAGCTTTTGGGGAATAAATGGCTCAGCCTGTGAAGATGAAAGTCTTTATTTGTACAGGTACTAAGTTTAAGTGGCTTTTTGATTCAGAGTTTTGAGCTACACAGAAACTGCCTGCATTGCCCTATGTAGAACTTTTAATAATCAGCTTTAAAACAAATGTGAGTCAACACCAATTACAACCATTTTTAATGAGTACTGGATCAGCCAGGTAAAAACTGTGTACCATATTGTGCTACCCATTTTAAGATGAACCTCAGAGAGATATCGATAGCTAACTCTGCCTAACAAATGGAGGGAATGATATGTCTCTATTTTATGAGGCAAAAGGGAATAGCAATGGGCAACTGAGTAAGCTGTGTGTGTGCATGTGTGTGTGGCATCGAAAGAACAAAGATAATGCTGAGCCTATTAAGCAAGCTTACAATTGTACTACAGCCGACGCTGTAATGAACGCCAAAATGTGATTGGCAAAATATACGTGACATATTGTAAAACAGATAAAACGATAACAGCTTTTTACTGAATAGCATCTGCAATTCAGTTGGGAAATTGGGGTAGCATGCAACTGTTCCTATAAATCATGAAACAGCATCAGCATCATCAAGAATTTCCTGCCTTAATTTTATAAGTAGGATATTGTTGCTGGTCTTATTTATTTGTTAACGATTTAGAGACTCAGATTTGTGATTATGAAGATGCCGGAAAAAAAGTCTCCCCAAATATACAGTGACAGGTGGGTCAACTTGGGTCACACAATAGAGTTAGAATCCTTCAAATCTTTTGCTTGTTGACAGGAATAAGGAATATGTCTAGTCAGTGAGATCAAATAACATAACATTTGTTAATTTTGAAATTATACAGACAAGTGGAATAAGAAGGGAGAGAATGTCTCCATTATCTTGAAATTAGCATAAAGCATTGCCGTTTCCCTTCTCTTACCTACCATTTTCTATCAGTTTCTTCAAAGGCAATTGCATATGCAGACTATATTTCTCTGTTTGGTTTGCTAGGATTAATTCTCAAATTCTATACCTTAACCATCAAGCCTTTTCATAGAGGAAGGTACATGTTTGAAGTCAGAGAATGGAAATGGACTGATTGTTATCCATATTTGAAAATAACTACTACTGATACAGGAACTCGCTTTCCACATGCAGGGTTCAGGAGACATGCCAGGGCAAGTTGGTGTCTATGTTTTCTCCTACTGTCAGGCAAGGTGGTGCAAAGATGTTCTGTTGATCCTTCTGCTTCCTTGGTAGCAGAGTGCCAAGCTCGCCTGTCATGGGCCATATCCTCCCAGGACATTAAGTCAGCAGACTATGTGTGCCACTTAGTGCAGTCCTTGTAGCAGAGTTTGGGATGGCCCACCTTCCTACTGTCTTTTTCAAAAGAACCATGCAGAACTTTCTTATCAATTGTCAATTGTTTTCCATACATATGGCATGGCCAACCCAGGTCATTTGCCTCCGTACTATCATGGCTTCCACATTTGGCATAGCTGCCAGTCATAGTACTTTGTTGTTGGTGATTTTGTCAGACCTTTTAAAACCCTTTATGCTGCATAGGTAGCATTGTTGCAAGCAGTTAAGTTTTTTGGTATAGCGATGATAAAGGGGGCAGATGACTTGAAGCATGATGAAGTCTCTAATGAGTATAGAAGAGAAGGGAGCACAATAGCTCTGTAAACTTGTCATTTTGTAGACCCTTTGACCCCCCCATCTTGCCTATAGTCTTTTTTGTAGGTGTCTGAAAGCTGAGGCAGATGACTTGAAGCATGATGAAGGTTCCTTGTCAATGCTGGTGTCATCAAAAATTGTGCTACCTAGGTAGCAAAAGGACTTGGCGTTGTTTAAATGGCTTCCATTCCATTTTATTTCTGGTGGCAATGGAGGTGATAGGTTTCTACCAGGAGGTGGTTGGTACAAGACTGTGGTTTTCTTTACATTAATACAGAGGCCAAAAAGGGATGCAGCATGGGCAAAGGAATTCAGTAAATGTTGTGGGTCATTCTCAGAAAGGGCGACAAATGCTGAGTTGTCAGCGTACAGTAGATCCTTTACTTCACTTGGTTGGGATTTGCTTTTGGCCTTGAATCAGCAAGGGTTTTGAAGTCTGCCATCAAATCGTGTTGTTACGGCAATACCAGTAGTTGTAGTAGGTGTGTGCATGCGTACTAATATGTACGACATTTTTAAGTCAAATGTTAAACAATTAGGCCACATATAGACATTACATTTAGATTGGAAGTTGTTCTACTTCTGTAACCATGCAGAACTTCAGTGGAGATAGACCAGTCTAAGAATGGTGGAATCAGGTATAAAATTCACCTGGTTGAGGTACACACAAATCAAATTGATCTAGGTTAGACCAGTGCATCAAACCTCTGTGTCAGTTCCTTTATCAATTGAAAAGTTAAATCACTGTCCTTTGGCATCCCAGTCTCCTTTGTACCCCCTGCTGGAAGATACACTAGCACTTGGCCTCTGCTTGACAGCTCCAGCTGACCACCCTGCTCCTGAGCTTTCCCAGAACTGAGCCAGTCGCTGCTCCCAGCCCCACCTTCTGCCTCCGGCCATGTGTCAGCTGCAGGCAGGCAGTGGGGAGAAGGGAGGCATCTGTGTCCTCTGCATGAGCCCTGGGACCTCGTGCCCCTGTCATGAGGCACCCCACAATGCACACACAGACCTGACACTGAGCCCAGGAGAACTCCCATGCTCAGGCACAACTCCATGGACCTTAACCCTGCTGCACACCCCACCACAGACCCCCATGCCCCTGTGCTCTGATATAGTCCCACAGACCCTAACCCTGGCTCCTGCATACCACATCTCAGATGCCAGAGGCAAGCACCTTGCCACCTGGACCCCAGCATTATCCCCACCCAAGCAGGAGCTGTTGTGGGCAGCTTGCCTCTGGTGGGTCAGGATGGCAGGGGGAAGAACATCGGGACTGAGTCTGCACAGATGGCCTATGACCTCCATAGCTTAGCCACTGCTGGCAGATACCCAGGCCATCGGCACCTGAGGTGCTGTAAGCGTTTTTCAGCCCACAGCTACAGGGTCCTGGAGTACTAGGGTGGGGCAGGGGCACTGAGCATGTAAGCCAGGGAAAGCAGATGGATACCCCTGGAAAATTCAGAAGCAGGTGGGGCATGGCTGGCTGCCTCTGTGTTGCAGGTAGAGGACATTGGAAACTTCCAGGCCAGGGCATAAGGTATTGCCAGAATCATGAGGTGTCTGTTGAAAACCCTTGGAAGATTTGTAAGGTTGTCAGGGTGGACAGACCAGTGGAGACCCAGGGGCCACACCCAGCTGCAGTGAGAGGTAGAGCCATGCACCAGGACCTAAACCTTCACGCACCCTCCACTCCTTCCATCCATCCACCCTACCAGCCTTCCTTCAACCCTTCCAGCCTTTCATCCACCCTCTTGCAGCCAGACCCTTACCCACCCACGGATGCCAAGAACCCATGGGCACCACTGTGGACTATGAAAGACCCCATGCCATCCCCCTCCACTACCCAACTCTGGTTACACAGCTGGGACTATGAGTAGATGAGGGATCTTGTTGCCATCTGGGGCAAGGAGGAGATCCAGTACCACCTCCAGAAAGGACACCTGAACAGAGACATCTTCAAGTGCATTGTCCAGCAGATGCAGGAGAAGGGCCACAGAAGGGATTGGGAGCAGTGCTGCACCAAGATGAAATGGATGAAGATTCAGTATAAGCGTGTGCATGATGCTAACATAAGGTCCAGGGCCCGGAGGCAGACCATGCCCTTCTATGCGTAGTGTCCCACTTCTTTGCCAAGGACAGGGGTGTCAAGACCCCTGAACACCTACAGCACTACTGGAGGGTGGGAGGAGTCATCAACAGTGACCAGGAGGAGCCACTGGGAGGCCCTGGGAAGATGGGACAACTGGGTGCCCAGGCGAAGGTCTCTTGGGGTCACCTGGAGCCAGCCTACAAGGTGTCCACCTCACTGGTGCTGGTCCCTGCATCATCACAGGATGTAGTAAATGAGTTGCACCTACAGCCGTACCTAACCACCACTGACATCTTTTCAGGCATGGTTAAGAGCAGAGAGCATAGCACATAGGAGCAAGGGGAAGGCTCTGACACCATGAAAATTGAGATCTGGGACGTGGAGTCTGAGCCTATGCCCTCCATCTCTCAGGAACCCCCAAACCCTATGGATGAGCACGTGGGTCCCAGGACACCATTTGCCACACTGCTGACACAAGTGTCCTGGACCCCTACTCCTTTTACACTTTGCTCCTCCCCTTCCAAACATGCAGTCAGTGGCCCAATGCAGGATGTTTGGTGGGTGCAGGGTGCACTGCATGGCCCTATGCAGGACATGCAGCTGCTGATTTGGGGCCATAAAGCCACATGTTATGGGAACAAGCTGCTGCATGATGTCCAGGTGGGAGCACATGATATCTCATAGCCTCTGGTGAGAGTTGTGCAGGGTGACAAGCAGGACATGCCATAGCTCCTGGGTCTCCCTGCTCGGGCATGGGCAGTGTGATGCCATGGCATGTGTGGACAGACTGAAGCATGGAGGCACGTACAAGGCATGATGGAGGGTGCTTGCTCTGTTGCTTTTCTGAACATTTAGGGCTGGGCATGGGGGAGGGTCCTCAGTGATGCATCAGGGGGTTGAGGCCATGCTTGCTCAGCCTGCTGGCTTCTGTCAGTGCAGGCAACCTGCATGGCCCCTTCCCTCCCTCTGGCCTCAAAAGAGTGAATGTGTATACTATTCGCTACCAATCAAACCTAAGCCAATTACAGAAAACCGTGTAACTTAGATCAATTCATCTTCAGGCTTTTTGAACATCTGTGTTTAGCCTTGTAGAGAGTCTGTTACTTCACTGTCTGCCGAATGTGTGACTATCTGCTGAAATAATCTGCTGGTCTTATATACTAATGCTTTTTAAAAGAAAAAGAAGTGTAGAAAGGACTAGATATCAAACTGACAGAGTTCCATTGACCCCAATAACCTTGGGCTAGTTCCTAAGCTAATATAAATCACTAACTTCAAAGAGGCTCTTTTAATATATATGACCCATGAGTACTGGGCTGTGTGTTATCCAGGACAATAGAAGAACACACGACATGACAGTGTTGGACACCCAGGGCTGTTTGTGGCCTACCATTCAATTGTATGATGTCATGTCACCCCAAATCCGGATGTTCTGCTTACGATGCCCATATGCTCTTGATTCATTATTTTTGTTTCCTGTCTGTTGGCTCATGCTTTAAACTGCCATTTTCTCTTCTCCGGTCTCAAGCACAGGTCAGAATTTATGTGATTCCTGCCAGCCTTCCTCTGGGGTAGTTTGCCTCTGCAAGCTTTCACTGAATCATTGACTGCTTCTGACCTTACCTATTGCTTTTTGCCCGCTGTGCTAAATAATTCAGTTATTATTGCTGTGAGTTTGCTGGGACTGCATGAACTCAGTAAGTGCCCACAGGTAAAAGCCCCCTATATTATTAGCTCCTTAGGGCGCCATTGGTAGTAGCCAGGATCTGAAAGGATTGCAGCATAACAACTGCACAGCCTCCTGCAGACCTGGCTCTTCTCTAGTGAATTATGGACCCACCGACATTCAACTTTTCTTCCTCACAAGCAAGTTCATTCTTCCCACCACTTACTGGCCTTTAGTGCCTCTATGTATTAGAGGCATTGAATTTGAAGAGCAGATCCATGTCTTCAGTCCATGCCTTCTGGACTGTCAGCCCATGCAAAGCTGCTACTCACATGTCAGTAGGCTATTTAATCATTCTGTAGGGTAGATTCAGTTGGCTTGGGGTTGCTTTTCCTTGCTTGCCTACATATTCAAATGTTTACCTTTCCAACCTGAAATTGCTGCACTTGAGATATGTCCACAAAGTCACACTGGTGGATACTGCCTAGTCAGCTGTCACCTTTAACCCACCTTCTGCCAAAACTTCCCATTGGCATATGACCTGCTAGGCTTATCCTGCCTGACTGGCTGGTCCATGTCTTTGTTGGGTGAATAAGTTGTGCAAAATCAGGGTCTTACACTTGATTGCTTGTCAGGTCACAGCAAGATGCTGGGAGAACCACAATCTGGCAAACAGCTGTTAAAGGGAACGTGTTAACAATATGCAGGAAGGAGTTTGGTTGTAGACCCTGATTCTCCCACATTCCCCAGTAGTGAAACAGGGCCTGCTTCTAAAACAGTCAGTCAAAATCAGGGGAGCAAAAATGAGGCTCAGGGATGCATTTTCTCACATTTCCCATCAAAAGTGAGGATCTGGCCTGTAAGGCTGTGTCCCTACATGCAGGCATGTGCAGTTTGTGATGCCACAGACAGTATAGGTGGAATGTTAAAATGTGCCCCATGCTGCAAATTTTTAGCATGGTGGCAACATTTGCTACTGGGATTTCAAAGTGTAAGTGCAGGGGTGTGCATTGTGGCAGGAATTAGCAGTACAAATTTGTACCATTGCAGGTGCTCATCCCTGCACATCTGAATGCAGCCGAAGAGTTCAACTACATCTATAATCTGTGCATGTCCAACGTTCCAGTAGGAGAAATCTAAGTAAAAAACAGACAAAAAACAATTGTAATATTTAAGGAAATTGTTTCCTAGTCAAAGCAGTGCTCTGGGCTTTTTTTTTTTTTGCATTATTCTCAGCACTTCAGACTGCACTTGGGACCCACGAGTAGCATTTGGCAATGACACTACAAATGCACAAGACCTGTTTAAGAGGAGCCCTGTTCTCTTCCAGTGGGAGCTGTCAGCTACTTGATGCCTACTGACCAAAAAACAAAAATCAAAGCATATTGAAAGTCCCCATCTTTCTCCCTTGTGCAATATAAAATCTGTTCTAGATTTGCAAGATTGCCTATTCCAATTACTTACTCTGATCGCCTTCTGTTCTCACTGTTCTGCCTCACAAAATTTGTTTTGTGAATTGCTCAGACCAGAAGTATTTCCTAAAATCTTATAAAGCCAGACTTCTCGCTCTTTCTTACTTCCCCACAATTCAAGCAAGTGTCATTTTGTTTCATGCCTGCCATGTATCCCTTTCCCTGGGAGATCCGTTATGTGGTCTGTGAGCCATCTCCGTTTGGAAGAGCAATATATTCCACTCTGTGTGTGATGAAGAGCTGAAAGACTGAAGCTTAACTTAAACCCAAAATTATCTTTCAGTGCTTCAGCGATTGTTCCTACATAAACAAAAGGCAAGCCTGTGGATTGCTTTTCTCTTGCCAGTTTTATTATATATTACAAAAAAGTCCAGGAACAGTCAGTAAGTTGAACTAGAACCAATTCTCATCAGTTGGTATGGTTACGAGGAGTAGAAAATAATTTCCTGTAATTTATCTTAAGATCATTTATGTCGGATACAAACACAGATTAAGCTGAATACCATGGTAATTTCTTCTCCAATTGTGTTAGGAACCATAAGACATTCATTTTTACTTCATAAATAAGGGTTACAGTATGTCATGCTCAGTCAAAGAAGATAAAATGAATCTAATTAAGTGCCATCAGAAGATCACTTTGCTGTTTTTATTGCTGCAATAAAAGTGCCCTTACCTTCTTATTCTTTTAGAAATGACAGAGATTATTATGGAAATAGGATGAGATCAAGTAAGTCTTGCTTGACCTAGACTAGGATATGACAATATCCTTGTGCCAGTGGTCGTTGAAGTGAATAAGCAGTTTACAAAAGCTGATGGAATAATGCTCATCAGAGATACACTTGCTTTATTAAAATGAATAGAACCATATGCAAACACCGGGCAAGTATCTAAATAAACAGTACCGATATTACATTGCTATATCGGCCTCAATGGTGATCATAGCAAACCAGGTCCAGAGACATTGATTTAAGATTTCTGTGGGCATTACGAGCTATGACCATATAAGTCCTTAATGTATAACTCAGCAGGTCTGCGAAGAGAACCTTTTAGCAGTAATGTGCATACCAGCATGGCAGGCATTGTGCTTCAGGGAACTGAAGAGCTCTACATGGAAATAAGATCACTGGAAAGCAAATGGGAGAACAGGTGATACGACAACATGCACAATTTAAGTATATGGCTGTATAAAGCAATAGTATAGTTAAATCATTTTCACGGTCTTGCCAAAGTTCCCTAAAAGCCAGAGTAACACCTGATCTGAACGAAACTAGAACTGTTTGGAAAATGCTTAAGATTTCTTCTTCCACAGAAAGTTTGGATGCAAATAGAAAAAAAAATATTAAAGAAATCATATGCAAAAGATTGTGACTTTTTAAAATAGGGAGACAGGATGTTTTCATTTTAAAAAAATAGGCTTTAGTTAACAAATACAAAAAAATGTATCTGGTTTTCAGGACTTAGGGTATTTTGAAAAGAAGTTCACTATTCTCCTAAAAAAGTGGATACTTTTGAAAATCAGTTTTCCATTTAAAACAGTTTCCATGGAAAATTTTCATTTTGCTCTAAAAAAACCCAAGTTCTCAGTTAGAAATCAGGTCCTTTGGGCCAGGAGACCCTCCATTGAATGAGCACAGGTGGAAGAGCATCCCATTAGTCCCTCCAGTCCCTAAGCATTCCTAGGTTCTTCTGATCTCCTACATCACAGGTCAGTGTTTGAATCACCAAGCCACCAGCCAGCTAAAACTAATAGCACCTTCCTATTGAAACCACGGCACTGAGCAGCCAAGAGGGAAAGCATCATGGTTAGAGAAGAACAGGTAAGATGGAGGCTTCCTTTGTGAGTCAGGGAGGTGGATGCTATCCTATCAGGTAGGAAGTGAGACCTTGTCTCACTGTTGTTTGAGCACTTGCACTAAAGGTCACTGGGGAAACTGGAGGTAGTGAGAAGGTTTCTTCATGTAGAATTATAGAAAATTAGGGTTGGAAGAGACGTCAAGAGGTCATCTAGTCCAACCCCCTTCTCAAAGCAGGGCCATCCCCAACTAGATCATCCCATCCAAGGCTTTGGCTATCTGGGTCTTAAAAACCTCCAGCGATGAAGATTTCACGACCTCTCTGGGTAACCTGTTCCAGTGTTTTACTGCCCTCCTAGTAAGAAGGGTTTTCCTAATACCTTACCTAAACTTCCCTTGCTGCAACTTGAGAGCGTTGCTCCTTGTTCTGTCATGTGCCACCACTGAGAACAGTCCAGCTTCATCCTCTTTCGAACCTCCCTTCAGGGAGTTGAAGGCTGCTATTAAATCCCTTCTCAGTCTTCTCTTCTCCAGACTAAATAAGCCCAGTTTCCTCAGCCTCTCCCCACAAGTCATGTTCCCCCAGGCCCCAAACCATTTCTGTTACCCTCTACTGGCTGGACTCCCTCCAATTTGTCCACACCCTTTCTGTAGTGGGGGGCCCCAAACTGAACACAGGACTCCAGATGTAGCCTCACCAATGCCAAATAAAGCAGAGTAATCCCTTCCCTTGGTCTGCTGCCAATGCTCCTACTAATGCAGCCCAGTATGCCATTAGCCTCCTTTGCATGGTGCTGCTCCTACCTGAAACACCCTCCTGGTGATGTTGAAATAAATGTCCAGACTTTGCTATGTGATGTCCTCATTCCACTGCTTCCCCATGCAGGAAAGGTCTATTGGAAGACGCTACCCAGAATCCCTGAATGGAAGCAGTGTGCACCTCCAGAGACAGGAAAAGAAAGTCTGAGTAACTAGTAGAAGCAAACCCCATGGTCTCTGACTTTTCTTTAAAAAAAAGAGAAAGCCTGAATGTCTGCAATAGTCATCCCCAGCCCCCTGTACTAGCCCACTCTGCCTTGTGGGACCCCTGGCTGACCTTCTCCACTGTCAAGGCTCTCCTGAAATCATACTTCTCCTGTGATGCCTCTCACCACACTACCAGATTACGCAGAAGGGTGAAGTGGGCAAGTGCTTGAATTGCTAGATTATAGGAAAAGAGGAAAGTTTGTGCTGTTTTCTAGGAAAATACAATCGACGAAAAATGGAAACTGGAGCCAATACACCCATCTGGCCCCAGTCCTCAGCCCCCTTCAGTAAGCCCTGCGTCCGACATCAGGTCAACCCGGGTCCCCAGCACGAGAGGAGCCTGAGTCTGGCGTGGACTCCTCGTCTCCAGGGAAGTGCTCCACTCCCCCACATCAGGGCCTGGGGGTGGAGCACTTCCTCGGAGCCAGCCAAGCCTGTGCCAGCCGCCCGCACCAGCCTCGCCTCACCTCAGGGAGGAGACGCTCCCTGCCCCAGCGAGGCTCCGCCGGCTCCGGGACACTGCCCCGGCTCTGATGCCGTGTGCCTCCTCACTCCCCAAGGTGTTGCGGGTGAGCAGAGCAGTGTCCCGGAGCTGATGGAGCCTCACTCAGGGCAGGCAGCAGCTCTTCCCCAAGGTGAGGCAAGGCAGGGATGGAGGCAGGGGTGGGGGGCTGGCATGGGCTCTGCCGGCTCTGGAGAAGTGCTCCACTCCCCAGCCCTGATGCAAGGGAGTGGAGCACTTCCCCAGAGCCGGTGGAGCCCGCGCCAGGCTCCCGCCCCATGGTGTGCGGCCTTGAAAAGGCTGTGAGCGGCCACACTTTTAATTGTAACGTGGCCACGCATGTGTGCACCTTAGAGGGAACCTTGGTGGAGAGTTTTGGGCCTCGCAGGTAACCGAGGAGCTTTCTCTGGAGGTGTCCAAATGTTTCTCGTTGAAATGAAGGGGAGAGCTGTATGGTTCTTCAGGGCAAGGCAGGAGGTACCTCTGGGAGCACATGAACTGTGTAAAATCTCCCTGCTGAAAGAACAGAATTATGCACGAGCACAGGTGAAGTGTCCCTGACCCTGATCATATACACCAGGACCTTGCCAGCAGCCACATGTTAGACGTTAGGTGTATAAAGAAGAATGTTACCCTTAGTGATCAAAATCTTCCGGGGAGAGTTAGAGCTCGAAGGGGGCTCCTCAGTTTAAAAATACACATCAGTTTAGACGCACTTACCAGCTCAACAATGCACAGGCCTTGATGTCATGAAGTCAGACTATTGTGGAGCTCTTCCTTCAGGGAGACTATGGATTAGTTCTTCACTGAGCAAAGAGGTAAATGTGCATCTCTTGTCTTTCTGCTGCTTGCCTCAAGCCTAAAGCTGCTCAAATAACAGGCAAAAGTGCCATTTGGAAGAGAAACTGAAAAATGTATCATCTTTTTGTTGTTGTTGAAGGGACCGTGTAGACGAAACAGGGGTCCTGAGTTGAAGGGGCGGGTTTTTAAAAATTTAGGGCAAAGTAAATCACCATGTTGCGTACACTTGTGTCTTACCTGCCTCTCTGGCACTGGGGAGAGGAAGGCGAGCTGCTGGCAGGTGGAACAGTCCTGGGGCTGTGGAGGGGTGGTGCTTCCCACCGCAGCAGCAATGCACCCCCTCCAAGCAGCACCCACCACAGGCACCCAGCTCATGTGGTCCCAGGGGGCACCGCAACCACGGAGGGAAGGACTGGGTCCCCGTGCAGCTCATTCAGGCAGGCAGGCAGGCTCCAGGGGGGAAAAAAAAAGACCAGCCTCTCTATTTCTTTTTCCTTTGGTGAAGTCTGCCTTCCAGTGGCGATGTGTAGGGAGTGTACGGGGGGGCACATGCACCCACTGAAAGTGCCGGTGCACCCCCTGTCAGACCACCCTCCCTGCTCCAGCAATTGGCACGGGGGACAGGCGAGAGCACCGGTGCCTCCCATGTGAGCCCTGGCCAGGGAGTGCAAGCACCAGATGTAGGCCGCGGCCACTTCTGGAAGCCCTGAGGCCACTTCTGGGAGCACTGTGGCCGCTTCCAAGAGCAGTGCGCTCATTCACCAGTTGGTAAGTTTTGCTGCAAGCCCCTTCCCCGCAGTCGGCTTGATCATAGGGAGACCCCCCCCCCCCCCACTTACTAACTGGTTGCTGCAGTGGGCGTGTGCCCCCCTGACTAAGGCCGCAACAGTAGCCCATGCTGCCTTCCCAGGCAGCTGCCAGGCCACCTGCATGGGCTGCCTGCACAGTGCCTGAGCTGCATGGACCCCAGTGCTTTGCTCTGTGGCTTAGTGCAGCAAACTAAAAGTCCTTTGAGGTTTTCATAAATTCACAGACATTAGGGCTGGAAGGGACCTCAGAAGATCACTGAGTCCAACAACCTGCCCCAGGGCCAGGAAGTCAGCAGGGATCACAGGATCCCAGCAAGATAAACATCCAAATGTCTCGTGGAGGTGTTCAAATTAGGTGGCAGTCTATTCTAAACCCTGGGGGCTCAAACAGTAAATAAGTTCTTCCTTATGTCCAGTCTGAAAAGGTCATGGAGGAGTTTGTGACCGTTCAACCTTGTCAACTCTTGGGGCACTTTGGCGAACAGACGTTCCCCCAGATCCTGGTGAGCACCCCGATAAACTTATAGATGGCCACCAGATCACCCTGAGCCTACGCTTTTCCAGGTTGAAGAGTCCAATTGCACTCAGCCTCTCATCATAAGGTCTGTTTTCCTGAACTTTGTTCATGTGCGTGGCTCTCCTCTGGACTTCCGCAAGCTTCTCCATATCCTTTTTGAATTGTGGAGCCCAAAACTGGATGCAGTACTCCAGCTGTGGCCTCACCAAGGCCGAGTACAAGGGGAGAATGACATCCTGGGATTTGCTTGAGAAGCATCTATGGATGCAAGCCAGTGTTTTGTTTGCTTTACTAGCAACAGCATCATATTGAAGGCTTATGTTCATCTTGTGGTCAGTCATGACCCCCAAGTCCCTTTCATTCATAGTGCTAGCCAGCATAGCACTGCTGAGCCTATAAGTATGCTGCAGGTTTTTCTTCCCAAGGTGGAGAACCTTGCATTTTTCAGTGTTAGACACTATAAGGTTTTCATCCACCTGTTTTCTGAGCCTATCAAGGTCAGCCTGAATCGCTCTCCTGTCCTCAGGTGTGGATGCTTTACCCCAAAGTTTGGTGTTGTTGGTGAACTTGGCCAGTCCCCTTCTGATACCAATGTCCACATCATTAATGAAGATGTTGAATAGTATAGGCCCAAGGACAGAGCCTTAAAGGACCCCACTGGTGTTTTAGTTTGCATGCCCCAAAGTCATTTAAGACACATTACACTGCTGAATGTGCTACAGCAGCTGGAATTAATGCACAATATGCTGCTGACATGCAAACACCAACACCATTAAAGTAGTGCGAAAGCATTTAACCCACTTTAAAGTGTTGTGCACACATGCCCCTTATTTCATTACACATGCCCAAAATATTCTGGTTAGCCTGCTCTCATTCCTAGGGTCTGAAAATTGCAACTTTAGGAGTGATGTTAAAACAAAAAAGGGTATTTGTACCCAAAAGCTTGCAAAGAAGAATTTTTCCAGCTACTTGAGTTGGTCTAATAAAAGATATCAGATTTACCCAAAGAACCTTGTCTGTTAAAACAAAAAAGCATTCATTGTTCGGCTTATTTTTAGACTTGAGACTTCTATATTGGCTCTAAATACCCCTTCTCGGCCTCGCTTCTCGGCCTCTTGAAGGCTCAGATCAAGGAGGAAGAAGGAAGGAGGACGGCTCCCTCCCCTTCCCCCTTCCTTCCTCCCCCCACCCCCAGGCTTAGTTGGCTAACATTGTATCTCCTGTAACCTAGTTGTATTCCCTTCCTTCCCCTCATCCATAGATTCATAGATTCATAGATTCATAGATGCTAGGGTCGGAAGGAACCTCAATAGATCATCGAGTCCGACCCCCTGCATAAGCAGGAAAGAGTGCTGGGCCTACATTACCCCAGCTAGATACACATCCAACCTTCTCTTGAATACCCCCAGGGTAGGGGAGAGCACCACCTCCCTTGGGAGCCCGTTCCAGACCTTGGCCACTCGAACTGTGAAGAAGTTCCTCCTAATATCTAATCTAAATCTGCTCTCCTCCAGCTTGTGGCCATTATTTCTTGTAACCCCCGGGGGCGCCTTGGTGAATAAATACTCACCAATTCCCTTCTGTGCCCCCCTGACGAACTTATAGGCAGCCACCAGGTCGCCTCTCAACCTTCTCTTGCGGAGGCTGAAAAGGTCCAGTTTCTCTAATCTCTCCTCGTAGGGCTTGGCCTGCAGGCCCTTAACCATACGAGTGGCCCTTCTCTGGACCCTCTCCAGGTTATCCGCATCTTTCTTGAAGTGCGGTGCCCAGAATTGCACGCAGTACTCCAGCTGCAGTCTGACCAGCGCCCGATAGAGGGGAAGTATCACCTCCTTGGACTTATTTGTCATGCATCTGCTGATGCACGATAAAGTGCCATTGGCTTTTCTGATGGTTTCATCACACTGCCGACTCATGTTCATCTTGAAGTCTACTAGGACTCCAAGATCCCTTTCCACTTCCGTGCCACCCAGCAGGTCATTTCCTAGGCTGTAGGTGTGCTGGACATTTTTCCTCCCTAGATGCAGCACTTTGCATTTCTCCTTGTTGAACTGCATTCTGTTGTTTTCTGCCCACTTGTCTAACCTGTCCAGGTCTGCTTGCAGCTGTTCCCTGCCCTCCGGCGTGTCCACTTCGCCCCATAGCTTAGTGTCATCTGCAAACTTGGACAGAGTACATTTCACCCCCTCGTCCAAGTCGCTGATGAAGACATTAAAGAGTATCGGTCCAAGCACCGAGCCCTGAGGGACCCCACTGCCCACACTCTTCCAGGTCGAAACCGACCCATCCACCACAACTCTCTGGGTGCGACCCTCCAGCCAATTCTCCACCCACCGGACTGTGCAGTCATCCAAGTCACAGCCCCTTAACTTGTTCACCAGTATGGGGTGGGATACTGTGTCAAAGGCCTTCCTGAAGTCCAAGTATACGACATCCACCCCTCCTCCTGCGTCGAGGCGTTTTGTGACCTGGTCATAAAAAGAGACTAGATTGGTCAGGCACGATCTACCTGCCACGAACCCGTGCTGGTTTCCCCTCAGCATAATTTGTCCTGCCAGGCTCTCACAAATGTGAGCCTTGATGATTTTCTCAAAGATTTTGCCAAGGATGGAGGTGAGACTGACTGGCCTATAGTTACCCGGGTCCTCCTTCCTCCCCTTCTTGAAAATGGGAACCACATTGGCCCTTTTCCAGTCCTCCGGGACTTGACCCGTGCGCCACGAGCGTTCAAATATTCCCGCCAGTGGTTCTGCAATGATGTCGGCCAGTGCCTTCAGTACCCTCGGATGGAGCTCATCCGGGCCTGCCGACTTAAAGGCATCCAGTTCCTCCAAGTGACCCTGCACCACCTCAGGGTCCACGCATGGAAGTCTGGTGCCTTGCTGCTGCCTCCCTACACTCCCAGTGAGAGACTTGTCATGCCTCTCACTTAGGAACACTGAGGCGAAGAACTCGTTGAGGAGTTCAGCCTTGTCCCCTCTGTCCGTCACCAATTGTTTCTGCCCATTTAGCAGGGGTCCTATTCCTCCCTGGGCCTTCCTTTTACTCCCTATATATCTAAAAAAACAATTTCTTATTGTCTTTTACTTGGGTTGCCATCCTCAGCTCCATGGTAGCTTTGGCCTGTCTAACTGCCTCCCTACAAGCACGAGCAGAAGAGGTATATTCCTCTTTGGTGATCTCTCCCTGTTTCCACTTTTTATGTGCTCCCCTTTTGGCCCTTAGTCTCCCCAGGATTTCTCTGGTCAGCCAGGGAAGCCTCCTGGCCCCTTTCCCTCTTTTACCTCGCACGGGGATCGTCTCGCTTTGTGCTCGAAGGATAGCTTCCTTAAGGCACAGCCACCCTTCTTGGGCTCCCATCGTTTCAAAACTACTACTCTGCAGTGCATCCTTCACTAATCGCCTGAGTTTGCTGAAATCAGCTTTCCTAAAGTCCAGCACGTTCACCCTACTGGTTACCTTACCCACTCGACGCCTTATGTTGAATTGTACTTTTAGGTGATCACTGTCCCCCAGATGGCTACCGAGCTGTAGGTCCCCTACTATGTTATCTCCCGTTGCCAATACCAGATCCAGTAAGGCATTCCCCCTAGTGGGACCATGTACCTCCTGCGTCAGGTGGAGGTCCTGTACACAGGTTAGAAACCTGCGTGAGCGGTGGGACTTTGCTGTCTGTGTCTCCCAGCAGATGTCCGGGTAGTTTAGGTCCCCCATGACCACCGCCTCTTTAGCTTTTATGGTCTCTGAGAGTTGCCTCAGGAGCCCCAAATCTATTTCTTCCCCTTGATGTGGGGGTCTGTAGCAGACCCCTACCACCAAATCCTTTTCTCCTTGCCCCCCATGTAGCCTAACCCACAGTCCTTCTACTTCCTCATCCTTTGATTCTGTCTTGATGAGGGTTGATGTATATTGCTCCTTAACATAGAGCGCAACCCCTCCCCCCCTTTTCCCCACTCTGTCCTTTCTGTACAATCTATAGCCCTCAATATGTACCGCCCAGTCGTGGGATGGATCCCACCAGGTTTCCGTCAGCCCCACTAAGTCGTAGTCGTTTAGTGCAACCAGGAGCGCTAGTTCATCCTGCTTGTTCCCCATGCTCCTAGCATTAGTATATAGGCACTTGAGCCCTTCTAATGTTAGTCCCTTGCTCGGGCGATATGCATTTCCTACCGGCTTTGTCATCTTTTTTGGATTCACAATCCTAAACATCTACTAATAAAAGTCAGTCTGGATGATAGCATTTGGCCCACTTGAGTGCCAGGGGACTGACTTGTTTACCATTCAGTTCAGTGGAAATATTCCTAATAAGTTTAATGATTCCTGGCCCTCTTTGAAGGCCAGCGTGGAGAAGATGGCTTTGTGGGGCCCTTTCCAGTTCCATTCTTTATGATTCTATTTTCATCCAACTGAACAGTGACTTCACTGAGGTGGGAGAGTATATCACAAGCACAAAATATTGTCTTTTCTATGTGTTTGGCATGAGGGAAATAAAGAAAACCACAGTAAATCTTGTGTTTTAACTGACCAAAAATATAAAAATTAAAGAAACTGAAAAACCACTACCCCATTCAGAGCTAGTTTTACTCACTGCTACAAGAATGACCAAGTGCTGCAATTACAGTTTTCCTGGAATGATATCATGGTACAGCAAGCATTTCAAAATCTTCATTAGATTTTAAACCAAGTCCCTGACCTAGACAGAATTCTTTTCAAACTGCTTCCCCTTCTATGCCCCTAAAGCTAACTTGTATATGACACATCCAGGACTATTAAGTTGAATGGAAATATGTTTTAGGCTCAGATGTTACGCTCAGATCTTCAGAAGATGTAGAACTGACATAGCCTCATTTGGTTTATTGAGAGGAACTACCAAGGGACCGCATACACACTGGCATGTGAACGATGTGGCATATTTTGGCTGATGGGAGGTGGCTTGTACCTCTGATCCTGTTGTAACTGGTGGCCAAATTGATTAAAAGAATAATAAATCCTACAGAATGCAACTGTTGAGTCCCTGGGCATGGTAAAGATGACTGAATCCTACATCTCTGCTACAACGTCCTAGGAAATCCTTGCTCTGTAACTGTTGTGTTAAATGGTTTCTCCATGCTAGAGTGGGTATGTCAGGAGTGTTGTTTTTTCACGTGGGCGTAGAATTTTTTTGACACTGGCAGATGCTGCCTTTGCCATTTTGATATTAATTAATCTAGCAGAGACATAAAGTGACCCAAACATCCAGTAATGCTAATTTATTTCATTTCCTGAGCTGGAAATGACAGAGGGTTGAGTTCAGAGGATCCAGCTTGCATGAAAGTTCATGTGCAAGTTGAATATCAAAACTATTGCAAAGTAGGACATTTACTGGCATTGTTTCAGGAATTCAGTAATATCGCATTCAAGCTGAAATCCCAGGCTTCCTTAACTCAGTAACAAGTCAGGAAGAATTTAAGAGGAACATTTCATGAAAATATGTTTTTGGCTAAAATAGTCAGATCCTCAGCTGATGTAAAACAGACACAGCTCCATTAGCTCCCATATATATTGATTTACATCTGCTGAGAATCTGGCCCTTAGCATTTTGACATTAAATGAGAATTCCTAAGTGAAAGATTTAACCAAGGTGGGTTAAAAAGGGTTGAAAAATGATTTTTCATCCCATTTAAAAAACTCATTTCATGCATTGTTATGTCATCTAGTTTTAAAATTATAGTCCAAGTAGAGGAACTAAAATGTGATACTGATCTGTTAAATCATACTCTCCCAGGGCAGAAATACATGACTGACCCTTAGCTATTTGTTAGGTCTTTCTACACCATTCAACAGAATTGTATGCAGGGGAGTCATATGAATAGCTATATAACCAGTAAAAGGTATTTGATTGAGAACTATATTACAGTAAATAAATGATGTTGAGATGGCTCAAGCTGTGAAGTTGTGACTGCAGCTTAAATAGCCATTTCTGTTGCCTTGATGTAATTGGTGACCTACTGGAGTCAGCTCTCTGTTGGTAATCTATACCAGCACTCAGTCTGTACTACCTTTCAGTTCATCGTTTCCCAAGAGATTAAAAAGAGTCATAGAAACTGTTTTCTTTTGTTTCACACCATATATCTCTTTGAAGGCTCAAGGAGTCTCTTCTAAACTCCCACCATGCATTAAATATTACAAATTAAAATAAGCTGCTCACCCCCAAAATGAAATCACAGGCACAGAGGTAAGTAGGCATAATCTAACTTATATTTTACTAAGATAAAATACTAAGTTCTTTCTTATTTAAGGAGAAGTATGCCACCATCCATAAAATAATACTGGTTTTCATATGTATGTTGTTTTTTTTATCCCTCAGACGGTGAATTAATTGCATTTCAATATGCCAAGTGGATGGGGAACGTGATGCAATCTCTCATGATTGGAATTATTGCTTAATCATATTGGCTAGGACTGGAAATGCCTCTTGTGTATGTGTCCATAATGATTAGATTTGCAATAAGATATCGACTAAAGAAATTATTACATCTCAGAAATGAGTGTTTGGCAATTTCTTTTTTTCTTATGAATGAACTCAGAGCCCTGGCCATTTCTGTTCTGGCACTGGAGATACCATTCATAGCATGGGGAGGGTCATGAAATAATGCTTTGAGACATGAATGCAACTATGTTACTGTAAGATCTTATAAAAGTTCTGATTTTTTTTTTCTAGATCAACCTTAATCTGGTTCCTTTCACTATGGATCAAAACCAGACCCAGAATAGAGGGAAATCTCTGCATTATGCCATTTTTCCAATGTAAACAGATATCATTTATTTAAATAAACAGGAATTTACTGAGGGTGTAGGGGTTCCGATTATGCTAAGCCATAGTTATACTAAGCTATAGCTAATCAAAGGGTCAGAAAAGGGGCTTGGGAAGAACAGGCCTTGCTGATCCCTGAATGACCTGATAAGAAAGGCAGTAAATAAAATGTGGATTTAAGGAAGGGAAAAGCAAAAAAGGCAGTAGCTGAACAACTTTGGAAGTGAAAAGTAAGAACTCCCTAGTGCAGTAGAGATAACAGAAGTGAGCTGCAGGTGTCCAAACTTGGCAAGGAGGCAAGAAGAAGTGGACATCTTGACAGAGAAAGAGATGAAAATTGGTGCAAGGCTGGGGCATCTCAGGCATAAATATGGGGGCTACAGGACTTGCTTTTCATAGAGACCTTGGAAGTAACGAGTTTCTCCCATTATCCTGGGCAGTTTCACTGAGCTGGGCTGATTGCTAAGCAGACCAGCTAGTGTTCTGTCTTAAGACAGTATCTCTCTGAGCTTTTGCCACCAAACACAAATTTGAGTTGTTCATTCTGCATTACACCCCACTCAGGCCATGGCCCCTCAGAGCACACAGCCCAGTCAGCCTGAGCACCGAGAGTGACAGCAGACAAGAGGATACCTAAATATTCCCACATGCCTTAATATAACAGAGGGTTTTGGGGGGTGAGGCAAGAAGCAAGAGAGATTAATGAGTGTCTCTGCATCCAGGCCTCTTCACATCCAACCACTATTCTTATTTCAAAGGTAATTCTGTGAAACCAAAATGGGTTGGTTGTTTTGTGTTGGATTGAGACCTCTTCAACTAAGGGACAGGCAGCACATAAAAACCAGAGCAAAACAGGAACTAACTTGTGACTCTGCAGCCACATCTATCTGTGCACTTAACTGCAGAGTAGACTAATTAGATGCGGAGTAAAGCTTCACCACCAACACATGCTACAGTATTAGGTCATAGTAAACTAATTAACGCCTCAGTAAGATAGTACTCTCAAGTAATTTACTGTGATTAAACGCATGTGTACATGCTGACATGTGGGTATAAATTGATCCTGGTTGGCCCAGCCAGCTGGGGGCCAGACTCCTGCCTGCTGCCTAGTCACATGGCTCCACACTTTCAGCACCCATGTGCTCCAGACATCCCCTCTGCCATCTGATGCTGCCAGCCAGAGCCTAGGGCTGAGTGGCACTACTATAAACTGTTCTGCCCCGGCTCATATTGATGCTATCCTGGGTATACATGTAGATGCTGTGCCTGGGAGTAGTTTACTCTGGCTCAAACTGCTCCAGAGTTTATTGTTTGAAATGAATCACATGAGTAGATGGACACTGAGGACAAGGCCCTCTCTTGGTGTGGCTGTGGTGGTTGGCATGATAAGGGAAGGAGAGGAAGTTCCATTCATCTGCTGATACTCACCAAATATATCTGCAAAGATCAAGAGTTGGATGAACATAGTGTGAAAACTGGCCAGAACAAGCCGGGGTGCCACTGCAGGAGTACTCTGCACCTGTGGTATGGCATTAGACTTCTCAATGGCCAAGTACGGTGCACTTGTCTGGTCTGCTAGCACTCATACCAAATCTGTAGATTTCTGCTATCACCGGAACCCTGAAATCTGTACTAATTCAATGGTTACCAGTCTGGCCAATATTGCTCCTGCAGACATTTGCTGTAACAAAGTTACTTACAGAGAGGTCATCTGCATGAATGACAACTCAGACCTCTATAGAGATTTAAAGAACCTCCCAGCTCACTACTTGGTTTCCTAGGAAACTTTTGTGGAGATGTGTACAGGCCCTTGTAGGACACGACAGTGCAGCAGCTTGGAGGAAAACATGCAATAAAACCACCTTTTAGAATAAATATCTATTTCTGACTTAACAATAAAGCCTCCTCATTTTGACTTTCTGCGAAGAACATGGAAGGTTCTAAATTGGATCCAAACGGGGCATGGCTGCTGTGGTCATTGATGCACCGATGGTGTATTGGGAGTTCTGCAGAATGTGACTGTGGCAACCCTGGTCAAGCTAGGGACCGCATAAGACTCTGCCCTCTATACAAATTTGATGATGACATTGCAGACCTTGCAGAGATATGTTCTCTTTCCTCAGCACTATTACACTGGTTAACTAACCTTAAACTGGACTTATAACCATTGCTCTAAGTAAGCCATATGAAAGAAGATGGCTTCTTTCATATGCCTTACTTGAGCAACTGTATCTAATTCTCACTGCATGGAAGAAAGCAGCAGCCCAGTGGCAGCTGCTCTCCCCTGGACCTGGCTGAGGCAGCCAATACACCTTCTAGGCCCCATCTTCATGGCCCCATTCAGGCACCTAAGGCAACTCATGATCAGATTCTTTATACATAAATGGATAGTTTATCTAAAAGAAGCTAGCCCTTTAAGAAACAGGGGTCTTTCTCTTCTTCCTCTTGCACACTATCACTAGTAATAGAAGTTCTATGAATTAAATTGCCCTGAACAACCCCATTGCCTTTGACTATTGTCTTCATTCTCACCCCTATGACCCTATTGGCCTCAATATAGAGAAAGTCAGATGCTTACAAAGCCCCAGTGATATTGCTGTTCATTTTAAGCACTTTATAGATAAGGGTTCCCTTTGAGGTCAACAATAGGAGAAACATTGGTCCAAAGAGGAAAAATAGACTCTGGGATAGTGTATGGGCTCAAGTGAATGGAATGCACTTCACTGCCATGAGTCCCTCAGCTACCTCCTACAATAAGGCTTTACCCTCAAGAGTATTGGGGTACCTGCCTCCCATTTATATCAGCTGGACTGAAATCCTTGGGACCCAATTACCCAAAAAGATTTCAGGATGTTGCTTTTATTTCCCCTTGGAGTGACAATGAAAAATAAAATGGCAGACACCTGCTCAGCAGTGTCATGGCAACTCAAAGGAAGATGGATACAGGTTTGATGGATGGTGACATCAGGTACAGGAAATAGCAATATTTTCCCCCATTGTCTGGTCTATTTTGTGGTGACAGTCATGTACAGTGCAAACAATGGAGACTGTTTTTAATTAATCTCATCTTTAAGCATGTTTGGTAGAGTTATATTGCTGAACACATGTAAAAAATACATGCACCTCAGCTACATGTTTGCTCGTGGGCATTTGTTCCAACATACGGAAAATGCCTTGTGTACTGTTGACAATCTATGCTCTTCCCATAAAGCAGAGGTAAGATTGCACTCACAATAATAATATATATCAGAAACATCTCAGGGCCCCTGTATATGAGCAGGTAAAAGCTCAGTGGGATCTAATGTATGATCCACACAATCATGCCTCCTGCCATGCCACATGTGCATAGTAGAAGACATGATTGTGGAATCGTGCATTCTATCCCATCACACCTTATTGCTGGTGCAGGGGGAACCCCATCCTGGCCTTCCCCAGCACAAGCAAGGAGCAAGCCCCTACAGCTGGGAGCCCTTCAAAGCAACCCCAGGACTGGGAGACTGTGGCAGCTGTGCTTTGCAGCTGAAGGATTCTGGGTCCTAGCAGCCATGGATCACTGTGGGGACCTAGAGTTGGCAGCTTCTAGGGCTGAGAGTACCCTCAGTTGCAGGACTCCCAGGAGCTTTTTATGATGTGATAGCTACATTGGACATTTAGTTGGCTTAAGCACATTGCACAATACCTGTAATGTGTAGAGGAGGCCTTAGTATTGCTGAAAAAAGGCTGAGCTGAGATTCTGACATTTGACTGCTCAACATGATATATTAATAGGCATAGGGGTATTGCAGTAGCACCTCAAAATCCTAATAAAATATAAGCCCAATTTTCTAAGCACTGAACACAACACATAATGAGGTACCATCCTGCTAAAGTGCTGAAGGGATGAAGTGAGCTGACCAAGGCTATCAACAGGGAGTGCTGCTAGGGCCCCTGCCAGGGGGTGCCACCTTCCCGGGGCTCCTCTGAGGCCTCCACACAGATGAAGCCCATGGGGGAGCTGGCATCACCCTGCTGCCTGACCTGCAGGGAATGCCCAGTGGGGCCAGGGGAGGGGCAGGGAATGGGGACCCCCACACCTGCCCTGCAGGTTCCCATCTTAGGGCCTTGGAGGCAGAGGTGATGGAGCTCCAGAAGGAGGTTAGTAGGCTGAGGGGGATCAGAGAAACAGAGGATGAAATTGATGGGTATTTCCTTTCCCTGCAGGACCATGCACCAAAGGGAGAAGCACCCCAGCAGATGCCCTCCACAGCAGAATGGCAGAAGTTTCTCTCCAGAGCCAGGACTGCTCGCGGTGGTGCACTACCAGTTCCCCCAGTCCAGATGGAGAACACTTATGAGGCCCTGGCAACTCTGGAGGAGGAGGAGGAAGGAAAGGAGGAAACCTCTGGAAAGGAGGCCAAAAGCCACTCCATGCACTGAACAGACCAAAGGAGGCAAGTTGACCCGGAAGAAGAGATGCCAAGCGCTCATCATGGGCAACTCCATCCTGAGAGGTACAGAGGGTCCCATCTGTCACCAGGATCACTTGACATGTGAGGTCTCCTGTCTGCCCAGAGCGAGGATTCAGGATGTAACAGAGATCATCCCAGCCATTATCCGGTCCATTGATTACTACCTCATGGTACTAATTCAAGTGGACACTAATGATGTGGCCAGGAGAAGCCCAGATCATCTGATGAAGGACCACCATGCTCTGGGAGGCAAGCTGGAGGAGACAGTGAGCGGACATGGATGACACCATGAGACCTACATGAGAGAGGTCAACTTGTGCCTTCGAGAATGGTATCTTGAGGTGGGCTTTGGCTTCTTGGACCATGACCCATACTTCAAGACAAGAGACATGCTCGGGTGGGATGGGCTTCACCTCTCCCCCAAAGATAGGGGTGGGGTTCTCTTTCAGGTTGGCTGATCTCATCTGGTGGGCTTTAAACTAGGCTCATTGGGGGTAGGGGAGGAAGAGGTTGGAGGGAGCCTTGGAACACCAAACCAAGTGTCACCCACAAGAACAGCCAAGCCAAGACTGACGATGAGCACAAGAACTACCCAGGTAAGAGACAGGGACCTGGACAGTCCTGGGATTAGGGGGGCAATGCATACACCTCCAGGAAGCCTTAAATGCATAGACACTAATCCTCATAGTATGGGGAACAAGCAGAAGGAATTTGCCTTCCTGGTAGCTAACACAAACCCAGAAATAGTGGGACTCACTGAAACGTGGTGGGATCTAGCACATGACTGGGTGATGAACATCAAGGGCTATAGGCTGTACAGGAGGGATAGAACAGGGAGGAAGAGTTGGGATTTCATAATTTCATAGTTTCATAGTTGGTAGGGTCAGAAGGGACCTGAGCAGATCATCAAGTCCGACCCCCTGCCATATCAGAAAAGAGTACTGGGGTCAAACAACCCCAGCAAGGTGTTCATCCAGCCTCCTCTTAATGACCACCTGGGTAGGAGCCAGCACCACTTTTCTTGGAAGTTGGTTCCAGATCCTAGCTGCCCTGACCGTGAAGTAGCACCTCCTGATGTCTAGTCAATCTACCCTCTGCCAGCCTGTGGCCATTATTTCTAGTCAATCCTGGTAGTGTTCGGGGGAACAGGGACTCCCCCAGTGCCTGCTGGTCCCCTCTGACTAGTTTGTAAATGGCTACTAGATCCCCCCTCAGCCTTCTCTTGTGGAGGCTGAACAGGTTCAGATCCTGTAGCCTCTCTTCATAGGGCCTGCCCTGCTGCCCCCTGATCATGTGAGTGGCCCTCCTCTGGACCCTCTCCATGTTGTCCACATCCCTCTTGAAGTGCGGTGCCCAGAACTGGATGCAGTGCATTCCTGTTGAAACCCATCCTGTTCTCATCTGCCCACCCCTGTAACCTGTCTAGGTCCAATTGAAGCCTATTCCTCCCATCTAGCGTGCCCATTTCCCCCCACATCTTAGTGTCGCCTGCAAATTTGAACAGGGTGCTTTTCACCCCCTCATCCAAGTTGCTGATGAAGATGTTGAACAGTGTGGGCCCGAGGACCGAGCCCTGTGGAACCCCACTGCCCACATCCCTCCAGCCGTCCACCACCACTCTCTGGGTGTGGCCCTCCAGCCAATTTGTGACCCATCTAACTGTGTAGGCATCAACGCCACAAGCTCTTATTTTGTTAAAGAGAATGGGATGAGAGACAGTGTTGAAGGCCTTCCTAAAGTCCAGAAAGACTACCTCCACCATGACACCTGTGTCCAAAGATTTTGTGACCTGGTCATAGAAGACCACCAGGTTGATCTAACAGAACCTGCCTCTAATGAACTCATGTTGGTTTCCCCTAAGCCTACACTCCCCTGCTTGCCCCTCGCAGATGTGCACCTGGATAATTTTTTCCAGGAGGTTCCCCAGTACCAAGGTAAGACTAACAGGCCTATAATTTCCTTGGTCCTCCTCCCTCCCTTTACTGAAATGGGAACACATTGGCCCTTTTCCAGTCCTCTGGCACCTCACCAGAGCATTGTGAGTGCTTGTAAAGCCATGCCAGGGGTCCCGTAATGAGCTCTGCTAATTCCCTCAACACTCTGGGGTGGAGATCATCAGAACCTGCTGATTTGAACATGTCAGGCCCTCCAGAAGTTCCCTGACTAGGTCCTCTCTGACCCTGGGCCTGGCTGTGCCTGTCCTGGGACCATTGGGGATCCCAGTGGGGGGGATGACCTGGTCCCTGCTCAGAAAAATGGAGGCAAAGAAATTGTTAAATAGGTTAGCTTTGTTGTCTGATGAGACCACCAGATTTCCTAGCGTGTCCTGCAGAGGTCCTATGTTACCTGGAACCATAGAGCTGATGGAGTGTAGATTCAGGCTAGATATCAGAAGGTGCTACTTCACTGTCAGGGCGGCAAGGATCTGGAACCAACTTCCAAGAGAAGTGGTGCTTATTCCTACCCTGGGGGTCTTCAAAAGGAGGCTAAATAATCACCTAGCCAGGGTCATTTGACCCCAGAATTCTTTACTGCCCATGGCAGGGGTTCGGACTTGATCTGCTCAGGTCCCTTCCGACCCTACCAACTATGAAACTATGAAAGATAGACGGTAGGTTGGTGGTACAGCTGAGAAGAGATGCCACTGCTCTTCTATGCAGCAGGCCATGCTGTTTTGTCCATGTGCTATTAATATCCTGTTTTATATAGCTCAGGTGTTCACACAGTCAATGAGATTATCATTTAAAGTATAATAAGAAGGAAATGCTATGGTTTGCCTATCTCCAAACTAAGTACACATCCTCACACATGCTGTGTTAGACAAGAGAAAAAAACACATCAAGAAAAACTGCAGCTGGATTTATTTCCTGCCTTGCGATTTCTAATAATTTTTAATGCAAGGTAATGAAAGGCTGATTGGGAGATTAGAGAAAGAATCTGTAATTGTAAGAGGACATATCTTTTGTAGCCCAAAGCATTCTCTAAAATAAAGCAACTTGATTAGATGAAAGACAAAAGAAGCTCAAGAAGAGTACAGGCCAATACTGTTTCTAAGTGAATTCTAACCTCCTGCCTTTCAGCTAAAGAGACACTATATAGATATGGATACAACCAAGAAAAGGTGAGCAGGCAATAAGCAACATAATTTAAATTGTCTGAAATCATAAGAGTTATTTTAAACCTGACAACTCCTTCCCTCATACTCTGGGCTAAGAGGCATAAGACCTCTAAGTGTTGCTGTCCCCTGCATAATGCTGGGGTCCTAACCAGGTAAAGCTTCCTCATGCTACCACATCCAGATCTGTTAGGAAATACCTGTTCCCTGGGAAATGGACTGGAGTCTCTCATTTGTTTCACATAGGCCCCAAACAGACATTAAGTTATGCCAACTCTTGGCTGTGAAGCACACATATCAGATTTAACTCAGGCCTATAGGTGGGAAGCTCCATAATGGGTATGATAGCAACCAATCACTTAATGCTTAGGATAAGAATAATTGTCTTCAGTAAATTGGACCAAGGTAAGGATGTGTCCTGAATATGTCCACTCACCTTTGCCCAGGATACGGCTCACTCCTTCATTGTACATTCCATTTTCCATAATGTGTCTCTTCTCCAGGTCTCTTGCCTCTTCCTAAATCCAGATATGTTTGCTGAAACAGCTTCTGTTCCTCCAGATGGACAGAACATCTTCTGCTTGACTGCCTGAAATGATAATTTCTGCTCCACAGTTGTAGTTTCTCTGGACTAAAGGTGAACTCAGCTGTCGAAGTGTTAGGGGGCAGCCTCTCTGTGTGGTGTGCAAGCAGAACAGAGGCAGATAGGGCAGGAATCAGAAAACAGAGAAACAGATGAGGCAGGGAAAGGGGATTAGAGAGGCACTAGGGGATGGCACAGGGCTTAATTTGTGGCATGCCTGCCAAAAAGTTTGCTCTCCAGTGGGCTCATATTTTCAGATGTGGTCAGTAACCTGGGATGCCTAGTTTGGCAAGTGGTTGGTTTGTTTGGGTGAGGAAGTACCAGGTGCCTTGGGCTTCAGGTAGAGCTATGGGAACACTTCACTTCCAGCCCAAGGTATCTCAAGCTGGGTCACCAAACACAGTGACCTCTGAAACCACATTTGAAAAAAAATATTGTAGGCTTTATTTCCAAGGCTCTGGTAGAGTAAAGGGGCATGTTGTGGTACCATTAGATTGCTTCACTTTGCTTCAAAAAAAATCTTACCCACTTCTAGCTAGCGACTGAAAAGAACTAATTAGACTTATCTCCTCTCTCATAGGTCACCACGAACACAATCTATTTACCCTATCCTGTTAGTTCAGAAACTGCACTAAGGTGGCATATTAGAAGCTGCTGAAGGCCACAAAAGCCCGTAGTGCTTTCTGTAGTCTGCAGTCCTTTCTCTTCACATCGTCAAGGATTCTTTTCAGATCGTCCCTGAGAGCTTGTTCTTCATTCCCCACCATCCAGCATGCCTCTCTTCTACTATGCACAGCTCCGCATAGAGGCTGCCCAGGAAAGTTGCAACAGGTAAGCAGGATTCAGTCAGCCAAATGCTCCTCAGAATGCCATGCCACCTGCTTAGCTATCCTCAGAGTTGTTCCTCCACTGCCTACCAGGCACCCATCTCCCCCCCAAAATACTCTGTAATAGGGTGGCCTGTGCCCTTCAGAGAGGGGAGCCAGCCCTGCTGAGTAGCTGCAGCTCTGGGGAGGCTGCTGATCAGGGAGTGGCTCACTAGGAGCTTTAAAAACCCCAGAGAGAAGAGTGGTGGGGGAGCAAAATGAGGAGCCTGAATAGCTGCTGGGCCAGACTGCTGTCACAGGGGACAGCTCTGGGACATGACAACAAAATTTGGTTTGCCTACTTTGTTGGTTAAAGTGGTGGACTGACTGAATAGCTCCTCAGGTGGCAAGAGGCTGCCTGGAGAAGTCCACAGGTGATGCAACCTGTTTACACACCCTCACAAACTCTGGGCTTTGGGAGGGTATCAGCTCCTAAAGGTCAAGTCTACGGGATATATCCTTTTCCTTTTGTTTCGACACTGTCATATACGTAAAGGAGAAAAAAACGAAGCTAAAAGCTATGTTAGATTCCTACTTATTCTTGACCTCAACCTACTGGGTCATGGCATGGAGATACCTGTAATAGGGTGCATCTGATATGCCTGAGTTGGCCTAGTGAAGTGGCTGGGAGATTATCCGTTGACTTCCATGAACCTAGGATCAAACCTGACATCTTCTCTGTGTCCCTGAATCACTCTGGGGGAGAAAGTTAATATGGGGTTTCTGAAGTTCCTGTCTTTTGTGGATTTAACTGCTGCTCTTGCTGTTTCTTTAACATATGTTTTTCCCTTTAATAAGTGACACCTACAATTTGAGAAGCTATAAAAATGAATATAGATGAGATATTAGAGGGATGCCTTCTGAAGAAGGTGTGAACAAATAGGTTCTTACAGCCTTAAATGCATCTTAAAACTGCTTTTATCTGTGCTCTCTGTACTCATCCTAGACAAATCGATTCATTGACAGAATTGGTCATTTAAATTCAAAAGCTCCAGTTCCTTCTAATATTCTGGATTGCCATGGATTTATGCAGTTATGTATCTATACCATTGGGTGCATTTTAGGTTTTTGTTAAACATGATATATACTATTTCTTCAAACCCATATTTTGAATAACAATTTTTTACCTCATTATATGCTAAGATATCTGGAAATGGTGCCTGTAATATTCAAGAGCAGTTTAGGTCATCTGTATGGTTATCCTGCCAAATTTCTGTTTTGAATATAATTACATTGAACATGAGGGATTCTTCACAGAAAGAAGCATTTAAGGAACCCAGTTGGTTTCTGCTTAGGGGTATGGTTCAGATGGTTTACTCTGATCAGAGAGCATGTGTGTGAGGAAGACCACTGGTGGTTGGGATGGTGCTTCCACATCTCTTACACAGAATCATAGAAAATGAGGGTTGGAAGGGACTTCAGGTGGTCATCTAGTCCAACCCCCTGCTCAAAGCAGGACCATCCCCAACTAGATCATCCCAGTCAAAGCTTTGTCTATTCAGGTCTTAAAAACTTCCAGGGATGGAGATTCAAATTCAAACCTCATCCATACTTTGTGAGAAGCTGGCAGTGTCTACAATGAAGTGGGGCTGGGTGGAGTCAACCCCTGTGAGGATGAAATGAGAGCTCCTTATAGTAGGTGCTTGTCACCCTCCAAGCACTGGAAACATGGTTGGCATTTCAGGCCTCTTTGTACTGAAGCTTCAGTACCCTCACCTTTGAGTGGGACTGCTGCTACTCCCAGTTGTGACCTCAGGTTGCTGTTTTGGCAGGGATCCACTGAAAGACAACTTGGTTCTGTTTGATGGTCCTGAGCAGACCCCACTGGTTCTCTTTCTCACCTCAAACGGCAAGCAAGTCTATCATCTCCTCCTGAATTCTGTTGTTGGCATGCTTGGAGGATCTATGGGAAATGGATGGGGCAGACACTGTAGAAGTTCACTGGGGCTGTTGGCTTGTGTACCACTGTGGTGGGCCAATAGAGGGTGCTCCTGCACTGAGCCACCCACCTTACTGTGCCCGACCACCTTCCAGGGCCTGAGTGCCTCCCTGGGGGCACCTCATGTCTTGCTGACCCCCTTCTTGGAGCACACTCGCAAGCCTGGGAGTAACACCACCACCACCCAGGGTCTGGACTGATCCTGGCCCTATGCCCCCTGGGAAAAAAACAAGCCTAGTAATCCTTGAGGGGTACTGGACCCACTGTAAGAACTTGGGGTGCTTCCCTTAGTCTGAAGCACAAATTATGATTTCCCTTAGTCAGTTGAACCAAGGCAACCCCAGGGCATAATATAGACCCTCTCCCAATAAGTATCCCATGCTAGATACAGAGGTGAACTTTATTTGTTACAAGGAGTAGGTTTAGAATAGGGTACAGGGTAGAGCAATGTCAGAGAAATACCTTAGAGCAAACAGTGGCATGGTAGCCTTTGATCACACATCTGAGTTACTGCAAGCCATATATCTAGTTAGATCTCAAGTAGCTTACTCACAAGTATCATCCAGAGACAGGTGGAGATTCCCTTTGGAGGCAACCAGATCATTGAACATGAGTTTCAAGAGAGAGAGTGAATTTCCAACGGCCCAGCTTCTCTGAGAGTTCTCATCATAGCTGCTGCCCCACCTCCTGGGCAGTTCTTAACTTATATATAGACCTTATGACCTCATTTACCTGATCCAATGAGGGCCAGAAGCTGTTGGCTGCCAGCCAACCAATTTGAAATGCATCACTGGTTGCTGGGTAGACTGGCAAGGTCTCTAGCCCCCTCCCAGTCATGATGACATTGCTTAGAACAGTAGGGAGTTTAAGCCCCCACCCTGGTGTGTGAGGCCAGTCACATAGGCAGAGGGAGAAGGTTCTCCCCTTCCTTAGGAATGTATCCAGCTCAGGTTGCACCTCAGGATTACTTGAAGCTGATGCGGCCAAGGGCGTCTGCCCTTTGCAGTGACCATGGTAACCAAATTGTCAGATTGGTCACCTGCCTGATAGCAGAGCTTGGGACAAGATAAAGATGGCATTCTGCTACAACCCCACAGACTCCAAATAGGTACTCAAACTAGTATTGATGCTGACCTCAAGCACACCACTGGAGAGCATGGAATGACTGGCAAGCCTTCACTATGAGCCATAAGTAGGTGGGTAAATTCACTTGTGGCTTATCCCCCCTGACCAGATACAGATGTGGAAGCATGTGCAGTTTGTGGTGCTGAAGACCTCTTTGCAGCACCACAAACTGCTCACCCCACACATTAAATTGGAAAATCCAATAGAAAAGAAACACTGTGAAAAAAAGCATTGTGGCATGTACCCCAGGAGCATGTGCTGGCAGACGCAGAGGCTCAGTCCTCCAGGGAGATGCTCTGGCTATCAGCCAGACTATCTCCCCTCCTTTAGTTCTGCCCCAGCTTCTCCAGCACACAGAATCTGGGAGAAGCAGGGAAAGAGCAATTTCTCTGAAGCAGGGCATTTTGCCCTGCACCAAAGCACATGTGCAGGGGGGTGCACAAAGGCAAAAAGTAGTGGCACAAATTTGTATCGCTACTATTTCTGCTGCTGCAAGTGCACTCTGTTGCATGTGGGGATGTGCCTCCTGAGTGGTAATGTTTGCCCAAGTACCAGATTGGCCACCTGAACCTGTTAGGTGAGTGAGAGTGCAGTATTGTGGGATACCTATTATCTGGCAGATATACAGCTTTTCCTCAAAAATCAGCCATGCAAAAGTAAAGCGCTCATCTTAAGTGGGGGAGCTGATTTTCTATGTTGGAATAGAGGAATGGAAGCATGGAAACTCTGTGAAATGACTGCCATGCTTGTCCCGCTGCTAGCCTCAGGGGGCACATCCACACATTCAAGCATGTGCGTTTGCAGCAGCTCAAATAGAAGTGGTGCAAATTTGAGCCCCAAAATACCCCCAAATCCATGTTCTTCTACAATTAAAACAGAAGAACACTCTACACACACACACACACACACACACACACACACACACACACCCCACACCCCCACACACATCTATATAGAGAGGAAGAGAGGGATCGATTAGTTGGGCAATGCTTTATTGGTATACATGCACATACATGCAATGTTAAAGCAATGTGGAAGCCTACCAGTGTCTCTATCATCATGATAAAATAACTTCTAAACACCTATATGTGTTGATGTGTGCTTTTGGTTTTCTTTGCACATGATGGGTATGTGATGGGGGGATGTGGTATTTTCAGGAAGGGGGTGGGAAGGGGTGTGGGGGAAGGCAGGTGGGTGTGTGGGTATGTGTGGAGGGATGTGGGTTGGTGTGTGGGTAGGTGTGGGGCAATTGCTGGGGAGACTGTGGGTTTGGGGAACCTTGTGGGGGGGCTGCTTAGGAAGGGTGGGTTCCTTAGGCCCACAGGGTGCAGCCACCCCACTGCACATTGAATGCCCCCCTTGCAGGGCCCCACCTCCCCCCTGGAGAGCCACAGCCCCCCACACAGGGTTCCAGGCACCCTGCAGGGCCACAGCCCCCCCAGTGTAGGCCCATAACTTACCTTCTGCTGCAGCAGGAGTGGGGCACTCTGAGCCTGCTGCTGCCAGCTCCCAGGTCTCAAGGACCACATGCCAAGCCCAGTTGGGTCCTGCTGGCCATGGGACCCCTCTGTTGCCTGGCCAGGCTAGTCATGTGGTGGCAGGACCCAGCTCAGCACATGGGAACTGTGTGCCAAGCCTAGCCGGGACCTGCTGGCCCTGGGGACAGTCCCATGGTACGCAATCCCTGTGCACTGTGGGACCAGACCAGCCAGGAAGCACGAGCAGCCCCAAGGCCGGCAGGACCTGGCTGGGCTCAGCACATGGTGCCCATGTGCAGCACTGGGTCCTGCTGCCTTGGGACTGGCCTGGGTACTGCCAGCCGTGTGGCTGCTCATGCTGCCTGGCTGGGCTGGTCCCACAGTGCACAGGGATTGCGCACCATGGGACTGTCCCCACGGCTAGCAGGCCCCGGCTGGGCTTGGCACATGGTCCCCGTGTGCCGCACTGGGTCCTGCTGCCATGGGACTGGCCCGGCTGGGTGGCAGAGCAGCCCCAGAGCCCGTTGGACCTCACTGGGCTCAGTGCATGTCCCCGTGTACTGTACTGGGTCCCACTTCTGCCCTGCTGTGCCTGCGGAGAGGTGACGCACGGTGTGACCTCGCCAAGCCCCATGCAGCTTGCTAGTCTGGCTTTGCACTGGAGCGGGTCACACAGCTCCGGGAGGCACGGCTCCTATGCACGTCTCCCGGAGCTGTGTGACCCATGCCAGTGCAAAGCTGGACAAGGTAGCCACAGCGGTCTGGGCCGGATCCCTCTGCATACCATCAGCTTCACTGTGGCTGCTCCGGCCACTTGCCACCCACAGCCCTGGAGACATCTCCTTCACCACACCCCATAGCACCAACCCTCTCCACTCCCAACACCCCCCCCACAACATCCTCCTGCAACCCCACACACACACTCAAACCCACCCACACCCATAACCCCCCCTCACCCCGATTTCCTAATTCACCTTGGACAGAGGACGTAGTCTTTCTGGACTTCAGCAAGGCCTTTGACACCATCTCCCACCCCATCCTCATTAAAAAACTAAGTGACTGTGTCATTGATGCCTACAGACAGATGGATTGCAGATTGGCTGAAGGGTCATACTCAGAGGGTGGTGGTGGATGGGTCATATTCAACCTGGGGGGAAATGGGCAGCAGAGTCCCCCAGGGCTTGGTCCTTGGGCCCGCTCTGTTCAATCTCTTTATCAGCGATTTGAATGATGGGGTGAAAAGCAACCTGTTTAATTTGCTGATGATACCAAAATTTGGGGTGAGGTGAGCACACTAGTAGGGAGGGAAAGACTGCAGCAAGACCTGGATAGGTTGCAGGGGTGGGCTAACAAAAACAGGATGTGTTTCAATACTAACAAGTGCAGGGTGCTGCACTTGGGCAGTAGTAACCAGCAGCACACTTACAAGATGGGAAACTCCCTTCTTGAGAGCACGGAGGCAGAAAGGGATCTTGGAGTCATTATTGACTCCAAGATGAGCATGGGCTAACAATGTGAGGTCATGGCTGGCAGGGCTAACCGGACCTTGTTGTGCATCCACAGCTGCATCTCAAGTAGGGCCAAGGAGGTGATCCTTCCCCTCTACGCGACACTGGTCAGGCCACAGCTGGAGTACTGCGTCCAGTTCTGTGCGACCCACTTCAGGAGGGATGTGAACAACATGGAGAGGGTCTAGAGGAAGACCACTCGCATGATCCGGGGACAACAGGGCAGACCCCACAATGAGAGACTGCGGGACCTGAACCTGTTCAGCCTTCACAAGAGAAGACTGAGGGGGGGACCTGGTGACCATTTATAAATTCACTAGGGGGGACCAGAAGGGTTTGGGAGAGACCTTGTTTCCCCCAGCGCCCCCTGGCATAACAAGGAATAACGGCCACAAGTTGTTGGAGAGGAGGTTTAGATTAGACATTCGCAAGAACTACTTCACAGTCAGGGCGGCTAGGATCTGGGACCAACTTCCAAGGGAAGTGGTGCTGGCTCCTACCCTGGGGGGCTTTAAGAAGAGGCTTGATGCCTACCTGGCTGGACTCATTTGAGCGCAGTTTTTCTCCTGCCCAGGCGGGGGGTCGGACTTGAAGATCTACAAGGTCTCTTCCGACCCAACTTCTATGATTCTATGAGTCTATGAAGAGCCAGGGGCAGCAGGAGCACCAAAGAGATGTTCTGGCCAAAACCAGAGCGTCTCTTCTGGAGGACTGAGTGTTTCCTCCAAGCATGGTCTGGGATCATGCCTTGCTCCACTGTTCTCCAGAGTGGTTTTTTTTTGACCCCTGGATATCCAGGGGTCTAATTTTGTCCCCGTGCTGGAAACTTGCAGTGCAGGGAACGTTTTTTTCATTCCTGCGTGTGCCTCTTACCCTGTTTCAAAGGGGTTTGAGACAGGGCAAGAGGCATGTGTGCATTCGTCTGGACATGCCCAGGGAGGGAGGGGACAGAATTCATCCTTCAGAGGTAGAGTTACAGTGCTGATCATTTCACAACTCAATTTGCCAGGTGCTGTGAGAGGGTTAACATTTTAAGTTTATCCTGTGCAGTGCCAGTCGGGATTCAACCATGTGTCTAGGATCTCTTACAGTGAGAATTTAGCCATAAGTCTAGAAAAATCTTTTTTTCTTCCTTCTGTCTTTCCAAAATAAGGTGTGGGTCTTATTTGGGGGGGGTGTAGTCTGTAAGAAAATCAAAATCAATATCAAAATCAAGCCCAATTTGACTTGTAAGCATTAACTTCAACGAGTCTGTTATGCCTATGTACTTCATTAGTGAACTTACAGCTTTGAAAACTTAACTGTCATAGCTGGATCACTCTACTTTAATTACTGTATGTGACTTTGTAATTTTTAATTATGTAATTATTATAATATTAAAGACCACAATTACCTTTTAAATCTTCCTGAGAATACACTTTTATAACGTTTTTATTACTTTGTAATGATATGATATTTTATTATTCTTTAGAAATAATTTTATGATTACATACTTTTAATATATGACCTATTTTACTATATGAGGACGTTACCCTGCAATCATGCTAATCATCCTGAACATGCAGCGGAGGGTGAATGCCCAGGACATTCTGAAGGATAGTGCTGATAGATCACCCAAGGAAGCAACCAACAAAAATGTAGGTGCAACTCCTGCCCCCAAATTCCATGAGGTTGTCAATTGACACATTTCTAATATGAATATATGAAAAGTCAGTTCAAAATTAGATGCTGCTAATGCAAGGAGGCTATATTGAAAGAATCATATTTGATTCATGCGGTAATTCTATTATAAGGGTCGAGAATTGCTTGGGAGGGGGAAATTGAGTTTTAGGGTTCATATCTGACACTCACGGCAGAATAAATCAGGAGCAACTCCATTATAAGCCACTAATGTAAAACCTGTATGAAATCCAAGACTGGTTTGCGATCCGAATGAAGCCTCTATTTATCATTGGTACAAAAATCCAAAGATGTTGTTTTCCTAAATACGTGAGGAAGATTTCATAGATTTCATAAACATTTGGGCTGGAAGGGACCCCGGAGGATCGTCCAGTCCAGTCCCCAAGATGGAAGATTCATCAAGATGGAAGATCCATTATGAGTATGAGAGTTGGAAGAAGGAGGGCGACTTTAAAAACACTTTCTGAGCTCATTTCCTCTTTTATTTTGTGTCAAGGACAGGTTTGTATGTGTTTACTGTTTGCATTCATGTGTTTTCTTTTATGCTTTTCTTTGATTTTTTTTACTAGGTAAATACTGTCCTAGTTTTGTTTTCTTGTGTTAATGTTTTCCATTGTTCTTTAGACTTTGATATTGCATATAAAAACATTCAGCCTTTGTTTCACTTTGCTCTTGAGACCTGTTAATTTTAGTTTAAGAAACATAAGATGAGTAATCTTGCTTTGCTGTGATTAACAGAAAACATGGGGGATATGTGAGGGAAGCATGCTTCCACACTGCCTGAAAGAGCTACTAATAACCTGGAAGGTGAAGTTATAACAGCATAAGTTGTTTCACCAAAAGATACTTCCATAAATACCTTGTAGCAGCATTGGAGATCATCTTTCTACTGTGTGAAGCAATTTAGGGTGGGTGGAAATAAGCTGTAATGGAGATATTAATGGAGATGTCCATGAAGTGAACAGTACGACATAGGACCATAATGGTTTATGCTCTATGGGCTATATGATTCAATGGAATTATGCCAGTTTATATCAGTAGATACTCACATTATTTGCTCTTAAACCGAATCAGGTAAATTATACCTAGACGTGAGGATATCTTTATTATAGCATCTTTATTATATTATACTGAACATTATTATACTATGTTTTGTTATATATACTTGTAATGTTAGCATGCACATTTCTACAATGCAAGTAATTAGCAGTATTTCCAGTCCTAGTTATATTTGATCTATAATACATCTGTAGGATAAGCCTAATAAACTGATGAACTTGTAACTGAAACTCATATATTTATGAATATTTGTCATACTGGGAGGATTTTTTTAAGTGCCTAAGTGATTTAGGAACAAAAATACCACAGACTCTAAGTGAAAATGTGCTTTAGTTTCCCTGGGTGCTTTTGAAAATGTGACCCATCACGTCTTACTGTCTGAACACAGATAATACAAATACTCTGGAACTATGAAGATAGTGTGTGCTGGGATCATGCCCCACACTACCTCCATGTGGCCCCACATGCTGGGATTGCACACTGGAATCAGGCCATGGAGCCCTATACCACTTCTGTCTGGCTCTGTATGCTGGGATTGGGCACCCATGCTGGGATCAGGCCCTGAGCACCCACTCCACTGCACAGAACCAGATTATCCAGCCTCTGGGACTCCCTACTGGTCTGGAAATTTGGGGGTGCCACTGTTGCACCACCACATGTTTGGATATGTGGAGAGTCCCACAGGCCAAAACACATGACCCAGGGAACCAGATCTGGGCCAGGGGCTGAGGACCCCCAAGCTAGACCCACCAGTGCATTACAATATTTAAAAATGAAAGTAAACAATAATTTTTTTCTCTTGTGTGTATTGAGTAGTACTGTTTATATTATATCACTCATATTTCGTAGGTCACAGTCCACTGTAACTCTTGACTGGTAATCTATATCTATATCTATATCTATATCCATATATTTATAATAATCCCTGTCTACAAATATGCTGTTCACCTCTTACTCAATGCAACTTTTGTAAATGCTATCTTAAATTACATAATGTAGTGTGATAGTGTAGCCAAGACATAGAAATTAATACTTTGAGCATTAATCCAAATCGTGTAATGCAATAAATGGTCACACTTCAACTCCAACCGTTCTTTTAAAGCCAAATAGAAACTACATGTCAAGACCTGATTGATAATATCCTGCAATGCTTTTCTTACTCAGTGTCAGAGCTAGCATATAGAGTAGGGCAGCTAACATCCATATCCTTGAAAACTATGTTTAAAGGCAGCACAGATTGCATGGTGTTACATTTTACTCCCTTTGATCACAACACAGGATGTGACTTGCCCCATATACTGCTCTTTCTTTTCTCTAAGATGATGACAGAATTCTCAAACGCTGAAGATTGTTAGCAAGGAGAAACCAAACAATAATGGGACCATATGCTATAATACAAGGAATTAATATTTGGAGGGGATTATTTGATATTATTGGCTCTTTAAAAAGTTTTCATTTTTACACCAAATATCATTATAGGTACTTTGCTGTGGAAAAAGATGGGGAGTTTCCTACAGGGTAGGCACTTCTACAAGCTATCTTTTTCAGGGGGGAATCAGGAATCCTTCATGACATGTATGAAGTTTGATTTCCATTGTAGAAATGGCTGATGTCTCCTTTCAGCCTTTCCTAACCTGTTGACTTTATGTAACAAGTCATAAAGAAGGGTGAGATATTGAACAGTGAAGACATTTTTTGACAAAAAGAAAGGGTAACTGAGCTGATAAAATAATAAAATGTATTTTTTTTATATAATCCCCATTATATTAATGGTGTCTGAGCACCTTGAGATTTATAATATATTGAGTCTTACAATAACCTGTAAGGTAGGAAAGCATTATCCCCATTTTGTAGATGGGGAACTGAGGTGCACAGAGAAAAAAGGACTTCTCAAGTTCTCACAGGTAGTTTGTGAGATAACAGGGACTTGAACTGGACTTCTAACTCTTTGGCTAGTATCCTAGTCACTAGATCCTGTCTGCTCTAACCTTCTCCAGATAGCATAGATATTACTTTATCTAGGGCTTATGGGGTCTTTATGTTGACTTCAGTGGACATTGACTCTGATTCTAAGAGAGGACATTTGGATTTTTATGCAGTCCCCTCACAGCCCCACAGCTGCAGTGAGTCCCTGAGAAATTTGTGTATATTAGGGGTGTGTGAAGCAGGCCCTATTCAGTTTGGATTTGGATTCGGCCTGAATCAGGGACAGTGATTTGATTCGTTGATTCTGAATCTAAATCTGAAGATTTGATGCTGATTCAGAGAATCAGCGATTCAGACATAGACACAGCTTTAAAAAATGTTTCTACATACCTTGAGGTAGCAGGTGCGGCTCATGATTGCTGCGATGCTGGGGCACATGGAGCATCCTACAGGAGTGTGTGTGGGGGAGGGGGGCCTCCATGTGCTCAGAGACAATCCTGGAAGTGGGCTGGAAGTACTTCTGGTCCACTTCCAGGTCTGCCAGGGAATGTACTGGGGGCACACATGGTGTGGCGATCAGCCACAGGAGGACCCCAGGCACCACCCTCAGACCCGAGAGGCACCAATCACTGAGCTGGAGGGGGTGCAGGGGAGGCTGCCCTTGGCACGCTCCCCAGAAGTGCTTCTGGTCCACTTCCAGGTATGCTGCTGAGCACACCGGGAAGCCCCCTGTGCTCCTGTGGGACACTCTATGCACCCCACCATCGCAGCATTCATGAGCCACCTGCTACCTAGAAGTATGTAGAAAAAACATTTCAAGCTGTGTCTATCTCCAAATCTCTGAATCAATTTGGATGGTTCCGATTCGATTCAGAGAGACTAAAATGTTCTCTGATTCAATTGAGATTCAGAGATTCGGCCACCAAATTGAGCCAAATCGCCAAATCCAATCAGGGACTGAAGCTTTCCACAGCCCTAGTGTATATGTCTCCCAGACCATAGTGAAAGGATCCGTTATCATTTCTTCTGTAAAGACCAAATTAAAGAGGGCGAATGGCAATGACTCTGAGACTCCACTTTCATCTGAATTCCTTCATCTTCCCATACCATTGCTAATTCTGCAAGGCATAATTGGATATAACAATATTTATTATTTAAAAAAATCCCTAAAGATTTCATAGATTTCATAGACATTAGGGCTGGAAGGGACCTCGGGAGATCACCGAGTCCAGCTCCCTGCCCAAAGGGCAGGAAGTCAGCTGGGGTCATAGGATCCCAGCAAGATAAGCATCCAATTTACTCTTGAAGGTGTTCAATGTAGGTGCTTGAACCACCTCCGCTGGCAGACTGTTCCAGACCTTGGGAGCTCGGACAGTAAAGAAATTCTTCCTTATGTCGAGCCTGAAACGGTCTTGCAGGAGTTTGTGACCGTTCAACCTCGTCATCCCTTGGGGCGCTCTGGTGAACAGACGTTCCCCCAGATCCTGGTGGTCACCCCTGATAAACTTATAGGTGGCCATCAGATCACCCCTGAGCCTGCGCTTTTCCAGGCTAAAGAGTCCCATGTCTCTCAGCCTGTCATCGTAAGATCTGTTTCCCTGACCTCTGATCATACGTGTGGCTCTCCTCTGGACTCTCTCAAGCTTCTCCACATCCTTTTTGAATTGTGGAGCCCAAAACTGGACGCAGTACTCCAGCTGCGGCCTCACCAAGGCTGAGTACAAGGGGAGAATGACGTCCCGGGATTTGCTCGAGAAGCATCTATGGATGCACGCCAGCATTTTGGTCGCTTTACTAGCTGCAGCATCGCATTGCAGGCTCATGTTCATCTTGTGGTCAATGATGACCCCCAAGTCTCTTTCTTCTGTAGTGCTAACCAACGTAGCACTGCTGAGCCTATAAGGGTGCTGCAGGTTTTTCTTCCCAAGGTGGAGAACCTTGCATTTATCGGTGTTAAACACCATGAGGTTCTCATCTGCCCATTTGCTGAGCTTGTCCAGGTCAGCCTGGATCACTGCCTATCTTCTGGCGTGGATGCTTTGCCCCAAAGTTTAGTGTCATCGGCGAACTTGGCCAGTCCACTCCTGACTCCAATGTCCACATCGTTAATGAAGATGTTGAACAGTATGGGTCCAAGGACAGAGCCTTGAGGGACCCCACTGGTCACAGGGCACCATGATGAGTGACTGCCATCAATCACAACCCTCTGGGTCCGACCACGAAGCCAATTTCCCAGCCAGCGGATCGTGGTGGAGCCAAGGCCACAACTGGGCAGTTTGGCCAAGAGGCGATCATGGGATACCAGATCAAAAGCTTTTTTGAAGTCAAGATATATGACATCAATCTCTTCTCCCTTGTCCAGGTGATAGGTCACCTGGTCATAGAAGGAAATGAGATTGGTCAAACAAGACCTACCCGCAACAAACCCATGCTGGCTGTCCCTTAGAATGTTAGCCTGGGCCAGTCCCTCAAGGATGGCCTCCTTAATAAACTTTTCTAAGATCTTCCCCAGGATAGAAGTCAGGCTAATGGGCCTGTAGTTAGCCAGATCCACTCTCCTCCCTTTCTTGAAGATTGGCACCACATTGGCGTTCTTCCAGTCTTTGGGCACTACACCAGAGCGCCAGGAGTTTTCAAAGATCCGTGCCAGGGGCTGGGCTATGACGCTCGCCAGCTCCTTGAGTACCCTGGGGTGCAGATTGTCAGGGCCGGCTGACTTGAAGGTATCCAGCTTCTCAAGGTGTTCCTTCACGAGGTCAGCATTGATGGAGGGTAGGGGATCCCCCTCACCCAGATTTCCCTGTCCCATAGCAGGCATGGGCATCCCGTGTGACTGATGAAAGACTGACGCAAAGTACCTATTTAATAGATTGGCTTTTTCCTGGGCATCAGTTGTCAGTTGCCCCATCTGGTTTAGCAGGGGTCCAACATTGCCCTTGCTTTTCCTCCGGCTCCCCACATATCTGAAAAAGGACTTTTTGTTGTCCTTGATGCCTGAAGCTAGTTGGAGTTCAGTTGCAGCCTTGGCTTTCCTGGTTTGGTCCCTGCAGAACCGGACCAGCACTGTGTAATCCTCCTTGGAGGTGAATCCCATCCTCCATCCTTTGTAGGCTTTCCTTTTTAGCTATGTCTCCGGAGAGCCAGGGGGGCTGCTGTGCCTTCTTGCTGCCTTTCCTCCGTGTTGGAATAGATTTGGCTTATGCACTGAGGATCGCTTCCTTGAGAAGCAACCACTCTTCTTGAACTCCCATCTCCCTGGGGTCATGGTCCCTGAGGGCCTGACCGACTAGCCTCTTGAGCTTATCAAAGTCAGCTTTTCTGAAGTCAAGGACTTCTGTGTTGCTGACTGACTTGCCAGCTTTATGGTGGATGGTGAAGGTGATCAGCTCGTGGTCGCTGTCACCCAACTTCCCATCAATCACTAGGTCGCCGATTAGGTTGTCCCCCGTAGCCAGTACCAGGTCAAGCAGCGCTTTGCCTCTCGTTGGCCCATAGACTTCTTGAGTCAGGTAGAGGTCATCCACGCACGAGAGAAAGCTTTGCGCCCGCTGAGATTTAGCTGAGTGATTTTCCCAGGAGATGTCCGGGTAATTGAAGTCACCCATGACAACCAAGGTCCTGGAGCAAGCGGCCTCAGTCAGTTCCCGGGTGAACTCCTGGTCAAGCTCGGGACTTTGAGTGGGAGGTCTGTAGTAGACTCCCACTGTTGTGTCCCCTGTGCCGAATTCCCCACGAATTTTTACCCAGAGGGTCTCTAGCTGTCCATGCCGGTCACCAACATCAGCTTGCAGGGACATGTAGCTTTCCTTCACATAGAGAGCTACACCCCCGCCCCTTTTGTCAACACGATCCCTCCTGTATAGGGTATAGCCCTCTATACCCGTGGTCCAGTCATGGGTAGAGTCCCACCAGGTCTCTGTTATCCCAATGACATCATATTTCTTTGCACTGAGCAGGAGGATGAGCTCATCCTGCTTGTTGCCCAGGCTCCTGGCATTAGTGTACAGGCAGGCAAGTGTGCCCTTGGGGGCTCTTGCCTTGCCCACAGATTGTGCCAGGGCTGGGGCAGGGGTGAGCTCCCTTAAGTGCCCCCTTAAGTGCCTTGGTCCGCTGGCTTTGCAAGGGCCGTTCAGTGGGCCAGCAGGGGCAGTAGTCCCCCCATCCCCCAGCGGGCTTAGTTTAAAGCCCGGTGGAGCAGGTCAGCCAGCCTGGCTGAGAAGAGCCTCCTCCCCAGGGGGGAGAGGTGGAGGCCATCTCTTCCCACCAGCTCACTGCCTCTCTCGCCAAAGAGCGGGCTTTGGTCATGGAAGCCAAAGCCTTCCGGATAACACCAGCGCCGCAGTCTTTGGTTCACTGCGTGGATCCTCCTCTCCCTCCTCAGCCCATAGCCCGAGACTGGGAGGATCGACGAAAACACCACGTGAGCTCCCAGACCCCTAAGCCCCACTCCCAACTCCCTGTAGCACCTCATGACCTGGCTGGGGGTGCTCCGAGCCGTGTCATTGGTGCCCACATGAATAAGGAGCATGGGGTAGTGGTCTGTGGGCCGGAGGAGCTGCGGGATCCTCTCCGCAATGTCTCGGATGCGGGCCCCCGAGAAGCAACAGACTTCCCGGGCTAAGGGGTTGGGGCGGCAGATTGCCCCCTCAGTGCCCTGCAGGATGGAGTCTCCCACAACAAACACCTTACGCTTTGTCTTGGGGAGAGCGGGGCCAGTAGCTGCGGTCGAGCCTGGGTTGCCTGCTGGAGCTGGCAACTGCGTGGGCTCTGCTGGGGCTGCAAGAGGTGCAAACCTGTTGCTAAGCTCCGGCGGGGCATTGGTGCGGCGGGCCTTAAGGCCCTTGACCACCTTGGTCCATGCCCCTGACTGGGCAGAGCGGGAGGTCCCAGAGTCCTCCTTAGTCGCGGAGGGAGACGGAGCTCAGTCTACCGTTCTATTTCAGTCCAAGTCATTAAATTAGGATTGTAATTTGGCTACACCCTTATTTTGTTCATTTATATTTCTAGAAAAGGAAAAAAAGAATTGTATATATTGAAGAGGATGAGGTTTTGGTTTTGACCATTGTTGTGCAAATAAAAATGCAGAATGTTTGAGGACAATCTTCGAGATCTGATTCATTTGTTGTTTAATCATCTGTATAAGCTCTGCAAGTAATTGTCTTGTTTAGTTCATATACACCTCTACATTTTGAAGAAGGAGAGAAAAAGTTCACAGATTGAGAAGGATCAAGAAGGTTGATACTGTTATTAATGAACCTAAATGACCTTGCTGGGGTCGTTTGACCCCAGTACTTTTTCCTGCCAAGGCAGGGGGTCAGACTTGATGATCTGCTCAGGTCCCTTCCAACCCTACAAACTATGAAACTAAAGCATAAGTTGTTTTCTAGTTGATTGTAAGAGCCAGATCCTTGCCTGGTATATCTCTCTTGACTCTTCTTGAGTTCAACCAATTATTACCAGTTCCAAATCAGGCCCACAAATGGTCACACATTTGCAGAAAGCCAGGTTCTCAAAGTAAATTTCTTAGATGGTATTAGGCATTTTTCCTTGGATTGCAATCATAGGAAGTTGACTGCCACTTTAACATTCCAGTACCAGAAAGACTAGTTAGCTGTGTTAGCCTGAAGTCTGGCAGAAGGCAGAGAGTACAGGGATACCGTTATATAGACTAACTGAATTCAGTCTTCCGATATCAGCAGAAGTACAAGGTCCCATATTACTGGTGCTAGGGTCACTTGTTCACAGTTTAGGCTGACATGTGAAGTTGTATAATTATCTAACTAACTACCTGGTTGCATGAGTAGTTCTTTTTGTGCACAAAATGATGATCCAAAGCATTCTCCTTCTGTGCTGTAGGTCAAGGCTAAAGAAGAGGACTGGATAGGAATGTAATTTGCATGAGTTATATGCTCTCTATCTAATGTATTTCCAGTTTTTTGCTGCCTGACAAGAGTGTATTCATTGCCTTGTTCCAGTTTCTCAGGTAGTTACTCAATGACACTGATGTGGTATTCATTGAAGCACTACATTGGCATGTGGAGCATGGCAATGAAGAGGTAATTTACTTGAGAACAGCTGGTGGTAGAAAACTGTAACTGTGTGCTGACCACTTGAATGTGTGTTCCATGTATTAGGAAAGACAAATTCAGGGCTGAACTACTGTACAGCCCAAATTGCTTTCTTAGATTTTTTAAAAAAATCTACTTTTTAATGAAAAAACTGCTAATCTGGATGGCTTCTTTGTTAAATAGGATTAGTAATAGCACCTCTTTCCTTACTTTACAGGGAGGTTGTTGAGAATAAATTCACATTTGTAAAGTGCTTTGCAATCTTGACCCTATGGTACAGCCAAAAAGAACACACTTTCTATTGAGCCACAAAGACAAAAGAGGAAGCTCATAATTCTCTGAAACCTGTTTGTGATCCTTCCCTCCTCTCTCTTCCCCTCCCCAGTTTGAGAAGGTGGGATAGATTTATTAAAACAGCCAGCTAATGTAGCTTTATTTTGAATAGCAGGACACAGAGCTGTACAGAACCATAGAGCATGTGGTGTGGATACTTCTTCGTTCAGGTCCGAACTGAGTGTGCCAGAATGAAAAGATTCCTTATAGAACTGTAAAATTTGAAACCTAAATTACTTACTTTAAAGAAAGGAAAGCAGGTGAACCCTCAGCGTTGCAGTACAACAGGCATGTTTACACGTGCAATTAATACACCTACATTTTTTCTGCTGAAACTTATGGCTCATTAAAGCACTCCCAGGTACACATCTCCATGTCAAGAGTAAATTGCACACCCACCGGGAGAAGCCCAATCCGGGGCTGCTCCTGCCCTGCTCTGTCCCCCCTGCAGCAGCTAGGGAGATCTCTAGGCTCTCGCATGCCAGCCCCTAGCTGTCCCAGCTCTCGGGGCAGCCCGGATCTGTGTGCAGCAGGACTCTGTCTAGCCATGGCAAGATCCCTGAGCCCTGCCTGTCATGAAGTCCATCATCATCCAGGACTGACTGTGGAGTGCCTTCTTGGCAGTCTTGGATGATGATGGACTTCATCAGTTTAATGCACCGGGTTTTTTTTGCACAAAAATTTCAGGCACATTAACTGCACATGTAAACACAGCCCATTTGTACTACAGAATAATAAAAGAGACATTAATACAAATATGAAGAAAAGGTAGGATGTGCGCGAAAGAGGAAGTCTGAAAAGATGTGGCGGAGAACAATTTTCATTTGCTTTTATTGTGCATCACAATGAAGCTATTCAATGCAGAGGAGTTTCCTAAATGTGTCTATATTTCATACATTACTTGAATACATAAAGGAGATATGGTAAGGATGACTTAGTTCCTATTTGTCTTAGTCACATAAGGAATCCCTGGAGGCAGTGGAATTTGGTTTGATGAACCACAACAAAAATCAGGCAAACATGCAGTAGCAAAGAGAGAACAGGAACAGGCAATACATGCTAGTGTGGCAGAGAAAGAACTTAAACCCACAAGTCCATAATTTATGTCACAAATCCCTCATTCATTATGTTCTTCTCACTCTCAAGAACTATAGGAGTTCAGCTCAAGGCCACAAAATTGCACCAATGTAAACAAATGGGTGAAGGTGCTGACAATACCTAGAGCTGTACAGAACAAGCAAATGCTATTTCCATGGATGATTCTGATGCATTGAAATTTGGTTTTGTTGCAATTTGGAGTGAAAAAACAAATATTTCAAAACTCTCTATGAAAGGAAATGGAGCCTCTGAAGAGCTTCCCCAGAACAATGGTCCCTGAAACTGTGGGGCCAATGGTTCAGGGGTCCATTGCATAGGACCTGTCACATACTGGTCTTCTGAGGAGCCACAAGTTTCAGATCTTGACAGTTTGTACAACCAGGGTATCCATGGCTTCCAGCCATGGTACTTGGCAGGCTGAAAGGAAGCAGAGGGCCTGGAAACCTGGGGTAAACTGGGGAATGCTTAGGAGCTGAGTAACCACAACTCCTGATTTCCAGGCCACAAGCTCTAAATCAGGCTTGTCCAACATACAGCCCGTGGGCCGCCATGTGGCCCACCAAAGCATTTTCTGTGGCCTGCAGTGCTGTGACAGGAAATGGAAGTAAACACAGTTTACTTTCATTCATGTCCCTTGTCCCTCCCCCGCCCCCTCAGCAGCTTCCTAATGGCTGCTGAAGGGCTAGGGAAGGGACAAGGTTCCCACACGCACTGCGTCAGCTTGATGTTGCCAATGCAGTGCATGTGGGAAGAGGAGTGCAGACCCGGCCCGCCTCCTCCCGTCCCCAGCACCATGCGGGGAAGCCACCGCTTCCCGGTCCGAGCGACTTGTCGCTCCCCGCCCACAGCAAGAGGCAGCCCAGCATGGCTGCCTGGCCCCGGATCGCTGGCGGAAGCAGAGAGGCGCGGACAGGTGCCTCCTCCTGCCGGGCTGTTGGCATTGGCTGCGCCACGTGGGGTGGCCCCAGGCTCGGGCAGAGCCTGCGCTTGCTGTGCCCCAAGGTGCCGTCCGGTTCCAGCTCTCTCCATCCTGGTGTGGAGCGACGATGCAGACCTGCAGAGGCAGCGCGGAGGCCGGGCTCGTCCTCATTGTCTGCCTCTGCCACCTCCTGCCTGGCCAGGGTGCTGCAGGTAGGGCTGGGCTGGGCTGGGCCAGGATAGGGCCGGTGTCAGGGTGGGAAGACGGCACCTCTCCCAGGGCCGGGCCGTTGACTGTGGGCTCCAGGCACCTGTGTGTATGGGGGGTCCCTGCCTTTCACAAGGGAGGGAGGCTCAGCTCTGACCCCCATCTACTGGGGTCAGGGCTTTAATCTCAAAGCCTGGTCTTCCCTCCTGAGAGCCAGTTGTGCCCATGTCCCAGAAGCCAGGTGCTGAAGCATTACAAAGGAAGGCAAAAACCTCCACAGTCTGCTCTAATCTAACCATGGGGTAAAATTCCTTCCTGACCCCAGATTTGGCGATCAGTGGGACCCCGAGCAGAGGAGCAGGACCAGGGCTTGGCAGCGTTTTTTGGGCAGTGCCAAAAATACCTGCAGCCTGGACTTGTAAAATGTTGGCGTGCCAGTGGCAGACTGCGGGGGAGCCACGAGGGGCTCTATCCTTGTTGTGGCAGCATAGCCCTGACCCTTCCCCTGAAGTCTGCCCCAAGGCACACGTGCCAAGCAAAATGCCTCTGTGTGCTATGCTCTGGCACCCGTGGAAGAGGCTTGCCTACCTCTGGACATAACCCTCTAGTCAAAAACCTCTGGATTTGGTCCCAGAAGGAGCATTGGCACACCCCAGTCAAAGTCCCTAGCTTCGGCTGTAGCCAAAACCCAGTATCTCTGAGGAAGACTTAAAAATACCCTGGCAAATATAGCAGAAAGGGGAAGGGTGGTGGTGGGGGTAACCAGCAAAGGCCAGAAGCATGAGAAGTACCCATAGTAGAACATAGGCATAGCTATGCCTATATCAGGGGTAGGCAAACTATGGCCCACGAGCTGTATCCAGCCCACCAATTGATCCTATCTGGCTCACCACTGGGAGCCTGAGGAGCAAGGGTTGTGCCCTCTGTTGCTGCGCTCTGCCTCAAATAATTGCCCACCCTGGTCTAGATCAGTGGTTCTCAACCTTTCTTGTACCCATTTGTAAACATAGATGGTCAGTCCCGACCCAGTGTCCCTCACTGCTCCTACCTCTAGACCCCATTGCCCCAGTGTGTGGGGCATGGGGGGGCTCCAAGTAGCCCCTTGCAGGCTGGGACTCTGCCAGCCCACAAGAGAAAAGCCACGGTTATATGTTTTTCTCCTTTAATGAGAACCCACTTTTAAAGTTTGCTTGTGACCCTTTCATATATTCTTGAGACCTTCATTGGTGTCAAAGGTCATATGACATCACTTCCTGATGTGATACCACTTCCTGTGAGGTCTTTGAATATGGCTTGCCAGCCCACTGGGTGATAAAAAGTTTGTGATCTGGCCCCACATTCAAAAAAGTTGAACACTCCTGTTCTAAATCATCCTACCAGCTGGGTTGCCAAAAGGCTATTGGATATAAGTTGAGGCTGGTTCCTGTAGCTCATCAGACTGGGTCTCGAGAAGTCAGGCAAGGTGAGCTGATAGGAAGTCAAGCTACTAAAGTTCTTTTGCAACAGTCTAAAAATGGAACAGTCTCCCCAGAGCATTTAGATTTTTATTAATTTGCATTTTCTGATGGAAAAACATTTCACTGGAGAATTTGCAACCAGTTTTTTGCCTAAAGGGCATACTGGAAATTAGTGGAAGGTTTCAGAAAGTTTGTCGAATGCTATACCATCACTTGTCCATCTTTGTATTCTACACACAATTCTTTTACTACTGAAACTGGAAGCAGAAGTACAATTATATCATACAAAAGGCTGCTCTCTTATTATTTCTGGCCTGGTCAGAAGCAGTATGTAAGAGAGATTTTTTTTGTGTGGAATCTTGTTCTCATGACATTTCCAGGCCCTTTTGGAAATCTGATTAATATGCAATGAGTGCTGTACTGTTAAAGTTCACCGTGTTACGATATTGATGTTCTGCTTTTATATTTTTGGATGAGACATCGATTTTGGGAGTTTAACAGCTTATAACAACCTGTTTCTCTGTGTGTGAGAAACATAGATTTCTAATTCCTTAACAAATTGGAGCAAGGCAGGTTCATTAACAGGCTGACTATTAATGAGAGAGAAGAGCTGAATTAAATATGTTTGGTAGATAGGCCGACGTTTTCTGTCATATTTGATGAGAAATCAATGGATTATTTTCCTCTCCTTAACATTCAGATGGATGTTGTGGTAGGTGTTGTGCTCATGAGTTTGATGACTCTTGTATTATTTACTTGCCAATGATTATGTGCTAATCTAGATGAGCCATGCCTGTCAAAAATAAATAAAACCAACTTGCCTTTCCATGTTTCATTCCAGAGAAGCAACCCTTTTCTTTTCTATCCTTTTCACTCAACAGTGCAGTTTACGACAATCAATAATGTTACTTTCATCTACATTTTTTCTCCAGCAATGTCATTATCATTTCCTCTTTCAAGTCAGGGAAATAAATGCGAAATAATCTCAGGCTTCCTTTCCTTAATGTATTTTTTCTAATTTTGCAAATGAATCTCTGTTTCTGGTTAAAGACTAGCACAGTGTGATGAGTTCATTAGTCTGCTGGTGTGCGTTCTCTGATTCACATTAAAGCACTAAAGGTCTTTGAGTTAGCAATAATTAGATGAGGTCATTAAAGCTACAATGAGATCACTATTGCCAGAAATGGCCTCACATTGTATAAAGTAAGGTCAAATCAGCCATAACCATTATTCATTCCCAACTTTTTTTTCTTTTTTACATATGCATTAAGTAACAATAGTGGGCAATCCACAGTTTAACGTAAGTGAGTTGCACCACAACCTGTCATACACTGGGCATTGTATGGTGAATTGGAAGTTTCATGGTGAGATCTTTTATAGCAATTCTCTCATACACATAGAAACCACAGCAGGAACTAAATAAGAACTGATCAAAAATAAATGGCAGGGGGTATATAAAACATTTTAAAGAAAAAAGCAAGGCAGGAGGACATAGACTGCATTTTTATAAGCCATCAATAGAATTGATGGGGAAAACAGAGTACAGAAATAGTAAGTGTGACTGAAACAGAGGATATAACCCAGCACCCAGAATCAAGGCATCACTTAATCAGTCGTTATAGCCCCATGGAAGTTAGTGTCTTCCAAAATGGAAGGTTTGGCCCATCTGGAATATCTGGAATGTGTGCACAGCAAAAGGCAGCTAAAGTTAACAGCTCTTCCTTTCCTTTCCTTTCCTTTCCTTTCCTTTCCTTTCCTTTCCTTTCCCCTTAATTACAGCAACTCTGAAAACTAAATTGATAATAATCCCCCCACACCTGCCTCTCTCTTTCACTATGGTTGTCCTCTGGGCAACATTTCTTTGGGTCAACTGGCCATTCAATCCAAACTCAACAAAATGCATGAGACTTTATTTTTTCTCCTTTTACATAGAAAGAAATGTCATGTCTAGCCCCCCAGAGTATATGTTCATGCTGAATATGTAGCAGAAATTGGGATATTTCTCATTTTCTTAACAGTCTAGAAGCAGCTTAGAGCCAAGACCCTCCATGGCAATAGATAATACAAATCAAGCTGAACAAATAGTTAAGTGGAATACTAATGGGGGTGGGGGGAATCAATCTACTAACGAATGTAGCAATTGCTTCCACATGTGTATTTCATAAGAATTCTGGAGCCATTTTTGTACAATTTCAAGATCTCTCTTTCTCTTACTCACACAAAGGAAAGATGATCCTCATAGAATTACAACATATCATGTTCCTTTAGTGCCATGCAACAGGCAGCACTTTCAGCAGGCTCACAGGTATTCTAAATGCACGACTTCTACTGCACAAAACAACTCAGACCAGTGGCAATGCATAGGGGGCAGCAGGGGAACACCAGCCAGGGAGTGGGGGTGCCAGGTGAAGTGCCACTGGCACTTCCTGGTTGGCGTGATTGGCCGTGGTGGTCTCCCTCCCACATCGTTGGTGAGATTGGCTGCAGGGGGACTCCCCGCAGTCACTGACTGGCTGCTGGGGAGGCATATGCCCCCCCGACTCAAGTGGCACCAGTCGCCCATGACTCAGATGCATTAGAACAGCTACAAGAAATGAAAGGCACCATTTCATCTGCCTTTACTCTGAGATGTCCCTTATGTGACGCCTCACCTGCACATCAAGAATGAGTGGTGGACATCTGAAATTAGATGTCCAGTTTGGTCTGGCCCATGGGAGGGGGAGTCCCATCTTTGACAACTGTGACCCAGGCATTTCTGAAAGTAAAATTCGACTTGGTGTTTATAATGGGCAGGTCATTGCCCTCTAAACTGACTCCAAACACTAAAACTTTAATATGGATCATGAAGAAGTTATACTTGGAATTTCTCTTCAGATTCCAGATGCCATTGCTGGCCCAGTTTCTCCTCTTTTGATGCGTCTCTGCAGAAACTCACCCTCCTCCCTTCCCCTGCCCAAGACAACTTTTGATTTAAAGGCAGAGTCTGTTGGGGAGGTGCCTGACACCTGGATTACAGTTGTCAAAGATGGGACTTCCCCTCCCATAGGACAGACCAAACTGGACATCTAATTTCAGACGTCCACCACTCATTCTTGATGTGCAGGTGAGGTTGTCACAGATGATCAAAGGAGAAGGCATCTCAAAGTGAAGGCAGGTGACTTTGGAGTCATTTAGTACTTATCTATGCTTTATAGAAGTTTAGAAGCAGCTAAGTTTATACAAGTACTAAATGACTGCCAGTGCTCAGTAACCAGAGTTTAGCATAGTCAAATGGCTTTTTCATGACACTGACTGCGCAGCAGCCTGAGAAAGGGATGCTGCATATCTCTTTATACAAGTATTAAATGACTGCACAGTAATGACTGCACAGTCTGTATCTTGTAGAGCTGTGGACCCTAACATATAGCAAAAAGAATGAGCAGGAGCAACCAGCAACGCTCAGAAGTGTGGGAAATACTTGCAGTAGAACATAGGCATAGCTACACCTAGATCATCCCTGACCAGTGCCTGTCCAACCTCTTTTTGAACACCTGCAGTGATGGAGAATCCATAGCTTCCCTAGACAATCTATTCCACTGCCTCACTAGCATAATGGTGAAGATGTTTTTCCTGATAGAGTCAATCCAAAAGACTCTCAATGAATTCAATAGAAGATGCATCAAGTTTTAAGGCAGCAAGCAATTTTAGCAATTTTTCATTGTCCATCTCCATGCAATCACATTTATACTTCCTTATTCATTCATTTTGTGCCCACACCTCTAGGGCTCACTGTATGCACCAAAAAGCTACATGCTTCTTAAGATGAGGTGTGGGGTGTTGTCCATTGCTGGCTTTGTATGGTCAGGTCATAATGTTCTTGTGGTGAGCTGGGCATTATAGAAGCAGAACTCTATACCTTTGCATCACTGCTAGAAGCTTTAGCCTTGTTCACTTGAATTGCTTCCTCATTGCACTATATTAGGAGCAAGGGAGGAAGGCAAGTAGGTTCCAGGCTGTTTTTCTGCAGTACTTAAAATACATTGAGCACAAGGATGATGTTGAGATCACATCTAATCAGTTCCCCCTCCCCGTTGTTTGTCTCAGAGGTAGATCCAGGAGTGGGGTGTGCATGGTTTGGTCAACCATCCATTCAGCTGTGTAACACACATGCGCTAACCTCTCTGTTGCCAAGAGTTCTGCTCATTGCCATCTGTTTCTGTCACTGGTTTTACTCTAGGTCCATGCCAGCAAGAAGGATGTGGTAGGGATATGCGAAGCTTCAGTCCCTGATTTGATTCAGTGGAGATTTGGCCCAATTTAGTGGCCAAATCTCTGAATCCAAATTGAATTAGGAGATCTTTTAATCTCTTCAAATTGATTCGGAGAGATTCAGAAAAATTCAGCGATTTGGACATAAGACACAGCTTTAAATGTTTTTTCTATATACCTTAAGGTAGCAGGCAGCTCATGAATGCTGAGATCCTGGGGCGGATGACGCGTCCTACAGGAGTGTGTGGGGCTCCCCAGTGTGCTCAGCAGCAGACCCAGAAATGGACCAGAAGCACTTCCAGTCCACTTTCAGGACTGCTGGGGAGCATATGGGGAGGCCTCCCATGCCTCCCTGGCTCAGCGACTGGTGTCTCCTGGGTCTGGGGGACACACCTAGAAGTAGATCACTGAGCTGAAGAGGTGTGGGGGAGGTCTCCCAGCATTCTCCCCGACAGACCCAGATTCACCACTGAGTATGCAGGGCCCCACCCTGTGCTCCTGTGGGATGCTCCATCCACCCCACCATTGCAGCATTCATGAGCTGTGCCTGCTACCTCAAGATATGTAGAAAAAAAAATTAAATTGCATCTATAGCCGAATCGCTGATTCTCCAAATCAGCATCGAATCTTCAGATTCAGATTTGGCCAACTTGAATTAGGGACAGTGATTTGACTCAATGAATCAAATCACTGTCCCCAATTCGGGCCGAATCTGAATCAACTATGGCCCATTTCACACACCCCTAGTCTGTGGTATCCCTTTTTTTGTGTGAAAATCTTAGGTTCACCCTTGGTTTCCCTGCTACGGTTTCTGATTTCTTTGACCACCCTGGGAGGACTGGGAGGTGTCAAAGTGTAAATAGTCTCTATTCAGTATCACCTCAAACAAGATGCAGCCTCCTGAGTGACAGCCAAGAAATGTGGAAGGTGGATTGAAATAGCAATACACTGATAGGCAAGAAAAAGGCTAGTAGTGTGTACATCCAGCTGTTAGCTTGTGATTGGATGGTTCAAAGAAATACATATGAAGATGTATGTTTTCCCGAGAGCTTTGGCTTTGTGTGTACTCTGACATATAACCCTGGTGCCAGTTGGACTGACAGTGAATAAAGTCTATTTAGTTTCTATCTGGTTTCTTTTTACTTACCTCTGAAGTGTTTTGGTAGTATGCAGGAGACCCATGTTCAATTCCCAGGTGCTCATATAACTACAGCCATTGAGACACCAAACATTCAGACTCAGTCTGGTCTTTGGATACTGTCTAAAGGGGGGCCGGTGTGGGTGAGGGGTAGAAGGTCTGGGAAGCCTCCACTCCTGCCTATGCATATGTATCAAAGGACCTGGTGACCACTCATGCATACACCATGATTCAGAAGGCTTGAAGGTTGTCCGCTACTACTTCAAGGTTTCTTTTACTCACTGGTGAACCAGCAGGAATGGGAATGGAGAAATGTTCCCATAAGGGCCCTGCTACACATTCAAATTAAAGCTGGATAGAAATCAGCTGTAGAGTTGTTATACATTTCCAAGCACTGTCTTTATAGCTGGTTGGCTCTTTTTATAGCTGGATGGAGATTTCTATCATGTGATAATTACTTTGTACATGTGGCCAGTCCAAATTCATTGTGTCATTGACCAATAAATTGCATAATATATGTAACATGTATCAGGGGCCTAAGTTGCAAAAATAGCCAATAGCTACCCCTGCATGCAATATGAAAACATAGTTTCATAGTTAGTAGGGTCGGAAGAGACCTCAGCAGATCATCAAGTCTGACCCCCTGCCACAGGCAGGAAAGAATGCTGGGGTCAGATGACCCCAGCAAAGTGTCTATCTAGCCTCCTCTTAAAGACCCCCAAGGTAGAAGCAAGGGCCATTTCCCTTGGAAGTTGGTTCCAGATCTGAGCCACCCTGACTGTGAAGTAGCGCCTCCTGATATCCAGTCTGAATCTGCTCTCTGTCAGCTTATGGCCGTTGTTCCTTGTTACTCCTGGTAGTGCTCGGGGGAACAGGGACTCTCCCACTGCCTGCTGGTCTCCCTTGGCCAGTTTATAGACGGCCACCAGATCCGCTCTCAGCCTCCTCTTGTGGAGGCTGAACAGATTCAGATCCTGTAGCCTCTCCTTGTAGGGCCTGCCCTGCTGCCCCCGATCATGCGGGTAGCCCTCCTCTGGACCCTCTTGATGTTGTCCACATCCCTCCTGAAGTGCGGTGCCCAGAAGTGGATGCAGCACTCCAACTGCAGCCTGACCAGTGTCATATAGAGGGGGAGGATTCTGCCTTGGACCTGCTTGTGATGCATCCATGGATGCATGACAAGGTGCGGTTAGCTTTTCTGACTGCGACCCCACATTGGTGGCCCATGTTCATCTTGGAGTCTATAATGACTCCAAGGTCCTTTTCTGCATCTGTGCTGGTGAGAGGGGAGTTCTCCACCCTGTAGGTATGCTGCTGGTTCTTCCTCCCCAGGTGCAGTACCCTGCACTTGTCAGTGTTGAATCCCATCCTATTATTCTCATCCGCCCACCTCTGTAACCTGTCCAGATGTGATTGTACCTTGTCCCTCCGCTGTAGCATGCCCACCTCCCCCCACATCTTAGTGTCATCTGGGATTTTGAACAAGGTGCTATTCACCCCCCTGTCCAAGTCACTGGTGAAGAGGTTGAACAGTGCAGGCCCGAGGACCAAGCCCAGGGGGACCCCACTGCCCACATCCTTCCAGGTCGAAAAAGACCCATCCACCACCTCTTTCTGGGTATGGCCCTCCAGCCAATTGGCATCCCATCTGACTGTGTAGGGTTCAACCTGAAAGTCACCTAATTTTTTAGGTGAGAATGGGGTGAGAGACACTGTCAAAGGCTCTTCTGAAGTCCAGAAAGACTACGTCCACCGTGACACCTGCATCCAAAGATTTAGTGACCTGATCATAGAAGGCCACCAGGTTGGTCTGACAGGACCAACCCATGTTGGTTGTCCCTAAGCATACACTCCCCTGCTGGTCCCTCACAGATGTGCTCCTGGATAATTTTCTCAAAGAGCTTCTCCAGGACTGAGGTAAGACTATAGTTTCCTGGGTCCTCCCTCCTCCCTTTTTTGAAAATGGGGACCACATTGGCCCTCTTTCAGTCCTCTGGCACCTCGCCAGAGCACCATGAGTGCTCTTAAAGCTGTGCCAGGGAACCTGCAATGACCTCTGCTAATTCTCTCAGCACTCTGGAGTGTAGATCATCAGGACTTGCTGATTTGGATGCGTCCAGTCCCACCAGAAGGTCCTTGACTAGGGCCACTCTGACCCCGGGCCTGGCTGCACCTCCCCTGGGACCATCAGGGATCATGAGGGGGGGATGACCCAGTCCTTGCTCAGAAAAATGGAGGCAAAGAAGTTGTTAAATAAGTTAGCTTTGACATCTGGTGTGACCACCAGGCATCCTAGCGTGTCCTGCAGAGGCCCTACGTTACCCAGAACCTTCTTTTTACCTGCTATGTATTTAAAAAAGGACTTCTTATTGTCCTTGGTCTGGGTTGCTAGTCCCAGTCCCATCTTTGCCTTGCCCTTCCGAACAGCCCCACTACAAACCCAAGCAACGGGTGTATAGTCCTCCTGTATGGTCAATACAGTCAAAATGAGATAGGTGCCTAACTGTACTGAAATTTGGCAGGGGTTCATTGCTTATATCCTTTAGGAGCCTATGGAAAATCCTAGTCTTAAAAATTCCCTGACACTACTATGCAATATTTTTCTTTGTGTATATGTCTGTGTTATTTCAGGTAAGGGCTAATGATAGCTGTGCGAAGATTTAGTCACTGACTCAATTCGGTGGAGATGCAGCTCAATTCAGTGTCCGAATCTCCAAATCCAAATCAAATCAGAGGACCATTAATCTTTCTGAATTGGATCAGAACCCTTCAAATCGATTCAGACATAGACACAGGTTTAAATGTTTTTTCTACATACTTTAAGGTAGGAGGCAGCTTGTGAATGCTGCAATACTAGGGTGCATGGAGTGTCCCACAGAAGCATGGGGGGCTCCCCAGTGCATTTGTCAGGACACCTGGAAGTGGACCAGAAGCATTTCCACTCCACTTCTGGGTCTGCCAGGCAGCATGCAGGGGGCCTCCCCCCACACCCCTCTGGCTCAGTGACTGGTTTCTCCTGAGCCTGGGGGGGCATCCAGGGTCACCTCGTGGCCAATTGCCAAGCTGAGGGGTACACGGGGGGAGGTGCCCCTGTGTGCTCCCCAGCAGACCCAGAAGTGGGTTGGAAGTACTTCTGGTCCACTTCTGGGTTTGTGGCTGAGCACATGGGGGGGGCCTTCCCACACTCCTGTGGGATGCTCCATCTGCCTCAGCATTGCAGCATTCACAAGCCATGCTGGTACCCTGAGCTAGGTAGAAAAAACATTTAAAGCTGCATCTATGTGAGAACTGCTGATTCTCTGAATCTGCATAGAATCTTCAGATTTGGATTCAGCTGAACCAAATCAGGGACAGTGATCCGAATCAACGAATAGAATCACTGCCCCCGATTCAGGCCAAATCCGAATCCAATTTGAATAGGGCCCACTTTGTACACCTATAATAGTTATTGTCTTGAAACAGAGGGAGAGATAAACATAGATGCCAGGGATATGTTTAGTGCTTCTCCATGGCCTGCATTGCACCAGACTGAAAGACAAGCCACCATCACTTCTGTACACAGACTGAATAACCTGGTTCTTTAAATCAGTTCATATTCAACCTCCTGTAGTTGATCAGAGCATGTGCATTTATTCTGTCATTGCTGGATATTGTTTGTTGCTATCTCTAGGGGTTTACTCTTTTCATTTCCAAATCATGCTGACCTGAGACAAGAAAATCTTGGCTATGATGCTGTAGGTGAAATTCATCTGCTGATTGCAGAACAGTGTCAGAGCCATGTCACTGATGCTTCGGTGGCTCTGAATCTCCATCTCTTCTCTCCTTGAGGATCCAGATGTCGCTTTTCATCATTCTTTAGTTTCAAGAAACAAATAAATCATTAATAGCATTAGAAATTCTCTAAAAGATCCAGGGAAAGGATAAAAACATGTGTTAATATTTAGATTGGAAAGTACACTGTAACAAGAGGTGAGCCAAACAGGACATTAGAATGGTAGTGTTAGCTTAAAAGGGATATAGTTTCTTAACATTGACTGAATAGCATATAACATTACTTTCATTTGACAATAAGAGTACAAAAGAAATTTCTAAGTTTTCTATTGACTTTACTTGACTTTATTTGGTTTGATTAAAAATTTTTTTTCTGACATTGTTTTGTATAATGTTTTCACTTTCCCTGGTATTTCACTAAAAATAAAAATATAAATCAATTGTAAGAAAAGAGGGTTTTTACTTTATAGGGAATCTTCCTTTCTCAGCACCTGGTTATGTGCTGAGTACTTTACAGCACAGATGGAAACCCATGGTCTTTGCCCTAGCAAGCCTACAATCTAAAAATGATGTTTTTTCCTTTCTCATAGTAAGTCACCTTATACCCAGCAAGAGTAACATTAATTCCACTGGAAGTGTTCATGTGGATTTTATTCTAGCATAAATTCTTGATTCTTGAGTAGCCAATGGTCTGAATACTTCAAGAAGAATTGAGTCTACTTCTCATCAAGTGTCTCAGAGCCTCAGCTCCTGTAAAGTACTAGGTTGAACTGCAAGCGAAACTTCCCAGTGGTAAGTCCTGCTGGATCATGGAACAATCTTCCAAAGAATGGGAAGTACTGGGTGCGTCTACATGATATGCTAACTGTTCAGTAGCCTAATAACACTGTGCAGTAGTGTGCAGGGCAAAACCTGTGCTAATATGCTACTGCACAGTAGTATTAGGCTACTGTGCAGTTAGCCTCACTTAAAAAGCCATGTACCGGTGCTACTGTGCAGTAGTGCCAGTTACCATGCATTGATTTATTATTTGGTTATGCAAGTACTAAACTTAATGCGCAGTAACTATGGCACATTAATGAACATGTAGACATACCCACTATGACTGGAAAGGTTCAGGATTTCAGAACAGCCTTGGATTTTGCAACTGGAAATTACTGTGTTTATAGTTTTGCACCTCAACTCAACTACTTAGACGAATGGTAGCACCTAGATTTCTAGCTCCATGACAGAATGCAAATTAATTAGAAATCTATCTATTCATTTGAGTTTGTAATTAATTGTGGCACTGGGGGTGAAGGGGAAGAGGGAAAAAGTACTGTCTGCACAAATTCAGGCATTTAAAAAAATCAAACCTTTAAAACTAGCTTAGGAAAACACTGCCAGAAAACATCAGGGATTAATCCAGTACTGGCACAGATGGTCATGTGACTTGATATCTCTTCCATATCTAGATTTTTTGATAGGCACAAAGTTGTAAGTATTGTTAGAATTCTTACTTCAGGAAAATGACAGGAAGCTCATTGACAAACAAAGCATGAAAACGTGTGCTGGCTATGGGAGGCTTATCACTACAGTGAGTCAGCACTTAGATGAGCTAGCTGTATTTAAGTTTGTGGGCTACCAACACATAGGCTGCATCCAGGCAAGCAGGGGTATAAACCTCACATGGTGAATATTAAAATGTTTGCAGTGTGGTGACAAAATTAAGGAGCAGAATTCCTGGGTACCAAAAAAAATGCTGCCAGTAAAAAATGTAGTGTAAGCCATGCAAAAAAAAAGGTGTGTGCTGGCACTAATGAAGGGGGTGGGGCCGGGTGGGGGTGGGGAGGCTCAGGGGGGTGGGGAGCAGGGCAAGAGCAGTAGATCGTGGGGTGCCCTTTACTTATAAAAAGTGATCTTCACCATAGAAAGTTTGGAGACCAGTGGTCTACAAGGACCAGCATGAATTGATATCCCTCACTACTTTGGAGGAAGGGACCTGCTATGTCCATATCTAGCGTATCAAAATGTTTCTCAATTAGGGTCATAGGAATCAATGGGGCTCGGGGTGGGGTGTATATCCAAGACCTTCTGGCAATCTGAACAGCTCTGGCAATAATTTTCAACCTGCTTATAAATAGCAGGCCAGAATACCTGTTGATTTAGTCAGGCTTCAGTTTTGCCCCAATCTAAATGCTGCTCCTGCCCAGGGAGAGTATGGGCCACCCAAAGGAGTAATTTCTGAAACGATTGTGGAACCAGAATTTGCACCAACTCCTCCCCTACTCCCCATCCATGCTCAGCCCTGTATAAAATGCTGTCCCTTACCTCAAAACAAGGGTATGCATCCGCCAGTCCAGGATTCACCACTTCCCCTTCTTGCCTGACTAGTCCTTCTTTGAATATATGGTGGAAGACAGGCTCCCAAGCTTGTTCCTTGAGGAACTGACCATCACCAGTGATTTCTTCTAGATCTATGGTTTCATCAAGGCCTTCTTCCTTGGATGAGGGATCAGTTTCTACCCTGGTGAAACCTTGTATTTGAGTAATCACTGTTTTTTTGTCAATAGATTGCTGTGGTGTCTTTTCCATGGTTTGATCCAGCACCTCTCACAGATACAGCCAATCTACACCTAATAGCATTGGCAGTGTTTTAGCCAGACCCATAGACAACTCTTTGGTTCTTCCCATAATGATCAGCATCATAAGCTTTCTCTGATATGTGTAGGAGGCCCCGTGTACGCAAATCATACTAACTGGGGTGTCTTTCTCACTGATGTGTGGCAGAACCAAAAAAGATTTTAACGCGGTTTGAGTACATCCTGTGTTGACAAAAGCTGGGATTAACAGGTCACTTATTTTCACAACCGCCACCAATTTGGAGAGACGTGAAGGACCCCTATGCCAACCAAAGCTATAGTCCATCTTTTCACTGTGTGGTGTTTACACCATTCATACTCCCCATGTCCTCTGGGTGCAATGTGGCCCTGGTTTCCACAGCAATAACACATGATTTCTTTAGTGTCCCAAACTTTTAACTCCTGCATAGGACCTTGAGGTGACTCTAACCTTTGCAACTTAGTTCTTCCTAACTCCCCTTACCCCACCAAGATGCTACTTCCTTTTGCTAATTTTTCTCAGTTTGTTGCTCTGTTTGCAGCCATAAAAGCCTCAGCTACCCATAAAGCCTCCTTCACTGATTGCGGTTGGTATCTCTGCATCCACTTTTGCGTCTCCTCACCCAGGTCAGTAAGGAACTGTTCCAGAGCAATAATATCTAAGACTTCAGCCACTGACTTACCTTCTGACTGAATCTCTCTAATAAATCCCTTGGGACTTGGGCCAGTAGCCGCGGGCGTTGCTCTTCTATCTTCTTTTTAGCTCAGAAACGTTGCCGATAGTACTCCAGTGAAATCTCCAAATAATACAGGATTGTCCCTTCTACCTTCTCATACTCCATAGCATCGACTCATGACAATGCTTGATATGCTGCTTGTGCTGGAACTATTAATAATGGACCCAATTAGCCTGCCCATTCAGATCGACCTCATCCAGCTACAAGATCAGCCCTTTCACAAGCTTCTAGAAGTGTCTTAACAACATCCTCTGTGACACTCTGGTGTCATTTTTGGCAGTCTAGTTCCTTCCCTCATCCACATCATGGCTATCTGCCAAGCCTCTATTTTTCACTCAATTCTTGCTGTCGTGATAAAATCAGAATTTGGGCCATGGCCTCTTGGGCTCTAACTCTCACTAATTCCTCCATTTGCACCTGTTGATTTTGGAGCAAACATAACATAATCCCAAGGGCCTGTTGCCAGCCTTGGGGTCTTCCCAAATCTGCACCAACTTGCTTCATTTTTTGCTTCATCTCACCAGTGGGTTATTTGGACATGTTAGTTTTCCTCTGGCAGGTGATGTTTTGGGTTTCCCAGCCAATGCACCAAATTGTGAGCACAGTGCCTTCTCAGCACTGGCTTCTCTAATCACTGTCTTCCCCACCCACTCGCCTGAAATGCCTTGATGGTAAAAAAAGAATATAGAAGGGGATTGACAGCAAACAGCGTGATAACAGATGTCTTGTGCTCCAGTCTCTGTCACAGCACCCCGCCACCCCTTCTACACTATCCATGCCCAGCCTGTGTCCATTTGTCCAAATGGCTTCCTCTTCAGATACAAGAACGTTTGCCCAGTGTACTTCCTCAGCAGGCTGGTTCCACCTCTCAGTAATTTTTCCAGGTGGTGTCTTTATCCCTCGACCTCCATGTTTGCTCCTACAAGCACTATTATAGAGCCTTCTCTGCTTGGGCTCTGCTTATCACAGTCTCTACTCACTTGAGCGTTTTCTCACAGACTTCTAGCTGGGGCCCTCAGCCTTTTCTCGTCATTCCTCCCAAGGTTCAGTGTTTCCCCCCAGAGGACTCACCACAGGTGCCCACTTGTCAATGTCCATCATGGCTTTTCTCATGGTGTTTCTCTTTTGTCTGCTCTAGGTCTCCATGCCTCCATGTAGATTCAGCACAGTTTGCTTCAGCTGCTCCTGTGTCCCCTCTCCAAGGGCACTAGCACTCCCTGGCAGTTGTCTAGCTCGCAGGATCAATTAGTAATGGCTCCTGTGGCAGGCCCTTGTGTTTCTGGAATCCCTGTTAGCGCCTAATGTCATCAGACGTGGGAGCATTGCAACCTCTGCCTCTGGTGAGGGTTCCTCCATTGCTTTTCTATGCTTGAAACAGGGAATGGTAATGGTCCCCTGTTACACTGTCCCTGGCTGAAGTGCCAGAAGCAGATGGGCAAGGAGTGTTTACCCCTGCAGGACAATGTGTCCTGCAAAAAAGTGGCACAAATTTGTGCTGCTATTACTTCTGCCACTGCAAGCACATGCCTCTGTTCATCTGGACGTGGCCATAAATGCTACTGGTAGTCAGCCCCTTCTCATTTTCTGTTCTTGCTTGTGGACCTTTCATTCTGATTTTCACTGCAGAAAGGAAACGGGTAGCAGGTCTAAAGCCCTGATATCTGAAATGAAGCCCATGTCATGTGGTGTTGTGGCAAGTGATCATCAGTAGAATTATACATGCTATAATGCCTTCTGAATCCCCCAAAGCAGTTAAAGAGCCAGGAGAATATGAGACTGTCGTTATTCCATCTCCCTCCCTCTGCTTAGGAGCATAAACCTCTGCCAGACACTCAGGCAGAACAAAACACTTAATCAGTATTAAGGATGCATCTGTTCCCCCCAGAGAGATGAGCTGTTCATTTATGCTTGTTTACAATATGTTTATAAACATTAGTGGATGGGGATAGATTACCTTAGTTTACTGCCACATAAAGGAGTCAGCTGCTTACATTTCCCATCATATCTGTGTGCTTTTCTTTTGCATTACTCAAGTGGTACCTTATGGCAAGTAATCTTGGTGACTTAGGCCAGGAACTAGGAACAGCAGCCCTATAGCATTTTTCCTGTTTTCTTCTGCCACACACTCAAACATCATAGTTCCTGATCCCCTCGCTGTTCCAGATTTGCAATTGCCCATTTTTTTCTTAACATCTAAATTCCTATGATTAATTAGTCCCTTGATGGAGGACCATTGAACGAATGCCCTGGATTAAAAGCATATAGTTTGTTTGAACAGTAACAGGAAGGTGACGACAATCTTTAGAACCTCAGATGTTCATTTGCTTTGAAACAGATAAATCAACAATGAAAAATGAACAACCTCCAATAAAGTAATGTGTCATAGATTCACAGTGGTGAAAGTGCTGTGATCCAGCTGTTCAACAGTAAAACAGGAGGAAAATACATGGTTTCAATCATGTGACAGTCATGTGATGAATCTCCACTTCCTCAAATGTGTGCAGGTACAGGAGTCAGGGAAACTGATTAATCCAGTCTGTTGGAGCATGGTAATTACCGTGCTCTAGCAGACTCCAGCGTCTTGTGTATGAGCATCCCCATGCTTAAAAAAGGAAGTGGAACCACTTTACATAAAGCTCATTCAATACAGGAGCTTTATCTAAAGTTCATTTTAAGTGTGGAGACTCTGATACATGAGACGTTCCAGGGCCTTTAATTAGAGTGGCTCTCAGAGTCACTCTAATTAAAGCATCCTCCTCTCCCCCAGTCCTGGAGCACATGTATAAATGCCCTTAAACTTTAAGGCTTGGAGCAGATGTTACACATACATCAGTTTAAGTGATCAGAAACTGGTTTAAACCTGTAACTGAACACAAGTTCAGTGCACATAACCCAGTTTCAAAATGGGTGAAACAGGTTTAATTTAAACCAGGTTGAATGAAGTATTAGACTTAACTGATTTGGGTCAAACCGGCTTATGAAACTTCTGTCTCAGACCCCCTTCCTGATTCAAATTAAATCAGAGCCCCCCAGCAACCCAGCATGCTTTGCAGCCCTGGGCTTGGGTAGGCTGTGCTGTCTGCTCCAGAGAGCACAATTGGTTCAGCCCCTCTGCTTGCTAGCAGGCTCACTGGCCAGCTCACTGCTTCGCTCCCCTCAAGGCAAAGCCTGGCTGGGGTCTGCAGGTTGGGCCAGGGAGGAGGGGTTAAACTCACCTTCCAAGAAGTATAGAGCAGCTGGCTTAATTAGTGCTGTCTATAAGTGTGGGCTACAAATCCCAGAGGCACCTGGAAGCAGGAAGAGGAACTAGTAAGCAATCTTGTGAAGTCCTGCTGCTGTGATGCTGGACTGCAAATCCCAAAGGCCTCAGGGACATCAGGAAGAGTAAGTGAGCACACCTCCCAGGTTGTGTTTATAATTTTCAATCAATACTGTTTTAGAGAAAGAACTATTCTTGTTCAATCTTTTATGATTCAATGCTACTACCTTCCTCCCCGATCCAGGCAGAGCGCAGGCTGGGGCCTGGCCACATCCCCTCCACTTGAACAGGCAGGAGGGAAAAGCCTTGGAGTGGCTGGCAGGCATTCTGTAGCACCCCTCCCCACCTCAGCTTCTGGCTTGAGCCACTACAGGCATGTGGCTGCATTTCCTGAATCAAAAGTGAACTTGTGTCCAGTTGTTTATTGGTTCAAACTCCGTAGTTTGGACTAACCTGCAAAGACTGCATCAATTCAGCCTCAGGCTTTTTGACTGTCTGTACTCTTCCTACTGTGTGTGTTCATATAGTGTCTACCACAATGAGATGCCAAATTCAACTAGGGCCCTTAAAATTCAGTTTAAGGTAGTAAAACAATAAATATTATTTAATAAAGTGGGGGAGGCCTTGCAGCAGGAAAATACAGAGGTATTGGGAGATTAAAAGAATGTAAAGTGGTAACAGGATTCTATAGATAGTGCATGTGGTGGACTAGCACTCTTGCTAGTGCAGGTTAATGAAGCCAAGCTGAAGTTGGTGCCACTCTGGCTCCTAGGCCATGGAATGGGATGATGAATACTTGAATATTCAGCTCCATTTATATGTATGAATGACTAAGATGAGGATCATAATAGCACCCTCCACCTAACTTGATATTTTTCAGAGATCGGTTGAGGAGAAAATGTTTTCCTTGAAAGAAAGGAAGTTACTGTGATGATATCGCCATACTCCTCCTTAGATCAGCCTTTTAAATAATCTAGACATTGCATCTGTGAGTGAGTGGGGAGGAATATATCCAGGAACTTGGTGCACTCTGATGGAATTCCCTGAATCATCACAAGGCACAGCTTGCAGAACAAACCCGACCCCTCAGTGTGATTGACTTCCAGAAGTGTAAGTTTATTGAATCATGGAGTGAGAATGCCTTGTCCCTTTTGGTAAGAGTAATCTAAACACAATATAGAGCAACATTCTCTCTTTTTCTATCTCTCTCACAGACACACATCACATTTCCTTTATGTTAAGAAATACCTATACCGCTGGCAGCTGCACTGCTAATAAAGCACACTGTATTAAAGGCCGCCTTTCCATTTACCTACTGGGAAGCCGGTTATGGGGTTCACTATTAAAGTACTTGATGTCAAAAAATCAAGGCCACTGCACACCTGACAAAAGCAATTTTCTAGTCTGTTTTCACTGCCACAGACAAAGCAGTGCTTTCCATGGCAATGTAGGACTTTTCAACACGGGTCTTTATTATTTTTAGTATGCAGGTGCTAAATCAATAGGGACAATTTGGTTCTTTGTATTTAGTCTTTAGTTGGCCACTCAAGAAGATTTTTGGTAGAGTTGGATGTTTTTAGGGTCTGTTTATCAAAGAATTAAATCTAAAAAACAACCCCAAAAAATCCCCAAATCCAGAGCTCTATAACAATTCCTTTGTACATGGAAATGTGATTTGTTTGCTGTGGGCATTTTTTATTCTAAAGAAATGGAGCTAGATGTATTATTCTATTTTCAATCTATTATTCACTAATGTATGGGTAAAGCATATATATGTGTATGATGCAGTGTCAGTTAGCTCTATCCCAGAACACAGATTTGCACCAAAAACTTATGCAATCATTCAACAAGTTATTTGTAGCTTACAGGGCTATTGCACGTAAGTAGTGATCATTCATCTGCAAGTGCTTTTTTTTCTTTGTATACAAATAAAAAGATAACTCCGATTGCAAGTACAAAAACTATGTTTCAAACATGTAGCCAAGCTCAAACAGGTTAAAAAAAATAGTGAAGACAGAGATGAAGCTTTGTTCTAAAAGAACACTACCCAACCTATTCCAGAATCATAATGTGATATGATTAGCTCTTAGAATCCAATCCTGGAAGTTTTTTCTAGCACTTGTTTCTGAACATCAGGCCTCAGAACTGCAGAGATTAGACCTGATCCAAAGCCCATGGAAAGATATGAATATGGTTTGGCTCAAACCCCTGACTAACCAAATTCAGATGAACTTTAGAAAGAGCAGAGAAAATGTTTAGTAAAAAAAATGATGTCAAAATGCAGAACTGGGTTTTGTCATACCAGCGAATTTTGAGTGTGGCTGTTCTACAACATCCCTCCTTTGGTTAGAAGGTATCTTCCAACTTGAAGCGTAAATTTATTCACTGCCAGTTCACAGCCATAGTCAAGGCCCAATTGTGAATCTTATCCAATAACTGTCTCAGTGGCTTGTCAGGGGCGGCACTGACAGCTATGTTTTTAAAGGGAAAATTCTGCTCGGTTCTTCAGGAGGTAGACCCATCTTCAGGGAGGGGGTCCAAGGTAGAGAAAAGTGCTTCCTTGACTTAGGCTCTGAAGGAAGTATTGGATCCCATTCGGAGGTGTGTATGACCCAGATTCTATTCATGCCATTAGCTGCTTATTGTACCAAGCTCACATCCCTGAAAATCCATGTATACATCTACTTTTGCAACACATCATCACTTTAGCCTTAAGACTAAGTCACAAAATCAGCGAGGAGGAGGAGAAGAACCTACCCAGCTTTTGTATTCACAGGTTTTTTTTAGGGATTCAAGCAGGATGAAATAGAATTGAATTTAGGTGCCTAAATCCACTTATTACCCAATAGGTGGAGCAGATCTGGCCCAATATGTCCCTATACATTCTATATGTAGTTTATATACTTAAGAGAGGGTTCTATAGTCCACTCTAGGGGGTAGGTGCCTAACTTTTTAGGCACCTTAAGTACTTTTGTTGATCCTAGTCCTAAGTGACCTGCCCATGGTCATACAAGGGAATCTCTAGTAGAGGCAAAACCTGAACCCACATCTAAGTCTCGTTCCCAACCCAAGCCAGCCTCTTCTCAAACTGGTTGTTTTTCAGGCTGTGATACTGAGGACACTTTGTGTGACTATTGAGGTTCTTATTTTGATAAGTAATGTTTGTTTAGAGGTGCTTTTCAATGATTACTTTAAAAAAAATAGTTTTAAGTAGTTTCAATTATTGTTGCCTCCACAATAGAATGTTTGAGATAATCCAATTAGCATGCAAATAACATACAAGTAATTAATTCCAACAAACACCGTGTATATATCAATTGCAACTGCACTGACTGTTAAAGAAAGCAATCTATACATCTATGCTTGCTTTCATTTTCATCTTATAGTAGCAATAGTGACCTCAGCACAGGGCATTCTCTAGGATTAATGACCAGCTGGAACTAATGGCCCCCTTAGCTACACCTCTGGCTATAAACTCCTGTCAGTCTACCATTAATCCTGAGAAAATGCCCTGTCCTTAGATCATTACTGCTTAACGAATAGTTTAGAATAAAATGAAAGCAAATGTAAGCGTAGCTATAAAGAATTCCCATCTCTTATATATGGGATAGTGTGTGTGCTTCTACAGTGGGCTTTGCCTTAATAATGCTTCATGGATATCTGTATTAACTAACGCACATTGAATATGCCTGACATTTTTTGATTAATCTTTGTGCAATTAGTCCCCTTGACAACCATTTAAATTCTGCAAAATGTAGGGAGTGGAAATTTATAGTCTGTAAAAAGTATTCCAGACTCCTACTTGGAAATGCAGGTGGTGGAATGCATGCACAGTTGTTTCAGAGCTGCTACAAAGTCCTTTCCTTGGGAACAGACTAAAGTGATTTTGCAAAGTGAAGAATGCCATGTTTGGACACCAACTTTTCTCCCTGTTCACTGTTTAAATGGAAGGCAGGGTAGATTTTAAGCTCTTGTCTTTTTGACAAGGTGCGAACTTCTGTTAGTGGAAATCACTAAAGAGCCATTAATGTCAACCGAACAAGTCTGGTTTACATATATGCCAGGTACAGACATTACACTTACCAGTATAAGTGATCAGAAACTGGTCTATACCTGTAGCAGAACAGAAGTTCAGCACTCATGCACAGGTCTGTAAATGGCAGAACCTAGTTTAAGATTTGCCCTCTCGCCGAAGGCAAATGTGTGTTCTGTTTGCTACTAATCTAAACTACACCGCTTACAGAAAACTGCGTAACGAAGATTGATTCTGCCTCAGGCTTTTTGAAAGTCTGTACCTAGGCATAAACAAAGGGTTCGTGTCCAGATCAGAGTGGATGTGCAGTATGCGGCACCGCACACCTTTCTGTGGTCCCATGTACTGCATATGCAGGCATTCCCTGCACTCCTACCTTGCACTGCTACCTTGCAGTACCCAAATCTAGGTACCGTTTGCATTTGAGGCTCTGGCTTGAGCTATTTAGAGGAATTTAAGGATCTCTTTGTATTTGTTCTCAAAACTTAGCATTAAAACTGATAAAGTGTGAGATCTGAACTTTGGAAGTGCTGTGTCAGTATTTTTTGTCAGAATAAGTGTGGATGTGATTTGGCTGTCAAATAGTGCCATTTACACTTCCAGCTGCCTGAACCCAGAACTCTTTTGCCACAAATGGTTTCAGGCTGGCAAATTAAAAATTTCCAACAAGTAAACTAGAACTGGAAAATTCCCAAGCTGTTCTGGTTAAATTCCCATTTAAGGGCAGATCTTAATGAAAACCAAAGCTGATATCCAATTCTGTTTTATTTAAAAAAAAAGGAAGAAAAAAATTGTAAATTCAGCATTACACACACTGGGAATAGGAACACTGGAAGGTCTAGCAATAATAACACAGTATTTAATGTGGGTAAAATGCTTTATAAACATTAAGTAATAATTGTTCTCAACGCTTCTGTTTTATTACCTAGGAACAGAGGATGAGAAGGGTCCTCTACAAGCTTTTGAGTCTTGAGTTCTTCAGCCACCGTTTGTCCTAAAACATCCACAAGGACATCCCCCTCTGTCCTCAAAGCACCCAGTTTAAAAAAAAAAAGTCCTACAGTCTGTCACAGGAAGAGAACAAGAAGGCCAAGGGCACCGTCAATGCCTCACTGCTGAGGAGGCTGAAGCAGCAAGTGCATCTGGTTAGAGAAAGAGGCAGTCAGTGGCAAAGGCAAAATAAGAAAGCTGGACCTCCTGATTCTCAACTCCAGATTCAAACCTACATGACTTCTCTCCCTGAAACTTCTGAACCAGCCTCTTCACTTGGTGGAAGCTGACACTAGCTGCTAATAGTGCTGCATTTGGGATGAGTTGTTATAGTCAAGATGTATTCATTTACAGTCGTTAAAGATCTTGTGGTATATTTTGCAAGGAAAGGATCCACTTGCTGGTGTCTTGCTCCCATATGGTGATATAGTATTTTATTGTGATTACTTATATTCCTGTTTACGATTTTGTTGACTAAGGTGTTATTCTCTTTCTGTCCATAAAATACATTGTAGTGTTGGTTGCACCATTGTAATGACTCTTTTCTCTCATCTATGCTTCTATGGCTCTTGCCACACTTCACAAATGGGAAGATAAGATTTTTCTGATCATTCATCGGTGAATATTTCCTTTTAATTTTTCATCAAAAAAAACACACAACAGAGAAGATGGTTATAGTGTGTATCTAGAGAAGGAGCTTTGTACACTGCAATCACAGAGGCTAGAGCACTATGTTCAGATGTAAAGGAGATACCTCGCCTCATTGTAGAATACATAAGTACCTTTTCCACATTTCTGATCCATAGACTCCACAGTATGTATTAATTCATTGTCCATGCTGGTGGAGAAGGAAGGAAAAAGGCTATGTAGAGCAATGGGATTAGACAGTATTACGCCAGTTTACAATGAACACCTGCCTCCTTTTAGATAAGAGGCAAATGAGCATTGACTAATGCCAAAGTACACATTCAAAGTGTTGACCTAACTATTCAAGCTATCATCTCTCAATTCCTGAGAGTTGGATGAGTGAACACTGGAACTAATCCTACTCACTGCATGTAACCTTATGCTTAAGCAGCCGTCCATAAAACACAATCAACAGCCTGTTTAAAAAGTATTTTAAAAATATGTTTTATCATTATTGAATTGTTAAAGAAGATAGCATACATAAGATATCAATACATCCAATCATAAAATACATGTTCTAGTGTACAATTACCATTCAGTCAAACTGGTGTGAAAATTACATTGTCTGAGTAGGGAAGATAGAGGAAGACTGAAAAACAACAACAAAAAGACATGGCAAAAAGGTGATCTTTTGTGTCCAAGAAAAGGGAGATAAGAGTATAATTGTATTTACTGTATTTATTATTATAAGCTGCATTGCTAATTCAGTATGACTTTGTCTTGTGTAGGTGCTAGCCTTATGTACTGCGTACTTTTAGCTGTGATCCCTATAATGTGAAAGTATATAGTGTCCTTCAATTCAAGCATTCACGCTTAGCTCTTTTATAAGTTTGAAAGTCACTTACCATTGCGGGGGAGGACACTTTGTTATATGAAGGAATATCACATGAATAAAATCCCCTCCGTATGTCTTTCTCCATCTTCTGATTTATACCTGGCTCTCTTGGACAAAGCTGTTCCATTGTATGGGGTGGTCCATTCCTCAACGCATGGCGTTGAGTCTGATTTTGAGTGTCTTTAATCACAATTCATTATGAAATGGGAATGTCTTCAAGCAAATGGCAAGCAAAAGGCTTCCGAGTCATATCAGTGCCTGAATATTTTCTATTGGTAGGCAGGAAAAGCATAAATGCATCTGAACAATAATTTGAATAGCTCAATATCAGATAAAGCCTAGAACATGTGGAGTGTTAGCAATCAATGAGCATGCATACAATGTTTAGAAAAATCACAGTACCATGTAAGTGATAAATATTACTATTAACTGTACAACTATTTATAAACAGTATTAGACCTCTAGCTATTATGCTGCTGGCTGCCTTATCCTCTTCTCTACGTGCTCAGATTTGTTAGAGGCAGAAGTTGCTATCACAGCAAGATCTCAATAATGACTAGATATATACAAATATGCTCACTTTTTGGTTAATTATCCCTGCCAATTAGGTGTTTACCCTAGATGCAATTATTGTAGGAATAAAAGCCCTTGTCCCTTGTAATCAGATGGTATGCTTTAATGGAGCTAGAACTTCATTTCACAGCTGTACCTCAATTAGAAATTGAGATCCATGAAGAAAGCACTATTGGCTAATTATGCTAATAAGGAAATTAGCCACCACCCACGTGAACTGCTGGTTGAATAACACATTTCTAAATGGTACCTTATTTTATTGCAGACATAGTCAATGGGTCTATTTACTTTACTGTAGAACACTCCAGGGAGCACATATTTTTATGCACTGTTCAACCACATTCACAATCTGGATAGTCTCAGGATCCAGTCCTGCAACCTCTCGGAAGAAGTATGCAAATGAGCGAGACTGTTGGATCCTCCCCTAAAAGACAGCATCTAAAATGAATGATTTTTAAAGTTTCAGTTCTGTGAATGAAAACTATTTTCCCAAGACCAGGCTTCTAATTCCATCAGAGTGCCTGACCATCCATGATTCAATCAGGAATCCATTTAGTCCAAAGCATTACTTAATACTGAACGGGAAGAAGTCAGTCCACCCTTTATGGTAAGCTTCCATTTACACATGATTTATAAAGGATTAATTTGCAGCTATTATAAGTAATTTATATCCCTGAGCATCTGTGGTAGCTAGTCATTAACACTTCTCAGAGGGAGTCTAAGTCACTGTTTTTAACAATCAGTTGGCTTGTTGGACTCCATAATGATCACCTGCAATTGACTGACTATTGATTGAACTCCTTTATTAACCACTTGTAAGGTATTTACAGGTGCAATTTTAAGATTAACAATGGTTAGAATGTGTTTATGCTCAAATGAGGCTTGCAGAACTAGGTTACATAAGATGAAACAAAGTCTTTCCTCATGAATGTTGTTATTTCCTGGTAACTATTATTGTGTCAGATTCACTTTGATTTAATTATGCTACTTTGGCCTGAAGAGACTGTGGTCTGTGTACTGGGGTCAGCTTTCCCAAGGCACCCTCGAACTGGATTTTTACCTGCTCAATATCCAGATTTGGGGCCAGATTTTCACCAAAGCTCAGCACCTGCCATGTTGAGGCCCTTGGATTTTTTAAGGACTTGCCACCAATAAGCCATGTTGCAGATGGTGGGCCTAGTCCTCAGTTGGTGAAAAATCTCTGTAGCACCAAGCTAGTCAATTTATACCTGTTCAGGATAAAATAGCCAATCCAAGAGTAGATTTCCTACTATCAAAACTCTATGCCATGGATGGCAATGTCCTTTAAGTATTTTCCATGGGTATCTCTGCTCTGTTCTTATTTTGCCTACATAAATCTTCCTAGGATGCATAAGGTCCATTTGATTAAAATGCCATTGCTTTTCATAATTTGCAACAACTTCTCTTACTGTTTTATTCCATTACATTCAAATGATTATCATTATGGTGGTACCCACACTAACAAGATGAACCCCCCCTCCATAAAGAACTTATGCTTAAAGATACGAAGGTGTCTAATTCCAATTGATTTCATATTTCTGAGGTAGATACTGGCCAAAATGTATTTTGAGGATTTGGATCTTATCTTTTAAATAAACATGACAGGCAAAGGCTGGACAGACTAGTTGCCCAAAGACAATTACAAGAGGGAGAGAACCTTGGTCTCCTGAATCATACTCAAGTGCCTTATCTCTTAAAACTCGTTGCTGCTCTAATATCATCATGAGGGTGTAACGGTGCATTCCTTCAGAGAGTCCCCAATACAGGTGTTGACTCCTCTCTGAGAGAGTTCTCTTTTAATATTATTTTTAACGGTGGTATCCCAGTGCAACTCTAAGGAGCTGAAGATCTATCACTTGCAGGAGGAGTAGCAGGAAGCAGAAGGTAATCAAAGATGTATCAACCAGACCTTCAATTGTAGAAGATTCTAGGCATTGTTGGGACCGAATTGTATTCATCTCAAAAATATCAAGGCCTTCAATAGAATATTTTCCTTAGCCATTGCATTAGCCACACACAGCATTAAAAATGCAAAGTAAATTCTCTAAAATCATTGTAAACTGGTGCTGTTTGCTATTCAGGCAGAAAGAAAACCTTTGTCCATATGGTCCTAATTCCTGGCAAGAATTTGTTCTTGTGCATGTTTAGCCATTGGCACGGTAATGATCCTATCTCTATGTAAACAAGCTCTTTAATGTTGACTTTTATTACACACCAAAACATTCACGAGTCATTTTTAAAATGGGAAAGAATTGATCTATAATCAGGATTGCCCCTAACTGTGCCATGGTAAAAAAATTTGTATGTGAACCATGTCTCAGATTTTACCTATGCTCCAAACAAAACAGAATTAACTTATTCCTAAAGTTAATTTTAAAAACCTTTATTTACATGCATAAAAAGCAAAACTAACATCCTAAAAGTAGCTATTATATGTCAGCATGTCACGTGTATTGGGAATTTCTGATCCAATTCACAGCTCATAAATGTCTAATTAAAAAAATATATTCAATGTTTTTAATTGGTTCATTGCATCATTTGTTTTAATGGTGCTTTTAAACCCTTATTCAATAGTCATAGCTTAAAACTCCCCCAATTCACAGGAAAAAAACAAGAAAGAAAAAAGATCTTGAACAATATGAAGATAAGTAGGAATTCAATAATCACTGCATGTACAGTAATGCGTAAATGGCCGGTTTCCTGTTTGAATATAAATCTTGGGATTAGACCATCACTAAGTAGGTAAAATTTATCTATTTATTGGCTACATGCCTGAATAGTGCTGGAAAAATAGGTGTATTATTCATGAGAAAGTCAACCAAAGTTTTGCATTGAGATCAAAATTTTAAGCTGGCAGACCAGAATAGCCCAGTAGACATCCCATGTCTAATGGAGAACATTGTGCCTGTGGAAAAATGAGATCAGAAAATGATGCTTATGGTTCTTTTATATCATTATTGACGGTTAGAGTGCAGTACAAAAATGGAATAAAAAAGTTTAATAAAAGATTTCTTATGGTTAAATCAGTTTACATCTGATACTTGATAAAGGAAATTCAATTCATAATTATTTATGAACCAGCATCAGGGAGTTTATTACTCTGATTACTCACTAATCATTTCCCGTAAACGCAGTGACCTAAAAATCCCATCTAATCAATAAAGTAGTAAGTTCCAGATTTAAATCACTGCACCTTGTATTCTTGAGTAAACCTTTGGGTAATTTACAAAGGCTGTTGGATTTTATAGTAAGTGTTTTTCAAACCAAGCTGGATTCTAAACAATAATGACTTTTTAATGTGGATCTGTGATTACATTGTCATAGTGAAATACGACAGTCTTTGACTGCATTCGAAATGAGGCAGAGTGTGAATTACTCCAAAGGCATAGATTACCATAGCCCCAGGTAAAGCAATCTTCATAAATTAAACTCCAATCTAAAGTGACCTGTCACTATAAACCTGTTGCTAGTGCTAGTAACTTAAATTTCAATGTACAATTTGTAAACAAGTTTTTTTCTTATTGTTACAATGGGAGAGAGTTACTTGGCTCTAATGTGTCTAGAAGCGATTAGGGAGAGGGAGAGAAAAAAAACCTTACATAAGCATTTTGTGGATTTTATTTCCATGATTTTGAAGAGTTTGTGGTTTAGAAAATGCAACTTGTTGTCTCCTATAGCATTTATTCCATTAAAATAGTTAAACCTGTCAGCTCTCAGTGCTTGTGGCATGAACAGAAACTATTGCACTTTTTTCTAGGCACACTTGACACAGTTTACTCACATAGTTAGCTATAACATCTATCATTCAGTAATATTTAGGAATGTGTCATAACAGGCAAAGGAACCTACATAGTCATAAGTATCTAGTGGTTTCAAGTCCAAGGGGCCCAGTTTGTTAATGGCCTCTAAACAAGCCCCTCTCTGCCTGCTCTCTGAAAATCAAACATCTCGACACAGCAACTCAGAAAGTGAGACGGCCAAATTCACAGGATGGTTTTGAAAATTTAGGTACTTTTTGTCCTTAGGGGCTGGTCAAGTTCTACCTATAGAAGAAGTTTTAAAAAAGTATATGACTGATATATGCCTGTATAATTTTAAAACTAGATTATAATAACTCTGACCCAGAAAACATTGGATTTGAATCTGGTACAGAGCCCAGCTACAGAGCCTTGCTCTTCATCTCCAATTCCTTGGATGACGTATGGTAGTTCCTAGCATCTATCCAAAAAAGTGAGTCTTGTCTGGAATTTGAATGGCTGTGGGCCTCAGTGGGCCTCAGATCCTTGGGAAGTCTCTTTCTGTCCACAGCATATAACCTGCAGGAAAGCATGCACCCCCACCTCCATGCCTGATTTCCAATGAGAGGTGGTTAGGTGTGCTAGTCTGAAGTCAGTCAGAAGGCAGGTTATATATGCATTTTTTTAGACTAAGTAAGATATATTTAGAGAGAACACAAGCTTTTGTGAACCCAACAAAATGAACTGGAGTTCAAAAACATTTGTCCTCTCTCTCTCTCTTTCTATCTTATCTAGTTAGAAATCAGAAGGCATCATAGATACACACCTTTATGGACTGATGGCCATGTAGCAGACTCGTGCGTTTAGATTAGTAAGTTCTCCATCTCAGTCCCTACCACGGTGGCTGTCACGAAGTGATTTCCAGCTTCACATCCAAAATGTTACTTCAAAAATGATCTGGTCATGATGGTGTGGGTATGAATGAGAGTGAGTGGAGTTAATGTTGTAGTCAAGCTGAAGAAGTGTGAATGGCCACGATGGTCCAGGAAATATGCAAAAAGAAAGGCAGGTAATAACGTTGACAACCATTACTGACATCCTGGTCTGACCTCTTGTTGTGGTATACAATAAATAGAAAAAGATGTAAGATAAGATGACAATACTCATTTTATTTCTGAATCATCATTCCCTGGTAGGTTCAAGAAAGACTTTAATGACTACATTTTCTTTAAATGAAGTCTATGCCCAAAACTGTCCCTACAAAAATGTATCTTATTATGACTGCATATGTGAATTGTATTCATGTACCTGGAAATTGCTATATACCTATGAAACCTATCATACATGGTCACATTTACCTGACTAGACACTTAGTAGTGGTAATTGCAAACAGCATACAGGGTGTAATTTTTCTCAAACAAAATTTAACCAAGGAACTCAGACTTCCATATCTGAAGACGTGTCCTTCCCTGTCACTTGACTGTAATCATTTTGTGTTTCATGTCTGGGACTGACAGTCCCATGAAAGCTTTCATCAAGAGATCAGCAAATTCCTTGTAGTAAAAAATTTGGATGTTTTGAGTGTCCAAAACTCTTTCCCAGGGTTTCTCTCAAACATATTCACCAGGGTTTTCTGCGTGGACTGCTAGAGCCTGGGAGTGTGTACATTAGTAAATCCATTATAGTTAACGATGAAGCATTTGTTTGGGGGTTTTTTAGGAATTAGGAGTAGGCTGTAGTGACGTTTTCATTTTCATATGGACAGTTCTCTTTTCACAGGATTTTTTTTTTCCAAATCAAAAACTTGTTTCCTTTCCTTAGGTAGAAACACAAGTCTTTCCATATGTGGGATCTGAGTCTGAATCACATTCCTTTTTCTCCAGAATGACAAGGTCATATACAAAGGGGTAATGAGGCAAAAAAAGGTTCCCCAGTTTCTCATTATGAAATTTTCCTAGCTGAAAATGACATATCTTTGGGTCATGAAGATACTTCTGAAGAACCAGACAGAATGGGTGGGAAAAGGAAGTTAGACATTGGCATACACCAAATGTCAGATGTTTTCCAAATATTTCTATCAGAAAGATGTCTCCCTTGTATCGTCCCTCAGTCCCATTAGACACTCATGCTATGCCCCAAGTTCCTGCTCTATTTGCTGTTTTCTTCCAAAGTTACTGAGTTTCAAATGCCATTGGCAACAGTTAATGCTTATATTAATGTAGCAAGAAGGGAGCATAGTATTTTTATCTAACATTGTAACAAATGACACTCTACCATCTTCTAAAATATGAGGGGGCATTCACAACCCCTCCATGGACCTGCCTCCTTATCCTGTAAATGCCTTATTTTCCCTCAGTAAAATCATTTGGGTGCCTCACTTCCTGTTGGCGCAGACAGAAGTGACAATTTTCACCTGATCTGGGCACAGAAAGTTGGTCTATAGTGATGAGCAAACAAAAGTGCATGGCTGCAGACTGCTTCAAAACTTGCCGATTGGGAGAAAATCTGAACCAATTGCATGAGGGGTCAGATGAAGACAGTTCAAAATAAAGAGTCTTCTGTAACGTGTATCTGCACCGCCAGCCAACCTGTAGCTGTTTTCAGAATGGGAAGGGGGAAAGGGAGCAGAAAGACGTTGGTCTCAGGTTTTTTCAGCCACTTGAGGTAGCGGGGCTCCAATTCACCCACCCCACCCTCCAGCGCCGGCTGGGCAACCCCTAAGAACGAGCTCCCTCTGCTCCCTTCCCCCCTCCCATTCTAAAAACAGTGCAGGCTTGCAGGGAGGATGGGCCGCTGCTAGCCATAGCCAGCAGCTCATAGCTAGGCTCATGGCCAGCAGCTAGATTCCCCTCCCTCCTTGAACCAAGAGTGAACTTCTGCCTGGTCTGGGGGATCACTGCAATTTGGAAAGCTTCCTGCAAAATGGTCTCAGTTACAGCAGCGAGATGCACTTCTGTCTGCACCCTTGTTGTGTATGCCTGACACTGCAGAAGTCTCAGTGGTACTGAGGAGCTTAGCATCTGACTCGTACCTAACTCCTAAAAGGATTACCAAACCGGGGTTCTCTCACCTATATTACTGCAGGGCCCAGAGTAGTAACCATAATCCCGATGCAGTGATAATGTGTGCTCCATCCAATAGCCCTCCGTGCTGGTTTCAGGGAAGGAATAAGACCCAAATCTACCAGCATGGAAAAGAGGGCTCTAAGCAATGAGCTACAGAGGTTTCTTCTCTCAGTTTGTCCTGTGGAGGATATGTATGAAATACTTAAATATTTATTTATTTATTTATTGTTGGCTCAAAAAGAAGCAAGTGCTAGAATTAAGGTTCCCTATGAAATATTGATTTGAACCTTGCGCATACAAATTATGCTGTTATCTGTAGTCTGTGCCGCATTCGTGCACAGGATAGATTATGTTCACCGCTTGAGTAGATATTCAGCATTTTCTTTTTCTCTCAGTTATTCAGTGCCTGGTCCCACTCCTTACTTACACTCCATTAAAGTCCTCCTTTACAGACAGAATTACTAATGTCCTCATGATCCTCATCACCAGGGATCCTGGTTTTCCCAGAGAAAAAACTGCAAATTATCTGATAAAAAGTTGCAAATTCTCTGATAAAACCCTGAAATCCATGATTAAAATGAAAGACCCCCAGTCACTCACACAGCGCCCCGGTCATGCTTGTGCTGCTCACCCCCCTGTCCCCCCATGGCTGCCTGGTCCTTCTCATGCCCCTCACCCCCACCACAGTCCCCTCACCCTGCCTCTGCCCCTCCCAGGCGCAGGGGAGCCCGTGCCCCCCAGATGTGTGCGTGGGGCAGGGGCAGGCCCGGGCTACCTGCTGCATTCTTGAGCTCTTGCCCTGCTGCCCTCCACCAGGGCTTATGCAGCCCAGTGGGTGCAACTCAGCACTGCAGGGAACAGCGAGGCCACGCAGGGAAGCTCACTGCCTCTGCAAGCTCTGCACTGCCCTGGTGATGCATCCTCTGTGTATGCGGCAGCAGCAAGGGCTGCCACCCCCACTGATGCCACACAAGCAGGGGGTACCTCGCAAGGGCATCATGGAGCTCACAGCGGCAACAAGCTTCCCCACATAGGCCCGCCGTGCCCTGCAGTGCCAGGTCGCACCTCCTGGGATGCAGAGGCCCCGGGGGAGTGCAGCAGGGTGGGAGCCTGAGCCCACAGCAGGCAGCCCACACCTGCTCCCACCCTGCATACAAATCTGGTGGCCATGGGTCTCCTGCCCCCCCAGGAGTGCATGCAGCGGCAGGAAGCCAGCCCCACCCCTCATCCCCCTGGATGAGTTGCCTGCGGCCGTGTCCCGCTTCCCACCAGGGACCTGCAGCCATGCATTGTGGCCCTGGGATCACCCTCCTCCCACTCTCTCTCAGCCCCTTGCAGGCTGGAACTCCATTTGATACCGGCTGCCAACTAGACATCAAGCCATTGCTTACTGCCTTTTGAGCCCAGCGGTCCAGCTAGTCTTCTATCCACCTTCCAGTCCATTCATCCAACCCATACTTCCTTAGCTTGCTTGTGAGAAAGCTGTGGGAGACCGTATCAAAAGCCTTACTAAAGTCAAGGTATATCACATCAGCTGGTCTCCCCGCATCCACAGAGCCAGTCACCTCATCATAGAAGGCAGCCAGGATGGCTTGTCCTTGGTGAATCTATGCTGATTGTTTCTAACCCTGGAAGTGCTTAGGGTTCCTTGTGGATCTGCCCCGTGATTTTTCTAGGGACTGAGGTGAAACTGACTGGTCTGTGGTTCCCTGGATCCTCCTTCTTCCCTTTATTAAAGATGGGCACTATATTTGCCCTTTTCCAATCGTACAGGACCTTTCCCAATTGCCACAAATTTTTAGAGATAATGGCCAATGGGTCTGCAATCATATTGGATGACTTCCTCAGCACCCTTGGGTGCATTGTATTCAGCCCCATGGACTTCCACACATCCAGCTTTTCTAAATAGCCACTAACCTTCTCTTTAACCCATGTCAGCTGCTTACCTCCTCCCCAGACTGTGCTGCCAGATACTGTATTCTGGTAGTTCACCTTGCTTGTGAAGACAAGAGGTACTTCAGCTTTTTCCACATCATCTCTCACTAGATTACCTCCCCCATTCAGTAAGGGACCCCCCACTTTCCCTGATCCTCCTTTTGTTATTGACATGCTTGTAGAAACCTTTTTTGTTATCCTTCATATCCCTTGCTAGCTTCAACTCCAATTGCGTGTTGGCCTTCCTGACTTTATCCCTGCATGCCCGAGCACTGCTCTTATGCTCCTCCCTAGTTATTTGTCCAAGTTTCCACCTCTTGTAAGCTTCCTTTTTGTGTTTTAGCTCACTGAAGAGTTCCCTGCTAAGCCAAGCTGGCCTTTGCCAGTCTTCCTGCACATTGGGGTGGTTTGTTCCTGTGCCCTCAGTAAGCTTTCTCTAAAGTACAACCAGAGCTTCTGGACTCCTTTCCCCCTCAGGGTGGTCTTCCAGGGGATCCTGCCAATCAGTTCCCTGCGTGAATTGAAGTCTGTTTTTGTGATCCTGAATTCAATCATCTTGTGGTCACTGCTTTCCAAGTTGCCATCCACTACTACACTCGCCACCAATTTTTCTCTGTTTGTGAGAAGCAAGTCAAGAAGAGCGTGGCCCCTAGTTGGCCTCTCTAGCACTTGCAGCAGGAGGTTATCTCCAACATTTTCCAAAACATATGCACTGCTGTATTATTCCTCCCCCCACCCCAAGCAGATATCGGGGTGATTGAAGTCCCCTGGGGCCTGTAATCTGGAAACTTGCAGTAGCTGTTTGACAAAAGCTTCATCCTCCTCACCCTCTTGGTCTGGTGGCCTACAGCAGACATCCACCCTGATATTACACTTGTTGCTCTCCTCCCTGACCCAAACCCAGCGACTTTCAACAGGCCTGTCTCTAGTTTCATACTTGAGCTCTGAGCAATCATACAGCTCTTTTTTACGTAAAGCACAACTGCTGCTCTTCTCCCATGTCTACCCTTCCTGAACAGTTTATATCCATCCATTGCAATACTCCAGGCATGCGAGCTATCCCACCACATATCTATTTTTCTAGTCACATCATAGTTTTGTGACTATGCAAAGTTTTCCGATTCTTCCTGATTGTTTCCCAGGCACCATGCTTTCATGTATAGACACCTGAGATAACTAGCTGATTGCCATACTTTCTCAGGAAGAAAGAGAAAGCTTCCCCTGTTGCTCCCTCCTGCTTGCGCTCAGTTTTCTCCCTCAGCTCCACCGGAACAGAAATTCAGGTGTCCCTTCTGGGCAGTTTGTTTTAAACTTTCAATGGAGCAGCAATCAAAGGAGGGTGCAACAGCACCTTCCATCCTCCCATCCAAACTCACCCCTGAATTGTGTAATATTTACACTGAACCATGCATAATACTTATATTGTAAGTCATTTTTAATTGTGTAACATACTTTGACTCATTGTTTTCTGAAAAAAAAAATGAAAAAGAAATTCATTAAAAGGACATTACGACAGCTTTGTTGTGACATGTAGTTTATTTCAGTTTTGGACCAGTCGTTATTGCTGAATGGGAAACATTTATTTTCCTATGCAAGAGTAGGTAGTAGGGGAACCTTTGCTTTGAAATCATCAAAAAGCTGCTGAAAGCAAGCCACTTCTGAATTTGTATCCTCATAAGTTAAGATACTATCATCATCACTCCTGAACCTATTATGTGACAAATACGTAATCACCAACAGTATCACAATAACATATCAGTTAGTATTTGATAGTCACCAGGAGCTCTGCCTGTTTTTCAGGCCTGTTATATAAAGGCTCTTTAACTCTGACTCATGACACTTTGCTTAAAGGAACCCAAAATTGGCACTTCCATCTGACTTTCACCTGCTTCTTTACTGCTGTGCTAATTGTTTGTCTTCCATTATGTAGACTGTCACCCCTCTGAAACGATCAACCCTCCCATGACTGCAAAGCTCACCCTCTTTGTACCATCTTCCTGGCGGTTTTTCAGTGAGTCGCATGGTGTACACCGATGAGAGAAGACGTCTGATTGCCTGAGCTCCAGAATGCCTTCACTTTCTCTGCTAAGTAACACAGCAGGTCTTCTTTCTGTCAAGTTCTTCCTCTCCACCAAGGGGATTTTTAAGGCTTACTTTAAAGACATGTAAGATTTAGTTCCTTTTGAATCAGAAACATTCAAAGCTGCAGATTAGATCTGGAAAAGACATTTCCAACATAACATAGGCTTTTTCTTTATTTTCCAGTCAGTCCCATCAGGTAACATCGTGCTTATGCTGCAACACAACTGATGCACAGCACTAGATACACATCTAATCTCATACCACATAGCTTGTTAACAATAGCAGCTCCTCTTTTCTCGCCTCCATTAACAGAATCGAGAACCAAGTCGAAAGGGATTGCGTTGTTTAAAGAATCAAAAGCCCATGGATAGCTGGGAAACCAGAGGTTGTGAAAATATACTGAACAGCACAATAAGGCTGTGAATTGATTTTCCTTTAATATACCCATTTACCCAACTGCTTTGAAATGCAATCCTTTATGGCTTTTTAAACATAATCCCTCCCACCTCACTTGCAGATGGTCTTGTTATGATTAGTTTATTTTCTTAACACAAAATATATCACTTAAAAAGAAATGATGCATCAGACCAGGAAATAGCCACTTAACTTATGTGCAAGATTCAGCAGATTTATGTCAACACAAATGTGAGTGCAGGTCCCTAGGGGATTTCCACCAACTGTTGAGATTTGCAGCATCTAAAGATGCCTACAACTTTCCGCATTTCTGACTGGTCTGAGTCTCTGTAGGCAATACACCCCTGCAACCTGAAAAAGAGATGGCCAAGGAGAGCTGTGAAGGTCCAGAATGCCCCCTCAGCAAACCCTGTTTCTCCAATGAATGAAAGCTTTCCTGAACACATGCATAAATGGAAGCAACTCACGGTAGCACCACTTGCCCTAGGACAGCGTGAATTCCACTGCACAGGTTATATATCATTTACCTCTCCCTGCTCCACTGCTTAGCAAATCTGTCCCCTTGGTACAAAAACAAGTGCTCTGAAAGATTATGATCATAATAATTTATGTCAGCAGGCATTCCCAGGTATGGAACTCTTTTTTTTAAAACCTTTTGGGATTCATTCATAAGATTAGTGGTCAACCCCCTTCTCATCATTTGCTGTGGACCCCCTAGCTCAGAAAGGAGCTGTGTTGTTCCTGAAGCATTTGCCATGTTTCAACTTCAGCGTTTTCTTATTTGCTCTGCTGCCAGGAATATCAAATTGGGTACTACAGTTATTGATCCAAAGGAAGATGGTTTTTGGTTAAAAAAAAAAAAAAAAGGAATGCATTACATTAAGTCATGTATTGTTATAAAGCAATATAACAGGCAGAAGAGTGAAAGCAGCACAGGAGAACAACAGTGCTAATACTGCAGGTTACTTGACTGTAATTGGACGTTTTTTCTCTCTGATAAAACCCATAACATGTCTGTCAGCATCTGACTTCAGAGATGATTCAGCTTCTTCCCACCGTCTCTCCTGAGGATTGGTTGTTTTAAGTAACATGAAGTCAGTTTGGCTGAGATCATTGTTTGCCGAATCTTTATTAATAAATGAAAATATGTGAAGACAGATTGCATCCAAGCCTGCTTGCTTGGGCAAAGAAAGCGGAGTAGAAGGTGATTTTATCAGGAGAAGACTAAACGGGACTGCAACCCCCTGAGATAGTTTTGCTGGGTCCAGTAACTCTATGCCAACCTTGTAGCAGCTTCCTTATAGCAGAGAGGTGTCCACAGCTGTAAGGAGAGTGGGATGTGACAGAGAGTTTTTGAGGGTGTTTTTGGTCTTAGTGATCGTATGCTCCATCAGTGGTGTATGGTGGCAATTGCAACGTGAGCTGAAGACGAATGGCTCAGAAATTACTTAAGAGACAGGGAGCCTGGCAAAGGTCTGCTTCATTCAGTGCCTGGTTTCTAAGCAGGGCTGCATAGCATGAGCTTCTCTGTAACACAAGTATTGGCAGCAGTGTAAATAAGAGGAGGCCAACTGGAGCACCGACCTAGGCACCGACTTAGGGAGTTACTCTTGTGACCTAGAGCTGAGCCTAACTGCAAAACCTGTGTTCCTCTGTTTGGCTATGCAAGGTTAGTGTGACTCAAAGGCAGTGAGGGATAGAAGGAGCAGAACCAGAGACTCCTCCCAGTATACTAACTGGCAGAGAGAAACACACTGCATGTTCCAACTGGGTGAGTTTCCCTGCACATCAGGAGCTTTGAGAGGTAGTTCTTGTGGGGCCAGGTAACATAGCCCCTCATCACCCCCAAAGCAGTGCCATGCCTATGAGAAACTTTCTAGCCCTTAAGGGGCAATGAATTATCCCTCCTTGTACTTCTTTAGAATGAAACGCTCTTATTGCCGATGCTAACAATAATAGCAGCTCAGTTCATCATACAACAGTAGTGCTGTGGCAGATATTGTGATGAACAAAGCTGGGAAAGTTGAGATTTTTTGTCTTTGGATGCCTATGCATTTGTCTATTATGCTTCCCTGAATGCATGGTGGAGAACAGGGGTGTAACAATGCAGTTGGGTGCCTGGGGAAGCTGCAACACATGGGAGCAGTGGTGATACACAGGGGCAACGGAGGGTATTTTTCTGTCCCTGTCCCCCCAAGTCAGCACCCAGGAGAGCTGCCCTGGTCACCCCATCCGAGTTACACTACTGGCTGAGGACCTGGCCATGCATGCATGCCCACTCCTCACAAGCTGAACCTGAAAATGTGGTGGTGAAGTCATCCTGACGGCAGTCCGCACTCTTTCTCTGAAGCATATCAGAAACGGGGCTGGAGTGTGGCAGCAGAGGATGCACCTGCGCCTGGGTTTGGTGTACATAATGTAGCAACATGTGGGTGAGGCCATCCTTCTTATTAGCACACTCAGGAGCACCAGGGAAGCAGTATAGATGTATCCTCTATGAATTTTAGTATGTCCCTCTGAGCCACATAGGGACCTTGATCTTTATGCACCCCAGATTTCAGCTCCAGTCTTGCAGGCTGTCTGGCATCTCCTACTTTCACTCAGGTTGGGACAGAAAGTCACTTCTCTTACAGGACTTCAGTATTTGCAGCTGTCACAGCTGTGGGAGAGGCCCACCAGTTGAACAACCATGGCCCACTTCTGGGGCCCAGGCCCTCTGCCTGTCACCCCTTCACAGAAGACCTCGCTGCTCTCGGGCCCAGAAACAGGGCTGACCTGCCAAGGAGACCCTGTTACTTTAACCAGACCCTTTCCCAGAGCTCCAGACTGGTGGATACTCGAAGTTGATGCTTTGGCTTTACTGGGACACATAATAGTGGGAGAAATCCACTTTTTACTTTGGGGAGCACAAGGAAATATGCACATCCAGACCAAAAAATGATAAAACATGTACTTATTTCCCCTGGCTTGGTTTCCTCACCACCCTTGAGCATTCTTTTGTCCTTACTTTGGGGTCATGTAAGCAGTCTTGGTTCACATTTGGTTTCCCCTCTGAATCATAGAGTCTCTCCTTGTCCTAGCAGCAGCCAGCTTCTTTTTTCCTCAGCTGGTCACACGGTTAAATGGAAGTTCCCTGCTGTGAACTATTTCCAACTATTTGAGTTGATCTAATAAAAGATATCAGATTTGCCTAAAGAACCTTGTCTTCCTATGTCCTCAGACCAGCATGGCTAGAAACTATACCCCTGCTGTGAAAGCTTTCTTTTCCTTTCCTCCCTCCTGGCCAAACCTCTTCTGTGTCTAAAGCTCCCTCTCAAACTTTAGAGGACCTCCTGAGGATGTGGTTTTCATCTCAGCATGATAGCCAAGGCTAGCAAAGGTTAGAGTGTTACAGCTATGACGGTCCAGAAAATATATAAATTAGGGTGTATCTGCTACTTTGTGCCCCAAAAGTTTGTCTAACATGTCTCCTAGCTATACAATCCATCTAATAAAAAGTATTATCGAAGCAACATTTCTTCAGTGTAGCCAAGCCAGACAATCCCCACATTCCAGATGGATTTTTTGCCATGTGACAGAGATACACCGAAAAAGTCCCCAGGATTAAGACGAATTCAAAAGTTGTGTATAGACATATTCCCCAAATGATAACAGCAGTAATGGTCCAGGCTAGCACCCAGAGTATGAATTATATGTGAGCAGTTAAATAAAGGGGTGGGAGGAAATCTTTTGGCTCTGTTCTGAATATGGTTAAGGATCAAAGCTATTTTCTTAAGCCTTTTGAACCAGTCCATCCATTTCTCTGAGGGCCACAGACAAACATTCTGCATTTCGGTTACCTTCCTAGCACAAGCAGGTACAAGCCTTCAGAAAGCAGAATCACAAGCGGAATGGATACATGAATATGAAACTGAAATGCTAACATCTGAGCACCTTACCAGCTGAGATCTTCCATCAAGACAAATCAGCAGGCTTCCATGGAGCTATTCCAATTTACAGCAGACATGGATGTGACCAAAATCAGAGAAGCAACAAACAACCCATTATCAAACCATTTGTACTTACTGACTGAACAATATACATAAAATCTTGTTTTACACACACCCTCCTGCAATTCCCCAATAGAGATAATGAGATTACATGTGCCGTACAGCTCAGCTCAGCAACTCATCAAATTCTAACAAGCTCCTTCTTTCTGGCCACAGACAATAAAGACAATACCTGGTTCCCTCCCTCCATATGAGGAAGCCAGCACCCAGTCTGGACTTTTTATTATAAACACACACACGTTGCACACAAACAGCACCTGGAGACAGTTTACCGTAAGTTTTTCATCTGTCACTTTGCATCACACGCAACATAATTTAGTAACGCAATGTGACACACACTGAGACAAAACGTGTCACCCGGCAAATTGAAAGCATAACATTACCTCACACCTGCAGGTATGTTATTTTCAGCATGAAATAACTTTACTTCTTTGTTTTCCTTTTTACAACCACGGGTGCTCTATAATCTGCTAATCAGTTACTTATTCTCCTTATGAGTAGATTCATTTTTCAGAAATTTGGCTGAAAATCTCTAGTCATTATGCTGCCAGATTGAAAATGCAAATAAATAACAATGAAATAAAGGAAAAGTGATAAACTCCTATTTTGTTTCATTTCTATCATATGAGCATTATGATACTTCCATACCAGCATAGATTCCTAATAGGCTTTGTGACCCTTAATACACACTTCAGAGGTTGGATGATAGAATAAATATTTAAAATACATAGAGTTATTTTAAGCCTTTAAATACCTGGTTACCAAGACAGAAACTACACAAAATAAATACGGCTCCCATCCTGTACTCTGTATCCAGTGCAAACATTATCCTCTCCAAGCCCCAACCTCTGCTGGGGATGAAGTTCCTAAACGAAGCACAATAATTGCTTCTGTGAACAAGTTGCAAGCAGCAGGTATGCCACATACAAGGTGCTTGAATGGTTTGGTATGAGAAGTTTTAGACATACGAATGAAGATTATGGGGAGGGAGAAGCAGGACAAGAGAAAAGCCAGAGACAGGTCTAGCAGCACCTCTATCTATTAGATGCTAATCATTGTGGTATCTGGTATTACTGGCATTCATGGGTCAGTCTGCTCCCTCCATGGTCAATGGGCTGCAGTACTGGGTGTAGCACACTTCAAACATGCTTTAAAGCAAGCCAGTGAAATGAGGGGTTGTGTATTCCTCCAGCTGCACACTCCTTTTGGATCCCTTTGCATAGCTGCTTTATCTGGGCTTTGTATAAGCATGCAGCCCATAGGTTAAATTTACTCTGCAAATTAGAGCTGTCCTCAGGGTTGCCTTCAAAACTATACTTGCCAGACAATTACAATGAAAACCCCTGCTGACAGTTCAACCTGCTCTCTGGAAGCTCCACCGAGCAACAGGGCCTATAGTTGAACTTCATCTTAGCCTAACCCTCCCTGCAGTGTATTCAGACCTCACTCAAATGCTGCATTCTACAAGGAAATGGGCTAACTACAGACAAAAAGCCTGAGGCTGAATTGATTAAGTCTTTGCAGGTTAGTCTAAACTACAGAGACTAAATTGAGAAACAACTGGACACACATTTACTTTTGATTCAGGGAATTCAGCCACATGCCTACAGTAGCTCAGGCCAGAAGCCAGGGGACACCAGAATATGCCTCTCTGGCATATAGCCAGCATGGACTGTGTATTCACTTCCTCTTCCTGCTGCCCCTGAGGTTTCTGGGATTTGCAGAATCACAGTAGCAGGACTCAGCAGGGATGCTCATCACTTCCTCTGCCTGCTTCCAGGTGCCTCTGGGATTTGTAGTCCACAGTCACAGCCAGCAGTTACTTTCAGTAAGTTTAGCAGGGCAGGACAGCTCTGTATTTGGGGAACCAGAGTTTACACAGGGAAAGAGGCGGGGTTAACAACCCTCCCTGACCCCTGACCTCATCCAGAGTTTGCCTGGGGGGTGCCTCCCTCTCCCACCCAAACTTTCTTTGCTGTAGCAGAGAGCACAGGCCAGGCCAGGGCTGGAAAGCATTCTAGGGGACTATGATTTAACTTAAACCAGGAAGGGGTCTACAACAGAAGTTTCATAAACTGTTTTGACCCAAATCATAGATTCATAGATTTATAGATGTTAGGGTCAGAAGGGACCTCTATAGATCAAGTCTGACTCCCTGCATAGGGAGGAAAAAGTGTTGGGTTTAGATGACCCCAGCCAGGTACCCATCCAATCTCCTCTTGAAGGCCCCCCAGGGTCGGGGAGAGCACCACCTCCCTTGGGACCCCATTCCAGATTTTGGCCACTTTAACTGTGAAGAATTTCCTCCTAATGTCCAGTCTAAATATGCTCTCTGTTAGCTTATGGCCATTATTTTTTGTGACCCCCAGGGGCGCCTTGTTGAGTAGAGCCTCACCAATTCCCTTCTGTGCCCCCATGATGAATTTATAGGCAGCCACAAGGTTGCCTCTCAATCTTCTCTTGCGGAGGCTCAAGAGGTCCAGATGCTTTAGTCTCTCCTTGTAGGGCTTGGCCTGCAAGCCCTTAACCATATGAGTGGCCCTTCTCTGGACCCTCTCCAGGTTATCCACATCCCTCTTGAAGTGCGCCACCCAAAACTGCATGCAGTACTCCAACTGTGGTCTGACCAGCATCCAATAGAGGGGAAGCATCCCTTCCTTGGTTCTGTTTGTCATGCATCTGCTGATGATAAAGTGCAGTTAGCTTTTCTGATGACTTTATCACACTGACGACTCATGTTCATCTTGGAGTCCACTAGGACTCCAAGATCCCTTTCCGCTTCCATGCTACCGAGCAGGTCATTTCCTAGGCAGTAGGTGTGCTGGACATTTTTCCTCCCTAGATGCAGCACTTTGCATTTCTCCTCTTTAAATTGCATTCTATTGTTTTCTGCCCATTTGTCCAACCTGTCCAGGTCCGCCTGAAGTTGTTCCCTGCCCTCTGGTGTGTCCACTTCTCCTCACAGTTTTGTATCATCTGCAAACCTGGACAGAGTACACTTCACTCCCTCATCCAAGTCACTGATGAAGACATTGAAGAGTATCGGTCCAAGGACCGATCCCTGCGGGACCCCACTGCCCACTCTCTTCCAGGTTGATACCGACCTATCCACTACCACTCTCTGGGTATGACTCTCTAGCCAATTTGCCACCCACCGGAATGAGTAATCATCCAAGTCAAGCCTCTTAACTTGCTCACCAGTATGGGGTGGGATAACATATCGAAGGCCTTCCTGAAGTCTAAGTAAATGATGTCAATCCCTACTCCTGGTCATAGAAAGAGACCAGATTAGTCAGGCATGATATACCTGCTACGAACCCGCGCTGGTTTCCCCTCAGCATAATTTTTCATGCTGGGCTCTCACATATATGAGCCTTAATAATCTTTTCAAAGACTTTGCCAAGGATGGCAAACATCTTCAAGATGAACATGAGTCGTCAGTGTGATGAAATCATAAGAAAAGCTAACTGCACTTTATCATCAGCAGATGCATGACAAACAGAACCAAGGAGGTGATGCTTCCCCTCTAGATGTTCAACATCTTCATTAGCGACCTGGACGAGGGTGTGGAGAGCACCCTGTTCAGGTTCGCTGATGACACCAAGCTGTGGGGTAAAGTGAATACATCGACAGGCAGGAACTGCATCCAGGCAGACCTGGATAGGTTAGAGAAGTGGGCGGATCTGAACAGGATGTGGTTCAACAAGGACAAGTGCAGGGTGCTGCACCTGGGGAGAGGGAACCAGCATTATGGTTATAGGTTAGGGGCTGACCCTCTCAGCAGCACAGAGGCAGAGAGCGATCTTGGAGTCAGGATTGACTCCAGGATGAATATGAGTCACCAATGCAATGAAGCAATAGGCAGAGCCAACTGCACCCTGTCATGCAACAACAGGGACATCACTAACAGGTCCCGAGAGGTTTTGCTCCGCCTCTATGCAGCGCTGGTCAGGCCGCAGCTGGAGCACTGTGTCCAGTTCTGGGTGCTGCGCTTCAAGAAGGACGTGGAGAACCTGGAGAGGGTCCAGAGGAGGGCTACTTGTATGGTTGAGGGCCTCCATGGCCAGCCCTATGAGGAGAGGCTGAGGGACCTGAATCTCTTCAGTCTCTGCAAGAGGAGACTGAGGGGGGTTCTTGTGGATGCCTACAACTTTATCAGGGGCCAGCAGCAGGGACTCAGGGAAAGTCTGTTCACCAGGGCCCCCCTTGAAGTCACCAGGAACAATGACCACAAGCTAAGGGAGCATAGGTTTAGGTTAGATATTAGGAAGAACTACTTCACTGTAAGGGTGGCCAGAGCCTGGAATAGGCTTCCCAGAGAGATGGTGTTCTCACCTTCCTTGGATATCTTCAAGAGGAGACTGGATAGGCACCTGGCTGGGGTCTTATGACCCCTGCCACCTGCAGTGCTCCTTTCTGCCCATGGCAGGGGGTCGGACTCGATGATCTGTCTAGGTCCCTTCCGACTCATTGATTCTATGATTCTATGATGGGGGTGAGACTGACTGGCCTATAGTTGCCTGGATACTTCCTCCTCCCCTTCTTGAAAATAGGGACCATATTGGCCCTCTTTCAGTGCTCTGGGACCTGGCCCATGTGCCGCGAGTGCTCAAATATTCTTGCCAGTGGCTGTGTAATGAAATCAGTTAAGTCTGATACTACATTCAACCAGGTTGATCTTAAACCAGTTTCAGCCATTTTGAAACTAGTTTATATGCACTGAATTTCTTTTCTGTTGCAGGTTTAAACCAGTTTCTGATTACTTAAACCAGTTTATGTGTAACTTCTGTCCCTAGCCAGGAAGTCCACCAGCAGCAATCCCTCCACCTCATTCTGGCCCTGTTGCACTCTAGTTCCTGTCTCTATAGCCCATAACTACAGCTCAGCCTAGGAGATAAAAATAGTGGACACACCAGTTCCTAGAAGGGCTTCACTCAATGAACAAGAAGCACACTATTCAGAGGCCATAAATAACATATATATGGTGAGCGGCAGCTCATTGTCTTGGTTGATGGTGATCCTCAGGGTTGACTTTGATAATACTGGGCATATCTACATGAGAAATTTCTTATGGAGATGACTAACTAGCTCTGCAGCAAACATCTCAGCATCTGCCTGAGCACCACTGTTAGGGAACAGAAAACTAATAAACTCTACAGCCAGGTAGCACTTGCAAATGCAACTACTACATGGGTGCAGAGTTTTTTCATGCATAGCAGTGCACACGCTGGATAGCCCCAGCCAGCCCCTCCATAGCATATTGAGCCTAACTGGAGTAACCCCAGGCTGACTGGCTGGCCTCCTGTGCCCCCCGCCAGCTGGGGCTGCTCTGACCCGGCTCAGTGTACTGCGGTCTGGGCACACATGTAAACAGCATGCCCAGGTGCTTTCTGAGAACAATAAATTTTGGAGCAATGCGATCTGGGGTTTACTGCTGCGCATTAATGGCACATGTAGATGCACCCACTGTGGATATAACCTAAGTTCTGTGGTGGAATGCCGGGCTAGCGATTCCAGCACCTCTTGGGGAGCCACGGGCTTTACGGAGCGGGCGAGCGTGCAGCTTGTGGGGTGGGATTGGAGGTAGCTTTATGACCGCCTTCGAGGTTCGCCAAGCTGGCACAAGTAGATGACTTAGAGTAAGTTGTTAGTTTTCTATAATAAGTTTGTAGGATGTCTGTTGGTTCACGGGGTTCCGGAGCAAGCCCTTGCTTTCCACCACTGGAACTAGTTCAATGATGGGTGCGGCTGCCGACTCCTTAAGTCCCAGAACTGGTCAACAGCTCATTGAGATGGGATGTTAGTAATAGAAGTTATTACAGAGTAAATATAAGGTAAAGTAAAAATTTGTTTTATTCACTCACCTGGCTTCTCCCTCTTACGAATAAGAGGGGAGGCCGGCTGGAACGAAGTTGCAGTAAATATAAGTATAGAAAGCGTAGATATACTGTCTAAGCTGCGAAGAGAGGCAGTCAAGAGATGGAGTCTCTGATGTTTCTTCAGTTACAGTATGCCAGATACAAAAGGGGGTCTCTTGGCCCACAGGGTTCACTAGCAAGCCCTTGCTCTCCACCCCTTGTGGGATGGGTGCGGCTGCCCACTAGTTAGTCCTAGGGCTGGTCAAGAGCTCGTGAATGGGATGGTGGATACAAACTGTAACATGGTGAATCGTTGTTGATTGTCGGAATTTCGAGGCCTTGGTTTTCGCTGGGATACGCCCAGACAGAGAGCTGAAGATGGGTTACAGGGTGGTCAGGCCTGAAGGGTCGTCCAGTCGTCGTCTCTGCTACTTCCTGCTTTTTTACCTCTTTTATAGATGTTGGTTGGACTGCCTCTGTGACACTGACTATATATAAGCTAAGCATACAGGGATAGGATACTTTCTCTTACATAATAGTTACTAGGCAGTTTTTTTACATAAGTTTCATTTCTGCAGGAATGACACTTACAGATAAGAAATGAAACTTACAGAATACGCATGTGCAGCTTAATACAAGCGTGGAAAAGTACAAAGCTTTCATTTTGATTAGCAGCCAAAACTACAAGGTCATATAAATGTGAGAGTGTTAAAACGACAAGGTTACATAAATGTGAGAGTGCCGCTCGGCAGTTATACAGAAATAAAATAAAACATTTACAAGTTCCTGTTCACTTCTGTAGGAAGACTGAATGAATGTGAGTCTGAACAAGGACAGAATAAAGACTTGACCGCTGCATTTCTTCTCCCTGTTTCTCATGGTTTGCTCCCCATTGCCTTCCTGTGTTAATGTTGTGTATGGGCTGTCATGACACTTTGAAAAACAACTGTGAGCAGGATGAAACTCCCAGTGAAAATCTCTAGCTAAGAGGTATTTCTGAGTAAAGTTATGTGATCCCCCTCCCCCCTTCCTTGTTATATTTACACCAATCTCTGAAAATCCAATATGATTCTCAAAAAAAAAAAAAAAAATCAACTACCAAAGTCCTTTCAGCTCTCTCCCTGTTTCTCCTATCATAGAGTTTATTCAGTAGTACTTTATTGTAATAGTGGCATGCTGATTCTCGGGCAGCATTAGTGATACAAGTGACAATCTCTCAGTGCTTTATAGATTCATACAAAGGTAAATAGGAAGCAGGTTGCCTTGTGGTCATCTAGTCTGACACCCTGCTTTTAAAGAAGGCTACAGACTTACAGTAGAGTCCACATCTTCTGGCTATGGCTAACAATACAGCAAGGTAAGAGTGATATTCACCTATATGTGGAAGGTAAGCACAAGGCTTAGTAAGCACTGAAATATTTTTAGGGATCTAGTCATTGAGTCATAAGGCTAAATGACCTCAGGGAATTATTCAGTCCAATCTCCCATTCAAGGCACAATCATCCAAATCTGAACCATCTCAGGAAAACATGATTCTCTAACATTTGTATTATGAATGAAAAGATTCTTGATCTGAAGGAATAGGTCTGTACTATTGTAAGTACATAGGTGAAGTTTAAATGGTGCATTAGCCATGCACTGGCTCCCTCTATTAAAATGAATTTCCTCCTTTATAAAGAAGGTGTCTAAAGAATCACTCTGGGCTAAAGTCTGCCCCAGGGTATGTCTGTGTACACTGATGTATGCATCACTGATTTCAGTGAAAGCAGAATCTGGGCCCTTGATTTTACATTTTAATGTTGTATAAAGCTGCATCACCCTAAGGAAAAAATTGCTCTCAGAAGAGCTGCTGGATTAAAAATTCAGAAAGAGGTGGCCAATTCATTCCTTAGATTTATCAAGAAGAGCACCTTGATCTTGTTGGGTAGTTTTGCTTAAAATTCAATGGCACAACATGGCTTAGAGCTTCTAGAAATGATTCGGGACCTGTCTGGCTTGCATAAATTGAGAAGGAATAGCAGAAAAACTACCACTACTGTACAGAGTGGTTGTCTTTTCAATTATGGATGAAAAGATGAATATGACCCTTAGGGGCTGGACTCAGACAGAATGTGAGAGGGGAAAACTGCTAAAAATAAACAACAGCTTTACTAAATTATCATTAAAAAGCTGTATAAACGTCTGAATTGAAAATGTGAATACCAGTTGAGAGATTAAATTATTACAGTGAAACAATGGAGTAATAATATTAAATTGACAAATGTATGTTGAATATCAGTAAGATCATTTATGTTTTTCTATAGACTAGTCTCCCAAGGGGAGTGGGAGCAGCTTCATCATTTGAGCTACATTGTGTAGGATTGGACAAAGCATTAAAAAAATTGTAGGAAACAATACTCAATGATTTATTAACTAAGCCTTTCTTTTTTATCTGTAATCACTATGATTCTGTTATCAATGACAAGAAAACTAAAGACAATAGAAGCTGGGGATATTTTCTATTTCTACTCTATTGAGTATGTTATATCAACAGAAAGAGGAAAAACACACTAATCAAAAGAATCAATGATGGCTGCTAAGAGACAAAGAAAGAAGAAGCAAGAAGTAACTTGAAAAAATAAGGTGGAATGAAAATAAATCAAAAGAAATCTTGCATGAGTGCAATAGGCTAGCAGCATTGGTTCTTAGTAGAAACCTACTGCCTATGGACAGACGCTACAGGAATAACATGAAAGGAACGTACATGTGCACTCATGCAAGATGTCTTGTGGGATTACTTTCAGTCACCTTGTATGAATGTCATCAGGAAAGCCAGCACTACCAATTAATAATGCAAGTGGCTTCCAGAGCACTCTTAGACTTTTACTTACATTTGGCCACATACAAGCCTCATTGAAGCTGATTGGATTTTTGCCCTTCATTTCAACAAGATTGAGACTGGGCCCAAAATTTATAATCTCTTGCAGTGAAAAGTGGGTATTGCAGCTGATATCTTAATGTTCAGAGGTTAAGCTTTATACTTCCTAACAATGAAAATCAAAAGCATGTTAGCATCTACTTTACCTATCAATTTAGCCTCTCATAGATTAAGTTGACAGGGAGTTTTTAAAAAGATATTTGAAGTCAATGGGTAAAAAACATGCATTCAAATATGTATTATATAAATATACACTGTGGTATATAATAGGATATAGTATATACTTTTTCTATTGTATATAACAGTATTGTGTAGGATATAGTTTACAACATTATAATACTAGTAATGATATCAATCATTAATAAGTGTAATAATATTAATTATGTAAATATGATAAACAGCTGAATTTTTCTGGTGGATAATAGAGTTGATTTTTATGTTTCAGAAGATTTTTTAACATCTTATTTTGAAGTAGCAAGGGGAAGGTTTTATATGCTCAGTAATTATTGTATGGTTGCATTTCTGTAGTTATGAATTACCTTCTGCTAAAGTCCTCAAACTTCTTTTCAATCATTGCTTAGTTGAGCCTTGCAACATAACTGTGTAATATGTACAAATGATTATATTCACTTCATTGGAGGGGTGGGGATGAGGTACAAAGAGGTTATGGGATTTGCTAAATGCACGTTAGATGTAGGAGCTGACCTTAAAGCCAGGCTCTCCCTCTAAACTGCAATTTAGTAAAGCACCCTTACTTATGGAGGGTGCTTAAGCTTATGCTTAAATCTCACTTAAATCACTGGGAATTAACCACACGATTAACATTAAGCATATTTTAAGTGCGTCCCTGAATTAAGGCTCCAGTCACTACTCAGAGTAAAATATCCACCCATAACTCACATCACTCAGCCTGACAATTATGTTTAGTAAAAAAATCCTTTCCTAGTGGAGCCCTTTAGCTCTATATTAGAAGGAAATAGGCAGAGGGAACCTAATATTGAAGAGAAACAGTTATAGGAATCTAACTATATTCTTTGGGATGATAACATAAAACTCTGTGACCAGATGTAATCTTTTATTCCAGTTTGACCATTACTGCTGAAGAGCCATGTGTCGTGAGAATCAGTCAGGGAAAATGTAACAAAATAAAACAAAGCATAAAAACATTTTCTGGGGTTTTTTTGGTGTGTGGGGGGGGGGATCTTTTTTTTGTGGAAAGAGTCTATAATGCAAAGATTTACCAGAGAATGCTGTCACAGGCCCATGTCCAATTGCTGAAAAAGCATCACCCCTCAAAGAAACAACACCATTCATTGCTTCAAGAAAAAAACCCAACAAAATAAAATAATCATAAGCCAAATTACCTCCCATCAAGAGACCAGCAAAAACCAATTTAATTTCTGTAATATAAGACAACAATGAATATTAAATCTCATGGGAGAATAAATCCAACCACTTTGAGAGGAAGCGGTAAGTGCTAAGTATATCATGTCAAAAATTAACATATGGACTTCAAATCTATGCACCAATTCAAAATCCGATTTAACAAACTGTTCTTATTAAAGTCAATTGGAGAGCATTCCATTAAAAAAACAAATGAAATCTTAACTGTACATGAGATAAATAATTTTTTCAACACCTAAGCAGAACACATTAATTTAACAAGTAATGATCTAAATTATGTATTAAACTCAATTACTTTTTATTACTGCTTTTCAATTATGGTGACATGATTAACTTCATTTTTATTAGACTTTCAGTTCTGATCCTACCTGTGTCTCAACTTTGATATCTACGAAGGGGAAATTGTTCACAAAGATATTGTAATAGAGTCTGTTCTCTGGGGTTCTAATGAGAGATAACGTAAGGGTTCATAATGAAGAACAAACAACATTATGATTACAGGATAAATTAGAGACACAATGCTCTGCATCATCTTTGGCAGAAGTTAAAGAGAAAAAAAATGAAAAAAAGATTTGAGAGTCCTGTTATTTATTCCTTACCAAGTTAAATTATGATTGTCCATATTCTGATTACTGTTTTCATGATATATTAAGACTTTGTTTCCAACAGTATATGATACTCCCAAGGCCTAATCCAACATCTACTTCAGATTTGGGAAGGTGACCATTGATTTGAATGGACATTCAGTCAGGACATCTGGTCCTAATTTTGCAAGCCCTCATCTAATTTAGTGACTTTATGTGACTGTTGGAAAGACGCACTTCCACATACGTATTTGAAATACTAAAAGCAGATGAAGGACTGGACCCTTCATTGGCAGGAAAAAGTTGATATTCCATGATAACTATGGACTTTTCCTATGCTGCCTAATTCTGCTACTATTTATTGCATGGGCGATTTAACCATCTGTTTTTTGATGTTCGGTGCCTTTGTTTTGTGGATTTCTCTTATAGCTCCATCAGGGTTTCCTGTGTGATTTATCATAGCTAAAAGTATAATCTTTTGAATTTATGAATTTTTTCTAGTGCCAGATTCGAGAGGGTTATATGATTCTCAGCCTACAAAAGGCCTGTACAGTGTCAGAAACAGTAAACAGGGCCTTATTAAGCATGTCTGCATGTGCTATTAATGCAACTGAATAAACTTCGCTGCAATTTGCGCCATAGTTTATTGCTTCTAGATGCCATGTTTACATGTGTGCTTGGGACCGCAGCATATTGAGCTGAGTCGAAGCAGCTGTGATTGCTAGGGTGTCCAGGTGGTCAGCCTGCCAGCGCGGAGCTGCTCCAACCTGGCTCAACATGCTGCAGAGGGGCTGGCTGGGACACAAGGATGCTCCAGTGCAGGACTAGTCAGCAGGCAACCCCTGTGCTGAAGTACTCTTGGGTCCCAGTCAGCCCCATCTGCATCACGCTAAGTAACAGCGCGGCAAGACTGTAGTTGTGGGCATGTGTAGATGAAACAGAGGCCCTAAATTGAAGTGGTGGGTTTTAAAAAACACTGCTTCAATTTAGGGCTGATTAAACCCGCGTGTTGTGTACACGCCCTGCTGACTTACCTGCCTCTCCTGCAGGGAGGGGAGGGCAAGCTGTCCGTAAGTGGAGCGGTCCCTGGGCTAGGGGTGGTGGTGGTGGTCTGATGCTTCCCTCCACAGCAGCAGCACCACCCCCCCTCCGGGCGGCACCTGCCTGTTGGCACCGGGCTCAGGCAGTCCTGGGGGGCGCCGCATCCATGGAGGGAAACACTAGATCCCTGTGCAGCTCAAGCAGGCAGGCAGGTTCTCGGGGGCAGAAGGGGGAAGATCAGGTCCCTCACCGCTTTTCTTGGGTACAGTCTGCTTTCCCGGGCTGCTGCCAGGCTGCCTGCAGGGCTTCCTGCAGAGCTGTGGAGCTGCACAAAGCCCAGTGCTTTGCTCTGTGGCTGTAGGGGCAGCAAAGGAAAACTCCTCGAAAGAGTTTTCGTTTGCTGCACCCCAAGTCATTAAAGGCACATTATGCTGCACTGAATTTCCTACAGTGGCTGGAATTAATGTGCAATATGCTGCCAAGGCATGCAAACACTGACACCACTAAAGTGGTGCAAAAGCATTTAGCCTGCTTTAAAGAGCTGCGCACACATACCTCTCATTTCATCTACACACAGCCTGTGTTTACAAGTACTAACTTAGAGCAGCATTTATTAGTTTACTGTGGCCTAATAGAGTCATGCTTGTGGACCTCAAGACTTTACTGCAGAGCTAATTAGGCAACTTCATGGTAAATGGCTCATGTAGACATGCCCGATGTAACGCAAACCAAGCCTTAAGCAATTTTGCAAGAGTTGGTCAAATATACCCAGGACAATGAATATCGTTGGTAGAAATATCAGTCCAAATTCTCATCTTTCCTACATTGATGTAATTCAGTTGATTTCATGGAATTTTCTTTAATGGGGATTTTGCCTGAATAAAGGCTACAAGATCAGACCTAGTATCTCTTTCATAAACAGAACCCTATTAGTGAATCAAGACTACAAACACAAGGCCCAATTCTGTTTCTATTGAAGTCATTGGCAAAATGCCCACTGACTTCCAGAGAAACTGTATTGTGCCCATACCATATGCTTATCTGCTGGGAAGAAACCACACATTGTGTATGTGCATCAGAGTATGCTTTTTGTTTATTCATTTGATGAATTTCTTTGAGTTTAAAGAAAGAAATTAATTTTACTTATTCCTCTATGTGATCATTAGAAAAGCTTTTAATGAACACAGTAAAACCCAACTAATTATCACAATGGCATTTAACTCTAAATAAAATTGACAGGAAGGAAGAATATGATACATATAATTTTGCACAGTTTATTAAAACACATTTATCACTTTTTCTCCTAGAGTAACCTGATCATATTATTCTATGAAAATTTAGCTAATATTTTTTCACTGTGTTTAATATTTAAGTGGAGTTTACTGATATTAAAGTCATAATGCATTTTATGGAAATTACCTTGCATTCTAATTACTTTTCTTGGTGAGGGATGGTAAATAGAATTATCTCGTTATGCTTGTTGTAGATGAAAGCAAAGAAATATTTAATGATAAGAGACTTCTAACAGAAAGGATTCCGTATTCACTTTCCTAAAGAGAAAGTGAGTCTGTTCTGCTGTCAATATACAGATGTGCAGTGTCCATAACTACTAATGGGAATTTTACATGTGTTTGAATAACAGAAAAGACCTGCATAGCAAGTCAGAAGCTTTTAACCTTAGTATTTTCCTCTCTTCCTATGGCTTGCCTGTCTAAAACCAGTCTGAAAAGGGTTGAGATTTACACTATGAAATACCTCTACTGAGCAAGAAATACAAACTACAGTGTCCTTGAGCCAGAACTACCTCATGCTCTTAGTAAATTAATCCACTTTTAGAAAGCTATAAATTGCATAAAAGAGGCAAGGCTGGGTCAAGGCCCCTGGAAAAGGCAGGGTCTCACTTTCCTTTTCTCGTATTTTGTAGGAAAGATATTTAATGACAAAATGCATTACAGAACTAGCTCCTGGCAAAACTAAACTGACACACAGATAGTAACATTTTGCTCTAGATTGTCCTAATGGAATCCCATTAAGGTCAGAGATAAGATTGCAAGTATAACCAAACAGGGTCTGTGATAGGGTTTGAAATCACTTGAAAGAACTTCAATACAAATTTGGGTTTGGCTCTTCTCTGAACTAGTTGGCTTAATCTGTCATCTGCACACCAAGATGTCTTTTTTACTGAAGACTCTCTCGAAGTTCCCCTTGATTAGGGGGGAGATTCCCAGCTTCCACAGCTTGTCAGAGCTCTAGTCACTTACTTCGTATAGTGTCTTTGAAGTTAATGGACCTATGGCAGTTTACAATAGCTAAGGCCAGAGCAATGGAAATATCCCGAGTAGGAAAGAGAATGAAGCAAAATAAAATAGGTAGAAGAAAGAAATAAATATAAATATATTAAATTATGTGCACCCATATTTTTTCCTCTCCACCAATAGACTTTTGTTTGCTTTTGCCTTTTAGCCAAGGGTTTTTGTTGTGTGAGTTGTGAGTGATCCTTTAGGACCCATTTCTATTATGGTTATAATGGTACCACAGGGACTATACCTTAAAAGTGCTTTGAAAATGTTTAGATTCCATCTACCTTGGACAAGGAAACTATGTTTGAATCACGTTAATCTGAAAGAAATTTTACCCTTGTTTAGAATCATTCTTTTAACATGATTTTCTCCTCAGCCTAGATGGTGCTTTTTCTGTAAGTAAGATTTTAGGAAAACCATAAATCTACATTTATATCCAGACTTCACAAGCTTTTTGGCTCAATGTGCTACGATGAAATCAAGACATGATATTGCAGTCTTTCTTGCTTGACCAATATACCATGAAGTAGAACTTGCTGGATATCAGTGATCAAATATACCTGTATTGTATATGGCAGTGTTTCTTAAATCGTGAATCATGAACCGTGAGGAAAGAAGCAGCACAAAAGATGCTGAAAGCATCAAAAAACCTTATTATACCACATACTATTTCCCTTTAATACCAAATATTCTCTCTCAGAATTTCAAAATATGTACCCACAACAAATTTTAAAGGATCATAATTGTCATTGATATACTTTTTTACTTTTAACCTTAAACTATTTATATGGAGATCACATAAAGTTTTAGTTGAAGTGAGTGGACATCAATAAATCAGAGTGAAATTTTTGTCTAACTCTTTTTTTTTTCAGGGAAGAAAAATCAGGTTCTCATCAATTGAGGTATTTTGTGAAACATGTTGATTTCAGCTGGGGGGGGGAAGCACTTAAGTTGTTCAGAAAAAATATAAAAAAGCATTTTTCCAAATATAGCATATTATTCTTTTATTCAAAACCACATTTGGCTTAGAAAATTACTTTTATTTTACTTTTAAAAATGAGTGATTTTTATATATATATATAAAATGAACTTTTGTTTCAACAAAACATTTTATTTGACTGGAAATGAAATTTGATCATCATTTTTAATTATGAGTTCTTTTCCCATTATTTTTTTGGAATGACTGGTGAACATAAAATCAGTTATTAATGCAGCTCTACCCAAAGCCTCCAAAAGTTGAGAAACACTGTTGTAGCATGTAAGGGCCTTGTTACCACTTATGCGGTGAGTCACAAAAATGTTGATCAGTATTAGTGGTAGTTTAGATTTCGAAGGCTGTCCCCCACCTGAAAAGCAGTGATTTACCACTCAAGGCCTGGTGAGCAGGGGCAGGACTAGGAGCTGTAGCTTTGAGTTGCCACTAGGGCTAGGGGCAGACGTTCAAAAAACCTGAGCCTGAATTGATTCAATCTTTGCAAGTTAGTCTAACTTGGCTAAACCGGTTTGTAGAACAGACATCCCCTCTGCATTAAAGAAATACTGGCACATGCCTGCAGATTTTCAGGCTAGAAGCCAGGTGGTGCTAGAGCAGCCCTTCCTTCCCTTCTACAAGGATTCCCCCCCACCCCCAACAGCCGAACAGGGAGTTGATAACACAGTATTTATCACCTCTAACTCAGTGTTTATCAGCCCATTAAGAAAACAAAGCCTCTCTCCATTAGTTCAAGGTTTTCTTAAACAATTTTTCCAAGGAGGGAATGGAGGGACATTGCCAACTACCTGTTGATTAGCTCCAAAAAGCCCTAAGCTGACACAGTCCTGTCTGCCTTTGTCTCATCTCCCACAGCAAGGAACGTACCCAGCATGTGGTCTGCTGGCTAATGGCGAGAGTTGTCTGTGTCAGGCACGGGGTGGGGGTAGGGGGGCAGGAAATCCCTGCTTGAGCAGGGATTGGTGTGGGGAAGGAGGTGGAAGCCAGGTAGACCCCACTATACGAGCAGTCTCTGCTGGAGCTGCAGCTGCAGCCAGGGAGCAGAGGGAAGGGGCCAGCCCAGCTCTCTGGAGCAGAGAGCCACACCCAGCCCAATGAGAATGCCAGGATGCTGGGGAACTGATTTAACTTAAACTAGGAAAGGGTCTGGGACAGACATTGCAGACATTGCATTAACCGGTTTGCCCAGATCAGTTAAGTCTGATACTACATTCAACTAGATTTATCTCAAACCAGTTTTAGCCATTTTCAAATCGGTTTCTATGCACTGAACATCTGTTCTATTATGAGTTTAAACCAGTTTCTGATCACTTAAACTGGTTTATGTGTAATGTCTGTCTCTAGCAGAAAGGGCTGGTGAGCAAGGACAGGCTGCTATCCCTGGGATACTGGAGGATTTCAACTTGGGTAGCACTTCTGTGGGAAGTGGCCACATTTTAATGAAAGAGGAGCTGGGTAGTGTGGATCAAAGATAATGTTGCCCTGGAGTGTCATAACTTTGAGCTGCATAGTGAATGCTTAAAACCACTTTAAAGTGTTAATGCTTGACTGTCCAGGGAACTAGTGGACCTCCTGCATCTTAAAAGAAAGGCCTACAAAGGATGGAGGACTGGAACCACCACCAAGGAGGAATACTGTGCTTTCGTCTGGATCTGCAGAGAGCAAACTAGGAAAGCCAAGGCTGCAACAGAACTCCAGCTAGCCACAAATATCAAGTGCAATAAAAAGTCCTTTTTTTTTATATGTGGGGAGCCAGAGGAAAAGCAAGGACAACATTAGACCCCTGCTAAACCAGATGGAACAACTGACAACTGATGCCCAAGAGAAAGCAAACTTGCTAAAAGGGTACTTTGCGTCAGTTTTTCACTAGTCCCATGGGATGCCCCTGCACACTATGGGACAGGCCCAGGTGAAGGAGATTCCTTACCCTCCATCAATGCTGACCTCATAGGTCTTCCTTGACCAATCTCATTCCCTTTTATGACCAGGTGACCTATCACACGGACAAGGGAGAGGAGACTGATGTTATATAGCTTGACTTTACAAAAGCCTTCGATCTGGAACCCCATGATTGACTCTTGGCAAAAGTGGCCAACTGCAGCCTTAGGTCCACCAAGATCTGCTGGCTGGGGAATTGGCTCCGTGGGTCGGACCCAGAGGGTGGTGGTTGATGGAAGTCAATTGTGATGCACTGTGACCATCAGGGTCTGTCAAGGCTCTGTCCTAGGGCCTATACTATTTAACATCTTCATTAATGATGAGACATTAGTGTCAGAAGTGAAATGGCCAACTTTGCTGATGACACCAAACTCTGGGGTAAAGCATCCACACCTGAGGATAGGAGGGTGATCCAGGCAGTCCTTGATAGGCTCAGAAAATGGGGGGATGAGAACCTGATGGTGTTTAACACTAAAAAATGCAAGGTTCTCCACCTTAGGAGGAAAAAGCTGCAGCATGCTTATAGGCTTGGCAGTGCTACACTGGCTAGCACTATGGAAAAAAAGAGACTTGGGGGTCATCATTGATCACAAGATGAACATGAGCCTTCAATGTGATGCTGTAGCTAGTATAACGAGCAAATGCTGGCTTGCATCCATAGATGCTTCTCTAGCAAATCCCAGGATGTCATTCTCCCATTGTACTTGGCCTTGGTGAGGCCAGAGCTGGAGTACTGTGTCCAGTTTTGGGCTCCACAATTCAAAAAGGATGTGGAGAAGCTTGAGAGAGTGCAGAGGAGAGCCACGTGCATGATCAGAGGTCAGGAAAACAGACCTTATGGTGAGAAGCTGAGAGCCATGGCACTCTTCAGCCTGGAAAAGCGCAGGCTCAGGTGTGATCTGGTGGCCATCTACAAGTTTATCAGGGGTGTTCACCAGGATTTGGGAGAATGTCTGTTCACCAGAGTGCCCCAAGGGATGTTAAGATTGAATGGTCACAAACTCCTCCATAACCAATTTGGGCTAGACATAAGGAAGAACTTCTTTACTGTCCAAGCCCCCAAGGTTTGGAATAGACTGCTGCCAGAGGTGGTTCAAACACCTGCTTTAAACACCTTCAAGAGACATTTGGATGCTTATCTTGCTGGGATCCTATGATCCTTGCTGACTTCCTGTCCCTGGGCTAGGGGGCTGGACTCAATGATCTTCTGAGGACTCTTCCAGCCCTAGTGTTGAGGGAGCCTAGCAGGGCCCTTGGCATGGTTTTATGAGTGCTTGTGGTGCTCAGGCCAGGTGCCAGATGATTGGAAGATAACCAACGTGGTCCCCATCTTTAAAAAAGAGAGGAGGGAGGACCCGGGCAACTATAGGCCCGTCAGTCTTACCTCCATCCTAGGGAAACTCTTTGAGAAGATCATCAAGGAGCACATCTGCGATGGGCCGGCTTCAGGGATGATGCTTAAGGTCAACCAGCATGATTTCATTAGGGGCAGGTCATGTCTTACCAACCTGATTGTTTTTTATGATCAGGTCACAAAAATATTGGATGCAGGTATCGCCGTGAACGTAGTCTTTCTGGACTTCAGCAAGGCCTTTGACACCATCTCCCACCCCATCCTCATTAAAAAACTAGGCGACTGTGGCACTGATGCCTACACAGTCAGATGGATTGCAGGTTGGCTGAAGGGTCGTTCTCAGAGGGAGGTGGTGGATGGCTTATATTCGAACTAGGGGAAAGTGGGCAGTGGACTCCCCCAGGGCTCAGTCCCTGGGCCCGCTCCGTTCAATTTCTTTACCAGCGATTTGGACGACAGGTTGAAAAGCAACCTGTTCAAATTTGCTGATGATACCAGCATTTGGGGTGAGGTGAGCACACTAGTAGGGAGGGAAAGACTGCAGCAAGACCTGGGTAGGTTACAGGGGTGAGCTAACAAAAACAGGATGTGTTTCAATACTGACAAGTGCAGGGTGCTGCACTCGGGCAGTAGTAACCAGCAGCACACTTATAAGATGGGAAACTCCCTTCTTGAGAGCACGGAGGCAGAAAGGGATCTTGGAGTTATTGTTGACTCCAAGACGAACATGGGCCGACAACGCGAGGTCACGGTTGCCAGGGCTAACCGGACCTTGTCATGCATCCACAGGTCAAGTAGGGCCAAGGAGGTGATCCTCCCCCTTTACACGACACTGGTCAGGCCACAGCTGGAGTACTGTGTCCAGTTCTATGCGCCCCACTTCAGGAGGGATGTGGACAGCATGGAGAGGGTCCAGAGGAGGCCACTCACATGATCCAGGGACAACAGGGCAGACCCTACAATGAGAGACTGGGGGACCTGGACCTGTTCAGCCTTCACAAGAGAAGGCTGAGGGGGGACCTGGTGACTGTCTATAAACTCACTAGGGGGGACCAGAAGGGTTTGGGAGAGAACTTGTTTCCCCTAGCGCCCCCTGGCATGACAAGGAACAATGGTCACAAGTTGTTGGAGAGTAGGTTTAGATTAGACATCTGTAAGAACTACTTCACAGTCAGGGCGGCTAGGAGCTGGAACCAACTTCCAAGGGAAGTGGTGCTGGCTCCTACCCTGGGGGTCTTTAAGAGAAGGCTAGATGCCTACCTGGCTGGGATCATTTGAGCCCAGTTTTTCTCCTGCTCGGGTCGGGTCAGACTTGAAGATCTACAAGGTCCCTCCGACCCCACTTCTATGATTCTATGAATGTGTGGACAATCCAGGAGTCAAGAGCTCCAGGAGCTGCCCAAAATTACTGTGTAACAAGGCACTAAGAGAGTTATACTGCTGGATCTGTTTGGGCCACTTTTAGTGAGACCTTTTCAGGAACATCTACTGCAGTTGTACAAACAAATAATTACAACCATATTTCTGTGTTGTGCTAAGGATCGGATTATCAGTGTTGAATATTTAGAAAGGTCAATGTCTCATATATAAAAGTACAGAGAAATATAAAGCCAACATGGAATGTCATTAATATTTACTGCAAATACACTATACCATTTGGAGTCCAAGCAGCGCATTTCTCCCTGTAATAGAACATGTTTCTAAAATGGATTAAATCCTGATTTGATTTTATTACTGTACATATTACAAATGCATTTAATTTTAAGTGACAAAATAAAATGTAGCATATGACATACTACTCTGATGTATAGCAGTTTCACCAGTAATCCCATATGAGATATATCTTTTTTTGTAAAAATGTCAGTGTTGCCTGCATTAGCTCAACAGGCCCATATATTCCTAGCAGTGCTGCACCTGAGTCCTTTGACTTAACCAAACATTAAATACTCTGGAAGAATCTCACCAGGAGGGATAAAAATGAGACAAATGGGATTCATTCATCTTACTGTATATAACACATACGTTCTCTCTTCTTGTAATCCTGTTCATTTGCATAGCACAAAAGCAGGATCATAATATAGGCTATACTGTTTAGGGCCCATTGCAAACATTGCCACTGACTTCTAAAGAAGCAGGATGAGCTATCAAAGCCCTGAGACGGAGAGTGTAGAAAAGATATATCAAAGACAAAGTCTTATTTGGAGGCCACTGTTTGTCTCAAATAGAGAACAAATATATAAATAATAACACTAATCACATGATTGGGTTATAGGCATAAGTCTCCAGAATCCTTTGGAGGCTTTAATGTGTTGACATCAGCAACATAGAATCCTCTCAGGGCATCATGACCAGTCTGACCTCTTGCCTCTCAAATTATGTTATTTTTGAATAACAATTATGGAAATTAACTTATCAGTGCAAATTGATACATGGCACTGGTTCTGCAGAATAAACTGTGCTGTACCATTTTATTTATTTATGCTCCTTTGTAAACCAACCATAGTGCCACAAAGGGAGAGTGAATGCATCGTTAATGCAGAGGGACAGTAAGGCTACAGATATGCATAGGAATCCAGCCGCATGACCTTCACTTGGGAGACACCTGGGTATGCCTAAATATTATGTGGGATTAAAGCTGGCAGAAAAATGGAAGAGGTTTTTCACATGCATGCAGAAAAATGGAAATAAATGCCATTCTCCATGTGGTGAAATGGAATGTTATTTACATTTTTTCATGACCATTGTAAAGAAAAGAAAAATCAGTGCTTGGTTTTATAGTGTTTGATGCTTTCTTTCCCTCTGCTATCCTCGCTCTCTCTGAGTCACTGAAAATGTGTACTGCAGAAATAATGGTCCAGGACATATTGAGAACAGAAAACATGGAAAAGAGTACTCTGAACAATGACAAATCTCCACTTTTGTGTGTGGTCAAAGACAGGGGAATTTGGGGGGTGGGCAGGAGGAAGAAAAGCTGAGGTGTGCTCCTTGGAGATCACAATCTTGCTCAAAAGCAAATGGATTGAATTTGTGTTTGGGAGACATCCCACCGGAAAATGAGATTCTTATTTAGCAACAGAGTGATAAAAACCTACCATGTTTTTGAACAGAAAGAGCTGAATCCTATCACTGGTGCTAGAAAGTTCAAAGTGGCCAGGATTAGCAACACAGAAATAACAATAAATCCCAGTCAGTCACAGGCACGTTACAGTGTCATTATCTGCATTGTATATGGACCAGAGAAGCTGAGGTGCAGAGACATTAACAGCAGCCAGAGGAGACACAGAAAGGATGTAGTTAAGCTGGATAAAGGACACAGATCACTTGTGCTTTCTCTTTGGCCATATTTACATGCTACAAGGCAGTGCTAAATGAAGTTGTATGGCTGTGTAAGTCTGGTGCTCCACCTAGACTGAGTAGCCCTGGTGAAAAGCAGAATGTCTTAGCCTGAGCATAGTACCACACTAGCAAGGCTATAGTAATCTCACTACCCACACTAACTTGTTTAGAGCTAGCTTGAGTATCTCAGCATGGTCTGCTTTGTACTGTATATAGACAGCACCCGAAATAGAATCATAGGAAATGAGGGTTGAAAGGGATCTCAGGAAGTCATCGAGTCCAAACCCCTTCTCAAAACAGGGCCGTTCCCAACTAGATCATCTCAGCCAAAGCTTTGTCTACCCAGGTCTTAAAAAACCTCCAAGAATGGAGATTCCCCCATCTCTCTGGGTAACCTGTTCCAGTAGGTCACCTGAAAAAGTGTGTACTGCATTCAAAAGCTTGTTTGCATCCACCCCAGTGATGGAGTTATCACCCACAACAATCCTTGCCTCTCACATTTCCTGAACCATCACAATTACAACATAATTCTAATGGATATGTTGAAATATGTTTACATCAAGTGTCTGGCAAACAATTTCAAAGAAAACATAAAAAATAAAAAAGTGTTCATGTGGGGAAAAGGAATAAAGTTGTCAGCGAATGCCATAAAAATGAATTCAGCTTCATTCAGAGTAACGCCTGGCTGGAAATACTGTTTTGAACAGCCCTGAAACAAATTTAGCTACACACCTCAAAGTCACGGTTAACAACTCTATTGACGTTACCACAAAGTGTTTCCATTTCTTCCTCCTGTTTCCTACTAAAATCCTCAAATTTTAAATCCTAAACGTTTATTGTAATTTACAAAGCAGAGACTGACAACTGCGGCAAAGCAGCAGAGAAATCAGATTCTTCCAAGATGCAAGTGTAGAGCTCTTGTTATAATTTTTTAACTAACATTTGTATCAGTGATGAGTTTTGAATCTTCTTACACAAGTTCGGAGTTCTGTTTGGCCACAGTTTGCACACACCTCCACTGATCGCTGCTATCTTGATTCTTTCTTTCAGCTGAGCCGAGCACAGTGCAGAAACTGCATGATGGCAAAGATCACGACATTATTCTAGGAAGGGCCAATGGTTGTTCTGCCCCTGAGGAAGCTGTATCAATCACTACTGGCCCTTTTTAACTATACCTGGCTGCTGTAGTGCTCTACCCATAGGCATTTTCACCCAGCTATAGCCCTACACAAAAGTGGCATTAAGTAAATTCCAAGGGGGGGTCAGGATCACCCATACTTCAGCTGTGTTGTGGAAGTGTTGGGGAAGTCTTTATCACCACAAAGGATGGAGCCGTGTATGCTTGTGAGGGCAAGCACTGTGGCTGGCACATTAGGCACCAAGCCACACACTTCCAAACATGGGCAAGTGGTGCCTCCTGAGTTTGGGGGGGCACCAGATCACCAATGGGGAGGTGCCCAGTGGCCAGTTGCTGAGCCCGAAATCACCAGTGGCAAAAACGGAAGTGCACTTCTGCTGGCACTTCTGATTTTGTAGCTGGCATTTCCAGGGGGGTGCACGGTCAATCTCAGGGGGTGGATGTGCACCCACAGCACCCCCTACGCATTGCCAATGCTTCCAAAGCTGAAAGCGTAAGTTTATACAACTTGAACAAAATATTGTAGCCCCTTTGTTTGGACTGTAGAAGACCCATATCTTCCATGAATCAGGAACAAAAATATAGGCATAATATATGCAGACTCTGTATTTAAATCTTGAAGTAATTCAGATGTTGTACATTGCAGTCAAGAACAAACATGCTTTGGGTGATGAAGGAGTAATTAGCCCATACATAAGTGTGATTCAGTATCATGTCAGGGGGGCTTACTATTGTTGCCTGTGTGCCAGTCCATAAGGTGCAAATCTACCCTTCCTTTTCTGTCCAGTGTGGAAAGTAAATTTGGGGAATCTCTGAGTGTTTCTTACACTAACGTTGCAACAACCTAGGAAGCATGAGGGGAGGATCACAGGTTGCAGAATATACCAAAAGGCTATTCTCTAAGTATGTGACTAGAAAAATAGCAGCAGCATCTCTGCTAACAGTTCCATAAGTAAAGAGTCAGTGCACTGTTACAAACCAGGAGTCTTTCCATTACCAGCTGGTGAAACATGATTACCTTACGTATGACATATTAATCAGTCCTTGAGCTGGGCTTTTAATATATAGTATGGCTTCCAAGTTTGATGGTTAGGAATCTAGGAAAGAAGGCATAGAATCTGCAGTTCCTGGAGGAAAGCAGAAAAATGTTCTTTTCTTCTTCTTCTTTCTGGGTGTGTCGACATGTGGATTTACTGTGCGGTAATTTTCTGTGTACAGTAAATGGTCTACATGTGCAGCTGTTAAAGCGCAGTAACACTGTGTAGAACACATAATGTTGCTGTGCAGTAAGGCATCTACAACTAATAGTGCCTAAATTGCTATAGTTACTGTGCAGTATTGGCATGCATTTGTAGATGTGCACCCGTACTGTGCAGTATTCTTTTTGGTTACTGAGCAGTAACCTAAATTGCTGTGCAGTAAATATGCACTTGTAGATGCGCCCCCTGTGTACCAGGCTGGAATCCTCACCCGAGGCAAACACCATTCACACACCATCTGTGGACTTATTGCAAGGTTTCTTAGAGAGCAAAGGATTAAAGCTTCTCCCACTCTCTTGTCTTTTCACCAGTGGCTGCATGCTAACTTGACAGAAGAATTAAAGCGTTCCCTCACAGACCCTATAGCACCCATTTGGGGTAGGTTTGTTGTCACACTTTACTTTCTCTAAGTCCTCTCCTCAGGACTTGAGAAGCAGCATCCCAGGAATCTGTGGCTTGAGATGATGACAACCGCCCCCTTAATTTTACACCGACAGGTATAACCTGTTAGTATGTGGAAGCAGTTAGAGATTTCAGTGTTGATTGTTGGGCTGGAAGCTAGAAAACAAACCTCACACTTTCAATGAATCATGATGAAGCAAAAAGCCGGCCAAAAGAACCTACCTAATATATTTAATACTATTAATAGTCTAGCAGTGCAACTCACAGTCTCTTAAATGTTCTCCTCGCTGTCAACACTGATGTGAGAAAGAGACTGATAACATGCCCTTTGCTTTAACAGGGTTGGCCTGATTGAAAGCCAAACAAAATCACTGGATTGCTAGAGAAAGATGGAAGCAATGAATTCCTATTAGCCCTCCTCCACCTTCATGAGGTTGCTAGAGGACCAGTTTTGGCTGACTGCTAATGGTGGGTTGGGCTGAAAACAGACTATTGTGTCAAACACCTAGGGAAGGGTGGAGCCAAGAGCACACCCTTTTCAGACTCCTATTTGCATGGGAGAAAAGGAGGGGGGGTGGTACAGACCAAACATACCATCCTAAAGAGAAGTTTCCAGGAGGTGCTCTATGGCCTTCATGTCTATGTGCAGGACTAATATTAGCTTGAGATGTTCTTAAAGTGCAGATTTCTCTATATGTCTGGATTATTTTAAAGAAGTAAGTTTAGGTATATTAAGAAATCTGTAGGCTTGGGTTGGAATCTTATATCTGAGACACATTGTCAGCTGCATAAGGATAACGTCTAGGATTTCACTTCTCTTTATTGATGCAAGTTAGTCAACAAGCTACTATAACCTTTTATATGCACAGATTCTGCTCAAGTACCATCTCAGAGAGCAATAGGTCAGGTTTACAGAACTGGGAAGGTTTTCATGAAAGCTTAGGTTTGGTACTGAAATTTTCAATTAGCTTTTCTTTGGAAAACTAGAAGAAGAATCTTTCTCAGGATCTTATGGCCTCATAGTTCCAGACCTGGCTGAAGGAAACAGCCCCAATCTTAAAAATACCAAAGTCACAGGATTTCCCAGGGATTTGTGCTAGAACCTTGTGTTCACACAAAATTGGCATCTCTTTCACAGGGATTCCTGCAATAAACCTCTCAGCCCCCATTAATGTAAGGACCCTAATTAGACATCCCTCAAAATTATGTTGTTGCCTCATCTTCCTATTTGAGGAGATCTCGACAGTTGGCTGGTTTGTTTTAAAGTCTAGCAGTTTTGTTCTTCTTGTCCAGAAAACTAGAGAGAAAGACTGGGTTTTTAAATTAGTGAGTGGATCTGGAAGTCTTTGTTTTCTTACTTTTGCCATAGAGTTTCTCTGTGCCATGGTCTGTGAAATGGGGATAATGCTTCCTTTCTCCCACCTTCTGTCTATATAAGCTAGGATTGGAGTTGTTTGCTTACTGTTTCCAAAATGGGAGTTTGATTTCATGTAGGGCCTTTAAACACTGCCATAATGTAAATAATAATGTCATTGGGAAAGGTACATTAGATGCTACTTATTCTAAGACATAATTTGGCCGAAAAAGTATAGTAACTTACAAAATGAAAGATCTGACCTGGGGAACTGTGAATTCCGCTAATGGATTTGATAGTAACTGTAAATTATTGCTGATATAAGGAAGTAGAGGACAATTTTAGCTATTAATGAGAATGTGTGAGAGATAATTATTTTCTGACTGTCTTAATGGGAGAGCAAAAAATGTGCCAATGGGTTATCTTTTGATTTGTAAACCCCTGTCTGTTCCAGAGTGGAATGACTTTGGACTAAAAGGAGTTGCAAGAAGGACTCACTTTGATTAAATCTTTAATGACCAAACACTTACATAATTTATTTTAACTTCTCAGTCTGAAATGTTTGGCTGTAGTTATATGTTAGCGCAATACACTCTGAAATGGTTTTGAATTTTAAGAAAAAAATGAAATGATAGGAAGCAGTTTTATTAACATGGTCCGTCTGCTTTGGTAATTAGAAAAGTGATTAAGAAAAGCTAAGACATTAATGCTTGAAGTGTTGCTTCTGGAGGATGCACAGTAATATGCAATTTATTGCCTTCCAGTACAGAGATTTATTTATTTATCTATTTCATTTTTTAATAAAGATGAATGATTTTATGATATTTGTAAAAAGGAAAATAAGATTTACAAAAACTGGAGGTGTTTTGCCATGATACCACGCTGGTGGTTCTACTATCTCCTCTCTCCCCAACACAGAAAAGCATTCTTGAGAAATAAAGTTTTTAATGAAGCATTCAAACTACATCTGAGTTCATGTAAGATAAGAACCGCCTTGCCTTTTGAAATTCCCACATTGCTTTTTATAATATATGTGTAGCAGACCCTGTTGGGAAAAAGGGGGGAGATAACAGCTGAAGGAAAGACAAAAGAAACAAAATTCCATTGAATCCACTGCTGCAGTTCACATTCAAATGCAGTAAAAATTATTTTACTACAAAATATTGCTCTAAGTCCTTCTTAGTAGTTCATTAATGTTAATTACACAAGTTTAAAGCTAATATTAAAAATGTTAAAGTATAAAATAAAATGAGGAGGAAAAACACACCCTCTATGTCTTAAGACATATATGTGTGTGCAGAGGCTGTATTACATCACATCCAGGCCAATTCAGCCTCCAAGCCAAATATATATACATAGTGAATATCCAAGGTAAAACTGCAAAACAACTGCAACATATACAGATACATTACTAAAGAAAGGAGCAATATTTTATTACTGCCAAAAAGAGATAGAGGGAGGTGTTTAAAGGCTTTTGGTTGGATTAGATTTGGATTTCAGGCTGAATTTGGTCTGTGTTTGATGTTCTGTTTTTGTATATCCAGTTTCAAAGCAATTCACTGAAGTTCATTGTTGATTTCTTCATGACCTGGAGATAAGAACGATTTCCCTAGTACAGGGAAATGGATCTGCCATCAAACTTCAGACAAATCACTTTCTACCTTGTAATGCAAACTTAGGATAGCCAGAGGCTTTTAAATTTATTATTACATGTGCTCAGCAGCAGCACCTACCTCAGATTAGTCTTTTAAAATTATGAAATCATGTCAATAGAGGTTTTATATATTCCTGCATAAAGTATTACAGGAGATGATCGAGGAATACTAGGAATCAAAGCTATTGCTTCAGAAAGATTTACAGCTGCTGACTTTACACCATAAGTCAACACTGAATAATTAAAAGACTTGTAATTAAAGGCTAATTTAGTATTGATTGTGTCCTAGAGCAAGAGGCCACTTCAGTGTTCTCCCATCGTCCCGAGCAAGCTTCATCAGCTAGACAGCAAGACTGCAATTATCTGAAGTTGCCTTCAGCAATAGGACAGCATCTCCTCAATTCCATTTCTATGAATTCCACAAGTGTTCCAACCGGCAGCTTTATGGGACTGTGAAGAAAAGTTATTATCTTATCCAGTCTTCAATATCACATGTGTCCCCTTGGAGCACTAAATGCTTTAGATATAAATTTCAAATCAATTTAATTTAGGAAATGGAGGGTCTTTGGATCTTCTTGAGTACAGCTGCTTCATCTGCTCTTGCTGTTCCTTTCCTTTTACATTCGCCTATCTGACTCAGGAGGTGATTTTTTTAAGCCTTGTTTTCAGCCATGCCTGTTGGAAAATAATTGTGTGTTCTCAAATATCACAGTACAGGGGATTAGATTATGACTCTCCAGACACTGTCTCCATTCAGGCCCAGATCTCCACCATGGTCTCCTGGACAACAGCTGTGTTCAATGGCATCCAGAAAGCAGAAGGAGTGAAGCTGTTGCATTGTTCTGTGAAATCATGTGGGTCTTGGTTGATTTTTGTGGAGGCCTCACTCATCCTCCCTCAGTCTGGGGAGATGTGGGTATTCCTTGACCTCTGTGGACTCAGACAAGGATGCTAAGCCTGGTAGAACTACTACAACCTATTGGTGTTTTTGTGGTGTGGACATTGGCGGACCTAGAATTTCGAAAAGGGGAGTGCACATGGTGAGGTACATCATCACGTAGAGAACAACACATTTTTTAAAACCATCTGCAGGGCTATGAAATAGGAGCTTCATTACTAGGGGTAGGTAACAAACTGCAGAACTATAGAACAAAGGATAGCTTGATTGGTGGACCATTAAAAAGAAGACCGTTAAGAAGAAGAGCAGTTGGTTTTAAACTTTGGGTGGAACTGGAATCAAATGCACCAGTGCACCTCTGGATCCATCCCTGGGTATGAAGGCATCTAGGATAATATGTAGCACCCATATTTTGTTTTCACAAAAACCTTGCAATGACACTCTCATCTTGTTTTGATGCCTTATTTGTGTTCCCTTGTGCAGATTAGAATTGCACTACTGTTCCTTAAATGCCATAACAGATTGTGAAAACAAGACTCATCCCTTGTCCACTATCCCCTCTATATCTCTAGCTCACCTGGAACTTTATATTCTTCACCAAGTCCATTCACATTGTTAATAACATCAAATTTTACGGGCAATACAAACCAGCGAAAAAATATTTCACGTGTTTTAAAGAATGGAACATGTGTATGTGGTAGGAACAATGCTATGTGCAAAGTAAAATTAGCACATTCATTTGTGCTCAGACAGTGGCCCCGTCAATGCACCTTTCAGATTTTAGCCCATGTGACTAAGTCAGCTTTCCTTAGCTGTTCTTTGACTCTCTTCTCCCTCCCGCTCTTCTGAGTCGAGGCTGTTGTCCCTGCTAGTCCTGACATGCAACTGGATGGAAAATGAACTGTGAAAACATCAGGAAGTAGTTCTTTAAAAAGGAAACAAAAACACAACTGTGGGAATCCCTGATGCCTTCCCTTACTGCAATACATATCAACACCCAAAGTGAAAAATGCTGCTACCTAAAGTTGTTGCAAGTGTGACATACTGGAGTCTTTGGTTAAGTACAGACAATCAAAAAGTCCAAGGGCTGAATCTATTCAGTCTTTGCAGGTTAGTCTAAGCTGCATAGATTGAACTGATAAGCAAGTGAACAGACATTCACTTCTGATTCTGGAAATGCAGCCCCATGACTGCAGTGACCCAGGCCAGAAGCTGGGGGGACAGGGGCGGTGTGCTAGAGCATGCCTTCCTGTTCAGCTGGAGCAGACAGCTGGAACCAAGGCTAGCCTTCTCACACTGCAAGAAAAGTGGGGAGGAGGAAAGTGTTGTGGAGGAGATGCAAAGCACCCTGGGATGCTGGGGTACTGTGAGTTAACTTGAATCTGGAGGGGATCTGGGACAGAAGTTTAATAAACTGATTTAACCTAAATCAGTTAGTCTGATACTACATCCATTCAGGTTTATCTTAAACCAGTTTTGTCCATTTCGAAAGCGGTTAATGTGCACTGAACTTCTGTTGTGTTCCAGACTTGAATCAGTTTCCAATCACTTATACTGGTTTATGTGTAATTTCTGTCCTTAGCCTTTATGGCTGTGTACAGAAGTGATCTGTGCATGTTTTACAGAGCTCTAATTTAGAGCACTTTTTATAGCACTATAAAGTTACAGCACTCTTAAACATGACAAAAGAGGAGTGTTTGGTGGGGGAGCCTCTAAACTTCTCTGCACTTTCCAGGCTAGGAGACAGGGCGTGCTCCATAGCCTCCTGGGCCTTCTCCACCTGTCAGAAATTTGACTATCATACAGAAGTTATTAAAAGCGCTGTAGGTTGCTAAAGTGCTGTGAAATACAATGCTTCAGATTTAATACCTCACTTAACAAGGGTTAATTTAAAGTGCTGTAGCCATTTTTAAAGTTCTGTAAAGCTGTGCACTTCTGCTAAATCATAGCAATGAAGTGCTTTAAATGGAAAAAAAAGAAACTTTTGTAAACACTGTGACACACAAGAAGAACAGTACTGAATCCCACGGGGGAGATGAGTAGCTCTCTTCCTGGTAGGTGGGCAGATGCATGTGTTCGTGAATGTACACATTGGTGTCCGTGTGCCACGCCCCAGTGCACATGCTTTTACATCTCATGCCAGCTGTTAGGCTGCTATTGGTTCCATTGGCACTGTAGGAAAAAGAGCCAAGTCTTGTTATTTGATTAACAGATTCACAGATTGTAAGGCCAGAAGGGACCTTGAAAGATCATCATGTCCAGCCGCCTGCACTAAGCAGGAAAGATAAACGGAGGTCAGGTGACCCCAGCAAGGTGATTGTTTAGTCTCCTCTTGAAGGATAGGTGATTGCACCACCCCTGGTGGGAGCCTATTCCGCAGTCTGGACACCCTGACTGTGAAGAAATTTTTCCTAACATTATGCCTGAATTGATCTTCCAGGAGTTTGTGGCCATTACTCCTACTTTTCCCCTCACGTGCCCTGGTGAACAATTGCTCACTGAGCCCTTGATGTACTCCCCCAGTGTAGCGGTAAACTGCTACCAGGTCCCCGCTCAGCCTTCTTTTCCTCAGGCTGAAGAGTCCCAGATCCCTCAGCCTTTCCTTGTATGGCTTGCTAGCTCTATCTTGCTAGGTCCATTCCTCCAAGATGAATCCCTTTTCTCTGCAAAGCAACAGAGTCTTGTTTTGCCCTTATTCTCATCTTTTGCAATGCTTTATGAAAATGACTTTCTGACTAATCTTTCTATCTTTCTTACTTCTCTATTCTGCTGCAGCTTTCATCCTTCTTTAGTTTCTAGTCCTGAAGTCAATGCTTCTTAAACCAAGAGCGATAGTCTGTTTGCTTTATTGAGATGGTCCTTGTTTTTTGGCTATGATGTTTCAAGAACTCCTTTTTATCAAATTATTGGTGTTTCATTCCATCAGACTTAACCGTGGGTTTATCAAAGAATTAAGAAAATGTTATATTGGTAAATCAGAGACAAAAGGGAAGTAAGAGAAAGACTGTTGCAGGAAGAAGACATAGAGCTATACAGTTACATAGTTTTGAGTTACACTGATTCACGTATACACGCTTTATATAACATGGCCATGTTTCAACTGACATGATACCTTGCTTCACATTTACACTGTTCACGGTAAAACAGTTGTTAGTTTGGAGTCTGCTTACGTAGCGTTAGCGTCACTTGTTGTCTTCTCCAAGATTGTCCATATTTTTTGGTTATGTTAACCCCTAAATATTTGTGAAAATGACGCCAAAGAAAGCCTTTGATGTTGTGACCAAAAGAGCACATAAGTCTATCACCCTGGCCCAGAAAAAAGAAATAATGATAAATTAAGAGAAGGCAATGGCGCTGCGTCGATTGCTCGCCAACACAGTTTAAGTGAATCGACTGTGTGTACCATTAAAAAAGCGAGCAAAAAATTAGACACTGTGTAAAAACAACAACCCCTGTGAGTTCAAGAGTGTCGTTGATGACTAGAATTCCTCATTTAGATAAGGTTGAGAAACTCCTTAATCTTTGGATCAATGAAATAACCAATACAAAAGGAGCAGTTGTTGACGGCACGCAATTAGGGCTAAATCTTTGTCTCTGTATGAGCACGTAGCCACGAGCAAAAGTTTAATAAGGCTATTAATTCCGTTATTTTGTGTTTAAATTTCCTTTTATTATGAAATAATGTTATCAAATCTTGGTCCCAGGTCCCTATGCCCCTGTTTTCCACTGACTTAATGCCTCGAGTTACACAGTTCCAGCTTATATGGTGTTTTTCAGGAACGTATCCCCTGTGTAACTCGGGGTCCGACTGTATCTGTCTTTTTGATCTTCTATCACGATGTACTATTTCTGACTTTGCTGTAGCAGCCAGTATGCAGAACACCAGAAAGTACTAATAATTTGCTTGACTTTTTGTCTTCGAACAAGTATTTTATAACCTTAAAAAATGTTGCATGGACAGGGTCCTCTTCACCTGCCTCTTAACATCTTGAACTGCTTTTGTTGGAACCTTTTGACTGCTTACCCAACGACAATTTCTGGCCATTTTCAGTAATTTCCCTGCCTGCAGTTACTGACACCATCCTGCCTGACCTTTCAAATCCATCCATCTTGAGCCACATTATCAAATAATTTCCTGAAATCCAGGTAAAATGTATCCATTCTTTAACCCTGCTCCTTTCTTAAATATTGAAATTACATTATCCTCTGGTACTAACACCATCATTAGTGGGCTATCAAAATTCTTAACCAAGGGCTTTTCTATTTTACCTGCTATTTCCATTCAAAAGTCTGTGATGTATTTCATCCAAGGATGGTGCTTTGTCTGATTTTTAATAGTACTAAAAGATTTAATTGCCTTATTATCTGCTCTGGTGCAGTGGAAAAATCTTTTTTAACATTTCTCTTCCCCTCCAGGAAGATGGAGGCTGGGATATTACCGTCCCCTCCACTTCTTGGGATGAAGAAATCACTTAAACCCTTAAGGATATCGTCTTCATCAGTCATCAACTCTTGATCTTTCATGGTCCATGTTCTCCTTCTTAATGGATTTGCTACTTATACGTGAAAAGCCAGGCTTAAAAACTTTCCACACAAGGAGTAAGCCCCATGTCAAAACCCAAATCAAGTCCATTCCTGCTCATGTGTGGAGAAGTAACTTGCACAATAAATACAGATAGGATATGCTCTATTATTTATATGCTAGTTGGTCTACAATTTTTGTTTCTTTGTATTCAAGCTAGTGCCTAGAAGTCTCACATGTGATCAGGGCTTAATCATGGTAGATGCTGCTCACACACAAAACAAAAGGCATCCTGGCCTCAAAGGGCCAACAATCTATATAAACCAGATGGAGTGAGAGAGGGAGAAAGCAGGTATCATCTTCTCTAATTAACCTAAGCACAGAAGTATTAAATGACTTGTCCACGGACACATAGGAAAGCTAATAGATGAATTCACAACCTCCTAGTAAAGCTGCCTTAGTGGTGTCTTATAAGCTTCATTTTGAATTTTTTTTCTCCATGACCTTATCAAAACTGAACAGAGGAATTCAAATTTGGTTTTATTATAGAGCTGGTATTTTCTAAGACAAATTTATGGCACACATTTCAGGGGACCAGAATCCAAAGTTCTATAGTAATGTATAGTGCATGAAGGTCCCAAAATTTTGCTTTATTCACATTCAGTTTTAATGGTAAACTTCTGTCAAAGTCATCTCTACATATACCCCAACTCTCACACCATTCTGTCATGAACAGACAGCTGGGCTGAAATAACTGAAAATAAGGAGATGAATAACATCAGTGCTCGAAAATAGCTACGGAAATCATGTAGTAAGGAAGAAACAAATTCCTGCTTGGGGCAATGTTAACAGAAATTTTCATGCTATTTATGTTTTCTCTGAGCTACGTACATACATAAGCAGAAATATCCCAAATATCTGCTACACGCTACTGGGGACTTTGGAAAAAAGAAAAGTGTTGATTGATTTGCTAGTTTGAGTTATTTAGCAAGATCTTAAAGCCAGGGGATATTGGTTTCTGCTCAAGTGAGTGTTTATTTTTTCCCTGAATAAAAACACTTAATGTGTAAAATCTTCCCAGTGTTTAACACATGTCTCTTTGTGTTTTTTAAAGTTGTTAAGAATTAATTCTTGGGTCAGGTCTTCAGCTGGCATTAATCGGCAGTGGCAGGTAATTGGTGCTAATTGGCAGTACAGAAGTTAGTGCAACTAGTGCTGGTTTTGTTAACCTCAGTTTGGCCCACAGCAGGTTACTTTTCCATGGACACGGCATATGGATTATACTTTGTTTCTCTGTATGATTAGGTAAAGAAAACCAAGCAGAAAAGCTGCCTTGAAGCTGATGATCATAGCTGGACAGAATATTCCATTCCCACTTACCAACAGACATACAGTGTATCTGATCGTGTTTGTTCTTATAGCAATAGACTTGTGCAGCCCCAAGAACGGAGGCTGTTATTTGAGGAGCTCCATTTCAAGTTTATCTGACAGGAAGCTAAAGGAGGACTGTCAACTTAAATCAGATTTTTGTCTGAAAACTGTTCATCCCCTGCTGATTTATAAGTTAATGCCTAAGATTACTGTAGCTAGAAGGCATCTCTGCTTCTTTACAACGGCTTCAGTACAGACAACTTGAAAGGCTATTAAAAAGTCTACATAGGCATGTAGGGATAGTGCCACTGCTTTGGCAACCCATTTGTTAGCTTCTGTCATCTATGTATCAGTCTTTCTTATCTGGGTTTTAAATTTAGAGCCAAATGCCCATTTGCTTGTGGTCATAATCTGGACCGAGCTAAGTCAGCATAGTTGCCTTAAGTTTGAACAGAGTTATCCTGGTTTAAAGCAACAGATAGTCTAGTCCAGCATCTGTTGTCAAATGGGTGAAAGTTGTCTAGTAAGCTGGACTGCTCCAGTCTCACTTCACATTGTCCAGCTCTAAGCTCAGCAAGACTTTGTCATTTAATGGCATGTCTGAATCCTAATCAAAAAGCAAAGCTTGAAAGTTTGGGTCTTTAATAGAAAACCTGTTTACAAAGAATCTTCCTTTTGCTTAGTGAATCCATTTACATACTAAACTGGATTTTCCTGATGTGTCTTTCTTAAACATACAAGTACTTGCAGAATACTTTGCATTAAGAATTTTCAGATCTCAGCCTGTTTATGATTCGTTGAATTTGACTTTTATTCCTGGCATATGTATGGCCTCATTGCAATGTGGTATCAGTTATACTTTACATAGTGAATAAAAAATAATGTATTTCCAGTTGGAATTTTCAGGTAAATAATAATTCAGACTAAGACCCATGAAACTTTTGGGATTTATAAACATTTTTACAAATGCCCAGAAAGTTTTTGGATATTCATGAGTAATTAATAATATGGCCAGTGAGCAATGAATAAAAGCAAACTAAACACTGGAAGTATTTGCAAACTAGCCTTTCATGCCTTGACCAGCTATGATCATTTATCCAATGCCCTGAGCCATCCAATCCTCTACACTGGGATATTCCTTTGAATATATATTACAATTTTATCCCTCTATGAACAGAAAGAAACCAGTTGTGCCACACAGACCCAGTGCTTTCTGATTGCAGTCGTAATAAGAGAAGTACATCCATAATAGTTGAATAGACAGATGTAAAACCAAGAAGATTAGAACTCAAATCACTTTACTGTATGAAAGCATCCTTTCCAGTATTTGTGTATGGGATTTAACTATCTCTTTGGCAGCTACAACTGATAAACTAATCTCCTTTTTTAAACCATACTCATTGCCATGGTGCATGAGTCCCTTAATAGGTTGGCTGTATGTCTCTTTAAATTCCAGCTGGCCGAACTGATTAGATCTGTGTGTTCCTAGACAGCAAACAGGAACCTGTTATGAGACTCAAGATTCTTTATCATCCTTCATGTGAATTACTTTTAAGGCAACAAGAATTGCTGTTAAAAAAACAGCAACACCTCCAAATGGAAGGGAAACATGCCTACTTCTTTGGATGAGGACATAACAGTTAATAAGAGAGGCAATGACATTCACTCAAGATTTTCCATCTTTTCAATAATGTGTCACAATGTAAAGGAGATCCTAGATGTCAGCGGAGAAAGAGAAAAGTAAGTAGAAGTGACACAGCATTAGACATAGAGATGGAGCAATTGGTTAAACTCTCTTATATTTCAGGGACAGAAAGCACATACCAGCAATATGGGCTCCCTTCCACACTTATGCCACTGGCACTTATTGGGTACATCTAATCAGCATCCTAATAAACCAGCGGGGAAAAGGAAGAAAAAATATTTGAAAGATATGCTCTCTGTGTTTGCAAAAGGTTTTATGAAAGTCATAAAGCCATTACATACAGCTGCAAATGTTTATCAACATTTCATGTGAATGATCATTTTAGGTATTTGATGGCTTTTACACAGCTTTTTTATCCCAAATTTTTCATGGCACCTTGTCTTCCAAATTCCAAGCTGGGAGGCTTGGCTGTGATTGATCATAAAGTACCTTCTGTTTAGTCTGGTTTTCTGGCTAGCCATCCCAGTGTGATGGGACCATTAGAAGAAGCCATTTTGACTGTGCCATTTTGGGGGTTTTTTTCAAGGGAAGAATTAAAATGTTTTGCCTTTTGGTATGACTAGCTAAAAAAAGAAGCAGCACGCTTACTTAGAATCCTAAATTAAACGTTTAACAATTGAATGCTGGCAATAAACCTCCTTTCCAGGCGAGCAATGCTGCTATATGTCAAAACACCAGTGTCAGAGGACTTCTACATTTATAAAACAGCAAAACAAGGGTCTCTTATTGACGCAGGTGACACAATCTCTGTAGATCTTTGCAGCCTTTTAGTGGCTGGAGCAGACACAGAAGACTCTGAGTTAATTCCTCCTTCGGTGCTAATAGCTTTGGTCCATTAGTAGAAACTCCATGATGTTGGTTCTAGAAGTCCTTAGTTCAGTCTTTTCAGGTGATTCATCTTGGAGATCATTACAGGCTTTACACAGGAGCCAGAAAAGTCTACACAAGCAGACTATGTAAAGAAAAAGAGGAAATGTGTTATGTGATTTTATAGGTGTATGCAGAAACAGCTTTCATCCTGATGGCTCCCAAACTGTTTCACAAGTTAAATGAACTTTGAGGTACAAACTGATTGCTAGTTTCCCAGCTGGAACTCAGAAAGCATTTAACCATGCACAGCAGCTACACAACAGGATCAGAGCAGCATTGCCCTGACAAAACTGTAAAGCATTTGGCCGCAGTGTCTCACCCATATCCTATTCTGGGACAGGGCAGGGAAGTATTAGCCCTTCCCCCCTTCATTATAAAAAATCATCATTAAAAATACGAAAGGAGCTTTAAAGGACACATTGTCAAGAGCTTGATTTCATTTGTCATTCAAAAGAGCAACTCAATGGAGTTCTTGAGTTCCAAGCTGGGTTTATCACTTGCCCGTGGATTACAGGATTTTAACAGCCTGAATATACTGGGAAATGTGTTGTGTGAATTTCAGCAAAAGTTTTAATGAACTTAGATACATTCTTTATTTGAGCATTGATTTTCACCTCCCTTCCTTCTTCTCTTTTGTTTCCTGCTCAGCTTTTAGATGCGCTCACCATCCTGTGTTGTCCGACGCAGTGTGTGAAAATTTGAACAATGCAAGACATAGCTCAGTGAAGGTGTAAATATAGAAAGTACCTAATCATATCAGCCCTTGTCTAATAGAATCCGTTCAGCCTCTGCCTGGTATCTTCTCAAATACTGTGCAATTCTCATTGCTGTTTTTTAAAATTCCCCAGTTATTCAGCACTGAATTATAGCTGGACAGTCTTTCCCTGCTCAACTAAATGTGATAGTTGCATACGCCACACTCTGTCTTTCAAAGGTAGTCATTATGATATTAATGACCATCTGTAAGCAAAATACACAGGCAGGGTATTATTAGTACATGCAATTTAGGCATTGTGCTTTTGTTGGCATGAATGCAGTTTAAATTAAACTGCAGTTGGCTACAGCTGAAGGAGCTTTTACTTATCATCCTGTAACAAGGAGCTTCTAGTTTCTTCAAAAAATCCATTCATCCAATAACTACTTACAAGAGGATTACAGTGTTGCAAAGACACTGCCCTTTTATTTTCTGATTTTTGAGCTGCTGGTTGGAAAACTCCAGAGGGCTCCAGAATGGATTTCTTTTTCATTTACACTAGGGTGAAATATTGTTTCACTGTCGCTGCTCATAATTAACTTGGGCATAAGTCAGAACTGGGCCTTTGAAATTCAAGCTATTGAATGCCAAAACTCTGCCAGCTAATATTTTCCTCTGCTAAAACAAAAACAGTGTTTTATTTTGCTTTTCAAACTGTTTGCTAAAAAAGTACTACTTCCAGCCTATAGTAATTTAGAATATCCATGAAGTGGTTTTGCGACTTTGTGGAGAATACACAATTCTTTTATGACCTATGGCAATAAATAGGGGTGTGCAAAATGGGCCATATTTGATTCGGATTCAGCCCAAATCAGGGACAGAGATTCGATTTGTTGATTCGCATCACTATCCCCAATTCGATTTGGCCAAATCTGAATCTGAAGATTCGATGCTGATTCAGAGAATCAGTGATTTGGCCATAGACACGGCTTTAAATGTTTTTTCTACATACCCTGAGGTACCAGGCATGGCTCATGAATGCTGTGATGTTGGGGCAGATGGAGCATCCCACAGAAGTGTGTGGGGGGCCTCCATGTGCCCAGCGGCAAACCCAGAAGTGGACTGGAAGTACTTCTGGTCCATTTCTGGGTCCACTGCTGAGCATACTGGGGAGGCCCCTGCACCCCTCTGGCTTGGCGATCATCTGTGAGGGACCCTGGGTGCCCCCCCCACCCAAGAGGCACTAGTCACCTAGCTGAATAGGCATGGGGTGGGGGTCCCCAGTGCACTCCCTGGTGGACCCAGAAGTGGACCAGACTTGCTTCTGGTCCACTTCTGGGTCTGCTGCCAAGCACTCTGGGAAGCCCCTGCACTCCTGTGGGATGCTCCATCCGCCCCAGCATTGCAGCATTCATGAGCTGCCTGGTACCTTGAGGTATGTAGAAACAACATTTAAAGCTGTGTCTATATTCAAATTGCAAAATCTTTGTGAATCTCTCCGAATTAATTCGGAGGGTTCCGATTCGATTCAGAGAGATTAAAGGGTCTCCTGATTTGATTCAGATTTGGAGATTTGGTCACCGAATCAGGCCAAATCTCTGCCAAATCAAAGCAGGGACCAAAGCTTCACACAGCCCTAGCAATAAACCCTCTGTTCTATTGCAATATCTTGTTCTAACTCTGGAAAGCATCTGGGGTCCATGACCATTGAAACCAACTGGCATTGAATTGAGGTATACATTATATTTCTCATGATCAGTTATCAGCTTGGACAGCAGGTATAGACTCAGAGCCATGCTTTTACATCAGCATATGATACTGGTAAGACCAATTCAGGAATACTGTATACAGTTCAGGTGTTCATGTTTTTCAGCAGAAGTTGAAAAGTTAAAGAGCGTGCGGAAAAGATCCACAAAGATTATTTGAGAGCTGGAGAAAATGTCTTACAGTGGCAGCCTTTTAAAGAGCTGGATCTGATAAATCTATCCCCCCAAAAAACAGTGAGAAGGTGACTAACTTTCAATTTTATCAATAGCTACATGAGAGGGTTTGGGTGGGGAGGGAAGGGAGAAAGTGATGAGCATTAAAAAGATCTTTAATTTAGATGAGAAACATATAATGAGACTTAATGCCGGGAAGCTGGATCCAGATACATATCCAGATACATACAACCTTGAAACAAGGCACACTTCTTAAAAACATTTTGAGGACCATTAACCACCAGAGCAGTTTACCAAGGGAAGTGGTAGATGTTCCATCTCTGAAGATTTGCAGGTCAGGAGTGGATGCCCTTCTGTAAGATATGCTTTAACCAAATACAAGTTACTGTGTTCAACACAGGGAGTAACAGAGTTAGCCCAGGTGCTCTAAATAGTCCTCTCTGGCCTTAAACTCTGAATAAAGTGAGATCAGTTCTTGAGGAGCAGGGTTAATAAGCCTATTTCCATAACTGTCTCTAACCAAACTAATTCTCTAATTGAATCTCATTATCCTGAGTTAGGAAGGTGCCCTGAGCTAAAGGAATATTATTTTTATTGGGTGGGTCATTTAGTATGTAACAGGACACTGGAGTGTTGGATGGGTAAATCATGAGGAGTGGAAAAATGCAGGTTAGCATACTGGCTGTGATCAACACTAATTAAGTCTCTCTGCATGGTGTAATTTAATGACTGTGCGCCAACCTTGACTTTTACGTTTTCCTGGCTTATTTTCATATTGATTTTTTTTCACCTTATTTTAAATGACTTTTTCAATAGTTCTTTTCATTTGTTCCAAATACATTTATGTGCCTATAGTGAATGATGTCACTGAAACATTCTAGATGGGATTTTCAAAGGCACCCAAGTGACTTAGGAGCATAAGCCTGACTGTTAGGACTTAGGTTCATAAACCTTAGAGAACTTTGAAATCCAACCCTTTCTTCCTATGAAGACCATTTTCCTTAGCATTTAGATTGTTGAGCACAAATGTTGTCAAACCAAAGAGAGAAAATGTTAAAAGTGAATAAATGCTGCATCAGAAAAGCTTAGCTGATATTTGAAATCTAGAGACTTGCAGTCGTATCACTCATTTAAATAAGTTCTGAGCAGCTTGCCAAGATTACAGCTGACAAGAAAATTTTCTGTTGGAGTATTTCTTATAACATAGGAAAGGAAAAACCATGAGTGTTTTAAGCGATACATTTTCCCTCTACCTTTTTTGTTCTTCTTCCTTTGATTAGCTGGTAAGATTTTGTTTTGCTTTCTGGTCAAAATCTCAAAAAAATAAAAAGGTGTATGAAAACTACTTCTGGTTTTTGACTAAGCCTGCCACCTATTCAGTCACACTTAATTCAAACTGTACTCACCAAGAGCTCTTAAAAGGCTGTAAATATAGTATCTGTACATATTAGCTAATATACTCATTACATTTGTCATACCATAACATAGCATATTAATCCTACATTTCACAGCTTCACACCATAAGATGGCTGAAACAATATGCCAAAACTGCATACATGAAATAAACAGCTTCTCACCGTGTCATACTGGGCCCAGGAAGAATTTTTGTTTGCCTTTTGAATGCACAATTTGGCTTGGGCACGTCAGGGGGGAAGGGCATGGGAGGCTTCATTTTTTTCTGAAGTACTGCAGATTGGCTGGGGTGGATGGGTTGGTGCTCCTTGAGGTCTGAGAGTCCTCTTGAGTGCTTGGATGGCATGCCTCACTCATGCAATCAGAGTTGAATTGATTGATCTGAGTTTCTTCTACTTGACAAATACCCTGCCACCACGGCAGACCAAAGCATCCTCAGGAACATTCTCCATCATTCCTCCTGTGGTACATGGCTCTTTTTTGAGGCTTGCGTTGTTTTTGTCCTAAAGAATCTATGTTTGTTTCAAGGTTTCAGGTGATTTTTGGGGGGGCTCGGGCAAGGGAAGGAGCCAGAATCAATGTTTAGACTCTTCTGCACAGAAGAGCTATTGCATGAATGCGTGCACTTGCAAACAGGACCAGGTGGTCCTTTCCAGTTGTAATATCCAATTAGTTAGAATTTGAACTAACTGTTCAGCTGGATCATGTTCCCTTTTGATTTGCTGTTGCTGATCATCTACATCAATGAAATGCACCTGCTCTTGGAGCAATATCAATACTAGTCTTCAGATATTGACAAGATACTTGCACGTGAGAGAGTATATGCCACTTATTACTTGTTGTTCACCGTTCTCCCATCTAAGGAGTTTAAATTGTCCAGTCAAACAGCAGAAACACTACCAGATGTTTCAGATAACCAAGCACATGCTGCAAATAATGAATGGCAAACAGAAATAGTGACGATATTTTAATTTAATTTAAGCCGGTAGCCAAATATTTTTAATGAACAATTAATACTGATGAATAACAAGTGCACTAACAAAAATCAGGATTCACTCAGAAAGAGGAAAAGGATTCAGTTTGTGATAAGCTGCTTTGAAATAACTGTCCAGCTCTCTCTCTTTTTTGAATTGCTACTTGCTTAGTCTGAGTCGAAGACTATTTCTAATTGATTTCTAAGGCTTTCTCATCTTTGAACTGCTGTAAGCATCTGGAATACATCAGAAAAGTAAAAGCGCCACCGGCATATGAAGCACATCATATTGTCCTTCTCTCAGGATTCCCGGGGAGTTTTGATTTGAGAGGCTCTTGGAGAAAGATAAGGAAAATAAACTAGTGTGTGCTGATTTAAACAATATAAAAGGGTATTATTTTTACCCCGTATCACAGCACTGCAAAATCATTCTTGCAGGGTTGTTGCGACTCCCAACAGCATCTCTCAAATGAATTTTTGTTTATTCCAAAAAAGGAGGGAGTAAGAACCCAAGCATAGGAATATAGAGAGGCCTGTCCGGTCCTATCACAGGAAGTATGATATAGTTCCAGGTTCTACATTAAATATAAAATTACTCATAACTGTGCCCACTTCCACGTTAAAACTAAAGGGATTTTCTGCCCTGGCTTTTCCTACTGGAAGGCTGCTCCAGAGGCTCATTCTTCTGATGGTTAGACATTTTTTAATTTCTAGCCTAAATTGGTTCATGGTCAGTGAACCATTAAGTTATTGTACCAGCATGGCTCTTTTAGCTTAAATATTTTCTTCATTTTCTACAGGACAGCATTTTGCTAGACTACAATAAGCTAAAGTCATGGGTTTCTCTTTTAAGAAGCTTTCAGTTTCTTTATCATCTTGGTAGATCTTCTCTGTACCTGCTCCAGTTTGAATTCACCTTCCTTGAACATGGACGACTGACATGTATGTACTATTCCAGGCTTAGGTCTCACAAGTTCTTTTGAAAATGGAATTTTTAAAAAAAATCTCTATTGGATGCATCCCAACAGATACATTTTAGGATTGTTCTCATCTCTTTTATTGCTGAATCACATGGATGGTTCACTGTTTTGTGACTAATTTAATATTCCCAATCCTTTACCTAATTCTGTTTGTGCCCAAAGATCCCAGTTTATTAGGAGAAATGCTCAATCTTAGTCCTGAAGTACATGATTTGAAATTTGTACTATTAATTTGATCCCATTTCTACTCATCAAGGGGCACGTCTGAAGACTACTCTTCAAGGGGCTTGTCTACATGAGACACTACATTGCCGTAATGATGAGCTATGACAATGTAGCTATGGCTACACAGCATTGGCAGGCACTAACCGGAGCACCACTGCTACATCGCCATAGTGATGAGCTACATTGCCATAGCTTGTTACTATGGCAATATAGCCTCTAAAAATAACCATGTGCTGCCAGGACTGTGCGGTTCCAGTGGGTACTGTGCAGTCATGTCGTACTAACCCCACTTCTACCGCCATTGCCACTGCACATGCAAAGAGTAATGCTGGGAAGAGCCTGATGCCACCCCATGACCCCCAGATGATCCACTTGCGGCTCCATTTTGCACCTGCCCTGGCTGTGCAGGACCTGCCCCTGCTCCATTCCCTCACTCACTGCCACAATGGGGGGGCACAGATTGAGGCCCCAGTGGTGAAGGAGGGAATGGGGCATAGGCAGGACATGGGGCTGGGAGGAGTGGGGGACAAGCCAAGGCCTGGGGGGCATGTGCTATCCTGGACCCCCGCTGGTCCACCACCCAGCCTGATCAGGCCCTCTCCCCCTAGCCCCTGCTCCTGCCTGTATCTAACTCCCTCCTCACCACTGCAACCTCAATTTGCCCCACCACCCTACGGCCCTTTCTCCTTCCCTCGCAGACTTATGTGCTGAAGTGGGGGCACACCCAAATAATTTTTTCTCCCTCTGCCTCAATCTGTCCCCCCACTTCCCTCTCCACAGACTGACCTGAGGGGTGGCAGGCCATGGTGCAGGGTAGATTGTGGGTTGCTTTTTAATTCAAAAAGTGAACCCCTACTCAAAAAGGCTGGAGACCACTGATCTAGGTCCATACTTTTTTGAGCCCCACTTTAAGTAGTCAAAGGCTGTTATTAAATCCCATCTCAGTCTTCTCTAGACCAGTTCCTTCAATCTTTCCTCATAAGTCATGTCCCCCATCCTCACTATTTTTGTTGCCCTGTGGTGTACTCTCTCCAATTTGTCCACATCCTTTTTGTAGTGGGGTGCGCAAAACTGAACACATTACTCCAGTGCTGAATAGAGGGAATAACCACTGCCCCGACCTACTGGCAACACACATAACAATGCAGCCCAGGAAGCTGTTAGCCATCTTGGCAACAAGGGCAAACTGTTGGCACATATTCAGCTTATTGTCCACTGTAACCCCGGGTCCTTTTCTGCACAGCTGCTGCCCAGCCTGTCAGCCCCCGGCCTGTACCAGTGCGTGGGATTGTTCAATCCTAAGTGCAGGACTTTGCATTTGTCCTTGTTGAACTTCATGAGATTTCTTTTAGCCCAGTCCTCCATTTTGTCTAGGTCACTCTGAATCCTAGCCTTGCCCTCCAATGTATCTACTACTCCCCCCAGTTTGGTGCTGAGGGTGCACTCTATGCCATCTTCCAGGTTGCTGATGAAGACATTGAACAAAAGCATTGCTAAATCCATATTTGATGTTAACCACTTTTTGTTTCCATCCATATCTTTTCATTATTCTTACCTTTCAAATTTGTTTTAAAGCCTGGCATATTATTAAGGTTAAACTAGCAGGCCTATATGTGGCACAGATGTTATTCTCCTTAAATATAGCTAGTATATTTGCCTTTCTCCAACCAATAGTACAACCAACCACTAGATAAATTAATTTAAAAACCCGGGCTGCCAGGCTGTTAATTTCATATGTTATTTTTATCCCCAGAACACTAGGATGAAAAATATCTTAACCCCCTGACTTGAGTATAGTGACCTCTCTGAGCTTTGTCTAAAAATACGGTAATTTTCATTTCTACATCCTTATTCCCAATAGCCCTCCTGAATTGGTTTACTTGTTTAACATCATTGCCTTATGGAAAGGAGGAACAAAGTTTTCCTTCCTTTGTTCAGCTACACCAAATAGCTTTTAACCTCTAGCCTGTTCTCACTGAATAATGGGCTAGTTTGCTTGCTTTGTTTTTATTTACAAAATCTTTTGCTACTTGTTTTTATTTCCTTGTCAAAGTCTCCTTGACTTGACAGAGGCAGTGAAAGGCAACTGAGTTTCTACATGGGGCAGGTTTTCAAGGTAATACCCAACCTATATCACTAAAACGTGTCGGCATCTCTAATATACATAAAAAATACATCTGTGCAAACCCAGGTATGCAAATGCATGGGCAGCATTCCCAGTTACTTACCCATTATATCATTTGTCAGACAACTAAATGATTTTGCAAATCCCAAAGAAGGCTAGCCTGTGAAAGCAGTACCACGCCGCCTTGACAGACTAGTTGTAAAATCATTGTTTTGCTCTTCAAAGTGGCCATTTGCAATCCAGCACCTGTGTTCAGTGCCTGCTGAATAAAAGCCACAATGGTGAAATTGTGGTGCCACTGAAGTCAAGGCAAAAGTCCCATAGCCTTCTCTAAGATTTCCACTTGTGCAGTCTGATGCAGTCCCCACTAGGAAGCCATGAGCAGGCTTTGTAACACATCCTAGAAATGAAACATACTGGTATCATTTGATCTTTCTGCCTTTTGTCCCATTTCATTTTTTTCTACCAACATTAATGCAGATTTCCCAAAGCTAAAAGCCAGGAAAGCTTTGTTTCTCATCATAGAAGACTTGCTTCCTAGACTGCTTTCTTAGCTCTCTACTCTATTATTAAGGTAATCCATGCACATTTGTTATACGGTCTGCAGTACAGCGTTAGAGTTACAGAACATATTTTTGACACCATTTAAATACTTTTATTCATTTTAAAAAGGTCAGACAAACTCAATCAAAACAGATCAATTTAACATTTCAAAAACTGTGTTAATGTGACACTGTTATAGTAACAGAGATTGAGAGACCCCTACTTCCAGGGTTAAATTAAAATAGATTTTACAAAATAAATAATTAGGGTAATTGTGAAAATATAGAGCTAGAACGTTGCATAAATGACAGGAAAACAGATTCAGGGCCAAGTGCTGAGCTGCTATAAACAGCATCTTTCCACTGAATTATACTGGTTGAGAACTCAGTCTATAGTATTCAATGAAAAGAGTTAATTTCTTTAGGTGTTTCATAGCGAATTCCTGTAACCATACAGCTGATGAAGTGTCATGAGCAATGCAACCAGCACCCATGTTTCTATTACCTTAAACTGTCAAGTACAGTGCGCATAATTTAGAAAGACTGTTTAGTTATATGTTCACAACCATTTACAATGAATTCCTTTTTTTCTGCTTTCCCTCCACCTAGCAGTATGTTTGCCTGGTTTCAGATCATTGCATTACCTAGCAATGCTTACTGCCTTTATAAAATCCAGGTATTAAAAGAACATTATAGGATGTGGCAGCTCTGTCATACCACTTGTTTCTTCAGAGTCGAAGTACAGAAAACAGTATTTAAAAGCTAAACAAATGCTTCAAGGAAAATATGTGGCCTGCCGATTAAATTTTGGTGCACTTTACGAAGTTGAAGGAAATTTAGGTGGGGCGGTTCAAGAATCTGGCATCTCAAACAGGCAAGGTCTTTCTGCAGTTTTCCTGCTTCTTTCGCAGTCTGCTTCTGAGATGGAACAATCTTCTCATTGCCAAGATGACTAATTTCTGTAATTCATCTAGCCTGGATTTTGAAGACAACTGACAGTAACAGTAGAAGTCCTTCAAAATGCAACAGTATTTCAGCTGACCTTTTAATCTGTTTGAGCCCTCAGGCTTAGCAAAAACTCTTAGACATCTTGTCTTGTTTTGAAAACCAGCTAATTGCACTAATCCAAACCTGCTTTAATATTATACAAGTGAAGTGCATAGTATTTTCTTCATACAAGGGATATTCCTCCTCTTTAAGATGAAGAACACCCTCAGCTCCTACTGTTATCCCCTAAGAAAAACTGGCTATTAATTTGAAGAGGGGAGCACTAAAATGGGGGGCAAAGGAGGGAGGGGAGAGATCATCATGCCTTTCTACAGATTTCATCATCTGGTTTACCTCTTGACTATGTGTTTATTGTATTTAAATCTTCTTGGAATTATATTTAGGTCAATCTCGAGAGGAAAGCAAACCAAGTCCTGCAGAGTGGGACAAGTCCTGCACATGCATTAATTTTCTTTTCCTAGTGTGCATTAAATTAGTGCCTCCAATGTGAGGTACTAAATAAATGCATGTTAGGCTGTCCTAATGCGCAGTACCAATAGGGCATGTTTTAAAAGCAATGCTTAAAATGCAGTAGCCTTTTTTACTGTGCATTAGCATAATCGCAAGTTTTTTTACGTGACACTTTAATGTGCAGTAAAATAGGCTGATGTGCATTAAAGAATAAGTGTAAAGCAAACCCAGTGACTTGCTCTGAAACTTCTGCTCATTTTTAGAATCCAGCTCAAACTGAAACAGCCTAAACTAGGAAATGTATTGCCCTTTTGAATGTTTAGGATTTGATCAGGAGTAGAGACAGCAGCCAGAGCTGAAATAAAATGAGTCTTCTCTTTAATTCTGTCTGTGACTAGATGCAGATTTTTCCGGAAAGCGCATTAGAAAGTCTGCTCTTGTGAGCTTTACAGCCTAGACATGCTGGCTTAAGAGGTTTGGACAAGCATCACTGTCTGAACTTTAGATGGGTTTCCCAACCAAATCTCTTAAGATTTGCCCATTAATCAGGCTCACTTAAATGCTTTGTTAGCTAAATTTTATTCAGACTTATACTGAATATTAAGGCTGCCAAATGGTTTCCGTGAACTGAAATAATTATTTATTTCTTGAATTAATAGGTAAATGTTTCTATAACGGCAAATGTATCGTTAAAAAGAAAAAAGAAACCACTTTTGGAATAAAATGGATGTGATTACATACATCTTGTTCAGAGATAGTGATGCGATTTCTTAAATGGCTGGAACCCACAGTAGAAATTGGGCTTAGTTTCTGTCTCAGGTGAAACTTTGACTGTATCAAAGGACGGTCTTGTGCCTGAAATGCTCAACCAAAGATCTGAGTTTAGCTCTTGATTCTGTCATAGACTTCCTGTGTGGCTTTGATCAAGCCCCTTACTCTTCCTCTCCTTAAGGTCCACACTGAAGAATGGGGATAAGAGGACTTCTTTTCTTCCCACTCTTTGTCTCTCTTGGGTGCATCCAGACAAGCACACATGTGCCTCTTGAAGCATCCCAAGCCAGTTTAAGACACCACAAGAGGCACGCTGCAAATGAAAAAATGTTCCCTGCACTGCATATTTGCAGCCTGGACTCCATATTTGATACCTGGAGTCATAGTTTCATAGTTTGTCAGTGGGCTGTCCTTCAAGCAGAGGTGATGGATGAGTCCCACACAGTGAGAAAGATTCCCATTCTAGCACTCCAACCACAAGCCAATCTCCTCCACCACAGTTGCTGCCAATGGGGGCCAAGGACATGGCTTCAATGTTGGGGTCCAGAGGCACCAGATCCCACCATCAGGCAGGTAGCACAGAGGCCTCATGGGTACCTATCTTGCTGAGGATGTGGAGCTGCTGCACTGCAACCCCTTGGCTTATTGGGCAACCCGCAGCTAGACATGGCAGGATCTTGCCTGGGAACACGTGTCCAGTGTTCCAAGTGAGAGGGTGTTCAGCATTGCTGGGGATGTTGTGACACCCTGCTGCACCTCCTTGGATCCTGGTTTGGTGCAGCAGCTGGTGTTCCTGCAGGTGAACCTCCCGCTGCTGGGCTTCCCCAGCTCCATGTGCAGATGGAGTGAATGCCATCCTCCTCACTCCATACACATTTGCTTTTTTTATCTGCTTTCAGAGCCTTGAGGTGCACTTTCACAGAAACCCGTGCACCACTCTGCCTGAAACCTGGCAGGCCCGATGCCCGCACGAAGGGCTACCATCACTGCTGCATTCCTCCTGCTCTGCCTTAACACACACAAGTGATACAAGTTTTTCTTTCAAAAGTTTGAGGTGCACTTTCACAGAAACCCCTCAACCTATCTCCTTGAAACTTGGCAGGCTTCATGCCTTCAGAAGGGGCTACCATCTCTACTGCTTTCATCTGAATACACTTCTTTGGCATGTGCCTGTAGGGTGTCAGTCAGGAAGGGCAAGGCAGCTGTAGAACTCAGGCTAGGGCAGGGATTAAGGACAATAAAAAGTCCTTCTTTAGGTACTTTGGGAGCAAAAAGAGGGTGCAGGGTAGCATAGGACCCCCCTACAGGACGGGCAGGGGGGCTTAGTGATGGATAGCAGGGGCAAGGCAGAGCTTTTTGCCTCTGTCTTCTTAAATAGGAACCTGGACAAACCCTCATCATGCATCACAGACACCAACAGGGGGAACATCAGCTGCCCAATGGTCAGTGCTAACATGGTAAAATGATACTTGGAGGGGCTGGATGTATTCAAATTGCTGGGACTGGAGGGACTCCACCCACGGGTATTGAAAGAATTAGCGAGTGTCATAGATGAACCACTGGCAAGGAGATATGAGCACTCATGGTGTTCGGGTCAGGTCCTGGAGCACTGGAAATGGTCCAATGTCATCCCAGTCTTTAGAAGGGGAGGAAGAAGGATCTGGGGAACTATAGACCAGTCATCCTTACCCTCTATCTCTGGTAAAATCCTAGAAAAAATTATCAAGGAACACATCTGTGGGAGCCCATTGGCTAATGTGATGTGGAGGGGCAACCAACATGGGTTTATAGCAGGCAGGTTCTTTTTTACAGCAAGGCCACCAAATGTTTAGATGCAGGAGGCAAGGTGGATGTTATCTATCTGGACTTCAAGAAGGCCTTTGACATGGTATCCCGTACCATCCATATAAATAAACTGAGGAGATTTGCCTTGGATGATTGCACGGTAGACTGGGTAGCAAACTGACTCGAGGGTTGCACTCAGAGAGTGGTGGTGGATAGGTCGGTGTCAACCTGGAAAGATCTGTGCAGTGGAGTCCCTGAGGGCTCAGTTCTGGGACCAATGCTCTTCAACATCTTCATCAGCGATCTGGATGAGGGGGTGGGAAGCACCCTGTCCAAATTTGTGGATGACACAAAAATATGGGGTGAAGCTAACACCCTGGAGAGAAGGAACCAGATTCAAGCTGACCTAGACAGTTTGGGGAAGTGGGCAGAGAGCAACAGGATGCAATTCAATAAGGACAAGTGCAAGGTGCTGCACCTAGGGAGAAAGAACTGCCATCATACCTATAGGCTGGGAGGTGACCTTCTCGGCACCACTGAGGCAGAAAGAGATCTTGGAGTCACTGTCGACTCCAGGATGAACGTGAGTTGTCAATGTGACAAAGAAGCTAGCAGAGCCAGTTGCACCTTGTCGTGCATCCATAGCCTTTCACAAATAGGTCCAGAGAGGTGATTCTCTCCCTCTATACAGCACTGGTCAGACCACAGCTGGAGTACTGTGTCCAGTTCTGGATGCCACAATTCAAGCAGGATGCAGACAACCTGGAGAGGGTCAAAAGAAGAGCCGCTCATCTGATTAGAGGCCTGCAGGGGAGGCCCTACGAGGAAAGAGAAGGCTGAGAGGGGACCTAGTGGTGGCATACAAATTCATAAGGGGAGAGCAACAAGAAGTAGGAGAAGATCTGTTTACCAGGGCACCCCCTGGAATAACAAGAGGCAATGGCCTAGGTTTCTGGAGAAAAGGGTTAGACTGGACATTAGAAAAAGTTTTTCACAGTCAGGGTTGCCAGGATCTGGAATGGGCTCCCAGGGAGGTGGTGCTCGCCTCATCCTTAGGGGTCTTCCAAAGGAGACTGGACTGGCACCTGGCTGGGATCACATGATCCCAGGTCGGGTGCCCCTTTTCTTGCCTGCCAGGGGCAGGGGGTTGAACTAGATGGCCCACTGAGGTCCCTTTCAACCCTGAAATCTATGAATCTATGAATATGCATAAAAATGATAAAGTTATAGGTATTTTAGTGATTCCCATTATAGTCTATGGCTGAATCTCCAAATCAGCAGAATCAAATTGGGACAGTGTTTCAAATCACCAGATCAAATCACTGTCCCTCCAAATTGGCTGAATCTGAAGTCAATCCTTGCTGCTTTGCACAGGCCTACTACCTGTCCCCAGGAAACCAAATGTCCATGTTTGTGTGGATGCCCCCCTTGAGAGTTGAAGCTGTAAGGTTTTGCAGTCAGAGTCTGTCTCCTATGCGCCATATTCTCTGGCAAAACAGAGTCCAGTCTGGGTTTGAGACCTTGAACTGCTGCTGTTAAAAAAAAATTAAAATTGAGTGCTGGACAGGGCCATAGAGTGACATTCTCATTAATACAGAGCTGTGAGCCTGAACTGCTGCATACAAGTTGTATAAAAACATACTGCTAAAGATCTGAGGTATCCGTTGCTTTCTGAAAGTCAGCTCCTGCCTTTGGCTAATGCAAAACAAACACCTGATAATAGTAAAATATGTATTTTCCCTTTCTCTGGCTACCTTCATGCATACCAGCACAGATATATTTATGGTATTTCTCCCCTCGGTTCTTCAAAGGCAAATGTCTCTTGTGAATGGAAATCTTCCTTTTTTATTTTATGGTAATCTTTAATAACTATTCAGTGAGGTACTCAGCTGCTGAAAATAGGGTTTCTTCATTGAAACTGATATTGTGACCCTCCTTTCCTCCTTATAGCACAGACACTGTAGTTAATATAATGCGTCTCTCACCAAAATATATTGAATGTCAGCTCAAACAGATGCCTCAAGATGTTCTTCCATAATATGTCATTGCTCATATTTATAATGGGAGGCTCTCTGCTTGCATAGCACCTACTGTATGCAACACTGGTTTGCGCTCTGTTTATCAACCTTCTTTGGAAGAAAAGGTGGGGGCGGGGAGAGGGGATACTGTCCCATCTCTATCATTTCTGCCAGGAGAAATTTACCACAGTCATGAAGTAATTTATATATTTGAAAAATTAAATTGTAGATTTCTGGACTTTACTTCAGATACATTCTACCCTATTATCCAGGTATATATTTATGGGCTTGGATAGATTTAATCAAAAAGATAAAAAAAATGTCAGCTGCATTCATGTGTCAATTGCTGCTTAACACCCCAGCTTATATTTCTCATAAAGGTTGTTTTCTTGAATGCTGGAAAAAGGAAAGATTGAAATCCATAGTCCTGGGAATGGCAATTTTTAATGGTTTTTGGAGATGTGCCCCTGAGGACTCAAAACAAGATGGAGTACTTTGGTGAGGACATACACGGCAGTCTACTTAAGAATGTTTCCCTTTCCTATTTTAAGAGCTATAAATAGTATTTTTAATTTCCCCCTGGAATAGCTAAACAGCTGACAAATATTTCAGGCAACAAGGTAAGAGGGAGAAATGTGTTTCTCTTCACTGGAGGGCAAAGGTATGTTTGATATTCAAAGTACCATGGCCCTTTTAAGCAGATCATTGTGAGGAATGCTGGACAGGTCGGGCTTAATGAATGTTTTCCTTTGATCCTCAAGATGCAATATTCCTGACGTTGGATTCTGCGAAGTGTAGCTAGATTCAGACCTGAATTCATAGCACATTTGTAAAAGGAATGAGAGTGAAGAGCTTTGTTTTTGCCTTCAAAGGATTAGCGCCAGAAAACTGATGCTCATTTTAGCTGGTAACCGTTTAAGAATATATGAACACACATATTGGTAGACAAAAATATTATTATTAGCTATATTACCTAGATACCTTATTCAATGGCCATTGGAAACTTATGGATAGACTGCCATTGACTTTGGTGGGCTGAAATCAGGTTTTAAAGAGAGAAAAGCCACCCAACTTCCTTTGGAAGGCAAACATAAAGTACACACATCTCTTTTCATAGATTAATAACTGCTTCTTTAAATTAGGATTTTTTTCAAGCAATGTATTTCTCATGGTTTGAAACATGGTATGCACTATGTCACCTCTTATCTGCTTAAATGATATAAAGGAAAGTTATGTGGTTCTATACATTGGTTTTCTGATGTTCTATCAATAGTGTTCAGTGTTGCTTGAATGGCCAGAGTAGCTTGAATGGAAGTGCAGTGGACAATTAAGAGAAACTAAATGCATCTGTCAAACAACTTTGAGATTACTTGAGCATCCCAGCAGGCTTTTTTCATCTAAATCACCTGAAAATTTAGGAGAATGCCTAAGCTGAAATCAATACAATTGTGTGTAAGCTGCTTTGCAGTATAGTCACCATGAGTGTTTTCATTATAAATTGCTTTGGCAAGATTTACAGCATTCAGGTATAGCTAAAAAATGTGGCTTTTTTAAAATTTTCATTCAAAAATACTATTTACATACTTACTGTGAATCAGAGAAATTTGTAATTGTTGTAGCGAAACTAAAATGGTCAAGGAATTAACATTTCAGAAAAAAATGACCTGAAAATGAGCAGAAAGTGAATGTATTGTATTTTTACTATCTGCTCCAGAGGATGTTGGTTGCAAAAACAGTCAACCTTCACTGAACTCTAAGGCCAGTGCAAAATAAGCTTTACAATTATTTTGTAGGACTGAATGAGATTGTCTGAAGCATTTAGTCCAATTGCATTTTTAATAGGAATGCTTTTAAAAGCAGGAAATGCAAAATATTTTTATTGAATATTTTGTCTGTTACAGCTTGAGCCAAATGCAATTGTGGTTTACCACATGCATCTCCTAAATTTGGATTACTGAGAACTATATAGGAATCCACCCCCTTTAATCGGGTTGGGTTGCCTTGTCCCCTTTTGAAAATTCTCGTGGTATTTTTAGTACAGATGTGTGTCATGGGTTGTTTATTTTTCCCTAAGTTGCATCGTTGCTTCTCCTTAAATGTGTTATTTTGGCTGACGGTGTATAGCGATATATGTTTAATGTGCCCCCGTGTATAAACATCCATTCATTTCCTTAGCTGAGGAAGTATCCATGCTGTGGAGTGGAGAGGACTCTACACATCATGGAATGGAAATATAGAAATATAGGGCTGAACGAGGCCTCAGGCAGTCACCTACTCCAACCTTCTGCACAACCCCTTCTCTAAACCATCCCAGGTATATGCTTGTCTAGCATGCACTTTCCAATAACAGAGGTTCCACAAACTCTCTAAGTCATTTTTGTTCTAGCAATTAACTGCCCAAAGAGTTAGATTAAAGGTAACTTTCTAATTGAAATCTCCCTCGTTTCCATTACTACTTGTCCTGTCCTCCGTGGACTTGGTGATGAATTCATCAGTAACCTCTTTATAACTACCCTGTTTGTATTTGCAAATTATTGGATTCTCCCCAACATCTTCTCTTCTCTAGACAAAATCTCAGTTCCTCCAACCTTTTCCCCATATGTTAGTTTTGCTAAAGTAATCACTTTTGTTTTGCTTTGGCTTCCTTCTAAGATGTTCATGTCTTTCTTGAAGTCCAGCACCCAAAACCAGATACAGTACTTAAGTGAGGCTCACCGCTGTTGAATATAATAAAAGAATTGCTTCCCATGACTTGCTTATGCTAATACATACCAGTATGCCAGTGTGCTTTTCTGCAATCATGTTACACTGTTGCTGTCATATGATTTTAGAAAAGGGACAAGTAGTGAGTGATAGGAAGGAACAGCTGCAAGATGAGGTATTTGGATAGGGAAATAAAATGTAGGAGAAAAAAGCAAAAAATAGATCATGCAGTTACTTTATGCTTTTAGAGACTTAAAAAGCAAGTAGTAAGAAATACTCAGAAATGGAATCTCTTTTTTTAGTATACTTATGTAATTAGTTGCTGAAGTAGTCATGTTTCTATCATTTTTGACTAGTGATAAAGAGGGGAAACAGTTTACTAAGAAATATATTGTGCCTTGTTTGGGAAGGAGACTGTAGTCTGTAAAATTAGGTCTCTGGAAAAATCCACTAAATAGAGTGTGATCACTTGCTTGTATCTAGAGTTATGGTCCAGTGCAGCCAATCTTATTATTATATAAACTTTCATCCATTTGGCCAGTAGGAACAAGATAGGCAATTATTGCATAAATGTAAAAGGATAAAACATGTAAATCACCTAAAGTAGTGGCAATGGGCAATCTTAATTACCCAGGCACAGACTAGATTACATTAAGTAGAGGAAATAAGTCTGAAATATGTTTTGGTTTTTTTTGATCTGGCATGAGACTGCTTTCTAATTCAATCTGTGCATCAGTTGACAGGGAAAGGAGAAAGAATGGATTCTAGAGTAACTCGGAGAGAAAAAGGTTGCAGGAATAATGTTGGAGGCCACTCTGGGCTCCATCATATTAGCCTGGGTCAAACATGCATGAGACTGGGAATTAAAATGGCAATCAAAGCCAAAGAGAGGAGTGGAACGGTAGAGACACAACAATCAAGTCCGAAGTGGCAAACTCTGATGGAAAGTAGGGCAAATTGAACACATTCAAAGACAAAAGAGAGACCAGACAGAAGACTGAGAACAGCACAAGCTCAGGCTCATAAAGCTCATGCTATCTGCTGTTGATTTAGTTAGTCTACAAAGTAAAAAGATATGATAATAAATATAGAATAGTAAAAAAATAGGGTTGGATGGGAGCTCAGAAGGTCACATCTAGTCCAACCCCCTGCTCAACGCAGGACCATCCCCAGCTAGATCACCCCAGTCAGTTGGGCCTTAAAAACCTCCAAGGATGGAGATGCTATCACCTCTGTAGGTAGCTCCTTCTAGTGTTTTACCACTCTGCTAGTGAAAGTTTTTCCTAATATTCAACCTAAACTTCCCTTGCTGCAGCTTAAGGCCATTGCTCCTTGTTTTGTCATCTGTCACCACTGAGAACAGTCTAGCCCCAGCCCATCCTCTTTTTAACACCCCTTTCAGGTAGTTAAAGGCTGCTATCAAATCCCCTTCTTCTGCAGACTAAATAAGCCCAGTTCCCACAGCCTCTCCTCAGAAGTCATGTGGCCCAGTCCCCTCACTATTTTTGTTGCTTTCTGCTGGACCCTCTTCAACTTGTCCACGTACTTTGTATGCACACAAATAGATGCTTATACTTAGTGGCAAAATAATTCATAGGAATTCATACAAAGATGTTTAAATCTGAGACAGAAGGTAAAATATTTTTTACCATCGAAGGATTTCTCATGATGTTTTATCTTTTAGGGTAGATACAAGTCCACTGAAGCTAATGCAAAGGCTTCTGCTGATTTCATGGGCTTTGGCTCAGGTCTGTTGTGAATGATGTCTTACTACAACCTTTCTCCTTTCTTTCTCCTCCTTTTCCATTCACTAAGAGCATTTCAAGGTATTCAGACTGTTTTTTGGGACATCTCTTTTGAGTTCATATCCAGCCACCGGGTTTTGTATAAAGCTTAAAATGTGAGCAACATTTGTTTTGTTTCTCTGCTTGTTTGTCCTGAGCCCTCTGCCCATACGATTAGGTGCTCTGCATATGTTACAGTGCAGGAACTATGGGTGAATTCCACTCCAGAGGAGGCAGGGAGGAGGAAATGTAAGAGGCATGAGCTATTTAAGTCAATTGCCCCTGATGCAAAGCTCCAGAGAAATGCAGGTCTTTGAAAGTCATCACTGCTAGCTACAAAGAATTTATGACCTCTCAGGCATTTTTTATTATTCATTCTATATTTTTCATCACATGTGTACTTAATGTTTTACTAGTTTTAACCTAACATCAGCTACCCTTACTGTGGTCTTGTTTCTTCTTGCTACTTCCACCAGTGCACTTATTGTGGTCCAAAATATTTTGCATGCTTGGACTATAGTGCCACAAACTCTGTTGCATTGCTTTAACTTCCATGGAACAAGGCCAGCCCAAGCCTGCTCATTATCTGTCCACCTGATTGGTTTGTCCAGGAGGGATTTCTTAGTTATTCATTCTTCATGGTGTGTTTGTTTGGAAACCTTTACAAAGGAATGTCTTGCACAGCCATAATGTGAGGATTTTTGTGGTATCTATTATTGGACCAACTGCATGGTTGGGATAAAGTTAGACAAGTTTTTGAATGCAAGGCATTCTTCACCAGTTCTCATCGAGTGTACTTGTATAGACATAACACATATCTGAATGTCAGAATTAATTATAAAGTACAGATGGAGTTGAACTGATAATTGCTGTCCTGGATCTTCCAGGGCTTTGGACTGTGCAGTTTTAGAAATTTCTTTCAGTATTAATTTCATAGAAGCCACTTGTCACATTCAGCTTTGAAGTGGATCACTCCAACAGTTCACAAATGTCCTAATCTGGGATTTGTTTGGAGTCTATCTCTAGTTCAAGGAAACCTTTCCAATTATGCTTCATCTTCTACCATACTGTTAGCTCCCCACTAAGATCCTTTGACCAAGCAAAAATGTAAGACTAGTACTAGAGTTACCAGGAAGGGGTTACAAAAGCATCTGAAACAAAAATGCCAAAGGAAATAGAGAGAGACCCCTGTGCTTCTCAAAGGATGTTGAAGTAAACATCTAAGCAATAAGACCATCAAAGCTATTAGGGGACACAAATGGGAAGTTAGTGACTGTCAGCTTGATAATATTGCTGACAGCTTGAATGATTTCTTTTCCTCTGTGTTCACAAAGGGAACTGAAGGTCACATCCCTGAGACTAGGATACATTTTCCTGAGGGGAAAGTGAAATGTTAAAAGGCTTTATGATTATACCAGAGGAGAAAGGCAATTAGAAGTATTAAAAGTTGACAGGCACCAGGTCCTGATGAATTATACTTCAGAATTCAGAATTCACAATGGAAGTAAAGAGTCTTTCCTGGGGATTTTTTGATAGGTCATCCAGGAAAACATCAGTGGGGAGAATGAGGACCAGAGGCCTGAAGATTTGATAAAGCAGTTGCTGAATTCATACGACTGAATGAAAGGGAGGAAGACCAGGTAGTAGAAAGTATTGGGAATGTCCTTCAAGGATATGGTAATTCTTAAGCAATGCCTTCCCATTTAGAAATACATAAAGAACCTGTGGATTCCTTGAAGTAATCTTGGGGGCATCAGCATCTGTTGTAGTTTGGGTGGTTTCTTTGGGGGAGAGGAGAATGGAGGTCAAGACAGATGATGTTACCACTATGATTACAGTCATGGGAGGTTGCAAGTGGTCTTGTGATGAGCTGAGGATGGAAAAAAGCCTTGTTGGCCTTGGGTGGGTGGAGAAGGAAATTGGGATTAGATAGTGAGAAGATAAGTAGCATCCACAGGTGACTGAACCTCTGACAGGGCAGTCCATGTCAGAGCAGATATAAGAAGAGGGAAGTGGCTTAGCATTTTTGTGACTCAACTCTACTGCCATAGACAGTAGAATCCATCCTGGATCATTTCATCCCATGACTGACCTACTATGGCAACTAATTATATTCCTAAAGACTCTCCCTACTCAGAAATTATCCCTAGTAAAGGGATTAAGCTAAGAATTAAAAATGATCCTGTTCTTTCCATTCTATTCTGTTTAAGCATTATAAGTGTGTTCCTCACCATGGTATCCAAGCATCTTTTGTTTCCAAGGGACTGGAGACTGAAAGTAAAATAAAAACATTTTTCTAACCTCAAAACTGGCCTCTCTTTGACAGCATTGATAGATTTCTCTCTGTGTACACATGGAATTCATTTATTTTAGTCATCTGTGTTGCATGCTTTCACATGGGCTATTTTTATCAGGTCATGTGAATACATCCAGATATCTCAGAAATAAAGGTGGAAAATAATTAAATATTAATAAATAAATACTAAAAAGATGGTGTGGCCTAGGGTTACATAACAGAATAAAGATGACTAAGATATTTTTGATACTATAGAAGCATTGCTATCTTTTATTGGACCAACTGCATGCTTGGTATAATGTCATACAAGCTTTAGAACTCTAGATGCCGTTTTAATAGATGATGATGATGGGAGTGGGGGTACAATCTCCTGTGGGACTTGCGCCACCATTTCCCATTGTCTGAATTTCTGCTAAATGCCTGTGACATTTTTGGAAGAAGAAAGCTAAAATGGTGGTAAAGGTTTAAGGTGATGCAACTAAACATGCTGTAGATGGCTATTGGAATAAATATGATTGTCCTTTTATCTACATTAACTATGGATAACAAAGAGGATGTTGACCAGTTATTTGGAGGCTCATTGTTTTTTCCAGTTTATTATATACAATGCCATTGCCTGGTTTTACTCTTTGATTTTATTATGGTACCACCTTGAGACCTCTACCAAGATTCTGCCATTGTACCTTAAGCTGTACAAAAGCATAGTAAGAGACTAATCTTGTTCTTAGAGGGTGCGCCTACATGAGATGTTTACTGGGCAGTTGACTAATTAACTGCACAGTAAATGTTTCAGCAATGTTTTAGCATCTACATGTGTGCCCCTATTAGGGCGCACAAAACTAATAAACTCTGCAGCATGGAAGTACTTGTATTTAGTTGTAATTACCTTATCTACAAGTCCAAGTAAATATAAGTACTACCCTCCTGCAGAGTTTTTTCATGTGCAGCAGTGCACGTCTACACACTGACAGGCAGGCTGGGGAATGAGGGCTAGCCCCACACAGAAACATCCTTGTGTCTCCACCAGCCCCTCTGTAGCACATTGGGTGCTTGTACGCCTGATGAGGGTTTAGTCCTCAGGGTTTTATGCCCCCTAAATTGAAATGGTGGGGCCAAGTAAAACCCTGAGGGCTAAACCATTTCAATTTCCCTGTCATGTTATGGTGAGGGGCCTCATCCTTTTTTTTTGGTCACAGCCTGCCCATGGTTGGGGGCAAGCTGCCAGTGGACTGAGCAGCCCATGAGCTGCAGGGTGCCCTGGTCTGTCCTTTCAGGGTAGCAGCACCTCCTGCTGCTGCCTGGGTGAGCTGCTGGTAGGCAGGGTGCTGTTTCAGCTTGGAAGTAGCACCCAACCTGATTCAACTCTTCCCCAACCCCCTAGTCTGCTGGCAGCCTACCCAGGTGGCCCCAGGGGGCACCGCCACCATGGAGGGAAGGACCAGGGCCCCCTGCAGCTCAGGAGTTGCTCAGCCCACCAACAGCTCACCCCCTGTGGGAGAGGCAGGCAGGCTCCACTGAAAAAAAAAAAAAGGGATTGAGCCTCTCACTGCTTCTGCCTTCAGCAGGCAGCCTGTGGCTTGCAAAATGCCTGGAGCCACCCAGGAACAGGCTGGCTTGCCATGGGGCAGCATGGGGAGGAGGCAGGAGGGCAGCTGGGCTTGCTGGTGGCTGGAGAAGGCAGAGGGGATTGTGTACGGAGTGCTGGAGGCCCAGGTGGGCTGCTAGCTGGTTGGGTGCTGCCTCAACTGGGAGGCACCCAATTCAACACTTCCCTATGTCCTCCTGAGCTTCCATCACCCTGTGCACTGTCCCTGCCACCTTCTCTGGCCACCAGCAAACCCAGCTGCCCTCCTGATGCCTTCCTGCGCTGACCCAGAGGCAAGCCAACATTTCCAGGAGGCTCCAGGGGGTCAGCAGAGCCTGCCTACCTTTTCTGTGGCCAGGGGGTGAGCTGACAGCTGCTTTGTTGCAATTTGTAGCAATGCAAACTAAACTATATTGGGATATAGTTTAGTTTACAACAGTGCAAACATTTAAACCCCTCAGAACACTTGCATGTGTATAATGTAATGCCATTAAGCCAAAGTGACATTTTTGTCATGTGTACATGGCAATGGCATCCTGTGTACAAGTGCCCATTGAGTCCAGTCAGAGCAGCCCCAGGCTGTCAGGCTGAATCCCTGAGCCCCCTGCCAGCCAGGGCTGCTGCTCCACAGTTTATTGCTGACTCTTACATGTAGACAAGCCCAGAGTTTGCAAGCTAAATAAACAAGACAAAGGGTGAGAGAAAGAGGGGATATAATTTGGGAACTGAGAAACCAAAAGGATCAAATCTAAATGGACTTTGTGGTCATTTTTGTTTAGCCATTGCAATACTGAAAATTTCAGGAACTTGTCCCAGGAAGCTGATCCAAATTAAGGTGCCTAAGCTTATGAAAAATTGTACAAAACCAGAATCACAGTAAATGCCAGATGCTGCAGCTGAACTATCTTCCCTGAAAAAGTAAATTACAAAAAAATGAAAGATGACTATTGTTTAAATACCAGATGAAGTTATGGAAACAAGAGAAACTAGGGGAAAATATTATCTGATTCTGTAATACAACCTGACAATGATCCAAGAACAAGGCGACTTTCACTACCTAGCAAGAAAACATCACTCTCCATTATAGACTTAAACAATGGTTTCAATTCCATTCAGAGCATACATCACAAGTAACTTTAGTAGCATCACTCCAGGTTTTCACTTGCATTCTTGTGAAAAGAATTTACCTTGGATTTCCAGTTTGAGTTTATTTGGACTGGTTGGTAGAGTATTGTAGGGAGAATCAGAGACCTGGATTGTATTCCTGATTTTAGCAGAGACTTGAGAGTAACCAGGTGCCTGGGTCCTCCTCCCCATCGTCCTTTCCAAGATGGTCCCCAAGAGGGGTCTCCATCCCCTGGGTGGGGTCCCCAAGGCCACCATGGTCAGAATATTTTTCCTCTTCTCCAACCTAAATTTCCTCTGCTGCAGCTTGAGGCCATGGCTCCTAGTCCCATCCCTTACAAGCACAGAAAAAAGTCTATCTCTATGCTCTTTGTAATTACCCTTCATAATCAAATCATCCCCCAGTCTTCTCTTCTCCAGACTAAATAAACCTACTTCTTTTCCTCTAACCTTTAATGACTCCATCTTAAGTGGCAAGATTTATAGCAGAATCCAAAACCAGACATGTTCTGTGAGGATTTGGTATCTGTGCATTCACTGAACACACCTCTGCTATGAAAGCCATTGTTATAAATGCAGACAAAATATTGAATAATGGTCTAAAATCCCCAGGAAACAACAACAACAAAATCCTTCTCTGCACATCTCTTTGCCTGCATGACATAATTCCTAATGCGCATGCTGCCACTTCCTGGACAATTGCTTTTATTTCCTGACCCGGCTGCTTTCCAGCAGAACTTGAGAAGGTGTAGAACTGAGGCATGTTGATTCTGGCTCAGCCCCTTCTACTTCCTGCAGCATTTGCCAAGAATTACACAAACGAAAATATGTCAGTCACCTTGTCAACAAAGACAATCTAATTTCATTGTCAGTGGAGAAAGAAAGACTCCATTTTCTGAGAATTGGTATGACTGCAAAGAAATAAATGAGAATATTTCCTTCCTGCCCTTCCTGTCCCATTTGCTCAGTAATAGAATTCCATTGTTCGCATTGCAATTATGCACTGATTTAGCTCAGCCATGTTGTATCTACAGCCTCAGAGAGGGTCTCAAGCACCTGTAACCTTCAGGAAAGTTTGTATCTGTATTCAAAGTCATGAACTTTGGAACGATCAGTCAAATACATATTTGTGTAATAACCTGTATGCATAGATTGGCTTGGGGGAATAGACTCAAGACTCCAGGATCTAAGAGCAAGAGACTTTTCTGCTTGAGCTTCTATTTTCATACCTATTTAAAGCCCCAAAGCCCCTTTTACCTACAGCTTGACTCAAAATACTCAATCACCACCTTCATGTTAAGGCTCTATAGCATCTTTTACCCTTTCGCTGCCACAAATTGATAGTGTATCATTGGCAAATTGGCACTGTAGATAGCTCTATGGAGATGTGGCTCCTTATTCCAGAATAATGGGGTACCTGCACACATTCAGGGAAGCTGCTCCAATGCACTGTAATTACTGCACAATTAATCAAGTCTGTTGAAGTGTGCTAATTAGCATGTTCCACCCAGCCTCTGCTCTCATGTATTAGCATCCCCAGGCTTTGAAATGGCAGCAGGAGCATTTTAACTAAAGTTTGTTTGATGAGCTTTAGTTAAAGCACCCCCACCACCATTTTGAAGTGCGGGGATGTTGTGGGTGCTTTAATTAGAGCAGCTCTTAGAACCTGTCTAATTAAAGCGCCCCCCTCCGCACCCCTAGAGCATGTGTAAAATGAAGTCTATGCATAAAGGTGTTACTGCAGACAAGGGGTTAATTATGTAGTTCCCCACTAGATAAATCAACTGTTATATCTGTATGTTCAAGCCCTTTTTCTATGCCGTCTTAGCACGATGAAGGCTGCGCTGCACATCTGAAATAAGAACCGGGCACACAGGCCTATTCACATGTGAGTAGTGTAAGGAAAACCGTTGCTGCTTGCCTAGCCAAGATGTTAGTTTGGCCATTAAAAATACTATGATAAGGCAACTCTAGCAGTAGCAAAGGCAGGATCGAACCACCAAAACTATGCTGTTGGTGGCATTACTTTCCACGGTGACCAGTTTGTCAATAATCCATAAACAAGTCTCATTTGGATGCACAACCAGGCTGGAATGGCACTCAGCTGTACATTTTAATGACCTGCCTTCCCCAGGACACATCCTGTTGCCACCAGCCCTGCAACAAATTTAAAACAACAAGTCTTGCTTAAAAAATAAAAATAAATCAAGTGAGAGTCCTCTGAGCTTCAGCCCACAGCACATTACAGTGTCTAAGACAAGAGAAAAAGGTAAAATATGGGTTTGTTTGCCCATATCAATTGTCTTTTTATCTCCTGTCGTCTTGGCGCAAAGGCATTTGAAGTGAGGGGATGTCTGTTTTGTTTTGTATGCTGTCTGTTTCATTGTAATAAATTACATCTTTGACATAATTTTTTAAGGAAGAAGGGGGGAAAAAAAGACCTAGTTCTGAGGTGCAGAGAAATTGCAGATTCTGGGTGCCAATTTTTGACACCCAAGGATATAATGTAATTCATTTATCTTAAATAAAAGATATCACAACACTGACTTCAATGTCCAGGACCCAATTATTCACTGTTACTTCATTTTTCTGGTTGTGTCAATCAGCAGATTGCCAAAATAAAACCTCTGTAAAGGTGCTGAGCTTTCAGGAACCGGCTTGAGTGCACAGTTAAACCATCATGAGATCTGACCTTTGTGACAATACAAGAAAAAATGGTCTTAGCTTCACGTTGTATATAATTCACTAATGAGGGCAGAAGCTGGCCAGAGCTGGAATAGCTCTGTGTACTGCATCAACTCTGAGCTGTGCACGGCATCTTTTCGTGATGCATTGGGATGGAAATGGTACAGTAGTGGGCTCCTGCTTCTACTCCCAGGCCTGCTTGTCACTTGGTAGAGTTACATAACCCTGTCTCTAAAATGCATCTATTAATACCTCTCAGAGGCACCAGGGGGATTAAAATTTGTAAAAGCACTCTGATACCCATGGATGAAATGTCCTAGAGAAATAGAAGAGATTTAATCCTTCGGTAATATTTAGTTGGCTGACACATGGCCAGTGAGAGGAAAAAATCGTGACCAAGTGGCAGATGAAAATCATCACTTTTTAAATGAAAGCTTCCTTTTGAAAAAGAAAATATTTTTACAACTCTCAAAGCTTGTTTTCTTTGCATAGTCTACTGTTAAAAAAAAAAAGAAGTGAGCAGTGATCTGCTAGTCAAAAGAGGATTTTGTGGCTGTATGCAAGTGTCTGAGGACAACTGATACATCACTGACGCATATGTTTTAAAAATTGCACCATAATGCAGCTATAGCAGGCATTAACTACCTGACAAGATACAGGGAGTTTATGCTTCCTTGTGTACGTGGTTTTAATTAAGTAGAACCTGTTGTCTTTACATTGCCACGTAAGCCCCAGCATTCCTCAAGGCACCAGTAAAATTTGATTTGTATATAGTGTCCCTATCTAAAAATCTTTAATCTTTTAAACCTGACATAAAATACATAGCTTCTCCTCACACTCTATTAACTTGAATCCATTCCGATCCCATATTTGCTGTTTTAAGAATCATCCTAATCTAACAAGAAAAATCAAAGCCAGACAAATAACAGCTCAGGGTACAAACTTCACATCTGTATCATCTTGCCTTTGGTAGGAAAGATAAGTGCACTGGTTTACTTGAGCACTGCATTAGGTGAAAGTTCAAAGGTTATCGTTCCTGATGGCTTTACATCTTTACAGCTGCTTTCCCTTTATAATCAGCAGATCCTCCTGTCAATCATGCATTACACTTAAGAAACAAATGCCAACGCCTGCCTTTCATAATTGAATCCATATTTTGCAGAGCAGCTTTTCAGCACTTTGCGAAGAAACAGTTACAGTTTTAACATTTGCAAGAGATTAGTTGGCAAATTCCAAGTGCATTTTAAAATGTTAAAATAAATTAATGCGGAAAAACATACAACTGAAGTCAAAACAAATCTGAAAATCTTGAGCTGCAACAATCTTGATTTAATGTAAAAACCTGAATCACATATTACCCATTATTCCATGCTGGAAATATTGTAAGTATGCGTGCAATGTATACGCCAGTAGCGTTAATAATCTGGATGCCATATCTCAGTGAAACCCCAATGTGATTAGATGAGGTTTAGGTATTTTACTGTTCATGGTACATGCCTAATTAAAAGAGTCACCTTTAATTTTAGTCTCTGGTCTGATTCTGCAGCCATTAATCACATCAATATTCCCACAGAAATCCAAGAGGTGCTCATGTAAAATTGTGTGCCATTTAGCAGATGAGAAGCAAAAAGTGCAGAGCTATTAGGCTGGATGGTTTAAAACTCAGAGGCAGAGTTTAAAAATTGCACCTATTTTCTCCATGCCCAGGTCAGTGGTGTCTCTATAAAACTATGTTTTCTTGCTAATGTGGAGTAACATTTACCTCTTACGATTCAAATCCAGAACTAGTGCAAGCACACAGACTTCCTGATTCACCCAAGATTTGAAAATTAGCTGCAAACCTTAATGTAATGAAGTTACTGAAAACTGTAGGTGTTAGGCAAATCAGGGTACTTATTCAGGGGGCTAAGTTTTACATGTCCAAGTTTTAAAAATGGTGTTTTGTTCTTATTATAAACAAAAGCAGTTCATTACTCTAACATATAAAGGACACTGAGGGAGGAGAGAGGAAATCCTGGCTACAGTGTCTGAAGTTTAACTCTGATTTTTAGAAGGGGGAAGTTTCTCATGCTAAGAAGCACCTACAATGACACAGACTTGAAATCTGCATTAGGCATCTGGCTAAATCAAGTGGGTATGGGTGGCTTGTCATAGGTAATAAAAATGTCAGTGATGTGTGTTTGTGTGTAGTCCGTGCATGCTGTTTGATGTACTTATCAATTGATTCCTACAATATGTCCTAGTTACCGAACAGCACAGCTTGGCTATTGATGGGGTAAAAGGAGGAGAAGATAAGAGAATAGGCAGCCAGTGATTTTGGATACTGCAAATGATATTATGCAGGTTGGAAAGGACAAAGACAATCTGCAAGCACCAGCAGTTGATACAGCCTCAGTAGAAGATAATTCTGGGCCTGGAAACAGAGAGAAAACATATGCACAGTAAATCATGCAAATCAAGTCTAAACTGCAGGGCATTTGACAATACGGCAGAGAATGATGGAGTCTGAGGTTGCTTGGTATTTTTTTTCAACTTGGTCAATTTTCTAATAAACTTATTGTCAGGATGATGAGGTTTTAACCTCTTGGTTTACTAAAAGCAATTACAGTGGCAGATGCAAGGATGACAGCATAACCTGTAATAGAAAGTGGGGCAATGAATAATGGGGCCCTAGTTCCTTATTTTTCTAATATAAATGAAGTCTATTTGCAGAGACCTGCAAATAGTGTGAGAAAGAGCTGGTCAGTGGTGAGGAATGGGGGTGATATTCACAGATTTTAGTAGTCAGATGGATTTCATTCACACTTTGTAAATGGTGTACTTTGGGTCTGTCTGCTGCATCCTACGTGTGTCTGGGAAAGATGGTCTCAGGGAGGGCTTGCTTATGCTGCCAAACTCAGAAATGCAGTATTTTTGCACTTGAGGTATGTGAGGGAGAACAGGTAATTGAAGGCTCAGTGTTCCCATGCTCTGAGGCTTGCACATGATGCAGATGTGAAAGGCAAAAGAATACCTTAAATTTTAAAAGTCCTGTTTGGACTTTTTGGCCATCCACCTCCCTGCACTTTTCCCCATACTTGTCTACTTTGCATGTGTCACACAGTAAGAAAGGGGTTGCAAGACCTGAAGATGGAAAGAATGACTACCTGCTATGATAGATGTGGCTTCATGTCACTCAGGAGCCAAGTTACCACTGGATGCTATCTCATTTGCATCACCACTATACCTGTCCCCTGCTAACCAGGTAGAACTGAGCACCAACCTATTAAAATATGAACTGAAGGATATCCCATTTTTTTAACTGGCTAAGGAAGCTGTAATAGTTTTAACAATGGCTGAAGGCTTTGTGACTATACAGCATGGATGGCTGAATTTTACTCATTTGTTTTAAACAGGAGTTTAATTCTTGCCTCTGTACCATTGGTGTTTTGCCAGTGAATCACCACTGGTACTAATTAAGGGCTTTGTTATATGGTAATTTTGGGCAGCTCCTGGAGCTCTTAACCCCTGGATTGTCCATACATTAACACTTTAAAGTGGTTTTTAAGCACTTGTTATGCAGCTCAAAGTTACGCTACTCCAGGGCAGAATTATCTCTAATCGTCCCTACCCAACTCCTCTTCCATTAAGGTGTGGCCATTCCCCACAGATATGCTGTCCAAGTTGAAGTCCTCCAGTATCCCAGGATATTTCACACCTGGTCCCATAGAGCAGGGATAGAAGCTTGTCCTGGCTCACCCGCCTTTTAGTGGCAGCTCACAGCTGTAACTCCTAGTCCTGTCCCTGCTCCCCAAGCCTCTAGTAGCAAGTCACAGTTGTGCAGGTGGGGACAGTCACAGAAGGTTTCTAGGTTAAGGGGGTGATTGCTTCAAGCTCCAAGCTAGCACTAATACTGATCAACTTTTGTGCATCTCACAGTGTAAGGAATAATGTTTACATCTGCATAAGGGAGTGGAGAACTAAGGAGATGAGAGTGGAACAAGATTTTGCGCCCCTTCCAGTCTATTACCTGAACATCTGCTGTGAGAAGACCTTAGGTTAGCAGCAGATAGCTGTACCATCTTTCAGTGACTGATCCTCACCAGGTGCATGAAGAGTTAACTGGGAAGCTGGCCACTGACTACTCAGGGTGCAAAACCCTGCAGTGGCTGTAGATAAAAGAGCCAGAGAAGCAGTAGGCAGGCACTAGGCAGTCATTAGGCTGGAAGGCAGCCAGAGTGGAGGCCATTTAGCCAGAGGGGCAAACTGAAAGCAGCTAGGTTGAAGCCCAGATAGATTAATTGCCTACTGATTTATAACTGATAGCCCACAGCTGAACACAGGATGGAGACTAGATAGCCTGAGGGTCAGACAGCACCCTAGAGGGCTATGCAGCTGGGGATACCTGGACTGCCTCTATGCTAAGACTGGGAATGCTGCCCAGAAATGTACCCTGCCTAGGTAGGGTAGCTGCTTTTGATCAATGCAGAGTCCAGAACTACTCTCAGGCTTTGTGTCTTCAGCTTGCTCATTGATGCATGCTCAGGGGTGCTCTACAGTGGCTCCCTTGCTCTATGTCTGGGATTAGAGCGGGAGCAAGTAGGTAGTATGTGCTTTTTCAGCAGTGCTCCTAGGACTGGCAATATCAGCATGACCTGAGGCACCAGTGGAAGCCAGATCCTTTTTCATTTTCACAGTTTAGACTGACAGGGGGGCCTACAGTTTTTTCCAGTTAGGGGACTGAACACCTCCCCCCCAGCCATAGACCAGGGGTCAGTAGCTTTTTCCTTTCGGGGAGCTACAGTGATCCAGTGTAGGTCAGAGACAGGCAGGGACCGTTGGTGCTCAGCCATGGCATGGCATGGCAAAAGCCCGCATCTTCTGGAGCCCAGGCCACTTGAATGCAGTGTGGCATGGGCAGAGCTCTCTCTTTGCTGAAGCCCGGGGTGTTTGATTGATACAATGCAGAGAGCAGCCCCCACCACCAAAGCCTCTGCTGTACAGGCTGGTTACTGACTTCTGCCATAGACTTCAAACTGTCTCCCAAAGATGACTGTGAGGGAGAAAAACCAAGATGCAAAAAGGGAGCAATATGTGGGAGGGATCCACTCACATATGCTGAGTTGCACAGTCAGGACCAATGTCAAGTTGGCAAACGGGCCAATAACTTGCCATGACGGTGAGCACCGGTGTCTGTCATGAGCAAGGGGGCTCCGTTACCACCAGAGGGAAGAAGGGGAGTAGAGGGGGCACCTGAGACGAAGCTTATTGATATTTCTGTATGCTTTCCCTAGTGATTTCTCTCAGCTTAGGATCAGGCTTTAGACAAAAAAAAAAAAAAATGAGTTTTTAAACAGGCCTGCAATGCAAGTCTTACACTGGGATCAGTCTGTCTGGCTCCAGTGAGTAGAAAAATTGAGCGTAGTGAGCTCTGTCTATCCTGCACTTCCTATTCCTGCACTGCTGAATTCACACACTGCTTCAGGGGAAGATAATTGGAATATATTTCAGGATTTCTTTCCTGCTAGCACTACCTAAACTAAGCATAAGGCTCTATGCCATAGCAATGCACTGGAGGCTGAAAAAGGCTATAAGGAAAAGTTTAAAAAAAAAAAAAAAAAAAAAAAAAGAAACTCCACACTGGGGATACTTTTTAATACATAATGTGTGTCTTAGGAATACCTTTTATCTTGTTCTGATAAAAAGCATGTCCTTATCAAGCTAACATGATAGGTTTATGAGTTATTGACTGTCCTGTTACTGTATAACATACTTAATTGGCTCTTTCCTCAGTTTAATCTATAATGTTTGAGTGTTTAAAATCTTTAAAAGATGCTTTTTGAATCGGCTAGCCTGCAACTCCCATCAAATGAAATGTTCTTCAAACAAATTTTCTCTTTCAATATGTTATTCTTTTGGATTGTATGAAGTAATAATACAGTCTAGTATGACCTAGTATCTGCCGGTTAAGTGAGGAGCTTGCATTTAGGGCCAGCTTCTCAGCTGATATAAACTGGAGTTGCTCCATTTGGCACCTGTGATACTTTTTTTGTCTTCTGCTAAGAGTTAGAGGAGACCTAAAACTGATATGAAATTTTCTTCTCTGTTAAGGCTTTTATTTGTTTGGACTGCAGAGTCTCATGGCTGCAGGGGAAAGAGCAGCACCTTCTGAGCCTGCTGTAAAACAGGCCCACCCCCACAAGAGGCAAATCTATTGCAACTCTTGGGCAAACGGAAAATCACTACGCTGTATGCCACTAGGGGCAGATGAGTTGTTGCCTCTTCCAGGAGATTGCATTATAGTCTTTGCTGGCAAAAGCTGGCATAGGCTCTGGCCCTAATACTGAAGTTCAGCTCCAAGGGCCTTGAAATCAGTCAATGGGCAGCCTTCCATGAATTACAGTGGGCATGAGATCAAGACCTGAAGTGCCCAAACAGTATAAAAGAGTCCTTCAGTTGTTATAATAGGCTGCATGCCTGTCTGCAAATAGATGGAACATTTCTGCAAACACCTGTGTTCCCCAAGTCCCCACAGCAGTTTTATTAACTTCCATTCAGGGGCTGGGGGGGTTGAATTAGCTTTGGGAAAGCCTTGTATATGCAGCATTGTTTTCCCTTCCAAACACTCCATTGCCCAGCTTTTGTTTTGTGTGAAGCAATTAAGTAAAGGAAGCTGAGCCCTTTCCCTTCATGCCTTTGTTTCTCTTGTGTATAAAATTACAGGTGCTAGGGTCATTGTGTGAATGTGTCAAAGACCGTTCATTGGTAGAAATAAATAGCTCCAAAAGAGTATTTGGATTACCCCAGCTCCAGTGGAAAAGCAGACAAAGGTTGTTTTCTTTAAAGACTCCAGAGATCATTTAGGTTTACTTTGTCCCTCGTTAATTCTTCAAGAGTTAAGCACACAGTGTGATTAGTTACATGTTGTACCTGTCATTGGCTTTGCCCTTTGTTCCCTCTAAGTAAAATATAGTGGTACCTCATTTAGTTAATAGACATGACCCTGAGTAAAATGTGCAAATTCTTACAGAAAGTGCAATAATTGCAATTGATTTACTCTTCTGTGGGGAAATAATGTCTGTCTCAAACAATAACATCAGCTTTTTTCTTAATTGCATTACATTAATATCATATTAATCTGTATTCATATCCACACAGAAGGTGTTGAAGCAGACTCTTTTTTTCCCCTTATCCTAATAACATACAAGACTCTCGAAATGTGATGGACCTCTGGAAGCCCCATTTTTTTTCATCTTTTCATCTGGGGGAAAGACAAAAAGGAGTCAAGAGACCACTGGACCTGACTCAAATAAAGCCACCGGCTTGCCGTATATGTCCACAGAAGCCATGATTTTTACTTTCACTGTTAATTCATCCAGGCCTCGTGGTAGAGATAATGCCATACTAATGATGTGTGGGAGCTCAGGACTATTTTTTATTCCTGGCTGAGAGCATCTGCTTTCAACAAATGCCTTTTATGCACATATGTGACCTTTTGGCTACCTACACTTAAGTCCACCTGTCAGGATGGCATTGTGCCTGCTCATGAATTTGGCACAGAAGAAAGCAGCCATCAGAGTAAACCTCACACTTCCCTGTAAGTGCCACTTCTTTTTTCTTTTCTTCCTTCCTCTGTGCACAGAGCTAGGAATCTGGTTCATGAGCTTCAGCAACACTTGATCATTTCTATATCGTTTCTATATCTGAAAGAGAAAGGAGTAAGTCAAGAGCGGGTCAGAATTTCCATGGAGCTTCATGCTCACAAACTTTCTGTGGGGAAGGAGGCAACATTGTGAATGTGGTGCCTTCTCTAGCAGGATGTTAGTGGGTCTCCACACCACGCTGGTGTCAGACAGCTGGGTTCGGCATCATTTGGGACTATAGAATAGATAAGCCGACAATTTCAGAACAGTGCCCCTCCCAGCTCCTGGCACGCGATTCCCCCACTTGGCGTGTGTATAGGAGCCAGCAGTGACAGCTTCATGTTAACTGAGAGTGCCTTAGCCAGCCAGCTGCAGCCAGACCTGGACCTTTTGCAGCCACCAAGGTGGCACAAAGGGGCCACAACAAAGAATCAGTCTTGTTGGATCAGCTGATGTTCATGGGACACAGTCAAAGGGAAAAAATTCTGATCATTTTTTCTTCCTCCCCAAACCAGCCTGTGGATTATGCTAGAGCTGGCAGTATTTTCCCATGAAAAAGTGTCCTTTTCTTTTGAAATTGAACTGTTTGGAGAGAAAATGTCATTAAAAAAAAAAAAAAAAAATTCAAACCAAGCTTCCAGATAACGTGGAAAACTCCTTCCAAACCTTTTATGGGACCAGAATACCTCCATTTTGAAGTGGTTTTTATTTCAGAAGGAAAGTAGTAATTTCTTTTTTTAAACCTCAAAAAGGTTGAAATTGGAATGGAAATATTTTTACTGAAGGAGAATAAAGCATTTTTTTTCAGGGGGGCCATCATTTTTGTGGGACTCTTCTGAAAGATTTTGGATTTGTTCCATTTTTAACTAGGAAAAATAAGGACACTGAAATTTTTCAACAACATGAAAATTGTGGTTTCTGTCCTGTTGTAGAGAAGAGACCCACATGTCACTTACCAACCAAGGGCTACTATGGCAATCCAGAGATCCCAGTGATAACCACTGGTAGTTATTTCTTTGTTCAAAACATGGCATGTTATATAGCCCTAAAGAGATTACAGGAAAATCGATTAATATAATGCTAACACCTAAGCCAGCGTTTTTCAATCTGTGAGTCGTGACTCAAAAGTGGGTCTCATGAATATATGAAAGGGTCACGAACAACTTTTAAAAATGGATCGACAAACTTTAAAAATGGATTCTCCTTTAAAGGAAAAAAGCATGGGAAGCCGTGGCTTTTCCCTTGTAGACTGGCAGAGCTTCAGCCTGCAAGGGGCTGCTTGGGGTCCTCCATGTCCCACACATACACCCTCTGCCCCACACACTTGGGGTTTGGGGCATGGGGCGGGGGGCAGTGGGTCGGTAGTGAGGGGCACTGGAGTGGGACTGGCCACTGATGTTCACAAATGGGTCCTGGTACAAAAAAGGTTGAGAACCATTGACCTAAGCTATGTCAAAATGCCTTTCATCTAGCAGTCCCCCCGTGCATCCTCTAATACTGCTCGCATAGCTGATTATAGCTTGAACGTTTCAGATTTGTTTTTAAACACTGGAGAAGGGTTTGCCCATTAAAATGAAACACCAGTAGAAATAAAGGTGTCTTGAGTGCACTGTTTAAAGATAATACAAGCACAGGAAGGCAAATGGGTTCAAACTGGCATCTTTCCTGGACACTCTTCTGAGAAATGCTGCTTACTGTGTAAAATAAGAAGCCTATCATCCCTACTGTGGAGAAGAGGAGCGTAGTGGACACCTGAAACTGATGGAAACAAAGAGACTGTAAAAGTAAATAAGAATTTATTGGTCAGGGCTGGCAAGAAAGGGGATTTGGCAGGGAATGGTATCAACAATAGTTTTATCTTCCAAGGCCCCACAGAATTCATGCTGATTTCCTGTTTGATGAGTAGATAGGGTCATGTGGCATAGCAGTTGCAGTGCAATTCCCTCCCTCACTGGATATACTGAACAGCATGAGTGTCTCCAGTAAAGCTGGCTGAAAACCTGAATTTCCACTTTATGAAAACGTTTATGATTGATTTCAAAACTTTGGCTCATCCAAATTCATGATGAAAATACCAAAATGATATCTCGTCCCAAAAAATGGAATTAAAAAAAAAAAGTTTTCTTTCAAAGCCACTGAAATGTACACATTGTATTTTCATGCTTTGACTCACTGTTCCACATTTCCTTGGCTTTTGACAAAGCACACTATTCCAGTCAACGAACACACAGAGCACCTATGACAGACTATAGGGGAAACTCGGAATAAAATGGAAAACCTGGGGTGAAAGAAAATTTGACTTAATGAATGAATGAGATAAATTTTGAATGTATTCAATTCTAACTTAAAAACCAAACAAACATTGATGAAAAAATCTTGAATGGCTCAAAATCTATTTTGTTGAAATCACTGTATTTTTTTAACTAACTGTATTTTCCATCCTTTCTGATACTTCAAGAGCAGTGGAGCTCTACATTGATTTGGATACAGGAGAACCGTTCTCAGAGGCCATAGAGCAAAAGTATAGTTTAGGCAATAACAGAAAATAAAAAAGGAAGATGACCAAAGGAAGATATTGTACCCACCTAGAATTTTTCCAGTAGGATATTAGGATGGTGAGAGCAGAGAGGATCCATTCTGAAAAATTTCCATTCCCACCTTTATATTTGGCACATTGCTACCATGGTGATTGACACCTGATTGACTGCATTGCATAATGGAGCTGTCTGTGAAACAAAAGCCATCTTTTCAGAGGGAAAAGCTTGTTGGTACAGGAGATGGGACTACAACACAAAATGTTCACATCTCGGGAAGGCTTTGCACAGGCATTATATTAAATAAACGAAGATTAGCAGCTCCTTTCCAATGAAATATGAGTGAAAGACAAATAGCCATCAGGTCTTAGCGCTGTCTAGACACCCCATCATCTTCATGACCATCTGACAGGCCTTGAGGCAACTCCAGGCTGGCAAAATGATGTGCTTAGTGAACAGTTAGACGGCACCCAAGCATACGTACCATTGTAATGCTAGACGTTTTGCTTTCTAATTTAAACTTGGGGATAAAAATGTTATTCTTCCAGTTTCTTGGGAAAGGTGTTGGGACATTATAACAATAATGTTAATATTTTCATTGTTTTCATCATATTTGTTTAAAACCACCCTGTATATTTATTAATTTTTGAAATTGTTAGAAGCTTAGCATCTTTGTTCAATAAATAATGATTACAGTTACTGCAATGTGGAACAGCTAATACATGGTTACAAATTTGTAGCAGGCTTTGCTTTGGAGGACATGTGAAACATGCTGCCTATAGCTTATATCACTGATTACAAGAAACTTGGTTGGTCTCAATCCAGCAAGCACTTAAGCATGTGCTTTAACTTTTGGCACACGGGACCTGTTTTTTCTGTCCAATAGGCACACCCTTTTTTTTGTTTGTTTTTTAAGTCAAGCCTGGGTCTAGGTGCTTCACTGGATTGGAGCCACAGTGCTCAGAACCTGCAGGGATTGAGCCCATCCATGGGGAAAAAACCCCCAAATTGTAGTAAAAATACTGTAGAAACATTGTTACCTATTGTCCTTCATACAACTGGTATCTTCTGAACTGGGTTGTTCTCTGGGGTCACTGCTTGAATAAACTTTCAAACTGTGCTATTCCATGTAGTTTGGTGGAATGAGAAAATGTGTAATTAATGCAGAACTGCTCCTCAGAAAACTTAAGGCTTCCCAGAGGTACTGTCAGTGCTTAAGAGCTGGAGTCTTGTGCCTAAGAGAACACCCTTATCATTCATATCTGAAAAAATAAAAGGATATCCCATACCAAGATAAGCAAGAAGTTGATGTGAAAAACATGCTCTGGGAGTGGTGGGGGGGAGAGCTCTGAGAGCTGCTCTAATTAAAGCACCCAGTGTCATGTGTACCAATGTCCTTGTCCTGAAAAATTGCTTATAGAAAGAGCTTTAGTTAAAGCATTCCTGCTTCCATTTTTCAGTGTGGGAACACTGATATACATGACACTGGAGTCTCCTGGAGCATGGTAATTGCCATTGCTCCAGCAGATTCAAATGCTCCAGCAGACGCAATTACTGAATTAATCATGTGTACTCCAATCCGCTGTAATTACAGTGTGTTGGAGCAGCCTCACTACACTTTTATAGCTGCCCACAAATTGTAATTTCACTTCAGTTACAAAGTAGGCAAAACCAGCATGGGGGGTGGGCATGGCGTATGGGCCACTGTCCAATACACAAAGAAAAAATATTCCATGAAGGAGCAAGTATTTTCACTTCTTCAGAGACATTCTTGTATTAACCCCAACTTTACATTAGATTAAATGTAGGCTATTCTCTGTGGTCTTCCATAAATTATACATGCATGTACTATACACCCCATATATAAATGGTGCACACATATGTACATTAAGGTCTGTACAGACATTTGGGGAGGTTAGGAGAAGAGGAGGTTAGATCGAGGAAAAAATGGCCACCCAGTCTAAGATAAGGCAGGATGAGGAGGGCTAGCAGGAGAGATTGGGAGGATTGGGGGAGATGTGAGGTCCATGGGGGGGGTTGGAAGGGTTGGAGGGCAAGGAGGGGGGTTCCTGCAGAGTACTTGTGGGGATTAGGGGAGCCAGCAGAGTCCATGAGGGGACTTGGAGGGGAAGGGGGGCTTTCTCTCCTGAACAAGGGCCTATTTTTAGCCTCCAACCCCATCACCTTTAGGTGAGCAACCCTCCCTTGAAATCCAACCCTCCTCTTCCCCCAGCCCAATTTACTTCCTTAACTCCCAGCACCAGGAGCAGCTTGCAGGATGGTGGGGTTTGGGAGGCTCAGAGGAACTTGCTGGTCCACAGGAATGGGGAGCAAGGGGCCAGTGGACTAAAACAGCCTGGTGCCAGTGTGGGGTAGAAAAAGTACAGCCCTGGGGCTGTGGCCAGCATCTGGGCTTTCCCAGCCTGGGAGGGGGGAATGCACTGGGAACTGTAAAGAAGTTTAGTTAGATTGGTTTTACTGGACCTGATCTAAGTTAAACTATGTCGAACACCCTTAACTTAGATCAGGTCTGCCATTTTTAGGCCAATCTAACTGTCCTGCACTTCTGTACAGTTTGCACTTAAATCAACCTAACTAGGGATTGAAGTGTAAAGCCCACACCTGGGTGAACTAAGTTCCATTGGGTGGCCATTATTAAAATGATTTAACCTCCCCCTTAACTCCCTGAACATCTGTACCTAGCCTCATATAACATATATTTATCTTGCACAGATATACTGTGAATTGTAGACAGACAGAAAAACGTAAGGCCTGATTCTGCTCCCCTCTTGCAGTCAACGCATTTATTCCAGTGCTCCACCAGCATGAATACATGATGAATCACATACCAACATTTCTCTACATCTAAAATGCACCCCTTTCAGTGTACAAGTACATTAGCTGCATATGCTGAACAATTGGTGTAACTTGCTAAGTTTTCCATTGCAACATACCAGGTGGCATGCACTGATCATCGTCTCACATATGTAGAACTGGCATTTATTTGTGCTAGCCCATATGCAATCACACATTACAGTGATGCATGGGTGGGGGGAAAGCAATGTAACCCCTGGAATAACAGACTATTTCCTGAGACTCAGGCCAACTTCCAGAAGGCCGGGTTGTGGCACATACACAGATTCTGAGTAGACTATGAGTTTGAAAAGCTTTCTTTTGCTACCTAAGCAGTTAAGTTTCTCTGAATCCCTACATAACTTTCACTCCATCAGCTGTAGATCGTAAATCTAGCTCTTTCAGAGTGGCTTTAAAGTATCCCAGGAGAAATAACAAAATAAACTTTTTATAACTCCCTTTATTCAGCATCGTTTCTCTCTCATTCTTCCACATGCTGCTGGGCCTGGAAAAAGCCCACTGGAGTCAATGGAATGACTCCCCTTAACTTCAGTGGGCACTGGATCAGGCCTGTTATGAGCAGCCTTACTGGCCTCTGCTGAGAGTGGTCTTATTTCAGAATAGCCATCTTCCTAGACAAGGTACCACAGATGGTTTCTCTATAAAGATGCTTTCCTTTGGGTTTCAAGGAACAACAACAAAATACAATTTCAAAAAAAAAGTGCTGCGCGGAAGCCATCCATCTTAAAAAAACGTGTTATGCCTTCTAAGCATTTCTAAATCAAAGACTAATAAATAAAACATGGGTTCAGAGTTAAAGGGGGGGGAAAGAGCCCTTTTAACAGATTAAAGTTCTCACCGTGCTTGACACTGTGAAATAAGTGTGTTAAGAAGCAGGGCTGTTAAGAAAGCAAACCGGTTCTGCTGACAGTTACCAGAAGTTGTGCGTCTTTGTGGGAGTCGCTGTCAGGAAAAGTGAAAAAAAGAAGTAAAACAACATCCATTTCCAACAGAAGGTTTGCTTGTTCATTAGCCATGTGATACAGCACAAACCCAGTTACTATGATGGGAGTGAAGAAATAAGCAGAGTCATCTCCCATCCCCACCCAAAAAAATAAATCAGCAACATTTCCCTGCTTCGAATTTTGTCTTGCTTTCAGCAGATGGGAAACGTTGTGATTTGGTGTAGCAATGCCACGTTCACTAAGCTGTGTCTACTTGCCCACAGCTATGAGTCTTAGCAACTGAGTAGCTGAGTACTGAATCCCTAACCTTACCTCCCTAGCTGGTTTCCCCTTGTCTTTCAGAAGATGCATGGCTTGTAAAAGTTGTGTTTGTAGCAAGTGGGAGTTTTCGGCATTGGGGGACGGGGGGTCATTGGTTAAATAATATGGTATTAATATCACTTGGAGAGATCTGTAGCAGCAGAGTGGTTTTTTAGTTCTCCATTCCAAGCCTGTTGTGTTTAACAGACGAGAGAGTCTTACAGTGGAGGTCACTGCAAATCCTCCTGAATATTTTATCAGTTTAGCTTCTTAGGGTTTTGTTGACAAAGACACCTAGAGGATGTGAAGGGCATGGGGCTCAGAGGAGGGGAGGTAAAGTCTGTGGCTGTGCAAACCCTGCTTCCTACCTCGAGCCCAAACTACTTAAGCTAAAGAAGGGGCAAAGGTTTTGAAAAGAAAAGGGAGAGGATCATGCACAAGGTTAGAACTGTATCTGCTGTAGCATTGTTTGTATTAGCAAAAGGAGTCCCCATCAATGTGAATGAGAGCCGGATCATTTAGCTGTCAGGCTGTAAAGGAGCAATTTTATGATTCCAGCTGGCATCCTATAACCTTTTAGGACCAACTTGCTTGCCACTGTCATATACTGAAATATCATAGCAAATGGCAGCCCTAGATCGCAACATAACATAAACAAACATGCAAAGCAGCTATATTTTCCAAGCTCAGTGGTACACCTCAGATATATTACCAATGTCCACTGTGAAAATGCCAATTTAGAGCCATTTTCCACACAGTTGTATCAGCCATCTCCAAAATGAACAGGACAGCATGACACATGATCAGAGGGAAAAAACCTATAAAATTAAATGGCATCATTTATTGGAGAGAGCCCAGTTATAGCTTGCCCTAGGATCTCATTATACTCCTCCTCTATTGTGCACTGATAATAGTCCTCTGCCATCTGATAATGACTTTAATATCTTTCTAAAATGATGATAATTGGATACATTTATGAACCTTCTTAAAAGAAAGCCTGTTCTCCCTTCCTGACATATTGAAATCCATGCCAGCGTGCAGCATTCCAATAAGGAGTGAAGGGGCCCCAAGCAAAGGAAACCAGAACGCCATTGTTTTATCAAAGGGCAAACTTGTCTCCTTGGGACACAGGTGAGGTTGTCTTCGCAGTGCTGTGGGACAGTGTTTTCAAGAGTCTTAGGGAGTTTAGATACTCCACTCCACTGAAATTCAGAGCTGCAGCAAATCCAGCCCTCAAAAAAAATGGAGCAATATGGCAGGCTGATAATTACCCCTGGCATGGTGAGTTTTATACATCCTGCTCGTTACTGTGCTCCAAGTGAGTTTTCTGTTGGTCTTTGGCTTAGCTTGACTGACTCATTGTAAACCTCTTTCTAGCCGTCACAGGTCAAAACTTCCAGTACCATAGCTCAAATTAGATAGTAGAAATTAATGACTAAATAATATTTCTGCGGCATGAGAGGCCTTTCTTTTTCCCCCAAAGCACTGGTAGAAGCTCCAGCCTACATCAGAACAGAATTGAATTTTCCCTGGCACCTTTCACACACCAGGCATCTCAAGAGTGCCTTACAAAGCAACGGCTGTCGTGAAATACTGCAGCTATTATGCTCTCGTCACACACAGTCTGGGACATTAGAACTTGTGCTCTTTTTTTTTTCCATTTATTTACTCATTTATTATAAGATTGACAGCCCTGCAGACTGCCACTTTATACTTCCTCAGCTCGGCAACTGTAGCAACAGTGTAATGTTCATTGCACTTCTCGGCCAATGTACCTCAACCCTGACACGCATGGAGCACCTCTCAGCCTCTGCTGACACTAACAATTAAAGCCAGTTTTGGTGGTGGTTTGGGGATGGGGACATTTGTCCATTGGGAGCTAGAAGGACAGCAACTCATTTTGCACAGGATACTGAATAGCCATCGGATACTAATGACTTTCAGTAGCTACTGACCTAAGCTGGACTCCAATTGGTGACCTACATTTCATCAGCATCCCCCTGAGATACGCTGTCCACCAGAACCTGTTTTCCGAAAGTATAAATGTCACCCAGCACAGAGATTATTCCCAGCACTTAAAAAAAAAAGTGCCATGGCATTCTTATCTTCCCCTGCAGAGATGGACAACAGAGATGGACAGAATAGGATATCAGTTTGATATCTGATGTGAAGGACAACACTTCTAACAATGCAGAAACTTTTTAATGCTGTGCAGCAGCACCATTATTTGAAAGGATGGCTGTGATTATTCATATTATTATTTCTACTATTTTAGTGCCTATGAGCATCAATTTGCATCAAAGTCGTAAGTGACACACAGTAGCCAGACACTGCACTTACATGTAGGCGTGGGATCCAATCTGATTTGTGGCTTGTAAGTGCTGGTGGCAGGGATTTTAATATTAGGTGTGTGAACAAAATCAGTACCTTGGATGCTCCAACCATGGTCAGTGCCTGTAAATGCTAGTATAATTCAAATTATTAACAATAGTTATATGTGTATTTCAGTTAAATGTGGATGTTTGATTTGCCTGACACTTAAAAAGCAACCAAAAGTATCCCTATATCTTACTGAACTCAACTATACAGCAGAAAGTGATGGTTCTTAACAGGAAATCAAGAACAGAAAACAGTCATTATCTCCTCCTGACTCTGCTGACAAGTATAATTTTTTTTTAATTCTACATTTTTAATTTAATTTTTGTCTTTCTTTTTCCTCTTGATTCTGCAGATCATCATCAGTCCTGCAGAGGTACGGAAAGCATTTGTCACTCTCTATTTGCATGTTCTGATGAAGACCCAGACCTCGTCCTTTCAGATTGGACTTACTGGGCACTGGCCATTGTCTGACTCCCTGTCGGTTTTTCTTCCTCACTCTTGTTATTGGAGCCCCTCTTAGGACTGAGGGGCTTTCAGGAGGCTAATGCCAAGGACATGTACCAGCAAAGGAGAATGTCAAGAGTGAGTAAGAAATAGAAGAATCCAGGAGGAAAGAGCAATGGTAGTGGACCAGGCTACAGGGTGTGCTAAAATGAGGAGAAGTATTAATGTTTTGAAAGGGCTGAAACCATGAAGTTAATGGGGAATTCTACTGTTCATGTCAATAAGAATAACCTTGAGCTCCAAAGAGTCAAGAAGATTGATGTGTATGTTGAAGTGGGTGGGAAGCTAGCTGGGAGGCTTAGGAAAGGCCACCATACCTCTTAGGTCTGCTTCCCAAACCTACCTGATTGTTTTCCACTTCTTCATCCGCCCAAGTGCAAGAGCCCAATTTACCATTGTGTGGTAAAGTACACAGCGCAAAGGGAAAGGAAAATGCATTGAAATAACTGACCTTTCTAAGCATGTCAAACTGGAGGATATGCAGTGGCATAACTAGGGCAGGGCAAATGGAGCAACCATCCTGGGTGCTGACTTGGAAGGGAAGGGTGCAAAAAAGTGGCAGCTGCCAGCAGTTGAATGATCATGCTTGCAGCAGCAAACACAAGTCACCACTGGCTCTGTGCCATGAATGCCTGGCCACATCCCTACACTGCTGGAGACATAACTACACAAGGAACAGGGCAAGGGTGAATTGGGCTTCCCACTCTTTTGAAAAAGACAAAATCTGTAGTCTACCAGTATTCCCATCTCCCTCCTCCCCTCATCCCTTTTCTATCAAGATGAGCCCTAAACCTTGCCACCACCTTTAGGCAGCTGTTTGAGGAAAAGCATCCCTGGTTTTTCCAGTCTCTTGCATTTCCTCCATATCCTTTGTTTTCCTTTGTCTTCTGCCTTATTCCTTCTTTTTTGGCATTCATCTCCTGCCTTCCATTTCCAAGCATACCCTTATATCCCATCCTAGAGGGTTCTTTTTTATGACTCCACTTCCTGCCACAGAAGAATTGCCATGTCACATCCCAGTTCCATACTAGTATTCAGTGACATGCTGAAATATTACTCGCTAGCAAACAAGCTGCATGGGGGCATTGACTCATCCAACCTCTGAAGCGCAAGTGGAACTCCACTAATAGCTATACTAGATGAGCACCATGGTCTGTTTAAAGTCAAAAGCCAACCCAAGCCTAATGGCTTATTGGTCTAGCATGGGTAAAATGTACCAGTTTTCAGTAGCAAAGGGCACACAGGGAAGTGATATGACCAGCATTATCCCTAGCCTGAATGACACATTCACTCCTGGTTCAGCTGGTGAGTGCTTGTGTTAAAAGTGTAGCCAAGGGGCTTGAACTCATGCCTCAGGAGCTATAGCAAAGTGATTTACTAGCTGAATGGTCTAGTAAAGTATTATTGTAACTGCTGTTAATATTATTATTGAATTTTTTTTGGATTACCCTACCACCTAAAAGATCTCGTCATGAACCAGGACCCTATTTTGAGGGGCGTTAAATAAATAGAATGAAAGGAGTTTCCTACCTTAAAGAGCTTACCATCCAAGTACAAGACAAGAAATGGCACGTGTATACAGGTATGTGCCGTGGCATACCAGTAAACAGTGGGGCAGTGTTGGTCAGTAGGATAAGTCATGAAACTCCGTATGAACAACTAACCACAGGCAGGTTGTTTGTTTTGTTGTTTCTTTTTGTAGGTGTTATGGTAACTAATAGTCTGAAGGGCAGAACTAGAGGCCTGAATATGTTTATATGTGGACACACTGTCTGCTCGTTGGAAAGATATCCTTAGATGACTTCCCTACAACTCTGTGCCCTCATCTGTGGAAGGGAAAAAACCCTTACCAGCCTTGCAAAATGTCATGGAAGCTAGTTTAGTTACTGTTTGTATAATGCTGTGGCCTTTGAAAGTGTTACTGAAGTATTAGGTTAGATTTTGAATATCACTGCCAGTTTGTTTCACAATCTGAGGTACTTTGGTTTCTATTTTCAATACTAATTTGTTTTGCAGTGCTGTTTAAATAAACTGCAAATGATGTCCATCACAGTTAGGAAAGGTTTCAGCATCCAGAGTCAGCATTCAGCACAGCACTGCAAAGCAGAGTAGAGCAGTATCTTTTTACTCTGTTCTTTTGAATTGTACCCATCTTGGGTTAGCTGCAAAGTGAAACTTACTCAATATTTGTTAGTTTCACGTTGAAGTCCATCATGCACCTCCTCGGTCAAGTGGCTGTCTTCTTAGCTTTTACTAGCTCCCTGAGCTGGTAAGCAAAATCTTTATAGGGAATATTATACCACACAAAATCTTTCTCTGTGTTCCTTCCCTTTCAGATTCTTACTCTATTTGTGTTTTTTACATGCATTTTTTATTCTGTTACTAACAGATGCTGATGTTTCTACCACATTATTAACTTTTTTGATATTCCATTTTAAAAAATAACCTTTTTTTCATTAAAGCTTCTTGTCTATTAATGCAAATATCATTTCAACTAAAAGTGTCTAAGACCTATTAATGCAAAAGTAACTAAGATATCACCTCTCCCACAAGTTCTGATTCCTTTTGCCTCTAGTCCAATACGGCTACAACCTGGATATTATCTGCAGTGCTTTCTAACTTACACATCTAGGCAGCAAACTTCTGGTTTAAAAACAATGTTTCTTTGTCAGCTGCATTCTCACATATTGATGTTGAAGTGATTTATAGGAGAAATACTTACAATGGTGACATTGTTATTTTTAACTGCCTATTTTAGCTCTAAGCCATAAAACTTTACATATTCTTATGTTAACAATATTGTTTGGCTTTCCTTTGCTTGGGTTCACTCTTGCTTTTGGATGACTTCCTTTACCTACCCTCACTCAGTAATGAGCACATTTATTTTTACAACTAATCCCAAAAGTCACTGAATAATTTCTGCTGAAGAGAAGTACTTGAGGCTTTAAAATTGCTGTGATTTCTCACTTTTTTTCCTTTGACTTAACTACCCACATAATGTGTTCACCAACTCCCTCCTCTTTGTGTTGGGAATGTTTCTTTTTACACCTTGGTGTCAAACTATTTTCTGAACTGAAGATCTAAAGCTTTAAGATTTCTGGAGGGAGTTTCTGGCTCTGAACTTCAGTAGCATAAAAATGTAAATTAAAAGTAGCATTATGACTTGATCCTCAGAATCTAAATTACACCAATGTATAGTGGCTTCCTGGAATTGTTATACCAACCAAGAATCGTAGGAAGACAATACCTTCAAGAGAAGACCCCTCCCGCCCTGGACTATGCTACTGTCTCCCCTACATTGAGAAGGGAGGGCAGATAGGGGGAGTTAAGATAGATACACTGCTAAAGATCTGCCCATGCAAGAAGGATCTTCATCCTTCATTCAAGGTCTCATTCATGGTTTTTGTACATCTAACAGTGCTAATATTGTGTGGCACCCTGAACCACTCTTAAAACAATCTCATAGCATGTTGGTTGAGATTCAGTGGACTAGAGTGAGGTCACAAAGCTGGATAGCTGCAGAACTAGACGTAGAGTCCAGGCCTCTAAATCCTAGTGCATTATCCTATTTTCTGGATCCATGCTGCCTCTTCTGTATAAGCATATAACCTGTGGATGGAAAGGGCCACTAAAAGAATCGATGTAGTTATCTTTCTATCAGCACAATAGTAATAGAATGAAATCAGCAGATTACATGGAGACATTGTGAAAAATCTAATCAGTGGATTCATGGTTTCAGAACTGTACAAGAAGGGGAAAAAGACTTCCTAACAAAAAGCTTCTCTTCGGAGGGTTTGGATTTCAGAAAGGGCTAAAAGCAAGAGTTTTAAAAGAACGTGTCATAAGAATGTGTACAATGTCCATCAGTTTGCTGTAGACCAGAGCAAATCCCTGGCATATTTCAAATTTACGATGCCTAGAAAAATCATGTAAGAGTGTTGTCGGCGATGTTTATTACAGCCATCATTTTCACCAGCAACTGACCTACACAGACTTACCGAGATGTTCTTAGACTTATACTTGTTCCTGAACTTGGTCCAGTGAATTTTGCATTGAGAAATGTAAAGAAACGCTCCCCCCCCCCCCCCCAAAAATTAAACCCAATATATTATACTCCTCTTTCTGTGGTATAGGTCTTATGTTCACTAGAGGGAAGCTGTCAGAATGCCACAGCCATTTTATTGCACATAATCACACAAAGTGTCTTTGAGATGATAGCTGGTGTGTGTGTGTGGGGGGGGGGGCGGGCAGTGATTCTTATGTTTGAGGGTAAAACAGGAGAAGAGCTAGAGCATAACATGATGGAAAGATGACCTATTCAACAGAACAGTAAACTTATATAAAGCTGTCACTTCTACAAGACAAAGATAGTGTTCATGCCTCAATAAGACCTGCAAACCTCTGAACAGTTCGTGTACCTAATAAGGTCAATATTAATGAACAAATAGCATGCCAGCTATGCAAGAAATAAATGCCTCCTGCTTTAGACCTAGAAGGAAGGCCCCCTCTCCCCAGCTCTTCCCTGTTAGTAATGCTTGTGGCTGGCTCTATTCCTTTGTTAGCTTAGGACTCTCCTGTGGCTCCTAATCACCTAATAGTTCAATATTGTGCTATCCAGTGAGTAATCCAGCATAAGGTATACACAAACATGCTGATTTTTCAGCTGGATCTACACAATAGTTCCTTTTTAATTGCATCTGACATTACTGGTAATGTTCTATGCAGCTCCATGCATAACACACATTTAATTGTACCTGTATTGTAGTGATAACACTATGGAATGATAATTCTTTATATTTGTAGCATGTGGAAGCCAATTCATTCTGGGTATTTCAATGCAGTTTATTAACTGGGAAGATTGGGTAGCTGGAACCTCCTTTATTAAAGTTATTGGCTGCCCTGTAGCAACTGAAATAAATTGTGATAATAGCCAGAACAAATTAGCTTGCATAAGAATTAGCTGTTAAATGAAAAAAGCAGGAGGGGGGAAATAAACATTTGCTTGGTATATAAAATGCCCTTTATTTGCAAATATAAAAATATTAACAAGTAAAGGAAAATAAAGGATGGAGTGTACAGGAGATTAAATTCTCATATCGCAGGCATTGTATGTGTGTTATGCCATATAACCTTTATGACTGGAATTAAGTTGTTCAAGATTTCCTTAAAAACAGCTGGTATGAAAGGGCCATTGTGTATCATATTAAGATTTCAGACCAAATTCAGCAACTCTGTAACTCCAAGGATACACAGAAGAATTGTTCCCACTTAAACCAATTGATTTCTTTAGCTCAAAAGCATTGAGAGCTTGCTTCCTTATCTGCCTAAAAATTATAGGCCTGATCCAAAGCCCATTGAAGCTAATGGAAAGAATTCAGCTGCATTTCTGAGAGTTGTGAGTAGGCCATGTTGCCATTTTGAACCTTGTCTTTTTCACTTACTCAGGAAACATCCTAAGAAGCCTTAAGAAAAACATCAGGGCAGAATAAATTACATTTTTTGATCTTTTACATCAATGGTTATGTAGAATAACTGCATTGACTTAACTGGGTTATTCTGGTTTTGATCAGTATGGCTGTGATCAAAACCTATAATCAAAGCCTATGAATGTTTATAGGCTACAGTATCAGTAAACTAGAGTATGAAGGATAGCACAAGGCATATGCAGGGATATAGTGCAACAATCCTATTTGGCTGTTCACTCAAACATACTCGATTTGAGAATGCACTAGGGCCTGACTTACCCAAGAGGATGGGTAGAATCCTTATGCAAAGGGGGGAGTGCCTTGGTCAGGAGACTAGCTGATTGGTGGAGAGAGGGTAGATAAGAGAAACTTAGTAGTATCCCCAGCCCTGGAGAGAGAAATGAGGTCCCCCAGGAGGCCCCTTTAAGTCTTGTGCAAATGGCATAGGATCATTCTTTTCTGAATTGTACTGACCTAGCCTTGTTAGCTTATTGTGGCACTACAGCCAATAGCATGGGGCAATCTGTTGCAAAGAAAGAGCTGTGCGGATAGAGTGGGAGTGTTGCTTGTTTGTTTTTCTTTCTTTCTTTTTCCTTACCTTACTTTTGTTTTAACAAATTGATTGGGAAAAGCACCAGGATTAATTCTACCACCACTGCCCAAAACAATTTTTCATCATTAAACAAATTTACGTATACCAGCCTGAAATTAATTTTCCAGGAACATTCACGCACAAAAAATCACTATAGGTCCAAATGTTTATGGAAAATAGATGCAAAAGGGCATGAGAAGATGGAGAATCAACAATCATTTTTTATTTTTTATTACCCAGTTTTCTGTTTCACCACACTTTCTGGTGCCAGCACCTGCATAAAATGAGTCAGTTGTCTTGATTCCACTTCTAGTTAGTATGTCTCTCTTGAGCTGTCACTTGGTATTGCAGGGGCCCATACCTGCGTTGGGTCCAGCATGTATGCACTGTTGGAAAAGTGTCTTAAGAGATATGGCTATCTGCGGCTCCTGATGGATCACTCTCTTTCCTAACACGACTCGATGGAATGCTTAACTTGTTGGGAGCTGGAGTGTGCTGACAGTCACCCTTCTCATATCCCACCCAGGATCTTCAGGGGAATTTTTCTTCTCCTTACACCCCACCCTTACCACATTACAGAACAGAAAACACACTCCTGGTGAATGATTTGGGCCACTAGATTGGCTACTGGATTAAGTTTGCCCAGGCCCTGCAGGTCTGGTTGTCAAGTCCTGGTTTAGCCAGCCACATTCTGGCCCTGCCGGTTAGGACCTAGCTGGAGAGATCTGCGCTGGCACAGTCTTTCCCTTGCTGGCCCTTGATGGCTAGTGGCAGGCAGATACTAACTCCAGGCCTATTGGGTTTAGTTGCAGAAAAAAAAAAGAAAGAAACAATAACCAAAAAAATAGTCCCCAATAAGCTTCTATCCAGAGCAACATGAATATAGGCCCTTGGATCTCCTTTTGATGAAACTCCTTCGGATGTGATTCTGCCCTCAGTTTGGGGTAATAGACTTTGGACCTCTCCTGATGATACCAGAAAATAAGAGAGAAGAAAAAAGGAAACAAACAGATGCCACCTGTTGCGGGGCTGGTTCCTGTCCTATTAGGTTGCTGACACCACACTTGGGCCTATTCTGGCCTCCACCTTCCCCACTCTGGGCCTTGCTTGCTGGGCTGTGGAGTCTCCCCCTTCTTCTCCTTACACAGATCACCTCCAGGGAGGGCAAAAGGAGTAAAAAAAGGAAGAAAAAGAAAAGAAAAAAACCAGATGCTCAAGGGTCCACCGGCTGATCACTCACAAGTTGGGGCTCTCACAGCTGAGCTGCTCCAATCTTCACTATGTTCAGGCTGCTGTCCCTCTTTCTATCCAGATCTGCAGCCTTCTTTAGTGCTGCCTTCACTGGCACAGTCTGATGATCCTCCGATGGTCTCTCTCGCTTTGGGCACTCTTCACTACTTGCAGAAGGACTGTTGCTTCCAGTCCTGGTGTGGCGGACTGACAGATACAGCCTGGCACCTCTGGGACTTGGAGAATTTTCTGTGTGATGGGTGGAACCCACCCACCAATCAGGTAACTATTGGGAGGAGCTTTGCCCCGCCCCTGCTTGGGGCAAGAGAGAGGGAGGAAAAAAAAGAGAAAAGCCTCAGACCTGGTTCGAGACTACACTCTGCCAGTCCGGCAGAGCTTTGGGGGGCAGAACCTCTGAAGAGAACAAAAGGAGCTGCATGCCCAGCATACAGCAGACACATTGAGGGATGAAGGGAAGAGCGGGGCTTAGAAGAGCTGAGGAGAGTTGCTCAGCGGGGCAAAGCAGTAGTCTGGAGGAGCCCTGAAGACTTCTGGCAGCAGGACGCAGCAGACAGCTCCAGCAGCCAGGTTCTTGGTGCACAGCATGGCGTCCAGACCCTGGGACCTGCATGAGGTGGCTCAGGTCTGCAGCCCCTGACGTGTAGCCAGAGACATGGTGCATGGGCTGGTGCATGAAGCAAGACCCTGGAAGCCACTCATGGCAGCTTAGGTCCCCCGCCCCATCCCAGAACAAGGCTGGGAATTTGGTGCAGGAAGTGCTGTATGGAGGGTGAAAGAACCTGGGAACTGCTTGAGGTGGCTTGGGTCTATAGCTGCTGGCACTGGGCCAGCAGCTGGGTGTAGATGACACTGCATGGAAGGTCCGTGAGCTGACTGAGCCCCAGCACTGCATGAGGCGGCCTGGGCCTCCAACCCTTTAGCAGAAGGCAGAGCCTTGGGTGCACGTGAGGGTGCATGGGGGTCCACACTGGCTGGCAGGCCAGAAGGAGCAGGGACAGCTGGGTCTTAGCAGGAAGGGCACTAGCTCACTAGCCAGGAGATGCAGACCACCCACCTGGGACCCTGGAACTATGAGTTACCCAGGGAAGGGGATTCTCACAGGGGAGGGGAAAGTTGCCCCAGATGGTGAGGCTGCAGGGGAAGTCTAAGCAAGTGACTTGGGTCTAAAATCATTCCCTCTGGGCCTGTCCCTGAAGGTCATGGCGGGACCTGGAGAGCACTGAGGATTTCCCCTCCCTGGAGTGCAGCCAATGCTCCAGTGGACCACTTGAGGGTTTTTGGGGAAGGGGCATAGGAGGTTAAGGTTAACCTGATGTTGACGCACCTTATATTCTGAAGGTGAGTGATTTATATGTTGTAATATTGTGCCTTATATTTTGTGTACTTCTATATTTGTGTATTGGTAATTTAATAGCGTGTATAACCCTGCCTGGGGAAGCTGCTGGGCTCCCTTGCTGTTAGTTACCTGTGTTTACCTGTCACTTACCTGAAACCCCAGTGGTGGTAACCCATTGTAGAAAATAAGGTTTATAATTATATATATATATGAATATATACTGTTATATATATATATATGTACATAAGTTTATATTTATTTATATTTTTTATCCATTTCTGTAAATAATAATGTATATAGTTAAGTTCTGGCTTGTCCTGGCCTGACTCCTTTGAGATGGAGGGAAACTGAGTAGTCTGCAGTTTTGTCACAGCACCCCTGCCATCTAGCAATCCCCTTCAATTGGAGAAGGGAGTACATACCCATGTACACCTGGGCTACACCAGTGACGTCCAGAAGTGTTTCCCAGTCCACTGGCATTCCCCGCTACTGTCCCTCTCCAGGGCCTAAAATTTCTGGCCGTGGACTCCCTCCTCCTATCCAGAGGGAGCACCAACTTTGAAAGTGCCACAGAGTTGTTGTGGCTGGACTCAGGACCTCTGTGCCTTCTGGGGTGAGTCCTCCTACTCCCACTGCCCCATTCTCTACCTGGGGTTTCCCCTGTGCTCCCTCACAGTCTCCACTGAATAAAAAATTCTCCTCGCTGCTGTAATGATCACTAGGTTCAATAAATACAGGCATACAATGAACAAGAAGGATTAACAAGAAACTCTGTGGAGCAGTAGGCAACTTCTGCAGACCCTCTGTCTGGCTTTAGCCAGTTAGCTTTAACTGAGGGTACCGTTTCCCAATTCCCAACCACTGTAGTCTATGTAAGGGAGCATCTCCAAATTACAATCTCTATCACCACAGCTGCTGGCAGATGTTTTGGTCAGAGAGAGCAGACAGATCAAGGAACAAGAGCATGTCAACTGTAATGTGTACTCATACTTTCCAGGTGACCCCAGCTAATCAAATTAATTGATGGAGCCATGTAGTGTAGCTACTGTCTGTGCTATACTTGTACTGGGGTTAAAGGACTTGAAGTTTTGGTGGTTCCCATCCTAGGCACTACAGAAATTAGGTGAGTATTTTTAAAATAAATATGCATTAAGATAAAACAGCTGAATTTCCCATCCCTAAATCACATGGATTTGTGCTTGCTTACTTGAGTAGTCTCCATAATGAAGTTAGTGGGATTTCCTCTGCACTAGGTATTAGGTAAATACTAGGTTTTTGGTGCAAATGCTCACAGTCTGGCTCATAGTCAAGATTTTACAGCTTTGATAACTGGGAGAGGATTTCTTGTTAATTTACTTTCATTTTAATTTGAAGGTTAAGTGAAGAAACAACCATGATGCATCCACAGAAAAAAGCAGAAAATGCAATCTTTATTCTGATGTGTAGAATGATCATGTAAGTATATATCATAAAATCTATCATTCAGCTCACTGGGACTAAATATTCATGAAGTACTGGCTACTTTAAGTTAACAGGGTGAGTATAGGAATGCAGGGCTGGAAGGTACCTCCTGGATCACTGAGTTTAGTGGCTTGCTATTGCAGGCGATTATATCATAAAATACCAATCTTTAATTGGTAAAACCACTTTAAATCAATTAATTTGATCCCTTTTTTCATTGAGCTCTTGAGTTCAGCCTGAAATGTGATGACAATTCATTAAGCTATGCCACAGTTTGGGTGTTGTCTTTTTCCTTTTTGTCACTGGTGTCAGTTTCTGTGATATGAATCGAATGCTCCTATATATTAGGGCTGTGCAGAGCAGGTAATATTCGATTCGACATCCATGTCGAATATTAAACTGGGTCCTGCTTTGATTTGCCATCTGCTTCGAGTTGAAGCAGGTCCGCTTGGACTCGAGGTTGAAGCTCAGTCGAATATTCAAGCTGCTTCGACTTCCCCATAGGCTATAATGGGAAGATCAAAGCAGGCTATAATTTTAGCATTTCTTGTCTGATCTTGATGAAACTTCCAGGAATGGTAGCTCCTGAGGAGCCCACAAAGCCTGCCAACTTTCACAGTGATAGGTGCAGTGGTTTGGGGGAAACTGTACCTTAGGCTGCTGACACAGAAAACTCATGATCCAGATGGAGTGAGGAGGGCGGCATCCACTCCATCTGTACCTGGCGCTTGGGGACCCCCAGCAGCGGGAGGGTCACCTTGAGGAACACCAGCTGCTCCCCCAAACCAGGATCCAAGCAGGTGCAGTGGGGTGTCACAACACCTGCAGCCATGCTGAACACCCTCTCGCTTGGCACACTAGTCGGTGGACAGGATGGTGGGCATGTTCCCGGGCAGCTGTGGCCAGATCCGGCCACATCAGGCTGCGGGTTGCCCACTAGGCCAAGGGATCGCAGTCCAGGGGCTCCACAGGCTCGGCAAGATAGGCAGACACCACAGTGTGAGGGCTGTCTGCCTGATCCTGGGGTCTGGTGGGTCTGGACCCCCTAATGTTTGCCATGGCTTTAGCCCATCTTGGGAGCACCTGTGGTAGAGGGGAAGAATGGCTCATGGATGGCAGGCTGGGCTCAGGCAGTGGATCCCCCTGTCCCACTTCCCGCTGCCTCTGCCGTTCCGCCTCTGCCACTTTCTTCATAAGTACCTCCCTACAGTGACTCAGTGTCTCACTGCCACATATGGTGCCCTTCACCCTTGGGTCACAGATGGCAGCCAGCATATGCACTGTGTTGGACCCCAAGGGTTCAAGCCTTTTCCTAAGGCCCTCCTTCAGCTGCCTCACAAGTGCCTGCAAATCTGGTGACAGCGGCCTGCCCCAGCCAGGAACATTGGCCCCCAGGAAGCTCTCCGTCTGGCTGCAGGGCTCCTTCACTATGGGGACCACCTGGCTGAGGAAGGCATCAGCAGCACTGAGGGTCTCAGTGGCCTCAAGGAAGGGCTTGAAGACCAGAAGGATCTGGGAGATGGCATCCCACTCAGCTTTGGTCAGGGGCCGCTGACCCCAATCTCCCCAAGCAAGGCCAGCTCATGGATGGCCTTCTGTTGCTCCACCAGCCTCTCGAGCATCAGGTAAGTGGAGCTCCACTGAGTCTCCACATCCTGGATGATTCTGCACTGCGGCACATTTAGCTCTGCTTGTTTGTCCCGCAACATCTTGCCCCCCTTGATGCTCCGGTGGAAGTAGCCTGCCACCTTGCTGCATCTGGAAACAAGCCTGCTGGTGTTGCTGGCACCATCACCAGCAGCCCTGCCCCCCTCCAAGGCATCCCTCACAATGAGATGTAAATTGTGTGCCACACAGTGAATACCAGCAAAGTTGGCATCATGGACTGCCTTGACCATATTGGCCCCATTGTCGGTGACCATGAAGCCGTGGGTGAACTCAGCCTGCCCAGTGCCCAGCCACCCCTGCACCATGTGGTTCATGGCCCCCCTTATCTCTGCTGCTCTGTGGGACTCATCCATCACCTTGGCATGAAGGAGAGCCCACCGACGGCCTGACTGGCCACACCAGTGCGCTGTGAGGGAGAGGTATGCATGATCTCCACCCCAGCTGCTCCAGACATCCGAGGTGAAGTGTGCAGTCACCTGCAGACCTGCCTTGTGCAGGTCCTCCCTCAAGTGGTCCCTGTATGCTTCATATAGGGAGGGCCCCACCATCCTGCTGAATGTGGTACGTGTGGGCACCTGGTAGGATAGAGCCAGCAGTGCCAGTAGCCACCTGAACCCTGGCCACTCAACAAAGGTGAAGGGCTGGCCATCCAGAGGAAGCATCTCCCCAATGGTCTGGGTGACCTTTCTCACATTTGCAACTGGTCCCTTTTGCCCCCCATGTACCAGGGTGCCCTGCCTCTGCTGTGGGGGGCCGGAGGCTGTGGAGCGAGTGGGGGCCATTCCTGTGGCAAAGGGGTGGTACCTGGGGAGATGATTCAGCATCCCCGAGGTGGTCATGTGCTTTGTTCCCTTGCCCCGGCTGATTTTGGCTCAGCAGTGCACGCAGATAGCAAATGCGGGATCATCTGCCAGCTCATAATGATCCCAGACCATGCTAGTACTAGGCCTTTCCCTCTGGCGTGTGGGTGCATCTGTGGATGCTTCTGAACTCTCCCCTTTTCAGCAGTCAGAGGCATAGCAAGAGAAAGAGCGGGCTCAGCTGAGCCGCTTGCCTTCACCTGTACAGAGGCACCTTCTGAAGTGCCTTCTGGGAAAGACCTCGTGACTTGAAAGGAAAAAACCTGAGGGGTGTCGAGCACAAACTTGACTGATTCCCCCTCCTTCCCCAGAACTTCCCTTGCCAGGGTGCTGAGATCCAGATCCAGTGCCAGCTCTTTTTCCGGTGCGGGAAGGCTCAGCATCAGCAGTGACAGAGGGTGGAGAGCGCTGGTGTTTTGGTTGCAGTTATGGTGGGAGAGGTTGTGGCTGCTGTGTCTGGACATGAGACAGCCTCAGGAACAGGCAGTGGCTCTGGTGGCACTGCTGCTTCTCTCTCTTTACTACTTGTAGCAGCCTCATCCCTTGTAGCAGGAGGAAAGAGGCTGCGTCTGAGTTTGGTGGAGGGAGAAACTGCAGCTCTCCCACTTGCAACCCGCCTTGCTCCCCTTCGTGCAGGCTGGCCAGTGTGGCCATCTGCCTTTCCATCCCGCTTCATAATGTGTTCCTTCGTATGTAAACTGGAATCTCTAATTGTGCTGTGCGCCGCAGATTAGATTTCTGGATGTTATGTAAATGTATTTGTGTGCGTAGATAATATATTGAGAAGCGTTGGTGTGGTGGAAAGAATGAATGACGTATTAAAAAAATATCTATATATAAACTAAATTCCTATAGATAGAATAGATCCTAGGCTACTACTAACCCTATCCAATATAAGTGTAACCTAATATGAAAAGTAGTTATAAAATAAAAGCACCAAGTTATCAGAGATCCCTGTTGCTAGCGTTGCAAGCAGGGAATCTGTTGAAGATCAGGGCTTCCAGCCGTTGTGGTCTGACGCAAACGTGTCGGAGAACACCAGCAGCTCAGAACCTGACCCCAAGGCAGAAAGCAGGGAGCTGAAAAACTGCTGCCTTTTATGCATTTTCTCTGGCCGTCCCTTCGAGCACTGGGATTGGAAGGGACCTCAGAGAATGCTGACAGGTCACTGGCCAGCCACACATGCCAGTCATGAAAGCACTCCTTTGCCCTCTCCCCCTCTCTCCCCTTACTTTCCTTTTTTTTCTCTACACAGGCAATCCAGTATAGGCAAGTCGAATATTCAATCCTTGTCGAATATTCGACCCGTGCTGTTAATATTTGACTCATGCTGTTAATATTCGACTTCCGGTATTCGATTTGACAGCTATTCGACCAGCTGCTATTTGATTCGACTTTCACTTTTCAAGGTCGTATATGTCGAATATTTGTTGAATCAAATATTAAGTCAAAGCTTTGCACAGCCCTACTATATCTACACATCCCACACTTAAGTAAAATGAGAAACCAAGATTAGCTTAGAACATTACATTACAGGTTGGGAGAAATGCCAGTTTTTTGCAAACAAGAGCATAAAAATAAGGACTTGTATGGTCACTGGGCCTGCAAAGACTGACCTCAGCTAAAGTTAATTTTTCAAACTTTTAAATAATAAGGATTAAAAACAATGTGACCATAGCAATTAAAAAATGTAATTCTTTAAAATTAATTGCAAGAACCCTTTTCCTAATCATGTGTCATTGAACATTACCTCACCTCTACTTAGAACCAGATACTGCAAGTCCTCGTTCCACAACTCCCATTGCCAGAATTAAGAACAGCAGGACCTGGCATGTATTGGAGAGTGAATTTGGTAGCTAATTGTTAATCACCTTGTGTTGGAGCTGTCAGCTGAAATTTAGACAGAGAGTCTGTAGCCCTCTGCTACCAGATTTGTGTTTTTATTATGGAGCTGTTTCAGCAGTTAGTAACAAATACCATCTGTAATGTAGATGCACTTTGTGTACGGATCAGCAGAGCAGGGGGTCACTTACCTCCAAAGCTTACACTAACGTTGTTTGAGATGCTGTGCTACTGTAGGGTCCAGTCCTATCAAATTAATCACCTGTTATAATGCAGGGCAGGGAAAAGGCAGTTAGCTTCTGCTTTCTCATTCATGTGCACAGGTTATACTTTAGGTGAAAGTTAATATATTATGATGGAGGAGGGGGTGGAATACATGGAAAATCACATAATTCCCTTAAATGCACATCGCACGGATTGATTTGCATGTACTTGTAACTAAAAACACATAGGCACTCATGGTTTTAGAAAACTAAAAAGCATTACAGAAACCCCAGACCATGACTGAAAAGAGTTATTCAAGCTCTACATCATATCCTTTTGTTTCACAGTGGAGCAGATACTAGGACAGTGCAAAATTTCACCAAGAGTTTCATTTCGACTCTGTTTCGACTCATTTTGAGCTTGAAACAGCGAAATCAAAATGAAACAAAAGGCATTGAAACAGCTTCAAAATGAAATGAGGGCACTCAAAATGTTTTGGATGTTTCAAAACGTTTTGAGTTTCAAAGCTGGGCTTGCCTGCATGGAAACAGAAAGTAAGGAGAGGGAGGGGGAAATGGAGGAAAGGACTGCTCTCATATTGACATCTGTAGCTAGCCAGTGACTGTCATCCTTCCTTGAGGTCTCTTATAGTTTCATAGTTTCATAGTAGCTAGAGTTGGAAGGGACCTAGGTAGATCATCTAGTCCGACCCCCTGCCTTAGCAGGAAAGAGCACCGGGGTCAGATGACCCCGGCAAGGTGCTCATCTAACTTCCTTTTAAAAATCCCCAGGCTAGGAGCCTGCACCACTTCCCCTGGAAGCTGGTTCCAGGCCCTAGCCGCCCTGACTGTGAAGTAGCGCCTCCTAATATCTAATCTAAACTTACCCTCCGCCAGTTTGTGACCGTTATTCCTGGTCACTCCTGGCAGCGCACGGGGGAACAGGGACTCCCCCAATACCTGCTGATCCCCCCTGACCAGTTTGTAGCAGGCCACAAGGTCCCCCCTTAACCTTCTCTTGTGGAGGCTAAACAGGTTCAGGTCCCGTAGCCTATCCTCATAAGGCCTGCCCTGCTGACCCCTGATCATACGAGTGGCCCTCCTCTGAACTCTTTCCATATTGTCCACGTCCCTCTTGAAGTGTGGCGCCCAGAACTGGACGCAGTACTCCAGCTGCGGCCTGACCAGTGCCGCATAGAGGGGGAGGATCACCTCCCTGGACCTGCTCGAGATGCATCTGTGGATGCATGACAGGGTACGATTGGCCTTCTTGACTGCCTCCCCACACTGCCGGCCCATGTTCATCGTGGAGTCAATGACGACTCCAAGATCCTTTTCCGTCTCCGTGCTGGCAAGAGGGGAGTTCCCCAACCTGTAAGTGTGGTGCCGGTTCTTCCTCCCCATGTGCAACACCTTGCACTTATCAGTGTTAAACCCCATCCTATTCTCATCCGCCCACCGTTGCAACCTGTCAAGGTCAGCTTGTAGCCTATTGCACCCTTCTAGTGCACCCACATCCCCCCACATCTTAGTGTCATCAGCAAACTTGAACAGGGTGCTTTCTACCCCCTCATCCAAGTCACTGATGAAGATGTTGAACAGTGCAGGCCCGAGGACCGAGCCCTGCGGAACCCCACTGCCCACATCCTTCCAGGTCGAGAAGAACCCATCCACTACCACCCTCTGGGTGCGGCCCTCCAACCAGTTGGCGACCCATTTGACCGTGTGGGCATCGACACCACAGTCTCCCAGCTTTTTGATGAGGACAGGGTGAGAGACAGTGTCGAAAGCCTTCCGGAAGTCCAAAAAGACTACATCCACAGCAACCCCTGCGTCTAATGATTTGGTGACCTGATCGTAAAAGGCCACCAGGTTGGTCTGACAAGACCTGCCACTGATGAACCCATGTTGGTTGCCCCTGAGCATGCATTCCCCCGCAAGGCCCTCCTGGATGTGTGCCAGGATAATTTTTTCAAAGAGCTTACCCGGGATTGAGGTCAGACTAACTGGCCTGTAATTTCCCGGGTCCTCTTTTTTTCCCTTTTTGAAGATAGGGACCACATTGGCCCTCTTCCAGTCCTCCGGCACCTCGCCAGAGCACCACGAGTGCTCATAGAGCTGTGCCAGGGGTCCCGCAATGACCTCAGCCAGTTCCTGTAGAACCCTAGGGTGAAGATCGTCCGGACCAGCGGACTTGAACACGTCCAGCCTCTCCAGAAGTACCCTAACTAACTCCTCGCTAACCCTTGGCCCAGGCGTGTCTCTCTCGGGGCCCGAGGGGGGCCCAGCAGGGAGGTGGCTGAACTGGTCCCTACTTAGGAAGACAGAGGCAAAGAAATCGTTAAATATGTTAGCTTTGTCATCTGGCGTGATGACTAAGTTGCCCATCGTGTCCTGCAGGGGCCCCACATTACCCGGGACCCTCTTTTTACCCCCTATGTATTTGAAGAAGGACTTCTTATTGTCCTTAATCCGGGAAGCTAGTCCTATCTCCAACTCTGCCTTGGCCCTCCTGACTGCCCCCCTACATCCTCGGGCGACTATAACATAGTCCTTCTTGGCGATGACCCCATCTCTCCATTGGGTATATGCCTCCCTTTTAGCAAGGAGACATTCCCGGATGCTCTTAGTGAGCCATGGGGGTTTATGTGCCCTCCTGCTCCCTTTGACCCTTGTTGGGATTACCTCCCTTTGGGCATGGAGGATCGTCTCCTTAAGGAGCAACCACTCACCTTCGACATCTGATTCCCTTCCCCTCTGGGTCCTCAGCGCTTCCCCAATGATCCTCCTTAGCTTGTTGAAGTCAGCCCTCCTAAAGTCTAGGGCTGTTGCCTTGCTGCAGCCCTTTGCCACCTTACGCTGGATGGTGAATTCCAGCAAGCGATGATCACTGTCTCCCAGGTGGCCCATCACCCGCAGCCCCCTCACCAGGTCATCACCCGTGGCCAGCACCAGGTCCAACAAGGCGTCTCCCCTGGTGGGACTGTGCACCTCCTGGGTTAGATGGAGGTCCTGCACTCTGGCTAAGAACCGACGTGAGCGATCAGACTTGGCTGACTGCTCCTCCCAGCAGATGTCTGGGAAGTTCAGGTCCCCCATGATGACCACATCCTTAGCCCTCACTGCCTCTGTAAGCTGACCTAAGAATTCCTGGTCGAGCTCTTCTCCCTGGTTGGGAGGTCTATAGTAGACTCCCACCGTTAAGTCTCTCTCCCCTGGACTGCCTTTTACTCTAACCCAGAGCACCTCAGAGTGCCCCCCCTCTACCCCCTTGCTAATTAACGAGGAAGTATATTCCTCCTTGATGTAGAGTGCTACTCCTCCACCTTTCCTTCCTATCCTGTCCTTCCTGTATAGCCTATAGCCCTTGACACTCACCGCCCAGTCATGTGATGAGTCCCACCACGTTTCTGTGATCCCTACTATGTCAGGGCTGGTGACAGCTAGGAGGAGGGCGAGTTCCTCCTGCTTCTTCCCCATACTTCGAGCATTCGTGTAGAGGCATTTGAGGCCTTCAACGGTTGTGCCCACTGACCCCCTAGTCTCAGCAATGCCCCGTCCCCCATCGCTTACCTGTTTCTCCCTTTTGACCATTGGTCTGGGCTCGCTGGCTGTTGCTGGGCCTGGTAGTTCATCGTCTCCTCCGCCCTCATCTTCCCCCTCCCCCGACGAGCCTAGTTTAAAGCCCGCCGAAGGAGGTTCACCAACCTGGAAGAGAACACACGCTTACCTTTAGGGGAAAGGTGGAGCCCATCCCATCCCAGCATGTCTCTCATCACGATGTGCCGGTCATGGCTGAGGAAGCCAAAGCCCGCCTCGAAGCACCATTCCTGTAGCCTCCAGTTGGTCTCCGCAATGCACATCTCGTGACGTCTGCCGCGTCCGCTCACTGGCAGGATGGAAGAGAAGACCGCCTGTGCGCCCATCTCCCTCAGCACGCCTCCCAGAGCATGGTAGTCCTCCATCAGGCGATCAGGGGCTCTCCTGGCCGCATCGTTAGTACCCACATGGACAAGGACCATGGGGTAATAATCGGTGGGCTGGATGATGGACTGGAGCATCCCCTTCACATCCTGAATCTTCGCTCCGGGCAGGCAGTAGACCTCACGTGCTGAGGGATCCTGGCGACAGATGGGGCCCTCCGTACCTCTCAGGATGGAGTCACCAATCTTCTAATCCCAGTGCTTTGGGGGAGGGACGAATAAACAGCTGTGCCTTAACACATGTACACGGTCACGAGTTTTACTTGTCAGAAGCTTGGGGTGCAGTTTCCCAGAGACCCCTGAACCTGTCTCCTTGAAAACTGGCAGGCTTCATGCCCTCAGCAGGGGCTACCATCCCTGCAGTTTTCACCCTGCTGTGCTTTCACACACACGTGTGACATGAGTTGTGCTTGTCAGCAGCTTGAGGTGCAGTTTCCCCCAAACCCCTGCACCCATCTCCTTGAAACTTGTCAGGCTACATGGCCTCTGCAGGGGCCACCATCCCTGCTGTTTTCACCCCCCTGTGATTTCACACTTACAAGTGACACAAATTTTGCTTTCAAGAATTTGAGGTTTAGTTTCCCAGAAACCCCTGCACCTATCTCCTTGAGACTTGACAAGCTTTGTGACTTTAGCAGGGGCTATGCTCCCTGCTGCTTTCATTCAAATCAGGCAAGAAGTGACAAAGTTATAGGCAATTTCATGATTCCCTCTTGTAGCCTATGGGCGAAACGTCAAAACAGTGTTGAAACAGCAAAAAAGTTTTGATTAAATGAAATGGAACAGCACTTCAAAATGAAACGAAACTCAGAAAAAAACACTGTCCCATCGAAATGCAGAAACAGAAGTCGAAACGAAACAGCGCTGTTTCACACAGCCCTAGTAGATCATTTATAATCAGAGAGTTTTCTGCTGCCCCAGTTGTCCTGGGACTGTTGCTTAATCATGCACAGTGCGAATCCAATGTCCAGTTTGCAGTGGAGTGCCTCGGTAGAAAACCTTCTAGAAAACTGATTGACATGACATCTGACAAAAAAGATTTAAAGGCACAGCAATCAGGTGGCCTACAGGAAGTAGATAACTGGTACAGATACAAATGCTTTATTCAGCTTGGAACACTGCCATCTTCTTCTGGTCTAGATAATAACCTACTCTGTTGTCTGAAATGGGAGAAAAATTTCCAGCAGGGCTCCTACTTTATGCCTAATTATAATTCGAGAAAGTCAAGCCACTGAATATTTCCAATGTTCTCATAACCCAACAGGATTGTTCTACCATGAACCATGGCACCATGCATGAGAGAATTATTTGTGGAATGCAAAGCTACAAAACATTACCTTAAGTAGCATCCTTGGAATGGCTTTAGAGTCACATACTAGGTGGGTGCATGTATCAGTATCTCTCCATTTTTCTTCTTGTTTGGCTTTATTAATTTATTTATTTTTCAGAAATGCATTCAGACTCTCGGTTGTTTGGTTTTCATAGATCCTGGGCTCATCAAATTGATGGATAACTCTAAATAATGAATCCCGTGACTGCGCTATTGAAATTATCTCAACCACCAAAATGTCTGTTTAATCTACATCAGAGTGTCTGTGCTCCTTTTGTGCCCAGATAAATCAGCTAAGCATAACAAAGTACCTCCAAACGTTCATTTCCAAAGATCTGAAAGGCATTTGGCTTGTCTTACTGTAGCTCTGTGGCTGGCAGCTGTCTGGCAGCCTTTATGACAAAGACAAAGAAGAAACTTTTTTTTGCTACAAGAAATAAGGATTTAATAAAAATCTCAGTTTCTTTTTGTCAAATGCTTGTAAGTCAATATTCGTGCTAAAGTAATTACAGAGCTCTTATAAATAATGCATCTGGCTGATTTCCTTTAATTGTTCTTTCCTTTTCAAGTGGCTGATATCTAGCTGAACTAACAGAAAAACTACAAGATAGACAAAATTCTGGCCTTGCCAAAATTCTGGCCCAGAAGCAAAAGGCACAGGCCAACTTGCCTGAATACCTGAATACATTGTGTACAGTAGGATAGGGCCTCTGACACAGCCCCAAACCAGTTGATGAGTGAAGTCTGAAGCTGTGAATTCACAGAATCATAGAAAGTTAGGGCTGGAAGGGACCACAAGAGGTCATCTAGTCTAACCCCCTGCTCAAAGCATGACCATCCCCAACTAGATCATTGCAGCCAGAGCTTTACCAAGATAAGCCTTAAAACCTCCAAGGATAGAGAGTCCACCACCTCTCTAGGTAACTTGTTCCCTCCTAGTGACAAAGTTTTTCCTAATATCCAACCTAAACTTCCCTTGCTGCAACTTGACACCATTACTCCTTGTTCTGTCATCTACCACCACTGAGGACAGTCCAGCTCCATCCTCTTTTGAACCCCCACTTCAGGTATTTGAAAACTGCTATTAAGTCCTCTCCCAGTCTCCTCTTTTCTAGACTAAATAAGCTAAGTTCCCTCCATCTTTCCTCATAAGTCATATCTCCCAGTCTCCTCACCATTTTTGTCACCTTCTGCTGGACACTCTCCAATTTGTCCACATCCTTTCTGTAGTGGGGGCCACAAAAGTGGACACAGTACTCCAGATGTGACCTTACCAGTGTTGAATAGAGGGGAATAATTACTTCCCTTGCCTTGCGGGCAACATTCATACCAGTGCAGTCCAGTATGCCATTAGACTTCTTGGCAACAAGGGCAAACTGTTGGCTTATATCCATCTTATTGTCCACTGTAACTCCCAGGTTTTTTTCTGCAGAGCTACTGCCCAGCCACTCAGCCCCCAGCCTGTACTGGGGCAAGAGATTGTTCAATCCTAAATGCAGGACTTTGCATTTGTCCTTGTTGAAACTCATGAGATTTCTTATAGCCCAATCCTCCAATTTATCTAGGTCACTTTGAATCCTAGCCCTGCCCTCCAGTGTTATCTACTACTCCCCCCAGCTTGATGTCATCTGCAAACTTCCTGAGGGTGCGCTCTATGCCTTCTTCCAGGTCGCTGATGAAAACATTGAACAAAACTTAGGACTGGCCCCTGGGGCACTCCACTTGATACCAGCTGCCAACTAGACATCGAGCCATTGATTAGTACTCTCTGAGCCTGATGCTCCAGCCAGTTTTCTGTCCACCTTACAGTCCATTCATCCAGCCCATACTTCCTTAGCTTGCTTGCGAGGATGTTGTGGGAGACTGAATCAAAAACCTTGCTAAAATCAAGGTACACCACATCCACCAGTCTCCCCACATCCGTACAGCCAGTCATCTCATCATAGAATGCAATCAGGCTGCTTACGCGTGACTTGCCCCGGTGAGTCCATGCTGGCTGTCCCTAATCACCTTTTTCTCCTCCAAGTGCTTATAAATGGATTCATTGAGGATCTGCTCCATGATTTTTCCAGGGACTGAGGTGATCTGTAATTCCCTGGATCCTCCTCTTTCTCTTTCTTAAATATGGGCACTATATTTGCCCTTTTCCAATCAACCGGGACCTCTCCTGATCACCATGAGTTTTCAAAGATGATGGCCAGCATCTCTGCAATCTCATCAGCCAACTCTCTCAGCATGCTTGGGTGCATCCCATCTAACTCCATGGGCTTGTGTATGTCCACATGGCAAACAGGATAATGGTGCAGAGGAGGGGTGCAGGAAGCAGCTGGGGACGTTGGCTGGTGCATGGGGTATGGGGGGGCACCTGGACATGGGGAGGAGCAGTGGGGGGGCATGCAAAGCAGCTGGGGGAAATCCAGGTACAGAGTGCAGCAGAGTGGGGGGTATGCAGCTCCTACTAGAGTGCTTGAGGGACAATACCCCACAGCCACTTAGACATTGGACAGCCCTGATGTAGGCAAGCCCTTAGAGCCTGAAAAACTCACTTCTGCCTGGAAGACATGCCCCTTCTCTCTATTGCACATACTCAAGTTGCCTAAACTTGACCCTACATATAAGGAGGGTGGAGGTTTATAAGAAAAAACACATAAAAGAAATGACCTTTTAGTAACCCTCCCAGGCATCTGAATGAAAAGACTAACAACTTCAAATGGTTTCCACCAGAGTTAAATTGTCTGGATCTCAATTTTTGGATTCTATTGCAAACACAACAAAAGAAAAAGAAAGGAAAGCAATATCAAAACAAAGCTTTGCGGCTTTTTATTTCTTGGGACAATGGAATCAAATGCATTTGTCATTCATTGTCATTCACGAAACAAGCCTCTTGGTACAGGATATAAAGAAACCACAAAAACTGACATGCAAAAATGCAGAGGTTCATTAATCACAAGTGCAATGAATAATAATTAAAAAGAGGAAGCAAGGAAGACATTGGAACATTTAACTGTACATGGTCAAACTGCAGCTGTAAGCACTACAGTCTTGAGAACAATGCCGCCTCCATGCAGAACAATCTTCCCTGGAATGTGTCCTGTTGGGTTTTCGATTTGTTTCAATAGACTGTTTGTTTGTTTGCCACGCTGAGCAGTCCAGCTGGCTGTGTTACTCGGTAGGATGCTAATAAAATTTAATAGCAAACCTTTAAAATGTTTATATAATCATACTAAATAAATGTTTGGTTAAAGAAAAATATTCCCCCCACTGCCGTATGGTTTCCGTTTGAAGTGCTTTTGGACCGGACTCAAGGCATTTGGTTGTTTGCCAAGAAGAGGCATAAATGAGGGGGGTATGGAGTATTTATTCTCATAGAATATATGTCAGAGGCAGGATATGACATTCCAGAATATTTTGCATTTTAAATTTAAGTCAGACATTTAAAAAATAAAACTCTATTCTTTTTAATTAGGAAGAAATGTACTGGATCTTCCTGTCAGAGACAGTTGATATAGAAAGAGCTGTTAGCGGAAGCCGTTCATCTGCCTGCCAGAGCATAAATTCTCCGTGCTACACCCTTCCGAGTTTATCCTCTGAGATATTCCTAAAAAAAAAACCAAGTGAAGAGACTTTCATCACATGTAAAAAGTTGCGGAGCATCTTGAGCCACCTCGCATCAGCAACAGGTCTCTGACCTCTGCAACCTAAATCCTTCTCCATTTCATGTCATTTTTTGTGGCCTTACCCATCCAGTCACTTGAGTGTGTGCATAAATCCAATTCTGTTTAAATTCCTTCCTTTTCATCAAAGGACTTAAGCAGACGGGCTTGTGGACATGCTTAAAGTTAATTTCTGTTCTCATGTAATTTGCTGAGTCAGGGTCTTCATCACTAACAGCATGAGAACAGCCATACTGGGTCAGACAACAGGTCCATCTTGCTCATATCCTATCTCTCACAGTGGTACAGAGCATATACTAAGGGTTGGAGCATTTAAGCAAGCATATCCAGAATGATCCATCTACTATCCCTACTGCTTCTGTTACACCAAGACTTTACTAATTAACCAAAATCTACAATTGAAAGCATGGGCACAAGTAGGTCCAGGTCCCTCAGAGCATTCACTGATCTAATTCACAGTGCTGCTCTGGGGTGATTGGTGAGGATTTACATAACTCGGTAACAGAGACCTGGATATAACTGGAAGAAATCTAACGGTCTCTTGATAACAACTACACAACTATAAAACCACTATAACAGACTATTTCCTATATCCTAACAAACTACTAACAACTGAGGCACTGTATGCAATATAGATACAAACAGACAACGGGAGAGTTTGGATTACACACACAGGTTTAACACTGTCACATCTAGAGGATTTTGGGACTACAATAATGACAAGCAGAATCAACAGGACTACAAGGACAAGTACAACAGATATGAAAGTGGCAAGACTCAGTAATACAGATACACATGGGTGCACTCAAAATTCCCATGCCCTGGGGTCTGGGTATACATACCCTAAGGCCTGGCAGCTGCTCAAATTAAGTGGGTGATGCCTAAGAGCCAACTGGTTTCAGTGCCTTGCTGGGAGAACAGAAAAGATCTTCAGATGGCCACTCTGCTGGTTGCCTCACTGCACACCTCCCCAGCTGTATTCGTGCTATTAAAGGCCAACAGCCTGGCTGGCCAGGTCAGCTATGGCTCTTCACAACTCCGATCTCTCTCTCTCTCTCACTATCAACTCACAAACTCACTTACAATCCACCAAACCAAACCCACCACACACAAACCCACACTTGACAACCCTCACACAATCCCTTACACACTCACTATTTAAAGCCTCCTCTCAAACTGTTCCAGACCATGATGTCATGCATACATATGTGCACAGTCACGTTCCCACACCCTCCACCTTGTCACACACGCACACTCACATCACAGGTCAATAGTCTGGGGGATCCAGGACCTTCTAGGCTGGCTGGGCCAGCGTCAGTGACCTAAATACAGCAACCAGGGGGTCTATACAGGGGTCATTGTACTCTCACATTACATCACACTTGTTCTCAAACATATGGGTACGTTAACTTTTCATGAGCAAACAGCGTAACTGGACACTCTGTACTCAGGAGACAAGGCAGGGAATACTAAAGTGTTGCTAGACTTCCTGCATCCTAAAGCCATCCCATTTTTGACCTGGCAGACCTAACTATTATGTTTAATACCCACCGATGGACCTTTCTTCCATGCATTTGTCCAATCCACTTTTGGACCCCTGCTACCCCCTTATTAAAACTCTTCTTGATGAGCATACTCTTCATATGCCTACAGCCTTAAATGCTGATATTGCCATCCTTCACCCAAAGGCCATTTTTATTCTAGCAATACTTGTATGGCAACTTCACTACGCAAACTTCTCTTCACCCTCGGAGTTCTTGAAACAAAAATTCTTCCCCATGTTGTTGGTTTTTTTGTGTTTTGTTGCAAATACATTTATATTAGTATTATCATATTTATATCCTTCACAATATAGGTGCCCATAGTAATTTTTATATTAAAAAACAAATCAAGCCCCAAAGAAGTTACAAGTCTGGGGGTTTTTTTTACTTTTTAAAGAAAAAACTCACTATATCCACAAAAGTAAGAGAAAAGTAATTTTGTTTTCTAGGTTGCAAAAGTAAGCAGTCAAAAGTTGTCAAATGCCAGATTTACAGTTGTCTGTAGGCACATAACTCTGACTGATTTTTCCATGGGAATAAAGTGCCTAATTGCCTTATATGTGTTTGCAAATTCCATTGGGACCTGGACCTCTTCAGCCTCTGCTAGAGAAGGCTGAGAGATGATTTTGTGGCCACCTACAAATTCATTAGGGGGACACAGCAAGGGATTGGAGATGCTCTGTTCACCAGAGCGCATTTGAGGCTAACAAGGAACAATGGTCACAAACTGACAGAGAGCAGATTTAAGCTAGATATCAGGAAAAACTTCACAGTTAGTGTGGCCAAAATTTGGAATGGGCTCCCAAGGGAGGTGGTGCTCTCCCCTACCTTGGGGGTCTTTTGAGAGAAGGCTGCATAGGCATCTGGCTGGGGTCATCTGACCCCAGCGCTCTTTCCTGCCCAGGCAGGTGGTCAGACTTGATGATCTGTTGAGGTCCCTTCCAACCCTAGCATTTATGAACTGATGGTCTAATGGGCTATTTACATCTCTAGGTACTTAAAATGCCCTGAGAGAGATTTCTACGCATCCCTATTTGCCATCTGACACCTCCAGGGCAGGAATCCTACCTGATCTGCATGACAAAAAGCAACTCGAGAACAATTCTCTAAGACACTCTCCTGGACCCAGAGGGACAGATTTCCATCTTTAGCTTCCTGTGTGCAAGAATGAAGTTTATTTCCTACCTATGGGGACTTTCTATCATCTTTAATTTTCCCTGAGCCTGATGAAGGGCCTTTGAGCCTGAAAGCTTGCAGAAAAAGATAATTTTTCTGCAATTTCCTAGTTAGTCTACAAAAGGTATAATTTCTGAACCAAAAGTTCTAGATTTTTGCATTTCTAAAATGCCCTGATACATTTGGGCCCAAGTGACAGTCAGTTGTGCAAACAGGCTGCTAACTCACATGGGTTTGGAAATTGTTGTCCTACAAAATAAAGCCCATCCAGAATACATGCAACGGCTGTAAAGAAAACAGCATTATCAAATCAAACATGCTGGCAAAATGCATATTGCAGCTCCCTCTAGCGGCTGGTCAACTAAATGGTAAATCTGCTGTCACTACCAGCTAGTGGATTTATGCCTCTTAGATGTTTGTCAGATGTATTCTGGCACCAAAGAGTTCAGGTTCCAAGCTGCTAACTAGCCCGTCTAGTCACAAAGACAGGAGGTGAATATAACTTGAACACGGGGTAAAGGGATTACTTTTAAGCCTATTCCCATCATATGGTAATTTTCATTTCTTGAGCTGTCACTTTTTAACTACGCCTTGGTTCTCTGGAGTCTCATGCGCTATCTCTGTGCTTTGCACATGGAAGATATGATCACCCCCAGCACACAAAATTAATTTTAAAAGTAATTTTAGCATCCAGTCTAAAATTTGTTTTCTTAAGAAAAACAAGGAGAGAAAACAAAAGTAAAATCTCTGGCAAGGAGCAACATATTTATATTCTTCTTTTAAAGTCTTTGAAGAATTTCTGAAACTCTGCCCACATAGAGAATACTTGAAAATGAAAAAAAAAAAGCAGAAAACAGAGATATCACACAGAGCTTCATAGACTATGCTTTCTAGTTGTACATTTTTAATTGGTGGTTTATACTCATCTGTTGGATATTTGTCTAAATCACTCAGCGTCTGGCCATTTGTTATCTAACTTACAGATAAATCATCTAATCTTCTGTAAAATGAGGGAGACATGGCTTTGAATGATTTCTCTTTTCCTCTCTCCTCTCTGCAACATGCCATATGCCTCTGAGCAAAACAAGACTACCACAGCCAAAAGAGATATGACTTAACTACCCCCAGTTTTCATTAGTTATTCCATGCGTCCCTTCAGCTCACCGTCCTTCCTTCAGAAGAGACATAAAACCAAGGTCTTGGCTACTTGTGTTAATTAAAACTTCTCTAAACCTTTTTTTTGCAGGATTGGGGATGTTAGCCATGGTATCCTGGCCAAATTCCAAGGTGCAAATTACATTCTCCTTACCTAGAATTCCCCGGGTATTTTCAGGGAATTGAAGGATTTTTTTTTTTCTGTGCTTCTAGCTGTGCATAGTGTTCCTGTGTGTTTAGCATGAGTGGTGGTGATGATTAACATGTGTCCTGATAGTGGCTACACTAGGGTAAGGGCTGCACTTAATCCATGCGTATTATTGCAGGGCACATATTTATTACATTCTGTAGAGTCCTATGAAAACTGCAGGGCAGTGGCTAGACTTTCAGCTTGTATATCTGTCTAAGTAATGCAGTATAAAGGTGACCCTTACACTCCCTTATATTAATAACCCAGTTTGTGGGCAGTACCAAAGGGTTGGGAACAGTTTCTAAGGACCTGCTCCCTCCCAACCTGGTACAAGTGAGCTGGATGCAAATAGAGCTTTGGATCTGACCCTTTCCACATGAAAATGCACCAAAAAGCACAGCTGCACAAACACACTAATTATAGACCAAAAAGAGAGATAAAACTACCCTCCATCTTACATGTTAAGTATCAGGTTGATGACTCTTAGCCTGCATTCCCTCTTATTATCTCAACAAAGCAGGCTTCTTGTTGACTACATGTCAAAGCAAGACGTGGAGCTGGCTGCAGGTATGGCTTAAGCTCAGCCACGGCAAGTATGAGCAATACACATTGGGAGCAGGAAGAATCTTTTGAGGCATTATCACCTCAGTCTTGTTCAAATGTCAAGATGCAGGTAATTTTGGGATCCCACTTGATTGATCCCATATTCCTAGATAATGCTAGTTGCTTGGGTTATCTTGAAATATCTCCTTTCCTTTAATTATAACCAGGAAAATACACCTCCTTTTAGACCAGGTCTAACCAATCAGTCTTGTATTTGTCACCTTCCACTGACTCGAATGAGATTATCACTGAAGACTATCCAGAAGGAACTGCTAATGCAAACACAAAAGTTCTTCTCAAAGGCCAGGTACAAACATTGCACTGTTATTGGTATAAGTGGTCATAAACCAGTCTATACCCAGAACACAACAGAAGTTCAGCACACACAGACTGGTTTCAAAATGGTGGAACCTGGTTTAAGATTTGGCAGGTGTTAAATCATTATGAACAGAAATTTGAAATTCTGTATTAAGCAGCTGCTGATATGGCAGGTTCTCTTCCACTACCAAAGGGCTACTGTTAGGGCTATGCAAAGCTTCAGGTGCTGATTTGATTCAGACGAGATTCGGCCCAATTCAGCAGCTGAACCTCTGAATCTGAATTGAATCAGGAGACCGATTAAAAGGCCCTAATAGATTTGAAGCCTCTGAATCGATTCCGAAAAGAGTTGCAGATTCAGGCAGTCCCTGCTGGCTGCTGCAGAGAACTGGATGCGCACCCTGTGCTGGTAAGTAGGGGGCGGGGGAGGGAGGGGTCTGGTGGACTATGGGGGAACCCCTGTCAGGCCCCACTCTCTGCCTTCTCCCCTAGCCCCCCTGAGCACCTCCCAAGCCCTGCCCACTCTCCCAGCCCCCCTCCCCATGGCTGCGCTGCCCAGCCCCAGCTCTTTAAAAAATGCCCTCACTCACCGGCTGCTGCTAGTTAGGGGGCAATCCCTGCTGCCCCCCACTACCCCACACTGCATGGGGGACTCTGCTAAGAGCCCTGCAACCCCTGCCCACTCTCCCAGCCCCTCCACCCCCATGACTGTGCAGTGAGGGGGAAGCAGGGTTTGCTGCTCCAATCTAGAGCAGCTGGTGAATGCAGGGCTTTTTTTTTTTAAACTGATGATGCTGGGGCAGACAGGGCAGCCATGGAGGGGGCTGGGAAAGTGGGTGGGGATGGGGGCTCATGACAGCACAGGGCAGTGGGGGGCAGCGGGGATTGCCCCCCACCTGGCAGCGGCTGGTGAGTGCTGGGCTTCTTGTTTCAAAGAGCTGGGATGCTGGGGCTGGGCTGGGCAGCCATTGACAGAGCTAGGAGAGCAGGCAGGGGATGGGGCTGTTTCAGAGATTCAGCCAATTTGGTGGCAGTCAAATCTCCCAATCAGATTCAGCCATATCGGTTTGGGACAGGGATTTGAATCAAGAAATCGAATTACTGTGCCCTGGATCAGCCAAATCCAAATCCAAAGTGAAGACTGGCTGCTTCGCACAGGCCTAACGACTATGTCTTCTGTTTGCTACCAATCTACCACTTACAGAAAACCATGCAATTTACATCAGTTCCACTTCAGGCTTTTTAAATGTCTATACCTACCCCTAAGAATGGGCATCCAATGAAAAGACATCGCACCCTTGCTTTTCAGTCTCTATTGCCTAGCAGTTGATTTTTGGCAAATCAAGTCAAAGACTCCTCTGTCAGAGAACCTGCCATTTCAGCAGCTGCTTAATACAGAAGTTCAAATTTCTATTCATAAGGGCTTAAAGCTTGCCAAGGTGCTCTACTGTGTAATTTGCTTCTAACAAACCAAAACAAAACATGTTAATGATCAAGTGTCAAAATAATTCATTGTCTATTCACAAACAAAAATATCTGTTGGAACTTTTCACGATTGTTGGAAGCTTTAGCATCCTGACTTTTCGTCCTAAAAAAGCCCAAATGTGGAAAATCAGAATATTCTGAAGGGAAACTTCCCTTTTTGATCAGCTCTAGAGTTTTGCCTCTAGTTGGCCAACCTCTTTACCTTCAGCCCCATGTACAGAGCCAGAGTGCTCTGGAAATCATTAGCAGCAGGGAAGGGAAGAAGGAATAGGGGAATACGTGATACTTTAGAGTTAGAGAAATGCTTTTCTTAAATAAATTAGGTAAAGAATAAAAACAGGTAAGAATGATAGGCTCAAACACATAGATGTTCACTGCAGAATAACTTTGGATGAGGTTATGCCTAAAAATCATTTGCATACGCACACTTAGTTTCCTTATATGGCCAGTCATAATAATTCTTATCTCTCAGGGGTCTGGTGCTCTCTTGTCTTTTGTAAAATTAGACTGAGATTGTTCCAGGTCTGAGAGGACTTAGTCTCCACACTAATTATTTAAAAATATTAATATTAAACAGTATTATTTTGTACTCAGGACCAAATATATTGGGAAATTTAGATTTTTCACAATTCTGAAGTTGGTCTCCTGCAAGCTGATCAGCATGAAGCAGTGTTGGGCAGGCCATATTTACCATTTGTTGGACTTGTACTTGTTTTGCATACTGACTACTTTCACAAGCATGCCCATGCAGATGCACACAAGTCCTTACACTTATTCAAAAAAATGCTTCAGGGCTTAGTTAGTGAACTTGACTCTGAAGCCCAAATGACATTTAATATTAGTGGATTGAAGTGGGTTAACAGAATAAAATAATAGACAATGAGGGACAGAAGAGACCTCAGGAGGTCGTCTAGTCCAAACCCCTGCTCAAAGCAGGATCATCCCCAACTTGATCATCCCAGCCAACTGTATCATTCCTAGAAGAGTCTAGCTCCATCCTTTTTGGCACTACCTTCGGGTAGTTGAAGGTTGCTATTTAATACTCTCTCCATCTTCTCTTCTCCAGACTAAATAAACCCAGTTCCCTCAGCCTCTCGTCATAAGCCATGTGCCGCATCTCCCTAATCATTTTCACTGCCCTACACTAGACTGTCTCCAATTTGTCCACATCCCTTCTGTGGGTGTGGGGGGAATCGGATACAATACTCCAGGTTCGCTAATGCTGAATAATCATTTCCCTTGATCTGACGGCAACGCTTCTACTAATGCACTGCCTTCACAATAAAGGCACACTGTTGGCTCATATGCAGCTTATTGTCTACTGTAACCCCCAGGTCCTTTTCTGAAGAGCTGCTGCTTAGTCAGTCAGTCCCCAGTCTATAGCAGTGCATGGGATCATTCCATCCTAAGTGCATGACTTTGCACTTGTCTTTAATGAACCTCATGAGATTTCTTTTGGTCCGGTCCTTCAATTCATTGAGGTCTTTCTGAATCCTAGCCCGACACTCCAGTGTATCTAGTATTCCACCCAGCTTAGTGTCATCCACAAACTTGCTGTGAGTGCACTCCATCCCATCTTCCAGATCACTGATGAAGATATTGTTGATAAAGATAGGCTGTATGACGAATACGAGGCTGAGCCAGAAACACTGTAACTACAGGACTGTCTATATAAGCAGATTTTATTAAGGTTGGAGTTTTGTAGCCCTCAAGGTCCAAAAATTATGTGAGGAGCAAGGATTCTTTTGGTAATATCTTTTATTGGACGAACTGTATAGTTGTCAGAGATGCCAGAGATTCGAGCACAAAGCTTACTCTTTAAATGAAGTCACTGCTTTGATACAACGTGTCCAAAAGAATAGCCAGTTTTTTCTCCATCCATAACAGTTACCTTCCACACAGTGGGTTGGGGTTTCCCTGACCATGTGTACTGAGCATTCTTTGTGGGCATCCCATGATCCTTTGTGCTGCTACTGATCGTTGGCTTTGAGCCATGGGAATAACACAACATAGCAGGATATGGGTTGGGAGGTTGCTGGAAGTTTGCATTCTATAGCTGGAGCAAGGAGAGGGGGTGAAATTAAAAAAAAAATCTTCTCTCCCTCAACTTCTCCTTCCCTATCCCCATGGGCAGCATCTTTTCAGATAGTAGGTGCCATTTTCAAACTACAGAAAGGTAATTAGGGAAAAAAACCACATTCACAAATTTAAGAATAACGAGCTAGGCTAAAGTACTGCAGAAAAAGGCCCAGGGCTTGTCGTGGAAACCAAGGTGGATAGTGTGCAGGGTGTGAGCCAGGTTGTGGCTATTGCCCCGGTGCGTTCTATCCCCTGATGTTAGGTTGCGAGAGGGAGAGTTAGACTCATAACGGTTCCAGTACATTTTTATTTGATCTCTTACTTACGCACCACCGGTGTGGATGTGGCTGTGCAGGCGGTTACACTTGGATCTGTCCCGGTCCGGGTGAGGGACAAACGAACAAAAAAACAAAACGATGGATCCGAGAACGAAAACGATGATGAACGAACGGATACGAATGAGTGCACAAACGATTGCCTACAGTTCCCGAGTCAGGAGAAGCCATGGGAAACTGGCCAGGCCTACCCACTGAGCAGTGGATGCTCTGGCTTCTTCCCTCAGCAGAAACTCAACCCTAGCTTTTATAGGCCAGATGACAAGCCCAATTTCAAGCCCCGATTGGTCACATTTTCCCGCTAAAATGTTTGCGGGGTTTTTCCACAGGGGACGGGGTTTCCCCAGCACACGGCCAGGGCCATGCAGCAAGCCAAATAGGGGCTTTCCAGATTGTGAGGAGAGTGCTGACGGCATCTGGTGCTGGGCAAAGCTGGCAGATTCCAGCTGGAGCGTGACAGATAAGAATCAACAGTGTAACGTTGTTCAAAAAAAGTGGGTATCAGTAGCCAGTGGGCATGGGCGTTAGGGGTACAGAACTTCCTATACTTCAGTGCTGGAGGCTGCAAGTGAGAAAAGAACAGTGGAGAAAAAACCCTGGTTATAACTAAGTTATATCTAGGTCACTTTGCCCTTCCCCATCCACTCTCTGCCCCTGTGTGATGCTGCATTACTGGGTCAGATAGACCTATGGTCTGACCCAAGAAATGTTAATTCTTATGTTCTTATGCTCTTAGTGACAGGGAGTGCTTCATTCAAGCCATGGGAAGTGACTCTTCCACTCTGTTCAGCCCTGGTGAGGCCTCGTGTGTCTATTTTGAACCCTGCACTTCAAGAACATTGGCTAAGCACCAGCGTTTAAACAGAGGCAGGACATATCCAGTTTCCATGGTGGTGGAGCAGTAGAAGCCAAAGAACTTAAACCAAGCAACAAGTTGGCAGAGGTCACAAGCAGTGGAGTTTGGCAAAGTGGGTTGGTGAATTACCAGATTTCAGAACAGAAAGAAAGTCCACAAATATTGCTCTGAAATGTATTTGCTATAAAGCAAATAGGTTGTTGCCCCTGGACCAAAGGGAAGTAGAATTTCCATGTTTATTCCTGATTTATTCTGGGGCACGTTGCTACTTGATGTGGAGGTGGATCCTATTGGGTTGCAGGGCCTATTTAGGTTTCAATCACTGGTGTAGATAAAACAAAACACTGAATTATAAAGTTTAAAAGGTTTCCTGAAGACAGGATAACTGTTTCCTGTCCAGCTCTCAAACCTAATAGTCTTGACTGGCTAAACCTTGACTTTTTTCCCAGGGCTTTTATTACTTCTGCTTGTGGACTAAGTCAGATTGAGCACTGTGGAAGCCAACTTTTTGTTTCCTTTTGACCTTCAGTATATGTGGTTTGCTTTGCTTCAACTTTTTGGCCCTGTTCTTATTTCAGTGTAAAAGTGCCCATCTCTAGCATTAACTTCTCAAAATAAATGTTGTGATATTTATGTCAGTCTTGTGCACTTATCTGCAAAATGACTTTATTTGCCCTAGAGCATAGATTCCTGCCTAATCCTGGTTTATTATGATTTGTTTGTTTTATCTCCTTCACGAAGATTTATACTCTGAAACTCCTTCAGTGACACTAACAAAGATTTGATAACCCAGGTGATAAACCAGTTTTACCTCTAAGTTTCATATAAAACTTCATTACAAATGAAATTAATCATTGTAGATTTTAATGCAAAGAGAAGACACTGGTGGCTGCTTGATAGACTGTGCTCAAAAAGCTGGGCAAGCTTTATATCACTCTGGTTTATATGATAATAAAAAATTATGGCAGAAGACCAAGGTCATATTGTTACATGTAAGCAATAGTAAGGTTTTCTGGTAATATGTTCCCTCTCCTTTGCGTGCCTACCTCTGCTTTATTACTCATGGCTGTTGCTATTTTACCACTTCATGTGTTGTGTACTCTGTGAGAGACTTCATTTTACATATATGAACAATCAAGAAGAAACAGTGAAATACGGTTAAATTGCTGCATGGCAGCTTCCTGTTAACTTGGTCAAAACCGCTTCTCAAAGCCTATGTAAGTTTAGGGATTTCAGAAGCATGAAACCTGTATGGGGTACATTTCCATGATGATATGCTTACTTCTACATATTATCATTTTTATTCTTATCTACCTGTCTTACCTATTCAATCCTGAGAAATCTCTGAAGACTCCAGAAATAAAGTAGAGAGTGCTTTGTGATATTCTTTTGGGAGAAGAGAATGGCACAGTTTATATTCCAAAATATTCTGCCTATTGGAAAGAGTAATGACACTGAAAAGCTGTTCTGCACTGGTACTGGAAATGAACATACCACTAATCTTTAAGGCTCAGAGTATGAGAAAATGGTTGAGTAAAATATTTCAAGATAGCATCTATTGATGTATGAAAGGCAATAATATAGAATTCTCTTGAATTTGCTCCAAAACTATTCTGCCGCTGTGTAGATTAATCAAGGCAAAACAGAATTAGAAATATTCATGTTCTTATATGCCCATTAAGGACTCAAGCAAAGAAAGTCACTTACATCTTCAGAAGTCCTGCCCATGTAGTTAATGCCATAGTCTTGGCAAAGGAACATTATACAGCTGAGACCTGACCCATAGTTTTCTGGCTCAGTAAGTAGTAGCTATTGAACCATAAACATAAACAGATGTTTGCACATGTGTGTGACTCATTCACAGTCAATCACGCTGTTTAAAAATGTTGTCTATTAAAACAGAGGGGACAAGATGAAACTATTGTAGGATGTGAATTATCCCCAAAGAAGGCATCAGAACACATCATTCTAAGGACTTGGGGTACCACATTTTATCTTGCTGAATTAAGAACATGTAAATACAGTGGTACAGTGGTACGTGACCTTTTGGGGGTCATATACCCCACTTTAGGTTTGATATGCTGATGCATACCCTTATGATTCCACATAGTGAAAATAACGACTATAATGTTATTACAATCACGTTTGTAAGTTCTGCAACTGACAGAGAGATTTAATAGCAGTTAATTTTTGGGGGTTTTTTCCTCTACTTAACTTTCCTTTTGCCTTTTTTGTGCTTTCTCAGTCTTTCCTCTTTATATACCCTCTAAAATTCCCCATACGACCCAAGGGGGCATGCAGATCCTAGTTTAAGAAACACTCTGTTAATACAGTCCACTTACTGATGGAACTTGACTCCTAAATTGCAGATCATACATGAAACATTAAAAAAAAATTCCTGATTATTTGGGTCATACCTTCAACACATGTAAAACGGCAAATTTAGATGAACCAGGCCAGTTTCTAATAGTTAATGGTCCTGTCCATTCAATGAAAAATAATTATGGTGCTACTTTGTAATTAAAGAGAAGCAAGGCTGTGGTTGTTTATTCCTGTGTGGGGAACTTAATGTTTTTTATTTTACTTCCTATGATAAGATAAAAGCAGATTTGTGGTCTTTAGTCTCCAAAGTAGACCTGTCAGCGAGGAATATATGCTAACAGGGGCAGCATTAAAGCAAGTATATACAGCAGCTTAGTGGAGAAATTTGATATGGGCATGAGTGACTGCATTTTTTCCACACTTGAGAAGAGATGACATATTTAAGCCCTTTATGTGATAAAGTAGAGAGAACTACCATTTTTATGGATTTATGCAAAAGTAATAAAAATGCATGGCATCACATAAAGTCCCAGGGTCAAACTTACAGTCACTACTTGAGCAAAATTTCTGTGGACTTCAGTATGTTTGGTTAACTATAGACAGCAAGATGTGACTGACAGCAAGCTTTCCGTCTTTCTGTTTTGCCTGCTTCTGCTGTTTTTCTGTACATTACTGTCTTTTTTTTTTAGACAGTAAAAGAAAACAAATAATGGCACAAATATTGATTTTTGTCTCCACAAGCAGAACCTATGATCTACTTGGAGCCAAGCCCACTGGACACACCTCCTCCCACCCTCCTCAGCTACAGGTCATGAAAGCATCATTATATGTTCACGGTGAACTGGGTATCTGAGTCAGGTCCAAAGCTGGCATAAAGCTATGTCCGTTGAACAGCCAAGAAAGGCCATGGACCCTTGACACTCTTTTAGCCCCATGTTCACAAACATCAGTGGTAACATATAATATACAATCTAGATGAACATACAGGGTATGTCTACACGTTCATTAATGTACCATAATCACGGCGTATTAAGTTTAGTACCTGTAATAACAGGTGCTAACTTAATGTGCCGTAATTGGCGCTACCACACATTAGCGCAAACAAACGCTTTTTGTGTGATGCTTAACGCTCATTGGGCTAATATACCATGCATTAGCACATTGTTACGGTTTCTGTGAGCCATGCTAATGTACAGTAGAATTAGGCCAATAGCCATCCATGTTAAAAAGCTGGGCCAGGCTAAGATGGCAAATTTGAAAAGCAACAGGAACTGGTTCACAGGGACTAACTCTTGTGACAGCCTTCATCTGTTTTGGTTCGTGATCCAGGAACATCTTTCCTTTGAGTTTGGGCACTTTGACCTACAGCAGAATATGGACAGTTTGTGCTACACAGGGCCAATAAGGGGCCAATCTGCACAGTGGAAGATGGCTAGCTAGTCCTAAAAGTGTGACAGTGTGAAAGATATTTGTGGAAGAGGAGAGAGCTTCAGACTCTGGGTGGTACTACAGTGATAGTTTTGACTGATGAATGCTTCCATGCCCAGTCCCTTGTGGGGTTATGCACTTAAGCACTTACACCTTTTGTTTTTAACATTTTTCTAATAAAGGTCTAATAACATTTTTCTAATAAAAAGTCAAAAGTATACGTGTAAACGTTGGGTATAGTAAGCCCACACTAAACACTAATTCTGCATTGGCTACATGTGCTCGCTGAGTCCATTGGTGGGTAGAGTATTTATAATGAAGGACAGGATAGAGCTCATTAGGTTTTCCTTTACGTTGACCTATAAATTCATGCTTTAGTATTCATTTGAATAGATATGGTTGGTCAGCTTGCTCATGTTTTCCAGAGTCTTACTCATCTTCTAATTTCAGACTCTTCCTTGTTCCAAGTAGTACCAGTTACTTTCTCTATAGCAAAAATACCACAAGAAAAGGAACATATTTGTATATAAAATGCAGCCTGTTCCAGCCTGAATCTAGTAGTTCTAACCATATCTTCAGATGGATGACCAGTGAAGTAACACAACAAAGTACTCGTCATAATGCTATGAGTGTCAAGCCCTGCTGATGTCTGGTCTGGTTAATTTCAGACTTTAATAATAACAATGAAACATGATTGAACAGCTTGACATTTACAAAAAGGTGCTTGTTAAAAACAGTTCCTCCCAACTTAATTAACACTAAAACCCTTTAGGTGTTCCACCAAGTACATATTAAAACAGCTGTCCTTTTCCCTGAAATGGAAGTAAACCAGAAGTAAGCTTCAATAAAACCAATGGACTATGACTTCTTCCAAGCACAACTATAATGAAATGTTACTGCTGTAATATCTAGCTAAATAAAGACTGGTGAGCTGTGTAGGCCAGCTGCAGTAGCAGATGCAGATGGGATCATGGGCTTTAAACAATGCTATCACTGAATAAACACAGACCAGAAGATCACAGTTCTATACCTCCCCAGTTTCCGTGAAATTAGGTTTTGTTATTCTAAATATAAAAACTGATAATCTCAGTATAAAATGAATAGCAGTAATTGTTCCATAACTGGTATCATAAACTGCCGTTAGTCATTAGTCAGGAACATTTGGGATTATGTGGTGTCCTGTGCTGAAAGTTACATTACATGTTTGAGGAGAGTTGATATTTTGGTTAGTGATAGAAGGTAGCCTCCTTTATATGGGCAAGATTCTATTCGTTTCTATCTGAATGCTCCTCTTCCTTTTATATATGAGAGTTGTTAACACATGATATGAATCCAGTGCGTCAAATATGGAATCCTTAATCAGGCAAAACTCCCACACATGCACCTAAGAAATCAGGCCCATTTAATATGAATACTTTTTTATGTTTGTTAGACCCAGTAAGAAATGGAATTCCCATTCTATAAGAGACTGAGATTTCCAAATATATTTTCATTCAAAATCAGAAGAAAATTCAAAGTCTTTCAATATTTTTCTCCAAAATGAAATATTTTGATACAATCAAAGTCTTTTGGCTGTTATGTATGGCAGTGTGATGTCAACAGATTTTGACATCATATTTTTCACCAATTTCAAACTCCCAGTGATGTGGGAGCTGTCAGGGAAATTATTTGATTCCTTCAGGGTATTTTCTCCCTGAAATTCCACCCTGTTCTTAGACTGGCTGTACCAGGGTAGGGTCTTAAGTGGCGCTAGGGGAGTTCACGGCCACCCCTACCATGCCAAAGTGATATTAAAAGCACCCTCACAATCTCGCCCGCCACGTCTTCAATGTTGATAATGTTTAAGGGAGGCTGCCCTTAGTCCCCTCTGACACGGTGCCCTGATGTCTCCCAGTCTGTGTTCTGTCTTGGGTGACTTGGTGCACCCCAGCCTTATGGGCTATGCGTGGCTCCAACCACCCCTGTACAATGCCCCAAGTCTCGCAGATATACCGGACGTTATTCGGTCAATTTCCCTTTCCGCGCCCCCACAGACGCTCTCGGGGCTTGTCCCGCAGCCTGCACCCCCATGGACGCTCTCGGGGCTTCTTTCGCAATTGCCCACACTGGGGCTTCTCGCAATTGCCTGCACTGGGGCTGGGGTCAACGCACCCCTGAATGTTGTGCCTTCTCTGGTACCGGGCTCCCCACACTACCGTGGAGCCCCTATGAGGCCTCCTCCAACCTCTAATAGCTTCACCCGGTCCTCCGGTCTTATAAAACTACAAACAGAAACAATACTACCAGCCAATCGGCTCTAACGCATACCTAAGCCTTCTGGCTATAACGTAAAGCTAAACCATACGGTCAGAGCAACATTCAGTCCCTACTGGGAAATACTCCAACCCATAGCAGCAACCAGGGGATGCTCATGCAGTCTGGCTTCTCCTCTCTCTGCACTGGCCGAGCTCCCCCTTCCCTGGCTGCCAGAGGGGAACTGCCCTCCTGGGCTCAGTCCTGGGCTTAAGAAGGGCCAAGCCCTGCCCCTTCCTGTCAGCTGGTTTTCATTCATTGTCCTAGCAACCAGCACCTGTGTTGCCCTGGTGACTGGCAGCGGAGCCTCCCCCTTCTCGCCACTAGGGGTGTCTCCCGAGCCGTTTCCACTTTCAGGCGCAGGGCACCTAAGTGTTCTGCGACTCTGGCTATGAATGTGCAAACCCTTGTAACTGTTGAAACAGGGCTTATGGTGGACAAGGATGTCTCTGTGCTGATCCAGTCATAAGATCCAAATGTAGTAGTTATAGACCAGATCATGATATTCTTGCTCATGTTGTATAACAGCAAGTTACCAAGCTAGTCCTATGGAAATAAAGACTTCTTTACTCCCATGGAACCATGAAAATAGCACAATGTGGGGGCCCCATGTGACAGGGACAGTATTTGGCGTGCAACTGGGCATACAAAATTCCAATACTGTAAGCAGCTAAATCAACACAAATTCACCCTGTCAACTAAACTTTTTTATTGTAATTGCACAGAATAGCCTTTTCAATATGAAGATGATGATGTTGATAATGATGATAATGAAACGAGAGTCACTACACATATATTAAAAGCATGAGGACCAGAAAGCCAGCAACAGGTAGAATGGCCAATGTCAATAAGACCTTGGGTGCTTGAAGGAGGGCCATAAGGGCATTCATAGATGATGTGGTTGGCCATCTAAGCTCAAGCACACCACAGTGGCAGCCAGCACCAGTGGAGAAGTCCCAGGAGTGCATGCTTGTCTTAAACCATCCAATGCCCATTCTGAGATGGTTAAGAGCAGTCCAGGCCCTGCAGAGCAGCTGCCATCCTGAAAGGCAGAAGCTGGTGTTGGGAATGAAGTTCTTCAGTTGCAGTTTTTGTGCAGCATATTTCCTGCTCCCATGATGGGAGGTCCAAGACACAGGTGACATGCCATCTGCAAAGTCAGTGAGTTTATTGGCCTGAATGGAGAACAAGCTCCAAGACTTCAGGCGGTAGTTAGTTTTCTGGCTTGTGGCTTCTAGGCTGGAATGCAACGAACGATTTGGATCTTGGGCTTTGAGGAAAACGTGTTCTGTTCGCTACCAATCTAAACTATGCTGCTTACAGACAACTGAATAATTTGGATCGATTCCACCTTGGGCTTTCAGAATGTCTATACCTAGCCTGAGCATAGGAGAAATGCTTTCTCAGGCTTTCTCTCTCCGCTTTTCATATCTCACATCTTCCTCTTGTTTGTTTAAACTAAAAGGTCTTTATCTCTGGTCATAACACCCTAGTCTGTTGTTGAGAGGATGACAAAGATGTTACAAAGAATTAAGACTTCTTAATTTAAACAAACAGGAGGAAGCAATGAGACACATAAAGCAGCCTGTAGTTTCACCTGAATCTCCTGCAGTAATCAATTTGGGGATAGACACCGGGGAAGGATACCTGAAGGGTAAATAGATTTTGTTACCCTTTGGGCCAAACATGATAGTTTATCTTTTAAGAACAAACTCTAGGGAACATTTCATTACTTCCCTGGCATCCTATTACAGTGTTCTTAGCGGGCTTCAGTGTTTACTATTGCTTAAAACGCATCACCAAATAATTAACACCACTTAAATTAACATGATGGATTTGTAATGAATTTATTTAGCAAAGTAATTCATGCATAGATCCTTACCAGATATCAGTTACCAAGGACGAGGGCAACATCCATCACCCAGAAAGGACAGAGCTGTTGGTAGTTTAGAGGGAAATCTTTCTACTAAGGCAATTGTTGTTGTGATATGAGGAGAATTTAAATATGCAAAGTGATGTAGAATATTCAATACATTTCCTATATTCCTGTTTCTCCTTCATAAGCCTACTTTGCCTCCTCAGTCATACAGGGAAATTAAAAGCTTCAAAGAGAACACATCATTATTACAGGAATGAGTATGTCCTCCCAAATTCTTCATTACTACCTGAATAACCTACCTTCAGAAATAACAAATGCCTCGAGAATGATGATACCTTATTGTCCTCAGCCTAGTGCCTTAACTACAGTCCATTCTTTCTCTCTGGGAAACCAAATTAGCTTGTTAAAATCAATGACTACTTGGAAAGTGAGTCCCAGCCCAAATTCAGAAAGGTTGCAGAATCTAACCCTAAAACTATCTTGCTCACTATGGAATGGATTATAAGCCCATTTACTTCAGCTGGAGTATCAAAAAGTACTCTCTGGGCATGTCTACACAAGATACTATGTCATCATAGCAATGAGCTACACTGATGTAGCGTCTGCGGGCACTAACCATGACATTGCTACCATTGTGCAGTAGCTCATTGCTACTGAGCAGCAGAATCAAAAACGACCCGTGCACCACTGGGACTGAGCAGTACCGGTGGGGACTGCGCAGTACTGGCTGCAGTACCAACAGCGCAGTCAGGGGCACATGTCGACGTGCGCTCTGAAACCATGTCTATAAACCAAAGACTGCAATCTAAATTCAGAGCAACTTTCAGTGAGTTCAATGTGTACATTTTTTGAAAGCTCAGATACTAACACACACACACGCACAGCAGAACAAAATGGTGTTAGAAAATAACCTGTAGTCAGCAAATAAATGGGTTCAGGTGGTATTTTGAAAACCCTAAACAAAGCTGCTAACCAGAGAATAGTAAATCATAGGTTATTTCATTTCTTCCTGAATTGCACGAAGGATTCAGGTAGTGTTGCCAACGTAAGTGTTTACTGTTTGCTGCTGTTGTCTCTCTGTGTTACTCACAAAGCCTGCAACTGTTGTTTTCTTGCAGGACCATAATAACATTTTTTTTCCCCTTCATTCTTCAATTTTCGTAATTATTTTCCATAATTTATCACGGTTGCAATTTTCTCTGCTTTGTCTTGATACACAGACTATTTGTTTGTTTCAAGGACATTCCCTCTTATGTCTAACAATAACAATAAATAGGTCCAAATCTGGGAGGCTTGAAACCTTTTGCTTTTTTACAATTAGCAAACAGACCAAAAACATGGAAACAAAGCATCTTATTTGTGTCATGCTTTCTTCTCTTAACATCCTTCAGACAAGCCAGGCAATGCACTTTTTAGTGCTTCACATAATTATCATTGTATTTAATGGAATTATGGAAATGTATCGAAGAGCTGCAGTCTCTGGCTACTGTACTTTGCATTGAAAATGGGGAGTAGCCACAAACAAAGGAAGCTAATGCAGGGCTATGGTGTTCTGTTACCCATCTCTGCAAAGAGTCATTTTCAAGACAAGTTTAATAGCTGCAAGAGGGATCAGATTTTCAAATGTTCCCATTGTGCTGCTTTTGGTGAGATTATCAAAACATCTTGGTATTCCATGTTCAGCCCTTTTCTGATAATCAAGCCGCCTTTTTGTGAGCCTAAAAGAAGAAATTTGGAAAATGTTGACCATGCTCCCCAGGATTTTTCTCTGTGTGCACTTACTAATTTTTTGGATAACTTTCAGTAGAGCTAAATCAGAGCAAAAAGCAAAGTACAGAGGCAGAAAGGTCACTAGCAGTGCTATAGCAACTATGTTTGGTGCCTGGGGCAAAGACTGCAGTGGCAGCCTGCCCTCACCCTATGCACAGGTCCGGGGGGCACACCTCACAGCCCACCATGCTTGCCTGGGGGTGCACGCAGCTGTGGAAGCCGCCCTTCCCCTGTTCCCACCCCCCCAAATGAGCTGCTTGTGGCTCTGTCCTGTGCCCCTACCCCAGGTGGGCAGTGCCTGTTGGCGCCCTCCGCTTTGGTGCCTGGGGCAGTCCCCACGCTCACCCGCCCCTTGCTATGGCACGGGTGACTAGCAAAGACCAGAGACAAAATCCTGCCCTGATTTGCCAACAGCTAAGTTATCATCAATCATCAGAGGTCCTGAGTAGCACCCACTTTATATAGTTATCCCACTGATTTCACCAAATTTTCTATCAGAAAAAGCCCCTTGCCCATGGTGAGTTGGTCTCTAGCTGGGGCACTTACACTGTGCTCAGCAGTGTGGAGTTTGAATCTCAGAATTGTTCACATCATAGCATGCCTCTGAGGCAGTGCAATGTTGTTATCCCCAGATGGAGATCTGAGGCACAAGGAAACATCCTGGACTAAGTAATATTTCATCTATTAGAAATCCAGCGCATCTAACTGATAGCTGTACAGCAATACAAACAAGTTTTCTAGCTCCCAGGCTTTCTTTTCCCCTCTCCAAACTCAGGCCAGGCACCTTCTTGTCAGGGATTCTGGGGCATGTCTTCCAAAAAGCCTCTCCTACATGAAGTGTTATACTGACGATTGCCACTCAAAGCATGCTTTGTCCGGGCACCTATTCTAGACCCCCAGCGCTGCTTTTTCAATGACTCAGTATTGCAAAATACATAAACAGCATTGGCTGCTTGTACATGCCATGGGGGTTTCATTTGGTTTAGTTCTCCCTAAATTGAAATGGTGGGTTTTTTAAAACACCACTTAAATTTAGGGAGAATTAAACCTAACTAAACCCCTGTGGAGTGTACCGATCCTTACTTGCCTCTTCAGTGGTGAGCTGTCGGTCGGCCAAGCGGTCCTTGAGCTGCGCGGGGGGCCCCCCAGGCAGCACCCACGTGCTGGCACCTGGCTCGGGCAATCCTGGGGGGTGCTGCAGCTACGAAGGGAAGCATTACCAATCCCCACAGGCATGGAGGGAAGCACCGGGCCCCCGCACAGCTCAGGCAGCCAAGCATGCTCTGGGGGGAAGAAGAAAAAAAGATCAGCTTACCACTTTTTTTCTCCCCTTTAGTGGAGCCTGCCTGTACAGGCTGCTACCAGGTCCAACATCTCTGAGCTACGCGGGGCCCACCAAGCCCTGAGCACATCGGCTTCCAGCACCCTGTGCGCTGTTGTACTTTGTTAGGTAGCAAACTAAAACACCTCAGAGGTGTTTTATCTTGCTATGTACCCAAGTCATTTAAAGCAGAATATGCTGCCAAGTGTGCAAACAGCAATTCCATTAAAGCGGAATAAGGCGCTTAACGTGCAAGCAGCAGCGTCATTAAAGCAGTGGAAAAGGGCATTTATGCCACTTTAAAGGCCAATTTTGTGACGTGTACAAAGGCCCACTGGCAACAAGGACTTATTTCCTGCTGTCCTGTTCTCAATAGGAAAGTGCTCTCAGCCCAGCCTAACCTTTTTGTAGTAAATAAGGCTGCTCTATGATGCAGGTCGGGCGACAAGTCCTCTCAGGGGGTTGAGCCTCAATCTGTATCTACTAGGTGTCCCCTCTCCTGGAAGGAAGTGCTGTCACCACTAGGCTGCTGGGAAAAGGTAGGATGGACACATACACATAATTTCTCTCCAATCAACCACAATTTTGAGTATTTACACAGAACTTTGCGATGCATGTCCCCAGTGAATGTCTGGGGGTTGATGTCCTCGACAGAATCTAAATGCTTTTGAACACATAATTTTAGTTGGTCTAATAAAAGATATCAGATTCATGCAAAGAACCTTATAGATTCATAGATTCATAGATGCTAGTGTCGGAGGGGACCTCAATAGATCATCGAGTCCGACCCCCTGCATAAGCAGGAAAGAGTGCTGGGCCTACATTACCCCAGCTAGATACACATCCAACCTTCTCTTGAATACCCCCAGGGTAGGGGAGAGCACCACCTCCCTTGGGAGCCCGTTCCAGACCTTGGCCACTCGAACTGTGAAGAAGTTCCTCCTAATATCCAATCTAAATCTGCTCTCTTCTAGCTTGTGGCCATTATTTCTTGTAACCCCCAGGGGCGCCTTGGTGAATAAATACTCACCAATTCCCTTCTGTGCCCCCCTGACGAACTTATAGGCAGCCACCAGGTCGCCTCTCAACCTTCTCTTGCGGAGGCTGAAAAGGTCCAGTTTCTCTAATCTCTCCTCGTAGGGCTTGGCCTGCAGGCCCTTAACCATACGAGTGGCCCTTCTCTGGACCCTCTCCAGGTTATCCGCATCCTTCGTGAAGTGTGGCGCCCAGAATTGCACGCAGTACTCCAGCTGCGGTCTGACCAGCGCCCGATAGAGGGGAAGTATCACCTCCTTGGACCTATTTGTCATGCATCTACTGATGCACGATAAAGTGCCATTGGCTTTTCTGATGGTTTCATCACACTGCCGACTCATGTTCATCTTGGAGTCCACTAGGACTCCAAGATCCCTTTCCACTTCCGTGCCACCCAGCAGGTCATTTCCTAGGCTGTAGGTGTGCTGGACATTTTTCCTCCCTAGATGCAGCACTTTGCATTTCTCCTTGTTGAACTGCATTCTGTTGTTTTCTGCCCACTTGTCTAACCTGCCCAGGTCTGCTTGCAGCTGTTCCCTGCCCTCCGGCGTGTCCACTTCGCCCCATAGCTTAGTGTCATCTGCAAACTTGGACAGAGTACATTTCACCCCCTCGTCCAAGTCGCTGATGAAGACATTAAAGAGTATCGGTCCAAGCACCGAGCCCTGCGGGACCCCACTGCCCACACTCTTCCAGGTCGAAACCGACCCATCCACCACGACTCTCTGGGTGCGACCCTCCAGCCAATTCTCCACCCACCGGACTGTGCAGTCATCCAAGTCACAGCCCCTTAACTTGTTCACCAGTATGGGGTGGGATACCGTATCAAAGGCCTTCCTGAAGTCCAAGTATATGACATCCACCCCTCCTCCTGCGTCGAGGCGTTTTGTGACCTGGTCATAAAAAGAGACTAGATTGGTCAGGCACGATCTACCTGCCACGAACCCGTGCTGGTTTCCCCTCAGCATAATTTGTCCTGCCGGGCTCTCACAAATGTGAGCCTTGATGATTTTTTCAAAGATTTTGCCAAGGATGGAGGTGAGACTGACTGGCCTATAGTTACCCAGGTCCTCCTTCCTCCCCTTCTTGAAAATGGGAACCACATTGGCCCTTTTCCAGTCCTCCGGGACTTGACCCATGTGCCACGAGCGTTCAAATATTCCCGCCGGTGGCTCTGCAATGATGTCGACCAGTGCCTTCAGTACCCTCGGATGGAGCTCATCCGGGCCTGCCGACTTAAAGGCATCCAGTTCTTTCAAGTGACCCTGCACCACCTCAGGGTCCATGCATGGAAGTCTGGTGCCTTGCTGCTGCCTCCCTACACTCCCAGGGAGAGACTTGTCATGCCTCTCACTTAGGAACACTGAGGCGAAGAACTCGTTGAGGAGTTCAGCCTTGTCCCCTCTGTCCGTCACCAATTGTTTCTGCCCATTTAGCAGGGGTCCTATTCCTCCCTGGGCCTTCCTTTTACTCCCTATATATCTAAAAAACAATTTCTTATTGTCTTTTACTTGGGTTGCCATCCTCAGCTCCATGGTAGCTTTGGCCTGTCTAACTGCCTCCCTACAAGCACGAGCAGAAGAGGTATATTCCTCTTTGGTGATCTCTCCCTGTTTCCACTTTTTATGTGCTCCCCTTTTGGCCCTTAGTCTGCCCTGGATTTCTCTGGTCAGCCAGGGAAGCCTCCTGGCCCCTTTCCCTCTTTTACCTCGCACGGGGATCGTCTCGCTTTGTGCTCGAAGGATAGCTTCCTTAAGGCACAGCCACCCTTCTTGGGCTCCCATCATTTCAAAACTACTACTCTGCAGTGCGTCCTTCACTAATCGCCTGAGTTCACTGAAATCAGCTTTCCTAAAGTCCAGCACGTTCACCCTACTGGTTACCTTACCCACTCGATGCCTTATGTTGAATTGTACTTTTAGGTGATCACTGTCCCCCAGATGGCTACCGATCTGTAGGTCCCCTACTATGTCATCCCCCGTTGCCAATACCAGATCCAGTAAGGCATTCCCCCTAGTGGGACCATGTACCTCCTGCATCAGGTGGAGGTCCTGTACACAGGTTAGAAACCTGCGTGAGCGGTGGGACTTTGCTGTCTGTGTCTCCCAGCAGATGTCCGGGTAGTTTAGGTCCCCCATGACCACCGCCTCTTTAGCTTTTATGGTCTCCGAGAGTTGCCTCAGGAGCCCCAAATCTATTTCTTCCCCTTGATGTGGGGGTCTGTAGCAGACCCCTACCACCAAATCCTTTTCTCCTTGCCCCCCATGTAGCCTAACCCACAGTCCTTCTACTTCCTCATCCTTTGATTCTGTCTTGATGAGGGTTGATGTATATTGCTCCTTAACATAGAGCGCAACCCCTCCCCCCCTTTTCCCCACTCTGTCCTTTCTGTACAATCTATAGCCCTCAATAGGTACCGCCCAGTCGTGGGATGGATCCCACCAGGTTTCCGTCAGCCCCACTAAGTCGTAGTCGTTTAGTGCAACCAGGAGCTCTAGTTCATCCTGCTTGTTCCCCATGCTCCTAGCATTAGTATATAGGCACTTGAGCCCTGTGACTGGTGCTTTTGCTACCCCCTCACTCCAAGTCCTAAAGGGCTTTTTGTCTCTAACCTTCCCGTTCCTTACCTGTGCCGTATTGCTGTCCACCCCCTGTCTTTCACGTTCCCAAAGCTCTCTTTCTTCAGGCTGGGCTGTCCTTGTGGGTGCCACCTGGTTTGGTGGTCCACAGCTTTCCCCACCCTCATCTTCCCCTCCCCCCGACGAGCCTAGTTTAAAGCCCGCCGGAGGAGATCCGCCAACCTGGAAGAAAACACACGCTTACCTTTGGGGGACAGGTGAAGCCCATCCCAGCTGAGCATGTCCCTCGTTGTAATGTGTGGGTCATTGTCCAGGAAGCCGAAGCCTGCCTCGAGACACCACTGCCGAAGCCGCCAGTTGGTCTCTCGGATGCAGTTCTCATGCCGTCTTCCGCGTCCGTTCACTGGTAGGATGGAAGAGAATACCACCTGTGCACCGAATTCCCTCAGCACGCCGCCCAGAGCCTGGTAGTCTGCCATCAGGTGATCGGGGGTTCTCCTGGCTGCATCATTAGTACCCACATGGACAAGGACCATGGGGTAGTAATCGGTGGGCTTGATCCTGGCCTGGATTACCTCCGTCACATCCCGAATCTTAGCTCCAGGCAGGCAGTAGACCTCTCGTGCTGAAGGGTCCTGGCGACAAATGGGCCCTTCCGTACCTCTCAGGATGGAATCGCCTATGACGAGCACGCGTCTCCTCCTCTTCTGGGTCCTCTCGGATCTCTTGATCTGTTTGGAGTGTGAAGAATGTGGCATTTCTTCCTGCCCAAGGGTTTCCTCCTCCCTTTCCATCTCCTGCAGAGTCGCCAAGGCCTCGTACCTGTTCTCCAGTCGGACTGGAGAAGCTTGTACCTGCTCGCTGCGAGCTGCTCCGGTCCTGGCTGTGACTGTCTGCCACTCTGCTGTGGAGGTCCTTCCCTGGGCTGCTTCTTCCTTGGGTTCCTGGTCCTGCAGGGAAAGGAAATAACTGTCAATTTCCTCCTCCGCCTCCCTGATCCCCCTCAGCCTGCTAACCTCCTCCCGGAGCTCCCTCACCTGTGCCTCCAGAGCCCTAAGCCGGGCACCTGCTGCCTCTGAACACAAAATGCATTACAGATGAACCCATGCAAAGCAGAAACGTAGCCATAGATTCAGGCCATTATGTGAGGCCAAGCAGAATATGGTTGAGTGACTTTAAGTGCCTAAAGATTGTCACCTTCTACCTTCTCCAGCAAAGCTACTTCAGCTAACATAAGGAGCACATCAGCATCTAGTAAAAAATTAATGTATTTCCATAGGATAGAACTGAGACAACAACCAGTTCCCCTTCTTCTTTCCTCAGAGTACTGTGAGTATATTTTGTTGACCCTCAGCTCACTCAACCATTTGACCACAACTGTACTGAAAAGCTCATACCTCTTAAAGTTAGTAAAGTATGGGTGTTTTTTTTTCCTTCCCTCCCTAATGGGATCTCTACCATTGTTAATAATGATCCTTATCTCTAATTTCTTCTCCACCTTTGCAACAACAAAAGAAAAACTCAGACTACAAATCATTCATCAGGATAAGCAACTCCTTTGTCTTTTATGCCTGATTAAATGTACTTTATGCTGTATCTTTCTGGAGAAAAAAAAAAGTGACTAAGTACTTGAGGTAAGTTCATCATTTATTTTTATTTGAGAAGTCATGTAGGGAGCTGGTTACTGAAAATAAAACCAAACACCTCTGGAGAAGGGTCAGACTTCATGCTGGCCTCCGTGCAATTCAGCTGAGTGGGACTAGAAGCAGTCAGTGGTGAATCAATCAAACAGAGGTATTGATTTCTGGCACATTGCTGCATAGACATAATATTTAAATGAATCGACTCAACAGAAACAGAGCCATTTTAAAAAGCCAAAACTAATTATTGTGAAAGCAAAGTATTGTGGTTCTGTTTTCAAATCAGCTTATGACATCCAGTGGATTGAAAGCAGAGGTGTGTTTTAAGAAGCCATTTTTGAGTAAGCTGCAGATGTCTATTTTTGAAGTCTCAGGACAGGTGAATGAATGTAGTATGGAATTTAACATAATCCAGAAAAGAGTTTGAGTTTGGAGGTGAGAGAGAGCAGTAGATATTCAAAAACCTGGGTGTGCAAAAGTGGGCTGATATAGTCAACACTGTGGTAGTAATTTCATCTCCAAAATTGTAAATTTCACAAATCCAAGTGCCTTAATTCCAGCATTCTCTATTAAGGGAAATACCATTGAAGTGTGGGGTAGCACTAATTAAGGATATTGGCCCCAATTCTGAATTATGTAGTGGTCTCTCTATGCCAGCTTTGAGAAAACGGAGGCTGTAAAGCAGGGAATTCTCATAGCGTATGATGTTATGGGGTTCCAGGGATTCCCTGCCTGCGGTATGCCATATCCCTAGCATCTAGCAATTCAGGGGACATGTTATGTGGTAGAGGCAGACCATAACAGTTTGGAGTAAAGAAGAATATCTCCTCCTGGTCTGCCCTAGTTGCAGTCCACAATAATATCAAACCCACCATGTCACTGTTGCTGCTGTTTGCTGGAAAGCATCAGACGCAGTTAAGCCATAGCCCAGAAGTAGGCCAGATAATATCTAAGCCAGCGTCAATTGGTTCTCTGGATAGCTGAGGAATACCTGGTTGAATCTGTTGGTCATGGGTTAATACTTTGAACCATTTCTATTTTAAATAAATCTAGCAGATGCTAGAGTGAGCTCATGCTATCATCTTTTCATCCTTCCTTAATTGTACATTAGTCATCCTGATGTTCATTTGGTAATCCTACTTCCATAGCAACAAACTACTTAATCATGAATATAATAGATGCTTTCTCAATACAAAGACCATCAAAGTATGACATAAATGCTGTCACGTGATGTTTGGGTTTGATATGATTTAAACAATGCAACTGGAACCCAATTCTGAATCTGATTCGGTGTGAGTCTATGCAAAGACTAGACAGGCAGCTGGGTGTAAATTCACATTTTTCCACTGACATGGATATAGAACTAAACTGCTATGGATCAGCTGAAGAACTTGTCAGAGAATTCCAGTAGTTAATTAATAATTCCTGGTTCTTAATTAATAATTGTAGATTTTTCATTCTTGTGTTTTGCTTGGAATAGTATAGCTCTTCTCTAAATAGGGTAAAGGTTTCAGACTCTGAATACTTGCACAATATCACACTGAACAATTTCATTCACCCATATATTAAAAATTGAAGATTGCAAATGAATGCATTTTTCATATGTGCTACTTTACTGCATTATTTCCTGCCGATGCTGCCCATTTACTAGGTCTGAGTTTTGTTATTATGTTGGTTGTTCTGCGATCATTACTAAAATCCAATATGCAAAGTATGTCTTGTTTCGCAATATTATTGTCAATTTTTGAGATGAAGGCCTTTGAGACATAACACCTAATGAGCTTTGACAGTCATATCATTGGCAGCCATTAGTCTCAGAGACCAAGTACCACCACAGCTTCTTGAGTGCCCGAGGACCCTGATGTATGATAAGTAGACGCTTGGGCAAGTTGCACATAGAAACTTGGTTGAGCTTTCACTAGCACACTGCGTACTCTCTTTTCTCACCCGCCTCTGGCACGTCTTCTTTATCTCATCATTGACCCTCTCCATCTCAAAGTGATGTAGGCCATGATTCACAGTAGCTTTCTACTCGCAGTGATCCAAAATGATTTATTCCAAGCATTGCTCAACGATATGTAGTTCACAAAGGTTTTTCTTGCAGACATCAACAAAGCAGAGTTTGGGCCATCCAAGCTGACATTTGACAGTGACCAGCTTATCATAGAGTATGTCCCTGGGGATTCAGTCATCACACATATGATTCATATTTCCTAACCAATGGAGGTGTCTCTGTCTCAGGAGCACAAACATACTGAGTATCTCGGACCATTCCAGAACAGCAAAGTTAGGATTTTTGTCATGCTATGGTATACCCAGAATGCAGTGGAGTCATTGAAGATGGAAACAGCTCAGTTTTCTTTCTTCCTTGGCATAAGAGGTCCAGATTTTGCTGCTGTACAATACAGAGCTAAGTATGCAAGCACTGTGCCTGGATATCTTTGTCTACAGAGTAAGTGCTCCATTTTTCCAAACTCTCTTTAGAAGTTTAGCCTTGGTGTTTCTTGCCTTTCTGATACAAGCATTAATTTCTGCTTACAAGCCAAGATTTTGCAAGATGGCGGAGGCCAAGTGAATTTTTCAACCACTTCCAGGATTTCATCATTTATTCTAACTTCAGCAGGGCACTTGACTTGTTGACCCAGGACCTGTTTTCTTTAGGCTAATGGTTAGACCGGGGTTGTCAACCGGGGGTACACATACTCCCGGGGGTCCTTAGGAGGGCTCTAAGGGGTACAAGTGGGTAGGTGGGCATGGAGCGCTGTCACTCACTACCCTGCGCCTCTGCCCTCTAGGAGCAGGGGCAGGGGCATGAGCAGGGGCAGGGAGGTACGAGGGCAGTGGTGGCACCCGGCTGGTCAAATGTGGGGAGGGGAAGCTTGCACACCACCACGCGCTGCCACCACTCTGCATCCGGCCACAGGGGTACACTTACTAAAAAAGGCTGAAAACCCCTGAGTTAGACTAAAATTGTCAAAAGCATGAGAAAAGCAATCCATGAGACTTTGCAGTCCTGCAACTGAATGCCTAACAATTGCTGCATCATCAGCAAAGAACGTTTCACAGACAAGAATTTGGGTTTTCATTTTTGCTTTGAGATAAGTGAGATTAAAGAGTTTCCCATCGGATCTGGTCCCAAGGTGTACTCCTGAAGAGCTGCTGAATGTATATTTGAGTAGGACAGCAAGGAAAATCCCCCAAAAAATTGGACCTAGGACACAGCCCTATTTGACACCACCCTTGATTTTGAATTCTTCTGAACACGACCCATCAAATTGCACTGTTCCATGCATACCGACTTGGAAGGACTTGATGATACTCAGGAGCTTAGGAAGGCAGCCAATCTTCTTCAGGATTTGAAACAAACCATCTTTCCAGGTCAAAAACTTTGGTGAGATCAACAGAGATTTCCTTTGTTCATGGTGTTTTTATTGTAGCTGTCTCAAGAAGAATATAGTCAAATGTTTATCCACTTGTCCATATATCGGTGGTGGTGGTGGGGCGAGGGTTGGTTATCTTTATGCTCACTCTGTCTCCAGTCTTGTTTAGGTAGGGCAGAGTGCTATACACATGCATTAGTCTATCATCTGAAAAAACACATTAGAAATGGACGGTTTAAATTTTAGGTTAAAAAGTAGTTATGTACCTCCTACAATAAGTTCAAAAACATAGTCGGTAAGAATAACTCCACAGTTAAGTATACACCTAAAGGAACATGAAAGTAAGCAAGCTTAAGAATGGATTTATATCCCTGGGGGAAAGGTCATTGCTGCTGTTTTTACTGAAAATGATAATGGCACGACTGTCATTTCTCCCAAACTTCATAGGTATAATGGAGCAGTTTATAAGCAAAGCAAGCAGCTCATTCTCACTACAGTTGATGCTCAGTGAATATTAGATGCATTATCTTAAGTGGACATCAGCTGCAAAGACAGACTAAACAGGGGCGGATCCAATCTATTAGGTGCTGAAGAGCAAACTTGAGTTGCTGAAAAAACATTGATATATGAACTTCTGCAACACATCTTAATCTTAGCCTTAATTAAAAGTTAAAGCTGTTGTACCAGGACCTGGTAAGACCTGCTCTAAAACAGCATTCACAATTCTGGCCATCTGTTGCTGAAGAAAGACAAACTCAGCCTGGAACAGGGGCAAAGAAGAGCTATAGGATATCTGGAGAAACCACGAACTTATTTTACAAGTGGAGAGTATAAAACCTTGGGTACATGACAAAATGAAGACTGAAAGATGATGGTTGCTCTTTCTATATCATGAGGAAAGCACCTGAGAGAGAGAAGAGGTATTTCACGTTAAGGGGCACAAAAATAAATGGGCATAAAGTGGCCAGGGATAAAATAAATTAGAAGGATTTTAACCAAACAAGCTGAGGTTTTTTCAGCAGCTTTCCAACAGCCATAACAGGGTAAAGTAACCTAAGTAGCTCCAAAATGGAACTCAATACATTTGTGAGTGGGACTATATGCGGTGGTTGCCCCCGATAGGATAAGACTGGACCATGATTCAGAGGTTCCCTTCTAGTCGAGTGCCCGTTCTATTCCTAAATATTCATTCACAAGAATGTCAATGGGAAGTGAAGGTCAGATATTCCTGCAAATGTGTTTCACCTAAAAACCCTCCCGCATCCCTCTTGAAATGTTTTTTGGGGTAGGATTATAATCCTGTGAAGGATAAGGAAAAGCATCTGGTGATTTTGATGGCCAATGACATAGTGGAAATACCAAATATTCCATGAATCCTTGGACCATCCATAGTCAAACACCTATACATATAAAAGATTCATCCAGCAGTCGCCAGTAGCGTAAAAAATGGTAAAAATCACTGTTTTACAAGGAAAAAATAGAACTAAATTTGCTGAGAAAATGTTCACACAACTTCTTCTGGTGATGTGTGAGGGGAATGCATTTAAATATTTTGCAAGGGCATATATACGCTTTTTTATGATTATACATGAAGTTCTGAAGATAATAGAATTTATTCATGAAATTTACACTCCACTGGTGTAGGGAAATGGTACAATATCATAAATATAAGATCATAGAATACAGTGAACTGAATGCTAGCCTGTAATTTAGTTGAGGGATTTTGTTTTCAGCAGAAGCTAGAAAATCTGTTGAAACAACCTAATAGCATAAAGAAGCCTTAGGTGTTTTCTTTACATCAATATGTGAATGTTTTAGAGAACGTTTGGAAATTGTATTGCCCCAGCAGTTCTTTTTAAGCGACTGACCCATACGTCACTGAAGTCAACAGAGAGACTTCAGTCAACTCCATTGGGCTTTAGATCATGCTTTTAATATTGTGTAGAAGACATTTCACACTAATTTCACTAAGTCTCAGCAGAGATGTCAAAGCAAGTATAAATGCTTGAAACAAGAGTGAATCCCATATGAGAAGGTGAAGTGTAGACTCATCCAAGAACCCCACACAGATTACAGATTATAAAACCAGAGGGGCCTTCTAGTTCAGCCTGTCACATAATGCAAGCTATGAAACTTCCTAAAGTCATACCTGCCTGGACTCTTGCAACCATTAGCAAATTGTTCCAGTGCTTAATTACCTGCATTGTTAAAAATGTGTGCCTTGTTTTGAGTCTAAATTTGTCTCATATTAATATCTAGCCACTGGATCTTGTTTTATGCCTGTCTGATGGACTGAATATCCCTGTACCGTGAACATTGTTGACTATGCAGGTATTTATAGACTGTTATCAAGTTGCTGCTTAGCTTTGTCTTTGGCAACCTAAATTGAGCTACCTGGACTTCCCACTAGAGGTTGTGTTTTCCAGTGTTTTCTTGACTTTCTTAGCTTTTCCCTTGGTATTTGTACCATTTAGCAACATGCTTCTTGGATTGTGTTCACTTCTCATGTGTGGGGTATATCAGTCATGGTTTCACCAGCCCAAACAACAGAAGCTACATAGTCTCTCCATTACTCCATGATATTCCCCTGTTTATATATCCAAGGACTCTATTTGTCCCTGATGTCACAAGGGGAGGTCACATTTACTTTATTATCTATAACTGTGGTTTCAACTGTTTTAGATTCAAGTCACCTTTCAGAAAATGCCAGCTCTTAGCTCTCATTCATTCCTTGACTACAGAAAATTAATAAATCAATTCTCCAATTGCAAAGAACTCACAAAGATCCTACCAGGTCAGAATGTTTTTGACACTGTGGATTCCTGTTTGAAATTTCTGGGCTTATCTTGTGAATTGTGTAGGTGTTTGCAGAACTCACAGTGCTAATATTGTGCAGCATCCAGCAGCATCCTTAAGAATCTCACAGCACCCTGGGGGCTGCAACACCAGGGCTGAAAATCATTGATCTACAATGATCCCAAGTCCTTTTTGAAGTCACTGCTTCACAACATAATGTTCCCTATCCTGTGAATAATATAGCATAGGATTTTTGTTCCTAACTGTATGACTTTACATTTGACTACATGTTAAATAGGAAAACGTATTGCTTGCTTGTGACCATCTTATCAAGGGATGGGTCCATATCAGTAGCCTGTCCTTTTCACTATTTACTACTTTCCCAATCCTTGCGTCATTTTCAGAGTTCATCACTAATGATTTTGTTTTCCTTCATGCCATCAATAAAAACATTAAATCATGTAGGTCCAAACCAATCCCTGTGGAATTTGCCTGGGTAATGACAATTCTCCAACAAGGTTACATTCCAAGACTAATTAACTAGCCAGTTTTTAATTCATTTAATGTCTGTCACATTGATTTTTAGTCACTTGATCAAAATTTCATATGGTACCAAGTCAAATGTCTCTATGTATATAAAATCAGTACTACCACTTTCATTAACCAAGCCTGTAATTCATAAAAAAAAATTAAGTTATCTTGACAAGATGTATAAAGCCATGCCAATTGGCATTAATTATTTTGCTCTCCTACAATATTTAATTAACTGAATTCTTTATCAACCATTCCATCATTTTGCCCAGGTCAATGTCAGGATGACAGGTCTATAATTATCTAGGTCTTAAGATTTAGTTTTTCCAAATGTGGGCACAACTGTGTATGTCTTTCAAACGCTTGGAACTTTTCAGTGATCCAAAACTTACTGAAAATTGAAATGAATAATACAGAGAGTTCCTCAGCCAGGTCTTCTAAAACTCTTGGATGCAAATTACAGGTTTAAAAATATGGGTCTAAAAATACACAGGTCTAAAAATGTTGAGCTTTAGTACCTGCAAAGTAATATCCTCCTGAGTTACAGCTGGAAACGTAAGTATTTCATCATCATCCTATGAAATGATTAAATCTGCCAGCTTTCCCCCCCAAAATGGAACAAAAATATTATTGAACACTCCTGTCATCTTTGCATTATTATTGATAACTTTTACTATTTTCATCTGCTAATTTGTTCCTAACATATTAAAATACCCCTCTATGTTGTCCTTAACTGTGCTGGACATAATTTTCTCCATTTGTTTCTCTTACTGCTTTCCACAATTCCTCATATCTAATTGATACCCATTTCTATCAGCTTCTCCATATTCCCAGTCATAGATTTATAACATTTACATCACCTGTGAACTAGATGGTTGTTTGTTTTAACCACTGGGCCTACACTGTAGGGAATTGTACCATCCTAAATTAATTGCAAATTAAAGGCTCTAACTAAATTAATTCTATTCAACAAAGTTGCAACATCGATCAGTGATGACATTCTCACATCTGTTAAACATTCATGTTTTAATTTCAAACACTGAGAAATATTTTAAAACTATAGGTTGATGTGTTTTTATTAGGGCATTCATAACTATCTAACAGAGCTGTGTGATAATGTTCTCGGTGAAATCATGAAACAGTTTGAATGCGACTTAGCTTGGGTTACCAAAACAACTACCAGTAAGATCAAGGTGAACGTTGTCAGTAGATTTACAAATGTCCCTGAACCTTATAAGCATCTACTTTAGCTAGCTTCATCCTGAACCTTGTTGGAAACTTGCCATTGACTTGGGAGGCAGAATGATGTTCCGAGTGCAGTCATTCAGGGTTATATCTATATCTGAGTTTATCAGAGTCTTAACACAACACCATTTGAAACCAGGACATTTCATTTGCGGTTCACTCTCCAAAAGGAATGTTGTTCAGACCTGAAACTTGCCATGGATCCAGGAGATGTTTGAAATCATTTGGACTGAAATGAAATAAATATTTTTTTCTAAAACAGACCCACATGATTTCAGTGTAATGTGTTTTCTCCTTTGTTGTGAGGAAACCCATTTTATGATCAACATGGTTTTCCTTTGTGGCAGACAAGGTTCTTCACTTCCTTTTTTCTTCCTCCAGATTGTTTCAGCAGCAAGACAGTAATTTTGGTAGGGAAGGAAGAGGCTTTTCAGGTACCAGGGCAGCTGGAGTGCATATATGATGTCAGCTGTATTTTCAATGCAGCTGGTGAAATGCTATAAAATGAGGCTTTTAGCATTTGATTGAACAGGGATTTGCATGAATTCCAGATGTTCACTATATGATCAATCTTTCTATGTACACAACAAGTGTCTCCCAATCCACATGTAAAACAGAGCTTGTCCAGCTTAGCACATAACTGAATGTGTGCCTGCCTTCTTGGAAAGCTTTTGTTTGTTTTCCTGTCTGAATCGTGCACATCAGCATGTGCAAAATAGCTCTCAGGTTCAGGGGGCTCGCATTAGAATTGCCTGTCCTGGTTTCTGGCCCTTCTCGCATCCAACTTCATTTTTATCACTGGAGTTGCCTAGATTTGATGAGTGAGTGAATATATGCAGACTTGAAATGGAAAGGATTAAAGCTCTCTAAGAGTTTGGAGTATAAACACTCATGCTTCAAAGTGTAGGTCAACTAATTTGGAGGTTAGAAGGCACTTCCCATGTGGCCAGCTATAATCTAACTGCTTCCTGAAGGGCTTTCTGCATCTCCCTGTGATGCGGCTAAGTGCTAGCTGCAGTCAGAGCCAGAATACTGCACTAGGCAAATCCCTGATCCAATCTAGAATGGCAGTTCCCGTGTTCCTATGACTTACTATTAATTTAGTCCATTATAAGTGAGAATGGGGTCAGGCCCTTTGTATTTTACTGAGCCCAATGGTTACCCTTTTCTATAGGCATCAGCGTTTTAGCTGTTACAAAGCCATGCCTGTGCAGACACAAGAACACAAGAAATAGGTTCAGTGGCCTAAGCCATTTTCAAACAAAACTAAAAAGTTACAGGACGGAAGGAGGACCAAAGGATGAGACATAATGATAGGAGGTGGATGAGCCACTCAGTGTGCCACAGACTATCCACCTGTAAAATGGGGCTAATTCTACCTCACAGAGATGTGAATTACAATGAATGAATGGCAAATACGTTGTGAAGAATAGTCCTATGAAGGCTATTCTGTAAGTGCAGGTCATAGTAAAAGAATATCATCTTCTGACAGTAGGAAAGAAGAGAATTAGAGAAGAGAAGTGAGGTTTATTTTGTTAAACATTTACCACTGACCTAGTTGCTTATGGGGGAAAAAAGATCCTCTCTATGGCTTTTCCAGTAACTTATTTTGTTCCTTTTCATTCAGAAGGAACCTGCTGCATACCAAGCAGTCAATGAAGTATGTTTAAGTACAGTATTACTGGAACAAGATTGCCGCATCATTTGTGAACATTCCCACAGGGAAACAAAAAGAGAAAGCTGTAATAAATCTCCAGGTAAATCTTGCCTTAGTGGAGATCAATCAGCTACATCCTACTTTCAGAAGCAAACTAATTTCTTCCTGAAACCAATAGAAAATGTTGCTATTAGTATCAGGATTTTTCAAAGAGTGGGAAGACTACTGTATTGGAATGAATATATCTTCCATATGCTCTATGGGGAAAAGTAACTTCATAGTATTGTTTACTGTAGCTTCTATAAAGGCAAAAGCAAGAAAAAGCAAGTATATATTTTCCCCTGTGTTAAGATTACTCTGAACCTCACTAAAAGAGCAAAGCAAAACTTAAAGCAGCAGGATATAGGAAAATCAACCCAACATAGAGCCGCAATGTTGGTGCCTATGGTTTGTTTTCCCTGTGGCCACCATTATGAGTATGTTTAGTGATAAGGGATGTAGTGAAATGCTACTTTAGTCATAGTGATTCCAGTCTGCTGTGTCAACACATTGGGGAGTTATCAGAAATCCAGAATTACACAGAAAGGAGAAAATCATTTGTAATGATATAATTTCCTCCCTATGTTGAGTAGCACCCTTGTTATTTACTCTAGCTCCCACTGTGGAGCAGCCTATGCTTAGTCCGATGTATGAATGGGGAAGCTACCAAGATGGATTAGATCACAGGCCCATTTAGTCCACTATTCTCTTTCTAATCATGGCCAATACCACATGCCTCCAAGCCACATCTCACTGATTGATCAGTAGCCCTTAAAAGAAGCTGCAGAATCCCTGTAGCAGCTAATTATATCGCACCCAGCTTCAACCTGTGGAGGAAACGTTTTCCTCATTTCGATCAATGAACCATTAGCTTATGCCCTGAAGGAGAGGGGTTTCTATCTCATATACTTTTGTACTTAACACAACTGGTTTTGAACAAATGACCTATAGTCCATTTGTCTCCATAATGACCAGTAAGAATGATACCCCTAAGCTGACAAGTTGCAATCTCTAGGCCAACACAGAAGTAAAATGAGCCTTTTTCCTGTGCATCCCATTGAAAGGGTTAGCCACAATTTCAGGCCTTAAACTGACGGTAGTGACAGTGATTCTTACACCTCTGGTAGTGCTGGAATATTCCCAAGATGGAGCTGTGCCCTCCTTTCTCTTTTCTACGTGTGCTAGAAATGCAGCGCCAAGCTGGTAAGAATGCATGCCATTGTGGTAAAATGTGTGGTAGCAGCTACTTCAGCAGACACACTCCTAATGCCAAGAGAAATGTGTGCTTTGGATGAAATATTACCTTTTTTTGTTGAAATCAAAGCATTTCAGATAAGTCTCAGTTTTGACAAAATGTAAATGGGGGGGCGGGGGGAGGACATCCTGTGCAATATATATAAAATCAGGCTATTGTCTCATAAGCTGCATGCTTTGGTTTTCAAGAACTATAACCAAGCTTGATGTAATCTTTGAAACTGTTTCTGCACCCAGGCACTGTGTCTTCAGTGGCTAGAAATTAGATCTGAATCCAATTTGGGTCAAAAATGAAAATGATTTTAGCTTCTGTCTAACTTCTATGGTTTGGGGGCTAGATCTCAAAATCACCATGCAACTTTCATAGAGGCTAGGGACAGACATTCAAAAAGCCTGAGTCTGAATTGATTCAGTCTTTGCAAGTTAGTCTAACCTGGCTAGGCTGAACCGGTTTGTAACTGGACAGACTTTCTCTGTGGACTGAGGAAATTCAGGCACATGCCTGCAGTGGCTCAGGCTAGAAGCTAGGGGGTGCTAGAGCAGCCCTCCCTTCCCTTCCACTGAGCTGAGGGGGGCTGTGGCCAGGCCCCCACAGGACCTAGCACTCTGAGGCAAGGCAGGGGTGTGCAATGCATGCATCTGTTGATGATATGGAGCTTTTCAATCTCCCTCTCCCTGCTTTTTTATACTGTCTGCAGCAAACTGACAGGCAAGCAAGGCAGCAGGGATCTGATAACAGTGATTATCACCTCATCAGCAAAACAATATCCTCTCAAATAGTTCAAACTCTTCTTAAATAGCTTACCAGCTGACCTGTTGATTAGCTCCAAAAAGTCTGTTCTGTCTGTCTGTCCCAGTGATATTGAACAGAGACGCCCATATTAGCTACCATACCACATGTCTTGGGTCCATGGAGCTGGGGGCTGTGCTGTGGGAGATGGGGGGGATTCCTGCTTAACTAGGGAGCAGCTGGGGCGGGGAGGGGAGGAGGGCAGGTGGAAGCCAGGCAGACCCTGCTGTCCCTGCAAGTCTTTCTTGGAGCTGTAGCCAGGGAGCAGAGGGGAGGAGCCAGCCCTGCTGTGGAGCAGAGAGTCCTGCCCAGTCCAGAGAGCATGCTGGGATGCTGGGGGAGTCTGACTTATCTTAAAGCAACAAGGGGTCTGGGACAGACATTGCAATAACTGGTTTGACCCAAATCAGTTAAGTCTGATACTATATTCAACCAGGTTTATCTCAGACTGGTTTCAGCCATTTTCAAACTGGTTTATGTGCACTGAACATCTGTTCTGTTGCAGGTTTAAACCAGTTTCTGATCACTTAAACCAGTTTATATGTAATGTCTGTCCCTAGCCAAATAGGACTGTTTAATTAGGAGAAGCCAAGAAGTAAGTTTGCTGTAATTAAAATAAAGAATGATCTGGGGAAGATTATATTGTACCTATCTATTTAAGGTGCTGTACTGCTGGCTATTGTTGTCATATTCTAGGCAATGGGACCTATCTGTTGCTGTTTGGCAAATAAGGGTGATGGGAATGGGAGAAGGAGTTTGAGGCACAAAAAGAATACAGAAGCAGGCCCTAACTTGGTCCCTAGTTGTTTAAAAATATGTGGGACCAAAATCAGCCCAAGTAGGGGTAGCAGCTCCAATGAAAGTCACTAGACCCTGAACATATGTTAGGAAAAAAGAATTATAGTTGTTTGCTACATTTACAAACAACAATTATCTATTCTGAGGATTAGCCCTTTGACCTGGTATCTTGATTTCAGGTAGCGCGTTCAGTACTGTAGATAAATCCACGACTAGAATAGGCTGCTAGAAGCTACTACAGTGAATGTCAGTACAGATCACTTCGAAGCCAACATGCTGCCAAAGTCAGAAGCTCTTTCCCTCTCAGAGAGATTAAGCTTCTTTTGAAAAGTATCATTAGTTCATGTCTTGTGCAGTAGGTGAAGTTGGGAAGCATTTTATATCAAAAACAAGCACTGATATGAGCTTTTATACAAAGAAACAGTCTAGGGTGTTTCTAATGAGGAAGACTCTAACCCCATTAGTAACATTCATGATCCTTTTATAGGCTTTTGCCCTCTGTGCACGAGGGTGCCACTTAAGGATAAAAATACAGATTGGGAGACTATCAGAAATATCAATTTGGATTCCACTCTACTAAATTGGATAGGCTTTCAGCAGCTGAAAAAGGGACTCTGTTACCTCTAACAAAATCCTAACTGTATTACTGGCACAGGAAATCCAGTAGAGTGGCCTCATCAAACAAGCTGCTTGTAAGTTAAATGAAAATAAAATAGAATAAGAGTAGGGAACTCAGGAAGGTGTATAGCCATGATATAAAACCAAATAAGCAGAGAAATCTCCCTATACTTCTATATAGTTGACATTTTTAAACATGCAAAATTTGGGACCCCAAACTTGCCAGTTTATGTATAATAATTGCATACAGTGCCATCAGTTCAGGTAAATATTACTTTAAATGCATAAGCAAAAAGAATCAGATGCCCTTGGGTAATAAGTGTGACTGAAAGAAGACTATCATTATATACTGATTTATATTTATAGCCCCTTGTGCAGGTGCTTCCCTCCTATGTTAAATATATTTGAGATTATATGCAAAATTGAACAACTTAATGGCCTGGACAAGTTTGATGACAATGCTTTAATTGCCACTGTTTCTCCACCATTCCTCACAAGGGTGATCTGCTGTCTTTCATGGAGGCATTTCCTAAGAAAGTAATTTTAGGAGTTTAAGTCAGCTGCCTTTGCCCATTCACTTATAACCAAAGTAAAATTACAGTTCTAGGAATAATTATAAGCCTTAACAGTGCCATTTGTGAAAACCTAGAGAAAGGGAAATGAAAGCCTAAGAAAACACATCCGATCTTTGGTATTTCCCTGCATTTCCTTGGTCTCAAACAGTGAGATCTTTCTGCCACTCAAACACCTTCTGAGCTAGTGATCTAAAGCTTGTTGAAGTCACTAGAAAGGTTGTCACGAGTGGAGTCACCTCTGATTCCCTTCATACTGAATAGTTCATCCACAGTTGTCGAGCCATTCACCTGCGTAGCTTCCCAAGCGGAGAGCTCTGGTTTCCTGTGGGTGGGTCTCAGTTCCTACAATTTTTAAATGAATATTAAAGCCCAATAATCAGCCAGGCCAAAGACTTCAGACTGACTACATTTAATTTAAGTGGCAAGTCCTGCAGGAAATGAGGTAAATTCATAGCCACTGTGCAATGAGGTCCCCTGGAACCATTTCAATTCTGCCAATTTGGATGAAAAAGGAAAAAATTATATTCAAGTAGCTTCTTTAAGGAGTGAATGTGGGCATTACAACATTGTCCCTTGGGCGGATGACACACCATTAGGGAGATGGTGAGTGGTGGAGTGCTACATGAGATTGCCTCATCCCGTACCTGGATGTCACATCAAATGAGTGCAAGACAGCCTTACAGACATCAGGCCTCAGCATGAGGCCTCCTGATATGACTCATCACCCACAACACATGTTGTAATCTACTCTGCAATTTAGCAGTTTAAAAAGGTGTACTTTATCTGTCTCTCTACTCTAAATTGTGATAGCAGAGAAACCACCTCTCCTACACAAGAGATGAGCCAAAAGATAGGGTGGCATTTCAAAACACTGATTCTTACCTAGGTCCAAATTTCCTATAAAGATCTATAATATGCTAAGCCAGAATGAAAATTCAGCCACCCCCAAGAGTTGATTCTTTGATCGATCTTGATCAATCAAGAATTGATAGAAGGCAGGGCAAATAAACCTGGAAGCTATATTTTGCTTGGAAATCAGGGAGACGGGATTCATACCCTGAATCTACCACAGACCTCCTGTGTGATCTGGGCCAGTTGTTGGATTTCTCCAGGTTTGTTTCTCCAAAATGGGGATGAGAGTGCCTGCCTCACTGAGTTAGTGTGAAAATAGATTGATGAATGATTGTGAAACGCTTGGTATAATAATGAGGGCCATATTAGACAGACAGACAGGCAGAGAGAAATTCAGATAGATCCGATGAAACTTTATGCAAGGCTTTTTATGTTTGGTTTTGATTTGCTTCAAATGCACCGTTACCCTGGCATGAAACAGAAAGCTGAAGCTGAGGTATATCCTCACAGACTGTTGTACATGAAAAGGCAAGGTTTAATGTAGTTGTATCTCTTTTTCTTTACCCCTGGACTGAATTTGCTGTGTGCTTACGTGTGCAGAGATTTGAACCTGGACTACCCTGGTTTCTCAGCAGCAGCTCTTCCAGGCCAGTCAAACAAGAATAACTCTCTCGGAGCCAGCAGAACGTGTGAAAAATCTCGCTCAGCTTGAAGCCATTCTTACGCCTGAGTAAAACAGCTAATTACCAACTGATTGACATGTAACCTGTTCAGTAGTGTTAGGATTACAAAAAGGAGTCCCTGTTATCACAAATCTACACTATTCTACCACCTTTTGTCTAGTACCGTCATATGTTTCTGGGCCTATCTAGGATGTAGGAGACTTCTTATATTGTTTTTGAACATTGAGTTTCCACACAGTGACAAGAACAAATTCACAACGCTTGCCATCATAGGTATCTGTATTTGAAGTCAGCATTTTGTCACCATAAAGTATCACGCTGTTGATAAGTCACCGTTGCAAACTCTTACTAGGAATCCTTCAGATTTTCTGGTTTTATCTTGCTACAGATCAGCCTAGCAACTATCAGCCCTAGCTAGTAGCGTTTCATTTAGAATATCTTCAAGGGACTATAAACCACGAGTATTTTGCTTTCTCTAAAACATTTCCAACAGCTTACAACTTGATGGTAAGAGATGTACTCAGTCCTCCTCACTGCCGCTCTGAGTTGTAAGTAAAAGGGACAACTTCCACAACCGGTTCCCTTAAAAAAGAGGCACTTCAGCGCAGATTGCATTAGGGAAACGGAGTGAGCTGCATCCCCGTCAGTTTGCCATGTAGTGACTGTTGGCCCATTGCAGCCTTCCCATGATAGAAGAGCTGCTTCAGTTCAGCCCCAGTCCTTTATAAAAGCACAGGATTTATTGGTGGGAGACTATAAATGATGGCACCAGACAGAAGCAGACCTCAACTGAGTGCACACTGTCAGAAAAGACGGAGACTGTTTTTGCTGCTTCCATTAGGCCTGAGCCCCACAGAGACGTGTGATCCAGTGTGAGCAGTGGCACACAAAAAATGGATTAGTGCAGGTAGCCATGACAACTCCACCAGAGTCCCTGGACACTAGTGTTGTAAAAACCCTGTGTCAAGTGGCAAACTTTCAGGGAGCAAAATCTGGAGCAGAGTCCCATGGGCTCCACAGACCTACAGAATCAGAACTGGTCTACAGTACTTTGCTGCTTCCAGGGAGAATAACTTTCACTGTGACACTGTGGGGGGGCTAATTTGAGGCTGAGCTAATTACCCCAGGTATGATACTGTGCGAGTTCAGCCATGCTGCTTCCAGCTTGAACAGCAACCACTTTCTCCTGAGCCAGAAAATGCACATTCTCAGTCACGATGTGCTGGGCGCAGTATGGCCATGCTCCTGTGGCATGGCTAGCTATTCCTTTGAACAGGCAACTAATTTGCACAGGGGCAATACCTCATGAATGTCACTTAGGCCTTTCCAAGACCAGAGCCCTACTTCTCCAAGACAGCGGGCTCATTTCTGGGGCCGCAGACCTTTCCTTGCTTTGGCAAGATTCGTGATGTTTTCCCTCTTTCCAGTCAGAAGGAGAGAATTACCTCTCTCCTTTTCCCCAAGATCACTCCTAATTTTATTCCACACCCCCATTCTTTGATAGGTTTATGGAAAGGGACTCGACTGTCCATCATAACATTAATTTACAGTCATTTCCAACACTGCTGCAGAAGCGACTCAGCCTCCTGCTGGAGTGAGAATAATGGTTCTCTCAGTGTCTGGTCTACTATTTTGAAATGTAGGCAGCTCTCAGACACCGCAGAAAAAGAAAATGTATAACTAGCCAGACAGATGGATGGAAATGGCCCATTCTTTCTTCCAGGTTAATGTCAAATTCACCTACTGTGGTGGCAGCCTATGAATTGTGCTATAGACAATCATGCCATTTTGCACCGGTGCCCTGCAGGGTTGGAATTCCACTCTGACTCTTGGGGGGGGTCTGCAAAAAAAATTAAACTGGGTCTTTGGAAGAAGCAATCCAATTGGAGATCCCCCCGGGTTATGATTTTCAAATCTAACAGGGGGGCTCTCATCTCTTATGGGGGGGCTCACGTCCACCCCCTCCAAACTCTCCCATAATTCGTACCCTGTTGATTTTGAAGTAATTGCAGAGGTCGAATCATGCACACTACTTACTATAGGTGTGCGGGTGTCACAGGTAATTATTAATTTCTTGCTTTCACAGCATGTCAACTTGCACATTATTCTGGCAGCAGAGGCCTGGATTCCTGTTGCTGGGGTCAAAGTTGTTAGGGGCAATGGCAGGTCAATCCATTGCATAAGAGGTGGGAAAATAAGATAATGTTTTTTACTGAGCATTAGGCTTCAACCCAGCTGTGGCTTAAATTCAAGAGATGTCTGGGCTTTCATGACAAGTTTCATGGTTTCTTCTTCCCTTCATTGATCCAAAGGTTTTGGACTTGCTTGGGGCTTTCAGTTGAAGTTAGCCTGCTCTGAAGTTAGCCTGAAGTTAAGCACTGAGGAGAGGGATCAAGCTAGTACCAGTCAAAATGCCCATTGCCTTCTCTTTTCACTGCTGTCAGGATTGGTTGCCCAACCTTTTCAACCCATGGGCCAGATGAGTGGTCCCAGGTCTGTCTGTGGGCTGCTGAATCTCATCCATGGGATCAATCCAGTACATGGTGCTAGCCCATCCAGGGCCTAATCCAGCCATGTGGAAGCAGCCCACCGAGGGCCCAAAGAGCTGCATTAGGCCTTGGCCAGCCTGTGATGGCTGTATCAGGCCCTGTCTGGGCTATTCCCATATGGCTGGATTAGGCCTCAGCTTGGGGACTAGATCCCTCCGTGCAGGGTCAGCCTGGCTAAGGCTAATTCTGATTCAGCCCCACAGAGCTTTGGAATTTGGTGGTGAGGGAGGCCTAAATCCACGAGCAGTGTGGTACGGGTGAGGGATGGAGCACCCTTATGGGTGGCTCGAGTCAGGTTTTAGCCAAGTGGCAGAAGTTTATGTTATAGCCTAGGGGCTTGAGTTTTGTGTTTGCTGTTTATGACCGGAGGTTTGGGTGAGGCTATTAGGAGTTGTAGGAGGCCTCATAGGGGGACCATGGCAGCGTGGGGACCCAGGCACCAGTGAGGGTGCAGTACTGGGGGTGCGCTGACCCCAAATGTGAGAGAAGCCACTGCAGAGGGGGTGTGCTGACCCAAGCATCAGTGAGGGCGCAGCATTGTGGGGGTGAGCTGGCCCGAGTGCCCAGAGAGGCGCGGTTGCGAGACGGGGGGCTGCGGGGAGCCTGAGCGCCCCGAAAGGTGCAGTAGTGAGATGGGAGGGGCTGCGGGGAGCGCAGAGAGAGTAGAAGACTGAACAATGTCCGAGGCTTGGGGCGTGGTACAGGGGTGGTTGGAGCCACACATAGCCCGTAAGGCTGGGGTGCGCAGGAACACCCATTAGTGAAAGAGGGATAATGTACAGGAGGAAAACTGTGTCCAGGGAGATGAAGAGGCAGCCTCCCTATCATATACATATAAAATCAAAGTCATGGCAGGCGAGAATTAAGGGTGCTTTGTAGACAAACTGGACACGGTGAGGGAAGCTAGGAGAGAGCACGGTGACCCTACAGCGCCCCCCCACCCCCCCCGCTTGCTACAGATGCAAATAAAATTGAACCAGAAAACAGTATTTTTTAACCAAAGGACTGGGTAAAAATTAATATACCCTCCTCTCTTTCATACAGCCAATCTCCCTATATAGTTTTAATACAGTGCTTTCTCTCCAGAGTAGGTAGGTATAAAGCTGGATGCTGGTTTATTTTTCCACAATTTCCTCTGGAAATTGGAGCCTCCAGCTATGCCCACAGCAGTGCCACAGAACTCTGTGGGAACTTGAGGGCTCCAGTTTATTATCAAATAACAATTTAGAAAGAAGCTGATTGAGACAATGAATGATACAGTACCAATGAGACCAAAATGTTTAGTCTAGCTCAAGCTGGTAGGAATAGGAGTGTTAGAAAAAGCCTTAAATCTTCTGTAATATTGTGTTGGGTTGGATTTAATTGTATTAAGGCCAAAAGCTTCAGGGGGTTGTTTGCTTCTTTGGGGGTAGAGGGGAAGGGTCATGGAGGAAAAGGCTGTGAGTTTGGGAAGTTTGTAAATATTTTCAAATACACATATTATTTAATCTCTTTTCCCTATGAAGGGCCTTCATGTCAGCACTTCCATTGTGCTATTCAGATTGTGGTCTGTAGGATTCAGTGTAAAATACACCTGATGTGCTTCATTTGCTGAATTGTGTTAATACCAGGGTAGTTATTGTCAAGAAGTGAAAGATGGAAATTATTGGGAATGCTTTGTCTTTGAGGGTTTTTTTAATGGACAAATAGACCCAGACCTAACTGGGAAACAATTAAGGTTTGGCAAATGAGACGCTTTAGATCAGGTGCCAGAAGGGCAGTGCCCAGGGAGCCTGCACCACAGCAGCAGCCATGGGCTGAAAGACCGTGCTGTGACAGTAGCAATCAGGGTCTTTAAATCTCTGGGGCAAGTAAGACTGGCTTCTCATCCCTTCTCTGCTCAGCACCCCTGTCTTTGCTGTCCTGTAGCTCTGCGCTTGCAAGTTAGACCTTTGGGCCAGACATTGTTATGATGGACGTGATACAGTCCATAGCAAATATGAGCTTTCTTGGCAACAAGGTGTTTGCCCATTCCAAATGTTCTGATTCAGAATTAGCTGCTCTTCATTAAAAGTATAATCCCTAAATATTGCCTGCAACCTGTATCATCTTCTTGCTTTCTGAATTTATTGTGTATCACTCTAGTCTCCAATGCTTGAAACACTAATAAAACATAAAGTAATGTATCAGAGCTGTGATTTAAAGAACACCCTTTTTATGATCAGTTGGTGTACTTGTTATATAGAATATCACTTCAGAATAGATGTGACAGACTCTGGAGACAGGATTCATGAATCACTGAGCCCTGTAGTTCTGCTTACTCTCTGCAGGATGGAGCTTGGAGCAACGCGAAGATATGTCCGCATGCACTTAGATATAACTTCAACACAAACCCCTTCTTCAGTGGGAAAAGAATCAGTACAGATGTCAGGAAACTGCATTTATTAGTGATCCACTGAACCAAGGGGAAAATGCTCTAATTTCCCCCCTATAACTAGGTGAATAAATTCTCCAAGAGCAGATTGTGATTTTCTTGAATTTATTTGACTAGACATAAAATAATACCTGTGAATACTCATTCATAAGTAGTTCACTGTGTTGGATAGTCAAGCTGTATTTTTTATTAGCACATGGAGCACACACTGCATTTCTTTCCCTGGAATCGGTTTTTTTCCCCATGCAAATATAACCCACTGATCTGTGTACTTTTTGTACCCCCTGCCTACTGCAGCTGATCAAGGGTATGTCTCACAGCCTCTAAATACTTGAAACTATAGAAGCAAAAGTGAGTTCTGAAGAACCCTGCTGGAGGGAACAGATACAAATAAAATGAGGGCCCTCCACACATGCTCCCAACAGTGTCTCTACGGCACATTCTTGCATTCTTAGAGGTTTCTATTCCAGAACGCTGGGGACAAAAGAAATTATTTCTAACTTTCTAGCTCTATTTCTACCGCTATGAATATGTCCACACAATACACCTGCATAGGAGCACACACTGTGCTTCTCTACTGGCCAGCTTCTTCATTCCTAATAGACTTTTCCATTATGCAAGCTAGTAAGTAAATACAGTAACCATATTGATTCACCATAGCGGATAGTCATTCTTTTATCTATGTTGGGAACTTGTATGACTGCTGTTATATTAATATTCACAATCTTTATGTAGTGTCCTCGAAACAGTCCTGAGGGGTGAGAGAGAGCCGAGGCTGGGAGAGATTAAGGGCCAAATGTTTAAAGGGATGTAGAAGTTTAAACCCTGGGAATTGGGAGCCTAAAATCCTGTTAAAAATTGCCCAAATCAAACATGAAGTCTGGAGTAGAAAAGGAAGCTAAACCATAGCCAATCAAACCAGAACCTTAACCCTTCAAACCATCTTTTCTCTCCTTATAAGGGCTATTATGTTGATCTTCCTATATAAGGAAGAACTTCATTCTCCCAATGTTTCCAACATCCCACATCTCCAGATTTCCTCCACAAGAGACTTAATGTTTTGTTCCTGGACACATTCATTTAAATACTAGTTTCCCCTCTAAATAAATTGACAGATGATTTTAGCAAACCCAGGTTTCTCCAGTTTAAATTTCACAGAGGTCATAATAAAAACAGGAAATGAAGCAAAAAAGAATGTACCATAATCTGCTAAAAAACAGTTTGTCTAGTTTCAATTTTAATTGTCTCAAAAAGTCAGTTTTTAGCCCCCCAAAATAACCCACCTTTTTAGGTAACTAAACAGGGATATAGAAGCCTGATTTTAGACGCACAGATACAGGATTTTTGTCTGTGCTTCATTGATCCCTTCTTACTGAGTGCATCTACATGAGACATGTTACTGCACAGTAGCCTAGTTTACTGTACAGAAAGCACACATATCTACATGTGCACATGCATACTGCACAGTAAAAACCCTTAATCGTGCTTAAATTTGGTACCTGCATACATTTAGTTACTGTGCAGTAACGCACGTGTAGATGTGGCCTGGGAGCAAGTTTGTTCTCCGGTCTGCCCAGCCACAGTCAGCCTGAAGCCAGCCCCAGGGTTGAAGCCTAGGAGCATTTCCTGCTCCAGGGCTGGGCTGCCTCTATGCCAGCTCCTACCTGCAGGCTATAAAAGTCTACAGAAATTTTGTGCTTTTGAGCACGCAACACAGGCAGTCTGTACGCAGGCCCTGCAGGCCCTCTGTGTCTCTCTGGGCAGGCCACAGCCCTGCAGTGCCTGCCTGTCAGCACCCCAGCATTGCTGATTGTCACTGAATTGCCTTGCAGCTGCCAGGACAGTGCCATCAGGGGCACCTGCGTGCTGAAGGGTGCTGCAGACTGCTACAGCTCCTGCTTAGCCCTGTCAGCCCCCAGAGCTACCTGCAGGCAGGTTCTGGCAGCAGGGCCAGTGTCTGCAGCACACCCCAGCAGCCTGCCCACCACCCGCAGGTTTTGCGGGGCATAGCCTCTGCTGTATAGCTGACTGTCTCATGCTGTGCCCCTGTGCTGGGTGCTGCTGGCAGCTGTCCAGGGCCAACAACACTGGGACAGCCACGCAGGGGCCCAGAGAGCCCGTGCGGGACCCAGCATGGATTTGTTCTCCCCCCCAGGCCCAGGATCACACATATGCGCATATCCATGCCCTCTACCCAGGGCCTCAATTTGAGCCAGAAGGAGACTGGTGACTGTGTGGCATTCTGGGGCAAGGCAGAGGTGCTGTGCCAGTTTGAGTGGGGCGGGCACTCCAACACCCACATTTATGACGCCCTGTAATTTATGGGATGTGGCAGTGGGGGCATGACTGGTCGGCATGGCAGTGCTGCATAAAGGTCAAGACTTTGCAAGCACAGGGGGTCACTGTGACCAACCTCAATTGTCTGTCTGGCCATGCCCACAAGACCATGAACTTTATGTGACAACTGACTGATATTTTGTGCCCCGGGACCTAGGCTGTGGGTGCCTGCCCAAGCACCAGCTCCACCCTAGCACCTCTGATGACAAGTCACTGGAGGAGGGGGCCCTCCATTGTGTAGTGCCCCATCCCACCCAGATCCCCATCTGTAGCCTCCCCAGCAGCTGAGGGAGACCTGGCCAACACCTGCCTTTCCAGCTCCAAAGCCCTAGGGCCAGCCACAATGAATGGATGTCTATGACATTACTGGCTGCCACCAGTGCCAGCTCCTCAATGGGAGGTGGGGCCCAGCTGGATGCCTGCTGCTATGCTCTGCCATGCTCTGTGGGCTGAGGACACTGGGTACTGCCATATATGCCTTCACCTGCTGGGAGGACCACATCTAGCTACCAGCCCCAGACACATGTCCGTACCCCTGCCCCCACTCAACCATTCTGCCTGGATTGCCTGTATTCCCCTAGCCCCAGGTTGTCCCCCCACAAAATGCAGAGAGGTGGGACACAGTAGAAAACTTTACTGAACAGTTGACGCCACTGCAGCTGGGTGGGCACAAGCATCTCACACCCCAAGGAAAGTGTTGATGATGATGGTGATGTCCTCCTTAGCAGCAGGGGGCAGGGATCTGTAGCATTGCCACAAGTAGGCCTCTGGGCGGCAACAGAGGTTGTGCCCCCTGCACCATCAAAGCTCAGGGTCACAAACCAGCAGTGCAGGAACACCATGAAGATCAGCAGAAGCAGTAGGGCATAGTGGGTCAGGCACTCATCAGCCCATGCAAACAGCTTATCACATGCCCCTTGGACCACATGTAGCAGGGGCACACTCAGGGCACAGCAGCAGCGCCTCCCCAGAGAGGCCCCCTGTGGGGAAGGTGGGGATGCAGCCAGCTCCTCATCTCAGTTGTCTGGGAGCCCTGCACCTCACCAGCCCAGGTACTGTGGGCTGGATGGAAGCACAGCAGAATGGTTGGCCTGCAGTGAAAGGGGGAAGAGTGGGTTCTGGAGTCGTGGCAGCAGGTGCTGTCAAAAGCATGGCCTGTCCCACCCTGATAATGGGGTGAGGGAGGCAGGCTGCCTGTGGCCAACACCCAGTGGGCCACTGACCTCAAGGGAGTGCACAGGGATGGGGGGCTCATCTGGCAGCCGCCTGAGCCTAGGCCTCCCTGGCCTGACTTATCATGGTCTCTGGGCACCTGTGTATATCTGACCCCCAATCTGAGGCCAGGAAGTGCATGACCTCTGGTAAAGAGCATCTTGTCTCTGAAATGTTGCAAACTGTCACAAAAGGTTTCTGCAGGTCCAGCATCTGGACATGGAGGAGAGGGGACAGTGGCTATCAGGGATGCTGTCTCAGGGTTGCCAGAGGATGGGGCCTGCCGAGAGAGGTGGTGGGTGGAGGACATCACCCAGGAGGAGGTGTGGGACCACTGGCAGTTCCAGACTAAGCTCCTGCCTCTGGACGATGATCAGATCCAGGTCCTACAGGAGTAGAACACCATCCTGGGCCAGGCTGTGCAGGCCATGGATGACAACCATCAGGTGCTGGACACTCTCCTGGGCCTGGCAGTCTTTTTCATGCCCAGTGCTGCCTGGATCCCATTCCTAGTCCTGCAAGCTCCCTAGAAGCTTCCCACTGCCTTGCAGAAGGCCCCTGCCTGGGTCTGGGAAAAGGTCCTCTGCTGCCTCTGGCTGGCAGGAACCCTGGCCGGTCTGCTGCCACCCATCCACCCCCCTGGGCCCAGGCTCACTGCTCACCCTGGCCCCACACAGTCATGGAGCAGTCAGCAGTGGGGATAGGACCCCAATGCCACTGCATGCACCATGGTGTTCCTACCCACAGGAAAACAGTTGAAGTGCTGGCTGCCTGCCCCCAGGTTCTGCCCTTAGGCATCCCCACTCCATGGTCCCCCACTCTGGGACACCAAAAAATAATGTAAATAGTTTTCAGTGGGAAGAGGTGGGTGGGGTGGGTGGCTGGAGGGGCTCTGTTCATTGGGGGAGAGAGGGGGAAGGGGGTCCATATATTGAGATGGGGGAGAGGGAAATAAAGACTTCTTGTTCAGATTCATGTCTGCAATGAAAGTGGTGCTGGGGATGGTCAGGGGGTAGGGGACCAGTGGGTGGTGGGGTAGGGGGGCTAGACTGGGGAATGCTGGAGGAGGTGGTTAGCTAGAGCCTTCCACACCTGGTGCACTGGCCCCCACTTGTGGGTGCAGGGCTATCTTGGTGCTTCGGTGAGTGTGTGTGTGTGAGGGGGGAGCACTGCTGTTACTGCTGCCATAGATGGTGCTCCCACTGCCAGGCATCCTCCTTCTTTTCCCGGGCCTCATGGAGCAGCTCCCCCTGGGCCTCACAGGTGCTATGCAGCACACAGGCTACAATGATGATACAAGGGAGATTGTTCTTGGTAACCTCAAGGCGGGCAGTGAGGGAGTGCCAATGGCCCCTGAGGCCCATGCTTAACAGGTGTCCGACATACTGGAGGTTGATGGGTGTGGCCAGCTTCAGCAGTGTGATGGCCTGGGGGGCAGGTGCATGCTGGTGTTGATACCACTCGAAGTGGGTCAGGAGTTGGTTAAGTAGGTCCCAGAAGGTGGCTCAGGTCAGCCAGAATGTGCCCAGCCACTGCTCATTGCCCCAGTTCTTCTGGATGAAGTGCAGCCACCAGTACTCACTGCCATGGTGATCTCAGAAGTGGTGAGACTGGAGCCCTAGGAGGGTGATGGTGGCCCTGGTGGTGGTATCCAGAAGCTCCTCATTGGCATCTCTGGTGATGGCAGCTGCACCTTGAATGGTGTGCTGCAGGTAGGCGGGCAGTCACTGGTTGTGGGGGAGCCAGGTGGGGCAAGACAGCTTTGGGCCAGCCTTTGGTCGGTACAGTGGGCCAGCAGGGCAATTGTGGTGGTCAGCAGAATCACAAGCCACTGGTTGTCTCTGCCAGGGCCAGGGGCTGGAGCATCCAGAGCTCAGGGAGGCAGAGTGGCCACATGCTGCCCCTGCACTTGACACACTGCTTCTGGGCAAGGAAGAGGCTGGCCAGGGAGCAGAGAGCAGGGCTTGCTTTTAAAGATGGCTGCCAGGTGCTGGCAGTTGCAGGCAGAGTGTGAAACTCCCCCAGGGGCCCATTGCAGGGATGCAGGGAAGTGGGTGAAAATTTTCTACCTAATCATCGCATGGCTAGACACCTACCCAAAACCCCTTATTCTGGCTTATTTTATACCAGAGTAAATGTAGGTCACAGTAAAAGCATGTGTAGACATGCCCACTGTAGATAAAAGTAATGTCAGTTGAATTTTTTTCTGATGGATTTTTTCCATGAAAAATATAGTGATTCTTAGAGATATGTCATCAACATTTCACTTTGAAAAAAATGAAAAATAAGCATTTTGATAAATTTGTTTTGTTCTACTCAGGTAAAAAAGGAATATATCATTTAAAATCTTTTTTTCTTTATATTATGTATTATAATTCTGTTTATAACATGGGAAAACATATTGAAACAAACATTTCAATTGACTCCAAATGTCAGGGCGGAGAGGTTGTTTTGTTGTTATTTCAGAACAAAAACAGATTTTTAAATGTTAAAAATTTCTACAATAACAAACACATATCTTTTCCCTTTGAGGATTCCTGAACCATTTAAGCTATTTTGACTTTTTACAACTATACTTTAAGAAACCTGAATCTGAATCTTTTCAAGTATTTCGGATACATTAAAATTGAAATTATTATTGTAGGGCAGTGTAGAGTCTCCACTTTCTCCAAAGATTCTGGATGGTATTATTTCAAGCCAAGTGAATTTCTTTCTGATTTATAATAGCCCTTCAATCATTTTAGGATATTTCATACCATTAGCTCTTACAGATATTCTTTTGACCATCAATCTCTAAATGAGTGTCAGTTTACAACTACCACCTGCTCTCAACACTTTGACACCAATGTGAAATACTTTAAAATACTTGTGATAGATAAGATAGAATGAATGCAGTTCTGGTGTCCATGTAGTTTCATTGGACTGTCTAGAGAGCAATGTTGGAAATACTAACATTTCCTTCAATTGATTCCTGCCTTATCTGGATAATAGAAAGCAGTATTTCAATTACTGGAGGCTCATTAAAGCCTTGCGTAGTTGCATATACAGTGTGATTCCCCAGGGATCTTTCTGCTGCTGTGTGCACATGCTACCGCTACTGAAAACATTTCCATTATTTATGCTGATAACACACTGTCACTTCCTAACAAATGTATAATTGTTTTCAGATCACAGAAAGGTTGATGCCACAGCCCTTACTGCTGAATTCTATTGTAAGAGGGTGACAATGGTAAATGAGTAGTCAAAACCCACATATAATGACATCACTTTACCATAGAACCATGAAGCTTAGAACTGGGCAAATATTGCAAAAATACCATTCTCTGAGTTCTTCGTCAAATGTTTAATCTGTTGTTGTTGTTTCTGTACATTACTACAGCACCTAGAGGGTGCATCAAAATAGGACCCCTTTGTTAATGCATTGTATGTGAATGAAAAAGAGCCCTCAAAAACTTTGTAATCCGAGCAAGTGAGACAAATGATGAGAAAAAGTATTACTAAGTTTTAGAGGCATAACTGGCAGGGTCTGTGTCTTGGGGAGCAGCAGCAGTGGCAGTAGCCAGGTTGGGCTGGCAGTGGCTGATGTTCTTGTGCTCCTCTCTTAGTAAGAGGCAAGGATTATTTAGGGGGATATGTTTTACTGGACCAACTATGTAGTTGGGATAGAGTAAAACAAACCTTCAAACACAAGACATGTGGGCACCCAACAGTGGCACTCTGGCCTTGTTACACTACTGGTCCCTGGTTTTAAGTGGGAGACTGAGGTGTGGATTAAGCGACCTGCCTAAGTTTATATATAAGACAGTGCTAGAAACTGAACCTAGACCTGAATTCTAGCTCAGTGCCTTCATTTTGGTGGCATTTTTTCATACGTACTCCCAATGTTTAGTGTAGTAGCTGAAATGAGTATTAAAACAGTGTATTTTAAAAGATAATAGGAGAATGTTTGAAGAGAGAGAATTTCAAATTTATAAATCACTAATAGATATACTAAAAGCATTTTGGTCCAAATTGCCCAATGTTCATGGACATAACCCTGATTCAGTTGTTTAAAACCTTGCTAAATGTAAACTACTTGTCTGAAGTTTTTCTTGGAAATGTTGGTATTAGACTGGATTTTTCTTCTTTTTGATTTAGTTAAAATGATTCACATTTCAGAGAATCAATTTAGAGAAAAGAACATTGTTTTCTCTATATTCATGAATTCTTATGGTTTTTCACTGAGATGCTCCAGTGACTCCAGGTTCTGGAGCAAGGAGATGAAATTAGGAAAGGTCATTCTGTGTCAAAAATGAGCCTTTTGCTAACACTAAGCATGTCTACTTGTGCTATTTAAGGCAAAGCAATAAACTCAAGAACTTATCACTCCAGAGTGTATTGCTCCCAGGAACTGCATTTACATATGGACTTGAGATCACAGCATATTGAGTCAGGTCAGGGTATCCTTGGCTGGCAGGGGGCCCCAAGAGTCAGCCTGCCAGCTCCCATGGCCTAGCCAGTGTTCCTCATTTGCCACCCACAGCCCCATGCCCCCCATGAGCCCTGCCAGAGGGGGCTCCCAGCTGCCAGGACTATGCAGCCAGGGACCTGGGTCCACACCCATTGCCTGCTCCCCCAGCATCACCTGAACCCTGGCTGCCACCTATGAGAGGCAGCAGCTGTTACAGCAGAGCAAAGCACAAAGCCCAGCTTACCTCCCCCCCTGCCCCTTAGGTGGCACGGCCAGAGCAAAGCCCATCAGGGGGCTGGCAGATATGGGCTGCCACCTATGGGCTCAGGCTCCTTACCCTGCTTCCCTCCTCCTGGGGCCTCCATAGCCCAGAAGGTGAGAACCAGTGTGGCAGAGAAGAGTGCGGTTGGGAGGGGAAGTTTGACACCACCACTGGGAGCTCTGCACCACCATGACAAGGTGCCCTTGCATTTCCAGCAGCTGAAAGGGGCACAACCTAATGGTGCCCCCCTCCACTGCTTCTAGGAGGGCAGGAGGTACCTTGATATAGTGTGTGGAGCTGATGTTGGCAGAACTGAGCTTCTCCTCCCTTCTCTGTTCTGCCATGCTAGATTTTTCTTGCTGGGCTGCAGGGGAACAGGCTGCAGGGCAGGGGGCTTGAGTCCACAGCAGGCTGGCTGCCACTGCCCGAACCCCATGCAGTGGGACATGCCTCCAATGCCCACCCAGGAGTGTGTGCAGCAGCGGGGAGCCAGCCCCCCCCCACCTGCCATACAAGCCACCAATGCCCCTGTCCCACTCCCCACCCAGATCTTGGGACCACACATTCTTGCCCTGGGCTCCAAGCCCCATGCACTGCCCCAGCTGGGAAGCAGCCCTAGCTCCAGCCCCAGCCCTGCCAAACACCTGCCCTCCCTCCCTCACTATGGGGGTCTCAATCCCTTCCCCCGCCATGCCAGACTTACCTGTGGGGAGCTGCTCTCCAGGCTGCAGAGCACTCGTGTGCATGTATATGTGAGCACATGCACATGGCACCCCCTACCTGATCACCCTCCTCCTGCTCTCCTCCCCCCCCCCCTTGCAGGCTGGAACTCTGCTAGTCTGCAAGGGGAAACCCATTGTTTCCTATGCTTTTCTCCTTTAAAGGAGAAAATATGGGTTTTTCTCCTTAAAATGAGAAAATCCAGTTTTTACAGTGTTTTTCCATGGCAAATGGAAAACCCGAATCCCTGGTAAGCATAGAGATGTGAGAAATGGGAAAGGGAGACAAAAGGAGAGATGTATATGAAGGTTGATGGAGATGAGATTTTAAGGGAAGTATGGGTGCCAGAGCTAAAAGCCAGGAAGTGGGGACTAGGATAGGAAGAGAAAGGGGCAAAAAATGAAGAGAAAGGGACAAGGCCCAAAGGAAGGCGAGTGTGTTAGGGGAGAACAAGATTGGAGCCTTGCTCAAAAGAACACAATCATGTCATTAAAAGCACATAAAGGGGCCAAAGTGAAATCACACAGATAGGTGCTAAGTGCTTCACTTTGCAACTTTAATGCCATCTTACATAGATGTCTTGGTAGAACTGGAGTATTGTTGTAGTATTGATGGTCCATGAAGTACTGTATTTTCTTGCAGATAGCCCACACCCCTTTCACCAAAACCAGTGCATGAAACTTGGGGTGTGCCTCAAATAGAAGAAAAAATGATTTTTTCTTCAGCAGTGTTAACTGTCACAGGTCTAAGAGGCACAGTGATTAACATTGCCACCTCCCCTCCCTGACTCCCCCCAACTGCCCAATTTTTGGACCCATAGGGAGCCAACATATGGGGGATTTGAGTCACCGCATGGGGTCAGATCTACAACATGGCCCCAGACTCAGCTTGTGAAGTCAGAACCAGGACATGGCCCCATGCACCAGACCTAACACGTGGCCCTAGACCTGGTGGGCAGGGTTGAACTCAGCATGCTGGGTCAGAGTCTCTATGTGAACCTGGACCCAGTGCACAGTGTGGGGTCAGAGTTAGTGCAGTGGGTCAGAGCCAGCACATGGCTTTGGACCTGGCACGTGGAGTCAATCTGTGGGGCCCATTTGGCATATGGGGCTGGCAGCACACCCAGCTCCCTCAGCTTCTGCTATTTCAAGGAATATTTTTGTTCTTCACTTTACAAGCAAGGGGGGTATTTATATATGGGGGTGTAGTGTACATGAGAAGCAAGGGGTTTTGTCAATATCCTTGGACCAAGTATATATTTAGGAAAGAGATTACACAGTCTTTCAACTAAAGGTGCACTCCTTTTCAGGCCAGGTCAGTAGCTGTTAATGCCTCAAGAGGAGTGCTTTGTGGCTAAACACTTGGTTAACATCTCTCCCAACTACATGGTAGGTCCAATAAAGGATATCACCAAAATAACCTGCTTCTTTAGATTTTTTGGATATACATGTGTGCAAAAGTGTGATTCTCTACAGAGTAGAATGTAGTCTGCACATCTGGTCAAAACTGATTTAATTTTCAATATTGAGCCTACCCAAATAGCTGTTCATAAACAAGATAGAAACTTGCAATTATTCAGAGAAATAGTCTGGCGTGTAACTTCAAGTAGCCACAACAAGACCATCTGATGTTAGCTTTTTGCCAGTGAAAATTTTATTTGTATCTTACTGGGCAAATGGAGGAGATGGCCACTCTGAGGTGTTGGGGATTTTTATTTTAGAAGGTTTTGAGGTTTATCAGTTAGACACAGTGCACTGATTAATTAAAAGGAACTGTCTTATTTAAATAAAGTAATTTGTAAGATCTTTGTACGCCTGCTGTGATACAGGATCATCTGTATCCCAGAGCGCAGACCTGACAAAAAGCAGGGACTCAAGAGAGACAAAGGCATTCCCAGTTTATTAGAAACAACAACAAAAGAAAATTGGGCATAATTTAAGCCTTCCAACTAAGTGTGTTTTTGTTTTTTTCAGTAGGCCTTAGCAACATCATTGGTGCTTGCTGAATTTTTGCCATCATCAGAACCTGCCCTAGATTTTTTTTTCTTGTATTTAATATCCTGAAGGATATTTCTAGAGTGCTATGCCCTTAAAGGTATAGCACACTGTCATACTATATCTTTACTATATCTTCTCAAGCCAACGCTGATATACTTTTTAAGAACAATGCTGTTTCAATTTTGTCTAGTGGATGATTCATTTTAAAAAAACAACAAAAACCAAACATTTTTCTTCTATTCTGTGACTCTTGAGATGGCCCAATAATTAATCATTAATTCTGGCTCCTTCCCCTATAAATCTTTACTTAAAATAAAAATTTCAACACTCACCCCACATTTGTACATTTGACTTTACATAATCAGAGGGTGAATCATTCATGTCATAGGATAGAACAGGTTGCGACAATAAAAAAGTGCAAGTCTGTTGTTTGGAAATAAAAATACCAATGGGTATGACTGTTCGATTATCAGGACCTCTCACACAGAGCTGTTAGGATAAAATTGTTGGCAGTGCTTTCTTATTTCGGCAACATGGATCTCTGAATGGTATGAATGTGTCTGGCTGTTAGTTGCACGTACTTTATGTACACTACTTGATCTAACTTACGCGTCTAGATTTCCTCATTTCATGTTCCCCTCACTGCTTGTGAACATTCCTAGAGGAATAAAGAACTATTGTGTGAGCCGGTTTTCGACACCTTTTTATTGAAGCTGGTATCTTTTATGCATAGAAGTCTACATAATAGCTAAGTACAGACAGTCAAAAAGCCTGAGGCTGAATCAATTCAGTTTTCACCGGTTAGTCTAAGCTGCATGGATTGAACCAATAAGAAAGTGAACAGACATTCACTTTTCTAGAAATGCAGCCCCATGCCTGCAGTGGCCCACGCCAGAAGCTGAGTATTGGAGCATACCTCCTTGCTGGGCTGGAGCAGACACCTTGAGCCAAGGCTATCACACCCACCCTGTGAAGTGGGATTTGTGGGAGAGGTGCAAAGCATCCTGGGATGCAGGGAGATGTGAGTTAACTTGAATCTGGAGGGGATTTGGAACAGAAGTTCAATAAACTGATTTAACCTAAAACAGTTAAGTCTGATACTGCTTCCATCCAGATTTATCTTAAACTGGTTTCAGCCATTTTGAAAGTGGTTTATGTGCACTGAACTTCTAGTGTGTTACAGATTTGAACTAGTTTCCAAACTCTTGTACTGGTTTATGTGTCATTTCTGTCCCTCACCCTGGTGACTGGAATATAACAAAAGTAGTGAACACAACAGCTTTCATAATTAATAGGACATGCTTTACCAGAGCATTAAACCAGCTGCTGAGGTGTTACACCGTCATAAAGCTAAAATAACGCAGTTGCGATTTAAGCTCCATAGTGAATACATTTTGTTGCCAAATCTCATTATTTTATTGAAAGGCGTGTGATGTTGAACTTAAACCTACAGCTGCTGGAGATAAGGACACATGTTAGGATCTCAGTTTTCACTGTTTTTAAAAGAAATGTCTGGTCCTTCAGGTTGTGGGGAAAAAGATTGAAAATGCGACCCTAGGGCATGCAAGATGCTCAAAAAACAAAAAGGCAAAGAAAAAGCACCAAAAGGATACAAACGTTGTCAGACTCCTGATTTACGGTTGATGAGTTTTAATTATATGGATCTATCATGGTTGTTCTGAGCATCTTGAAATCTTGGAAGAACAGATCCCTGAGCTAGAAAGTGCTGGTATTTCTATTTATAAATAAGAGTCGAGATATGAATTAAGTGACTTTCCCAGGAAAGTCTATAATGGAGCACAAAACTGAAGCCAAGTGTCCCAAATCCCAAGCTAGACCACAACTAGACTAGTCCTTTTCTCATCTCACTCCTTTTTGGATGTCCTGATTTATGAGATGTTAATGCTTTCAGCCAGCAGTATTGTACCAAGACATAAATTACGTAGGACCATATAAGCTAATACCAGATATGTGTAAGGGTAGGTTATATAGATTTATTCTAGACACAAAAGAGTTTTAAACACATTTTAAATGAAATGGTGGGTATATCTCCAAAAAATGAAACTTTTAATAACAAAGCACAATTTGTTGGCTTCCATAGACATTGAAATTATCGCAATGAAAAGAATGGGTAAAGGTAACCACTATAAAACATGGCTAGTCTGTCATTTATTTATTAGGTAGAAGGGTCTGTGTTACAAATAAAAGTACTTAGAGACTTGCAGGAGGGGGTAGAGCTTAGCAAAAGAAAGTCAAAATTAAATTATTTCCCTAGGTTGAAAAGAAATTTGAATCATAATTAAAAAGCCTATACACATGTGACCTGCTGTCATCTAGAAACAATTATAATCCTTCGGTGGCTGTGAAAACAGATGTAGTCCCTCCATAGAACTGAATTAAACGGGTCCTTTCTCCCTCTTTGATACCACATCCCAAAGTGACCTAGTGCATGTGGCTATTACACACTAATTAGTGAGACAAGGCACCGACTCTTATTACCAAGCAACCAAAAAACCACCCGCTTATAGCCCACTCCTATCTATCTATTCCTTTTGATAAATATTTACCTCCTTGCTCCGTAGTATCAGAACCAAGACACTTCAAGGTCTTTTATAGGCCGTGGTGAAATAGTAATTATTCTTTAATTTTAGCAATTAGTATTATCGTGGGAGAGGTGTGAGAGTGACACTTCCACTCTAAATTTCTTATATTTCAAATATAAATGTCTAGCTGTCGTCTGGCAGCATCAAAACAGCTACCTTGCCATCAGACGTTACCCCTGTAGGAGTATCATTTTGTAAAACAGCCAGAAAGTGAAATGAGCTGATCTTGTGATTGGAATAGAGGCCAGGAGTCGTTCCTTTTACAGCATAAAGGAGCTGAAAAGACTAGTAACTGGAGACTGCTTTTAGAAGTGTGTTAAAGGGGTTCCCTTCTCTCACCATGCTGGTAGCTGTTAAGGTTACCTTTCAGGTCCTTAATGAGTCTGTACTTTAACTGAACCGTTCTCTATGCAACTTAATCTCACTAAAGTTTGTAACTTCAATGCATCTCAATTTCAGACATATGGCTTTCCTTCAGCAAGGCTGTTAGCATGGTAATTTCCCCCCTGCCAACAGCAATCAAGAAGTAATAAAACAAACTGTAATCTTTATTCATCCACTAGACTTTTCTGTGAAATAGATACATTTGTATCTGCAATGTAGATTATTAAAAGGCCATTGATTTCAATATTATGTCATATCTTGTGAAAAAGTGCAGCATGTTTACTTCTAAGAAGCAACTTTGCTTTGCTTCTTTTCCAGAGGCTTGGAAAGAGAAAGTCACTTAATGAATCTTTGTTAATATGCACATTGATACGATTTGATTGGCCCCTGCAGCAGGCTGGGAGAAGGCAGCTGCTGGAGTTTCTCAAAAACTCTACTAATGGGAATATTAATTGTTTACAGTAATATTTATTGCAGGGATAGGAATGTGAAAGGCAGCAATAGAAAACTCCTACCTTTATTCTTAGAAGAGGGCAGGCAACTTATATGAAGCCATTAAATGACAAGCGATCAGGTTTTTATTACAGGAGCTTGTTTTATATCCATATCCAGACAACTTCCAAGTGTGTGCTTCATTTTAGGCTTAATTTGGTTGTTTCTTTTTATTTTTGACTCCAGTCAGCGAAAGTGAGATTCCCCCTACTCTGGTTATTATTAATGATTTGCGTTACAGGAGCATAGAGGCCCCTTTGTACTAGGAACTATACAAATAATGAGATGGTCCCTGCTGCCGAATTTATGGTTTAAATATGCAAGCAAGATAGATGTGTGTCTCACTCAGTAGTATAATGATGGCTGGGGGAGTGGAGCACAAGCCCCAAGTATTGCCTAAGGTGGGGGAATGGAATTGGGGGTGGGGGGAGTACCTTACCCTGCTATCTCCATCTCCTCCCACCTCCACACACACTCTGTGACTTTTTGGGTTGGCATCCAGGTCTAGGTCTGGTTCCATCAGTGGAGAGGCCAGAGTAGTGGTGGCAGTGTCCATACAGAAGTTGCAGTTGAAGGTTTGTTGCGAGGGGGGAGGGAGGGAATGCCACCCCCTTTCTGTCACCAAAAATAATTGTATTTTTAGCTGTTCTACATGCAGGTCAGTAGCAAAAAATGGAGGTGACATCTTTACAATATCAGCAAACTCCTAGCTGTGTCTGTACACACACTGCCTCTGCCTTCACAGAGAAAGGAAGGTGCAGGGGCAAAAGGGGAAGTGGGGGCAGTACTGTCTAGGACACAGTCCTGGCCAGTTATGCCTCTGGTTTAACTTCAAATTTATAAATTATCCCATTGATTTTAGTGGGATTTAAGCACGGGCATAAAGGCTTTCCTGAATTAAGGCCCAAAAGTAGGAGGAAGAGACATTTGTTCACAGAAAACTTTTTCATGGCCCTACAAGATCTCTCAAGCAGAGCGAGGAACTGAATGTGGAGCTGAGAGGCAGGCCTAGCACCTTATTTACAAAACCATCTTCCCTTGATTCAAATCCACTGTACTGTAGCCTCTGAATTTTTTCAGGGTTTAACTGATTTCTAAAGCAATTAAATTTAGAAATACAAATGAACATCTAAAGTACAAAAACCTGTAAAAAGCATACTAGGATGAAATTCTGGAAGGGGTTATAAAATCCCCCTGGGACGGACAGAGGGGCTGTAGCGGCAATGTGTTGAACTGTCCTTTTGATATCCTAGTTCAGGCCTGAGATCAATCCATCACTCCCTGGAAAGACTTGCAGGGCTGCCTGAGGGGCAGAAGTGGGTGTTTTGCATTGCTTTTGAGGAGGGGACACAAACTTCACAGCACTGTGAAGGCTGCACTGGAAATTTGCCAAAAGCCTGAAGGCTCCTCCTAATATGCATATGCAATTTTATAAGCACGGCTTTCTTCAAATTGAAAAATAAATGTGCACCACCAGAATAGCTCCTTGCACTGTTTTTAATGAGACTGGGATGAAACGGGGATGAATCAGGGATGGGACCACCTGCCAGGGCAGGAGTGCTCTCCCTCTCATTCCCAGGGGGGAAGTACAGGGGGGAAGTGTGGCGGGGCTGAGGGAGGGAGGGGTACCAGAATATAAATTTTCCCAGGGCATCATTTTCTCTATGGCTGATTCTGATCCCTAGCCATTCCTGTCCCAAATGGAGGTCACATAGCTTAGGGACAGCTTGGACTTGGAGCAGTCAATTCTTAGAGTCATTCCTTAAAGGCTCTTTTTCCAGGCTGTGTCCTGAAGAAAGGGAATTTCTTCTCAGTACATACCAAGTTTAACTCATTCATTTTTTTAATTACATTAAATGTGTACATCATTTTGACCAGTGGAGTGGACCAGCTACAACCCGTGCACACAGCCCCAAGTAACCTGCCTGCACTAAGGGGCAGCAGCAGCCGGGCAGAAATTGCTATTTGGTGCAGGGGAAAAGCGGCCCTCATCTCTGCTGAGCCTTTCTTGCTGCAGCCACCCATAGCCCACTCCCAGGCTGCCCTGTAGCTCCTCTCTGCTATCATCACTGCCGCCTTTGGGCTGCCCAGCAGAGCAGCGGTGGCAGTGCAGAGGAGCTTCAGGGCAGCCTGGATGCAGGTTTCAGGTGGCTGCAGCAAGAAGGGCCAGGTGAGGGGCAGCGGACGCCTTTCCCCTGTGCTGAGCAGCAGTTTCTGCCTGATCGCCGCGGCTGCCACTCTTTAGCATGGGCAGGTGAGTCTGGAGTGGGCATGGAGCGGGCCGGGGTCGGGGATGTTCTCATGGGTTCTCATGGGTTCTGGCTGGTTCACTTCAGCTGGGGTGAGTCTGGAGCAGGCGTGAGGTGGGCAGGGGTCAGGGATGGGGCTGTTGGTAGTATCAGGGAGGAGCTGCAGGGCTGTTGAATAGGGGCGGGGTGCTGACTACTGTTTAACTGTGCAATTAAAATTGCAATTAATTGTGACTTTTTTTCATCTTGCAATTAATTGCAATTTTTTTTTGTCAGCCCCAAAAAACATTCTTCCCCTTCTGAGGGTTCATGATTCTACCTACCCTAATAGACAATGGGCAGTTGAGTTCTTGGGAATTAAATTGGTGCGACTTGGGATCAGAACTTTCTCCAAGTAAGCATATAGAAAGATCAGTTATATGGAATATAAATTCCTCCATTTTCCTCTTGAACAGATTACCAGGAGGGAGGGAGGTTGCTTCCCAAGAGCAAGAAACAGGGCATGAATGGAGACTCTTGCAGCAGTACACGTGTGGTAGGAGAGGGGGAAATTTGGTGATGAGAAACTTCCCCATCTTGGAAGCACTGTTGCCAAAACTCATCGTATTTGATGATTTTCGTAACACCATATCCCTTAGCCCTCAGGGTTGCATGGACAAGTTTCAGAACCCAAGCCTGAAAACTCCAAAACCACACAAGGCAAGTCAAAAGGGTCCATTTCTATCTGTTTAAAACGTCATGTTTTTAAACACCTTTCATAATTTGAGAGTGTCTGGCTGACTGACTGATGACTTGTGAGTTCCTGAAGTTGGCAACAGCGGGATTATCTCTTTTGTTTGTTCTAAACACTAATCCCAGAGCCTTCCCTTGACCTTCCCCAACAAGAGTAGCTCCAGGATATCTAATTCAGCTTTAAGCTTACGATCACGCCACAGGCTGCATGGCTTTGAGTGAAGCGGCTGATTTCCTAAGGAGGACTGGGACCTGTGGAGTGCAGGAAGTGCTGATCTCGTTTGCCTGAGTGAGCTTCTCCCACCCCTTCTGGGAAGCTACCGCTACACATTGCCAGGCAGCTGCTTTTGTTACAGGGCTTCTATTAGTGGGATGACCTTTCTCCTGAATAGGCTCTCCTGGTACAGATCCAGCATCTGTGCCTTTTGGGGGCCTGTGCTTAGATAGATTGTTAATATAGTATGCTGCTAGAGCATGTTGGTCCTGACCAGATTTCAGTTTCTGAGGTCTCCTGAGCAGAAACCACCAAATGGTGCCAAAGTCTGTCGTGGTTTTGTAATGCAGACGGACACTCATTAGGGACCAGGTCTGAGAGCACTGCTTTCATTTTGAATTCAACCACCTGAGGGAGATTTTCTCTGTGGCTTCTATCTTTTTTTGAAAAGCATTTTTATTTTAACCACAAGGTTTTTGCTTTTCCCAGATGTGATGTGTTAGTGCTGCAGCAATAGTGAGTCATGCCCGGGATATTGCATGAGACGATTCCCCAATAAAATCCCACAGGTTGCAGTCAGAGACTGCTTTACTGTTTCTGCAAAGACTGAGAATCATTTGACAATAATTCTTTCAAATTTGAGAAAGTCCTTTAGGTATATTCAAGGCAAGAAAGACCCGCATTATTGGAATGTAAAGGCTCTGTCTTATGCTTACATGAGCACTTGAAACGTACGGTTAAAACTCCTGTTTTGCATGCTGTGCCAGGGCCCCTTTGCATGTACATGACGGATAGGTGCAGGCTAGGTTTTCCCCTAAGTTGCGAATTGACATTAAGCAATGTGACTGACTACTGAGAAAGTATTGAATCGGCAAATGTAAATTAAAATAGCTACTGAGTGGATATTACATTCATTGACTGGAGTCCAGGAGGCAGGAGAGCCCAAAGAATTTTACATTCAGATCTGCTAGTAATGTGTTGACATTAGCATTTTCATGGGGTGCTTTCAGATGCTCTGGGAGCTTCTCTTAAGACAAAGGAGAAAAGATGTCAGGAAGAAAGCCTGAAGACATCCCATACAGCTGGTTTTCTCTGTTTTCTTCACTGGTTGGGATTCTAAAATCCTGGGAATGTATTGGTCCAATGATGTGACAAGCTGATGCAACAGTGCAAACAAAGATGATTAAGCTTTGTGACTGACTCATGCCGAGAAAGCAGCACGCTGGAGCCACCATGTTTTGGGCTAAATTCTGCAGGCTCAAACACAGCGGGTACAGATGAACTTAGACTAATAGTTTTATTTTAATCCTTTCCCCATCTCGGAAATACAAGTGTTCAGGGTCTGGAACAGATTTCCCCCAGAGGTGGTACAAGCACTAGGGCTGTGTGAAGCTTTGGTTGCTGATTCGATTCAGTGGAGATTTGCCCCGATTTGGTGGCCAAATCTCCAAATCTGAATTGAATCAGGAGACCCTTTAATCTCTCTGAATTGAATCGGAACCCTCCAAATTGATTCGGAAAGATTCGACAATTCAGACATAGACACAGATTTAAACGTTTTTTCTACATACCTCAAGGCACCTGAATGCTGAGCTGGTGGGGTGGATGGAGCATCCCACAAGAGCACAGGTGGGTAGCGCACTCAGGAGCAGACCTGGAAGTAGACCAGAAGCACTTCTGGTCCGCTTCCAGGTCCACCAGGGAGTGCACTGGGGAGCTCTGCTGCACCTCCCTGGCTCAACTACTGGTGCCTCCTGGGTCTGGGCGGGCACCCAAGGTCCCCCCAAGTGCTTGGCAGAGGACCAGGAAGTGGACTGGAAGTAGTTCCAGTCCATTTCTGGATTTGCCGCTGAGCATATGGAGTGCCCCCCCCCCTCCCGTGAGACGCTCCATCTGCCATACCATTGCAGGATTCAGGAGCCATGCCTGGTGCCTCAAGGCATGTAGAAAAAACATTTAAAGCTGTGTCTATGGCCAAATCGCTGATTCTCTGAATCACCACTGAATCTTCAGATTCGGATTTGGCCAAATCGTATCAAGACAGTGATCCAAATCAATGAGTCAAATCACTGTCCCTGATTTGGGCTGAATCCAAATCAAATGCGGCCCATTTTGCACACTCCTAACAAGCACCTGCTCTGAAAATCTTCAAAAAAACATCTGGACATTCACCTTGTTGGGGTCATCTGACCCCAGTTGTCTTTCCTGCCCAAGCGCAGGGGGGCTGGAACTGATGCCCCTTCCAGGCCCCTAACATCTATGAATCTATGCATCTTATTCAAATAATGGTGGACTTTCAGATTTTCCAGCGCTTTCTGGACTTTCTGGTTTCCATATAATCTTCTACACAAAATTGCTGTTGTCTTTGTGTATTTACTTCTTCAAGGACCCACTGTTTTCAGTATTGAAAAAAAAATAGGCCTTGATTCTTCTGTCAAGGCTTGTCTGAGAGTTGTGTTACACTTTATGCTGTGAGCTGCACAAATGTTGATCAGAGTTAGTGCTAGCTTGGAGTTTGAAGCAGTCACACCCTTAGTCTAGAAACCTTCTCTGACTGTCCCCCCACCTCCACAGCTGTGATTTGTCCAGAGGCCGGGTAAGCAGAGGCAGGACTAGGAGCTGTAGTTGTGAGTTGCCACTAGAGGGCTGATGAGCCAGGACAGACTCCTATCCCTGCTATGGCTGGGGGTGTGAGACCTTGGGATAGTGGAGAACTTCAATCTGGGCAGCACACCTGTGGGAAGTGGCCACACCTTATGTAACAGAAACTGGATAGAGCGGTAATCTGAGATAATCCTGCCCTGGAATGGCATAACTTTGAGCCACACAGCAAGTGCTTAAAAACCACTTTAAGTTGTTAATGTGTAGACAATCCAGGGGTTAAGAGCTGCAGCAGCTGCCCAAAATAATCATGAAATACTGCCCTGAGTTTACATGGGTCTAATTTATACTAATATGAGTGAAAATATGAGATTTGGATGTCTCATTTATGGAATTAATAATACACCAGCTTTGAGAAGTTATATTTACTGTAGTTGCTCAGTGACTGCTACACTAGTTTGTCCAATTTGAAACATCAAGTCACGGCAGGAAAGTTAGAGAGGGGGATTCACCTCAGGAATTGAGACCCTAAGTGCCCATCAAACTGTCCACAAGCACAGTTGGTAGAACACAGACTGTAGAAAAGTAATGAGTTCCATTGTTGTTTGCTATTTAGATGTACCTTCCAGCTCCTTTCCAAAGAGTATCAATCACATTCTCCACATTTAAGAATAGATTTCTTCTCACCTGGGCTGACTGACCCGTTTCCTCCAACATATTTAAATATGATGCAATTCAAAACTTACAACCAAAGAAAAATAGGGGAATTGAACCAGGATTCTTCAAAATGTTGGCCTAAAAATTCTTCACTATGGGCCTTGTGCAGCGCTCTGTAAAGTCAATAAAATTTAATTTCTGTAGACCTTGTTACCTGCCTTCATCATATTTATATAACTAATCCCTGATTTGGGAATCATGCTGGCCCACAATACCCAAGAAGTGGTAGTAGTATACCTTGCTTTTGAAACACAGGGCTACTTGGCGTTCCCTGGTATGCAAAGAGAACATACTTTTATATTCCTCTTATATAGATATTACTATACTCTGTCCTTCCATGCACCCTCTTTAGGGTGGCCAGTGCCGGGTCCTTGTATGTTTCTTTATTTCCCACCCATATACTGTGCATCTACATAAATACAAGGCAGAACCTAGTCATTCATGGAAATGTTTTCATATAATTTTGACAGGAATATACCCATTTTAGGACATTCACACTTACTTTTTTCACTGTTCCAATAATATTTGTTTACATTTTTATGGAATTTCTCAAGATATCAGAGATTTACAATCCTCTTTTCTTAGAGCTGTCTTAATCATAAGAAGAGCTGTTTTGCAGGGATGAAAATGGAAGAAGCAAGACCGGTGCCAAGATGAAAAGCATGTTTCATGGCACACAGATCACCAGACAGTCTAATGAAAGTTAATCTCGGCACAGGAAAACAAGCTAAATCATCTGGAAACTAGTGCTTGATGACTCCAGGGAAGCTGATGTGAGCCACCATTTTTTTCACTTGTTGACTCTAGGTAATAAATGTCAGCCCTGCACAAGCTTTCTGTGTTGCATGATTTTAGATGCATGCAATCACTTTGCATTCAGTTTCTCTAGGCAGTGCAGGTGCCCATGCTGGAGGGACTCCAGGTGATTGTGCACAAACACTCTTCATGTGGATCTCAGTCTTACAAACACTGATGCACTTGCATACTTTCACTCTTACACATAGTCCCATTGACTCTGCCATTGCACATCCCCCATGTCTTAGCAGTGTAACTCATTGTGGCAGAGCACCTTTGGTGCCTTCCACTTTAAGGGGTGACAGCAGCTGGCAGGTGCAGACAAGCCCTGATGGGGCAGTCACATGACTGCAAGAAAGCCAAATTTGGAGGAAAGGACTGAGTGGCCTCTATTTTAGCTCAGGCTCTCAGGGCTGAGCCAGCAGTCTGCTGCTGGTAGTCGGAAGAACACCACCTGGATGATCTGCTGCTCAGAACATCCTTGGAGGTAAGGGCAGGACCTATGGGGATGGCAGGAGGCTCCTGGTCCTGGGTATGCTTGAAACTACACCACGCTGGGGAAAGATGGCCTGGTGGGATTGTCTGTGGTGGGGCAGTTGCCTCCCCAGTGAAAGGTGTGTAGGGGGTGCCTTATAACTCCAGCTCCCACTATGTAGTGGGTATTTTAAGAACACAATGTGAGAGAATGGGGGTCACTAAGCCTGTGGGGTGTAAGACCCCAAGCCCCAGTTAGTGGGAATGAGTCGGCCCCAGTGAGGGGTGGAAAAGCATACAGAGTAGGGTGCATAGTGGTGCCTGAAGGGCTGTGCATGTGGGTGTAGAGTAGGGTCTTCACAGGCAGCCTTGAAGGCCTGCATGGGGGGTGTGCAGAGTAGGGTTGCTCACGCAACCTGAAGAGCTACACAGAGGCCAACCCCATGAAAATGAAAACTTGGATTAGTTGCCCGATGAGGGGCTATGGGAGAAGTTCAGCCCAGTGTGAGGCATAAGGCTGATGCCATATAGAGTAGGGCTGCTAAAGTGACCTGAAAGCCTGTGTGGGGACTGGCTGGAGTGCAAGTAGGTAAGCCCGATGGCCAAAGTGGGCTGCTCACAGAGCAGGGTGCAGTGAGAGTGGCCCAGTGAGGGGCAGAGTGAATGAGGTCCTGTGAGAGGGGGAGGGATGTGGGAGTAGAATTTGAGAGGCCCAGCAAGGGGCAGAGTTTCACTTGGCTTCAGGCCAGAGTTATAAATGACTTATGATGCCATCTGTGAGGCATGGGACATAGTGTAGGGAAGGTCGGAGCTGTGTTTTTTGCCCCAGGCATTGGGGCATGAAATGAGCAGCCTCCTGTACCTTACATCTAGTTGATGAATCGGCAAGTCATGGCAGGAAAGGCAGGGAAGACTGCCCTAGACATAGGGGCGGGCTAATGTTAAGACCAGGTCACGATGGCCCCCTGTCACACTCATACAGGTTTTCTAAGTGTTGTAAATAGTGGAGGTCATTTTGCCCCAGAAGGAACTTTTGGAGGCTCAGAGCCTTTAGAGGCTCAGTGGGGTAGCACATGTACCAGCTTTTCATCAGACCCTTTACAAGCAGAATCTAGCCCTTAATAAGAGTTTGCCTTCTCAGAACAGCAAGAACCATTGGTCTTTTCTTCTCAGAATAGTGTTGTCCCAAAGATGGAAATCAACAAGCACTGGGTCCTTTAGCAGTCAGGAGACAGGAAAGAAGCCTGGAAAACTGACAAGTGATACCTTCTTTTTGTTACAATATTACCTGGATTCCACACAGAGTATAGATAAATTTGTGCATGAAGGAAGATCACTTGACTATATGTCCTAAAACTGGACATTGATCTAGTGAATCAGAACTGCTGTTCCTGGAATGTTACTAAAATTTGTATTAAAGTACAGCAATTTGGAGGTCATAACAGGCAGTCAAAAGGTAGGTAAGAACTGATTACAGTCTGCTTTTAAACACCATGGACCTGACTGGATTCCAACCCCTCCCCCCGCCCCCGCCCTTCTATTTTCATTTCCAAACTGAATTAAAAAAGGATTAAATTACATAAATCGGCTGCAAATTGCTTAACCTTTTTGTGACAGCACCATGGCTGGGGAGGATGAAATAAGCCCATTATCAGCAATAGAGCAGCAAACCCTTTTTAGGAGTTATAGATGGTCCTGCTTTTACCCCCTTCAGTGCTGTTGTGGAAATTGTTTTTTATTAACTGTTCAGCTGTCAGGACAGTGCTTCCCATCACAGGGCTTAGAACCATCCAACATGCTTTGCATGCTTTACATAACCATCAATGTAGAAAGTACCATATTCCCATGCATGCTGCCACTGCATCTGCAGGACTGTGCATTACTAATTGCTGATGACAGCCAATAAAATCAAATAAGCACATATGCAAATGTTAAAGAAAAAAAAATACAACCACATAACTCCTTAGCAATTCCAGATTGCCTTGATCTTGGCTCACTGTCAGAGTAGTCTGTCCTCACTGGGGAAAAGGCATGAAGTTTTTTAGCAAGAGAAGCATGCATGAAGGATTTTTCATAGGTAATTATTTACAAGTTCCCTGGAAATGTGCTGCTTCTGTTGCTTTTAATAACCTAATAAAATATATTATCTGGAGAAAAGCTTGGGGTATAACAGTTAAATTTATATGTGTTATTCTAGTATGACAAATATTTTGTTATAGTTTGCTAGCAATTATTCAGAATAAAGCAAACAGCTTGGTATGATTGCAGCCTTGTGAATTGACATTTGAAATATTTATAAGTACAGCCATACAGCCATATGGACCCTCTTTGGGGTTTTCAGTCACTCTATCCTATTGCTTCTGCAACTCCGGTTCATATTCTAATTCTGTCTGATTCTACAACTCCAAATAGCTTTGCTATAGAGAACATAGGTGCCTAATATTCCTGTAGCTATAGCTGTCATCTTCTACAAATAAAATGAAGGCACACACTGCACATTATTTGTTGAGGCATTCTGTTAACACCTGCTTAATGCCTTTGTGTGTTGTTTAATATAATGCTGTACATATGGCATGATAGCTTTTCTCTGAAAGTGAATTTTGAAATGCCCGTCACCGGTCTTCCACATGAAACGCTCTTCTTATTCTTAAAAGAAATAGAAAGCATCTTTCCTTGTCCTTCTCTTTCCTAAGCATGTCTCTTTCATGCTTAGGAAAGCATGAAAGAGACATGCTTTCCTAAGAGACATGTCTCTTTCCTAAGCATGTAACATGGATCTGATGCCCTACTAGAAATACCAGGAGGTATAATGTCATTATTTTCCCCTAAAATGAGATATTCCACACTGCTGCTTGGGACAGGGGACTAAATAGCTGTGCTCTGCCACTGAAAGATACTTGGTATGTTTATGTATAACTCCCATTGATTTCAGGCTTTCACTCTGATGAGTTTAATCATGTGTATGTGGAGAGGTAGGACCTGAAAAAGAATCACTTTTTTAAAATACCAAGCAGCCCCCTCTTCTGCAATTGTCTTTTATGAGCATACTTCAGACTGATACCTGACACAGAGCCATATTGCCTCCTGTAGAGATAAAGGGGATACACACCCATGGACCCTCACTTTCAGGGAATGCAGAAGGGGTGCTTGGACAATAGGAGGACTTTGGAAACACTTCATGCGAATCAGGTGGGCAGGGCAGGGCAAGGCAGAGAAGGCTAAGGCTGTGCCCTGGTGTAAATCTGCCCCCTCCAAGTCCTTTGGTACTTTACCGAACTAGTGACAATTTGATCAGAGGTCATTTACATGCTTTTCCCTTTAAACCAATGATCTACCCGCACTCTGAATTAGAACTGGGGCCAAGGCTGTGCTGAAAAAGACCAAGTAGCTCAGGGCAAACCAGTGTGGAGTCCCAGGGCCTCCACAGAACCTGTAGGATCTGCTCAATACAGGAGTCCTGAACCCCTAACAAACTCCACAGTCAGGGAAAACCTATACCTGCTACCCACAGATCTTATACCCAGTAGGCAAAATGCAGATACCCTCTATGACCCTGAACCTGAGGAGGTGGTCCTGCTGCCTACACGGGAGCAGCCTATGTGGTGATCACAGTGACTCCAAAAGAGTGTTACAGAGTGGGGTTAAGGCAGCTGGTCCCAAAAAAGGAGGAAATGGATTTTTGACTAAAAGCATCTGAGAAGTGATGTGCAGTTCTTGATTTGGGTGGGTTTTTTTCTTCTTAGCACAGTAATACAGCTGGCCAGCTTTGCTTGGGCAGGCTCTACATGCTCAAGTTTAGCATCTTTGCTACATGACAAAGCTAATATTGTTCAACAAGAAGGGACCAGTTTAATCAGAAAGGAAAATATTTCCAACCTTATGTGCAAGACAGTGAGTAGCTAGAGGGCAAGGGGCTCATATGAACATTGCTCTCTGCTCCTGTTTGTGACTGTTTTGCCTCTCCCCATCATGCCCAGTTTTCAGAAGAAGAGTAGCACCTACTGGGGGCCAAAATAAAAAAAAATAATCCCCAGGTGGCCTAAAAAGAGTCCTGCCAGGGCTTTAGATCCAGGATTATTTCATTTTTAGAGCCCATCCTGCAGCAAAGGGATCAGTGAAGCTCCTGTCCCTCATTGCTGCTTTGATTGCCACTTCTCCACATAGAGTTTACATTTGCTAACATATAGGCTACATTGAGAGTAGGAAAGAAGGACAAGAATTGGCTCACCAGTGAAATCCTTTATTCTTTCTAATCAAGCTACCAATAGACCATGATCTAAGTGGATGTCCGGGACCTATTAAAATGGAGGAGATAACTGCCTGGGAAATTTGGGATACATTTAGAATAGGGAATAGGCAAAAGAGTCTGTGAATACTAAGGTAGACTGAGCTCCAGGCTCCTTGGCCACATCCAGACATGAGTGGACATTTGGTTCTCTGGGGACAACTAGCGGCAGTACACCCTGTGCCACCACTACTTGTCCCCAAGGAAAGCCTGTGTCGTGTGTGCACTGGTGCACAGCAAGTTGCCCTGGGGGGGTGGAGGGCAGTACTGGGCAGGCTCCAGCAGCCTTACCTGGGGTCCTGGGAGCCTCCTACAGCTGCAGCAATGGCAATCCTGCTGCACAGAGCCAGGCTACCACTTTGGACAGCACACGCTGCCACCACATGCACCACTCTGCTTTTTTCTCTGCAGGTTTTTTTGATCCTTGAAGAAAAAAAGAACGTGCAGTATGTAGCACCGCAGACGTGTCTGCAGCACCACATATCGCACAGCCACGCTCGTCTGGATGCAGACCTCATGGCTGATTTCCTGGCACAGACTCACCATTTAGGCCCTGCATACTTCCTTCAACACCATCCACTTTCCTACTAAAAGGAAAAGCAGGAAATCATTGTAGCCTTCCTCTCAGTCTTCGTATACTTTTGCAACAAAGTTGTTGAGAGAAGAGGCTGAGATGTGGACTGCTTCTTGTTCCACAGGAAGGTGGTCTTCTTTTCTCGACTGCTGTCACTGGGGAGGGAAGGGACTGTGCAATGTGCCCTACTCTTTAGTCAGCTTGAGCCAAGGGCAATCAGGATAGAAAATATCTAGTCCGCTCTAAAGGGGGCTTCACTTCTCAAAGGGAGCAACCAGAAGGATAGGCTGGAAAAAGAGAAAATCCCTAGCAAAGGAGGTGTATTATGCCTCAAGCTCAAGGGTCCAAATTACACTGATTTTATGAAATACTCATGGCTGACTTTACATATGTACAGGAGCTGTGTTGCCACTTCCTCTTTGGGCTGCCCCAAAGCGAAATAAGAGGCAACTATCAGAGTTGGACAGGGAAGAGAGAGTGACTGAGTATGGCGTATAAAGACAAACATAAAAAAATAGTTCTCTTCATCTCTGGAAAGGGGTAGGATGAAGACGTGATGTGTAGGAGGATTTTGTGGGAGGGAGTTGGCAAAATATTGATGCATCTGGCTAGCCCTAGTCTGGCAAACTTTTCCTAAAAGAAGCCGTTGGCCAGAGAGGAGTCTTTGCGTTGTGAATCCCTTTCAACCTTCTCCCTGGGCTATGCGAGTTAGGGTGAGCGTCAATCACCGAGCAGGAATGCATTCTGGACCACATTCCCTTACATTCAACTGCTAAGCAGAGTCCTATGGGGAGGAGCCATTTTTCATCTCCTGAGGGTGTTTTGAGGGTCTGCAGCCATGAAGGTTGTTTAAGGCTGGATTAGGCTGGAGCCTAAAGTTTGACATCTGGTACAGTGCCTGAACCTCCAAACCTTCGGCATGTGTTGAGGAAGGCATTGCACAGTTAAAAACCCAGCTCTGTCCTGTTCTAACTCTGAGACACTGCCAGTAGAAAAACCCAAATGGTTTTAAAAGTTAGTGGGTCAGAAGCTAATAAGATTGGGATGAGTCAGTTCAATTATTCTGGACAAGACCACATCCTCAGCTGGGGTAAACCAGTACCACTCTGGTAGCACTCGTGGTTTATACCTATATTCACCAGCTGTGGACCTGTCTCTTTGCCTATGTTTTTGAAGACCAACATGAATGGGGGATGGGAGTAGAGTTTAAAAAGCTGGTTTGCTATCATTTGCCAAGTGAATTTGTATTTAAAAGGCCCAGTTCTTCTCTCACTTACACCCTTGAAGATCAGAAGTAAATCCAGTGAAACAGAGGGAACTGCACAGATGTAAAACTGGCATAAACCAGAACCAAGGCATGCATCAAGTCTCCCTGATCACTGCTCAAAGTGATCTTTTCAGCTACCCCAATCAAATATTAATAATAATTATTTATTTATACAGCTCCAACTGTGCGCGAGGTGCAAGAAGAGCAGCCCATGTCCCAAAGAACTAACAAACTAAATAATAAATCTTTATCAATCTAAAGTAATAAATAATAAATCCTATACTTCGAAAGACACTTTTTTCTACGGATGTGTTTGCCCTCCCTTATACTGATCAGTGCAGCCTTTCCCTATACAGATCAGACTGGAAATGAAGCTCTTTGATGTTTACAAAGGCAAGGGGAATTTTCCACACCTTTCGGAGTGCCCTGGAGTGCCCTTCAGCTGCTGGTAAAGCATCTTGCAGTCTCTGAGAGTGCTAATTAGACCCAACAGCGACTGCATTGGCCTGCTTGCTGGTATTAAAATGCCTGGCAAGGGGGCAATGTTGCTTCTGTGTATAATCTGAATTGTGAAGCTTGCTTCTTTTATACATCTACATCTAGCAACTGTTTGGGTAGTTGAGTTACCAAACTTGTTCAAATCAGTTCTGGTCACAGAATCCCAGCGTTTACCCATATCCTGGAGGTGAAAGGTTAATGCTTTACTCAGGAAACCAGTCATCCTCCCAAATACTGTTATTGTTTATTTTGTTGAAATCTATTTTTCTACATCCCAGGTTGTCTTTATATAATCTTTTCCAGGTTGTCTTTACTGTGTTTTCATAGGATCACTCTACAGACTTAATCCCCTCCTGATCTGATATTGCAAATTGTGATGGAAAATGCCAAGTGTTCGGTGTTCTTTTAAATAGAAAGATTAGCAGAAAGAAAAATGATTAACTTCAGGCTACTTACTTTAACAGATCATATGTTATCAGGGACTCTGATCAGTACTGGAGTTGAAAGTAACTGTTCCACCAAGGCAAAAAGTTGTCCCACAGAATATCATGTCTTATCATTTTAGTAGCCTGGAACAGAGTCTTGGTTATCCAGATAGTTTCTTACAGGAGCAGTCATAAAATAGCCAGTTTGCTTCTTTTTGATCTTTTTTTTTTTAACCATCTTTTTTCATGCTCCCCACCCTCCTGTAACAAAACATTGAGGAAAATAACAGCAGGCAAATCCACTTGTAGACAGACAAGCAGTGGAATTCAATGCTGCAGGAGCTCAAACAAACATTGTCTCACTGGGTTCTCAAAGAACTAAGTGAATAAGCATTAACATACATAGATATCTAAAATTAAATAACGGCTAACTAACCTCCCACTTCTAAGTGAAAGCTGCTCTCCGCAGGGCATGTTTAGTAGTAATTCTCCCCCACACATCCTCTTCTACAGCATTTAGATGCATGCGTTTTGGGTTTTACTCTCCTCCTAGGTATCATCAGTAGTGGATATTAAATCACAGGTTTGATCTCGTCTGACAAATCTTATTGGGAATCTGCAATACAGAAATATATTTCCAAGTAGACCAAAAGCATCAATCAAGTTTATCCTAGTAAGGAAATCTAGGAAAAATACACTGAAGATGCTTTCAAATGATACCTGAGGAAAAGCCATAGATTATGAAGACAAAAGGAAATACTAATGAGGATCCGGCTAGGTCTATTGGGAGGCTAGATAGCTGACCTTCATAAATTGACTTCCTTTTGCATAGGGTTATTTTTATACTACAGTCATCAAAGAAACAAAAATCTTAATACTTTTTGCCTCTTATTGCTCATTTAGTTTTTAACCTTAAATACATTCCCTACTGGATCCACTCTATCACGTATCCCTTGAAAGAGTCTCACGGACCCTAACAGACCTTGGCCCACAATAGGTGGTTAATGGGTAAAACCATGATCCCCCACTGTTTTGTTAAACCAGCTTCTTTCTGAGAGCACCAAAAGGCTGAAACTAGACAGCAATGCCCCAAGTGCTTCTGGTGCTGGTTTCAACTCACACTCCCCTGAAGATAAAGGGCAAATTCGGCTAACCTTATTCAAATCAAGTGAGTGCCTCCATCCCTAATTGTACCCATTATTTTATTAGGCCCAATTTATGAGTGTCCTGCAGCCACAGAAGTATCCAGGGAAAACTCCTCATACACGAAGCATCCTCGCAGAGCGGGCTCTGAGCCCCTCCCTTAGGAACTGTTTGCATGGGAATTCATGGAGCTTTCTGTGGAGCTAGAGGAAATACAGCCAGTATATTCATTATGATTGGGGATGATTAAGAATCTCGTTCACAGCTAGAAGCTATTGTATTTTTTTATGAAGCGAGGTCTTTAGATTCCCTCCCCTCCCTTGTTGCCCCCTCTTCCCCCCACCAAATTTGGAGAAATGCACATAAGTTTAGAACGTGCATTTTTGTAAACAGAGGCAGCATCTTTATGTGAGTAGCCATGACCCTCATTTTCTACATATGACACAGAGCCAAAAATCTCAGCCCAGACATGTTTTAATTCAATTAGCTCATTTTCCTTGGCCTATCCCACTCAGATTCCTTTCTCTTTTATTAGTGGGAGACTGACATTCTACATGCTTAGGGACACTAAATGCTGCATATTGAAAATCCTCTCATTTTGATCTGCAAAGTGTTTTGTCCCTATACTAGTCACAGCAGGCAGGGAATAAGCTGTAAGGATTTTGGATTTGGGTCCAAAATTTGGAAACAAGTACATGTAAATTAAATTTGGAAACAAGTGCATATAAATTAAATTCTCTTTGGCCAAGGGCAAAATTTTGCCTGCAAGTCCCAGGCCAAAACAATAATCTATGCAGAGCTGGTCCTAACTGAAACTAGAAATTAACCCTGCTGGTCCTTAGAGTCCTATAGCTATAGGCCAGTAAAAGGATTATTTTCAAATTCAGTGAACCTCACAGACCATCTTCTTAGCCCTCCATCTGAAGACTGTCCAACATTCCCTAATGACAGATGCAAGCAGCCTATGGCATTCGTCTAGCTATTGGATGACATCCAGACAGGCAGAAAGTATATATTTGAAGGGTAGTTTGTCAAGGTTCTTTGGGTAAATCTGATATCTTTTATTAGACCAACTCAAATAGCTGGAAAAATTCTTCTTTGCAAGCTTTTGGGTACAAATACCTTTCAGCCGGCTGAGAAAGCATCTGCAGTTGGTCTGTGCTCTTCCTGGGTGCAATGAACGGTAAAGTAGCCAGAGGCTGGTCTGCATGCGAGAAAGGCAGACAGCAAAGATGTAAATTGAGGCTTCGGTGGGTGAGAGACAGGTTGCGGGGGAACAAATGTAGCTGGTAAATAGTGGAGAGGTACCTGGGGAGTCAGATGTTAGGTAGGTTATAATGTATCATTCATCCAATGTCTATGTTAAGTCCATGGTTTTTTATATCCAGTAGGTTGATGAAGTGACATTCATAGGCTAATCTGTGGAAGGTATTTTGCAAATTTCCTTTGAGGATCAGAACTGAGAGATTGGCGAGAGAGTGGTTTTCTTGTAAGAAATGTGCCCCCACCAGTAATTGGGTGTATTCTTGTCTCTGACAGATTTCTGTACGTACATACATACATATATATGTATATATATATGTAGCAAACTTACTGATGCAGTGCATGTCCGGTCTTGGAGAATCCTCTTCATGATTGGTGGAGCTCATCCACCAATCAGGTCACTGTTGGGAGGGGCCTGTCCCACCCCTGCTCGGGGCAAAGAGAGATAAAAAAAGAAAGAAACCTCGGACCTGGCTCGAGACTGCACTCTGCTGGCCTGGCAGAACTTCGGGGGCGGAGCCTCCTGCAGAGAATAAAAGGAGCTGCATGCCCAGCACTTGGGGAGACGAGTCAGGGACGGAGAAGAGCAGGGCTTAGAAGAGCTGAGGAGAGCTGCTCAGCAGGATGAAGCAGTATCTCGGACGAGCCCCTGGAGACTTCCATCAGCAGGGAACAGCATATGGCTCCAACGGCTAGGCTCTCAGTGCGTCTAAACCCTGGGAACTGCGTGAGGCGGCTCGGGCCACCAACCTCTGGTGTGCAGCCAGAGACATGGTGCACAGGCCAGTGCATGGAGCAGGATCTTTGGAGTCCCTTGGGTGGCTCAGGTCCCCAACCCCTGACGCAAGGCCAGGAACTTGACGCAGGAGGTGCGGCATGGAGGGTCCAGGAGCAGACTGAGACCCAGTGCTGCATGAGGCAGCCTGGGCCTCCAACCCATAGCAAAAGGTTGAGTCCAAGAAGCCAGATGGTGCTTGGGCTACTGAGCCAGCAGGCAGGGCCAAGCCAGAGGCCCTAAAAGCCCTGCAGAGCAGAGCCCTGTTCTGGGGGACAGTGACCCCTGAAGCCCACCGCAGGTGAGAGAGCATCTTGGCTCAGAGGATGAGAGCCACTCTGCAGGCCTGGGAGTTGTGAGCTGAAGGGAAAAAGGATTCCCACGGGAGAGGGAGAGGCCCTCCTGGTTAGTTAAGGGCTCCTGAAGTGTAAGTCCCACTGGGAGGGCCCCCCTCATTGGTAGATGAGTAGAGTCCTACATTTATAACTTTGAGTAGGGCTCTGCTGAGACCCCCTTTTGCTATTATTCACCTGTTATTTATTTGTATTGTGGCTTATTTGTTGTTCAACTATACTTACCTATAGTTTACCTGTTGGTCATCTATGTTTATTTTGGGGTTTACCTGTTTCAGATCAGATCCTTACCTGTGACTTACCTGTATCTGAAGCAGTGGTATAAGGTTTTATAGCATTTACCTGGAGAGTATTGTTTATGTTATTTGCTTGTATATTATATATATATATATATATATATATATATATATGTAGCTTATATGCTACATATATATAAAATATAAAATATACATAATATATATATGTATGTGTGTCTGTGTGTGTGTGTGTATATATATATTATTTATATATATATAGTACATATGTTTATATCTATGTTTCTTTTCCTTGTGATAAGTAAATATAAATAAATTTGTATATAGTTAAATATATAGTTAAGTCCCCCAACTGTCCTGGCCTGGTTCTATAGGGACAGAGCGGTTTGCAGTTCCCCCACAGCACACCTACCAGCTAACAATTCCCTTCAATTGGTTCAACTGGAGAAGGGAAGTCTATACCCAAGTACACTTGGGCTACATATATATCTATCTCATCCAATGCACCAAATGCTCTGATGGAAAATATGTAGGAGAGAGTTCCTTCTCAGACCATCCACTCACTTGGCATAGGGAGCACTGACCTAGTAGTCTCACTCCCTCAACTGCAGCCAAACTCATAGTCTAAGCAGGACAAAAGGGAGGAATAATTGAGATTTTGAATGCCTGTGTGGTTCAGTAAGAGCTATGAACAAGGAAGTGAGAGCCATCCTTACTGTAACTCAGCCAACACTAAGAGGGTGTTAAAAAATGTGATCCTGAGAATCTAATTTATTTTATCACATTATTTCAGAGCTATGGACAGCATTATTTGTTTATTATGCAGTCGTCGTTTTGATTTTTGGGTGCCATTTGTCCAAGAAATAGCATGCCCTCCCATAAGTGGTTGATTACCCCCTTTTACCTCAACTGTTTTAATATATTGCTTTATTTTAGATTCCCTCAATTGTACCATTTCTCTTTTGTGAGACAGAACTTTTTTGCTGAATGGTAGATCAAGAATGTTGTTCTTCCAGCCCTGGTTCATTTTACGTCTGAGATTATAATCTTTATTAATATTTTACAAAAAATTAATGATAAATTTATAAATGGTGTGAAGAATTGATATTCTAGTTCTAGCACAGCATGTAATACAAGCTGTAGTGGTAGCATACAACATTATAAATGACACCCCATCGGTGATGGAGACAATTATGTGCAAGTAAGTTATTGATTTCACTTGGCTTTCTTAATCTGGTAAATCAGTAAAAGCATGGAAGATAAAGGAAATAATTTTTATGGAAGGAGCATGAGAGGATTATTAGCATTTTTTAATACTTAGTGATATCTTTAGTGGCAAAATACTCAGTATATTTTAAATACAGGTTACTTGTTGATGTTAAGATGACTTGATCTAACTTTATCCCCCCGTGTTTATATCAAACATCAATCCTGATTTACCTCTTGTTAAGTTAATGAAAACATCTTATATGGTTTTATTAAAGATAAATAAGTCTTCAGTTGACTGACTGCCATTTAAACAGTGCAGCAAATGCTGAGGAGCTTAGCATAAGGGATTAAAATACAGATTTTTCTGCAGGAGTTGTTTTTGTGAATACATTCCTAATTGATTGTAGCAAAACAAATATACACTTTGGTTATACATGCTGGGACTCCAACCCAGCATTATTTTAATTAAATCTTTTGAATGATACATTTCAATACAGCAGATGTTCTTGAGTATTCAGGTATATAAATACAATCAATGTCAGTATCTGATAAGCCTACAATTTGAGAGTTTAAGTACACATTCAATGGAGCCAAGTGTTCAGAGATGAAAGTGAAAAGGATTGCAAACTACTGCCTTCACCTGTTTTGAATTATGATCCTGTTCCATGAAAGCCAATGTCGGGGAAAAAAAAAAAAAGTAGTGGGTGCCTGCTGTTGTATATTATGTTATTCCGTGGATGAGAATTTGTGTTCGCTATTCACATACAATTTGTCACTACCCAATTGCAACAACCAAGCTTTGGGAGGAGGAAAATAGTTTGTGTCTTGATTTTAATTAAATAATCTATGGGCACTGACTCAGACCATTTGACTGAAGAACTAAAGGTGAATAAAAAAATGCCAAATGCTAAGATCAAATGGTTTTAAGTCTTAAATTATGCCGCCTCACAAAGGAAGGACTAGGCCAGACAGTCATTTGCCTTTCAAATATCCTCTGATTTGAAATGAAGTGCCTAATGACTTTAAAAATGTTCAAAGTCAGCTTGAATTTTAAAACAGGTCATAAATGTTATTGGTCTTCGAAGTATTTGGGTGTGTCCCTATTAAATTTTCATCTGGGTTTTTAATCAGTCAGTATACCGCAGCCTGTGAAGTTCTCCTCCCTCAGATCCAGGTCACAGAGTTGTCATTATTTCACTGTGGGTAATATATTGATAAATGGATGTAGCTTGCTTTGAGAACTTGACATTTTTACTATTTTCTACCTTTAAAGATTTGCCAATAGAAAAGCCTGCCCCTACTTTGAGTATTGGCTACTTTACATGTCCTGGTTTCTAGGAAAAAAACAGCAGTCTTCAGCTTTTAAGAGCAGGTCTTAGAAAAGGATGGGGTAATGAGAATTTTTCAAAGATACAGACAGGGATGGATCCAGGGGGGTGCAGTGGTACAATTGCACCTCCATTTGACTCCTGTTCCACCCAAACGTTAAAACCAATTGCCTGGAGAGGCAGCAACATTTCTATTCATGCATCACTGAGAGTGTCAATTGGCTTATGGCTCATTAAAATCTACTGGATTCCTGCCATTCCTTCTGCACTTCACAGGTGTTAATGACCCTCTCCCCTTTTTAATGGTCTTGATGTTCCACTATTCAAACTATCCTTTCTTCTGCAATATTACTGTTTGTTAGCCACTCCTGGTGATGTCTCTCTCCTATTTCACAGCCCTGCAGACTATTTTTAGCTCTAGATAAAAAACTTTAACTCACCTGTAGAAATGATTAACACTAGAGTACCGGAGGCATTCCAAAACACTCAGAAAGACTAGGTTTTGTCCTGAAACCCAAATAAGAGATGCACATTTAACTATAACGCCTACAGGACTGATGAAACAATATCTTTTGACTGGTACTGCCTAGTTTGTGTTTTTTAAACTTTATATATGAACTAGGAAATTACTGAACATACCAATAACATTTTATATTTATTTGTTTTGATTTTAAATTGAATAATGTAGCACTAGTTGATTAGTCAAGCTTCAATTTTCTCTTTAACAAAAGAAAAATGTGTTGTATGCAATGATGCACTATACCATTGACCCCCCTCTTCTCAAAATCCTGGCTCTGCCCATGGGCACAAAGGACTCCCATTGACTAGTACCACGTATTTATAGAGCACCTTTTATTCTAGTGTACTTTGCCAAACAAAAAAATCACCACTGTTTCACCTCTGGCATGAAACACAAAAGCTTACACTGAATAACATTGAGCAGCATTGCAAAAGACTTTACACCTGAAAATGAAAAAAGAAATGGTTTATCTTGGCAACTGAATATAGGCAGAATGTCATAGAATCATAGAAAGTCAGGGTTGGAAGGGACCACAAAACATCTTCTAGTCCAACCTCTTGCTCAAAGCAGGACCTTCCCCAACTAAATCATTCCAGGCAGGGTTTTGTCAAAATGGTCCTTAAAAATCTCCAAGGATGTAGCTTTCACCATCTCTCTAAGTAACTTTTTCCAGTGCTTCACCACCGTCCTAGTGAGAGTTTTTCCTAATATCCAACCTAAACTTCCCTTGCTGCAACTTAAGACCATTGCTCCTTGTTCTGTCATCTGCCACCACTGAGAACAGTCCAGCTCCATCCTCTTTGAAACCACCCTCCAGGCTGCTATTAAATCCTCCCTCAGTCTTCTCTTCTTCAAACTAAATAAAACCAGTTCCCTCAGCCTCCTCTCATAAGTCATGTGTCCCAGCCTCTGAACTATTTTCCTTGTTCTCTGCTGGACTTTCTCCAAGTTGTCCACATCCTTTCCATAGTGGGGGCCCCAAAACGGAACACAGTGCTGCAGACATGGCCTTACTAGTGCAGAATAGAAGGGAATAATTACTTCCCTCTATCTCCTGGCAATGACCCTAATAATGCAGCCCAGTATCCTGTTAGCCTTCTTGGCTAACTGAGGTCATGACCCACCTCAGTACTGCCTTTAGAGTTCATACTGGGTATGTCTGCATATGTAATTAATTCATAGTAAGGTTACTGCACAGTAAAATAAGCCATAGTACACTGCTCCCAGGAACATGTCTACATGTGAACACTGTCAGGCACAAATTTGCTCCCAACAGCAACATCTCAGTCCAGGGCTGCTTCTGCCCAGCTCTTTCACCCTTCGCCAGCCTGGGGGAACTCCAGGCTCCCCCTCGGTGCCAGGCTGGTGGCTGGCATGGGACACAGGGGTTGGTCCCAATGTGCATGGGGCCAGGAGAGCTGTGGGATTACAGGAGCAGCTGTCTCCCATCCCTGTGCACCCATGCTGTCTCCCAGGACCAGTCCCCATGCAGCCCCTGGGCCCCCATATGCACAGGGTCAGGAGACAGCTTCCCCTGCAGCTAGCACCACTTCCACTGCATGGGGATTTAGCCAGGCAGCAGTGGCCCCTGGTCAAAATTGCTCCCGGTCAGCATCTACACATGCAGTACTTTGCAGTAGCTCCTCTGTGCTTAATCTACTATCTGTATCTACAGGTAGCAGGTAACCACACAGTAGACTACTTTACTGTGCAATAAATGCTATGCAAGTGTAGAAGGTGACACCGTACTATGCAGTAGATTAGTCTACTGTGCAGTAAAGCATCTTGTGTACGTGTGCCCACAGTGACAAAAAGTTGCACAGGATCTATTCTGAACATAAGCAGTCAGAACATGAACATTATATGGCATTTAAACACAGAACTTCTAGTAACCGCACATTCCCAAGCATTTAACTATAATGCCTCCAGCGCTGATGAAACTGGTTTTGGTTCAGTACATGTGGCAGAAGACTCTCATCAGTGTATCACTACTGCCATAATTTGCTACATTTGGGTGTCCTTCCTTTCCCTTCTGAATATTAAGTAGCCCCCTCTACCTGAAAGATACAGTGCAGTCCTAATGCATTATTCTGGATAATAATACTGTCCCTTGCCACCTATATATATTTTTTCATCCATAAGCAGCAAAGTGCTTAGAAAGGCTGGCCAATACCCTGTTTTACATATGGAGAAACTAAGGGATGGATAATGGCCAGTGAGTCAAAGGCTGAGGTACAAACAGAACCTAGACTCCTTGGCCATGTCCAGATGAGCAGGAATGTGCAGTTTGTAATGTTAAAATGTGCCCTGCTTTGAGATTTTGCAGCGCAGGGCCAAAATTTTCTGCTGGGAAATCCCGGTACCAAAAAAAAGCGCAGGGGAAAAATGCAGTGCAGCACATGTGACAGGAGCACACAGCAGCAGATTCAGAGGCTTGGTCCTCCAGGGAAATGCTCCGGCTGCTGGATAGAGCATCTGCACTCCTTCAGTTGTGCTGGGAGCTGGGAGAAGCAGTTTGCCTGAAACGGGGCAATTTGTCCCTCAACAAAGTGCACATGCAGTGGTGTGCAGTGGCAAAAAGTAGTGGCACAAATTTGTGTTGCTGCTATTTTTGAAACTGCAAGCACATGCACCTGCACAGCTGGATGCAACCCGTTAGTCCCACTCCATGTCCTATTCTCTAGTGTCCTGGGCCCACAGGCTATTGGATTCTTATACTATCTCAATTTTAATGAAAATCTCTCAGTCTTTGATTATATTATGCCCCAAATGTGAGTGATTTTGAAGTCCATTTATATACACAGTTGAAAACCTTCCTTTCTTATATAAGCTTCCATGTTCCTTCTCTCTTTTCTCCTTTCTTCCTCTTCATTCCTTTTCCCTGAGCTTTCCTAGCCATGAAAACCAAAGACAGCAATCCATCAGAGGCCATTTGACATGAAGACGATTCACAATCTTTCAACTCTTGGCATGCAGACAAGTGTGTTGGAGGATGACCTAACATTTAAATAATGATTCACTGCTGAATATTATAAAGAATAGGCTGACACTTTCAAGGTAATGCCCTTTCAAAGATATAATATTAATTTTTTACTACCATATAACTGTATGTTCAGCTGGAGTAGCTTAAATAAAGTTTACACATTGCAATTAATTTAGTGAAATTCCAAATTAAATGACTTGCAATAAAAATATTAAACATACTACAACTGCCTGGACACAATCTCCTAAATGAAAGGAAGGCTTAATTATTTTAGAAGAGAAATATAAACAGTGTCAGATTTAACCACTACACAATTTAATATAACTTCTGCCCAATTTTACAAATCATTATTTATACAGCTAACATGCATAAAAATTTAATAAATTACCTTCTGTAATATTGCTTTTGGTATAGTTACCAGTGTAGGCAATTATACCACTAATGTTGAAAAAAATCCACTGGGGAAATCTTTGCTTGCTTGCCAAACACAGGAATCATGAAATGGGGAAAGAAAAAGCATGTAAGAGAAGGAGCTTCAGGGAGAAAATGTTTAGTGTAACTTCAGGCAGTCTATTCAACAGGCAATTTAGAGCAGATTTGAAACAAAAAGTAAAACATTTGCATAAATAAAAAAAATCATTTTGGAGGACATTGTGGTTCATTATTGTGAGATGTCAGCAATCATACGAAATTAATGATCTCTAAGTGCTGGACAAAGGAGGTCAATATAACCGACAACAGCATTATCCCCTTTGAGTTATGGGAACACATACTCAGGACATGGCCATATGCCATGTTTGCACCTTTATAACCCATCTTTATGCTGCCATTAGGAGGGAGTGAACCTAAGAACATAAGAATTGCCATTTACTGGGTCAGACCATAGGTCCATCTTGCCCAGTGTCCTGTGTTGCACGTGGCAGAGAGTGGATACTTTAAAGGGAGAGTGTACTGGCTGTGACCAGTATTTTTTCCACTGTTCCTCTGTCACTTGCAGCCTCCAGCATTTAAGGTCTAGGAGTGGACACACTTGTCCCACACTTGTGTAATTTCCTAGAATCTGGTATATATTTCCTCTAGGGAAAATAAGTAGAGCGTCTGCTTCTATCCTGGTATAGCTTTTTGGTCAATGCAAACAGGCTGTTCTGTACCACCTAGGGTGGTAGCATCTGTTGTGGCAGTTACCTCAAGAGAGTTTGTCATCTGTCTGCTCCACACACTGGAGTAACTTTACATCAGTGTGCAAACCCAATGTAAGTTATACCAGCATTGATGTGTCATGCAGCTGGGCTCTCAGAGCAGAGTAAAGAGAGACTTCACCCAGAAGAACAATGGGCAGAATCAGGGCAAGCTAAGTCTCCCAGGTCTCAGTCCAGTGCTCTGTCCAGAAGTCAAATAATATCTTGTAGCTGGTAGCAACAGTACCACCTGTGCTGGTAGTAACTGCCATTCCAGGCTCACAAGGCATCTCACAAAAAACCCCAAACATTTAGTATTACAACACCCCTGTGCCTGTTTCATGAACTTCAAAAAGTGACAAGTTTGTGATTTTCCAATGGCACAAAATAAATCAATAGTAGACACTATAGAGAAATCAGGAATGTCTCTGCTTGGCCTCTGTACAACACAGAACAAGTAGTCAAGCAGGAGTTGGAGCAATGGTAGCTGCATGTCATCCCTGATCCATGGGCCTATAGTCTAATGTACCCCTAGGTGTAATTTAGAGCAGCCCATTTCCTTTCTGTAAGGAGCTATTCTGCTTCTAAGAATTGATGGATCATTGTCTGTCCTGGTCACCTCCTGGGCCAGACTAGGTTAGCATCTTTCTACACAAGGAATCCACAATAAAGTAACGTGGAGGTGGTGCACATAGCACAGGCGCAAGGGCAGACTCACTGTTGGCACATCTACATGAGAAGCTGCTGTGCAGCGGTTACTGTGCATTTATTTAGTGCTTGTATAAGCAAGTACTAAATAAATGCCAAGTTACTGCACAATAGCACTGGCAAATGCCCTTTTTGTGATGCTGCTGTGCAGTAGCCCAGTACTGCTACACAGTAGCACTGCAGCATGGTTTTTACCATTTGATGCTACTGCACAGTAGTATCAAGCTGCTGCTCAGCCACTCTCATGTAGATGCACCCTGTGTGGCACACAGATGGGGGGACAGGCAGCAAAGCAACAGATAGGGCAGGGAGCAGAAAGCAGGGCAGCAGATTGGGCAGGGAACACAGGACAGGAAGCAGAAAACAGACAAGCAAATCAGGCAGAGGAAGGGGATGAGAGTAGCACTTTGGGGAGGTTGTGGGTTTAATTTATGGCATGCCTACCAAAAAAAGGTGATGTACATCATCCACTGATGTACATCATCCTATACCCCTTTTGTGGTAGCAGGTCTTCTAGTGGGATCAATCTGATGCCACCCAGCAAGACAATGGTTCCATCTGTAAAAACTGCCACTCTTTATCCCATGGTCTAATGCAGCTTCCCCAGGTGTCTTTACAAAACAGTAATCTATTTAATCTGTTGGCAGATGCAGCAGTAAACGGGATGAGATCACCACAGGATTACTGTCACTTCAGAGTGAGAGCTCTCCAAGAAAATGGAAAATATGAAAGTTGAACTGCTGGGGTTCAGTTATTACAATGACAAGCACATAAGAAAGAGATAAGAATTTCATAAGAAATAAGTACAAATGGAAAGCTTCCCTCACACGAAGCAGATTTTTACTTTTGTAATCTCACAGGATAGGTAAAATTAGTGCTACCTTTCTCCATGCAAAATAACTATGTTTTCTCTAACAGGATGAAAAAAAAATGAAATGCAGAAAAATAAAACTACCATTGTGAGATAACTGCCAGCACGGGTTTGTTGTGGGTAAGTCTTGCTTGACCAATCTCATTTCCTTCTATGACCGGGTGACCTATCACCTGGACAAGGGAGAAGAGATTGATGTCATATATCTTGACTTCAAAAAAGCTTTTGATCTGGTATCCCATGATCACCTCTTGGCAAAACTGGCCAAATGTGGCCTTGGGTCCACCCCAATCTACTGGCGAGGATATTGGCTCCATGGTCAGACCCAGAGGGTAGTAATTGATGGAAGTCAATCATCATGGTGCCCTGTGACCAGTGGGGTCTCCCAAGGCTGTGTCCTTGGACCCTGTCGCAGAGCTCTCAGGTGCCCTGTGACTGAGAGCAGAAACGGCTTGGGAGAGACCCCTAGTGGCAAGAAAGGGGAAGCTTAGCTGCCAGTCACTAGGACTGTGCAGGTGCTGGTTGCTAGGGCAACCAGTGAAACCTAGAGACAGGAAGGGGTGGAGTTTAGCCCTTCTTAAGCCCAGGCAGGAGGCCAGGAGGGTAGTCTCCCTCCGGTGGCTGAGGGAGAAGGAACTCGGCCAGTACAAAGGGGAGAACTCTGATGGTGGGAACATCCCCTGGTTGCTGCTGGTGTTGGTGCAGTCTCTCTCTGGTAGGGATGGATTCTTATTTGACCAGGATGGTCTAGCTTTTATGTTGTAGCCCGGGGGCTTTGTGTTCTTTTGTTTATTGTTTTGACCGGAGGACCGGGTGAGGCTATTACAGGTTGGAGGAGGCCTCATAGGAACTCCACACTAGCGTGGGGGTTCCTGGCACCAGAGAGGACACAGCATTGTTTGGGGTGCACTGGCCCAGCCCCGGAGAAAGGGGGCAGTGAGAATCCCCAGGGACAGGAGGCAGTGAGAAGCCCGGAGCTAGGGGCAGGGAGAAGCCCTAAAGCCAAGGGGGGGCAGTGAGGAGCCCCGACTGAAGAGGGCAGCAAGGAGCCCCAGAGTGGGCACTGGTGAGAAGTCCCAGAACAGGCAATGCGGGACAAGCTAGAGGGCACTGGTGAGGGTGCAGGCTGAGGAACAAGAGAGAGAGAGTCTGCGTGGCGCGGAGAGTAGGACAGACCTGAACAACATCAGATGCATTTGCACGGCTTGGGCTCAGTGTAAGAAGAGGAAAGGAGCCATAGATAGTGCCTCAGGCACCGAGACAGAAAAGAGGCAGCCTCCTGCTTGATTAAGATCTTCCAATCAAGCAAATAACAACAAAGCATGGCAGGCGAGAAGGCGGGCAGTTGGACCTTGATTGGTGTTGTGGGACTCCTAATAGATGGCTCTGAAGAGGCACAACTGTCACAGACCCTTATTGTTCAACATCTTGATTAATGGTGTGGACACTGGAGTCAGAAGCAGACTGGCTAAGTTTGCCAATGACACCTAACTTTGGAGCAAAGCATCCACTCCAGAAGACAGGTGGGTGATCCAGGCTGACCAGGACAGGCTCAGCAAATGGGAGGACGATAACCTGATGGTGTTTAACACCGAAAAATACAAGGTTCTCCACCTTGGGAGGAAAAACCTGCAGCACCCTTATAGGCTCGGCAGTGCTACACTGGCTAGTACTACGGAAGAAAGAGACATGGGAGTCATCATTGACCACAAGATGAACATGAGCCTGCAATGCGATGCTACAGTTAGTAAAGTGACCAAAATGCTGGCTTGCATCCATAGATGCTTCTCAAGCAAATCCTGGGATGTCATTCTTCCCTTGTACTGGGCCTTGGTGAGGTTGCAGCTGGAGTACTGTATCCAGTTTTGGGCTCCACAATTCAAAAAGGATGTGGAGAAGCTTGAGAGAGTCCAGAGGAGAGCCACATACATGATCAGAGGTCAGGGAAGCAGGCCTTACGATGACAGGCTGAGAGCCATGGGTCTCTTTAGCCTGGAAAAGCATAGGCTCAGGGGTGATCTGATGGCCACCTATAAGTTTATCAGGGTTGACCACCAGGATCTGGGGGAACGTCTGTTCACCAGAGTACCCCAACCAAGGGATGATGAGGTCAAACAGTCATAAACTCCTGCAAGACCGTTTCAGGCTGGACATAAGGAAGAATTTCTTTACTGGCCGAGCCCCCAAGGTCTGGAACAGCCTGCCATCGGAGATGGTTCAAGCACCTACATTGAACACCTTCAAGAGTAAATTGGACGCTTATCTTGCTGGGATCCTATGACCCCAGTTGACTTCCTGCCCTTTGGGCAGGGGCCTGAACTCGATCTTCCAAGGTCCCTTCCAGCCGTAATGTCTATGAAATCTATGAAACTAGGTGGAAAAGCACTAATGCTTTAATCTCTTCTGGAGGAACCTAGCACCTACAGAACTATTTAGAAATTGAAGGACACTTCATTAAAGAGAAACATGGTTGACTATCATAACAGCTGTTTCCGACTTCCCAATCTGAATGACCATGTGCCTATTTACAGCTGAGTTAGGAAGGGGCATCTCTCAGAGGAGTTTGGAGTACTGTTTAGATTCACATCTCTAAACCAGTGTTTTATGTTTTACATAATGTAAATGTAACCCTTCTGCCAGGCCCTGGACAGCAGTAACAAGGGCTGGGTTTATTTTTAGGGGTTTAACAGCAGCTTTCAAAATCTAGCTCAAGCCCCAACCCAGAATAATGTCTTAGGGCCTTGTTACACCTTACACTGTTAACCACACAAATGTTGATTAGTGTTAGTATGAGCTCGAGTTTAGAGCAGTCATGCTTCAGGCCAGTGGGGGCCTGGAGGACTGAAAGGTCCTCCATTCCCTTTCTAGTCTTGCCCCCTGCCTCCTTCCCCCCTAGGCTCTCCCTCTTTTCCCCTTCCCTAGGCCCTGGGACTCCCCCCACGCCCTTAAGTGTGGATGCCTGTATTGTCTGTCTTATAGGAGCAGGCAGGGAAAGGTTAACCTTCCTGCCTACCCACTGCCATCACTATCAGTCCATATGTCACCTAACAAAACAGGTATTAAGAGCTCCAGGAACCCCCTAAAATTACCATGTCGCAAGGCCCTTCATATGGCCCAGATCAGTGGATCTCATCCATTCTGGGCATGAGGCACCCTTCATTGGACTAGAGGCCCCCCTCCATAACTGTTGTGATTTGAGTGGCACCCAATTTCAAAAAACTAATTTATATATTACAGTGCTTACCTCCTTCCAGAGGGGTTGGGCATTGGGGGTGAGGGATTGTCCAGGAAAGCCTGAGCCTGCACTTATCTGATTACTTTATCTGCTTATCTTCTCACATTTGGGGGCACCTTCAAAGGATCTAGTGACACCCCAAGGTGCCCTGGCACCTTAGATGCACACTACCCATGGACTCTCAATCTTGGATGATGCAGGTGACAGTCTTTACGCCAGAGAGTTTATAATCCAGAGAATCAAGTTAGACTATCACCACTATGTAACACCCAAGGTCAGGTACAAAAAACACTTAGGTTCCTAATGTGAAGTTTAGGCAGGATTTAGACACCAAAGAACAATTAAGCTATTAACAAAAATTCCGCCCAACTGCTTAGGCTCCCAAGACTAAGTCATATTAAAAATAGTCTAAGTTCTGCTACTGCCTCAAATGGCTGTCATCTTGGCAGAACTGAGTGGTTCAGAATCTATGGCCTGCCTAGGCTATCTGGGACTCACAAACTGGGTTTCTCCTGGGGGGCTCAAGCCAGTAGACCCTGCCTAACACATATGGACAGTACTGACTTCAACACAAAACACAGCAGTCACAGCTACTTTCATTAAAGGTCAGAGATACTGATGACATTACTGCTACCCACTTTTTCCAATAACCTAGTGACAGAAAATTTGACCAGGAAATGGAAGACCTGGATTCTACGCCCTCCTCAGCCTGAAGTTCAGATTTAAACCCACAGCTTAAACATCATGCACTAAATCACCTGAATATAAGCTAGGCTAAGCATGGGTAAGATCCATCCTTCCAGTAGAAGCTGTGCCACTAGTTAGCAAGAGAAGCTAGTTCCATAGGGTCAAAGAGGAAACTGGAATACTGTGTCCAGTTTTGGGCCTCCCCTGGTTCAGGAGGGATGTGGTTAAGCTTGAGAGAGCCCAGAGGAGAGCCACTCATATTGTCAAAGGCCAAAAGAGTAAACATTATGAGGAAAGGCTGAGTGACATAGGACTCTTGAGCATGGAGAAGAGAAGGCTCAGGGGAGACTTGGTGGCAGCCTATAAGTACATAAGGGAAGTGCATCAGGATCTGGGAGAACACTTACTCACCAGAGCTCCCCAAGGAATAACAAGGTCCATTGGTGACAAACTCCTGGAAGGCCAATTTAGATTGAACATAAGGAAAAATTTCTTCACCATCCGAGTGTCCAGGGTCTGGAACAGACTCCCCACGGAGGTTGTGCAAGCACCTACTCTGGACTCATTCAAAAGGCATTTGGATGTTTATCTTGCTGGGATCATTTGATCCCTGCAGACTTCCTACCTATGGCAAGGGGGGGCTGGACTTGATGACCTTGCAAGGTCCCTTCCAGTCCCTAATGTTTTTGAAATCTATGAAATCTAGGAAGAGCAAGCAAAAGGAAGCTCAGCTATGCAGGACCTCTCCCAGCACGGTGATACATCCTAGGTTTTGGTTCTTAATCCACAGACTGTTCTTGTATTTTGCATTAGATTCATTTAATAAAATGCATGAATGGTACTGAGAGCAGGGGCTGGAATCCAGGAGTCCCCTTCCCAGGTTAATACTCATACCACTAGGCTAGGAAAGTAGGTTTCTTCTTGTTTGCTTTGTCTCTGGGTCCAAAAAATCCCTTCTTTCTTGTACATTGGCATAACTTCACCAGGACTGGTGGAGAGAGCTTCCTTTCCTCCCTGGTAATGAGAGTACCTGGTTGGTGCACCCTTAGTCTGCCAGTTCCAGGGTCTGTGCTTTAGTGACAAGGCTGTTACATAACAATTAGGCAGTAGGGTGATTTTGAAAGAAAAGAATGAGACAGTTATCCATATTCAAAAGAATGATTTAAGCACTGATGCCTAAAAGGCAAATTCCATTGTGAATACCAGTAGGGCTACCATAAGTGTGGTCTTCCTGGACAAGTCTTCTTTTTGAATCCTCAAATCTCCATCTGGGTGATTTTTTAAAAATATAACCAAATGTCCAGGATTTTGGTCAGCTCAGCTGTGTGAGAGGGGTGGGTGCCTGCCAGCCCTGGAAAAAGCTGTCTAGGTGCCAGGGCTGCAGCAGGTTATGTGTCCACCCAACAGCAGAGATGTCTCCAGGGTCCTAGCAGCTACCAAGTTCATAGTTTCTTTTCTACAGCAGAGAAGGTACCTCCAGCATCCTGGCACCTGCCTTTTTCTATCTATTTATCTTACTGCCACATCTGAGCCCCATGGGATGTGGGACTGCAACTTATGGAAGGGGCTGGGTTGTAGGCAGTAGGCCACTATGGGAAAAAGGTGGAAGGGGTAGGGAAGCTGGGAGGGAGCAGGGGAATGTGACTTGGAAGTGAGGGACAGGGCAGGGTGGGGTGTGGTGTGTACAGTAGGAGGCGCTACTACACAGAGCTACCCACCTCATTGTGCCAGGACCAAAACCACACTTTGGGAGTCTCCCTTGGGGAGTCTACAGCCAGCTGTCCCACTTCCTAGAGAACACCCACAAGCCTGGGGTAATGCTGCCACCACCCAGGGAGTGATTTCTGGTAGGTCTCTGTGGAGCCTGGGGCACAGAGGCCCCGTAAACCTTGGGGTGCTTTGCCCACAGTAATATATCTGGATGCTTCTTTCAGCCCAAAGCATCCAAAGATAGCATCAGGTAACTGAAGGGAAAAAATAAGATGAACTTCACTAGCCAAGCTGGGAGCAAAAGGCTTCCTATCTCTCTACTCACTGTAGCTCAACAGGGCAAGCTGTAACCCAACACCTTTATTGATCAGAGAGGAGGGGAGGGGGTTAGAGCGAGGAAGTCAGAATACACTTTAAGTAAACTTAAGCACCTAAGTCTTATACTTGGACTCAGTGATCCTTTTAAGATGTGACTGGCCTAGACATAATTCCTAACTCTTGGCTAGTTTCCAGGTTTTTGACTTACAGTGAATCTCCAGGCAGAAGCCTGGGGTATTTGCTTGCTGCATTCAAAATGGCAGTCAGAGGAAGAGAGTGCTCCCTGCTCCACCTAGGAATTTATCTGGTTAGGTCACCTGATTGACCAGCCTGAACCAAGAAGAAAACCAGAAGATAAAGGCGTCACTTAGTTTTGCCCAAGGGAGGGGCAGAAAGAGGGGAATTTCTTCACATGGGGGGCTGTGGGTCAGAAGTGAGGGACACCAGCATGACAGGTTGGGAGTGAAGGGCAGTGGGAAAGCCTAGGGTCCCCAGGTCAGGAGTGAGGGGCAGCAGCAGGACTGGTGTGGGGAGGCATAGCTTGGGAGTGAAGGGTATTGTAATGGGTTGGGCTAATGCACTGGCATATCACTGTCCCCCACAGTCATATACTATGCCCCACATGTGTGCAACAGGTGTCCTCTTTTTTGGAACTGGAAATATGGTAACCCTAATACCAGTCTTACCTAGGTGCCTGTATCCATGATGGGAAGGATTTCAGGCACTCCTCTGTCTGTCTCCTGATTAGTCAGTTCTCCACTCAGCTTGCTGGTGGTTGTGAATCTTACTTTCAAGCACTTACACACATTGTGCAGGGAATGTAGGTGCCTGCCTTAGACTTCTGAATTACGGTCCCTAAACTGAGTGCCTAAAAATTAGGTGTGGCAACACTGTTAGCACTCCTAACTCCCTGTGTGGATTACAATCTCTGTCTTGCCTCAGGTCTCACAGGGAATTTGTGACAGAATCACAAATTGAATTCTGATCTCCTTTGTCCCAATCCAGTGCCTTGAACACAATTTTTTTCTATAAATGAATTCAGAGACCAGAGTGGATTCATGGAAGTCAAGAGAAATTTTACTATTGATTTTTATAGGTCCAGGTTTTCACCCCTGAAGAACATGTGGGGAAAAGGCAAGTTTTTGATGTAGAGAATGCTTTAGACTCAAGCCGATTCTAATGCTACCTACAAAGAAACAAACCTTTAAACTCTGCTTGGATTAGTCCAACTTCCAGGAAAATACACTGCTTTCCAACAATAAATCTCCAGACACTCAGCTATATATCTTTCAGTTTTTCTTCTTTTCTTACTACAGAACATAGAGGAAAAACAAGCAGCACTCATGAGGTTTAGACAGAGATGGATTCATCAGGGCATCTGGATATGCTACACAGTTCATCAGGAATCCCTAGAATGTCCTGGACCATGGCTCTTAAGGACAGGCCCATTATTTTTAATGGCACCCGGCAATGAAGCACCTGTCTATACAGCATGCATATATACACATAACAAAAGGAGTATTTTCATTTGTACAACTACTCTGTACATCCCAAGGCATTAAGGGGAGTAATTTATGCATCTCAAGGCCTAGTCTCTTAGCCAGTAAACTGCAGCCACTCACATTTGTTCTTCCTACACAAGTTCACATTTGTAGTGCAGTGGGGAGAGCAGTACTGTGATTTAGTAACCTTCGCAGCCTGTAGTAAGGCCTATTTCTCTTTATATTTTAAGCTTAGGATAGTGTTTCATCACCACAATGTGTCACAGTGTTATATTACATTGCACAATGAACCGACACATTGTCAAATGCTGCTTCTTCGATCCCTTTACTCAAACTCACAGTGATAATTAGTCAAGTCTGAAATGACCCCCAGATCAAAAATTTGGGGACGTTTGTAATACAATGCTAACATCCACATTTTGCAATTAATCCCTATCTCATTGATGGTTTGAGCCAAAAACTCAAATTTAATCATCCCATAAACTTTGGCATCTTTAAAATCAAGGTTAGAAATTACTGGTTCTAAACCATCCCTGCATTTTAAAGGATAATATTTAGTTGATAAGTCCGTTATGTTAGGTCTTGGAGTTACAGGGATTTCATATATTTTACAAAATATTGTTATGAACATGAGAGGCATAGGATTGGTTTTGAAAACACCAAAAATTCTGATTCTATTCTATGGTCATGTCATCTGCCAGAACATATTATCTTGCTTTAGGACCTAGGATATTCAGAAAGAACATACTGCTTTGTGAGCTTTCACCAACATAGTGGGTGCATCTTTATGAAACCCTTTACTTAAGGTTAGAGCAAATTACTGTGCAATAAGCATCACCATCTACACATGCAGACATTTACTGTGCAGTAATTTATTTGAATTGTGAGTAAATTTGCTACCTGTAAATACTAGTAGATTTACTTGTGAGTAATTACTGCGCAGTATGGCACCTGTAGATAGATAACTGGGAGCAAACGTGCTCCCAGTCAGCCGGGCAGCAGGGGCTGAGAGATTGCTCCCTGCCCCTGGGAGCAGCCTGCTGGTGGGGCAGGCTGTCCCACCAGAGTCAGGGTGGGGACAATGTCCCCCTGCCCGGTAGCAGGGAGCTCCAAGACCTCACTCTGCAATCATGATCAGGGAACGGGGTCTGAGAGATTCTTAATTTCCAGCCCCAGCTCCACAGTTGGAGTTGCTGGGGCAGGGGGAAATTGTCACCAACTGCGTTCCAGTGAAGGAGCCTGCCCCAGCAGCAGGCAGCTCCCAGGGGCAGGAAGCAATGCCCCATCCCCCACCAGAAGACAGCTGTCTCCTGACCCATGCTCCCTGCTAGCCCCTGGACTAGCACACAGAGGGGAGACTAGAGCTGCTGCAGAAGGCCAGTGAAGGGCCAGCAGGGGTGGAAGTAGACTGCTGCCATGAGCAGCAAATCTGCTCCCTCTTCCCCACATGTGTAGACACCAGCCAGGGTTGGGTTTACTCTAAAGTAAATTACTCTTGAGTAAACCCACCCTGGAGCATTTGCATGTGTAGACACACCCAGTCAGGTTTTTTTGCAGCACTCTACCTGTAGGCAATCATTAAATCTTTTACTCTACTGAAATTTATATTTTCCTCTTGGCCTCCATAGAAAAATACTTAAAATGGTTGATCAGGAGGCCTGACTTTTCCTATTAAGATTCATCTACCAGCAACTAGGTTACTGGGATAACTTTTACAATAGAACCTGGGTACTTTATAGGGTTCAGTTCTTTACACCCATGTCAGGTTGAGGGTATATGTAGCCATATGGCTGATGAACGCCATCTTATTAAAGAAGTGGTGTTCTTTAAAGTAAAAGCTGCAGCAAACAGCTGAGTTGCTCGTCTTTAATTTAGCAACTTGCTGCAAACTAAGCAGGTTGCAAACGACCCAGTTAGGAATAATCCAGATTCTTCTGTAGTTAGCACAGAAGTTCTCTGATGATAGGCAAAACTGATCGGTAACTGATGAATACGTGGTTTCTTTGCATATGCAGTTAGCATATATGTGTATGTGAAGTGCAGAGATTTGCAGGCTTAAAAAGGGCATCTGCATTTATGGTGCAACTGGTGCATTTTCATCTTCTGTTGTTATCATTTGGCCATATTTTCAACTGGCAAACTGGCAGCAAAAGGCTAGAACTCAGCCTGGCAACTCAGGCTAGTACTTCTCTGAGTACTCAGGCCACCCCCTAATGTATTAAAACAATTTTCCCTTTACTTTGTCAATGTCAATTAATTTTCATCTCTGCTCTTAATTGCAGAGTATCCAATACCAAACTACAAACAAGTCTCCCAAACTGTGAGATCAGATTCATTAAAACTTGGGTTTTTTTACAAAGTACAAGTAAAAGAATGGCATTTTCCTAACACCACTGATCCCTGAGCATGAAAACCACTGCAGTTCAGCCACAGGCCCAAAAGCCATCTCTGATAGATTTACAGAACTTGGCATCTCTGCTATCATAAATGAATCACCAAGGAGAACATCTTTATTAAGTTTATCCATCTTGGCTCTAAAAAGGCAGTGCTAGGTATAAAAATAAGGTCTTGGAGAGCAATAGAAGTGTTTTTATTGGGTTCCACATGCTCTGAGAGGACAAGGGTGATCATAACGCCAATAATGTGTTTCAGCAAGTGCAAAATAAAGAGAAGTGTTCATCTTTAAGAGCACATGCAGCTTGCACCTCGCTCAGTACAAGGCATTAAATATTCAATGTTTTATTAAATAGAGTTCTGCTGGGGAAAATACTGTGCTGCTAATTAGCAATGAAATATTCTTGCAAAACAAGCAAGCTTAGTGCAAGTTAATGTTGGCAAATTCTCACTTGCCTAGTAGGAAAGGTTAGTTAGAGGATGATAAGTCTAAAGACTGATTAGCTGTGTAATCATGTCATTATTACATTAAGAGCTGTGTTTGTTGTCATGTTATCAACAAAGGATTAAGCAAATCCCCACTCAAAAGCCAGAGGTGAAACAATTTGCTGGAGAAGGTGTTTGGGCAGTGAATCTCATTTCCCTCCTATCTTTTCCAAGAGATTAAGATATTGTATCACATTTTTTTATTCCAAGGTTGTTGAGCAGCAGAGCCAGAGACATTGAAGTGTAGCTTTGTTTACAGTTTATATTGCCCCTTGATTGACTGGTTATAAGAGGGTTGGTTAATTCATTAGAGCTTGATTCAAAAGTTAAACTACTGATTAGAACAGTGGGGAGTACTTCCTCTTCATACAGAAAAGCTTTTAAATTAAAAAAAGAACAGCTCTGAGTTAACTAGAATTTACTTTAAGATTCAGAGCCAAAATCAGCTCTTAAAAGCTTGTCCCAAGCTTACAGGCCTTTATTAAATACTTCAGTTTGGAGTACTTCAAACATCAATGCTAAAACGGATGGCAACTTCTAAGGCACAGACAGAATTGACAATTTTTGCCTGGTCTGGCCTTTGAAAGCACTCTACAGCCCTGACCAAACAGAAATGCACAGCTGAGAAATGCTGAAAAGGGCCTAATCCCACAAAAATTAGGTGGGGGATGGGGGACCTCCAATCCACTGACACCACCCTCCAGCATGGGCTGGGGGACCCCTAGAATGTGCTGACTCTGCTCCCTTTCCCCTCTCCCATTCTGCAAATAGCATCTAGGCTGAGAGGGGATGTGGCATTGCTACAGAAAGCAGGCTGCAAGCTCACAGCAAGCAGCTGGAATGCCCAACTTGGGGAGCCAATAGCAAACTTTTATTGGGTCTGGGAAACTGTTGTGACTCGTAGCACCTGTCTGTGCCCTTATTGGCTTCTATTCTATGCAGGAGAGCACACAAACATCAGCAGACTCTCCCTACACCTGAAGAATGGTGTTTGTGCCTGAAAGCCTGCAAAGAGCAATCTTTTCAACTATTTAGTTGGTCTAATAAAAGATATCACATCTACCCAAAGAACCTTGTCCACCTATCTACTTAGACCAATACAGCTACAACCAACAGCCCTAAAGAAAGACTTTGACTTTTTTTCTGGATTCAGTGGAATATCTATGTTGAAAGAAATGGATCTACCACTAATTACACTAACTCAAAATCTAGTCTTTTTGACTTAAGGACTATATTGCAAAACAGCATCTAATGGAAATATTGATGAAAAGTGCTGAAATTTTTTCCAGTGGAGAATGTCATTGTTGAAACTGAAGCTTCCTGCAGATATATGCCAATTTTGGTGAAATTTCATTGGTTGGGGGATGTGGCGGGGACACCACCATGGAAAATACTTACCTAGAGGAAGAGAGGCACAGAGCCAAAGAAACACTTCTGGGGACCGGAAGTGTAGATGGAGTGGGACTGATGAAGAAAAAAATGCTGCACCAGAGAAAGGAGAAAAAAAAATGCCCCATGCCAAGGGAGAGCTGGGAGCAGTGGCGGCGCCGGCGCTGGCATGGGCCCGATTTACGGCAGCCTGCTGACACCAATTCATTGGCTGGACCCCTGGGGAACGTATAAAAGCTTCATTGGATGATGATCGAGAAGGACCAGATGCGAGTCCTCTGGGGGCCCCAGAGTGGCCAGGAGCTGTTTGCAGTCCCTCAGAGTGCATCTGGTAGCAGCCCAGGAGGGGCCCACTAGGGAAAAGTTAAGCCCAGGGGGGCATAATTACTTACCAGAAACTAAACTTTGGATCCTGGATTTGACCAGCTGGGAGTAGGACAATGTTCAACCTAAAAAAGAGAGTGAAGAGGATCCATGGGCAGTTGGGGACCCACATCAGGAGGAGACAAGAACACACCAAGGAACAAGGTAACTCGGCTTGGTAGAAGTACATACCAGATGGCGTATAGTCTAAAGCCAAACAATACACAATCCAAACTGGACTAGATTAATTTAAAAGGGGACAACAGATAAACCAATGCTGTGACGAATACTAGTTGCAGCCTGAAGTAGCATCTGGTTGGCATAAGGCGGGGTGTAGGGGAGGCGGAAATCTGGACAGAAAGATTGAAGTGAGGACCCAGGAAAGGCAGGACGCAAGATCTTCCTCCCAATAATGAATTCATTCCAACAAAGACATGGCAGGAAAGAACCCCCGGGGACTACCTGAGATATCTGACCGGACAGTGAGCTGTCAATCGTTAAAGTGATGGTGGCTCCTGAGAAGCCAGTTCGGGCAAAGCACGCTAGTGAGCGGCTCGGGAGGTTACAGGGGAGAACGGGAGGATTTAAAAAGCATTTTGATATGGTTTCAATATTCCATGTAGACAGTTTTGTAGATGTGTCCATTTTCAAAACTAACACAACTTTTCATTTTTAAATGAGTTTTATTTCATATAACATTTTTTAAAGAAATGGAAAATGTTATAACTGAAGCAAAGAGTTTTAAGTGATACATAGCAAAAATGTTCAAGAAATATCCTCTGATCTCAGCCCCAAGCACAGCCTGGCAGAGAGGAGGGAGGGTGGTTTCTGTAACCGCAGCAACCCCAGCCTTGCAGTGCACCACAGCCCAGTGGGGGTGGGGGGGAGCTATAGGGGAAAGAGTACAGGCTCAGGCCCCCAAGAGCCACCCTGTCCAGTCTGCAGTGCACTGCTGCTTGCCCAGGGGCGGGGAGGAGTGGGGGCTGTGAGGGAAGGTCTCCCAAGTCTCTCGCCTGCTGCAGCCCCAACCAAGCAAAAGAGCCAGCGCTGCTGTGGGGGAAGGGCTCTGTGGTTTCTGTGGGGGGAGAGGGAAGGGACTCCCTCCTGCATGGATCCAGCCTGCCTCCCTGAGCCAGCAAGTTGTGGTGGGGCCATCATGGTGGGGGACCTCTGTTCTCCCCTTGCCACTGCTGATAGTCACCAACTGGTGGAGGGGCAGGGCTCGGGAGAGGCATCACTCTGGATCCTCCTGAGAGGCATGTGGGAATGCCCCCAGTGGCCAGCATAGGCAGGCTGCAATCCTTCCCCACCAAACAGCGAATGTCTGTTCGGTTCATTCCTGCTCTAACTTATCACGCTTTAAGTAGAGTGCGATAAATTAGAGTGCTTCTGCCGGGGGCTTTTTGAACTTCTATACTTAGCCGTAAGAGTCTAATACAGCCAGGGTCGGAGTAAATTGGTTCCTTAGTTCAAGCTGTAGCAGTTAATGCTTTTAGCTCTGAGAGCCTCCAGGAAGACCTCGATGTATAGCTTGAGATGGTAACCATTGCACAGTACCTGTCCAGTGTCTACTTTTTATGTGTTTGTTCCAATTGTTTCTAGTAGCAACTGGAGAACAGATTATACAAAGGTCAGTTCAATCTCCCTGCCAAATCAGTTGTAGTCCTCAGAGGAAATGCTTAACAATGGTGCCAATTGTGCCAGTGTTACTTTTAGTAGTAATCACTTTATTTATAAAACAGCCTTGCCACCTGCCTGAGTGTTCGAGCTGCTGAGCCAAGTAAAACAAAATGACAATTAAAGTGTCATAAAATCTGTATTATGAATACCAGGAGGAATGTGAAATGATGGATATATCATATGCCTTGACTGTCCTTAAAGCAAATAAACAAAAACAAAACAGAACGACCCCTCTCCCAAAATACTATAGTGTTCCAGCTTCAAGATAGGAGTTACCACAATCAGAGTTTAGCTCAAAATGATTGTAAAGCATGATGGAAGGTCTGAATGGACTCTAATAGGACCCCTCAATAAAATGGCAATGGTACTGAGACCCACTCACAAGCATGACTAGAAGGCGTTCTCATAGTAATGACTCTGATCAGTCAATCTTCCGTGAAGTGTTCCCCACCCCAAACCCTTTCTTGAAATATATATGCAAACACAACTTCCTTGTTCCAGTCACCAGAGCTACCTTTCATAGATTTAATAGATTTCTAGGGGTGTAAGAGACCTATTGGATCATAGAGTCTGACCCCCTGTTCTGGGCAGGAGAAAGCAATGGGGTCAAGCAACCCCAGCCAGGTGCTTGTCTAATCTCCTTTTGAACACCTCCAAGGTAGGGGAAAGCACCATCTCCCTGGAAGCCCATTCCATATTTTGGCAACCTTCACCATAAAGAATTTCTTCATGATGTCCAATCTAAAACTACCCTCCTTCAGTTTTTGGCTGTTGTTTCTAGTAAGCATGAGAGGCACGCTGGTAAACAGAGTATCCCCTATTCCCTGCTGACCCCCTCTGATGAGTTTGTAGACAGCCACGAGATCACCTCTCAGACTTCTTTTGTTGAGGTTGAAGAGATTCAGATCCCTCAATCTGTGTTCATAGGATCTTACCTGCAGGCCTTCAACCATACGAATAGCCCTCCTCTGAACCCTTTCCAGGTTATCCACATACCTCTTGAAGTGTGGCACCCAAAACTGGATGCAGTACTGCAGCTGTGGCCTCACCAATGCTGCATAGAGGGGGAGTATCACCTCTCTAGACCTCTCATGATGCACCTACGAATGCAGGAAAAAATGTGGTTAGCCTTACTTATTACCTCGTCACATTGGAGACTAATGTTCATTTTTGCATCTACTATGACTCCAAGATCCCTTTCCACTGCTGTGCTACTTAGAATGTACTTCCCAGTCTGTAGGTGTACTGGTGATTCTTTTTCCCCAGGTGTAGCACTTTGCACTTATCTTCGTTAAATTGCATCCTATTCTGATCCGCCCACTTCCCCAGTCTATTTAAATGTGCCTGAATTAGCTCCCTACCCTCTAGTGTGCTTGCTATACCCCACAGTCTGGTGTCGTCTGTGAATTTGGACAAAGTGCTTTCTCCACCCTCATCACTGATGAAGTTTTTGCACAGTACTGGTCCAAGGACAGAGCCGTAGGGGACACCACTGCCCACATCTCTCCAGGTAGAAACCGACCCATCCACCACCACCCTCTGGGTGCATCCCATAAGCCAGTTTTCCACCCACCTGACTGTGAAAAAATCTACATCACATCTACTTAGTTTATTTGTAAGAACTGGGTGCAACACTGTATCAAAAGCCTTTTTAAAATCCAGGTAAATAACATCTACCTCTACTCCTGCATCTAAGCACTTTCTGACCTGGTCATAAAAAGAGACCAGGTTAGTCGGGCAGGATTTGCCTGCTATAAAACCATGCTGGTTGCCCATCTGGAGTAGGGAAACTGTGCTATTTCTTTTTCTCTGAAAGGAAACTCAATTAGGCCTAAGCACTGATTCAATTCTGAACTTGGCCATGTCTTCCCTGTGGCTCACTAACAGTCTCTGAGGGATTCCTAAACTTTTACTTCTCTGCACTTTGGGTTATGGCAAGCATCAGCAGCTACAAATGTGCAGCAAAATCCAAATGTAGCAGTTTCACTATTTTCCACTCAGTGCCTAAAGCATGGGAGTACCTATGGTAGCAAAAAAACTTTACCAGCAAAAGGGCCTGTTTATTCAGGACATGGTATCTTAATCCCCCCTGAAGTACTGTATAAACATCATTGTTTGGAGTGTTGTCATAATACTTAGTAAAGGAAAACTTTGTGAAGAGAAAAGACAATTTAGGAGAGATGGAGAATCTCAGCAAGGAAGAGGAATATTTTTCATTTAAATACATTTAAGACCAGTTATTTATCATGATAAGGCATAGGAAAAGTGAGGGCAGTTATAAAGTGATGCTCTAAAATTAACTTAACAGAAGGGACATGCTATGATGCACAATACTGATGAATATTAAGAACTTTGCCAGAGGGAAGATTCAGATAAAGAATCTTTTTAATGTAGAGAATCGTTGTACTTTAAAATTGTTTGAGAAACCATGGCTAGGGATAGAAATTACACATAAACTGGTATAAGTGATTGAAAACTGGTCTGAACATATAACAAGACAGAAGTTCAGTGCATGTAGACTAATATCAAAATGGCCAAACCAGTTTAATAATAGACTTGGATATGTTTAGTATCAAATTGAATTATTTCAAGTTAGACTGGTCTATCGAACTTCTGTCCCAGATCTGCTCCCAACACAAGTTTCCTCACAGTCCCCTAGATTCCCAGGATTCTATGTGGCCCCTCCTATACCACCCTCACAGGGCAGCCCACTGAAACATGGCTCATGGTCCACTAGTCCAGCTCAGTGCCTAGCTGGTCCCATCCCCGGGCTGTCACAGAGCTCAGGCAGTAAAACCTCTGCCTCTGTTCCCCAGCCTGCATCCTGCTGGCACCTGTCATCCCTGCAGGGCAGAGGGGTGTGGGAAGACCTGGTCTGCCATGCCTTGCCCCATCCCCTTCCCCACATTGTCAGGCAGACCAGGGCTCAGGGGACCCCAGACTAGGGTAGGGGAAACTCCCTGGGGCATGGGGCTCCCCAGGCATGGTCAGAAGCCTGACTGTAGGAGCCAGCACCAGCCTGTAGGATGGCTTCACACCACCCACCTGTGGGCCCGGGCCTGAGAAGAAGGAGGATAGATTTTATGTCATTGCAAGCAAATGCCTTCTATAGGTCAGTGCACTGAGAAGCCCACAAAGGAATCAAGCCAAATTTAAGAGCACTATTATTGTCATAAATCTCCAGCTCCCACTGGAAATCTTTGAAAAACTGAATGAAGGAGTCAGGAAGTTGCCACGTGCATTCCTGAGTCATGAACATGTTCTTAACCCCTCTTCAAATATCTGTAGTCTCCTTTACATGGGCCACAGCTACGTGAGCTGTTTACTGCAGTTGCCTAGTTAGCTCCATAGTAAGTCTCTCAGCATCTACATGTGTGGCCTTATTAGACTTCAGAAAACTAATAAACTCCACAGAAAGGTAGTACTTGTAAATACAAGTACTACCCTGCTGCATCTTGACACTGGATTTGGACCCAGCACCTATACCTTTGTTCTGGGCAGGCACAACCCTCAGACTGACCACAACACCTGCCAGTCGATAATAGGTGAATTTATTGATACAGAGTAAGAACAGAAAAGCAACAATACAATTAAACAATTCTGTATCTACCAATCCTAGGGCTGTCATCAGAGTCAAAGTACATCTGGTTAGGGTGCAGGCTCCACTTTCAGGCTCTCTCTCTTAGGTTTGGAGGTGAGATGCTGATGCCCAGAGTCCCCCTCCAGTGGGGTGCATGACATGGGTTTTTGGTGTGTACCCTCTGTCCATGGTGGCCTTGGGGACCCTTCACAGGAGACAGGGAATGGAGATGGGGATAGGGAACCCCTCTCAGGGAGGAGAAGGAAGAAGACAACAAGGAGGGATGGGAGGGACAGACAAGACAAAGGGAGGGGACAGGCAAGACAAAGGGAGGGACAGGAGGGATAAGAAGGAACTTGGAGGGACCAGAAGGATGGACAAGACAAAGGAAGGGGACCCTCTGTTTCTCTCAAGTCTCTGCTTTTGTATTCTGCTTCCCCCTTGTTGACTTCTGATGACTCTTCATTCATGGCTATCTTTCGTTGGTTGTCTCTCTGGGGTCACACATCCACATAGCCTTCCGGGCCTTGTCCTAATTTGGTCTGCTCTCACAAAACCAGGACTTAGGCCCCGCTTTTCTCTGAGGCCTTGTTGATGTTGTTAGTTATCTTGTGGTATGAGACATACTTTATTTGCTTCGCAGGTTGTGTGTCCTTGTTGTGGCAGACAACTTGTCTGCCTTGAAGACTGTGATCTCATGTTACAGCATGTCCCCTTTCAATTTTCAGGCTGTGTCCATCTGTTGGCCTTGTTGTGCTAGTCTGTCTACTTCCAGGGCTATGAGAAACTATGTGTGTGTTTCCCAAGCTCTTTAGAAATTCAGTTAACCCCTGCCACCTATCTTGACCCCTTATAATGCATATATCTATACCTATAAGCCAATTCCCAAAAAAACCCCAGGCCTTTAAATACTGTTTCTAAGCCAATACTGCAGAGTATTTTACTCCACAGCAATGCATGTGTAGACATCAATGTGGCTTGTTGGGGCACAAGGGTGCTTCAGTGCAGGGGCTGTGTGCTAGCTAGCCCCACACTGAAATACCCTTGTGCCCCATTCAGCCCCTCTGTAACACCTTGAGCAAAGCAGGAGCAGCCTCAGACTAGGAGGCTGACCTCTGAGGCTCCCTGCCTGCCAGAGCTACTCCGACCCAACTCAACATGCTGCAGTCCTGGGTGGATGTTCAAACAGTATACCCAGGAGCAATGAACTGGCACAATACGCACCAGAGTTTATTGTTACACCTTAATTGCATGTGTCGAGGTGTTTACAGTGTTGGATGATAGTATTCTATGGAAGATAAAAAATTCCCAATGGAGATGATCTGAACTGAAACATGAAGATACCACATATAGAGACTCATTAAGAACTTGAAAGCACTTGTATAAATTACTTCCATCTCTGAGCTGATGCATTAATATCAAGGATACCTCCACTATAGTCCCAGATCATATGCATGACCATAGCTGCACTCATTGGTAATATATGGTTGCATGAGGGAACAGACACTCATCCTGCAGCTAAGTAATATATTCACAAGTCCAAAGATAGATACACAAACCTTTCCACCCAAGAATCCCAATGTGTAAAAGGAAATAAAGGATGTTTCTTTCATAAATTACATGGCATAAGGAGTAGAATTATTATAGTAGGTATGAATAAAAGGTTAGTTTTCTTTGCACATCCATTTATTTGCAGCAAACATAGTAGGTACAATAATTTAAATAATTTAAAGGAAGGGAAACTTAATTTGAAGCCACCTCTGTGACCATCTCTGGAGGAAAGGTAATCAAATGCAAAGATAAAAGTATTTTAATAGATCTGTAGTTCTATATCTCTGGATGAGAACCAGTTCAGGGATACTCAACTGTATACACATCTACTACTAATTCATACACTTTTGCATGTATAATATGGAGAGTACAGATTAATTGAACAAATGAGGCACTGTCCAAAAGGTGGCCGCTGCAGCTTCTAGGCTCCCAGTTCAAGTACTACTCCCCTCATCACTTGGATGCTGCTACTGCCAGAGTCTCTGGGCTCCCCATCCCATTCTTGCTTTCATTTCTGCCCCTGCCCCTCATGGCTGGGCTGCCTATGGGACTAAGGGAGTCCATGGCTGGCCACTGAGAAATTGCTGAACTAGTGCATACAAAAGAAACAAAGAAGTGGTTATGGGCCAGTAAGGGGTGCTCCTGTGCTGAGCCACCCACCTTACTGCACCCGAACACCTTCCAGGCTCTGAGTGCCTCCCTAGGGTCGCCTCACACCTGGCTGACCCCTTTCTGGAAGCATACCCACTAGCCTGGGGGTAATATCGCCACCACCCAGCATCTGGATTGATCCTGGCTCTGTGCCCCCTAGGAAACACAGGCCTAGTAGCTCTTGAAGGTACCTGACCCACTTCAAGAAAGTGGGGTGCTTCCCTCAGTCTGAAGCACAAATAGTCATCTCCCTTAGTCAGCTGAACCAAGGGAACCCCAAGGCATAATCTAGTCCCTTTCTCAATAAGTCTCCCGTGCTAGGTACAAAGGAAAACTTTATTGGTTACAAGGAGTAGGTTTGGAGTAGGGTACAGGGTAAAGTAATATCAGAGAAATCCTATAGAGCAAACAGGGTGGCTGGGTATCCTTTGATCACACATCTGAATTACTGAAAGCTAGATCTCTAGCTAGATCTCAGGGAGCTTACTTATGAATATCCAGAGGCAGGTGGAGGTACCCTCTGGAGCCAGGCAGTTCATTGATCATGAGTTTCAAGAGAGAGAGCAAGTTTCAGATGGTCCAGCTTCTCTCTCTGAGTTTTCATCATGGCAACTGCTCCTCCTCCTGGGCAGTCCTTAACTTATATAGCCCTTACGACCTCATTTACCTGGTCCAATGGAGACCAGCAACTATTGACTGCCAGCCAACCAATTTGAAATGCATCACTGGTTGCTGAGTAGACCGGCATTGCACAGAACAATAGGGAACCCAAGCCCCACACCCACGTATGTGATTGCTAGTCACATAGGCAGAGGGAGCAGGTTACTCCCCTCCCTCAGGAATGTATCCAGCTGAGGTTACAACTCAGGGTCACATGAAGGGATGGGGCAGAGGAGTGCCCATGGTAAGCAAATTGTCAGGTAGCAGAGTTTTGGAGAGAGACAGGGATGGTATTCTGCCACAGAAGCTAGTATCAGTTTCCTTGGACAATGGAGCATTCTCACTTTTTGTTGTTCAGGTACACAACCTGAGCTTCCCTTGGACCTCTGGTTGATTCTTGGTGGACGGTGTAAAAACATGTCTACTTGAAAAATATTAAATCAGTCATTAATTGTATCTCTATAGATATGTGTGAATATGTATGAATGCATACACTTTGGTTAGTCTAGAAGCTGCAAAGAAAGGAGACAAAGCTGGAACACAAGCGGCATGGAAACCTGTTTGCTAAATCAATGCTGATTCCATTCATCGTGACAACCAGGTGGCAGAAATAGCCAAGAGTGCTTTTCATTCTTTGTACATGACTATAAAGTTGTTGAGAGGAACTGTTGTTGCTATATAGGATTCTGTGGCCAGAAGATGCAAAATACAAGCGTATAAGCACTTGAAAGAAAGAACACAAAAACATCCTAGCAACAGAGGAGCATAAACTTATAAAGTAGAAGAAATGATCGCTTGAGGATTCTTCAGATTGTTTCTATGGTTATTCAACTTGCTGCTTTATTCTCTGAGATAATTCCATAAAACTATTAGGACCAAAGACATACAAGAAACTGCATCTGCCACTACCCTGAGTGACTCAAATTGTTTGTTTTTCAACTATGAAATGGCAAAGAAACTATACAAGTATTCCTTAATGCAATTTACTATCCTACCGCCATCTGCTACATTTGGCACTGACTGTATGGTTGAAATCCCTTTTATAAATGTGCCATGAACCAGGAAGCTGATTTAGACCAGAACCAATTAGTGTTACCAGCCCTTCCTAAACCATGTGCGTGCGCGCGCACACACACACACACACTGTATTTTTCAACTGTTTGTCTTCAAATGCATTCAGGAATTTTAGATTATTATTATTGCACCTCCATCCCATTCAATGAATTGTTGATGCTAATAATTAGCATCAGGATCATTGTGGGCCGAGGCCCACATAGACAACACAGCTTGGTCACTTGTTCTTTCACTCTTGACATGCAAACTAAGGAAAATAAAATTACTTCACTGAAAATAAGAAATCTTATCACATATGTCCCGTGACACTTTGTCCATCACTACATGTGAATGTAAGCCATGATTCAAACGGAGTTCACTTGATATTTAAGTAAAAGCACCTCAGCTCATGTGAATCAGCATAACTCCTGATTTCAGGAGTGATGTGAAACTATTCCAATTTACAGCAAATAAGTGTACAGATGTCCTGTCCATGTCTCTAGGTCTCATTCCCATTGCCATTTAATTGTGGATTGGTGGGATCTTGCCTATTTCTAGTTCTGCTTTAAAGAATACTCTGTAATAATGCCTCAGTGAAGGAGTCTACAATTTTACATACTCTGCATTATGGCACATCCTTCTGAGGGAGACTCAGATGGAAGATTTGAATAGGGACAGTCAGACTCACTAAAGGTATTTCATAGATTTCATAGACATCAGGGCTGGAAGGGACCTCGGAAGATCATCGAGTCCAGCCCCCCGCTCAAAGGGCAGGAAGTCAGCTGGGGTCATAGGATGCAAGATAAGCATCCGATTTGCTCTTGAAGGTGTTCAATGTAGGTGCTTGAACCACCTCCGATGGCAGGCTGTTCCAGACCTTGGGGGCTCGGACAGTAAAGAAATTCTTCCTTATGTCCAGCGTGAAATGGTCTCACAGTAGTTTATGACCATTCGACCTCGTCATCCCTTGGGGCGCTCTGGTGAACAAACGTTCCCCCAGATACTGATGGTCACCCCTGGTAAAGTTATAGGTGGCCACCAGATCACCCCTGAGCCTGCGCTTTACCAGACTAAAAAGCCCCTTGGCTCTCAGCCTGTTGTCGTAAGGTCTGCTTTCCTGACCTCTGATCATGCACGTGGCTCTCCTCTGGACTTTCTCAAGCTTCTCCACATCCTTTTTGAATTGTGGAGCCCAAAACTGGATGCAGTACTCCAGCTGCGGCCTCACCAAGGCCGAGTACAAGGGGAGAATGACGTCCCGGGATTTGCTTGAGAAGCATCTAAGGATGCAAGCCAGCTTTTTGGTCGCTTTACTAGCCGCAGCATCGCATTGCAGGCTCATGTTCATCTTGTGGTCAATGATGACCCCAAAGTATCTTTCTTCCATAGTGCTAGCCAGCATATCTTCTTTCATGTTCCTTATAACAGAACTACTAAATGTCTAAATGTCTAGTCACCAGGGAAGAATGGCTTTACAGCTTTCACTGCAAGAGTACTGCCCTGAAGCATCTTTCTGTGAAAGGATGTATGGATATATTTCCCATTATTACTCCAAGAAAACTTCTGGAAACCGTACCTTCTCTCCCAAGCCGACTTCAGTGCTGTCTGAGCACCTAGTATGTGGGTCACTGTCACGGAGTGGGGCCTAGGAGCGGCCGTGATCCCACTAGCACCCCGTGCCATGCCAATTGGGTGATCCAGCACCCTCTTTCTCTCCTGCCACGTCTTGTTGGTATATAGTTGTATATAGGAGGCTGCTTTTGGTCCACTTGGACACGGTGCTATAATTGTCCAGGCTCCTACTCTCTACGGAGTGACCTGGTGCCCCTCCAGCCTTATGGGATATGTGTGCCTCCTACCTCCCCTTTAGCACGCCCCAAGCCTCGCAGCTCTTCCGGACGTTATCAGGTCCTTTTCCTTTCTGTGCCCTGCCCGGCACCCCTGGGCTTGTCACGCAACCGGCGCCCCTTCTCTGGCACCCCGGGCTTGTCACACAACTGGCACCCCTCTATCTGTTAGCCCTCTCGGGCTTACTGACAGTACTCTTCCCAGTTGGGCTTAGGTGGCCTGAGCCTTGCCTGGCCCCTTTGACCCTTCGGGGTCCCCACCACTGTGGAGCCTCTCTGGGACCCTTTCCAGTCCGCACTCCTACTGGGGTTTCTATCAATAATATGTGCCCGCTCCTGGGGCTTCTCTCATACAGACTGCATCCTATCAGGCCAGTCTCTTCATGCCTAAGCACTCCTAGCCCTCACCGGGCTTCTCAATAAGCTTTTTCCCCTTTCGGGGCTTCTCAAGTCCTTCTCACGGTTGGGGCTCAGGTGGCCATAGCCGTGCCTGGCCCCCTAGACCACTGTCAGGGTCTTTCGCCCTACTTGGACTTCTCCGCTTATCGCCCCACAGGGCTGGGGTCAACACCCCTCAACACCGCGCCACATCGGCGCAAACAGCTATGCCTACCCGGCACCACTCACTGTACCCCACAGGGCACCAGGAACCCCCAGATTACTGGGGAGCTCCCGTGAGGCCTCCTCGCACCCCTACAGCCTCACCCAGCCCTCTGGCATGTAGCAATAACAAACAAGAAACGTAAAGCCATGAGCCAACTGGCTATAACTGAAAATAAGCCTCCTGGCTAGAACTTAAGTGCCGTGCCCTTATGGCCACTATGTCCCACCTTTAAGCTTCCCAGTCAGGGTTCTCTCCCCCTTTCCATGATGCAGCCGCCTGGGTGATCAGGCTGCACCGCTCGCCTCTGCTCTGCTTGGCTCTGCTGCAGATCTCTTGAATCTCCGGTTGTCAGCAGGGACCTGCTAGCTAGGCTTTGGCCTGGGCTGTTTATAAAGGCCTGGCCCTGCCCCCTTCTGGTCACCTGACCAGCACGGTTGCTCCAGCAACCATCACCTGAGCTGCCCTTGTGATTGGCAGCTGCCCTTATTCCTGCCTAGGAACAGGGCACCTCAGTGCCCCTGTGACAGTCACCAATGACATGGCAATTAAAAAAAAGCAAAGGAGCCAACTTGCTTTTATTTATCTAGGTTCTCTGACACCATCACCATGAGTAAAGGTTAGATGGATGGAGATACAGATAAAATTTCTTTTTACTTTAGCACTGCCATATGTTTGCTTCATCTCTTTGTGGAAAATGTAGCTGTTGCCTAATTTATTCATGCTATTGTTACTAGCGGCATTTACCCACACTTTAGTTATTGTTTACTTCATTTTTAAGGATAACCATGTAGATTTACATAACACTTTGCAAACAAAGAGCCAGATGTTCTAGCCTGATATGGTTCCTCAGTTCTAATCTGGTGGGCAAAAGAGCCATAAAGTCAGCCACATAGATTGCATGTCCATTCCCTGCCACAGAAATACATGCAAATAGCATGCAACTGGCCTAATCAACTACTACATTTTCAACAAAAAAGGCATATTAGGGGATCACAGTCCCCAGGTCAGAGATAGCCCATATAATGGGAAAGGAATTTGGTAATTCTGTGTCTTAGGGCATTTGCTAGTCACCAGTTGTTGCATCAAGAAAGATTTTTCCACTCTCATGAATGCTATTGGCTTATGCTTTTTTCTTTATTTCTCTCTCTCTTCGTCTACAGCCTCTTCATACAGGATGAAGTCACTAAAACAGATAATATAGTTGGAGAAGAGTTGACAGGATTCATATTGATAGGGACACATGTAGACTGACTGGCGAGTCAAGAGGAGGGCAACAGGAATATGAGATTTACAAAATATGACCTATGAGATAAGCTTGAAAGACCTGGGTTATTTTGGTGAAGAAAAGAGGTGACCAACAGAGGGCATGATAACTGTTTTCCAATAAGTAAAAGATTACTTACATACATAGGGCAATGTTCAGTTGTCATCAATATCCACTGAAACAAAGGCATGAAGTAATCAGCTTCATATGTAGCAAAGTAGGCTGGACATTATGGAAACATTTCTAACAACAAGGATTGTTAAGCATTGTAACAGGTTACTTAGGGAAGTTTTGGAATCCTCTTCATTGGGGATTTTCAAGACTGGGGAAACGGCTGACAGATGGTCTTGGTACTTGAACATGTCTTAGATCAGGGGGATGGACTAGAATGACCTGGTTCCCTTCCAGTCCCACATTATGATTCTGTGATTAAAAGGACATTTTAAAATACTGATAAAAGTGACAAAGGAAAACGTTCTGAGCAATTATGTAAACCCCTCTTTATTTCTAGCTGGATATTAATGCTACTGATAGAAATTCAATGCTTGGAGTTGGCCCATTGTTGTCCAAAGTAACATTCCCACAGGTTCCCATGAAGAAGAGATACACCCAGAATCTTCCAGACCATGGCCATGAGTTTGTGGAGTGCTGAGTACTTGGTGCAAAAGTCTCTCTCATTTGTATCTCACTGACTCAGATCCCTATTTATAAACTATATAAAATGTTTATGTGCAGGTGTAACTGACGCTCAAGTTCTGTTGAGCTACTCAAAGAAAAGGTAAAGAATTATCTGGGTTAAAGTTATCCAGAGACGGCAGCTTAAGTAAGGTCTCATTTTCCATCACTCTTCACCACCCTTTCTAACTGTCACCGAAAACTCTCTAAGTCCCTTGGAATTAATGAGACTCAGATACTTTATCTGACCTCATTATCCTCCTATTCTTCTCCTACCTAGAAGACTCTTCTGGTCATTCTTTTATTTGTCTATTTCATGTCTACAATAATAAATGAGATGTCTTGAATAGGCCATCCATTTAGGTGTTATTGGCTTTTCAAATGTGCAGGAGTTTTATGTGTTGCATTGGGTGTGGGTAAACATTGATAGTCACTCCATTGTTCTTTTATTTTGAAGCATCATTTGTCATTGAGATCTATTAGCACTTATATGCAAGAAGTTAAGACAGTTTGTCAAATATATTTATCTGTCTGGGACATCAGCTCTGTCACTGTTAGTTGCTTATATGAAGACATTTCCAGCTATCTGTTGCTGTAATATGGTGAAGATTCACACCTTAAGACTAACAAGCAATTAGAGTGAAGCCAATAGGACTGAGAGCAGAATTTAGCCCAATATTTGGTTAATATTCTGTACCCATCTATGCATTTGGTCCAATAAAACAAGCTTTGCTTCTCTTATCTTTCCTAAATCATTACAGCTTTAACAGCAACTATGATTGTATTAATCATTTCAGTTTCTCAGGGGCTACTACTTGTTATGACTATTTTACATGCAATCCGCTACTCTTGGCTCAATCTTCACTTAGAGTGAAGCTGAGACATCAGATTTATTTTCTATTTTAAACAGATGGATCAAAAAGAAATTGAGTTGTATATAGAAAAGATCTAGGGTAACCTTCAAGGTCACAATGATGTGAAAGTATCTGAATTACATTTAGTTAATGTTCATTTATAGGCTATAAACACTTGACACTGCAAGATATCAAATACATTTTGGTCCCCATTTAAGTCAATGGCAAATTGGGTGTACTTCACTCTTTTAGTTGGATTATGCCCTAATTTAACATACATGTCAGCATCTGTTTGATTTCATCAGTTTAAGCTCTGAATTTCAGCATCAATATTTCAACATGTAGACTGTGTAATACTTTTGAAGACAAGCCAACAGACAATTTGTAGTGGCTAGAATTGTTTTTAGTATTTGTAGTGTGCTCTATTTTTTTTATTAATGTTTGTATCACACATAATAGAGAAGCCATATATGAAGAACAGAATTATTGCAATATTAATATCTCCTTTAGCTATATTAGAAGAAAGGAAAAGAAAAATGGCAACTGTCTCAGAGACCTGTAGACTATAGTGTAGAACACAAGAAAAATAATACAAGAACGTTCTCTCAAATAATTTAATATGAAGACAAACTTTGTTGTACATAGTTGAATATAAATTCTGGGTAAATATGAGTTTTTCCCTTAGAGAAATGTTGCTGTAGTTAGTTCTATAACTACTGTGCATAGGAAAGCATGCAAGGCACAATTTCAAAAAGTGTTCACATTAACTAACCTTTGCTCCCATTAACATCAGTGGTAAAACTCTCCCATCAGATCCAGACATATAGATATGTGAGATGTGTGGCTCTGCAAGCCTCTTTGCGGTGACACAAACCACATTCCTGGCACATTAAAATGTGTCCCACACTGCAAATTTGCAGCACAGGGGCAAAATTGCTACCAGGACATCCCGGTAGCAAAAAAAAAAAAATTAAAAAACCAACACAAAAAAAAAAGTGGCATGACACATGCTGCAGGAGCGTGCTCCAGCAGACACAGAGGCTTGGTCCTCTGGCTGCCAGCCAGTGTCTCCCTTCCTCTACTTCTACCACAGTTTCTTCATCATACCGGGAGCTAGGAGTAGCAGGGAAACAGCAGTTTCCCTGAAGCGGGGCACCAAAGCACACATGCATGGGCATGCACAACAGCAGAAAGTAACGGTACAAATTTGTGCCACATTTTTTTTTTGCTGCTGCAAGCGTAAACCCTCCATGAAGGGATGTGCCCTCTAACTTCTGCATGAGTAGAGATGAGCCAAAGCTGAATGCTTTGAAAATCCTACCTTCAGATCTTCCCTATTTTAAAAGATCATACATTTAGGTATGGTTAAGACACCCAACTCAAGGCAAATAAAGTGTTCAGATGGTGGGAAGTATATATACACTTACAGAGGTTAGGTATGACAGACAGATTACATGGCTTATAAACCGTAAGGTTTATTATGCTAAACCTAGTCATAAGAACAACAGATGAAATATTAAAAAATTAAGAGTTATCTGTGCAAATGTCTACCATCACGTAAATGCACAAATAGGTTAAAGGCTATTTATTTATAAACTTTTCTGGGGGAAAGCAACCTCTCCAAAATATGCTGATATGAAAGATACTCTGCTGACTTCTTTAGCTTAGAAGATTTTGCCAGTTTTAATGGAATTCCCCTGTTTAAAGTCAGAAAATCCCTCAAAACCATGGGAACCTTTCACACTGAATTTTTAAGTGTGCTATTTTGTGTATTTTCTCTCCTAGAGGCATTTTTAACGATAACTGAAAGGAACGTGTCAAAGGCAGCATTTCAGTCTCATTCACAAGCCGCCTGCTACCTAGAGGTATGTAGAAAAAACATTTAAAGCTGTGTCTACGTCCGAATCGCCAAATCTTTCCAGATCAATTTGGAGGGTTCCAATTTGATTCAGAGAGATTAAAGGGTCCTCTGATTTGATTTAGAGATTCAGCCACAGAATTGGGCCGAATCTCCACTGAATCAGATCAGTGACTGAAGCTTCGCACAGCTCTACCAAGCATGTGTAATAATAAGAGTAACTTCTTACAAAATAAATTAATGAAAGGAGAAATAGATGAGACCACATTTCATACACATCATTTGATCTTTACATTGATGCTTTAGCACTAATGCCTCACATAAAGAAATATACTTATTTTTCCAGTGCTGATCAATTTTTTTTTTTTTACCCGGAAAATACGGGATTATTTCAGATCAGAGCATTTAAGGAGCTGCTTAAACTTGGACCAAGAAATACTATTACTTGTCAAAAGTGCACTCCCCAATATTGAAAATAGGTTTTGTAACAGCAGTGATTTAGCTTGATTCAAATGCGCTAAGCTCTGAAGTGAACTAAAGAGGAAGAAACTGAAGCAGATCTTCTGACTGGGACATACTACTTAGGCTCTTTTTGAAAGAGATCACTGGCAGGTAAATTGCCTCAAATTGCTTTAACACCTTTTAAAGGGGAACCAAAACCACTTTCTTTCTAAATGAGAATGTCCCACATCAAGGTGTAATGCACTTAGTTCATAATCAGAGCTCAGGACCCAGTGCAGCAAGATCCTTATGCACAAGCCCAACTTTAAGCATGCACAAATCCTATTCGAGTCAAAGAGACTACTTGCTTGCTTAAAGTTAGGTATTTTTGGAAGCACCTTGATGAGCTAAGTCTTTAATACCCAGTTGTGCAAGTAGTTGAAAAACTTATGAAGATCCTGTGAGTGCCTTCACCTCCCTCTTTCTTCAGTGAAGCTACTCAGCTGCTTTTTGACGACCTCACCAGCTTGCAGGATTGGGCCTTTAAGATTCTGCTCAAAACCCTTAAAGGCAATAGGATTCTTTCCACTGACTTCAACTGAGCTTAGATCCAGGACCACAGTTAAATGGCTAGATTTATATTTGCTGTAATTCATCCTGCACATTACAATCATTGCTGGTTCACTCTGCAAGATGTATGACATATCAGGCACTTTTTATCTATTATAAAATGTGATTATCTAAACTGTATTTTTTTTAGTTAGATGATTACTTACTATAGTCCAATTACAATCAAATATGCATTTCCCTTACTACATTTCCACAGTTGTAAGTTACAGAATAATTTAAGCTACTGTGCTTCATTTACTTCAGAATTATTTTATGATCCAATTGAATGTTTTAATGATATTATGAAGCCTTTGTGATAATCCAAATGGCTGGCCATCGAGAGGATTAAATAGAACCGTGTTCTGCGGAGAAAGACAATAATTATTTAACGGGTTGGTTTAAAACCACAATAATGCAGAGCTTCAATTGGAGTAGCACAATTTCTCTCTGTTGATGTTAGCAGAGTTTTGCTGTTTTACTCCTGCCAAAAAATCTCACCCAGTACCTTTAATAAACATTTAATAAACATTTTTTCATCATAATATGTGCAAGGGAAGGAGTTGCTGATTTACACTCGTCATGGCCTGTTTGCCCTCTGCAATCCCTGGCAGTGCAGCTTATGAGAAGTTGCCAAACCTTTTTGAAAAAATAATAATCATTGCCATTACCCCACTGCCTATGAAGGGCCAGATCCTCATGTGATGAAAATCACAACAGTTGCGTTGACGTCAGTGGAGCTGCACCCATGTATACCAGCCAAGAACCTGGCCAATTATGTTAAGTAAGTTTGATAGTTTTAATATTCTTTGTCTTGAAGTGTGTTTCATGGTCACTTTGTGATATAAAGTATAAATTGAAGTTTGCTCAGCTGCACACTATAAATCTCATGCAATGACAGTGCTGCCGAGCTGCTCTATTGTCTTTTACTGCATACATCAGGCAAGGGATTACAGTAAGTAATTTGTTTTGGAAGGCTGGCAACTCTAATGGGGCATGCCTGATAGTGTTCAAAGGTTCTGATTAGGCACAGTCCACAGAGATGTTCTTTCAACTCAAATCTCCAAAGAAAAAGACTTAATTTTTAACAAATCACTTTCTTCACAGCTTCATCAATTTGGTTTCTTTGAAACCCAGTAGTAAGATGTATCAAAGGAACAGACTGTTTGCCCAAAGCCTATCAAAAATGGTTTTTTTCCCCTCAACTGAATATACCTAATATATTTCACAACTCATTTCAAAATGATCCTATAAGGACTATTATTCCTGTAATGGTTTGAAAAGCTGGAATCCTAAGAAGCCAGCAAGATGCCTCTGTGTAGCTGAAATGATAATACTATATTAGCACGTGCTGGTCAGACATCATACTTTCAGCTCTCCTATAAGGACTAAGAGGGAATTTTTTCCCCTCTCTCCTTCTCTACTGAGGTGAGCTCACTCTGCTCCCTGCTGGTTAGTAGAAAGTGTTGACAGGCTTGCTGGAGATCACATGCTTTTCACCGCAGACATTGACTTTCTGTCAGCTGCATAGTGGACCCTCTATTATAATCCGGAAAGTTGCAGTTATACACTAGTTCACCTGAACAAATGAAGGCATTTAGATGGCCTCTCGTCTGACTTCACAGCATGGACAAAGCATTAGAGGACATTAACTATACCAGATCGAAATAGGGTGTACCTCTCTGTTGTTAAATCTATCATTAATCTCCCCAATACTCTCAGCTCCCAGAGAGCCAAATCAGGAGATACAACTGTTGGAAATAGCTTAAAAAAGATATTATCACATTGATTTTTGAAAGCAAGCTCTCCTTAGCTAGAATATTGTTTTTTGGTACATCCAGTCTCAGTCTTTAATGTTTATTCATTTGGTGGCTTCACAAGGGAATATAAATCACAGCAGCATAGGTGCACAGCAGTGTGCAAAATGCACATCATTGGGGATTTCAGAATTTCCACTATTCCTATCCAAGCTTCTGAGAAACAAAGCTTTGCGTACTCAGGTCTAGGGGAAGAAAAAGATGCATAAAATTGGATTATAATACCCCTTTTATGCAAAAGTTAAAATGCATGTGATTACCTGGACTTTATCATTCAACCACTGTTATGCATGTGTTGGTTTGTGAGAGATCTAGGGAAAAAATTTATTTATAATCACTTCACAGGGCTTCTACAGAATGATACATCCCAACATCCTCTTGCTTTTCATTAAGACATAAGCATTTGCAAGGTGAGTCCATAAACCCAGGCTTCAGTTTAAACCTCCCAACTGTTGTCTGAGGTTTCCCATATATTCTTTGATAGCATGGTGAATTAGTAGCCTAAGACAGGCATGGTTACTACATGGTAAATAAGCTTACAGTATTTCAGGAGGCAAGGTTCTTTGGGTAAATGTGATATCTTTTATTAGACCAACTAAATAGTTGGAAAAATTGGTCTTTGCAAGCTTTCAGGCACAAACACCCTTCTTCAGGCATAGGGACAATACTTATGCATTCAAGTGGATTACTAGGTAACTTCCACATAGTGCACGCATCTACATGTGTGTCCAACTGTGCAGTAACTGCTGGTATTGCACAGTCCTGGCACCACATGGGTCATTTCCAATCCTACTGTGCAGCAGCAGTGGCATCACCGTTTGTGCCCACCGTTGCTACATCACCATAGTGACAAGCTACATCGCCATAGTTCATTGCTATGGTGATGTAGTGTCTTGTGTAGACGCGCCCAGTAAGTACTAAACTAATTATTGTATAATAAAACACATTATTTTATACTGTATCCTCAATACAATGTTGCAAAGGTCTTTATGGGAGTTAATTAAAAGTTATAGAGGGAAGGAAGGTATTGAGAAAAGCAGTAACTGAATGATCTGGAAAATCAGACCTGGTATAATATGAGACCGTTCTAATTTCTTAATTAACTCTAGGCAAATGGAAATAAAGCATGGCATGCAGTCTACACTGAATCATCTAACATGCACTCTATGCTGCCAGTTTTATGTTAATAAAGAATTCTCCCAACCAGGGGGATTATCTACTCAACTTTTGTTTTAGAGAATCCAGCTCCTTGGTAACTTGGTCATATTACTAGGGAAGAGTATAAGTATATTACCCAGGCATGCAGGGAGGAAATTAGAAATGCCAAGGCACAATTTCAGATGCATGTGGCAAAGAACATAAAAGGCAATAAAAGGGTTTCTAAAAGTATGTGAAAAGTAAAGAGGAGTAAAGAGGAAGATGAAAGGCACCTTATGGAATGCACAAGACCATGTAGTTATGGACGCTGGAAAGGCCAAAGTATTTAATTCAGTCTTCACAAACATAGTCAGCCACCATATTATAAGAGCGGTTGGGAGCATAGATAGGGAAAAAGACAAACGGTTTAAAGTAGTGGTAGAACAGGTTTGGGATTACTTAGAGAAGCTGGATGCTTTCAAGTTGGCAGGGCCAGATGAGATGCACCTTAGAGTACTGAAGGAACTGACTGCAGTTATTTCAGAACCATTGCTATTCTCTTTGAGAACTTCTGGAGGTCAGTCAAGGTCCCAGATGATTGGAAATGGGCAATCATATTGCCTATGTTTAAGAAAGGAAGAAGGAGAATCCAGGGAACTACGGGCAAGTTAGTTTGACATCAATACCTAGAAAGATCATGGAGCAGGTCCTCAAGGAATCTATTGTGAAGCATCTAGTGGAAAGCATGGTGATCAGGAACAGCCAGCATACACTCACCAAGTTCAAGTTATATCTGACCACCTGATTTCCTTCTAAGATCTGGTGACAGGCCTTGTGGATGGAGGGGAGAGCAGGGGTCCAATATACCTTGACTTTAGCAAGGCTTTTGACAGTGTCTCCCACAACCTTCTCATTAAAAAGCTAAAGAAGTACAGACTAAACAAAAGTACTGTAAAGTGTATAAATAACTGTTTGGATCTTCATGCTCAATGAGTATTCATCAGTGGCTCAATATCTACTTGGAGGAAGGTATTAAGTGGGGTTCCAGAATTGTTTGCCCTGTGTTCAGTATTAATATATTCATTAATAATTTGGACAATAGAATTGAATGCATGCTTAATAAATTTGTGAATGACACCAAATTGGCAGAGTTGCAAAAACTCTGGAGGGTAGAAGTAGAATACAGAATGACCTGAATAGACTGGAAAACGGTCTACAATCTAGATGAAATTCAGCGAAGACAAGTGTAAAATCCTGCACTTGGGACAGAATAATTGCATGTCCAAATATAGACTGGGAAATGACTCCCTAGGCTGCAGTAATGCAGAAAAGGACTTAGGGATTACAGTAGACCATAAACTGAATGTGACCCAACAGTGTACTCTATCTTGTTGTCAAAAAAGCCAACAGCATACTGGGTTGCATTAATAAAAGTATCCTTGCAAATCAAAGGAATGCATGCTTCCAATCTATTCAGCACTGATAAGGCCTCACCCTGGACTATGGTGCCCAGATTTGGGCCCCACACTTCAACAACAATGTGGACAGTATGGAAAGGCTCCAGCAGAGTGACAATAGGAAGGGCTGGGAAGCAAGATTTACAAGGATAGGCTTGAGGAAATAGAGTTATTGAGCCTGGAGAAGAGAAGAATAAGGGAGATTTGATAACTGTCCTCAGATATCATAGAAAAGGCTGGAAGGGACCTGAAGAGATCATCTAGTCCAACCCTGGATAAAACTCAGCAAACTCAGGCGATTAGTGAAGGATGCACTGCAGAGTAGTAGTTTTGAAACAATGGGAGCCCAAGAAGGGTGGCTGTGCCTTAAGGAAGCTATCCTTCGAGCACAAAGCGAGACGATCCCCGTGCGAGGTAAAAGAGGGAAAGGGGCCAGGAGGCTTCCCTGGCTGACCAGAGAAATCCTGGGGAGACTAAGGGCCAAAAGGGGAGCACATAAAAAGTGGAAACAGGGAGAGATCACCAAAGAGGAATATACCTCTTCTGCTCGTGCTTGTAGGGAGGCAGTTAGACAGGCCAAAGCTACCATGGAGCTGAGGATGGCAACCCAAGTAAAAGACAATAAGAAATTGTTTTTTAGATATATAGGGAGTAAAAGGAAGGCCCAGGGAGGAATAGGACCCCTGCTAAATGAGCAGAAACAATTGGTGACGGACAGAGGGGACAAGGCTGAACTCCTCAACGAGTTCTTCGCCTCAGTGTTCCTAAGTGAGAGGCATGACAAGTCTCTCACTGGGAGTGTAGGGAGGCAGCAGCAAGGCACCAGACTTCCATGCGTGGACCCTGAGGTGGTGCAGGGTCACTTGGAGGAACTGGATGCCTTTAAGTTGGCAGGCCCGGATGAGCTCCATCCGAGGGTACTGAAGGCACTGGCCGACATCATTGCAGAGCCACTGGCGGGAATATTTGAACGCTCGTGGCGCACGGGTCAAGTCCCGGAGGACTGGAAAAGGGCCAATGTGGTTCCCATTTTCAAGAAGGGGAGGAAGGAGGACCCGGGTAACTATAGGCCAGTCAGTCTCACCTCCATCCTTGGCAAAATCTTTGAGAAAATCATCAAGGCTCACATTTGTGAGAGCCTGGCAGGACAAATTATGCTGAGGGGAAACCAGCACGGGTTTGTGGCAGGTAGATCGTGCCTGACCAATCTAGTCTCTTTTTATGACCAGGTCACAAAACGCCTCGACGCAGGAGGAGGGGTGGATGTCGTATACTTGGACTTCAGGAAGGCCTTTGACACGGTATCCCACCCCATACTGGTGAACAAGTTAAGGGGCTGTGACTTGGATGACTGCACAGTCCGGTGGGTGGAGAATTGGCTGGAGGGTCGCACCCAGAGAGTCGTGGTGGATGGGTCGGTTTCGACCTGGAAGAGTGTGGGCAGTGGGGTCCCGCAGGGCTCGGTGCTTGGACCGATACTCTTTAATGTCTTCATCAGCGACTTGGACGAGGGGGTGAAATGTACTCTGTCCAAGTTTGCAGATGACACTAAGCTATGGGGCGAAGTGGACACGCCGGAGGGCAGGGAACAGCTGCAAGCAGACCTGGACAGGTTAGACAAGTGGGCAGAAAACAACAGAATGCAGTTCAACAAGGAGAAATGCAAAGTGCTGCATCTAGGGAGGAAAAATGTCCAGCACACCTACAGCCTAGGAAATGACCTGCTGGGTGGCACGGAAGTTGAAAGGGATCTTGGAGTCCTAGTAGACTCCAAGATGAACATGAGTCGGCAGTGTGATGAAACCATCAGAAAAGCCAATGGCACTTTATCGTGCATCAGCAGATGCATGACAAATAAGTCCAAGGAGGTGATACTTCCCCTCTATCGAGCGCTGGTCAGACCGCAGCTGGAGTACTGCGTGCAATTCTGGGCGCCGCACTTCAAGAAAGATGCGGATAACCTGGAGAGGGTCCAGAGAAGGGCCACTCGTATGGTTAAGGGCCTGCAGACCAAGCCCTATGAGGAGAGATTAGAGAAACTGGACCTTTTCAGCCTCAGCAAGAGGAGGTTGAGAGGCGACCTGGTGGCTGCCTATAAGTTCGTCAGGGGGGCACAGAAGGGAATTGGTGAGTATTTATTCACCAAGGCGCCCCCGGGGGTTACAAGAAATAATGGCCACAAGCTGGAGGAGAGCAGATTTAGATTAGATATTAGGAGGAACTTCTTCACAGTTCGAGTGGCCAAGCTCTGGAACGGGCTCCCAAGGGAGGTGGTGCTCTCCCCTACCCTGGGGGTATTCAAGAGAAGGTTGGATGTGTATCTAGCTGGGGTAATGTAGGCCCAGCACTCTTTCCTGCTTATGCAGGGGGTCGGACTCGATGATCTATTGAGGTCCCCTCCGACCCTAGCATCTATGAATCTATGAATCTATGAATCTTATGACCTTGCTGTTGTTGGCACCGTGCTCTATCCAACAGAGCTAAACAACCACACCTAATAGAGGAGTACAAAGAGGATGGAGACAGACTATTCTCTGTGGCTACAGGGGGCAGAACTTTGTAGCCTCCAAGTGCAGCAAAAGAAATTAGGTTGGAGATTAGGAGGAACTTTCTGACTACATAGGTGGTTAATGGGCCTGTGCAAAGCAGCTAGTATTTGCTTCAAAATCAGATTCGGCTGTCGCCACCAGGCTTTGAATAGTCGCTCTCGGGCAGCTTTGGCCCGGTTGGTGGATGTCATGCACCTTCTGGGCCCGTGTTGTTGCTGGAGTAGTTCTCTTCTCCCCACGTCGCCAACCCCGATCTCTCCTGCCACGACTTGGTGTTCCTTAGTGGGCGGGGCCAGTTAGTGGGACCCTTGGTGGCCCGGCTTCTGCCCAGCGGTCGCTCACGGGCCTCCGCCACCCATACACCCCAGGCTTATGCCACCGTTGGTGAGTTGCCCAACTGTTATCTATGGCCTCTCCCACAGGGTCACTCTCTCCGCCATTGCATTCCAGCAATACGTGGCTTTGAGTCCTGCTTGCCCATGAGGGCCCGCCCCAACAGCCCCTTTGTACTCTCGTTCCTTGCTTCCCTGGTACCTACCCCATGAGGAGCAATTCTGCAGTGCCTTTTCTGCTACCCCGCCCCTGCGGTATTTATCTCTATCCCCTATGCCCCTTCACCTGGGGTAAAAAAAAAAATGCACCAACAAACTGACTAGTAAATCTATTCCTGCCCCCTTCTATCCCCACACCGGAGCCTAATGGGGGGGAATGTGCTCCTCTTGACTTGCCGCCTCCAGGCCTAACTCCTGTCCGTTCCTTAATATGGCAGACACTGGCGGTGATGTCCGCCCCAACCACAAACCCCTTTAGGAGTTTCCCCGGGTCTTTGTCCCCTGTGGCGCCTTCCTCCACGCCCCATCATCCCAGCACTCCCACCTGCATTCCGTCATGCTCCCCAGTGCCACTTCAGTCCTTCCTCTGGCCAGCAAGCCTGTCGTCCCTCTGTTAGCTGCCGTGGACCTTTGTCGGGGGGCCCCACTCTCCCCAGCCTGTGTCCGCTCCTGCTTGCCCGGCTCCTTGGGTTCAGCATGTGGGGTCTTCTTAGCCCCTGGCATCAGCCGTGGCTCTGTTCCTCGGCTATCTGCCCCCTCCGCCGTTGCGGCCACCATTTTTATCTCTGCTGGTCGGCGTCCAACACTGATGTCACCGGCCGGCCGTAACTGCACAAAAAGGCAGCCAATGAGCCGTGTGGGTTCCTTCTCCCGTTCCACACACATCTCGTCCTGGGCTGCCGGTAAATGCCACTCGTTACCTTGCCTCCCAGGTCATAACCCTACCCCTCCACCGCTGCCAGTTGCCTTGTGGTGGTTCCCCGAGTTGCGTATCGTTTCATAGATTTCATAGATTTCATAGACATTAGGGCTGGAAGGGACCTCGGGAGATCATCGAGTCCAGCCCCCTGCCCAAAGGGCAGGAAGTCAGCTGGGGTCATAGGATCCCAGCAAGATAAGCATCCAATTTACTCTTGAAGGTGTTCAATGTAGGTGCTTGAACCACCTCTGCTGGCAGACTGTTCCAGACCTTGGGGGCTCGGACAGTAAAGAAATTCTTCCTTATGTCCAGCCTGAAACGGTCTTGCAGGAGTTTGTGACCGTTCGACCTCATCATCCCTTGGGGCGCTCTGGTGAACAGATGTTCCCCCACATCCTGGTGGTCACCCCTGATAAAGTTATAGGTGGCCACCAGATCACCCCTGAGCCTGCGCTTTACCAGGCTAAAGAGTCCCATGGCTCTCAGCCTGTCATCGTAAGTTATGTTTTCCTGATCTCTGATCATGCGCGTGGCTCTCCTCTGGACTCTCTCAAGCTTCTCCACATCCTTTTTGAATTGTGGAGCCCAAAACTGGACACAGTACTCCAGCTGCGGCCTCACCAAGGCCCAGTACAAGGGGAGAATGACGTCCCGGGATTTGCTCGAGAAGCATCTATGGATGCACGCCAGTATTTTCGTCGCTTTACTAGCCGCAGCATCGCATTGGAGGCTCATGTTCATCTTGTGGTCAATGATGACCCCCAAGTCTTTTTCTTCTGTAGTGCTAACCAACGTAGCACTGCCGAGCCTATAAGGGTGCTGCAGGTTTTTCCTCCCAAGGTGGAGAACCTTGCATTTTTCGGTGTTAAACACCATGAGGTTCTTGTCTGCCCATTTGCTGAGCTTGTCCAGGTCAGCCTGGATCACCCACCTATCTTCTGGCGTGGATGCTTTGCCCCAAAGTTTGGTGTCATCGGCGAACTTGGCCAGTCCACTCCTGACTCCAATGTCCACATCGTTAATGAAGATGTTGAACAGGATGGGTCCCAGGACAGAGCCTTGAGGGACCCCACTGGTCACAGGGCACCACGATGAGTGACTGCCATCAATCACAACCCTCTGGGTCCGACCACGAAGCCAATTTCCCAGCCCGCGGATCGTGGTGGAGCCAAGGCCACAACTGGGCAGTTTGGCCAAGAGGTGATCATGGGATACCATATCAAAAGCTTTTTTGAAGTCAAGATATATGACATCAATCTCTTCTCCCTTGTCCAGGTGATAGGTCACCTGGTCATAGAAGGAAATGAGATTGGTCAAATAAGACCTACCCGCAACAAACCCGTGCCGGCTGTCCCTTAGAATGTTAGCCTGGGCCAGTCCCTCAAGGATGGCCTCCTTAATAAACTTTTCTAAGATCTTCCCCAGGATAGAAATCAGGCTAATGGGCCTGTAGTTAGCCGGATCCACTCTCCTCCCTTTTTTGAAGATCGGCACCACATTGGCCTTCTTCCAGTCTTTGGGCACTACACCAGAGCGCCAGGAGTTTTCAAAGATCCATGCCAGGGGCTGGGCTATGACGCTCGCCAGCTCCTTGAGTACCCTGGGGTGCAGATTGTCAGGGCCAGCTGACTTGAAGGTATCCAGCTTCTCAAGGTGTTCCTTCACGAGGTCAGCATTGATGGAGGGTAGGGGATCCCGCTCACCCAGATTTCCCTGTCCCATAGCAGGCATGGGCATCCCGTGTGACTGATGAAAGTGACTTGTTACCTGCAAGTCGCTGTGGAGGTCAACAACCCCACCAATCAATGTCTTGGTCTGCGTCTTTGTTACAGCTGGACAAGAAGTCCGCAGTTATGTTGGCTTTTCAAGGGCAGTATACGACGCGAAATTTAAAGGGCTGTAACGCTAACGCCCACAGCATTATGCGTGCATTATTGGTTTTGGCCTAACTGAGCCATTTCAGGGGCATGTGGTCCATAACGAGTGTAAATTCCCTTCCAAGTATGTAGTAATGGAAGTGCTCCACCGCCCACCGGATTGCAAGGCATTCCCATTCCATTGTTATATACCTAGTCTCAGCTGGCAGCAACTTTCGACTTGCATATGCCACTGGTCAGTCCAAGTTGGCATCCTGGTGTGTCAGCATGGCCCCAGTCGTGACCACAGAGGTGTCCGTCTGCAACGTAAAAGGTTTATCAAAATTAGGGGTGTGTATAAGCACATCGTCACACAGAGCTCTTTTCAAGGCCTTTAAATTGCATAACATCGCCCTGGTCCACTTGACCCCCCTTCCGGTGTGACCCCTTTAGGGCCTCTGAGAGGGGTGACGCTAATTCTGAGAACCGATGGACGAATCAGCGATAGTAATTCACCAGGCCCAGGAAGGACCGCAGCTGCTTCAGTGTTTGTGGGGCCTGGAAGGAGCAAATGGTTTGGACTTTGTCCTCCAATGGTTTGATGGTCCCTTGGCCCACTAGGAATCCTAGATATTTCGTGTGCTTGTGTGCAATCGTGCACTTACGGGGGATTGCAGTCAGACCTGCCCTCCTAAGTTCGGTCAGTACCGCCCTGAGGGCGTGCAGGTGCTGGTTCCATGACTGGATGAATAAGACGATGTTGTCAATGTACGCTGCCATGTATTCTGTGTGTGGGGCCAGAAGGTGCTCCATTAATCGCTGAAAGGTGGCAGCCGCCCCGTGTAAGCCAAACAGCATCCTTACTAATTCATATAGGCCCCAAGGGGTCCCAAAGGCTGTCTTAGGGCGGTCACATGTCCGTACAGGGATCTGCCAATACCCCTTTGCCAGATCTAGGGTGGATATGAATCGGGCTGCCCCGATTCATTCCACTAATTCTTTCACCCGCAACATAGGGAAGGCATTGAACGTAGCTACTTCATTTCACTTCTGAAAGTCTACACAGAGCCTCAGGGTCCCATCGGGTTTTTGTATGGGTACCAAGGAACTTCGCCATGGACTGAGGGATGGGGTAATGACACCCAGAGCCTGCATTTTTTCCACCTCTTTACGTACCTCCTCTGTAAAATGATGGGGTATGGGTCACCATCTGTCTCACACAATCATGCCTGGGGGTGTCTGGATGGCATGGTATGTGTCCCTTACCCATCTGGGATCATCCGAAAAGACCCCTTTAAATTCCTCGAGAAGGTTCACCACTTCCTTTTTTTGGGGTGTCATTAATTCACCGTTCACTCAGACTGCCTACAAGGGTTCCGTATCTCCCTGGTCTCGCCGGAGTTTTCGCAGCCCTGGGTCCTCGGCCGCCTCTTCTCTGAATGCCACCCATCCTTCAGGTTGTCACCATCCCGCAACAGATTGACATGATAAATTTGTTTCGTTTTTTGGTGACCTGGGCGATACACTTCATAGTCAACCAGGCCAACTCGTTGAATAATTTTGAATTGGGTTAGCAACTTGCTAGGCAAGGTAGGTGATAGGACCAGCACCTTCAGCCCTGGTTGGAATTCCCGCTCCCTCACATGCAGGTCATACCTTTCCTTTTGTCTTTGTTGAGCCTGCCTCCAGTTGTCAGCCACCAGTTCTCGGGCACTCTGAACTTGGTGTTGAAACATTTGTTGGTATTTCAAGGGGCTGGCAACGATCGTGGGGCCCTGTTCCCACTCTTCCCAGAGGATCTATAACAGACCCCATGGCTGGTGGCCTAGCATGAGTTCGAAGGGTGAATACCCCAGCGATTCTGATGGGGCATCCCTGGGCACAAACAAGACCAGTGGGAGCATCAGGTCCCAGTGCCATGGGTCACCCTGTAGGCATCATCGTAATACCCTTTTTAGGGTCCCATTTAACCATTCCACCATCCCGTTGGTTTGGGGGTGGTAGACAGATGTTCTCAGTTGTTTGATTCACAGGGTTTGACACACCCCTTGCAGGACCCCCAACATGAAGTTTCGCCCCTGGTCTGCCAAGATCTCATGGGGAATCCCCATGAGTGCTATCCATTTTACCAATTCCTCAGTGATCTGGGGTGTCATTACTGACCTCAGAGGCACTGTGTCAGGGTATCTAGTCGCGTAATCCACGAACACCAGGATGTACTGGTATCCATTACTGCTGCATGGTAGGGGTCCCACGACATCCATGGCAATTCAAGAGAAAGGTTGATCAATAACAGGCATCGGTCTCATTGGGGCTTGGGGGGCTGGTCCTCCCTAGCCTTCTGGCACACTGGGCACTCAGCACAGCATCGGGCCACATCTTCTCCCATTTTCAGCTAGAAGAACCACTGGGATATCTTATCTATTGTATGGTCCCTCCCCATGTGGCCCCCCATGGGATTGGCATGTGCCAGTTGCCACACCACCATCCAAAAACAGGAGAGCACCACCAGTTGTACCCTGTTTTCCTCCTCCCCCCGGGCCAGGCTGAACCCGATACAGGAGGTGGTGTCTTACCTCAAAGTGACTCCCCGGGTCAGAGCCTGATGTCAGTTGGCGAGCCTTCTCCACCCCCTGTGTCCCCAGTTCTTGCTCATTACCTTGCCTCCCAGGACATCGGCCAATTCAATGATTTGAATCACTGTCCTGCATTGATTTAGCCAAATCTGATGCAGAGATTCAGCTGCTGCTGAATCAGGTGCATCTCTGAATCACACAGGCCCCTTAAAAAATTAAAAAATAAAGCTCCCAATTGGCTTCTGCCTGGTTGGGGCAATCCCTGCTGCCCCTCACTGCCCCATGCTGCATGGAGGGCTCTACCACAAGTCCCCAGAAGCCCCAAAGTTGCTGCAGCAGCCAGTGAGTTGGGGCTATTTTTTTTAAAGGGCCAGGAGCTGGGGTGGGCGGAGCAGCTATGGGGGGTGGGTAAGTGGGCGAAGGTTGGAGGACTTGCGGCAGAGCCCCCCACACAGTGTGGGGCAGTGGGGGGCAATGGAGTTCTCCCCCCTGCCTGGCAGCAGCCGGTGAATAGGGGCTTTTTAAAAAAAAAATGGAGCTGAGGCTGGACAGGGCAGCCATTGGGTGGGCCTGGGAGAGCGGGTTGGGGTCGGGGTTGCTTGGGGGTCTGGGGGAGCAGGCAGGGAATGGGGCCTGGCAGGAGTCCTCAATCTTTCCTCCCCAACCCCCTACTTACCAACAGAAAGTCCGCATCCAGCTCCCTGCTGCAGCAAGCAGGGACTGCCTGAATCATCCAGGCTCTCCAAATCTTTTCCAAATTGATTCAGAGAGCTTCCAATAAATTTCCACCTTTTATTTGATTCAGTTTGGATTCAGATATTCAGCCACTGAACTGGGCCACATCTCCAACAAATTGAATCAGCACTCGAAGCTTTGCACAGCCCTAGTGGTTAAGTATGGTAGCAGGCTACCTGGAAGTTGTGCAATCTCCATCCCTGTGATGTTTCAAGAGCAGGTTAGATAGATACTTCGCTGGAATAGTTCAGTCAGCGATGAAGTCCCTCATGGGGTCGCTTCCAGCCATGCTTTTCTATGCTCCCTGAGAGACATAAAAAGGATAGCTCTCAGCTGAAAATCTGTCTTTGAGTCTTCATAAATTTCTCTTAAAAAGAATTTTGCTCAGTACCACTATAAAATCTGTTACAAGGGCTAAATGTTGGATCATAAACCAAGTGAAATACAAAGAAATGTACTAAGTCAAGCCTGGTATGTGAGACAAATAAGGGAGCCAAAGTGCTGGTGTTAGACCCGGTTTCATTTAATAGCTTCATTATTGATCTGTGAGATCTAGAAAAAAGTTTGCTAATTAAAGTTACAATCGAAACTTAATTGAGAGGTGTCAGGAATGCTAGAAAGGAAAGATAAAATACACAGGGACCTAGAAAATCTAGAAATAACGGCATGAGAATCAGCAAAGAAAAACCCATCTACAAAGGAAAAATAATCCCAAAAGGAATAATTCAACAATAAGTCTAATGTAGCTGTGCTAGAAAGGACAGAGTTTGTAGCGCAATGATTCCAGGTGGGAAAAAGCCATTTAAAGAAGAGTATTTAATTTGGGTTTCATTGACAAACATGTCATTTCATAAGTTTTGCAGGGACTTGGGCTACAGAAAAAAATTTCAAAAGTACTTAAGAGATTTAAGAGCCTTCATGTCATTTTCAAAAGGACCTAGGACCTGTTACTTTTGAAATGACTTTTACACCACCGCCTTGCTGAAGTCAAAGCTACCACTGAGAAACAAGTCCCACACACTTATTCCTCTCACAAATCCCTCACACTGTGCTCTCCACCCTATGAATGAAGCAGAGCTTAGGCTTGGAGAGGTCCTGGATGCAAAGTCCTGGACTTTTCCCAGGATGCATGTCTTAGGAGATTTCTGGGTTATTCCAGTTTTGGCCCTACCCAGATGGTCACATTCACTGAATTGGATGTGCAGGAGTTGTTTGGCAGATACTCCTTCTGTTGAAGATGTGCCTAGAAAGAAGGCAGGTGGTAGGGGAGCTCTAGCTATCCAGGCACAAGTCAGGAAAGGAGTTACTCTCTGTGGGGTTTGATGCAATTTAAGCACAGAACTACAAAGGGCCTTACGATCCTCACCAGTGAGTAACACCATATGTACATTTGGGGAACTTGGGGCATTTATACATGCACTGAAAAATGGCGGTGTGGCACTTTAACTAAAGCTTGTTGAATGAATTTTAGTTAAATCGCCCCCGCCACCATTTTTAAGCATGGGGATGCTGATACACAAGACACTGGAGTCTGCTGGAGCACAGTAATTACCACACTTCTGCAGACTGGATTAATTGAGTCTGCTCCAATGCACTGTAATTACAGCACGTCAGAGCAACCTTGCTGCTTGTGTATAGGCGCCCTTAGGGTCACATCCAAAAAAATGCATTTTGGCATCTATATACTCATTGATTTTACTGGAAGTATGGTTGCCTGAGTAGTTGTTTGGATCTGGTCCCTGGTTCTTAGAGGAATCCAGAGCCAGTGAAGTGTTAGGCTCTTAATAATGCTCAAGAGAGAGTTAAATGCCTCAGAAGGGGATCCAGATAACCAGCTCATTCCAGAGGGAGTGCCTAAAATAGCCAATAGGAACATGCTAGGATCATTTCTTAATATTATCATATAAGATTTCTATTTACACAGGATTCACAGCCTGAAGCTTGGCATCTAAGTCCTTTTGAAAAAAGAGCAGTGGGTCACTTTCTTTCTTGATAACCATAAGGAGAGCAGCAGGAGGCTGCCCTTCTATACAATAGCTTGAACATTCACCCGTGAGTTAGTGATCCTGGGCTCATTTTGCTCCTCTGTGGGAATGACTGCATGAGACGTTTACTGCAGAGCTACCTAATTAGCTCCAGAGTAAACATCTCAGCTTCTACAACCTTATTAGGTTGCAGTAAACTAATAAACTCTGCAGCAGGGTAGTACTTGTAAGTACAAGCAGTGTCCTGCTGTGGAGTTTTTTAATGCACAGCAATGCATGTGTAGAGGCTGATGGGCATGGCTAGAGCATGAGAGTGCTTCAGTGTGGGGGCTGCCTGCCAACTAGCCCTGTGCTGAAGTACCCTCATGCCCCAGCCAGCTCCTCATCAGCACGTTGAGCCAGGCTTGAACGGCCTTGGGCTGGCAGGTTGACCCCCGAGGCCCTCTGCCAGCCAGAGCTGCTCCTCCCCAGCTCAACATGTTGTGATCCTGGGTGCATGTTCAAACGTGGTGCACGGGAGCAATAAACTCCGGCACAATATGCGCCAGAGTTTATTGCCTCAAATTAACTGCAAATGTAGAAATGCCTTGTCTAAGGGGATTCAAACGCACAGCTACCAGTTGTAGGAGTGTACTCTAACAATAAGACAATAGGCCCTTCTAGGGGATGGGAAAGCCTTGATGAAGCTGTTTCACTTTGTGTAAAAAGAGAAAAATTGTTCTTCCTTGTCACAGAAGACAGGACACAGGGCAATGACTTTAAGCGGCAGTAAAATAGATTGAGATTAAGCTCAGGAAATGCTTACTAACTGTCAAGCCAGTAGGACAATTGAACAAGCTGTCTAGGGGAGTAGTGGAATCGGCCTCATTAGAAATTTTCAAGAAGAGGCAGGATAGAGATCTGCCTGGTAGATTTAGGAACAAAAAATCCCATATCTGTGCACTGGGTTGGACTAGATAACCCTCAAGGTCCCTGCAATCCTATGCATCTATGATTAAATATTTATTACGAAAGACAGCATAACTCTGCAGCTGAATGGTGGAGGCAATGTCTGCAAAATGAGCATTCATGGTTTCAGTACTTTTTTACAAAAAAAAAAATCCCTATTCATTTCTTGTTACTGAAAACTTTTTTTCTGCTGACCTTGAATCTCTGCTCTTCCAAAAATAATGGAAAAATTCCACACGTTTTTGGGCACAGCAAAAATTGCGCTATATTGTTCTACAATATGTCTGTAAATTGCGCTAAAAAATCTTACATGAAATTCATATAGATTGGTATAACAACATGTACCACAAAAGGTGAACTGAAAATGGTATGTATTTTTCACAAATAATAATAAATCAACATTTTCCTCCTGTAAAAAAAAAGAGATTTTTTCCCCCATTTTTTTATGAAAAAAGAATATTTTTCAATTAAAAATGATTTTGACTGACATATTTGGCTGACATATATGGTTTTCATATTCAGATTTGCAGTGCAATTTCAGTTCTTGGTCATGTCAGCACGGAATAGTCAAAACATGTTTCTGTGTCTTACCTGCTACATGTCAGGTCCAGTTTTGCCAACTCCTGCAAACTTGAGTTGTATTAACTCGCATGACTAGTCCCATTATCACTAAAGGACTGATCATTTAGATAAGTATTGTGATGAAAAACTTGCCATTGTTTAGGGATATAGGTGTGACCAAAGAAATCAGAGGTCCTCCTCTATTGGAAGGTCCTACAAGGAACTGCAAGAGCGAGTCATCACCATATTCTGGTTGCTGTTGTATTAGAATCATATACTGATTAAATATAATGTAAGCATTTAATATAAAAAAATCAAGCTTTTATGTCTTAATAAGAAAAAAAACCCAAGGGGTTTCAAGAGCGGGCCTTTGAAGTGGCTGGAAGAGTAAGCAGTCCCTGCATTTTCAAGGTGTTCTGCAAAAATCAGCTCATTTCAGGAAAAATCTGTTCCTGTTGTGCTCATTGAGCCTTCTGATTTTCAACCTCAAGCAGGCAACTGTAGCAGCTCCTACATCCCCTCTGATTTTAGGAGTTAATGTTCACAAGTATCTGAATACATTTACATACTTCTTATAGTTTCTTGCCTTTCCTCTTAATGGCAATTTTTTTTGCGCTAAAGACATTTCAACAACTTCTCCATTGATATTTCTCAACCTAGCAACCCTGGGTCTGGGTCCATTCCGGATTATGGGGCATGGAAAGACATGAGAAGGTAGCCATGACAATATTCAATATGGACTCACTCCAAGACATGCAGTAGATACCATATATTAACAAACACGTTCCCTTTGTGTGTCTCCTGTTTCCAAGAGTGGTAGAATAATGTTCCACTGCTTCCTGATTACTAATCCCACATCAATTTGCAGTTCAGATGCAGAAACCTGTCATGTAAGGGGAATTTCTCTAATCCGTCCTTCCCCATAAAACTACGAACCCATGCCCTTCAGGAGATGAAGCCAAATCAATATAACTTTAGATTTGGAAGTAAATATCCAAAGAAACCATTTAGCAGCTTCACTGTTGCATTTATACAGTAAGTTGCTCTGGGGTAATGTTTTGTCATTCTTTTTTTACACTTGACAAATTTTAATGATTATATTGCCAGGATGGGTGTACTGTAAGATGTCATTAAACTCCTACCAGGCTTCCTGTTTGAAAACTGCCTTGTTAGGTCTATTTAACTTGCAGCACATTTAACTAATAACAGGACACGATCAGCATTCGCATTTATAGTTGGGGAGGAGGGTGCACTGGGAAGTAAAAATATATTTTCCTCCTTTGGCTCTAAGGATTTTTTTTCTTTTGTCATGATGGTCTCAGAGATTTTCTGCATGGCTGATATGGAATGCATGTCAGTTGGAAACACACACACATGCATGCGCACGCGGCTTAAACATGACCACAAGGGGCTCTAAGTAAAGCAAGTAATTCACATTCTGTGGCTGGTCTTGCTGGCTTTTATCACCATCCTCATATCAGGACTGCTAGTTCCAGCCCACTCCTAAGACTCTCATTAATCTTAATTCATCCTCCATCTACCTTAAAACGTGCCTTGCAGTCATTTTTTTCCTAGCCCTTTTAAACCATGCTCAATCTCCCTGGCTAAAGAAAATTTATCAACCTCATACGGCAGCATCCACTGTCTAGGAATATTTCAATCTTTTGAGAAAATCTCCTTGGGCCTTCATGCGGCCTCTTCCTCAGACTCTGTGTTTTTAGTGTTCCAAAAAGGCCACAATTGTTTCATTAATTACCAGTGTTGCCGCTGCTGCAATATAAATCTCAAGCCATGAGGGCTAAGTACAATTGTTTTAGAAAAGATGACTTGTCTCTGCACACACTATGTCACATCCTCATTCATCACCCTCAAGTGATCACAACTGAATTACTCTCCACCACTGCCACTCATTTTTCAGGCCTCTTGCTAATTCATAGAGGCTTGTTAAAATGCTGCAAGCAAAGGTGCCCTCCTGATCTTTCCAAACATTCACTAAATGGTTTGAATTTATTCATTGGACTGAGCTCATCCTGGGTCATGTCTCTTTTTGTGTGTGTCTCATTGACTTTTAAATTTTCATTAAAGCTGCAGCATCTTCTTTTATCGGAAGCCAGATCTGTTGAGGAAAGTTGCTGTTTGAAGGGGGAAGGGTGGAGGGCATCTGCACAAAGCAATCACAACCGCTGCAAAAACAAAACCCCACATACATGCAATTAGCAGTGTGCAGAGACATCAGGGGCATTGATGAGCGGGGATTTGAATTTGGGGACCAGTGGATAGACTTCTGGAAATCAATGGGGGTTTTGCTTGAAGGAAGGATTGCAAAGCCAGACCATATTGTTTACCAATATCTGTTCTTGGATTTCAACTCAGACAACTCTTTAAAAAAAAAAAGGAAAATCATTGCTTATGTGGTGTTCTGAAACTCCCATTTGACAAAGTCTGATTAGGTTAGGTTTTAAAGCTTTCGTGCATCCCTGTCTCTTGTATATTGAATTTCAGAGCTGAGAGACTGAGGAGAGTCAGAAGAGGAAATGGAGAGGTCTTGCAAGTCAATACAGGTTAGGGCAAATGCCAGGCTGATTGAAGGACTGACACAGTTCTGTCATTTTGAAATGGGATTTGCAAAAGTGCTGGAATAAAACAAACATGCAAAAAACTTCCTTTGACTGACCTGGTCCCTGAGTTCAACTGGTATCATAACAGTGCTTGGAAACAGAGTATTTGCTATCAGAGGTCCCACAAGTATGTCTGTGTTAAAGGGGAAGGCTCTGATTCCAAGTTCCTCCATCCTTGTATATGAGGCAAGAACAGTGGGTTTGGAGAAGTGAAACTAGCATCTGCTATGGGGACTTACATGGGACAGAAGAGAGAAGAATAGGTGCTATAGCGAGGTGAGAGCCACATGCAGCCCACAGACCACCAGCTGGAGAGCTCTGCTATAAAGAAAGGAGCTACTTGATCCATGAGGTTGGATGGATCAAGTATCTTTGAGGATCTGGGCTTAACTGTCTCCTGTCTCTAATACAATGCACTGCTCTTTTCTGTAAAACAGCAGTAAAATAAACAAAGCAATACCTTAAATCCCTTCATACAATGCTAATTTTTACAAGCGAAAATTTCCTTTTGAATGTGACTTTGAATGAAATGGAGAATGGCTTTTCTATTATTTTTCCCCTCAAATAAAAATTCCATTGCCTTCATTTCTTTATTTATGTTGGCAGGGGGAGTGGTGTTTTGGGGATTTCATCAACTTTTCAAAGAAGAAGCTGTTTTCCAACTACCTTATTAATTAGTAGCCAGGTTCTTTCTCATAGAAAAACATGTAGAGTTGTGTTTGCCTGTTGTGTAGTGCCAACCAAAATAGCAATGTGTATGTCGCAAGAATTTCTAGCCTTGAATGGGTAATCCAGACTAGCGCTTTTCAAGATTCAGATGTATAACCTGGGACCAAATCTTAGTGTCTCAATTCTCTTAGTTCCCCTTAATGTCAGTGGGCAATTCTAACCCAATCAGGGAAAATTTTAAAGAGAGGGGAGCGGCATAGGGTATTCTTCATGAGGTCTGTCCCTTTCATCTCTGAAGTGGCCAAAATGTGCTGAACAGAGTAAATCCCCTAGGAGGTGTGGATGCTTTCTGTGGGGTCCAGTAGCTTCCAGTGCTACTGGAGTCATACTAAATAATAATACTGATGGCATTAATATGAGGATCCCTCTGAAATAACCCATGGTAACAGGGTACATGCTGCAAAATGAATTGGCCTCAAGGAGCTACAGTTTGTCCCCAGCTCTTGGACTTTATTAGGGACAAATTATTATTCCCATCTCCCCACGTCCCTGAAACCTTATGTGCATGGACTAGTTTACTGGGAGTGGCAAAGCCCCAAATCCACCCATGCCAAGGGAAGAGTAAGTGGGTGTGCAGCACCCTATACTCACCTTCAGATGCAAGACCTGGCTCGCAGAAGAACATGAAGGAGGGAGAGGGAGGTGGGAGCTGATAATCACCCCTTACCTTGTTGTCTAAATGGGAGCTGAGCTTTTCTGAAAATCTAGGCACACTCATGGGTGCTCAGCAATTGAAAATCTTCCCTTACCTAAAGAGAGAGACTGTTGTCTTTCTCTTGTGAAAACTCTTCTTTGAGGGAAAAGTTCCAAGTATGAGACCCTGCTATAAATAAAAATGAGGGTTGTTACTCAGATCCAATTACTCTGAGTCCTGTTTAAGCAGTAACACCTTCCTGAGCACAGCACTCACTTGGAAACAATCCGATAATTAAACCACTGACATTTCAAATGCGCAAAGTCAGAGCGAATTTAAAATGTCCCGGTTCCAGTATGCTCCACTCTAATTCAATATTTATTTGGAATATGCTCGACTAAGGAAGACTTTTAGGATCTCAATATCTTCCCTAGGGTAAAAAGCTAAGTCCTGGGCTAACCTCTTTGAACATTCGTGGTGTGTTTCTAATATGTAAACACACCTTTATTCCATTATTTGGCACTAACAATGTTTCCACAGCTCATTATTTCCTGCATGAAATAATACTTAATTAGTGAATTACAGGGGAATTGCTGTGGAAATACATATGACATCCCCACAAATCCCCTAATGAATTCAGTGTGATTGCTGCCATTGCATTGAATTCCAGATGAATTCATAATGATTAGAAACTCAAGGCCTACCTACCTCTTATTGATCGGTGTGTGACAAAAAAAATCTTTTATAAACAGAGTGAAGCAAACGATATGTTTATACCAGGATCTGAAGGCTTTAGCTAGCAACTGTGACATTTAAACTCAAGCCTACAATGATAAATTGAAAAAATCTTATTAGGTTTTCCCAGACTTATCATGGTTGTGGCTGTACCAAAATGCTACAGAGTGCATAAATAAAACAAATGCAGGGTTTTTAATATCTGAGCTAGATGGGCAGACACCAGATTAATCAGACAGATACAAAACCTGCCATAGCAAAACCTTCACCCGATCCCCTGCCTAAGTAGCCAGTTAGATTTCAGCAGGAAAAAGGAGACTGTTTCTTCAAGGGCCTGATCTTGCTTCCACTCTGGTCCACAGTTTCCCCGGTTTCACTGGGAGCTGGATTGTGCCCCAAGTCTTGAAAGCCTCTCTGAGGAGGCTATGTCACCTCAGTGACTGCCCTTCTTTTGCAGCCCTTAGAGTGTGAAAAGAAGAGTACCTATATCAAGGTGCCAGCCAAGTCTCCAGCACTGACCCAATCCAGGTAAATGCCACCTCATTTGAGCCCACTGGCATCAGTCACCATTGCCAGGGCATCCTCCATAACTGTGAAAACGAGGGAAAAACTTCCTGTATATATATATTTGTGTTTCCACCTCTTCAAGTCTCTCCAAATGACAGAGGAAAGCCCTTTATATGGAGGGCATGATACGACTCAAATCCTGACCTGCCTTTCGTAGTGATGTCATCACTTTTTCCATTCTAATCTTTTTTTAACATAATCCCTCCATGGGCACAATACTGCTGCCATTAAAGTCAATGTTAAAACTACCATTGGCTTTAGCTGAATGGTGAAACTACCATTGGGAATATGACAGAGGCTTAGCCATGGTAATCTGACATCAGTCAGAAGGTGAAGCAGGGGGCACCTTAGAGACTAAGAGCATGCACTTTTGTAGACAACAGTTCACTACGGTGCTTAACTCCTCTTCAAGTCAGTGAGCTAAATTTTAACCCTATCAAGGGAAATGTTTAAGAGAGGGGAGCAATCGTACGGCTTTCTTCTGACAAAGTAGGTTGTTGCCTATGAAAGCTCATGCCTCTCTGAACTAGTTCATTTCTGAAGTGCCACCCTGCCCTGCCTTGTGCCTGGGAACAGCATGAGATCTCTCTCTTTCTTTCTCTCTCTCTCTCTCTGTCTCTGAGTAGATCTTCCTAGTTTTCAGTCTTTGACATTTACAGTGGGTTAGGCTGACACAAACACTTCTCTTTAATGCCCACTCTGTCAGATTTATTGCCCCAGACTTACATTGGTCTGTGTTCAAATTAGCAGTGGTTCCAGGCAGTCTGCTTCCTTGGGCTACATTGTTATAAATCTCCTGACTTCAGGGAAGTTACTCTTGATTTTCACTGATATGATAAAAGCAAAAAAAGAGAATCAGGCCCTCTTCATTTAAGAGGCTTAGATTTGCCAGACTCTTCTCAATGCCATTAACTTTTCCATTATTCTTTTTTTCTTGAGGGTTATTTTGCTTGTTTGTGGGGTGGGTTGTTTTGATTTGATTTTTTTTAAAACAGAGAGTTTTGTCCTTTTATCGTGTTTCACTTGCTGGAATAATTTTAGTGTCCCTAAAATAAAGTAAAATAAAAAATCCTAAACTCAGCCTGAAACAGGATTATTTGAAAATACTCTCCTAGCTACAATCTTCAAGCGTACCACATGACTTGTACTTCAGGGGCCTTATACTCTAAAGTGCTCATGTTGAACTAGCACATGGTTAATGTGGGATTGTGTTCTGGTACTAGGACTGTCAGTGAGTCTCAGCGACCATACGCTGCTGTAGGTGAGGCATAGGAGATGCCGCAAGGTCATGGAGCAATGCATCAGATGTGGTAGGTTGTCTTGTTGCTGTAGTGTAACAGATGGGACGGAGGAGAGAAGAGTGAAGAAGTGTCCATGAGAGGATACAAAATCAAAAAAGATGGAAATATTTTCAAGGGCATTGCAAGGAAAGAAAAAAAGGCACACAGCACCTTGTCACTGAATTGAAATTGTGGCTATGTAAGAAAGAGCAAAAACTAGAAGATGTCCACTTATGACGTCCACACTTAAGGGGGCTGGCATTACCAAGATGTTAACAGGTAACTATGCTCCTTAGTAGAATGCAAACATGGCCTTGGTACAACAGACCTGTAACCAAGAAACAATAAAAAACTGGAGCAGTGACCTGTAACGCAGTTGAGACTCCATTTAATACTTGCTTAACATGTACTCGAACTTAGACAGCTTGGTGTGGTCACACAGTGTGATCTGGAGCTCCAGCCAGAACTGCAGGGCCTGTGCACAACCAAGCTCCTGGATCAAGGATCTCCTTTCTCTATACCAGAGCTCTCCAGCTGACGGTCTGTGGGCTTTATGAGGCTCACAAGGGGTTCACTTGCAGCACCCAGGCTCTCACTTGGCTCTAGCACCTATTCTTCTTTCCTCTGTCCCATCTGAAACCAACAGGGTGATCTACCACATCGTATGCGCTACTCCATGACCTTGCAGTGTCCCCAGTGCCTCACCCACAGCAGGACACATTGACAGTCCTAGTCTCAGCATCCACTTGCAGGACCCAGGCTCTTACCTGGCTCACCTGGCTTCCCCCATCACTCCAGCTGCAACAGCACTTGGTGTCCCCAGGCTCCCCCCCCCACCCCCTTCTCCAGCTACTGCTTCCCAGGAGGCATGGCAGAGCAGCACAGCACAGGGAGCTGAGGGTGAGTCCATGCCACGTGAAGGAGTCGGGGAATCCAGACTTCACGGGTAGTAGTGGGGCAGTGCGGGGAGCACCCAGTGCAGTAGGGCAGGTGCCCACATAGGCATATAACACAACAGGGGGGAGAGTCCATGCAGTGTGTGACCCTGTAGCCCATGGCTTGCCTGGTGCAGCTTGTGTAGCATGTAACCCTCCAGGCTTAGAAGCTGGACAGACCCGCTCTGTGTGCAGAAGTCATATCCCTGAAGGAGGAAAAGTCCTGTGCAAGGTTAGCTGTGCAGGATTGACTGGTATGTGGATACCTAATTCACTACAGCCAGTCCTGTCTTTTCATCATCATGAAGAGCACTCCATGGCCCAGTTCCAGCTGGATAGGGCCTGTGGGAGCTTCTTCTTAAAATATTGTGGCACTACCCTGTGTACAGCTAAATTATTCCTGGTTTATGCCGCAGTCTGAGCAGTGTGTTTTGCTTCTAAGATACTCCAGTGTGTCTTGAAAACCTAATATCCTGGAGGAGCATATTCCAAACTTTCTTTCAAGCTCTTGAACTCCTTCTTTAAGTACCAGAGTCTGAACAATACACTGGGGACCAAATGTTTCCATCCCACAGGAAATCATTATCTAAGAGCGAATTTGTGCAAAAATATCTAAGCATCAGACATTCCGATTTGTCCCTCATGTTCCTAGCGTTTCCGCATAACTAGCGACTCCCACATATCTCTACATACAAGTGTGTGTAAACCTGTCTATCACAGGGCTAATGCAGGAATTCTTTCTACTTCTACACAGAACAAGCAGCCGCGCTTACTTTCTTATGCTGTCACTGCTCTCCATTGGTGGCGTTGATACCTTCAAATTAATTCTGCACACTTGACCACTCCCAGGAGTTTCCAGTGTGACAATCTAATTCCTGACCATCCAAGAGGAGGATAATGAGCCTCATAAACAGCAGCACCTTTAAAATGTGGGTGTGCAAAGTATGTAGCTGAATTAACCAGGCAGGCAAGGAAGCAAAGCCATTTCCTGAGGTGGGAAACATTGAAATGCTAATAGACCCCAGCAGGTATTGTCTGTCCTTTGGGGAAAGATACCTAGAAGGAACTTCTTAATTGTATGTTCACCAGATCCTTTCAGCAGATCAAAAGAGAGTGCTGAGATAAGCAAATATACTTTGATATGTGCCTTTCACCTCCAGTGCTAATTGGGAGGAAATTCCCTGTCTTGTGGACCAAGGCATTTAATTTAAAAACATTGAAAATGCTAATGGAATAAGGGGGCTCGATTAGAAGCCTGACCTCCTGTCCACAATGGCAATGGGAACTCCTGACATCTGAACAACAAAAGGTCATTGAAGGATAAACCGTGAGACAAGGGGGGACCCTTCTATCAGCTGCGAAGGCAATGGCAGGTCCTTCATTTGAGAGAGAGACTGCAGGAGGATTGTCAGCTTCTGATCTAAACCGATTTTAAAACGGAGGGTCCTATGGTGAGTTTAGTCATGCTCAGGCACCCCCATTATAGTTTTTTATTTTCTGCTTAATTGAGACAGATTGGGTCCATTTTGGAGTGGCCCAAACCTGTCAGTGGTGTGTGGTGGGCAAGCCAAAGAAGAGTATTAACCTCCCAAGTAGTAGCAAGGGAGACTGATAAGTAACTCTGTATATCACCCTACAGAGGTGGTTGCAGAGACTATGCAGGTGATGCAGATCAGACCTTTTAATTAGAGAGGGTCATACTCAGTTCCCTCCTCTACAGTGAAGCCAGTCCTGTAATTAAGTCAATAACTGTGGGTCTGCTGTATAGGAAGGGCAGGACTTGAGGGCATATTTCAGTTCAGGGGAAGCATGAGGACTGTGCCCTGCATAGACACATAATGAAGTTTTTCTGGGGCAAAGCAGCGGAGGGAGTTAGTGGATGCATTTTTACACTTATATTAGTCATTGTTGCCCACAGCCGGAGGGTTTATGAAGCTCTGAGGTCTGGAAGGGGGTTATTTCTCCTCCTCAGTCTGAGATATCCATGACTTGTTCTGTACGCAGAATCCCAGGGTTCGGGTCCAACTGGTTATCCAACTCAGGTGAAAACAAACTCAATGGCATTTATAAGGGTTTTGGTCAGCACAAAAGCATGCTAGAATTTTTTTTTAAATGTCCTCTGGCACAAAATTATGTGGGAAACTTGGCAGGAAGTCTTGGGACCACAACTGTTAGGCTAGAAAGCAAACCAGAGAAATGTCCTCAGGTATAATAGCTCTGTGGGGTTTCCTTCCTCAAGGTGAGGTGAGTTTTGCAAACTCTCGGGAGTCCCAGTACTGTTGCTCACATTTCCATTTCCAAGGCCTGAAGGAACTACGCACTTTGTATGTGCCTCATGGATTTTAGTCTGACTCACTAAAAAGATTATATTTGAGTGCTGCTTTATCATATGGTTCCCCCCTATCTCTGTCCTGAAATGGCTATCATTTTGTTTGCTGAGGATGTTTGTGATCTTTCAAGTCCAGCTGCAAACTCCACCAGCCCCCTCCTCTTTTATGCCTAAATCCTATTAAAAACTGACCTCAAATGCCTTCCCTTTCACTTTCATTTTTTTATTCCAGTTTACTTAGCTGCCAATGTCTTTCACAATAAAGACAGTGTAGAAAAAGCTCTTATCTGCCCAGCTCTTCTACATGCAGTTAATCCAACTTCTCTTCTTGATATCTCTTATTGTTCTGTTGCTCTCAGTGATTTGCAGACTGCATTTCATCTCCATTCTGATAATCCTAAAACCTGTGCTGCCAAAATCTTTCCTATTTCCTGTGAGGTTATTTTGTATGTTGATTTAATTTCCTTCCATATACTTTCCAAACTCTTTGAAACAGAGGTAAGGGACTAGTTGGAAAGATGAGATTAAATACTGCTATAACTAATTCTGGTGATTAGTTTATAGAAAGGACCAATTCTCCAAGGTGTTCTTCAAGGTCCCCTGTAGTGTTCCTGAAAGACGCTAATTCATCTCAACTCCCAATGGCTTCAGCAGAGATGGGAGACATTCACTCAGCATTGTGGAGGATATATGTGATTAGCTCTCTTGCCTTAAGAGTTTGCCAGTATCATGGGGAAACATTATTTTAAACTGAAGGAAAAAATGCACTTCAGTTAGGCTTCTCATGGGGGATCCACATGAAAGTGAATGCCTCGCAAATCAGAGTAGGTTGAAGGAAAATGTCATTCAGAAAAGCTACATAATCCATTGGCAAACTGATCCCATGCCAGTGTTAAACTCAGCCCCACAGCTGCCGCAGCTAGCCAAAACGGAGTCAAACATAAGCCATTCAATGTGGATATTGTCTGTAGAAAGCCAGCCACTTGGATACCAGAGCGGAGGGGCCAGAAAACACATCCCAGACCTTGGCATCTGAGTCGCACAGCTGCCAGGCAATCCCAGGAGTGCGCATGGATTCTCTGGGAAAATTAAGGGAATGGGCAAAGTGGACCAGAATACACAGTGACAGTAACAGATGACAATTAGACTTGTCAGCGCATCGGTGTGCCAATGTGGGTACTAATTGATTGCCTATGTCTTAAAAAGCTTAATTATGGAATGTACATGTACTGTGCATGCATGTTTAAGCGAATCTTTTTGACAAAGATGTTGGCAATAGGCTGCTTGTATTCGCATTGAAAGTGGACATAATACAGTAGCTGGGGATGGGGAAAGCCATGCCAGTGAAAAGAGATACAATGTCACTGAGCATCCTTTTTCATTTCTCTAGTCTCTCTCTTTCCTCCCTCTCCCCCACCTTCATTTTTTTGGAGGCATTCGCTGCCTTGTCAAAGGAACTGGATATCACGGCGATAGGGCAACAGCTAGCCCCAGATCTCATGGACCAAGGGAACAAAATTAGCGTTCCAAAAGGAGAAAAAAATAAAGTCCCAGAACAGGATTATTAATTTAAATAGAAATCTCCAAGTAAGCTGAATTCCCACAAGCCAAAATATGATACCGTGCTCTTCACCTACCACCTCAGTGACAGATGCCCCTGCCAGACATTCAGATAAAGGCATGATAAGATGTGATGCATGGTCCGCACAATCATACCTCTTGCCATGCACATGCATGGCAGGAGGCGTGAGGTGGGATCCTGTATCAGATCCAAACACATGTATTGCTGGTGCCCAGGATCATAATCCAAGCACATAGCGTGGCTCCATGGCTGTGAGCCCCATCAGCTGCAGGTTCCCAGCCAAAGGAGCACGTGGTGACTCCCTGTAGGTGGGAACCACATCAGCTCTCAGCCACAGGGGAGCACCTGGCTACATGTTCAGTTAATGGCATTTTAGAAATAAGCCACAAACTTACTACACATTTTTTCTGGAATAACTTTGTGGCTTGTCCATTTTATCACACCATTAATTGATTGAACATGTGGCTGGGTCACAATTTAAGACACAACTAACTAGTTAATCACCTCTTCAGTGCAATATGTAGCAGGGGTCAGACATTCAGCACTACTGCAAATCCTACATATCAACAGTGACCTACATAGCTGGGATGAGCTAGTTGGGGATGGCCCTGCTTTGAGCAGGTGGTTGGACTACATGACCTCTGAGGTCCCTTCCAACCCTACTTTTCTATGATTGTACAGGCGGCAGCAGCCAGACACATACAAGTGATCGGTGTCAGGTGTGCCTACTTTAGAGTTCAGCGTAGAAATAATACTAAGGCAGGAGAATTTGACACATTTTAAAATATGAAGGCAAAGCCAAGGAACTAAATTAAGCACTAGATTTTCAACAGCTCAGCACCCACATTTCTAAATATCTAGCCTCAATACAATTTAAAGAGCTGATGGAAGGGGAAAAGCAGTCAATTTTCAGGTCACTTATCTGAAAGTTCATGAGTCTGGCTAGTCATTTACAGGGTTTTACCTCAGGGTACCTCATCTATAGCAACAGTCGTAATTTCACCATTATGATCTTGCCAGCCCCAAGCTTTCAAAATAGCATATGTCTGGCCCTGAAATTATGAGATTCTCCAGAATAATACATTTAATTCTTTTGTTTATTTTCTTCTGGGTTTTGAGTGTGTAGCACATACTCTGAACATCTTTAAAAGCTTTCTTCTGCAACCATAAGAACTGGCAAGTTATTTCTTTTAAAACATAAGAGCCGAGATTCCCATGTAGTCTCGCTTAACTTCAGGAAATGGAGATTTAAGAAACAATCCAAGTGTTGCAAAACCTCCAGGGGAACTGAAAACCAGCAAAAATGTGATTTTTTTTTAAAAAGTGAAATAAGCTATTTCTGAGATCTTTTAAAAAAAAAAACCGGATACTAACAAGCAATCTAAACAAACCCCAACCTCCTTCTACTTTATTTTACTGAAAACGTCAGTGCTCGCACACTAGCTCTGTCCCAACAGAGGATCATTAGGATGCTGGTAGACGGCATTCCTACGCCCAGACATACACTTGGCGTTCTGCTGCATGACGGAGATTCTCCGACACAGAGACAGCCCTTTCCCCTCCTCTGCTGGACTCCTGATTACATTCTCATTCCTTTCCTCATCCAAATCCATCAAAGCATACTTGTTTAGATGTGTTTTGTTCTGCTTTGTTCTGTTACTCAGAAGCATCAGAGCTTCACCAGAGCTGGAGGTGGGCAAGGGGCCTGGGCTGTAAGGTCTGGTGCTCCGCGGGGATTGAGACTCTACTGGTATGTTCTGCTCATGTGTTCAGGATCATGCTGCTCACCAAATCTGGAGCTGAAAAGGATTTTTCCTACGTGTTGTATCGACAGTTTCCTTTGAAGCATGTGGTATGACTTACCAGCTGGAATCATCTAGGCTTAGCTGACCTAAGCAGGTCTCTGCTATTGGATAGGCCTTGGGTATGCTTAGCACTTCAGTCTCTCCTCTTGTTTTCCTTTGGCACATAGTTTACCGTCTGGCTTTAGTTAGTTTAACTAAAGTCTTAGGGCTTAATATACAGGTATCTGGGAGAATTATAGCAATCTGTGTTGACTAGGGAGTCAGACCAGATAATGCAATGGCTCTTCCTGACTTTTATGAAACTGCAAAAAAAAGTGAGAAATGGTTGGAAGGTCACAACTGTCTGAATTAGCCTGAATATCATGGCAAAGCACCCCACCTTTCACATTAGTAGGTGTCTGTTGTGAGCAGGCTGCTACCTATATCGGCCTTTTCAGTACCGGGCTTTGTGTGCAGGCGCCAAGCCTCTCCTACAACATACCCATGAAACTGCTTCTGTGATGTCCCTTACCACGTTGTCCTTCCAGTCCCAGCAGCGGCTGGCCCCTCCACAGCCCCATTCTGACTTTCTGAAGAGCTTCCACTGTTCTTCCTGCTTCTACTAACACTCAAACTCCCATGCTGACTGCGCGTAGAAGAGCGCAGCCAGCTGAGATCTCCTGACCCAGCTGTCTGAGAAGCAGGGGCCTTGGCCCCAGGCTTAGGCGTTCTCATAAGAGTCATGAGAAACTTCACAACCTCCTATCTTATGAGAGGCCTAAGTATCTTGTCTGGGATCTTTGGAGTCTCTTTTGGAGCAGATTGCCCTGGCTGCTGGCATTTTTCTCCCTGTGCACTTCAGCAATGATGTCATAGATGTTATCATGTGACCCCAGGGCCCTAAACCTGGCTCTGTTCTTTGTAGTTGTTAATCTGGCTCTGATAATGGGATGACACTTTTACAAGTCAGAGTTTATGTTAACTATCAGGGAAAGTTTCTGTTTTGGCTGGGGCATTGTCTCCACAAAGGAAACAATAGAAGTCCCATTGATGGGAAAGTTTAAAACGAGGCTAGACAATTCAGTGTATGAGCAGGGAGAAATTTTATAGAGTCAGGGGAGTGGGCTAGATGACTTAAGCAATTAGAGACAGAAAGATTATGAATCTCTCTAGTGCTATGTTCTTCAAATCTTTCCAGTCCTATTGGCCACCAGAGAGGAAGTTTACAACAATTACAAAGCAGGCACTGGGGTCTTGTGCAATTGTCTTTCTCTCTGATCAGTCATGCTCTGGAAAAATATAAATTGTATTATGCAAAACACAAGGGTAACCTGACCTCTCCTAAAATACCCTGCGGTAGGAGTGCCTATAACATTGTAAAATACTGAAAACACTGTTGAGAAAGGTGGCTATGACTGAGATAATTCCATTTGCTCTACTGGATCTCTTCTATATTATGTTTCATAGTTGTCATAAAACGTCTTGTTTTTCACAATCTCTATGAGTGTTTTCTGTCTCTTTTTGCTACTGTCTCAACATTTTTTTTTTGTTTTCCAGAGTGTTCTTTCCTCGAAGGAGAGACAGGACAGGCTGAAAAGCTCTGTATAACTATTATGGGCCAGATTCAGATGGTATAAATCATTGTAGCCATTGGAACTACCTAATTTATATAATCTAGGAACACAGCCTCAAAAGCAGGATAAAAGTCTAAACTATACAGTTCAGATACCAGGATTTTCTGACATTAGGTTCACATGAGAGGTTTTGTCATGGTGATCTCTGAAAACACATATAAAGTGTTTAAAAATATTTGTCTTTGCTGGGGATGAGCTCTTGGACAAACACAGCCATAGGAAATTTTCTCCTTTCCTCTAACTGAGTTGTTCCCATTTGCTATTCAGCTGCTGCTTTTACTTCAAGAGCATGTGGTTACCTACTCTGAGTTGCTGATGACTAGCACTTTAAGTTCATGGTTGGTCCTAATGGCATTAGTGAGGTCAGTTGTGTGGTACTGTGCAACATCAGGGTCTAGCCCTTTATGCAATACAGCAACTTGTCCTACCTTCTGACTAAGTCTTCCAGTTCACTACATTCTTCACAATGCAATCCTTCCCAACAGACATTTGCACTTTTTACCCTTAGCCTCAGAGGGAACAAAACACTGCAAATGACTTTTCCATGGCTGAAACAGTAGATAAGGTTTTATGAATGGAAAATGAGCCACAAAGCAACATCAGTGTCACTCCCACCAATACATGTATAAAACCCAAATGACACTTCAACATGGTGCCTTCATGAGATTAATCCACTTCCAAATTAACACTTGAAAGTTACTATTAAACTATATGAGATTAAGAGGTGAAGAAATTATGTGCTGTGATGGTACTAGCTGGCAGATATTCAGCTTTATTGAATGCATAGCCCTGATGGGTCCGCACTGGACTCTATATTAAATACAGGTATTGGCCATTTAAACGTCATGTCTACATATATTTAATACATAAAGAGTACACATCACCCTACGGTGACATAATGAACTGCTACATTGCCATATGGAGCACCATGGCAACATAGCGATCACCTCAGTCTACACGTGATCGCCAGCTATGTTGGCACAGTGGCACACTCTCCAGGTATACTGTGCCACTATGGCTACGTAGAAGCAAAATCTATCCAGGCTCTGTGTGCATGGCACAGTAACTGCCCATACTGCACTGTGCTTTAGTGCTTCCAAAGGGAAATACTAAAGCATGGTGTTGTAGCAATGTTGCCATATGGCAAAGTGTAGACGCACCCAAAATCGCCTGGAACTGGAATCTCACCAAATCAAGTGGACTAAGCCACTACAGAAACTGTTAGTAATTGGAAACCAGATGTCAAAATAAAATCCAGGATGCTATGATTTAGTAGGTGACATGTTTCTGTTGGAGCTTAGTACTAAACCAGTCTTCTTCTTTGGCAATCTCTTGCAGTCAAGGATGATTGTCTTCCATGGTTGTCTTATCTGTGTGTCTGAAGATGGCTGATGAGGCCTATCCAGGATTGATAGACTCTACCGCAGCTCAGACGTGTTTCCATATGTGGTGGGTGGTGCTGGATTTTTTATTTGGTCCATGACATTCTGTTTCTGCTGCTCCCACTTATCCATCTCCCATTGCTGTCAGGAGGTTTCAAAGTATTGAGATCACTACAGCAGACTCTTCCTCCATTTGGAGCAGTCCTGGGTGACAGGCTCCCATGAATTGACACTGATGTTGCATTTTTTTAAGTTGGCCTTGAGTATGTCCCTGAAGCATTTTCTCTCCTCTCCTTTTGAGCATATGGCTGAGCTGGGAGAATAAAACTTGCTTCAGGAGTCTGGAGTCAAACATTCAGATGACATGGCCTGCCCAGTGAAGTTGATGCCTGATGATCTGTCATAGTCATGGTTTTTGCTTCCAGAAGGATACTAACATTGGTGCATCTCTCTTCCCACTGGATTCAGAGGATCTTCTGCAGGCCATGTTGGTGGTGTTTCTCCAACACCTTTAGATGTCTCCTGTACATTGTCCGTGACTTGGCTCCATACAGCAAGGTGGGGATCATGACTGATTGATAAACCATGTGCTTAGTTTTGGATTTGATGTCATGATCTTTGAACACCCATTTCTTCAGGTGTCCAAAGGCTGTGCACATTTGAGGTAATATTGGATTTCTCTGTTGATGACAGCCTTCTGCAAGAGATGGCTTCTGAAGTATAGGAAATACTCAGCATTCTCCAGAGTCTCACTGTAGATCTGGATTACCAGAGGTGGGGACTGTTCATTAGGAGCTTGTTGGTGCAGTCTTCTGAATGTTAAGGTCAGTCCCATTTTCTTGTATGCCTCAGTAAAGACATTGATGATTGCCTGAAGGTCCATTTCCAAGTGAGCGCACACTACAGCATCATCAGTGCTCAAAGACAGAGGTCAAGGTAATCTTGGTTTTGGCTCAGAGATGGCTGAGGTTGAACACCTGACCATTGATTTGGTAGTTTAGCTCCACTCTTGCTGGAAGCTTTTTGGTGGTCAGATGTAACATCACAGGAAGAAATATTGAGAGGAGTATTGGAGTGATGACATAGCCTTGCTTAACTCCTGACTTAACCTCAAAGGGACCCGTGATAGATGCATTACTGAAAACCACCCCTTGCATGCCATCATGGAGCAGGCAGAGAATAGTAACAAATTTAGGTGGGCATCCGTACTGCAGAAGATCCTCCACAACACTTCTCAGCTGCTGGTGTCAAAAGCTTTCGTGAGGTCAAAGAAAGCCATAGTTTCATAGTTTCTAGGGTCGGAAGGGACCTGAGTAGATCATATAGTCCAACCCCCTGCCATGGCAGGAAAGAGTACTGGGGTCAAACGACCCCAGCAAGGCGTACATCTAGCCTCCTCTTAAAGGCCCCCAGGGTAGGAACCTGCACCACTTCGCTTGGAAGTTGGTTCCAGATCCTAGCCGCCCTGACTGAGGGGCTTATTCTAAACCAGTAGTCACAGACTGAATTAAGAAACACTGATGCTGGTGGGTTTGTTTTTCAAGTGACATATTTTACTGTGCTCCTGACCACTTGCATTTTATTTGCATTCATTTAAGGTCCAAAAGTATTTTTCACAAAACCAGCAATGGTTCACAGCCTTACAGAGTCAATACAGAACACTCTGCTCCGATGAAATTTCCCTGACAAAGGTTTTTGTGACATTCTCTATTTCTTCTCGTCTTTAAAAATTAGGAATGTGTAGGTCTGCATTATTAAAAATAGAGCCAGAGAACACAAGTCTTTCCAAGTTTTCATCCCCTCCCTCCTTTCCTCCACCAAGATCTTTTGAAGTTTGGGGGTTTTCTTAAAAAATCAGAGTAAGATTGAAAGAGAGAGAATAGATTAGCCAGTAGCCTGGCTTTCCACTCAACTTCAGATCAAGAACTGAAAGCTTTAACTTCCACATCCCTAGTGAGTCCCTTGACCACCAGCCAATGGACTATTCTCTATGCTTTTCTTATCTCTCTGATCAGATATTTCATGCTGGAGCTGAGTAAGATTTCCGAGTGAAATTTTTATAAAAATTGGCATGTTCCTGTGAAAAGTTTCAGTTTCAATGAATCCGCAATGTCATGAAAAAGACCAACTGGCTGTAGTAAAAACAGATCCTCTGTTTCACCCCCAAAGTGAGGCTTTATTGTGTATTTTCTCTGCCTTTTAAAGCACTTAAATATAATTTGAAACAAAAGGTGTTTTAAAATAAAAGACTCATAGAAAACAGGGCTGGCAGAGACCTCTGTAAGTCATCTAATCCATCCTCTTGCCCCAAGACAGGATTTTAAACCATTCCTGAGAGATGTTTGTCTAACCTGTTCATAAAAACTTCCAGAGATGGTAGTTCTACAAATTTCCTGGGTAATCCATCCCAATGCTTAGCTGTCCTTTCAGTTAGAAAGGCATTCCTAATGTCTGAGCAAATCTCTGTTGCTGCAATTTAAGCCCACTGCTTCTTCTCCTGTCAACAGTGGACATGGAGAAAAGTTTACAGTCTTTTTCTTTGCAGTAATTTTTCACATATTTGAGTACTGTTATCATGTCTCCTTCAGACTTCTCTAGACTAAACAAAATATCTTTTTTTTCAATCTTTCCTCACAGGTCACATTTTTAAAGCCCCCAGATCATTTTTATTTCTCCTCTGGACTTTTTCCAATGGTGCACATCTTTCATGAAGTATTGTGCCCAAAACTGGGCACAGTGTTCCATTGCTGAGTGAAGTCGAGGTTTTCCTCTGTATTTATTACACTTAGCTCTTGCTTATCCACTTCAGCATGTAGCAATATAAAATGGTGAATCAAGTTCCTTTTGAGATCGACTACAGCTCCACGTCTTGTTCAGTAGAATCGCTATCTAGGCAGTAATTCTCTATTTTGTACTTGTGTAGTAGATTAGTTTGCAATTATAATCTATCTGCACGGTACTATGAATTCTGGGTGCCAGACACAAAAACTTTTATATCAATTCCTTCTACCCTGATGGCTTGCCAATAGGGGTGTGTGAAGCAGGCCCTATTCGATTTGATTTCAGCCCAAATCAGGAACAGTGATTTGATTTGTTGATTCAGATCACTGTCCTTCATTCAATTCGGCCAAATCCAAATCTGAAGATTCGATGCTGATTCAGAGAATCAGCGATTTGGCCATAGACACAGCTTTAAATGTTTTTGCTACATGCCTTGAGGTACTAGGGTGGCTCACAAACGCTGTGATGCTGGGGCAAATGGGGCATCCCACAGGAGTGCAGGGGGGTCCTCCACATGCTTGGCAGCAAACCCAGAAATGGACTGGAAGTACTTCCGGTCCACTTTCTGGTGCACTGGGGAGCACCCTGGAGGGCCTTGCTGTGCCCCCTGGCTCGGCGATAGTCTTCAGGGGGACCCCAGGTGCCCTCCCCAGACCCAGGAGGCACCAGTCACTGAGCCAGGGGGGCACGGGTCGGGGGGGGACCATTGCGTTGTCCAGTGGACCCAGAACAAAACCAGAAGTGCTTCTGGTCCACTTCTGGGTCTGCTGCCGAGTGCTTTGGGGAGCCCCCCGCACTGTGGAACGCTTTGTCTGCCCCAGCATCACAGCATTCATTATCTGCCTGCTACCTACAGGTATGTGGAAGACCATTTAAAGCTGTGTCTATGTCCAAACCACTGAAGCTTTCCAAATCTCTCCGAACCGATTTGGAGGTTTCCGATTCAATTCAGAGAGATTAAAGGGTCCTTTGATTCAATTTGAATTCAGAGTTTTGGCCACCGAATCTGGCCGAAGCTCCACTGGATTGAATCAGGGACCGAAGTGGCACAGCTCCACTTGCCAACCATGAGAAACTGTGTTAGCATCTTGCAAATTAGATTTCCCAAGCTCTTACCATTAACTTGAAAAAAAAATGCATTGCATTATTTGTTTTACTTCATTGCACAATATTTTTGTTTAGCTTAGGTTTCAGGAAAAAAACAATATAGTCCAATGATGCCAAAATTTGACTTAAGATTTTGTTATTAGCCCAGGCAGCATTAGATAAAGATCACTGGATTAAAAAGTCTTTTTAGCACCTGTGAGTTGATTAAAGAATTCAGAACGAGACCACGCATAGCACACATTTGATTTCTCCAAATGAGTTTTGCTGTTGGTTGTTGGGTTCTTTCCTAAAGGAAGTCTCAGACAATGGCAAGCTTTCATTAAGCAAAGCTGTTCACAACAACTTATCAGAAACAGAATTGCCAAGCATACTTACTATAGAGAGTAGTATGGTAATATAATGCTCCTATACGTGTGCAGGGAGGCTGCTTAGACACGTTGTAATTACAGCGCATCAGAGCAGACTTGATTAATTGAGTCTGTTGGCGTGTGGTAATTACTGTGCTCCAGCAGACTCCAGTGTCATGTGTATCAGTGTCTCTGTGCTGAAAAATGGTGGCAGGGTGCTTTAAATTAAAGCTCATTCGACAAGCTTTAGTTCAAATTGCCCTACTGCCATTTTTCAGTGCAGGGACACTGATACACGTGATGTTCTGGGTGCTTTAACTAGCACAGCTCTTGCAGGTGCACTAATTAAAGAGCCCTTCCCCCCCCCACCACCACCTGGACCACATCTATAAATGCCCACAGTGCCTAAGCTCAAACAAGAATAAGGTCCCTGTTATACTAGATGCTGTACAGACTCATATGACTCAGTCCTTGCCCCAAACAGCTTATACTCAAAATAGAGAAGAAAAAAAAGAACAAGCAGAGCGAAATATGTAATGGTGTCAAACATCAGTTGATTAATTTATTTGGGGGTGGGTTTATTTAGGAATTATTTATATATATAAATAGCCAGGTAAGTATGTAATGAAATCATTCTGGGCCACAACCTTGGCATGGCATGTCTGTGAAGAAAGCTAGTTGGAAATGTTCAGGTGAAAGGAAGCTCATAGGACGTTAATTCAGAATGTCTCGGGCTGGATGATCTTTTGGAAAATCTAATAGGTTTGGCAAAACAGGTTTCAGTGGATCCCTGCTGGATTCCTGTAGACTATCCTGGGACCGAGGACCTGGAGGACATGGCTTCCATGCATGTCCCAGAATACAGGGTCCTGGGAGGTCCCTGGAGCAGATCACTGAGCAGTGGCAGGGTCTGAAGAGAGTTTCATTTTGAAACAGCTTCGTCTTGGATGGATTCAGACCCAAACTCAACTTCCCTATGAACCACAAACCCCAGTTTTTTCCAGAAAATTTGGTGAGAGGGTTAAGGAATAGTCACGAGGTCTGCATTTCACAGCTGGCCTTTGTCTCTCGGCCCAGTTTTGGAAAGCCTCCGTCATGGACCGCATTTAAGTACATATTGTATCTGAGCAGAGATGGAATGATATGTATGCTTCCTGAATTGGATCTCTCCTATAAGAGAAGCTGATGTCCAAACCAGAATAATGCCAAACCTTTAGGCATTTAAAATTCATACCTGGCTCTAAATCCCTTGCCCAGCACTGTGGCTCAGGCCCTTTGTAACTCTTCTACATGACCCGCAGAGAGGAGCCTAATGCAGTGTACTTAAACTGAAATGAAGAGGTTGTTTTCCTTAAAGTAGAGGGAAGATTATCCTGGTCAGCCATGGTGTGGGGGTTGGGACAGCAGGGGATTGAAGACATGCAGGGCTGTGTTATCTCTTCTAGTTTGTTTACAGAAAGTCTTGATATCAGTCATCGGTGCCTGAAGCGAGAGGAAGTGCAGGCTTCAGCTGGCTCTTTAAAGTGTAGATTGAGTTACTCATGTTGTTGATGTTCGATGTGGATCATTTAATTCATTCTGCAGAGAATGTGAAAATCATGTGTCTGCAGCAGGTTAGCCCAGCAGCTAGTTGTCTCAAGCACTCCAGTTTCCTTCCTTTATTATGAAGCTGAGAAACATATCCCAGTGGGGCACACCAATGTTCTTGGAAGAGGAAATGGTCCCAGTGCCACACGTTGTAGGGGCTTCAAATGGATAGAAATTGCAGTTGCTACCTATGATACATAGATATGTCCCAATCGTGTTCAGAGCCATTGATGTTAAACAAACACCTTGAGCTTTCTTCAACATTTTTCTTAGAAGACTGAGAGCTTTTATATTCAGCATAGAAAGCATATATTCAGCTAGAAGGCAAGGTACCTGATAGACTAACTAAATCAGAGATGCATAAACTTTCATAAGCAACAGTTTGCTTCATCACATGCTATAAAGAGACTTCAGGTAGCAGAGTTTCTAAACAGAAGTTTCAAAATTTATCCAGTTACTGTGAATGGGTGTCATTTCAATGATTTCAATGGCGTTATGTCAATTCCTGCCCCTGTACCTGCCTTCCCAGGGAGCTGCATAGCTCAGTCAGTAGGAGTGACAGACTGGAAAATTTGTGGTTCAATCCCAGGCAAGGTTGATGGGTTTCCACTAATCATTTCCATTTCCAGAATGGGTCTGAGGTCCATCCAACCTCCTGTCCCATGGGTACCAGGAGCTCCCTAGGGGTAAAGGCAGCTAGAGTGTCATGCTGACCACATTGCCTCTTTCATCTGCCAAAGTTAAAGAAACATTGGAGCCTGTCCTCCAGTAGCCTGTAAATGGGGCTCCTTTAATGCATTCCCTTCACCAAATTTCTTCCCAGATCTCCACTATTAAACAGAAAGGAATAGTTATATTTATTACCAGTAATGCTAAAGAAGCACTTGAAGGCCTCAAATGAACTTTAAAAAACCATTGTGCTATGAGTTGTAGAAACATGTGGTAGAAAACAGTACCCATGAATATCGTGCTAAAGAGACAAAGGTTGTGCTAGGGAGGTGAAGTGACATGTCCACCTGCAGGGATGGGTCAAGGATTTTATTAAGTGGAGGGCAGCAGAGCAGAGGTGGCTGCACTTCCTACTCCCAGCCTCCTCTCCCTGCTCCCCCACAGCTGGGGCAGGCAAGCCCTCCACTGCTGTCCTGCTACCCTTTTGTAGCCCTGTTTAAGACCCAAGAAAGCTCAGCATTTCTCCCCTCCCTTCCCCTCTGTGCTCAGAAGCACGTGCTCTCCCCTTCCTTTCCCTTTCTGTGCCTTCCCCTCCCAGTCAGGTGCTGTCAAGTGTTGTGCTGGGATGGAGGTGAATTCCTGCCTGTTCCAGCTGGGCTGTGCAGGGGCTGCACTTACCAGAGACTGCGATGGCAATTGGGGCATGTTCCCCCTCCCTGCGCCGCTCCTAGGCTGGCAGGGAACAGACAGGGAAGGCAAATGTATCTGCCTGCTGTCACAATCCTGGGCTGAACACAGCCCCATGCAGCCCAGCTGGAGCAGGCAGGAGCATGCAACCTCACCCGGATCCCCCAAGGGAGGGGAGAGAAGGGAGTGAGGAGCTGGGAGGGGAGAGTGCTTACCTTCTTTGAGACTGAAATACCTGGCTGCTGCTCTGGCAGTGTGGTCAGAAAAGGGGATGCAGGCATGCCACTGCACCCCCTCTGGATCCCCCCCTGTCCACCTGACCCCATTGGGATGTTTAAATATTTAAAAAATTCAAAAGCTCCATGCAGACTGGGACATAAATGGTGGGGAGAAAATAAATTATAAGTCAGACTTTCTCCTACATCATATTTTTCAAGCACAGTTCTCAAAGCATTTTCAAATGAAGGTCAATATAATTATCCCCAGTTTGTGGATAGAGAAACTGAGGTCATACCTCTAGCAACGTTCATCCTCAGGCACTCAAAAAAGAAGATAATGAAGCTTGAGAAGGTTAATTTTTTAATGGGACACCCATGTTTTGCAATTTATCCTGTTTGGAAAAACGAGTTAAAAGTAGTTGAAGGTACAAACTCTGCTACTGATCCCGCCTGCCGATGTTTGCGATTTGATCATAGGTTTCCCTGCTATTTTATCTAACATCCCCTGCTGCTTTAAAGTAAGCTTTCCCCCTCTTTTCCACATGAAAAACTTACACAAACAGCCAGGGGGAGTCCCCAGTTTTTTGGTGAACTCTTGGTAGACTAATGCCCAACTGTCTGACTATACAGAGCTAAAACGGAAGCAGTCTGAACAAAGAGCCGTCAAATCAACAAAGTAAACGACCTGCAATGTTGGAGAACAAGGGTCTTTTTTTTTTGTCTGACAGTGATCTTACGTGACTCTAAGATGTGGACATAAATAATTCAGATAGAAAGATGATTTTTCCACTGGCTCTTCCCCTTTTAAGCCTCAGATAATGCCCCTGAAAGACAAGGTAAATATTATTAAAATGAATCTATTTCCCACAGCAGATGGGGGGAAGTGAGGTACATAATAGTTAAACGAAATATCCAGGGTCACGAATTAAGTGGCCAAAGAGGTAAAAGAACCCAGGGATTCCTCACACCTGGCCTATATGCTCCAGCAATTGTATCCCAGCATGACAGTATCTGCCTCTGGTGTGAGATAGGACGGGTTATTGAAGGTTCAGGAGTCCAAATGCAAAGTTCAGATCAGAAGATCAGCTTTCCCTAATTTCTGATATATTCAAATTCAGACTCAGTTTCAGGGCCATAGCATAGAGAAGCCCGAACCACAGCAGTCATGATGGTTTAAAGCACAGGTTGTACCCCCTCTGTACTTTTAACTTTTTTATTTTTAATTAAGCTAAGAAACAGTATCGCTCACAGCTTTATTGCCAAGGAAAAAAACCAATGGTGTTTCACTAGCACCCACCCATTATGTTCCCATATGCACAGAAATAGGCTGTGTTTAGAGAAATCTTTGTTTTTTATTATGTTTTCCAGTTTCTGGTGGAAAATCACATTAAACAATCATTTTCATGGAACATGGAAAATTCCACCTGCAATATTGGTGCTGTGTTATTACAGAAGAGGGAAATCCTAGGTATTGTTTACAGACAGACACCTTGTTTATTCAGCAGTGGCTAGAGCTGGCTAACCATCCTGAAAATAAAACTGTATGTGAAATGCTTGAGGGAGGCAGAATGATTTACGATCAGAAATATCCTTTCATTCAATAAATTCAGCTAATCCTTCCAAATACACCATGTAGTTTGATTAATGTAAGAAGCTGGGGACCTATGTTTCAGCTTGGATTCAGGATATTACTGATCGCTTATTTTGTGATGGATGGGATGGTATTCACGGTCCGCTTTGATGGGAGGAGAAGGCAAACTGTTGATTGATTGGGACTAGCACACACAGCATTGCAGGGCAAGGGCCAAGGGAACAGGGTCACTGCTGACATCGGGCCAAATGCACACTGAAGTCAGAAAACAAACACCATGTAAGGTGCATGGCAGGTCATTATCTGAAGGAATCGAGGGCCATTCTTGTCTGGCTTTATAGCCACCAACTGAAGGGTATTCCAGTGGTCGATGACCCCACCAGACACATCAGAGACCTACACCTGCCATAGTTGAAATCCTTGCAAAATTCCCATTGACTTCCATTCAGAGCCGTAAGAAGCACGGGCAAAACTTCCTGTCACTTCAATGGAGCTGGTATGTCATCACAGATGTGCCTCAGATTTGACCACACCACAGCCTTTCCTAGTGAGGCCCTAATTATCCTTTTATCTTGATTTACTGTAATCTCTTCCTGGCACTCCCACCATTCTCCTCAGGTCCATTTGAAACGCCAATGCTCAGGTCATCTTCCTGGCTTAATGGGAAAGCATCTCCAATCCAGCTCTCCAGCTGCCTTGTGACCAGTCTGCCATCCCGATGCTTGAGAAACCACTTTTCTATTTAGTTATTTTTAAGCTAATTATTTTTTAATAACCCCCATCCTCATTTTAGGAATTGAACACCTCAGGCTTATAAGGGTCATGGCTCATGACTAAAATATCCCTTCAATATACCACAATAGGATAGGTAATCTGGGAAACAATCTGCCCTATCCTGGGACAAAATGTATACCAGTGGTAATAAACACGGCTACTTGAAAAGAGAAACTAATTACAGAAGTCTGATAAGCCAGTATCTGCCAGAGATTCAGAAGAGGAACTTAATGAATATCTCAGTTATGTTCAGAGCACGTATCTTTTGGTAAATTAGGAAAAGATGTTTTCTTTTTATGACCATCATCTTGGTCAGTGGTTTTCCACCTTGTTTTCATTTGTGGACCCCTAAAAAAATTGAATGGAGGTGCAGACCCCTTTGAATTGTAAGAGTGTGTATCCACATACTTTTAATTGCTTATAGTTATCTTTTGTAGACCCCTTAGACATAGTCTGCAGACCTCCAGGGGTCTGTGGACCACAGGATGAAAACCTGTGACTGATCTAGGCAAAGAGTGAGAGTGTAGCATATGAACCAAATTACCAGGCAGTACAAATTGTTGCAGCTCTAAAACTAGAGGACTTGTACTTTCTGCCTGACCTGGTAAATCTTTAAGTATTTTTGTCCTGTTGTATCTGTTGGGAGTGTCTCTAATTTATGTGTGTATAACAGGCATATCATTTTGCATACCATACCTTCAAACATGTCCTGGTTTACATGAGAATCAAACACATCAGCTGCAATAAACACACAGGCTGTGTTTGTTTTTCTCTATGGCAGGGCATTCAGGCCACAGGACAACTATTCGTGGGATATGCACATTTCATATAGCAGTTCCCTGGTAGTTACAAAGGATCTTCAGACTATTACACACACCCCATACACCACCAAGATCCCTGTCTGTGTGCCACAGAGGTACAAAAAGGATGATATTTCACATTCTGGGGGATAAAAGCAAACTTTTGGCCTCATGATGGGGCATTTGCAATACCTAGGGATTTTTATCGCAGCCAGTCAAGCATAGAGTGACTCCCCTGGGTGAAAGCCGAGCTACTTATAACTCAACAACCTTGTCATTTCAATTTTTCGCACATTTCCTCATGTGTGCACGTATTTTAAATCTCACTGAACTCTCACCTTCCCCTCTCCATACTGCCACCGGGTTTCGAGCCTGATACCATTCTTATTCATGCCCAACTCGGGGAACTCTCTGAGGATACCACCTACGGCGTGTTCTGTCCCTATTGAAGTTTAATTACAGGTCATCATGCTATCTGACAGACACTCTACCTGTAGTGATTTCAGTTGGCGTGATTAACTCTGAGCTATTCTGCTTGTAAACAGTAAGTCAGACAGGTCCTGTCAGTGAAATGGAGTTATCTCTGTGCGATTGCTTCCATGGTTTAGCAACAGAATTAGCCAGTGCTGAGTCATTGATCACTCTAAATCAATGGTGGCCAAAGTAGGTCCCAATGTGATTCCTGCACCTGTCCACCCAGAATTAACAAATTACATGTTTCTTATTATCTGCTGCATGCTGATAATTCATTCCTAGTGTGTCTGTCTGAAAGCTCCTTATAATTGCCAGTGCTGAACCTCAGTCACCACGTGGAAAGAACAAAGCAGATAAATTCCAAATGCTAAGCTTAAGGAAACAGCCTTTTCAGGGCCGTGGAATGGCAAATATTTCTACCAAAAAGCCAGTACAGAGCTGGTTGAAATACACAATTTCATGGAGTTCTCCCCAGGTACAAAAATGTTACATTTTAGAAAGGTAAGAGCTGTGATAAGCCAGGGTGAATGTTTCAACACAATGTCGCACATAAAACCAAAGGCAGCAGAAAATGGGTAGTAAAAGCTGAACAGCTTGAATTGGCTGTGTGGGCTGGCTTCTGCCTGCCATATCAAGTAGCGTGTTAAATCTCTGCGTTTAGGTTCTGATTATGTATTCCTTGCTTAAACAAAACCTCCACTGAAATCAAGGCAAGTTGTGCTGTCACAAGGAATTTGGAAGGAGTTCTCAAAGGTCACTTTTATTGCTACTCAGCACTAACCACAGGCCTTTATAGGTTCAAAACCATGCATACATAGTCACTATACAGTCACAACCTCCCCATTGAGAGAGAAAAAAATTATGATTCCCTCTGTGCAGAGGAGGAAACTGAGGCAGGAACAATGTTGTTACAGGCCTTCTCCGACCAAGGTATCTGAAGAACCTGAGACAGAAGCCACAGAGCAGAATCATTGGTGGGATTCGACTCCAGAGTTCATGACACCTCAGCAAACCTACCTTCCCCTAGAGGCAGAACAAAGATAGAAGTAGAAGGAAAGGAAACAAGACTGAGAAATTTGCAGTTCAACCCTCCCTTTACCCACCACCTGTGGCATCTGCCAGGGAGTCTGCAGCTCTCGGACTGGCCTTCTTAGCCATCAATGAACTAACCTACAACCCTTTACTTGACCCGGGGAGTGATCAGACTCGACCCTGCCCACAATGACAACTAGCCCATTCCTTCAGATCCCACTGCTCCCCAGCGTATCACACTTCTTCTTACAAAAAACTGCTGTGAAAGACTCATGTGAAATAAAACAACATTTTTTTTGTTAAACAAAACAAAGCAGCTACTTCAAAAGCACAGAGAAGAGACATCTTTTCAAAGCGGTGGTTCATTTCAAAGTGCCCTTTACCATTGTACCACAGAGCAGTTATGACATTTCTGCCCTTGCAAGCATTTTGCATGCTTTTAATCTGAACTACAATCATGTTGTGTCAGGGCTGCTTACAGGTAAATATACACCATATAATTGCAGAGGCTGACTGCTGTGAGCCAATTCATAAAATCTCACAACGCTAATAATTAGTTGTCGAGCTTTCTAAATATGACTGAATTGCTGAGAAGAGATTGCAAGCCCATCTAAAATATGAAATGTGCCTGTGATTAGCATCCTTTTTACTTCCAAGAAGCAAGTAGCGTTTTATGTAAGGGAAGCGCCTGTTGTGGTTTGTAATCTAAATCCTGCATGGTCGATTTGGATTTCTATTATTAAATATAACTAATTGAGATATAAGCCAACCCCAACTTACCAACTTCCAAGTGTATTTTTATCACTAAGTCATCTAAAATACACATTTGGCCACATACCTAAATTCTTAAAATTAAAATTTATTTTTATGCAAGCCTAGGGATGCAATGATTTGGGGTATTTCCAAGGGGCCACAAAATGTCTCCAAATGGGGTAACATACTCAGACTAGACCGACAAAGGCTCACTTGCATATGAGAATTTCCAGTTAAGTGTAAGCTGATATAATGCCTTTTCCCACCTCTTTGGTGTGTAGGTTAAAATAGGATGGGGGGTAGTTTACTATGACATTCCTTACAAGCTTTCCAGAATGTGTGTGACACTAGTTTAGACACCAAGTCACCAAGACAGAGTAGTAGTAAGTATTACTAAGGAAGTTTTTTGGATATAAGTTGGTCTAAGCTATGAAAACAGGAATCTAGTATAAATCTTACATACCACTTAAGAAAGTGCCCTGCATTGGTTCTGGTTTTAACCTATAATCATTACTTTCCCTGGTGACCTGTGTTGTGTTTCAAAAATAAATTGTGGTCACTAGTCACATTTATTGCACCCAATGCCAAAAATTAGTGTCATGAAATACAAACTTAAGGAAACCACATAGAAACACACACAATAGTCCAATTATACTCACCAGCTTCTTGCTCTTTTGACCTCCTGTGGTTTTATTAAACTGTTTCACTTCAGTAACAGAAACCATACTTCAGAAACATGGCTTGTTTTGCCTTCAAATTGCAGTTATCCTTATGTTTTATAGCAGTAGCATATCTTTGTGTATATACACATACACAAATCTGGGCATCAGGGTTTTGTGCTTCAGAAGATAATTCCCTATAAAGATGAAGTAAGTCTAAAATTTTGTTTGCCCTGGTGCCAAAATACATTGGCCATTGGCAATATACCAGTTTCTCACCATAGTACCTTCACCAGTTGACAATAACTGAGCTACATAGTACTGTCCATCCAAAGATCTTAAAGAGCTAAGCCATTAGCTAATGTGGTTGATAAGTCTCTCTCCAAGTGCATTTGATGAAACTTATAGACATCTAAATAACTTCAGTAGCCAAAGACGTCTTTTATTATTTTCAACTAGTGAGCTGGTATCTGGACACCTTGGGGCTGGACATTAATGAGCACTTTAAAATAACTTCAGCGCATAAACAAATACTGTTAGACGACTGTAGTTGTATGTTCATCTCTTACTTTCCAAGCTACATTTTTACACTTTGGGAACGATGGCGGGAAATGAATGAATGGGGCAATATGCAGCCATCACTTGCTAGGCAAGGTAGGTTGATGGGAACTCTTCACACAAATGTTTTATGGTCTGAACTGTCTCCTGTCCCCTTTGATATTGGTCCTGGCGCTAACCTTTGAATTCCTCATTGGGCTTGGATTTAGTTTAGTTGTGATCAATAGGGATATTCCCATTCCCTTGTGAACTGATACTTGATTTATCTTGGTGTCAGCCCTTTCACTACAAAATGCCCTATTATGTGTGTGATGCCTAATTCCTAAGGAGGTAAATGTATTAAAATTCAGACAGATGAATGCTAGTTACAGAAATCAATGCACTCACCACTGAAATGCAGCCATCTCCAGATGGAAAATATTGTAGCCATTACACAGCACCCTACAGCATTACATAGCAACTGAAATATGAACTGAACCTTAATTTACTCAAGCTAAAACTACAAGGAAAGTAATAGAAGTATGACCCAGTGGCTAGAGCAGTGAACGGGGAGTCAGAAGATCCAGACTGTATTCCAGGCTCCAGCCTTTATTTTCCATGTGATATAAGTAAATCCCTTCACTTCTCTGTGGCTTCGTGTCCTGTTTTTAAAATATGTGTGCTTAATATTTTTAAAATGTGTGTGCTGGTACAATGTGTCTAGTAAGTATAGTGCCTACAATCACAGATGAAATGAGCTATAGAGGATCTCAGGAGTATTAATTTTTAATTAGGTAGTTGGAATTAAGGCAAGAACTCTTTTTAAACTTTAGCTGACATTTTCCCCTCGGTAGTGGTAAAATCCTGTTGTCACTGAAATCAATGGGTGTTTTCCCTGCAGCTCTCTAACAACACAGCAAAGTGAATTAAGCCATTTGGGGTCTGTCCCCCAAAGTCTGTTTTTCAGTTCCCATTCATTTTGAGTGAGTGAAGCCCAGAACTTACACCCTTATTCTAGAGTGAAATAATTAACAGTTTCCTACAGTACCTGAATCTTCCCTGGGGGTCTTGTGTCCAAGCCAAGACTGAGCTCTTTATTTTGAGCCCAAAACAACCATGTAGTGATTTGTTTCTATGACACGTGTTGCTGTTGTTTTAAGTGGCTGATTCATGATGCACAGACTTGCGAAGATTTTGTGACTCTACCACTAGACTGTAGGAGTGGTGTCTGGCTTGAATTCTCCAATTTGTACTCAAAGTACCTTATCTTATTTCTTGTAGAAAGCTCCCAAAGCTCTGCTGAGGACTAAGTTTTTTATTCCACAGTTGAATTATATAGGTTTGTGTCCAAATCCCTCCTAGGTATATCACCCAAGCTTTCTTCATACGGCCATTCAACTCTAATATTATAATGGATGTGATGGTTGGTACCTAGCCAATCTTAAATGAATTGTACCTGCTCTGTAAATCTTGATGAAAGCTGGTGCTAATGGAAGAAGAAATTAAATGAGGAGTTTCCAGCTTGCTTATAATGACAACTCCAAAAGAGAAATGTAAGGCAATGTAGGACTGACTGGAAGGGGCATCTTGACCCATTAAGCACAGACCCAAGTATTTGCAAGCGATTAGTTTTCCATGTGAACATCTACTCTGAACCCCCTCTCATACTTCAGCCAGGAAGCCTTCTATAAAAAAACAAAGAAACTCTACAATGTGCCACAAGTAAAGAGCAAAGGTGACAAGGGCACACCATCAATGCCTTACCATTACTGTGGCAAGAAACTAGTAGGGGGAAAATGTACCCCAATAACCCTAGGAAGAGAATTATACCCAGTACTATAAAGGAAGACTAAAATCACTGTGGCCCATACGTGACAATCTGACCTGAGGAAAAATTCTTTTCCAGTTCCAAATATGAGGATCAGTTTAACACTGATTGTAAAAAAGCCCACTCCTTTCATGAGTAAGTGAGAAGCAAGGTTTGTTTGGTATATAATCCAATAAATTACATTACTGAAGGAATGCTACTTCTCACATATTCTCTGGACCAATGGTGCCCAACCTTTACCCCTGGCAAGCCAGATGAGCATTACCAGGTCCTTCTGTGGGCTGGATCCAGCCAGTGGACGCAATCCAGCAACCGGTGTAGGCATGGCAACCCACATGGAGAGGGCAGGGGGGTAATCTGGCCCTGCTCCAGCTATGCGGGGGTAGGGAGTTTGACCTGGCACAGCCCTATGGGGGGAAGTACATGGCCAAGCCCTGATCCAGCCCCACAGGAAGAGAGGGAATGCCCTGAGCCTGTAGGAGGAAGGGGCATGGCCTGATTCCAACCTGGCATGGCCAAACCCACCGGGGAGGGGAGGAAGAAGCTGTGCAGGGGGAGGGACGTGGCTCAGCCCTGACCTGGCCATATCAGTGGAAGGCTTGTGGCCCAGATTCAACCCACCATGCAGGGCTTGGGATTTTGTCATCAGGGACAGGTGGCAGTATTAACTGCCACTACTCCCCCACCACCAAATGTCCTAGCCCTTAGGAAGCCCCATGGGCTGAATCTCAAGGCTTTGTAGGCTGCAGGGCAGAGGTTGAACACCCTGCCCTAGACCATCATTGGTACAACAACACTGCGCACTGCCTTTGAGAAGAAAACGAGTCAAGTTTCTAAACTTAAAATTGTACTTGAATATTGTCTGTTGCCGTAGGTGGAACCTCTTACTGCGATCTTTTCATTCTAGCTTCTTTCCTGATGGTCTCTGGGTGAAATTCTAGCTGTACTACAAAAACTCCAGTTGACCTCGGTGGAGCTGAGATTTCACCCCTTATCCTACTTGAATGGCTACCTGCATTCAAAAACTGTGCCTCTCCTGCAAATTAAGATATAACAAGATATGTGGGTGCTTTCTTCTACCTGCAAAAAAGTTATAAAGTATTTCCCAGCCCGAGGTTATTGCTGGAAGTTTTGTAAGCAGTTCACAAGGCTCTGAAATTGCTGAATGGACTCATAGTTTCACAGTTGGTCGGGTCGGAAGGGACCTGAGCAGATCATCAAATCCAACCCCCTGCCACGGGCAGGAAAGAGTACTGGGGTCAAACAACCCCAGCAAGGGGTCTCCACTGACTCCTTTCAGCGATTTTTAAAAGACAGGCTCAAGCCTCAGGTAACTAGACTCACGTTAGGTTTATACTCCAAAGAAAAAAAATCCTTAACCTCCAGGGTGGGTTTAATGAATCAGTACAAAAGGAAAGCTCTTGACAGAGTACGCATCACTTCTATCCTGGAAAAGTGCACTCCATCTTCCACAGTCTACTTCTTCTGATGCATCGGGCCAAACTCTGTTTTCTCTTTCATCACTACAAAGCTAAAGTAAACCCAGTGAAATCAGTGGAGCCATTGCAGAAGTACCCTGATGTAATCACATGTAGATTCTAGCCCTTCCTCTTTACAATTGAGACAAATGAGGTAGAAGAAAGTGTGTTCATCATTGCAGGAAAAATTGGAGTCTAATACTTATCTGTCTTTTAATGCTTGATCTCCTCCTGAAACAGCAAACTGAGGGAAGCTGTATGAGAATTATTTAATGCATATCGATGACTTGGTTCTTGACAGCTACCTGCCAAACTGCAGAGGCATCAGTTCATACTGTGCAGGTTAGTACACACCACTCCTACTTATGCTTCATTTATTATTGAGACAGCAAGGTGATGCGAGACTGCAAATGTGACGGGAGGCTCTCAGATAGAGACAAAAAGTTCCCAGACACAAGTGGAGCAAACCATAAAAAAGTGGCAGAAAGGGGAAGCCAGAAACAAGTTGGAAGCTGAAGGGAGGAAGGGTGAGATAACACAAGATAGATTTAGAAAGCAAAAAAAGAAAAAGGAAAGAATTTCAAAGACAAATTAAGACAGAGCTGAATGTCAACGCGAAGAGAAAATCTATCTAGTATTGTTTTGCCTTCTGAATATCGGCTTTCATATGGAACATATGAAGCAATCCATTTTCTTAAGGGAAAAAAATCATTCTTTTGCAATCTGGATAATTTCCCACTCCACTTGATGATAAAATGCACTATGAGCACAAAGCTCTAAATCATCTGGAACACCTACCGGTAGCACTTTTCAGTAAAAAGGAATAAGCTTTATTTGAAGCTGTTTCCCTCCCGGAGATAATGGCTTCCACAGTCTGTGTCTGGTACTTCCCACATGGCACACTTCTCCTATATTACAGCGGAGGTCTTTCTGACTGACTACATCCACAGGTATAAACCTCTCGGACCATGGCTCTTAACCCTTCTAAACCCTACTACACTTCGGGAACCATGCGCTCCTTCGGAAAGGACTCCCAAAGATTGTGTTTTAACGAAGGAGAAATTAAAAGAAATAGCATATCAAGCAAACCCCACTCCAGGAGAGATTTTGTTTTACATGATTCTGCCCTTTTCCTGCAGTACCAGGATTTTTTTTTTTCTGTGCTGAGTGCTAAATTCAGCCTGAAAGCTGTTTTAAAAAAAATACCCAAGGGAAGTGTGATGCAGAGTTTTTCAGCACTGATTTCTCTCCTAACATCGTTTCCTTCCTTCCCCCCCTCTCCACCCTGAGGGCACGATCCAGAGGCCATTGATGTCAAAGGAAAGACTCACGTGGATTTCAACGGGCTTTGGATCATTCTCAGCTTCCTAAGCCAATTGTTTTTATAAGTGCTAAAAAAGTCTGTCAACCGAACTCTGGCAGTGCCGTCGACTGCCCGAATGGCCAGTGTTAGTTTTCCTTAGAACTCAGTCATTTGAATCCTGGGTAATTTTTTACCTCTGCTATACTGCCCCCCTGAATCCATTTGACATTCAGTGTTCAGTAATAACAATGAATTTGCAGGATACTGAATGTCATGCACTTTCACAAGTACAGCATTTCATTGTAATGCACAACAGCATTAGTTTGAAGATACCGGGCTTTCTCCAGAATCCTCTTTATGTTCCTCTTTTCTCCAGGAGAACAATAAATACGCTTTAACAATGCCTAGGAAAAAAAAATCAAACCAAATCTCTGTTCTTGTAGAGAAATATGATCTATATGCAGGCCCCTAGTATTTGGAATGACAGTGCTTCCTGGGACACTGCAAGCTTGAATGTATTCTGACATTTTTCTAACCATGAAATAGATTGCTGGGAATGTTAATCAGGGGTTTGCTTTGTTTTTTAATTGATTCCAGAGAGCATAAAGAAATAACCTTTTTCGGATCACCCTACAATAGCAATATCTTTCATCTGAAGCATGGTCAGGGAGCTTTTTCTTTCAAGATGAACATTGTAGAGTTATGTGCTGCATGCCTTGAACAGCCAGAGGCAAAAGGAGAGGCTCACTGTACAGCAGAATTTAAATATATCTTTGGAGGTATAAGGCCTTACAAGTGAGCTGCTCATAGGAAACCTGCTGGACAGTTAGTAAGAGGAAGGTGGGCAGGATTTTGCCTATGAAATAGCATTAAAAATATCATAGGAAAATTACACCATGGCTACTATTCAGGAAAACATCCCATTTCAGAAAAGAATAAAAACAGATGCTCATTTACAGGTTTTCCAGAATAAGGATTCACCTAAGCACCTTTTCAAATATTTTCCTGAATCAGGGTTGTGAAAACTTTGATACTTTGTCATCCAGAGCTGTTGTATCCCAGTTCAGGAGCACTATCATTGTGCACTATACAAGATGGGAGCAAGATAATCTCCCCACTAGGGAATGACGTAGACTGCCAGCAGAATGCTCCTCCGGACTAATCAGTTGTCCTTAGTACCTATCCCGACAACTGATTTACCTTAAATGTAGAAATAGGCTTGCAAATCACTTTAAATATAGAAGAAATGAACGTTATGCAAATGGATTTCCCACTTCACTTAGTTTGATACAAATCATTTGGCCATGCAATGTCTTCACAGGTCCACCTTATTTGCTATAACCTGCTGCATGGGGGCAGGGGGACACTATTTCTTCATTACTTTGTATTAAGGAGAAAAAAAAAATCCCTCATGTCCCCAGTTGAAAAGACAGGACTGCCATCAACTGCATTGCTAGCATGGGGGAGCCTATAAACAGTTTTATCATAGAGGAGCTTTTGATTACAACATACTGTTTTGCTGAAGCCAATTGAAAGAATCTCTGATTAATCTATTGTTGTTGTAAATGGTCCCCTAGCAAGATCAAAATAAATATTGACTTGCCAAACATCATGAGACTTGATGGATAAAGACCCCTCGATGGGCATCTGGAAGACCAAGAAATAATGGGAGTGTATAATTAGAATGTGATATGTGGTTTACTATAATAGGGGTGTCCCAGTCCTTTCTTTATTTAAAAGCCATCATAGCTGCAAATTTTGAAGCTGTCACTTAAGCTTTATATTTGTTTGCATGCATTCTAGTTTTCATCTGAGAGTACAGAGGCTGTTTCCAAGGCAAGGTGCCCTTCAGTTTAAAATACAGAAGCATGGTGAATATATTAAACAGTGAAATGAATAAGACAGCAAGTATAACTATTGCAGCATACACGACAGGGCCCAGACCCATGCAAAAAGAGTCAAAGCTTCACAATTGTTTGGAGTGTGGTGCTTCAGAAAACCAATCAGCATGTAAAATGGAAGGGGACCATGGGACAAGATTGCTTCTCTAGTTAAAATAATTAATGTAATAATCACTGGGATAAAAAAAAACAACCTGATGATGCGATCTGCTTGTTAAATATTTGCTATTCAGGTCTTTACAACAATAGGAGAGATTGCCTCCTAAATTAGATACTGTTATGTCACCCTGTCATGGACATTTCATCATGTCTAGACAACATTATTTTTTCGCACTTATCTCGTAAGTGCCAATGTTTTATCCCCAGCATTGCATGAGGGTTGGAGGTAGCTATCTGCACCTGGATGATAGGATGATAGGTGCATTAGGAATAAGAAAGAAAGAATTCAGGTCCTTCTTTACTTAACAACTGAAACAACATTTCCATATCCAGAGCTCACATTATGAGACGGGCAAGACAAATTCTTGCCATAATTAGATTTTAGTGATGAAATGCTACAGACTAAAGGTCTGCATGCAAGGAGATGAAATGGACTTACGTCATATATTTATATCCTACTTCCCTAATAAGACATTGATTGATAACTTACCAATTGTCACTTTGTTTTATGAAGTACAAGTTCCCCAGAGTGTTTAGATGTATAAAAAAGTAGAAAGCTAACAAGAAAGGCAATAAAGTATCCAAGTAAAAGCACATTTTGTGAGGGCAGAACAGTTAACACAAACCTTGGATCAGATGATATCATCAGAGTCAACAGTAGGTTTCACAGTCAAGACCAAGCGGCATATTAGGATCTCCTAGGGGCATACATGTATTTCATGTACTGATTCAGACAATTACCCACCATATCAAGTGAAATGTTTCACTTGGAGATTCTGTGTAGTGATAGAACACAGATAATGTTCTTTGATATGTCAACATGTCAATGGTGAAGTATAGGCACAGGATGTTGCACTGAAGGCGAGTTTTGCTTCACACGGCTCCTACGTAAGGCTGGAGTCAATATAGTAGTTTTGAACTGATACATTACCTGAATGATATAATCACCTACCTAGAATCTGCTCCATCTATAAATAAATTTAGTGCACTCCAAGGGACCCCCACAATAATGACTCAAATGGATATACCGCTTTTCATTACTCAGCACTTTATAGGTATTATTTCACCCTCCATCCTGCATGAAAACCCCCATGGAATGTGATCGTCTAACATAGTGGTGCTTAACCTATTTCCCCAGCAGGCCAGATGGCCATTGTCTTGTCCCTCTGCTGGCTGGAACCACTTTGGCAACCTGGATGAAGCAGGGGGCATGACCCAGACCTTATCCACTCTTGCAGGGGGAAGAGACATGGCTTGAGTCCATGGGAGGAATGGGGCATGGCCTGGCTCCAGTTTAGCTGAGGAGGAGGAAAGGGAGTGTTGCCCAGCCTTGAGGCAAAGAGGGGAAAGGGGGCCTAACCTGGCTGGGAGGTGTAGCCTAGATCCGCAATGTTGAGGTCCAGAGGTCTTCAGATGTGTGTTTTGACCTTTGTGCTTATCTTAAGCTGTATGCTGAGCTTGAAGGGTGGTCAAGACTTGCACCCAGTGGAAAGAAGCTGGTGGAAAAGTACTGTTCCTGACTTAAAACTCACTGGGAAGTTGGCTAACTAAATTGAATAAATATAGCCTGGGCAAAAGAGGAACAGTCAGAACAAAACCTCTCCCCACCTTGGGAGTAACTATGTCCTAGTCTTGGAATTAATACCTGGTACAAAATCATGTTATTGGACGCAACCATGGGGAGCCAAGGGGATGTGTGTGTAGGGAGTGGGGGGTGAATCAGCCCTGAACTATCTGTGTAGGGCTTGGGATTTTGACAGCAGGGACAACTGGCAGTGTGAACTGCTCCTGCTCCACTGCTACCAAATTTCCCAACCCTTGGGGAGCCCCACAAGCCAAATTCCACAGCTCCATGGACTGCATTTAGCCCATGGCCGGAGCTTGAGCATCCCTGATCTAACAGCATATGGTAACACTACACAACGTTTTAGACAAGAAGAAAAGAAGGCAAGGCTATCAAACTAAAACTGTAGGCAGGCCAAATGAACTATAATCACTCAGATTATGAGGAGGACTTTATGTTAAATGCCATATAATTTTTTAACACCACCAGTTGCTGTGACTCAGGACTTTAACCATTGAAAAGTTGGAATTGAAGCTCCAGCAAGTCAAACTTTCATGATAGAACTTGTGGGCAGTAACATTTTAGAAGGAAGCACGTAATGAAAGCCACGTTTTACAGTGACTTAGATGTTTTCTGGAGGTCTCCTTTTCTGTCCCCAGTCCTTTTCAGTTACAAGATCTGACATGATTGCAATTGTAAGTGATGCACTTATTATTTACAATCAAACAGGACTGGGTCATTAATCCAAAATTTCCAGTTTTTATCTGCTGCCTCTTTTACTAGAAATATAAACTGCATATACATAATGTGTGTGTGTGTGTAGGGACACGCGCACACCCAAAGAATCATAGAAGAACAGAAAATCAGAGTTGGAAAGGATATCATGAGGTCATCTAGTCCAACCTCTTGCTCAAAGCTGGGCCGCTCCCAACTATGTCATCTTAGCCAAGGTTTTCTCTACCGGGGTCTTAAAAACCTCCAAGGATGGAGATTTCACAACCTCTCTGAGTAACCTGTTCCAGTACTTTACTACTCTCCTCAGGAGGAAGTTTTTCCTAATATCCAACCTAAACTTTCCTGCAGCTTAAGACCATTGCTCCTTGTTCTGTGATCTGCTGCCACTGAGAACAGTCCAGCTCCATCCTCTTTCAAACCCCCTTTCAAGGAGCTGAAAGCTGCAATTAAATCCCCCCTCAGTCTTCTCTTCTCCAGACTAAGTAAGCCCAGTTCTGAACCAATTCAGAAACATTTCAACATCGTTCCTGATAAATGCAGTTAAATACCATGATAGCACCTTAACTTCAACTGAACATGCATTTTCCTTTTTCTTTTTTCCGCCCTCAGGTCATGGTCTAGGTTCTGCGTGCAGTTAATCACACCTGCTGGAGTTGGAGCACACAGTACACAATTTTCCACCCACATTAGCAAACACTGGGTTCTTGAGAATGTCCCAAACCCATCCCTATCTTGAGGCTAGCTGAGATGGACGTGTATTTTTAGTTTAACGTCTTATAAGGTGTGCGTTCAGAATCCTTCGCCTATGTTTTCACGATTCTTTCCCTGAGTGAAATGAAGCATGATCCTTTCTCATTAATATGATGAGCCAGATTCTTAGCAAGATCCAGCCAAGGATCTTTCTAGAAACTCTTACTAAATATAACACCAGTATGTGTGTAACAATGAGACTGATAACTATATTTGGGCAGAGGCACTCAGTTATTTTCTCAGTGTCTTTCTAGTAATGGTTCCCTTTTTAAAGGTTCCACTGTTGCTGCAAAGTTATCCTCCTCCTCTAAAAAAACCCTCACTGCCTTGACTGAAACGCTGCATAGATGCCTTGATTTAAAATCTAATAAATAGAACTCCTTTCCTTTTGCACTGTCCATTGCACAGTGATTTTAAATTATTCATTTTCACTTCAGAATACTGTCCTGTCTTTATTTCCTCATTTGTATTCCTATGCTGGGGGATGGGAGGAGGAAATATATTAATTTTGGTTTAAATCAGCTGTTTCTTCTGATGCTACTCAGGGCAAGGGCACTCAAATACAACAGCAGTTGGGGTGGGGAGCTATCACTGGGTCATCTAAACATTGTCCATATACAATATCATGTATAATACACCACTTGTGGCTTTATTGTTGCTGCTAATTTAACCAGGTTCCTCTTTATTGTTGCTGCTAAACTACCAGATTCCTACTGAAACTACCAATGGCAATGATGATGCTACCAGATCATTTGCTAGAGCAGTGTTTCTTGAAAGTCATGTAGGTGGGACTTCAAGTAATTGCCCGACTGAAAAAATCAGTTTGCCCTTCAAAGAGATGCATCAATAGATACCTTGAACAGTGCAATGTTGGGGGGGTTTGTTTTTATCACAGTGGGACCGGGGCTTTTTGACAAAATGGTTGGTGGGACATAAGGTGCAAAATGTTGAGAACCACTGTCCTAGAGTTTTGATTGGATGTTTTCTGCCCAGCACTGTCTGGCTGTTGGTTTCAGACTCCTTCTGCCTGCACCCTGAGTCTCTTCACCTCAACCTCATTCCACATCTGCCCATCATATCCCTACCCTCTAACCTCCACAGTTCTGCTTGATGTCTCTCCCTTCTCCTGTCTTTCCACCCTCCTACAAACTAAACAACTCCCTGTAAAAATCAAGACATTTATTATCATTGCACCATTCACCAACTTCGTGTGTTTAACCCTTTTCTTCTGTCTTGATCTTTGGGGTAAGGTCTGTCCACTGCTCTGTGGTTGCAGGGTGCCTAACACACTGGGACCTGTTGTTGGTTAACACAGCCATAGCAAACACCATTATTATAGCTATTACTGTTAATCCTATGAATGCTAATCGTTACAATAATACCAGTAACACATTAGGAACTAGGGAACTTATCAGAGAAGTGCCAATGAATCAACCTTTCCTAGATGATACACTACATATGTTCCTGATTCACAGTCTCCTGGAAGCGATACTGTGATAACAAAGCATAAGCCATATCCTTTGGTAAGCAGTAATGTTGACAACTACATAAATATTGACTGACTCACAAGTTGACCTGCACTTTTATTCAGGGACTAAGACATGTGTGACAGGCCAGCTGGGCACTGCGAGTGTATCAATTTTATCACAGGCCAACTGGGCTGTTTGATTTGGTTTTGGATCGAGGAGGCAAAGTTGAGAGTGAAGTAAAGGCAAATTTATAATAGCTTACACACACACACACAACAGCTAACAGAAAGATAAATGCAACAAGCAGATAAGGCAGTATTAAAGAGGTAATAGTAAATAACAGATAATAATGACAAATAAATAGATCAATTCTGTCACAGACCAACTGGGCACTATGAGGGTATTAGCCACTGGGCTGTTCAAAACAATAGATAGACAGACATGGGTTGGCAATTTATCAATACACCCTCAATGCCAGGTGCGCATCAAGTGATTCCAGCGAAGTCAGGCATCCCTGATTGACGCTGTCAGAGGGATTACCGGAGAAGGTCCCTTGATCAGGATCCAATCCTACACTCACACCGAGAGTCAGGGGTCCGGGCGTGGAACAGAAATGACCGTTCTATTCCTTCCTTCCTGCTGGTTACCTGATGCATGTGCTTTTTACACTTAGTCTTATGCTAATCTGTTGGCTTTAGAGCCACTCACAATGTTACCCTATAGCTGCTACCCTATAGGATTGAAAATGTTAAAAATTATCATAAAAGGTTACTACCCGGACTCGGGTTTATCCAATAAGTAAATTACATTGCAGCACCTTAAGTTTTGACATTGACATTGCTCTGCCTAAGCCCCAACCCCTTTTAGGTTTCATTTGAATATGCTTTCCTGGGATGTGTTGGGTGTGCCAGGCAGTTGGATCCAGTTTTTTATCGTCAAAGCTGAACCCTGAGCTGAAACCATTAGGTCAGCTAATCTCACATCTACAGCTTTACCTATGGGGCCCAGTCAGTTCCATGAACAGTTAATTTTATCATTTTGGTTAAACTTATGAGAGACAAGTTACATTTGTAATTTACAAACTTACAAGCTTTATATTAACTAATATTACCTGTTTAGGCAAAATACCAAATGCCTCCAAGAAGCACATATTTATTGCTTATTAATCCCTCTGGTTCTGGCCATCACAAACATGAACTTTCATTTTCAAGTCTTTTGAAAATAGAACTTTCATTTTCTCTCTTTAGAAGTAGATCTCTATACAAGCATATGCAAATGAATGTCTAATTAGCTCTGATGACACAATGGTTCATTGCAGGGTACTAAAACTGTGATTTGACTCTCGTTTCTACTAAGTATATATATATATGACAATAAAACAAAAACGGCCTGAGAAGCCAGGGAATCTCTCTACTTCCTTACTGTGAATACAGGAAGAATCAGTTAAACAGGGAGGTTTTGCAGTAAATAAACATACACATGGCTATTTCCATGGTCAATATGGTTAGGGGACAGCTTTAACTGGGGCAAATGGGAAATAAGGATCCAAGAAATTATGACAAACTAAATCACAGTTCTTCAATCCCCTGTAGAATTGGCAGGGTAGAGAACAGCTTCCATCTTTTGCTGGAAGCTATTACAAGGCACTTGGTATTCTGCTCTAAGTCTGTTCCCTTCAACAGCTGACCAGTCACCGTGAACATTTCTCAATTTTTATTCCAAGCATTTTTATCAGTTTGATATTAGAGTACATTCTTTTTGAGCTCAACTGCATCAGCAAAATAAAGAATGCAAATAATTTTCCTGATCTAGCAACAGCAGCAACCAAATAGATCACTGTCTCCTTTCATTTAAAAGGCATATTTATGGATTGAATTTTAAATTTCATTTTCCCAATCCTTTTCAATAAGTGCAGTTTTTTCTCTCCCAAAAAGTCTTGGGCTGTGACCTTCTAATATTGGAGTTAAAAGGGACTGTCTTGTTTCCAGCTGCAGATAATTTACTTTAGAATGGTCCAATTACACAGTGCAAACTCCAGCTGGCCATGCAAGTCACCATTTTGCCAAGATAATAATGTTCAAACCAACCTATTTGCCAGCTGACCTTTGTTTATCCCTGTGCATCAGCTAAGACCCAAGGTGAAAGAGGATGGCAGAGAAATAGCTTGATATGAAAATCCCCAAAACCTAAGATTTAGTGAGATCTGTAATAAGATTCAGGTGAGAATCTAATTTTATAACAACAGTTGCTTGATGTATTGTATCTGTTAGGAAATGGAGTTATCCACCAAACATTTTATGGACTACTACAATAAAGAGGATCAAAGCAAGCAACAGAGAAAATGGCTGTAGAAAATAATCATGAACCAGCAAGAAGACCAGCACGATAATCCAGTGATCTTTTCAATCTCTAATTCCCATCAAATAGAATGTGGGCCCTTGGTGGGCTCTTACTAACACAGTTGCTCCTCCTGGAGTCTGAGTCTAGGTGATTAAGGACAGCAAATTCTGGCTCCATGGTTCTGTAGACCAGTAGTTCTCAGTTGTTTTTGTGCCACAACCCATAAACATTGATGGCTTGTCCCAACCCCATAAATAGTTTAAGTAGAAAACAGACCCCTGGCTCTGCTGGTGCCCCTCACTCCCAACCCACAGCCTCACATTCCCCCAGCCCTGATGGTGCCCCTCACTCCTGACCCCCAGCCCCCCAGTGTGTAGGGGAGCAGGGCTGTGTGTGGGGCATGTGGTTCCCCCCAGATTGGTGTGCCCACAGTGGGTTGTGTGAGTGGCTCTAGCAGGAGGAGGAGGTGGAGGGAAGCAAGCTTCCATTCGTTACTCATCACACTGCAGGTAGTGCAGCGGTGCAGGGGTCCTGGCATCAGCAAGTCTTGCCACCCCATCCTTCTGTGTTGTGTCCCACTTGCTGGGCTACGGAGGCGGCTCCTGCCCATGCCCGTCTGGCCAGACTGCAGCCCCATGCCTGCTGTGAGCATATAAATCTGGGGAAGCACATGCTCCCCCTGCCCTCCCAATGTATCATCTGTGCCTCCCCTCTCCCCATAGACTTATTTCCACACTGTCTGGCTGCCTGGAGCATGTGTGCACACATACATGCACATGGCACCTCCCTGCCTGATCACCCTCTCCCACTCCTCCCAGCCCCAAGCTGCTCCTTCCAGTCTGGAATGCTGCTAACCTGCAAGGGGAAACCTGCAGTTTCCCACATTTTTCTCCTTTAGAGCAGAAAATCCATATTTCTCCATGGCAAATGGAAAACCTGGATCTCTGTTTATTAATTTGAACAGCGTTGACATATGGTGAAGCATAACCAGCATCTGTTTTTTTCAAAAATATTTCACAAAATATGATCCATTTTTAAAGTTTGTTTGCAACCCTTTCATATAGTCTGGCGACCCACTTTTGGGTTGAGAAATGCTGATGTGGAGGATCTCACTATCTACATCAGAGGCTTTCAGTCTTTTCTTGGGCATGAGCCACTTTTAAAGGTCAAACTAAGATGCAAGTGCAACTCCTTGGGCATCTGCCATCCATGCTGACAATGTAACACACATGCCATATTTACTCACATGTCACAAACACCTTTCCCCCAGAAATCAGCCCTCCAAAATTAGGGTACGTCTTAAAAAGGGAAGGTCTTTGCCAGAATGGAAACACAGAAATGCTATGCTGTTAATGGCTGCTGTATCTATCTGGGCCAGAAAATAGCAGGTGCAGAAACAGCCAGCGACCTAATTGTGGGTGAGTCAACTCTTGGCCACTGCTCTGGAAATTTTTTTTTTTTACATTCTGCCTTCCAAAAGAAAAGGCATGTGGCTTATTTGAGGGCATGTTGTATGTGAGAAAATACAAGCAGGTGCACAACCTCTTGACACAAGATGCACATTTTAGTCTGTGCCTTCAGAGGGCTCTTGCAAGTCGCATGTGACTCATGAACTATGAGTTGGTAGCCTTCAATACTTAGATTGCTCTGTTCACTGGAGCATGAAAGCATCCTTCACCCATTAGCAGATTTTGCCCTCGCAACATCCCCATGAGTAAGGAATTATTCTCTATTGTGAACAGAGACAATGTAGGCATAGGGAAGGATTTGTTCATGTTATCATGGGAAGCTCAGCCTCATCTGTGAACTCAACCTAGATCTTCGTGTTCCAACATCCTATTCATCACATTCTTCAACATTTTCACCTAAGTAGGGTTTCTAGCTAGGACCCTAGGTACCATAAGCACAAAACATACCCTTTAGACACCAAGCCACACTAGCAACTACACAGTAGATTCAAATTGTAGTAGCTGTATGGGATCAGAGCTAAGGTTATTCTGTTCCATTTGGCTGCTTGTGCATTCTCATTATTAGTTGATGACATACATGAAATGCTTTCTCTTTTTCATTGGCTATCCCTTGATATGAGGATGATGTCTGCCAGGGGGAGGGGGAGTGGATTATTGGTGAGTTTTAAGATTACTGAGGAGTCCAATCCATGTTCTTCAAGTTTTTCCACAGAAATGATAGGTGGTAGCTTGGGGAGATGAGGGGGAGAGAGGAGGGATGACGTCACAGCTGTTGGCCAGGATGTTATACACTTTCCTTACTCCTCTGCTGTTTTTCGGCTTCCTGAGCAAAACAGTTCTCTTCTAAGTGGCCTATAGCTTGATGTACAGTACAGCACCACTAAGACCTATTACCAGCTAGCATTTCCTAGTTTATAAGGTTGATGCCACCCTTCTTCAGGTATGCTGTCATGGTGTCCTTGTAGTGGTTTCTCTGTCCTCCATGGGTCCTCTTACCATGACTGAGTTGTGAGAAGAGAAATTGCTTCAGGAGATGAGTTTCAAATGTCTGCACACAGTGGCCAGCCAAGCACAGCTGATGTTTCATGATCTTTGCCTCAATGCTGGTTACTTTAGCTGCAGAGAGGATGCTGGCATTGGTGCAGTGATCTTCCTATCTAATGCGAAAGATCTTCCTGCGACAACACTGATGAAAACATTCCAAGAGCTTAAGATGGCTTTGATATGTCACTCACATGTCACACCCATAGGGGAGCATGGGGATAACCACTACATTGTAGACCAGGATTTTAGTTTCCCTCTGCAGATCTCGGTCAGTAAAGCAGCTTTCTAAAGGATATACTGTCACTGCAAACCCTCTTTGATTTCTACAAAAAGACTGACTGGGAGAGGTAGCTGCCAAGGCATAGGAAACGCTCAGTGTTTTCCAGGGGTTCTCCACCAATGGTAATTTATGCAGGGAGGAGTGCAGTTTGTGCTGCGGCAGGCTGATGTAGCATTTTGATTTTTCTAATATTAAGGGAGAGTTCCAGGCTATGCTAGGCACCTGAAAAAAGATCAAGGCTGGACTCAAGGGTGAAGATCAGTCTCAGTGTGTGAGAGGATAACATAGTCGTCAACGTACTAAAAGTCAGTGATGTCAGATTTTAGTAAGTTTTATTTTGCTGTGAAGGCACTTCAGGTTGAAAAACTGACCATCTATTTGATAGTCATCCCCAATTCTGGGAGGAAGGTGGTCACAGTTAAGAATCAAAATCACAGTAAGATAAATGGAGAAAAGGGTTGGGACAATAATGCAACCCTGCTTGACACCAGTGCAGATGGTAAATGGGTCTGTTTCTCATCCACTGCAAAGGACTGTGGTGATCATCCCATCATGGAGTAGTCTGAAATGCTGATGAATTTCAGTGGACAACCAAACCTAGCCTGCATTTTCTATAAGGCTTCATGATTGATGGAGTTGAAGGCCTCGGTTAGGTCAATGAATGCCATAAACAGTTCCTGGTGTTGCTTTCTACACTTCTACTGGATTTGTTGTGCAACAAAAATCAATGTCAGTGATACCCCATGATGGCCTAAAGCCACACTGGGATTCTGGAAGGACATCTTCAGCAAGGTGGAGGAGGTGATTCAGAAGGATGCAAGTAAGAATCTTCCAGGAAATGAAGAGGAAGGCAATGCCTCAGTAGTTCCCACACACTGACTTGTCTGCTTTCTTGAAGATGGTTGCTATGTTGGCACTCTTTAAGTCAGGTGGAGCTTCCTCATTAACCCATATTTTATGAGAAATTGGTTAAGTTTTTGTACTAGTGCTGCTCCACCAGCTTTGAAGACCTCTACAGGAATGCCATCTGGTACTGGCACCTTATTGTTCTTGGAACAAGTGATGGCATACCAGACTTCCTTGAACAATTGATGATCAGCTAGAGATTCTATTACTGGATGTTGAGGGATTGACTCGATGGTGACAGCTGAGACATCAGATTCACAGTTGAGTAAAATCTTAAAGTGCTCCTTCCAGCATTGTTTGATGGATGCATTATTCATGAGAAGTTTGGAGACATCCTGGAACCACAAGGAGGTTCAGGAACTGGAACGTGGCTCGTGGGTGGCTTTTATTGCTTGAAAGAAGCTCCTCATGGCATGTTGATCAACAAAACTCTGCATCTCCATGGCCTTTTCTTGCCACGACTGGTTTTTGATGTTCCATAGCATCCTCTGAACTCCAGCTCTGAGCCAGTTGTAAGCCTCTTGTTTTTGCTGGTTGCAGGGTTCATTTTGTTCATTCTGCAGAATGTGGCTCTCTCCTGGTGGATAAGTGCTAAGATTTCATCATTATTCTCATTAAATCAATCTTGGTGCCAGTAAGTGGAATATCCAATTGAATCAGCTCGTGCCTTATGAATAACATTCTTAGGTTCCTCCAAACATGCCTGGATGTCATCAGGTAGGTCAGAGAGCCTTTCATAGATTCATAGATTTCATAGACATTAGGGCTGGAAGGGACCTCATGAGATCATTGGGTCCATCCCCCTGCCCAAGGGGCAAAAAGTCAGCTAGGGTCAAAGTATCCCAGCAAGGTAAACATCCAAATATTTCTTGAAAGTGTCCAGAGTAGGTGCTTGCACCACCTCTGGGGGGGAATTTGTTCCAGGGCTTGGGGGCTTGGACAGTAAAGAAGTTTTTCCTTATGTCCATCCTAAAAATGGTCTTGCAGGAGTTTGATACCATTGAACCTTATCATCCCTGGGGTGCTCTGGTGAACAGGTATTCCCCCAGATTTTGATGCACACCCCTTATGTACTTATAGGCTGCTGCCAAGTCACCCCTGAGCCTGCACTTCTCCAGGCTGAAAAGTTCTATAGCTCTCAGCCAGTCTTCATAAGGACTGTTCTCTTGCCCTCTGATCATGCACGTGGCTCTCCTTTGGACTCTTTCAAGTTTCCCCACATCCTTCCTAAATTGTGGAGCCCAGAATTGGATGCAGTACTCCAGCTGTGGCCTCATCAAGGCTGAGTATAGTGGAAGGATGACATCTTGGCTCTTGCTCAAGATGCATCAGTAGATGCAAGCCAGAGTTTTGTTCAGTTTGCCTCTCACTAAGGCATTGCTAAAAAGCCTGACATCTAGCTTGGTCTTGGAGTGCCTTGATGTTAAATCTTTTCTATATTCCTTTTGGTTGTTTACAGTGTTGTGGAGCAAGCTGCATTTCTATGATTGATCTTACTAAATGGTGCTCCATCCAAGAGTCATCTGTACCTCTTAGGATTCGGGTGATACAGACATCAGTACGATCACAGGCTCTGACAATAACATAGTCAAGAAGGTGCCAGTGGTTGGAATGTGGGAGTTTCCAAGTGGTCTTATATTTGTTACTATGTCTGACGATAGTATTTGTGATAAGTAAATCATACTCTGCACATGTGCTGAGGAGGAGGATACCATTGGAACTGATTTTCCCCACCCCTCTTTCCCAATGGTGCTGCTCCAGAATTCATGTGTTATCCAACTTTTGTGTTGAAGTCACCCATGAGGATGAGCTTGTCTTCCTTGGCAGTGGCAGTCAGGACTATGTCAAGAGTGCAGTAGACGTTTTCCTTGTTGACTTCTTCATCATCAAGAGTGGGGGCATATGGACTGATAACTGTAGCACACTGATTGTTATTGAGCTTTAGGCAGAGAGTCATAACGTGTTTGTTAATGCCCACAAGGAGTTCTGAAAGCTGACTGACAATCTTGTTCTTGATGGCAAAGTCAACCCCATGAACATTTCTGCAGGTGACGTTCATTTCCAAAAAAGGGTATAGCCACCCCCTTCTTCTTTGTGCTGGCCTTCAGCTGCCCAGCAGGTCTCACTTAAGGCAGCAATATTGATGTCATATCTTGCATATTCTGTAGCTACTATGGTGGTTCTTCTTTCAGGACACTCACCGTTCAGGGAATCCATGAGAGTGCAGATGATCCATGTGATGAATTTCAATACTTTATCTTGTTGGTTTTGGCTGCAGGTAGTGATCCCACTGGATGTTGAAACAGTCTATATTTACGGCACCGTTTCTAGACTCTTTCTTCCCCATTCAGGGTGAGCAGAGGGGCTCCTAAAGAAGACTGCTCAGTCATGGACCCAGCTGCTGAATAGTACTTCTGTCTCGGAAAGTGCAAAATGACCATCACATGACCACTGCCTATGTACAGATTTGTGACTAGGGATGCCTAGAGATCACTGTTCCTGTCCATATCGCCACTCATCTGTCACTGTAGGACACAGTTTGTGGGAGATGTTAACATTCCTGGAAGAGGCCTGCACATGACATCTTTTAAGGTGGGGAAGCCAGTGCACAAGTGACAGTCACAGGAACTTGACAAGAAGGAGGCCTGAACCCAGTGGCAATAATATCCAAGACAACTGGAGACCTCCATTCTGCTGCAGCCATTATCCACCTTTACCATCAGGTCCTCAAATTTGCTTGTTCTTCTGTTGGGGTCTTCAGGAGTTTGGACCATGCTTAGTCTGGGACCTCACTTCAAACCAGTTCACCAGGGGAGACCCTACCAGGAGTACAGGACTCCAAATGACATAGCTCTGAGGGTCATTGGAACACATATGTCTCTCCACCATGACAAGGTTACAGTCCTAGGAGAGGGCTTTCTCTTTTATACCATTCCAGAGTCAAGTACTTTTCCCCTGTAATTTGAAGGAGTAGATTTATTGTATCAGTATCATTTATTGAAATTAATTGTAATGGTCTTTAGTACTAGCATCAGATGTTCTGGTTTGCTGTAACTACTAAAAATTTAGGAAATCAGGACAAGAAATGCCATTAAAAATTGCAGCTTCCCCATATTCCTTGTCCATCTTCTGGTGTTTTGTCCCTTTGAGACTGAAGGAGGGCTAAGGGAGGTTACTTCTGAAAGCCACAGGTAAATGGACAAAGTTAATTCATTTTGCCACCATGCTAGAAGAAAAAGAAGATATATTTTGGCAGGGAGAAGATTCAGATTCATGAATTTCTGACAGAAAAACAGAGTGAGTTTTTGTTTTAATTAATCCACTGCTAGATGATAATGAAAAGTCTGTGTTTAATGTTTATACTGACATACGGTATGTTTGCACAGGAACCAAAGGAATGGCTGCAGCGTGCATAGCATAGCTCAGAGCTTTAGTCTAGAGAGCCTGAATAACAATAGCAATAACAGAGCCTGCAGGATGAACTTTATCTTGAGCTCCACAAGTGTAACAAGGACTCTGGCCACTTACTCAGGGACTAGTGAAGTCCATGCTGAAGCCTGTATTACTACATCTTTGCTGCTGATGTTACCTGAGCTTAATTTAGTAATTTACTGCTAAACTGAGGCACGGGTATTTTTTTGATACCTTTTGTCTTATAGCAGCTCCCCATAACACCTCTTTATTCCTAGCTGTCAGCCCTCCTCCATCATTCCAAGCAGATTTCTACATTTACATGGGGATTTTTCTGTGTTATTTAACTCAGCCTGTATTCTAAGATGTGAGGAAGAGCACCTGGGGTGCCTATACACAGGGTGTAGAAGGGGGCCGACACTAATTAAAACACCCATAGCGTCTCATGTATTCAGTATCTTGTATTTCAAAATGGTGATGGGGTGCTTTAACTAAAGCTTGTCTAACAAAGCACCCCCACAGCCATGCTGAATACACAAGACAGCGCAGCATGCTGGAATGTTCTCATTGGACTGCTCCAGGAGACTCAATTAATGGAGTCTGCTCCAATGTGTTCCAATCAGAACGCATCAGGGCACAGGTAAAAGGGCCTCTGATAACCAGAAGTTTGTCTCATCGCTCTTCCAGCTATACAGTTAGTCCAAAAAAAAAGATATCACAAAAAATCCTTGCCTCTTGTACAATTCCTGAACCATCACAACTACCACAACACTCCAACCGTACTGCTAAATTGAGTATGTTTTCTTGTACTGTGGAAAGCAGGGCAGATTTGCACATTATAGACAAACTAAATTACAGCTGCATGTAGCAAAACTTTTGTAACAAGCAGGCTTACTTCAGCAGATGCTTTAGCTTATGAAAGCTTATGCTATATGCATGTCTGATTTAGTTAGTTATACTCAGCCTTCTGCCTGTCTTCAAAGACAACTAACTACCTCTTTCTTGTACTGTGATCACACTTCCCAAGTGACATAACCCAACATGGGAACAGGGGCCGTATTATCTGCTGGTATAAAAAGTAAAGGTTCAAGGTATTTGAGGAAAGACAGCTTAATAATAATCAGTCCTGGATTCATTAGTTGGCTAAAAACTCCAATTGATGTCAATGGAAGTGCTTGCCTGAATAAAGACTGCAAATTAGATCCAATTGTCTTTGATTTTAGCCAGTATGTTCAGTTGTGAACCTTCAATGTACAGAACTGTTTTATAATTCCTGGAATATTCAGAAGTACATTGTATAAATTACAGTAAAGGTTTTATTTGCATAGGACAAAAGAAAATCCTGTATGTCTTACAAAACAAAGCAGCATGCATTCATTGGCTACAGGAAATTTGTCCTGGTTACCTTTCCAAGAGCCTGAAGTTTACACTATGAAAACTACTGTCCTGAAACAATTCATATGGAAATTTCTGGCTTGTGCAACAAAGTTGCCTTATCTTTAACTTCATTGTTTTGTCAGCTGTGTCATGTTTTCTACTTCATTGATACCTCAGTTGACACCTAATCACACAGTATTAAATTCTGTATTGGAGATTCATTCAACAAAAGCTGAAATTGCTAAGACTTTGTTTGCTTTGCATCCTTTAGATTTTTGAGCATTTACACATTATATGGCTCTTAGACCAGATTTTACAGTTTTATTTTTCCTTTAAAAAAACAATATCTCAGTAATCCATGATACAGACAGCATCTGGCAAGATGTCACGTGAGCCGCTAGATCTCACAGAACTGACTTTATGACGTGTTCACCAGCTGGATGAGTATCAGTAGAAGTGGATTCAAAAGGGCAGTAGGTCATGCTGAGAAATCAAGAAGTTGGTAGACCCTGTAAAAATAGTATTTAGTCTAGCTTTGCACCTTTAAAGTACTATAAATTGGAAATAAAGCACTTAGACATTTCTCTATAAATGTGTCCCCGTGGAATTAAACATTATGAATAATTATGTTATTAGTCACAGGAAAGTCACTGTGTAAAAAATAATGATGGTGTAATTTTTCATTTGAAAAGAAACCAAAATGTGTGGACATTAGGAAATATGTATGGCTTTTGTAGGGCTCTGAAAACATCTTTCATTTACTTTTGCTATGACTGTTATTGATGTAAATTTTTAGTGATGTTTAAAGTTCTCATTCATTGGATCATGTGCCATATGGTGTAGCGAGATGGTGTAGAGTAGGAACCTGATGAAAATATGAATGGTCTCAGAGACATAAAGTTTGGAAGTGAGAAAATATCTTTTATTTGACCAACTTGAACTGAGGCAGGAATAGGGAGAAAAAGAAGACAAACTTGGGTTTTAAGCACCCTTCATCCTGTCTGGGAAACAAGCAGTCACTGTCCACGATAAATACAAATTAGAACTGCCTTTGTGTAGCCTAATTGTGTTAATGGATTTGACCATTTGAAAAGGGTAGTAGGCCATTATTAACTACACAAGTGAGATCTTTGCAAAATATTGCCTTACCTCACAAATCTTGTTTCTTTTCTGGATTATCTTGGCTACAGAAGCAGTACCACTACAGTATAAGGGCGCTTGGTTTTAGGAGATTTGGACTGGTTAAACCAGTTTGGCTGCAAAAAGACAGCTTGTGTTTATCCTAGAATAAAGCATAAACCATTTTATCCTGGGTTCAAAAATGAAATTGTACAAACATCCATGCCCATTGTTCCAGAATAAATCCTAAAAACATTTCTCAGATAAGAGGTAGTAATAGTTTATCCTGGGGTACTGAAAAGTACATCCATACAGTTGTCCAAGGATTGCATCATTTAATCAAAGGCAGAAAAGTGGCACTACATTCATCTGCTCACTAAACTCTGATTAGAAAGGCAATGTGTGTACATGCAAATTCCAGGATATTTTTGTTCTGGGACAAAAACAGGCATAACTTATACAGGAAAAATCCAATATCTATTGCCAGCTCAAACCTATTCAAGCCAACTTGACATCTTGGGAAAGAACTCTAAAAAAGACAGTGTTGTATGACTTATGCATGAATTTGGAAAGAAATTTCTGTGAATCTTTGTTACATAGTATGTGTAACAGATACTTAGGTATAACACTATATCTCCATAAGCCAACCTCCAGGATTGCAGCTCCTTAGTATTACAGAAGTGGGGTTTCAGTTCACAGTCCTGAAGGACTCTTAGAACCCACAAGTAGAAGCTAAGCTCTGCAAAAACAGGGCTCTTCTGCAGCTACATTTCTACAAAGCTGTAAGGATTTTATCAGGGAAGATTATGGAGCAGCTCCTCAAGGAATCTGTTGCAAAGCACTTGGTAGGTGCTCAGGAAGCCAGCATAGATTCACCAAAAGTAGGGTTATCATACATTCAGGTTTTCCTGGACATGTCCTCTTTTTTGGACTCCTGTGTTGCGTCTGGGCGGGTTTTTAAAGAAAAGGCAAATGTCCAGGTTTCCTGCTGTCTCAGAGTGAGGGGCACTGGCAGGGCTGGCAGAGGGGAGGGGGCTGAGGATCAGGAATGAGGGGCACAGGGGACAGGACAGATGACTGTGGGTTGGGTGTGTAGGACACTGACAGTGCCAGGGGGATTTAGGTCGGGAGCAAGGGGCACCCATAAGGGGTTGAGGGCAGTGTACTGCTGTTTGGGAGTCAAGGGAACTGGCAGGGCTGGGGTCAGTGGGTTCAGCAGAGCTTGGGGGGGGGGCCACAGGGCACTGATGCTCCCCCTTCATATTCCCCCTGCCTCTCCCCCCCATGACAGTTTTCCTCTTTTTTGGACCTGGAAATATGGTAAACCTACTTGGCAAAATTAGGTCATTTCTGACTTCCTTCTAGGATAAGATGACAGGCTCTGTGGATGGAGAAAGCAGTGGATGTGATTTATCTTGACTTTAGCAAGACTTTTGACACTGTTTCCCTCACCATGCTCCTTAACAAACTAAGGAAATATGACTAGAGGAAAGTACTGTAAAGTGTGGCTAGGTTGCAGTACTGCAAAGAAGGACTTGGGGTTACAGTAGACTGGAAGCTGAATATGAGCCTACAGGGTGCTCCTGTTGCAAAAAAAGCCAACATCATACTGAGTTGTATTAATAGGAGTGTTGCTTGCAAGTTCATGGAAGTGATTCTTCTGCTTTAGTTACTACTGCTGATGCCTCACCTGGAATACTGTAGTTAGTTTTGGACCCCACACTTCAAGCAAGATGTGGACAGACTAGAAAGAATCCAGTACAAAGTGACAAAAATGATCAGGAGCCTGGAAAACATGACTTATGGGCTAAGTACAGATGTTCAAAAAGCCCCCGTCTATGAGAGTTTCTATAATTACGGTAGGTTAGATCAGGAGTGAACAGAACATAAGTTTGCCCTTTGCTGGGCAGGGGGAAAGAGGGGCATTGATGCAGGCTGCCTGCAAAGGCTGAAGCCAGCAGGTTGGAATGCCCAATCACTACGGACCCTTCCCCACACCCAGCCCTAGGCTTCCAGAAGAGCCCCAGAATGGATCACCACAGCATGCCTGGTAGACCAGCTGGTGGTGGCAGGGGACACGTGCTCTGAAGAAGGAAAGATCAGGCCCCTTGGAGCTCTGGTGAATGGCAGGTGGTGGCAGCAGGCACCCAGTACAATTCCTGTAATTGCAATTCCTGCAACTGAGATTTCTGCAATCGCACTGGGCAGTAGGGCTGTGTGAAATTTCGCCAGCCATTTCATTTTGACACTGTTTTGACTCATTTTGATGTCAAAACAGCAAAATCAAAACAAAACAAAGGGCGTTGAAATGTTTCAACCATAGTGCTGGGGATGAGAAGTTAGTCGAGCTGGGCTGACTTCCTGCCTCCAGCGCGATCTAGCATGGGGGATGGGAAGGCAGCCCAGCTGAGCTGAGTTTCCCCAGCCTGATCATGGGGCTGGGGTTGGGAACCCAGTCCAGCTGGGCTGAGTTCCTTTCCCCAGCCCGATGGTCAGGCAAAATGCTGAAACAGCGTCAAAACAGCCTCACTGTTTTGATGAAGTGACTTGAAATTAAATTCGATACAAAACACTGTTCTGTCCAGATCTCGAAATTGAAGTTGGAATGGAACAATGCCATTTCACACATCCCTACTGGGCTCCTGCAGTACCACCTGCCACTCACTGCAGCTCTGAGGGGCCTAATCCTTCCTTCTGAAGAGCACTCCACTCTACCCCCCTGCCTAGAGACACTGTATAAAGATAGAAAAATACTGAGTGACAGACACTCCCTCCTGCCCCCTTCCTTGCTGGCAAGCGACAGCTGGCCACAGGTTGGAGGTGGGGCTGGGCAGAGGGCCTGCAGTCTGAGAAAGCCGGTGCCAGGTCTGTGGGGCAAAAGCCTCCACTTCCCCCTTCCCCTCCCCCCCCCCCGCCCAGCTGCAGCTCACTGCTAGCTGTGGACAGGAAGCAGGGCTGGGCAGAGGGACTGTGTTGACTTGGCTATGTGAGAGCCCAGGGGCCAAACTGGCTAGGTGCTCAGCTGGAGTAGCTGCGTGCAGGCCAGCTCCTAGCATGCCTTTCTGTGACTAGGAGTTAGTAGGCTGGGATGTCGAGGAACTGCAACCTAACTTGAGTCAATAGGGTATCTGGTACAGAAGTTTGATATCAACCTAAATTGATTAAGTCTGAGACCACATCAATCCCAATCTATCTTAGACCAGGTTCCACCATTTTTAAACTGGTCTATGTGCACTGAACTTCTGTCCAGTTATGGGCGTAGACTGGTTTCTGATCACTTATACTGATTTATGTGTAATGCCTGTACCTGGCTGTGAGAAAAGACTGAAAGAACTGGTGTTATTTAGTTTGAAGAAAAGAAGACTGGAGATTTGATAACAGACTTCAAGTATCTGATGGGTGATTATAGAAAGGACGGAGATAGACTTTCCTCTGTGTCTATCAGACACAGGTCTAAAAACAATGGACTCAAGCTGCACCAGAGGAAATTTAGGTTGGAGATTAGGAGGAACTTTCTGACTATGAGGGTGGTCAAGCATCGGGACAGGCTACCTAGAGAAATCATGGAATTTCCATCCTTGGAAATTTTCAAGAGCAGGTTAAACGCATCTGGCTGGGATGGTTTAGTCAGAGATTATTCTGCCTTGACCTGGATTAGATGGCCTTGCAAGGTCCCTTCCAGCTTTACTTCCCCATGAACCTGAAGCTGAGAAACTGCACAAGAATGACACTCACACAGATAAGAACCCACAATTGTACAAAAAGTGTAGATGGCCTACAAGGTGTTCCAAAATTTGCTGGGGTTGCACTTACTTCCCCAGTTATTCAACTACAGCTCATTGAAGAGATACAAAATAGTTAGCAGCGGCCAGAAGGATGTGCTACAAATTCTAGTTCCTTTCAGGGGATTTTCTCGGTTATATTTTATTCAATGTAGAAGAATGAAGACCCAAGCAGTATTTGAGTGATTATGTGCAGTCATATTTTTAAAAGACTACAGAGGCAGGTAAAAGTATTAGCTGTGAATCAGAAATTACAACAGGTATATTTAGGACCACCAATTAAAAGCAAGCTCTACCCACTTATTCCCCTCCACAGGCATCAAGCACCAAAAATGAGATAGTGTAGTCATGTTAGAGAGGTCCTGAGTACGCACCACAATGTGTGCCCAAGTCAGAAAGAAGTATAATGGCACTCAGGTGGGCACTCAGGGCCACTCTAAACCTGCTACATTGCACAATTTCTAGGATTTTGCATGTGTTGGAAAGGAAGGAGTGTACAGGGTTGGGGCCTTGGCAGTGGTCCTACCTGTGGCTCAGAAAAAATGCAGACAAGACCAGTGGTGCCATATTTTCATGTCTTTTAGCAATTAGCCTCATATCAATTTTGGAAGAGACTTTTTCCCCACATGAGGAAGAATGCTAACATTTTAGCTACTAAAAGGCCCGGCATAGGATGGACTTAAAAATTAAAGCTGAGATAGAAAGGGCAACGAACAGTGTGAACTCATTTAGAACTGGCTTTGCCTCTGAACTTGAATCAAATGACTAGCGCACACCATCCTCACTGCAGGTTCAGGACAGCTGATCCCAAACACCTAGAAGTCAATGGAAAACAGGCCTCTGGTGATATGAAGCTCATATCTTGTGAATGTTTGGGTACCCACACAATATTTTGTGTGCTTGGATAAAGAAAGGCTCTAACAGTACATGTTTGGCTTCCCTTGAATACACTGTTTAATAAGTGACCAGCTTGAAATTAAAATCATGTGTTAAAATAGCTTTTGTTTTTCCTTCAGGTTAAGAGCACATGGATTGTGGCTTGATATATAAATCTGGGAGCTACATAATTAACTCAAAATTTAAGGAGCAATAAAAATACAATTATGCTCTTGTAATGCATTAAAGTTATATTCCTCCTTAATCTGTTTGAAAGGGCTCTCTAGGTGTTCACTTGGCATAAAGAAAGGAAAGCAAGTTAGAAATTATGCTTATTAAATGTAAATGTGTATTTTTACCAATTGATACCCAACTTCCTAGGACAATCTTGCCAAAGTCAGTTAAGTGCACAAATGTCATTATGCATTTAATATTTCTGTAAGTATGAGGGTGAATTATCTCTTTCATACAGAGCTGACAATTCAGAAGTTTCCTAGTATCTCACCCAAATGGAGAAATGAACATAGAAACTTTGTTCTGTTACCAGTGTGGTGAACAGTTATGCTTCATTAGGTGTAAATCTAGAATTCACTGCACTGTAGGTGTTTTTCATTCATTTAAAAAAAATATTTAATGAACATGCAATTACTGTTTTATTAACCAGACAGTACGCTGGCACCTTGTTTTCTCCCATGAAGTTTATAACCTTCCTATGAATATATACTCTGAACCAAAATTTTACTTGTAGTAGAGAAACAGTGACAGGTAATTCAAATCATAATACAGTACACTGCATGTAAGATGTACCAACTGCAAGAATTCACTCATGTCTGTATTTTATTCATATCTGTAGTTACAGTAGCACCTAGAGGTTGTCTGTTATGGTAGACAATATACAAACATAGAAGGAAAGACCATCCTTACCTAAAGAATTCATAGCTTGAACAGATAAAAAAGATATTATTCCCCAAAATTAATGAAGAAATGAAGCATGCAAAGTTAAGCTATTTGCCCAGGTCATCCAGGCAAGATGCAGAAACTAAGCTGTGTTCTTAACTCATGGCTCTACGTGTGTGATGATCCCTCATCTCCAAAGCAAAGAAACCCCCCAAAGAGAAACAGCAGGACCAAACACCAATCGCTGAGATGTATTTTTTTATTTACCTTTCTGATTAACTTTATATCACGATTTTCTTAGCATAAAATAGGAAACTATCAGCTTTTAGAAGATTTTTAGTTTAAAAAAAATCACTGCAAATTATTAGAGCTAGTAAAAAAAATTCCCATGGAATTTTTGGAATCCCCAGAAAACACCAATTTGACAAAATCAAAATGTTTCTCAGAATTTTTTAAAATTTTATTTATATGATAAGCTTCCTTCCTAACAAAGGCACATGCCAGGTTACAGTGAAGGGGGGGGGAGAACCTAAAAGGGTGGCTAGATTATCAGTATAAAATAAAGTGCTCTCAGCTGACAGTAGGGATTGCAATGGGGTATAAGGGATAAGGAGGTCCCTCAGGATTTATTCTAAGATGTCTATGAAAAATTATCAAAGTGTTTCATTTCCATAGTGTTGAGGCACTCCATTGTGACTTCATCATTCTGAATGTATTGCATTGTACTATCTGGTATTGTCTAAGTGGAGCCGGGCTGGGTCTCACCCCAACCAGCCCCTACTTCACCCAGCTCCCCAGGGACCCACGCGACCAGAGCCGCGCAAACAGGCTGTGCAAACAGGTGTGCTTGTCTGCCGGCGCATGAGTTAGCACGGAGTTAGCGCGGGAGGGCCCGAGGCCCTGCCTGTGAGCACCCCAGGGTAGACAGACTCAGGCCCAGCCCACCTACCAGCAGCATGTGTGGATGGGCACGTGCTACTCCCCAAAGGTTCCCTTGGGCTCTGTGCTCCCCCGCTCCCCCGGGCACTTCAGAGACCACCGCCCAGACAAAGCCCCTGGTTCCGGACTCCATGCGGATGGAGCCCCTGGCTCTTGGCCGCGGGGGCTGCCTGTCCCTTTTTCAGGCTCTGGGGCCAGGGAACATGGCTACCTCCCCTTGAGCGGTCTGCTCCTTACTGGGGTCTCTTGACGCGCCAGCTGGAGAAGCTCCAGGTCACAGTCCAGAGACTGCATGCCATCAGGGACTGTGAGCAGGAGATTGACTCCTACTGCCAGGCCCTTCTCCCCCAGGAGCCAGAGGGTAGACCACGGTCTCCCTCTAGGACAAGGGAGGTCTCTGGGACCTCCCATTCTCTCCAGTCAGGGGCATGGATCAAGGTGGTCAAGGGCCCTAAGGCTTGCCGCACCAAAGCCCCTGCCCCGCCGGAGCTTAGCAACAGGTATGAACCTCTTGCAGCCCCAGCAGAGCCTGCTGAATTGCTAGCTCCCGCAGGCAACACAGGCCTAACTGCACCTATCGCCCCCATTCTCCCCAAGACAAAACGTAAAGTGTTTGTTGTAGGAGACTCCATCCTGAGGGGGACTGAGGGGGCAATCTGCTGCCCTGACCCCTTAGCCCAGGAAGTCTGCTGCTTCCCAGGGGCTCACATCTGAGACATTGTGGAGAAGATCCGTAAGCTCCTCCAGCCCACAGACCACTATCCTATGCTCCTTATTCACGTGGGCATCAAGGACATGGCTTGGAGTGCTCCCAGCCAGGTCATGAGGCACTGCAGGGATCTGGGAGCAGGGCTAAAGGGTCTGGGGCACAGGTGGTGTTCTCTTTGATCCTCCCAGTCTTGGGCTATGGGCTGAGAAGAGCGAGGAGGATTAGGTAGTTAACCAAAGACTGTGGCGCTGGTGTCATCAGGAAGGCTTTGGCTTCCATGACCACAGCCCTGTCTTTGGCAAGAGAGGCAGCGAGCTGCTGGGAAGAGATGGCCTCCACCTCTCTCCTCTGGGGAGGAGGGTCTTCTCAACCAGACTGGCTGACCTCCTCCACCGGGCTTTAAACTAAGCCCGCTGGGGGATGGGGGGACTACCGCCACTGCTGGCCCACTGAGCAACCCTTGCAAAGCCAGTGGGCCAAGGCACTTAATGGAGCCCACTCCTGCCCCAGACCTGGTACAATCTGTGGGCAAGGCAAGAGTTCCCAAGGGCTTGCCTGCCTGTACACAAATGCCAGGAGCTTGGGGAATAAATAGAAGGAACTCATCCTCCTGCTTAATGCAAATAATTAAAATGTCATAGGGATAACGGAGGCCTGGTGGGACTCCACCCATGACTGGACCATGGGTATAGATGGCTATACCCTGTACAGGAGGGATGGAGTAGATAAAAGGGGCGGGGGTGTAGCTCTCTACGTTAAGGAAATCTACACATCCCTGCAAGCTGATGTTGGTGACCAGGGTGGACGCCTAGAGACCCTTTGGGTTAAAATCCATGAGAAACACAGCACAGGGGACACAACGGTGGGAGTCTACTACAGACCTCCCACCCAAAGTCAAGAGCTTGAGCAGGAGCTCGCCCAGGAACTGGGTGAGGCCGCATGCTCCAGGACCATGGTTGTCATAGGTAACTTCAATTACCCAGACATCTCATGGGAGGAACACTCAGCAAAATCTGAGCGGTCACAAAGCTTCCTATCCTGTGTGGATGATCTCTACCTGATTCAAGAAGTCTACAGGCCAATGAGAGGTGAAGCACTGCTCAACCTAGTACTGGCTACTGGGGATGACCTAATTAGCAACCTAGTGATTGATGGGAAGCTGGGTGACAGCGACCACAAGCTGATCAGCTTCACCATCAGCCGTAAAGCTGGCAAGTCAGTCAGCAACACGGAAGTCCTTGACTTCAGAAAAACTGCCTTTGACAAGCTCAGAAGGCTTGTCAGTGAGGCCCTAAGAGACTATGACCCTAGGGGGAGGGGAGTCCCGGAAGAGTGGTTGCTCCTCAAGGGAGCGATCCTCAATGCACAAGCTAATTCTATTCCATCTCAGAGGAAAGGCAGCAAGAGGGTGCAGCATCCCCCCTGGTTCTCCAGGGATCTAGCAGACCTCCTGAAGCTAAAAAGAAAAGCCTACAAAGGATGGAGGATGGGATTCACCTCCAAGGAGGAATATTCTGCACTGGTCCAGTCCTGCAGGGAGCAAACCAGGAAAGCCAAGGCTGCAACTGAACTCCAACTAGCTTCGAACATCAAGGACAATAAAAAGTACTTTTTCAGATATGTGGAGAGCCGGAGGAAAAGCCAGGGCAATGTTGGACCCCTGCTGAACCAAATGGGACAACTGACAACTGACACCCAGGAAAAAGCCAACCTATTAAATGGGTACTTTGCGTCAGTCTTTCATCAGTCCAATGGGACAGCCATGCCTGCTATGGGACAGGGAGGTCTGAATGAGGGACATCCCCTGCCCTCCACCAATGCTGACCTCGTGAAGGAACACCTTGAGAGGCTGAATACCTTCAATTCAGCCAGCCCTGACAATCTGCACCCCAGGGTACTCAAGGAGCTGGCGAGCATCATAGCCCAGCCCCTGGCACGGATCTTTGAAAACTCCTGGCGCTCTGGTGTAGTCCCCAAAGACTGGAAGAAGGCCAATGTGGTGCCTATCTTCAAGAAAAGGAGGAAAGTGGATCTGGCAAACTATTGGCCCATCAGCCTGATTTCTGTCCCAGGGAAGATCTTAGAAAAGTTTATTAAAGAGTCCATCCTTAATGGACTGGCCGATGCCAACAGACCTTATGATGACAGGCTGAGAGCCATGGGGCTCTTCAGCCTGGAAAAAGGCAGGCTCAGGGGTGATCTGATGGCCACCTATAAGTTTATCAGGGGTGACCACCAGGATCTGGGGGAACGTTTGTTCACCAGAGCACCCCAAGGGATGATGAGGTCGAATGGTCACAAACTCCTGCAAGACCATTTCATAAGGAAGAATTTCTTTGCTGTCCAAGCCCCCAAGGTCTGAAACCACTTGCCATCGGAGGTGGTTCAAGCACGTACATTGAACACCTTCAAGAGTAGACTGGATGCTTATCTTGCTGGGATCCTATGATCCCAGCTGACTTCCTGCCCTTTAGGTGGGGGGCTGGACTCGATGATCTTCTGAGGTCTCTTCCAGCCCTATGTCTATGAAACCTATGAAATCTTACAATGGAAAGGGTAACAAGAAGATTTCGGGTTTCTGCAACCTATCCAGTTAAATTGTTTTTTTCAGTATAGTATTTGTTCAGCTTCTTCGAAGACAGGAAAGTTCTTGACCACATTTTTATGTGGACTGCTGAAAATGACTGTTCTCATTTTCTACATTTAACTAGCAATCTTCAGAAAACCGCTACTTGCAACCAAGTAGGCCCTTTTATTTCCCATTAAAACTGAAAGAATCGATACTCAAACCAATAGGGTTCCCCAGTTATTGAACTACAACTTATCAAGGATTTGCTGAATAGTTAGCAGCAGCCAAAAGGATGAGCTACAAAATCTAGTTCCTTTCAGGGGATTGTCCTGGATATAGTGTAGAAGATGGAAGGTCCCAAGTAGTATTTGAGTGGTTTCACAGAGTCATATTTTGAGAGTAGTTTTAAGGGAAATAGATGAGTAATTTGTACAATACACTTTCATCTTATGTATTTCATTTGATTGTATACAGGTTCTAAATTATTTTTTTGCATTTAATAAATAATCCTTGAAAATCTTCTCCAGTCTATTTATTAATGTAAAATCAACTGGGTTTTCACTCAGAGGGTTTTACATTACTCTAGCAGTGTAAAGGAGACTGACAGTAGCTATAAATTACATTTACACCCACTTCAAGTGACGTAAATGAGAATTGAGCCAACTCTGTTTCTAAGCATTTTTAAGTCAGGATGAGTTTTATGACTAGTGGCACATATTCTGTGTGTGCAGAAGGTATCAGCATATTAGATCAATATGTCTGTATTGTTGCTGGTCTTTTGAATTGTTGCAACCAAAAGTTATAGACAGGTTGTAATTTAAGGTAGAGCTTGACTGAAGAAAGCAGAAGATAAATGTATTGAATTCAAATTCTGAACATTCAATCACTTTTACGTTTGAAAATGCTCCTTTAAAAGTTATGCATCTCAGCCTGGAGTAAGGAGCCTGCTGCCAGAGAAGGAAAATGTGGCATGAATCTCTGAGCCTCTCCAATGCTGTGGCATTAACTGTCTCTGAGTCTTTGTTCTGTATTTATGCCCTTTACTTAAGGTCCTCGGTCTACTTATTTTTGATCTGCTTCTGGTTGCTGGACTGTGGTGTTTTGCATGCACAAAAACACACAGCAAAATAGATGTGCACAAAACCATACAGAGAAACAAAACTTTCTGGTCTATTTACAATACAGCTGAATTCCATGAGCTATTAATCGCGCAACAATCTATGGAGACTATCAGGGGGAAGGCAGATATAACAAATGCACAGGTGCATAATGTCACTTATTGGAAACCAGGTCACAGTTGTGTGAAGTGCTGTGGCTTCAACACAAAGGCTGGGAATTGGCACCTAATCCAGCCTGCCTCCCAGTGAGTCAGGGGAGGAGGAGAGTTTGCACCCACTCTTTAGAAGTCCCAGAGGTCGGTGACCTATGCCTGGGGGTGTTGTCACTTTTCTGTTTCCCCTCATTCCCTAAACATGAGGTCAACAAATTTAAATCACCAGGGAATGACTGAAGGCAGCAGTGTGCTCACCAGACTTGGGGTGGGATTGGGTGGAGGGAGTGCTTGGACCCACACTTTTTGGTTCCCAGGGACTGGGAGGCCAATTATTGGCTGCAGTGGAGCAGGGAATGAGGACACATCTGCTTGTCAGACACCTAGGTTTTACTAAACAAGTTGTACAGGGGAGCTCATGGATAAAAAATGCCAACAAAAGGGCAAAAAAATGTAGGCGGTAAAGTTCTGGCCACATACCAGAGTGGGCAGTTGCGGCAGTGTGTGTGTAAAGGGGGAGGAGTAATGCAGTGTGGGATGCTTGGAGGACTGACAAGACCCAGATAAGAGAGTGCTTTCTGTCTACACATAACACTGAACCAAGCCACAGCGAACCAGCTCAAAACAGCACTTGATTTTCCAGGTACAGGTTCAAACCATTCCAGGCAGGTTTAAACTGTTTTAACGGGATTGTACGTCTGTTTGCTTCAGATTTAAACTTCATGTAAACCACTCTAAGTGCTTTGTGTAAGGACCTACTTACTTACTTCACAGTTTCACAGGTTGTTCACAAAATCCACAAAATCACCACAAAAAAAACTTACTAAAAATAAAATGCTGGCTCCCGAGTGCAAGTCAGTAGTCCTCACTGCTGGGAGGGGAAGGCACTAGCTGGCAGGGCAGCACAAAGGGCAGCAGACAAGATGGAAGCTGCCCCCCATCCCCTCAGCACCGAGCGGGGGGGAAAACAGCAATCTAGATGGTGGCTGTTCACTTGTCCCTCCTTCTCCCGGCTCTCCACCAATCCGTGCCAAGGGGTGGGGCTGCATGAAAGTCAGCAAGAAATCAAGATAGTGGCTGCCCCTTCATCTCACCTCCCCACAAGGGCCTCTCCACCAGTTAATGCCAAGGGGCAGGGCCTCTTCACGAATCAGTGCCGAGGGGCAGGGCCACTGCAAAATGCCTGCAAAACTGGCTCTGCACACCATGAGCAGGCTGCAAAAAGCACTTGTCTCACCACAATTTAAATACATCCTTAGTTTTGTGTGTTCATGCCCTTAGATCTCCATCCGAAGGCATGTTAGGGTTAGAACAAAAACTCTTTTGGTGCTTGAAACCCATATTCATTCCTGGTCCCACCATAGCATTGTGCTATATTTCTGCTACCTTTTTCTTTTCTCCCGAGGTCAGGCGCATTATTTTATGGTGATGGATATTCACAAGAGGAAATCCCTGAGTGCTTTCAGCTTCTGGTATATATAACCAAGTATAGTAACTGGATGAAGACCTGTTGTTTGGAACCCCCATCCTAAAAATTCAAACTTCCACCATATTTTAAGTAAACCTTTCTGCAGAATCTCACTAAAAGGGTGAGCTTTTTGGTGTATAGTTTAACTCTTTAGGAAGCCCCTTATAGCTATTACCAGACAGATACATATAGAGAGAGGTGGCTTTGCCCAGAGTGTTGAAGCACAGGTTTGTGTTTTATTTAGAGTTGAGCAAAAGACAAAAAAAAAAGGAGAATACTTCATAATTACAAGATCCCAAATCCAGCTTCCCCTTTCCTTACAAGTTCTAAGGGTGCTTCTGTTTTTAGGAAGAAAGAGTTGGCCCTGGCCTCATTGGAAACTGGAGTAGATAGTTTCCCTTCAAACTAAGTTGCTGAACATGGCTAAAGGGGGAAAATGCCTCATCTCTGGCCCTATTATATATTTTTATACATACCCCTTTGTCCAGTTTCAACCTGACACAGTCCCCCGCAAGGGGACCTCACCTCTGACAGCACGGTCCTCCTCAATAGCAGCTGGTTTACTGTTTGGTCTGGCTAAATTTCAGTGATGTAGCACTCAATCCAACAACCCTCTATTCTTAGTCCTGCACCAGCCCCCCTTAGGAATTTTAGTTCAAGACACAGGTAAAAGGCAATATGTGGGGGGGGAGGGGCAGGAAGCAGGACAGGGAAGGGGTGCAAAGATCAGCCTTGAACTCAAAATATAATTTCTAGTTTGACAAAGACCACAATAGGATTGATAATCTGAATATAGACACATCCCTCAGATCTTCACACTAGTGGTAACCTCCTATGCAGCATAGTGCCACCTCTGCCATCCCTCTCCTTTCTCCACAAGATCAGGTACAGTCTTTCCTTATTCCTTTTGCATGAGAAGTCTTTCATGATTCCTGACTGCCAAAGAAATACCTTCCTCGCACTTCTGATTTTTGGACACTAGAATAAGGAGCAGCTCTCTATGGCAGGGGCCTGTCCTGGATATATTTTATTCAGTGTAGAAGATGGAAGGTCCCAAGTAGTATTTGAGTGATTTCACACGGTCATATTTTGAGAGTAGTTTTAAGGGAACTTTCATAGATTTCATAGACATTTGGGCTGGAAGGGACCCTGGAGGATCATCAAGTCCAGCCCCCTGTCCCAGGGGCAGGAAGTCAGCAGGGATCATAGGATCCCAGCAAAATAAGCATCCAAATGTGTCTTGAAGGCGTTCAAAGTGGGTGCTTGAACCGCCTCCAGTGGCAGTATATTCCAAAACTTGGGGGCTTGGACAATGAAGAAGTTCTTTCTTCTGTCCAGCCTGAATCAGTTGCAGTGGAGTTTGTCCCCATTCAATCTCATCATCCCTAGGCACACTCTGGTGAACAGATGTTCTCCCAGATCCTGCTGAGCACCCCTGATATATTTATAGGTGGCCACCAAATCACCCCTGAGCCTACACTTTTCCAGGCTGAATAGCCCCATTGCTCTCAGCTTCTCATCATAAGATCTGTTTTCCTGATCTCTGATCATGCGCCTGGCTCTCCTCTGCACCCTGTCAAGCTTCTCCACATCCTTTTTGAATTGTGGAGCCCAAAACTGGACGCAGTACTCCAGCTGCGGCCTCACCAAGGCCGAGTACAGTGAGAGAATGATGTCCCGGGATCTGCTTGAGAAGCATCTATGGATGCAAGGAAGCATTTTGCTCCCTTGACTAGCCACAGCATCATGCTGAAGGCTCACTTTCGTCTTGTGGTCAACCATGACCCCCAAGTCCCTTTCATCTGCAGTGCTAGCCAGCGTATCACTACTGAGCCTAGAAGCATGCTGCAGGTTTTTCCTCCCAAGGTGGAGAACCTTGCATTTTTCGGTGTTGAACACCATCAGGTTTTCATCTGCCCATTTCATGAGTCTGTCCAGATCTTCCTGGATCACCTTCCTGTCCTTAAGTGCGGCTGTTTTACCCCAGAGTTTGGTGTCGTTGGCAAACTTGGACAGTCCGCTTCTGACACCAATGTCCACATCACTGATGAAGATGTTAAATAGTATAGACCCTAGGACAGAGCCTAAGTGAGTTATTTTTACAATACACTTTCATCCTATGTATTTCATTTGATTGTATACAGGTTCTAAATTTTTTTGTTTTTGCATTTAAAAAATAATCCTTGAAAATCTTCTCCAGCCTACTTATTAATGTAAAATCAACTGGGTGCTCCTGCACTGCTCCTGCCTGCAGATAAGTACAGGCAGGCTTGATCCCCTGCAACCCAATAGGCAATGATTTGTTGGGTCAGGGGGGATTGTAACTCATGGTGCTGTATAAGATGCTAAATGCACAGAAATAAGTCCAAAAATACTCCTTCTCCACAAGCCACAGGGATCATAAGGCACCTGCATTCATTTAGCATCTACATCTTGGACTGCAAGGATCCCAAGGCACCTGAATGTGGGCTTCCAAGAACATGCGAAAGGACCCCAATCTGAGCAGTGAGATAATTTCTCCCCACCTGTGCTCCACTGCAATCTAGACACAAGGCACCTAAGTCTGCTTATACCTCTAGAGGGGTCCAATCCAGTCAGCCCACTCTGAGCACGCCTAACACACCAATAGCCCGGGGCAAGGAGGTGCAGTGGTGCAGTTGCACTCTTTTTGATCCCTGCTCCCCACAAAGTTTAAAACAAACTACCCGACAGTGGCAGCAGCATTTCTATTCAGGCAGCAATAAAGGAGTCACTTGACTTCATGGTGCATTATAATCTAATTTATTCTTTCTAAACTCTTGATTTCAGAGGTTTTAACAATGCTGTCTTCTTTTTAAGGGTGTTAATTTTCCACTAATTAAGCTATTCTTTCTTCTCCAGTTCTAGTGTCTGATAGCTGCTCCTGGTAATGTAGATCTTATTTCATAGCCCTGCAGACTGTTTTTAACTCTAGCTAAAAACATTAACTCAGGCATGGAAACATTTACTCAGGTGAATGTTTACTCAGGTGTGGAAATAACATTCAGTGAAACACTGGAGGCATTGTCAAGATGCTGAAGAAGGCTTTATTTTGTTTTATGGATCTGAAAGAGACATACATTTAATTATGACTACAGTTCTAAAGGAACATCTTTTAATTACTTTGCCTAGTTTATTCTGTTTTTCTAATGCAAAATTTATGATATAGCAAGTTAATACACATTCCAATAAAGTTATACTGGTTTCTGCTTTGATCATAAACTGCATAATATAGCCTGTCACATTAGTGTAGCAGGCTTACCTTTCAGAGCTTGGGTTGAGTCCCAGGATCAGGATTCTGCTGTTTTGATTGATGGAGCCCATCCACTGATTAGAAAGCAGCCAAAAGAGTGACGCCCTTTTCTTGAGGGGAGCGGGAGAGGAACTCCATGGACCTAACTGTAGACTGCAACCCTGTCAGATCCGGAAGACTTCAGAGGCAGAGCCCTGAAGAGTATATAAAAAGCGGCATGCCCAGCACGAGGGGAGATGCAACGGAGGAGCTGAAGACAGAAGATCAGAGCGAGAAAAGCTGGGGATGAGCTGCCCCAGCAGTGAATAGCCCTAAGCTCCTGAAGATCCCGGGGAGGGTGTGAGACCATCGGGCTCAGGCCGCATCTCCCAGCAAGTGGTGGGGTCCCATGGTGTGCAAGGCAGCATGTGAGGGATGAAGCCAGGAAGCAGCAGAGGCTGTTCTCTGTGCTGCAAGGATATGCTGCCTGTGTGTGCACTGCTGTTGGTGGGGTGGGAGTGGTTGCGCATGCTTGGGCAGCTTGCACTGCTGAAAAGCGGAGCCGGGCTGCCTGGAGTAGCACTGAGGCTGCCAGGCAAGCTTTGCCTGACAGGATTGCCTGCAACCCCAATAGGCCCCTAAGACTCCAGATAAGACCCTACCATCCCTGGAATAACTTGTGGTGCGCCGAAGCATGCATGGCATGGGCATTTCCCAGGGACAAGTAGCTGCAGTGCAAGGTGTGCCACTGCTGGTTGTCCCTGGGGAACCAAACATCCACACTTGTCTGGATGCACCCTTAGCTGTGGAGTGGCTGAAGTTCAATAGGAGGTGTGGACAGTGTCCCTGCCCAAACAAGTACGTAGCTTGGTGTTTAGGAGACTCTTCTGAGATACAGATATACATTGCCTGAAGTGGAGAAAGGCACAGAACTCAGGTCTGTCATATTGTGGGCAAACATCCTTGCTACACATCTGTTGCCCAAAACATGGGCATCACTGCTTATGTGCAAGAGTGAAAGTTGATATAGGTCCTGTCCCTTGTACTGAACTTAGTGCTATTGGTATCAATCAGCCATTAGGTGTTTGCATAACACGGCTAACAGATCAGGGATTTAGCCAGACTCCAGGTACCTCCCAGCACTGGTCTGGATCGTAATAGAACTTGGGTAGCAATTGGAAGTTAGGAGCCCGATCTGGATTGCTTCTGATTACTCTCCTAGTCCAAGTGCCCAGGAGCCTTTCCAAGCCCAAATGGAAGCAATGAAGGAACCAAAGTAACTGCTTTGTATTTGCCAGTAAGTCAGTTGGGACCCCATTTGATAAGCAGAAATATAAGCCATTTGTAGATGTGTTCACTGTTTTCTAAATGTGTTAACTGATTTGCATCACACAGTTCAAGTCAAATTTCTATTCAAATTAAAGGTTAACAGGAAATCAAGGGGGTTTGTCCCCTTCTTCACAGACCAGTAGCCCATGTATTTGGGCAGGGCTGAGGGTTTAGCCAGGATACTGATACATAGCCACTGTGAGGTGTTATTGGCACCTTTGACTTTGTAAAGGTGTTACTTTGTGCCTGATAGCTTCTGTTGTGTTGCAAAAATCCAACTGAGTTTCCCTTGGGGGAATTGATATTTGCAATACTTACCTGCATTCCTAAGGAAGGCATATCTGAGTTCCTGAGGACTTTTTTCCTTAAAAGCAACCCCATATATACATGTTAATTAGAATAGTTCAAATTGCCTAATTCAGACTGCCTTAGTCTACATTAACTTTAATCCTCATTCAATGAAGATTAGTTCATTAGGACTGGAGCCATATTTAATTCAGACTACAGACGTCCACATGCATCTAGTAACAGCTAAAGTCCAGACTAAACCTAAAAAACGTAACATCTATAAATCGACCAAAAATTCCATGCAAGTCCCTTTTAGGTATTTATAAATACATCTCACATGGGTCTCTACATTTATCTGGGTGTTTTGAAGCTAATTTAATTATTCATAGATTCATAGATTCATAGATGCTAGGGTCGGAAGGGACCTCAGTGGATCATCGAGTCCAGCCCCCTGCCCTGGGCAGGAAAGAGTGCTAGGGTCAGATGTCCCCAGCCAGATGCCTATCCAGTCTTCTCTTAAAGACCCCCAAGGTAGGGGAGCGCACCACCTCTCTTGGAAGCCCATTCCAGATTTTGGCCACCATCATTGTGAAGAAGTTTTTCCTGATATCTAGCCTAAATCTGCTGTCAGTTTGTGACCATTGTTTCTTGTTACCCCAAGAGGTGCCCTGGTGAACAGAGCATCTCTGGTTCCTTGCTGTGCCCCCTTAATGAATTTGTAGGCAGCCACAAGATCACCTCTCAGACTTCTCTTGCAGAGGCTGAAGAGGTCCATGTCCCTCAGTCTCTCCTTGTAGGGCTTGTCCTAAAAGCCCCTGACCATATGAGTGGCCTCCTAGGGACCCTCTTGAGTCTATCAACATCCTTCTTGAAGTACGGTGCCCAAAACTGGATGCACTACTCCAGCTGCGGTCTGACCAGTGCCGCATAGCAGCGAAGCATCACCTCCTTGGATCTGTTTGTCACGCATCTGCTGATGCATCATAAAGTGCAGTTAGCTTTGCTGATGAATTTCAAGATTTTCTGTTATAGTTTCAGGACCACATAAGGACCCAGCGAGAGACTAAACTTAGGGACAAAATGAAATGAAAAAATATTTGCCTTTTCCTTTTTTTTTTTTTAAAGATATAATCCCTCCATATTCTGGTCTCAGGATTTCATTTTTAGACACTGACCTTTCTCTCCAAGGCTGAGGAATTCTCATTTTAAACATAAAGCGGCCAGGTGAAATTCTAATCAAGCTGTCAGGCTTCATTTTAATTCCTAGACAGTCCATGTGCAAGAGAGAGAGAGAGAGGGAAACATTAAAACTGATTCTCATAAAGAGATGGCAGAGACAGAGAGCAACAAGCTGTGCTGATATATCAATTATCTATTTATAATATGTAATCTTTTCAACTTCTGTCATGTTAAAATCAACAAAGAATTTAGCTGAAGACAGCCATAAAATGAACTGATTACAGCTTGTGAACAACAGCGATGAAAGAGCAAATACACACTGCTATGCAAATGTGAAATATAACATGACAGAAAGCACAGCCACTGTGATAACAGCAGGTAATTGCCAGGCACTCCAGCTCTCCCACCAAACTGACTCTGATATCCTCTTTGTTCTGTAACTGGCACATTTTTGGCATGTGTGAAGCTGGAGGGAGGGGGGGAGTTGAAGCTTCACTCTTAGTCAGTGCTGCAACCTGGGCTTTGAATGCCAGAGTAAAGCAAAAGCAAAGGCTACACAAAACTGACCCACAAATGTACAGACACCTGGAAGGGAAAACTACACAACATCTGTGCCTGGAGGTAGGCTAAAGGTTGCTTTTCTAATTCAAGTACAAATTGTGCAACAAAGTAGAGAGTTTAAGGCCTGATCCAAAGTGCACTGCAGCGAACAGAAAGGCTCCCTGTTGTCTTCAATGGTCTTGTGATTTGAACCCTGTTCTACTTTGTTTCACTGGGTCTCAAACAAAAACACTTCCAGCTTTCAAAGTGTTTTGTTAAATCAGTTAGTATAAATAACTTTTTTTTAAACACTGATTCATAAGGGGAGAGAGAGAAATGTTTTTGAAATGTGGAAAATGCATGCAAACAGAAGTACCGTGTTAAACAGGAGTGTCATATGCAAGACACGTGAAGCAACACTTCTACCCCCACTCAGCATTGGTAAGGCCCCACTGGAGTTTTGGGCCAGTTTTGGACACCACATTTTAGGAGCAATATGGACCAGCTAGAGCACATCCAGAGGAGAGTAACACAAATGATCAGTGGTCCAGAAAGCAGGACATAAGAACATATGAAGTGCCGTATTGGGTCTAACCACAGTCCATATAGCCCAGTATCCAGTCTCTGGCATTGGCAAGTAGTAGATACTTTAGAGGCAGAGTATATAAAAAACAGGACATGCCTAGAGTACGGGAGGGCAAAGTGCAATCTGTGGGTTGCATTGGACTTGCGGCAGACTCCATTTCCCTGCAGGCCCTGTCCACATCATTGCAATTAGTTTCCATTGAGACCCCAGGAGCAGTGGTGCTGTGACAGTGCAGGGCCAAGGTTTTCATGGAGATGGGCCCGAGCAGCACTGACAGGGCCTGGGGCCAGGGCTGGGGCCAGGGCCAGGGTGAGGTCTTGCAGCAGGGACAGCGCGGGCCAGAGCCAAGGCAGTGCTGCAATCTACTACCTGCAAACCCCAGGCATGTGCATGAAGGCAGCAGATCACAGCTCTGTCCCAGCTCTGGACTACACTGCCACCACTACAAAATCCTGGACCCAGCCCTGGAGCAAGTCCCCACCCAGCCATGCTCCCTGCCAGCACTGCTCGGCCCAGTCTCTGTGGAAATCCTGGCCCCACACCGTCACAGCCTTGCCACTCCTGCTGTCTCCGTGAAACCTGGCTGCAGGGATGTGGGCAGAGGCTGCTGAGAAATGGAGACCAGTCACTGGCCAGATCATTTGTCCATCCCTGGCCTAGAGTAATATACCCCCAGGTACCTTCCTTGACATCAACCACCATGAGTTTAAGCATGTCAGGGGATACATCCCTATTTAATAGTTCCCAATGGACCTGTCCTCCATAAATGTGTCTAATTCCTTTTTTTTAATCTTGTTATACTGTCTGCCCCTAAAACCTACTTTAGCAAGGAGTTCCATAAGTTAAAAACATGCTATACAAAAATATACTTCTTCTTCTTTTAAACCTCTCTGTTGTTAAGTTCAGTGAGTGAACTCTAGTTCTAGTATTCTGGGACTTCATGACTGACAGTTCCCTATTTGCTTTATCCACATGCTTCATGATTTTATAGACTTCTATCTTATTTCCCTTCAGCCTTTTACTTTTCATACTGAAGAGTCTTAGCCTTTTCATTCTCTCCTGGTACAGCAGCTGCTCTGAATCCCTGATCATCTTTGTTGCACTTTTCTGTGCCTTTTGTAAATTTCACTACATCCTTTTTAGAGACATGGAGACCAGAACCGCATGCAGTATTTGGGATGTGGGTGCCTCAGAGATTTCATAGCTTTCATAGATTTCATAGACATCAGGGCTGGAAGGGACCTCAGGAGATCAGTCCAGTCCCCTGCCCAAAGGGCAGGAAGTCAGCTGGGGTCATAGGATCCCAGCAAGATAAGCATCCAATTTACTCTTGAAGGTGTTCAATGTAGGTGCTTGAACCACCTCCGCTGGCAGACTGTTCCAGACCTTGGGGGCTCGGACAGTAAAGAAATTCTTCCTTATGTCTAGCCTGAAACGGTCTTGCAGGAGTTTGTGACCGTTCGACCTCGTCATCCCTTGGGGCGCACTGGGGAACAAACGTTCCCCCAGATCCTGGTGGTCACCCTTGATAAACTTATAGGTGGCCATCAGATCACCCCTGAGCTTACACTTTTCCAGGCTAAAGAGTCCCATGGCTCTCAGCCTATCATCGTAAGATCTGTTTTCCTGACCTCTGATCATGCGCATGGCTCTCCTCTGGACTCTCTCAAGCTTCTCCACATCCTTTTTGAATTGTGGAGCCCAAAACTGGATGCAGTACTCCAGCTGCGGCCTCACCAAGGCCGAGTACAAGGGGAGAATGACGTCCCGGGATTTGCTCGAGAAGCATCTATGGATACAAGCCAGCGTTTTGGTCACTTTATTAGCCGCAGCATCGCATTGGAGGCTCGTGTTCATCTTGTGGTCAATGATGACCCCCAAGTCTCTTTCTTCTGTAGTGCTAACCAACGTAGCACTGCCGAGCCTATAAGGGTGCTGCAGGTTTTTCCTCCCACGGTGGAGAACCTTGCCTTTTTTGGTGTTAAACACCATCAGGTTCTCGTCTGCCCATTTGCTCAGCTTGTCCAGGTCAGCCTGGATCACCCGCCTATCTTCTGGCGTGGATGCTTTGCCCCAAAGTTTGGTGTCATCGGCGAACTTCGCCAGTCCACTCCTGACTCCAATGTTTTCAAAGATCCGTGCCAGGAGCTGGGCTATGCTCGCCAGCTCCTTGAGTACCCTGGGGTGCAGATTGTCAGGGCCGGCTGACTTGAAGGTATCCAGCTTCTCAAGGTGTTCCTTCACAAGGTCAGCATTTATGGAGGGTAGGGGATCCCCATCACCCGGATCTCCCTGTCCCATAGCAGGCATGGGCGTCCCATGGGACTGATGAAAGACTGACGCAAAGTACCTATTTAATAGGTTGGCTTTTTCCTGGGTGTCAGTTGCCCCATCTGGTTTAGCAGGGGTCCAACGTTGCCCTTGCTTTTCCTCTGGATCACCACATATCTGAAAAAGGACTTTTTGTTGTCCTTGATGCTTGAAGCTAGTTGGAGTTCAGTTCCAGCCTTGGCTCTCCTGGTTTGCTCCCTGCAGCACTGGACCCGTGCAGAATATTTCTCCTTGGAGGTGAATCCCGTCCTCCATCCTTTGTAGGCTTTCCTTTTTAGCCTCAGGAGGTCTGCTAGGTCCCTGGAGAGCCAGGAGGGCTGCTGTGCCTTCTTGCTGCCTTTCCTCCGTGTTGGAATAGATTTAGCTTGTGCATTGAGGATCTCTTCTTTGAGAAGCAACCACTCTTCTTGAACTCCCATCTCCCTGGGGTCACGGTCCCTAAGGGCCTGACCGACAAGCCTCTTGAGCTTGTCAAAGTCGGCTTTTCTGAAGTCAAGGACTTCTGTGTTGCTGACTGACTTGCCAGCTTTATACAGTGCTGTTTTCAATTCCCTTTTTAATGATGCCCAATATTTTTTTTTTCTATTTTGGTCACCGTGGCTTATAATAGCTACTCCAAAGCCCACGTTGTATATGTATAGTGTACATTATTTATAATTGTCAACACTGAAGTTCACTTGCCCCTTTTTCCCTACTCATTTAGTTTTATGAGATCTTGCTGCAACTCTTCACCATCAGTTTGGCATTTGGCTACCTGGAATAATTTAGCTGCATCTACTAACTTTGCAGTTTCACTAGGTCATTTATGGAAATGTTAAATGAAACCAGGCCTAGTACAGATCCCTGAGGGCTCCACTATTGACCTTCCCTTATCTTGAAAAGCGTCCATTTAATTTTATCTAAACTTTCTTTCCTATCTGTTAACCTTTTGATCCACAAAGGAACCTTCCCTCCAATCCCAAGGCAGCTCAGTTTTTTTAGGAGCCTTTTGTCAGGAACCTTGTCAAAAGCTTATTGAAAATACAAGTATATTACATTAACTGAATTCCCTGTTCCCCACGTGTTTGTTAACACCTTCAAAAAACTCCAGCAAATTAGTGAGATGAGATTTCTCTTTACAAAACCCATGCAGACTCTTCCTCATCATGTCATATTTATCCATGTGGCTGCTGCTTTTATTCTGTATTACAATTTCTACCAGTTTGCCAGAACTGGGTTTGTTTAGTCTAAGAAAGGGAAGACTGAGAGACCTGGTAGCAGTCTGCATGTGGCAAAGGTTACAGAAAAGAGGCAGATTATAAACCACTCTCCATGTGAAATCAAGATAGGATAAGAGGTAATGGGCTTAATTTGAAACACTGGAGATTGAGGTTTGACCTTAGGAAAAAACTGTCCAACCATCTGGATAGTTTAGCAGTGGAATAAATTACTTAGGAAAGCTGTGGACATCACTGGAGGTTTTTAAGAACAGGTTAGATGAAATCAGTCAGGAAAGCTTTAGATATGGTTGATCCTGCCCTGGGGCAGGACAAAGAACTAGATGACCTCTCGAGATCTCTTCTAGCCCTATTCCCCTTCCATTTTAGAGAGAAAGCAAGAGAGCCTGACACTGTAACCTAATGGTGAAGAGAATCAGTTGACAAGTGCTAACCCTGGGTTTCAGCCTCGCCTACTAGGTCTGTTGATGCATTTTCCATTACACAGTCATTGGATAAAATAGCTAGCATCAGTAAGGAGGAACTAGGGAATTCAGTGTCAAAATCCCAGGTCTCCCTTTCCCTGGGGACAGTGCCAACGTCTCTGGGATACAAAGTCAGACTCTCTCTTGCTTATTTGATTTCTGGCCCCCTTACACTCTTGCCATCTGGGCCTCCCAATGCCCCAGCTTCAAGAGGAGAGGTTAATGATACCCTCACCCTGCTTAGCCTCTGGCCTGAGAGTTTGGCTGCTGTCCTTGGAAGTGGCACATATAAGTTCAAACCTTCTCAGAGTGGGTCTCCTGCTCCCTGGGCCAGTATTTGAACCATGAAGTCATTGGGTAAAAGGTAGAGGGTAAGCACCTACATGACGGTGTCTAATTTCAGTGTCAGACATCTGTGGTAGCTGCTCCTTTTGTACTCATGCCCTTGGGAATTTATGTGTTTTCCCAGGCATAATAGGATCAGAAAGCAGGAGAAACAGATTTAGCTTCATGGATACCTTGGGCCTTCTTCTGAACCTGTCCAGAATCAAAAGTCCAGGCATATAAAGGATTGGAGAGAGCGTTTGTAGGCCGAAACAGGCACCCCCACAAAATTCATGGGGTTTTAGAGGTGTTAAATAGAACATCATTCGAGCACTTTCAAATAATCTAAGGAGCACTTGGCATCTTACAGGTTTAATGGGAATTTGGCCAAAGTGTTTAAATGACCGAGGCACTTTTGTGAATATTACCCATGCACTGGAACAGAAGGACACTGTTCTTTGTGTCATCACTGCTTCCTTGTAATCAGGATTTGCAATGGTCTAGAGCAGCGTATCTCAACCTGTGGGTCATGACCCAAAAGTGGGTCACAAAAATATGTGACAGGGTCATGGACAAGCTTTAAAAATGGATCAACAAACTTGACAAATGGATTCTCCTTTAATGGAAAAAAAAGTGGGAAACCATAGGTTTTCCCTTGCAGGCTGGCCGAGTTGCAGGCTGTGAGGGGCTGCTTGGGGCCCCCCATGCCCCACACACTGCGGGGCTGGGGCCTGGCAGTGGTTCCGGGGTGATGGGCGCTTGGTCAGGACTGGCCATCAATGTTTACAAGTGGGTCCTGGTACAAAAAAGATTTAAGAATCACTGGTCTGGAGTACAGCACTATGCATGTAACAGGCTGGATCCTGGTCCATTCATCAGAGATGGAAAGTTGCCCTAAGATCAATCCCTCACAACCCCACCCAAAATTAGGGTCATTACAGCGATTCATCACCTTTCCCTTCCCGCAGCCTTCTCCCAGATCTTGAGATCCAAGATCTTGGATCCCACTACAGCTCTGCAAATCCCCACAGAAATTCTTTCAGCAGAGATACCCTCAGTAGAGACTAGGGAGAGTGGTTAGCAATAATGGTGAAGCCCAGTGGATCCTGGAGAGGGGAAAAAACAGAGAGGACACAAAATAAGGATCTGCTATACAAATATTCCATATGTTCCAATAAGATGTCCCAGTTTGCTCCTTACCTAACTTTTGCCACTGCTTAGTCACTAGTTCCCCCTCAGCTTTATGAATTAAATCTTAAGCAAGTCCAAGTAACATGGGAACTGACAGGAGTATAATGAAATCCTGGTTCAGGCTGTTTGATACCACAACATATTCCAATCCTAACTTATCCGTGCTTAATTAAAATTTGTTACTGCGACACTAACCTCATTGTGTACTGCTAGACCCTGCATAAATTATCAGTGATTTGCCACTTTGATAAATAAACATTAAATGCATGTCAAGGCCTCTTGCTATCAAGCATGAAGTAATTCCTGTGATAAAAAAGTGAAAACCTTTTAATTACAAAATTCATTAAAATCAATCTAAAATAAATGCTTTGCATTTCTAATGTTAAAATGATAAAAGTGCCCAATGAACCACAGCTAAACAACCAGAATGCATTCTCTGAAAATGTTGTGACTTGAAAAAGAGCAGTTTAATTTACTGAACAAATGTTACACACACTAGAAAAGGAGCCAAACAGCACACGACATATCTGCATCCAAGTTGTTAAGCCCTTCAGATTCATAGGTGTTCAAATAATGAGGTTTGGTTTGGTTTGTTATAAGGCCTGGAGCCTTTCAAAAATCCAGGTCTGGGTCCAGGTTCATATTTTGATTAACACCCATGTTTTGGAGACAGTCTTACCTGGGACAGCCGGTCAGGTACCCTTATGGTTCACCTTTAATTTTTCCAATAGCACTAAGCAGCAAAGATCTTGTCTACATGCCTAATTTTCAGAACATAAGTAGTCCCATTAAAACCCATAGCACTGGCCTCTTGCTCAAAATTATACTCACGCTTAAGGTTTTGCCGAAGGCAGGGCAGAGTTGCACCTATATAGACTAATTAATTCAGATATACATAAATTTTCATAAGCAACAACTTCAGCAGATGCTATGAAAGGATTTGCAGGGTGTAGGTGTTCAAAATCAAGAACTTAATTATATGCCTAACTAAGCACTGGAGCAGACAGTGATTTCAGATGCACTAAGCCAAGACTTGAAATCAAGCCTACAGTTAAATAATTTTCTGGATTGGGACCTTTGTTCTGTGAAGTTTTGTAGATTGCAGGTAGAAGACCTGAAAAGCTAAAAGTCCCGCGATGTTATTGTCTTCAGTGTTGGATAGTCACAAACCATGACTTCAGCTAGCAAAATAACTTGGGAGACAATTAAATGCTCACAAAAGGAAGAAAGTATATTGTACTTACGTGGAACAGTAGAGACTATAAACAGGGATTGTGCAACTATAAGCAACTGACCTGCAAAATCCTTTTTTCACTTACCAAAGGCTCTTCATTCTGCCATCAGAGCCGGTCATGTCCAACTAAAGCAACCTCCAAAATTCTCGATGACATCAATGGGAACAGCGTCAATTAGAAATAAAATAATCCTTTGCAGTTATGGAAACCCTAGGCCCAGATGTCTTAGAGGAATAAAACTCTCACTACAGAGGGAAGGAAAAAAGCAGTTTGCATGTGGGATACCCAGGTTCAAACTTACCGGCTAAATCTGACAGAACTAGGATCTGAACCTAGGTCTCTCTAGGTAGGTGCTTTAATGTCTGGTCTATTGAAGAGGTGTATTGTGATGGAGTTGTTTATTTTGTTACATGAAAATAAGGTAATGGTTACCCTGTTTCTTTTGCTTGTTTTTTTTTCTCCCAAATAAAATATACCCCTTGTAAAAAAGAAATATTTTAACTAAAAACTGAAACATTTCTTCTGGTGTCTTGCTTCTCCTTTATCTTCTGTGCATTGTCTCTTCTCACCAAAAAAGGAGACCAAAGCATAACACAGAAAGGGTTCAATTTGTTTTTTAATTGTGATATTACATTGTAGGAAGGAGTTGTTAGTATGTTTTGTGGAAAGGCTGAAATTTTCCACATAAAACCAATAGTTTCCTGTCAAATCTATTGATTAAGACTGGGTTTAGTAACTGCCACTGGCATTAGGTAAGGAATTATGCTTCAGTCCAGAAACAGGATTTGAACTCAAGTGTGCTGAGTTGATGATTGTATTGACTCGCTGAACTACATATAATCCCTTTGCTTTATTCAAGATGGTATTTTTATGTTGCAATATTCTCCTCTCATTAGGATGCTTCATATAAATCTTCTTTATATGAAATTAAAATCAAACTAATGAGACTGACACTAATAGATCAAACCTTTCCACTTAAATGTATTTAGTTGAAAGTCTGCTGGTATGGTTATTAAGCATAAAGTAGCTAATAATAAACACTTACAGAGCTAATGAGCTACTGTGGAATATAGATGCATGGATCATTCTTTCGCCAAACTTAGCTAAGATGCCTGTTTAATTTAATAGTAATAATTTCTACTGCAACCAGTCATGTAACTAAGGGTGGGCAAGCAGAGAACTGGCCTAAGGCACAGATTTAGAGGAGTGCCAGAATGGCAGATCGTGGGGAGCCCATACCACAGCAGTACAGCCAAGGTGAGGGGAAACTGTGCTGGGGGTGCAAACCATGCCATAGCTGTGGCACCTGAGAGGTCTTTGAGCCTCCAAGCCCTCGATCCCCTCTCCTCCACTCCCTGGTATTGGGGACTACACTGTCTTCCTTCCCCCTACAGATGCTCTCCAAAGCCCAGAACTGACTAGATATGACTTTGTGGGTGTTTTAAACATGGATATTTAAAACAAGATTAGCCCAATTTTAACTGCATTAGGGGCATGTGTCTACACATGCATGCCCTTAATACGGCTTAAAAATGGCAATTTTAGGTTATGTAAGCCTGAATTTGATACCTGCCCAAACCAAGTATCAAATTTAAGCAGGATTAGTTAATGCAGATTAACTCATGTGTAGACACATTACTCCATGTTAACAGAGGGAATTTAGTCCTGGGTCTGCCTAGCCACTGTAGTGCCAGCTGAGCCCAGCCTCAGGGCTCCTGGCTGGGTGCTTCTCCTTCCCCAGGGCTGGGTTGCTGTCTATACAATTTGCCTCATGTGAGTGGGTGTTTTATTGTTCTTGGGTGGGGAGAGTGGTGGAGGGACACTGTTTGTTGAGGGAGTTAGGGGGAGGGATAGGGGTGGATGTTGTGAGGGTAATAATATTTTTTTGTTTCAACTATGTGAGTGTCCTGAGAGTGGTGCTGGACAGAGGGTAAAGGGGTGTATGGGTGGCAGGGCAGTCAAGCTGGACCAGGGACTGCAGGAGGAGGGGGTCAACCAGGGCCTCCTGCAGCTGCTGTCCTGTTGGCAGGTGCACGGCTCTCCTGGAGCCTGGCTGGGGGCTGTCTGCTAGGGCCAGCAGGACCAGCACCATGGCCAGCAGGAGCGCAGGGCACTGGTTGTCACTGGCAGGGGACAGACTGCAGCAGCAAGGTGCTGGGCATCACTGGCAAGGGCAGGAGCAGAGGCAGTCCTGATGCAGGGAGGCAGGGTGGGCAAGGAGGGAGCTGCCATGTGCTGCCCTTGTGCTGAGCACATGGCTCCTGGGCAGGGAAGGGGCTGTCCAGGGATCAGAGGACAGGGGTGTGTTTCCAAGATGGCTGCCAAATGCTGGCAGCTAGCTTTGGCTTCAGCATGGCTGCAAGTCTTGGCAGCCATGTGTCTGGAGTCTGAATCTCCCCCTAGTGGCCACAGGGGCAAAACAACTAAAGTTTTTCCCAAGTCCTACCACGTGTAGACAACTGCCAAAACCCACTTAATCCATATTAGTTTAATGCACATTAAATTTAAGCCTGTTCATATTCCTATGTAGACGCACTCTGTAAGGGTCAACCCATGGGGTGGGATCAATATACAGTAAGAGGTAATGTAACAGGACAGGTTTGCAATGACAGTTTACCAAGTTTACTGCACTGCCAAGGAAAGGAGTTCAGAATAATGCACAGAAGAAGAGACACTCCACATGTGTGTCCTGAGGTCGAAATGGCTAGGAGCAGAATTCCTTGTGGAATCTAGTGTGTCATGCAGTTCTAAATCCCTGTACCCTTACACTTCCATGCTGTATTCCTAATCCCTTCACTCAGGTGGAACATTACTAGAGAGCAGCTTTTGCTAATATTTTTCTCCTTTCTCTGTAGAGGGGTTTTGGTTCTCACTAAATTCCCAGAAACTGAGATGGCAACCAGAACCCGGGAGTTACTATACTGGATCAAGCCAACTATCCATCTGGTCTGGTGACCTGTCTTCTACAAGACAGTAACAGGAGCCTCAGAGAAAGGTGAAGAAGTCTCCTTAATGGACAATTATGGAATAACTTGGCCACAAGAGAAGTCACTCCAAATTCTGGCTGACATATGTCGTGATGCATGAGGATTATACTGCTCACATTTTAATCCTGCCAAATGTAGCTGTTCATGTCCATATAAATGTCCAATCCTTTTTTTTTTCCGTTTTTCAATGGAGTCAAACACTGAGATGGAAAATGCTATACTAAATCAGATAAATTCACTGCATGAAGCTTCTGAATATGTCCACTTTTTCTACTGAGCACAAGTCTGTATCAAAGACTTTCCTCATCCCCATGTGCTTTTTACCAATATATTTAAAGATCCTTCTATAACTCGACATTGTGCTCCCCATTTTACTGTAAAAAATGAATCCTTCAAATGGTTTTCTTTTCTAAGGCAGGGGATTACAGATTTGAAGAACAAACATGGATTTTGCCAAATGAGAACCAGTGAACACTGAAAATACAATCCAAAGGTGGTAAAGGTGTTTGATTACAAGGATTACTACAAGAATAGTATATGATGAGAACGGAAGCTACAATACCATAAATGATACATTATGCTGTTATTTCTCAGTCTAGAAGTGTGTAAAATAAATGATGAAATTGTTCTCTGCAGAAGTACCAGACAAAGACTGTGTGGTGACAGTGGCATTTCACAAAAAAAATTACTGATTTTTCTGGGATAGTATTCTCACATTTTTTATTCCATTGAGGAATACATAACGAGAACTCTGTATGTATCTCTTCACTTCACATGTTTCGAATGTTGGGGACTTATTCTGAGTTATCAATGCATATGAAGAGTATCATGTGATCAACTCCTGATTTTTATTTGCACTAGTCTACCCTTCAGAGCAGGTCACATCAGTATTACTTCTTTTCTTTTATGGGGTGACCTAAGATTTATAAGCAGTGAGAGTCCCTGTTATAACCAGGTGCTAATTTCTAATTGTTCAATTACTATACTGAATGAAAATAACAAAAACATTGAAGATGGCCATGAAAATAAGTAGTCAGTGGATGGCTTCCATGTTAAAATTAAGTACATGGGGACTGATCCTAAGACCACTAAAGTCAATGCAAAACTCCAAGAGTGCCTGTAGATGTGTGGGGATACTGCTCCAACATGCTGTAATTACAGCGCATCGGAGCTAATTAACATGATCCAGCAGCCTCCACTTCTCATGTACTCAGCGTACCTGCACTTCAAAACAGTGGTGGAGGTGCTTTAACTCAAGCTTGTCAAATAAGCAAGCTCAGTTAAACTGCCCCCACTGTCATTTTGAAGTGCACGATGCTGTATACATGAGATACTGTGGGTGCTATATTTACAGTAGCTCTTGGATCCACTCTAATTAAGCACCCCACTACCCCTCACCCCGGAAACACATGTAAAGATGCCACAACTGACTCTGGTGGCTGTTGGATTAGACCAGGGAGGATGTTATCTCTTCCATCGGGTTCAAAGTGAAGGTGACATGCTATCCTGGTTTAGAATGAGGCAAACTGAAGTAAACTGAGATTGAATGTGGCCAGAAGACACCCTTGTACTTCATGTTAATGCTTCTTATACCTTTTCAAGCGCTTATCATTAGGAGAGAAAGCCCCCAGAGGACTCTAGTTAGTCTTTTTTCTTATTATTTTAATTTAATTAACTCATCAGTGCTGTATCATGAAATTACAGAGCAGCAAAAAACAGGAAGCTTGCTTGAGGGATGCAAATTATTAAGAAAGAAAATTATTAAGAAAGACATAAAGCTCAGATCATTTACAACACCCAGATCTAACGATCTTGTTGTCCTTCCCTTAGGGACTCTGCCACCTATTCTAATAGCCTGCTTCCTGTACTTAAGAGCCCCAGTCACAAACCGTTGAAGTCAATGAGAAATTCAACACTGACTTCAGTGGAAGTGGGGTTAAACTGCTGGGCCCTTGCAGGTTGGCACCACTTCTGAAACCCTCACTCATGTGGAGCAGAATTTTATTACACAAAGAGGGCTATATCTATAAAGGAACTTAAGAGCGTTGCAGTGCCTACCTTTTATTTGCCTGGAATGCAATTTGAACCCTGCAGTAGGTGCTGAGGCCCTATATAAGGCCCTTCTGCAATCCTCAGAATGTGATCCAAAGTAACTGTCCTGTTAAGTGGGAAGCCACCTACCTGCTGTAGTTAATGTGAAACCCTGAAGATAAAGGTATATCTTAAATGCCACCCTTCTCCATGACTTAGGTATCTTGCACAACACAATAGGAAGTGCCTTTTTATACCCTTGCTACTGAAGGCAAAACATGTGGCAGTGGGCTTGCACTGCAGCAAAATAGATTTAGATCACATCTCAAAAGAAGAGAAAATCCTAACTTTAAGAACTGTAGGGCATTGGAACAAGCTGTGTAAGGAGGTCGTGCAATTTGCTTCATTGGAAGTTTGCAGGAAGACGGTGGAAAAGCATCTCTCTGGCATGGTTTAGTAACAACAAATCTTAAATCTATGTAGGAGTTTGAACTGTACCTAGAGGTCCTTTCCAGCCATGCTTTTATTCTAAATTTACACCTAGGTCCCTGTCATGAAGCGAGGCACCTCTGCGCTTCCTTTCAGAACCAGAACAAGGGGTACACTTTTGTTTTAAAGTACAGCCGTTCTTGTTCATGCTATTTATTTTATACAATAGCTCTGCAGTTGGAGCACTCAACCAGGATATGACACAGCAGGTGTGTCTATACGTGCAATTAATATGCACAAATAAACTCTGGAGCAACTAGCTCTGCAATTTATTTGTGCCAAACACATAAAGCCTGGCAGAAGCAGCCTGGGTTGGCAGGGGACCCAGGGGCTCAGCCTGCCACCCCAGAGCTGCTCCAGCAGGGCTCCATATACTACAGTGGGGTACAGCCACGGTCTGGCCGCTCACCACCCCCTACCCCCCACTCCATGGTCCAGTCGCTCTCCCTCCCCCTCTCACCCTGTGGTTGGGCTACTTGCCAATCCTGCCCCTGGCCCCACACAGGCTGATATGCCTCAGGCCCTGCACACCCCTAGGGATGGCTCTGGGAGCATCCCTGGGCTATCAGGGGACCATGTGCTGCAGGAGGGCTGGCTGAGGTACAAGGGCACTTCAGTGTGGGGGCTGCTCATGCCTCACCCAGCTGCTCCACAGCACATGAAGTCCCATCAGAGCAGCAAGCCCAGAGCTAATCCAATGGAGCTCCATGTGCTGTGGAGCAGCTGGCTGGTGCATATGGGCACTTCAATGTGGGGGCTGTTTGCCGGTTAGCTCCACACTGAAGCACCCTCATGCCCTAGCCATCCCCAACACTGTCTACACACACGTTTAAATGCAGTAATTTACTGTGCTGGCAGATAGTAATTGTGTCTGATGGGATTATCCAAAGGCACAGTAAACACCAGCCTAATTGCCTGAAAACACCAGCTAGTCTACACCAGCCTAATGGCCATGCACATATGGACAGTAACACTTTACTACATGGTCAATTTGTCTATTGTGCAGTAAAGTGTAGGTGTAGACTCACCCAGCTGGAATTAAAGTTCCCCAGGGGACCTTATTGTTTAAAGCTACCACACTGAAAACTGAGGCCAATGCAGAGTTGAGGTGCCAGCTGGATAGGTGGCTTTTCATACTTTCAACTTTGAACTTGGGCTTTCAAATTTTACCTGAGTCATGCATTAAGCATCTGGCCCTATTCTGGATCTGACCTATCATCCCACTGATTTTGATTGGGCTCCTTTGGGAGCCCTGCACTCCATGCTGTGAATACAAATAGCAGAATGTAGCCCTTAAAGCAGTGATTTTTAACCTTTCTGGCCTCAAGGAACACTTCATTGGACTCAGGCCCCCTCCATGACTTCTGTAAATTGAGTGGCACCTAATTTCAAAAACTAATGGATATATTACAGTCATTACTACCTTCTATGGGCTAGGCAGTGAAGATGGGCAGGCAGGGACATGCTTGAGCATATCCTTATCTGCTTATTGCCTCATACCTTGCTTATTTCCTCCCACCTCCTGGCATCCTTCAAAAGATCTGATGGCATCCCCACATGCCACACACACAAGCTTCCTGTGCCACACACAATGCATACCACAGGTTAGCCATCCCTGACAGACAATTTGGGACTGGACTAAGAGCTGAAAACCATTTTGTGCCTCAATCTCAAGATCATTCTTCATCTCTGTTTGAAATGTTTCTGTGAAACTATACTTATTTTCACTACAACACGTTGAGTTTCTGAAAGGAAAAGGTCAAGGGGGGTATAACAGAGTTCATTTCCACTCAAAGGCTCAAATGCTTTATTCTTCACACTGATGCAGCTCAAACCCATGTTATATAGCCATTCGGAAATTTAGGTTTGGGATTACCTCCATGTTGTGCCGCCTGGTATCTCCATATTCATGTTTTGGAAAATTTAAAACTTGCTAATTTGCCTTTCAGATTTCCCTTAATTAAAAATTAGCATGTTCTAAAAATCAACTCTTTTACCCTTCTCTAATTAAATTTCCACAGGATATTTTTTGGTGGGAGAATTCAATTAGGTTTTAATTTTAGTAATCAAAAAAGCACTGGTGCTTTGAGTATTTGATTTTTAATTTGAAAATTTGACATGGCATTCCAATTAAAATGTTCAACAGTTGCATCGTAGCATAAAAAGTCTATTACATCTGGTAAGCAGGAGAACCCGATGACCATAAAAATGCAAACAGTATTTTGCAGAACCCCCAGGTAATTGCCATATTTAGCAAATACTAAACACTACAATTACAACCCAGTAGGAACTGTGATCTTTCAGAACCATGTGGCAGTATTAAGAAAGTGGAATCTACTAGCTTCCTCGATCACCTTTATACAAGGCTATGCCTGAGAAAGCACAATCTAAACTCAAGTATCAGAAATAAAACCAGAGCTATCTGGGGAAATATCAAAAAGTCCTGACTCCTTCTAGTTGCTTCCTCACACAGGCATCTTTTTCTGAGAAATAAAGTTAACTCACACATTATCTTCTCTTACAGAGATAGAGAATGCTGTGTGGCAATTGGATGCATTTTCATGCTCTGTTTATTATCCTGTTTTTCTATTTGCCTTCAGGCTTGATCCAGCAAGTTGCTATCTACCTCCTGAGCAGTACATACCTCCTGACTGCCATAAATGGGAGATGAAGACATTTTGTTACATCTTCTCATATTGTGTTCTAGATTCCTGAGCACCACTAACTCTAGAGAACACCTGAACAGGTTATGTACTTAGTGAATAAGAAAATAAAGATGAAACTGGATATTCCTAGGCAGACAGGGTGCTGCTTACATTTTGCAGCTTTTTTGATGAACTGTTAATGGTAATTTTGACCACTAGATAAAATTTCCACCTCTACTGCACCTGTAGCCCATGATGAGGCAGAAGGTTACCTCAACTATACTACACTGAACATACCACAAACTGGGTATATCTACAGCAGATGCTTATGCGGAGTTGCCTAATTAGCTCCGCAGTAAAGCATCTACATGAGTGGTACTATTTGGCCAGAGTAAATTAATTCACTCTGCCAGAGGATAGTACTGCCCACTAGGGGTGTGTGAAATGGGCCCTATTCAATTCAGAAATGGCCCAAACTGGGGACAGTGATTTGATTTGTTGATGTGGATCACCGTTCCAGATTTGATGTGAGAATCAGAGATTCGGGCATAGACACAGCTTTAAATGGTTTTTCTACAGATCTCAATGATCAGCCATGGGGGGACCGCGGGTGCCCCGATAGACCCAGGAGGCACCAGTTGCTGAGCTAAGGGGTTGTGGTGGGGGGCCCTGCACGCTCCCTGGCAGACCCAGAAGTGGACTGGAAGTGCTTCTGGTCCACTTCTGGGTGTGCTGCTGAGTGCACTGGAGAACCCCCACGCTCCTGTGGGATGCTCATTGTGCCCCAGCATCACAGCATTCATGAGCTGCCTGGTACCTAGAGGTATGTAGACACACCTTTAAATGTTTTTTCTATGTCTGAATCTCCAAATCTTTCCGAATCTTTGCCAAATTGAATCAGGAACTGAAGCTTCACACAGCCCTACTGCCCACCACAAGTACTATTCTGTAATGAAGTTTACTCCACCACAATGCACATATGGATGGTAACTGGGGCTTTCTGGGGCACAAGAGTGCTACAGGTCAGGGCTGCTTTCTGGCTGGTCCCGAAATATAACATCCACTTGCCCCAGACAGCCCCTTTGCACCATGTAGAGTGGGATAAGAGCAGCTCCTGGCTGGCAGGCTGACCCCCCCAGGCTCCCTACCAGCCAGGGATGCACCTCCCTGGCTCAGCATGCTGCAGTCCCAGGCACATATATAAACATTGCACCTGGGAGCTGCCAGTGTTTATTGTGCCGAATTAATTTCACGTGTAGATGCACCCACAGTCAGGGTGAATACACTCTGTTTCTTCCAGTCTAGCAATGACAAATACCTGATGAAGCATTAAAATATTTACATTGCACCCAGATAATTGCATAATGTATGAGAGGACTCATATCTCTCTGTCAGGGCCTCCATTGCTATATAACATAATATTCCTTGTATTAAATATTTCCACTTGTCTTCAAAGCTTCTTCTCTCATATTCATTAAGTATTCACTGTTCACATGTTATTCTTATGTATTATGTATTGCCATATTTACTGCATGACATTATACATTACAGGGCATGTAAGTCAGTGCACCATATTGTTACATCTTATACTTTCCAGCCTTGTTCTGTCTCACACCTAGACTCACTGACTTCTTTGCGACCATGTGTATACTCAAACTTACCATATTTACTAGAATATAAGATTAGGTCTTTCCCCCAAATCAGCATGGGGAAAAAAACCCTCATCTTATATTCTCATACAAAGTGGAGGAGAGAGCAGGTGACTCCTGTGGCTCTGACTGGCCTTGAGCTTGGGTTGGGGCCAAAGTCAGAAAAACAACAGCCTCCTTCTACCCCCCACCCTGCTTCTGCTCTGCAGCTTCTACCCCCTACCCACCTCATCCCTCCCCCTTACTCTCAGACACAGCTCAGACTCCGGCTTGGGTTGGGGTTTCTCCTGGGCATGCAGCACATGGAAACTCCTTTTTCTTCCTGCCCAATGAAGAAGTGCTACCACTGCTGCATTGCCTGCTTGGCTAATCAGGAACAGCCCAAGTAGCATCTGACAGGGAGGGGGAGAGGAAGAGACAGAAACTAGGGGGAGTGTGGGGGTGAATGGCGCCAGGTGGTTGCAGGGCAGGAAGGCTAGGAAGGCAGCACGGGGAAGAAGTAAGTGCCCCTCCTCCCCCCCACCCCTGCCACTGCTTTTCCTGCTGTAGCAGTGGGGTGGGGATTCAATATTTAGAAAATTATACCTAGAAAATTATAGCAAATTTATAGATTTTTCATATATAGTATCTAATTATTGGGGAGTGGCTTATATTTGGAGTTGTCTTATATTTGAGTAAATATAGTAAGTGTGTACTTAAGTACTTTGCTGCACTGGGACCAAAATTCAGGAGACAAATCTATGCTTTGTGGTAAATTTTTGAAGAATTGCACCACTCACAAGACAGAGATAGGACCTTGTAGATCCAAAGCATATATGGGTTCAACGCCCAACCGGATAACAATCCAGTTTATGGAATTTTCCTAATCATTCCTGTTATTATCTGTCCAACTGGTGTGCTGGTGAAAAGCTTTGTAGAAGAAGTACTCATTGGCTCAATGGGAATTCATGGATGGCTTTCAAAGGAGAAGACATGACATGGAGAAAGCTATGGAGAAGAGAATGAGGAAGGACAGATAGACACAAAGGCAAGTGGAGCAGGCCAAGCCTCACATGCACTAAACTGTGCTCAGCTCTTTGCCTGAGTAGGGGTTACAGGACCAGGTTTAGGAAGTTTGGTGGATCGGTGTTACCAAGGAGCTGACTTTTTTCGAAGGCCATAAATCAACATACATTTGAGGAAATGGAAAAAACATTCTTTGTCTCAGGCTCTAAGCTCTCATGAGTATTAAAGAGGAAAGAAAATTAAATGCATAAAAAGGAATTCATATTAAAACAAAATATAAAATCAAAATGATCTCAAAGAAATACCCAGTAAAATATATGTCAGCCCCTTACTCCATGTAAATCAGGAGTAACTCCACTGAAATCAGTGGAATTTCTCCAATATAATGCCAGTGTATTTGAGAGGAGAATGTATATGAGAATGAAAATGTATATGACAATAATGCCCAGAGTTTCAAATGAGATCAGTGCCCCATTTTTTCCAGGCATGGTGCAAATGCATAGTAAGACATAGTGCCCGTTCTCAGGAGTTTGCAGTATGGGCATATGAACAACTTATGACAAGCCAAAATGGGGCAGGACTTTACTACACATCCACTGCTCTGCTCTAATTGCCCCGGGGCACAGTCTTACCATGCTGAGTGGAAGCTAAACCACAGTAACTTATCCCTTTGTCGTTGAGGACGGAGCTGTTGCAAGTTAGCTTTCATCACCTAAGCACATATAGACGGAAAGTCAATTGGTTGAAGAAAGGAAAGGCCTTAACCCAATGCCCTGTGCTTCTCAAGCATTAAGCCTTTTTGGGGGGAAAGTGTACACAGGAAAATTAAGTTGTAATTAAAGCAAAGGTAGCCATAACTTCTGAAGCCAAGGCCAAGGGAAGGCACCTAATCTTGGAAGCAAAACACTCTAGATAGATTGGATGGGAGACCACCTTGTAATCCTGCAAGCCATAGATAAAAACAAAGGAGTCATGGTGCAACACTTGGTAAATACTAGACCATAAAAACCAAGTGAATGGTAAGATTTAACTTCTGAGTGAAAAGACTTGAATAGGATCAACACTAGCCTGAGTCTACCTACTTAAGTTACACATAAGGGTGAAAACAGTGATGTAGACTTCAGCACAAGCTACCACTGTATGCATCCAAGCCTTCAAAGATGCTATATTCTGATTGCTAAACTATGCTGAAACTGTGCCCTAACAACCTCAATGCTATCGGGACCCAACTTAATTAGCCACTCTAACATGAGCATGCCTACCCATGCTACAATAACCCCTTTGTTTCACTATATGCACATGCACTCTGGTTCCTGTTTTTAAGAAGAGAACCCAAAGAAAAGTTGAAAAGTTGGCTTAAAAGAAGATTAAACGAAAGTCAGCAGCAGCCTCCAAAAAAAAAGGGAGCATGAAAAAGGAATAATTTACAAATCAAATGAAGAAGAGAAAAGACCAAGCTGGAATATTAATGAACAACCAGGAGGAGAAAAAAACAAAATAGGACTATTTTACCACAGGCAAAATAATGTACAATTTTTCAATCTCTCCAGTTAAATTACAGAAGAAAAAGAAACCTTGATACTATATCAGCATGTAAATATCTCTCTCCAAACCACCCACATGCTGACTGCTGCTGGAGACAAATAGACACAGTGATGTACATAAAGCAAAGTACCACCATCAGCCCTATCATATCATTTGAGCCTCCCTTTGTGGGCATTAAGGAAGGTATTTCCATAAGCAGCAAGTAAGAGCAAAATTAGAGAAGCGGAACAGCCGCCGTAGCAATTGCAAAGAAAGTGGAATCACATTTCAGGTTGTTCGGAGTAATAGTTCTTGCTTGGGTGAGGTATGGGGGACACAGAAAAGCTACTAAATAACATTTCCAAAGAGTTTCAATTTGTTCCATTGTCTGATGGGCCCAATGCATGACAATGAAGAGTCACGGCACATTCACAGTCCAGAGGTAGAAAGTCGCATTTCTCTGTCAGAAGGTGTTAGACAGGCTCTGAGATAACGTTACTTTGAATAAAATGACTTCATTTTTACCCCTCTTTTATCATTTTGTTGTTGTTATGCTTCCTAAAGACTACACTGGATGTCTGGAGGTTGCCTGTCTCTGAAATGATGGGCTTTCTCATTTGCAGTTGGGATATAGCCTCGCGAGCCTTCAGCCCAACGTCACAAGGCTCTCTATAATTCCACTTGTTATGCCCTCAGGGCATCGTATACACTAATAAGATAGAGCAGGAGAAGAACGTATGTAGAAAGCCTTTGATGTTGTGTGCAAAGCTTCCATGTACAATTTGATATGTTAATTATGGCGGTGGCCATCATAAGGAAAGGCACAAAAAATAACATTTTGACTATAATGAATGTTTAGTTTCCTGGATGTGATTGTCCAATTTGGGTTCTTTTTCTGGATCATTCAGTTATGTCAGTGCCATGCTGCTGTAATGCATCTCACTGGGCAGTCTAGTTATTCCTCACAGTAGGAGAGGGCCTCTCATTCCTTTGCTGTCAGAATAGTATGCTGGCAAGAAAGAAAAGATCATCAGAGACTGTCCACTGGCCTCCTCCATTTAAAGACTCCCATAAAACAAAGACAGGTTTCCTTACCCCACAATATCCATGGGTTTTGCCCTGCAATCAAGCAGCAGTTTGAGTGTGTTCATCATCTTGTTTTTTTAAAGACTGAAAACAAAGACTTTTGTCAGCCTCCAATGAATTATGTAAATTACAAGGATTACTAATTGTTTTTTCCTACTCCCTCTGCAAAATTAAATATTTGGAGAGGTGATAGTGAGGAAAAATCTTGGCCAGTTTCCCCAGGCAAGGATCTGGCCCATTCTCTGTCTAGCTGCAGAACGGATACAGTATAGGCAGCGATCATGTGATCTTCTCCATACTTGCACACCAATGCGATTACCCCATAAGCTGAAGGGATCAGTTTAACAGCCATAATGAACAAAGTAATGACAATTTTTACATCTGTTTTCCCATGCTACCTCTGACTAGCACACTATGATAAGCTCTGCCTAACTATTGTTGTGCAACCTATATTTCTTTTTTTCATATTGAGCAATTCAGTGTAGCCGATGTAGCAACTTTTTCACTGGCAGAGAAAAAGTGAGGAATCATCATGTGGTTTATGGTTTATAGGAGATTAATCATCCTGCATTTTATGATTTATAGAGAATGTCTACATCTTTTGTGCATACTTAAATGGTCTTGCAGTGTTTCCAGTACTCTTATTGCTTAAGGGAATTACAAATTAATAATGTCAGTTAACCTCTATGAAGTATTTCCCTAAGGAACAAGCATTTGTTTTGATTGCCTCCATCTAATAGTTAATAGCATGATGATAATCCTAGATTCCCTTTAGCTGGAAACTTATGCCTCCATAGTGGAATCCTTCTCAACCTTCTTGCTCCTATGTGGTTTGAATACTTTCTCGGGGCGTCTACATGTGCACATTTACTATGCAGTAACTGAAATTACTGTGCAGTACAGGAGCATGTCTAGACATGCACACCCATACTGCACGGAAAATACAGCAACTTACATCAACTTGACCATAAATTTGACCATACCCGTGTCATGAAGGTATCAAATTTATGCCTGATTAGTTATTGTGCAGTAATGCACATGTAGACACCTTACTGCGCAGTAATATGGTGTGTGTAGACCAACTTGGGGACTAATTTTAGCCCCAAGTCATCCCACACACAGCGTTAATGCATGTCAATTCCTGCACATGCAATGCCAGCCTATTCCTGCAATCTATGAATCTATGAAAGTGTGCATTAGCTTACTGCACAGTAAATTTAACCCTGCATAAGTGCACATGTAGACACGCCCTCATCCTATCATGGATCTCTCTTGCACTGAACTACTGTCTCTTACATTCTGGTTATCTACGCCATCAATTATTTTCCCCTGACCTCTTACACTCCTCATCACAAGCCACACTTTTGAAATACTTGCTGGGTATTCCCCACATTCTTCTGGCTTATATTTTCTGTCACTGAAGCCCACCTAAACGTATTACCCTGTTCAAACTAATTATGACCTCATTTTGCAAAGCTTTGTCAGTTATTCTGTAGCCAATATGATGCTGGTACTTCTGCCTTGCACTAGATTCAATAGTGTAATATGCCAGTGCAAACGATTTCCAATGTGTTTTTACATTTGCTTAGTGATTTTCAATGGAGATATACAAAATAAGAACTAAACTGAAACTTCTTATGAACATCATACCACTCGGATGTTCTCCACTTTCCCATCGAGGTTTGGGTGGTCCAGGAATGGAAGAGGAAAATTATCATGATAAATGTAGACCCTACTGCAGTTCCAGCCAGCACCAGGGAGCCTAAGGTTTATCTCATGAAAATTTATTTTCATTACATTTACAGCCCAGCTTTGTAAATTGCTAAAAGATTCAACTGAAGTTTAGTTTCCATCTGAATTTGTGCATTTGAACTACCAAAATGCCAAACATCTTAACACTTTGCCCATCTGATATATTTATGAACAAAAATCTTCTGAGACAAAACAACAAAGCCATTAAATATCAAGTCCCTAAGAGTAATTCCCCTCCGTAACTTCCAGCACACACAGTACTATTACCTAATTTGTCTATCACAAAACCCAGAACACCATTTTTTATGAATATGTCCTTTTATCTGTCTATCCCCCACCAACACTCTAAGCTGTTGGAGATATTTGGCCTAGCAGCTCAATGTGTTAGGAGGGAACTGCTTTGAAACAGCCCTAATGAAACACTTGCTGCCTTCAAGATTCAGTACTAATTTAACTGTGCTGCAAATGCTCAGTAACAGAAGCAGGTATCTTTAATAGCACAGACAAGGTGCAAGTGGAAACAAGGACTATAGATGAAAAGTAAAGAGGGAGTTTCTTTAGGCAGATGTTGCTGGAACCTCTATGTAAGTGTTGGTTTGAGTGACAGGCAAAGATAAATGTATTTTTTAGTTTAACTATGCTAGATTACCCCCTATTTTGAGCACAAGGCATCTATCTTCCCTGTAGCCATCTTCCCTGCAAGCTCAGGGAACCTTATTATCTACAAGCTTTTGTGCATAGCAAATCTCAGTATTTTTTTTTTAACATCAGACAAAAATTCCTTCCTTATTTAAGTTTCAGTTGAAGCTTAGTAGGTTTCAGTGTCCTAATGTAGGTAAGCAAGATCATTTTTCTAGATTACTGTAATGAAATTACAGGCTGAGGCAGAGAGAGCTGTCTTTGCCCCTCAATCTGCCACCTTCGCAGTCCCTATTATATACCTCCTTCCAGCAGGAGAGATTTGCTGAAGCCTAACCTTGTGGAAAATGAAACAAAAGGCACAGAAGCTTCTAATAGAAGCTTTGCAGAGTCCATGAATGAGTCACAGTTCAGACAGTGACATTGTCCAGGAATGTAGATAACTGTATGATAAAAGGTTTCAATGCATTCCTCCTTGTTTTGCCTCAAAAGGAAATGTACTCTAAAGAAAAAGGCAGAAGAACAGAGACTGCTAACCTGATGCAAAGCTTGCGAAAGACTTCTCCAGAATACAAAACAAGCTACAGTATAAATGACCAGGCGCACACAATTTCTGCCTACACTTTTGCCATTCTTAAATCAGCTACAGTATCATAAAAATCAGAAGTATCTGACTTAAAATGTCCTATAATAGCTGGAGGAAAAATTATTTTTCTTATAGTGGCAGTGTAAATCTACCAAATGCTGTATAATAACATAGGCAGACCATATTTATATAACTGATATACCATATCCTGTCTTGAGAAGCAGAAGCACTACCATGCCCTTCCACCAGCATGGATTCATAGCAGGTAGATCATGCCTGACTAATCTTCTTTCATTTTATGACCAGGTCACAAAACGCTTAGACTCAGGAGTAGAGGTAGATGTCGTTTACTTGGATTTTAGGAAGGCCTTCAATACAGTATCTCATCCCAGTCTCATAAATAAATTAAGAAGCTGTGACTTAGATAATTACACAGTCTGGTGGGTGGCAAATTGGCTTGCGGGTTGCACCCAGAGAGTGATGGTGGACAGGTCGATATCGACCTGGGAGGACGTGGGTAGTGGGGCCCTGCAGGGCTCGGTCCTTGGACCTATACTCTTCAATGTCTTCATCAGTGACTTGGATGTGGGTGTGAAGTGTACTCTGTCCAGGTTTGCAGATGATACTAAATTGTGGGGTGAAGTGAACACACCAGAGGGTAAGGAACAATTGCAGTAGGACCTGGTCAGGTTGGAAAAGTGGGCAGAACACAATAAGATGCAGTTCAACAAGGACAAGCGCAGAGTGCTGCACGTAGGTTGTAAAAATATCTAGCACACTTACTGGCTGGGGAGTGACCTTCTCAGCAGCACAGCAGCAGAAAGGGATCTCAGAGTCATAGTGGACTCCAAGATGAACGTGACTTGTCAGCGTGACAAAGTCATCAGCAAAACTAACTGCACTTTATCATGCATTAGCAGATGCATGACAAATAGAGCTAGGGAGGTGATACTTCCCCTCTATGAGGCAAATAATAGTTGGAGTACTGCATCCAGTTTTGGGTGCCATACTTTAAGAAGGATGTGGATAGCCTCAAGAGGGTCCAGAGGAGGCCACTCATATGATTAAGGGTTTGCAGGCCAAGCCCTATGGGGAGAGACTGAGGGACCTGGATCACTTCAGTCTGTGCAAGAGAGGGCTGAGAAGTGATCTTGTGGCCACCTACAAGTTCACTGGGGAGGGAGAGAGGGAAGAGCAGCAAGGAATCAGAGATGCTGTTCACCAGGGCACCTCTTCAGGTAGCAAGGAACAATGGTCACAAACTGATAGACAGCAAATTTAGGCTGGACATCAGGAAGAACTTCACCATGGTAAGGGTGGCCAGAACTTGGAACAGGCTTCCAAGGGAGGTGGTACTGTCTTCTACCTTGGGGGTCTTTAAGAGAAGGCTGGATAGGCATCTGGTTGGAGTCATCTGACCCCAGCGCTCTTTCCTGCCCAAGGTAGGGGGTTGGACTCGATGATTTGTTGAGGTCTCTTCTGACTCTAGTATCTATCAATCTATGCTAAGCGTGGCTTTGTTTGTTGTCCTGTGGGGGGAAAAAATCAAAGAGGTACTGTTGGGATCAAATTTGATCCCATTTCTTGCCCCCATCAAACTTCAACAAAGCACAGGAACAGCTTAAATAGCCTAAAGATTTAAAAAAACTCTCCATTTGTTTACAAGAAGTAGTTCTAGTGTGGTGTTTTAGTGCCTGAATGTAAAGACTAGAACAAGCGTCTAATTGAAAATGAACTTGACTGGTTTATTCCCATTTCCAAAGCTGGGAGAAATGCAGAGAGTAAAGAGCAAGACACTTAATGAAGAATAAATTAGAACTATAAAGTTCTTTCCATTTAAATAATCTCCAGTGTGCCTCATTAGGTACCCAGGTGAAGATGCTCTTTTAAATTACACTGGATGCATCTACATGTGCTACTAACACATAGCAATAAATGGTGGTGCAGTTCACACCAGAGTTTTTCTCCTGGTTGCAGTGTTTACATGTGTGCCTGGGACCACAGCACATTGAACAGGGGTAGAGCAGCCCTGGGGAGTCAGCCTGCCAGCCTGAGGCCTAGGGAATCAGCCTGCCAGACCCGGCCTACTGTGCCCCAGCTCAACAAAGTCAACTTGCTGCAGAGGGGCTGGCTGGGGCACAAGGGTGTTACAGTGTGGGGCTGGCAGGCATTCCTCATACTGTAGCACCCTCAGTGCTCCAGCTAGCCCCTATCTAACACCATCTACAGATGCATTTTAATGCATGTAACTACTCCGCTATAGGATGGTACTATAACAGATTTAATTAATTTACTACACCCTAATACAGGTGCATGTGTAGATGGTGATGTTTTACTGCAGAGCTAAATAGTCAGCTTCATATTAAAGTGCATGTGTAGATGTACCCGCGGGGTACACGTTCATTAATGTGCCATAGTTACCGTGCACTAATTTTAGTACTTGGATAACCTAGCCTAATGCTACTGCACAGTAGCATATTAGCATGGTTTTTGCCCAGCACGATACTGTGCAGTGTTATTAGGCTACTGTGCAATTAGCGTCTTGTGTAGACGTGCCCACTGTGTCCCTTCGGTAGCCTGGTAAACCTGGAGGTGATCTCTGTGTTCATTCTTTAGTTGCTTGACCGATGCTGTTTACTAGAGCTGTGCGAGTCTTTGGATTCCGTTTCAGATCCAGACCCGCTTTGGATGCTTTGGCGTCCGAAGCAGCACTTCCAGGTCGAAGCAGGATACCAGAAATGGTGTCTGGTGTGGGTCAGGGGCATCCAAAGCGCTTTGGACCCACTTCCAATGCTTTGGAGCTGCTTCAGCCATTTTGAGGCAATTGGAAGAGGGAGGGGTCAGTGGGGGAGGGACAGAGACTGGAAGCGGGGGAGGGAGGGGGAGCAGGGTGTGGGAAGACTGACGTCTGTAGGTAGCCAGGGAGAAATCCTTCCCCTGGCTACCTTTCCAATGGCAGCATCTGTGTGGTGGGACTAAAAAAAGTATAAAAAACCCTGTTTCCAGCCCTCCTGTGCCGTTTGCAGCTCGTTCCCTGTCAGCAGCTGTGTGAGAGAGGAATGCTGCGACTGACCCTGCCTGCTGCTTTTTCGTGTTATAAAGGAGCTAGCTTAACATAGCTTAGTTTAGCTTAGCTATTCAATTCAATTATTAGTAGTATTACAATTCAATTTATTTCTTTGAATTAGCTTTTTGGGACCTTGTTTTGGAAACTTTGCAAAAAGACAGTTGTGTTTTCCCAGGCAGTGTTATCTATCACTGTGCAGGGAGGCACAGATTGCTTGCTTGCACGCACGCACACATGCACACACACACACACACATACACAGAGACCCAGAATATAGAAAAAAAATCACAGCAGGAGAAGACAGACAAATATTTACAGAAGAGCCAGACACAGGTAATATATTGAGACACAGGAACACATCCAAATAATATCATTCACACCACAAGATAGACAATATCGTGAGAGCCAGAAGAAGACAAAAATAATTTCATTCTCAGCACAAGACCAGATAGACAATATCATGAGAGCCAGAAAGAAGACACAAAAATAATTTCATTCACAGCACAAGATAGACACAGATATTCAGACAGACAGATATACAAAAGTATTCACACACACATACACACACACACACAGACCTTTTGCAGCGCAGGAAACATCAATATGAAGCGTGCTGGAAAGGCAGGTGCCAGGTCTTCTGGCAGGGTAGAGAGAGGAGGTAAGGAGAGAGGAGAGCTGCAAGCTCCCCGCGTCCCAAACGCAGACGTCCCAAGCAGCCATGACATCAGTGCTGCCGGTGGAAGTCAGGCAGTGGAAGCAGTGTCTGCACCTGATGTCCCTGCACCTGCACCACCTCCGCTCAGTCCAGAAGTGGGCACCAGTAGTGGAATCACTGCCTCTTCCACCCCAATTTCAGCTCTCAGCATGAGCCTCCCACTGCCAAAGGAGGAGCTGGAGCTGGAACCAGGGATGCTGAGAGCTCTGGCTCAGGCAATTCTGGGGACTGAGGGGGAATCAGAGTTAGTGCTCCACACCCCTCACGTTTCCCCTAGACCCAGGTCTCCTCCAGAAAGCAGCACCTTGGAGGAGGCTGAGGTTGTGGAGGCAAGTGTCTCAGCTGAGGCAGCTGCTCCTGCTGTTCAGCCTTAGCCTTCTGAGAAGGGGGAAAAGGCAGGATCCTAGCCCTCAACCCAGAAGCAGGGGAGTAGTGTAGTGAGGGATCATAGTGTAGTGAGGGATCATTTTGAGGTGGCAGATGATCCCAGGTTTGCCATCTGCCAGCTCTGCCAAAGGCACATGAGCTGTGGCAAAGACGTGAGACACTTCTCCACCATGGCCATGCTGCTGCATCTAAGAAGGCACCATACCCATGCCCTTCTTCCCGCTGCTCAGCCTGGCACCAGCGTGAGTGTGCTGAAAGGGAAGTCCCCTCCTCACTTCAAAGCCCCTTTACCCCCAAAGCAGAGGCAGGCCATCCTGGACCAGTGGGGGAAAGGTGACCAGAAAGGGGGGTGCATTCCCAAGGCGCATGAGATCACCCAGAGCATTGGGGAGATGCTTGCTCTGGATAGCGAATCCTTCTCCCTAGTTGAGTGACCAGGATTCAGGTGGTTTGTAGCACTTCTGACCCCACTTCACAAAGTGCCCACATGCACCTCCTTTAGCAGGGCGGTGGTGCCCTCCCTGTATCAGTTATTCAGGGAGTACTTGAGGGAGGAGCTGCACAAGGCAGGGCCACAGGTAGTCTTGCACTTCACCTCTGACATCTGGAGCAGCCGGGGGGGCGATCATGCCTACCTCTCCCTCACGGGGCACTGGTGTGATCAGTCAGGCCGTCGGTGGGCTCTACTGCAAGCCCAGGTGCCAGATGAGTCCCACATGGCAAGGAAGATCATGGGGGCCATGAACTGCATGGTGCAGGGGTGGCTCGCTGGGCAGGCCGACCTCACCCACAGGTTCATGGTCACCGACAACAGGGCCAATTTGGTGAAGGCTGTCCATGATGCCAACTTTGTTGGCATCTGCTGTGTGGCACACAGGCTGCACCTAATAGTGAGGGATGCCTTGTAGGGGGACAAGGCTGCTGGTAATGGCATCACAACCAGTGCTGCTACAACCCAGCTGATTTCAAAATGCAGGAAGGTGGCAGGCTACTTCCACCGCAGCATCAAGGGGGGCAAGATGCTGTGGGAGAAACAGGCAGAGCTCAGCATCCCACAGCACAGAATCATCCAGGACGTGGAGACTCGGTGGAGCTCCACATACCTGATGCTCGAGAGGCTGGTGGAGCAACCGAAGGCCATCCATGAGATGGCCTTGCTTGGGGAGATGTTGGTGGTCCTCAAGCCCTTCCTCTAGGCCTCCGAGACCCTTAGCACTGGTGATGCGCTCCTCAGCCAGGTTTCATAGTTTCATAGTTTCATAGTAGCTAGAGTCGGAAGGGACCTAGGTAGATCATCTAGTCCGACCCCCTGCCTTAGCAGGAAAGAGCACCGGGGTCAGATGACCCCGGCAAGGTGCTCATCTAACCTCCTTTTAAAAATCCCCAGGCTAGGAGCCTGCACCACTTCCCCTGGAAGCTGGTTCCAGGCCCTAGCCACCCTGACTGTGAAGTAGCGCCTCCTAATATCTAATCTAAACTTACCCTCCGCCAGTTTGTGACCGTTATTCCTGGTCACTCCTGGCAGCGCACGGGGGAACAGGGACTCCCCCAATCCCTGCTGATCCCCCCTGACCAGTTTGTAGCAGGCCACAAGGTCCCCCCTTAGCCTTCTCTTGTGGAGGCTAAACAGGTTCAGGTCCCGTAGCCTATCCTCATAAGGCCTGCTCTGCTGACCCCTGATCATACGAGTGGCCCTCCTCTGAACTCTTTCCATATTGTCCACGTCCCTCTTGAAGTGTGGCGCCCAGAACTGGACGCAGTACTCCAGCTGCGGCCTGACCAGTGCCGCATAGAGGGGGAGGATCACCTCCCTGGACCTGCTCGAGATGCATCTGTGGATGCATGACAGGGTACGATTGGCCTTCTTGACTGCCTCCCCACACTGCCGGCCCATGTTCATCGTGGAGTCAATGACGACTCCAAGATCCTTTTCCGTCTCCGTGCTGGCAAGAGGAGAGTTCCCCAACCTGTAAGTGTGGTGCCGGTTCTTCCTCCCCATGTGCAACACCTTGCACTTATCAGTGTTAAACCCCATCCTATTCTCATCCGCCCACCGTTGCAACCTGTCAAGGTCAGCTTGTAGCCTATTGCACCCTTCTAGTGCACCCACATCCCCCCACATCTTAGTGTCATCAGCAAACTTGAACAGGGTGCTTTCTACCCCCTCATCCAAGTCACTGATGAAGATGTTGAACAGTGCGGGCCCGAGGACCGAGCCCTGCGGAACCCCACTGCCCACATCCTTCCAGGTCGAGAAGAACCCATCCACTACCACCCTCTGGGTGCAGCCCTCCAACCAGTTGGCGACCCATTTGACTGTGTGGGCATCGACACCACAGTCTCCCAGCTTTTTGATGAGGACAGGGTGAGAGACAGTGTCGAAAGCCTTCCGGAAGTCCAAAAAGACTACATCCACAGCAACCCCTACGTCTAATGATTTGGTGACCTGATCGTAAAAGGCCACCAGGTTGGTCTGACAAGACCTGCCACTGATAAACCCATGTTGGTTGCCCCTGAGCATGCATTCCCCCGCAAGGCCCTCCTGGATGTGTGCCAGGATAATTTTTTCAAAGAGCTTACCCGGGATTGAGGTCAGACTAACTGGCCTGTAATTTCCCGGGTCCTCTTTTTTTCCCTTTTTGAAGATAGGGACCACATTGGCCCTCTTCCAGTCCTCCGGCACCTCGCCAGAGCACCACGAGTGCTCATAGAGCCGTGCCAGGGGTCCCGCAATGACCTCAGCCAGTTCCTGTAGAACCCTAGGGTGAAGATCGTCCGGACCAGCGGACTTGAACACGTCCAGCTTCTCCAGAAGTACCCTAACTAACTCCTCGCTAACCCTTGGCCCAGGCGTGTCTCTCTCGGGGCCCGAGGGGGGCCCAGCAGGGAGGTGGCTGAACTGGTCCCTACTTAGGAAGACAGAGGCAAAGAAATCGTTAAATATGTTAGCTTTGTCATCTGGCGTGATGACTAAGTTGCCCATCGTGTCCTGCAGGGGCCCCACATTACCCGGGACCCTCTTTTTACCCCCTATGTATTTGAAGAAGGACTTCTTATTGTCCTTAATCCGGGAAGCTAGTCCTATCTCCAACTCTGCCTTGGCCCTCCTGACTGCCCCCCTACATCCTCGGGCGACTATAACATAGTCCTTCTTGGCGATGACCCCATCTCTCCATTGGGTATATGCCTCCCTTTTAGCAAGGAGACATTCCCGGATGCTCTTAGTGAGCCATGGGGGTTTATGTGCCCTCCTGCTCCCTTTGACCCTTGTTGGGATTACCTCCCTTTGGGCATGGAGGATCGTCTCCTTAAGGAGCAACCACTCACCTTCGACATCTGATTCCCTTCCCCTCTGGGTCCTCAGCGCTTCCCCAACTATCCTCCTTAGCTTGTTGAAGTCAGCCCTCCTAAAGTCTAGGGCTGTTGCCTTGCTGCAGCCCTTTGCCACCTTACGCTGGATGGTGAATTCCAGCAAGCGATGATCACTGTCTCCCAGGTGGCCCATCACCCGCAGCCCCCTCACCAGGTCATCACCCGTGGCCAGCACTAGGTCCAACAAGGCGTCTCCCCTGGTGGGACTGTGCACCTCCTGGGTTAGATGGAGGTCCTGCAGTCTGGCTAAGAACCGACGTGAGCGATCAGACTTGGCTGACTGCTCCTCCCAGCAGATGTCTGGGAAGTTCAGGTCCCCCATGATGACCACATCCTTAGCCCTCACTGCCTCTGTAAGCTGACCTAAGAATTCCAGGTCGAGCTCTTCTCCCTGGTTGGGAGGTCTATAGTAGACTCCCACCGTTAAGTCTCTCTCCCCTGGACTGCCTTTTACTCTAACCCAGAGCACCTCAGAGTGCCCCCCCTCTACCCCCATGCTAATTAACGAGGAAGTATATTCCTCCTTGATGTAGAGTGCCACTCCTCCACCTTTCCTTCCCATCCTGTCCTTCCTGTATAGCCTATAGCCCTTGACACTCACCGCCCAGTCATGCGATGAGTCCCACCACGTTTCTGTGATCCCTACTATGTCAGGGCTGGTGACAGCTAGGAGGAGGGCGAGTTCCTCCTGCTTCTTCCCCATACTTCGAGCATTCGTGTAGAGGCATTTGAGGCCTTCAGCGGTTGTGCCCACTGACCCCCTAGTCTCAGCAATGCCCCGTCCCCCAACGCTTACCTGTTTCTCCGTTTTGACCATTGGTCTGGGCTCGCTGGCTGTTGCTGGGCCTGGTATCTCATCGTCTCCTCCGCCCTCATCTTCCCCCTCCCCCGACGAGCCTAGTTTAAAGCCCGCCGAAGGAGGTTCACCAACCTGGAAGAGAACACACGCTTACCTTTAGGGGAAAGGTGGAGCCCATCCCATCCCAGCATGTCTCTCATCACGATGTGCCGGTCATGGCTGAGGAAGCCAAAGCCCGCCTCGAAGCACCATTCCTGTAGCCTCCAGTTGGTCTCCGCAATGCACATCTCGTGACGTCTGCCGCATCCGCTCACTGGCAGGATGGAAGAGAAGACCGCGTGATAGTGAGGTGGCTGAAGGAGGGCATCAGGAGACAGCTGGATCCCTTGCAGTCCAGTACGGTCCACATGATGGCAGGCACGTGCAACCTGAGGGTGAAAGGGAGCATGTGCACTGGCAGCCCCAAAACCCTTGATCACTGGACGCAGGTGCTGGTGAACAAAGTCAGGGAGGCTGAAGTGCAGAGGCCAGGGGATGTGGAAGAGGGGGTACAGTAACTCATGGACTCAATATGGACAGTGGAGTTCTGGCACACTGCGGCCAGCCAGACATCTGACACCCCAGGCACCGTTGCACTTTTACCGGCTCTGCTCTGCTGCTGCTCCTTGGGCTGCCAGAGGGGGACTGCCCGCTAGGCTTCAGCCTGGGCTGTTTATAAAGGCCCGGCCCTGCCCCCTTCTGGTCACCTGACCAGTGTGGTTGTCCCAGCAACCAGCACCTGAGCTGCCCTGAAGATTGGCAGCTGCCCTTATCCCTTCATAGGAACAGGGCACCTAAGTGCCCCTGTGACAACCCCCACAAACTGCACACCAGAATCTATCAAAGACAACAAAACCCAACTACCTGTGGGGGCACAGTCCTCACGAAAAAAACGCTCTGCCTCCAGTCTCTCAGGCCTGATCCTAAGAGGGAACAAATTACAATGCAAACCACTTTTCAGAGCTGGGCCTATGAACTGCACTTCATCCGCCTCCTAGGTAGTAGGTACAGTAACTCATGGACTCAATATAGACAGTGGAGTTCTGGCACACTGCGACCAGGCAGACATCCGACACCTCAGACACCTCTGCACTTTTACCTGTGCTGCTACATCCCCCTTCCCCCCCTCCCCCTGGCCTGTCCCTCCCCTCCTGATGCCTCCGTTTTCACTGACTGGCTTTCTTGCCTGCATTGCAGGCCAGCCCAGCCTCTGGCTTCTTTACTATTCCTTCCATCCAGGACCAACTTCAGGTACTTCCTCAGCCTGACAAAGGGGTTTTCAACCCTAAAGCTTCCAAAGATACATTTTTTTTAAGCACTCCTTTTTTTTTCATAATGCACGCATAGACATAAAAACACAAGATAAGCCATCACGCACTATGAATAACATCATATGTCCAACACAACACAACACAACATATTTACTTCTTGCTGTCAATTCCTATATAAAACAGGCTCTGTGACAGTTCTGTGTGGGTACCTTTGATGCTGATGCTACTGGCGTTGAGCCAGCTAAGTTATTGTACCTGTTGTCACGTAAAGTGGAGGACTGGGCTTGAGGCTGTAGGGGAGGAGGAGGCCTCAGTGGGGCACACTGCCATGTTGTGCAGAGGCCCCAGTGCCAGGAAGGGCGCATCTTATCACACACACAGTGTCACCCACCCACATCACGAGTTTTGCCTGTCAGCAGCCTGGGGTGCAGGGCCCCAAACGACAGACTCCCCCAGTGAGACACAAACAGCTGACAGGCAGGCTTCGTGGCCTGGCAGGGCCCAGCACTCACTCAGGCCTGCTCTAGGACACACACAGCTGGCAGGTGTTGTGGCCTCAATAAGAGCTACCATCCCTGCAGTTTTCATCCCGCTGTGCCTTAACACACACAGGGTCATTTGTGTCACGAGTTTTGCCTGTCAGCAGCTTGGGGTGCAGTTCCCCCCAACCCCTGCACTGATCTTCTTGAAACTTGGCAGACTTTGTGGCCTCAGCAAGAGCCACCACCCCTGCAGTTTTCACCCCCTGTGGCGTAACACAGAAGTGACAGAAGCTTTGCTTTCAAGCATTTGGGGTACAGTTTTCCCCAAACCCCTGCACTGATCTTCTTGAAACTTGGCAGGCTTTGTGCTCTTAGCAGAGGCTACCATCCCTGCAAGTTTCATCCAAATCATATGAGAAACACCGTTTGAAGTTACAGATCTTCCATTGATTCCCCATTATACCCTATGGCTGGATCTCTGAGGCGGCTCCGACGCTTCGGCCGGATCGAGGCGGAAACCCAGTCCGGAGCCCTGGTTCAGATCGCGGCTATCCAAAGCGGCCAGATCCGAAGCTGGATTGGATCGCTGCCAACTTGCACAGCCCTACTGTTTACAGAGTAGATGCAGGGTGGGGTAAAATACAACCATACCAAGATAGGGAAGGGAAAGCCCAAAGCTATTTATACCCCAGGAAAGGTGTATTCCGAGTTCTGGACACAGCCGTGCGTTGATTATTTTACCCAGATTCATTTGCCTAAACTTTGTATACTCATTGAGGCAGCTATTTACAAACATATCAAAGGCTGCTCAACCCATCTTCATTTTATTTCACGTCTGTCCGCCTTACCCTTCCACTCGGAAATGAGGTGACTCCTCTACAACTAGGAACACATAAGGCCTCAGCCTAAATCAGGCCTCTGTTGTGATGAGCACTGTACAAACACACAGTAACCTATCCTAAATAACTGAATTGAGTAAGCCAAGCAAAGGGTAAGAAGGGAATTAAAGACACATAGAGAAAGGCCCAGATCCTTTAAAGTATTTAGATGTAGAATTTGCATGCATTTTTTTGGGATAGGCACCACTGAGGTTCTGGTCCAAAGTGATTTATTACAGGTCATAAACAGGCCAGGGGAAAAGTCTCCTGACTTCCACTGCAATGAGAGGGAGCTAGCTATGTTAATCCATAGTCAGGCAGAAGACAGGTAGAGATGCACCTTGTAGACTAACTAGTCTAATTGGTAACACTTATAACTAATTAGTTAGTCTATAAGGTGCATCTCTACCCTGTCTTCTTCCAGTGCAATGCCATATCTCTTAGAACAGGAGGAGCTAATTTAAAGGAGCTTAACTTCAAGCAGAGGTCGCTTCAATCCAAGCCTGAGTCACTGCTGTTGCATTCACTGTTCCCCCATGCTGTGTTGCTGCCATTCCTCCTACAGCTCAGCTGCCACACAGTTACAGGCCTCTCAGACTTCCTCCCCCCAAAAAATGCCACCAAGGCCCCCAAACTCTGCAACCTGGATAAATGGCCAAATCCAACCCATAGGGTGTAGGTTCCCAACCCCTGCCAGAACACATGCCTTTTCTTTTCCTCATGACTGCAGAAAAGACAGCATTGGGCTATATTACTGCAAGAATTTTGAAGCTTTTGTTTAGCTGAAGCCTTTTGTACAATGCCATTAAGTACGGTATCACGTGCGTGCTTGGAAGGCTGCGTGGAAAGGAAAAGAATTGGAAAGGAAGCAACGGGTGGTGGAGGAAATGGAAAAACAAGACACCACGGGGAGGTTAAAACTGGGTATAAATATAACACAACGCCCACGTTCTGTCGGGCAGGGTGTACGCTCAAGGCGTGGCAGATCCCTGAAGGGCTATACAACAGTGTTGACTTGCCTTATAGGCTTTTCATATGCAGCACATATCAGTGCAGTGGCTGTGGATGGAAAGGTGATTTGACTAGGAGGGAGCTGCACTGAAAACCAGGGTGGCTCAGTGGCTAGGGGTGTATCACTGTCCTTTCATCAGGTATCAGACAGCAACCACTTCTCCTGCCACTGAAGTCTATTGCTTTACATTTCCTGGTGTGAGTCAACTAAAAATGGTCTCAACTGAGTATCATGGAAGATGTCCATGCAGAAAAGTAAGAGGGCATGTGAAGATACCAGACTGCTACTACAGATCCCATGCCAGTGGTGACTGCAATTGATCCTGGAGCAAGGAGAAAGCAGAGACCAGGCTGTGACCCTAAGTGTTAATACCTAAGGGAATCACTAGCCTATCCTACCCTACTATACCTACCCTACTTCTGGGGTGAGGCAGTTGCCCACGGTGCTCTTTAAGTACAGGTAGCAATTTATTTCACCATGCATATTGCTGGATTACGTTCCTATTTCTCTTTAGTGCCAATGGTTATTTATACTGTGATTCATGCCTAGAGCTTTCTGTGCCACACAGCACATCATTACATTTAAGATCCTTACATTTTTTACATGAAAAATTAGTCTTTCCCATTCAGGTTATCCCAGGAACCCAACTTCATACTGTCACTTTGGGCTAAAAATTCACCAGTCTCAGGAGAAAATCAATTTGTGCAAATTCTTAAAGGAAAATAATATTGACAGTTCATGTTAAGGCTGGAATTGCAAAAGGTGTTTCTAAAGATGGTCAGAAACCAGGCTTTTTCTCTCACAGAAAAAAAAATTAATTTGACTGATTTTCAAAGACTGGCAAAATTCATCTAAAAATTAAAATATTTCCATTTGGGAATGCTGCCACAGATTTGATTTTTTCCCTCATGCTGTTCTGTCCGACAGGCTCCTGAGGCATACTGCATCCATTATGCTTCTGTGCTCCATTATGATCTCCAGTCCTGAAGCCTGGAGGCATCTTGGCACATAGTGTAATGCAATGCAAGTATCATACGGTTGGAAAGGATTCCATGGGTCTTCTACTCCAAATGCAGGATGTCCTTCTCTTAAACCATCCCACATGGATGCCTATCCAATCTCTTCTTAGAAACTCCCCATGGCAGATTATTCTATTCCATTCCATAAAAAGGCTGACAGGAAAGTAGGGCTGGAAGGGACTTCAGAGGTCACCTAGTTTAGTCCCGTTCAAGGCAGGATCGTCCCTGACTGAACCACCCCAGCCAAGTTTCTGTCCCACCTACTCTTGAAAATGTCCAAGAATAGAGATCCCCAATATGTCTAGGCAGCTTGACCACTCTCCTAGTCAGAAAGTTCCTCCTAACCCCCAAGATACATTTCCCCTGCTGCAGATTCAGGGTATTGCCAATAGTCCTGCTTCCTATGGCCAACGAGAAATGTCCATACAGCTATTCTTTCCTGGGATTTAATCTGCATTAGCCTGAATCTTAAACTTAATCTCAGTGTGTTTGGGAAGCCCAGTCTATTGAGAAAAGGAGGGATATGGGTTAACTAAACTATAACTACAACTCAGTGCAGAATTTCCCAATCCGATTTTGTTTTTTCAGTCAAAATACTTGAGTTTCCAGGCGTTTGGCTTTACAACGAAAATCCAATTTACATTTTTTTTTCACGGACAGCAGATGCTCTTTGCAAAATATTTAATGTAATAGTAAACATATGCTCTTAATTAGAATTATAATATTATATAGTGGAACTGCTGTGTATTACAAAAAGGACTCTGGGATGATGCCACAAAGTGATGAAAACTTTGGCATAAATAAATTAGTCTGAAAGTTTATAGGTAAAACTGGAATCAGATATTGTCCCAGATAATGTAGGAATGAACTGATCCACTGAAGGAGAGTTACGTGAACCCCTGTGGAATGAAGTCAGATTACAGCATCTGATGTAGCAAGGGAGAAAGTATACTTCTTCATGAAAACGGAAAAATGAACCAGAATTAGGCAGGCACCAAGCATCCTTCATTCCTGCTTTGGGAATTTTGCCAATCAGATTAAGGTCCTCTTATGTTCTTTCTTGCTCTTTAACAGTCCTGCATTGAGCTTGCCCAGCAGCAGGATGCTGATAATATGTTAGGCACATACTCGAGTAAAGAGTTATTTAAAGGCAGAGATTTTAGCAAGGTAACATGAATCATTGGCAGGTTTGCAGTAAATAGTTTTACAATCCAGAAGAGCAACTAAAAGTAACTACAGATTCTTTACCCAACTAAAGAAACAGCACATTAAATGTGATCAACATTAACCCATTTTTTTAACAATCAGAATGGCAGGCCAAAACAAATGCTCATGTATTTTCCTTAATTCTGTTGGAAATGGGTTGGTCAAAAAAGAAACTTCTCTCCGCAATGTTTGCAGCCTAGGCATTGCAGTACTGGACAAGTGGCGAGGCACATGAGGATTTGTAAATGAGATAGACTAGAGACTGCCTGTACTCAGAAGGCAAACAGAATCGTTTATTTTTATTTTCATTTTCCAGACAGAGAAATTCCAAACCGTAATCAGTGGCACAGAGAATGAAAAGTAATGGAAGTGTAAACTACAGTTCAGTTGTAATCAGACAAGACATTATCTATAACAGGAGTGAGTAAATGCAGTCTATGGGATCTTTTTTTTAGAATATTCATTTTAAATTGATAATATCCCCTGAAAGACTGAAACAATCAGCGCATTTAAATTCAGGCGCAGTTCAACAACAGGGATTCAGCAAACCACAGACAGTTTCACAGGAGCGAAGTCAATGAGGCTAAAATGCTTTGAGTTGAAGCCATAATGGGACCTGAGTCAGACAGTCGTCAACTTCATTTCCTATTGCACTTCCATGTTTCCTGGAAGTCTTTTTCCAAGCAACGATGACACCCAACCTGGCTGAGCTCGCGGGAAAAGGTGATTCAGACGGCAACTGCATTTCCTAGTCCACATTTAGAATGAACAGAATGAATAGGGAGCTCATGTTGCACTTCATGTGTTCTGCTGCTTGGTTGTGATCTTTCTAATTCATTAAAAAAATTATTTGTTTTATGGGACTGGAACATATGGTCCCAAAGAAGCGTTCTGTTGTGGAAAACTCCCAGGTGGCCAAAAGAAAAAGAAAGCCTAATTTGTTGAACTTTGTGTTTGTTTATTGTTAATACCTGTGACAGCCTCCTCCAGCCCTTGATCATTGGTCTTATCTATCCAAGTGCACGTTTGATTTCAGAAACAACTCTTAGAACTGGTTAGGGTATCACAAAAGGGAACATATCTTGATAGAAAACTTTTTTGTTGTCCTTAGTTTGTTGTTTTTTGCTACAAAAGAGACCATTAAAAGTCTTTAAATTCCTTTTATTTTTATATTTATAATTATCCAGAGCCTACTTAACCTTATTGGACTATGAATAGAGGTGGGCATTGTTCAGACCCACCTCTGAACTTCGCCAACATTTGAGTGTGTTTTGCTCCTGGATTCTACTTCAGCCTATTACAACGAGAGCGGTGAGATAGGCATGAAGATTTGTCCAGTCTGAATCTTGGTGCAGAGTAGAGCTTCCCCTCTTAGTCTGAGCATAATTACACCAGGAAGTCTGAACTGAGCCAGTCTGAATATAAAATGCTTTGACTCTCATTATTATCATCTTTGAGGAGCACTTTGTGTATAGACTAGTTTTGTGTAAACCAGTCTTCATTATTATTAATTAGCATATAGAATTTGCTTACCACCAACAAGATCTGGTTAGTATAGTATCCTCACACAAGAACCATCCTTGCCCCAAAGAGCACATAATCCAAGAGAGACATTGAGAAGCACGGTATGACATCTAGGGGTAGAAACAGCAGCTTTAATTTCTATTTTAATTACTAATATGTTGTGAGCCTCTCACAGGAAGTGGGGCTCTAAGACAGTCCTGAAGCACAGGTGCTGATGACTATCTTCATCATGTCAGACTCTTAATGTGCTGCTGCCACTTGATGCAACGCTGAAGAAAGTTATTGTGTGGTTGATTTGTTCCCCTACATGAGAGACATGAGCATGAAAAACTAAGGCCTTCTTTGACTTAAAAGCTAATAGTGTGCATGACTTATTCCTGACTTGAAACCACAGCCATCTGAGGATGATGCGATAATTGTTTTCATAGCAACAAGCTGTTACATCACAGGTGTAAAGGAATGTGACCTCAGTCGCATTCACAGCAGGAACAGGACTGAAAACAACTCTAGGTTTTGTTTGCAAATAATACCTAATCATAGAAATGAGGATATGAAGAAGGGCAGAAGCCATGGCAAATGTAGGCATAACTAGCTACAAACAGATGTTTCCTTGAAATGTGAAGGACCTTGATTGCTATTCCAAATGTCTTCATCAGCAGAATCACCCTTGCTGCTCTGATTGTTTTCCTCCCAGACAAACAAAGAATACAATCACGTTTGTTCCCACAGAGTTTCAGCTGACCCAAATTTGGTAAAATACATTTCCTGCATCTCTGATCCTAATCTACTTCTCACACCCTTGTAATACTGGTTATTTATTTTCCTATCTAACAAAAGATAATTAATTGCTACTGTAACTCCCATGGTGAAATGAATTGCTACAAAAGCAGGGCTTTTGAAACTACACATTCCTAGACCTTCATAATGACACATAATTTAAGAGCAAATATTCTTTTAATGAAGAGGACCTGTGATCTCCCATACTTACCTGAATCCAAGATGACTTTGAATTTAAGATGACTCACTCCAACAATTAGATTCTATGCATGGAAAATTACAAATTTGTTATAACTGTCCATGTATAGAATCTAATTAGTAAAGGTCATCTTAAATTTGTCACCAGATCACTGCTGTGGTAAAGAAAGCAGTGGTGGGGGACACGGGACCAGACCCCAGTCCCTTACCCCTCTGCCTCCTGTCCCCCAGTACCTGTATCTGTCCCCTACCTGCCTGTCCCTTGCACAACCCCTAGCTGTGTGCCCCCTCCACCAAATGAACCATTCTAGCCCAGGGCAAGAGTAATTCGTCTCTGGCTTCAGCCTCAATCCAGGGCCAGAGCTAAGCCATGGCCTGCTTTGGACCAGTATCCAAGATGAGGTTTCTGCCCTGCACTCCTTCCCTCATGGGGTGGAAAAAAACCTCATCTTGGATTTGCGTAAATACAGTGTGTTGCCTGCCCAGCAAACCTTGTGTTTGTGATAGAGCACATAGAGAGCCAAGAGGAATGTTTATGAAAGAAAGGGTTAAGCGTGGCATTTATATTAGTACTAGCAAATTGCCTAACAAGATTGATGGCGGGGGGACGGAGCCCACATCCAGCACCACACCCTCCATCCCCCACCCCTACATCCTAACCCACCCCTGCTGCTCCATGTCCGGCCCCAACTCCCCGCTGCTCGAGGTCCAGCCACCCAACCTCCCTGGTGCTGCTTGGGATCCAGTCATGCCTCCCTCTGCCCCTCACCACTCAGGGTCTGGCCCCACTCCCCACCCTTGCTGCTGGCCCCCCACTCAGGGTCCAGCCCTGCTCTCCACTCTGCCACTGCTCAGGGTCCAGCCTCGCTCCCCCCACCCACTGCTCAGGGTTGAGCCCTACTCCCCACCATTGTCGCTTAGGATCTGGCTCCCCACCCCTGCTCAGGATCTGGCCCCACTCCCCCCATTTCTGTCATTGCTCGGGAACTGGCCATGCCCTCCCATCGCCCCTCGAAGTCTGGCCCTGCTCCCCCCCCACCACTCAGGCTCCAGCCCTGCTTCCCTCCCCCATCAGCGCTTGGGGTCTGCCCCCCCATTGGCACTCAAGGTCCAACTGCTCTCCACTCCTGTCACCACTCAGGGTCTGGTCCCGCTCCCCCTGACCCCGCCACTCAGGGTCCAGCCCTACTCCCCCCAACTGGTGCTCGGGGTCCAGCTGCTCCCCACCATCATTGCTCAGGGCCTGGCCGTGCCCCCTCCATCACCCTTCAGGATCTGGCCCAGCTTCCCCCACAGCCCTGCCACTAGGGGTCCATCCCTGCTTTCTGCCCCCGACGGCTTGGGATCTGGCCACACCTCCCCACCACTCAGGGTCCAGGCTCACCCCCCCACACACATCTGCCCCACGCTTCCCTCCTCCACATCCATCTGCTTCCCCTCCCTCCCTGCCTGCCACCTCCCTCTCCCTGCTGGCTGTTCTGGAGGGCATTGAGGCCAGGCAGCGGGGATGGGGGGGGCACCAACACCATGATCTCCTTTGCCCTCAGGCAGAGAGATGTGGGGTATCCCTGCTGCTTGGTGGAGGAGGCAGAGGTGGGCAGGGGGATTAAGAAGCCACTACCACCTCAGGCAGGGAGGCATGGGGCAGTCCTACTGCTCCAGCAGCTGGGACATATTCCCCGCAACCACAAACTACCCTGGCAGCAGTGCAGCCCAAGCCATGCAGCCCAAGCCACCCAGCCAGTTGCTGCCCACCCCCTCGGCAGTGCATGCACAGTTGCCCAAAAGTGTTACAGACAGGCAGACAGATACACAGACAGATAGACTATGCCTTTTATTACATTAGATTGTTTCATGAGCTTCAGTAACAGGCCCTCTTACATAAAGCCCTGGACTAAAGCTTAAGCCCTAGGCTCAATTCCTATTCCAACTTTCTTGTGCTACTTGGAACAAATCATTTCATCTCCTGCCTCAGGTCCCATGGAGAATTTTCCTATTTCCTATCTCACCGGAGCTCTGTGAGGATACAATTCATTAAGTATTGTGGGGGGCTGAGATACTGTAATAATGGGAGTTATGAAAGTACTTGGAGAGGCAGGAAACTAAAATTCAGCTGCAGGTTTGGGTCCTCCTTCTGACTTCCCTTATCTGGAGACATTTCAATATTTTTACAGCAGAAGGAGGGATTGAGGTGAGGCACATATTGTATTGTTGGGGTTTTCTTTTTTTGGAGAAAGAAGAAAGCACAAGGCTTTCTGACAACTCTAAATTTCCATTTTGGGTTGGGAGAAAGGGTTAATTAACCAGAATTTATGGTAGGTAGTACTAAGGGACTACAAAATTGATCTTCAGGCCTGAGGTAGTCACACTAGTTTAAGAGCTTGGTTTGCTCAGAATTGTACTAGGGGGATCTTTCTAATGCACTAAGGTAAATGTAGGTGCTCTAGGAAAGCGGCTCCCTTCTCCTGGGGAGCCCATCAGGACTTAGAAATGGCAGGTTTTAAGGGTTTCTGCAAGAAACATGGTCATCTCAGTGGAATTTATGAAGGGGACGTTACTACTTGTGAAGCTGCTGTTGGCATGTTTGTAAGTCTAACATGCTTCCCATGGGACCTTAGCAATCAAAGTCCACTTTATTGAGTCGATTGAAAATGTGATGCATTTTTTTGTGGAAAATTCGTTGCTCAGAAAAACTGAAGTTCAAAAACTCTTGACTAGGAACTATAGGTTGAGGTTGCCTGCAATAACAGGTGACTAGACTTAATGGCACAGAAGATCCATCCACTATAACTATCTCTGCTACGCATAGTCTCTCACTAATTGATTCTTAATCCATTTTCTTCTTTCCTTTCCAAAAGGTATTTGAATCTAGGAATCACAGATGTAATATGTGTGTGGAGGTGTGGGGGGATTCAAAGGTTCAGCTCTACAGTGTTTTTTTGTTGGTTGGTTTGATTTTTGTTTTTTGACTAGTGTTCAATGCAACATTGTAGTTTAGTATTATACAGTGGGGTAGTACATCAGGGATGTCAAATGTACAGCCCACAGCCTGGATCCAGCCCTCAGGGCTCCCAGAAGGGATGGGAATTTGGGGGCAGAGAGAGTGGGGCCAGGGCCTCCAACAGGCCATAGAGCCCTGTTGGGGCCATGTGCTGAACAATGACTGTATTAACCCCCCAGCCACCATTGCTGCTTGATCCACTGTTGCTGCCACGCACCCCACTGCCACCGCATCTGTGTTCGGCCCACAAGAAGTCCTGCAGTCCAGATCTGGCCTGAGCGGCTTTATGAGTTTGACATCCCTTCAGTATATTGATTAAAAGAAATTTAAACTAAGTGTAATTCTGGTCAGTGTAAGGATCACAAACTGCTTTTTCTGCAACCTTAACACTATTCCTCTGCAGCACAGAGCCTATAAATATAAAGAGTATTGACAATAATGTGTCACAGATATAAAGAAAAAAGAGCAACTGACAATTTGGGCAGTGAGGTATATAACCGCCTATGACAAAAAACGTTCCAAAAAAAATAGAGTGAGTTTGCAGCTTTCCGTACAAAGACTTAAATCTTCAAAGGATGGATTTTTCTTCTAAACAGTCTTGAGCAAACAAGCACAAAACATAAATAGCAGAAATAGAAAATGTGGGGCTACAAAAGATTGGCATGATCATTCCTGGTGAAAACTATTAGAATATGGTTTGCGCACATACTGAAATAACCCCATGCTGGTTGCTAGAGATATCTAAAGATTGAATTCTGTCAGATCAATATAAGAAGTATTTTTTCTACACCATGGCTGTGCTTTCAATACAATGTCAACACTTACTGTAACAGGCAGCAAAATGCCGAGTCCACATCTAATTCTGTATTGCGATTTCAGATACGAGTTAAAATATGTAAGACCTTTTAAGGCATGCTACAATAGAAGGGATATACTTTCTGCAGCACTGAATTTTTTTCCTTGTGTGCACGCATATCTTTCCACTCCTTTGCTTCCCTCTTTCATGTCCTGCAAAGTCTAGACCTAAAAGGATTAAATTTCTTAGTGCTTGTTGCTTCAGGTATGAAACTTAGGATGTTTAAAATAAGGAAACGATCATACTCATTCATGTATTCTCCACGTGGAAGAAAATCCTCTTCTTTCCAAAATGTATGCGTCAGTGGAATGGTTGGCTTCTCTCTTCATACTAGAAATAATAGAAATACTGGTGCAAAGTTCTCTGAGTTGAAAGACTTACTCTCATCTTTGCCAAAATTAAAAGTACCTACCCCTTTCAGGTGAAGAAACATACTACCTTGCTAAGAAAGATGCTGAATTCTGTGACCTATCTTCATCTTGCCAGACCACAAATACAGAAAAGCCTTTATAAGACAGGTTGTTCTTACTCTGAAAAATAAAATCAGAATGTCAGCAGTTTTTATTATTATAGCTCTAGGGAACTAAATTGGAATTTTTTAAGGTAAAGGCATCAGACCATTAAAGCGTATCTGTTTATGGTTATAGAAAATGGAATGGAAGATCTTTAGCATATACTGTATTCATAGTGTCATCAAAACATTCATTTCAGGTCTGGGAGGTTTATTAAGTTGCCTTTATGAGTTGAGGGTGCGTAGACAGGTTTCAGAAACAAGGTCATTTTAGAAGCCACACTGCTCTGTGGGGGACTGGTGATACTCCAAGACTAGCTTTTTCTATTATAAAGACGTTTAATTGTGTATATTGTTTCTCTTTTCACATGTTCAGTAGGCTATTTCATCTGATTCACTTCATATTTCCAAATGTAGTTAGCCACTTTCAAGCAAATCTGCATAGTATTTGGTAGCAAGCTTGTTAATTTTCACAAATAAATATTAGGAATAGGTCCCTTCAATTTCTTTTCCCTCTTGTTTCGACTCTCAGCATTGGAGATGTAAAGACTGCCTAGGTCAGGAGATGGAGTCAGAGCTACAAATGGATCAGTCACGCTGAGCATCTGATATTGCAACAGAGGTCGACATCATTGTCAAGTGGTGGCACATATGGCTACAGACCTAATAAGCCATGTTGGAAAGTCATGCCACGGCTATTTTGTGGTTATCTTCAGCTCTAACACTATCCCTTCTCCTTCCTTCTTCATCCCTTCTTGGCTACTGGAAAAAGAGGGTGCTTGTACACATGATGAGGGTTTAGTCCTTAGGGCTGAAATGGTGGGTTTTTAATTGAAACACAATTTCAGTTTAAGGGTTTCCATCACTCTTATGGTAAGGGACATAATCCTTTTTTTTGGAGGAATCAGCCTGCAGCTGAGGGGTGAGCTGCTGGTGGGCAAAGTGGGCCAAGCAGCCCTTGAGCTGATCCAACTCTTCCCAATCCAACTCTTCCCCAAGCCTGAGCTGGGGCAGCACTGGCCCACTAACAGCCCACTGGAAGAAAAAAAAAGGATCAGGCCCCCCACCACTTCTGCCTTCAGCTCATGCCTGCTGACGGTAGAAGTGGCAAGCAGCCTGCTCCTATTTTCCTGCAGAGCCCGCCTGCCTCTCCTGCTGCTGTGGGGGGTGAGCTGACTAATAGCTGCAGTGCATTGTTACAAACTACATTAGGATGTAGTTTAGTTTGCAATGATGCAACTCATTTTAAACCCCCAAAACTCCTGCACATGTAATGTGTGATGCCATTAAACCACACAATTTTATGTTGCTCTTCTCTGTCATTCCTTCACCCCAACCCTGTGTTAATGATGGGTGTGATTCCAGACTCTCTTGTCAATCTGCTCCAAAAGTTGGCCACACCTGCAAAGATAGCATTTGGATCATAACTTTGCCAGAATTCAGTATTGTTTGAATGAAAGGTTTTCTCCAGATCCATTTCTAATTTGGATGCATAAGGATTAATTATGGATGGTAGGGCAAGCTAGGTAGGTTATGATCTGTTCACAAATGTTAACAAAGAACATGCAACAAGAATCAAAGAGAAGACCACTTGATGAGTAACCACCAAAAGCCAGCACTGGAGAAACACCATAATTATGATGGGAAAGCAATATCACTAACTGCAATTTAATTACTCTGGAACCTGCACTAAATCAGAAGTACAGAATTGCCCCAAGCAGTAAAAATAAGAGCATTCTTTAAATTTTGCCTAAAATTGAAATCAAAAGAAAACTTCCTTAAGTTTAGAAAAAAAGAAATTATCAACTTAAAGAATTCTGTTTACCCTTTAATGCAATTATGCATTCCCTAGGCTTTCGAGTAAAAAGGGTAATCTTATGGTCTTTCTAAATTCTCAAGAATCATTGGAAAACTCAAAAAAAAAAAAAAAACCCCACCAAAAACAAAACAAAACAAAAACCTCTTTCAAGGCAATGAGTAGCATAAATTATCAATGGATGGATTAGACAGATGTATGTAGATTAGACGATGTGTGAATACATAAATTGACTTCCACTCAAATTTGCAGACTCAATTGCATCTAGCAGTTTAACGAATAAAGAAATATCTATGTTCTGAAATGCTAATCAGATATGTACTGAATCTCTGAACCCTAAATATCTGCTCCTCACTGCTTAGAAGTCTGCTGTAACACAGGCTCACCTCAAACACGGTACGATACTCCATAACAAAATTAATCATTGCTGCTTTGAAAAAAATCACTTACAGGGATATGACATGTCTGTGGCCCTGATGTAACTGTATTTTATTTGAGGCATAGCTTTAATTTTAATTACTGCTTTTTCAAATTAATTTCAAACCTTCCTCCAAAATAGACAGGAAGCTGCAGAGAGTCATGTGCATAATGAACATCTGTAGTAAAACTGCTTTATTACAGGTTGTTGGATGCTGTTTATTGCATGCCCATTGGTTTTTGGAATGGCATTAGTGAGCCGCATTTTGAAGATGGATGCTAAATTTTGCTTTGGCAAATTAGTGTCAGCCAAGAACATGTTAGCAAATAAAGGAGTGCATCTGTTCAAAACAATGGATTTTCTTTGTATCGTGATGATTGAAAGACTCAGCTGTAATAAAGGAAATGATACATATACTGTATCCCCCAAACTACATTAAAAAGTGATTATAGAGTAATCAGCATTCTAGTGAGGTAGACCAACTATACTATGTGTAGGCCACCATTGATAGGAATTAGATCCCATTTTATTTAGTTCATGTGAGGACAGCAACATGATTGGTACCCAAAAAGCAGCTCACCAGAAAGCTGCTCTCTCTCTATTCTCCTGTCAATACTAATGCTCTCCTTTTTGAAACATCTTCCATCTGCTGCTGTTGCCTTCATAATTATTTGACCACATTTGTTCCTTCCTCTACTTTGCATTATAAATTCAGTTCCAGCCTCACGTCCACAAACTGCTTTACTGCTGGTTACACCTAACTTTTAAGTCAAAAATGTGCTGAGGTATTGATACCACCCTATAGGGACAGCTTGTTTTATGCCGAATTTTTCATAGTAGCATAGTTATTTTCTAGTCTGCATCTCATCTACTGTATGACTAATGCCCAAGTTGCAACTGAGTCAAGGAGTCCTGAAAGGATTCCTCCAAGTTACTACTGAATGGTAGCTGTAATGCTGTTTCTTGTATCAGATGCACAAGAAAGGAATTCATTTTGGTGAGATGAATATATTTTTAAAATATTAGTCAGCAGTGAATAAGCTTTCCCTTGGCCTGCCTTGGTATCCTTTTCAGTTTCCTAACCCACATGCAGAGCTATACATCTGATTAATATGTGTTAGGGGATTGATTTATTTCCCGTCTTTCTCTGCATTTGTGTCAAACTCGTCGAAGCTCTTTTCATGGTGAAAGTTTCAAAATGTATTCACGCGGGCAAGACCAGACTTGCAAGAATGGCCTCGGGCTAGCCCTGTCAGGCTCCATTTCATGAAAACTAAAACTTTTATCAAGAATATATCTGTGTGATGAACTTTCTCCTCTGCCCCGACCCCAGTACATTAGAAATGTCCCTTTTGGACATTTTCAAAACCTAAGCATATCCATTCACATTCAAGTCATTTTTTTTCCAATTCAAAATAGTTTCATTTTGAAATTTGCACCAAGTGATGGCAAAACAGGATTATAAGGTTGAAATCAAAATGCAGTGTTTCTTAACCATCTACATTAAGTGCATTTACTATACAACCCCTGGGCAGAGCTATTTCATCTGGCGGACAGGCTCCTGGCAGAGCCCAAAACCAAATTCTGGGGTATGAAGCCCCATTGAGGACATGTTTCAGTGGCAGCACAGTGAGCAAGGGTCACATTAACCCCCATGGCTCTTTGACACCTCTCACCTGACTGCTGCCACCATTCACCTCACTGCCAGAGGTGGATCCTGATTTGAGATGGAAATTTAAAACAAAAAAAATCGGAAATTTTCTTGGGGGTGGCGATCAGGGAATTTTCCCCTCCCTGTCCAGCTCTAAATCAAGTAAACAATGTAGGGTTATGAGCATGTTAATAGTTAAGTAGTTAAGTATAATGCCCTGAAAACAGTGGAAGTTTGCCAAAGACATAAATAAAGCAGAATTGTATGCTGGAGTGAGTACACTGATGAATGTAGAAAGGATTATGATTGTGATTAATGGGGATAATCCCTACATATATTATTCTGTGTATAACGAATGTCCTTTACAAATTGTCCTTTGACTAAGCTTGTAGTAATAGGCCAATAGCTCACACATTAGGAGCTTTGGCTAGGGGAAAGTTGTGTTTTAAGCTCTCCTTTTGCTGACAAGTGTGAAGTCCATGCAGCTGAGGTAGGCAGTAAAGCTGGTGACTGAGAAGTTGTATGCTAACACCCAAAGCTACAAACATACCTGTTCAGATTTAAAATCCTGTTAACCTCTGATTCACGGAGGCCTGGTTTGCCTGATGGGGAGCACATTTAACACATGGATTACTGCATGCTAGCATGTGCACCACAACAGCCTTCTAGATAAAACTTCAAAACCATTCAAGCATTTGGAATACAAGCCAGCTTAAGTACTGCATGTGCGCGGCCTCACCTTGAGTGCAGCATCTGAGCACCTCACAATACTGAGCGCTCTTATCATTGCAGCCCTTCTCTGAGGCAGGGCCGTATTGTTATCTTCATCTTATATACACAGAACTGAGGCACAGAGATGTGATGGCCCACATAAATGAAGGGATTTAGGAGTCTGTAGTGGGACTGGGTAGCATTTAGATGTATAAGTCCAAATGTGCCACTCTTAAAAGCCTCTGACTTACCTTACAGGCAATTGAGGTTTTACCAATCAAGTTCTGCTCTTGCGCATACTGCATGATTCAAAATGTATAATTTTTGCATTAAAGCCATTGAAAAAAGCCTCAGGCAAGTGTTCTCACCATTAGGCTACAGATCTAGGTGCACTTTTTCTCCCTGGTGAATCTTTAATTCTTTTCTATGCAGTAGAACAAGAAAGACAAGGAGTGCCCCTATCCCAACTTAACCTGTAGCCAGATGGTCAGGGCACTCTCCAGGGAGGGTAGAGCTGGGTTTTGGACCCCCCTTAGCTTAAGAAACAAATTGAACCTGGTTCTCTCATTTCATAGGCAAGTGCCCTACCTATCAGGCTAGTGTTTAACGAGGCAACACTAAGTCCTTTTCCTGTGTTTCAAAAGAAAGCCATGACGTTGGCTCTATTTTTTTAAAGAAAAGCCTTATACTCCTAACTCCAGAACAGAGTTCAAGGTTACCACTCCTAAGTGAAAACAGGCATCCCCTTACAGCCTAGATTCAAGTACCTAAACCCAAAAAAGGGGCAAAGTTAAGACACACCCCCATGCTCAGCATTTCTAATTTGGGCAGCTCTCTGTTCAGCATGTAAGTTGTTTTGGATTCCATTCTCCGGCAGCTTAACACTCTCCATGCTTTGCACAGGGAGCCCAGACCTAGTGCTGAGCTGAGGGGGGCATGGCTAGGCCTCAGGAGGAAGCTCTGATTAGAGAGGGGTTCTCTCCACCCTCGCTACTCCTGACCAGTGAGGGAGCCAGCAGGGAGTTACACAGCATTTACTTACATAGCTGGGAGTTACACAGGGAGTAACACAGCATTTAGTGTTGCATGAAGAAAACAAAAGCCTCTCTCATTAGTTCAAGCTCTTCTTAAGCAAGAGAAGTATTACCAGCTGACCTGTTCTTTAGCTCCAAAAAGCCCTAAGCGGACACTGTCCTGTCTGCTTTTGTCCTGTCTGCTTTACACAGACATCTGTCAGCATTAGCTAGCACACCACGTACTGGCTATGGTCTATGCTGTGGGAAGCAGGGGGAAATCCTTGTTTGAGCAGGGAGCAGGGGGGGAGGGGCAGGAGGAAGCCAGGCAGAGACTGCTGTACCTGCGGTCTCTGCTGGAGCTCCAGCCAGGGAGCAGAGGGGCGGAGCCAGCCATGCTGTGGAGCAAAGAGCCCTGTCCAGGGCTGCAAAGCATCTTGGGATGTGGGGGGCTCTGGTTTAAGTTAAACCAGGGAGGGGTCTGGGACAGACATTGCATAAACCAATTTGAGCCAAACCAGTTAAGACTGATTGACTTTTATTAGTAGATGTTTTGGATGGGGAATCCAGAAAGAAGATGACAAAGCTGAGATGGAAATACAAAGTGCCCGAGCGAGGGACTAACAATCGAGGGATGGGTGAGAGGAGGGGAACACGACTAGGTTACAAGCGATACAATGTTAGCAAACTAAGCCCGGGGGTGGGGGGAAGGGGGAAGGTGAGGGGGGGTTCGCGACGCTGAGAGAGAAAGGAGATAGATACACACAAACCCGTTACAGTCGTCTGCAATGTCGGAGGAAGTGGCTCGGAGAAAGCGTCTGAGTCCATAAAGTCCGATCGCGGGGGTCCTCTTTGGGTGGGGTGGGGTCGTTCTACTACATTCAACCAGGTTCATCTTAAATCAGTTTCAGCCATTTTCAAACTGGTTTATGTGCGCTGAACATCTGTTCTGTTACAGGTTTACATCAGTTTCTGATCACTTAAACCAGTTTATGTGTAATGTCTGTCCCTAGCCCCTGACTTTACCATTATCGTCAAAGTGCCTTAACTCCTCTCTCCACCAACCTTTTGCCTTACAAATGCTGTTTCCAGACCTACCACCACCCTGTCCAAAATATTATTATTTTCAATTATAAAAAAAAGCATGAGATAAAGGACACACAAGAACTACGGAAAGAGGAATGCTGGTGGTGTGGTCGACGTAGAACCAGAGAAGCCACGAGATCTGGGTTTTAGTTCTAGGCCTGTGAAACTCTCCTTTGGGAAAGTCTCTTTAAATAAGTCTATAACACTTCTACCACACTCCTGGAAGGATCACTCTCACACATGTCTGGCCTTACCTGTTCGCACTCTGCAAATGCCAGCTGTGGAAATGGGGAAGTGAAATCACACTGAGGGTGCCCCAGGCCACCACTTTGAGATCTGTTTCCAGAGTAGTAGCAGGGAGACATCTTCAAAGGTGCTTCATTGCCTCATTTTTGGGACTAATGCTGGTGAAGCAGAAACCAGCAGGCGGGGTATACATGAGAGCAGCTCTTCTGTGGGCACTATAGAAGTGGTATAGATGTCCCTCAATCGCATGGTCCCCCTTACTCAACTGTAAATGAGATTAAAAACACTTCCTACCTTTTTTGGGTGTCTTCTCTATATATCATAAAATCTTCAGGGAAGAGGCGGTCTCTTACAATATGTGTGGAGTTAGCCTTTTACACTATTGTATTTCAGATACAACAACTATCTTGTGTTATTTCATAAACCATTCATCCATTGTGTGAGACCACTGGTGTAGCCCCTACCAGAGAGAAGCAATGCAGCAGACAGCTGCTTTCTCCTCTCTCTCCATCAGCTCTCATTTTTCCAAGCTGAGGCTTCTGGCTCACATATTCTCATTTCTTTTCTTTTTATTATCCATAGAAAGATTAAGAAGCAAGATACTACATTTCCATCAACAGAGCAAAGCTGTCACCCGTCTAAGGAAGGGTTAAGGAAATAACAAATACCCCCTCAAGATTTTCCGGGAAAAAAAACAACACTGAAGATAAGCACATAGAAACCTCAAACAGCAGGCCTTCTGTTAAGTATGTGACAGAAATTTCCCTGCTCGAGGTAAGGAAGATAGAGGCGCTGTTAAATTATGTTCCCCGTGAGTGTTGCCAAGGCATACTTACACATATTATATGAGGTAGAAAATTAGTACTTTGAATTGTTATGGTTACATTTGCAGTAAAGTGTAAGTGTTTGCAGTTTTTCAGAAGTTTGCCTATGGTTTGTCATGCAGTTCACCCACTGAGAAGAAAATTTACTTGCTGTAAAATGATGAAGCAGATCAGCGGTTAGAAGGAAACTACTGCAAAATCTAACTAGGGATCTGGGTTTCTTACAGGGGATTATTCTGGAGATGAAAAGGCTTTAGTGCCAGCTCCAGGCTTCATGTTTATCCACTGTTCATCTTCATGAAAATGTGGAGCCTCACTTTCCTTCTGTTTTAAATCTATGTAAATCTGGAATAACATACACCTTAAAGCTCTGGTTGCATGGGTGTAAAATTAGTTTTTGTGAGAGGTGAATCAGGCCTTGAAAGTGTGTTTTCTTTCGTAATGATGAATGCATATAATGTAGGCATACAGGATGTGATGTGCTGCTTTGTGTGCTAGAGGAATTTTAAGGGATTTTTAAAGGATAACCACGTCTCTTAGCTTCTGCAAAAATTGCCTCATTTTCTGCCCTCATACAGTATGCATGCCAGCAAAAATATATACAATATATATTAAACATAATGTATATGAGTTGGGGGGGGTGAGTGTTTATGTGTGCATGTGTAATTTATAGAAAGTGTTAGCTCTCACCCTGACTCTGACCTGCACGGCCTTGCAAGTTAGTGAGGGCAGCTACATCCCCACACTGTGCTAAGAGGAACTGCACCCAGGAAGCGTGCCCTGCCTGCTCCCTGCATGCTGCTCCCCAAAATGGATGCAGCCCCTAGAATAATGTTGTATTAAGCTTCATTACATGTATTTGGAGTGTCATACGTAGGAAATGGGCACATGTTCGCTCTGGCAGTAGAAGTGGTATAGACATGCCTGTAGAGTAGGCCTGTGCAAAGCAACTAGAATTCGCTTCAGATTCAGATTCAGCCAATTTGGGGGACAGCGATTCAATTTGGTGATTCGAATCACTGTCATGAACTGATTTGGCTGAATCTGATCCAGAGATTCGGCTGCTGCCAAATCAGCCAAATCTCCAGATCACACAGGCCCCATCCCCCACCCATTCTCCCGGCTTGGCAATGACTGCCCCACCTGCTCCAGGTCCCAGCACTTGGGGAAAAAAAGCCCGCTGCTGCTGGCCAGGGAGGGTAATCCCCTTTGCCCCACGCCACATGGGGTGCTCTGCCACGAACCCCCCAATCCCCGCCTGCTCTCCCAGCCGCCTGTGGCTGCCCGCCTGCCACAGCTTGGGCCCTTTAAAAAAAGAAAAAGAAAAAAGCCTTGACTCACTGATTCGGGGCTCATGGCAGACCCCCCCATGTGGCAGTGAGGATTGCCCCCCCAACCCCACCTGGCAGTAGCTGGTGGTTAGCCGGGCTCTTTTTTAAAGGGCTGGGAGCTGGGGCCAGGCAGGGCAGCCATGGTGGGCTGGGAGAGTGGGTGGGGGTCAGGAGGTGCTCAGGAGGGCTGGAGGAGCAGACAAGGGATGAGGCCTGATGGGGGCCCTCCCATGGTCCCCTCCTCCCTCCTCCAGCCTCCCCTCCCCTGCCCACCACTTACCAGCTTGGAGTCCAAGTCCAGCTCCCTGTTGCAGTGAGCCAAATCACCAAAGCCCTCTGAATCTTTTCCGAATCAATTCAGAGAGCTTCAAAGCAATTCAGACCTTTAATTGTTCCCCTGATTTGATTTGGATTCAGAGTTTCAGCCACCAAATCCGGCTGAATCTCCTCCGAATCGAATCAGCACCTGATGCTTCGCCCAGCCCTACTATAGAGTTAGCTTGCATGTCTCTACTAGCCCAAAGTGGATATAGCGTAGAGACACATCCAACCCAGAGTAAGGCTCTGAGAAAGATTGGTTCTTGAGGACACTCCATTCATTCAGGCCCTGGAGGAACCCATCATGAGACATTACCATGTCCCCACGCCCTTCCCAGCCTCCTTCTGATAGCCTGAGTCCCAAGTAGCCCAGGGGGGCACAGTACCTGTGTGCATTACTATTTGGTCAGGACCCCAAGGAGAGAGGAGGACAACTTCTATGTGGGAGCCTACCTCAGTCATGCTCCAACCACCTAACAACAGGCCTGTCTTATTCCTGAGTAGCCCAGAAGTCCTGTGCATGTTCTTGGCCTGGAATCCACACTCAGGCTTTTGCAGTGCCCCTTTTTGGCACTGCTCCAGCCCATTCTGCTGAACAGCCTCGTCACAACCAGATCATTTGTGTGCAGCATAGGTCAGAAGGTGGGTGGCCATATTAGCAAACTGCAAACAAACTTTTTCCCCAGGGGGGAGAAGAGAGGAATATAGTAACTCCAAGGCTGCTCCATTTGCTGTAAGTCAAACATTTAGGGACCTGCTTTACTTGGGAGCATGATCTTTCCACCTCCTCCCATTAGTCTCTGCAGAGTGCAGGAGGCGTTCTGTGCTCCTGTGAGACTTCCAATGGCTTTGGTCCATTCAGCTCGACTCAGCCTAAGGTAGATGCCAAGATGGGCTAGACTTATGGCAGGGTTTAGCTAGGTATGCCAGGGGTACACTCTCAGCATAGCAGTCAGAGGAGACAGGGAGCACTCATAGCCAAGTACAAGGCCTTCCTAAGTGCATTTTAATTTTCATTGCAAAGCCTGTTTTTTCTATTCGCATATTTAATTAATACAGCAATGATACCCCTGGCAAAGGGAGCCTAGAAGGGTGATCATCAGCAGACAGCAGTGGTGGGTCTAAAGCAGGGACTGACTAAGCCCCAAAGGCAGGAGATGGGGAGAAGGACATGTGAAAACACATTATTCTAGAATTCCTTGTAAGAGGTGCCTGCGAGGCAATATGGATAGGAGGAAGAAAGGGAAAGAGAAGGCATGTAAAGAGGGTTAGCAAAAGGATGGAAGGAATCTAAATTAGAGGAAAGAGAAAAAGCAGAGAAGACAGTTAAGGAGGAGAGAGAGAATGTCCTGACATTGTCCTATTATCAGTGAATGTATTGCTGTAGTGAATGCCTTCTTTAAGAAGAGAGGGTTCTTCCAACTGTAAACACAGGCTCCTTCTTTTCCTTGTCACATAGATATGGGCCCACTCCTTCCCAGAGAGAGGAAGCAATCATGAGCACTCTGTCTATGTGCATTAGATACTTGATGATCCTCTTTAATATGTATTTATCCTCACAACATGCCAATGAGATAGGGAAGGAGTATTAAACCCATTTTATAGATGGGGAACTGAGGCACAGAGACTAAATGGCATGCCTAAGAACACATAGAAAGTCTGAGGCAGAGCAAGTTGCCTCCCAACTCAGGCGTGGGCTCCAACTACTATATATCAGATAGAAAGCTCCATGGATCACTTAAGTTTCACATGTGCAGAATGCAGTCACCATTTCCTGTTTGCTGTCAATGTATGCCAGAGCCAGCTAGTCTGCTTTAAGAACAAATGAGCCTTATCTTGGGGTTTACACACCAAGGCCAGATGGTGATGGGAAACACTTGCAACATAGGCAATCAGAGGCTGTTCCACTTCAAAATAATTTCCAGCAGCTGCCAACGTGTTCCATGTGAAGCTCAACAAGCAGTCTAGGGAAGCAGACCTACCTGATGGCCACAGGAACAAGGAACCAGCTTTTTCACTGGGACCCCCTCAGTGGTTCTAATGACACCCGCAGGGTCCAGGCACCGAGGCCTGAGGACTCTCACTCCCATCGGGTCAGATCCTCAGCTGAGATAAGTTATTGTAACTTCCCTGCTTCCTTGGCTGCATAGTCCTTTATATCATATGTACACCTGGACTAGATACAGCTGTTACACTTATTGCACGTTAAGCATGAAGAAAGCACTTTAGGGCACTTTTTTAGGGGTGGGAGGGCAGCAGCTCCAAGAACCACACTAATTAAATCACTGCCATGTTTCCTGCATCAGGATCCCCATGTTTAAAAATGGCAGCGGGGGCACTTGAACTAAAGCTCATTCAACGAGCTTTAGTTCAAGCACCCCCACCAGCAGTTTTAAGCACAGGGATGCTGATACACAAGATGCAGGAGCGTGCTGGAGCATAGCATTTGCCTTGCTCCAGCAGACTAAGTTAATCAAGTCTGCTCCTACACCCATAGACCTGTAACAGAACAGACGTTCACAGCACATAAAGTGCTTCAAAAATGGAAGATCCTGCTCTAAGTTGACCCTGGATGGATGTAGTATCAGACTAAAGTGCTTTACATTACAGCACTTTATCAAATGTCTGTAGTACCTCCCATCCCAAATCAAGGTAGGTTGCATTGCCCCAGCATCCCAGGAGCCCCTTGCTTGCCTTGACCAGTGTTCGTTTCCACCAGGTGGGAATGACCCCAGCCCTGCCCCTGGGCTGTCACAGAAAGGAGATAGAAAAGGCTCTGTCTCCTTTCTGCACAGCCAGGTGGGGGGTGAGGGAAGGGAGCCCTCGTGCCATGCAACCCTCTCTCCAGATTGCTGGGTCAGGTCTTGGGGAGGGGGGAGGCAGGGACAACCCAGATCTGCATGGTGGGGTGGGGTCTCTCTCCACCCCCAGTTCCTGGGCCAAGCAGTCTTTTGATACAGCTTCTGGCTGCGGCTTTCAAGAGGCTGGGGCAGAGAAGGGAGGAGAGAGACCCGGTTCCCCACCCCCCAGTGCAGCCCAACCCCCCTGCCACACAGATCTGGCCCAGCCCCTTCTGAGACCTGGCCCAGAAATCTGGGGGGAGCTTGCATGGTACTGGGGCTTCCTTCCCTCCCTCTCCTCCCCCAGCAGCTGCTGCCAGTCACCAGCTGGTGGAGGGTGGGGCTTGGGAGAAGGTCCACTCTGGTAGCCTCCTGGGAGGTGTGAAGTGCCCCCTGCCTTCTGGCCGTGGCCAGTGCCCCCCCCCCACCCCACCCACAGAACAACAAACATCTGTTTGGTTCACTCCTGCTCTAACTTACAGCGCTTTAAGTAAAGCGCAATAGAGTGCTTCCACCAGGGGCTTTTCAAACGTTTGTACCTGGCCCTGGTCTTTTCACTTCAGCAAAATGCTCAGCAAGAGTGTTTGGGAAATAGTTATTTCCCCCCCAAAAATTTGATGAAAATACCTTTTTTTCTTTATTTTATTTATATTTTCTTTGAATCTCTTTGATATTTTTGGATTTTTAAAAAATGAAAATCTGAAAAATTCCCGTGAAAACGGAGATTCATTTGCAAATGTTTTTGCTTTGTTGTGAAAGCGTTTTGAGAGAATTTTTTCAACTAGATTTTGTGCTTAGTTGCACTTGGAGCATCCTGTGCATCTTCTATATCCCAGATCTCCCAGTATTTTGTACAACCATTGATTCATGGACCAACTGAACGGAACCAGCCCCAAATTTCATGTTATAATTCACCCATTAAAACCATTTGGCTCAGACGTTGTTTATTTAGGGTAAAAACAGAAGTGCTGAGTTTTAAATACGTATTTGACATCTACTCGCCATCTGGGAGAAGGATCCTTTTATTATGTCCCAATAGGGCTTTCTCTCTAGTTGGATGTGGAGTATGGTATTTTAAATGCTTGGAAGAGGATGCTTTATGAAGTGAAGTCATTTATGGCAAGAGAAAGGTGAGAAATGGGTACCTTATTTCCATATAAAATAGTCTGGAAGCACGTGTGGGAATGTGTTAAAGAGATAAAAATGCCCAGGGGGGAAAAGGGGGTCTCTGAGTTCCAATGATAGTTACAAGGCAGCAGAGAAATAGCCCCAAACTGAACATCTCCTTTTATGGCAGCTGCAAGACAGCAAAGCTATGGCTGCAAAACAGAGACGAGACGGGTGACTAAAAAGTCTTGTGGTTCTTGCCTCTCTTTCAGATAAAGTTCCTTGTTTGCTTTTAAAACACTCACCAACCAACACAAAGTGGTCACCTCCTTCTGGCTTAGCCTATCAACATCCCCCATTTAAATTTAATCAGAGTAAAATTTATAGGGACAGTTGCCTGCATTGTCATGTACAGTATTCCGATGCTAAGCCATTAGTTACAAACAAAGGTCATCTTTATTTCTTTGTTGTCTGCTAATATGATTTTGAATATTACTGCTTTCCAGCTATTACTGTTTACACTGGGTGATTGGCTAGGCTCATTAATGTGAATGAATGTCAGGAGATGACATCATTTACATTTAATTGTCTTGTTTATCAGCCATGTCTATATAGTTGTTTTAATAAAGGGCAAAGGAAGATAAAGGGTACATTTGCATTCTCTAAGGATGTTCTGACAAGGGTCTAGGATGCTGTTGACATTTATTGTTTGCAAACAAGATAATCAAATAACAGTTCTATTTGCAATTGTTGCTTCTTCATCTCTTCTCCTTACTCACTTTATCCTGTTCCAGTAGAAGACCCACCCTTTCTTCTGATGAAGTAAGCTTGGGCTCTTGAAAGCTGACGCAACTCTGATTTAATTAGTCTATAAGGTGTATCTCTATCCTGCTTTCTGCCTGACTTTAGGTTGACAAAGCTAACAACCTCTCTCTGGATTTAGGAATGCATTTAGGCATGTGCTTAATTTTTAGCATGTGCTTAAATACCATTGACTTCCCACATCAATACGAAGTGTATAAACATAATTTTGGCTCTGTTTTAAGCAAGGGTTTGAAGTTAGTATCTTTGTGAATCGGGGCCTTTGCGACTCAATAATAAGTTGATCAGATTTTTTTTTCTCTTTTAAAGATGATTTCTGGACAATGTGAATTAAGCCTGCCAGCCTACTGCTAATTTTAAACCTTCTTGTCATCACAGATGGGATTAAAATATAGATGATTTGTTGGATTCATTTGTGCAGACAGCCTTAATCCTTCCTTGGGTGACCTCACAACAGAGCTCTCGGCTGCCAGGGCTCCCACTCCTGGTCTTCCCCATTATGTCTCATTCACAGCTCATCTTTTGACTTATTCTCTACCAGAAAATTCCCTAGTGGGGGACAGCTCTGTGAACTGCTTTCTGCATTTATGCATTAGGCTTGAAGTGCTAACTTTTACCAAGAGCACATTCAGGCTTGCCATTTCCATCTATGGCACCCTGTATTTATTTTATTATTAAATATGCCTTGTTCTTGTGTGGTCAGAGTTGTGTCAGGCCCTTTTCTTTTCCATACTGAAGAATGCTGTGCCTGCCTTTCTGGAGAATAGGATTACTCTCTTGGCTTTTGGACTTCTGGTAACCACATATTGTGCTATAACTCATGGGTTGCTCAATTTCTTGAAAGACACCAGTATCCAAGCTACACTAAAAAAGGAGAGGGGACATTAGAAACATAGGAAGCTGTTCAGACCAGTGATTCATGCTTTCTCTAATGTTCATTATCATCAAGAATGTCAGAGGAAAGTGAAGAAATTTCCACAGAGCAAGATCTTTCTCAGCTTAACTGCATTAGTTACAAGATGGGCTACACCCTGGTGCATAAAGGTTTATCTCCCTTCCCAAATTCTCGAGAGCTGTTTTGTTTTAACCCCTGATTTTAAGGAGGGAAAATTGTCTTTGATGTTAAACCAAGGGAAAAGAATCAGCATGTAGTCATGGATGACAAATCTGATAATGTTATACAGGGCTGAGTAGACATTAGTTAATTATACAGTGTAGCATATTTCAGTGTAGTTGTCTCTTTCTCCAGAGATACTGAGGAATTATGATAGTGGAGATGCTGTTGCTCAGGTTTAAAAAGCATATATGATATATCTATATGTTTGTGAAAATGAGAACAAGTGGCTATGCTAGATTGAATGTACCTGATAGTGTCTGATCGGGAAAGCTAAGGAATCTTGGGCCTGGACGGTACTTGGATAAGAGAGTGCTTTATATCCTAGGCAGGGCTGGACACAGGCATTGGTGAACCGGGTGGCAGGGCCCGGACAGAAAAGGGGTCTGAAAATGGTACTTTTTTTTTTGTGGTCTGAATATTATTATCATTGTCTCTGGGGAAGGGAGGCCTGATACTAAAAGTTTTCCTGGGGCTGCCAGGAGTCTAGGTATGGTGCTGATCCTAGGGGCGTCTTTACACATGCTCTAGGGATGGAGGGGGGAGGGCACTTTAATTAGAGTGGCTCCCAGGAGTCACTCTTATTAAAGCGCCCACAACATCTCGTGTATTCAGTGTCCTGAACTTTAAAATGGTGGCAAGGGTGCTTTAAAGCATCCCCACCACCATTTTGAAGCACAGGGATGCTGAATACATGTGATGCCAAGGCTGCTAAGGCATGCTAATTAGCATGCTCCGGGAGACTTGATTAATTGAGTCTGCTTTGGCATGTTCTAATTAGAAAGCGTTAGAGCAGATGTCAGGCACGTGTATAGGTGCCTCTAGACTCTGTAAAGACAAGCCTAGGACTTATGGTTGGCAAATGCTAAACCACAGTCACTGAATAAGAGGCAAGACTTTATGTGGCCGCGCTGCTGCTGAGCTGATGGACAAAAAGCAAAAATAAATGTTTAACAACACTGGCTCGGTGTAGGTGTGTTGCTAGCAGATTCTATGCAAAAGTTAACCCTTTGGGCAGAGCCGACCCTAGGGCTGTGCAGGGCCTGGGATAAATCCAGTGCTGTAGCACTGTCCCACGTGCCCAGCACAGAGTGTGTGTGTGTGTGTGTGTGGGGAGCGGGGGAAAGAGGGGCAGTGAGCAGCTGGATATGAAGCTGGCAGCGTGGGAAAGTAGTGCATGGCAGCGGCATGGAGTGGGGCTGGGAGGGGCCACAGCCACTTCGCCTGGCTCTGCAGGGCCCCCCAAAGCTTGGATCCTGGGGTGGGCACCCTGATTCACCACCCCCCTCCCCCAAGGGATGGCTCTGACTTTGGGATTCTCTGCTCCAAAATGCAGGTTTTATTCCAGTGAGACTGATGCATTCAGTGGAGTTACACTTCTATACAACCGGTCCCTTCATGCCTATTAATGCTAAATTCAGTCTCAAAATACATTTTACGTAGTATATATTCCATAGTTAGCAAACAAAATGAAGAAATGCAAAGTGCTGCATCTAGGGAGGAAAAATGTCCAGCACACCTACAGCCTAGGAAATGACCTGCTGGGTGGCACGGAAGTGGAAAGGGATCTTGGAGTCCTAGTAGACTCCAAGATGAACATGAGTCGGCAGTGTGACGAAACCATCAGAAAAGCCAATGGCACTTTATCGTGCATCAGCAGATGCATGACAAATAGGTCCAAGGAGGTGATACTTCCCCTCTATCGGGCGCTGGTCAGACCGCAGCTGGAGTACTGCGTGCAATTCTGGGCGCCGCACTTCAAGAAAGATGCGGATAACCTGGAGAGGGTCCAGAGAAGGGCCACTCGTATGGTTAAGGGCCTGCAGGCCAAGCCCTATGAGGAGAGATTAGAGAAACTGGACCTTTTCAGCCTCCGCAAGAGAAGGTTGAGAGGCGACCTGGTGGCTGCCTATAAGTTCGTCAGGGGGGCACAGAAGGGAATTGGTGAGTATTTATTCACCAAGGCGCCCCCGGGGGTTACAAGAAATAATGGCCACAAGCTAGAAGAGAGCAGATTTAGATTGGATATTAGGAGGAACTTCTTCACAGTTCGAGTGGCCAAGGTCTGGAACGGGCTCCCAAGGGAGGTGGTGCTCTCCCCTACCCTGGGGGTATTCAAGAGAAGGTTGGATGTGTATCTAGCTGGGGTAATGTAGGCCCAGCACTCTTTCCTGCTTATGCAGGGGGTCGGACTCGATGATCTATTGAGGTCCCTTCCGACCCTAGCACCTATGAATCTATGAATAAAATATTTCTTGACAAAAAGTATCATATGGTTTGAGCTTGCTGGTAAAATAATTTACAGAATACTGAAAAGGCTATTCCCCAGGGACTTCTAAAGGTGGGGAGATTTCAAAATAACCCCTAATTTCTTCACTATTATGAATCAGTGGCAAAAAAAAAAATGCAGTAGTGCTTCACTTTTGTCTAATTACTCTGGCAGGCGAAGGTGTGAAATTATTAGCTAGTAACATATGGGCTTGAGCTTGGATATGTTCCCAGTGCACATTCTTTTTATTCCAGGCATATTTTATCATTTAATTTAAGCATGTTAATCCATTGGTGAGCCTCTGTCTGTCGCTCTCACAATTGCTTTCTCACTCGTATACAAGCATATTCCTAATCCTAATCATGCTTCCTTGTGATCACATAGTAGCCCTGTAAATAACACCCTGGCATGACACGGATGACACCAGTGGGTGGGGACTAGCGTTTTGATGTAGAGCTGACTCTTCATATGACAGCAGTAAAACTGAGAAATTACCGTTTGGATATAACAAGGGGTCTTTAACAATGCTGATCTTATCTATCCGTCTCATAATGAAAAGGACGTCCCCTGGAAACCAGTGGTTTTGTTCTGTTGCTTCCTATGGGTCTCTTCTCAGCAAATTATATTCGTGGGTGCTAGGGATAGGATCATATGCATATTGCTGCTTCTCAGATATAGAAGAGACATTTCAAAAGAGCTAAATACAGGCCATGAAAAAAGGCACTCCCATGCAAATGAGATTCTCCAGTTCTATTTTAGAACAGGCATTCCCCAGTAGATACATTTAGCACATATTTTAGGTGTCTCAAATGCTTGTGTGAAAACAAGTTGACGCACGCCTCCGTCTTTACCTAGCCCCTCAAGACTATAACCACAAATTACACTGCTTGGCAGCATAACAAACGGTATTGCCTGGGCTCCCTGACTGAATCCTCTCATACTTTATCTGTGTGCATTTCAGCTATGAAGTCAATGGATGACAACATACACAATAGGCCGGGTTCAGCTTTCAAACACGGGGATCTGAATCCCTCATCTGGATGCCCAGACTGCCACTTCAACATGTAAATGTCTCTTTTATGCACCTAAATGCCAATCTGAGCATCCAAATGCTAGACTTGGACATCACATTAAGGCATCCACTGGGTTATATTGCTTTGCTTTATCTGAGTCCGCATGATGCCCTGAGCGTAATTAGGTACTGTTCCATGCAAGTAAATCAGTTAATTTGAATACGTTTCTGGAAGAAAGGGGCTCCAACGCGGCATACACGTTGCAGGAAATATAGCAAGGAAGCGGCCTGTCTGCTGTTCAGTGATACACGTAGCTAGCCAGCCCAGCATCAAATACACTGCTGCGTTCCTGAGTGTCTCATTTTGTAATCCTTTATAGAAGAATCATAATATGAACCTAGGAGTTGGGGAACCACATCAATGCCGCTGCATCTGGCATTGCACTCGCTTTGCTGGGGCGCATGGAAGGCACTGTGATCCGTAAAGCTCAGCTGATTATGCGAAGGTTCGCTAATAGTCAAGGTGTGAGCTCTGCCCCTCCCTGCACCAGATGGAAAGCCTGCAGTGTCAAGGAATCCAGACATGACTCGCTCCTGAGATCCCAGGGCTCTAATGGAAGTCTTAAAATAGGGTTTAGTTTCTCTCAAAACTGTTTTTAAAGGGCCTGAGAAAATGAGACTAGATAATACCCGCAGCGCTTTTCACTGCAACTCCTTAAAATGCTGTAGTCAGACAGGTTCAGGCAGAGGCCACTTTAACCTGAGCCTTTATTCTAGGCAACAGTGTCTAATGTCCCTTTCACATCACAGCAGAGATTCCAAGATGAGGTGTAATTTGTAGCTTTGAAAGGATGAGGAAAAGAGCAACCAAAAATGGTAGCTCCTGCTCCTCTTTTCCTAGAATTTTCCAGCTGGACATAACCTGCCTTTCAGTGGCTTTGTGCAAATATTCTTTGCTTTCTCTACCTTTATTTTTATTTTGTTGCCCCAACTCTTTTGCCCCCACTATATTTCAACTTATTATACTTCCTGTATCTTTTATAAACTGGCCCCTCTGCAATTAAAAGGGAAGGAAAATACCCTCAGCAACTCCTCCCGGAAACTGCCCACATTTTTTGTATGGGTATTTGCTTGTAATAGTTTGCTTGGTCAGTCTGTCCCTCATTTGTGCTTGCTTTCTAATGTTCACATTTGGTGCTTACAAGCGCACTCAGGAGGAGAATGGTAAGCTCATGAATTTCAATGTTCGCACAGAAAACAGTCCATGTTACAAGGGATTGGACACTCCTTGAGACTCACAGGTTTCCACCCAAGCCTGTAATACATAGCCACTTGGTAGGCAGATACTGAAAAGGCCCGAGTATTCCCTAAGCCTATCAGCTGAGCCCCAGAATGAAGGCAATGAAACAAATCAGACATGAATCTGCCTGCACTCTGTGGTTAGACCAGCTCTCGCACAAGCAATTTGTGTCAATGACTAGTGATGACAGAAAATTGCAGAGCGCTGAATGCAATAATGCTTTTGGTATAGTTTATATGGATGGCACCCTGCTGATTAACGTATCTTGGTGACATAGTTCCCCAAATTCTTCGCCATCATCTAGATGAGGCTGCACCTCGTACATTTTGTAGCTAGGGCTGCACACGCAGATACAATTGCTTTGTTTGAATACGATAGGATCAAATTACCAGTAACTCTGCTCCCAGCCGATGCATCCCCTCATTTTCATTCCATGAGTAAGGCCTGTGTGACCCAAAAAGAAAAAAAAATGTAAAATGGTCAAAAATTCACAAATCCTGCCTTATCTCTTATTTGTTCCCTAAGAGATCCAAAAGGCCACGCTTCTTCACGTTATCTGCTGGCATGTAAGAACTGCACTCAGACCATCGAGAAATAGACTAGATATAATTGATTCTTAATGTGAACAGTCTGAACAAGCACTGTTGATTATTGAATATTCATAGCAACCCATCTGCAATCAATCTGCAGAGAAAGCAAGCTTGCAAAGCAAGTTATTGAGTCATTTCGGACAAAAAAATCACAGACATTTTAATCTGCTCAGGGAGGTCTTCTGCATACGTAAATGGAGAGTATATTTGTCAGGTAGACTACTCGGTAAGAAATATTCTCTCGTATCCATTTCAAACATCCCGTAATGGAGCTTTATTTACTGCAATGAAAGTAAAACTGAATTGATTTATATGCCCTCAAATTAGAATGTCAAAAATGCAATGTAACTTGAGTTCCATATACTGTCTTAGTCTAAAATAGACTCAACAGAGAAGTAGCCCAATAAGTGCAGCAGCCTGATTAAGATTTTCTTAGATAACCTGAAGGAAAAATTAGAAGTCTATTAAAGATGTTATGTCGTATAAAATTATGGGATAGACTCTAGGATTTGTAACAATTATCCTGCCTCCAGAAATGAATCTTTTTATTCATAATGCTGATAAACAAATCAGGAAGATTAGCAAAGGAAATCAGAAGAGAAATGTGCATCCTTTTTTAAAAGATTAGTAGATACCCAGTTTTCTCCCTACAAAATGCAAATCATCTTCCTTCTAGAAACTGTTTGGTTTTTTTTACTTCAGTACTAAAATATCCTTTTCCTATACTCACAAATTCAAAGGCTTAAGTCATAATTGGCATAAATCATTGGGAGATTTTTCCTACCAAAATGGCCTTGGATAGGGTGCCAAAATATATGTAAATACCAACACTCTTCAACTGTCATGTAAGAGGCCAACATTTCTCTCTCTCTCTCTCTTTTTTTAACCAGCTAGCGCATTTTTGTCACATACCTGACAAATAATTAGAAAAAGCATTCTGGATATAAGCAGCTTCAAAAGAGACATAAAAAAGAATTCAGTTGTACTAAAGCTTCGTATATGCCCTTCATAGAAGAAGTTAAGAACACCCAGATATCTGACGAATTAACTGAAGCAGACAGGAGAGTTTGGTAGTTTCGATTACATCAGCAATCACTGTCTTGAGAAATGATGAACGGTAATCAGTAGGGCTGTGCAAAGCGTCAGTTGCTGATTTGATTTGGTGGAGATTCGGCCCAATTCAGCAGCCGAATCTCGAAATCCGAATCAAATCAGGAGATCCTTTAATCTCTCCAAATTGAATTGGAACACTCCTTTATATGTTTTTTCTACATACCTCAAGGTACCAAGCGGCTTGTGAATGCTGAGATACTGGGGTGGATAGAGTTTCATAGTTTCATAGTAGCTAGAGTCGGAAGGGACCTAGGTAGATCATCTAGTCCGACCCCCTGCCTTAGCAGGAAAGAGCACCGGGGTCAGATGACCCCGGCAAGGTGCTCATCTAACTTCCTTTTAAAAATCCCCAGGCTAGGAGCCTGCACCACTTCCCCTGGAAGCTGGTTCCAGGCCCTAGCCACCCTGACTGTGAAGTAGCGCCTCCTAATATCTAATCTAAACTTACCCTCCGCCAGTTTGTGACCGTTATTCCTGGTCACTCCTGGCAGCGCACGGGGGAACAGGGACTCCCCCAATACCTGCTGATCCCCCCTGACCAGTTTGTAGCAGGCCACAAGGTCCCCCCTTAGCCTTCTCTTGTGGAGGCTAAACAGGTTCAGGTCCCGTAGCCTATCCTCATAAGGCCTGCCCTGCTGACCCCTGATCATACGAGTGGCCCTCCTCTGAACTCTTTCCATATTGTCCACGTCCCTCTTGAAGTGTGGCGCCCAGAACTGGACGCAGTACTCCAGCTGCGGCCTGACCAGTGCCGCATAGAGGGGGAGGATCACCTCCCTGGACCTGCTCGAGATGCATCTGTGGATGCATGACAGGGTACGATTGGCCTTCTTGACTGCCTCCCCACACTGCCGGCCCATGTTCATCGTGGAGTCAATGACGACTCCAAGATCCTTTTCCGTCTCCGTGCTGGCAAGAGGAGAGTTCCCCAACCTGTAAGTGTGGTGCCGGTTCTTCCTCCCCATGTGCAACACCTTGCACTTATCAGTGTTAAACCCCATCCTATTCTCATCCGCCCACCGTTGCAACCTGTCAAGGTCAGCTTGTAGCCTATTGCACCCTTCTAGTGCACCCACATCCCCCCACATCTTAGTGTCATCAGCAAACTTGAACAGGGTGCTTTCTACCCCCCTCATCCAAGTCACTGATGAAGATGTTGAACAGTGCAGGCCCGAGGACCGAGCCCTGCGGAACCCCACTGCCCACATCCTTCCAGGTCGAGAAGAACCCATCCACTACCACCCTCTGGGTGCGGCCCTCCAACCAGTTGGCGACCCATTTGACCGTGTGGGCATCGACACCACAGTCTCCCAGCTTTTTGATGAGGACAGGGTGAGAGACAGTGTCGAAAGCCTTCCGGAAGTCCAAAAAGACTACATCCACAGCAACCCCTGCGTCTAATGATTTGGTGACCTGATCGTAAAAGGCCACCAGGTTGGTCTGACAAGACCTGCCACTGATAAACCCATGTTGGTTGCCCCTGAGCATGCATTCCCCCGCAAGGCCCTCCTGGATGTGTGCCAGGATAATTTTTTCAAAGAGCTTACCCGGGATTGAGGTCAGACTAACTGGCCTGTAATTTCCCGGGTCCTCTTTTTTTCCCTTTTTGAAGATAGGGACCACATTGGCCCTCTTCCAGTCCTCCGGCACCTCGCCAGAGCACCACGAGTGCTCATAGAGCCGTGCCAGGGGTCCCGCAATGACCTCAGCCAGTTCCTGTAGAACCCTAGGGTGAAGATCGTCCGGACCAGCGGACTTGAACACGTCCAGCCTCTCCAGAAGTACCCTAACTAACTCCTCGCTAACCCTTGGCCCAGGCGTGTCTCTCTCGGGGCCCGAGGGGGGCCCAGCAGGGAGGTGGCTGAACTGGTCCCTACTTAGGAAGACAGAGGCAAAGAAATCGTTAAATATGTTAGCTTTGTCATCTGGCGTGATGACTAAGTTGCCCATCGTGTCCTGCAGGGGCCCCACATTACCCGGGACCCTCTTTTTACCCCCTATGTATTTGAAGAAGGACTTCTTATTGTCCTTAATCCGGGAAGCTAGTCCTATCTCCAACTCTGCCTTGGCCCTCCTGACTGCCCCCCTACATCCTCGGGCGACTATAACATAGTCCTTCTTGGCGATGACCCCATCTCTCCATTGGGTATATGCCTCCCTTTTAGCAAGGAGACATTCCCGGATGCTCTTAGTGAGCCATGGGGGTTTATGTGCCCTCCTGCTCCCTTTGACCCTTGTTGGGATTACCTCCCTTTGGGCATGGAGGATCGTCTCCTTAAGGAGCAACCACTCACCTTCGACATCTGATTCCCTTCCCCTCTGGGTCCTCAGCGCTTCCCCAACTATCCTCCTTAGCTTGTTGAAGTCAGCCCTCCTAAAGTCTAGGGCTGTTGCCTTGCTGCAGCCCTTTGCCACCTTACGCTGGATGGTGAATTCCAGCAAGCGATGATCACTGTCTCCCAGGTGGGCCCATCACCCGCAGCCCCCTCACCAGGTCATCACCCGTGGCCAGCACTAGGTCCAACAAGGCGTCTCCCCTGATGGGACTGTGCACCTCCTGGGTTAGATGGAGGTCCTGCACTCTGGCTAAGAACCGACGTGAGCGATCAGACTTGGCTGACTGCTCCTCCCAGCAGATGTCTGGGAAGTTCAGGTCCCCCATGATGACCACATCCTTAGCCCTCACTGCCTCTGTAAGCTGACCTAAGAATTCCAGGTCGAGCTCTTCTCCCTGGTTGGGAGGTCTATAGTAGACTCCCACCGTTAAGTCTCTCTCCCCTGGACTGCCTTTTACTCTAACCCAGAGCACCTCAGAGTGCCCCCCCTCTACCCCCATGCTAATTAACGAGGAAGTATATTCCTCCTTGATGTAGAGTGCTACTCCTCCACCTTTCCTTCCTATCCTGTCCTTCCTGTATAGCCTATAGCCCTTGACACTCACCGCCCAGTCATGCGATGAGTCCCACCACGTTTCTGTGATCCCTACTATGTCAGGGCTGGTGACAGCTAGGAGGAGGGCGAGTTCCTCCTGCTTCTTCCCCATACTTCGAGCATTCGTGTAGAGGCATTTGAGTATCCCACGGGAGTGTGTGCATGGGGGGGGCGGGTTCCCAACACACTCAGTAGTGGACCCAGAAGTGGACCAGAAGCACTTCTGGTCTACTTTTGGGTCTGCCACAGAGCACAAGAGGGACCCCCTGCCCCCCAACTCAGTAACCGGTACTTCCTGAGACTTGGGGGCACCTGGGGTCCCCCCGCAGCCAACCATTGAGCCGGGGTGGCATGGGAGAGTCTGCCACTGGGACACTCCATCCACCCCACCATCTCAGCATTCATAAGCCACCTAGTACATTGAGGTATGTAGAAAAAACATTTAAAGCTGTGTCTCTGGCCGAATCACTGATTCTCCAAATCAGAATTGAATCTTCAGATTTGGATTCGGCCAAATCAAAGCGGAACAGTGATCCAATCAACAAATCAAATCACTGTCCCCTGAATCGGGCCATATCCAAATCTGAATCAAATATGACCTGCTTCGCACACCCCTCGTAATCAGTAACAGTAATGCAATATTTAGATGGAAATAATGTGAACAGTCTGTATATGTATCCCAGAGCTAGAAAAGGCAAGCAGAGTTTTTAGGAGCCACAGAAGTATGGTAAACATGAAACACCCACAGGCTTTTGATTATACAAATGAATGTCATCCCATGTCCCATGTTTCAGTGGTAAGAGTCACATTTCCCTTTGGAAAAACTGAGCTATGCATTAATTTGTTCAAGGCCAAAAATTAGTCATTGGACAAATTAAATTAAACCCACTTGAAATGGAATTAAAATGATGGAAAACTGCTGAATATAGTTTTTGTAACAATTAGAATTGCTATATGAACATTAATGAAAAGCTCCATCTTAATCAAGTTGTAGTCTTGTCAGGGTCCCTCTTTGTCATCTCCCATTGTCATTTAAATAGCTAATCGTCCTCCTTTCTTTGCACAGTTTCTTTCTACCATTCAAATCAACTGGCTTTGGTTTGCCTCCAAATCCTACGATAGCTAAAAATTAGACAGTTAGGGAACACAGCAGATTTAGGCTTCCAGTGGAATAAGAAAAGCAAGTATGATTATCAAGAGCAGAAAACTTCATAAAAATGAGTTAAAGGCTATTTTTATTCATTCATGGATACTAGAAATAGAAATGTCATCTAATCTGTCCTGCCAGTGTAGAATTGTTCTCCACACCATATTTTATATGGTTTTAATCTGGTTTTAACAGTTCCCAGTAACAATGGTTCCGCACTACCACAATATTAATTTCATGTGAATAGTACTAGCTATACATTATACACTACATTAAATAATTGTTTTTCTTTCCTTTTCTTTTTTTTTCCTAGGCTTCTACTATTATTATTTTTAAAAGCCATGAAGACAGATACCTGATATAGCTGACTATGTATCCTACGGGTGCGTTTCTATGAGAAAGAGAGAGACGAAAAGACTATTGCTTTTTTAACACTTTATTATAAAAAAGTTAAAAACAAAAGGTGAAAGTGCAAAAGTGTGTTCCCTTCCCTCCACCCCCCAGGCTAAGCATGAAACACTTGTCAGTAAAAAAAAAAAAATCCATATTACTAGAGAGTGAAAGATTGAACACTGCCCTCCCCCACAAGTGCCTGGAGTTACATATTTAGGATTAGCCAGCCTTCTTCCCTCTTGCAGAGTGCCCCCTCAACACAAACTGGTTCACATTTTGTTGCAAGGTGAAGTGTCTACACTCAAATGAAATGAGCACTCGCACCAGGAAATGGCAGAGTTGTAGGGAGTCATCAGAACCAGCTTCTGAGGTTCTTCAAGGTCACCACCTTGGCTTAGCCCAGCAGGAAATTCGTTAGGCAGCTCATGCTCCCCTTGGCCACTCAGTATAGGACAGAGGAGATGTACACCACCTCAGAGAAGTCAAAGTCCAACACACCAACAAAGGCACTGAGGGTGAAAAAGAGCACCTGCAACTAGGGGTCAGTCCAGGAAGGTGTGGAAGACCATCTCTTCCACCTTGTCCTCACAGAAAGGGCAGGCCACTGATGCCACCAGGTTTACATGGAGGACAAAGCTGCTACTTCAGGTCACTGGTTCTCTTGGCAACGTGCAGATTGTGCAGCAGGCATCAGGCCAGGCAAGCTTGCTCGGTGTTACTGCTGCTAGGCATCACCTTCATGTGATGTTGGGGTGGGCAGCAAGGACACAGGCATGATATACTTTGATGGGCCACATATACAGGATCTTCCCAGACAGGATCTCAAAGAAGAACCCACCACTGTTCTCAGTGGGCATGGGGAGAGAAAGAAAGGTGTCAGGCCCATCACTCTCATCAGTGTCTGCACCTGGAGAAATAGGCAGAGAGAGAGAGAAAAAAAGAAAATAGGAAATCTTGGATATATCTATTAATCAGTGCTGCACATAATTGATTTTTATCCTAGCCTTTACTTAAGCATTGAGAGTCAAATGTGTCAAGACAGAGCCCCAAACTAAAGAAACGCTCAGATCAGCTGGAGTCTGCCCAGGCTTCTGCACTGGGTTGGTTCATAGGCACAAATAGAGGAACAGACTTATTTTCATAGTAACAGCACATTGTCCTCACAGTATTATTATTCCGTTACCATTAACATTCCTTACACTTATTAGAGTGGACAGGAAGATTATGAGGGGAGGGAGGTCAAATACATCTGAATAATGGGTAAACTTCCTCTCCAGTTTCAGGAAGGAAGAAAAAATTGGAAAATTTCTGTGCTGGAATTGCTCAACAAACATGAGGCATAAAATATGTATACACAAATAAATGTATAAATGTATGTATATTTATATACAAATACATATGCATATAAATACAATGTGTGCATGTGCATGTGTGTGTGTGTTTCTGTGTGTTATGTATATATTTACACGGTAACTTTTAAGGCAACTTTCTAGTACGTTCATGCCAAAGGAAGAGTGGAAACAGAAGTACAGGCATGTTGGGGTGGGAGAGGGAAATCACAGAAATAATAATAACATAAAAACACATAAAAATATATACCTTTATGCTTATCTGCTCAAGATGCTTCTGGGTTCCCTCCCTTTCTATTTAAATTTGAAGCAGAGACCCCTTCATTTTTTTTGTCTAATATTTAACCTGACACAGATGGACTCATGTCTTGATCTTTTTTTTTTCTTTTTTTTGGGGGGGGAGGGAGGAGGGGATGGCAGAGGGAGGAAGCTTTGGGCACTTCAATACAGTGGCACCCAAATTTTTGCCTGGCAGACCATATGAGCAGTGCTCAGTCTGTCTGTGGGCCAGATTCAGCCAGTGCTCCCAATCTAGCACCAAGGCAGGTGAGGGAGCAGGTCGCCCCCAACCCAGCCCCTCCGGGGAAAGGAGCTTGAACCAGCCCCATGGAGAGGAAAGAGGATGTGGCCACATGTGGCATGGCAGGAGGTGCAATTGTTGGGATGGGAGATCGGATCTCATAGCAGCCTTAACTGCACATCTGTCAGTGGCCTATTACTCCTGTTACCAATGCACCTGAGTATCTCCTTCCAAATAGATTTTCTCTTTCCTTCTCTCCCATCTTCTCCTTAGATTTTTGTTTCTATTTTACTTTACTTTCTTGCTAGGAAGTGCCTCGCCCTAAGTATTGTTAGGTATTATTCTTCTGAAAGGCTATGAGGAGGAAGTTAAAATCATAAAAACTTTTCATCACAAAGAAATAATGGCCCTGGAATTAGGTACATTAGCTGACTGTCTCTCTTAAATGTAACTCAGAGTCGGAAAAAATTCTACACAGGTTCAGTTATTTTGTTCAAAAGCAGGTTGTTGTTTTTTTTCCAGAAAACAATCCTTTATGTATCAAATTGATTTGTTATGCTTCAAAGGTATGATTACAAATCCCTGAAAACCAACCAATGAAAATTAGCAATTTGAATCTATGGAGCATATCAGTCAATACACAATACATTCACGCTGAAACCCTTCTGACACACTCATAACAATGCTTCATTTTTATCAGCTTCCTTCCAGATCAATATTTATAGTATTATTCAAACATTTATTATCTTGGAATGGTAATGCCTAGGATCCAAAGAAAAGGGAATAGAAAGCATTGAATTTAGAGTATGTTTTAAACTGCCTACGGGCCTCTCTGAGTTTTCACCAACTTGTTTGTTTTGGTTTATGGGTCAACATGGCAGTCTCTGCTCTTTTGATTACTAGGATGCAAAAGAGGCTATCAGACCAGAGGTAGCAATATCTGAGTCAATAGCCTTAATCATATTGATGCATTGTCTTTACCTAGCACCATTCAGCTGCTATCAAATATCAAACATGTAATCCTTCCAAGGCAGGCAGTACTATCCTCAGGAACACTGATGGGAAACTAAGCGAGTATGGCTACAATCAAATATTACATTTATCCTGGGATAAACCATTTTTTTTTCATTCAGATGCCCATGTCCATTGTCCCAGGATAAATCCTAAAATGGTTCATGGGAAAAGAAGTATTAAAGTTTATCCCACCAAGTGCATCTGAACAGTTCTCACTGGATTGCATCATTGAATCAATGGCAGAAAAGTGACCGTGCATTCAGCCTCTCACTGAACCCTGATTAGAAGGGTGTGTACATGCCAATCCTGGGACATTTCTGTTCTGAGACAAACACTGGCACAACCTGTCCACTGACAAATGCAATATCTGTTCCTAACCTAAATACCATAACCACATCACGTACAGCAGGCCAAATAACTCCTTCTTGTGCCACAGTTCAGGATTCTTAAAGGGGCTAAATATTGCTTACAGCTGACTTGGAGATAATCCTCCTATCAAACAAGGGCAAATGTACTGAGTCCAGACTTCATAGGTGTGGCAAACAGGGGTGGCCAGAGCAGGGAGAGGGCCCAGCAGGTTGAGCTCTGCTAACTTTTACTGATGTAGATCCACTGAGGATTCTTGTCGGGGGCTGCCAGTAAGCAGCTTTAATTCTCAATATGGCTAAGGCTGATCCTGAAAACAAAGAAGGGGAAAAAAGTTCACCGGCACCTCCCCCCACCCCGCCCCAATTACCTTTCCTTTACTCTATCACAGAAGACAAAAAGGTCCTGATATATCAATGGGACAAAAATAAAAATGAAGAGTGCCAGGTACCCAGGCCCATGTGCTGAATGCAACCATTCTCTGTCCCTTCAGGGAGAAATCATATCTTGCTTGAACCCATTCATCCTGTAGCATTTTTTTCTCCCAGTTGTTTTCATCTGCATTTTGCTGTTCTGTGGGTCACATTAGTGATCAATGAATTCAGGGATAGATACAGGATTTCCCAAAGCGAGGTACAGGGAGTGGCAACCCACACTGTACAGATGGCTGCATCCACCTGTTCCCATCCTCCTTCCCTGCCACTGGTGCAGGCCCCGTGGGAGCCTCTGAGAACTTTTTTAAGCTCTTAAAGCAGGTGATCCTCTATGAAAATCCTCTCTCCCTTCCCCTCAGTGCTCAGAAGCATGTCCCCTCCCTTCCTCTCCCCTTCTGCCTCTCTCCCACCTGCCACTGCTGCTTTCCCCTCTATCCCACAGGCCTGGGAAGCTCCAGAGCCAGGCTGTGCATGGGACTGGGATCAGCTGGAGACAGGGACCAGAAAGTGACACTAGAAATGGGCTGTCTCCATTCCTACAGATGTGCCTCGGAGACTGGGTAAGGAGGGGTAAACTACTCTCCCACTGCTGTTGCCACTGTCCCCAGCTATGGCACGGCCCAAGTGGGATGGGTAGAAGTGGCTCTGCAGCTTTCCCCACCTCTGGGACAGCACAGGAAGCAGGAGCAGCAGGCAGAAGAAGCTTCTTGGCATAGGGAGAGGAGAAGGAACATGCTGTTGAGAACCAAGGAGAAGGGAAGGAGGTTTTTCACCAGCTTTACAGACTTAAAGAAGTCTCCAGTTGCTCCCACCGTGCAGTCCAATCTAAAGAGGGGGGAGGAGCAGGTACAGCTGTGCCACTGCATCCCCACTGGATCCTCCCCTGCATGAATTCAAGTGTACCAGCTTTGTTTAATGCTGAAGAAGAAAATAATCCCACCAAAACAGGCAACTTCTGTCATAGGGCAATGGTAAATGATTGCTTTCTTCTGAGACAGGACAAGGAGCTATATCAAAATAAGGAAAACAGTGTTGGTCCAAAATGACTTTGTCTGTGTTTCAGTGCAGGTCTTCAGTTTGATCCTTCCCCAGCACTTCTCCTGCTTTCCTGCTACAACTCCAAGGAAACACTATGTAGTCTCCCAGCTCCCACTCAGCTATAGTGACTGAATTTTCTCCATCCTAATGTCCAGTGTTAGAACTTGTCAATAAATGAGAAAACTGTCCCCATGGCTGACAAACATTTGTGTTCAGAGGTCACTTTTTCTATGTGGTTTCATAGTTTGTAGGGTCAGAAGAGACTTGAGCAGATCATGGAGTCTGACCCCTGCCACGGCACGAAAGAGTACTGGGGTCAAACGACCCTGGCAAGATGTTCATCTAGCCTCCTCTTAAAGACCCCCAGGGTAGGAGCCAGCACCACTTCTCTTGGAAGTTGGTTCCAGACCCTAGCCACCCTGAGAGTGAAGTGGCGCCTCCTGATATCTACTCTGAATCTACCTAACAGCTTGTGACCGTTATTTCTAGTCATTCCTGGTGGTGCTCAGGGGAACAGGGACTCCCCCAATGCCTGCTGGTCCCTTCTGACTAGTTTGTAACAGGCCACTAGATCCCCCCTCAGCCTTCTCTTGTGGAGGCTGAACAGGTTCAGGTCCCATAGCCTCTCCTCGTAGGGCTTGCCCTGCTGCCCCCGATCATGCAAGTGGCCTCCTCTGGACCCTCTCCATGTTGTCCACATCCCTCCTGAAGTGTGGCGCCCAGAACTGGACGCAGTACTCCAGCTGCGACCTGACCAGTGCCACATAGAGGGGGAGGATCACCTCCCTGGACCTGCTTGAGATGCACCTGTGGATTCATGACTAGGTGCGGTTGGCCTTCCTGACTGCATCCCCACACTGCCGGCCCCTGTTCATCTTGGCATCAGTGATGACTCCAAGATCCTTTTCTGCCTCTGCACTGATGAGAAGGGAGTTCCCCAGCCTGTAGGTATGGTGCTGGTTCTTCCTCCCCAGGTGCAGCACCTTGCACTTGAATCCCATCCTATTCTCATCCACCCACCCCTGTAACCTGTCTAGGTCTGATTGCAACCTATTCCTCCCTTCTAATTTGCACAGGGTGCTTTTTACCCCCTTTGTCCAAGTCACTGATGAAGATGTTGAACAGTGCAGGCCCGAGGACCGAGCCCTGGGGGACCCCACTGCCCACATCCCTCCAGGTCAAAAATGACCCATCCACCACCACTCTCTGGGTGCGGCCCTGCAGCCAGTTGGCGACCCATTTGACTGTGTGGGCGTCAACACCACAGTCCCCCAGTTTCTTAATGAGAACGGGGTGAGAGGCAGTGTTGAAGGCCTTCTGAAAGTCCAGAAAGACTGTATCTACTGCTACCCCTGCATCTAAGGATTTGGTGACCTGGTCATAGAAGGCCACCAGGTTGGTCTGACAGGATCTGCCTCTAATGAACCCGTGTTGGTTGTCCCTAAGCATAATCTCCCCTGTTGGCCCCTCATGGACATGTGCCAGAATAATTCTCTCAAAAAGCTTGCCCAGGATTGAGGTAAGACTAACTGGCCTATAGTTTCCCAGGCCCTCCTTCCTCCCCTTTTTGAATATGGGAACCACACTGGCCCTGTTCCAGTCCTCTGGCACCACACCAGAGCACCACGAATGCTTGTAAAGCCGTGCCAGGGGTCCCGCAATGACCTCAGCCAATTCCTTCAGTACTCGAGGGTGGAGATCATCCGGACCAGCTGACTTGAATAGCTGACCAGCTGACCAGTCCCTCCAGAAGTTCCCTGACTAGATCCTCCCTGACCCTTGGTTTATGTGCACCTCCCCGGGGGGCCTGAGGGGGACCCAGTGCGGGAGTGGCTGTTCCAGTCCCTGCTCAGGAAAATGGAGGCAAAGAAATCATTAAATATGTTAGCTTTGTCATCTGGTGTGACGACCAAATTTCTTAACGTGTCCTGGAGGGGCCCCAAGTTACCCAGAACCTTCTTGTTGTCCTTGATCTGGGAAGCTAGTCCCAGTCCCATCTCTGTGTTGGCCTTCCTGACTGCCCCCCTGCATCTCTGAGCAGCCGCAGTATAATCCTCCCTGGTGATGGCCCCTCCCTTCCATTGGGTGTACACTTCCCTTTTAGCTAGGACACACTCCCGGATGCTTTTGGTGAACCATGGGGGCTTTTGTGCCCTCCTGCCCCCTTGATCTGTGTTGGGATTACCTCCCTTAGGGCTTGGAGCATAGTCTCCTTAAGGAGCGACCACTCTTCTTGGACACCTGGCTCCTCTCTCCTCCGGGACCTCAGTGCTTCCCCGACTATTCTCCTTAGCTCACTGAAGTCCGCCTTCCTAAAATCTACAACTGCTGCTTTTGCCACCTTGCACTGGATGGTGAGTTCCAGCAGGCTATGATTGCTGTCGCCCAGGTAGTCGAGCACCTGCAGACCCCTTACCAGGTCGTCGCCAGTGGCCAGCACCAGGTCCAACAAGGCATCTCCCCCAGTGGGGCTGTGCACCTCCTGAGTTAGATGGAGGTCCTGCATTCTGACTAGGAACCTACGTGAGCAGTCAGACCTGGCTGAGTGCTCTTCCCAGCAGATATCTGGAAAGTTCAGGTCACCTATGATGACCACATCCTTTGACCTACCTACCTCCATGAGCTGACTTAAGAATTCCTGGTCTAGCTCTTTGCCTTGGTTGGGAGGTCTGTAGTAGACCCCCACTGTTAAATCTCTTTCCCCTCGACTGCCTTGTATTCTAACCCAGAGTACTTCAGTGTGCCCCTCCTCTGGTTCTTTGCTTAGACAAGCTATATCTATAAGTCCCAGCATGGAAATTTGCAGCCCAAATTAATAAATTAATAAAGCCTGGCAAAACAATAACCATCTAAAAACAGGGTCTTATAAAGGGAAATATCAGGCAACCTTATTTAAGTTATGGTACCAGTCTTCTCTCTACTATGTTTCAGTATTCATTGAATAAGAGAATCATTATAATTTTAAAATGTAACTGATTATGGCGATTATATTTTTTGCACTGATAACTCATTTACATGATGATTTCTGATCAGTACATTTAGAGCTCATGTCTCTATTACTTTGTGCTGTTTTTATCACAGTCATGAACAGTTGGTTTGTTTTGGAACAGGGTTTTTTGCAGCATCTTGGTGTTCCTGACAGGTCTGACACATAGCTGATTTTATTCCCGGACAGTAGGCCAAGGAAATAGGGTCTGGCATGTGCTGTTTACCTCTTTCCTGAGCCAAGATAATCCATTCATGTATGTCTAATAGGCTGCTTGCATTATTTATAGTCTTTTCACCTAAATAGACTCAATAGCTGTCCATTTTCAGATTGTTTACTTGCCCAGAAGAGAAAAAAAACAAGCTTGTTCTTTGCCTTCTGATCTAATAGAACATAGCTGAGAAGGATCCCCATGTGCAAACCCTCTCATTCAGAATGAACCCCATTCTAAAGGCAGTTTGTTGCCAAATTACTGTATTCAGCAGTGGCAGTCTCAAATATGCTATGCTGCTCTATGTAGGTTGACTTCTTAACTAGACACAGTGTAGACAAGGAATAGGGCAGACAAGGAATGTCAGACTTACAGCCCATGAGCCATGTCACGTCTCTCACTGGAAATTTGTGGGTGGGACACACCCGGGTAGGGCTGGCTGCGAGAATCCAGGGCATCAAGCCCTGTTGTTGACACGTGTCAGCAGTGGGAGGCATGTGATGTAACTCCTGCAGCTGCCAGTGTTTGCCCCACCACCACAGTTCACCCTACCACCATATCCAGGTCTGACCTTCAAGGAGTCCCACGGTGTGGCTTTGGCTTGGAGGACAGAGTGAGTTTCACACCCCTGCTGTAGACGGATTCATGTAGGTAGGCTAACTATCCTGGGAGTGAGCTAAGTGGCACTGTTGCTCAACAAGTGGTCATGCCCTGTCCCCAGGCAATGCACCAATGTGTCTACACTGCTACTGATTTAAGAAGCAGCCCACACAGAGCAGCTCATGTGCTGGATCATGCTGTTCATATGCTCATAGGTTTCCCATGTAGACAAGCCCTAAGATGCTCCATTCTCTGTGTGGGGCAGGAATAGAACAGGTAGAAAAAAGTGCAAGTGTGCCTTTGCTTTCCCAGTGCTTGGAGGTAGTTGTCCAGCAGTTGGTACAAGTTAGAGCAGATCCAGGCTTGCTCTGCCTTGCACTCTGCTTCTCATGCCCCACCATAGATGTAGGGAAGCAGAGAGAGATGCAGCACAGCGTGCCTTTTCCTTCATGCTCCATTGACCTGCCCTATAGGAGCTGGGCACTGGGAACAGGGCTGCCTTACAGCTGACACAAGTGTTCTTTACCAGCTGGGAACAGGGGCTTACCCAGAGGGACCATGGTGGCACAGACATTACCTGCATGGGAGCAGCAGCAAGGTATTTTTTTAAGTCCCTGAAAGAAGTAAGAATCTGTCCCACCTTTCCACTTCATGGCATGTCCCATCCACTACCATTCACCACCTGCCCCACCCACCACTGCCATTGACCCTGCTGACCTGGGGCAGGGGTGCTCCACAGCTGCTACTGCCCCATTCCAAATGGTCTCAGCCAGGGACAGTGGCTGGGGTCCTCCTTCCTGCCCAGCCTCCCTAAGTGTTCCTTGCCAGCCCGGGACCCCATGTGAGGGACAGGAACCTACCTGTCATTGCCATCCCTGGCCCATTATGGCTTCCTGTGCAGCACACCTGAAGTGGAGCAGGAATGGCTCTGGTGCTTCCCCACTCCGCCAGCACTAGGTACAGTGCCAGAAGTGGGCATGGGAGCAGCAGAATGAAAAGAACAGGGCAGGTTTCTGAGCATGAAAAGGAAGAGAGGGGGTACCAAGAGGAGGGAGAAGAGTTATTTTATTGGAGAATTTTAAAAAGTCCCCCAATAACCATTGTACTGGTTGCACAATGTTGTCTGTCCACCCAGTAGGGAGAGAAGCAGCCGATCAGGCTGACCAGGGGGAGGCGGGGGGTGTTCCCCAGCAGCCGATCTCAGTCACCAAAAACCAGCCACGCCACTTCCAGAAGTCCCACTGCCACTTCAGGAAACGGTGCACCCGCTTTTACTGGGGGCACTGGCACTTGTGTCTGCCCTGCTGCCCGTTGCCTAAACAGGGAGTGTGGCCTGACAAGGGGTGCACCAGTCTTCTCAGGGTGTGTACGTGCACCCCCGTGTACCCCCTATGCCTCACCACTGTGCCCTGAGGCAACCAGAGACTGGGTCTCTATGGTGCTTCTGTTGCCTCAGCACACTGCCTTAAGATGCTGGGGAAAATAGGGGTGGAACAAAGCTGCAGCAGTAGATCAGACCCAAGCTGTCCCAAGTAAGCAGGTACTTGGGGTTGGGGGGTGGTTGTTGGTGTGGGGTGTGTAGCTGGGTGTGTGATGGGATGTGGGGAGTGGCAGGGGATGTTGTGGGGGTGTGGGTTGTTGGAAGGCTTGAGAGGGGGCCACCACATGCCTGCCACCCCAACCTGCCCCCTGTGGGAGCAGCAGCAGCCAGCCAGGCTGTCAGGGCAATAGCCTGGCTGTAGGAACAGCCACGCGGTGGCACAGCACTGCCTCACCCAGGGGGTATGTACACATTCTGAACAGACCCACCCTAGCCCAGCCTGGCTCACCCCACTAGAGCACAGCTTTGGACAGGACCCACAGGAGATGGCAGGAGCTGTCCAGGTTCTGTCCAAAGCCATGTGCTGGTGGGGTGGGGTGGGGTGGGGTGGGGTGGGGCAGGGTAGTGTAGGCTAGGCCAGGCTAGGTCCATTCATTATGCATGCATCCCCCAGGTAAGGCAGCACTGTACCACTGCGGGGCTCTTCCTACAGTTGGCCCCGCTAGCTGCTGCTGCCAGCGCCACAGGTAGTGCCCCCCCTCTCAAATCTCCCAACAAACCCCATACCCACAAACACCACACTCCCCTCCATTCCCTACCCCCCCACTTCCCCACCCCCCACACCCATCCCCCCACACACCCACCCTCGCACACCCACTCACATGCCCCATATCCCCATACACTCATCCACAACCCCCCAGACAACCCACACACATGCACATGAACCCCACACTCACTGCTCCACAGCCCTTCTCGCCCCCATCCTGCAAACCTGACATCCCCCCACATCTCATACCCTGCATGCCCAGCTACCAGACATGATGGGACCTGCTGGAGGGAGCTGTGACTGCAGGGGCAGCTGTCCCCACATCCTGGTTAGCAAAGGGGTCAGGGAGAGCTCTGATTTTTCTTTGATTAAGAAAAACAAAAGAAACACCAAAGCATATAGATATTTAGAATTGATTTTATTATGATGACAGAGGTATTGATAGGCTTCCAAATTGCTTTAAAATTGTAAATATATCAATAAAACATTGCCCAACTAGTCAATCTCTCTCTCTCTCTCTCTCTCTCTCTCTCTCTCTCTCTCTCTCTCTCTCATGGCATTTCATTTTAATCGAGGAAGAAAATGGATTTTTGGATATTTTAAAGAATGAATTTGGGATATTTTATCAGAGAGTTTGCAGTTTTTAAACAGGGAACACCAGGATCTCTGCTAGTGAAAAAAGTGGCAGGACCCAGGCAGAGGAGCCTGCCCAGAACCAGCACCAGGGACCTAGTTGGAGAGGAAATGAGGTGGCTGACCTCCTGGCCATTTGGGGCCAGGATGACATGCTTTGACAGTTCAAAGTGGGCCACCACAATGAGCACATCTTCCAGGAGATAGCTGTCCAGATGGCAGGGCGGGGGCACAAGTGGCAGCAGTGCCACATGAAGGCCAACTCTGCAGCCACAGGCCACTGGCCCAGAGGTGCAGACAGCTCTGCTGCGGTGCCCATGTCACAGCCCAGGTGGCTGTGCAGTCCCCATCCAGGTCTAGCAGGCATACAGATATGGGGCTGCAGGTCCAAGGGGGCGGATGCTGTCACAGGTGGCAGCAGGTCACAGCCAGGAAGCAGCCCCCACTGCCAGACTGCTGCAGTGGGTAGAGGGTGCAGGAGCCACTCTAGGTCAGGTCTGCTGCAGCAGTCCAGCTGGCACAGGGGGCTAGTGTCCCCATATGTCAGCTGGTCAGGCCTCAGAAGCTCCTGAGAGCAAGTAGCCCTGAGCTGCTTAACAGGCCAGCTCTATATACTGCTGGGGCCAACACAGGTGCTGGCCCCAGCCTTCAGCTCCCCCTGACTGTAGGTTGAGGAGGAGCTGGGCAGGGTCAGTTTGCCCCAAGTGGCACAACAGTGCTGGCTCTAGCAGCCCTACCTGGGGTCCTAGGGGCCTCCCGGGTCTGCAGTCATGGCAATCATGACAGGTGGAGCCTGGCTGGCAGCCACAGCATGGCTCTGGGCAGCCCGGCTCTGCTTTTCAGCAGTGCATGCTGCCTGAGCATGCATTGCTCTGTTTTGTTTTGTTTTCCACAATTTTTTTTTTAAAAAAAAGGAAGAAAAAAAACCTGGAGCAGTGCACACTTGGGCAGCACGCCCTAGCAGCATGCAGAACACTGAACTGTGCAGTATGTGGTGCTGGAAACGTGTTTGTGGTGCCACATACCGCATGAATGTGCTCATCTGGACGTGCCCTCTAACTGTAAAAGAGTGTGAGCATAAACTTTGCTGATCCAATTGCCAACCCAGAAAAAAAAAAGATTGTTCTTCAAACGCCAAACTTCTTTATGCTCTTCCTTTTTTCTGTTCAGTCAAAGTCCACTAAGTTCAAACACCATTATGTCCCTGGATAAACTGTAACATCCCTTGTTAAGATCTACTTCTGCATACCTCACAGAATTAAACCCTCTCGGCTAAAGTTTAAGAAAGTTTTCAAACACTGAGTGTTACACTCTAAACTTAGAATGAGCAAGGAGCTGCAAATGCCTACCCTGTCCTGAGAGAGATCAGACACCAGACTGTGACCTGGCCAATCATAATTCTCTCTTTGATACCTTTATCCCAGGGAGGGAGTTAATCACTATTTATAATAACAAATTACTCTCTCCAGTGGTCTCCTGCCCTGGCTGACACAGGGCAAGTGTGGATCCAGGGCAACATCTGTTCTCTGGCTCTGTCGTTCCTGTTGTGCTCCCCTGGCAGCTGCAGCCACGAGGAGCCATCTTCCTCCCTATGTGTTTTCTGGTCAGGTGTACAGCCTACAAAGGGTGTAACAAGGACCTTATGCCCTCCTGTTTCCTGGCATTAAGGATGTTATTGTCATTTATTGGCTCTATTTTTTAATCCTGGCATCTACAAAATCTGACTGCCTTTGTAGCACAAGTCTGACCCTGCAGATCTATAACTATTAGGGGTGTGTAAAATGGGCTGTATTCGATTCAGATTCGGCCCGAATTAGGGTCAGTGATTCAATTTGTTGATTTGGATCACTGTCTCCAATTCGATTCGGCTGAATCCAAATCTGAAGATTCAATGCCAATTCAGAGAATGAGTGATTTGGCCATAGGCACAGCTTTAAATGTTTTTTCTACATACCTTGAAGTACCAGCGTGGCTTGTGAATGCTGCAATGCTGGGGAGGATGGAGCATCCCACAGGAACACGGGGGGCTCCCCCGCATGCTCGGCAGCAAACCCTGGTCTGCCTGACTTGGCAATTGGCCATGGGAGGACCCAGGTGCCCCCCCAGACCCAGGAGGCACCAGTCACTGAGCCAAGGGGGTGAAGAGGGGCCACCCAGTGTGCTTCTGGTCCACTTCCAGGTGTGCTGTCAAGCGGCTAGGGAGCACCCCACGATGCTGTGGGATGCTCCATCCGCCCCACCATCTCAGCATTCATGAGCTGCCTGGCACCTTGAGGTATGTAGAAAAAACATTTAAAGCTGTGTCTATGTCTGAAAGAATATCATGAATTCAATGCTTGTATAAAAGTCTTTTCCAGAAAGGAAGCTAGTACAGCGTGTCCCATTCTAAATCTACACCATGAAGCTTTCATTTCTAACCCTGCAGGATCACTCTAGACATGTTACTGATCTAGGACTGACTGTTCTCTATCCCATGCCTCAGCTCAGTATAACTGTTAGAATGAAATTCAAAATATAGAAGCAGGGAAAGAAGAAAAAAAGGTTTTTAATGTGGCATTTACATTAAGCAGCTGAAGATGTCTGAAATGTTAGAAGTGGTCTAGAGAGAAGAAAGACAGCAGAGGGTAGGAGCAGGGGGTCAGAGGTTCATTGTATCTGCAATTTATCATATGGATGCAATTTACCATGTAAAAAACACCATGACACATGATGTGTGCATATGTGTATGTATAAAGGTATGATGTACATTCATAATTCATTTTTCTGTAGAAATTATTTATATAATGACTTAAAGTATTTAAATTAATCACTGTCGATTTCCTCTAATACACTTCACTGAAGCATCTGTATTCTAACTCTGTTCTAAATCATTCCAGGAAGAAAAAGAAAAATCATATTAGTAAGTATTATTTGAGGCAACTTGTCTTATAAGGAATAAAATAGTGCAGCTGGGATATAATCCTTCAAGAAATTTTTATTATGAGAATAGGTAAAATGATTCCAATGTAATTTTGACTCTTCCATAATAATCTGTTTACAGCTATGATCGTTATTTCCCATTTTCCACAGATACAATCACTTGCTAGATAGACTGGCCCTATAATCTTTCAATTTATCACATACATTTTTTGCTAACAGCACACTGACGGCAGTAAATATCCAGTTTGGGCACAGGTGCAATGATCAATACATCAGTTTCATTTCTGTCAATATCTGCAAATGGTGAGATTTATAAGACTCGGTACAAAAAAGCAGCGTTACTTAATTGACTACTCCTCCATAGCTGACATGGGGAATACATGTATGATTTTCACTTCTGGATAGGAATGAGATAACATTGGCTATTAGTCAAAAATAATCAGATGTACTACTCTACCTCTCAAAGCAGGAAAGAGCACCGGGTTCAGATGACCCCGGCAAGGTGCTCATCTAACTTCCTTTTAAAAATCCCCAGGCTAGGAGCCTGCACCACTTCCCCTGGAAGCTGGTTCCAGGCCCTAGCCACCCTGACTGTGAAGTAGCGCCTCCTAATATCTAATCTAAACTTACCCTCCGCCAGTTTGTGACCGTTATTCCTGGTCACTCCTGGCAGCGCACGGGGGAACAGGGACTCCCCCAATACCTGCTGATCCCCCCTGACCAGTTTGTAGCAGGCCACAAGGTCCCCCCCTTAGCCTTCTCTTGTGGAGGCTAAACAGGTTCAGGTCCCGTAGCCTATCCTCATAAGGCCTGCCCTGCTGACCCCTGATCATACGAGTGGCCCTCCTCTGGACTCTTTCCATATTGTCCACGTCCCTCTTGAAGTGTGGCGCCCAGAACTGGACGCAGTACTCCAGCTGCGGCCTGACCAGTGCCGCATAGAGGGGGAGGATCACCTCCCTGGACCTGCTCGAGATGCATCTGTGGATGCATGACAGGGTACGGTTGGCCTTCTTGACTGCCTCCCCACACTGCCGGCCCATGTTCATCGTGGAGTCAATGACGACTCCAAGATCCTTTTCCGTCTCCGTGCTGGCAAGAGGGGAGTTCCCCAACCTGTAAGTGTGGTGCCGGTTCTTCCTCCCCATGTGCAACACCTTGCACTTATCAGTGTTAAACCCCATCCTATTCTCATCCGCCCACCGTTGCAACCTGTCAAGGTCAGCTTGTAGCCTATTGCACCCTTCTAGTGCACCCACATCCCCCCACATCTTAGTGTCATCAGCAAACTTGAACAGGGTGCTTTCTACCCCCTCATCCAAGTCACTGATGAAGATGTTGAACAGTGCAGGCCCGAGGACCGAGCCCTGCGGAACCCCACTGCCCACATCCTTCCAGGTCGAGAAGAACCCATCCACTACCACCCTCTGGGTGCGGCCCTCCAACCAGTTGGCGACCCATTTGACCGTGTGGGCATCGACACCACAGTCTCCCAGCTTTTTGATGAGGACAGGGTGAGAGACAGTGTCGAAAGCCTTCCGGAAGTCCAAAAAGACTACATCCACAGCAACCCCTGTGTCTAATGATTTGGTGACCTGATCGTAAAAGGCCACCAGGTTGGTCTGACAAGACCTGCCACTGATAAACCCATGTTGGTTGCCCCTGAGCATACATGGGGAATACCTGTATGATTTTCACTTCTGGATAGGAATGAGATAACATTGGCTATTAGTCAAAAATAATCAGATGTACTACTCTACCTCTCAAATAGAGAGAATTTTGCTTTTTTCTCTTTTGTCTTTGACAAGTCAAATATCTTGATTTTCCCCTGTTAAAGTTGATTTTAGTCAGTCAGTTGTCTAGGGGTATCAACATTCCCAAATCACACCAAAGGGATATCTTGTTTCAATTCCAATCCATGATGCATGCCTATTCACAACTTCAAAATGGTGTCATAATTCACGTCTCGGAAATCTGCTTCATCTGTCTAAAATTAACCTGAACGTTAAGGTTTTTATTACCTAAGTGCCAATTTAGCCATCAATAAATTGATAAGAGAAAAAAATGTATTGCTGCTTTGAACTTGACTGCCCCAAGTTGGGAGAATTTGTGAGGAAGAAAGCACTGAGAACTGCCCACAGGGAGGGGAGCCATGTGTCTTTATAAATAAAGAAACTTTTACATGTTTTTTTTCAACATCAGGACGCATGTTGACAAAACCCAAAACCACCAAAGGACCATTTCATAGCCTCCAAAAAATAACCTCAGCAGGCGATCAAGGAATAATTTGCTACATGTCTACATGGAAAACATGTTACTTCCTGTATCCAACAATGTTTTGCTACACTAAGAGCTACTATGGGAATGTTCATACTGTTCTTCTCAGTAACCAATATTCTGGGATTACATATTTTCCCTTTTTCAGTAACCACTTGTATAAATTAATGTCCTGCATATGTAGAAATATACGTGGAACCAGGGGCTTGAGCTTACAGAAGGACTGATGAGGGTTATGTTAGACCTCTGGAGCTGTCAATTGTGGTGCTTTCTCATTGGCTATCTAGCAAAGTGATGTAGCCCAGGTGTACATAGGTTTGTACTTCCCTCTTCAATTGAGGGAAGTATTGGCAGGGCAACGTGCTGTAGAGGGACACAACGGCCCAGCGGCTGCTTCCACCCGCTATAGAGTCAGGTCCAGTCAATCAAATACTTAACTATGTACAGATTTATTATTACAACAAAACCATTAAAGGGTAAGGACATAGATTATATAGATATATATGCACAAATTTACAAAACAATAAACCCTATACACACACACACACACACACACAGATATACACACACCCAGTTATCATTTAAAATACAGATGAACAAACCAGATCAAAGGTACTGATTGGGCAACTTGATAACTCTATTCATATACAAACTATTACTTCAAATAATTCAGATAAATTGTAAGCACAGTCCACAAATATAATCAGCAGTCCTTAGACTACCTGGGTACCCTCCAGGGCAGGGGCCCCACTCCCAAGGTACCGCTACAGGAAAGGGGGTGGGGGGAAAGAAATAGGAGAGTCAGACCCCGAAGACTCCTAAGTTCCCTTGCTATCACCCAGGAGCAACCCATGTGGTGTCCCTTTGCAACCTTTGGAGGATCAATCCCCTGTGGGGACCCTCTTTTCAGGGTAACTTACTACTCCACAGTCCCGGAGGGTTGCCTCTTGTTCTCCAAGTCAAGCTCTCTTCCCCACTGGGTTTTCCTGCCACCTGACTCTGCTGCCATCATCCTTGCGTAGGGCCACATGCACCGCTGTGTGTAGTGGGCACTTTGCCTTGTGCTAGGGGTTGGAGGCCTGGACAGCCTTCTGCAGCACCAGGGCTCAATCTGTTCCTGGACCCTCTGGGCAGCATTGTCCACACTGAGCTGCTGCCCCATGTCAGCAGCTGTAGACCCGAGCCACCTCAAGCAGCTCCCAGGGTCTCTCACCCTCCATGCAGCACCTCCTGCACCGAGCTCCCAGCCTCATTCTGAGGATTGAGGACCTGAGCCACCCCAGGGGCTCCAAAGATCCTGCTCCATGCACAGGCCTGTGCACCGTGTCTCTGGCTGCATGCCAGAGGTTACAGACCCGAGCCACTTCACACAGCTCCCAAGGGTGTGGATGCCAGGCACCGTCCTGAGCACCAAGAGCCTAACCGCTGGAGCCGTGCCACACTCCCTGCTGATGCAAGCCTTCAGGGGCTCTTCCTGGGCTTCACCCCGCTGAGCAGCTCTCCTCAGCTCTTCTAAGCCCCTCTCTCCTCTGTCCCCGATGCATCTGTCCCTTGTGCTGGGTACACAGCTCCTTTTATAACCTCCAGGGCTCCGCCCCTTAAGTCTTCTGGACCTGACAGTTTTCAGTCTTGAATCAGGTCCAGGGGAGCTCTTCTCCCCCTCCCCTCAGAAAAGGGGTGTGACGTTATTTCTCTTGCTGCCTCCTGATTGGTGGATGGGCTCCATCAATCAAAACAGCAGGATCTCAAGCCTGGGTTTCAACCCAAGCTCTGAAAGGTAAGCCTGCTACAGTGAAAATAAGTGAATTGACAGGGCAGGCTGACAGGCTGACAGGAATGCAAGGCCCTGTACAAGTGATGAGGGAAGGCAGGCATCCATCAGAACTAAGCATGTGCCTGCACTGACCACCTGCTCTTTGTTTCCTGTATGGTTAGTCATTCTTTTTGGCACTGTCAGAAACTCACGCCCTTCTGCAAAGCATCCCTGGCTAGAAAGCCCATTTAAGTGATCAGAAACTGCTTTAGACCTGTAACAGAATAGAAGTTCAGTGCACATAAACCAGTTTCAAAATGGCTGAAACTCATTTAAGATAAACTTGGTTGAATGTAGGATCAGACTGAACTGATTTAGGTCAAAACATTTTATGGAACTTCTGTCCCAGACTCCTTCCCTGTTCAAGTTAAATCAGAGGCCCCCAGCATCCCAGCATTTTGCAGCCTTGGGCTGGGCTGTGCTGTGTGCTCCAGAGAGCAGGACTGGCCCTGCCCCTCTGCTCCCTAGCCAAAGCAATGACAGCTGGCTCACTGGCCTCACTGGCTGACTCATTGCCCCCCACAGGCAAACTCCTGCTGGAGTCTAAACCTCCCATTCCCCAAGTATGGAGCTGCCCTACCCTGCTTAGTGATGGCTGTGACTACAAATCTCAGCGGCACCTGGAAGCAGGAAGAGCAAGTGATGAGCAACCCTGCAGAGTTCTCCTGCCATGAGTCTGGACTGCAAAACCCAGAGACCTCAGGGGCAGCAGGAAGAGGAAACGAACATGCACCCCATGCTGGCTACATACCAGAGAGCCATGCTCTAGCACTCCTCTGGCCTGTGGCTTGAGCCACTGAAGCCATGTGGCTGCATTTCCTGAATATCTGTTTGTTTGCTTATTGGTTCAATCTTTGCAGTTTACTCTAAACTGCAAAGACTGAATCAATTCAGTCTTGGGCTTTTTGACTGTCTGTCCTTAGCTTAAGAGACAATAAACATGAAGTCACCACTGAAAGCAAAGACATGAATCTGCTCAGGATTTCAAGTAGCTGAGCACAAGGGTTTTGCTGGGTATTGTTTGAATTGCAGCTGGGGAATGTAGTGATCACTGGGTGCAGTAAACACAGGCATATATACATAAGAAGAACTAAAAGACAAGTTTTATTTGAGTAGCACTGGGCAAACCTCTGCAGACCCTTTGTCTCTCCCACACTGACCAACCTGACTCAGGAACTATCTCTCAATTCCCAACCTCTGTCACCTCCTTAGTTAGGAAGTGTCTCTATCATATAAATCCTATCACTATAGGGAAGGTGAAAAAGAGGGGGAATGAGAGAAGGAAGATGTTAGCTGTTGTGGGGTGAGCAGGAAGCTATGCTGAAGGGGCAACAGGACTTTTTACTTAAGTTATAAACTCTTTAGAGCTATGATTGTCTTGGGTTTGTATAATGCTGACTTCTGTTCCTTTAGTACGTTTCCTAGGCCTGACAGGAAAAAGTGATGGTATTCTACAACTCAGTTATCTTTCATATTTTCTTTTCTCTCTCTCCTCAATATCCTTGTCAGCTGCCTGAGCCCAAAGTTCAGGAAAGCATTCTGAGAGGCATAGCATGCAAATAATACACCTGAGCTACACCTCTCTCATCCTTGCACACTAGGCAGCATGCAGGATCAACAGCAAGTAGCAAGCATAGGAACGTAACTAGGTTTAGTTGGATTTGATTTGTATTGGGAAACAATGATAAACGCTGAGTTCACCACACACTCACAGACCAACAAAAACTATTTCCCTCATTAGTAATCAAAGTTTATACAAAGGGGATGTAAGAAAAATCCCTGATGGAGTGTGCAATGACAAGGAGAGCAGTCCTACAGAACTGTGCTAACAGTAGTTTGGACTGCAACACCCAGAAACCTCAGGAGACTGGGAAAAAGGAAGAGGAAGTGACAAAGAGGACAAAGGAGCTATGGGCAAGCAGCGCTGGGCCTGATAGCAGCTCTACTGCTCAGCTAGTGGCAGTCCTGCAGTAGTTACTTTTGTCATTAATAAATTGTCTGCCTCCCACACCCCTAATTTTGTGCAATCCTGAAAATTTAAATCCATACAAACTGAAATAAATGCTTTAAAATAAATGTCAATATTATCCATTGAAATTAGTTAAATAAAATTAAAATCAAATTCTTCCAAGCCTAAGTGTCACGCATCTGGGAACTAACTGTGTTCTCTTGAGCAGGAGTAGAATTTGATGCTGGTTGGGGGTGGGGGCTTGATTTCACTCCATTTCTTGCCACTGAAGTCCATATTGGGAGGACCAAAAAAATTGCTGATTTAGGCAGCAAAAAATAGGGTCAATTCTCCCCCTGCAACAGCAGCAAACTCCACTGCCACTCTCCGTAACTACGATCCCCAGACCACCTTGCACTCCCTGGAAACACATTGCCCAAGCGTAGCAGGGAACCCAGCGCTTTCAGACATGTGGTCTGTTCTTATTTTGGCAGCCTGCCAACGTTTTCCTGAGGTACCGAAGTAACAGAATAAATAATGACACCAATTATAACAATTATATCTCTATGAATGCTGACCAGAATTTTTGGGGACAAAGACAAAACAGGTCTATAGTCCGAGGTATATATCAGGCCGGAATATCGAAGGCCTACTGTCTACAGTGGAGATGTGAGAATTTCATAGAAGTTGATGGAATCAATTATAACGAAATATTAAGTTACTTTAATGTAGAATTCAGCATAAAGCACACCCTCATAATACATGTTCACACACAGCATGATAGTCCAGAAAATGCCAGCATATGAAGGGTCTAAATCTCTGTGTGTGTGCGTGCGTGCGTGTGCATCTCACTTAAAATTTCTATCTAATCTTTCTCTTGCTGGACTCATCTCTTGTAAGATCCAGGCTGTTAACGGTACCTCCTAGTGAAGACGTGCTGTGTACCAAATGCAAATTACAATACTCTGTATGGATGTTTGGAAACATTTCACCTAAAGGTACGGTCTCCGCTGACAAGATTCATCATCAAAGAACAAATTCAAAATTATAATATGAAATATTGCTGGTTCCGAGTCTCCCCTGTGCTTACAGCAGTGAGTAATATTGGTCATCAAAGCATTATTAGGAAAAAAAAAATCCACAAGCTAGTTTCTGACATACTTGAAGAAGGACGCATTGAATTAGCACAATTCCCAGTGTCTGCCTGCCACACTTTTGCCAGAGGGAGATTAGCCTGACTCTGATCCCAGCTTTAAAAAGGTAGGTGTATTCCTGGGATTAACCAGCCCTCACTACAAATGTGGCAGGTGCTAATCAGGAGACAGAAAAACGTGTTATGTAAAGTTATGTGTCCAGCCTGCTACCAGTCCAACCATGATAGCCAGAGCACTTCTGTCTCAGGAGGCCAGAGCGCTCTGTCCAGTGACTGGGCCCGATGTTATCTGTGCCTCTATGTGGTTGTAAACAGGATTTCTCCAGAAAGAAGCATTTGATTGCTGTCCACCTTGTCATACACTGGCAAGCCTGATTAATATGAATGCAGTGGGATAAAAGGGATGGAGGCAGAGTCTCCCATTCTTGAATATATTTATTCCTGAATTAGGCAAAGCGGGTGACTAGAGTGCTTAAAAATGTAGTTTTAGTGCTTCATAGTGGAATAAAAGGATTAATTTAGAATAGGTCTTCAGACACTTACTTGTAAAATATTTCATTTTAATAATTTATACTTGTGATGGGCTAGCTGGCAGTGACCTAGGCCAGGGGTTTTGAAAAAGCAAAAGATGATTGGAGGACTTGGGATTCCCTTTCCTCACCAATCTGGTAATGATTTGGCCCAGGGGTTTTGAAGGTGTAAAAGATGATTGGAGGACTTGGGATTCCCTTTCCGCACCAATCAGGCCCCAGAGACTCACCCTCCCTCCCACCCCCCGTGTCCTGATTGGCCCCTTGGGTCACCTGGAGGGGGATAAAAGGGTCAGCATGGGCTGACTCAGGGGAGAGACCAGTGAGGGACAACAAGGTAGGAGCTTCACAGAGCTGGCAAGAGCTGACCCAATGGGGTAGGAGCAGTGCCCCAGAAGAGCGTGAAAGAGCAGGACCTGCAGGCAGCAGTGGGACCCTCAGCAGCGCAGTGTACGGCCGGCAGGAGAGGCTCCCTGCTGGGCTGCAGGATTCCCTACGAGAGGCTGCAGCCAGCAGGAGAGGCTCCCCCACTCCAGGAAGGATCTGAGCAGTGACCTGAGGGGTTCCCAGCTCTGCTTCCAGCTCCTCCAATCAGAGGCCAGGCAGCTTAACGTGAGGCAGGGGCTCTGGGAAGGTCAAGACCCCTAGCAGGCTGGGCAGTGCCACTAGTGGTGGTTATGTGGCAGTGTCCCTGCCTACAACATGGGAGATCTGGGTTCATAGTCCCAACTGAGGTGACTGGGGTGAGTGAGATAACAAGAAGCAAATCTTCTTGCAGTGGAAAGGGGCCATTGTGTTCCCCCCCCCTCCCCTCCAGGTACCAAGGCCCTATATTTCTTGTCATATGACATTTTGTATTTTGTGCCTTTTTATATTTCACCAACCAGTATTCTTTGTTCTGCTGTTTGTGTTTTATATTTTGTTAACCCTGTTTTTTGTTAATGATTGTAAGTGTCTAACCTTTGTTGAATCCTGCCCCCTTTGGGCATTGTAGTGTCCACTATACCCTCTGATTTATACCTGTTATGTTCCAGTATTGAAAGGTATATGGTTAAGTCCCCATTGGTGGTCTGGTTCTGCTCTATAGGGGCAGGAGAGTCCCTACACCTCCCACAGCGCTTGTGCACCTGCTTTGATCCCTTCAATCGGAGAGGGGGTACCTCTTGGAGTACCACTTGGGTTGCATACTAATGGAATATCTTAGATGATCTATTGGTGATTGTTGACTAGGGGAGAACTGCTTCAGAGCCCTGATCCGACTTCTGATTTGTCCATCCCTTACAAAGTTTTAAGATATTTGGTGGGGGGGTCAAGTAAATGTCAAACAAAGCCCTTAATTCATCTGATTCTCCTGTTGTTGTGGAACGTTCATCAGAAGGCAGAGTTGATCAGCTCAGGAGATTTCTAAAACATATACAAGAGGGAGGAAAAAAAACACTGAACTGTCATCTCTGCAACAAGTAACGAATCCCAATTTCCTCCCGTGATGGAAAAACAGCCTTTCAGTACAAACACAAAAGGGTTCTGAAATGGTGATGAGTTCACTTCCAATTGGCAGGCAAAAATTGGGCTCCTAGAAATGTTGTGATCAGCACATTACCTTTGTGACAGATACGGCAGACAGATACTCTACATAGATTTAATGCAACTGATAGATAGCTAAGGCTGTAAGTCTATCCACAAGCCTTATATACTCCAAATCCCTATCTAACCATCTGAGCTTCTCGAGACGGCAAAAAATGAACTGGAAATCCAGTCAAAACAGGCTTTGCCACATAATCAGCATTCCCAGTATTCATACATTTCCAAATTTGGGAAAAAAACAGTTCGAGTTTAAAAGAAGGGGAACATTTTACAGGGGTTCTTTATTTTTCACATCTGCTCCATTCCTTTCTTTATCTGTATCTTGTTTTACAAATCCTTGTTCACACTGGCAGCATCATACAGGGGCCAGTGTCTCTCAGCCAGACATCTCCTTCAACCCCTAAATGAACTTCCCACCCCCACCCCCGGCATATGTAATAGGAATTTGTAAAAGATTTTCCCACCATTACTGCCAGTGTCACTAAACCAGAATCAAACTCATCTCCCACTTCAGTCCTGTTGAAAAGAACTTGGCAAGTCATGATGCAGAAGATAAAGGAAGGGGATTTTACTTCCTCTAACTAGATTTTTGAACATTAAAACTTGACCTCTGTTTACCGCTTTCTTCACCAGCATTGATTTCATTAAGCTGCAAGCATTTTTCATTCATAACAATTTACATATGTAATTACTACAAGTACTTCAGGAATTGTTTGCTAAAGGCTCTATGTAAATACTAATTATCAGTAATTAAAAAAGCACAGCTATTAAGAAGATACTGATAAAGCTAAAAGCTGCTTAGGAAGCAACTAATGTTTGTGTAGGCAAAATTAAACATCAAATAACTTTCTGTCTATGTAATTATGCTATGTGACTCATCATCTGCTACAGAAATGAAGGCGCTAATGGGCAAAAGGTATCACCATCATGCACATGCACAGCTACAAAACCACTTGTCTGAAATGCAGCAAAATTGCTTCGTGTCAGAAATAAGTAGAAAGGAAAAGAATATTTAAAGACCTACTCATAAGGATGCAAAAGCATACCAGATGCTCTTACTATTTTCTGTGATATGGTAAAATAATGTGCCTGCAAACTGATGTTCAGCACAGCTAATTCTCCAGGTTATAAAATGTATTGAAATCTCACCCCCTTCGCCCCCTCCCAACACAAATAAAAGCAAACATATTCTTTTCTCTGTATATTGAAGAAGTAAAGAAATTCATCTTTTCTTCTTATTGTTATATTGTATCTAAAAAAAACTTTGATCATTCTGGTTGCACTTTTAATATCTAAGTTTGAAGTAGTTTATTTACTTAATCTCTTTCCCTATCTGTTCTCTTAGAGCAAAACTTTGTCCCCATGGAGGTCAAAGGGTGTTTGGCCATTGACTTCAGTGGTGCCACATTTTCACCTAAAGGGTATACTCCCAAATCTGTTGAAGTCACTAGCACTAAGTACAGACAGTCAAAAACCCTGAGGCTGAATTTATTCAATCTTTGCAGGTTTGTCTAAGCTGCATAGATTGAACCGATAAGCAAGTGAACAGACATTCACTTTTGCTTCCGGAAATGCAGCCATGTACCTGCAGTTGCCCAAAAGCCAAGGGGTGCTAGAGCAGCCTTCCTGCTCAGCTGGAGCAGACAGCTTGGGCCGAAGCTAGCCCACCCACCCTGCAATGGGGGGGGTGGGGGTGATAGGGGAGCTGCAAAGCATCCTGGGATGCTGGGGATCTGTGAGTTAACTTGAATCTGGAGGGATCTGCGACAGAAGTTCTATAAATCAATTTAACCTAAATCCATTAAGATGGATAACACATCCATCTTAAACTGGTTTTCCCCATTTTGAAAGCAGTTCATGTCCACCGGATTCCTGTCGTGTTACAGGTTCCCATATTATCTAACAGCGGTCATGCTGGGCCATGGGTGGTCAGGCCTGGAGGTCACCTCAGGGTCAGGAGAAGCTGGGAAGTCAGAAGTCAGCGGATCCGTCTGGGGAAATGAATCATAGATCTGGAAGGTCAGGCAGATCCTGAGGTCAGGAGGTATCCAGAGAATCCTTCAGAGTCAGCAGCAGCACAATCCAAAAGTGCAGTAGCCTAGGTAAAAGGTTGCACCTCGTTGCCCAGACCCTTCCCCTTCCAGGGCAGGGCTTATATGGGAAGGAGTAAGAATTCAACTGACCTTGACTGGCCACTCCAGTGGCAAGGAATGTGTGTGCCTAGGCCCAGCTGAAATGTTCTGGCCACCTGTGTCTGTTCCAGTGTTTGCTGAGGAGGTGGTCCATTCGGGTGAGCTAACAGGCCGGGCCAGGTAGCCCACAGCCTCAGGTTCCAGGCCATGGCCTGACCCCACTGGGGGTAGAGGAGAAAATCCATAAGGTGAACTTGGAAGCAGAAGAGAGCAGCCATCTTCCAAGGGGCATGAAATGAATTTGTTCCCTCTGAATGCACATTCTTCCTCATCCACATTCCTCACTGCAAAAGGGCTGTAAGAATGGGCCGGGAGCAAAATGCTGCTGCTGGTAAATTTCACCTCTGACAAGCAAATGATGTAGCTTTGATAATACTGCTTTCTGACAATAATGCTCAGCCAGGCTGTATTTAGCGTACACAGCTGTGCTGAAAATAGAAATCAGACACCATTAGTGCTACTGTGCCTTATCGTCTTATCCCCCTTCCCCCCTGCCCCAGGAATTCATTCTTCAAACATGCTTCTGTTTGCTTCTGTGTGGTTAGTTGCCCCTTCTGCCTTCCCCATGTTAGAGTCTGATCCAATCCTGCTGAAATCCAGGGGACAACTTCAATAATCTTTGGATTGGGCCCTTAAAAAAATTGTGATGGAGGCTCTGAAAATTTCCCTCTATTATTGTGACCATTACCTGAGAGGCCCATTCTTTTCTCAGCCAGACTGGAAAAGGTCCTGGTGGGCCACAGAGCCAATCATAATCTTGAGTTAAATAAGAATAATGGGGCTCTCACTATCCATTTTTGACATTCAACTCTCCAAAGCCAGCAGTACAGCTCTTTCAGCTATGGACCACTCCTGTGGAATTTATGCCCCTCCTGATCCTTAAGACCCCACATCTTGCCAGCTTCATGACTGGATGCAAGACAGATTGGCATTCATTTTAGTGGGTTGTAATTTTGCATTTGTTTAGTTCATTCTTGACAAAATGCCAAAGCAATGGATAGTCTATATCTACAGGTAGCATTTGCTTTACTTTTTCTTAAAAAGGGTCACTTCAGGGGTGGTTTATGTATCACTGCAGGTTTTCTGGATTCGAATTAAATTCTATCCTCAGAAACATTTGAGTAATTTCTACTGACTTGGATGGAAACTGTTTATATCCATCAGAGTGTAATGAGGCTGCCTGTAAGCTAGCCCTTCACGGATGTGGATATTTAGTTCCACATAGCTCAATAAAATAAGGTGATGCCTATCCTATAAGCAGCATTACAACTTTTAAGGCATCCAGTAACAAATCCTTAAGTCAATGTTTTACTTACTGACAGCATTTTCTTAATCATACGTTGGTGTTTGCATTTTCTTTTTTACCTTTTGCTTTTTTCGGTGCTTCAACACAGCATGAAATCAATGTTTGTCAACAGATAATCTGCTCATTGCTGCAACTGGTTGCAATTGATACTGTTTTTTCAGTCTTCTAAATTAATGAGACCAATGGATGACTCAAATACTTAAAGGTGGGAACATGTTAAATGTTTTAAGTGCTCTTAATATGATCAAAGTGTAGTAGGCTTACCTTTCAGAGCTTAGGTTGAATCCCAGGCTTGATATCCTGCTGTTTTGATTGATGGATCCCATTCACCAATCAGGAAGCAGCAAGAGAAATTACATCACACCCCTTTTTTGAGGGGAGGGGAAAAGAGCTGTCCTGGACCTGATTAAAGACTGCAAACTGCCAGGTCCGGAAGAGTTCAGGGGCAGAGCCCTGGAGTATATAAAAGGATCTGCATGCCCAGCACAAGGGGCAGATGCGTCAGGGGCTGAGAAGAGAGAAGAGTGGAGTTTAGAAGAGCTGAGGAGAGCTGCTCAGCAGGGCAAAGCAGTAGCCCAGGAAGAGCCGCTGAAGACTTCTATCAGCGGGGAGCAGGGGACAGCTCCAGCGGTTAGGTTCTCGGTCTGCAGCATGGCCCACAATGTCCAGACCCTGGGAGCTGTGTGAGGTGGCTCGGTTCTGCAACCTCTGGTGTGCAACCAGAAACATAGTGCACAGGCCTGTGCACAGAGCAGGATCTTTGGAGCCCCTGGGGCGGCTCAGGTCCTCAACCCCCAGGACGAAACTGGGAGCTCGGTGCAGGAGGCACTACACAGAGGGTGAAAGACCCTGGTTGCCGCTTAAGGTGGCTCGGGTCTACAGCTGCTGACATGGGGCAGCAGCTCAGTGCAGATGACACAGCCCAGAAGGTCTGGGAACAGACTGAGCCCCAGTGCTGCAGAAGGCTGTCCAGGCCTCCAACCCCTAGCATAAGGCGAAGCGTCTGCTACACGCAATGGTGCCTGTGGCCCGAAGCCAGGATGACGACAGCAAAGTCAGGCAGCAGGAAAACCTAGCAGGGAAAGAGCGGGACTGTGAAGTAGTAGTAAGTTACCCTGAAAAGAGGGTCCCCACAGGGGAGGCTCCCCTCCCACCCACCCCCAGCTGGGTGTGGTATATCTGTGGGTGTGTGTATGTATTATAGGGTTTATTGTTTTGTAAACTTGTACATAGATTATATATATATATGTCTTTACCCTTTAATGGTTTTGTTGTAATAATAAACCTGTATATAGTCAAGTAATGAATTGACTGGACCAGACTCTATAGGGGACGGAGGTGGCCACTGGGCTGTTGTGTCCCTCCACAGCACACTGCCCTGCCAATAATTCCCTCAGTTAAAAAGGAAAGTACAAACCCACGTACACCTGGGCTACAAAAGTGGAACATGTAACTTCACCCACAATTCCTGTTGAACTTTATTTAGTTGTACTTGATTTCCTAATTTCTTGCCAGTTTATAACCTGCCACTCTGCTCTGCTCTGCTTTCTAACCCAATTTCCCTGTCTGCATAAGAGCACCTGGCACTGCACAGACTGATAAGACAGTCCCAACCCTTTGGCTGTTACAGACTGAGGACTAGATTCACAAAGGGAACTTAGATATTGCAGCATTGAGTATTGCCATACCACATTTTTTGTACCTTCCTGTTTAATGGAAATCACAGTGTCAAAGTTTATTACCTTATGTGAGAGAGGTAAGCTCTCCAAATGGGTTTCATAAAAGCCAGTGTTGCTGAGCATGGAACTGCCTATGGGCACATCAGTGTTGCATCAGTGCTGATCTTAAAAACTTAAGTATAACAGTGGGGACCACCTGCAGAGTGGCTTCACCACCTCATTTCCAGGTTTTGAATATAAGAGGAAGCAGTGGATGGGCAGGGTATATTTGAAAGTGACATTCAAAAGAGCATGATAGGAAATAGCCAATGAGGAATGCTAAAGTCGCATGATTGTCATAGTTGGTAGGGTCGAAAGGAACCTAAGCAGATCGTCAAATCCCACCCCCTGCCATGGGCAGGAAAGGATGCTGGGGTCAAACAACCCTGGTAAGGTGTCTATCTAGCCTCCTTTTAAAGACCCCCAGGGTAGGAGCAAGCACCAGTCATAAATCCTGCTTCCATGTGTTCTTAAGTACTTCCTTTCAGCTAGAGGGTTTATAGCTCTGTATCCTTTCCTGAGGTTAGTTCCTAAGCCTTTTATTCCACTCCCTCCCAACCAAAATTGTGAAAAGATTATACCCATTATACTATTATTATTCCTATTAGCCTTGTATTTCTTACGGCACATGCAGGAAAAACTCTACCTCCACCTCTTATCCAATAGCTGTGAGTTAAAGCACCTGCCCAGGTTACATGAGACACTGGTTCATGTTCCTCTGCAACCTGATGGCATTTGAATCCACAGTTCCTACTTTTTAGGCCAGGCCAAAAGGTTTTGGGGCAGGAACTCTGAAGCCCTCTGCTGAATCTCTTCTCTATGTGTGTCTACATGAGATGCTTTACTGTGCAGTAGACTAATCTACTGTGCAGTAAAGTGTCACCATGTAACTATGCGCATAAAATATTGTGCAGTAAATTAGTCTACTGTGCAGTTAACTAGTACCTGTAAATGACACTAAACTAACTGCGCAGCAGGGCTCATGTAGATGCTGACCATGAGCAAATTTGCTCCCAGTTAGCCACACCAGCATGGGGACTGGTCCTGGCATTGCTCAGCTCTTGGCTCCCCACAGGAGCTAGGAGCCAATCAGCATGGAAACCAGGTCCCTCTCTGTTCCCACCCTCTTGCAACACCGCAGGCTCCCAACACCCCACAGTAGCAGCAGGACTGGGGAACTCTTCCTTCCCCACTCAGCCAGGGGCTGGCCAGGAGCTCTCCCACTGGTGGGGCATCTGGCAGCAAGCCTCCAGCTGGGCAGGGATTCCCTGCTCATCCAGGGATGGGGGGGCTGCTGTCCCAGTAGTGGGGCAGTAGCAGTGAGCTCCTGGCTGGGCAGGGCAGGGATTTTGATTGGGACAGAGGGCTGGGAAAGAGCTGTGACAAAAGGGACTCTTTCCCAGCCCCCTGCCCCAATCAGCCAGTGGGTCAGGAGGCTTGGAAAGATCTCTGGGGGCAGGGGGCTGGGAAAAAGCTGCTCCTTTCCCCCCTCCCCCCCGACCACCAGAGACCAGGCATGCAAGGGGGTGGCGGGGGGGAGCCTAGAGCTCCCCCTGGCTGCCATAAGGCAAGAGAGCAGAGTAGGCATCTCCCTGCTCTGAACTGCTCCTGAACTGCACCCGACGAGAGCAAGTTTGTTCTCAATGGGTGCATGAGTAGATGTGCTCTCACAGAAAGCTTACTGTGCAGTAAGCTTTTTGTGCATTAATTACACATGTAGACGGGCCCACTGTGAATCATTGTGTCCAAAACACACCATGTGAACAAAGAGGTAGTTAGACAGGTTAGGCTGAAGCCAAGGTAGATTTGCACCCTGTACATTAGCATGAATCTCTGATTTAGTCAGTCTGCAAGGTGAAAATCTATCCCACACGCTGCAATGTGAGAACAAGCCTGGCTACACCTTAGTAGCTAGAACAGTTTCCAGAGAACCGGAGGCATCTTGGCTTTTGCTCCAGTGAATACTTCATTGTTTTTTATATTAAGAATAACTTTCTTTTTACTTTGAGGAAGCAATGAGGAACAAAAAGACCATGTCCAGGAAGGAAGGGGAAGGAGAAAGGGGGTGCATGCATCTCTCTCTCTTCTGCTCTACACTGCAGCAATGCTTCCCAAAATCAATGCTGAATTCTGCACAGAAGCCTAGCTCTTAGGATGCAAAGATGTTGGTGTAATACTCTGCAAACATAAGCCATTACAATTTAATATTGACATGCATTGTACTTGTTAGGCAGATTGTAATTAAAAAAACTGGTCAAAAGATATTGTTCTGTCAAAGCTGAAACATTTCCATAAAAATGTCACTCAGGAGGAATATAAGCCCCTCAAAATGGTAGTGACTGGCCAGATAGCTGGATGGCTATGGTAGTGATCTGGGATGTGGGAGATGCAAGTTCTAATTCCTATGACGGGGAAGTCTGGAATTAAAAAGATTCTACTGTAAATCAGGCCAACAAGAGACTCTGGCTTCCCCTGGCCTTAATCTCCAGGCCACAAAGACTGACTTTCCGCAGTTCTGTTTTTGAGGAAGTGTTCAAAAGGATTGGCTTTCATTCCACTATGGGACACAAACCCAACGTGATACCGCAAAACCTGCTACAGAAGGGAATGGCTGTCTTTCGACCTGCTTTAGTTGAACACTGATGTGCAAAATATGTAAGGACTGGGCACACAGCTCAGAAATCACCCACGCTTTTGAGTGTCTAGTTGGATTTTACAGCAACTCACCTAAAATCTGTAAGACTGAGCCGGAAATTTAACAAAAAACAGGATCTCTCATGACAGTGCTGGCATTTCCAGATTCTAGTTGGGCTGAAAAAAACTATGAGATCAGACTTCCCTGTAGAATTAATATTATTTCTTCTGCTTCTCTCATAACTTGTAAAAGCAGATGCAAGAATAAAACTAGGAGAGAGGTTAATTAACCACCATTTTTTGTGAGCCTGAACAAATTTGCAGTCTAGGCTGAAGTACCCATTTATGGCAAGGTTTGTAATGGGTAGTGTAATGAATGTGCTCACACAACACTCGTAGTTATACTGTCCAGGATGAATACAACTGATTTGAAATGAACAGACTTTGCCAACTCTAGAGTTGGTTGTCTTGTGCCAAGGAAACTCAGAAATAACCAACTTTTGTACAAAAAAGGCTTTGGCCAGCAACAACAGCCAAATGCATTCATGTACAAGTCATTCATCTCCTCTGCCTATCCTCCACCCACCCGAAATGATGCTGAGGAGCGAAATAACAAGAACATGGCTCGCTAGCATAAAGGTTATATGGAAATGCTGGTAACTAGCAAAGGCAATTCTTCATAAGACTATAGGACACCATGGTGACCCAAGCTGGTAAATCTTCAGAAGGAATGAAAAATTACATGGATGCTTTCCTCTGTGGATTAGACCTTGTCCTCTATTCAAAGGGATTAAGAAACAGAAGAGAAATATAAGTAGGAGATATTTTTTTTAAATCAAGTTTAAGCACCAAAATCTTTGAAAAATAAGCATTTTAACAGAACAGTGTATTGTGATTTCTATAAGATGTCATAGAGTTTGAGGCCAGAAAAGATTATGAAGAGATTATGCAGAACAGGCTGGATAAGCATTTGTCTGGGATAGCAGTAATGTAACTGGGGGAAAGGGGAGGGATCTGAGCAGTAGCTCCAGGCAGACACCACCTTTGTGGGAGGATGCAAAAGCAGCCATTGACACATCAAAGAGTGATAGCACTGCCAAAATTGGCATGCCAGGAGCTGGGCATTGCATAGCTGCCCCAGGCATGGAGCTGCACCACTACATCTGTGCAGGATAGCATAAGAACAGGGCACCCTGCACTTGTGTATTTGTCTAAGGGCTTGAACTAGATAACCTCTGAGGTCCTTCCAACCCTATGATTTTAGTTCAAAGTGCCAATTTTGAGGATTCCTTCAGTAAGTGACCGCCTGTGAATACAGGGGTCTGGATTTAAGAGTCCCATATGAGTAGTTTCATCGATTTCATAGATTTTCATAGATTTTTGGGGGTCAGAAGTGACCTCAGTAGATCATCAAATCCAACCCCCTGCCCTGGTCAGAAAAGAGTGCTGGGGTATAGATTTTGGGGGGTCGGAAGGGACTCAAGTTCTTCAAGTGTCATGTGTACATTTCGACCCAGTCTTGCCATTGATCTAAAGAAACACTTCCCATTGATTTCATAGGGAGTTGATCATATGGAACAGTCATCAGAGCAGACAGGGCTGGTCTTCAATGAATAAACTCCAAAGATCTGTGATTCTTCTATGCTTTGTACAGGGTAAGATGTGCAAAAATCATCACTACACTCCTTCCCCTGAAAATTAAACTAAGAACTTGGTTTTGACATTAAATGGAAATGTTTTTATTATTTAACAATTGGTTGTGGGCATCACTGATGCTACAAAATACTTCATTTCAAATCATAACAGATGAGTGATCTCCAAATTGTTGGTTTGAATGAGCTAATATTCCATCACACTTTCCTTTACAACACAAATTCTTATAACTAGCACTGCATAAATACAATCTCTATCTGGAATGAATGCTTTAAAATACTATTTTAAATCCTGCAAGTATGGCTGGCATTCAAATTGACAGCTCAATGCTCTGTCAGTTTGCACTGCCAATCTCATTATGGAAGTAAACGGCTCTATCTTATTTTATCCTGTTCTATACATGAAGCATTTAAAGGGACTAAAAAAATCTAGTAAATGGAAATATATGGTACAATGAACAGTTAAAAATGTCAATTGAATTAGTGGCTATGTGATATCTCTTCAGCATACAATGTGAACACAGATGCTGCCTTTTTATAGAGTTTTATGCACACAAGAAACCTGAAGTGGAACAAATGAGATTTGAATTTTATTATTCTTTTATAGCATTGCATTGCAGATAGCCTTTTTTTAATTAGCTCCTATCTCAACACCTTTGGCAACTCTAAATAATTCAGAGAATCTTGTCTGTTGTTGTTGGCGTTTTTGTTGTGGGTTCTTTCTTGGAGAAGTCACAGATGCAAATGGCAGGAAGCTTATCTATCAGCTGCTTTAATAATGAACCTTCAGTTAAACAATTAAACCTATTATTAGTGTATTCTATTCTGTTCGGGTTCTTAAATTTGAATCAACCTCCAAACATGCTGAACAGAGAATGCTATCAGTCCAAACATGCTCCAATCACCACAAATTTGTTCCATTTTCATGAGAGTTTAGATGCGCTTAAATGTACTAGAAAGACATAAAAGACTTGACCCCCTGCAAAAAATCAGCATGGGATGTAAATAGCCATGAAGCCCATGACTCCCAAGGCTTCAAAGTAAAAGAGAGGGGGTTTTTAAATGAAAGAATGAAAACAGAAGTTGATACTTATGTTACTTTTTTGGGAAGAGCTGAGCGTCACTAGCTCCATTTGTAGTCCTTCTCACGATTTCTTTGTTCAAAAACTTCAGGGATGCAGCTTCTGCTGTGGATTCCCTGGGGCACCCAGCCTCTCCTGAGTTCCCAATGTGTGGGCAGGACACAGCTGTTCAGCTTCACTGCGTGGGCTTCTCATTGAAACAGTTCTATAACGCAAAAATTTGGGGCCCTTGAGGCACTATAGAAATTCACATTTATGGAGCCTATTTAGTCCACTGTGTGGTACAAATATCAGACTCTACTCAAAAATCCACTATGACACCTCTTGCTCACAGGGCTTCATACATAGCATATACAGCCATGTGTGTGTGCTTGCATACATGTGCACTTTTGTGCATGTAAATAAAAGGGGTTCTTTACATGATAATAGCATAAAGAAATTATATGGGTTTTTTGACCACAGTATTATCTGGGTTTTTTGACCACAGTATTATCTTTCTTAGGCACACCCCAAGAAGTTCGTGACATGTTTGACTGAGTAAAGGCTGCAGTAACAGGTCAACAAGGCTTCACTTGCTGTTGTTATACAACACATACTACACCATATCCTGCCCACTTCATTAGTTGAGTAGCCAGTCAGCTTCATTGGAAGGTACTCATAACAGAAAAGCAAGCTGTTTCATAGCAAGCTGTTCCATAACACGTAATTATAACTTGCTACATGCTATGCAATGCTAAGGTTGAACATGTTCACATCACAGATCTGAGAAATCCCAAACTTAATCTTTCAACAGCAGTGACAGGATATGGATATATAAAAAACATACTGGGCACATCTGTGCATGAAAATTAATGTGACGCAATAAACTCCGGTGCACTTTGCATCAGAGTTTATTGCTCCTGGGCACAAAGTTTACATGTGCATCCAGGACAGCAGCACATGGAGCTTGGGAGGAACAGCCCCAGCTAGCAGGGGACCCAGGGGTTCAGCCTGCCAGACTGGAGCTACTCTGCCCCAGCTCAACATGCAGCGGAGGGGCTGTCTGGTAGGATTGTGCAAAGCTTCAGGTGCTGATTTGTTTCGGGGGAGATTCAGTCCAATTCAGTGGCCAAATCGCTGAATCTGAATCAAATCAGGGGACAAATTAAAAGGTCCAAATCAATTCGAAACTCTCCAAATCAATTCAAAAAAGATTCAGAGAGCTTCTGCAATTTGAGCAGTCCCCGCCTGCTGCAGCAGGCAACTGGACCCAGACTCTGTGCTGGTAAGTAGGGGGCAGGAGGGGGCTTGGAGGATGGGGGAGGGAACCACGGGGGTTCCCCTGCCAGACCTTATCCCCTGCCTTCTCCCCCAGCCCCCCCAAGCACTTCCCAACCCCCACCCGCTGTCCCAGCCCCCAGCCCCCATGGCTGCCCCCCCCCCAGCCCCAGCTCCTGGTTGTTTAAAAAAAAATCCCTTATTCACCAGCTGCTGCCAGGTGGTGGGGGTGATCCCTGCTGCCCTCTGTCTGGCAGGGATAAACCAGGCCCCAGTGTCACGGTAGGCCAGGGTGGCAGATCGAATATGAGACAGGCGGGATTAATGGCGAGGAGTCTGAGCGGTACGCGGAGTCATGCGGTTTCAAAGTAGGTTATATTTATTGACTTACGCTTTGGAGCATAGGCAGAGACGCTTGCTTCGGTTACAGTTAGAACGTACGAACAACGAAGGGGTCTGTTGGCCCACGGGGTTCCCCAGTGAGCCCTTGCTATCTAGCTGGAGCTGGGTGCGGCTGCCCACTCACTAGTCCCAGGGCTGGTCAACAGCTCATAGGTGGGATAAACAAATGACAAAACAGAACTGTAACGTGTTGTGGAACGAAGAAACATCGTGACACCAGTCCAAGGGGACAAACGGATGGTCGGAAAACAGTGCCGAGGTCGGATGCCAGGTAAGTAGAAGACGAAGCCATAGTCGAAGCAGTAGGGGTGATCCAAATCGAAGTCAAAGTCGAAGCCAAAAACAGTCCAGTAACCAAAGGAATCAATACGAGAAGAAATGAAATTGAGGAGCTAAACCGTTGTATGAGGTTATGAGGAGAATCCCAATCTCTCTCTCTGCCTCACAGTCCCTGCTAAAAGCAGCCTCTTTGCAGATCGAGCATGGTCTCTCAAAACACTCACACCACCGCCTACACTCCTAATGCTCACCAACTCCAAACGCCCACACCGAGGTGGGGGCTCACTAGCCTTTTATAGGAATTTAGTGGCTAATCGGATCGCTTTGTATATAGAAATTTCTGGTCAAATTATGTCATGCTTTTGCTAAGTGAGCATGCATCTGGTTAGGTTCTGCATATGACTGAGCATGTGCAGGCTGAAAACTAGGTCTTGTTTGAGTGATAGGCCCAGGGATCGAGCAGGGGGCAGGCTCTGACCATGCTATGGAATTTTCCACTAGCCTAGGCTGTCTGCACATGTCAGAACAAACTCTCTGTATTGGCAGCACACATATCTTATAAAATCTTACTTTGACACTCTCCATTTCCCCACGCTATGTGGCAGGTTCTGCCAGAAGCCCCCTGCTCGCTCCCCCAGCCCACCCACTGTGGCTGCCCCACCCACCCCAGCTCCTGACCCTTTAAAAAAAACAGGCAAAAACCTTCCACACTCACTGGCTGCTGCAGTGGCCTTGGAACTTCTGGGAGCTCGTGACAGAGCCCCCATGCAGCATGGGGCAGTGGGGGGCACCAGGAATCACCTGCTGCCCAGCAGAAGCCTGTGAGTCGGAGCCTTTTTTTTTTTAAGGGCCAGGAGGTGGGGTGGGCAAGGCAGCCATGGTGGGGGCTGGGAGAGCAGGTGGGGGGCTCATGGCAGAGCCCCCCACATGTCACGGGGGCATGGGAGCTGGGGCGGGCAGGGTTTAGGGCCTGTGTGATTTGGAGATTCAAATTGATTTGGGACAGTGATTCAAATCACTGAATTGAATCATTGTTCCTAGAATCAGCCAAATCTGAATCCAAAGCAAATACTAGATGTTTCGCACAGGCCTACTGGCTGGGGCACAAGGGTGCTGCAGTGCAGGGCTAGCTGGCAGGCAGCATTGCATTCCAGCAGAGTAAATAAATCTGCCATAGGATAGTACTTGTATCTGGCAGTATTAACCTATGCCTGAATTAGTTTATTCTGGCCTAATAGCTCTGCACATGTAGATGGAAATGTCTTACTGGAGAGCTAATTAGTCTACTCTGCAGTAAACATCTCATGTAGTCTAGTAAAAGGCTGGCAAGAGAGATTTTGAACCTGCACCCCATATTTTCTAGGAAGATGGATGAACCATTGGGCTGCAGGCTAGACATCCTCTTGAAGCTGACCCACTGAAAAACCAGGAAAGAAAGATATGTGAAGCCAGGAGGAGAAAAGGAAGCCTAGTGGGAGGGATGCTGCTCCAGGAAAGAGGGTGCCCTGGGTTCTGACTTTGCCCCATAAAAACTTTTTTATTCACTGGATAAAAGAGGTAGTTTTTGCCCTGTGGGAGGAAGGTGCTGGGGCTAGTACACAGGGCCTCCTTTCTTCCCTTTCTCTTTCTGAGCTACTATCCCCCTAGCTTGCTCTTTTCCTAGCCCAATATAATCTACTCTCTGAGCTGTCCAGTGAACCAGCTGCAAGGGGAGAGCTGGTGAGCCCTTCAGGCAGTTCCCAATATGTGGCCTGGTGTTTTGAGTGTTTTGCTGAGAAGCAAGAATCACCCGTTCAAATCCCCTAGCAGGGGCTAAAATGTGAGTATCCTGCTTCCTGAGCAAATGCTCTAGCTCTTGGGCTAAAAGATGGGCAGGCCTTCCTTGTTTCTGGTCGTGCTTTCTGTGACTAAAATGTGAAACTTAATGAACTTCATGCACCTGCAAAGACAACTCTGTTCTGCCAGTGAGCCTGCTCAGCCTCCATTTAGCTCTTCAGGTAAGCACAGCTAAGCAAGTGCAAACAAAATCCAAATGGTGTGAAAGGGGCAAAAATCGTAGCTTTGCAGCTACACTCTTCCCAATCCAGCATGTGAAGGGAATAAGATTTAGCCTGGAGACTATGTCCACACTGATGAGACTGCAGTGGAATGCAGACATCCCTGAGCTAGTTTGGGTACCATTACCAGGACAATAATATAACTGGCACATTTTTAGTGTTTTCTAGGCTCATAGCTCAACACAGTCATTCGTTCATCTTCAAAACATTGCCAAGTGGGAAACTGGGTCAGAACATGGCTTGGCCAAAGCCCTCTGATGAGTCAATGGCAGACTCAGAGCCCCAAATCCCATCCCTCTTCATTGCTCCAAATACCCTGCTTTCTTCTGAGTCACTTTACCACCAGAAGTGAAGTTACTGAGGATGGGCAACCTACAAGAATGTCATCTGAATATTTAAGAGGCCAAGGGGTTGCTCCATTGCCTTTGTATGCAGTGAGGGACTCCACCTCCAACTTTTCCCCCTTTCTCTCTTAGCATACAGAGATGTTCTGGTGGCGGGGAGAAGGGATGCCACTGAACAAAAAGGAACTAAATTTAGCATTTGTTAGCCTTGTGAAAGGGAAAGCATCCAAAGCTGCTAACTACAGAAAGGAGAAACTAAGTTTTCTTAGCTAAGTGCTGAGGCATGTTATAGCTCTGTTGTATTTGTGGCTTGCTAACATTCCAGCACTCCATTGTATGCTAGCCCTGCAACCCCTTAATTGCTCTGCACTTTGGGCTTTGCTACCTATTTGGTCCTTTTGCCCAGATCCAGAAGAGAATGGTATTTTTTCCGACTGAACAATATGGAGTCCTAAACAAATACAGTCATAAAATCCAGCATCACTAAATGGCTAAGAGCAAGCCCTGGCACACACTGTCAGTGCTAAGCCCCAAATTTATTTCAATCCTCATAAAAACAAAAGGAGAAGAAAAGAGGATAATAAGCAAACAGGCTGGCAGCATCTGCCTCTTCAGAAGAAAGCGGGCACTGCCAAAATATTAGCTGCTCTCGTCTCTTTTCTGTATTGTTTTTGGGAGGAGGATTAACTCCTACACTTGCCATTGATCTCATGTGCCAGGGTTCCTTCCTGATGATTTGCTGATCTCCTTTTGTGATATTCTTTCTTTAATACACCCCATCCCCAGGCACCCTCAGTCTTTCCATATCTCTTCTGAGCCTCAGGCATTAATTTGATTTTCCGGGCTCTGTTTCTGTATCACTTTCTCTGCTGGTAGGTTTTATTTCAACCCAAGGTTTTTCCTTCATTTAAACCCCAATTATATTACAAAGCTGCCCCACTATTCCTAACCTTCCTCCCTTCACTCACTCGAACTGCTTTTTAGTCACAATTGCCATAGTTCCCATGTTCTGTCTTCTTGGCTAGATGCCATTCAACTCTGTTCACATCTAGGTCTTTTCTGACTGCGGAGGAGTCAGATGAACTGGCCACATACTGCATAGTCAGGTGTTCTCCGCACTGCAAGGACATGCTGCCCATGCATGTGCTGCGCTGTTGGGTTTTTTTCCATGCGTGTTTTTGACAAAAAATCCTCTGGGAAAAAAAACTCGAAGCAGCACACATATGGGCAGCATGCACCACTGAAAAGTGGAGCCAGGCCACCCAGAACCATACTGCGACCGCCAGCCCAGCTTTGCCCAGCAGGATCACTGCTGCCACAGCCCAGGAAGGCCCCCAGGGCCCCAGATAAGGCTTCTGGGGTCAGGACAGTGCTGTCCCCAGCCTCCCCTACTGCTCCCATAGTAACTTGCCATGTGCCAAAGCACATGTAGCATGGGTGCTCACCGGGGACAAGTAGCTGTGGCACAAGATGTACTACTGCTGGTTGTGCCTGGGGAACCAAACGTCCACGCTCATCTGGATGTAACCAAAGGGCACATCCATACATGCAGGCACATGCGTTTGCACCAGCTCAAATAGCAGTGGTACAAATTTGTTCTGTAGACTTGTGCCTCAACACACATGCCTAAACATGAACTTTGCTGTGGGCCAAATTGTACCACTTGGGCAAACTGACCCTGCCCAGCTCGTTCCCGATTTCCAGCCAGGGGGAGGTAGAGGCTGGGGTTGGCACAGGTGCAGGGGATGGAGAGCAGTATAAAAAGCTGCCCTGGTGAGCAGCTAAGGGCTACCTGCCCTTAGGAGCTTCTGAGGCCAACACTCCTCCCCCAGTCCTGAATAACCAGGTACCCATTACAAGTGTGTTTGGCATGAGTCCAAGAAATTATACCTCAAGAACCTTCTTGTCCTAGGAAGAGACAGTATCCACCTAATGAAGAGAGCATCTTCACAGGAAGGCTCACTAGCCTAGTGGGGAGGGCTTTAAACTAGGTTCAATGGGGGATAGAGAGCAAACACCTCAGGTAAGTGTGGAAGTAGGTGACCTGGATGAAGCACAAGCAGGAAGAAACAACAGGTCGCATTTTTCCTGAAAAAAGATCATGGAGATTCTCAAGCAAATTATGTCTAAGCACCTGGAGGAGAAGAAGGTGATTAGGAACAGTCAGCATGGATTCACCAAGGGCAAGTCATGCCTGACCAACCTGATTGCCTACTATGACAATATGACTGGCTCTGTGGATGTGGGGAGAGCACTGGACATGATATACCTTGACTTTAAAAAGGCTTTTAATATGGTCTCCCACAACACTTTCACCAGCAACCTAAGGAAGTATAGCTTGGATGAATAGATTGTAAGGTGGATAGAAAACTGTCTGAATCATTGGACTCAAAGGGTGGTAATCAATGTTTTGATGTCTAGTTGGCAGCTTGCATGAAGTGGAGTGTCCCAAGGGTCAGTCCTGGGGCCTGTTTTGTTCAATATCTTCATTAAAAGTCTGGAAGATAGGATGGGGTGCACCTTCAGCAAGTTTGCAGATGACACCAAACTGGGTAGAATAGTAGATATGCTGTAGATAGGGTAGGGCTAGCATTCAGAGAGACCTTGACAAATTGAAGGATTGGATGGACCAAAAGAAATCTCATGAGGTTCAATAAGGACAAGTGCAAAGTCCTGAACTTAGGACAGAACAATCCTATGCACCATTACAGGCATTGCCGGCAGATCAAGGGAAGTGGTTCTTCCCCTCTATTCAGCACTAGTGAGGCCACATCTGGAGTATTCTGTCCAGTTTTAGGCCCTCCACTAAAGAAAGGATGTGAACAAATTAGAGATATTCCAGTGGAGGGCAATAAAATGTTTAGGGTCATGTGCTGGGGCACATGACTTACGAGGAGAGGCTGAGGGACCTGGGTTTATTTAGTCTGAAGATGACAAGACTGAGAGGGAATTTAATAGCAGCCTGCAGAGTGATTACAAAGAGGATGGAGCTAAACTGTTCTCAGTGGTGGCAGATAAAAGAAGAACGGGTAATGGTCTCAAGATGCATCAAGAGATGTTTAGTTTACATTTTTGGAAAAACCTTCTCATGAGGAGGGTAGTAAAGCACTGGAACAGGAGACATTGTGGAATCTCCATCCTTAGAGATTTTTAAGACCTGGGTAGACAAAGCCTTGGCTGAGATGGTATAGTTGGGGATAGTCCTGCTTTGAGCAGGTGGTTGGACTAGATGACTTCCTGAGGTCCTTTCCAGCCCTAATTTTATGTGATTCTATGATTCTAACCAGTGAGATACCTCAACATGGTGATTCACAACTTGGGCCATGCTCTATACCCATGCCAAGTGAGTAAGAGGTGAAGTCACACTTTTGGAACTATAGTGTGGTTCCTTAATTTCTACAACATACTTAAGCTCCTCATAGTTGGGACTATACTGTACCAAGCACCTGGCATGATTGGGCCAAATCACTGCAGAGACTGCTAAATGTTCCAGTAATATAAATGCAATTGTTCCCTTAATTAATTAGGAGATAACTCAGTGAATTATTTATTGTGTAGCATGAATGATAGGCCCATTTAGATATACTCCCAGAAGGTCCTAGGCCCACCCATCCCAATGGACTGTCACTTGACAATACTTGACCAGGGATCCTCTGGACATGTCCAGTTTAGCAGGTCAGACAAAACTAAAACTTTACCTTACTATGGCCTTGACCCTAAGACCAGTGGAGAGATACTCAGTGACTACAGAGAATTCAGAGTCTGCCATAAATGGGTTTTTTGACAGAGCCATTGTGCATACTCTACTTCTACTGACCTACAGATAAGTATGACAATACCATTAGACCTTCCCACTCTTTCCCTTGCTCTTTCTTCACAACACAGCTGTAAGTAAGGAAGAGAGCACAATACTCATTAAAGGATGAGGGGTTTCCAAGTGAAAAAATCCCATGAGGAGACATGAATGACATTAAGCTTATTGTGGAATAGATAGGCCTTTGACCAATTAAGCTAGCCCATTCACTTCCCTTCCTTGAAAAGCACCTGCTGCTTGTTCCTTCCATGTATGATATCAGTGGTATTTGAGTGGGTCTGACATTTCTGTTCCCTACCCCACAGCAAGAATGGCTTCCTACCAGCAGAGTGATATTTCAGAAAAGCTGGGCTATTTTATTGTGATCTCTTTTCCCTAATAGCATAAATTTGGATCCTGCCACATAGGTTTTTGGCAGTGGAAGTGCTGACTGAAGAAAAGCAGAGGGAATGATCTTTTAAAAGGCCTTCTGGAAGTGGACATTGTAACAGTCACATTAACAGCTGGTTGTTTCAGAGAACTTATTAGAAGAGAAGTCTTGGTAGCAAGGGATATATTAACAGGTACAGCAGTACTTAAGGTGCACAGTGAACAGCAACCTGTTCTTTTATTCATCAGCTGCCACGCCAGTAACCAGCTTTGGCAGAGTGGCAGCCTACAGAAATAATCTGGGGAAAAAAAGAGGCAGTTTTCTTTTTGCAGTGTTTAGATTTCTGGGTTTGCAAAGTGTGCTGCCAAAGGCAAAGGGATGAAAGCAATCAGGACAATGACAATCTCCACCACAAAGACCAGCTTGGGGACCAGCATTCCCTTTAGTCAGAAGATGAACTTGGAACCCAACAAGTCCTTTGATCTTACCTACAAAGACAAAAAACCATCATGTTTTTTAAAAAATATACATGAAATATGAAGAGACAACACATAAGGGAGGACTGATGCTCACTTTCAGCAACACTCATAAAAATAACAATCACTTACCAACAATATCCCCCCCTCTCCCCCAGCACCATTTTTCATGTATTTAGATATCACTCTCTTTAACAGCAACAGACACTTAGGAGCCACCTACTAGCAACATGGCACCAACATGTTTCTGTTACTGGGAGCTGACAGTACTGAATGATAAGCTTCAAGGGCTACAGCCTGGTGTTTGACAAGGGTGTCAGACTCACCCCATTCCCCTCGTGGGCCAAATCTGAACCAGGCAACAGGGCACAATCTTTACATTCTCCTTTGCCTGAGGAAGGGTGCATGAACCCGAAAGCTTGCATCTAAAGACTTGTTTTTGAACTATCTAGTTGGTCTAATAAAAGATATCCCCCGTCAGGGTATGTGGATTTTGGGGGAGCATTGGACCTGCCCCTACCAAAAATTCTAACTGGTTTTGCCTGTAGACCAACATGGCTACAACCTGGATCCCTCATTGCACTTATTAGGCCATCCTATTCCACCTTAGTCAAGCCTCTGAAAATGTTAATACAAAAGGTGGATGGGTCTTCCTTCTTCTCCTACCCTTTACTGGGGTGGGGGGGAGGTTGTGGCTTAGTCTCATGGCTAAGGTGATGCCATGCTACCAAAGCAGATGCAATGAAGGATTTTCAGGGACTCATACAGGGTGGAACAGACTCATACACAAGTGTCTAATTAGACTCATGCTCAAGTATCTAATTCCACTCGGATGCCTAAAAGGACCTGACCCTATGCTTACTTCTTCTTTATGAGGCCAATAACACACATTTCATAGTGACTGACCTCTAATAAATCAGAATCTAAATACTCTAAATAAGCATAATTATCAAAATAGCCAGAGGTAAGTCTCATGTACTTCAATCAGAAGAGTGTACTTGTGTATGCCCTTGCCTTGAAATATAATCATACTCCAGGCAGTTATTTCCCTAAGGTTTTTGTTATGTGACACAGGATGAACAATTACATACTGTGTAATAACCTGTGTGAGGTTTTAATCGCTGCCACATTTATGGATGGTTTATTTTGACCTTTCATAGCCTTAAACTGATAACTGAAGCAAAGCAAAGTTTACCAGCTCCCCTCAGAAACTATCCAAGTGAGCTTAATCAATGCCCAAACATTAGTAGAGCTTGGATTCCCCAGGGCTGATGTGGAATCCAGTCACTTCCTTTGTCCAGTGGTGTAAGAGTAGAAATGACTTTTACTCTTCCTTTTATTAGGCAAACCAAAATTATTTTTATGAGAAGTTAGAGCCGGATACTGAATTGGTGCAAGCTATCCTGAAGTTAATGGCTTACACTGGATGAGGATCTGATTAACATTTAAGGCTATGATTCTGACACAGTCATTTTTATTAGATTTCATAGTAGAGGTGGAAAAAACAGCAATATCTATCGAAAGGTTAGCAAGCATGCTTGCTGCATGCTGATAACAGCTAAGCAATAGCCATTGAGTGCATCTACCTACTGTGCCTCAACCATGGGAGCTGTAGTTCAAATTAATGCCCCATCCTTTCCTATAGGCTTACATCCCTAGGTAAGCTTCATTTTCCATCATCTACTGCCTTCTTCCATCCAACTGAGTGGCCTGATCCATCATGCAAGTCATAGAGTTTCTTAAAGGACTTAGTTTTCATGAGTTCCATTAACAAAATTGTAGGCTTGCTTATATTACAGGAGCATCTAGAGGGCTCAGCCAAAATCAGAGCTCCATTATGCTGTGCACTGTACCAAGGCACACACAGCATGCCTTGCACTGAGGACTGACAGGTAATCCCTGTTCTGAATGGCATACCATTTAAACAGACAACTGGTGGGAGACAAAGAGGCTTGGTCAAGATTATCTTGTAGTTCAATAGCAGAGATGCAAATAGAATCCAGGTCTCCTCCCAATTCCCTGCCTAATGCCCTAGTCACTAGACCATAAGGCCTCCGAGTAGCTTAGCCAGTTTACAAGATGTCTGAGAGCAAAAAATGCTACTTGGCACAATCTTAAGTTAGTATTTCTTTCCACCTTTCTCATTCAAGCACATATTTGTGGGCAAAAAGGGTACCAAATTTACTCCCTCTGAGCAAACTGTAAGAAAAAAAGCTGCCTCCTTCATGCGTCCTTTGCATATCCATGATTTATGGACTTCCATGTGCCTTCCGTAATCAAGTAATGCTTTGCAGTCCTGCTGCATACGATATGATCACTTGGAATAAAAGACTCAAGGAATCACTGCAATGAAACTAACTTTAATGAAATCCCCTCCTTCAATTCCTAGATGTGCTTGTAAACACAGTGGTGTAATGCCCCTCTCTTGGCTTTTTTTTTTTAGATGCTTAGGAAACTAGATTCTCTCCTCTGGCTTTTCTAAAAGGGAAAGCACATTTGCAAAGCTTGCCTGCAGCAACTCCTGTTCTTTCTGTGGTCTTGTTTAAGCAAACGGCTTTTCAAGTTCTTGAGCAGGCAGTTCCATTTCAGGCTTGGTGACAAAAATGCCTAGAGCAACACTTATAAATTTTATTTGCCACCCTCAGCTGAAACACTAAGACGTAGACACTGTTCAGTTCAAACTAACCGCAGACATTCAGAGGAGTTAGTTGTCGTGATCCAACCGTCATGCTGCCGCTACAAAAGAACAAAAATATACCTATCGGTTGAGTTTGCAGGCCCCATTTCTTGCAGCTGTACACACATGAAAGAAAAGAGGACTGCTTATCCACCTCTTTGCTTTCCCTCCTGTACAGCCACACTTTGGCTTCTCAGTTGTTGCTGTACGCAGCACTGCAGCTCTCAGGATTAGATCCTCAGCAGATTTAACTCAATTTACCTTCATTGACTTCAACTGTCTTTTGTCACCCACTGAGGATATGGCCCTGTGCCTGCAGGCTCAATGCACACACATACGCACACACACAGGTAGATGGAAGATGTCCAGAAAGAAATTTTTGTTCTTGATTCCAATAGCAAAGGAAAAAAAAAATCTTTTTAAAACTTTCCAAAGCAAATGTTCCCAGGGCAAATGAGCTGAATGTAAATGACTGTTTCTGCAGAGCTTTTAATACTGAGGCATGAGTAGATCATCTTTGTTTTTTCTAATTCCTACTATTAACGCATTCTTTATGCGTTGCAGGCACTTATCCTCACTTCTAGTTCACCAGGTACACAGAGGATGCTGTCAGAAATTTGCTCGTTCTGAAATATTTGAAAGCTGCTAGTTCTTACAAGTAATGAGAAGATATTCATTTTATAGCTTATGTGGCTAATCAAGTAACAGAATTTGGAAAAGATTCTCTCATTTGATTATGGAAATGTTAAACTATTGTTAACAAAGGGAAAAGATCCTGTCTCACAATAGTTAGGGCAGAGGGGGAAAGGACAGAAAGAGAAGATGGACTAAGGAAGTTGCACCTTTAACCCCTCTTTCATCACCCTTCTGTGTCTAGAGGTGGTTAAATCAAGGAACCAAAGACATTCCTTCTCTATGAACAGGCAGGATTTTAGTATGACATGCAATTGAGAGAGAGTTCCCAACAATATCACTAGATTTGGATACATGGGAAGGGTTTCAGGGGACAACTCAGGAGTCTGTTTGCAAACCCAGTTCAGAAAAATACCAGAGCAGGATCTGATTCAGTTTGTCAGCTGCATGGGCCCTTCTGTACAGTAACACCAGCGGGACTAAAATTGCTCAGGAAACACTGTGAGTTCTCACCCAAGAAGCTCCCACCGGGCAAGGTAGGTGGGTCATGCCCTACGGAGATCAGCCACAGGCCATGAACACTGACCCTTCCAGGGTGACTCCAGAACCGGTTGGGAATTCCCACAGATCTCAGAGCATCCATAAGGATGTCATGAACACTTTGGATCCAAAAAAGGCCATATCTCAACAGAGCAGTTTGGGATGGCTCTATTAAGGTTGTCATAGCAACACACAGATTTCAAGGGCTAATGTATTACTTAAGTTCTTTCAGGCCAGGACTGTCTTGTTGTTATGTGTGCGCGTAATGTGCCGCAAAGTGGAACTTCTAGGCACCTCTTCAAACAAATAAGAACCACATTAATGATATATTAAAATGAAACTAGTTTTCCTATAATAAAATCATGGGGGGAAAATTTACCAGTTTATCTTAGGGTTTATACTGTTTTCCACAACTATAGTATTGGAACATGTGCCATGTAAATCAGCTGCAAAATCCCTAGCGGATTTCTGGCTCTTTTTAGGGTAAAATCTCTACCTAGACCAGGGCCTGTTGTTGAAAGTAAGATCAGGTTTTGCTCTCTCATCAGCTGGTTAATTAAGTTTAATTTTTGTTATGAGACAAAGGCAAATTGTCAGGTGGCACTCGGGTAGGAATAATATTAATGACACAAGAAAACACCTTGTTGCCTCCTAATAGATATATAGTTTTCCCTCCACATTCAAAAAACAAGAGTGCTTATGTTTAAGAAGATGACATCAGCTGACATAGGCCTACTGGCATTTCACGACAGCTGCAAGTGTAGCTTTATTTATTACTGTTTCTTTTTTTACTTTAAACAACACAAGGATCTCAAGATTTGGCAACTCAGCATCTTCCTATAAAGTGTGCACCAAATCTGCAGGATACCATAGGCTGGTTTTATTGGATTAATTAAAGAAACCTATTAATTTCCGAGTAAATGAAGAACATTTTTAATCATTGCATGTGAACCACTTAGCACATTAACTTGTCCCTCTGAAGTCATTTACTTTACTGTGCCCTCAGTTTGCTTAATCCATAACTGGTCAATAGTATATTAATATTACAGTCTCATTTCAGATCTAAGCATGTCTGAGCCTATTAAACTGTCACCCTGGATTTACTTGCTGGGAAAAATTATCTGCACTCAGAGATAGAGAGAGAGAAGTATTAAAGTGAATCAAGCACTAATGAAATTAATCATAATCATCATAAGTACTTTCAACTGCTATCACCCAGTGGGAGATGCTGTTACAGGAAAGTCTTCCTGCTCTATTGTTTTTATAGCTGAGCTGTGGAGAATACTTTAGCTACTGTTTGTTCCAGAGAGACTGATAACGCTATCAGTGATCCACTGGAATCACTTCTATTTTTATTATTAAGAATCAACCTCAGGGACAACCTTGAAATACAGGCCACTTCATCCAAAGCTTGTTCTACTGAGCTAGTTTAATGTAGGTCAGACCTACTGTAGTTTGTGTTATAATTCATTCAAACTGTGCGGCTCCATCTCATGCTGTTTACTTTTACTGCACTGCTTGTGAACCTAATATATATAATTTACAGGGGCAAAACAATGGGGGAGAGCAAGTCAGAAAAAAATAGATCTATTACTCTATAGCATAAGATACATTTAGATGTAAGGAACCAGTTCTTCATCTGGTGTAAATCAGAATAGCTGAACTGAAGTCAATGGAGCTCTGCTGATTTATACCAGGGGAAGGAGCTTATACTCCGCAATACCAATGCAATGCAAAGTTTTATAAGCCTCTAATAATTCTTTAATTTAAAACTGCCTCTGTTTTTCACAGCAGATGGGTTCTCATAGGCAAAGAGTAATCTGTGGCTTGTTTAATACCTCATCAGACTTTTCAAGGCTTTTTTTTCCTCCCACATGTTCTTTGAATTCCTTAGCTATCTAGGAACTCTGGTATTGAATGGATTAGACAGTTGGTAGAAAGCTCTGATGAAAAAAAAAACCTTGACAATGGCAAAGCAGCAAAATCACAACAGATCAAAAGCAGTTATCTCTGAAAACAAATTTGGTGCTATCCACAATTAAGCAGCATTTGACATTTAAAAAAATATTTGATCAGTGTTTTGGCTTACAGAACTGCTTAAGGGGACTCTGATGTGTAAATGAAATTCAAATGTAGGTTAAATATAGTTCTTTAGGAAAGACTGTACAATTTAAATTAACTAATTATTTGGACAAAATCTGTTATCCTGAAATTAAATGTATTCAAAAGAATATGTCTTTTTACTAACTACATGTGGAAGAGAGATGTTTATCAGAAAATAATTACTTCCCCTCGGAGATCTCGGAGATGCTGTCATCACTCAGAACTATGTAGGAAGGAGAAAAGTTAGCTTATTCATTTATCAAAGATCTAGAGCAGTGATCCTCAACCAGGTGTGGCATTCCAGGGTGTCCTGAGAGCCTTTTAACGGTGATCCAGGATGCCACACAATGCTAGCACTGTTAGGTGTGCACACATGATTCAGAAGATAAACCCAGAGATTTCAACTATGAACCCATGTAAAAACATTCAAAATTATTGTGGTCTTTCTGAGGTCTTTGCAACAGAAGAATTGTTCTATTATTTTTCTGTAGTCAAAAACAATTGAAAACTCAGGGCTGGCATTTTCCAAAGGGTGCTTGAGTATATTGAGTGGTGCCTCGAGTCTAAAAAGAATGAGAAACACTGATATACAGGGAGAATTTTTCTTCCGATATCTCCATATCTCCATGCCATACAACTTAGGGCCTGATTCTGCTAAGTGCTTAAGCATGCTTAACTTTAAGTAATGTGTTTGCTTTCATCTCTATTCAGCAAAAACATGTGTCCTGAATGTTATGCTGGGTCACTGCTGTACAGACTTATAAGGTCATTTAATGTCTTCTACAATGCAGGATTGCTGCCCATGGCAGCTAGAGCAAGATCCTTACCCTTGTTCAGCTCAAATAGTACTCCCTGAGAAACTCTGATAGAACTACCTGCAGTATAAAATACTTTGTAAATAAGGGGATAAGAATCTGACCCACTATATTTTGGCTAATCTATATTTAAATGTTTCAAGTGATGGGCCATCAATCTCTTCCCTTGAAGGTCTTCTCCATAGCCCAACTGATGTCATTGGTAGCTTCTTTTTCTCTGTAATGTTAGGCTACAGCTCTGTTTTTGCTTGCATACACACATTTCAAATAATCTCAGAGTATTCTCCCAGGAGGCCCTGAAGAGTGGAGAACTTGCAGTGCTGATACTATTCAGACAGGAAGGGAGACCTGTGCATACATCTCAGTATGCCCTGCAGGCTCCCTTTGTCTGCCTGGCAACAAATGACAGAAGTGCATAGGGCAGCCCTGATTGGCTAACCCTGCCCACAGTCAGCCTGTGGTGTCAGCATGTACAGATATTTGCTCTCTCAGGAGAAACTCTCATGAAAGTGATCTAACCCTGGTTGTTCCCAGGTTTCTTTTCTCCTGGAGTGACCATTTTTACTCTGGGAGAAAAAGCCTGAACGTTTATACATTCATGATGTCTCCTGGGAGAGCAGTGACTCCCCCAGGAGGAACTGAATGTCTGTACAAGGCCTTTGTTTTGTCCCATTATGCCTCTGCACAAGAAGTACTAGCAACCTGAGGTGAACTGAGAGTGCTGGAGGCAGCCTCCATAAGGACTATAATATCCATCAAGGCATGGAAGGCTAAGGGAAAAGGGAGGGTACACTGAGGAGCCATAGTGGAGCAGGAGTAGCTCAGCCACTAGGAACTATCACGGCATAATTATAGATTGTGTTCTATTTTTCTATGTTACAAAATTCTCTCTCTTTCTGGTATTAATTTCCTTCAACTATTTGTAAGCAGTTACTATCTTTCTCCAGAGCTATCATTAGCAATGTTAAATATAATTCTCTTCATTTTCCTCAGAGGTCTCCCTATCCAGCTCCTCTTCTACTTCTAATTCCTCTCTCCTGACCACCAGCCAATATTTCAGTCTATTTAAAGCCAACCTCTGATGTATGCAATCCTAATATCCAGAATACAGTTCCTGCTCGTAGCTTATATCTAAGCCACCTATGCAATATTGCAATATGTGCTTCATTCTCTTGGATTGCTTGCAAATCCAGTTCCTCCACAGATACCACATTCTTAATCACAGTTTGGACTAGAATTTAATTTACCTAGCATAAGGTTATTCTACACTAGGAGGGACCAAGCTTTTTGACAGGTTACTGCAAATTCAGCTCCACAACTTCTCGTAGGGCCACTCTGATCCTCTTCCCCTGTCCTATCTGCTGCTCTGCTTTCTGCTCCCTACCCCCTCCCTAATCTATGTGCCACACACAGAGGCCACCCATGCCACTTGTGACACACATGCCACAGGCTGACTATCCTTGTTCTACTCAATATATATTTGATAGAAAATGCTGACTTGAAGATGCCAGAAGACAATTATAGGGAAGATCCTGATTGTTTAAAAACTCTGAAATTCACTACATATATCTGAAACTATGCAAACAGCTATGGTTTCTTAGGCAAAAAGAAGAAACTTTGCTTTATATGGCATGTTCCCAACAATAATATCTGTTGGTAAAAAAACGCTGCATGATAATTAGGAAGAGTGCACTGGGGCACAAAACTTGTGTTTGTTAGGCCCAGAGGGGGTTGATCTACATGTGAAAAAAATGCAAGCCACATGCACATGCCATACAAAATATGTAGGAAATTAAAGACTCTTCATTGTTCTTCTTGACAAGTCATTTCTTCATTTGGTGTCTCTATTCAGATTCATTTTATAGAACATGGCTTTATTTTTTAAATAGCAACTTACTACTAATAGTAATAAAGGGAAATATAAATCTGCTGTGCATACACATTGAATCTCATAGATAAGACAGAACACAAGTGATCATTATTAATGTTATTAATGTTAATTTTATTTATTGAATACTAAAATCAATATCTATGGAGCTTTACAAATGACTAGGAAGACAAGGCACCTACTCCAGTGAGTTACAATAGCCAAACAAAACTCATGTTCAGTTTCCATTGAGTAAGAACCATGGAATTTGGCCCTAGGTAGACAAATAATACAGTTGGGTATTTTTCAGAGCACAAGATCGGGATCTGCTCATGTCAGCAAAGTGGTCAGTGCTGGAAGACAATGTGAAAGAAATGAGTATTATAGAGGGATTTAAAGGAGGAAAGACAAGGTCACTGGGAGCCTTTTAGCTGATTACACTGGCCAATAGAGAAGACTTCTCAAGCACAGGAAGAAGGAGACTGCTGCATTCCTTGGGTGAAGCATAGGAAAAAATATAAAGCTGACCCTAGCAGTACTAGACAAGGTCATCAGTAAAAAGAAACAATAAAGTATAAACTGTAAATTAGCTAAAATACAGGAAAAGCTGAACCCAGTAGATATTTGAAGAGGAGGTCAAGGACTTTGCACTTGATGTCATTCCGGTGAATATTTGTATATTGTATTATTTTTAAAATGGGCTCATCCCATTTGCCCTGAGTGAATATTGTATAAAAAACGAGAATATGAACTGATAGCTATCAAAATGGAAATGGACTTCAGTTCCAAAAGGAAGTTAGAAACCCTGTATATCCCAGTTCCAAAAGGAAGTTAGAAACACTGTATATCCCACTGTCAACCCTTTCAGCAAATGTTTGTGTATAGGCAGGTTTTCCGTGACACACACAAATGATGGTGCTTTCTCCTCCCCACAGCTAATACTGTAGCCTGGTGCATTCTGCACTGCCATTAGTTTAGAAGTGTCCTGACAGCACTGCCCAATGCAGGCTACAGTACAATAATGATTTCTGATAACAAAGACATGGATGACTGTGACAAGCCCCATGTTATTATTATTCCTAAACACCCAAAGAGTGCCACTCAGAAGAAAGTCAAAACATGCTTGTACCTCAAATAGCCAACAATTTAAAGTCAGGCACAGCACAAGAAGTAAGGCTCACAAACAATCACAAAGGAAGTGGGAAAGCAGAGAGTTACAGAGTGAAATCAGAGAGAATTTCAAACTTTAAATTAAATATAGGAAAACTTATTTCAGGAATACGAATAGCATTTTAGGATGCATAATAATAAATATAACTGAAGCCGACTCATGCTCTATACTTCGGGATCATCTGAGATGAAAGCTGATAAATAAATCTAAGTCATTGTTTTAGGGTAGAGGAATAGTGGCTAAGGTATTTTGTCATGGTCCAAAATGCCTGAGTCTGAGCCATGGCCTCATGCTTAAAGCTGTCCCCAGTTCACTCAGATGTAAATAGGTACCTGTGATTCAAAGGCAGCTGGACGTGATGCTAGCCACATCACGCCCTTGTATGCTATGAGCTTCTTTCTTTCATAGAGCTTTAAGAGCAAGAACTATCGTCACAATTCTAATTCCAAATTTCCCAACCAGACCAATGTCCTTCTGGAAAGCGAGTATAACTCCAGGATGTTGCCCTCAAGCTTGTACTTGGAGCAGGATGTTATTGTGTGCTCCATGATTTGGTTAGAGTTTCCACAGTTGCAGCCAGGCATGGTTTTTAAGTGCCACTTGTGCATCAGGTGGCCACACTGGCCATGTCCAGTGCGTATCTTGGACATTGGGGTGGATGGTGACAGCCTTCTCATGGCCCACTCTGTTAAATGGTCTCTTGAATTTCTGCATTTTTGAATTCCTGGGTCCACAACTAATGTCACCGAAACAGCAACTGGACACCTTCAACTGGCCTCCCAGTCAATGGAACCAATCTCAAAATTGAAGTAATTGCTAGGAGCTGTTTACCAGTATTGGCCTGGTAGACTGTAGGCATGAAAGGATCGTTTTGGATAGGTACAAGACCAGATTCATTGCTACCATGGAAAGATTAGCACTGTTTGATATGGCACAAAAGAGTCTTGAACTCATTTGCAAGGAAAACAAATGAACTGAAGAAACCTTGTGAATTTGGTCCTGTCTTCTTGTGTTCAGAAAGTGATGAAACTGCCTATAAGTATATTTGTTTAGTGTGGGCAAATCTGAGTTTGCATTCTCACTTGGAGAGATGTTCCTTACTCATCAGTGTAGAGATGCAATGTGGTTACTGCCAGTGGATTCCAATATATTGTACTGTATCCTCTCAAAAGCACAAAATGCAGTCAGGCAGCTAACTACTGTTGGGAGTTAATGGCAGCTGGGTATTTCAACTGCCCTTTTGTGCTTCTGAAAACCTTCCCTCAAGTTTCTGTTAGTGAAAGTATATCTATCAAATCCCTTCTCTTTTCTACTTCACGAAATTCCAGAAAAATCAGCCTCATTTAAGGAAGCTCTCCATGTGTAAGGACCAAACCACTCTTAGGTTCACTTTCAAAGCCCTGTGCATATTGTACATATAATTCTCTAACTTGTCATGCCTTCAGTTTGTTAGCCTCTTAATGAAAGGATCTAATTCTTTCTCTGGCACATTTGATTGCTTGTAAGGCTTAACTAATGGTTCTGTACAAATGAAGACAGTTATCATCATGATTATGGTTATTACATTAATAACAACGTGGTCAGGTACTTTGGAAATAGGAGTGAAAAAACGTATGTATGCAAAGAGAAGCTAGAGACAAGTATCTGATGGTGCTGTAAATTAGTCTACACTATACTTCATGGCTCCAAATTGAGTTTAGGGCCCCATTAGACTAAATACCTAGCATCTGTATAGTCAGAGGCACCCTCTTGTATCAAAGAGTTTTCAGAATCAGTAAGTAAAACCAAGTGAACAAGGACTCGGAGGCACAGAGATGTGAGGCAACTTGCCCAAGGTCACCCAAGCTACATTGACATGGTTGACTTTCCATCCTAGATAGTGGCATCTTCAAGTCATGTTGAGCTGCTCCAGGCAGGTTGCCACCTAATCTGGAGGCTGTGTAGGCAGGTCTGCACAGCCAGACATATGGGCTAATTAGCTCAGAGGTGGCCTAATTGGCACTGTCACTCAGCAGTGCTCATTAGTCAGCACTGGTTTAGAAGGCAGCTCACCTGCAGCTGCACAGCACGCTTGAGGACACCACTGCAGGCACAGTAAGTTAACTGTATAGACATTGCCACACTGAGTCTATGACAGAGCTGGCAATAGGACCCAGACCCCTATCCAGGGTTCTCTGGCCCAAGCTAAACACAAGCTCAAAAATACATTGCTATAATGATCTCTATGGGGCCAGATCTCCTGCTGGTGGAATATGGTATTATTGTAGTGAAGCCTTTACAACTATGCCACTTTATGGCAGCTGCAGTTCTGGGACTGCAGTTGTAAGGCTATGAAGATACCTGTATCAACCAGCAGACATATTATTCATGGATGGTTAGATCTTGGAGGGGAACCTCCAAAGAAAACCTGTTAGTAATGGTTGGAAACGATGTTAGTAATGGTTCAGTAAATGGATTACTTTCCTCTGTAGTTAAACCCCATGCATGCTCCTTTTGTTTTTGCACTCTGAAATCCAATCTACCTGCACACATAGACTCAGTCCAGCAGTGATCAGTGAAATTAATGGAATTATTTTTATTTGGATGGGTATTAGACCAAACCCTAGGAGGCTAAAGTACAAAGGAGGTAAAATCTCCCCTCCAATGAGCATCTCAGGTGCAGTTCTGCTGCTGCCTATTTCACACCTGAGCTGCTGGGCAATAAACTCTCCTCTGGGGCAGTTATATAAGGTACTGGAGTGAATGCCACTGAGTTTTGGTGAACACTGTTGACCACTGCCATTGCAATCTTTTCCATATGAAGAGCAGGCATTACACAGAGTAAGCATGAAGACCAGTACCTCAGCCCATAGTAAGCTCAGGGAAGCTGCTGTGATTCCATAAGAACATAAGAAGTGCCACTGGGTCAGACCAATGGTCCGCCTAGCCCAGCATCTTGTCTCCAATGGTGGCAAGTAACAGATGCTTTAGAAGGCGAGTATATGTATGGGGCATATCTAGTGTAATACATCCCCTGACATGCCCTTCCTGACATCCACCATCATTGGTTTAGGGATGTCTGAGGCTATATAGCTGCCTCTTGTATTTAACAGCTCTCAGTGGACCTGTCCTCTATCAATTTGTCTAATCTCTTTCTGAACCCAGTTCTATTATCTGCCTCTATAACCTCCGGTGGCAACAAGTTCCACAAGTTAATTACTGCTCCTCTGTACAGCCGCTATTTAGAACTACTCTGTCATTTAAATCTTGATTATCTAATCCTCACAAGTAATCTACAAGTCAAGAACTATCCCCCAAAATATTACACAGCAAATAATTTCCAATATAACAGGCATTTGAGTTAATTTTGATCTGCTTCCTAATAATTCGCTAATAAAATAAGGAAGACAATTTCTCCACTAAAGTATTCATTGCATATCATTCACTCAGTTCCACAGACTCCCATTGACTTCAGTGGGCTTTGGATGCAGTCCTTACTGAATACCTTGTCAGCTACATGAAGAGAAATGTGTAGCAAAAGCTGCTCCAGCTACCAGCGAAATTGCGTTAGATCCCCAACATGCCAATGGGAGGCTGGCACCTCAAAGAAGTGACAATACTTTTGATTTTAGCCTGCATAGCAAATCAGCATCCAGCAGTGAATGTGTTAAATCAAATGTAGATTGGGCTTGCCTGTTTATTCATTTAGGACCTGATTTTCGAAACTGATGAGCACCCAAAACTCCAGTCAAAATCCATCTTTGAAAAGGAAACAGCGGTCTATGCCCTAAACATTCTCTGGCATTTTTCCATAGACAGCCAAAAGCTCATTAGCTTCCCTTAGAAAGATACTGATCTGTAGTTCATCATAAATTTCAAGAAAACACATTTGATTTCCTGTACTGGAAGGTATTTCCCTGCAAAATTAATAGCTGTGTGGTTTATATCTCTACAAGATTCCTATTTTCTGACAGTCTATAGCTAGAACAAACCAGATATCTTAATATGGAAACAGTTCCATTTTCATTTCATTTGCAAAGCCTCAGAAAAAAGCAGGAGGGAATACAGATAGGAAGTTTACACTGATGATCATACCGAAGGAAAAGCAGGCAAAGCAAAGAAACTATCTCAATTAAGCAAGTTGCGAGCAAATTAAAAATAAACTTAAAACTGACAGCCCAGCATTAGCCTTAATGGCATCTGCACAAACAGCTGTAGCTCCCCTGTGTAAAATGTACTGGATACAGCAGTGAATTTGTTTGAACTTGCCCAGTCAGGCAGCCTGGTCTAACAAAGGAATGGTTAATGACTGCTGGTAAATAATGGAAGACTTCAGAAATGTGGCTATCTAGGGTCTTTATCTGGTAGCAGGTCTTAAAGCTTTGCCCTGCTAGAATCAGCGCCTATGGCTTCTAATGTTGGAATTCTCCTATTCAAAATCAGTACAAACCTTTCCATAATTTTAGGATATAAATTGCGGGGGGGCGGTTAGTAGGGTGAACATCCTAATTGGTTTGCTTGGTAGACTGCACAGATTGATTATCTTTTTATTTACCTTTATTCTTTCTCAAGCATTTGTGTTTAAAAAGCCTAATATGCCCTATCAAAAAGGATTATGTATAATTGGTTTGAATCTCATCTTCTTGAAGCTGATGCCGGTCTGCATACCAGTGTGTTCAATTAGGAAGTTTGTATTTTGGGCAGCACCTAATAAAATCCCCGGAGAGATGAAAAAGTTGCACTTAATGCCACCTCTTATTTTTTTCATAGAGGAAAAAGGTTGAATGTTTCTGGGCTTGATTAAGACCATTTAGTGGAGATTTATTGGAAAGCATTCTATGTGTTTTCTGTATTAACTTCTTAGATCACAGCAAGTGGCTTTTGAAGTTCACTGAGGGCTGGAGGAGTGCTCTTTGGTGAGGGACCTACCACGCCAGGCTAATTTCCGAGAGAGGATGCAACATGGTCAGCCAAATTATCCAGTAGAAATTAACACAAGAGGATTATTAAATGCGAGGATGCTAGCAGACTTGAAAAGCTTGCAGTTTTTTTATGGATCCCTTTCTGCTACAGAAAGAAAAATCAGAGAAAAGAATGCATTTGCCAGGACTCAATCTTAGATATTTGGTGTGTAGACAGGACATTAAAAATAAGGGAAATGATTTACTGCTTTATTCACCCTCTTCTCTACCCTCTGGTTCTCACAGCTCCCCTCCAGCTGATGGTGCTCCTGGCACCAAGATTTCACACACAATCCCTCCCCATCCCCCTGCCCTGCCTCCCCTCCCCGTAGTTGCAGCAAATGGATTTCCTTCCCACTAGGTAACCAAGCCCGATTCAGAAATCGTTATTCCATTTATGGCAGGACTACCCTCTGCCAGACGAGGGCAGCCTGTTTCAGAAAGTCATTTCAGTAGAGGCTCTCTGGGGGATGTAATGAAAGGATGCATTGGCCTTTCTACCTGTCTACCTGGCTTCACCCATTTTGTGATCTGTGCCTAGCAGGTGCCTTGTCCTGTTGTCACCTCTGATTCCCAGGCCCACCTGGAGCTAACAAGGTCCAGGGTGTTTCAAACACAAACACTCTTTTAAAAAGAAACAACTCTCCTTTCTAATTTTAAGGTAAAAGTGTCTTCAGCAAAAGAGGCTGGGCTCAAACCCCAGAATTCAGACCCAGTATTCAAATATCCCAGCATCAGGAGCACACAGATGTATGGTTTGAGTCCATTCCATTATTAAGATAAGGGGCAATTTGCAAATTCAGAGCTGGACCAGCCTGGAACACACCTGACGATAGGGGAAAAGAAAGAGAAACATCCACTTCCCTACTGTTATTGCTTTGATAGGAATACCACAATTGATAAATGAAACTGCAGGGAAGAAAAAAATCACTAGACTCCCAGTTAGGTCTGACAACTATAAACATGGTCTAGTAATAAGCCATAAATTTTATTTCATTCCCTAAGGAGACTTGATTGCCACAAGGACTAACATACCAGAAGCCTCTCCTAATAGTTAAGTAACTTGAACGCACTGGCAGCTTCTTTGATTCATAATCTAAAAGAAACCGTTTATGTTTATAGAAACAAATGGGTCGCATCAGAAATACCAGTCAGGTCAATTTTCCGTGCTCCATACGTCTCCAGAATGTCTCTTTTTAAATCCTAATACATCTTGAACAGCAAAAACACAACTTCACTGCATTATTTAGGGGCATTAAAAGCCATTTTCACCTCAGTTCCTTTAAAGTGATGTTCACCACCACTACAATTCACTCTCACAGGATCAGCAAGGTGGGAAAGATGGCCCCGGACAGGATGTGAGAAGAGATACATTTTCCTGAAATAATCAGAAAACACCAAGCCCAGGGCTCTCCTGAAGGCAACTAAGGGCCTTTCCAGCTGAAGTCTACAGTACAAATGCAATTTGTGACTGTTTGTAGACAAAAAGAGAGGCGTGTGTGCATAACACTTTAAAGCAGGCTAAATGCTTGGGAACTGCTTTAATGGTGTTGGTGTTGGCACCAGCCCGGGAATGCAGGCTCTGCCCAAGAAAAGCGGTGAGCCTGATTCCCCCCCACCTCGAAGCCTGCTTGCCTGATCTGTGCAGGGGCTTGGTGCCCCCTGGCACCATGTGGGCCAGGTGCCTGCAGGCAGGTGCCGCCTAGGGCAGGGGGCACCACTGCCACAGAGGGAAGCACCAGCCCCTCCCCTCCCACAACCCAGGACTGCTCTGCCCGCTGGCAGCTTGCCCTCCCCTCCCCTCCCCTCACAGGTAAGGTGTGTGCACAACATGGGGGTTTAATCAGCCCTAAATCGAAGCCGTGCTTTTTAAAACCCACCGCTTCAATTTAGGGCCCCTGTTTCATCTATACGTGCTACATCAAAAACCTCCGAAGCCCTTTCAGAACCCAAGCTGTCCACCCATTACTGCTATGCTCCGTTACTCCCTCCCAACTTCACACACTCACCGAGCTACCTTGCAGCACAGCTCCTGGAGTCACACTTGTTAGGGCAGTGATTGTTCCTTACAAGGAGCACTACAGTGCAGGTACCCACGAAAACCAACGTGCGCTGTGTATTCTGTTATTAGGTCCTGGGTGGATTCTTCTTGATGCTGTTGTCAAACGATTCTGTACAATCCACCTTTATTTTATCTACAGACAAGAAAAACACATTATAAGGGGAATATCCTTGTTTACAGCAATTTCTGAAGCCCAGATAAGCTGCGCTTATTCAGTATGCTACCAGAAGGAAACTGTGTGCATTGTTTTATTCACAACAGAGCTAAATAGGTAACAAATAATGAACCCAAAGTATTTCCTTACTGAACTCAGCCCAAAGCACTTAAAAAGTTTTCTAATATAAAATAATATACCGTGAAGTGGAAATCTTTCAGATATTTTGTCATTTTAAGCTATAGTAATATATTTTCCCTAGGAAAATATAACAGTATACCCACTGTATGCTTTTTGTTTTCTATTTAATCTGTGATGCATATCTGAATGGAATTTTTGCCTATAATTCTATAAAATTTACTCTGAACTGCTTCTTATGCTCTAGCGATCACAACTCTGTTTTAAGGATTGGCTCTTATTTTTCAATCTTCTCTTCAATGCCCTTTTACTGTATTGGAATAGCAGGAGTAAGAGAAATGCAATTTTTGGCACTTTTAACCCTCTCTTTCCTATAGAGGAAAAAAAGAATTCCTTATTTCACACAAGGAAGTGAAAATGGTTCTACTAAAATGATGGAACTATATAATAGAGAAAAATGGGTAAAAGTGATGGTTGAGATTTTAGTTATTTTTACCCACTAAGTCACAACTTTAAGAATTACTGGAAAACTTAGGAAGCTGGGCACTAGGGGCCAGACTCGGTTCTACCTATTAGGTACATAAGTGGATTTAGGTGCCTTAGTGCCACACTGCTCCAATCCCTGGGAAGCTCTTAGTACAAAAGTTTGGTGGGTTCTCCTCCTCCTCCTTCCTGCTTTTTGGTATCCAAATCTTAAAGTTCAGATGGTGGCATGTTACAAAAGCAGATTATTTCACGGATTTTCAGGGATTTAAGCAGGGTGAAATAGGATTGCATTTAGGCAGCTACTAAGTGGAATAGGATTTGGCCTTAGATCTTCAGTGGGCATGAACATCTAAAGCCATAGGTGGGCATCTAAGGCCATAGGTTTGTTGGCTTCCATACTGACCTGTATGTGTCTAACTAGACATATGCTGAGAATCTAGCACTTGACCTCTGGCCTGTGACATCTAAAAAAGGGTTACCCTTTTTAGATGTCTCTATGTCAATCAGAGAGAAACAGGGCTGGAAAGAACCCCTCATGGTCATATAGTTTAATCCCTGCCTAAAGCACCATCATTCCTATCCAAGTGATTCTATACAAGTCCACTGTCTAACCTTTTATTAAAACTACAAGTCAACCATGACAAAAACCACAAGACAACACCCTAACAAGCCACAGGAAAAACAGGGGGACCACAGTGGCAATGTCCTTCTGCTGCAAAGGCTGTTAAAATATGATTAAGATATCCAAGGAAGAGGACCATACCCCCTGCTACAGTGGAAGGCAAAAGTCCCACTGTCCGTATCAATCTGAACATAGGGTAAAAAATGTTCCTGGCCCCAAATACAGTGATTAGTCTGACCCTGAGTGCAGGGGCAAGACTCTCTGTCTAGGAACCTCTAGGTTTAAGTTCCAGCAGGAGCATTGGCACAGCCCCGTCAAAACCACAGCTGCAAGCCTTAGCTGCAACCAACACCCAAAGCATCTGAGGAAAACTTTAAAAAAATCCCTGACACATGTAGCAGAAGGAGGACAGGGGGGGCAAATTCCCCCTCAGCCCAATGTAGCAACCAACAAAGTCTAGAAACATAGGAAATACCCATAGTAGACCATAGGCATGTGCTTAATGTGCATATCAAAATGCCACTTGACCAAATGGTCCTCAGATCCTCTGCTTTAGTTTAGGAAGTGGCTTTGTTGGCTTTTAGTCTAAACTTAAACTTGTATCAAACATTTGAACCATCATCTTTAAGCAAGGCAATTACTGCTCCACAGTGGCTACATTGGCTCACCCATTATGATGTTTTGCAGCTTCATCAGCACAGGAATACAATCCCTTGGGCTCTGTAGAGGATGTTGTTTCTTGTATGTTTCTAAACCGTCTGAATTAGTTACCTATTTGTCATATGAAAGCTGGGAGACTCATCCTCCTAGGACCAGGTGAGCCCATGATCTTCATGGAAGCAGCAGCGACGCCCCCTTGATTGCTGCAGACAGAGCAGCTTGCCCCTTGCCTACGGGCTTTCCTGAGTCCCTCATATCTAGCCTCAGCACAGACAGCGACTGGGGTGGGCTGATGCATACATGAAGCACCTCTGATTGCTGCTAGGAAAGAAGGGTCTAACAGGGCCACGAGAGGGAGAGGGGGAAATTCTCCCCAGAATGAGGTGCTGGCTAAAACAGGACATCCAGTTGCACTACTAGTCATTGCCTTGAACCTCCTGGGTGTTCAGCACATGGGATAAGAGAGAGCCAGATGTCTGCCGTCCCCTGCCAGAAGTAAACAAAGGATGTCTGAAGTCCTTCTGTCTTTGAAGTAAACATGACTTTAAACAAAAATACATAAAACAGGGCACAGATATTTATAGGAAATAAAATGTACAAGGAAAGCAATGCAGGGCTAGAACGCAGTATGTAAGCAGCTAAGAATCTAAAGCAAACAAAAGGGTCACCCTTCCTAAGGCAGCCCTTACCCATGGTTTGTACTGAGGTATGCCCCCATTTAAACATCTCCGTGTCTGCAAACACAAGAGCTGTGTCTACACACTGAGCCTGCAGTACCAGTTGATTTATTTAAATCAGTGCAACTTTGTCCATGGACACCCTTACGCCCTTTCAACCCTGGCTTGCATCATTGCATTACTGATGTAAGTGTTCAAATATGAGGTTGCGCCAGTTTAAATAAACTGATGCACATTAGACCTTCCCTTGAACTGATGTAATTTTGTGTCTAATCAGGCCCTAAGTCACACACCAGCCCTGTAAGGTGTGGCTCCAGGATTTCTGTATGTGACTAAAGTGCTACACAGAAAGGTTATTTGGCATACCCACGGCTACATGCTGAAATGATTCAGTTGCAAAGCGAGAAAAAGAACCCAGGAGTCCTGTTTTCAAGTCTTATGCTCAGGTCATAGGACCCTGAAAATTACCACTGACTTTATAACTGCCTTAAGTATTTACTAAGACGATTCTCTCCAGATTCGGAGGAAAGTAATCCATTTACTGAACCATCACTAACACCATTTCCAACAGCACCCAGGTTTTCTTTGGAGGTTCCCCTCCAAGGACTAACCAGATGCACTCGTTAGAAAACTTGGTCTTAACTGTCACACTCCGAGCTCCAAAGGTCGCAGCAGTTTTAGTTGGCCTCAAACACCGGGGGCAGAATGACTGAAAATGAAGTCTTGATCTCATCTGTAAATCTAGCTGTGGATGGCTCCCAGCCTCCATTTCCCCAGTTGTAAAATGTGATCACATATATGGATCTCACAGGGGTATTATGAGGATTAATTGAGAATGTCTGTACAGTGCTTTGGAGGGTGAGAAAGTGCTAAGTCTTACCCCGTTCCTTCCAAAAAGCACCATCTCATTTTGTGGGCATGTATTTTTTCCTCCCTTTGTACTGAATTTTGCGCCTGAGAAAGGGACTCCCAAATCATGTTTTCCTTAATCCCAGTTTGGAGGAAATGAACTCCTGCTTTCCTATTACTGTACATCACAACAGGTTGCAGCAGCCTTGTCACATTATGTGGCAAGGCTCCTGGTGAGACAGGGGCTGAGTGCCCTAGATCTAAAAATGATCATGAGTGGTAGGGGGCGTCACCCACAAAAGTAGCCTCTCGCCCTCCAAGACAGACAGCTGGTTCTCCCATGAGCGGTTTGGGGTTATTTTTTCCCTGATAAATTTGTCACATCTCTCCCATTAACAGTCCATCACAGGTAGGAAAATCAGAGAAGCATTTTCAGATTGTATTGTGCAAGTATGTCAGGCTGGGGGTGCCGGTACAGAGAACATATAGCACTGATCTCTCTTACCCCATTTGTTTATTTTTGCAGTTTTGCTGCAAAACTAATAGATTCATTATGCTGCAGCTCCAGCTTAAGGCATTCTACATCTGCCACGGCTGAAAATGGTCACGTATTATTTTGTCACATAGCTAACCAAGCTAGCATTTGCTCTTCCCCTACAAAAGGAAGATGAGAGACCTGTTCCCCCAGCACATTTCTTACACTTAAAGAATTCTTTGTTAATAAGCCAAGCCTAGTATTTTAACAACTGCAAGGTGGAGGGTTGAAGCAGTAATATGCCTTAAGGTCATGTGGCACATGGTCGTATTTTAATTACCACTGCCTGAAGCTATCTCCACAGGTATGTTTCCTTCCTGCATAAAACATGAAGCCGGGAGTGATTTCAGAGTACACTGTCAAATACTCTATGAATCCAACAGGATGTGCACAGTCTTTAAACCAAGGGCAAATTTTATTTCAGTATTTTATCTCTGAAGCTCAGGGGGGCACGAGAAAGAGCCACTTTGCTGTTTGTAAACTAATAACGTTCCACAACACAAGGTGTATCATATGTTCGAAAGATCTTTCATTTCCTTGATAAATACACACGCACATCAAGCCCTCAACACCAATATCCTTTCAATAAGAGCTAACCTTATATGGTCACTACATGATACATGATTTATAAGATGTCATGTTAAAGTAAACTCAAACTCCCAAAATACACTGAAGGAAATGGTTGTCTGGTTCCATATGGTGTTTTCATGTTTCTATTAAAGCCAGATTATTTAAACACAATGGACACTGGTATAGGCTTTTCGGTCTAAAAGATGAAGAGGGTCCTGTCCATTCCATCTGCACCAACAACGTGAAAACTGCCTGCAATACGAGCATGGTTAAATACTTAGGGTCACCTTCCTGCCAGGGTTTTACAAAAGCACTTCTCCTTCAGAACATGTGTGTATAAATAGAGTATTTAAATCCAGTATCACCCTGATATTCTTGAGAAGAATAGAGAGGTCTTCATCATCAACAGAAAGATCAGCCCCCGACAGGCAATTGCCTTAATATGAGGCTGTCTTGGCAACCTTGCTGCCAAATACTTGTTTGGACATTCAGCATTCAAATTTAAGACTGGATTTCTTTGGAGTCAGGTTCTCAGCTCTTCAGACTGAGGACGAGGGCTTCGTTACACCATTTGCACACACATTTTCCATATGAGATTTTAGTGTCTACCTTAAATAAATAAACACTTGGCTTATTTATTATGGATGATCAAAAATCTAGGGCATCAAAATCATTTTCTCTCTGACTTTTCCACTCTGTTCTCATTCACTGACGCTTCCTACAAAGAATGCTACTAAGAGAGACTACTTCAGGGACTCCCATAGCCAGCTCTTGCCAAGCTCCACCCAACAACAGAAACCTGATGCAAATGCTCTAAAGGTGGCTGAATTATATTTTTCCTTACCTTTAGGGGGCAACCATTCACCACCGCACTGACTGAATGGCAACTGCCTGTCTCAGCTCAAGCCTAGAAAAAAACTGCGTCCTTACGGCAGGGTGAAATCTAAAACTGGAGCCAATTTAAACTTGCATTGCCCTGGGTCAATGCACATATATTGTAGATTGCTGCACAAAGCTCACATACTTGCTTTTAAGTTATTTTTAAAATCCTCTGCCCAAAATTTCCATTGTAACAGGCTGGCTGAATCCTGAAGCTGGAATAAATGCATGAAGTATGAGTTACCCTGCATTACCTAAAGTAGTACCTCAGGCCAACTTATCCCAGATCTGCTCAAGATGTCCTTTCACATGGTATATCAGGGTATTCAAACAGCTAACTCTTTCCATCTATTCCACTGTGTCCAGTGCAATTCATGCCAGTTGCACCTTTACAAACATCTTCAGTTAGGGTTTTTTCATTCCAAAGTTCACCAGAATCAATATATGTTTCCTTTTTACTCCAATGGGCTATGGCTCAGGCCCTTATATGTCCTTTGGTGCCTTCATTTTACTAATATAGGTGCTCTCTGGGGCTTGTGTAAATCAGTAAGGGCAGAGGAAACATCCTGTGTTCCTGGGGATGCCTTGCCTTATATTGCAGTGCAAGTTTTATTACTGTTCAGATTGAAGAAAACCACTGTTGGGTATGATAGCATTTCTGTAAACAGCACGGCCGAATTCATGGCTTTTCTTTACAGCAATCAGAATGCTTTACATTTAACGTTCTATGTATAGGACAAATTCTTTACACAATACATTTCCATTCATAGAGTGGAGAAGCCAACATGCCTGCAGTTGCACAGCCCTTTATGGTATATAATCAGGCAAGCTAAAATGTGTGTTGATATGTTGAAAACTGATACCAGGCCCCTAAACACTGCAGGTCATTTCACAAACTACAGCAGAAAGTTTTATATTCCCAGATACTTTCTTAACATTAATGAGGCATTTTCTGCCATCTCTATGTATAAATTGGCATAGCTGTGTTGACCTCAGAGGAACATGTTGATTCATGCCAGCGAAAGATATGGTCCTTTAGCTTCACTCAACAAGGGTTTCAAAAGTATGGGGCCCTGTTCTCTCTACTCTTTACCTTGTATATCTTTACAAACTGCATATAAAATGCTGCCTCTGCAAACAATCTTATGTATAGTCCATGACAGCAGAGCAACAGACAAAGGGTTCCAGTCTAAATAAAAAGCAGGGGAGGGTATCTATCACTTCACAACCAGACTACAATTCAGAATAAATAAAAATTAAAATGTTATGTTTTGGAAGCCGAACCTAAGCACAGCTCTACAATGTTGCATAAGAAATTTGATGGCAAAGCCGTAGTATTAAACATAAATCTTCTAAAAATTAATTAGCAAACAGAGATATGCAGTTAGCTATTTTCTTCATAATGATACATTATAACCTAGGAGACTAAAGCTCAGGTCGTCAGTGGGTGTAATCAGCCTAATTTCACTAAAATCAATGATAATCTACTGCAGCCTGTCTCTGTTGCAGAAGGGACATGGCCCTCTTCCTTTGATCTCTCGAGTTTATTTTAGCATCCTTTGCAACAGTGGGTCACTGACAGCCCTCAATCCCCTGCTTTACCTGTCACAGGTTAGGGTGCTTTAGCATCTTGGGGCAATATGCCTTGTAGTTTTGTGACAGTCTTTGACAAGGTTCCCCATCAGAGGTTCTTAATTAAATAAGGTAGGTACAGGATTAAAGGTAACAGCCATTTATGGAGTAAAAATTGGCTTATAGATAGAAAGCAAAGAGTGAGTACAAATGGTCAGTTTTCAGGATGGAAAGAAGTAAACCGTGGGGTCCCCAAAGGATTTGTGTTGGGACCAGTGCTGTTTAACACATTCATAAATGATCTGGAAAAGAAGGTGAGTAGCGAGGTGGCCAAATGAGTGGATGACACAAAATTATTCAAAGTGGTAAGCTAGGGACAGACATTGAAAAAGCCTGAGCCTGAATTGATTCAATCTTTGCAGGTTAGTCTAACCTGGGTAGGCTGAACGAGTTTGTAACCACACAGACATCACCTCTGGACTGAAGAAAAACAGGCACATGCCTTCAGTGGCTCAAGCTAGAAGCCAGGGGGTCCTCGAGCAGCCTCCCCTTGCCTTCCACCCAGCTTAGCTGAGAGGAGGCATGGCCAGGCCCTGGCAGGACCCTCTGATTAGGACAGGGCTCCCTCCCCACCTTGCTGGAGCACCGATGGAGCCAGCAGGGAGTTATACAGCATTCACTTACACAACAGGGAGTTTACACAGTGTTTATCAATCCATCAAGGAAAAAAAAAAGCCTCCCTCATTAGTTCAAGCTCTTCTATTAGCTCCAAAAAGCCCTAAGTGGACACTGTCCTGTCTGCTAGGCTTGTGCGGCTAGTATTCACTTCGGATTCAGATTCAGCCAATTCGGGGGACAGTGATTCAATTCAGTGATTCAAAACATTGTCCTGAATCGATTCGGCTGAATCTGATTAAGAGATTCAGCTGCCATCAAATCAACTGAATCTCCAAATTGAACCGGCCCCATCCCTCGCCCACTCTCCCAGCCCCATCAATGGGTGTCCCGCCTGGCCTCACACTCACTGGCTCCTGCCAGATAGAGAGGCGATTCCTGCTGCCCCCCACAGCCCTGTGCTGCATGGCGGGGGTGGGGGGGGGCTCTGCCATGAGTCGAGAGGCTCCAATGGCCCCTACAATAGCTGGTGAGTGTAGAGTTTTGTTGTTTTTTTTTAAGTGCCAGGACATTGGGGCCCAGCAGGGCAGCCATTGACAGGGCTGGGAAAGTGGGTGGGAGTCAGGGGGCACTCGGGGGGGGAGCAGGCAGGGGATGGGGCCTGGTGGTGGTCCCCCATGGTTCCCACCCCCCTCCTCCATCCCCCTCATCCCCATTAAACTAGGAAGGGGCCTGGGACAGACATTGCATAAACTGGTTTGACCCAAGTCAGTTAAATCTGATACTACAGTCAATCAGGTTTATCTCAAACCAGTTTCAGTCATTTTCAAACTGGTTTATGTGCACTGAACTTGTTATGTGCACATGTTCTCTTACAGGTTTAAAGCAGTTTCTGATCACTTAAACCAGTGTATGTGTAATGTGTGTACCTAGCTGTAAAAACCAAGGCAGACCGTGAGGAACTATAGAAGGACCTAGCACGATTAAGCAAATAGGTAACTAAATGGCAGATTAAATTTGATGTAGATGTAGTAATGCACATGGGCAAAATAACCCAAATTATACCTATACTATGATGGGTTCTACATTAATTTAAGCTACACAGAGGAAAGAGATCTGGGAGTCACTGAAGACAGCTCGCTAAAAATATCAACTCAGTGTTCAGCAGCCATGAAAAAGGCAAACAAGTATGGTAAACAAAACAAAAAATATCACTATGCCTCTTTGTAAATCCATGCTGTGTCCACACCTTGAAGCTTGAATACCGTATCCAGGTCTGGGTCCCACATCTCCAAAAGGATATAGAAAAAATAGAGAAGGGCAACAAAAATGATTAGTGGTTTGGAAGGGCTTCCATCTGAGGACAGGCTAAAGAAGCTAGGCCTATTCCAGTTAGAAAAGAGATGCTTGAGGGAGGACTTAATTAGAGTTTACAAAACACTAAGTAGTGGAGAGAAAGCAAATAGGGATTTATTATTTACTCTGTCACAATACAAGAACGAGGGGTCACAAAGTGAAACAAGTAGGTAGTAAGTTCTTTTTTACACAATGTGTCATAGAAATGTGGAACTCATTGCCACTAGATGTTATGGAAGCTGACAGTTTAGCCAGATTCAAAAAGGGTTTGAACAAATTATTGGAGGAAAGGGGCATCAGTAGCTACTGAGCATGGGTGTTAGGAATACAGTCTCTAGATCAGAACTTCCTAAACTTTAAATGCCAGAGGCTGCAAGTGAGATAGGGACAGTGGAAAAACCCTGGTCATATACAGTTTGCTTTCCTTTCCAGCAGCATCCATGCTCTGCCACTGCGTGACACAGGATACTGAGCAAGATGGACCTATGCTGTTACCCAGTAAATGGCAATTCTTATGTTCTTATGACAGGGTTCATTGTGTAGTGTTAGTACTTGTATGGGACGGTTTGGATAAGAATGATCCCCCTTCAAGCAGGGGGCTGGACTAGATGACCTCCAGAGGTCCCTTCCAGCCCTACTTTTATTTGCTTCTATGATGTTATGAGCTGAAAATCTGGTCCTCAACACTTGAAGTCAGATTTGTACATAGGGTTATGTTTGGAAAAAGATTATATGTTACAGCTTCGATTCAGAAGCCTCATAGAGAGAATATCAGCTGTGGATCCCGACAACTCTATACTCCGATTTATTGGTGTGATCTCCCATTGTTACTTCTGCTACTTCATACTCTAATTGTAACATCATTTCACATCTACACCTGTGCACTTGAGCGTTGAGGTTATTGTTTTTGCTGGTAAGATCTCCATGTCTGTGTTCCTTAGTTTTTAGGGCTGCTTTTTTAATATGTAGGGCCAGATATGCTTCTAGTGTAAGCTGGCATGACTTCAGTGAAGCTACAGTACAGATACTTACATCAGCTAAAGAACTGCCCCCTTTCCTTTATCATGCCTTGCTTGCAATGTGTTTCTGTCTTGTCAGCATTGGTTAGCACTGCAATTACCTGTCTTGGGTTTTTTTTTTTAATTATACCAAGTTTCAGCACAAATGAAAATGTTCTTCTGAACTTCAGACCTATTTTATTCTAATGACACAGAAATAAAGTGCCGCTACAAGGGCTGAGTAACATTATGAACCAGAATCTGTGAGAACTGTAAAGAACAGTATTATTCCTTAGCTTATTAACTTGCTATTTACTGTGGTGGAGTTAAGATTAAAATGCTTTAGTGTTTACTGAAGCAGCATAGTCAGTACCTAACAGCATGTTATTTTGTGCACACTGTTTAACATTCTTTATTGCTCTAACTCATAAGGTTTATTTGAAATCAGTGGAGGAATTCAGCCCATCTAGCATTTAGCCAGCTATTATCAGCCACTGAAAAAGTGCCAAGCAGAAGGGTATAAACATTGGTAATTTATGAGACTTCAGGCACATGATAGAAAATTGCATTTGTTTAGATACATTACTATTTATGGAACATTTCAGTTCATGCACAGTGTGGCATTCTGGAAGGTGGTCCTTAAAGAAGAATCCCCAAAAGGAAATGCATCCGGCCACTATTACTTGGCTGTTTCAGTTGCTTTATACCTAACGCTCCAAGCCACCCAGAACCTCTCCAGCTGATCCTGAATGGGCGCATCTACATGTGCCGATTTAAGGTGCTTTTGCCCAATTTAAGGTGCATTAGGGCAATGCATCTACATGTGCACTAGGGCTGTGCCAGGCTTTGGCCTGTGCTTCAGATCCGAAGAAGCTTCGGATGCTTTGGCATCTGAACCAGCATGTCTGGATCAAAGCTCTGGCTTCTTTAGGCTTTCCAAAGCAGGTTGGAGCTTCTGAAGTGCTTCGGAAAAGCTTCGAAGCTGCTTTGGAGATCCGGCCTTAGGGTATAATGGGGAACCAGTGAAATATCTATAACATTGGGTTTTTTGTCTGATTTGGGGTGGTAGCTATAAGGGGTGGTAGCCTCTGCTGAGAGAATAAAGCCTGCCAAGTTTCAAGAAGATCGCTGCAGGGGCTAGGGGGGGAACTGCACCCCAAATTCTTGAAAGCAAAACTCATGTCACGTGTATGTGTTAAGCCACAGCAGGGAAAAAACTGCAGAGGTGGTGGCCCCTGGTGAGGCCACGAAGCATGCCAAGTTTCAAGGAGATAGGTGCAGGGGTTTGGGAGGAACTGCACCTCAAACTGCAGACAAGCAAAACGTGTGACATGGGTGACATGTGTTAAGGTGCAGCACAGTGACAGCTGCAGGGATGGCGGCCCCTGCTGCAGTCACAAAGCCTGCCAGCTGTCGAGGAGATTCTGAGTTCTGGGTCCCTCCACCTCTAGCTGCTGACAGGCAAAACTCATGACCTGGGTGCTTGTGCAACTCACTGTCTCTGTCTTGGGGCAGTTGATTGCCTGTATTGATTATTTCCTCTCCTTAATCTGTGGTTTTGTAGGTGTTAATGAGGTGTTAACTAGTTATTAGCAAGGATTAACACCTACAAAACCACAGACTAAGGAGAGGAAATAATCAATGCAGACAATCAACTGCCCCAAGACAGAGACAGTGAATTGCACAAGCACCCTTTCTGCTCCTTAAAAATGGCAATTTTAGGTAATTTGCACCTAAATTTGATGCCTACAAAAGCAGGTATCAAATTTACATGCAAATAGCTAAAGTGTATTAATGCATGTGTGGACACAGTAAGGCACATTAACGCTGTGTATGGACTGATTTGAGACTAACTTTAGTCCCTCGCCAGTCCGTGCACATGCTGTTAACACTTTAACACGTGCATGTGTAGATGCGAGCCTAAATTCCATTAATGTGTATTAAGCTAATGCACATTATATTGCAGCATGCCGAAATGCACATGTAGACATGTCTAATGAGACCAAGCCTGCTGGAAGCCAATTCTGTTAGAAGTTTGACCAGAACTTCCAGATTCTCTAAATCTGGTAGTGCATGATGGAGTTATGCAAGCTTCCACCCTCTCAAGGTGTGGCTATCAGTCCCGTACCTGCTATCCTGTAGAAGCCACATACATTTTTATCAGTGAGAACAGAATTTGGCCTAGGAAACATGCTTGGAGAAGAAGAGGGCCAGTTCTGATGAGCAGGCTCTCCTGTGCCATCCCTTTAACATTATGATTTCATATATGCAATGAAGAGCAGAACAATTCACATCAGTTACACTTGCTTAGATAAAAACAGGCCACATCTTCTCTTCTCAAGAGAAGGATATCTGAGCAACCTCAATTTCCATTGACTGTTTTGGGAATCAAGGACACTCAACAAGCCACAGGAGTTGCTCAGCATTTTTCAGGATACAGCCCCCAAGTTGTTTGGCACCATTTTACATTTTAAGCTAACACTGTTAACGTACTGATGTACAATCACAGGCTATTAAAGGAACCAGCCCTGCTCTTTTTTAAAATAATCTGTCGCGTTCGTATGGCTCACATTTTTCTTCTCCACCTTTACAAGATCCTTTCCTGAGTTTTGTACCCACCCAAAGGGAAGAATGTATTTAATAGCCATGAGCTACTTCAGATGAGCAATTTGAATGAAAATGTTCAGTATAGCTTCATGTTTCATCTTCCCAGAACCTGGGTGACACCTAATATTGCAGCCTGTTGTTTGTAGCACATCACTGTATAAATGCTACTGGGTTTGATTATCTGAGCTCTCAGAGGAAATAAATACAAAGAACTATGTACCTTTGCTAAGTGCTGATCTTATACTGGTTTTGCATAAACAGGCTGCACCTTACATCCACTAATATATTTACAATTTCTTTTAGACAAAGCTCAATTTGATGAGGCTGGCTCTACAGCAGCAGGGAGTATGTATGCTACGTTGGGCGCCAGAGTAATGGTTTAGCTCTCGCTACAGCATGTAGCACACATAAGCCTTGAAGCATAAAAATCATAAATGATTAACCTCCTTGATTTCACACAAATGACAGAAATATGCTCTTCAGGGTTTATCTTATTTTCTTAAAACAAAGGCATTATGTCACCATCAGTGGTTAGAAATCAGATGGAATGTCTTTACAGACTTCAGTATTACCAGTCCATTTTATTTTAACAGATGACTTTGCACTGTAGTAATTGCTAATTATTATATATTGGTATATGTGGTAGTTCAATTATTATGATAAGATCATCAGTGTTTGGCTTGAATATTGCCTTTCATCTCTGTGAGATGCCTCAGCTATAAGTGGTGTCAAAACCTAAAAAATTAGAGATGTAACAAATTCCCAGAATGTTGTCCTTATGAATGTTGTTCATAAGGAGCTTGTGGGAATATATATCCTTACCCTGACTAAAGTAGTCCAAGTCTGATTAACTGTCTGGATGATCTTCTTTGAAGAACTACTGAAGACGCAGCTATTACTGGGGGCAGCAAATATGGACTAGTGTGGAAACTGGTTTGGTTTTGCATTCCTTGCTTATTTGCCAGCATTTACTAACTCATGCAATTATGAATTCCCTGCTGTTCCAGTATGTTTTTAGACTTGTTTCAGAAGCATCTAGCATGTGCAGAATGGTGTCTTCATCATGTTACATGTCTAAAGCAAGGTAGATTTATTGTTGAGGCATCAGTTGCGATTCTAGAGGCAGGGTTGGACTAAGCTGTCCACTGAAGATCTGATAAAAATTCCTTTTCTTCACCTGCCATTTTGTCCCTGAATTTAGTCCCCAGTGGGCTCGTCTGCACCTTCATTAATGCCCCTTAGTTACTATACACTTAATTTAGTACTTGCTTAATGAAGTATTAACTAAAAGCGCAATAACTAGACTTACTGCACAGTAGTGCTGGTGTACAACTATTTTGTGACACGTAATGAGCATTAGCCTAATAACACTGTGCAGTAGGCTATTAGCACAGTTTTTAATAACCACACTACTGTGCAGTGTTATTAAGCTAATGCACAGTAAGCATCTTTTGTTGATGAGCCCTTGTGACACAATACCTTTTCAGAGGACAGTTGCAATTCCTAGGATGCTGTTAATAACACGGGCCTTTATTCTGCAACTGATGTAGGTCCTTTTTGCAGTTCTCTACTGACACTGGTGTTTACAAGGTACAATGGATCCATTTGATAGCACAAGTTTTAACTGATACCTCCTTACTCAGTGGGGGCCAGTATCTCATATATACATACCCTCAGACTGAACCAAATCCATGCCTGGTTTAACTATACAAATTGCTGTGGAGTCATCCAACATATGAATCCGGCCCTATAGTGGTTCCTATGCCCGTCTCTAATCTGGAGCTGTAATGTAAGATTCAGTCTAAGTACTCTTGCAAACCAGGAAGCAGAGATGAATTCCTCCACTTTGTTTGAAATGCTGTTGTTCTTGACCTCTGGGATCCAGAAAGATTTATATAAATAGAATTTCTATTTCTGCCTACTTTCCTGTCCTGGAGAAATATGTATAAATAAGAGATCAAAGTTCCTATACAAACATTCAACATAAAACTGACAGACTGCAAAAGCAGAGTAGCTTCCTCAGTGTCTCATAGCACGGTGACTTACTAAGCCCCTGGGAGATCACAGAGCAATTTCCTCTGCTAAACTATGCCCTGTGAGAGAGGCCTTTTTATTTTATTTTCATTTAAGGGCTGGTTTTGGAAATATAAATACATCAGAATGATTAGGTGGGAAATGACTTGTATTAGCTGCTGCAAGATATTTCTCCCACCCATTCTGAATCTCACTAGGGTTGCCTATGCATATGCTGGGAGGGGGTGAGGGAGAGTGTTAATTAGAGCCCTTCCCAGAGAACCACTCTAATTAAAATGCCTCAGCATCATGTGTATTAAGCCTCTGTATGTATTTGACAAGCTTTAGTTAAAGCGCCCATGCAGCCATGCTGAAATGCGGGGGGGGGCTTAATACACGTGATGTTGCGATGATGCTAGTGTGTTCTAACTAGATTGAGAAGCATATTTAATTAATCGAGTCTGCTCTGGCACGAGAACACACTGGAGCATGTCTATAGGCTGTCATAGTTTTACAGTTTGTAGGGTCGGAAGGGACTTGAGCAGATCATCAAGTCCAACCCCCTGCCATGGCAGGAAAGAGTACTGGGGTCAAACGACCCCAGCAAGGTGTACATCCAGCCTCCTCTGAAAGACCCCCAGGGTAGGAGCCAGCACCACTTCTCTTGGAAGTTGGTTCCAGATCCTAGCTGCCCTGACAGTGAAGTGGCGCCTCCTGATGTCTAGCCTAAATTTACCCTCTGCCAGCTTGTGCCCATTATTCCTGGTCACTCCTGGCGGTGCTCGGGGGAACAGGGACTCCCCCAGTGCCTGCTGGTCCCCTCTGACTAGTTGTAACAGGCCACTAGATCCCACCTCGGCCTTCTCTTGTGGAGGCTGAACAGGTTCAGGTCCCGCAGCCTTTCCTCATAGGGCCTGCCCTGCCCTGCCATCCCCTGATCATGCGAGTGGCCCTCCTCTGGACCCTGTCCATGATGTCCACATCCCTCCTGAAGTGCGGCGCCCAGAACTGGACGCAGTACTCCAGCTGCAGCCTGACCAGTGCCACATAGAGGGGGAGGATCACCTCCTTGGACCTGCTTGAGATACATCTGTGGATGCATGACAAGGTGCGGTTGGCCTTCCTGACCGCATCCCCGCACTGCCGGCCCATGTTCATCTTGGCATCAATGATGACTCCAAGATCCTTTTCTGCCTCTGCACTGACGAGAAGGGAGTTCCCCAGCCTGTAGGTATGGTGCTGGTTCTTCCTCCCCAGGTGCAGCACCTTCCACTTGTTGGTGTTGAATCCCATCCTATTCTCATCTGCCCACCCCTTTAACATGTATAGGTCTGATTGCAGCCTATTCCTCCCTTCTAGCGTGCCCACTTCCAGCCGCATCTTAGTGAATTGGAAAGGTGGTTTTTACCGCCTCATCCAAGTTGCCGATGAAGGTATTGAACAGTGCAGGCCTGAGGACCGAGCCCTGGGGGACCCCACTGCCCACATCCCTCCAGGCTGAATAAGACCCATCCACCACCACTCTCTGGGTGAGGTCCTCCAGCCAACTAGTGACCCATCTTACTGTGTAGGTATCGACGCTACAGTCTCCTAGTTTTTTAATGAGAACGGGGTGAGAGACAGTGTCGAAGGCCTTCCAAAAGTCCAGAAAGACCAAGTCCACTGCTACCCCTGCATCTAAGGATTTTGCGACCTGGTCATAGAAGACCACCAGGTTGGTCTGACAGGACCTGCTTCTAATGAACCCATGTTGGTTGCCCCTAAGCATGACCTTCCCTGCTGTCTCTAATCTCTTGTCTGGATCTGGTAATCTTTCTATATGCCACTCAACTCCCACACTGCAAACAAGACAAAGGGGCTGCGGGTTTTGACTTCAACCAGCCACACCAAACTTTTTCTTAGTTAAAAATAAGCCCAGTCAGTCACTCTGACCTTTCCTGGTTTATTTTCTCCATTTTTTTTTTCAGTCTCCCATCAGTTGCTTTCCAGCATCCCAGCCAGCTGTGCTGATTCAACTGAGCAAATAAGGTCCAGTACGAAGTTATTGATGGCTTTATCAGTATGAAATACTCACAATGCATCACCTGCATGTTTAGGAGTGCAATGCTGACAATAAATATGATAATAGTTGTCACACATCAGTGAGAGAAATGTTGAGCTTCCAAAGCGCAGAATAAATTGCATTTCCCTTTATTTATTCAATGCAATAGATGGTACAAAGATGGTAGAACCAACCAACCATTTTGACATGTTTACAAGGCTTTTAAATCATGAAATGGATTATTGCAGTGCTGAAAGTATTTGGCAAATGCATTTTATGCACAGCACATTCTGCTTGAAGAGGCAGGCTTTTTAATTTACATTTGTTATAAGTGCCTATGAGCATAAAGGATTTTATGTCAAAGGAAAAGCTGCATCCATGGTAGCATATACAGTAACCTGCATTATTGTATTCCTACCTTCCTCTGTCTCTCATACCTCTCCTTCATCCAACATTTCATTTTACAAGGCCTGGGTCCAGTCCCACCGAGTGTTAAATGCCTTCTATTAAGTCCAGTGGTTCAAATATTAGAAAAAACTAGCACTGTTATCACAAATATTGTAAGATAACTCCATGGAAGCTCACCATACTATTATGATATGTCAAAAAGGGGGGTTAAATGTCCCCGCAACCCTGGCATGAGTAAGGAACACCACCTTCGATAGTCATCAGTACATATGGAAGCAGTGCACCTAGGATCATGTCCAGCTTTTGACTCTCAGCCCAAACCAAATGAGCTATTTACAGCTGTGTGTAACTTTTGTCACAAGTCCAGTGTGAGGTTTGAACTCATGCTTCTGAGAATTGTAGGGAGATACCTTATCTGATTGGTTATCACAGTCCCATAAAGATATGTAACAGTATAATCTGCTGATCTGTCTCCAAAGAAAACAGTTTTCCCTCAGCATTTCTTGTTTGCTTCTATTTCTGGCTTCAATAAACCAGATCCCCAGCAGATGTAAATCAAATCCATTTAAGCTATGCTGATTTACAGCAGCTGATGATATGGCCCACAATACCTAGATCTGTGTTCTGGCTTCAGTTAATCTTTACCATCATCACTAAAATTTAGAAACTATCGAAAAGGTCAATCTGCATGCAAACAGCTTGAAAATTGAAAGGTTGCAAGAAAGAAACAACAGGTACAATTTGGGCCCATTTAATACTTTGTTTTATTTAAGCTGTAGTTACAGGCTAGAAAACTATGGCATGTTGCCCGCAGTAAAGTTATAGATTTGCAGCAAAGCCTTGGGTTTAGTTAAACCCCCAAAAAAAACCCAAACAGAGGCATGCTTCACAACAGGGGGAAATTGTAAATTCAGTATGAAATGGAACAGAGGGGGTTTGAAATCCCTAAGATTTATGCTAGGAAATGAAGGGGGAAAAATATCAGGGACATGGAAAAAACAAATGCTAGTTCTTTGTTCCCATAAACCAGAAATTAATAACATGCACATATTTAATTTTCTCTGAGCCTGGCTATGGTACCATTCCCATTGAATTAGGCACAAATACATTATTAATACACATCAACTACATTAAAGTAACATGAATGGGTTGATTTAAAATCCACAAATGCATGGCAATAATGTATCTGCAGGGCAAGCAAGGAAGTCTTCACCCTGTCTCATACTTCAGTAAGATAGTTATGTTTTTGTACAATTGCTGTGTAGTCTGCATTTCTTGTGTCTGCTAAATTTCCTTGGGTTTCTTAATAGAAGTATTAGGTTTTCTTTTGTTATTAAGGAAGGGGGAAAATATCTCAGTGGAAGTGTTTGAGACACTCCTCTAAACCATGGGCTGCTGATGGAAAACACAGAGGACGTCAACGGGCATTTAAGGGCTTCATTTGGTGGCTTGCATGTTTAAACAAATATGCTTCATTAAATTTGTATGAGTACAAAAGGCTCCTGGTAAACACTCCTAAGCACATGTAGCTTGTGTATACTATGCATACGTGCCGTGACCACCTTCTAAAGGGACATTTTATTAAGTAGAGAGCCAGTGGTTCTAGTGTATGAAGGGGAGAAATCCAAGCACCCATATCCATGAGCACACGCACATATGCACCGGTCCCAGCAATCTTTGCCAATATACTGTATTTTCTCACATACAACATGCCACAGAATAAAATATATACCTTGCTTCTGGGAAGATATAAGGATGAAAGAAATGTTTTGTTTTGTTTTTCCAGAGGACAGAGCTAAAAATTCTGGAAGACTGCAAAATAGAGAGAGAGAAAAAACCACTGGTAGCTAGCCGACAGAAAAATTGCCAAAAGAAAGGTTAGCTCGATTAGTGGAACACTGAACCCTTAAAGAGGAGAGGCGATTGCTAAGACCTCTGGAGTGAAGAACAATGAGCCATTACGTGAACTGACTCCCTCAGCTGCCTAAAAAAAAATGTTACTGCTGTTGCTGGGCTGTTGGTTTTGGAGCAGGAATCAAAGCAGGGGGCTTCTATTCTGGGCAGAAAAATCAGCTTAAAGATATATGCCCTGAATTTGGGAGCTGATTTTGGGGGGAAAGCGGTGCGTTATATGTGAGAATGTAATGTATACTACCCTCTGTAGTAACTGAGTTTAAATTTACAGTTGTCACTCCTCAGCACACAATGCAGCATAGAGTTCCCACTTTGTGACTATTCTGAATCTGATTCCTCCCTCAAACTAATTTTACACCAGGGGCGCCTTTGCAGGGCTTGCACAAATGAGACGCTTAAGGGTGAATTTTATCCAGAACACAGAGATAGAAAATTAAGGTGGGAGGAACACAACTTGTTTCTTCTCTAAAAAAATATAACGTTAAAGCTGAGGAAGCACTGACCTGACTATCAAGGTGCAATTGGCTTTTCTACTAGGAGGGATTTAAAAGATGGATTTTATGCAAAAATAAAATGCCCAAAATTGAATGATTCAGAGTTCTGCACAAGGAGATCTCTTGTAGGCTGTAATCTATCAGTACAACAGAAACAGCAGCACGACCCTCAAAATGCATGCCAAAACCTCTGGGCCACGAATGTACAACAGGACTCATGCACGGTTCCTCAGAACGCTTTTCATGCCTAGGCTCATAGCTGGAGTCTCACCTGGTGTAAATCAGCCTCACTCCAAGAAGCCTGCAGATCTCCACCAGCTAATGCTAAGTAAGGATCTGATCCTTGGTTCTGCCTTCTAAGAGGCAAGGCACCTCTTTCCCACCACATGTACCAAAAACGTATTATTGGGTGGACTGTCTGGCCTGTGCTATGTAGAAAGTCAAACTTGATGATCACAATTGTTCCTTCTGGCCTTTCAATCTATAAATCTATGCCAATGTCACTTTCCTCCACTAGCATCTTCTGCAGGGGTAGGGTTGATGGGGGCATATTTAATTAATAACGTATTTGTGCCTAATTCAATGGGAAGGGTACCATATCCGGGCTCGGAGAAAATTAAATATGCCCCCATTTGCAGCCATGCCTCTCAAGCGTTGCCTTCACCCTGCCACTCTGCTGCAGACGATTAAAACCTTAGTTTCCGTAATATTTTGTCAACTGAGAGATCTATTTCCCCTCAGTTATGTTTAACCTTCTCATTCTCTTTTATATGTGGGCACCGCACTTTTGCCTTTTTCTTGCTTTCTGCAATGTCTTTCAGTGTATCTTCTTTGTGATTTCCAGTGGTTTTACTCCCTTGTTTTGCACCATTTCCTTACTCATTTCCCCTGCCCCCCTACATCCTTCCTCCCTCGTCCCCACTCCTCTCCCTTTCCCATCAACCCACACATCTATCAAGGGTGGCCTCACTGCATGGTTCACTGGATGATTTCTTGAGCCGCCCATCAGCCCTACACAGAGGAACCACAGGAGCTGCCTTCCAGCACTATAACTCCTCTAACCTTAGACCAGATTCTGTCCACCAGAGCACTGAAAGTATTGCATTCAGCTTTACTGGACTGTAATTCGGGGTCCAAATGAACAACGTTTTTAAGCAGTGTTTAAGTCCATCCTGATTAGCAGTGAGTTTAAGACCCACTGAAATGATATTAATGGAACCTAAGCATGTGCTTAGTGTTATGGAGGGCAAAACCTGAGGGTAAAGCTTGGCCTCTTGGTTCTCTCCATTTTGACTGAGATCTTTCAGCCTCTCTCTCATCCGTTTCCCTTCTGTCTCCGTTCACAGACACTCCTTGTCTCCAGCCTTTTTCCAAGTCCTCCTTTCCCCCTAGTCCCTCTTCCTTTGTCCTCCAGGACTCACTCTTTGCATTCCTGTTCTCCACGGATTATCCTCTTGCTTACCTGATCTGACTGCCTCCTCCCCCTCCATCTGCACGTCTAGGTTGCTGCAGGGGGGGTGTTAACAGGCAGATGTGGCTGAACAACCTCCTGCTTCATTTCAGCTGGCTTCTCCTTTCTGCATCTCACAACTTACCAGTAAACTATGATATTCAAGAAGACTAGAGCATGTGTGTGTCCTGCAGCTATAGGAAGGGCATTATATTGAAAAGGGTTTCAAAGGGGCAGTGGAAGGCTGAGAAATAGGAGACAGCATTAAGCATGAGACAATTTAAGGTTACAGGTTCTCTCAGCATCCTGCCTACAGACAATATGTCACCTTCATCCAGGGTTTGAAATATGGGGGAGATTGGTGGGGGACTGAGCCAGAGATGAGAGCTCCCAGCCTACTCTGACCTTTCTAAGATGCTCAGACGGTGGCAGCAACAGCGGCTCCTTCCAGCTGCCATCGCCCTGTCCCCCTCAAGAGTCCAACTGTAATTTGTACCCAGGTTTTATCCTGAGCTTGGAAAGTATATTTCATGTGTTCAGCTTTAGGGTTGTCTGGTTCATTCCTCAGTGTGGCCACCACAGTTACACCAATTACAGAATGAACTAAGGGCTTCTTATCTTCTGGTCTTTTCAGCTAAAGGTACACCTTAAAAACTGAAGATAAAGCATTTTGATTTTTTTTTTTAACAATCAAGCTAATATAAACTAAATCCAATAATCATAAATATCCCACATTAATCTGTTTTATACTTACAGGGTTAATCCAAAGCAAGTTGTCGTGGGTTGTGTTGTAACTTCCTGGAAATAATTGTTTATTCAAAATTTCAGCCATCACTCAGTTAAAACAACGGTAGGAATGATCATAAAATAATAAGGCGGCTTATGCTGACATCGTAATGTGTTTGTATTGAAGCATAAAGTAATTTAGCAAAGGGAGCAAGCTTCATCACTGGTATAATTGCAAAGATTTTGATGCACTTATACCTAAAATGGATTAAGCCGGGGTTTTCTGTAGAGGTTAGTAGGATTGGTTTTGTCTTATCTTGACTGTATGAAGTCTTTATTTCTGAATGTTTATTCTTAAAGTTTTGTCACATTTTATGTACAGAAAGGCCAGTTAAGGATCCCCCTTGCCTAACAAAAAGGGCTGCTATTGTTGAAATATCAGGATGCAGCTAGCATGGTATTCTAAGTGACTGATTTACCCTTATTCATGCTGGCCAATTTATTGCAATTAAAGATTGCCACTTTAGCAAAAAGGTCAAAGACTAGGGCTTGTATAATCATTTTCCAAAGAAATGCTGAAGTGATGCTGAAGAATGGGCTGTCTCCTACAGCCATCATTTTGTTCTGTCTCCACATTGTTAGCATAGCATGTCACTAAATGGCATAATTTTGCACACAGGGGGCTTAATTTTGCCTTCAGTTACACAATTGCTATTCTGACTTGAAGTCAATGGAAGCTGCTCCTTGTAACTGAGGGCAGAACTTAGCCCTGAGGGCCCGTCCTGCAAACTCTTCCTCCTGTGCATTTGAAGTCAATTGGATTGCTCACAAGAAAGAGGGCATGAAGGCCCAGGCTGTATAAAATAACATGTATAATGATGTGGCTTTGATAACAGGCTATCAAATATTCCACTTGGTTTCAGTACTCAGCTGAAGAGAAACTGCCAGGAAAATGAAGTGTTCTCACCATCTTCTCCTCTTCCCTGCTCAGTTGACAATTTCCAGCTGTGTCAAAGGATTTGTTAAGCAGAAAGACCCATCTACAGTACATAACAGGGCTCACAAATACAGGCATTGCTCTGCCTATGTCTGCTGACACCTGGGAGATTCAAGCACACAGTGGGAAAATGCTGAAAATGGTTCATGGTTTTGAGAGGGCCATATTGGCAGCAGGTGACAGTGGTTTCACTTGGGTGAAAGATGTAACACAGAGGAATGTCAGATGCATGAGACAGGGAGGAGAGAAGTGATTAGGAGTATGATCTGTGCTGGAAGAAGTGAGGAGGGAGAGCGTCTAGACATTTCCGACTTGGTAATCCGTGAACATACTTCTGTTCTGTTGGACCTGCTATGCAGACCCTCACAAAATGTTGGACCACATCATTTTCCCCAGGCCTCTATATTTAGAAACTGGGCCTGCTTCTAGGTTACTTACACCATAGTCAATCCCTGGTAAACTGGCTTGCATACATTAGGCTGGAGTGACTAACCCACGGCACAGGTGCCACAAGTGGCATGGGCAGCCTCTGGGTGTGGTGCATAGTGGACCAGGGAGGGCACAAGCAGCACAGCAGTAGATACGGCAGAAAGCAAAGAGCTAAGCAGAAGATCAGGCAGGGAGCAGAAGGAAGGAAACAGAAAGCAGAATAGTAGATCAGACAGGGAGCACAGGGAGGCAAGCAGAAAGCAGAGCAGCAGAGCAGGCAAGGAGCAAAGGGAAGGAAATAGAAAGTAGAGCAGGCAGGAGAATGAAAGTGGAGTGGCACTCAAGGGAAGGGGCAGGGCTAATTCATAGCACACATGCCAAAAAGTTTGGCCCCTGCTATGCAAAGCCACGCTGCTCAATGCACTAGATCACTTCATTTACCTAAGCCATTAATGCAAGCCAACAGACAGAAAGCCATGACTACTAGATCCGTTCCTGCAACTTCCATTAAAATTGTGCTTACAAACTTCCAACTAGACGCTCACTGGAAAAAGTTAAACACGAGGGAAATTATCTCTTAACGAGGGTGGCAAAATGTCACATGGGGTCATGGGCAGCCAGGTCTGGGACCACTTGAGGAACCAAGGTACTAACCAGGGTCAGGAGAAACATGCAGAATCCAGGGACGAGCCAGGTCAAGAAGGCAAGAGGTCAATCCAGGAGTGGGTCTAGGAACAAGCTGAGTCAGGAAGCTGGGAAATCAAGCAGAGAGCAGAGTTAGAGAGTAAGCTAGGTCAAGAAGCCAGGAGATCAAGCAGAAAGCAAAGTCAGAGATAACAGCAGCACAGTCTAGAATCGGGCTGAGCCCTGTTGTCCAGACACTTCCTGTCCCTGTGAAGGAGTTTAAATGGGGAAACTGGAGGGTCAGCTGACCCTGACCCGTCACTCTCAGGACAGAAAGTGGGTAGAGGGTTAGGTCCTGCTGGGAGCTTCAGGCCAGCATTGCCCTATCTGGGTGGCCAGCTGTGGGGTGGCAGGCTTGGATGCATGGCCATGTCGGCCGGGGCAAGGCCTCGGGTTCAAGGTCACAGCCTGGCACCAAGAGTTTTAGCACTGGGTTAGCTAGGGAGGGAAAGCACAGCGAGACTCCATCCAAACACAATTTCAACCAGATTCTTACAGAAGAATTTTGTTCAGTGTAAAATAGGAACGAAAGTTGAGAAGTCAAATATGGATTTTATTCAAAATAAAGATCAACAGATGGCTCAGTAACTGGTAATATGAGGAAGTTTGAGAGCCTTTTTACCACTGGGAGGCTTTCACTGAAAGATAAATCTTCTTTTGGTTGGACTCCTGGCTCCTTGAGTACCTAGTACCACACTTCTGGGAGCCAGTCCCACGCAGCTGATAAGAAGAGCTATAAATTAAGATCTGGAAAGAAAAGATTTGGAGAGACTGAGGTAATCTCCATGCCTGGATTTACTACATAGGAAAAGGAAAATCAAGTAAATGAGGATACAACAATGGATAAAGGAACACAAGAGAATAGGCAGATGGCAGGCAAGAAGAAACAGAGTACCAATACTGATGAGCTCAGAAGTCATATAAAAAATGCTGTTAGTGAAAAGACCATATCCAATCTAACCAGGAAATTGCATGAGGTCGACAAGAAACAATTGAAATATGTGTACAGTAATGCAAAGAACCTTGGCAAGGAAACAGAAGTACTTGAATTACCGGTGCAGTGTGTGAAAGTGGATGTTATAAGGATAACAGAAACCTAATGGAATAGTGATCATGACCAACACACATATTGAAAGGTATATGCTTTCCAGGACAGATTGAAATAAAAGTAAAGATGGTGGGGTACTCTTGATACACTAATGGGGAAAAAGCTAAAAAGAAATTGGGATAGTATGGATAAATCATTATCTATTTGGGTCAGAGTCACTGTGCGGAAAGAGATTATACTAAAGTAAAGCTAAGTTTCTGCTGTAGGCTCTTTTCTCCTTCCCTTTTTCTTTCCCACTTCCTTTCTCTCTTCTCCTGCCCCCTCCCCCTCCACTGGATGTAGTCATTCTCCTTTCCAAAGGATGAAATTATATATATGAGCAACAAGTAGGACCAGATCCTTTTTCCAGCTGTTGGGCATCTAAGTGAACTTAGGTGTCGAACTGAGATGCTGTCCCACCCTGAAAAAAAACAATAATGCATCTACTTTTATAATATGCCATCATCTGACCCATTAAGACTGAGGCATTAAAAGGCAGGGAGGAGGAGGAGGACCCACCCAACTTCTGTATGAACAGTTTTCAGGGACTCAAGAAAGATGGAACAGGATCACACTTAGGCACCTAAGTCCACTTACACACCTAACAGGTAGAATAGGAACGAGTCCTAAAAGTGCTTAGTGCATTTGGCCTAGCAAAACAACAGGTGGAAGAGATATTATTGCTCTTTATAAACACACTGCTGAGGAATATCCCAGGGAGGAATAAGAATTAGTTAAGCTAAAGGGTAATAGGAACAAATGCATATAAACTGGCCACTGAAGAGTTTCTAGCCCTTGGAGCAGTGAGCTTCTGGAAAGGACTTCCAATAGGAATAGCAGGAGCAAGAACCATAACTCCGTGTAAGACGGAGCTCTATCGGTTCTGGAAGAGATTATACAACACCTTTGCCTAGACTAGCAGGGGACTGGACTCAGTGACCCAGCAGGCCCCTACCAGTTTAGTATGCCATTCTCACCGCAGCTCTTAATTGTTTAATAGGGATGTCAAATAAGAATGGTGACTCCTCTGGGACTTTTCATGTCAGAGACCTTGAGCAGGAGGAGGAGCAGGTGCCTATGATTTGACTACAACACACCATCAGGTCAGCAGTACTTCATGATTGGCAGCATCAGCAGCAGCTGATTAATCAAATATCCAGCTTTGAACACATCTACTTATTAGATCCCAAAACACCTTCTGCAGTGCAGCTCATGAGAGCCGGAAAGGGGAGGGTGACTGTGAAATGTGTGTCATCTGAATAGATACTCTTTGCAGAGTTAACGCGACATCAAAACGAATGCAAGCCCCTTGCCAAGAACAACCACAGGGCGCCTAAACCCCAAACCCTGACTAGCCTTCATTGCAAAGCTGTGCCATTTCTTGTTCTGGTCTTGTAACCCTTTCCCTTTCTTTTGTTCCGTTCCCCTTCCGCTTGACTTTAATCTCTGCTCACCCTCCCTCTCTCTCTGTTCCCCTCTGCATCATAGGCATCTCTTCCATCCCTCTCCCAGCTGCATCCAGGTGTAAGCAGAGATGCTTCAAAGTGACAGCAAATGACTTATACCAGTCTTGGTTTGGCTCATAAGCTTCCAGAGGTTTTATATTTACATAACAAGAGATGGAGAGACAGGGAAAGGCAGAGAGTCTGTTTGCCAGAGAGCTTTTTTTCCAGCTTTTATGGGCCTACCAGAAATAGCTATACAATGAATATTGGCTATTATTTTAGAATTATGTTAGTAATTAAAAACTCTCTTCTGTCTCCTACTTTTCCTCTGCCGGTCGCATGCATCTTGAGTTAATAAAGTTACCTGGAATATGGAATAATGCCTGCAGGGTTTCAGCTTTAGCCATTACAGCTTGCTCTTAGTCATTTGCTATACCCTCAGGGCAGCAGTTTAACTCCATGGCTCCCCTCCCATGAAGGTTTTATATTTCTAAGCCATTGAGCACAAGTCCTGTGATTATTGCAGCTTAAAATAAATTCTTATGCATACCATTTAAAATAAGTCTAGGCTGTAATCTGTTCAATCCAAACAATCATCCGTTGCACACCAAGGTGTGAGGAATAATGGGAAGGCCAAACATACCTCTAATTAGATCATTTCAGAAGATGGCCTAAAATCTGTATTATTACACACTGCTTAACAATATTGCCAGGGGCCCATGAACCGTAGTTTCATTGCATACATAGCTGAACGCAAGGCTAACCTCACAGGCTATCTTGCTAGAATCCACCAAATTACACACATAATGGTTTGCCTAGACTGGCACTCAGAATACAAGATATACATGACATTTTCCAATCAGCAGCCACTTGTACCTCTGTGTGCCTCTCTGCAAGGACATTTCTGCGTTGCTCCAAGCTGGATGGCAAATGGGTGAAATTAGGAATATTGCAATGAGCAATGGGATCTATAAAAACATACGGGCAGATATGAAGCTTGCCCACAGGCTAGTCAGGTTGAACAAGTTCATTTAGCAGATACAGGAAACAGATGATGAAGGTAAATATTGTAAATGCCTGAAAATATTTAATACTTCATTTGAGTGAATGGGGTCCCTCTAGAAGTACAGACAGGAAAGAAATGATCCTTAACATGATCAATAAATGAACTGGATCAAAGAGGAATACAAATAGATGGTAGTGCAAGAGGCAAGGATTTTTGTGGGTGATATCTCATATTGGACTAACTGCCTGGTTGGGATAGACTTGGAGAAGCTTTTGAATGCAATGCAGTCTTGTTCAGGTTTCAAGATTGGTCCAGTTGGTACAGTAAGAGATGTCACCCACAAAATCCTGGCCTCTTGGATATTTCCTGGACCATCGTGTCGACAACATCACTCCAACATTAGCAATTGATGACAGTGTAAGAGTCGAACAAACTGTTCCTTTTTTTCATTTTACAACAGAATACATTTGTGACCCAAGGACTGTTTTGAGATCCACATCAAATATAAATGCTAGAGGCACAGGAGTCATGCCTTTAAAGATAAAGACAATTCCAGTGTTGTAAACTTTAATGAAAGGGCTATGGCTTTAACCTGCTCTCACTTAAGTCAATGATAAAATTTTCATTGACTTCCATGGAAGTAGGAATAGGCCCTTATTCAAATGTGACATTAATGTGGATATACTGTTCTCAGGGGAACTAATCTCTATGGGCCATAGCTGGCCATTGATTTCACACCAAGTTCCCCATTGATTAGGCTTGTGAGAGGAAGTCTGTTCAGGGAACTGATAGCAGGATATAGCTATACAGTATTTGTTTTCCTCTTAATATACAGCTTCAACAGCAAGCCATGCATGAATTTAATAAAACAAGATAATAATCTATCAGTTCTAGAAGCTATAGATTGAACTCATATTGTTATTGGGTTTAACCTCACAGCTATAAATCATGTCACAGTATGAGACTCATCTTATTCCTTACAAATGAAAAGATGATGCCCAGTTTTCAACACACACAATCTTATTCTTCTCTTGTTTACACTCAGTAGTACGCCTACTGAATTCAATTAAAGTGATATTAATATAAAACTGGGGTCAGAATACAATCAGGCCCACGAAGCTGTTAGGAATCCAAGATTATGTCTGTCTTAGGACACATTTATAAAGACACTAAAGTTGTTTCCATCAATAGATTAAGGTGTAATCTTTCTCTTAAGCATCTGCAGTACCTGTTTAATACTGGTGTGGTAACTGTTGCTTTGTATGTAGGACTGTACAGGTTCTTAGATATTTGAGTATAATGATAGCTCGCTTTGCCGAACAATAGATGGGGACATTCTTTGCATACGTTAATAGTTCCCATTTAAGAAGAGCTGACACTGGTAAGTGCACGGGCTGATGTAAGAGCAGGTTAATAATCGTTGACAATCACAAGAAAAAGTAAGTATGCACTACAGAGTATGGTGGGTGGTATGGCCGGGTCCCCAGCTGTGCATGGGCATTGAGGCTTAGCTCTCTTTTTGTGCCTATTCCAGTCTGAAAACTGAGGTAGGTTTTCTCGACATAGAGAACTGTATGCCTGACCCATCACACAACACTGGCTCATAAAGGGTTGTGTGAGTTTGTGAAAATGTGGATTTGACAGCTTCTGAATGCCAAGGGGGAAAGAGGTTCAGCTTCAGACCTCACGTGTTACTGTGTAAATTCAAAAGCACTGAAGTTAATGAGGAGACTCTGGATTCAGCCCAGTGTAAAGCAGATGAAGAGACTGGCTAGCGTATTTGTAATTAGTGTCTTAGCATACCGTGTTCTTATTTTGTGCAACAACAAAATTTCATCAACTTTTCATAGTGACGCCATCAGAGTTTCTGCCCTCTTTGGGTAAACCAAGTCATTTGCTCTTGTTTCTGTACTGACATTACTGGATCACATGGGAAGAAGGAAACATTTGTCTGAGATTGCCACATGGCTTGGCAGATATTTGGTGTCATTTTGCATAAATAGGCCTCACAGAACAGCTTGAAATTAGGATAGACAGAAGGTGTCAAGATATCTGTGAGGCCAAGAGGATGGTTGTACTTGGGCTTGGGGGAAATTTCAGAGAAGGGAGGGGATTCAGATAGTAGGGTAACGAAAGCAGCACAAATTGCCTGATCATGTCTAAAAGCTCTATTGCATCACTCCAAAATAATTGCAGAGAAACAGAGAAATTGAGAAAAAAATCCTTCCATTTTGTGCTTCTGAAAGGCAATTTAACATCTCTTACATATTTTATAGTGTTTTCAAACCAAATCCTATTATGCTAACTAGAAACGGTTTGAAGAGAAATTCAGATTGCTCAAAGTTTTTGAGGCTGACACTTCCAAAATAGAGGCAAAGCTTTTGAGCTGCAAGTTCCCTATGTCTCCCCTCAGTATGGATGAGGGGAAAGGAAAAGGTGGTGATGGCACATCGTTCGGTCCCCTCAGCAGTTAGTCACATTGTAAAGACTGGGGTGCAGGCAGAATAGAAAGGAAGCAGGAAGCAGTGGTAGGCAAGTAGGAGTCATGTGGAGTGCAGCGTATCAGGATTGAGCAGGTTCTCAGTTTTTGCTCGGTCCATTCTTAGTCAGAGGAACTCCCATTGATTTCAGTGGGATTTTGCCAGAGTGAAATCTGAGTAACATACCTGAAGTCACTGAAGGTGGGAGCAAAGGATCAGAGAGGCCTATGGAAAGTGTGTAGTGAGGGGCAACACACAGGACATTTGCAGCTTGAAAGCATCTGAAACTTTGAAGTTGGGCTGGAGAAGGCAGAAACGACTGGGCCTACATGTAAAATGGGTACGCAAAATATACCGCTTCCTGGTGGGGCTGCTTCTGGTGGAATTGCAGCTGCCTGGGAACTGCTTGGCTCCCCCTGCATCCAGCAGCTCCTCCTGCTCCTCCTGCCCAGGCAGCAGGTAGCATGGGGAAGGGATGGCAACCATGGGGATGTGTGCTGGGCACCAGATGCCAGGCAGGGGGGAAACTGCACCTGTGTAGCTGCTGCCCTAGGTTGCCTTCCACCTACTCTACCCACCCAGCATGGTGAGCAGCTACCTGCGGGTGGCCACGTGGGTGGAAGGTGGTTGGGAGCTGGAGCTCCATGTGCTGGGGCTGCAGCTACCCACCTGCAGTTTCCCCCCAACCTTTCTGGGTGTGGGATGCCAGGCATACGCCCCACAGCTGCCATCACTTCCCCGTGCTACCTGCTGCCCAGAGTGGCACAGCAGGGCCAGAAAGAGGAGGAGCCACTGAAGGGAAGGGGAGCCAAGCAGTACCCAGATGCCTGCAGCCACACCAGAAGCAGCACCACAAGGAAGCTGCCAGGGCTGGGGCTGTTGGCGGGCATGGGTAGGAGCACGGCACAGGCTGCCTTGAGTGGGAATGGGTAGGGTTCAGCCCCATGTGGAGCACCACAGGAGCAGCTATGGGATGGATGGGGCAGCGCGCAGCAGACCATACCTGTACCACACTGCCCAAGCAAGGTCTGCTGCATGCGCCCCATGTCCCCCCATCCCCAGTCATCTCCCAGGAACTAGTGCATGGGCAGCTCCCCACATGCACATGCACAGCCACCCCCCACCACACATACCCCCACACACATAATATACAAAAGTAAAGCTTTATTTTGAGCTATTATTCAATTGTCTCTATATACACTACTCAAAAACACATAAATTAGGACAAAACTTATTTTTTTAAATAAAATTTAAATATGTTATAGTAGATGTTTGATTTCTAGTAAATGATTTGGTTTTTATTTATAATGTGTTAAAAGAGTTATCTTCCAAAAGATTTTGTGTGCGGCCCTCAAGACCTCACCAAAACTTGTTAAGTGGCCCATCAGCTGAAATAATTGCCCACTCCTGATGTAAACTGAGACTTGAATGTGTGGGAGACAAAAAAGAATGGCAGGGGAGGCAGTTAGGCCTTAGAAAAAGAAAGGGACCAGTTTCCACAAAGTTTTCCTGAGGTCACCAGTAACCAATCACCAGAGAGATGAAATACCTAAAATAGAGCTTTTCATCTGCAGATCTCAAAACAATTTCTTCTTAGATTCATACGGTTTAAAACCAGAAGGATTATTAGATTATCTAGTCCAGTAGCATCCCACCTTCTAACCCTGTGGACTCAATGTGTGACCTGGGGTTGGTCTACAGATTGGATCCTGTGTAGGATCATTGTGTGAGGTCAGTCTATAGGCCCAATCCTCCATGTCCAGATCCAGCTACACGCCACCCCAATCCAACCATGTGCTGCCACAATCCTGCAGTGGCCCAATCCAGCTGCACACTAGCCCGATCCAGTCACATGCCCAGAACTAGCATCAGAGCCACATTATCTGTCCTGTGGTCCCCATGGATCCAGAAATTTGGCAGCACAGGAGTGCTGCTATGACTCCCCTGCCTCCAAATACCTGGACCCTTGGAGAGCCCTGTAGTCCATATGACATGGCTCCATTGGCCAGATTTGGCCCATAAGCCAGGGGTTAAGCACCCCTGATCCAGACACCTGACCTCCTGTATATCACAGGCCATTATATCTCACCTACTTACTAAACTCTCTAACTTACATTTGCCCAAAGCCTAATTTATATTAATATATATCTTCCAGAAAGGTGACCAGTCTAGATTTGAAAACTTCAGGAAAGGAACAATCCATCACTTCCCTTGATAGCTGGTTCTAATGGTTAATTGCCCTCACTGATAAAAATACGCATCTAATTTGAATTTGGCTTCAGCTTCCAGTCATCAGCTCTTGTTATGCATCACTTCAATAGTTTAAAGAGCCTCCTATTCTCTAGCATTTTTCTCCATGAAGATATGTATATAATGTAAACAAGTCATCTCTCGATCTTCTATGAGCTAAACCAGTTTAGCCCTTTACACCACTGTGACTGAGGTTGGCTGAAAAATAAGACTTCTGGTTTCAGAAAAAAATCACAAAGTGTCATAATTTGGTTTTATTCCAAACCACAAAAGAACAGTACAGAAAAAGAGAAACTTCGATTTTTAAAAATGTTATTATAAACACATTAAAAATAAAAGGCAACAGTGAATATGTAGCCCTCCCAGGGCCTGAGCATGAAACACCTGTCAGCAACAAAAATGCTAAAACACGAGATTAAATCCCCCTCTCCTCAATACCCTCCATCAGGTTGCACATTTAGGACTAGCTATCTGTCTTTCCACCTTGCAGAGTGCTCTTTCAATGGCCCAGCACAATACAAACTGGCCCACATTTTGTTGCAAGGTGACGTGTCCAAATTCAAATACGACATGTGCCTGGACCAAAAAGTAGAAGAGTTGGAGGGCGTCATCAGAGCTACCCCCAGAAGCCAGTTAAGAGACAGATAGACAGAAACTCTGGACAAGCCAATACTGAGGGCAGAGGGCATTGCCTCAGTGAAAGGAAACCCAAGCTCAAGTCCCTCCTCTTAGGCGGAGTCTGAGCTAGGTCTCACATGTTTCAAGAGACTGGTCCCAATCACTTGGCTACTGGGGGAGGCTTTTCCCCCTCTTTGCTTCCCACCCCCCAATCACCCTTCATGAACCTATGCGGCCAATTTCCCGCTGGGCCAGGTGAAGATGGCAACCCTGAAACGCTGCAGACATTGGCTTACAGTGCTCAGCTCCAAGGATGCCGTCCAAAACTATCGTTCTTGGTTCAGGTGCATATCTCATTTGAGTTTGGACACTTCACTTTACAAAAAACGTAGACCAGTTTGTGTCTCATGGGGGCATTCTGCAAAGTAGAAGATGGGCCTAAATGTGTAACCCTAATGAAGGACTTTTTCAGGGAGGAGATTTCAATCTCTGGTGATACGAGTGTTTGTATTCTGACAAGTGTTTCATACTTGGCCCCTGGGAGGGCCACATGCTTTTACACGTTCACGTTTTTTGTTTTTAACATTTTTCTAATAAGGGTTTAAAAATTCAAAAAAGCCCCTCTTTCTCTGTAACCTAATGAATATATTTTTAACAGCATGGAACAGCTCCACAAGGAGAGAGACTGAGCAAAACAGACAGACTTATCATCAGAATCATACCATGCCAAGTGGGAAACCAATTTGAAGCTTTGCCTGGTTGAGAGTGAGGACCTGAGCCTTGGTCTTTTGTACCCCAGGACATGCCTTCACTACTGGCTTTTCTGGGGTGTCTTTTTGGGGGTTCTTTTTCTCTCATATAAAAACTTCAAAAAGTTTCAGTTTTATGTTAATGTAGAATAAAATAAAATCCTGAAACTTTGAACTGTCTCTAAAGTTAAGTTATCCCATTTACCAGCCAATCCAAAAATTCAGTAGTATGGTTTTAGGGCACCTATATACATGCCCTATGCCTACTCCAATGCATGCTTATTAGCATGTGTCAGAGAAGACTCAATTAATCTAGTCTACTGGAGCATGCTAATTAGCACAATCCAACAGCCTCTACATCATGTATTTAGTACCCCTGCACTTCAAAATGGCACCGGGGTGCTTTAACTTCATCGAACAAGCTTTAGTTAAAGTGCCCCTGCCACCATTTTTAAGCACAGGACGCTGAATACAGCTGGAGGTGCTAAAATTGGAGTGGCACTTGGAGCTGGTCTAATTAAAGCACTCCCCGCCTCCACCCCAAAGCACATGCAAAGATGCCCTTACTTTCTCTTACCACCGAAATTCAACACTAAAAATATAGCATTTTGTACACAGACGGACAGCAAGAGCTAAAGTCTGCTTCTCATATAATTTTCAATTATTGTTATTACAACATGGCAAAAAATCCAGTGATGTTATCATTTGATTTTCTGTTAGTAAACTGTGGGAACTGATAAATACAATATCTTTTCAGAGAAAAAGATGCTTTTGATTTTGATTTACATAACTGATCACAGGGTCTAAATCCCAAAAAACAAACAAGCCCTTGAGTAATTTTCTTCATATAAACTTGGCAAAAATCGTAACAAATATACCACAGGACATCATGTTTTCATAGATAATGCATGATCCGGGGGGGGGAAAAATCAAACTCTACATATGATTCACAAGTCTAGCCATAAGCACATAGGCCTAGCCATGAATGAGAAAGAGTTGACTTATATTCGAGCAAACCTAGAAGTAAAAGAAATCGTACATCTAGAATTCTGGTTCAGAGCCATCCCTTACAAACTAACATCAAACCATCCATAACACACAAAACCAGGCAAAATGCTAACGACACAAAACAATATACCACCACACAAATTAGCACCAGTAGGAGTCATACAAGCCAACCACATCAGAGATGCAAAAAAATTGGCAGAGAGCAGAAATATAAGCTCTTCCAGAGGCAGGCGATAGGAAATAGGGAACAGTTTCACCACAAAACAACACTAAAGCTAGGTAGAGATGTTCACAAAGCCCAAGGCGAAATCAGTCAAACCTACGCAGGTTTCTGTAAGTGGCATAGGTGAGATTGGGAGCAAACGGCACACACGTTCGGGGGGCACACAGGCTGCCTCCACTGGCCAAGAGCAACAGGTTGGAGGCATGCCTGTGTGCATCCCAGCGGGCCCTACCCCCTGGCAGTCACAACACTGAGCCAGCACAGATTCACTCCCCAGCCCCACCTCCTGCCAGCTGTCAGCCACACGTAGATGGGATGGCAGGGCAAAGTGGGGTCTGTGTCCCTGCACAAGCCCTGGCACCAGTAGCAGCCAGTGGCAGGATGCACTGGGCAGTCTGGGATGCTCATGCTGGGCAGTGGAGATAGGGGGGCTCTGCTGAGGGAAGAATCAGGCCCCTCAGATTTGGGCACCAGCAACAGCCAAGGGCTGGTGTTCACTAACCTCATTGACGCTACGGGTCAATGGAGTTTTCTCCTATCACATGGTTAGAGGGGAAGCCTTTGCCTGCTGATTTAATGCAATGGAAAGACATGCCATTGGCTTCAATGGGTGCTCCAGACCCAAGGACCATATATCAAAGCAGGTTGACATCTCACCCAGATTGATCCCAAAAGGAGTTTGGCACATGAATGTTTTTCAAATTGTATTAGACACCTGCATGTCCTTTCAAATGCCTTCTTTTACAAATCTTGTCTGTACAGCAAGAAAGGGGCGCAAGGGAATCCAAGAGCAAAAACTCACACTTGATACTAATCCAGGTATTAGACTGTTAATCTCTAGTATATCGCTGCTGAAGGTCGTCACAGTAGGTCTAATCTTTTCTCAAAGTAAATATTCGGTTGGAATCATTGCAGCCCCTCAAATTTATGCCCATCTGAGATCATCCCTAAGTATTGAGAGAATATTTGCTAAATGCAGAAATGAAATTACTCCCCATCTTTCTGGTGGCTGACCCAAGAGATTCTTCCTTTTCCAGTCTGCCTGGCATCAGACGGTACTTGCCGCCAGGTATTCCTTGTTTTCAATGACAGTCCTGAGATGATTATTTGTGTCCCTTGTGGAGCAAAAGAGCCTCACATCTACAGCTGCTAACATGTCTACACATTAGCTAACGGCTACAGATGTGGAATGAAAGGCTGAAGAAAAAACTTGACAGTGGAAAAATGGACATTGCAGCAACTGAGTCCTTACCACTCGGGGCTGATGAACCCTGGCAAGGGTGGCGAAGTCTCAACCGCCTACATACCAGAGTTGGATGCTCCAGGGAACTAATGAAGAAGTGGGGCTATATCACTGGCTCAACCACCTTTGACTGTGACACAGAGCCTCATACTATGTAATACCTTCTGCGATGCTCACTGCTTGAAGGTACATGAAAGACCTTGCAAAGTGTAATAAATGAGCAGAAGCATGCATAAAAAAATGGTCAAATGTGGTGCAGAGACATGAGAAGAACATGCCTAAAAACAGAAGGCAAAATAGTGCTTTGTTAAAGAGGGAAGAACAGCACTTTAAAATCTTCTCCATTATACCAGGAAGGTCCCTCACCCCAACTGAAACACTGATTTGTTCTACACATGCAAAAATGCTATACAGCTCCTAGTGCCTTAATGCAGATGTGGTGCATAGAGGGGTGAGTTGGCATAAGACAGTATCATGAGATGGCATTAAATCAGCTTCATACACATATATTAATATTTCTTTTTCCCAATAGTGAAACTAGGGGTGAGCTAGCAGGGCACCAGCTCCAGGCACCAATTTAGAGGTGAAACAGAAATGGTGAAAGCTGCAGCTTATGCTTCAGCCACCAATGCCATCCAGGGCACAGAAACTGCTTGTTAGGCTCCTGCTTTCTCCTTATGTGAAATGCTTAATTCTTAAACAGAGAACATGTTTTAGAATAAAGCTAAGCAGTGATTCAAAGACCATGTGCCAAGCTGTACTGTATTGCTTTGGACTTATTTCTCCTGTGATCTTAGAGGAGTGACTTGTCTTGAAACTGTTTGTTCTTTAGCAACCTCTTGTGCATTATTCCTGTTAGATGCTAACATATCGCATTCCTCACCATCACTGTTTTACATGGAACCTTTAATTCCAATCTCTCATTTCCCACTGGGAATGCAACAAGCATACTGTTCACTGGTGTACGTGTGTCTAACAGGCATAGATGGTGTTGCTAAAGTCAAAATAAAGATCTTACGCTTACATCATAGTGGACGCATCTGCATGTTTGAGATGCTGCACAGTAGACTAATTTGCTGTGCAGTAGTGTCACAATGTACACGTGCACATCAATTAGGCTGGTGTAGACTAATTTACCGTGCCATCAGATAACCCTATCAGACACAAATACTAAATTACTGCATTTAAATGCACATGTAGATGGTGACATCCAAATTAGTTTCTCTGGCACAATTTGAGTTTATTTGCATTTATTCAGTCACATTAATTGTAGGGGTGCACCAATAGAGATTTTTGGAGCCGATACCAATAGCTGATTTTTAAGGAGTCATATCAGTTGATACCAATCCACTTTCCAAAACCAGCCTGGCAGCTTGGAGAGCTGCATGCACCTAGAAAGTCTGGTGTGGTAGAAGGAGAGGGGGGAGGGAAGGGGCATGCGGTGTGCAGATCAAGGTCTCCATAGAAAGGGAGGTAGCGGGATAGCAGCTGGGGCAGGCGCTGCCCAGCCAGGGTGGCACAAGATGGAGCTGTGGCTTGTACGGGGGGGTGAGGTGGCTCCTGCTGCTGCACACTACTCATCTGGGAGCTGCTGGTCCAGCGCTCACCCACGCATCCGGTGGCTCCCGCTGCTGCTCCCACCTCTCATCCAGGAGGGTATGGGGGAGGCATGTGCCTCTGGATCTGTGGGGGGTGAGGCGGGCTGGGACTGGGACTGTGTGGGGCTTTTCCCAGCCCAACTTGCCCTGCACAAATTCAGTGGCACACGTCCCCCCATTCCCTCCCAGATGAGCAGTGGGAGCAGCTAGATGAGAGGGCAAGCACTGGACCAGCAGTTTCCAGACAAGCAGCATGCGGCACGCAGCAGCAGGAGCCACCCCGCAACCTCCCCCCCGCACTCTCTGGATAAGACATGGATCCATCCCACGCTTGTCCCCCCTCTGGCTGGGCAGTGCTAGCCCCATCCCTGCCCCAGCCCCAGCCCCCTACCTCCCTCACTGCAAAGGCCTTGATCTGCCCCCCATCCTGCTTTCCTCCCCCCTCCCCTTCCACCCACAGCAGACTTACCAGCTGCACATAGCTGTCCAAGTTGCCAGGCTTTGATCCTCACTGCCTGCATGCTGCACCGAGGCTGCATGCATGCACGGGCATTTACTGGCCAAATTATCGGCCACATCAGGCCGATTTTCAATACAATCAATTTTCTTTATATCGGTGCTGATCCAATATCGGACCAATGTATCGGTGCACCTCTAATTAATTGTATATGTAGCCATGCCCAGTATTTACTAAAAGTAACTGCATGAAATGAGGTTCTGACAGCCATCTTTAAGCACTAAGAATCGCATCCAATTTCCAGAGGTATTGAGGACCTGGTAGCAATTTTTCAGTTGCTTGGAATGAAATCACCAGGTGCTCAGCACCACTGAAATTGGGCTATTCAGGTTATCTCCCTAAGATTTCTAAGCCTGAGTAGAAGTAGCTATTTCTTTATGATCCTGGGCCTGTTATCCAGATTTCTATGGTAAAAAACTAAAACATCAGAACTTCAATCACCACAATGCACTTCTTCCTCCATCAAGCCCTCTTCCATCTGAATGCCCACACTAATGTCACTGTCAGGCTGCACTAATTCAGCCATTAATAAGGGTAGCACTCACTGATGAGTGTGAGCTGCACAAGAGGAGAAGAAATGGAAAAAATAAATGAAAAACACTTGAAGAAGGAACTCGTTAAAGTGTGTATCTTTTTTAAAGTGGTTCCTTTTAATTATTCTTACAGAAAGCAATCAGTTTGGGGCTCATCTTTTGTACTCAAACTATATTAAGTCTTTCATTTTCCTTACTGACTTAGAGCAATATTCTTTATTCTTCGCACTTCAAATGAAATACCCACATCATTTGTTAATGCAGGTTGTTGGTTGTCAAAGCTTGTAAGGGTCCTTCAGATTTGGGCAACTCACTTACAGAGCCTGAGGCTTCAATCCATGAGAAGTAATAAGGCAAACTGTAATATACAAGCTATGAACAGGCTCATATCTATGGAAAAAAGGTTTCTCTTTCTAATGCTCATATAGCTCAAGGTAAATTCAACTTAAATCCCATCTGACTTAGACATGGCATGAAAGTAATTCTTATTCATTAGAAATTAGATGGTAGGAAAAAATTAAAAAAGAATTCCTTATTTTATATAACTATAAAAAGTTGCTCTAAGGTGACAGTACCAGTCTCCTTGGATTTTATTTTTTATCCCTCGAGGCTCTTATTCCAAGTTTTGTTCTCTACACGATCACTCTTATTGAGGTTTTCTGTAGTAATTTAGAAAACTATTGTTACATGATAGCAATGTTCAATTTCACTAACTCCAAAACATCACACACCAAGTGGTAAACAACTGTGTTCAGTCCATGTTCTTTTCTACTCCCAGATTTCAAAGTCAACGCAGATGCTACACAAATAACTTGAGTATTCTACGTCTACCCACTGAATACCACAGTCTTGGAATGCAGTCCCAATTTGTTTCTGGCTTTTGTCTTATAACTCACTTCTCTGAGAAAATAATGCATTTGCAGAAGCCACTGCCACTGATAAACACTTACCTTCAAACTCGTACTGAATTAGCCGCAAAAGACTGACAATATTTTGTGAAAATGTTTTCATGAACATGTTACTGAAGTCAACTTATCCTGATGTCCTAAGGGCCAGATTCTTCAACTCTTATCTATGTTGTGTAGCAACATATTCCACAAATGGGTCCATTGGCTTCACTGGAGACAGGAACTACATGAATATGGGTATCAGAATCTAGTTTAGATATTCCAAGCTGTTATGGAGATTAGAATAGACCTATTATGGTAAATATATCTCCCTCTAGATCAGGCTTGTCCAACATATGGCCCATGGGCTGCCATGCAGCCCTCCAAGCTGTTTCCAGAGGCCTGAGGTACTGCGACAGGAAACAGAAGTAAACACTGTACTTTCGTTTCGGGGGGTGATGTGATACTACTTCCTGTGAGGTCTTTGAATATGGCTCGCCAGCCCACTGGGTGATAAAAAGTTCATGATCCGGCCCCACATTCAAAACGGTTGGACACCCCTGCTCTAAATTCTCCCTTTGGATAACTTTCAGCTAGGTCTACACAGCTTGTTGGGGTTGACCTGAGGGCTGCCTTCAAGTCCCTGCCCAGCACAAGCATGAAACAAATTTCAAAACCTAAACGTTTTTTATGATCAACATTAGAAGTGGTGTTTTCTGGCCAGCACTAGCCATTAGCAGCATATTAGGGATGGAGAATGGAATCTGCAATTAGAAACTATAAAAAAGAAACAATTTCAGCAAGCTTGTAAGTTTTCATGAAGTCACAAAATACCTACAGACCTTCTGTCAGTTAAATACAAATTCAAATATCTGTGAAATAGAGGGCATTTCTGTGGAATGCTGCCCCGAGTCCAACAGGGGTACTACAAGGCAACACCCTGTTGAGTTTACTCTCACAAATAATCTTCATGGCTTTTAGTTTGACTGTTTATGTCAATATGGTGAACAAGTTCTGACCCGTTGCATTGTTCATCATTGCAGCAAAAACATATTTATATGAGTGAGAAAAAGGCAGGAGCAGCAGTACCTAAAGCCAGGACATCATTAAGATTTCACAACTGGCCCATTTTCCCAAGGGATTCAGAGAGAACTAAAGCTATCTAGCTCCTGAGGCCAGACTCTGTGGTTCAGCTTCACGCAGCCAAGAAGTCAAGGTAGTTACACCCACTTTAAAAGCCCCAAGTTGTTCCTATTGAAGTGGATGTGAGTCAAAGCAACCCCTACAGGCATGTTCAGTCCTACATCCCATTTCAGCCAAGACGTATGTTGGAGAATGAAACCGTAGCCTCCTGAATGCATAGGTGGCGTTCCCAAGTAATAGCCATTTACTGAACAAGCATTTTTAATTACTGAGACATGAAGGTTGGTTGGGGACTCTTACATTAACAGCAAATAGATGCAAGATCTTCTCCTTGTCACGCCCACAGAAGGATGGAACCAGATACAAGATTAGCATCTAGACAGTGTATGCACCTGAGGCTGCCTGATTACCTCAACTTGCACAGCTGACAGGCATAAAAAGAGCAAAAGCACGAGTGGAGCTTGGATTTAGATTTGACACAAGCTTAAAGTGAGCATGATAGTTTTCTTGTTATACCTGACCTCTAGCACAGAGACAACTGTTTTATTCGGGGAGGGGGGGGGGAGAAGAAGCTTCTATTTCTTACTTGGGGCTGGTCAATGCACACCACTAGGAAGGGAGGGTCCATATTACAAGACCCATATCACTCAAACCCACCTTTAATACCTGTAGTGAAATCAGATTAGCAGAAACAACCAGTTTTCTGTAGAGACTTGCCTTACCTAAAGGTATAACAGAATTTCACTGGAATCTTTGGGAATACTTTAAACTGGCTCCCTGAGTCAGTTTGCCCAGCAGCATCACATCATTGTCACATCCACTATAGCAATGTATATATTTATACTTTGTATTATATATGTGCATGGACTTGCACAGAAATAGCAGGTCCTCTGTAACAGGGCAAATCTATGTCCTAGATAATTTATGAAATGTGCTAGGGTATCTTACAAAGCTTATGAAATGGTCCTAGCAAAAGGAAGAGTGAGTAGAACTCTAATACTCTTGTAACCCGCGCGTACCCCCTCTCCAATTGAAGGGATCAAAGCAGGTGCACAAGCACTGTGGACGGGATAGGGACTCTCCTCCCCCTATAGAGCAGAGCCAGACCACCAATGGGGACTTAACCATATACCTTTTAATACTGGGAACATAACAGGCATAAATCAGAGGGTATAGTGGACACTACAATGCCCAAAGAAGGCAGGATTCAACAAAGGTTAGACACTTACAATCATTGACAAAAAACAGGGTTAACAAAATATAAAAACACAAACAGCCGAACAAACAATACGGGCTGGTGAAATATAAAGAGGCACAAAATGCAAAATGTCAAATGACAAGGAAACATAGGGCCTTGGTACCTGGAGGGGGATAAAGGGGGGAAAACACAATGGCCCCTTTCCACTGCAAGAAGATTCGTTTTGCTCACTCCAAGTTACCCCAGCTGGGACTTGAACCCAGATCTCCCATGTGGCAGGCAAGAAAGCTGCAACACAGCCACCACTGGTGCTGTCTGACCTATGATTGGAGGAGCTGGAAACCTCTCAGGTCGCTGCTCAGATCCTTCCTGGAGCGGGGGGAGCCTCTCCCAGGGGATCCTGGAGCCCAGCGGGGAGCCTCTCCTGCCGGCCACACGCCGCGCTGCTGAGGGTCCCACTGCTGCCTGCAGGTCCTGCTCTTTCAGGCTCTTCCAGGGCACTGCTCCTGCTCCTGCTCCATTGGGTCAGCTCTTGCCAGCTCCTTCCTTGTTGTCCCTCACTGGTCTCTCCCCTGAGTCAGCCCACGCTGCCCCTTTTATCCCCCTCCAGGTGACCCAAGGGGCCAATCGGGACAAGGTGGAGGGAAGTGAGTCTCTGGGGCCTGATTGGTGCAGAAAGGGAATTCCAAGTCCTCCAATCATCTTTTGCCCTTTGAAAACCCCTGGGCTAGGTCACTGCCAGCTAGCCCGTCACACTGTAAGAAGAGATAATATAGCACAGCACCTCCAAGTACAAATGTAGGCTTGATCCTTTAGTTGGTGGCACTGTTTCTGAATCACCCTTCTTCAAATTTTAATCAAGTCTACCCTTTCACGACTATAAAACAATTCTTCATAAATAATGAAACTTAATGAACAGAATTAAAAGTTAATTAATTGTAAGCACAGTTAAACACAGAAAGGCTTTGCCTCCTTCCCATAAAATCTGTCTACTGTTAAAAACTTGTCACTTTTTATCCACTCTGCCCATGGACTTTTAAAAAGCTCATCTAATGCAAATGCACTTTATTTTCTTCCTTCTCCATCTTTTTCTCCCCCTTTTATTTAAAGGCAGGAGACACAATGCATTCATAAAACCTGTGAGATGCATCTGTCAGCTGTGACACTCCTTCCTGTGTATGTTATTACAGAGCCAGTTCTGAAATAGTAGTTAGTATGTCAGCAAAAGTATATGGACAAACAATACGGTATCAGCTCTCCACACATAGTCATGAAGAGCCATTTTTAAGTTCTTTTCACCAGTTTTCCGTACCTCTTGTTTTTAGTAAAAAGAAGGATTGTCATAAGGTTAAGACAATGGACTGGGACTCAGACAATCTGGGTTCAGTTCTTTCCATTCCTCAGCTCCCTCAACTAATACATCTGGTACAACTTCCCTACCTGCCATGGAGTGGTAAGGTGTAAGGTTAATTCCGTAAATGGTTGAGGGGTGCTCATATGCTGGTGATGGGCACTATATATATACATACACAATGATTATCTTCTTGAGCATTTAAAATATATATTAGTGCCTGTCACTAGTATGAACATCCCTCATCCCTCAAGCATTTGTGGAATTAACCTTGCATATCAGATTACACACACTATATATATGTATCTGCGTATCATATTATATATATATACACATCTACATTTACATATGAGATTATATGATCTGATATGTAGATGTAGATGAAGAAGTATTTATTTATAAATACTGAAAATGTGTTGCTCAAGAGAATCATCATGTATAAAGTTGCCATTATATTTAGGCTGCCTTCCCACAACTGACTGATTAGTGTCAAACTATGTTGTAGCACCTGGGACCTGCTACTCTGAAAAGGGGGAATCAAAACCAAAGGTGGAATCCCAAAGGGATATACTGAATGCATCTTTATCTGCAAAAGCAATACCATGAGGCTTTTTAAAGCAGTGCTTTAATATGTTTTGGGCTTTTATATCAAATGTATTTGCCTTTTTCACTTTCAGCTTACTCTGCCCATTTCATTATAAAACCAAAGAGGAATCAAGAGCAGATATAGGGACATAGCCATAAGTAAATTAGTCAAATGCTATTTTTGAAGGTACTCTCTGCATGAGGTCTTTTGGGCTCCTCAAATAGAAAGTAATAACCATTGTGTTCCCCATTACATTTTGAATAAGGCTCCAGATAGAATTTGTGTAAGCACCTAACTGATTAAGGGGTCTAGTGACTGCCTAACTACACAGGCAAGTTTTTAAAAGATTACTCTTTTCCTCTATATCTGGAAACTAGTAATTACTTTTTTTTTCATTTATTAAAAAAAGTATGATGGGCAAAATAATCCTGATGTCTTTGCTTCTTAAGAAGCAATGTTAATTAATACATTGTTATTTATCATTATCCAATCTTTGCCTCCTACCTGCCAGGATCTCAAAGCAACAATGTGCAATATTAATCATTAAAAGAAACCATTTTTCAGGTTTGTAATGATGTGAAACGTATTGATTTCCATGTCTTTTTCCACCCCATTTATATATATATTTCACAGCTCTAATAAACTGACTATACAGAGTCTCACCACAAATGTAAATACAGTGTGTCAAGTGAGAAATAATAGCTATTAACTTAACAGCATTGTGGGTGTATAGTCTTTTATAGTACAGCATGAACTGGTAGTACATTTTACTCAGGTTAGAAAATTAAATCAGTAGGAGGCCCAATCTGAATTAATATCCAGGTTAGATGAGCAGAACTGAAAGGTTTAAGTGTGATACTTGGGAATATACAACCTTACACATTTGCAGTTTGGGTAAAAAATTGCACAGGATGAAATGATACTGCCTTCTCAAAACACATTTAAACAAGGGGTGAAAAAAACCCAATACATCAATTGCTTTCATAAACCTGGACATTGATTCAAGTGGCATACGCAAATTATATGATTTGCTTTTCTGTGCACCGTGTCTTTATCAACTGTCAACAAGGTATCTGCCATTTTGTGAGACAGCAAGTTACAGAGGTGACACTGTCCTCTCTCATTGCAAATTTGCCTTTGTTCGTTCTTGTTTCCTAATCGCCAGTAAACATCACATACGCTGAAATTACTTGCTCTTTTTGCCTAGAAAAGCGCCATGACAAAAAATCACTCCCTCTCAGTAGCTGGGACACCACATTCCTTTTCGCTGTCATCTTACTTTTCTAGGTACAAAGGGACCTCAAACACCAATTCACTGACACTAAATCCAAGCAAGTTCCTGAAAAACAGGCTGCTAAGATAAAATGACAGCAGCATCAGCCCCTACTATATAAAATACTTTTAATCCTCTAATTGTTGGGAACAATAGAGCATATGGATAGCACTGAGCTCTCGTCAACCCCAGAGAGCCAGGCAATTCTAACAAGCTGGAGTCGATCTTTGTCTATAGCCAAAGACGAATACTTAGATGATTACAGATTTTCTCTGGCAAAATGTACTGCTCAGCATTACACTGCCAGGCTGAGTGTTTACTTTTAGGTGCCTGTGAAAAACTGAGAGTTGCATTGTTGCTCACAGAGCACCCATAATCAGGATAATAATAAAATGAGGAACATCTCACTTTCCTGTTAAAAAAAAAAATCTATCTCTGATTGCATGTCACTCAGAATTCTGATTAAAGGAAGACACTGAGACCATCTGCTGTGAATGCAAAAGAATACATAGATTTACCATCAGCTATATTTTGTGCAGATAAGCAGGCAGAAAGGTGTTAGGTGCAAAGCAACGTACAGGGGACGTACAATACAAAGCCATCTGCTTTTGTTCAGCGACCGTAACATAAAAGAATTACAAATGCTTTTGTAATCCACCACACATGCAAATCCTGGTATAGTTTAGGCTACAGGTAGTATCTCTGTGGAGCTGGAGGACAGAAGTAAATGTTATAAAAGCCAAAAATGTAGAGACCACATGGAAAGGTTGGGGGGAGGGGGCAATTTGAGCAGTTGGATTTAGTAATTCTACTACCGAGGCAGTAAGTCTAGGAAGACAAGATGTATTGTGTTTTGGGGTGGCTTTGAAAAAATCAGCCTTCTGATAACACCTTGTGATGGATTTTGTGCAATATCAGCAAAGACAGAAAGCCCTGCTGGGGGCAAAAGTGAATATCCTTGGGTTTAGTCTTGTTAAAATTCTTTCTGAATGAACCCGTTGTCCATCTCTAGTTTTCAGATGGTGTTTGGTGAGTGTTAAGGAGTCAATTATCTACAGAGAGAGAGGGAGGGCATTCCAGATGGTGAAGGCCATATGGGAAGCAGCTCTATATCAGCCATGGTGGACTGGGAAGACCGACAAAAGTAAGCCTGGTGTCAAAGAAGTGTTGGTGATGGCTGGAGTACAGGATAAGAAAAGCAAACCCAGCATGTCCATGGGGGACCTTCAGGATGAGAGAAATTCTGCACAGGCTTCGGAAATGGACAGAACAGACAAGAAGTTTTAAGTGATTTATTAGTCTGGGATGGAAATAAAAATCACCAGGGTACAAATAGTTTTATACTATCTGGAGAGAGGAACTCTAATCTGAAAGTTCACTCAATCTCTCCACATAATGTTGCTATATTAACACCACAGCTGTATTTAGTTGTATTACGACAAGAAAACGACAATGAAGCACTAACACAAAAACATCTAAGAGCTGATAGTGCTGTGCAAATAGATATAATTTGTTATGAATCTAAACTAGAGCAAAACAAGAGAGAAAATCCTTTTGAATAAGTTTAATATTTCCCATCCTCCTACCCCATGTTGTGCTGCTGACTCACCTCTGAGGGCTGCCTGCGTTTTGAATGAAGCCAAAGACAACTTGAGGTCTTTTTTCAGGTGTCCCCAAGGAGTGCAGAACTAAGAGGCTCCCTAGTCGTGCCAGCTTTGGCAATTCTGTCACTAGTGGAAAGCATCTCACCCTGCTGCGGTTTTATCAGTCTCCTTTGCACTCTTTTCAAGTGTCATAACAGCACTGCTAAGGGTAGTCAGAAGCTGAGCCAAAGATTTGGTGCCGAACTGTGTTTGTCCATAGGTTAGTAAAGCAAGAGGGGAGAGGGACTGCAGGGATGTCATACTCAGGCCACACACTCAGCCGGAGGTGGCTTCAATGTTTCAGACCCTGTTCTTCAAGCGGAGGACAAAAGAGGAGGCCTAAAGCTGTCAGTGGCACAGAACGCCCCAAAGACAAGCTGGGAGCATAACCCCAACCCTCCGCTGTCTTAGTTCAGTGGTTTCACCTGAGTTTTCTTTTAAGCTTTGGGATTCACTTGAACAGACCATCGAATCGGTTTGATGTTCAGATCCTAAAAGGCAGAGTGAAGTGGGAGGTCTGTTTCTTTTACGCTGTCAAAATTCAGTGTTGGAAACATACTCCAGAGGAGTGATTAAATACCACCAATCAAAGCTGTAACCAGTGACCAGGAGGGGCTAATCATATAGGATGAGATGTAGCCCAGTGAAGAGGCCCTGTGTAAGGCTTACGTACCGCGTGACATCTCTGAATGACATCTCTGAACCCTTCAAGCAGGGTGTTAGAAGGACTAAAAGTGCTTGCGTGAGCCTTGGGTTGGCCCCCTACCACAAGGGACCTGATCCCAATTTCAGAATTTCTCCTGGAAAAGAGGCACAAACTGATGTTTTAGAATTGGAGTGACAGAAAGACAGGCTCTTTGGCTGGTGACTAGGTTGTTTTAATGTCAGGCTACTCTGTAAAGAGAAAGGACATGTTCAGTGGACAGCATGTTTGATATATGTTTGACAGAGTTTATCAACCAGATTATCAAAGTTTGGAGCCTAAATTAAAATTTCACAACATATCCTCAATCCTGAAAAGATACAAAGCACAAGCGTAACTTCATAAGTTGTGATTCAGTCCACAGAACAACTCACATATCAAGTTAAGCAGCTGCATAAGATCAGGGCCTCTGTGCGCATGTGAGTACAAGTCCTTGCATGGGGAGATCTAGAAGTTGGAAAAGGGGTGTGCAGATAGAGAGTAGCATCATCACAACACATGAAAAGTAAACTGGAAGCATCATTAATATGCTCAGGGCCTAGGGCTGGACTATTCAGTTTAAAATTGAAGCAAAAACAAATATAATTTTATTGGAATGAGATCAAAACAACCTGCAGGGCTGTGAAATAGGAGCTTCATTACCAGGAGCAGCTAACAGACAGCTGAACTGAAGAACAAAGGATAGCTTGATTGGTGGAACATCAAGGCCATGAAAAAAAAGAGAGGGTCATTAACACAACTAATTCCAAATCCAAGAGTTCAAAACCATAATTGGCCCTACTACTGGCAAACATCCTCCACCCCTATCTGGGGCTTCAGATGTTCCCCAAACCTTTGGAGGCATCCTACTTGTAGGCCCAAGCCCAGAGGCTTGGGGTTCGGATGCACCTGAGTTTTGCTTGGCCTCAACCATGAGGCCCCAAGAGGGAAGCCAGTGAGCCATGAAGTCAAGTGACTCCCTCAGCACCCCCTGACTAGAAATGCTGCTGCCACTGCCAGGCAGTTGATTTAAAACTTTGGGTGAATTGGGAATCAAACAGGGTGGCAAGTGCACTGGCTTGGATCTGCCTCAGTCCTCACATTTGCAACTCCTCATTTGAACATGCAAATGAGCAATTGGACAAATCTCACCCCGTTTGCGCACACAGAGAGCTGGTGATATGGGCAAATGTATGATTTGCACACACTCGCAACTGAGTGGGCCCTTTCCGCCTGTGAACATTGAACTGGATTACCTGAAGCTCAGACTGTCCTGTATTTCATTTTTCTAAGTAGCGAAGGGCTCCTCTTATCCTTTGGTTTAAGAATGACTTCCATTGTAGTTCTTGTTAATACAGATTTGGGGTAGGACCATGCAGGCGGGAGAGAAGGGAAAACATTATTCCGACACTGTCACTTCCACATATGCCAGCTCCAGCTGTGGATGCACGTATCTTCTGAAGATGTAACTAGGTATAGTCAGACATAGTCTGTGGTGCCAGAAGACACATTCAGTTCCTAGAATTTGTAACTTTGGAGACCTTTTTAAAATAAAGCAGTGCTTGCTTACTAGACAGATATTTCCAGGCTCCCACTGCTCTAGTATTTTTTAATAGTACCACTGGGCTGCCCAGAAGTCAGGGAATTTCAATACCCACACATCCTCATTGAATATTAATGCCAGCACCATAACAATGGTGGCTAATAATGCAGCTTTTCACTGCCATGTGAATTACACATCAATATTAATGAAGCCTTTGTTAACATTCAGTGTCCTTCTCTTTCTGTGCCTCTGCCCAGATTTTTGCCCAGCTTATGCCAACAACATAGACATAGATGTCAACCCTGTGAGGGTCCTTGGCATTTCAGAAAGGACCCATTTTGCAAACATGCACTTAAATAAAACAATTACATATTAAGTTTTCTTTTGGATTGATCATCTGGTTTTCTTCCCCTGCGCAGGACAGATGTTGCTCTATCTGTTTACTTGTCTTAGAAGGAACACATAGAGAACTGCCTTTTTCATTTCAAAATGTTATTACGAAAGGCTTTGTAGACAGCCCCTAACACAATAAGTTGCAATCGCATAAGGCTCTCATTCTTACTGAAATCAAGCATATCACAAAAAAGGCAGTGGTTCAGTGATGAGACATAAAGACTTGTAGTTCCCATCCCAGTAACAAGCGTATGGTACAGATTGCTAAGCAAGTTAATCCTGGATTTTGTTCTTCTAGATAACAGGAAATTGTTCCAGAGCTTTGAACCTTCATAGGAAATTTAAATGTGACTGCCAGAAGCATTACCTTATTAATAAAAGTAGAAAAAAAACCCACATTACTAATTATCATGAGTTTAATTTGCATTTTCTAAACATTTACATTATCTAATCTGTGTAACAGATGCCTACACAATTTCTAACTCAGCCCTTTTTTTCAAAATGAATGCCTAACATCAGTAAATAATAAGTGTTTTTTGGGCTATGCCTGTCAGATCCAGTACGGTATAGAATTTCATTGGGCACAGACTTTACAAGAAGCAAAAGGTATTTTAATGAATACCAAATGCAAACTTCATTTCGGCACAGCTGATCAACCTTGTTGAATGCTGTATCAACTGATCCCATTTCAATAGTAGATCCAGCAAGATATCTGAAACAAATTACCTCTTTCAAAGAAAGCTGCAATTGATTCGCACTAATCTAATTTAGAAGATAGTAGTATAAAATCATACTGGGACTTAATCTCATCTGAATATAAACAGTACAGAAATGTTGCTGATAAGTAGCTGATGCAATGCTTTGGCACACTAGGGGGGCTGATGCGCTGAGCCTACCACCATTGAAGAAAAGGTTGTTCAATTCCCGATGGTACCAGTAGGATTAAGACCTGAAATTGCATGTTGAGCACTGAATGTCTGGATCTCAATATCCCAGGAATAGGGTTATTCCTTGCAACAGTTGCCCTAGAAAAGATATAACTGACTCCTGTTAAGTCAGCATTCACTGTGCTAGATCAATAACCAGTCATGCCAAGCCACTATTGAAATAACCCCCAGAAGAGCTTTACATCTCATACTAGTTAAGGGGCAATGAACAACACAGGAAAGCAAACAAAGCCACAAACCTGGCCAAATACCATTACAACTTTGTCCAAAAGAATTGTTTCATTGTAAAAATAAGATTAGAATGACCTAATTCCGTGCTGGTGATAGTGAAAAACAAATGCACTGGCATTGGGGATTTTTCTGATACCTAAAAAACAAAGCAATCCTAACAGCCAGTTTTTCTGAGTATTTTCTAGTAGCAGATGCCCAGTGAAACCTTCATGTCTACCTGTATGCCTCACGCCCACCCCCAGTTTGCTTGATTTGGTTTATAAGCCAGGAATAAGACATATTAAAGCACTTCAGTTAGAGTACTGGACTGGGATTCAGCAGCTTTACTTGGACTTCATGGTTGACACCTATCTACTGATTTGGTATGCACATCTAAGGTAAGTCATTAAATCCACTCTGCATCTGTTTACACATCTGTAAAATGGCACGCTAGTAATCCTTACCCATTTTACTGAGATGTTTGAGGTTTAGCCCACTAATGTTTCCAATGCACTTTGAGGTACTGCAATGGAAGCAATGCTATAAAATTATGTTATGGTGCTTTTATTGTCCCTAAACTCCATACCTTTCAAGCGCAATAAATTCCTTTTAAGCGGAAATGCTATAATTCCCTAAGGCTGCATTATGCCTGAAATGGCAGGAAAGTTTGGTGGGTTTTTTTTTAATTAATGTTATTTTACCTTAATTTTAGGAAAAATAATATTAGTACCATACCATGAGGATCAATTAAAAGAGGGAGGGAGGAAGGGGGCGGGGTAGGGGGGAATAAATGAATTAAAATAGGGAAAGGGCATGGCTCCTTCATTTTTAGCACTCCAATCCCACAAATGCTTTATGTACATGATTAACTTTATGTGTTATTGTAGTTCAATTAACCTCAGCAGAATTAGTCCTGTACATAAAATATGTGGTTAATGTTTGCAAAATCATTACCACCTACAAATATCCACCTCTGTCTCTCCCCAGGCTTACCCATTCATACCCTTGCAAATGAATATTTATACTACTGATTATCATTAGCATATTTGGGTTCCCCATGCCTGAATGTAGGAAAGTTGTCCAAGTTTTCTGCATGATTTGAAGCAACGATTCCCCGCTTATTTAATCTGTCAAACCCTGTATGAAGTAGAATGGAGGAGCTGGTTTCTTACACCACCAGCAATGAGAAGTAACCTTGTCTGCATTATTTAAAAATAAAAAGATATCAGGTTTGTTGTTGCTGTGATTGTAATTTATTTTTCCTTGCTAGTGCTGTAGACACTTTTCTTTCCTAGTGTTTCAGTATGTGCAGACAACAGTATGGTTTGTAAAGGCAGGCACTATTTTGGCATTAACAGCTGTCCAAAACCACTTCCAGTTATAAGCGCTTCATAAATGTCTGTCTTCAGGGAGCACTCAGGTTTGACACCAATATTTTAACTCCAACTTTATTTTAGTAGCTGACTGAATGCAAGCACCCAGCAGAAAGCATTCTTCCTTTCTCTAATGTTCACATTTTCCAGTGTGCCAGTGGAAAGAAAAGACTTTCTGGATTAAGGTGCTTGCCGTCCTTCCCCCACTTATTCTCGATGCTCAAACTGCAGGCAGGATTTCATGATAAACAGTCCTCAACATTGACTAAAACAATTCCCACTTATTATTCACAGCAGTGGTAAAGCAGGATTTCAAAGGCTAAAAGATGCCCTCAATTTGCATCCTGCTTCATTTGTCAGTAAATCTGTTTGCTGTTGGGAAAGTGTTTGCCATTCTGTTCTATTAGTCATTCGGTTAAAGCAAGACTTGTAATTAACACTTGTGATAATTAGGCATTGGCTTGGTTTAGTTTGGAATCAACCTCCCTGTTTTAATTAAATCTCAGGAATTGACAAAAATGGATATGTTTTGTTCAGCCAAATGATGTAGAGTTCTTTTCTTTATGTCGCGTTTATAGAAGGCTTGCTGTTTACTACCCAGAGCAAGAAAGAACATTTCAAAATAGTTTTAAATGAGCAGGTTTCAAATAATTATTATTCTCCTTGTTATTGTTAACAGGGAACTCGTTCTAAGAACAAATCACTGGACTTACACATAGTGCCTCTCTCAATAGACGCGTTATCTATATGACAACACTAGGACAGCCAACAATAACATAGGTTACACATGACTTCATTCTTTATCATGAGGCAGGAAAAAAAGCCCACCCCAAACAGCAAGCCTACCCTAGTAAACCTGTTACGTGAATATTCTGCCCACTAGCAAACATGCAAGCCAACCCGTCATGGCAGATTCCAATTACAAGAAAAATATATCTAAAATGAATAAAACCCTTGTGTACCTAATGGAGCAATACAATAATTACAAAGACGATTGGACCATCTGTGCACCGAATTTATGTCCTTATCATGTACAGTCAGACCCTCCCCAAAACAACACATGTTACAGGAACGTACCCTTTTTCTTCTAAACAGAATAAATGTATGGCTACCTCTTTAAGTGGCCTCCAAAAAAGCTGTTTTGTTGATTGGTTTCAAAAAGGCAAAGCCCAGAAGGCATAAATAACTCTAATCAATGCCTCTGCATAAAAGGGGAACCTTTTATGGAAGGTAAATACTATTATTATTACTCCACTGGTAGTTCTCAGCATTGAATACTTTTGATAGCATGTAAGAAGTCATGGATCTGTTCCCTCTAGCTCCACAACACCTAAGAATGTGTTTGGGAAAAGCCAGCGTGGCCCACTTAATTAGCTGCAAGCACTGCTTCTTCTGTGGGGAAGCTGTCTCCAGAGCTGCTCCATCCAGGAATGCTTAAGCAGAGAAAGTGGAGAAAATACACTTTTTAATTTCTTTCTCATTTTTGGCTGGCATTTATCATTCCTTAGACTCTGAATATTTGAGAGACAATTTGGCTTCTGCTGACTCCCAGAAGAAATGAGCAAGCAAAAATAAATAAATAAAACCTTTTGAAATGGCTGCCTAAGGCTTCATACTGAATTCCCTGCATGATCCAAAGTCCCCCAGGAGGTTCAAGGGAGTGCAGAATGCTGCTCCAAGCACTTCCACAATATGCTAAATTATTCAAGGATTGGACTCTTAAGTCACCTCAAGACCCATCAATGGGCTGGGGTAGAGACCATCCTTGAACTGAAGTTCTGCGCTGCCACTGATATCCTAAATGAATGACCATACTGCACCCCATTTCTGTGAGGTAGGGGCACCTGATTCGGATGGCCTTCCTCTTAAGAAGCTAAGGTAGTCTGGTTCTTCCTGCAACTTTAGAAACAGAGTGGTTCGAATATTGGCATACGGCATGACTCTTTATTAAACAGGGATCTTTTGGGCAGCAGGTAATTTTGAAATCTATGCATTCTAAAAGTAGTCCATGCCATGCAAAAAAAGCTTGTCACCCGCAGGGCATTTATGGCAAGTCACACTCTCCAGATTCAATAGAAAACCCTCGTATGAGACATTGTGGTAAGAAGTGATGCCTGCATATGAAGCTCAGGAACAAAAGCCTTTTTACGAGACTGAAGAGTTTTCTTATTAAAAGTGCATAAAATAGCCTTATCTCACACATGTATGAGTTTGCTTTGTCCTGTAACTTAAACTCAAAGGCTGTAAACAGGTCAATGGATTAAAAAAAAGCATATAGGGCATAGCAGAACCATGACACACACACACCCCAGACTAATCTGCACACAAAGAAAGGAATAAAACGTATTTAAGCTCAATGGCAACACACAAAACAAGCTAAGGAGGGTTTTTCCTCCCCGACTCTCCTTGTAAACAATTTAAACTGCATAATGAAAATACCCTTTTTGCGGGAACTAGATCTTTTAAAAAATGTTGTTCCCTGAACTTGATGTCAGTGGAGCAGGATTCTTTATTTTTCTCATTTCATTACAGGTCTATGTGAAATGGAGCTCTGGAAAGGAGAGAGGAGATTGTGCTAAAAAGGGTGGGGAGGAAGAAAAAAAGCTGAACCTGTGAAATAAAATAGAAGTAGAGAACATACGGGGAGTTGAAATGCTGAAAAATATAGAGGGGAAAAAAGAGATAATAAATAGGAGATAAAAAGACAGGAAGAGGGAAATAGAACTTGGAATTGAAGATAAAAGTGTTAAGGCAAAAAAGGAAGAAAATGTGGTTTGAATAAGATAGGAAAAGACACAGAGTACAGAACACTATAGTGAGAATGTGAGTGGAAGGCCCCCCCAAAATCAGCCATTAAAATCATGAAAAGGGTGAAAATGTAGAATAAATGATAGATAAGGAGAATGTGAAATGAAAATGAAAAAAATACAGAGAAAAAAACTCAGTGCACATGCGTGCAGGCCCAGGACTGCCATAGCTGCCTAGAGTACAGTCTTTATACCAAGGGAAACTGATAAACTCTGATAATGACTCTTAGCATTTCTTACACAGCAGACATGAGGCAGAGAGAGAGGAAGGGACATGCCCATGGGTCTGCGCAACAGAGCCAAAAGCAGAGATCATACTGATGAGTCCCACTCCAGAGCCCTGGCAGCTGGACCACACTACTGGTAGCTGCTAAAACTCAGAAATCCTAACCCGAATTCTCAACAGCAAGGCTGGAGCATACCAGCTATGCTGACTCTTTGGGATAAGGATCAGGGCTGTGCAAAGCTTCGGTCCTGCAAAGCTCAGGGGCTCTGCAGGAAGCCAAGTGGCAAGCCTGATCTTTTTTTTTTTTTTCCCTGGAGCCATCCTGCCTACCTGAGCTGCACAGGGGCCCAGTGCTTCCCTCCACAACTGTGATGCCCCCTGGGACTGCCCAAGCCGGTTGCCTGCGGGCAGATGCCACCCAGAGGCCTCACTGCTGCTACATATGGAAGCACCAGCCCCCCTCGCAGCCCAGGGACCACTCCACCTGCCGGCAGCTCGCCCTCCCCTTCCTGCCACCAGAGAGGCAGGTAAGTTCATGTGTGCGCACAACACGGGGTATAAAGCCCCCTAAATTGAAGCAGTGTTTTTAAAAACTGACCGCTTCAATTTAGGGCCCCCGTTTCACCTACACACTCCCAGTAAGCTGTGGGGAGGTTACCTAAGTTAGAACTGAGTAAAATCTTGGTCCTCTTCTGCTCACCCAGCAAGAAAACTGAATTCCCTCTGCATGTTACTCACATTAGAAATGGCATTTTTCTTTCTTCGTCTCCTTTGCTTTGCTTTCGGGATCAGCACTAGAGACAGATGGGTTTTGCCAACTGTTCTTCATGTTCACACAATTTCTGAGCTTTCCCTTCCTGTAATTTAAAGCCACAGTTTTCTGGATAAGGATGTCATATTTTAACCTGTTTTCTCTTCCTAATGAACCAGCCCTTTGTATTATGTGTTACAGTCAGAAAAATCTGAAACAAAATTTCCACTTCTGTCTTTGGGGACAGAATACTTTGTTCTTCCCTTTCTCCCTTCCCTTTTCTGCTTCTCTTTTGCTGCCCCTGTCATGCAGTTTGAACACAAATATGTTCAAGTTTGACTTGAACTTTCAGGTGCTTGATATTCATGTGTTCATCCATGCCTAGTTGGATACGCTGCATTGATACTGAGTATGAGAAGTCCTGCCTAGTGCACAAACAGCCGGATCCAAAGCCAACGGGCAGTCTTTTCATTGACTTCAAAGGGTTTTGCATCAGGCCTCAACAGGGCACTAACTTTGCTGCATCAGTCACTGTTGCTCTACACACAGCACAGAAAATCACATTCACAGTCCCAACTTCAGAGGCTGAGTGTCCAGCTTGGCACAATGGACTGCTTGTGATAACTTACTGGAACCATGGAAATTGATGGAGGGGACATAGAGCCAATTGTCTGGGCAGTCAGGTCTCTGTCTACTCACTTGATCTGTGCAAAGACAAGTGTGTAAAACAGCAGACTGACTGAAAATCCCTGGTTCTGACAAGGAAGTTTACCAAGTACTGCAGAGCTCAAAAATGAACTAAGATGAATAGATGGTGTCTTGGCAATTTTCATCATTTTACTGCAATCTTGTGATGTTGACTTTTTCTTAAAGCCCCTGGATCTGGGATTCATGCGATTAGGTAATAGCCTCGGCTTTCACTGGTTTAAAAGAACATGTGTAGCCCTCAGAATTACAGAGAAATGTTTAAAACACAAACATCCAGGTGCCTAACTTCTTCATTCATTTTGAACTTTGCTCTCGATTTTTGTCATGCTTGAGTGTAGCAGTACTATGTATGGTCTACATGCATGGCCAAGAGAGTCAGAACCCCTCCTGAGATCTACCCAGAACTTAAACCCAACACTAGCCATGTACCTACCTACTCCTTCCTAAAACCAGTTGGACTAGAGGACACAGGAAATGAAGAATGACTGACAAATTGGCTCCAGCAGTATACTGAGTACCCAATGCAACCATCACTGGAGTGAGGTATGGATACTATTCAGATCAGCCAGTAGTTCATCACTACTCGCAGGGAGGAAGCAGAGGTGAAATGGGCATTGGGAGGTTTAGTTTTAAGTCTACCTGCCTTTTAGGACTACTCCTGGAGCTGTGTATTTTATATGCCAACTCCCTCCATTTTGCTCAGGGCTGTGCCTGAAGGCACACTCTAGCCCTGTGTGTTTATACTAATCAATGTTGATTGTATTTTCTTTTTCTTCCAGAGTGACAGCCAAGCCTCATAAAAGTCTAGCCTTATATCTCCTCCCACTCAGCTAAAAAAAAAAAAAAAGCAACCCAAATCTATTTGCAAGGCATATGTTGGAACCTAGGATTGTATAGACCAGAAGGCCACTGAGCATACCCTGCTAAGATGGATAGGTCTTTCTGATATTCCCCAAACACTGGTAAACTGAGATAGCCAGTCAGCAACATTCACGACTACAGCTAGATTAAAATGGCTTTTCCACTGCGGGAAAATATTCATGATTACAAGAAGACAAAAAAAGGAAAAGGTTCTTTTCCTGATTTTTTCCTGAATTCAGACAAGACTTAAAACTTTTTGTGAACCAACATTCCAAAAAAAACCGTGTGCATTTCAGAGAGAGAGAGAGAGAGAGAGAGAGAGAGAGAGAGAGTGTGTGTGTGTGTGTGTGTGCGCGCGCGCGCGCGCGCAGGCATGCGCGCACGTTTTAAGTCAATTGAAACATTTCATTCTGATTTAGACCCTGTTGAAAAAAATTACCATAAGTAGCTTAAATTTCTTAACAAAAAAGTTGTTCCAAGTAGAACTTTCTAATGTTTTTTGGTTTGTTTGTTGTTTTTTTGAAGAAATAGAAAAAAGGTATATTAGCCAGGTCAAAACTTTGGGCCAACATTTTCTTTTCTCAGAACAATACATTTGTCAAAACACAACACTTTCCCTAAAAAGGGTTTTGATTTAAACTCATCAGCGTTTCCCAAAAGGAGAAAAAACATTTTGTCAAAAAGTCTTCGCCAACTCCAATTACACAGCAAAGAAAGAAAAGAGATTTTGGAAGGCAAGTCAACGGCGAAGTTGGTGGGAGTTTGGTCAGTGGAACCAGGAAATGGAAAATACCAGAAAAGGCCCTAACTCTTCTAGGGGAGACTTCAGAATATCTGATCAAGTAATTGCCCAATTTTTTGGCATATATTAGGAAGTCAACCTCCTGATTTATTTGGGCCAAATCCCAAGATCAGTGCAACCAATGGAACCCTTTGTACTGAGTTCGGTTGCCTTTAGATCAAACACTAACTGAATGTATCAATGCCATTTTAAAGAACAGAGTTGGATGCTGTCTAATGACAGATACTGGGTTTTTAATTAGAATAAACTGGCTTGTTTTTAAGCTGGGTCAATTTTTTGTTAAGAGCAGACAAATCGTCACTTGGGTCCCAATTCTATAAAAGCTCACATATGGGAAGCGCCATCAATTTCCAGAGGCCTACCTGCATAAGAAAAACTAAGCATGTTATTCAGTGTCTGCTGAATCAGCCTTAATTCGTAATAAGGAGGCAAGTTAGGTGATTTAACGTTTTCTCCTCATTTTCATACCATTCACCAGACAAAATAGGGCTGTAGTATAACATGTCAGAGAAGAACTAAGTTATTGCAAGAACAAGCAACTGCATGAATTAGAACCTTATGATCATTTTGACAAGTGTTGATTCTTCCTCTTTTGTTCCTGCTGTTGTCCTCTATGGCAGGTAGAAAATGAGCAATTAAAAGGATCTTATGTCTTCCTGTATTCAATAAAAAAGATGTGTAAGAGGCTGTCATTATGTCAACCCATTTCTTCATCACTGCTTTAAAGACATGCCTTCTTACCCCCACCCCTGCCATTAAAGTGACAGAGACTAATTTCCTGCACAATCACTTCAGCCAGTCCTGAGACAGTTTGCAAGCAGGCATCTGAATGAGTTCAGAAGTTCCAAAGTTTCTGTCCAGAAAGGAGCTCAAATAAATGAGCGTTCATTGAACATTATTACAGCTTCTTGCCTATGGTATTTCCTCCCCCAAGGGAAAAGGAAATAATCTTGATTAATGACATTTAAAAAAATCATTTTTTTCTCTCAGATTCACTAATTGGTTAATCTTTTGTGACATCAAAGCAGGTTGCAACATTTGCAAAAATGTTCAATGCAAAAAGCAGATTTCCTGTGCATTTCCATGTGTGCTTTGTTTCCTGATGTAATTTCTAACTGAAAAGGAATGAAGAATTGAAATCTCCAGTTTACATGAGGAATGGCAGTTTTGAGCTCCCTATCAGACACCTCATTTTCTCTACATTAGTCACAATCAGACAGACAAGGCTCTGTCTTGTTCAGCTACATTTAGTAGTCTGTCTGAACTGCAAATTTAGATGACATCCAAATTACACAGGCTCAGCTAGTAGGTTACACTAATGCAAACTAGGAGAAGAAGAATCAAGACTATTGATTTTTGAGGTCCTTTTTCTGTCATATTCCCTTAAAGGCATTTACCAAGGCTTTTAAGATCTTCAGCATTTTCACAAAGGAACAAATTACGTGCAAATAAGACTGCCTTAATCTGTTCTCCCCTGCTCAGATTGTTCTTTCTGTACAGTCATTATGTGTTTTTTTACGCTACTACTGCAGTTTACTTGATCCACTTTCGTGCACCATGTGGTCAATATATATGTTGAAGAGTAACTGTGGAAAAGCGCATCTCTTGCACCTGCCTCTGATAATCAAAATCTTGTTTGTTAATTCCCTGCAATCCAAATACATCACATATCTCTCTGCTCATTCTTGCAGCTGTTTCAGCAATCTGATGTTGTCTTCAAAAGAAAAGCCTTCTGATCACATTTCCATTTTCAGAGATCTTGATTCTTCCAAGGAATATCCACCAGGGATTTGTAATAATTGGGCAGACAGGAAGAATGAAAACCAAAAATTATCCTGGTGCCAGGTGTAATTTTCAGAGGTACCGGTAAGTGGTCCCAGCAAGTAAAAGTTTAAATTTACCCCCCTCTCCGTCACAAATTAGAAAGTCAGTGGGTCAGATTCTTCATTGGTGTAAACCATAGCAGACTTCACTGCAGTCCATGAACATTCACTGAATGTAGTAGATTTTGGGTAGCAGTGATTTCAGCAGAGCTGTGCTGATTTACAGGAGCTCAGCATCTATACAAGTGTAAGTAAGAGTCAGGCCATTTCACTATACTTTTTGAACAGAACCGTTTTTTGCTCTGTGTGTTAACACAGGTTATCACAATGGGATACTTTTTCATTTGAAGAAGTCCTGGGGACCGTGGGAGACATAAGCAACTGGTGCCTCCTGAATCTGGGGGGGGCACCCGCAGAAGCCGCCAACGGCAGTGGCCCTGTCAAAGGAGGCACCAGCCCTGCCAATAGCATCAGTGTCAGCCGTCAAGGGGGGGACCAGCTCTGTCGGGGGGGCATGTGCACCTCCATGCACCCCTTACAAATCACTTAGGGTGGGAGTAGAAGCAATAGTAATAGTACTACTAATAATAATACCAGGTTGGTGGATTTGATACATCCTTCTGCATCAACTATCCACCAAAAGAATTAAGGAGCTTTTTCGAGATGGCCTGACTAAACAGCTGTATAAACTTTTTTAGGTATAGTTAGCGAGCCACAAACTCATTAGCCACTGCATATAGTACTGTCACTTTCTGTGAAATCTGAAACCCGCATGCTTTCCTTTTAAGCCAAGTCCTCGAGTCCATGCTTCCTGTTTTGGAGCATGATGCATGGGCCATCAGGCATCGGTGCACCCATCACTCACACTTATGCTTGTTCTTTGGTTTTTAATCAGCTTCTACTATTTTGACATCGCTTCAGCCTCCCAACTCCAGGCACCTCACTTTTTATCATGGTCTGCAGTTACTGAAACAAACTGATTCCTTTCCTCTTGTTTTGACATGCACACGAGGATCCTATCCTCTGCTTTCTGTTCTCTTGCATTTTAGTTGAGCTAGGAACAATGCCTTATGGGATTTTTTTCCCCCAAGATTTCCTCCTAGTTCTTTCAGCACTCTGAAATTTGGTGAAGTTGGCCAATTGGTTTTTGATTCCCATTCTTCCCTTTGTAAAGCAAAACTAGATGAAAGCAACATTAGAAATGTCTCTGTTATCATTTGAAACCAGTTTTGTACTGCTTTTCTGTCCTTGTAAAACCCAGGGCCTCCTATTTGCTGCCAAACTGTTATATCGTTTTTTCTTTCATCGTTGACCTCTCTTTCTGCCCCTCCTGCTCTGTTATTTTATTTCTGGCCTGTCATTTTGATGACCCCACTGAAACAAAATTGAAGTTCAGCCTCAAGATTCCTGTGACATCTTTCTTCTTCTTTTTTCAGCAAACCTTACTGTATAATTTTCCTCTTGTATGGATACTTCTCTTCTAGATGTTTCTAGAGGCATGCCCATAGCCTGACTGCATAATGTATCTTCAAGGGTGGTTGTTTTGAATAGTAGCTGTTTTTCATAAAAATTTCAAGTTTATGCAATTTCTGTGTGCTCCCATTCTCTAAGAGTCACTAAGAGATAATGCAAAGATTGAGCTTGAATTTGAATGAGCTTTAAAATGTAATTTAAATTACAGAGACATACACAGGCTTCCTCTGAATCCCCTCCCCACCCCACACAGTTTAGGGAGTGTACTTCTGGCATAGAAGACTATTGATAGCAAGAATAAAGCAGGCAGAACTGAGACATTTTAGTCCCAAGAACTTATGCTAACATGTGGCACTAAAGCCAGAGATGGCTGACACTGAATTGGAGAGAAAATGTTGCATGGATTCACTTTGTGTATTCTGGGGTCTGTGGTCAAGGCCAGTATTTCAACACTTATCCCTGTTCTGAAATGTATCATTGCCATACGAGCACAAACCATGAATGACTTCAGAACCTGGAAACAATGCCATCAAACCCAAACCAGCTGAACAGAGGCATATTGTTAGTGGAAGAACAGCCCTTTGGTGGTGTCGTTGTCTCCCAGAAGAATAAACTAAGACTAAATCTGGATGGGAATATTCACAGAGAAAGGGTCTCTAAAACACTCACCTTACATACAGTACATGTTAATAGTGGAAAAAGCATTACAGGAGATGCTGCTAGGAAATAAATTATTTTGTGGGGCCCCATTTCAGAGGTTCATCAGAGGTCAGATTCATGAATTCATTTAATTTGCACCTTAATTCACTACTGGCCCCTCCTGTTGTGCGTAGAGAAGGTGAAGGTGGCTACTGTACACGGCTTTGATTTTAACCCATTTCCACTTAGATCCAACCTCTGGCACCAGAAACTCAGTGACAAACCTTTATTTGAATTCAGTGAAGCCAGGATAAGCAACTGACACCGAGCTATAAAACAACGACTTGAGTAACTGTTCAGCGATTATGTGAGAGGTGAGGACTTTTACAGGTGATAGCTTTTATTGGACCAACTGCATGCTTGGGATAGACCAAGAGAAGTTTTTGAATGTAGTTCATTGTTGTTGAGCAATTATGTATTGCTGCTATATAACATCTTCAGAATGCTTTAAAAATGTTGACTAAAATTGCTGGAAACTCCAGAAGGAGTCAGATAAATACCATTAGTCCCATTTTACTGAATGGAAATCTCAGATCCAGGAAGGTTAGGTGATTTGTGTAGGCTAGACACTTCAGAGAGGATTACAGTGCAGTCTCCCAGCAAAGCGCTCAGATGACATTGCTCTACATACACTCTGCACCTTGCCTTCTTTACCAAGTTACTCATAACATTGAGTAGGATAATTAGCATAACTAAACAACTTGCACATTTATCAGCAAAAAGGCCCCTGCTTCGCTTGCTCAGTAGCAAAACTACAGATGATCTCCAATAGGAGTTCTAGAAATCAAGGAAACTGTGTCTTTCCATGCAGAAATCTACCAATTTAGCTTTCAGTAATTTAGCTTATAAGTCTCAGACACTGCTCTCCAGGTAAAAAGGGAGCTTGAATCCTGTAATTCAAAGGTTCTTTTGACACAAAGGCAGATGACATGCTGTATTATCCATGAGATGTCTGAACATGAAAGCTAATTAGCCTTACAGCACTAATTGGCTTTGGCCACAGGTCTTTATGAGGTTACACCAATATTTCATTTAGTATACAAAGCGTACGAATAAGACTGATCAGCTGAATTTAAGGCAAGGCACAAAGGAAACTAAACCAGTGATGAGCTGTACACTGTGGTCTTTTCCATACTTCATGCAAATAGTTACTGGAATTACAGATTTAAACATCATTCTCTTCTGTTTCTATGGTAAAATATCATCTAATACTAAGTAAACATTCACCATTCTACTTGGTAGGTGACCTTTAGTTTTACGAAGAGGTCACCTGAATCACATCATCCATATTTGAATGGTTATATAGGACTTATTTTACACAGAGCTCCCCAGGGTAATTATTTCATATCAGAGCTGGGGAAGTTTAGTATCTGTATGCAGTATGTATTTACACTTCATGCCAGTGCATTAAATAAAATTCTGTCACATTCTGTCTTTGTCTTTCCCTTTTTTCATAGATGTATCATGCATGATCTGGTTGCAAATTCCCAAGCAGCCTGAAAGCCTTTCTTCCAATACTGTTAAGGCAACCATGAAAAGTTTGGTGAAGGCATTTTCAAGAAAATAGCTATAATGCAGGATTGGAAAGAGGGTCAACAAACAAGGTGATGAATGACTTAGTATAGTGTACAACATGAGAAACCATTAAAATGCAGCAAAATAAAGAAGAATCATTTTCATTATAGCATTAAAAGGGGGTTAAAAATGTGATTGTTCAAATTTCTAAAATACCTAAAAGAATCTAATGAGATGCGTTTATTTTCATTTAGGGTCTTAGCCAAACTCCACTGAAGTCAAGTGAATGTGTGCAATGGATGTTCATTGAATGACCTATCCAAAGCACCAGGATGTATGCAGCATTACGTCAGAAGTCAAGAAACTGAGATTTAAAAAAACCCAGCCCTAAATTCTGAGGAATTCAAAATTCTAACCCAAGTGCAGGATCTCAGTTTCACGGTTAGAGGAGAGGAGGCATAACTTGAAAGCTGCATCAGTGTTTAGACTGTTTAAACTCTAGATATGGACTCATATTCAAAATCTGAAACTCAGTGAGCCTATCTGTAGCTAGAAGCACTTAAAAATCGCAAAGGTAGGATGGACCTTGAGGTATGCATCTATTCCAGGCGTGCCAATGATGCATATGTGAGGGATGACACAAGCAGGGCCAGGGCCCATGCTGAATTTCTAGGGTTGAAGGTCCATTTGGGATGTGTGCTGGGGGAGAAAGCGATGGCTGCATTAACCCTCATGCCGCCACTCACCCCACCACTGCTCACCCTGCCATTGCTGCCAGGTCTGGATCACAGATGCAGAATTTGTTGCTCCTTAACCAACCCCCATGGATGTCTAGCAGACCTCTTCTTGAGAACCTCCAGTGGATGAGATTTCACAACTTCTCTATGCAACTTCTTCCCTTAGCCTACTGCTTTGACAGTAAAGAAGTGTTTCCTAAGTGCAGCATGGCACTAAGGTACTTGAAAAGCAGTAGTATGGGCTGAGGTGCTGGTTGCTAGGGGCAACCAGGAGGGGTTAAGGGCCCACACCTGGTGAGTCAGCTGACTGGAAGGGGCAGGGCCGACTACTATAAGACCCGGGCTGGAGGCTGTGAGTGCTCCCTCTCCCTTTCCCTGCAGATAGGAAAAAGGAGTACTGCCTGAAGGTGGGAAGGAGAATAAGGCCTGACAATACCTGCCGCTAGTTACACGGGTGAGAGGTGGTATGGTCTGGAGGATTTTTAGCCAGGAGGTTTAACTTTGTGTTATAGCCCAGGGGCTTGTGTTATTGTTTTGTTGTTGTTACACCAGAGGACCAGGTGAGGCTATTAGGGGTTGAAGGAGGCCTCATAGGGGCTCCGTGGTAGCGTGGAGACCCTGGTGCCAGAGAGGGCACAACATTCAGGGGTGCACTGACCCCAGCCCTGAGAAGGGGAACAGAGGATTGGGAGGGGGCCAGGTAAGGCCGAGGCTGCCTGAGCCCTAAGGCGAGAAGCCCCAGAGTGGGCAGTGGCGAGACAAGCCGGAGAGCGCCAGTGGGGCACGGAGAGGGGAATCAACCAAACAATGTCCGGTACATCTGTGAGGCTTGGGGCGTGGTACAGGGGTGGTTGGAGCCACACATAGCCCATAAGGCTGGGGTGCACCGAGTCACCCAAGATAGAACTAAGACTGGGATCCATCAGGTCACCGTGTCAGAGAGAACTAAGGGCAGCCTCCCATAAACATTGTTAACCTCAAAGGCAAGGCAGGCGAGATGTGGGGGTGCTTTAACACCAACTTGGCACAGTAGGGGTGCTAGGGGAGATCATGGCCACCCCTAGGACCCCTCGCTGTTACATTAAGGTTTAACCTAAATCAGCTGTGCTGGAACTTAAACCCACTGCTTCATTTCCTGCTCTCTGGAGCAAAGAAAAACACTTTTTACCATCTTCATTATGTCAACATTTCCTTTTTTTTTTTAATTCCTACCATGTCCCTATAACAGGAAGCCAGGGCCTCCTGATATTTTAAGGGAAAAACCTCAGTTGGTATGTGCCCAGGCAGGTGAAGACAGCAGATTCTGGGATAGCTGCAGGGAAGTAGGCAGCTGGGGACCCATGGGCTATAAACGCCTATTGCATGGCTAGCTGCCTAGAAATAGGACTGTAGGGCAAAGCCCTGGTTAGGCAGCGAGAGCACTACTGCAGCTTGGCCAGAGAAACACAGTAGGTTGCTTTAAAGGCTGGAAAGACATACCTGTGGCCAGTCGGGAGAAACCTGACCAGAAGGGGAGGAGGCCAGGAAATACAAGCCTGGGTTCCAGGGACAGAGGGAGCAGTACAGCTTTTAACTCTATGGGCAGAATTGCTCCTGCGAGCTTAGGCTGGCAGACTGGGATGCACAGGCCATGTCATGTATACCCAGGGCTGCAACAGCTAGGGGAGTGGGAAGTGTCTTGGCAGTGGTATGATGACCCAGAGGTGAGCTTTGACTTTAAAGCAGTTGCTTGGCCTTCTGTTTTGCTTTTATACCAGAGGACCGGCTATGGCTAACAGGGCTGGATAGGAAGCTGTGCAGCGGTGCCGAGGGGCACACCAGATTTGAGCTTCGCTAAGGGCAGGGACTCAAGGGAGACAGAGGCAAGATGAAGCCAAGGGAGCCAGGGCCCAACCTCAGAGTGGGTACAAGCAGCCTGAGACAGAGGGCCAGAGCTTGAGCCCAGAGGGGATGACAGAGGCAGGCTGTGGAAGATAAGAGACAGACTGAAAGGTCAGACCAGAGTAAGTGAGCACAGGCAAGAAGTTTGCAGTCAGATTAACCTGTAGACCAAGGCTAAAAGGACTAACACCCATATAAGAAGGCAAGTGACAACAGAGTGAAACCCAAAAGGCATGGGTGTGGCTGTGGGGGAGGCTGGAGTCCATGATTAAAAGGCCTAAGGTTTAATAAGGGCCAGATAGGCACCAGTCAATCTGCTGGGGCATAAGAGATACCCACAGAGAACCATGTTGTTTTGATAGGGGACAGAGGGCCCAGAGACCACAAGAGATAAGACACTGGTGAGAGCACTCCAGGACTTAGGGGCAGCCTCCCAATCAGCATGAAAAGAACATCAAGGTGTGACAGGCTTGATAAACAAGGGAGGTTATACAGAGGACCAGAAGTCTGGGTAGGACTAGGGTGGTCCCTAGGGGGCACCACAGCTACCCAGGCCCTGTCCTGCCACAGTCCCCCTTCAAAATCTCCTTTTCCAAGCTGATTGCCACAGGGCACTAAGGTGTCTGCTCCTTTAAGGACAGAAACTGCCTAGAGAGAGGGCCCTAGCAGCCAGGCAGAAACCCCACAGGTGCAAGTTACTGAGGCAGCAGGCTAATGAGGGAATTATCCCGCACCTGCATCCAGTCAGCTGACTGGAAGAAGGCAGGGCCCTGGACATATATAAATCCCCGGGCTGGGACTAGAGGATTAGCATCTCTGGCAGCAGCCAAGGGGGAAGGAGCTGTCATAGAGGAAACTGCTTGGAGATGCTTGACAGCCTGTTCTGATCATGGTAGAAGTAAGGGGCTATAAGAGCTCACAAGTACTGGTGGGGCCAATACAATTGAGAGAAAAGCTTGCTTTCTTAAAGGGGATAGAGGGTAGACCCTATATTATTTTTGCATTGTAGCCCAGAGCCTTGTGCTTTCTGATGTTATCTAAACTGGTGGACTGGACTGAGGCTACTGGGGAGAAGGAGACCTCACTGGAGCACACTACAGTGTGGAGACCCCAGTGCCAGAGAGGGCATAGTAAGAGGGGGTGAGCAGACCCCAGTGCCAGAGATGGCACAGTTACAGGGAGTGAATAGCCCCCAGCAACAGAGGGTGTAGTTACTGAGGCCAGACTAAGCTGAGGCCTCAACACAAGACAACGTCTACATAATGTCTGTGAGGCATGGGGCATGATAAAGGGATAGTTTGGGAGGCCCACATGTAGCTCATAAGGCTTGGAGGTATCCTAAGGCACCTCCTGAGGGTGGGACAAAATAAAGGGGTCCAGCAACCCACAGGGTTTAGAGGAGTCTGTCAGGACTGTGACCAAGCAGCAACTCAAGGGCAGCCTCCCAGTTTATCATTTATATCAGAAAGGCATGGCAGACGAGATTAGTAGGCGCCCATAGGGTGGACCCATCATGGTCTCGGTGCCCTAGGGACATCATGGCCATCCCAGGAGGGGCCGTGACCTGACAGTGTTGCATTAGCTGGGAAACAAGGCAGTGCACGGAGAGGAACCCTGTGTCCCTAATTAGGGAAACAAACCTTTGGGCCAGTATAGAATCACGGAGAAGCTGAGTGTAAGGCAGAGGCTCAGGAAGAAAAGCTGAGGGTGGAAAATACCACTGTTAGAGATGGAAGAGGGGAAAACTTTAGATCCTAGCCAGGAAAGAAGTAGGGCCAGACAGAATCATAGCAGAGACTCTGGAAGTTCTGCGGCAAGAAGCCTTCACCTAGCAGTTGCTGGTAGATGAGGTGGAGGAAAAAACTGTTCATCTAGAGTGTGAATGGAAATGGTAAAGTTCCAGAAGGAGTAAGCCAAGGCAAACGTTGCCACTTTAGAGCTGCAGGTGCAACACAGAAGAAAGAAGGCAGGTCTAAGGAAATCAAGCACTTGATTGCAGCTGAGGTGGAAAAGACTTGAGCGCTGGAATGGGTCATGATGAATGAGGCCAAGAAGAGCAAACAGTGGGAGGAGAAATTGCAAGAGATGGTGTGACAAAAACAGAACCCCAGAAGAGAACTTACCTGGGGGGAAAGACAAGCAGAGCCAGTGCGAAGCCACACCGAGCCAGAGGAGCAGTGGGTCCAGAGCCGTAGCCAGAGAAAATGACATGCCAGAAGAAAAAAAAAGCAAAAAGCAGCTGACCTTGGAGGAGCTGGGACCACGCTGGTGTGGGTGCATTTTATGGCTGCGTGCTGGCACCGATTTGCCAGCCAGCTCATTGAAAAGGGAATAAAAACCCCATTGGAGAGGAGGCAGGATGGACTGGAAGTGGGTTCCCTCGCGGGCAACAAGCAGCCCAGAGTAGAGCAAAGCCCCACTGAGGGAAAGTGGTGGCAGCCCCAGGAAGGGGCTTTTGGAGATAATTCAAGCCCAGAAGGGCTATATTACTCACCTGAAGCACAGCCATGGGCTCCTGACATCTCCAGACTGGATTGGACGCACCAGGGACCTGCGGAGAGAAGGAGAAACAGCTGTCCACTCCACAGCAATTACAGACCAAGGAGAATGGAACTGATGCTGGGAGACAAGGTAACCCAGGGTCAGGAAGAGGCTAGGTCAGTTCCACTATGGCCTAAGCAGAGTGAGGCAAACTGACATCTGTATACATTTATACCAATTCAAAAGGCCAAGACACGTGTAATGGTACCATAACCAAACCCAGAAAACCGGGACTCAACATCATTGGTTGGTACTAGGTGGGATGTAAGGGAGGCAGACCAGGAGGGGCAGAATGTGCATCTTCCTCCCTACTAAATACATTTATTACAGCAAAGACATGGCAGGCAAGAAGCCCTGAGGACCCTCTGGAATCTGATGCGATAGTAGGCCACCTTTTCCCCCAGCAATGGCGACATCTGAAAGACCCATACAAACCAGATGCACTGGTGAACAGCATGGTTGATTACAGATGCAAAAGGAGATGGCTGCATGGAGGACCAAGTCTCCTGAACCCTGTATGGCCCAGATGGCGGAACAGAAGGATGTTCTACAGCAGCTGTAGAAGTATCAAAATGCATTATAGGGGCTCTACAGAAAGAACTACGGAGCCAAGAGGACCAGTTAGAGGAGTTACAGGAGGAGCTGGCAAGAGCAATACTTAGTCAGAACACCTGGTGCAAGAGTTGTGAGAAAAATTAATTGAGAGCCATACTCAGTCGGAGGAGACTGAGAAAGATATATTGAAAGAAATGGAGATAGTGAGAGTATACGTGACAAATTATGAGGCATTACAGGACCAGAAGCAGTCACTTGAAACTGAGGTAAAAGCCAGAATTGAGGAGTGTGCGGCACTGCGAACTCAGTGGCAAAGGGTGAAGATGGAAAAGGGACAACTTGGGGAAGAGCCAGCATGGTCACGGTGCCCTAGGGACACCACAGCCATCCCGGGGTGGGGCGTGACACGACACTGATCATATCTAGTTCCTTCCATCTTTACTGCGTGCCACTGGATTGCCTCAAGTTTCTCTACATCCTTCTTAAAATGTGGTGCCCCAAACTGAGGCGTGTCTAGGGCAGCTTGGAGTGATACTAGTACCTCCTGTGTGTAGAATACAATGCTTCTTCTATTGCAACCTAAAATGTCATTGCCTCTTTATGCAACAACATCACATTGCTAACGCATGTTGAGTTTAGGGTCTACCAGACCCTTCTTGCCAGAGCTACTCCTCCATTCAGTATTTATACACTTGTTTTTTTTCTTTTTTATATGTTACATCTACCATTTGTCTTTGTTGAATTTCATACTGTCTGCTTATCAAATTATCTTTAACTTCTAATCCAATCCCCCAAAGTATCTGGAACACCTCCCAGTTTTGTGTGTCTACAGATTTGATCAGAATATTGTCTAATTCAAACCACTAATAAAAATGATAAATAGTACCAGACCCAAAACAGATTACTGTGGAACTTACAACAGCAGTTTACAACTCAGCATTTCATCTTTAAAGTTAAGCGTCTTCAGATAAATCCTAGAACAGGAAAGCAAATTGCATTCAACAGTAGAGAAACATTTCTTTTCCTAAGAAAAATATAGAAAATTTTTCCACGTGATTTTGTTGTTGTAGTTCAAAAAATACTTTTACAAGAAATGTCGACACAAATTACAATCTCATACTCTTTCATTGTTTCAAAATTTCTTAAACACTTTTTTTCTCTTCTTTCTAATGGAAAAAGAGGTGAAAATGGAAAAAGGGTGATGAAGGGAAAGAAATTAGATCTATTCAAAATCAATGTAGCCTATCTGGTTAAGAGAGCCAGAAATGTACATGAAACTTCCAAAATTTCCGTGCTTTCCATCCAAAAGTCAAAAACCATCCATAGTCTATTCATACTGGTAATTGGGCTGAATTCCAACTCCAGGTTCAAAACCTCAGCAAACCTAGTGTGAAATGATGAAACATTGTGTCTCTCACTCATGGGGAGAGTTAAAGGTATGTTCCTTTATGAGTAGTCAGTAGTATGGGGTGGTGTTGGGGTCCAAAAGTACAGAGCAACCTCCTCATACACTCTACCCACTTCAGAATCTGCAGAAGGTGGTAACATATAAAACATATGAAGTACTTGGATTAAAAAAACATAATTCACATGCTTCAAGGACATACAAGAAAATCAATGGGTTTTCTACCATTGTAGCACAAGCAGAAGGAATCACAGGTTTTTTAGTCCAAATGTATCTGTCATCTTCATTCCAAATACAGTCCAACCCTGCATGATCGGCAGCTTCTGGTCCAGAGAGACTAAAAACAGCAATAGACCCAATTGCCGCAGGTCGGGATTAAGGTATATTTGCAGTGTGGCAGCTTGCACAATGCCTGCCAACTTTATGCCACCTGAAGCCAACACCACTAATCACTCCCTAAACTCACTCACAAAATTACACATACAAATAAATAAAGTCAGGGCTTTGTATTTTTATACAATGATCCCTAAGCTCTGACCTTCTCATGTAAAAACAAACCACGTGCACCTAAATAAAGTTTTGCAGCCAACAGAACATCTGGTAGATCTATTTTATATTCATGTTTAATATAGAATTAGTCACTAGGCTTTGACAAATAACGAAGAAAAACAAGAGGGAAGAAGGAAATTAGAATCTCAGTTCCCTTCTGATTCTGTGAAACAATTTGAGTTTAAGCTAATTGGTACAAATGCAGGTAAGCAATTGTGTAGAATCTTTGCTTGAAATCTCTTCTCTATTCAGAAATTAACTACACATTCCCAGCAATGAATACTAAGGGACACTAGGCTCATAAAAGACATCCACAGAATTACAAGGAAGTCCTAGTTTGGTAAAAAGCAGCAGAGCTGCATTGGAGTATAGGGGCTGGAGTTGCAAATCAGACCCTGTTAATATTTAACCGGGGCTATCAGAAAGTAGTATTTCAACGTTCTGAAGTCATTGAGTTTAATAACATTCCTTGACCAGCCTCCTCCTCATTGTAAAGTAATAGCCTTGTAGATCAGCGCTTCAAAAACTATCAGTCATCAATGATGGCATGTTCCTCTTTGAAAGTTTTACATGACTGACAGCCTTCGCCAGCAGAGACTCTGATCTATCTTGGGATATTTTATTTAAAGGAATACTTCAAGGCTGAAGAAGGTGCAGGACTGAGTGCACGTACATGATAATTGAACCCCTGAGCAGCCCTTCTACCAAGCTCTGTACTGAAAGACAGCATGCCAGAAACTGGGCAGTGTTGGCATTTAGTAACCAAAACAGCAATATGGCCATAAGCACCATTGGTAATAGGCTGTAAAGAAAGAGAAGTGGCAGCAACTAGGTTCATAGGTAGCCGTAGTAAATGATGAGGTGGAAATCATAAGATTGGAAGGGAACTCAAGAGTCATCTAATTGAATCTTCCCAACAGATACAGAATTTGATGCTCCTAAGCTACCCTAGATAGACGCCCAACCAGTCTCTTCTTGCAAACCTCTTAGGCAGTAGTTCTCAACCTTTTGGCACACCTCAGTAGACTCAAGGCACCCCTCAGTAAATGCCAGCTCTTACATTTCATTCTGTTCTGATGATGAAAAAACAATAAATACAGAGAACACAGAAAAACCACAACAGGTCAGAATGTTTTTAACACTGTGAATTTCTATTTGAAGTCTTTGGGCACATCCACACATGCAGGTATGTGTGCTTGCACCAGCTCAGATAGAAGTGGTGCAAATTTGAGCTGGGGGTTTTTGCCTCTGCAGACAAGCCTGGACATGCACTTTGGTATGTGGCAAATTGCGCCACTTGGGGCAAAATAACCCTGCCTGGCTCCTCCTGGATCTGCAGCCAGAGGGAGCTAGAAGCTGGGGCCAGCACCTATACTGGCCCCAGAAGTATAAAAAGCTGCCCTGGTAAGTATGACAGGGCTACTCACTCTCAGAAACTTCTGGAGCCCAGCCAGTTGGTACCTGGAGATACCTCCCCTTGTGGCAGCTGGATTGCTGAAGCAGCCCGGAGAGTTCCCTGCACACTCTACCCACTGCAGCAGTCTGGGAGTAGGGGCTGCTGCCTGGCTGTGACCTGCTGCCACCTGCGACAGCATGTGGCCTCAAGTCTGTGCACCTGCCAGACCCGGATGGGGACTGCATGGCCATTAGAGGCATCTGCATCTCTGGGCCAGCTGCCAGTGGGCTATGGCTGCACAGTTAGCCTTTGTGTAGCATTGCTGCTATGAGTGCCACAGCCCAGCCATTTGGGCAGCTATCACCCAGATGTTCTCAAGTGTAGTGGCCTGCTTTGAACTGTCAAAGCCTGTCCTCCTGACTCCAAGTGGCCAGGAGGTCAGCCACCTCCAGCTGGGTCCTGGGTGCCAGCTCTGAGCAGGCTCCTTTGCCCCTACCCCCTTTGCTCACCAGATATCCAGCACTAACCAGCACTGATATGCCAGTGCTCTGCCCCTGTCCCTGCCCTTGTCCCTCACTCCCAACCCACAGCCTGCCCCCAGTTGGGTCCCCTCACTCCTGATCTACAAGGCCAGGTATGTGGGTGAGGGTTTTGTGGGGGTGGCTTAGGGGTTTGTGGTTTGTGGGTGGATTGTGGAGGGACTCTGGGTGTGAGGGGTGTATGGGAGGACTGCTCATGAGCTACAGCCCACCCCCAACAGGGGCCCACAGCCCCTTAACAGGTGCCAAAGTCCCTCAACAGGGGCCACATGCTTCCCTTCGGGGGCTACCCCCATTCTCCCCCCACAGAGCCTACATGCCCCCTGCCAGGCCCCAGTCCCTCCTCCCCTCTCACTACCCCGATATCCAGGGGTCTAATTTTGCCTTTGCACTGAAAATTGGCAGCACGGAGAATGTTTTTTGTTCTCACACATGCGTCTTGCAGTTTTAAAGGGGTTTGAAACGCTGCAAGAGGCACATGTGCACTTGTGTGGATACGCCCTTTGGGTTTACCTTATGAATCACATGTGTATACCTAATAGTGTTAGCAGCATGTGACACTTCATAGGACCCTTGAAAGTATCTCAAGGCACCCCAGGGTGTCACACAGCACCCTGGCTGACAATTGCTGTTGTAAGGAACAAAATCCCACAACTTCTCTAGGCAGTTTATTCCATTCTTCTACCACACTTAGTTAGGAGTTTTTGTCCTCATATATGACTTCAATTTGCTTGGCTACAATTTAAACGCATTGCTTCTTGCCCTGCCCTGAATCAGAAAATAGAGAATTAAAAGTATGAGTTTGGAAACAGGAATTCAAAAACAGAGCTTTAGAAAAGAGATCAGGTTAGAGTGATGGAACTAAAAATAGAGAAAAATGGATGAAGAAAGAAAGAGAAGCTAGACATTAAGACAGGGAGCTGAAAAGAGAGAGAGGGACAAACTTCAAAGACACAAATCAAAGAAGAGGGAAGTCCTATTAAGTTCTTACTCATCTAACTAAGACAATATGGCCTGTTTAGCTATTTAAGGAGGGTAGGGTGGTTGTAAAGCCATTGAATCTGAGAGAGAGCTATGGAGTGATAGAAATGGAGAGAGACCTAGGATTTATACCCATGAACAGTAGACCCAATTGTTCACTGCTGCTTCTCTCTTCTGAGAGGTCAATCCAGTCCTTGTGTTATCTTATTTATTTATTCTTCTCCACTGTGGTATGCACCTATTTTATACCATTCTGGGTAATTTACCTATGAAAAATACCTTTTCCTCCTAGAAATTTTTGTAAGGAATTCATAGGTTTCATGAGATGACTAGATCTGACATACAACCCGGATCAAGGGGGCTGGACTCAATGATTTCATGAGGTCCCTTTCACCCCTAAACGTCTGTGAATTTGTGAAAAAAAAAAGGGTAGTTTCCAAAATCTTTACTCCTAACTTGAAACTAGTCTTGACATTCCCAAGGAACTAACTTTTTAGCATGCATCTAGCCGCCAATTTGAAGGAAGTCAAATTGGGGTGGGGGGTTTGGGAGGGGCTGATGGAGCATGCACTTACAGCCAGAATGCTGCTGCACTTGAGTAAACATCATCTGATGGGGATAGGATCAATCAAACTGAGTTCTTGCAAGACTTAATCATGCCTCTCCAACCTAATAAAAGGCTTTGTAAAAGTTCATAAAATTGGATAAAATGGACCTGATGAGTATAAATTACTTAGAATTTCAAGGGGGTTGGGACAAGATTCCTCACTGGAAGCTATTTAGTAAAATAAATTACAATAGGGTAAGGAACAATGTCCTGCTGTGGATTAACACCTTGTTAAATAGTAGGAAGCTAAGTCAAAATTGATGGTCCCTTCTCAGAGTAAAGAGAAGTAAGAAGTGGGATACCCCATAGGTCAGTACTGGAACTGTTATCTTTCCATATAATTATTCACGGTTTGGGGAAGGGATTGGACTTGGAGGTCCCAAAATCTGCCAATAACAAGAATAATTTGGCACCTCCTCTGCTGCGCTCCTCACTCTGCCAAACCATTGGCTGAAACCACCAGGACAGCCTCAGTATGATTCATAAAATCATCCACTATTTTAGGTCATGGACACATATATTTGGAGCCATTTCACTGGGGGGGGGGGTGCTGCAAATCAGCTGTTATGTTCTAAGAGTTGTGTGTGGACAAAACCAGAATGATACAAATGGAGCAAAACAGTACCAATTTTAACACTGCTTCATCCAGGGTTAAAGCTGGAGCTATTTAGCCCCATTTTTATCTCTCTGCTTGTTCACACAAAATCAGCAGGGATCTGGGCCTTCCATTTCCCATGGAAAAACAGGAAAAAAACACAGATTTTCCTTCTTAACTGAGAAAAATATGGATTTTGCAGTTTTGTGTGGGGTGGGTGCAAGGCTGACCACTGCAGGCTTGGGCTCCCTACCCTGCTTTCCTTCCCCCGCGGCCTTTTCAGCCTAGCAAGTGGCTCAGGGTTTGCAGCAGTGGCACTGAGCTTCCTTGCCTGGCCCTGCTCTGCCCTCCGGACCCAGCACCGCATGAACATCGTGTCAACAACCATGATACAGCAACTGGCCTAGAAACATTTGATCAATAATTATTCCCAACATTATAACCCATATTTTTGGCTGTCAAGGAATTTATTATTTAAATCACAAAGAATTACAGTATTTTTTTTCTTTCTGATCATCTTTATTATGGAGGGAAAACCCTGTTCTGTGGGACTTTCTCCATCAGATACCTCCATTGCTTCTCATCTAGGATGGTAGGAAATATATTTTCAGGGCTTTTTTTATTTTCACATTCCTAAAGCTGTTTTTAAGGCAGTATCCCTGAAATGGTCATCGCCCTCCTCTAGCTCCTCCCAACCTTCTACCTCCCTTGCAATTGAAAGGCAGAAACAGCTGCATGCCACCATGCCAATTTTAGTATAGAATAAGAAAAAGTAGTGGAGCAAGAGTTCTGTTGCTGACCTCAGATGTCACAGTCCACCTTAAAAATAACACCAATGTACTTCTGGGCCATTCTGGCTGTCAGTTCCCTCATAGGCTTTACATCAAATCAAACTTGGTGTGGCAATGATAGGGAGAATTAGACCACCCCCGCCCGGCACCATCTGACCTCACCCAAGTGTAAACCAGGAGTAACTCCAATGGAGCCAATGAGGCTACACTGTTGCAAAATCAAGGAAGCTCAGAATCAGTACACAACATGATAATTTGCTTAGAAAAGAAAGCGTATGGATTTTAAAGACAGGATCCCCCCTAAAAGCAGTTAATGATGACCTAACTCTGCTCCTACTTCCACCAATGGTTACACTATTGACTTCAGCTTACAATATGGAGCATTTTTTAATATTCGTCCTTAAAAGCATATATAAATTTGTTATTTACAAGCAACGCTCCTTAGAGAAAACGGTGCCCAAATCTGCCATACCAGACTGGATTTACATCAGAGATAAATCACTAAGGATCTTGCCCATAAAGTCTAAATACAGGGGGTTTTCCACTATTTTATAAACCAGGGTAGTTCGTCTAATTGAATTAAGTGAAAAAAAAATACGTTTTTTAAAATTCAGCTCCATGGTTCAGAATTTTTTCTATGATTCTGTAAAAACAACGTGGACAAGAGTATATTACCATGTGCGTCTTTCTTGGCTTCAGTGCAATTTTGAGTCCGCTTTTGACAAACGTTCATTTTGAGTAAGTTGAGATAATTTTAACTTGAAATGACTTCAAAATAGCTAAGCTTGTTTCTTGGGATGTTTGTTTCTTTCTTTGTTTTATCATTTAAGCATTTCAGGAGAAATAGGAATGATGATAGTTTAACATGTGGAATGCTAGATAGGAAATATATTTTTGGCTATCCAAATAGGTCTGTGATACCCAACTGGTTTCAGTAGAACAACAGATTTATTATCTTCACAAAATCTTTTAATATGCAGTACCAAAGGTGAATCCAAAGTAAATTGCCTGCTCTATCTCATATCTTTTTTTGACCAACAGTTAGAAATAAAGTTAAATGAAAAAACAAAAGATATTCATCAGAAATAAGAGATTTCTGGAAATCATATGCTTGCATAAAGATAAGATCTTTTCGAACCTCTCAGCAGAAAATTGTAATAACAAAGCTTCCCTTTCTATGTCACACTGTAGATCACTTTCTCGCTACCTCAGCTAGCCTAATTATAAATGTCAGGCTGTTGTACTAAATACAAATTCAAGCTTCACTTTAATAATTTACTCGCATTGTTTCACTGGCCAGGAACATGTGACAAATACAAATAATGGGAAAGAACTGTGCAGAAGTTGCTGTTTTTTTCTGGATGAGGTGAGGTGGGATTTTCTTTTTGATCAATATAAAACAATTCAAGTCAAATCCTGGATGAATTAACAATAAAATTCTGTATTTTCTTCAAGCCCCAACAACTGCCTGCATTTGGAAAAGTGAAACAGTTCAGCCCTTGCCAACACTTCTGAAATGGATTATGAGTTTCAAGCATTAAAGATGCTGCAAAATGTTTGGAAATGAGCTTCCCTTTCCAAAGCACTGAACTTCAGTGACTGTCAGCTCATGGGCCGTTAAAGCGAAATGGAAAGCCAAGGCTATCTACATGACTAGAAAGCAGTGCCCCAGGAATACAAAGCGAAGTCCCTACTGAAAGCTGAATAAGAGAGACAGAAAATTTAGGAACTGAAGTTGGAGGCATTAAAAATTCATAGGCTCAAGCACTTTAGATGTGATGCATTTGAAGCACCGAAACAGTTAAGGTATTTCACTGAGGCACAAAATAACCTCATTATCATTTCTAATACAGATCAATACTCAACGCTGCCCTTTGAAAAATACTGAGCTTTCTGGGCCATGCATTTATTGTGATCCATGCATTAGCTCTGTAACATTAATGCTTTCACATAAGCCCTCTGCGAATGTCTAAAACATGCTCCCCCCCAGTCCCTATTGAATCAACATAGTCTCGTATAAAACCATAAGAAAAATAATGCAAGTCAATACCCCACCTATTGATTATTTCTTTTGCTTTTTTTTTTTCATGTGACATTTTGTCAGTTGGTTCCTCTGCTCCTTGGGGCTGCCTACTGGCATTAGAAAGCTCTTCCAGTCAAGACTAATGGCACAGCCTCTGTCCCAGGTGGATGCTGGGTATTGTTTGAAGTAACTGATTGGCGTGAGAGCCTCAAGCTCCCTCTCCCCAGCATGTGGTCCAAAGCACAACATATGCTTCCTGCTTGCTAGATTTGTCTCCAATAATAAAAACAGGATTTCTTTTCAATTTTAGACTTGTGCTCAATTTATCAAGCAAAATAATGTAAAGGCTTTGCAAGGCAGGGCTGGTAATCTGGTTCCATATTGGACTGCTGGGATAAGGTGCAACAAAGTGAATGTAGAATTACCAAGACAATATCTTGTGCTCCACTGTGAAAAAAAGATATTCTGCACTTTATTAGGGTTTCTCCATAATAGAACTTGCCCAGACCTGGGAATTGCATCCTGCAGCCCTCGGAAATGAACTTTAAAAAAAAAAAAAAAAAGGAAGGGAGGGGAGGAGAAATGGAGCCACTGTAATTCTGAGATTCATTTATTTGTTCTTTTCATTGTAAATGCTGATAAAATATGTTCGGTCCTTGGGGACTATGGCAATACATTTGTTTGGTGATGTTTCATTCATGCCCTTGTCATTTTTTGAAGGAGAGGGATGGGAAGAGAGAACAGCCTCAGATTTTTGCTCTTTTTTGGAGTAGCTTGATCCACCACAGTAGACATGATTTCAATTTACACATTAGCACGGTATAAACTATGTAGTTGTCACTGCTTGCATAAATGCTAGTAAACAAGGTTACAGGCAAATGTAGCATTACTAAGGACAATTCACTTCCATAAATAAGCCAATACAAGAAACAGCCCTTTTAATCGCATTGTAATAGAGCACACAAAGTAGTTACCTGAATTTTTCTTGAAAAAACGGGATTAAATTCGTATGTTTAGTAACTGTTTTGGTATTAACAGTTGGCACATATACCATCAGATTGTAAGATTTCTCCTATTTCAAGTTACATTTTGGCTTGCCAAAAGGTCTTGCCTTGTACTTTGTATTTAAACCAAAAAGTAATTTCAGTATATTGATAGTATAAATTGGGGACCAATTAGTCCGCCTTTTTAATACAGCATGCAATTAACCATATTGCTGTAGGGGGGGTTTAAATGTCAGTGGCACATTAGGTGAGATAATGCCAATCTAACCACCTCACAAGCTGCTGTGAAAGCATGCTGGGTTCCCAGTCACTCAACTCCAAAAACACTATCGTTGCCAGCTGAACAGCATTGAACTAACTGAAACCTGGACTCTGGATGTTCAGTAATCTCAGTTTTAGCATGCAAGTCAGTAGGATGTAAATCCAACAGTGTGTGGATATTCAGCCATTTATGCTCCCCTTCAACAAATGATCTGTCTCTCTTCTGATGGCTAATTTACTCTGTATCAATCATTCTGCATGATAAAACTTTACCTCCCCCATTGTTCTTACAAAGAAAACTGATCAGGGTATGCCCATGCGGAACATAGTTTCAGAATGGTTCCATTTAAATGTAGATTTGGACATTCGGCACAAAAGAGCTTGGGAAGTCTTTGCTAAGAAATACTAACGCTGAGTTACATTTTACTTCATATTTTTCTCTCACAGATGAGAGGGTTTCTTGTTTTTCTTAAGGGTTGTTCCAACTCTATCTGATAAAGAAATGCCTCCCAGGATTAGTCTAACTCTTAAAAAATACTTCATTTTTTTTTTATGAAGCAACACATAGACTGTCTGCTCAATATGCTGTCAGACACTACAGTACATATCAGGTAACTATCAGGAAAAGTACTATACAATATTAAATGATTCGATGCTATGCAAGTTTACAGATTATTGACAAGCTAACATAACATTTACACATTTGCATTCATTGGTCTTAGAAATCTCCTCCAGAACCTAGGGCTGGATGCTAAACTGCTGTTAATTGTCACACATGCATTAAGTTTAGTGGAATGATGCTGACTTAGACCAGCTGAATTTAGTTTCCATTACTGCATCAGGATCGTGCTGTTTAACTGGATTAGAATATGATGGATTACAATTTTGACTATGGCAGATTAAGGCTCATTGTTTTCAAATTTTACAAGTGCCAGAATTACTGGTATGTAATGCTCTTGACAGAGCCTGTTCTGTAAATAGAGTGCTTCATTCTCTGTGCCTCAGTCTGCGATCTATAACAGCAAAACATTGATTTAAACATTAGAGAAATGGATTATATGATTTGATGGGCCAAAATTTTCGAAGACCCACACAATGCTTACACTGCGTAAAATGTGTGAAACCACTAGGAGCAATCACTGGGTCTAGTCCAGCTGCAACTGAAACAAGACCTCACTTGAGGGAGAGGGGCAAAGTTTGTATTAAACAGCTCAATCCTCTGCTGGTTCAAACCCTGGCCCAGGTAGTCTGAGGACTGCTCTGCCTTATGTCCTGTTGCAACAGAGCCCTTTGGATTCAGCTGCTGGAGACTGCCTGAGTGCAGCAGCCTCTGGCCCCATCTTCATCTTCCACCAGAAACTTCTCCAGGCACCTTATGCTTCTTGAAGATATTTCTATACAGGGTCAATGCACAACTGATCACTAAGGCTAGATTTAGATCTGTCTGTGGCACTGGAAGAGCACAGAAAAGAGTCAACAGGAATCAAAGACTGCCCTGTGATGCTGCAAAACCCAATGAAAGTAGGTGGCTTGAGGAACAAAGTTGTTTATGCTCATGCACAAATGTGCGGGGTTATAGGAACAAAGTGTTCATATATAAAGGGACAATCGGCACCATTACTATGTGGACTATACTCTGTATGTGTGAACTATCCTCTGTATGTGTAACTGATATACTGTGGCAGCACATCACCACATAGAAAATGTGTGAAAAGTGTTTATTTACTGTTGTGTAATCAAATGGGAAATGCTGAAGAGACAAAGCAAATCTGCTCTTTGGTCTTTGGTTTGTTTGCACATCGGGAAAAAAAAGGCAGAATAAACATGACACTAGCTGAGTTTTAATCACAGCATGTGATCTATGTGCAGACTCTTCTGAGAGACACATTGTTCAATGCATTTATCTCAGATATTCCACTAGAACACAGAACAGTTATCTGACATTTCTTTGGGTGCAGACATAATATAATCCATTCCAGAGAAACTACCAGCAGCCTAAAATGAAGCACTGTAGAGAAATGTTGCTAACGTCTTTTGTAGTGTTCTCAAACAGTGTTCAATCCCAAATGAGAGACAAGGCCAAGCATGAATCTTGTATGGGTGGAATGAGTTGTTTTCTGATTTACCATGAAATCAGAGAATTATCTACTCAGTGCCTACAGAAAGCCGCCAAGTCCTTTGGAAACAAGAACCACAGTTGACTGTGTGTCACTATTAGTTGTTCTTACTCTTATATTTAATATAGCCCTGAGTGTCAGCAAGAGGATATATGAGGATCCCTGCCTGAAGGTATTTGTGGTCTACCAGCCAGATTCAGTCCCACACACAAAATTCACGCTGAAGTGAAGGGGTGATTAAGGCTATGTGCTCTTTACAGTTTAGACAACTAAAGCATCCAGTTAGCAGAAGGCAGCTTTATAACCCAGCAGTAATTTCAAGGTTCAGGGGAATGGTTCTTTTGTGCAAATTAATGAACACAAGTCACTAATACTCTTGAGCATCTATATACCAAATAGGCAAATGCCTAGGTAACCTCATTCTGAAGAGGAAGGCTTGATCACAAGGAAAGCATATTTTGCTGGTTTCATTTGGCTATATATGTAGCCACTTCTGCAGTGAAGTCTGTATGAGTTGCATGGGGCAAAGAGGAGATATGCAAATAAAACTTGCCTATGTATGCTTAAGGAGCAAGGAAAAGGTAAATGTGTCAATGCTTCAACGTTAGAGGATATCCTGTTGGCTGGTAGCTGTTCACATATGAAGAAGAGTGCATTGGGAAGAGAGATAAAGGAGATACAATAACGGAGAGAGCAATCTACCTCCACATTTTAAGCAGGAGCGTTTTGTTATCAAGAAAATAACTGTTTGCTTTAAGAAAGTTCAATTGTTATTCTTTTAGGTCCCCAAAACGCTCTATGTTGGAGGAATGGAAGTAGTGCAATAATCCGGAAAGGGACTTCGACTTTCTTGTTTCCCAAAACAAAAAGTTCTAAAAACCCACGTCTCCTCCCCCAAAATAATAATTATAAGCAAAAAAACATAAATCACCTTGAAACCATGATAGAAGAAAGAAACATGTGGCAGCATTAAGCATATGACTGTTCATCCACGCAGCTAGAATTCATCATGGACTAACAAGACAAAAAATGGTCTTTTCACCATTTCAAATACTAATAAGCTTTACTTAATTTCTCTGAGATATTAGCCATAAAAATGGAATGTAAATGTTAATAAGGCAACTGATGTCTCCAAAGCTTTGTTAAACACAATAGCCTGAGAAATTATAATTTATTTTATATTTGATGAATCTGGTGAACATGAGTACATGAGGGAGAAGCTGGAGTCTTTAACTTGCAAGCAGCGTGGCATTATTTTGCATGCCTCTCCTCCTTTAAAGACACAGTAGCCCTTTTTTTCCTTTCTCTAAGTGTGAAATTGAAATATGACTTTATAGAAGACCTGAACTGAAGACAAAGAACCTGAAATCACTGTTCTTAATACCACAGTCTCAAAAATGACTGCTATGGCATAAGAAAGGCGAACATAGGCAATTCTTCCTTCATTAGCGTAGCCATGAAAGAGGCAAACAAACTCACATCCCCCTCAGTGACAGGCTGTGAAACTAGCTGTCCCAGCTGCCTGCAGAGGGTTTAGATTGAGAGTGTGGTCAGGGGTAGAAAGGTAAGAAAGATTTATTGACTTAAGAAAAATACAACTATGCATAGTAAGAAGACAAACGATGACAGACAAAAGCAATTCACATCGGCAACTTATCGGCAGTCCCTCTGATGCCCGATACACAGCAAGCTTCTCTTTCCACAAAGTTCAGCAAGGTCAGGTGTCCCCAGACAATCCTGTCTGAAGGGTGCCGGGAAGGTCCACAGGCCCACTGATCCAGGCAACAGCTAACTAATCCTTTTCACAGAGCTGCATCTTCCTTCTGAATGGTTTCCAGATATTTCAGCTAATGTATAGCTTCTGGAAAAACACTGATAACGTACGACCACTTAGATTCCTTTTTTTTCAACTGTCCTTAGACTGACCAATAGCAGTATAAGCCTTGCATTCCTCTGATAAGGTAATTTTAACTGCACCACAGGGCCTTACTACTTCTAGGCTTTGCTAAATTTACTAGGCCTTACTTTATACAAGGCCTCACTACATCGTAAACTATAATTAGGCTTTTAGCAACAACTTATAGCTTTATATCTAAACAAATACTGAAAAACACTTGGTCTAATCTTCATAGAGCCTTCAGCAAGCATTTTTATTACACAGACATACTTTTCAGTTGCCACACCAGCCAATGAATACAGAAGAGGGTTTGGATAGCTAGGTTTGTTATAGCATAACCCTGGTGTCTGCCTATTGCCAGGAAATCATATAGACAGGAACAGTTCCTTTATAAATGCTCTCTGGAGTCTGTGGCAATTTAAAGTGTGCTAAACTACAGCAAAGCATTTTTATATTAAATATCAAAATAACACCTTCCTACATGTAAAGGCAATGAAACAGGCTACCTCTTTATCATCAGCTTTCCACCCAGGTCTGGCTTTACCCTTCCCACCTCTCCCATCTGTGTGTTCCTCCTTGCCTGGGCAGCAGCAAGAGTCATCCAAGGAAGCTATAAAATGTCCTTCAATGAAGGTTTTCATGAAGAAACTGGATAAACATTTGCCTTGATTGAGAAACAGTACCTCTTACATCCATGCCAGAGATTAGACTTAGGTCCTTCCCAGCCCTATGATGCTCAGGCAAAATTACCTAAGGTAGGCCAGCATATTCCTAACATGCCCAGCATTTGCGATTCCTTAATTCCTATTTGAGAACTTTGGCCAAGCACTGCAAACACCAAGAGTCACAAATGTGGAGTAAAAGTTACATATTTTAGTTGTATACAAAAAAGCATTGTACAGAAACCTACCTGTTACCCATATCTAGTGCATATAGTTCACGTTCATACAGAGTTCTGGATTCCCATCCCCATCAACGCATCCTGGTCTTCCGTACCTCCTTTGCTGTTGCTCTCCCTGCTTTCTGATTCCTGCCTCTTATACCTTCACAGTTCCTGTCCTCTACCTCCTCAAGTCCTATACCCACCAGGTTCCCCCATCTCCTGCTTCCCTCCCTTCTTCCCCCCATTATTTCCATCCTCTCCATCTTCCTGTCCTCTTTACCTCTGAATCTATGTCTAACCAGTACCACTCCCATCCTTCAACTGCTATTGACACCCACCCACTAGATCATGTCCTCTCTACCATTTACAGTATTCTTATGCTATCATCCCTCCACTCAGCTCCTGTTTTCCTCTCCCATCTCTCCATCTCCATTGCTTAGTAGGGCTGTGTGAAGCTTCAGTCTCTGATTTGATTTGGCAGATTCAGGCCAATTTAGTGGCCGAATCCCCGAATCCCAATAGAATCAGAAGACCCTTTAATCTCTCGGAATCAAACTGGAACCTTCCACATCAATTTGGAGAGATTCAGTGATTCGACCATAGAAAGTTTTAAATGTGTTTTTCTGTATACCTCTAGGTAGCAGGCGGCTCGTGAATACTGCAATGCTGGGACACATGGAGCATCCCACAAGAGCATGAGGAGCTCCCCAGTGCCCTCAACAGCAGATCCAGAAGTGGAGCAGAATCACTTCTGGTCCACTTCTGGGTCCACCAGAGAGCACATTGGGGGCCCCTCCAAATCAGCACCGAATCTTCAGATTCAGATTTGGCCGAATCAAAGCAGGGACAGTGGTCTAAACCAATGAACTGAATCAGTGTCCCTGATTCAAGCTGAATCCAAATCAAATAGGGCCCACTTCACACACCTCTATTGCTTACTCCTCTGCCTTTTTTCCTGCCTAGACAAATGTACAGAGAGTGTTGACAGCATAGGGGAGGCCATGTCTCATATAATTTCCTGTAACCGGTGCCCCAGTGAATCCTGGAAGCAAAAGAAAACAACTGCAAAGATAATCCAGTTCAGTTCCTACATCATTAAAATGGAGTGTGGTCAATGCAGTCAGAGTACTTGGGAGAATTCAGGCACTCAGTCGTAAGAAGTCCCTAATGAGCACCTGCAAAAAAAATTTCAACTGCTTGAGAGTCTTCACTGAAACACCAAAAGGCATGTCCCATACACCAGAGCATCCTCAGTACATCCTCACTTTTTCAAGCCTTAGCTCAAAAGCACTGAGATGCAAGAGCTTCTCTGTGGAATAGTTTAAGAATGTTTTTGTATGAGTAGAATGATGCATCATCCCCAGTTACTGATATTGGAAATGACCAAACCATTTTAGCTTAAATGATTTTGCCTTAATTTAGCCTGAAGCAGACAAGCAGTTAAAGTTTAGAAAATGAAAACAGGGTTTAAAGTGGAAGTGTCAGCCCCATCCCTCCACCCCTTATAAACAGACAGCTTTACTGCCTCTTCCTGTAATACTGTCCCTTCTTTCATTGGCTGGACAGTAGGTAAAAATGGTTTGAGAGGAAGACTGTGGTGGTACAAGTTGAAGTCTTTGGATGGGTGTTGCTACCTGCTGCTGTCTCTAAGGAAGGCAGGAGCTGCTGTGTGAGCACTCTGGCCACACTCAACCATCTGCAAGATGGAATGGCGTGCACCCTTAGCAAGTTTACAGGTGACACCAAGCTGGGGGAGTAGTAGATACACTGAAGGGTAGGGCTAGGATTCAGAGAGACCTCAAACAAACTGGAGAACTGGACCAAGAGAAATCTCATGAAGTTCAATAAGGAAAAGTGCAAAGTCCTGCACTTAGAAAAAAAAAATCCCATGCACCAATACAGGCTGGCTAAGCAGCAGCTCTGCAGAAAAGTTCCTGGGGATTTACAGTGGACAATAATATGAATATAAGTTAACAATCTGTCCATGTTTTGAAGAAAGATAACATACTGGGCTGCATGAGTAGGAGTGTTGCCAGCAGATTGATGAAAGTGATTGTTCCCTTCTGTTCAGTACTGGTAAGGATTGTGTCCAGTTTTGGACCCCCCACTCCAGAAAGGATGTGGACAATTGGAGAAAGTCCAGAGGATGGCAACAAAAATTATTAGGGAGCTGGGGCACATGATTTCTGAAGAGAGGCTGAGGGAACTGGGCTTATTTAGTTTGAAGAAGAGAAGGCTGATGGGGGACTTACCAGCAGGCCTCAACTACTATCTGAAGGGTGCTTCCGAAGACCTGGACTGTTCTCAGTGGTTACAGATGACAGAACAAGGAGTGACGGTCTCAAGTTGCAGCAAGGAATGTTTAGCTTAGATATTAGGAAAAACGTTCTCACTGGGAGGGTAGTAAAGCACTGAAACCAGCTACCAAGAGAAGTTCTAGAATCTCCATCTTTGAAGGTTTTTAAGACCCAGCTTGACAAAGCCCTGCCTGTGATGATATAGCTGGGGAATGTCCTGTTTTGAGTAGGGGGTTGGACTAGATGACCTCCTGAGGTCCCGTCCAACCCTCATTTTCTATGATTCCATGATTAGAGTATTTTAGCTATTCCTTCAGATTCCCTCAATGTACCAATGTAGGGGTGTAAGGACATTAGAACCAACTGTGTTATTTTCTTGAAGAAATCCATGACCGCTATTCCAAAGATGTTCTGCAGAGCAAAGGAATATGCTTCTTGTTAACCAAACCAGATACCATTATGTGAAGGAAAATTTTAGTAATGTATGATATTAGAACAAAGTCCTTAAGGAAGTAAATCTCTAATACTATCAACATTTACCAATTCAGTATATGGTTATTTGTTTTAAGTGTCTTCTGTCAAATTTTCTCGCTGGAACACTCACGATGACTATACTTTCCACTCAATCTGGAATAGCAGAGGCTTTTCAGAAGTCAAAGGAGATACAATTGGCACCAATCAATTTACTCTCCTTGAATAAAATTTAATTGCTATGTCAAGAAGGAGCTTTTATTCTAAGGAATGATGCATTTGCATCCATGAAGATCTATAATCAAAGCAAAGTCCAACTTGGCAAATCCACCTTAAAGAGGCTCAAGTTAATCGGTCAGTCGTGACCAGGCAACATCTACAGCAACTAAGGATAATGAATCTGAATTTACAGCCAAATGCTAGAAACTCATTGGGATGGTGCCAAAACATGATTCATGGCTGATTCCATGGGATTTCAAAGTTAACATGTAGAGAAAAGGTTATGGAACAGGACACAGGAAAATTTGGAAAAAATCAACAGACCCGAACAAGATCTTAACCGCGTCCCAGTCTGAGAAGTACTGCAAACACTTTACATCAATAGTATAGCAGGAGACCATATATTTGGGGCACTCTAAATGAATGAAACTGATTAAAGAAAAAGATGAGAAACCAGAATTACTAAAGTGCATTTAGGTCAATGGGAGTCTTTCCAATGACTTCAGTAATGTTTGGATGAAGTCCCAACCACACAATTTTGTGAGGTGTCAATAGCAATACTGCTCATTGGCACTTTTTTTTTTTTTGGTCTACATTCAAACCTTGCTTCAAATGCACTAAACAATTACATCAGCCACTTAGAAATAATCAAGCTGAAGGGAGAAGTCTGAGAAACTAGCAACTTAAGAGAAAGCAGAAAAAATGTCAAATGAACCATGGATGGAGGTGAAATGTGGATTCATGTATGATGAGAGAAGTAATTACTATCAGGAAGAAAAGTAGCTGAAATAAAAACTGAAGAATACAGGAGCATTACAGAAAATAGGGACAGTTCAGAAAATGCAAAGGAAAGTAATGTCACGGTATGGAAAGCAAGAATATAAATAAAGTGAATAGGACTGTGCAGAAGTATAACATTATCATCATCTGTGTGACAGCAGGGTCTAGAGATCCCAGACAAAATCAGGTGCTAGGCACTGCAGAAACATACACCAAGGGATTTCTCCAGAGACCTTACAGCCTGAATAGGCAAAGAATGGGGGAAATGGAAGGATTATTATCCCCTTTTTGCAGATGGGAAAATGAGACAAAGATAGTATCTTTGGTGTTGCCACAGATCACAAAGGAAATTTGTGGCAGAAAAAGAAAATGAACCCAGACATTCTGGCAGCCAGTCCAATGTCATATCCACAGACTCTTCTTCCTTCCAATGAAAGACTCGACCCATAATCAGCTTTTGGGTTGCTTCTGGGATGCAGCGTTACACAAATCTGCCAAATTTGTAAATAATATGTTGATTTTTGCAGCATATTTCTATCTGATGCATTGCAGCAGATGATAACGATAACATGACTGAATATGCATTGCTTCTCCTTGTGTGTTTGACCGAACCTACCCACATGATCAGGAGGATGAGAAGAAGCCACAGGATTCCTTTTCTCAGAGGAAAGGACTGTATTCTCTGTGTGTATGTGTGTGTGTTAACATGGAGGGAGACCCCCCCACCCCATGTCCTTTCTTAGAAAATAAGAAAAAAATCTAGTGCTTCTAGGAAATTGCCTCTAGTCTGATCTATGTGCATTTGGCACAGTGCAAAGGAGAGTGGGAGGGACAAGTGAACAGTGGGGAAGATGGGACAAAAGCAAAATTAAACCATCATCACGGCTCTTCAGTTCTTCAACTGATTCAGTAGTAATTTTCCCAGGCCCACTATCTCCCTTTCTGAGCAGACGGGAAGCAAATAAACAGGCAATGACAGTGAGTTGGTAGCCAGTGAGGAAGTGGACATGAGTTGGGTCGAGAAAAACCTGGCACAAATCCATTCCAATTTGGGGTAAAAGGGAAGAGAGAGGCAGATTTCTGACTCTCCGATACACTTCGGCCCCTCCTCTGCTCCTAGAGCAACATCACTCCTTGCCATCTCTCACCCAGAGGAAACTTCAAGATGCAGTTTTGAATGAGATGCAACGTAACAGGAATAAGGGCAGCAGCATTGCACCTGCACTGTAGTCAATAAAGGCACATGCATTTGACCCCCATGAGGAAGTCAGGGCAGTTTTGAAGGTCTGACCACATTAGATTACAGCAGACAGTTTAGTGATCTAGAGGTCTCATGGCTGGCCAGGAATTTTTTCATAAAGTATTTTCTTCATCAGAAACTACAATTTTGTCAAAACCAAAACAGGTTTTCACCAAGAAGGTTTTGCAAATCTAAAATGGAATTTCTGGTCCAATCCAGAAAGAAACCTACCACCAAAGCCAGTAATTGAATGGCGAGGACACCTACCCTGGAAGGTGGGAGACTTTACCACAGAGCAAGGAACTGATTCTGTATTTCATAGATTTCATAGACATTAGAGCTGGAAGGGACCTCAGGAGATCATCGAGTCCAGCCCCCTGCCCAAAGGGCAGGAAGTCAGCTGAGGTCATAGGATCCCAGCAAGATAAGCATCCAATTTACTCTTGATGAGTGCTCTGCCAACAGGATTGCTGTCCATGCTGGGAGGCAGGGCTCTGATGGCCACTTCCCCCACCCACAAAACCTTTTGAAATAGCTGATCTTTGTTCTGATGTACGACAGAAACCAGTTCTGAAAATTCAGTGTTTTCACAGGACAGAGTTCTCCTTCTCCAGCCAACCCCACTGAGAATCCCGAGAGAGACTGGACATGGACTTTCCCCATGTTACTCCCCTGGGAGAGGGTACAGCAACCCTTGCACACAAAGGCAAGAAGGGACTCTGGAGAAAGGCAAAAAATATGAGTATAAAAGAAACCAGTCAGAAAGAGAAAGAGCAGTATGAGTCTGGGCAGAAGATGCACTATGCATTCAGACTTCAGTTTGTGTAAATAGTGGACTTATTGCTTGGCCAGAAAGCCAAGTTTCCTCACTAACCAGACACACCGAAAACCAGAAAATGACTGTGCATGACAGGAAATGGAGAAAGAGGCAGAATCCAGTGATGGCTCTGGAGACAGTTTGCTTCACTCAGACATATGGCTTTAATACAACTGGGGTAACTCAAAAGTCTCCCTTGTCATATGTTAAATATTTTATGTATAATATTACTCATTTCTCGAGAAACAAAAACAACATTAATAGCATTTGCAGCTTCAAAGCTCTGAGTCACAATCTATTAGCTCATGTACTTTTTCCCTAATAATGCATGCATGGAAAATACAAATATGTTTATTTTAATAAAATGCTATTACATGTTAAAGTCAATCACTATAATGAAATGTGTATATAATGCAGTTTTGTAAATGTTGCTGTCCTGTGCCTTCCAGTATTTGAAATGTGCATTCCTACGTATGAAAGGGACAGCTTCTACCGCTTTTTAGTCACTTAATCAGAAAGTATTCCCAGCAATTTCAGTGGGTCTTCTCATAGGGTAAGACAGTGTTTCTCAACCAGTGGGATGTGTCCCACTGGGGGACACGAAGGTCATGTAGGTAGGAATTCAACTCTTTGCCCAATTGAAAAAATCAGTTGTTTGCACTTCAAATAGATGAATCAGTAGATATCTTGAACAGTGCAATTTTGTGGGGTTTTGTTTTTATCATGGTGGGACCAGGGTTTTTTGACAAAATGGTTGGTGGGATATAAGGTGCAAAAGGTTGAGAACCACTGGGGTAAGATACTGTATTGTTCAACAAGTGTAAGAGTTTCTGAATCTCACTGTAAAATATTACAACAGACATCTTAATCTGAAACTGGGTGCATTCAACAGTAACGTAAGTATGTCATCACCATACTTAACAGCCAGATGGAAAACCCCTTACTCCTACTGAGAAGCTCAAAGGAATTGTCTTACTGAAGTCAGTCAAACTAGCCCTGCAAGAAAATGATCACTAAGAGCAACGAACGGTTCGTGATTTGGCCCTAAGACTAGGGACAGAAATTACACATAAACCTGTATAACTGACCAGTTTAACCTGTAACAGAACAGAAGTTCAGTGCACGTGGACTGGTTTCAAAATGGCTGAACCCAGTTTAAGACGGACCTGGATGGATGCAGTATCAGATTTAATTGGTTAAGGTAGACCGTTGTATCAAACTTTTGTCCCAGCTCACCCTTCTGACTCAAGTTATCTTGCACTCCCCCAGGATCCCAGGATGCTATGCGCCCCTTGCCCCGCTAGCTTTATTCATAGAGCAGATGGGCTAGCCTCCTCCACCAGTGCTTCTCTGCTGCCGCCTTGCAGGGCTGGCTCCAGCCCCACCCCGCAGCTGTCACAGAGCTGAGGATGCAAAGCTGCTACTCCCCAGCCAGCATCCTGCCTGTCAGGCCTACAGGGCAGTAGGGTGAGCAGGTGGGGGAACACAGTCCCCTCACCCCAACCCAGGCCCCAAAGTTAGGGCACCTCAATGGATTCCTGTTGCCCTGCCCAGGCTCCCGCCAAGCCATGGGTACCCTCCCCCCAGTGTGGCTGGGATGGCTGCTCAGCCCCACTACCTGAAAGTCTCTGACCCACAGGGTGGAGGAAGGACAGAGTCCCCCATTCCGGCCCAGGACCCCTCCCTCTGCCGAGGCATGGGGCTTTCCCCATGGGACGGATGCTCACCCTGGGGAGCCTGACACTGGGACAAGGGACTCCTTCCTCCTTCTCCCTCTGGGTTAGGAACACACAGGGGGCAGGGCTCAGCAGAGGGGGACAAAAATCACCCTCAGTGCAGGGCTCCCTGCAGCTAAACCAGGGCTCAGGGGTGCCTGGCCCAAGCCAAGGGAAACCTCCAGCTCCATAAGATTCCCCTAGTTTGGGCTGATGCCAAACTTGAAGGGCCAGCACTTGGAAGGGGGACTCCTTCCCCTGTTTCCCCTGCAAGTCAGAGACTTCCAGGGGGCTGAGTTGAGCAGTCAGCATGACTGCTTGGTATGGGAGAGGGAAATCAACCGCAGTGTGGAGCACCCCACAGCTGGGCAGACCCTGGCTCAGGGGGAGCCTGGGTTGGGGCAGGGGAACCCCTGAGGTATGGGACTCCCCTAAAATGGGCAGATCCCAGATCAGGGAGGCTAGCACCAGGACAGAGGGCTCCTCCCCTCTTCTCCTCCCCACCATGTGTGGACAGCAGGGGGTTGAGGGCATGTGCCAGGAAGCCAATCAGGGTGGCCCACACTTAGCTGGGCTCAGCAATGGCCAGCAGGCTGGAAGACGTGCTCAAGTGTCCCCTGCCTTCTGGTCTGGGCCAATGTAGGCATCTGCCTGCCCTTCCCAACTGAAGAGTGAACATGAGTTTTGGTCATTATCAGTCCACTTTACACAGTTTAGAGAACCTTCCAAAGATTGGATTGATTCTGCCTGGGGCTTTTTTAAGTGTTTATACTTAGCCTAAATGATTAAAAAAGAAAATAATATTAATAACACAATGCATATGGAAGAAATGAGAAAGCAGTAGGAAGAAATATCCCTTTCATTGTGTTTTAAGGGAAAATAAGAGAGCAAGGAGGGGTCAAAGAAAGTCCAACTGAACTAAACACCATCAATAATTAATACAAGTAATATTGGAGGAGTGTTACAGTAATTTAACTGTGTAAGATAGCAAAGGGAGCAAGATAGTCTCTACTTCTAAATGCTATATGTGTAACTCCAAAGTTGGTTCAAGATCTGCTTGCATTTGTAGGTTTTTAGGTCTTGCAAATGACTTTTTCCCTAAGTTTCACTGTCTAGTAATTATTATTATTATTATTAATAATAATAATAATAATAATACCATCTAGCTCTTAGACTTTTCATTGGTAAATCACCAAGCATTTTACAAAGGTCACTAGTAGCAGAGAATAACTCCTTGGTCTGAACCCCACTGAAGTCAATGAAAATACTCCCACTGACTTCAACGGGTTCTGGCTCTGGCTCTGGCTCAGGCTCCATCATTATTCCATCCTTTGGCATTAACTTGACTCACATGATATTAGTTTTGCAAACAATGGAGTTCTTTAGGCCCCTCTACATATGCAGGCAAAGGCACAATGGGATCTAATGCACAATCCATATAACTGCACTTCCTTCCATGCAACACGTGCATGCCAGGAAGTCTGACTGTGGGATCATGAATCAGATCTCATCAAACCTTATTGCCAGTGCAAGGGGAGCCCAATCCTGGGGTCCCATAGCTGGGAGCCCTCCTGCAGGAATCAGGAGCCAGCATCAGTAAAGAACTCCCATGCTCTGGGGTGCACATGGCCCCTGGCCCAGCTGGGCACTCCAATCAGCACAGAGGCCCCTGGTAACACATTCAATTAATGGCGTGATAGGAAGCAGATACAAAGTTATTACACATATTTTGTTGAGTAACTTTGTAGCGCACGACAGGAAAACGGGAAACAGTAAAATTTAGAGACACCTCTCTGAGAGTTTCTCTGGAATTCTCCTTTGCTGACGGAGGGCAGGGATAGTCCATAGCGACACACCTCCACAAGACGCAGCACACTCCACATCCTGCATGTAGACAACTCCTTGGCCAATGCATCATGGAGAGGACTCATCATTCTGAACAGAAGTTTAGGAGTGTCTCGGTCATCAGACCCACAATCCCCAGAAGTACTACATAGCAAAGAAAAGATGCAAAATAGGGTCTTACAGTGTTTGGTTACTAAGGCTGAGGAAAAGATATAGCTCTTCATTTTTCATACATTCTTAATATTTTCTGTGACTATTTTTAATTAACTTTTGCCATGTTCATCTTCCCAGTGTCTCTGCTTCCACAGATATTACAGAAAGTGAGTTTTACTGACAATTTCTAGAAAGCAAATTGACCAGATTCCCATGGTTATCCACATAGTATAATGGCTAGATCAGAATAGAAGAGAAACATACAATCATTTCATATTCATAGAAACCAAACTGATGCTGGAAGTGACATCATCAAAGTAGAGAATGGGGGAAAAATACCATATGATCTATACAATGAATGACAATTAGCTGACACTACTCAAATATTGTATCTATTCTACCAAAAGCATCACTTCTAGGTGATGCAACTCAGATATCATATGTTTGCAACCATTACATAGAATAAACCTCAGTGAATAAGTTCAAATAACAAATATGTTTCAGGAAATTGCAATCTTACTTTTTTTGTTCAGCTGGAAGAAAAAATAGACTAAAAAATAGACTAAATTCAGTGAATATATTATCTGTTGTGAATTACTGACACAATTCCAGGTAGCTTATTTTCAAATAAAATCCTTCGTCTTCTAGAAACTAATCTAATAGATCAATAGAAGAACCCACAGCATGCTTATAGGCTCGGCAGTGCTATACTGGCTAGCACTACGGATGAAAGGGACTTGGGGGTCAGGATTCATCACAAGATGAACATGAGCCTGCAATGTGATGCTGTGGCTAGTAAAGCAAGCAAAATGCTGGCTTGCTTGAACTAAATAGATGCTTCTCAAGCAAATCCCGGGACATCATTCTCCCCTTGTACTCGGCCTTGGTGAGGCTGCAGCTGGAGTACTGCGTCCAGTTTTGGGCTCCACAATTCAAAAAGGATGTAGAGAAGCTTGAGAGAGTCCAGAGGAGAGCCATGCGCATGATCAGAGGTCAGGAAAAAAGACCTTATGATGAGAGTCCGAGAGCCATGGGGCTCTTTAGCCTGGAAAACCAAAGACTCAGGGGCAACCTGGTGGCCACCTATAAGTTTATCAGGGTGTTCACCAGGATTTGGGGGAACGTCTGTTCACCAGAGCGCCCCAAGGGATGACAAGGTCGAACGGTCACAAACTCCTCCATGACCATTTCAGGATGGACATAAGAAAGAACTTCTTTACTGTTCAAGCCACCAGGGCCTGGAACAGACTGCCGCCGGAGGTGTTTCAAGCACCTACTCTGAACGCAAGATAAGAGCCAAGAGCTAATTGGATGCTTATCTTGCTGGGATCCTGTGTTCCCAGCTGACTTCCTGCCCCTGGGACAGGGGGCTGGACTCAAAGACCTTCCAAGGTCTCTTCCAGCCCTACTGTCTATAAAAACTATAAAATCTATGAAATATGTGATATATTCAAAATGATTATTAATTTAAGCTTTTAAATTGCCGATCTGGCTTTTTCTTGCAGTGCATCTTTAAATTATACACTTTTAGTTCAATCAACTATACTATAACAATAAATGGTTGGAAACTACCTTCTGCTATTACACAAATTCTGTTCTTCACTAGACATATTGGACCGTATTCTGTCCTTATTAGGCAGGGTCCAGTAGAGATACTCCTGGTTTACACCTCTGTAATGACATGTAAACAAGGGCCATCAGCTTGAGGTTTTTTCGTTTATTTAAACCTAGATTCTGGGCTAAAAAAAAGAGAAAACAACAGGAATGTAAAATGGTGGGAGGCAAATTTAGTGAACAGACTGCTCTAAACCTACATAATCCTTAAAGCAACAGAACACCAATGAGGACTTACATTTCAAACATGCCACATGTAAATATGCCATTGATGGGAATGCCACATTTTGAATCAGCTCCCATTCCCCCCTTAATTGTTCTGTCAACCTGGTTGGGATCTCATCTACCTTCCTCATTATGGCCTTCAGAGGGAGGGCTCCTTCCACACTGAGAGTCAAGAGCAGATCATGTCCCTCATTTAGACCCAACACATCTTTCCACAGCCCACTAATTGCATGGCAGCTCAAGCTCATTTGTCTTCCCAGATCGTTAAAATTCATCACCATGCTCTGCGAGCTCTCACTCCTGCCCTCGGACAGGCAGCTGTAGATTATTTAGCCAGACCAATCCCTAATGTTTTTAACTAAGAACTGACCCTAGCACCTGAGCACCTGCTGGGTTCTTAGTCTCTGTCATGTTAAAAGAGTGCACAGAAGGACCCGAGCCATCAAAAGCATCCTGCTGCATTACATTAAATATTGATAAAAAATATGCAAATTGTTTATTGATCTTCTCCAGGAAGGGCTGAGATAATGAGAGAGGGACTGTTTGAGAGGATGCTTGGGATTTTTAACTTTTTTTTTTTTTTACATTACACGCTGTTGTTGATCGCTGAAGTTAATGAGGTCTTTCGGTTCACTTGGTATTTCAGACCCTACCACTGGGTTGAAGATAAAAGAGATCAATGCACCTTTATTGTGCATCATTGCCAGTGAGTGATCAACCTTAAAGGAGCAGGAGTGTTTGCACAGGTGCAATGCCAGCCCTTGCTGACATTTCTACATACATTGCTCTGGTTAATATTGTACTGATCTCCATTGCTAAAAGGAGACTTATCTCTAATCACCTTTTGTTTTCCAAGTGGACAAAGCTTATATGTTGCTCATGGTGAGAAGCCTGAAAAGTATTAGCAACTCGGAACATAATTACTGATAATACCCGGAGACCAGCACTTTCTCAGAGTATTAGGTGTACTGCTTATGGTACCCTTTATTTGACTGACACATGACAACTTTTTGCCGTCTGTGTCAAGTCGAGTTACATTCCTTTCCTATCCTGGTATTTTTTTTCCTTCATATGGTTTCAGGTGCTCTCTAATGTTGCAGAGGAGAAAAGGGATAAGAAGAGCACAGAAGCCGAGTCAAAACCACTTTACAAAAGTGTAAATCGGTCTTGTCCTTTTTACCAGCAGGATGTCCACCCCTGAGCCTCAGCTGAACCCATGTTTTATTTCAAAACAGAATCAGAAATTATGTGACTTGAAAAGCAGCCTCTGCAATCTTGCCACTGATTACACACATTTTTAGAGTGGCTGCAGTTTGTCCAGGAGGCAGAGAGGGGGAGAGCACAAGTGTTTGGAAATGTCCGAGTTTAAGCTGCAGGTATCCTCATTCTAAATTCTCGATCCCAGGGAAATGCAGGCTTCATTTGGCATGATAGGCAAGGAAGAAGCCTAGATCGTTTGCCAGTCTGACTGTCAGCATTAAAACAGCACTAAGGTGGGTGCTGTAATATCCACAGCCTCTATCCCAAACAGAATCCATTTAACTATCAGACAAGATAAAAAAGGTGGGGAGGGAAACAAAGGCAGAGACAGAATACTGGCTTAGGACCACACGGGATCAGTGCAAAGCTGGAAATACTGCAAGTCTCCTGAGCTCTAGACCACTGCCTGGCCTACTGGATTGCTCCGTCTTTGAGTGGCCATATAGGTGGTACCAGCATCCACTGTCCCAAAAGCAAGGAACTTGTTTGGGATTTTTTTTTTCAAAATTAGGCACTTTCCCAAGGCTAGGAAGCTCCTGCTGCAGTCTGAGCACAGTCAGTGGAGAACAAGAGGGACTCTGCCTCTACCTGGGTAGGTGGAGTACTAGCCTACGATTCAGAGTAAATTGGAAAACTCTGAATCCAGCAGTGCAGTGACTTGAGCCCAGGTCTCCCATCTTCTTAAACAGTGCTCTCCACAGCCTCAAGTACCATCCTGAATCAGAAAGCTCAGGTTTGGGATCTGAAAATGTAATACAGTTACATCTTGCTTTGGATGTGGTTCCAACAGAACAAGTCTCAAACCGAGGAAGCTGCTGGAAGACCTGATGCCCGTGGCCGGTATTAATAATGAGGCTGTTCTCAATCTCAAATATTCTTTCTGGCTCCAGAAGCACTTGTATGGCCACACTGCCCATCAGAAATAAATTGTGAAGGAACTTCTCACTGTTGAATGACTCGGGAGTTTTGTTGAAGACAGGACAAATGTGCACTTTAGACACTAACTAAATCAGGGCTATATAGCATAAGCTTTCATGAGCCTGAGCTCATTACATCAGATGCTGCGAAAGGAGTCATGTGCCGCAGAATCATTTTGTGCAACTAAACTGACAGAGAGGATTATTTGGGCTGAACTAGGACTTTCACAGGGAAAACACTTGAAAGGACTGGTCAGTCAGCTGCTGCTGGCTTTCCAGAGCGAATCAGGGGGAAAAATAATATTGTTAAAAATTAGTTGTGAGAACAGCGTGATTGATGGGTTATACCTCCTCGCATGCCGTTTCTAGATTGATACCACACTATTGTGCATGTCAGGGTACAATAGGCCTGAATTATTAATTGCTCCACAGTTCCCGTCCTCTGAATGATACACTCCCTCCGCACGTCTCAGGATGTATATTCTGTACATGTAAAACAAGAGCAAGATCTTCACTGTGTTCCCAGATAAACCAAAGCATTTTTAGCTCTGACAATATTTCGCTGCCCTCAACCACCAGAAAGAACCAACTCATTTAGAATTGTAAACCAGCAGGGAAAACATTTTTTTCCTTCTCTTTCACACCAGAGTATTTAATTATGAATTTATGCAAACAAAAATTTCAGAGCTCTCGCTGCTCCAACAGTCTCTTGCCTGAGGTGCTTTCAAGCCCACAACTGCAGAACAGAGGGGGCGGAGTATTTCAGAGACAATCAGCTTTGAAAGCATGTTACAGCCTGCTTAGTGCATGGCCATATTCATTTAGAATTTTTTCTAACAAGAGTCAGCTGCTTAAATGCAGTTGTTGTTGCTTTGCTTTGGGTTTGCTTTTTTTTAAATGCCCATTTATTCAGACAAATGAAAACTCGTGAAAACAAGAACAAAAGCTAAATACAAGCACAAGACAACAGGAGGATGCCATTCAACGTGACCAAGAAAATCCTGTTTTTCTCTGTGCCTTGGAACTGAAATCTGAACTGCATCGGAACTGAAAACCGAGACAAAGTGGCTCTCATTTGTATTAGCGCAAATTAGGAATAAGAGGATTGAACTAAGTGATGCCGTTCAAGTGCAAATCTATTGTCAGTGGAAGGAGACTGTGGTCCACTGTGTCCTTCTGCTTCATTAACACATGAAATATGTTGCTAATCAAAGAGCTTGACTCCCATTTATGTTAAGGGCCACTTTATGTTGCTCCGGTAACATAAAGGGACCTCAAAATGGGTGTAAATGATATTTATACCCGTTACATATAGGTAAGGGTGCAGGAAGGTAGAGGTGTGCATAGTGGTCTTAATGTGAATGTGAATCCCATCCATCATGCCAAAGCCAGAACAAAACTGAGGCCACATCTATACCCCATCCCAGCTGGGTTTACAGCCACTTCTAAGCAGCGAGCCCCATCTATTCACTCCCATTCTGCGTGCACTCAAGCCCAGCACTTAGGCAGAGAAGGGGACTGGTGTGTGCATGCCCCAGCAGCACCCTCAGTCTGTCCAAAGTTGGGATCCAAACCACATCTGCCACACGGGCTGCCCATGGCAGAAATGGACACAGAGAACCCTGAGGCCTCTGGTTCCCAGGTGCTCAGTCTGTCTGGCTGCTCCAAAGCCAGCACCACGAAAGCCCTGAACTCCCTAGCTCAAAGTAATCTGTCTGACAGCCTGGTTTTACAGCCATCGACCCTGGGCTGTCCTACAGCCACGCAGAGGGGAACCAAGACTCAAATTTCAGGCTCTCAGTTCCTCATCTACAAACCAGACAAGCTGAATGGGAGCCAGGAAGGACTAGAAGCTGAGGCTGACCCTCAGACTCAGAGCTTGGGAGTTGGAATTGGAGGGTTTCCAGGTCCCCTACAAGCCCTGGTCAACCTACTCTACAGCAACTTGCCCAGTGGGTAGCAAGAAGCTAGCCAGTCCGGGAGCTAAAGAGCTGGGCTCCTAGGATCTAGGTTTCCCTATCATCCCTATTAGTATGACAGGGAGGCTTTGGGCTGGAAGGAAGTCCATCAGGAAGTCATAAAACCCCTGCATGTGATCCTTCAAAAATAAACTCAAAATCAAGTACTCCCCACAGAGCATCACAACAAGCTGGCATTCTCCAATGGATGAAATTCTGATGGAGATTTTCTGGCTGGCTTTGCCTTCTGTGCTCAGCACAAGGCACATTTCTTCAGCCTGCCTTCTCTAACAAGCAGTAGCCCATGCCTCTGCAAACAAACACAGAACCCAACCAGAAGAAGAGCTTTTTAAGTCACAGAATTATCCATCTCGGGCTAGGAGCTTGGAGATACAAGCCATATCCCTCAGTGTACTACTGGAAGGGGATGGGGCACTATGGTGATGAGAGTAGTATAAAAACCTTTAAAACCAGGGTGTCAAAATCATGTGCATCCTGGGCTGGATCTGGATGCAGGCTCCTCCCGGGCCAGATCCAGAGCAGGCAACAGCAGCAGTGTAGGATGAGAGGCAGCAGCTCAGAGGTTAAACGCAGCCATCGCTCCCATCCAACCATGAACGTGAAGGCCCACTCAGGCTCTATGCCCCAGTTTTTAATGGCAGGCCCTGCCCCTGAATTCCCAGTTCCCCTAGGAAGCTGCACATTAGACACTCCTGCTATAGAGAGTAGGCTTAAATATTTTTAAATGCATCTTTTGCTAAAACTGCATCATGAATATATTTAATGCAATGAAAAACAATATGTTTATAGGATTAAAAAGCAAAAACCAGGAAAGTTAACAAGACAGAAGTACGGAAACCCTGCAGTTTGGCTACCTGAGGGCTGCATTAACAATTTAGGGATTAGGACCATAATCTGTGTTGCATTAAATGGACAGAACACATCCAGCCTCACTATTAATGTGGTGATGCCTCTCTTGGAAACCAGTCTTATATCCAGTCTTCCCTCTACATGCTCGGCAGCGAACACGGAAGTGGACCAGAAGTACTTCCAGCCCACTTCCAGGTCTGCCAAGGAGCACATGGGGGACCCCACCATACCCCCACGACTCGGCGATCAGCCGCAGGGTGACCCCCCAGACCCAGGAGGTACCAGTCGCTGAGCCAGAGAGGCATGGGGGGGGAGGCCTGCACGCTCTGTGATGGACTAGAAAGTGCTTCTGGTCCAATTCCGGGTCTGCTGCCGAGCGTGCTGGGGAGCGCCCCCGCGCTTCTGTGGGACGCTCATCTGGCTCAGCATCACAGCACTCACAGGCCCCTGCTACCTAGAGGTATGTAAAAAAACCATTTAAAACTGTAGCTACACCCAAATCACCAAATCCGTCCAAATGTCTCCGAATCGACTTTGAAGGTTCCAAATTATTCGGAGAAATTAAAGGGTCTCCTGATTCAATTCAGATTTCAAGATTCAGCCATCGAATTGGGCCGAATCACTGCCCAATTGAATCAAGGACCGAAGCTTCGCACAGCCCTAGTAAGCATACCCCCTGGACGCAAGCCATTTCTGTGGGGTAGTTAGGAGAAACTGTGTAATGGTGGATTTCATTTTTATTATAATACTTGGCATTTAAGTGGTTGAAATATAAAACATATGCTGGTAGGGATATGCAGGCAGCTGGTGAATCTGGAAGGGAGTACTCAATAAGAAAAAGTTTGAGAACCTCTAATCTGAATTAATTGGTGGCTGACAAGCTCGGCACTCATCTGCTCTGCTACCCTTCTCTAACTTAAGTGACAAGAAGGAGGGAGTGTCCCGTGAACCAGCCCCTTGCCTGCTAAGAGCTTTGCATCCAAAGCTGCCTCAAGCACCTCCCAGATACTATCCACCACAGAAGCACATTGCCTTTTCTCCCACATCCACCCCCCAAACCCTCACCACCCTATATAATGACGGAAATTGGTAATGGAAGTCTTTGCCCCCATCTCTGCAGTGACAGGACTGCAGCTGGGCAGCCAAAAAAGATCTCCTTGCCCTTGAATTTGATTTGCACATAACGCACAGTGCAAATGTGCATTATGTAGCCAGGGGAGGGGGTTATGAGAAAGCTTTGTAGCCATAGCATGAATGAATCAGAATTCGATTCTTAGGACTACCTGGAGGGAAAGAAAGCTGAAGAACAGTCGGCATGTTAAACAAGTAACCTTATTATGGACCACTGCAGACTAGTTAACCTTGTATTGTTTAGAAAACCAACTCTATCACCATGGAATTACACTCCCAAATTATTACTGCTGCCAATATGCATCTTGGGGGGTTTTTTTAACAATAGGAATAGTTTTAGGTAAATAGGTCAGGTATCAGCTGATCACTGGTAAATAACATTTCTCAGCATCAGTTTTGGGGGTTTTTTAATTGGGGCCACTATAGCAATTACAACTAAGCACCTTTAGAATTATTTTAAACCTCATTTTTCCCTCTTATACATACATGCAACTCCTATTGATATCAATGAGATGCACTCGTGTTTTTTGAAGGCAAGTTTGCCCTCCTGGTGTTACAGAATTTTTTAAACTGTACCATAAAGAACAGAAAGAAATTTGGGGCTTCTAAACTTACATATAGATCACAGAGCCCGGGGCTTGCTACAGTTCTGAGAACAATGTAGAAATGGAAATGATTATCCACACTGCTAAAGACAGCATGTGGACATGACAATTCTTGACTTAAGAGGTAAAAAAATAATAATAATTTTTTAAAACCCACACAACTCACACTATAAGGACATGATTCAATTCCTGTTGAAGTCAAAGATAGTTTATCCATTGTCTTCAATGATTTTGAAATCAGGCCCCTCAAATAAATAATAGAAATAAACAATGAAATAGGTAATCTCAGAAATACGTAATAATTTCAAAAATAAGTCATGCAGAAGAATTATTCAGATATTGTGAATCAGATTCTTCTCTCTTTCTTCTGGCATCATGCATTAATTTGTGAGCATTTGGCTGCAAAGGGTACAGTGGAAAGAATATGTTGACTAAAAACTTGATCTGTTTCTATAATCACACACAACTTTTACTGGGAAAGTAAAGGAAAGAAAACAGTTTGCAGAGGGGATTATTCTTTAGATAGTTTGTTTTGGGGTTTTGATCCTTCCTGGGCCACCATTTTAATTGTTGAGATGACTCACAAATGACTTAATGATTTTATCCTTTCTGTTAATTTACAGGAACCGGGAACTCATAAAATTGAAGCTTCTCCACTTGAATTCTCTGCATAGACTATAATTGCAATGTGTATTTCATTGAAATGTGCAAAAATCATTGAAAACATTTTTTCCAGAAAGAAATACAGAAAGAAACTTCATTTCAAAACATTTATGTCAAGTTCTAGGTCAAATCCTGATCCTTCTAAAGACAATGGCAAAACCCCACATGATTTCAGTGGAATCAAGCCTTGGCCATAACGGTCCAGGTTCGAGCCACGCAAGGAAAGAAAATCAGGATTTGTGCTGGAAATTCAAACTGACACTCTGACCTCAGCGCATGCTGTGGTGCTTTTTGGAAGGGAGGGACAAAGAGTAGCTTTGTCCCCAACAGCATGAGTTAAGATGGAAGTGTCATCCCATATTTTCATATCCTTGTTTGTGTGGTTGTATTAACCATTGCTTAAATATGTTGGTAGCTAGTTAAATATTTACAAAGGGACAATTCCTAGTGCCTGGAAAAGTGCGATCAACATTATTCCGTTTCAGAGGGAGAACCTTTCACTCACATTAGATCCATGAAAGACCCGATTTACTGAGATCTCATTGCTTTTAAGGGGCAAATGCCATCTTGCTTCTTGGTTAATCTTCAGTGATCCTTAAAATAAGAGACAATATCCTTTTGAAATGCTCAGTTTACACCAATGGCTAAACATGCCAGTATAGGAGACAAAATATGTTTTCCTCTACCCCAGATCTTGCAAAGAAAATTTGTTTTATTGTGATATGTCTACGAGTGGCTGAAATGCATAATGCTTACGAGATTGTTTGGATGATTTTAATGCAGGTAATGTAACTCTGAGCTCAGTGATCCAAGCGAAAATTTCCCAGCAGGCCATACTTGACAAGCAGGTGTCACTCAATCATGCACGTTTTCACCTCCCTGAGAGGACAGATGGTCCCAGCCTACTTAGCAATTCCATCCTCTCTTGGCAGCCCCCTCGCCAATGCAGAGCCATAATAAAGATGCTCTGAGATTTGTGTTAATCTGTGGTCTTTGGGGTAAACTGTAAACAAAGTGTGTAGAGTTATCGTTTCTCATTATGATCTGGACCTCTTATCTTCTCCTCTGCCTATAGCATATAGATATCTTTAATAGCCTATACCCCTGGACTCAGCTTTCATGGAGATTAGTTCCTATCATTTTAAGCACCACAGAATTACTTTGTCTGTAGAGACTTGACCTAATCTGTTTGAGGCTTTTACTATAAAGACAGTAAGACCGCCTTATTTCTCCAAATTAGGAGAACAATAGCTTAAATTGGCGATAGCTCCTGTTGCTGAATTTTATGCATATGCATGTATTATACTTGCTGATTTCTTGCTCTGAGATGGAAGAAGCCCTGTTATTCCTCTCATCATAATTCAAAAGCAAGAACAGTGAGGATGGGTGTGTATGGGGGTGGGAATCCGTGCATCTGAACACAATGTTGAGGGGGGTTATTTGTCGATTCTTTTTTCACCACTGTGATACATTTCCACCGCATCCAATTCCCTACATGTAAAAGGAAGATTATCTTCTCCTTGGAACCTGACAAGTGCAGTAAAAAAAGAGAAAGAGCGAGCCTGAGTTCTCAGAGTCAAGTCTGGCGTCTCCTTTAATTTGTGTCATAAGGGAATTTTCCTGGATTTTTTCTGTAGAAAAAGGAAACAGGGTCAGCAGTTCAGAGTCTTTACAACAGTATTCAGAACAATGCAAAAGAGTATTTCATAATCAATGCATGCTACAGAATGAGACTGGAAGGATATTCAATAATTAAAATAAATGACAGGCAGGAAAATGTGTGTGTGGGTCTATATTAAAACAAAATAAAAATCTTTTAATCCACATTTCTAGCATAACGCAGTTTACAGAAAAATGCACCTTGTTCCACACTCGAAATTTCACCAGGATTTACAAAAAGGTCCAAAGCCAAATGAAGTCAGTAAGAGATTTCCCACTGGTTTCAATAGGTTCTGGATCAGCCCTTAATTCTTTAGGAGCTGATTACCGATTACTTCAGTGGGTTTTTTGGATGAATGGGTAAGTAGGTGCTCTTATAGGACAGGATATTTTACCAGGAAAGGTAATGGGCTTGATTCTCCTCTCATTTATGTAAAGAAAGAGCTATTCCATTAGCTGAAATTCTGGCTCCACTGAAGCCAGGGGAAATTTTGACCTCATCTCCAAGGGGGCCATAATTATACCTAGTAAAGTCAACAGTGGCCTTTGATGTAAATTGGTTAGGAGAGAAAAAACTAATTCCCAGCATTTCAAAGAGGTGTGGGCTCCTCGTTTTTATATTCTCAGAACAGAACTTAAACATCTTCACCCTAGTCCTGAAATTCTAGCGTATTTCTCATATCGCTTTGTTCAAGAGTAAATGTCAAATATGAATTGAGAGGAATTGGCAGAAGGACCAGAATAGACCATGGAGGCAGTGTCCCATCCCCATAAGGCACCTGAAGGTATATTTTGTTCCCTTCTCACTACCCATGTGAGAATAATCTTCTTCATTTCTACTCAAAGGCAGCTGTTCTGGCCATTCACAGAAGGAAACATCCTTACTGATCAACTGCAAGAGAGTGCTGGAGGCAGCTGCAAGGTGACCACCGCACTGACCTCACCCATTACAGATGACTCCAACGTGTTAAGAAACAGCCAAGTGAGATGGAGATGGGAAGAAATAAAAGAAGCTGTCTGATTAAATGCCACGTGTGATAGTATGGACTCAATTCTGTAGTTAACAATGCTCCAGTATGGCCACCGTATACTCACAGCCTTGTTAGGAACTGAATATGTACAGAAGGACTCTCCCCAGAAGCCTATAACCTTATTTTATTCCCAAAGTGGGGATGGACCCAGTATACCCACATTCACATTACAAGTCCTTCCCTGATTATTAGAGTAGTACCTACAGGCCTCAGTGAAGACTGAGGACCCATAAGGCACTATTTCCTAGTGGACTAACTGCTAGGTTAGGGCTCAGCAAAACTAGTCAAAACACCTTGCCTTTCTCTGCCTCAGTTTCCTCACCTGTAAAACAGGGACAATGATGGTGTTCTCCTTGCTAAATGCCTTCCGATATCTACTGGTGACATGACAATCTCCCCCGGCTGAGAATCACAGGGAAGTAGGACTAGAAGGGATCTCCATATGTCATTTAGTCCAACCCCTGGCTTGAGGCAGGATCCTCACTATCCAAAACACCTTATACAAATCCATAATCTAACCTCCTAGTAAAACTGTCATCAACCCTGACAACACAAGACATAATACCGTAACCTGCCACAGGTAAAGCAGGGAGACCATGGCAGCCATAGTCCTGCTTCTGTAAAAGGTTGTAACATATGCTCAAGAGATCCCAGGTAGAGGGCCATGTCCCACCACCATAAAAGAAAGCAAAAACCCCCACCGCCCATACCAATCTGATCACGGGTAAATTTTCCAGCTTATGGTCTCATTAAATACTAGAGAAATACAAGAGATGAGAAATACAGCTGCAGAACATTGAGCAGACTTGCCCAAAGTCGCACACCAACTCAGAGCTTGTAAACATGGTCTGCTGACTCTCGGCGTAACGACTTCTTGTCACAGATCTGGATCATCTCTCAGTGTTTGGACTCTCGTGAACCAGTCCCGTGGGCTGGCATGCTTTGCGCCTTTCTGGATCTCAGTAGGCCATAGCACTGTTTTCTACTTTTGATCTTTCTGGCACATTTCCTGGTCTCAAGTTCTCCTTCTATGGCACTTTCACCACATCCATAACTGGCTGTTTCTGAACCTTAGGAGGCAGCAGCACACTGTCCAGAAGCATCAGTCAGAAGTTTGCTGCTGAAAGGGAGACATCACCACTCTTTTTTTGTCACCAACATGTGTTAAGTGACCATTTAAACCAAGTGAGATCTTTCACTGCCTGGAGCAGGGTTGGTGTGGTGGGGTATGCCTGCCAATGCAGACCAGGAACAGGGAAGGGATGGGAAGTGAAGGAAACAAGAGGGGAAGTGAAGTCGGGTCTGCCTCCAGCTCTCCCCACACTGAAGGCAGCTGCTACTGCTGCTGTGGCAGCCTCAGTTTGGGTGGCAGGAGCCCCATATCACAGGCTCCCTGGGAGCATGCTGGGCGCAATGTTCATTCATATATGTAACTGGGTATAGGGATGCACCTGCTGCAGTAAAGACTCCCTGTGGAGGTGCTATTCCATTCACCCCCCAGATTGCCCACGAGTCTGCACCTACCCAGCTCCTATGGCTGAGTGGGACTCTACCTGCATGGGAAAGACTCCCGGCAGGGCATCCTTCTGGTGCCTGGGGCTGGTGGCCTGCCCATCCCATCACCCCCCTGGTTACACTACTGGTTAAACACCAATTTTCAGCAGCAAATAAAGGAGGTGACATCTCCCCCAACACCACTGAACCTCCAGCTGCTGCTCTGTCCTCCCTGCTGCCAGAGCTGAAGCTGCAGCTTCAGGGAGGGTACAGAGTATGGGGAGGAGGGGGAGAGGAATGGGGGACTGTAGGGCAAGGCCCTCCCATCTCTATTCCAGAATCCTTCCCCTTTAGGTAGCACCTCTTGAGGGTGCATGCGACTGACGCTTGCAGAAAGAGAGCCCCTAGGAAATGCAAACACCCCTAGGAAATAAAACCTCTAGGAAATGCAAACACCCAAGGAACCCCAGTAACTTAACCATGCTCTGTCCCAGAACTCAAGCCCTGTGGGCATGCTGGGGCTACCTCTGAATTAAACCATCCTTCCCCTTGCATACTTACATCAGTGGGGGACACAGCAAAGTAGCATTTCCTTGTCCAGGTAAGAATTAGCAGGATTCCTCCCTAGACATCCCCTTAAAATGTGAATTTGTACCATTTTGATTTTTGACCATGTCTTCCTCCATTTCAGAGGTTGCCTAGCATTGTCACCTCACCCACAGCTTCAGGTGAAAGGAGGAAATTTGGCAAGGGATTAGCCTGGCTAGTGTCAAGCCACTGTTGTCAAAATAAGAGAGAAAATAAGAATGGAGGCAAAATTTAATTTTCAAGCTGCTCAATGCTTCACCAGCAGAGTTATCATAATGTGATAAGGCAGTAAAATATGCTTTCAGGCATGCTTAAATGGATAGTTAGAATTTAATTCAGAAGTCTGCCAGCATCCATCAGCCTTCCAGGAAATACTCTCTCCTATTTTTTCTACTATTAACTATCAGCAATAAAAACAGAACTGGAATTTTTTAAAACATTAAAGGAGTAAGGGTTACATCGGAAAGTAAGGACCATATTTATGTCCTGTATTTGTACAGTGCTCAACACAACGGCCCCTGACCTGTGCCTACGGCTGCTAAGGACTGCTGAGAAAACAAACATGCTCTTAAAAAGAAAGGCAAAATAAGTGTGCTAGAGAATGGCATGACCATTGTACACAAAATAATAATTGCATTTACTTAGCCTTTGTACTAGTAGGTACAACCGGACAGCAAGCATAAAAAGGGGGTGGGGGTGTATGTGTGTGGGGGGCACTTGGTTCATAGAATTCATAGATTAGTAAGGCTGGAAAGGACCTCAAGAGATCACCTAGTCCAACCATGGATCAAACCCATGACCCTGGTGTTAGAAAGCTGCTTGCCACTTTTGAGAAGGTAAGTATATTCTTGATCTACCAAACATCTCGCTTGACTATATTAGATTGTCCATGATTCTACGTGGCATGTGCTGAACAACAAAGATTGTGTGTAGAGGATAACTTGGGAACTTTGCACACAGAACTTACAGTTTACAAAACCCCAGATGCCATTCCTCACTACACCAACGAGATTCAATAGCAAAGAGCTCCAGGGAGGACTGCTGATACTGAGATGTATTTTGAGGAGTCATTTTTGATATCATTAACTTTACAAACTACACAGCGGTGGTTGGTGTGTACCCCATAGACTAGCCCTACAAATAGTGTAAGGTAACCGGGCTTCACATTTTGTGGTGTGAAATACAGTTTCCACAGGGTTTTAAGTTATATTAAAATGTATTAAATATTACTGCTTTGGATGGGGAAATACACTGTTGCCTTGCCTCCAGGGCAGTCCTAGAAGTAGTTTGTGACAAAGAATCACAATCTATCTCTTGGCTCCCTGCTTTTCCAGAAACAGGGAGAGGGACCGTGCACCAGCTCCATCCCTAGCAGGCCATACCTGGAAATACGGTGTGTGCAGAGCCAAAACTCTGCTTCTCCTTCACATCCATCTTCCACCTGCTTGTTCAGGGTACAGAGTAGCAGCTCCACCCCCACACCATTGAGATGCAAGGAGCTAGCACATAAGAAGAATGATGCACTTAGTACCCATTTAATCTCCCCTCAAGGAAGCATTAAATATTCCACAACTCTACCAAGCCCATAGGAAGTAAGATGCAATTAAAATAGACCCATATAGAAGTCTGAAAAATGTTAACAGGCATCCTCATTAGGACACTGCAGCATCTGGAAACAAAGAATGCAAGAAATAAAACTATGGCTTCTGGTGCTCAAAGATCTGGAGTTCAAAGAAGTCCTGAGCTACAAAGACAAGAGGGAGCCAAGTAAACTCCTGATGCCCTTGTGGGTAAGTTAAGGGAGGCATAGGTGATGCATAAGTGCTGGCAGTGGGGGTGCACAGCTCTACACCACTGCTGCCGTGGGAGGGCACAACTTCACACCACCACTGCTGCCCCTGCTGCTGCCAGGCATTAGGTCCAGTTGGGCTGCAGCACCTCGCCCCACTGTTGGCACAGAAATCACACCACTGCCACCCGCACTGCTGCCAGGCCCTGGCTCCAACCAGGCTGCAGCCCCATGCCCCGCACTGTGCTGTTGGCACAAAAATCTTGGGGGACTGGAGCAGGTCCCCTGATCCCCCTGATGCATCCCCAGTGAAGGGAGGTAAAAGGAAAATTGGTTAATGGTGCCCCAAGGGGGTGCTTAAGAAACAAGCTGAACACCAGATATACCCAGGCTGAACCATGCTAGGAAGAGAAGGGAATCAGACGGTGAATTCATTCGTGAAGTTAGGGACAGCTGAGAAGCCACAAGATGACAGAAGGAAGCACGCTACTCCCATTCAAAGTGCCAGAATGATCCTGTAGATTACCACCCCATAGGAGAGACATTCAACACTGCCTAAGCAGTTTGCTTTGCACTAAATCTCATTAAAAATGGATCAGAAGTGGGAAACCATGCCCTTTAGTCAGGTTTGCAAAACTCTGGCCCTAAGTCCAACTTCTACCCCTTGTGAAATCATGGCAAAATTACTAGGAAAACAAATCTATAAATGTAGACACTAATGACGTGAAAGTCTGAGCAGGTGCCTGATGGGTAATGTAGCAATCAGGAACATGCAATAAGGAAGGGTATTCTGGATTATATCTTTTATTAGCCACTCTAAATAGTGTGGAGAGACGTAAAGGAAGCTTCCAGGCACAAAATAATCTTCATCAGGTCTGTGTCTAAAAGGGAGTCCAGCAAAGGTAGATCTCCCCCACCATACAGCTGAGTTAATAAAAGATATCACCAAAAAAAATCCTGGCTTCTTGCATATTCCCTGGACCATCATGGTTGCAACATCACTACGCCGTAATTTGGACAAATCAGGTTAGCAAGAAATAACCCTGGCAGACAAGAGCTAAAAATACAAAATGAGTGGATGAGGAGAACATAGTTGTCACTAAATATTTGGATTTAGTCCAGGGTGTTATCAGCAAAAGTTGCACATTACACTTACACCATGCTAAGGGCACTTAAAATGCAAACGTCTGCTTGTTAACTCATCCTAAATGCCCTCTGAGCATCTCAAAGTTAGACCACTTCAGGCAAGGGTTAACTCTGGGTCATGTTACCTAGTTCAAGTTACAGTAACTTCAGTCTGCTCCACAGAGACAAAATGAACAATCTGCAGTCCTCCAGCATCCCAGGATGCACCACTCCCAACTTCCCTCTCCAGACACACACACAACCTCCAAAGCAGGGATAGAGCCCAAATGTCCTGGCTCCTAGCCCCTGCTCACCAACCCTCTCGTTGCATGTCAGAGCTCTGCAGCCAAAAAACAGTAATAATGCTTAACATGTAACTGCTCGCAGCTCATTCTTATTTTACCATCGGTTAACATTCCTCAGATTTGGTATGGTCTAAGCGTAACGTGTAACTTCACCTGCATTTACTTGAGAAGTTAAATCAAATGAGGAGCTAAATACTTGCTCGATTAGCCAATGTTGTCTATGCTGTAAGTATCCCTGGAAAGCCCTCATGTATTTAAAACAGTTCATGGTAAGTTAGAAAACGAATGATTTAGTGCGCTGCTCAAAGGTATCATTAATTGCAACAGCGTGAAATTAAGAAAAGAAGGATTTAGGTTAAACAGCAGGAAAACTTTCTGGTTTTAATAAGCTGTGGGATAGTTTCCCAAGTAACTATTACATTTAGATTGGATGAAAGACCAAAAATTATCTATCAGGATCTCTCCAAAAAAAGCTCCTAGCTATACATTTAAATCTCTCTCAAGCTGTACGCTACGTTTATGCTGCAGAAGCAAAGTCTACCAGCAGAGTTTGTCCTGAGCATGCCCTGCACAAATATCAACCCTGCAGCCACCAAGAGTAGGAATCTACATGACTTCTCTAGGGCAGCAGTTCCCGAACTCTGACAGACTGTGCACCTCCAGTTTAAAACAATACAACCTTAAGTACCACCAGCAAATTTTTGTCATATAAAGTAATGATAATAAATCTGTTAACACATACAACTGACAGGTTGCCTGCATACCACTGATGATACCCATACCACAGATTGGGAACCGCTGCTCTAGGAGATGCAAGCAGCCAGCAGAAATAGCCATTTCTTCACATCCATCTATTTAGAACGGGGGACCCCCACACATCCAGCCCCACAGGCCAGATGAGTGGCATGGGATCGGACCATGGGTCAGACGAATAGTGCAATGCTGGCTCCATAGGCCACATGAGGCCTATGGATCATAGAATCAATCACAGAATCGTAGAAAATTAGGGCTGGGAGGGACCTCAGGAGGTGATGCCTCCTCATATGCCAGATCCAGGACTGCGCAACGCACAGCACTCGCTGCAGTTGTTCTGGGACACGAGCTGCACACAGCATCGATCTGGAGCAGGCACCGCCTCTGGCACAGTCCCAGACTGTGAGAGCAGGGGCCATGTGCAGCACAGGTCCCAGAGCAGGTGTCATGTGTCCAGGGCCCTTCTCATGGGACCAATCTGGCACCTACCGTGTGTGGCCTGTGGGGCACCTCAAGACTCAGGGCCAGTATCAGAGGCTTGATAATGTGATTTCATGGGCATGGGCCAGATCTCTGACACCCCTGATTGAGGGAAACCCTCCGCATTGTAAAGCCCCCCCACAAGCCTTCCTGTCTAGCCCTAGTATTCCCCAAAGACAGGAGGTTATCCTTTTATTTTGCATTAGCTATGTGTATTTTGAGAGTTATTTTTACCAAACAGCACTAAGGGAAAAAGCCTCATATTGTAGGCACACCAACAAAATGGTCTTCCCAGCCTTAGAGATTCTAAGTTTGATTTAACAGATAAAGTAATATTTTCCTTGTTAAAAACCCCCAAACTAAAACATACATCCTGACATCCAGGAAAGCTGCTACTGCAGAGCCAGTTTTAAACACAGTATAATCTTTCCCAGAGACTTCTTCAAACAGAGATGTTGTAGTTTTATTTGGTTTCTATTTAACTCTCCTGAGAGGCCTCTTTAAATCCAGGCATGAAAAATACATTTTAAATCCAGACACAGAGATTTCAGAACCAGGAATGCATTGAGAGCGCTTTTCATTTGCAAGTCGTCTACATGTTAATATTGTCTACTGCCTTCCATTCAACAAGTAGTATCACTCCCTACAATACGCTGCATCTTTAAAATATGTTTTGTATGTTGACTTGCATACAAGTCCCTCTTAGCTGAGCCGGTAGGGAGCCGCGCTCCCGAGCCGCGCGAACAGAGCGCGCAAACAGGCGCAATCTGTAAGAGCGCGCCGGCGTTTGCGGCGGCGTTCGCGCCGGCGGGCGAACAGGCGGGGCCCAGAGGCTGACCCCTGCTCTGCTAGTAAGGGCAGCAACTCCTGCGATGGTGTCGACACGGAGTTCTGCCAGGGCCCCTGGCCGGGGGACGCGGCCTTCCCGGGGCTTGTCCGAGGCCTCCACCCAGACAGAGCCCTCGGGGGGGCTGCCGTCCTCCAACCCCCTGGCCTGCGGGAACTGCCTGGCAAGGTCTGGGGGGGCAGGGACTGGGGACTCCTGCACCTGTCCTGTAGGTATCCGCCTTAGGACCCTGGAGGAGCGGGTGCAGGAGCTCCTGGAGGAGGTTAGCAGGCTGAGGGGAATCCGTGAGGCAGAGGAGGAAATTGATAGGTATTTTCTTTCTCTGCAGGGTGATACAACAGAGGAGAGGGCAGACCGGGATGAGCCCTCCACCGCTGAGTGGCAGACAGTCTCCCGCGCCAGAGCTATTAACCATGTTGCGGCACCAGTTCCTCCTGTCCATCTGGAGAACAGATATGAGGTCCTGGCAGCCCTGGAGGAGGAGGGAGCAGTGGAAGATTCCAGGGAGGAGACTTTGTGCACACAATGTCCTGTGCGGGCGGCGGGAGTCAAGAGGCCTAAGAGGAGGAAGCGTCGCGTCATCGTGATTGGTGACTCCATCCTGAGAGGTACGGAGGGCCCCATCTGTCGCCAGGATCCCTCAGCACGTGAGGTATACTGCCTGCCCGGAGCGAAGATTCAGGATGTGAAGGGGATGCTCCAGTCCATCATCCAGCCCTCCGATTATTACCCCATGGTCCTTGTCCATGTGGGTACTAACGATGCGGCCAGGAGAGCCCCTGATCGCCTGATGGAGGACTACCATGCTCTGGGAGGCGTGCTGAGGGAGATGGGCGCACAGGCGGTCTTCTCTTCCATCCTGCCAGTGAGCGGACGCGGCAGACGTCACGAGATGTGCATTGCGGAGACCAACTGGAGGCTACAGGAATGGTGCTTCGAGGCGGGCTTTGGCTTCCTCAGCCATGACCGGCACATCGTGATGAGAGACATGCTGGGATGGGATGGGCTCCACCTTTCCCCTAAAGGTAAGCGTGTGTTCTCTTCCAGGTTGGTGAACCTCCTTCGGCGGGCTTTAAACTAGGCTCGTCGGGGGAGGGGGAAGATGAGGGCGGAGGAGACGATGACATACCAGGCCCAGCAACAGCCAGCGAGCCCAGACCAATGGTCAAAACGGAGAAACAGGTAAGCGATAGGGGACGGGGCATTGCTGAGACTAGGGGGTCAGTGGGCACAACCGCTGAAGGCCTCAAATGCCTCTACACGAATGCTCGAAGTATGGGGAAGAAGCAGGAGGAACTTGCCCTCCTCCTAGCTGTCACCAGCCCTGACATAGTAGGGATCACAGAAACGTGGTGGGACTCATCGCATGACTGGGCGGTGAGTGTCAAGGGCTATAGGCTATACAGGAAGGACAGGATAGGAAGGAAAGGTGGAGGAGTAGCACTCTACATCAAGGAGGAATATACTTCCTCGTTAATTAGCATGGGGGTAGAGGGGGGGCACTCTGAGGTGCTCTGGGTTAGAGTAAAAGGCAGTCCAGGGGAGAGAGACTTAACGGTGGGAGTCTACTATAGACCTCCCAACCAGGGAGAAGAGCTCGACCTGGAATTCTTAGGTCAGCTTACAGAGGCAGTGAGGGCTAAGGATGTGGTCATCATGGGGGACCTGAACTTCCCAGACATCTGCTGGGAGGAGCAGTCAGCCAAGTCTGATCGCTCACGTCGGTTCTTAGCCAGACTGCAGGACCTCCATCTAACCCAGGAGGTGCACAGTCCCACCAGGGGAGACGCCTTGTTGGACCTAGTGCTGGCCACGGGTGATGACCTGGTGAGGGGGCTGCGGGTGATGGGCCACCTGGGAGACAGTGATCATCGCTTGCTGGAATTCACCATCCAGCGTAAGGTGGCAAAGGGCTGCAGCAAGGCAACAGCCCTAGACTTTAGGAGGGCTGACTTCAACAAGCTAAGGAGGATAGTTGGGGAAGCGCTGAGGACCCAGAGGGGAAGGGAATCAGATGTCGAAGGTGAGTGGTTGCTCCTTAAGGAGACGATCCTCCATGCCCAAAGGGAGGTAATCCCAACAAGGGTCAAAGGGAGCAGGAGGGCACATAAACCCCCATGGCTCACTAAGAGCATCCGGGAATGTCTCCTTGCTAAAAGGGAGGCATATACCCAATGGAGAGATGGGGTCATCGCCAAGAAGGACTATGTTATAGTCGCCCGAGGATGTAGGGGGGCAGTCAGGAGGGCCAAGGCAGAGTTGGAGATAGGACTAGCTTCCCGGATTAAGGACAATAAGAAGTCCTTCTTCAAATACATAGGGGGTAAAAAGAGGGTCCCGGGTAATGTGGGGCCCCTGCAGGACACGATGGGCAACTTAGTCATCACGCCAGATGACAAAGCTAACATATTTAACGATTTCTTTGCCTCTGTCTTCCTAAGTAGGGACCAGTTCAGCCACCTCCCTGCTGGGCCCCCCTCGGGCCCCGAGAGAGACACGCCTGGGCCAAGGGTTAGCGAGGAGTTAGTTAGGGTACTTCTGGAGAAGCTGGACGTGTTCAAGTCCGCTGGTCCGGACGATCTTCACCCTAGGGTTCTACAGGAACTGGCTGAGGTCATTGCGGGACCCCTGGCACGGCTCTATGAGCACTCGTGGTGCTCTGGCGAGGTGCCGGAGGACTGGAAGAGGGCCAATGTGGTCCCTATCTTCAAAAAGGGAAAAAAAGAGGACCCGGGAAATTACAGGCCAGTTAGTCTGACCTCAATCCCGGGTAAGCTCTTTGAAAAAATTATCCTGGCACACATCCAGGAGGGCCTTGCGGGGGAATGCATGCTCAGGGGCAACCAACATGGGTTTATCAGTGGCAGGTCTTGTCAGACCAACCTGGTGGCCTTTTACGATCAGGTCACCAAATCATTAGACGCAGGGGTTGCTGTGGATGTAGTCTTTTTGGACTTCCGGAAGGCTTTCGACACTGTCTCTCACCCTGTCCTCATCAAAAAGCTGAGAGACTGTGGTGTCGATGCCCACACGGTCAAATGGGTCGCCAACTGGTTGGAGGGCCGCACCCAGAGGGTGGTAGTGGATGGGTTCTTCTCGACCTGGAAGGATGTGGGCAGTGGGGTTCCGCAGGGCTCGGTCCTCGGGCCTGCACTGTTCAACATCTTCATCAGTGACTTGGATGAGGGGGTAGAAAGCACCCTGTTCAAGTTTGCTGATGACACTAAGATGTGGGGGGATGTGGGTGCACTAGAAGGGTGCAATAGGCTACAAGCTGACCTTGACAGGTTGCAACGGTGGGCGGATGAGAATAGGATGGGGTTTAACACTGATAAGTGCAAGGTGTTGCACATGGGGAGGAAGAACCGGCACCACACTTACAGGTTGGGGAACTCTCCTCTTGCCAGCACGGAGACGGAAAAGGATCTTGGAGTCGTCATTGACTCCACGATGAACATGGGCCGGCAGTGTGGGGAGGCAGTCAAGAAGGCCAATCGTACCCTATCATGCATCCACAGATGCATCTCGAGCAGGTCCAGGGAGGTGATCCTCCCCCTCTATGCGGCACTGGTCAGGCCGCAGCTGGAGTACTGCGTCCAGTTCTGGGCGCCACACTTCAAGAGGGACGTGGACAATATGGAAAGAGTTCAGAGGAGGGCCACTCGTATGATCAGGGGTCAGCAGGGCAGGCCTTATGAGGATAGGCTACGGGACCTGAACCTGTTTAGCCTCCACAAGAGAAGGCTAAGGGGGGACCTTGTGGCCTGCTACAAACTGGTCAGGGGGGATCAGCAGGTATTGGGGGAGTCCCTGTTCCCCCGTGCGCTGCCAGGAGTGACCAGGAATAACGGTCACAAACTGGCGGAGGGTAAGTTTAGATTAGATATTAGGAGGCGCTACTTCACAGTCAGGGCGGCTAGGGCCTGGAACCAGCTTCCAGGGGAAGTGGTGCAGGCTCCGAGCCTGGGGATTTTTAAAAGGAAGTTAGATGAGCACCTTGCCGGGGTCATCTGACCCCGGTGCTCTTTCCTGCTAAGGCAGGGGGTCGGACTAGATGATCTACCTAGGTCCCTTCCGACTCTAGCTACTATGAAACTATGAAACTATATAGCTGTGTGTTATAGGCATTTGTACACCCTCCCCTGCACTGATCTTGTAGATACACAGACAGGATGTGGACACACACATGACAATCGAACCATTCCAAGAATGTCGCTGATTGGGAACTGGTTCACAGTTGTCCCAGTTCAGAGGTGTCCACACGTATGCCTGGAAGGGCTCTAAGTACATCTGTCACCTCCTGGGCACTGCACTAGTGTTGAAGTGAGTACCCAGCCCACAGTACCTCACAGAGGCAAGTACCCAAGAGTATCTGGAGTTTCCCCAGGATTTCTCTGGCCTGGACGGGGAGGTATTAAAGGGAGCTGGCTGCCCAAGGTCTCTGGCTCAGGCTGCAACTTTAAAAGACATTCCCCAGAAAGTCTCATAATCTCAATTCATGCCTACATATACACTGTAAGTTTGGTGGATGAGTGGGTACCCTTTACTAGCAAACACCCATCAATTGCTGGGTGAGAGAAAGCTGAGCCACTATACAATGCACACTTAATACCACAAAAACAGCTATCAGTTCCATGCTCGTCAAAGTGAATTGGCCCACTGGTTGCTACTGGTTCCTTGGCACTTAATTGTTCCCCTGAAGCAGGGGAACCCTCCCAACTCACCTGAGTAAAGGGCAGATATCAGAGCAGCTCACTGCCCTGCAGGGGTTCAGGCAAGCAGGACTGGGGATCCTGGAGGACTGACCACACACTAGTCACAGAAGGCTTGGTGTCCACCCATAACACTCATGGTGAACCAGCTCAAAATAATAGCCGTTTATCCAGGTATACTTTTAAAACATGTTAGGGAGTTTAAACTGTTCTAAACTGACTCGAATGCCTAGACACTTGGGGTGCTTGTGACAAAAATGGCCTTTAAGTGGCTTAATTGCCCTTTTGCACTGCTTTAATCTGTGGCAGTGTATTTCACTTTAATTTCATCACGATGTACACGTGCGGCGGCGTATTTCGCTTTAAATGACCTTGTTACATAGCAAGGTAAAACCCATCCAATTGTTTGATACGTGACAAATTACAATGGTGCACAGGTAAACTTGGGGAAGCTTGGGCTTGCCAAGTTTCCAGCACCCTCTGCACTGTCCCCGCTGCCTTCTCCCACAACCAGCGCCCCCAGCCGCCCTCCCACTGCCTTGCTGTACTGCCCTGGGGGCAAGCCAGCCCATTCCCAGGTGGTCCCAGGTGCTGGAAAGGCATTGGGGACAGTGCAACATGGCGCCAGAGCCTACCTGCCTCTCCCATGGCTGGGGGGGAGCTGCCAGCAGGCCCTGAGCTGCAGGGAGGCCTGGTCCTTCCTTCGACAGCACCCATCTGCTAGCAGCCCACCCAGGTAGTCCCGTTGGGTGCCACAGGGGGAAGGATTAGGGCGCTCCACAGCTCAGGGCCTGCTCGGCCCACCAGCAGCTCATACCCTGGCCATGGGAGATGCAGGCAGGCTCCAGGAGGAAAAAAAAAGCAGAGAGGGGCCCAATCCTTCTTTTTCCCCAGAGCCTGCCCACCTATCCCATGGCTGGGGGACAAGTTGCCAGTGGGCCAAATGATCCCTGAGCTCTGGGAGGCCCTGGTCCTTCCCTCCACAGTAGCGGCACCCCCCAGGATCACCCAGATGGGCTACTAGTGGGCGGGTGCTTCCCAGGTGGTGCCACCACTGCAGAAGGAAGGACCGGACTCCCCCGCAGCTCGGGGCCTGCCAGCAGCTCACACCGCCCCGCCGGCCACCAGAGAGGCAGGCAGGCAGACTCTGGGGGGAGGAGGGGGGGGGAAGGATTAAGCCCTTAAGTGCTGTTGTTTTTTTCTGGTGGAGCCTGCTCACGGCAGTGGTGGGGGGAAGCGGGTGAGCTGCCATGGGGCCATCACTGAGATATGACAGAAGTGGGAAACAGTGGGTTTTTAATCAACTTCATTAAAAATCCATCGTTTCAATTTATGGAGAACTAAACACCGTCACATGCGCAAGCAGCCTCAGAGTTTAAATTGCATTTAAAACAGTCTCAGTGGGAGCAGACAGAAGTGACAATTTTCACCCAGTCTGGACACAGGAAGCAGTTTATAGCCATGACCAAACACAAGTGCACAGCTGCAGCCAGCATAAAAAATGGCCAATTGGGTGAAAATCTGAGGGGCCAGATGAAGACATTTCAAAACAGAGCAGTTCTGTAACGTCTGTCTGTACTGCCTGCCAGTCTGTTACTGTTTTCAGAATGGGAGGAGGGAAAGGGAGTGGAGGGAGTTTGGTCTGGGGGGATTTCAGGCCCTGCTGGAGGGTTTGGTGGGTGTATTGGAGCCTTCTGAAGTTGGGGGGAGCTCCAATTCGCCCATCCCCCCACCTCCAGAGCTGGCTGGGAAGTCATTAGAACGAGCTCCCTCTGCTCCCTTTCTCCCCTCCCATTATAAAATAGGGACAGGCTGACAAAGAGGAGGGACCATTGCTAGGGGAAATCAGCTGCAGCCTGGCAGGCAGAAGCTAGATTCCCCCTCCATCCCCTCCTTGGACCTAGAAGCGAACTTCTGTCTGGTCCAAGGGTTCGTTGCAACTCAGAACACTTCGTCCAAAGTGTTCTCAGTTACGGTGGGGAGCCGCACTTCTGTCTGCACCTTGTGTCACCACACCCTCAGATATCTTCCAGTAAGTAACAAATTAAAGCACACTGAAATAGAATGGGAGAGTTGCAACCAGATACAATCAGGAAAAGGCAATGTTTGCAATGTATGGACATGGCAAAGGGTGAAACATGAAGAAAACAAAGCCCACAGTGTTCTGCTTATTGTGTGTGTCAAAGGAAAACAGCTATCAAGTCATAGTAAATAAAAAAAGAATTAAACTTTACCTGGTACTGAGTATTTTTTTAAGATAATTTTGCTTTTTTTCTAAAAAGAAAAGTCAAACTAGATAGAAATCACTGAAATGTGTTTGCATTTTCTGAGAGCTTTTCCATAATAAATGTATCCTAGACTCTTTTAAACCAAGCGATTGTGGCTGGGAGTTCTGTTTTAAATATGCTCTAGGGCATCTCATTGTTTGCACTGAGTGTAAAGTAGATTGTTTCTATGCTTAGAAGCTACAGCATGTGAGATTAAATAATAAACTTAATGAAGAAGCTAAAATGACTACATTCTTACTGTTTCAAAGGGATTCCAGGAATCAAAGCCAACCAGGATCAGTTAAAAGAGAATTGTACCACCTTATATTTAGTAATGTGCATAGGAAACACACATACACTCTGCAGCACACACTATTGGAGACTACCCTTAAAATGCATATACCTGTAGCACAAAGGTGGCTGCTTAGGTGCATACAATTAACCTTCTATTTTCCAGATGTAATTGAGGCGCAGAGGCGACTTGTACAATGTCACATAGGAACACCTGGCAGACAAGGGAATTGAACCCAGGTCTACCCAAATCCTAGGTTAGTGCCCTAAAGAACATCTTTCCTGTCCTGCTATGGCTAAATGAGGGCATCATCTGGTACAGGAAGTAGTGGTGCATCTGCTTGGTCCTGTTTGTCATCAGGTAAGTCATTGTACCCCAGTTCTTCATAGTCTGGTGCTGTAACATCCTATGTGCTTCTGGGCACAACTTATCTTTAGGGTTTGATCCAAAGACGTTAGTGATCTGGACCCGGACAATTCCAATTCATTGACTCACTTAACCTCAGCTGCCTCTTTATATTGCCTATCACATCAAAGGAGAATTAAAGATGCTTCAATATTTTTCACGCATATTCCTCCCACCATCCACTTGCCATGCCTTTTTTCCTTACCTCCTACCTGACGTTTGTTAGAGGGCTTCTCCCCTTGTATTTATTCAAGCAGCAACTCTTATTTAGACCAAGAGGAGTGAATTGTGGCCGCCCTCACCCCCAGTCACCACATCACCAGTCTGAGAAAAGGCAGAACTGGACTGGCAGTTGTAATGCCAGAGGGGCACAGAACAGGAAGGAGTTTGCCCCAGACCAGGCATATGCTTCACAGCAGCACTTACAGTTTGAGAAGCTGAGAGCATCAAGTCAGCTCATCAATCTCTTGTTGTCACTTTATGGCATTGTTTGCTTAAGCTTTTTATGACTGGGCATGTGCCACATGCTTTGCATACCCCCTGTGCATGCCCCTGCTGGCAATTGCCATGCTCTGCAGATGCATCAGCAGTGGCAAACGTATAGACATGCATATTTGGAGCACAGGTGTTTCATTCTAGTCAAAACCAGACAGGTATTTCATTTTTCTAAAAGGAGCAGAATGGGGGGAGGATACTACAGACTACCTACCTGGTATTGTCACTCCTTTTCCTTGCTAACACCGACTTGTCAAGCCAAAGTCACTTAAACCCTTCCAACCCTGTGATTCTAATCTTCCTGCCTACCTCTGACTTTGAATCATTAGCAGGTCACATATACACAATATGTTCAAAGAGCAGCTCTGACAATCTGTTCTAGAGCTTAATGAGTTTAAAAATGTAATTGAATATAGAGACATCTGATCTTCAAGTCATGTTTAGTATGTATAAAAAGTGAATTCTTTGTATATAAAATTCCACGCTTAAATCCCTTGTACATATAAAGAAATTAAAGGATCCTCCTGTGTTTGTAGATATCCTGTATAATTTGTCTCCCATAATGAGCACTGTCACAATTAGCAAATGTAGGCTATAGGAGGAATGAAACATTGTCTTTTGCTGCCAATATTTGCAGCATCCATCTTATCAAATATCTAAAACTTTTAGCCAATTCCTTAGAATGTGTTAATTATGCATGTTAATCACATATACGCTACCAAAGTCTTATGAATGCTGCCTTTTCCCTATTTGTTTAAAACTTATATGTTTTTATTCAGAGTCTGATTGCAGTGACACTACCTTGGAATTACGACGAGATGTGGCTCTGTGCCCCAGACACTGCAGACACGCTCTGCACAGTAGCTAGCCAGTAATTCTTGGCGCTAGATTCAAAGCCTGTTGAAAAGGAAGATCTACATTCAGGAGATCAATGCACCAGGATCCATGCAGGCTAGGAGAAAAGGGGGAGGCAACTGTTGGATCGCCCTGACAGAAGTCACAGCTGTGCTAGCCCAGCCCTTGTGTAAGTTAGCAAGCTACTCTTACACATTCATGAAGCAGCTCTAACTTCACATGAGATTGGTCCTTACAGAATCAAATTACACTGAGGATCAGTGGAGGAAAAATGTGTTTTGCTCTGCCCCGGCCAAATCTCATTCCACTCCCAAATATTCCCTTTCCCGTCCCTGAAACACTTGTGCCAGGATGGGAAAGGACGGTTGTCACTGAAGCTGATTCAACTAACACCAGCTCAAAGCTGCTCTCACCAGGGCAGTCTTTAGCTAATCACTTGTGGCCAGACACCAGACCCTTTGAGCCACCTGACAAGAACAAAGCATCTGATTGCAAGAGGAAATATGACCCTAGATTTGTGGTTTCCTCTCCAGTCTAGGAAGATTTCCATGCCATGGCTTAGAAACAACAGCATCAGAGCTGGACTCCTAGACCTTGCAACGACTTCTACAGGAGCAAGGGCAGAGCTTAATAAGTTTATCTGGCCCTCAACAACCCCAGAGCAATCCAGACAAAATTAGACGCAGCCATGCAAATCCAATGAAAACAAAACTCTCCGCATGTAACCATGGGCTGAGCTAGACCTCCACTTGTCTATTTATCAGGATAAAGGAGTAGGAAGAGGAGCAGTCAAACACAATTCAATAACCTCCACAGTGAACAGCTGCATTCAGCCTTCTGGGGACTCACGAATCTTGATGGCTTTAAACATGGATTTCAGTCACCATTTTAACATTAAGCCAATGCTGTCCACTGAAAAAAGCAACTAGTCTTAATAGTTTCAAAAGGCATCTGTAGCTGTGCGGCACTGTCATACTGACTAAACTTCTGTCTGCTCCGACCAGCATGCTATTTGTCACTCTAAAGCTACTACAGACGTATTGCACCAGCTTATCTGCTACCCTAAAGCTTGTGGATTTATGTACTGCAAAGTCTATTTATAAAACCTACAATAGTTGCTGTGAATTCTTCACAATAAATTTTGCTTTCGACACTGCAGGATTTTCCTTCTGCTGATTTGTCACATCCTGAGCATCTCTGGAGGAATGGCATCCTGTAATATGTGTCCAGGAGGATGAACTATAACCAGTAATGATGAGAAATATGCAAAATGCGTCCCAACTTGTCTGCAAAGATTTCATGCACCATGGTAAGATGCACGTGTATATAATGGACCTTGGTGGAGCTGGAGTTAGCGCAATGACCTCAATGACACGTGTTAAATAGAAAAGCTCTGTGCAAGCAGATTAAGGGCAAATGGCACAAAAGAAAGGCATAAAATAAAATAAAAGAGGGATATAGCATAAAATAGAGGTCAGGAAATTAGCCAAAGAGATGTCAACTTCTTGGTCTCCCATTTCAAAATCTGCACACAGATACAGAAGGTGGCAGGGAGCAGAGCCATAGCCTGAGGAAAGGGCAGGGCTTAACTTGTGGCACACCTGGACTTAATTTATGGCATACATGCCGAAAAGGTGGCCACCACTACATCACTGCATTTGTTTCTGATTCTTTGAATCCTTCAGAAGGCTTAGTGTGACAGCGCAAGCTTGTTAAATGAGTGTGTGGAGGAAGAGGGTATTTAGAAGGCAGCATATTTGAGGGCTATGAGACAGGAAGAGGAGCCAGGTCACCAGGAACCAAAGTTGATGGGGTTTTATTAACCCACCCTATCCCAAGAACAGCTCAACTGAAGTCAATAGAGCTACCTGTGGAGTAAACACTGCAGCTGGAACACTGGTTTAAAATCAAGTCCTTTATGCAGAACACGCGATTCATCTCTTCTACAACTGAGAAGGATGCAAGGATGTTTTATGAGAGATCATCACAGTCAGAAATGCCTGACACTCTCTGCAGGGATATCAGCAGCTTCTACAAATCTCTGCTTTTGCATCTACATAAACATCTCATGACCTGTATCTGCAGAAATAACTGTACTGTTTCCCAGATGCTATCACTCCTTTCAACCTTCTATTGCCGCAGCTACTTCCAGAATTGCAAGGTTTTAAAACAGGAGGCAACAGAGCAAAATTATCCCTATCTGAGAATATGGTGCTGTGATGTAAAATCCCACTTTCCTTTCACAAATATGTGAAGAAGAAAGGAACCTCCATCAGGCATTTGGAACAGATGCCTGGCAGGAAAGAGGATTGCTTACAACACCAGGCATTTGTTGCTCTGTTTGGATCTCTTTTTCCTTTTAAGTGTATTCCAGCTATCAACAGACGCTTACAGTAGCCCTTCCTTCATTATTGTTATATATCTAGTACAGACGCAGAGTGATTTGGATGGAAGTACCTGGGATTAGGGGCAGCAAGCAGAAAGGTAAAGCCATACAACAGCACAAGGAGAGGGAGCATGTCTACACCACTTTGGCTAGTGCTAGGGAGCTCCACCCTCAAAACACACCCCATCCACTCGCAGCCATGCGGTGTCTGCCTGGTAGGCCAGCTGGGGTGATGCGATCAGCTATCTTTGTGGCAATGGCTGCTTTTGCATGTTCCAGCAAAGGCGGTGCCCAGGCCTGCTGCCTTGGTCACCCCACCTGGGTCGCACTACTGTCCACATGTACCCATTCTACATACATTGAGGGGTGAACAACTGTCACCTGACCACTTTTTGACATCAATCCAGGGTGCCATCAGCATTACTCTCAGGCTCAGGTGCTCTCACAAGAACAGCCAAATGATGTTTTTTGGGGGCAGAGCGATTTTCTGGATGGGCTGTATTTATACAGCAGTGCTCCCAGCACTGTCTGATAGTACAGTCCTGCTCGGAGAGTGCCAAGGCAGTGCTTGATTCCTAACCATAACTCACAGGGAACTCTGCCTCTGTTATCTATGGTTATTCCAGAGCAGAGGCTGTAGTGGGCTTTTCAGGGGAGGAGAGCCCTTTAATAAATAATGCTGAGTACATTTCAGTTTATTTCTGAATACGCAACTTAAAATACTTCATATTTTAAAGCTGCAAAACACAAGTCAACGTCCTGTGTTGCAAAGATTCTTATCCAGACCCCAGTGCTCCTCCACAGGCGCAAGGGGTTTTTTTCTATTCCTTGCCGGTGTCTATTCACCCAAGCTCTTTTAGTCTCTCAGGTTCCCCTGCTTCCAGGTCTTCAGATGAGCAGTGGCAGATTTTCAGCCTACCATTTTCACAAGCTTGGGCAGCACTTGGTTTTCTGGCCCTTTTGAAGTCCTCTCAGTCCCTGCTGCTGCTGTCTCAGAATAACCCATATTATTATTTCATTTTTAAACCTTAACTCACATTCACAGCCCTAGCTACACTGCAGGCTTATAGATATAATGTTAATAAGCCCTATAAGAGTAGCTATAAACTATTAAACTATTCACTGGCTGATACCAGGCTGCCCTGCCCAGCCCAGCTCCCAGTTCTTTAAAAAAAAAAAGCTCCCACTCACTGGCTGCTGCAGCAGCTGTCTGGGCCTCTGGGGACAGAGCCCTTTGCACAGCACGGGGCAGTGGGGGGCAACAAGGATCACCCCCCCACCTGGCAGCAGCTAGTGAGTGTGGAGTTTTATTTTTATTTTTTAAAGAGCCAGGCTGGGAGAGTGGGCAGGGGATTGGGGCTCATGGCAGCCCAGGCAGTGTGGGGCTGTGGGGAGCAGTGGGGATTGCCCCCCCCCCCAGCAGCAGCTGGTGAGTGCTGGGCTTTTTTTAAAAAAAAGCCAGCAGGAGCTGGGGCAGGCAAGACAGCCACTGACAGGGCTGAGAGAGAGGACAGGGGATAGGGCCTGTTTGATCTGGAGATTCAGCCGATTCGGTGGTGGCTGAATCTCTGACTCAGATTCAGCTGAATCAATTCGGGACAGTGATTCAAACCACTGTCCCCCCAAATTGGCCGAATCCAAAGAGAATATTAGCTACTTTGCACAGGCTTAGGAGGCAGCCCAATTTAGATAAATTGCAGCTTCTGTTCGCATCAGGGTACCTTTCTCAATAAAAACAAAGCAATAACTATAATTTTCTCTTCCTGTTCCTCCTCATTGCAGGGCTCCAGAAGTCAAGAGAGAGTCTGAACTCACTTGGCGATTGCTGTTTACAACGGAAATGTACAATGCAATATTTAATTGGGGAATGCATCATATCCAGCAGTCACCTGTCATCTGGCAAATTTCAGATGTGGAACTGGTTTAGAATTATAGGACAGAATAGACAGAAAACCAACCAGCTTTTGAACTCCAGCCTGTCCGGCTTCGTTATGTCTGCCATTCATGTTTCCTTCCTGACTTTCCTCTGTTAGATGATACAAGCCTCTGACCACTGCTCATATTCCATGTTCTTCGGCAGCTCTAGATTGGTATCAATCAGTGAAAGACATTTTTTCTGTTACTCTGCTATCAGTGTCAGTCTGAAAAGTATACCTTAAGAGAGAAGGGATTGGTTATGGTCAGTACAAACCACTGCAGCTTCTATCTGTAGGAGTTGGTGCAAACCCTATTTTGGGGGCATTCTGGTTCAGAAGTGCCTGAGACTGAATTCAAACTCCTAATCCACCTTCATATCTCCTAATTTCTTTTGTCTTATAATGACTCCCAAAAACACATCTTCATTCCTAGTTCACAGCCCCCTTCCATCCCTCTGATCAGACTATTTGCACAGAGGCTTTTCTCTGACATGTCGCTGAACCTGCATCTGCCTTTCTTAGACCTGAAGAAAGGCATTTGATGCCTGAAAGCTTGTCCAACAGCTCTCCCAACTATATAGCTGGTTCAATAAAAGATATCACAAAAAATGCTTGACTCTTCCATAATGTACAAACTTCTATCTCTGGGTCCAGATCCAAACTGGTATCTCCAGAAATGGGTAAATCCAAAGTCAGGAAGCAGAGCACACGTGAACATTTGATTTTAAAAAATCAGGTCCTAGTACATCACTGCAGTTAGGAATGTCTGGAATCAATGTTCAGATCTGGCTGTCATGGCCTGGATCTGAATCCCAGCTCTGAATCCAGGAGTAGAGGTTTTCCATCTCGCGTCAAGATTTTCAGCATTTTTCTTGTCCTGAATCAGGTTGAAAATATGCAATCTCAAAAACATGTACAAACCAAATGTCTAGATGGCATTTAATCAGGTCTGCTGAAATATGTTTCTTTTTGATTACTTTGAAATGTCTAATTTTGATTTTGACCAGTTCTAGCAAAATGTTGTACTGTAATTAACTAATATTTTGGGGGGAAACAAATGATTTACTCCAAACTAGAAAACTGTTTTTTTCTTTGCTTTGAAAATCCCAACATAGACTGTTTCATTAGCTTCAAAACATTTGTCAATGTTTTCACCCACCAAAAACTGCTAGGAACCAACCATTTCCTGCTAAGTCTCCAGGTCAACAAATTAACATTTTTAAAACAACACAATTCCTTGAGAAATTCCTGACCGGCTCCATGAAGGATTCAAATCTTTCAAATGGCTACTAAAATCAGGAACAAATCTTTTATTCACTTCAGTGGGGACCTGAATAGTCCCTTGGCACAAATCCATCCAGTCTGCCACCAATGAATTCCAAATCAAATCAAAATTACTATGCAAAATTAAGCTGAAACATCATATTTTATCTTGTCTTGAAACTACTGACAATCTCCAGCAGGTTTCACTTAAAAGTAGGTCTGAAGCTACCTAGAAATTTGGGTGTTTCACTCGCACCTTGGCTCAAGTTCACTCTGAATTTGATTCAGGCTTCTTTGACATTCAGGTTGCAGGTTTCCCCAGGTCAAGTGCTGTTTTACTTTCTGTTACAAAGATGAGAAGAAGTTGTAAAAAATGATAATATCGTTCCTTGTCTGCAACCGTGCTACGGTGCGGCTGTTCATGTTCAACTATATATACTCAACAGATACAGTCAATGGACTTAAACTTTTCTGGGTTTAAAGTTTTGAGTAATATATGTTGTAGTGCACATAGGAACTTAAAAAGTAATCAGCGCTTCCTTTTCTCATTCAGAATAGTCTCCCTGATGCCATTTACTTCTTATCGTGCCTTTGAATGTATAAACATTCATGTTAACCATCTTCTGTTTAAAAAGACTGGCATTTTCAAAAGATGCCACTCACTTGGGATCCCCAGCCCCAAATTTTCAGCCTTAAATCTCCAGCCTTAAGCTTGATTTGTGGAAGCATTGAACACTCACAGCTCCATAAATTACTATTTGCCCCTAGCCTCTCAAGACTGCAGCTTGGTGAGATCTGCTAACCAAGTCAGGAACTATTAATCACTCAGCGTTCAAGACCTGATGCCTACCTCTACAGCTTACTAGTAGCTGTCCAGATATCCGGCAATAAGGCAAGGTACTAACTCTCCTTGAAAAGAAGGTCCAGGCAGCTGGGCTCAGTGAAATAACGCTGTCAAGATCCTTCTCTTAAAGTGGAGATGGCAATCAGTCTGGTTCAATATTTACTTTGTTATCTGCTCATCACGACAAATGATAATCAGATTACCATGGGTCGATTTTATGGAGAGGTCACTCCAGGGTGTATGACATCCTGGTGCCAGCATGACAAGACAAGCCCAGCATGTTCCTTTTAGATTATAAATGTTTTCTATTGTGGCTATTTAGACAGAGGTTTACATCCGTAATGACTATATGTTTATTGTACAAACCCAGGCCTGTGTCCACAGAGCAACAAGCCCGTTGAGTGAAGACATAAAGTAGTGTTTGGAGTACAGAAAATTTCTCCATGGGCTTTTGTCAAGGCTTTCTGTAGCATAATGAAATATTATGCGGGCACCTACATGATGTTTCTTGGGATTAAAGGGGATTGGAATGGAGCCTCTAACCTAAAGACTCACCCACACAGTTCATATAGGAAGAACTAAGCCATAATGTTACGTGCTAAAAATTATCAGGCTCTCAGGGTTGTGCTTTAAAAAGGTAAAACAGCCTAAGATAAATGTTGCTTAGAATGCAAGATACCACTTCTTTTTTTCACTCTCTCTATCCAGGAAAATTTTTGTGTCCTGAGGATTTCTCTGTAAATTAGCCAAGCCCCACTGCAACACCCACTGCTTCCCTACAGCAACACAAAGAATATGGTAACACTCATTAGAGGGCTGCACCAGGGAAAAGTCTAATTGCTGGATTTACATTCTGTAGACAATGCGTATTTATACTAATAATTCTATTTTGTGCTGCTTTACTAGCCAGAGAAGAAAAGAGCATATTCTATTATGCTTCTGGCCTCTAGCACTGAGGTAGCTTGAAAAGATCCTAGTGAGATGGGCTTTCATATAATTGGCATCTACCCACAGAATGCACTTGATGTACACGCATATATCCAGAAGTTCATAAGGTATGATTCCCTGGGGATTTTCAACCTTTTATATTTACTTCATCTGAGGGACCATCCACTCATCTCATCATTACTGCAAAGCCAGTCCCTTCACTGATTGAAGTGAGACTGGAAGAACTCTGCACTCCAACCTCCCAGTTTGAATCGCCAGGCCTTGTTACTGGCAATGGTCATCTCCAGATCCTAAAGGAAAAGGACGGTTCACTGATTATAGAGAAAAGCATTTGAAAAAAAGGGAAATGTGCTCAGTGCATATCATTTACAGCATAAGAATGCTATACAACCTGAACAGCATAATGAGCTAGTGTAATTTTATAACTGCTCTTCACCAGCCCCTACGTTTTCTTTTTATGCTGCACCAACATCAACTGTTCAAAGGGTCACAGATACATTTACAAATAGCATTTCTTTTCTAGCCATTTCGAGTTCAAGTCCTAGCTGAAACCAGGAAGTGCCAATATTTTGTCAGATAGTTTTTTGCCCCTTTGTAAAGAATCCTTGTCAGCATATTTTCAAATTTGCAAAAAGGACTCAAATTAGATTGGAGCCTTAGACAAAGATTTGCTGCAGGTTCTCATTTTACCTACAGAAGTTCACCCATACTTTAACATTTTCCTTTCCCTTGTATCTAGAAAAAAAAGGAAGGGGCAAGCTAAAGGCAACCTGAACTTTCTGAAGATCAAAGTTAATTCAGATCCAGTGTTCTGGCTGGGGACTGTCTTAAGCAAAAAAAAACAGTGAAAAGCAAATACAGCAACAAAATATTTATTATGCTTGTAATTCACTCACAAACTTAAATACTAAAAAATAATTAAGGGCTTCTTTCACAAAGCCTTCAGTTATGTTAGGTTTTCCTTTATGATTTCCTTATCAGACTGAATAAATTCATAACAGAAAACTATAGCTGCTTTTTTTCTTAGTTATGAGGTGTGTGCAAAGTAGGCCCTATTCAATTTGGATTTGGCCCGAATCAAGGACAGTGATTCGCTTCATTGATTCGGATCACTGTCCCTGATTCAACTTGGCTGAACCCGAATCTGAAGATTCGATGCTGATTCAGAGAATCATCAATTCAGCCATAGACACAGCTTTAAATGTTTTTTCTATATACCTCAAGGTACCAGCTCAGCTCGTGAATGCTGCGATACTGGGGTGGATGGAGTGTCCCACAGGAGTGCAGGGGGGCCCCCACATGCTGGGCAGTGAACCTGGAAGTGGACCGGAAGTTCTTCCCCCTGGCTCGGCAATCAGTTGTGGGGGGACAGCGGGTGACCCCCCAGACCCAGGAAGCGCCAGTTACCGAGCCGGGGGAATGCAGCGGCCCCCCAGTGCACTCTCTGGTGGACCTGGAAGTGGACCAGAAATGCTTCTGATCCACTTCCAGGTCTGCTGCTGAGCACGCTGAGGAACCCCCTGTGCTTCTGTGGGACACTCCATGAGTCCCAGCGTCGCAGCACTCATGAGCCTCCTGCTACCTAGAGATATGTAGAAAAAAAAATTGAAAGCTGTGTCTATGTCCAAATTGCCAAATCTTTCCAATCTCTCCAAATCAGTTTGGAGGCTTCAATTCGATTTGGATAGATTCAAGGGTCCTCTGACTTGATTTGGATTCAGAGATTCAGGCACCGAATCAAATCAGGGACCAAAGCTTTGCGCAGCCCTATTAGTTACGTTGGTTTCTCATGATGTCTTGTAACACTTCTTCAGGAATCTACTATTTCGGTTTTTGGCTTCTCTACCCAGAAATGCAACTCTGGGTGGTCAGTTTACTACTGCAACCTCTCCCTCTGTGTAATGTTTCTTTCTCTTTTCTTTTACATAGCCCCATTAAAAGCAAAATGAGTACGTACAGGTGCAAAGTTTTGCAGCTGATGGTGCTCTGCGAGGAGGTAAGTGGAGGTGTCACATGGTAGCTGAAATCAGACGCTAACCTTTAAATGAACATGGACCCTACTGTGATGTGTACAGTCACTAAAGTCCTGATACACATCAATGAGCTCAAACTTGAGCATGTGCTCAAGTGCTTTTCTTGGATCAGGAGCTAATCCAGCAAAATCATTAAGATGCTGGTGTTCAAACCTGTTCAGCACAGCTCACAAGTACACATTTTAAGTTAAATTAACCTCAGTAGGACTCAAGTAAATGTTTAAGTGCTGTGCTGAATAAGGATGATACACTGACTCAAGTCCTAAAACATAAAGCCCCAACTGAGCACCTTCTTTTTTCATTTCCAATTATCCTTTGTAGTTGCCATGTATATATTTTAGTATTTTGAACAGCAACCATTAGATGAATAGGCCTATAACACCCTTATCACTTTGGGGGCAGGGGGCACCTTCATGATATCATTTCTGGTGGGGACACGCAGGACCTGCGTCTTGACAGTGCTTTGAGGAGCAGTGGAAAAGCTGTATAGACATCCCTAATACATATGCAATCACACACCTGCATGTGAAAAAACTGTGTTGCAAGACGAGTTCTCAAAATCAGGCTGGTTAGAAGTCTACCATTACAGACAGCATTTGGAGAAGAAAAGCAATGGCTGAGCTGAATCCTCTTCACTATTGGGGGCTACATGACATATTCATTAGGTATGAGATGGGAAGATTGCAAAGCAATGTAATGAGGGGGGTGTAGTTCTAAAAATAAATTTGAAGCAGAAAAAGAAAATCCCTTATTATAGTATAATATGAAATACAGGGAGACTTAAGAAAGCCAAGAAGAACTCATTTTCCCCAATTATCTTCTCTATACTTTTTCTTGTAAATAATTTTCTTTTAAATATTTTTTTAAGTGATTGCCCTAATAAGTAGGAGAGAAAGAAAAACAGAGCACAAAAGTTCAATCCTTTCTTTTGCTGGATTGATGTACCATCCTTCCCAATTCCACATTCTTCATACCATATAACTCTCTCACACATAGCCTGTCAGATGTAATGAAGCCCCACAAAAAAACCCAAGCAGCCAAAGCAGGCGCCTTGGATTGTTTTGCTCCTGCAACATGGCCAAGCTGACTCTGGGTTTATTTTTATTTTTTTATTTTTTTACACCTATTTAATTTTAGCTCAGACAATTCTACATAGATTTAATCATTTCCTTACTTGTAAAGTAACTTGTTTCTCTGAGGATCTCTGGTGTTAATTATCTCAGTCTGTAATTGATCTGGAACCATTATAAGGGAACCAGCTGGGGGGAAAATTCTGTAAGTTCCAGCTTAAACTTTTCACAGGAAGTTAAAATGACCCCAGAAAAGCCAGTCAAATCAGGGGGAAATTGCACATAGAAGACATGTGGGATTCACCCTTTCCCAACAGTATGGCACCCAGAATCTTACACCAATCAGAATTTGATGCTTTAGAAGAGGAAAATACCAGTCCTTATACAATGCCACGCCAGGTAGGAGGAGTGAAATTCCTGAGGATCCAGATAGGTCTATGCAAGATCTTATGCTGCACTGAAACCCCAGTCTGGCACTTACTAAAAGGCTCCAGCAATGCATAAAACCTGGTGCTATCACCTGCAGAGGACTGACTTGAACCTGAAACATAAGACCTAACTCCCTACAACTAAGCATGCCAGCGGGGGAAGGGGAAGATGAGGGCGGAGGAAATATCAGACTGCCAGACCAAACAGCACCCACAAATACAGCCCAGCCCAGACCGACGAGCGAAGCAATCAAACAGGTAAGAGAGAAGGGCCAGGGTAATGTTGGGACTAGGGGGTCAGGACACACACCCACAGGAGGCCTCAAATGCCTCTACACAAATGCTCGTAGTATGGGCAACAAGCAGGAGGAACTCACCCTCCTGCTGGCTGACACCAGCCCAGACATAGTGGGGATTACGGAAACGTGGTGGGATGAAACGCATGATTGGCCGGTCAATGTCAAGGGCTATAGGCTGTACAGGAGGGACAGGATAGGAAAGAGGGGTGGGGGCGTGGCACTCTATATTAAGGAGGAATACACATCCTCGTTAATTAGCAAGGAGCCAGGGGAGGGGCACTCTGAAGTGCTTTGGGTTAGAGTACAAGGCAGTCGAGGGGAAAGGGACTTAACGGTGGGAGTCTACTACAGACCTCCCAACCAAGGAGAAGAGCTTGACCAGGAATTCTTGGGTCAGCTCACAGAGGTAGTGAAGGCTAAGGATGTGGTAGTCATGGGGGACCTGAATTTCCCGGACATCTGCTGGGAAGAGCAGTCAGCCAGGTCTGAACGCTCACATAGGTTCTTGGCCAGAGTGCAGGACCTCCATCTAACCCAGGAGGTGCACAGCCCTACCAGGGGAGACGCCTTGTTGGACCTAGTGCTGGCCACGGGTGATGACCTGGTGAGAGGGCTGCGAGTGCTCGACCACCTGGGCGACAGCGATCATTGCCTGCTGGAATTCACCATCCATCTCAAGGTGGCAAAGGCAAGCAGTAAGGCAGCGGCCCTAGATTTTAGGAGGGCAGACTTCAACGAGCTAAGGAGTATAATTGGAGAAGCGCTGAGGTCCCGGGGGGGGGGAGGGGAGCCAGGCGTCCAAGCAGAGTGGTCACTCCTTAAGGAGACGATCCTCCAAGCCCAAAGGAAGGTAATCCCAACGAGGATCAAAGGGAGCAGGAGAGCACACAAGCCTCTGTGGCTCACCAAAAGCATCCGGGAATGTCTCCTTGCTAAAAAGGAGGCTTATACCCAGTGGAAAGAAGGGGTCATCACCAGGGAGGTCTATTCTGTAGTTGCTCGGGAATGTAGGGGGGCAGTTAGGAAGGCCAAGGCAGAGATGGAACTGGGACTAGCTTCCCAGATTAAGGACAATAAGAAGTCTTTTTTTAAATATGTAGGGGGTAAAAAGAAGGTCCCAGGTAATGTGGGGCCCTTGCAGGACAACATGGGTAACTTGGTCGTCACACCAGACGGCAAAGCTAACATGTTTAAGAATTTCTTTGCCTCCATCTTCCTAAGTAGGGACCAGAACAGCCACCTCCCTGCTGGGCCCCCCTCAGGCCCCGGGGGAGGCACACCTGGGCCACGGGTTAGCGAGGTTTTAGTTAGGGAGCTTCTGGAGGGGTTGGACGTATTCAAGTCAGCCGGCCCAGATGATCTCCACCCTAGAGTTCTAAAGGAACTGGCCGAGGTCATTGCAAGTCCCCTGGCACGGCTTTACGAGCACTCGTGGTGCTCTGGTGAGGTACCGGAGGACTGGAAGAGGGCCAACGTGGGCCCCATCTTCAAAAAAGGCAGGAAGGAGGATCCGGGAAACTATAGGCTGGTTAGTCTCACCTCGATCCTAGGCAAGCTGTTTGAGAAAATTATGCTGGCACACATCCAGGAGGGGCCAGCAGGGGACTGCATGCTTAGGGGCAACCAACATGGGTTCATCAGTGGCAGGTCCTGTCAGACCAACCAGTTGACCTTATACGATCAGATCACCAGATCGTTAGACGCAGGGGTAGCAGTGGATATAATCTGCCTGGACTTCCGGAAGGCTTTAGACACTGTCTTTCACCCTGTTCTCATTAAGAAACTGGGGGGCTGTGGTGTAGACACCCACACAGTCAAATGGGTCACCAACTGGCTGGAGGGCCACACCCAGAGAGTGGTAGTGGATGGGTCCTTCTCAACCTGGAAGGACGTGGGCAGTGGGGTCCCCCAGGGCTCGGTCCTCGGGCCCACGCTGTTCAACATCTTCATCAGCGATTTGGATGAGGGGGTAAAAAGCACCCTGTTCAAATTTGCTGATGACACTAAGATGTGGGGGACGTGGGCACATTAGAAGGATGCAACAGGCTACAATCAGACCTAGACAGGTTACAAGGGTGGGCGGACGAGAATAGGATGGGTTTCAACACAGACAAGTGCAAGGTGATGCACCTCGGGAGGAACAACCAGCACCATACCTACAGGTTAGGGAACTCCCCTCTTGTCAGCACAGAGGCGGAAAGGGATCTGGGGGTCATCACTGACTCCAAGATGAACAGGGGCCGACAGTGTGGAGAGGCAGTAAGGAAGGCCAACCGCACCTTGTCATGCATCCACAGATGCATCTCGAGCAGGTCCAAGGATGTGATCCTCCCCCTCTATGCAGCACTTGTCAGGCCGCAGCTGGAGTACTGCATCCAGTTGCGGGCGCCGCGCTTCAAGAGGGATGTCGACAGCATGGAGAGGGTCCAGAGGAGGCCACTCGTATGATCAGGGGACAACAGGGCGGGCCCTACGAGGAGAGGCTGCGGGACCTGAACCTGTTCAGCCTCCACAAGAGAAGGCTGAGGGAGGATCTTGTGGCCTGTTAGAAACTAGTCGGGGGGGATCAGCAGGCACTGGGGGATCCCTGTTTCCCCGAGCACCGCCAGGAGTGACCAGGAATAACGGTCACAAGCTGGCAGAGGGTAGGTTTAGGTTAGCTATCAGGAGGCGCGACTTCACGGTCAGGGCGGCTAGGGTCTGGAACCAGCTTCCAAGAGAAGTGGTGCTGGCTCCTACTCTGGGGGTGTTTAGGAGGAGACTAGATGAACATCTTGCTGGGGTCATCTGACCCCAGTACTCTTTCCTGCCATGGCAGGGGGTCGGACTAGATGATCTGCTCAGATCCCTTCCGACCCTACAAACTATGAAACTATGAAATGTTAGTCCTTTTGCCATATTTGCCATCAACTTCAAGAGGAACAAGATGGAGCCCTCTGAAAATAGCTTTCTTTGAAGCCGATTCTTCAGTTTGGCTGGAAAACATCTCTCAGGTTTCAAAATGCAGGGGCACGTGTTTCTTTTGTCAATAACAAATTTCAAACAAGAAAAAGAAAAGGAAATGCTGAAAAAAACATTCAAAATATTTGCCTGGTGCTGTCATCCCTTGTTGCATTGAATCTAATTAAACTTAGATCTGCAGGGCAGTGACTTGCTGTTTGTATTTGTCTATAAAAAAGTCCTGCGTATCTATTTGGCACAATGAATAAATATGAGTCAGAAAAAAATTTCCTTTCTGTTTGCTATTTGTGGGCGTTTTGCTCCAAGGACCATCTGTGTTACTAACATGTTGCTCTAAAATAATCTCAAAGGTTTCTCTATGGGTTTTAAATTATTTGACTTTGCTGTTCAGTTAAATCATTTTCTTCAACATTTTAAAATCTGCCCATGTAGGGCCTCATCTTGCCAAGCATGCTTTTATTTGCTTGACTAATCTGAAAGGGAGTGTTGTAGAGCTCTGGGGATAATGACATATGGGAGAGGTTGTTCAAATGTTTGACGCTTTAGTGCTGTGTGGTTGAAAAAAAACCATAGGAAAGAATCCCTCTGCTTTGGTCAAGATGCTACCTGAAAAAAGTGCAGGTTTGCGTATGGGTTGGGGTAGGGAATTTCTTCTAGTTCCTCTCTGCAGGTATTGCCAGCACAGTTTCTTTGCCTAGCTGAAATGCTAATTCTAAACCGCCTATCAATTAGGTTTTTAAAGGCTAAACCTAGATAGGTACAGTAGGTGCCTCCACTTAAGGGTTGCAAGATCTAATAATTAGGTACTTGGACCCGGGAGTATATTATGGACAGGGTTAAGTACCCAGGATCCCTTTTCAGGCAGCAGAGAGATGTAGGGTACATCTACAACACTCCCCAGCCACTCTTGATGAGTGCTGCTCTCAAGCCTGCTCTCCCTAGCCCTTCCGGGTCTCTGCCAAACCCAAAAGCAAAACACTGAAGCCCACACACATGTTGAGCACCCAGGAAGCAGAACAGTAGCACATGCCCGAAAGCAACTTCACCACCTCATTTCTGGGTTCAGCACATGCAACGCAGGAGCACATAGTGTAGCAGGGCGTGCTTGAGAGCAGCACCTCCTGAAAGCACCAGGGAAGCAGTGTAGACATACTCAGGGGTGCCTTCCAAGACCAATCCAAACAGAGGAGGTTGGGGGTCAGTGCTTTCTATACGGAGAATAGGGAAAGGGAGATGTTTCTAAAAGAGTAGCTCAGAGCGGAGCCTGGAGGGCACCTGGAGCTGGCCAACAGGAAACTAATGACAAGGATATGTCTCTCCCTCCACCTGCCTGGGTTCTGGTGCACAGGTAAAGCTGAACATTAGTTACCTCTCTTCATCTGATATCCAGAACACTTCATCCTTCTACTGAGGGTAGGTGCCTAACCTGCTGGCAGTGCTGGTCCTAGCAGTACTCACATTTTGCATAATAGGCTAGCAGTAAGAGCATCCACCCAGGAACTGAAAGACCTGTATTATAGCCCTGCTTCAGCCTGAAGGGATTCAAATTCACCCACAGTCCTACCTTCCCAAGAGAGTGCTCCAGCCACCAGGCTGAAGAATTGTTCTTTTGAAGGAGGTGGACCACTGTGCGCCCAGAATGCAAGTCATGGAGTAGGAGAGAGCACGAGAAGCAAGAAAGATTAACTCTGTAGTCAAGGGTTAGGATAGTCCTTCAAAAGGAGCAAGACCTGGGATCCAGTCTTTGCTGACAGAGCTGTTTTTTTTTTTATTCAGTTACTGTCAATGCAAAAATGCATAAATGGTCATGAGACGAGGGGCCAGAAGCAAAAATGCCCTCTCCATCCCCTTGGAAAAGATTAGTGCCATGACACTAAACTACATTATTGCATTCCCTCTTGCATCTTCCTCCCCCTTAACCATAGCAGGACCAAGCAAAATTGCTTTTTGTCACTAGATGCCTAAATGCTGCCTGAATCCCATTTAATCATCTAAACCCATCCAGATTTGGCCCTATATGCCAAAAATGTAAGACATAACATACATAAAAAAATATTTCTCTCTCCATTCTACATGTCTGTGTGTTTGTATATTAAACTATGGTTTCTGTTTTGAATTGGGAGCCTCTTGTCAATATATGCTTCCATCAAGTTACAACCCAATTCTCTTGGAATTGAATAGATGTCATTTTATGACCAGGTCCACAAGAGAATAATCTTTGATCAAATACACATATACTAATGGTACCTTTATAAGTTTAGCACTTGTAATTGTTTTCTATTTCAGATGCATACCACCAGTTAGCCTAATAGATACTTATGATTAACAATATTGCAGTTTCAGCAGTTATTTATTAAAGGTAATCATGAACAAATGCAAATGGAAACATGAATTTGCATAAATGTCTGCAAACACTATGCATCACTGTCTTTGTTCTAATGAATACAGCCACATGTCAGGTCTCTTGTATATTAAATGACCAAACATGCATTTAAATTAAATAGCTGCTCTACTCAGCCTGTGCTTTCCATAAGGCGCTAGACATGCTATGTTGAAAGAAGTAACTTTGTGCACATTCAGCTTTTTCAGTGAAACATCTGTGATTTAGGAACCAAATCCAAACCATACACAGTAGTCTGAACTCTGAGAAACTTGCAGTCTGATTGCCATATATCCAGGAACCTCCCCCTGTAAGCAGGTCTGTAAAGATGTTGGTCAGTCAGTCAGCCACCTAGCCCTGATACTTAACAAAAAACTTTTACCAAAGCTTGTGGTAGGAAAATTCAAATTGTGTTGAGAAGAGGAACCAGTAAAACAGCTGAAAACACAAAGGTACACCTCCCAAGAGAGAGAAGTTTCCTTGGCTACAAACAACATTGCATTTTCCCCTTAAGAAAACACATTTTATCCTGGGATAAAGTGAAAACATCCAGGCGTACCTGTCCATTGTCCTGGAACAAACCCTAAAAAGTTTTATCAAAGGTTTATTGTAGGTTTATAGGAGAAGTCTAAATGTTGTCCCAGGATTGAATCATTGAATTAATAGCAAAAAAGCACTACCAAATTTAGCAACTTGCTAAACCCTGATTGGAAGGGTGACATGCCAATCCCAGGACCTTTCTATTCCAGGACAAAGTGATTGTTCCTAGCCCTAGTGAGAAGAAGCATTCCCTTCTCTAAAGAAGACCAGAAGAGAAAGAGGATGTGCATAGGGCCAAAATTGTATCTATTGTACTTCTTTGGCCCTTATTACCATCATAGTCTTTAATTCATATATCTTCACCATGTTCCTGTGAGATAAGTGTGATATCACCCTATTTTAAAGACAGGAACTGAGGCAGAGAGGGCATGTCCATATTGCTAACTTACCACACCAGATGGCTCTGTGCCAAACACATCATGCTGCTCCATGCATGCTACTTCCCAAACCATGAGTAATGCTACCATAAATAGTGCTAATTAGGCCTGGCATAGCATGGTACAAATACATCTATTCTAAGTCTCAATTTAGTAAGTACCACACACAAAGCACTGTGGTGTGTTTCAGCATGGGGCTACCTCCTCTGGTAAATCAATCCAGGCCAAAGAGGCCACAAGACCTACCAAAGGTCACACGGGAAGCCTATGACAACTTGCTATTGAAATGTCAGAGAAACAATGAGACAAGAAGATAGTATGTAGTGTAAATCAACCTGGATACCCCCAATAAAAATACCTTGTTAAATGAGCTGGACTGAGGTGGAGGAGCAGGAGAAGAGAGTGTTTAGAAACATCTTGTCTTTTTTCTAACACTTCTCTTCTCTATCTGGTTGTGGCAGATTTGGTTTTTATTTGCTAAACTGAACATGCTCTTTGGGGGTACAGGGCACATCTATGTAAGTACTCCAGTCCCTTATGTCCCATCACATTCAACAGCAGCTTAACATGATCATAGAAAAGTAAAGCTGGAAGGAACCTCCCAGGGTCATCTAATCTAGCCCCCTATTCAGCACAGGATCATTCCTGACCAAACCATCCCAGCTAAGTTTCTATCTAATCTGCTCTTGAAAATTTCTAGGAATGGAGATTCCACAATTTCTCTAGACAGCCTGTTCCAATGCTTGACCACTCTCTTAGTCAGAGAGTTCATCCTAATCTCTACCCTATATTTCCTCTGCTGAAGTCTGAGGCTGTTACTCCTAGTCCTGTCCCTTAGGCACAGGCACAGGCACCTGTCTATCTTGCAAGACAATAGATTTGCATAGAGTGAGGCAGCAACTTGTTGAATATCTGTGCTTGTGGTGATAGACCCCAATTCCTGAATGGCAGCCCCTTCCACACATATTACATGTAAAGTTCATATCTACCAGCCCTGAATGTGGTGCAGTTCTTCCTGAGGTTTATTCGTTCCTCTGCACGTTGGGTTCCTCTTTCCTCAAAAGCCTCCGTTCTGCGCTGAACAGACTGTTTTCAAGTGTATGAATCCTAAGCAAACTTCTCTGAGGCAGATGGCTTAATGTTCATTGCCTTCATAGCTATCTTGCAATATGGATAAAATGGAGATAAGGATGCCCACATGGTCTTCTCTCTGTAAACCATTCTCCATACAAGAGATCCTTGGGTATATGGCCATCATCCATTCTCCACATATGAGCAAGCCATTGAAATCAACACCAACTCAGAAGAGGATGAATGCTCAGAATATTGGCACACTCTAAGACCTCGACATTGGCACCTTTGTCCCACCAGGAACTTCTTAGACTGCAGGGAAGGCAATGTAAGTGGAAGCTTTTCTTGAGTAGAGTATATGCTCCAGGAGTCACTGTCATACAAAATGGTGTTGATGATGCAAGCACGATATACTTTGACCTTCATCTTAACAGTCAATTTGTTGTTCCACACTTGTTTGATCAGCATTTTTATGATACCTGATGCTTTGTCAATATGGGTATTCACTTCAGCCTCAAGTGACAGGCTGTTGGTAACAATGCAGCCAAGGTGCATACACTTTCTTACAACATCCAATACATTTTCACCTATTGTGATACCTGGTGGTGAATCAATGTTCTCAATCATAACATTGGTCTTCTTGATGCTGATTGTAAGACCAAACTCTTGGCAGGCATGAGCAAAGAGGATGATGAGGCTTGGAAGGGCGCTCTCTATGCAGGCTATCAGTGCAGCAGCCGCAGCAAACAGCAGTTAAGGAATCAAAAACTTTCTCTACTTCAGTTGTCCCTCTAAAGCAGGTGAGGTTGAATAATTTTCCATCTGAGCATGTTTATAGATAAATGTCTTCAGTGGCACTTTCAACAGCATATGTCAGAAGAAAAGAAAAGAAAATCCCAAATGGGTCAGGGCAAGGACACAGCCCTGCTTGACTCTGCTTCAAATCTCAAAAGCTTCAGACATTGATCCATCATAGCTTACTGTTTTCCTACACGATGTAAACTTTACTGTTAGAAAAATCTTCTCAAAAGGATCCAGAATGCACTGAATGGTTCTGAGAGGATCCTCATGCTTCACCTTTTTATTTCAGTGAGTCATTAGGCCATTCCAGAACTGAGCTGGTGTGAAGCTGAGTCCACATGTGGCATGTCTGTGGATGAAGGAGAGTGGTGATCTCCATATTGGTTTTGGCTTCACCTAGGAAAATGGTGATATCTTGGATCTCAGAAGGAGAGTGGTGATCTCTCTGTCACGGAGTGGGCCCTAGGAGCGGCCGTGATCTCCCTAGTGCCCCCTACCGTGCCGAGTTAACTGTTTAGCACCCTCAGTCTCGCCTGCCATGTCTTGGTGTTATATATCTTTTAAGGGAGGCTGCCTTACTGTTCCCTATGACACGATGCTCTGTTCGTCCTGGCCCCTAAACTATGAGGGGTGACCTGCTGCGCTAAACATTCCCTCCTCTTCACTTCGCAGGCCTGGGGTCTATTTTCTTCACTGGATGGCCACGCTCCCCTATTCATGGAGCCTTTCTTTAGCACGCCCTGTCTGGGACATAGGCTTGTCCCTATACAATCCCTGTCACTTGGGCACGATGTTTTACTCTTCGGGGAAGCCTTTTCTTCCCTTTTTATTGCTCTTATTTTCACCAAATCAGCCCCCTCGGGCTGGTCTGGCTTAGGCCCTACCCTGCCTCCCTCGCCGTGCACTAGGGCTGGTTCCCTCAGCCTATGTTCTAGTTGCTCATTTCATGGGAGTGGCATCTCAGCCATTGGTCCCATTTCAGATCCCAGTATTCTAGGACAACAGACTGGGCCTCTCTCTGCAGGGTCTCCCATTTCTTTTCTATGCACACTTCATCTCTGACACTCCTCTTTGGCTGTCCTAACTCATCCTTCCCCACAGGATTTTCTGGGTTCTCAACCCTGGGACGTACCTTTACCTCTAGGTATGACATCAGTCTAGGTCAGGCGTCTTTAACTTGCGCCTCGACTCATTTTAAGAATTCCACCGTTGCCACCCTCTCTTGGAGTTCTGACTTAGCGGTTTACCTGAATTCCCCAAATATTGCTTCCAGAGTTCCCAGTTTTTCCCTTACCATATTTAAGCTCTTCAGGGCCTGCCATCCTTGCTCAGCTATCACTCCGTCTTGTCCCTTTGGTTTCCTTAAGCCCCTCAATTTCTAGGGCCATCTGGGTATTTCTCCCATGTAGCCTCTCATTATCATCCTTCAGGCTCTGTATCTCCTCCCTCAGAGCCAGCATTTCCGATTGTACTTGACCCTTTTCTACAGCGGTACTTGCTTCTCTGGATTGACTATCCCTTAGGCTGGTCTTAAGTGCCTGGATCTGTTCCCTGAAGGAGTCTCTTCCTGTCTCCAGGTCCTGAATCTGAATGTTTAACCCCTCTTTCTCTTGTTTTCTGGTCTTTAATTCCCCTTCAAGGGAGTGGTATTGATCACATAAGGTCTCATAGTCCCTTATACACTTCTTTACTATTTCTAGGTCTTGTGCACTCATCGTGCTACTCTCGCCTGCTTGTGTATAGCTCTCCTTCTCATCTTCCTGCAATTGTCTGACCAAATATTCAGCCTGTAAGCATCTCCCTTGCCATTGCTCCAGGTCCTCATGTAAACCCTCTATTTGTGTCGCTTGGTCACGGGCTTCATCTCTTAAAACCCCTATTAGGCTTCTCGCCACGTCCAACTTTTGCTGCAACTCCTGCTGTTCCCCTATCAGAGCTGTGCAGGTCTCAGGAGGTTGAGCCATCCACGCCTCCATCCCCTTCTGCATTTCCTGCAGCCTTATCTCCCTCTCCTGGCTCTTCTGAGCCTCTTGAGCAATTAATTGCTCCAGCCTTCTGGTTTTCTCTGCTACTGCAGCCACTAGGCGCCTAATCTCTTTTGCAACTCCCTCCTTCTTCCCTGGCAATAACTGTCTCTCTAAGGCTACTGATTTAGCCTCCGCTCTTTCCTTCTGGGCTTTGGCTATTTCTAATTCTTGTTCTACTCTAGTCAACTTCTCTGTCATTTCTTCGATTTTCAATCGCCAGGTAAAGTCCTCCTGTCCCTGGCCTTTCATCACTGCTTTTTGCGCCATGACTGCCCTGACCTTATCTCCCTAGGTCAAGGCCTCAGTCTTACTCTCTGAATTCCCCGCAGTGGGTATCCTCCCGCAGCTCTGCCAACAAGCTGTGGTACAACTGTCCATTTCTATTCTAGCCCCTGGGTTCGTCTCCCTTTCCGGGGACATGGGGTCTTTCCCCGTGCACGGCTGGTGTTCTCAGCCAATGCACCAGTTGTCACGGAGCGGGCCCTAGGAGCAGCCGTGATCTCCCTAGCGCCCCCTACCATGCCAAGTTAACTGTTTAGCACCCTCAGTCTCGCCCACCACGTCTTGGTGTTATATATCTTTTAAGGGAGGCTGCCTTACTGTTCCCTATGACACGGTGCTCTGTTCGTCCTGGCCCCTATCCTATGAGAGGTGACCCGGTGCACCCCAGCCTTATGGGCTACGCGTGCCTCCAACCTCCCCTTTAGCATGCCCCACGCCTCGCAGATGTACTGGACGTTGACTGGTCAGATTACTCTCTGCGTCCTGACTGGCGCTTTTGGGCTTGCCACGCAACTGGCGCCTCCCGTAGGTGCTCTGGCCTTGTCACTCAACCGGCATCCTGGCTAACGCCCCTGGGCTTGTCATGTAACCAGCGCCCTTACTAGCACTCCTGAGCTTGTCACGCAACTCGCACCCTTTTACCGGTTCCCCTGTATTCGCTAGCCCACTCAGGCCGGCTCACTATGCTTATTCCTTTAAGTTTCTCACTAAGCTCGCCCCTCTGGGCTTGTCTATACACCCGCCCTGCTGGGCTTCCCAATAGGTTTGCCCCTGCTGGGGCTTCTCCCAAATAGGTAGTTCCCCACTAGGGTCTGTCTCACCACAGTCACCGCAAGTTGTCCCCCCCCGCATAGGGTTTGTCTCCACGCTCCCCACGTTTTCGCCCCGACTGGGCATCTCCGCGGTCACCGCGCGCTTCCCCATGGGTGCTACCCTGCTGGGGTTTTGACACCCGCCTCCCACAGTAAGTTCCCCTCACTGGGGTCTCACGCCCGCACTGGGGCCTTGCTCCGCGCTCCTCGCGCTCACACTGGGGCCTCGCAAAATACCACCCTGCAGGGCCGGGATCACCAGGAACCCCCACACTATTGGGTAGCTCCCCCGAAATTATCTTGATAGCCACCCCCACTGGGGTTGGGACACCCCCACATGCAGCGCTCTCTACTGTGCTAATTATCCTGATAGTCACTCCCACTGGGGTTGGGGTCAAGACACCCCAAAACACAGAGCTCTCTACCGCGCTGGGAGCACCCCCGCCTTACTGGGGAGCTTCTAATGAGGCCTCCTCGCACCCCTACAGCCTCACCCAGTCCTCCGGTGTAATGATAACAAACTAGCAACATAAAGCCTCGAGCCAACTGGCTACAACCCAAAAGAAGCTGCCCGGCTATAACCTAAACTGTGTGCCGCCTAGGCGCTCCCTCACCTTTCTGCCAGGGTTCTCTTCACCCCCTCTCATCATTATACGAATGCTGGAGTGCTCTGGCTGCTCTGCCTAACTCTGGTCTGGTCTGGTCCACTCCGCTCGGCGGCAGCAGAGCTCCTGCTCCTTGGGCTGCCAGAGGGGAACTGCCCTGGTCTCAGCCTTCTCTGTTTATAAAGGCCAGGCCCTGCCCTCTGGCGGTCAGCTGACCCACTCAGTTGCTCAGGCAACCCCAGGCTGTGCTGCCCTATTGATCGGCAGCTAGGCCCGCATCGCCATCACTAGTAGCAAGCACCCTAGTGCTCCGCTACAATCTCTTTGTTGGGTTTTAAGAAAGAGAGTGGTGATCTCCTTGTTATTTTGTGGCTCCACCATTTGGCTGTGCTCTTGCGGTCTCTCCCTGGTAAGAAGAGCTTGTGGTCGACCCGCCCTAAGCTTCTTGGTTGTGCTGTTCTCATAATGTATTGACTTGCATTATCTCCTTGTCCCTGTTGATTCCAAACTGCATTGAAACCAATTGTTATTAACTACCTTTTCCACTAATAAATCTTAGTTGCATTGTAATTGTTCTTGCCCAATATATCAAGAAAACCAAGGTGGGTATCCTGCCCAGCATTGTTAACCCACAGTGCTGGTCACTTTGGGATAACTTTTGAGGAAAGACCCTTTCTGGGCCTTATGCATTGGAATTTAAGTGGGATCTAATCCCCTCCAAAAATCAGCCCTCAACAGCATGAATGATATTGGGGAAAGGCTGTTAAAGTTCTGCTCCCATAATAACTTGTGCATCCTCAACTTGTTCTTTCAAATGAAGCTGTGCCACATGGCATCTGGATGCACCTAAGATTTGGCCACTAACACCAGTTGGACCTCATCATCATTAGGTGGTCCAATCTCAATGTCTGCTTTGCTTATAGCTACCACAGTGCTGATTGCAACACTGACCACTTGCTCTGGTTACTAAGATGGAACTGAAACCAAAGAAAATCTTCTGCTCTACATATGTTTGCCATGAATTAACATCACCAATACATCTGACCATGAGGAAACCTTGAAGTTTACAGAGGCTCTGGAGGAGGCTGCTTCAGAGCTGCCTTTGTAAAAGACTACAGAAGAGAAGTGGAGAAGCCACAAAAAAAAAATCCTTGTCACTGCTGATTCTATATTTGGCAAACAGGTCAGAAGAAACTGGGATTGGTTCGAGGCATGTTCACACAAAATGATTTTACTTGGCAAGGCCAAACAAACGGCTATGTTAAATCACAAGAAGAATGCCTCAGAAGGAAATCTGAACGAACTGACGAAAGCAAGGAGCATTGTCCAACAAATCTCAAGGTGCCATGCCAATGAATGCTGGCTGCAACTATGCAAGGAAACTCAGTCCACATTTGACACTGAAAATATCAGAGGCATGTACGAGGGAATCAAGAAGGCAACAGGTCCAAACTGCAAAGAAGTCAGTTCTATTAAAGACAGCATCAGGAGAAGTGATAACAGATGGGTAGAACACTATCTTGAACTCTATTCAAGAGAAAGCAATATCACTGACGCAACCCTTAACTTGAGAGTCTGCCTGTCCTTGAAGAACTTGCTGATATTCCAAATACTGAGGGCCTAAGTAAGGCCCATAGACAATTTGGCCACTGCCAAGGCCCCAGGAAAAGACAACAATCTAGAAGCAGTGATTAAGTGTGGGAAACCTGTGCTGTTCCCCACCTATATGAGCTTCTTACTCACTGCTGGACAGCAGGGACAGTGCCATAAGATATGCGAGAAGCCAATATAGTCACTCCATACAATAAAGGTGACTGCAGCAACTGTAACAACTATTATGGCATTTCACTATTAAGCCTTGTTGAAAACAGCATCAATTAGATAGTGCTCAGAATACTCCTGGTCCTTGCTAACTGTGTTTACCCTGAGCCACAGTTCATAGCTAGTAGGTGCACCATAGAGATGATCTTTTCACTCTGAGAAATCCAAGAAAAATGTAGAGAACAAAGGAGACCCCTCTATATTGCTCTCATTAATCTGACCAATGCCTCCAGCCTTGCCACCAGAAAAGGCCTCTTCAAATTATCAGAAAAGATTGGCTGTCCACCAAAACTCATCAGCATAATCCGCTCTTTCCATAATGGAATGCAGGGAGCAGTCAGCTATGATGGATCAACGTCCAAGGCTTTTGAGATTCAAAGTGGAGTCAGCCTGTCACCTACAGTCACGGAGAAAAGCCTATCTCCAGCCTCTCTTCTCTTTCAGGTGTTTGATGACTGTCATCAAATCCCACCCTCAGTGTTCTCTTCTCCAAACTAAATAATCCTACTTCTTTCAGTCTTTCTTCATAAATCATGCCTCCCAGACCCCTAATCATTTTCATTGCTCTAAGCTGGATTCTTTCCCAACTTCCACATCCTTCTTGAAACGTGGGACCCAACACTGGGCACAGTACTCCAAGTGAGACTTCACCAGCGCTAAACAGAGTAGAAGAATCACTTGCTTTGATTTGCAAGTGATACTACTGTTAATATAATTCAGTGTGCCGTTGCCTTATTTTTCAACTAAAGTAGTTTTGGTTCATACTCAGTATGTGATCTACTGTAACCCCCAAGCACTTCACTGGAGGACTGCAGCCTAGCCAGTCATTCCCCAGTCTGCATTTATACAGGACTCTGGGCAGGACATGCAGGTAGTGGATCACAGCTCTGCCCTGGCTCCAGACCACGCTGTCACCACTGCAAGATCCCAGCCCCAGCTGCAGAGCAACTCCCTGCCCGGTTACATGCCCTTCCAGTACTGCAGGAGCCAATCACCATGGAAACCCTGGCCCTGCACTGTCACAGTGCCACCGCTCCTGGAGTCTCCATGGGTGTGTCCAGACGAGTGTGCACGTGCTTCTTGCAGTGTCTCAACTGCTGCAAGAGGCATGCTGAAAACAAAAAAATGTGCCCCGCACTGCATATTTGCAGTGCGGGTTCAAAATGTGGTACCTGGAGTTCCACACACCAAATAAAAACACCAGGGAGAAAAGCGACGCAGGGCATGGTTCCTCACTGTGCCCTTTGGCAAGCCAGGGCTCAGACCTCCAGAGACACTCTGACATCCAGCCAGAGCTTCTCTACGGCACCCCCTGCTGCCGTAGCATGCTGTGTTTGCATGCCAGGGCAAGCAGGAGTGGCGCAAGGCTGACCCCCAGGACCTTTCCCCAGTAAGTAGGGATTGGGGGTGGGGGGAATTGAGGGGGGAGTGGGGTTTCCTGTGTGGGGGTGAAGGGGCTGGTTGGGGGGCATGGGTGCCCCCCAGGGTCCCAGCCCCCCCCACCGCATAGGGCCCACAACTCACCCCCGCAGCAGCAGTGGCTGTGGGGGACTCAGGGCCTGCTGCTGCCAGCCCCTGCACAGTGTGGTGCCAATCGGCTCAGAGCTGGCACCACTTGTGCCACTCATAGCAGTACTGACCCAGCTCGCCGCAGCACCGCACAGGCCTGTGCCACTCCAGGCAGCACTGAGGCTACTCGTGCTATCACCTGGGGTTCAGCACTGCTCATGGAGACCACGTGTCATGCCAGGCTGGGTCTTGCCTCCATGGGCCCCACGCACAGCTGGTCTGGGCCAGTTTCACAACTCTCTCTCACAACTTACCCCACACCAAGTTGCATGTCTGGGCATGTGCACTGAGGCAAAAATCCCCAGCTCAAATTTGTGCCGCTCCTATTTGAGCTGCTGCAAGCACACGCACCTGCATGTGTGGATGTACCCCATGGGAACTGGCTGCAGTGACATGGCCAAGGGCAGGTCAGAAATGGAGTCTGGCTGCTGGCCAGATCTACCTTTTTGCCCAGCACTGATTTCTGTTATTCTGGATCCCAGCCCTACCCTTCAAAGTATCTGCAACTCCACCCAAATTGGTGTTGTCTGCAAATTTACTAAGTGTGCACTCAAGTCTATCATCAAAATCATTAATGAAGATATTTCCTGGACATCTGCTGGGAAGAACAGTCAGCCAGGTCTGAATGCTCACATAGGTTCTTGGCCAGAGTGCAGGACCTCCACCTAACCCAGGAGGTGCACAGCCCCACCAGGGGGCGTGCCTTCTTGGACCTAGTGCTGGCCACGGGTCAAGACCTGGTGAGGGGACTGCGGGTGCTCTACCACCTGGGCGACAGCGATCATCACCTGCTGGAATTCACCATCCAGCGCAAGGTGGCAAAGGCATGCAGTAAGGCAGCGGCCCTCGATTTTAGGAAGGCAGACTTCAACGAGCTAAGGAGGATAGTTGGAGAAGCGCTGAGGTCCCGGAGGGGAGGGGAGTCAGGTGTCCAAGGAGAGTGGTCCCTCCTTAAGGAGATGATCCTCCAAGCCCAAAGGAAGGTAATCCCAACAAGGATCAAAGGGAGCAGGAGAGCACACAAGCCTCCGTGGCTCACCAAAAGAATCTGGGAATGTCTCCTTGCTAAAAAGGAGGCTTACACCCAATGGAAAGAAGGGGTCATCACCAGGGAGGACTATTCTGTAGTTGCTCGGGAATGTAGGGGGGCAGTTAGGAAGGCCAAGGCAGAGTTGGAACTGGAGCTAGCTTCCCAGATTAAGGACAATAAGAAGTCCTTTTTTAAATACGTAGGGGGCAAAAAGAAGGTCCCGGGTAATGTGGGGCCCTTGCAGGACGCCATGGGAAACTTGATCGTCACACAACACGGCAAGCTAACATGTTTAACGATTTCTTTGCCTCCGTCTTCCTAAGTAGGGACCAGAACAGCCACCTCCCCGCTGGGCCCCCCTCGGGCCCCGGGGGAGGCACACCTGGGCCACGGGTTAGCGAGGTTTTAGTTAGGGAGCTTCTGGAGCGGTTGGACGTATTCAAGTCAGCCGGCCCGGATGATCTCCACCCTAGAGTTCTAAAGGAACTGGCCGAGGTCATTGCAAGTCCCCTGGCACAACTTTACAAGCACTTGTGGTGCTCTGGTGAGGTACCGGAGGACTGGAAGAGGGCCAACGTGGGCCCCATCTTCAAAAAAGGCAGGAAGGAGGATCCGGGAAACTATAGGCCGGTTAGTCTCACCTCGATCCTAGGCAAACTGTTCGAGAAAATTATGCTGGCACACATCCAGGAGGGGCCAGCAGGGGACTGCATGCTTAGGGGCAACCAACATGGGTTCATCAGTGGCAGGTCCTGTCAGACCAACCTGGTGGCCTTTTACGATCAGATCACCATATCATTAGATGCAGGGGTAGCAGTGGACATCGTCTTCCTGGACTTCCGGAAGGCTTTTGACACTGTCTTTCACCCCGTTCTCATTAAGAAACTGGGGGGCTTTGGTGTAGACACCCACACAGTCAAATGGGTCACCAACTGGCTGGAGGGCCGCACCCAGAGGGTGGTAGTGGATGGGTCCTTCTCAACCTGGAAGGACATGGGCAGTGGGGTCCCCCAGGGCTCGGTCCTCGGGCCCGCACTGTTCAACATCTTCATCAGTGATTTGGATGAGGGGGTAAAAAGCACCCTGTTCAAATTTGCTGATGGCACTAAGATGTGGGGGGACGTGGGCACACTGGAAGGATGCAACAGGCTACAATCAGACCTAGACAGGTTACAAGGGTGGGCGGACGAGAATAGGATGGGTTTCGACACAGACAAGTGCAAGGTGATGCACCTCGGGAGGAACAACCAGCACCATACCTACAGGTTAGGGAACTCCCCTCTTGTCAGCACAGAGGCGGAAAGGGATCTGGGGGTCATCCTTGACTCCAAGATGAACATGGGCCGGCAGTGTGGGGACGTGGTCAGGAAGGCCAACCACACCTTGTCATGCATCCACAGATGCATCTCGAGCAGGTCCAAGGAGGTGATCCTCCCCCTCTATGCAGCATTGGTCAGGCTGCAGCTGGAGTATTGCGTCCAGTTCTGGGCGCCGCACTTCAAGAGGGATGTTAACAGCATGGAGAGGGTCCAGAGGAGGCCACTCGTATGATCAGGGGACAACCGGGCAGGCCCTATGAGGAGAGGTTACAGGACCTGAACCTGTTCAGCCTCCACAAGAGAAGGCTGAGGGGGGATCTTTTGGCCTGTTATAAACTAGTCAGGGGGGATCAGCAGGCATTGGGGGAGTCACTGTGCCCCCGAGCACCGCCAGGAGTGACCAGGAATAACGGTCACAAGCTGGCAGAGGGTAGGTTTAGGTTAGCTATCAGGAGGCGCTACTTCACGGTCAGGGCGGCTAGGGTCTGGAACCAGCTTCCAAGAGAAGTGGTGCAGGCTCCTACCCTGGGGGTGTTTAAGAGGAGGTTAGATGAACATCTTGCTGGGGTCATTTGACCCCAGTATTCTTTCCTGCCATGGCAGGGGGTCAGACTAGATGATCTGCTCAGGTCCCTTCCAACCCTAGAAACTATGAAACTATTACACAATACTGGACCAAGGACCTTGTAAAACTGGTCCCAAGCTTGGTGCTCCAAACTTTTACAGCTTTATTTGTCATTCAGAGCACTAAATACTATTGTTATTGACATGATCAACAAGATCATTCACCTTCCCGGTTTTTAAGGATTTACTTATTCCAGATGGATATTCAAGTTTGATAGCAAAACTTCTTTCAAATGAAAGCTTGTTATTACTTTAACTGAACCCAGCTACAAGAATGACGCAATGTCTAGATAATATGTTAAAATGAGAAGGTAAAAGAGAGCAATCTTTTTAGTTTATTCAAGAGGAGGTTTAGTAGAGACAGTTGGTAAACTATTTCTTCATAGGAAAATGAGGATTCATCAAAACAACTTATGGAAGAAAGGCTTGGTTTCAATTCATTTTTCATTTTAAAAAAGTCCCAGAAATGTTTAACTATGTCAAAATTGGATGTTTTTAAAAAGTTGGGGAAAAAATCTATTTTTCAGTTAAATAAAAAGGCTGCTTGTGTTGAAGATAATTATTTTAAATGTTTTATTATGAATATGAATTTTTTAATTTCACAATTATCAAGCCCAAATGTTTTGTGATCTACTGAGTCAACATATTTCAACTATTGATCTGAAAAACTTTTGAGATTCTGACTTTGTCCCAATTTGATATAAAAAAAATTCCAAACCCCAATTATTTTACCAAAACAGGAAAATCATTTCCCACCCAGTTCTGTTAAGTAAAATGATCCTAGAGTGAAAATATAGCACAATGGAAGGTAACAAACAGCAAATCTCCCATTACTTCACTAGTATCTATATTTCATTTGTCATCTTTAAGTGCCTACACATGCAAGTGATACCTGATTTTTAATGGAGCCCTTTAGACTAACAAAATCCAATGGCTAGAAATTAGAAAAATTCAAATTGGAAATGATGAGGGTAACCATGGGTAATTAACTATTAGAAACATTGCCATGGGAGATGGTAAATTTATTTTCATGTGATGCTTTTACATCACAGCCAAATTCCTTTCTAAATAATATGTTCAAGTTCACAAGTTCCTGCACTTGATAATGCTCACTTGTCTAATAGAGAATATCCTCTATTCTATCCTCTACAGAAATAATGAGTAAAATGATATGACTAATGATATTTGGTAAAAACAGTAAGTTACTCTATGTTTTCTACATAGACTAGTGCTGACCTAATCTTGAAAGGATCAAGTTCAGTTGATTTTGAAAGACCCAAGACTTCAAAAGTATACCTTAACTTTTTCAAAATAATTTGAACCACCTAAATCTGCAAAAGTTTACTAGAAGTCTCACAGAAACAACATTTCTTTTGATTTTTTCAACCTTTTTTGCTTCTAGTTGTGCCAGAACAGATATTCTTGTGGTATTTTAGCATATCTGTTTCCAGTTAAGGGCAAACAATGGAGATGGGGAAAACATATGGCCTCACACAACTTTAATGTAACCCCCCCAAAATCAACTTATTAGCTGTGCCATAGCTAGTAAAAAAAACAAAACAAACAAGCCATTAAAAGTGCTATAAAATACTCAAATTCCATAAAGTTTTGACTAGCTTTAACTTGAGGTGCTGATACATGTATAGCTCCCAGAGAGTGCCGTGAGTTATACCGAACCTCCCGACCCAATAGATATTCACTATGGAGTCTGGACAGCGGGGCATTGAGCTCCATTTGGAGCCAATCCAGCCGAAGAGCTGTGTGTCTGCAGTTCCTCCCCCTTAACCCCACCCACCCTTCCTCCCAGCTCTGGTGCCGTCTGCACAATGGAAGGAGGAGAGAAGGGAGGGGAGGGAGCTCAGAATGAGTTTTGCACAGCCTGTGCTGGTGGGTGGATTGAAGCCCTCTGCTCCAATCCGCCTGCCCCACCTCTAGAACAGGATGGGTAAACCCCAGCCCAAGCTCTCTCCCCTCCGTTCTCTCCACTCTCATGCAGACAGCACCAGGAGCAGGGCTGAGTTACATTAGACCAGGTGCCCAATCAAACAGAAGTTAGTGAAAGCACTTTAAAGCACAGCACCTTCATCTGAACACTCATATAATGAGGCTTAATTTGTTTCGCAATCAGAGACTTTTAAAGTGCTCTGCAGCCATGCACTTCCGTCAGTGCATGAATGTAGTATGCTTTCAAGGGGCCAATGATGTGACAACTGCAGTACCTGTGGCCACCTAAATTTCAAGAGAACATCATCACCGGGGATGTATGTTAAATAATAAAACCATGGGTGAAATCCACTCAATAGAAATGATTCCATTCATTTGAAAAGGTCCAGAATTTCAGTGCAGGGCATACGTGTGTGTGTGCATGTGTATATGTCTGCGGGTATAAATAAGGGCCTTGTTACACCTTACACCGTGAGCCTCACAAATGTTGATGGGTGTTAGTTAGCCCGAATTTAGAGCAGTAACACTTCAGGCCAGCAGGGGCCTGGGGGACTGAAAGGGAAGAATCTCCCCTACACACACACACACACACACACACACACTCTCTCTCTCTCTCTCTCTCGCTCTCTCTCGCTCTTGCTCTCCACGCTTCCTTCCTGCCTGCTCAGGCTTCCCCATTTCTCCCCCACCCCTAGGTGCCCCCACCATACATCCTGCACCCCTCTGCCCCGTGGGCATTACTTACTTGTGGCTGCTTGTGCTGTCTGTCTTGGGGAGCAAGAACAGAAGCATTAACCTACCTGCCCAGCTGCTGCTACTGCTGGGCTGCTGCTCTTCCGGGCCACAGCGCAGCAGCAGTAGTGGTGGCCCAATAGGCAGTTTAACCCTTCCCTACCTGCTTCCCTGGGACAGACAGCATGGGCAGCCACAAGTAAGTGGTGGGGGGAGGGGCAGTGAGCAGGGATCTGCAGCACTGGGGACAGCAGGGGGGGCACTGGGCCAGATCCAGGCCAACGTGGGAGGGAGCAGGTGGGTTGTTTACACTAAGGTGTAGCCTAGAGTGGCTATACCTTAGTATAACAGGAGCTTGATAGCATGGATCAGAAATAATCCGTCCCTAGAGCGGCATCACTTTGAGCCTCTTAACGAGTGCTCGAAACCAGTTTTACATGTTAATGTGTGCACAATCCAGGGGTTAAGAGCTCCAGGAGCTACCCAACATCATCACAATGTAACTATCCCCTAATACTGCCTCCCCTCCCCACCCCGGAAAAGTATTATTAACCTCAAGCCAGCAAGGCAAAAATTCAAGAAAAGGATCATTGAAATGTAGGTACAGTATAAATCCAATGTCCTGACTTCAGCAGAATGTACTACAAAATCTGACATGTTAGTGGCTTCCTAAAGAGGTCTCTCAGGCCTCCTGAACCAGAATTAGAGTAACATTACACCCAGATTTTCCAAGATTATTGCACTCCAGGAGAAGGCATAAAACATCAGTGCCTGTTTTTATTCTAATTGTTGCCTTTTTTGCTAGGTTTTATCATCACAATGAGCATTTGCAGTATTGTGGTGAATATCATTTACATTTTACTTGCATATTCATTGCCAAACACACTGTGGTTTGCACAAGGATTATATCAGCAAATAGATTTGCTTCACATTCAGCGATGTAGCTTATAAGCCATAAGTTGCTTCAGCCTGCCATGAGAACAGAATATTAAGGTTAATTAATAAATTACTACTTGGTTGTGATCAGAGAATGGACTTTCACCCTTCTGTCAATTTAGAATAAAGAACAGCCTGTCTTCTTTTTGTGCAGGATCTTTCATGCACAATGAGGTAGATTCTGTGTTCCTGGAAGGCTCAGCCCAGGGAAGGGAAAAGCAAAGATGGCTTGATGTCTCCTTTGTGCGTTGTTCTTCTAATATATGGCAGCCTCTCAGCACTGGTTATAGTCCAGCATACCCCAAAGCAGTCAGTACTGAACAAGACTCCCTCCCAGCACACCCCTTTTACACTGGCAAGCCACATATATTGGTATTATACTACCAAATTTATGAAGCTCCTGTGCTAAGTGAATTTTCCCCAAGTCATTTATGGTGCTTTTATGATCCCTGTGTTATAAGAACATTGCATAGGGAGCCAGAACTGAAATACACTGCACAGAGGAGCTGAGCCATAGTCCACTGAAATTAAAGGAAAGACACCCTCCCCACCCTTTAACTTCAATAGGCTGGAGCAGAAAGGCAAGTAACTGTTGTTTTTTTTCAACCTGGCAACTGAGAGGTTAGCAGGATGGGGTACCTAGCCAAAGGAATACAGCTTTGGAAAGCAACTCTAATATTCCTCCTGGAAATGTAAGGAATATCCAGGCTAAACCTTGGAAAGAGATATTCAGGCCACCACAAATATCCTCCTTCTAACCATTTTTGTACCCACATAGGATTCTTGCCAGCTCCATTTGGTGCAGTTGTGTGTAGCTACATATAGATAGCATCTAACATATCCTCTGCATCATTTGTTGTGTCCATTGACTTTAAATGCATCTACACTGTCTTCATTGGCAAGCCCTGGAAGGCCAATGAGCACACATCACCAACTTGCTTCCATTTAGCACATCCCAAAGTGCAGGACTTTAAAGTGCAGGACTTAGGCAACGCAGCTAATTTAGCAAGCCCTTCAAAATCTACCAGAAACGGCACATCTGAGAGCAGTTCTGGACATGTGCTCAATGGCCCCCTTAAAAACCGGCTGCTCTGCCCCATGTCTGAGCATTGCCACATACAGCATGAAACATGTAGACAGCAATGTTCTGCAGCAATGTTCTGGAGCTTGCCACCGAGGCTACGTAGACATGCTCATAGGCACCCACGTTGGAAATGTCTGACCATGAGCCCTCAGGGCATGTCACAGCCAAATTTGGAAGAGAAGGCAAGAGTCTTGGCTCCCAACCCTATCACACGGTTCCCTCATCATTCATTGTTCCTTCTTTGAAGAGCCATCACCACAAGGCTACTGTGGCATTTTTATTGTGTCTATTTATTGGCCATTGTTGCCAACATCTCTCCCAAGATAAGAAACCCAAAATGACTGACATGCTGAATTTTCCACCTGGCACTTGGCCTAACAACTCCACCTCTGATCTTCCTTCCTCTTGATCAGAATGGGAACTTGCAGTTTTGAGAATTTCCATCCCAAAGAAGCCACTCTACTGCAACCACTGCTTACACAGAAGCAGGCAGATGTTTTTGTCCTTCAGCAGCTGAGATGCCTTTGATATTGAGAAGACGTGATACAAGAAAAGTGACAGTCTGATGTGGGAGACTTCTAGACTGATTCCTTTCCACTGGCATTTGTAAAAGGGAAAGTACCTTTGGCTTTCCTTATCTGCTGAATGAAGCTGCTCAGTATTTGACTTCCGAGCTGCTGCTCCCTGAACTGCAATTCAGCTGCCTGTGGTAACTAGAGTAGTAATCTGAGGGAGAAGGTCCCAGCTTAAACATAAAATACCTGCAAGAATTAGCAACGGTGACAAGCAAAATACAGAGCAAATAATGTATGGCAGTAAACAGAAATAAAAACCCTGTGTTTGCTTCTCCACTGTTTGCTGTGGTGTGGGAATGCCTCTTTCACAGGATTTCTGTCTTTGTTAGTCGAAGCATTATTCATTTTTTATTGTAACAAATGTTTCAAAAATCAATTTGTTCTCAGAAGGGACCTTCAATCACCATAAAACTAAATGGAAGGAATGTTTCTCTAAAATGCATAAGGTATATTTTCTTAACCTGCCAAGGGACTGAGTTTATATGTAGGAATTGAGCTGAAGTGAAAAATGATTTCAATTCTGTTTACAGATGGACCCAAGACACAAAATTGCAGTCAAAATCCACTTTTGGGGGGGTTGGCTGGGGTTTTTTTAATTCTATGTATTCAAATCAGAGGGAGCGGACAGAGGGATTTCAACTTTAAACATGCTGAGCAAACCTGGCCTAACCTACACCTCCAAGTTTTCATCCTGCATCACAACCTAAAGCCCATTACATCTCAGACCCCATAAGGCAACCCATCCCAGGCTCCTCTCTCACCCTGGTCTTCCTTCAGTCTCAGACTTGACTGCCAGTACAGGCCTTTGTCAGAGCATATCTTCTTCATCTACCTCATCAGTAGCACAGTAGGCCTTGTTCAGTTCTCTCCCAGCCATGTCTCCATGCCTTTTTACACATCTATCAATCAATCCCCTAGGCACTGAAGGTCCTCCCATTCCCAAGTCCAACACACCACCTGCTCTGCACTCCAGTCCTTCCTAAAGATCTTCTTCCATCTTACTCACAAGAAATGAGTAAATGCAAGCCAAGCAAGTAAAAGCACATATGTCAGAACTGAAATTGCAAATTCCTCTGGAGGTAGGAACCAGAGGCAAACAAAAAAGCTAATTTGAGACTGCAAGCCAACTCTTCAAAGCCTAGAGGTTTTGCTCTAGACTCTCTCTACTACAACCTTACATTGTGTGTGGTTGCCAATCACTGAAGCATAAGAGCCTCTAATTCAGTCATATTGCTTTGACAGGGAGCCCCCAATGCCCTGAGTCTCAGTTTTAGGGGCTACATATACCCTCCAGTGCAAAGGCTTCCAGAACTTTTTGGGAAAAAAGGAGCCACGGTGGCTCCGATGGAGGAGAGGTTGGAGAACCAACACACAAACGACCAGTCTGGCTCCTGGCCCTTCCCCCTATTATCTCTGCACACAAGCAATAAAAGTAACTCAACCACTGAGAGTGTCCTCGGCACAAAGTGGCTTTGATCCAAGTAGATAGGATAGCTCCACTAAATCACTGAAAAGACCTTTGTACTGAGATCAAAAATCAGAACCACCAACATCTAACCAGGCTCACTGAGATCACAGAGTCATGATGCTGCTTCTCAAAGCATCATTCAATAGCCATCTCTCAGCTGCGAGAAGCAGCTAGACCGACTAGAAATCCGTTAAGCTGTAACAATAAATAACTGCAGTGTCTAGTGACTCTCCAAATGCTTCTTTACCATTCAGTCATATATGTTATTATCATAAAATTGTAATGGGACCAAAGTCATAAAAAGAGATTCCCAGCCCATCTCGATAAGCTGAGCAACATTTTAAAAGCCTCTCACTACACCAGACCCTCCCCTCAGGTTCATCATATGAGACTGTATCTCTGAAGCAGTAAAGGTAGGGAATAAAGGTGTGAAAAAGCCTGCGAATGAATGCCCTGTAAAAGGAAGGCTCTAACTAGTCTTTGCTGCCCAGGATTGATGATGACATATGGAATAAATAACAGCAACTGCAAGTTCAAAGCTTCTGAGTCAAATCCTCAGCTGATGTAAGTCATCAAAGCTCTGTCTCTGTCCTTCTAATCATCTCAGGGGGCTCTCTTAACTCTGTGATCTATGATCTTGAGAGCTTCATGCTGTCACACATTTTGCTGGTCAGGCAGCCATATTCCATCAGCGTACACGTCTTCATCAAAGTTGAAATGCTTGGAAAAATCAAGTTCTTTCACCTAAATTTGGGTTTTAAACTGGGGGAAGGGAAAGAAGGTGCAGCAACGTAACATCCTATTTCTACTTCTTTTTTTTTAAGGAAACATTTTTATTTTTCATTTTGAAGCAACTTTTCTTTTTGTGCTTTTTTAAACAAGTGTATTCTGTATTACAATACCAAACTGTTAAAGGCATGGGAATGAACCATGGAGTGTTTTGAACTATTCTGAGTTTTGCTCTGATTCAGAACAAAGCCACATTGCGAGTTCTCAAGCTTGTCCACAAAAATGAACTACCATGGTCCACTCATCTCAATTCACAACTCTGATACTGAGACCCACAGTTCAACATTTAGTAATAAAACGCTGAGATTGTAAGTCATATGTGTACCAAATCCTGCACACACTAACAACTGTGACGCTAGCAACAAGCAAATACTTTGATGAATTCTAATTTCAAACAGCATGCCATTTTTTAATCTTTTCTGCTTGCTATTTTTAACCTTTTCTGCTAGCTCCTCCCTGTCCCTTCAGTCCCAAATCCTTTCCTTATTCTGCCTCTTTCATGAGCCCTCTCTCTACACCCTCTTTCTCTCTCCTACTAGTGGTTTAGTGACATTCTAAATGCCACTATCCTTTTATTCACCTTTGCAACTTGGGCTTTTCTAACCATTTATTTTGTAATACTCCTTCCACTCTCACCTACTGTGTGGAATTGCCCCTCAGAACGTAATTTCATACTCTTAAGAGGAGATGATTGCTGGCAAAAAGCGTGTTTCAGGCCCAGGAGTGAAAGGGAATAAGTGCTGAGAAAGATTTGCAAAGGACTTTCAGGGGTTTTAGCTGTGTGACTCCAAAGTGGGGCCTTGTTTGAAAAATCAGTAGTGATAATTGTATGGATAAAAACACCAGGGGTTTCAAGGAATTAAGAAACCAGAAGGGCAGGAATATAAGTTTCAGAAATAGTTGTACGTGAGTATTATAAATCTCTTAAACCATAATATTGGTGCGTGTTCCAACCATTTTCAGGCTAGCATGCTGTTTAACCTAAACAGGGATGGTAAAATCTGGCCTAGAATAATTCTAGTGGGATTCATTTTCAGCATAGCACATTAGGATTTGGCCTTGTAATTTCCAAAACCATAACAAAAATTTTGGAATTGAACCCCCATATTCAGAAAGAATGAATACCACACCATTTTGAAAAACAGCTATTATTGAATGCCTTCAAATTGCTCCAGCAGTATACTTGTCAAAACAATAGAAATCAAGAATAATTTTACCCATTTTCCATGTAAAGCAAAGAAACATCTATTCACTCCAATCATCAATTAATATTAGGTTACTATTTTTATTTGGGTTTTGTTACAACTTAATGTCTCCAAAGAACAGGGCTGACGGCACTAGGTACTCTCCATATTGTCACAGACCAGCTGGGCACTGTGAGTATATCAATTTAGTTGCAGATTGACTGAGCACTGCAACTTTATTAGCCACTGGGCTTTTGGTTCGGGATCGAGAAGGTGATGGTGGAAAGGAAAGAAACGACAAATTTCACTTACAAAAAGGAATGCATTTTACTTATGACAATAAAAGATATAGTTTGCATATATAATAGTTAATAAAAAGGTTAAGCTAATAAGCAGACAACATAACAATACAGATTAAAATTGACAGTGATAATAAAACACATAAAGATATTAACCAAGAGTTCCCAATTGGTTAGTAACTTATCGATAGTCCCTCAGTTAGAAGATGCATGGCAAGTTGAATCAGTGAAGTCAGACATCTCTGAACTGGGCTGCTCGAAGGATACTGGTGGAAGCCCCTCAGTCAGGATCTGGTCCTTGCTCTCACATGGAGTGAGAGAGATCCGTGGGGTACGGGACAGCAATGACTCTTCTGATCCGTCCTTCCCGAGGGTTACTATGACCTCTGTGTTCTTTTATATTCTAATTATGCTAATTTTTAGTTATATAGCCATTCATAATATTTCTTTATAGCTGTTATCCTATGGCATTAAAAGGTGTTAGAAATCATTATAACAAGTTACTGCCCAAGCTTGGGTTTATCCAATACGCAAATTGCAACACAGCATCTTCAGGTTTAAAATTAACATTACCCCGCCTAAATCCAGCCCCTTCAAAACTCTCTGACTATGCTTTTTTGAGATGTCCTTTTTTGAAATGTACTGGATAAGCTGGGCAGTTGAATCCAGTTTTATCATCATCAAGGCTAAATTCTGAGCAAGAAAGAAGTATTAGGTCAGCTAATTTCACAGCTAGAGCTTTGTCTTTGAGGCCTGGTCAGTTCCACAAACAGTTACAAGTTACATTTGCAGGTTACAAAAATACAAGCTTCATATTAGACAAAAGTTCCAAATGCCTCCAAGAAGCACATATTTATTGCTTATTAATTTTTTTGGTTCTGGCCATCACACCATACACATAAGGAGAGAAGGACAGACCAGATGAGATGAACAGGTTTGAGGAAGGGAATATTGCAATTTCCACTTTACTGGGAGAGAACTGAAACACAGATAAAGGCCGAGATTTTCAGAGGATTTAGGAGTCCAGACTGGACATGTCACTTCATTAGGTTCCTCTGAAAATCTGAGCTGAACCAACTTGGTCACTGAGGGACTCAATGGCAGAGACAAAAAATCTATTCAGATTCCTTGATTTTTAATCCAGTGCCTTAACCAAGACCAGACTTCCCCTCCCTAGTAAGAAAACACTAGTTGTACCTTTATAACAGTCTCTTTTTGGGGGGCACCTATACACATGCATTGAGGCTGCTTTGATGTGCTGTAATTACAGCACACTGGAGCAGGCTTCATTAACCCAGTCTGCTGCAGCATGGTAATTACCGTGCTCCAGCAGACTCTAGCATCACGTGTATCAGTGTCCCCATGCTTGTCAAATGAGCTTTAGTTAAAGTAACCCTTCTGTGATTTTTCAGCTCAGGGAAACTGATCCATGTGACGCTCCAGGCACTTTGATTACAGTGGCTTTTGGAGCCATTCTAATTAAAGCTCACAACCCCCCTCCCCCCCAGCACATGGGTACATGCACCATGCACATGTGTACAGGACTATATCATTTCCAGACTCTCCAGTATAAGAAACAACAGGTTATGCAAAAATCTCCCTTCTCGGCTTCCAAGTCAGACAGCCAAACCACTGTTGGAGTGAACTTCTTTTACCCAGCTCTTTCCTTGGAATCGTTTTCCACCACTCCTGAACACATTTTATTTAGACATATGGATTACCAATCCATTTAAGCCCAGCATTGAGCCCCAAATATCTTGTTTTCACATACAGATCTTGGGGTAAGTTTTGAAAGCCTCTTGCATTCTCCCACCTGAAGTGCCCAGTCCACGAGCTTCTTAGATCTTCCCAACAACTGAGCTCAGTCAGTGTGGGCTCTTCCCCCCTGATATTCAAGTAACCTTGCCTTCCTGCTTGCTTCACCTGCTGCTTGAAGGTCCGTAACAAACATAACAGTTTTATATCTTCTACTTAACCTTTGGAGCTGTTTAAGCTTCTCTGAGATGGAGACTCTCTGATTTATACTCTAATGTCTTCCAGCCTAAACTAATGTCATTCTTTTTTAAGATGCCCTTCCCCAAGTTTAAATTACGAGATCACGTTGTATCCAGAATGCTGTTGCAAAACCTCTTACTGAACTTGTTTCAAACTCCCTGACCTCATTTTTCCTGTGATGTACTTGTTAAATTGCCTTCCGATGCTACATCATTGTTTCAGTTTTAAAACTCTTCCTGTGATATTTAAGCATTTTTATGGCATTCTTCTCCCTGACAAATCTGAACTGCCAAAAAAATAAAATAAACCCTCCACAAATCTGAACTGCCAAAAAAATAAAATAAACCCTCCATGCTCTCCTTGTTCTCTCAAGTCTCCTGGAAAACAAGTTAGCCTGATCTAAGGCATCATTAGACGAAGTTTGAAAGTAACTTAGTGTGCTTGATTTTCTCTCTCTTTTTACTAACTGTTGTGTTCTGGTCATGAAAGGCAAGAGCCCTGATCAACCTAGGACCATGAAAGCACTAGCAATAGCATTAGGAGCTTCTCCATATACGTAGTTATAATACAGTCAGCCTACAATAAAAATGCAGTCTCCGTGGTCCCGTGACTTCCTTACTATGATTGTCAACACAAATGACTTGGTTGACACCTTACCAGGAACTGAGTTCCACATATCTATTTACATAAGCCATCAAACAGCCATCAACTGACTACAGCAACTTTCAAATGCTTGGAGATCTAGATGAGAAAGACACTGTTGTCTAGATCCAAATTAGAGGCTTGGAGGTGAAAGGCCTGGCTGTTTCATTACACTAACAATCCTTCAAGCTATCAATTTCCCATTGATAAATTGTTCTCCAACTTCAATTTAAAGCCCCATTCATTGACATTTCAAACATCCTTTTGCACACTGCAAAAAGGCACTTAAGGTCCTGTTGAAGGAGTCAGATTGTATAAAAGCTGGAGTTTTTAGATTAGGCAATTTTAGAGAAAGTGAGCCAGAAAAGCATCTGTAGCCCTTTTTTTCCTTTAAGTTCTAGTGAACAGCAGTTCTTGAAAAAAAATGTTGCCTTGAACTTACCCAGCTCTCTAACAAACTCAACACAACACAACACAACACAACACAACACAACACAGATGCATCCACACATGCAGGCACATGCATTTGCAGCAGCAGCACAAATCTGTGCTGGAGACTTGTGCCTCAGCACACATGCCTGAACATGCTCTTTGCTGTGGGACAAACTGTGCCACTTGGACAAACTGACCCTGCTCAGCTCCTCCTGAATCTTTAGCCAAGGGGAGCTAGAGGCTGGGCCTGTGCTGGCCCCAGCAGTATGAAAAGCTGCCCTGGCGAGCAGCTCAGGGCTACTTGCCCTCAGGAGTATCTGTGGCCCAGCCAGTTGGTATCTGAGGACACTAGCCCCCTGTGCCAGGTGGACGGCTGAAGCAGCTCTAACCTAGAGTGGCCTGTGCACCCTCTACCCACTGCAGCAGTCTGGCAGTGGGGGCTGCTGCCTGGCTGTGACTTGCTGCCACCTGTGACAGCATCTGCCCCCTTGGACCTGCAGCCCTACTGCTGCACACCTGCCAGTGTTCTTTCACGTTTAAAATGAACTGCCACTATATAAAGAGAGATCACTTGGGCGATGTTTTATTGATATATTTACAATTTTAAGCAATTTGGAAGCCTACCAATGCCTTTATCGTCATAATAAAAAGAATTCTAAATATATATATACTTTAGCTTTTGCTTCTGGTTTTTTTATAATAGAAAAATCAGAGCTGCCCCAGCCCCCTTTGCTCACCGAGCAGACTAGGATGCCAGTGCCCTGCTCATGACCATGCCCTTGCCCCTCACTCTCAAACTACAGACCCCCAAAGTGCCCCTCACTCCTGATCCACAGCTTCTGCCTGCTCCGCGCTAGCTCCCTCCCAGCAGCAGCTCTGTCCCAGCACCAGGACACGAGTCCAGCTGCAGCTGTCCCACCGACTGCTTTGTGGCTCTGAGCAGTGCCAGCCCTTGCTGTTCTGCTCCCTGCACCTGTGCCCAGGCCCCAGTGATCCCTATGTCATTCCTGGCAAAGACCTCAACTGGGGCTCGGGGACTGGGCTGGGCAAGCCCCATCCCTTCCAGGCTGGCCTCCCCCTGTACAAGCTGCTCTAGGTGGGCAGGGGGCTCTAAGCCTGGCTCTGGCAGCCTCTCCTACCCAGAGCACTTCCCCACCCCCTGACCTCCTTCTCTCTCCCTCACACACACACCCCTCCTGCCACCTCCACCCCTCCCCTAGCCCATCACACCCCCCAAGCGGTTCCTGTGACCAGAAGCCCCCCAGGCTGGGGCTGTATGGCCAAGCACTGGTGTAGGTATAGGGCAGGGCTACAGTATGGCTGTAATCCCTGCAGCAGGTCCCATCCCATCTGGCGGCTGGGCACACAGGATGTGAGATTTTTGGAGGGATGTGGGGTTTGGGGGATGCGTGGGAAGGGGTTTGGGAGCTGGCTGTGGGGTTTGTGGAAGGATTTGGGGGGGTTGTGGGTGGATGAAGAGGTTGGTGTAGGGTTTGTGGGAGGGAGATTTATAGCGGGGTGTTGGGCTCATCTGGGGGTTTGAAGGTGTGTGGGGTTTGTGGGTGGATTGTGGGGGGATTCATGGGTGTGGGGTTTGTAGATGAATTATAGGAGGTTTGTGTGTGGGGGAGGACTGTGTGGGATGGTTGGGTTCACCTCCGCAGCACACTGCCCCCACTACCCCAGCAGCAGCAGCCAGCAGCAGGCCCTTGGGGCACTCATGGCTCACTACTGGCAGAGTCCCCCGATGGTGTGCAGTGCCACCTGAGATTTGGGGACTCCATGTGCTACACAGACCCAGGAATGTCTGCTGAAGCATGCCTTCAAGCAAAACCAGTCTGGTTCTTGCCAGCACCTAGGGCTCCTGGCACCACAGGCAGGAGCTACATGCCATGGGGCCAGGCCAAGCCGGCTCCTGCCTCCATGTGCCCCATGTGCCATCAAGCCAGACTGGCTCCATGGAGGCAGGAGCCAGTCCTGCATGATAGCACGTGGCTCCTGCCTGCAGTGCTGGGGGCCCCACATAGTGGTAAGAGCCGGCTCGGTCCTGCTCAAAGGCATGTGCCAGCAGGCTGACCCAGCTCCATGTGCCACATGGAGCCCCCAGGTCTCAGGCAGTGCTGCACATTGCCAGGGGACTCTGCCAGCAGCAGGCCTCAAGCACCCCAACAACCCACTGCTAGGTACTGCTGCTGGGGGTGGCAGGGACTGTGCACCATGTTGGCACGCAGGAAACCCACCCCTCCTACTCAGTTCCCCCACCCCCACACAGTCCCTTCCACCCTCACATCCTTGCTTACCAGGGACACAGCCTGGGTCCCAGGCAGATCCAAGACACTGCTGCCAGCCTTGCCCTGCTTGTATTTGTTCCAGCACACTGCAGAAACATGCTAGAGCAGCAGAGGCACGCGGCAGGCATAGAGACACTCTGGCCATGTGCTGAAGCATCGCTCTGCAGGACCCAACCTCCAGTTGCTCCAGAAGCAGCCCTGCACCACTTTTTTCCAGCATTTATATATATAAACACACACACACATACACACACACTGGGTTTTTCCAGTATTAAATGGAGTCCGTGCTGCAGCACAGAGAACTTTTTTTCTTTCCTAGCATACCTCCGGCAGCTTCTCAAACTGCTTGGAGACACAGCAACAGGCACGTGCTCGCTAATCTGGTTGCAGCCCACAAATGCTGCAAAGAGGGTTGTGAAAGCCTTCTTGTTGCCTTAACTATAGCCTACTTTGCTGGTAATCAAAATCAGGCCCTGATCCTGTACTGAGCCCCATTCATTCATGCCAAGGCACAGTGAAGTCAATAGGACACTAGCCAGGCATAAAAGCCTGCTACATAGATTTCATTGCTGTATCTGTTAAGAAGCAAAATACTGAGAAGTGGTCAAAATGTTCCTAATAAATGAAAGGAAAAAATAATTTACTGTACACCAAGGCTGTGCATTTAAAAGGTCCCTACTGCATATTCATTTAGTTTTTAAAAGTAAGCCTTACCTGATAGAGGCCATCTGAAAAAAGGCCCTAAGAGTTAAATGCATCCCTGTAGAATTCATTAGTTGTGTAGAGTTTTCTCCCTATAAAAAATTCAAATAAATCGGTTCCGTTAGCCCAAGTACAGATCCCGGATGTAATTAGTGTGATAATCAATATATCAGTAGGAAGCAGCTACTTAAGTGCACCCAGTGCAGCCATAGATTTAGGACAAGTGAAAGGGGCGTACTCAACAACAGCAGGGAAGAGTATAAATGCAAATGAAGCTCATAAAAAAGAATGAGTGGTTCTAGCTGTGCAAGCTGCTCAAAATTCATCTAGGTTTTTTCTGAAACTGAGAGAAGAATGGGCTGCTGTGAATTACCCATATTTGGTTAACAAATGTCAATATGTACCATAGACCTTCATTTGTTTTCCCACTTACTTGGAGACTTGTTAAAAAGTGCTCCTAGCTTTTTCCTCTCCACTAATGCACAATAAAAAAAAGTTCCAATAAAATGCGCACCTGTCATGCTCATATTTTTAGTGTTAAAAATACTCCCTGTTGTGTACAGAGGACCAGCTGTGCCGACAGCTTTAGTGCATGACTGACATGCTCTGAGGCATAGATAGCCAAAGGTAGAACGCCTCAGATTTGGCTCAGATATTCTCTCCTTGCAGTCGAGTTTAAAGAAATGCAAGCTAAAAACTGACACTGAGGAAGTTCTCCGGAACCTCAAAGTCTCAGGGATGGATTTTTTTTTTTCCTTTCCTCCTGGATATCTAAATAAATATTTAACTACAATGGAGAGAGTTGGGATTTCTTATAGAAAACTAGAAACAGGTTTTTAGAATAACCTAGATAACAGCTGTTTTATTGCTTTTCCTCAGGGGAAGGAAATAAATCAGGAACATCTAATGAATGAAATGGAAGTGCAGCTTTTCTTTTTTTTTAAGCCGGTGTATTGAGGGAAGTAATTTGGCACTTTCTTTTTGCGTGTGCAACAAACTTAAATAAAAAATAAAATCAGAGTGGTGGTTATAGTTAGCACGGATTCCAAGACAGTTCAAAATACTGTGTTTAAAGATGTGTTGTGATAGCCTGTCAATCCTGAAGAACCCAGGCAAAACTCCAACCGCAAACAAAAACTTTAAAGGGAAATTACCCCTTGCTTTCCCTCTTTAAAAATATCTGCTATAGACTGTGGCTTGCAGGTACCTTCATAAATACTGGATATTATCTGGCTCAAGTGAATAGGATATTGACTGAAGGAAAGCAGGGTTTAGTCCTCAAGGATTTATCTTTCCTCTCTTCAAAGACCATGAAATATCATCTTGGCTGTAGAACCAATGCAACTCCGTTGAGTAATCAGGGCACTGTAGGGGATGCTTGCCTAGGGGATCTCGTGCCTAGCATGGAGCTCTGCTCCACAGGGCTTCCCATCCTGGCTATGTTCAGAGGGCAATTAGAGGCAGACAACGAAGATAAACAGCAGAGTTAGAGGATCCAGTGCTGTGTGGTGAGGCACAACGGCCCTTTGATCCTTCTTCTGTTGCCTAGGCTGGACTAGCTTCTGCAGAGTTGATCCACAGCCCAAGATAGAGAATTCACACACACATGCGCGCGCACACACACACACCCCCCCCAGCACCCCTAACTACTGCCGACCTTTGCAGGATCAAAAGCAGACCCTAAATTATCTGGACTCCTTGTTCGAATGTCTAATAACTGCTCGTCTCTAAATGCTCAATAATTCTGCACCCAGGAATGCATTTTACTCTCCTCTGTCCATTTTCTGTCGTTCATACCTCCACTCCTTATTTTCTTTGGTTCATATAGTTTCAAGACCTCAGCAATGGTGATCTAGATTTGTTAGGAAATTTAAAAATGCATACGTAATACAGAATTTTCAATAGATAATAGAGGTCACATTGCATAATTTATAGCCAGACCTTGAAACCCAACCTATGTGCATCTATTTCCATGGAGTCCCATTAAGTGAAGTAGACCCCAACACAGCAAGATACATCAGCACATGCTTACTTTTTGTTCCATGAACAAACCATGCAAACAAAAGCAATTTAGTATAATTAAGGATCTATAGTCACTAGTGCATTTAGGTTGTTTTATGCCATTCAAAATGGTCAGGAACTTAAGCAGTCTTCTAGTAAATCTGTATCAAGGTATCCAGATCAGACAACTAAAAGATTCTCATGGTTCTTATCAAAATCAAAATCCATTAGGCTTCTCCTCCTATCAACAGTGTGCACTGGTCAGATAGAACAAAAGGGCAGCAGGACAGTGGATCAGAGATGAGGTGGCTTTGGTCATGTTGGCCAGGTACAAAAGTTACGCTTATTGTGTGGTAAGCATGCAGAAAGTGCTCTGTAGCCATAACTGAACACATCGTCAGGACACACACAGTGCTGTAAAAATGGCAGATCCTGCTCTAAAATAACCCTGATGCATGTGGTTTCAGATTATAGTGCTGTAGGTTGGAGTGCCGTAACGAACATCTGTACCACATCCCATCACATGTCATAGTAGGTTACATTCTGCTGACATCCCATGAAGCATTGAGGCACCCCATTCACCCCCGCTCACCGGGCAGCAGTCCAGCCTAGGCCAGAGCTCATCTCCTCTGCCCAAGCACCAGGCCAGTCCCACCCCCGGGCTCTCAGTGACCCAAGGTGGTGTAGTCCCCATTTCCAGCCCCCCTACCCAACTCCAATCCCCCCAGCCAGCTTTGAGCCACTGTCTGGTAATGTCACTCAGTGTGCAGATTCTATCTACCCCATCTGGGCATTTATAAATATTTCAGCTCTCAATTAAGTGCTGTGCTGTTTGCTGGACACTGCATTCACACTGGGGTTCATCTTGTACAGTGTAGTTTTGAAATGCCTATATCCAGATCTCAGTCTGTTCAGATTGATCCATACTTCTCTGTCAAGGCTGTGCCCAGAGGGGACTCATTTGGTGTTAGTATAAAATACCGTAGGAATAGATTTCAGGCTGGATTACAAGCAATCCTCGACTTACGACTTTGAGTTACAATGAATGGCACTTACAACATTTATAAATTGACACCCCGTTTCAATGTTCCAACATAGTTTCATAGCAGCTAGGGTCAGGAGGGACCTGAACAGATCATCTAGCCTCACCCACTGTCACAGGCAGGAATGAATGCTGGGTTCACAAGACCACAGACAGGTGATCATCCAACCTCCTCTTGAATTTCCCCAAGGTAGGGGCGAGAACCACTTCCCTGGGAAGTTGGTTCCAGATTTTGGCCACTCTAACTGTAAAATATTGCCTTCTGATCTCTAACCTAAACCTATTCTCCATCAGCTTATTACCATTGTTCCTCATCACCCCAGGTGGTGCTGGGGAGAAAAGGGCTCTACCTATTCACTGTTCATCTCCCCTGATGAGTTTGTAGGCAGCCACCAGGTCCCCCCCTCAGCCTCCTCTTGCTGAGGCTGAACAGGTTCAGGTCCCTCAGTCTCTCCTCGTGGGTTTCAACTTTACGATGCTCAATACAGCTGTGTGCATCTGGTAAGTCTGTTATGGTAGAAGGAGAAGGCGATGGAAAGGGGTGTGGGCAGATCAAGGCTGGGCTTGCACAAGTGCTGCCCAGCTGGGGTAAGACAGGTGGGAATGGAGCCATGGTTCGTGTACCCCCAGATCTGCGCAGGGCAGGAGGGCTGGGGCTGCACTGGGCTGCACTCCAGGCAGGTGGTGGTAGCACTGGGTGCGCGGCCTATGCCCTCCCACTGCTCACCCAGCTGGGGGATGGGGCACAGGATGGAGCTGCTATGCTGCCTCCAGACAAGTGTTATACAGCAGTGAGAGACACCCTCCCCCTCTCCTCCCGCAGCCTCCAGATGAGCCACGGCTCCATCCCAGCTGGGTGAGCTTCAGGAGGATATGGGCAGGGGGGAGTGTGCCCCCCGATCGAGGTGGGGTGGGTGGCAGAGTGGGGGAAATGAGGGGGCTGCAGACACCCAAATATTCACCACAGCCCCACCATAGCCTCCGCTCCCAGAGCACAGCCCAGTGCAGCCCTGGCCCCACCTGCCCCATGCAGATCCAGGGGCACACACACACAGCCCAGTGCCTTCCTGGAGAAGTGGTGGGAGCCGCCAGATGAGTAGCTCCGCAACGCACCATGTCACGAACTGCTCCCCACTCCCCGCTCCCCCTGGATGAGCCACAGCTACGTCCCACAACCATCCTGCCCCAGCTGGACAGCGCTTCCCCTAGCCCCTGCCCCAGCCCCACTCCCCACCACTTCCAAGCAGAGTCCTGGCAGCTGCACATAGTGGAGAAGGAAGCTGGCTCCATCATGCAGGACTTCCCTCGGTGCTGCACAGAGCCCTGTGCAATAGAGGCAGGCCAGCTGGTCTGTGCTCCTTGCCCCCATGGGCTGCTGTAGCTTGAGCTGTGTGCCACCAGCACCATGAGCACCCTGAGGGCCCCTTCCTACTGCTGCTGCTGGCTGCGGGGGCTGTGCACCATGACGGTAGCCCGTGAGGGGTCCCCACACCCACCCTCAACCCACAACCTGCCCACCCAAACTCTGAGCTCCCACCACCCTCTTAGCCCCAGGCTCTACACTTCCACCAGCCCCAGCATCATGTTCCCTGCCCCCACTCAGCTGCAACTCCTTCCCCCTTCCCCTGCCCCCAGAAGTGGCAGCAGCAGCTGTATGCTGGCTGGGCTGGGCCCTTCCATGCACCAGAGTGGGAGTGAAGCATGCAGGTTGGATGAGGTTTAATTAACTGGTGAGCACCCATGGACCAGGAGAAATTCACTGATGGGCCAGATCCAGCTCGTGGGCCATATTTTGCCCGCCCCATTTTGGACCATTCAGGAACACAGTAATCTGCTGGGGTGTATCTCATTGCAAATTCACTCATTCTGTGCACTTTGAAGTTGGCACCATGTCATGCTGGTTAAACGTCTTAAGGCAGCCCTGCAGAGACTTTACAGCTGACTTTCCAAATGTGACTCCTTGGTAAGTTGGGGTTTGCTCAGGGAAAGGCTGTGGTTGCCTACTCTGATATTCAATGTGCTCTTGGCTCAACAATTGTCCATGTGGAAGACTGATAATACTGATTTAATGAAGGAGCAGCACCAGGCTGTTGTAGGGAGGACCCTACTGTCTGCATTACATTAAGTGGGGCTATAAATCTGGGTAATTGAAAACTGGCTGCCCCATCCCTCAAGGTTTCATTGCTTTCCTGAGAGGCCAGCACATTTACTCAGATCCACCTGACACAAACCCTAACCCAAACAGACCCTAATATATACTGAAAGATGTTTTCAAGCTCCACACCCAAGGTGTAACTAACAGGCAAAACTGCATGTTTTTACTGGTGATCTTCTGGGGATTGTTTGACTGAGCAGCTATGAAAGAGCACTACTGCAGGTAAGGGGCAGCGGGAAATAGAAATTCTCCTTAGCAGCATGACCCCACTCCCATCTTCCCTCTTCTCCTGGAGAACCAGAGAAATCTCATTCCTCCAGGCCCTGACACTTGGGTTTCCCTGCTGTCCCAGTTCCCACAGCAGAAAGATGGAAACCAGGAATTTGGTTTTTCCCAGATGGGAGGTCAAATGCAGGCATTCTGGGCCATGGTCAGCACTGGGTCATAAGGAACTGTGCAGCTTCTGGCCCTGAGTGGAGGAAAGGGTCCAGATAGGGGACTCGCTGTAGGTACTTTAGTTTCTCCTTTGTCTGCAGACTCCACATCTGTGGGCAGGAGGCCTGGTTGTGGATACTGAGATGCTAGATCCAGGATGGACACCTGCAGAGCACCAGACACTTCTGCACAGATGGTGCTGGCAACATGAGGATCAAATGGGACACTTGATGTTCTGCATCCAGCCCCACCTCTAATGGGGCTCCCATTGACTGCCTAGTGTGGCATCGGACCTGCCATCTTCCTGTGGTAGTTACGGCTGAAATGCTGCATGTGGTAGGAGGAAAGGTGGGGGGATGTATGTGTGTTAGGGGAATAATATTTGTTTCTTCGCTCCCTCATCTGTAGGGTTTTCTCCTGCCTCCCAGAAGTTCGGTCTAGGTGGTGAGGCTTTTTCTCCCACCTCAATGTATCTGGTGATTAATGGGCTGTGTTGGCATAGCCTTCAGGAGGTGCGATGCTCGTGTGGAGTGATGGGAGTGTGGGAAGGCAAAGCGCTCCAAGGACTTTGAAAATTCACTGACCTCAAAGGCAGGTTGATGGGAGCGTGCTGAGGCCTTGGGGAAAGCCTGCCCCTATCCCTGCTCAGAATCAAAGGTACCACTTGTGAGGCTCTGACCCACCCTTGGGTCAATACTTACATAGCAGGCATGATCAGCAAGGTAGTAAGAGTGGTGGGGACTGTGACCCCAGCCCGTGGAAGGTCTCGACCGGCTCCCGGTACCTCCTGTTGCACTGACCGAATCAAGGCTTTGGAGCTCGCCAGCGATGCCACTGGAATGAATAGGACTTCTGGACTACAAGCAAAGTGCATGCTTAACCTTGTTGACCAAAACGCTGGCTTGCATCCATAGATGCTTCTCGAGCAAATCCCAGGACGTCATTCTCCCTTTGTACTCGGCCTTGGTGAGGCCGCAGCTGGAGTACTGCGTCCAGTTTTGGGCTCCACAATTCAAAAAGGATGTGGAAAAGCTTGAGAGAGTCCAGAGGAGAGCCACGCGCATGATCAGAGGTCAGGAAAACAGACCTTACGACAACAGGCTGAGAGCCAAGGGGCTCTTTAGTCTGGTAAAGCGCAGGCTCAGGGGCGATCTGATGGCCACCTATAAGTTTATCAGGGGTGACCACCAGGATCTGGGGGAACGTCTGTTCACCAGAGCGCCCCAAGGGATGACGAACGGTCACAAACTCCTGCAAGACCATTTCAGGCTGGACATAAGGAAGAATTTCTTTACTGTCTGAGCCCCCAAGGTCTGGAACAGTCTGCCGGCAGAGGTGGTTCAAGCACCTACATTGAACACCTTCAAGAGTAAATTGGATGCCTATCTTGCTGGGATCCTATGACCCCAGCTGACTTCCTGCCCTTTGGGCAGGGGGCTGGACTCGATGATCTCCCGAGGTCCCTTCCAGCCCTAATGTCTAATGTCTATGAAATCTATGTGGGGGGTTAGAATGGACAGGTTGGTGACTGCTTGCACCCATGGTGCAATGGCACTTGAACAAACCATGCAAGCCCAGAAACACATTGCAAAGGTTCAAGAATGATATCCACAGATGCCCACCTGCTGTCTGAGGGAAGACACCCATACTGCTAGAGAGCTTAAAGAGACACAGCACAAGGATATATTTCATAGCTTTCATAGATTTCATAGACAATAGACATTAGGGCTGGAAGGGACCTCGGAAGATCATCGAGTCCAGCCCCCTGACCGAAGGGCAGGAAGTCAGCTGGGGTCATAGGATCCCAGCAAGATAAGCATCCAATTTACTCTTGAAGGTGTTCAGAGTAGGTGCTTGAACCACCTCTGCCGGCAGACTGTTCCAGACCTTGGGGGCTCAGACAGTAAAGAAATTCTTCCTTATGTCCAGCCTGAAACGGTCTTGCAGGAGTTTGTGACCGTTCGACCTCGTCATCCCTTGGGGCGCTCTGGTGAACAAACGTGCCCCCAAATACTGGTGGTCACCCTGATAAACTTATAGGTGGCCATCAGATCACCCCTAAGTCTGCACTTTTCCAGGCTAAAGAGCCCCATGGCTCTCAGCCTGTCATTGTAAGGTCTGCTTTCCTGACCTCTGATCATGCGCGTGGCTCTCCTCTGGACTCTCTCAAGCTTCTCCACATCCTTTTTGAATTCTGGAGCCCAAAACTAGACGCAGTACTCCAGCTGTGGCCTCACCAAGGCCGAGTACAGGGAGAGAAGGACGTCCTGGGATTTGCTTGAGAAGCATCTATGGATGCAAGCCAGTGTTTTTGTCGCTTTACTAGCTGCAGCATCGCATTGCAGGCTCATGTTCATCTTGTGATCAATGATGACCCCCAAGACTTTTTCTTCTATAGTGCTAGCCAGCGTAGCACTGCTGAGCCTATAAGTGTGCTGCAGGTTTTTTTTCCCCAAGGTGGAGAACCTTGCATTTTTTGATGTTAAACACCATCAGATTCTTGTCCAACCATTTCCTGAGCCTGTCAAGGTCATCCTGGATCACCCGCCTGTCTTCTGGCATGGATGCTTTGCCCCAAAGTTTAGTGTCATTGGCGAACTTGGCTAGTCCGCTCCTGACTCCAATGACCACATCATTAATCAAGATGTTGAACAATATGGGTCCAAGGACAGAGTCTTGGGGGACCCCACTGGTCAAAGGACACCATGATGAGTGACTTCCATCAATTACTACCTTCTGGGTCCAACCACGGATCCAATTTCCCAGCCAGCGGATCACGGTGGACCCAAGTCCACAATTGTCCAGTTTCGCCGAGTGGTGATCATGGGATACTAAATCGAAGGCTTTTTTGAAGTCAAGATATATGACATCAATCTCTTCTCCCTTGTCCAGGTGATAGGTCACCTGGTCATAGAAGGAAATGAGATTGGTCAAGCAAGACCTACCCACAACAAACCCATGTAGGCTATCCCTTAGGACGTTGGCATCAGCCAGTCCATTAAGGATGGCCTCTTTAATAAACTTTTCTAAAATCTTCCCCAGGATAGAGGTCCAGCTGATGGGCCTATAATTTGCTGGATCCACTTTCCTCCCTTTCTTGAAGATAGGCACCACATTGGCCTTCTTCCAGTCTTTGGGCACTACACCAGAGCGCCAGGAGCTTTCAAAGATCCATGCCAGGGGCTGGGCTATGATGCTTGCCAGATCCTTGAGTACCCTGGGGTGTAGATTGTCAGGACCAGCTGACTTGAAGGTATCCAGCTTCTCAAGATGTTCCTTCACGAGGTCAGCATTAATGGAAGGCAGGGGATCTCCCTCACCCGGACCTCCTTGTCCCGTAGCGGGCATGGGTGTCCCATGGGACTGATGAAAGACCGATGCAAAGTACCCATTTAATAGGCTGGCTTTTTCCTGGGTGTCAGTTGTCAGTTGCCCCATCTGGTTCAGCAGGGGTCCAATGTTGCTCTTGCTTTTCCTCCGGCTCCCCACATATCTGAAAAAGAACCTTATGCATGGGGTCAAAGACCACTTGGAATCCAGCACAACACCCCTGAGTGGCATCAGCACAGCTGCCCATTGTCGGGGTAACCGAACACTGAGTGAATCGGGCCCCAAGGTCATGGTGGGCCGGGGTGGCAATTGGAATACGAACAGGTGGGATTAGCAGTGGTGGAGTGTGAGCTGTATGGGAAGTTTAAACAAAGATGATTTATTTACTCACGCTTGGGAAGTGGAGGCTCAGATATTTCTTCAGTTACAGTATAGCGAACAACAAAGGGGTCTGTTGGCCCATGGGGTTCACTAGCAAGCCTTTGCTTTCTACCCCCTGAGGGATAGGTGCGGCTGCCCACTAGCTAGTCCCAGGGCTGGTCAACAGCTCATAAATGGGATAACAAACAACAAAATCTGTAACGTAGTGAATCGAGGAACGGGGTCATGACACCAGTCCAAAAGACAGTCCGTAAACCGAGGTCGGAGATGAGAAGCCAGAACAAAGTAAGATGAAGTCAAAATCGAAGCCAAACAGTCCCGTAACCGAGATCGAAAAGACGAGTCGCTCCACCCACCATCCGCAGCCTCTGCTTGCGCCTCACAGTCCCTGCCGTCCGCAGCCTCTGCTCACACGATCGTTCTCTCCCTGTGAGACAGTCCCTGCAAAGGCAGCCTCTGCTCACAGGATTGAGCACAGTCTCTCCTCCAAAACACACACACACTACCTCACCACACCCGGGTGGCAGCTCACAAACCTTTTATAAGAATTTAGTGGCCAATCAGAACGCTCTTCACAGAGAAATTTCTAGTCAAATTACATCATGCAGTCAGTGAACTGAGCATGTGCGTTAGATCAGATTACCTCATGCTCTGTGATTGACAAGTCTCCAGGTCACCCAGAGGGCACGTTCTGGGGGCCTGTCTGTAGTTTCAACTCCCTGTGATGGCAGCACCAAACTTAAGATTTTTCCTTGACACCCATGGGGAGACTTGCACTCCTGGGCAGGAGTGGTGGAGCAGGCTGCTGCCCACCGCACTTCGTATGGAGAACCACACTCCATGGAGAGTCCCACGGGCTGGGTGGTAGCTGTAGGGAAACTCTCCACACAGTGCGTTGATTGGGAGATGCTGGGGAGAGGGTGAACCATGGAAAAGTAGATGCAGCATATAGAAGCCGCTGACCCATGGTCCAAGGAGCTAGGAAGGCACTCAGTGGGGCCCACTCCAGGAAGCAGCACCGGGGTAGAGAAGGGAAACAAGCTGCTCAAGCCCCAGTGCCAAGGCTGGCACTGACTCAGCCCACCTTCCAGGGCCAAGTCACTACCCCAGGCTGCTGATGGTCACCAGCATAGGTGCAGGGCCCCAAAGAGCTTCCAGGCCAGTCTCAGAATATCATGGGAGTGCTCAGAAGTGGGGAGAAGGGCCACCAGCCCAGGCCACTGTAGGCCCAGTCTCACTGCGAGCAAACGGTGAAGCCTCTACAAAAATAAGCAGCCCCCTGGGCTCTGGTCTAAGTTCCAGAGCAGGCAACATTCCACAGGTTTTATTTATTATGCACACAAAAAGTCTGGCAGCCTCAACATTTAATTAAACTGAAGAGCAGCAGTTTTATGTGTGCATTCCCCCTGCTGTCCCAAGGTTTCATGTATATTTTGTTGAGTCCCCATGGCTGCCCTCCTCCACCCTTCCATTCAACATCATAACCATACCGTTTGATGCAGCCAGGGTCTTCCCCCACTCTCTCAATGTTAACTGAGAAAAAGTTTCCAAGTTGCAGAGTGGGCAACATTGCAGAGTTTTTTTAATAAACACACTAAAAGTTTGGCACCTTCAACATTTGATTAAAACAGGGCACATCTCTTCCTCGCATGACATTCCCCTGCACACTGGTGTGTGCTCCTGGAGGTGGCTGGGGAAAGATTGGGGAAGGGGAACATTGTAGGTTGTGGGCAGCTGTGCCTAGGATGCAGGGCCCAAGGAGCCCAGGATTGGAGACCCATGGCCCAGGGCCAGGGCAGAGGTACTCAAAGCCTTGCAGCCCTACTCATTCAGGGAGGTGTCCAGGACACGGACACACACACACTTAGAGGGTGCAGAGTTCACTGGGTGGACATGATCAGGATAGCCAACAGATGGTTCATAGCCATGATGAGCCACTGGTACATAAGGCCCAGGTGGGTAACTGTGATGTCCCCATCAGCCAGTCAGGGGTGGCTCGGCCTTTCTGCTCTGCTTGGAAGTCTTCAGCAGTCCAGGAAGCCCACAGGGCATGCTGGGAGGCATGCAAGAGGCCCCTCTACCTGCTGGGCTCAGGCCATGAAGGCCGGCTCCAACCTCCATCGCCCTCTTCCCCCCTCCCCCAAAAGGGCTAATGTGTTCTGCTTATTCCCAACCTAACCATGGGCACTTAAAGGAAAGTTCAAAAGTTAAAGCGCTTCCACCGCAGGCTTCTTGAATGTCTGTGCTTGGCCTTAAATCATAGTTTTCCATGCTTTATAATGTTTAAGTGGAACCTTTACTTTGGCTTTCTAATATTCATGTTTTTAAGGCAAATTTATACATGCATCTAAAGATTCCTTTCCATTTAGAATTGCTAGATATTTGCCATCTTAAGTGAAACTGAATTGTTTTTTCTTTGCCTGAAACTGTATATATCTGTCCAAACAGAAATACACTGAACGTGTACGCGCAGTTCAGAACAGAGAATTCAACTGCTGAAAAGAGACATCAAAGCAGTACTGGTGCATTGACCTGCATCCAGCAGTTTTACATTTGGTTCACAAATACCCAATTAGGTTTAAAACTAAGTTCACAGCACCTCAAATTTATAATTAATGGTCCATCAAAGTTACAAAGCCAATTGAACACCCTTTTAGTTAGAATGTTAGTAAAAAAGAGATGTTGAGGGACTTACAAGGAGAACTTCTACATGCTGAACAGCAATTCCAGGCTCCCAGTCACTGAGGACCCATGCAACAATATAGCTCAGGCTGTTTCTGGCAGGATTTAGCACAGATAAACATAGGGAGAAGATGACAACATTTTTCCAGAAAAAAGATATCCATTTGAAGGATGATTTCATGTTCTGCAAATAACAAACAAACCACCAAAAAGCTGAACTACTAGGACAATATCTATATTTCTTATCCCGCCTGAAATCATGGTTGTTTTTACAAGGCACATCTATGTCTTAAACAATCCATTTTCACTGTCAATTGTAGATAATACTTCTGCCTGAAAAAGGGAGGGCAAGTCTGAAGCAATATTAATTGATGCTCCTGGTACCAAGAAGCAAATGTTTATAACCGCTTAGAATGCAAAAACCAAACCAAACTAAACTAAAATTCTTTCCCCTTAATTGTGGATATAATTGGAATGAATCCCCCAGGAGTTTGCCCTGCTCCTTCTACATAAAACCCTATTACCGGTTGATCCCAGAACAAAGATACTTTCCTAGAGATCCCCATAACCCTAATCCATACAGCTCTGTCCCTAGCGGGTACACAGGTGCTCATACAAGTTAAGAACCCTTTCTTCCTAAAGAAGCTTTAATTGATAAGACCTAAACAGACCATGGATTCAGAAGCACAGAAACAGGGCAGGGAAATGACCATTTCCACTTTTGCAATGGGACCCAAATAGAGGTGGACTCAAACAGCAGCTCTGTTTTGGACAGCGGAGAAAGGAAATTTGTCCAGAAGCTGAAACTATGCTCTCTCAGTCCTAGTAGCAGTACACAGTCATCCCAGATATGATTTGGGGCTAAATTCTATTTGCCTTAGACTCTTGGATTAACAGACCAATTCAAGCAAAAGGATAGCACATAACGGTAAGGAAAACAGGCTTTAGACCTTAATCTGACTATTTAGTTCACCACCCTGACTACTATTTTCAATGGCTCTATAACCACACTACTTTTATCCACATAACACAATGAAACTTGAATAAAGGATCTGGCCCTTCACTTTATTCCACTATTTTTAGGGTGACAGATTTCAATGAAATAAACCAGGGGTGCTCAAAAGTTTTCCCTGGTGGCTTGAATGGGTAGTGCCCCATCTAAATGCCAGCCAGATCTTCTTGGTGGTCCTGATCCAGCACTGGAGCTGGCACGGTGGGCACCATCTGACTATGTGGGGGAAAGGGAGCATAGCTTGTCCCTATGGGGAAAAGGGTGTACGGCTTAGCCCAATTGGCAGAAGGGGTTTGGCTTGGCCTCAGGTAGGGAGGGAGGAAAGGGCATGGTCCAGTCCCAGCCTGGAGAAAAACAGGGCATGGTTTGGTCTTGGGGGGGAGGGAGGGGGGTTGGGAGGCATGGCCCAGCTCCAATCCAGATGTAGGGGCAGAGGGCATGGCCTGGCTGTGACCAGCAGTGTGGGGCTTGGAGTTTGGGAATTTGGTGGGGGAGGGTAACTACATTAATAGTCAATGACCCCCTGCTGCCAAATTTCCCACCCCATGGGGACGGACCCCTGTAGGTCAGATGTGATGTCTCCACGGGCTGCATCTAGCCCACAGGCCAGAGGTTCAACACCCCTGAAATAAGCTGTTACACAAATAGTGTAACGGAGAGGCGAATCAGACTGTACTCAAGCTTACATACTCAGCTAACATAAATAGACCCAGATCCGTTGAAATCACTTGATCACATCATAATCAAAACAAAATATTTCAGAAATACTACAGAAGCAGATTATTTAAAACATATACGGTTCTGATGCTTTTCATACAGAAACCAGTCAGCCCCCGGTTTCACCCAACATTTTATGTCAAGGCATATTTTAAGAGTATGTGGATGCTGCAATCTTTGCTTTCAATTATTTTCCACACACACAGGCAAGATGAGTACAACATTCACCCATGAGATCTCTGGGGTTTCACAGTACATGAGGACCAACCCCATATGTCAGGTACCTAAAAATTTTATGATTCATAGGCACAGTTTTTAAAAACGGTGTTATTCCATGTTACATATTCCATTTCAGCTGTTGAAAAGCAAATCTCACTGGATAATTTCTGGTGAACTTGCAACATGTAGAAACACAACAGCATATTGATCATGGGTGTTATTGTTGGAAAGGGAATGAACAATCTTTAAAGGGCAGCAGCAATGGCAACAGTCTCTAAAATTGAGAACAGTTGCAAACCCCTTGAAGGCTGATTTGCTGACAAAGCCCCACTGACCACACACATAGGCAGACAAAAGGTGTCTTAATTAGTTTATTGTTTTATGACTCTCTGATGTGCTGAAATACAATTCAGTTTACAAGGAGTCGTAAAATAAATGTATCCTCAAAGGATTTTGAATTGTGTGAATAATATAATCATCAACACTAACATTTCCTTTTATTGTTTTGACAGGCAAGATTCTGTTACCGTCTCATTTGTGCATCTACTAGCCAGTAAAGGAATAATAGTTTCCTACCCTACTGTCTTTAAAATCCCCCCAAATGGCATTTTGGGTGTAATTTTTAAGATATAACTTAGTTATTGTTGTAAATGTTGCTAAATCTTGAAATTCTACAAAGACATTTTAAAAAAACCATTCCACAGTCCTAACCAAATTAACTTTCTAGAAACCAGACTAATGAAGAGAAAACTCCAGCACAGTTTCTTCATCCAGACTACTTAAGTGTTTTAAGCCACACACTCCAGTTCACCGCAGACCACAGATCATACACCGGTTTTTCACCGCAGACCGCAGATCATACACCGGTTTAGTACGGAGACTTGCGGACACGCAACAAAACACAGCAGTGCCCCAAATTCTCAGGTGGTTTACTATCAGCAAATGGACACATTCAAACTCCATAATCCATTAGTTCAAATCCTCGGGCTCCTGTAGCTCCTTTTTTGTGGAATCCATCAGTTTAGACAAGATGAGTATCTAATTAATGGTGCAGTTAGACAAACTGTGAAGTTCTCATCAGGTTAATCTCTCAAGCATAGTACAACTCTTTGCTGCCTCTTATATTTAGGTCATTTGAGCTATGACCGGGGCAAATTAAGAATCCCCGGGGCCCTGGACCCAAAGCTGATTGCTTTGACTGCCACCTAAAAGAGAAAATTACCAATATCGAACACTTCATGTAGAATTAAGCTGGCATTGTAACCTTTTCTCTACGGCAATGATGGCCCAAGTCTCCCAGCAGCCAACAGGATGCCGCTGGCACTGCCTGCTCCAACTGAGAAAAACAGCAAGCAGTGCTAGCTTCCATATTGGTGGGGCCCGCTCTTTCAGACGGCCTTTGGCCTGGGCCCTCTGGCCCCATTTATTAATCCATCCTTAACCACAACATCCAACAGATTACAGCCATTTTTCCAACATCAGCCCCCCTTTAATTAGTGATGTTATTTGCTTATTATACAAGGACTAACAATGTGCTGGGCATTAAACAAGATACATGACTCCAGTATGCATAATGAGTTCCATGGGCTGCTATCCTAACTCTTATTTCTGCTGTTTCTCCCGATATGTAGACCTTAAGCAGTGTCCTCTACTATGTTCAAATCATACATGCTTCACTAATTCAACATACAAGGTAATCTTTCACACTGATTTGTATAAGCAGAAATAGCTTACTGATGTAAATTGAGACTTCCCTAACATAGTTGTTTGCTTCTGGCTATGACACGTGGATTGTTTCTAGTTAGCCTGCAGGATTCAAAAACAGCCCTTAGAGTTTGATTCTAACATTTGCCCAGAGCTGGCAAAGAACAGATGTGACATGATGAGTGGTTAATGTTGGTACAGCTTGTACCATAAATGGATTTGTTTGCTTTGACGCATCTGTGAGAACAGGTCTGGCTTAGACATATCTGTGAGACAAGGATCTGGCTCTCAGCTTCTATACCCATTTGTTTTCCAAAGATACATAGTGTTTAACCCTAAACTGCACATCCTAGAGTCCTCCACCATCTTTTTTCAACTCCATGTGAACACAAGCTTGAAAGGGCTTCCCAGACTTAGAGAACAGCAGGTAAGCATTGTCTGTATGTTGTACAAGAGAAACTAGAAGCAATGAAGAAGGAAACGACATTCACAGTCACTTACAAAAGCCCAAGTCCTCTTCCAGCTGCACCAGGGTGAATGAGAGTCAATGGACTGTAAAAGGGGAAGGTGGAGGGGGAGCTTAGGTCCAAAGCCAGTGGTTGAGCCAGGCTCAGGCTTAATGGGCATTTACACACATGCTCCAGGAGTGGGAGGGGAGGGGAGGCACTTTAATTAAAGCAGCTCTGAGAACCATTCTAATTAAAGCACTCAGAGCATCACGTGTATTGGCGACTCCTACACTGAAAACTAGAGGCAGGGGCACTTCAACTACCTTTAGTTAAGGCACCCTTTCTGCCATTTTTCAGCATGAGGATGCTGATACACAAGACGCTGGAGTCTCCTGAAGTGTAGTAATTACCATGCTCCAATAGGCTCGATTAATTGAGTCTGCTCTGATGCACTGTAGTTACAGCCTTACTGCACATGTATAGGTTCCCAATGGCTCCTGCTCCCAGGAGCCCTCTCCCTATTGCACTTTATTCCTATTCAGGCATGTTCTTTCATGCATAGTGTTCTGAAACAGTTAAATCAAATGAAGATTAGTAACTTCCACTAAATTATACTTGGATGACTTATTGAATGGAGAATATCATCAATATCACATCTGTCACAGATGAAAAACTACATATATGGATGAGAACTGTATAATCCATTCATTGTTTGATAGTCCCAGAGTCCCCCAGAGAGCAACACAAATCCATGCCATGTCCCTGGGAACTGAATTTTACATTTAGATTTCCAAGTTACCTCCATGTATAAGATCACAAGTAAACAGACTTCTCCCTGCAGACTATACATCTGAAGAGACTCCTGTGTCATTTATTCCAGCAAGTAGGTGAGGTATTTTGCACTCCTATAATGGGTCAAAGCAGCACTTGCCTATAGTGACAGTTACACAAATTAGTGACACACAGGACTGAACCATCTCATCTTGGGGGCAAGTCAGTCATTTTAGGGCATCTAAATTAGAGACATGTTAGACCCCAGGAGACCCATTTTTATATGGGTTTAGGAGCATAAAAAACTTTGCATCAGTTTTCCCCCCTCTTCAGAACTAAACACACAGACCTGAGCCCTGAAATATTTACATACTCCGAGGTTATTGGCACAACAGTTGACCAGCATTCCCCCAGGAGCTCTTTCCATAGCAATGGCTCTAGCTGGCAGATTGCTAACACGTGTGCCGTAATTTGCTTGCTATGTGGTTGGTTTCTCAGCCTCATCCTGTTCAAAACTCTTTCTCCCCACTTTCCACATTTTTCAATGGAAATTGGACTAAAGGCAATTTTGTACTTACAATCTCCAGGCAGAAGAAGAAAACAAGACCTAGACTTTGTTTGTTCAACTCTATTATATTGTTGTTGGATTCTTATTGTGCTGCAGACACATACAAACCAATTCCTTTCCTACCCCATCTCTCTCACTCAAACAGAGCATGCTAGATGGTTAGACGGTATAACCCAGGGTGAGTTATCTTAACTCCACTGAAGCAATGGGAGTCAAAAACCCGGTCCATGGTTTTCATCTTTCCCTGCCCTGATTTAAGAAGAAGTCCCAAAGCATCAAACTTTCTCATTTGAGCTAAGCCTTTTACCCCAATCAATTTAGTCATCTAGCAACCCTGGCATTGCTCACATCCCAGAATTTCTTCTGAATACACAGAGAGGAACAAAAACAAAACAAAAAAACCCCAAGAACAAAACAAAACAAGAAAAACATTTTGCATGGGAACTGCATTTTGCCATAGTGAGAATTGCACTCTTGCGTCTCAAACTAATGGGATTTCAACTAGTATCATCAGTCGTGCATGTTTCTGATCCAATTTCAATATTAGGTCATTCACTAGATGCTCTTGGGTTCTTTACCATTATGCTGCTAGCAATTAGCTGCCATCTGATAACTACGCAGTGCCCACAGACCTCTTTTCTATAGGAGGCTTACTTTTATTCTGACCCACACACTTCCACTAGCACTGTCCAAAACAATTTCCACCAAAACAGCTTTTCAATGAAAAACTGAATTATATTATCTGACTTTCAGCTAAAGTGATCTGAATGTATTCTTGAAAAGTATGTTTCCTTTGGGAGAAAAAATCATTTTTCATTTTAGAAATAAACAGTATTCCCAAACCGCTAAAAGCATTTCAATCCTGATCCTCTGCAATAGTATATCAGAGAAACTGCAGTTCAGTCTCCTTGGGTATGTCTACACCACAGCAGCAATGTGACCCAGTCATGACATCCCTGAGCACACTCTACTCCCTTGTTCCCTCTTCACAGACTCTGAACCCAGGATATCCCCACTAAGGCCACTGTAGTGCTTTTCTCTGTGGCTGCTATTGAGACCTTAGTCATCAGCATGTTTGACAGCAAAGAGGGATGCCCCAGCACAGTCTCACTGGCCTATTTCTAGGCTTGTAGCATGAAAGTAAGAGCAGATAGGTGGGAGCTATCCCACCTAGGGATATGCTGCTGCCACAATGTAGCCATTAGGCCTGTGCAAAGCAGCTGGTATTCACTTCAGATTTGGATTTGGCCGATTCAGGGGACAGTGATTCTATTTGGTGATTCTAATCACTGCCCTGAATCGATTCAGCTGAATCTGACTTGGAGATTCAGCTGCTGCCACCGAATCAGAGAGACCCAACCCCCTGCCCACTCTTCCAGCTCAGTCAATGGCTGCCCTGCCTAGGCACAGCCTCCCAGCTCTTTAAAAAAAAAAGCCCGGCACTCACCAACTGCTGGGGCAGCCATGAGCCCTCCCTGCCCCCCCCCCGCCCCCCACTGCCCCACTCTGTGTGGGGGGCTTTTCCATGAGCCCTCCACCTGCTCTCCCAGGCCCCCATCCCCACCCCCCGTGGCTGCCCCTCCCAGCCCCAGCTCCCAGTTACTTAAAAAAAAGAAAAAGCCCGAGAATCACCAGCTCCTGCCAGGCAGGGAGGCAATCCATGCTACCCCCTACCACCCCATGCTGCATGGGGGGCTCTGCTGTGAGCCCCCAGAAGCCCTGATGGCTGCTGTAGCAGCTGGTGAGTGCTGGGCTTTTTTTTTATTATTTTAACGAACAGTTGCTGGGGCCAAGCAGGGCAGCCATGCAGGGGGCTGGGAGAGTAGGCAGGGGTTAAGGTGCTCATGGCAGAGCCCCCACACAGCACAGGTCAGTGGGGATTGCCCCCCTGCTTGGCAGCAGCCAGTGAGTGGGGGCTTTTTTTTTTTTTTTTTAAATCCAGGGGCTGGGGCCAGTCAGGGCAGCCATGGAGGGGCTAGGAGAGTGGTAGGGGTCAGGGGGTGCTCAGTGGGGTTGGAGGGGCAGGCAGGGGATGGAGCCTGGGAGGGGTCCCCCCATGGTCCCCTCTCCCACCCCCTACTTACCAGCATGGAGTCCGTGTCCAGCTCCCTGCAGTGGCAAGCAGGGACTACCCGAATCTCTGAAGCTCTCTGAATCTTTTCCAAATCAATTCAGAGAGCTTTGAATCAATTCAGATCTTCTTACTGGTCTCCTGATTCAAGCTGGATTTGAAGATTTGGCAGCCAAATTGGGCCAAATCTTCTCCGAATCAAAGCAGCACCCGAAGCTTTGCCCAGCCCTGCTAGCCATAAAGGATACACTCCCATTCTTCTCTCTGGACCAAACACCCCTGTTAAAGTACATCTCCCATAATGCACCATGGCAAGGGATGCCTATCATTTAAGCACTCCCCACTGACACTGAGGAGAGATCAAGGTTCACGGAGAGATGTAGTCTGAAAAGGGCACCCAGAAGAAAATGGTCTCACACAAGGCACCAAAAGTACAGTGCTTGCAAGGCTCCACAGCAGCATTAACTGAAATAATTTGTCCACTTTTTGAAATTTTCAATCAGAATATAATACAATATTCTGGACAGCCCTAGTTTTCATATTTATCACTGAATTACCAACGTCATCCTCTGCTTTCATTTTCCTGATCCTTACTACATTACTCTGGCTCAAATATCCTTAGTTAAGCATATACCATTCCCAGGACAATCAGGCTTCCTGAAAAGTATCAGAAAGGAATCAGGACTCGTAGTAGAGAAGATATCTTGCATTAGACCAACTAAATTTTTGCAAAAAAATTCTTTAATTGCAAGCTTTTGGGCACAAGCACCCTTCATCAGCATTCACACTATTCTTCCATCACCAAAATTCCTCTTGGAACATTTAGATTGCCAACATTAGCTGGCTTACACTTTTAGTAGCACAAAGGATTGTTTTCCCATCACAGCACTGTTTCTCGTGTTCAGTTTGCCTTCTCAAGACACTTGAGACCACAGAGGAGAGAGGAAAAATATTTAAAGATACCTCATAACGCGATCTTTTCTTTTCTTCGTTTCTGGGTTTCTTGCAGATTTATATAATTTCTCTTCTAAACAGTGGCAAAGGATGTTAATCAATATTCATATGTTACTGTGCACATGAACTGGAGCTTCATATGTAAATGATATGATCTAGCATTTCTGAGATTACAAACTGCTTTTTTCAGTATTATAGTTTGGATGAGGAAGGGGAGTTTGATAAAGAGAGAATATTCCTGTGAAAAACAACTCTTGACTATGACTGATGAGTTTTGATAATGTTTTAGAGAGAAACATCTTTGAAAATCAGATGATATTAAGCTCAAATGTGTATGGCACTAAGCCTAGCTAATCCACTCTAAAATGTAACAATGAATTACCCAGTGTCTGATAGTCTACTTTATCCTAACAATTTATCATCCCTTAATATTAATAACGAGCTAACAAATTAAATCTCTTTTATATTTAATTTGTTTCCAATCATCAGAAGAAAGAAAAAACTCCCACACAGTATTATAATAATTGCAATCTCTGTGTAAATTCTCAAGCATTGCAAAGGATAGAGTGTTATGGGGCCTAATATTATAATTTTTTTTAAAAAGACACGATATTTAGACACCATTCAATTCAAAGGTAAGTTTTACATTTTTATCTTTAGCTTACAGGCATGTCTCAAATAGGATTAGGAAGTCATTCTATGAAATATAAATGGAGAAAATGTAACAGAATACAAAAATTGAGTCTGGGATAAATTTTTTAGTTAATGAATTCTGGACGGGTTCTTTTTTTGCATCTAATGCAAAGGGAAAGAAGGAAAGATTTCACAGTACAGAAGTTACATGCTCAAAGAATTCTCAATGTGCTTTTTCAATTCAGTCAGCATCAGAACTTGTGGATATTCATAAATACTGGAAAGAAAGGATAAAAAACTGATTTAAAAAGAGAAGAGGACCAAAATTGGTTACCTTAACCAAAGTCATATTGCAACCCAGTTATTATTACTCTATTGATTCCTCAGTAAAATTCACTTAACTAGTTTTCTGGTGTTTTATAGCCAAATAAATTGCTTAATCCATTGCAGTGGAAAAACCTTATGCTGATGAGTTTATGTTAAAGATGTCATAACCCCTTGGGTGTCTCACTAACCGCTCATTCACGACTTCTCTCCCTCGAGACCACAGTACAGACATCAAAGGCACAGCTGGATAAACTGCGCAGATTGGATCCCAAGCAAGAATTATCATAAACACTGTGAAGCCACAAAGAATGTGGACAGAATGATCATTTTAATCCAAAGAGTTATTAAAATTCTTGTAGTCCAGCTGCCTATTGAGGTATGTGACATTCATCAGCAACTGTATTATCACTTGAAGTTCAAAACCTGCTTCTGAGAAAAAGATTTCACAACAGCCATTCCATAATGAGAGGGCCAAATTCAGCACTGACTGATGGAATCCCACTGCCCTCCGTGGGACCGCATGAAACGTAAAGCCAATGCAAAATTAGGCTTCTAATGACTGAAGATACCTACTTGAGTACAGTTTTGGCAGACAACTCAAAAAATAGATGGATTACGGTTTCACCCACACTGTATTTACTACTGATGGATTGCTTACTATTCATGTATCTTATTAGAGTTCATGGGGAATTTTCAAAATCTCAGTTAAAACAGAAAAGCAATTGTGAAAATTGGTATCCCCCCCAAAATACCCTGTTTTCCAACTAACTCTAATGTTAACCAACTATGCATTTATACATAATTCAGGCAAAAGAAAAAGCAAAACACCATTAAAGGGAAAATTTGGAATTAATTTTATTTGGGGTCTATTTTACATATAATACATATCATTTATACACAAGTCTCTCTAGCTGCATATCAGTAAAGAACCAGAGCTATGCATACCTTGTTCTATAAGGCCATGGGGGAATTGTACAGGAATTTAGTAGTAGACTTGGGTAAAAAACATCATATTTTCATTGCAAAATGTTGAAATGTAAGCACATTAAAGCTGATAGTTTCTGTTATCACTAATGTTACTGACTTGCAAGCTGCAGTAATACGTAAGTTAAATATATGTTATTCAAGAAGATGTCATTCAGGGGAGTGAAAGAAGAAGAAACCCTCAGCTTTTTCTTGTGAATCTGCTATAGCATGTATGTAAAAAGTAATTAGCCCTAATTAGACCAAATTCTGCTTTCTTTATACATATTAGTCCTTTTGACTTTGTTATGCCTGACTGAGAAGACTGCCAGTAGGTTTCCAGTTTTCATCCCTTTTCATGTTCAGCAAAAAAAAAGAGTGTATTTTGATTAGCTGTTCCCCCCACTGGATTTTAATAGTTAGATTCTTCAACCTTTACTGCTACTCCTTTCCTTTTATGTGCCCTTCTGGCAAGGTATTTAGCAGAATTCACAGATTTGTTGGAATTTGACACAGCCACACCATGTCTGCTTCTGCTGTAGCTGCAAACTTGCAACTTCTGCGCTGTCAACTGTGCACCATAGTGCACCCCAGCCCCCATTTACTCCTACCAAGAGGTACATTACTTTAAAAGAAGTGCCCTTGAAAGCAAGATACTGCACCAATATTTACTCATCAGAAGCAGGAATTTCAGAATCTGACCCTGCGTGTGCATTTTAGGGTGCCTGATGATTTATACATTTTTTTAGAACAGCAGAAGAAAATAAATGACAGAGGCCTGATTCTGCCAACACTGCATACAACCCAATTTAATATATTGTCATGGGGAAAAAAGTCACTTTTCACCTCTTGTAGTAGAGACGCACAGAAAAAAATCTGTACTCTTTTTTTCTGCCTCCCTAAGCACATGCGCAAAAAGTCAGAGAGAAGCAGAAATACTCTGGTATCACTGACAGCAAATATTAATCTCTGCATATTTTAAATGATAGATACTAAATACTACTCTTATTTTAACTGCATGAAAAATCTCTGCTCCATTTAAGTGAAGACAGAAAAGGGTTCTAAGAAAAAGACACTACATAGAAAAATTGTGTGTATACAGCTACGAATTAGCAGGAGGGAACAATCTTTAAAAAAATGTGGTGCCCCCCTCCCCCAAAATATAATAATGGGAAAAGACACAAATGACAATCCTTTTGTCCATTATTCTGGTATCTCTAAATAAAGAAAATTGATGCATTCTGCTGGCTGGTTGGCCAAGGGAGATTTTTCATATTAAAACTCAAAAGCGTCTGTGAATGTGTTTGGAAACACGCTGAGACAAAGTATACAAATGTTCCAAAAAGATTAAATACGAATTAATCTGAACAGGAGGACACCCACCTCTCAAGAGTAAAGGCAACACCCTTATTTTGTTGGTCTCAGCCACTATTTTCTAACATTACTTATCTCAACTCGGGAGGAAGGAACTATGAGGGAAGGGTGTATCACCAAATAGCTAAACAGGACTGCCACCTCTCCCATTTCCCCTTTACTCTTTTCCCCTCTTGGACTTGGAAGAAAATGTATCATGTTTCAAAATCGCTGGAGCTACCAAGCAGCATCTGTGAACTTCTAAGAACAAAGTATTTGGGTCAAATTCCTCATAAAGACAACTAATTCCTCCATGTTCTGTTTATCACTGCCCCTAAAAGCGGATTGTTTTTGTTAAAAATTTAGAAAGATTTAGAGCTGTCTAACACAGAGATTTTTCCATTCAGGGGCTGAACCAACCAACCAGTAAAACAAATCATACATTTTTAAAGCAGGTAGACCTAACACAGAGAACAAAATTTGGATCAATTTTGAAACACAATATTACATTTAAAATATTGCAAAATATTGCATTTAAAAAAAAATGTCAGTACAAGACATTTAGTCCTCTCAACTCCTTTAAACCTCCTTAGGCTGAAACTCCCCACAAATCTGGGTCAGATTCAGCAAATAATCACTTGCCCCAAACTGCACTTTTAGTGAATTTACTATGTGCCAAACACAGTTCCCTAGCTCTAGCCCTGCTCCTTCAAATAACAGAATGGGCAGCATGATCAGCTAACATGATTGTCTGGTTTAGAAAACCATCTGCTTTTATCCATATGATACTGATAAACAATCGACTAGCTCTTATTGAGCATGATAGGAGGGGGAGAGGAGAGCTGCTTGAACAATGGTAGGAATTCAGGGCAAAATTTTCAAGCCTTTATTTCGGCACCTAAATAATTATGTCGCTTTTGACTCAGGCTCCTAAGTCACAGAAGCTTTTGAACGCTCTCTTTTTTTATTCTGATTCTACAAATTCCAAAACCGTTTTGATGTGAGGATTTTTGGCCAAGATTTTGAAAGACAAGAAGCCTAAATTTAGGCTGCTATGTCTGTAGTTGGATGCCTCAAGGTGGCTTGCTTTTCAGAGAAGCCTACACATCAGAACAACTCTTACTCATTTCAGATAAGCTGCTGGATGCTCAGCGTTTTGGCATATCAGGCTACTTATTAAAGGGCCTAAACAAAGACTGAAAATGTTGGCCCTAACATGGCACATGATGCAGCAGCAGCCTGAACCAATATGTCTTTAGCCTCTTTCTGCTTTGTTCTCTCTTTCCATGTCAGGTTTGAGTTAAGACCAGGGGAGGAAAAAATGAAATACATTAAATATAATTGCAAAAATAGGATGTTTAGATTTTTAAAAAATCCTGTACGCAAGAGATGTTGATGCTGCAGGGAACGGCAGAGGGCTGGGCCTAGGGACTCCTGTTTGCGTTTGCCAGGGTCAGGATGCCAGAGGCACTTACTCTGTAATGGGAAGGAAGTTAACATCACACAAGCATGCAAGCTGCTTGCCACGTGCCAATACAAACACAACCTCCCCCCTTTTCTTCTCTGTTTTATCCTTGTGTTCATTTCCCATTTGACATTCTCCTTTCTCCAGCCTGCTGCCACAGGCATAGTAGTTTTGCTTTCTATGGCAATAGTCCATCCCTATTCATCTCTACCTTTCCCTGCCACACAATAGATTCCCAACTCCCCAAGGGGTAGGAGAAGGGCTCGGACACCCGGAGAAGAAGCTGCTGAAACTGGGGGCAGGTGAAGCAAAGAATGCTTTGCAGTGCTAATAGAGGAGAGAAAATAATACATATACATTGCCCCACTTCTACAGTGGTGCCTAAGGGGAACTGCTGACTGCAAGCATCTAGGTGGAAGGCCAGTAGGGACTACAGATAGCTAGTGATCTGCTTGCTTGTTTATGCCTTACAAATTTATGAAAATAAAAATCAAACAGAAATATATTAACTCAAAACCACTTGGTCAGCCTGTGGAAGCACCAATTTCCTCTGCCTGTTGCTTCATGCTCACACCCTCACTCAGGTGAACTCTTTTTGCAGCAATTCAAGACACAGTGGGCCCTGGTCCTCCTCTGACAGCTGCTAAGTGGACCGAGCCCCATTGATCTACTCAACAGACTGGGATGTTAGCTCTTCAAGGCAGATTGTTTCTTACAATGAACTTTATTCTACCCGCTGGGCATGTTTTATACAGGGAAGTGTAAAAGACCTCAACTCCCCTGAGTGCTAAATAAGGCCCAAGCAGAGTGACACTCCCTGTACTCAGTCATACCTTCAAGGCACAATCTAGTCCTATATGACTACCGTATTTACTTGCACACAGCATGTCCCAGAAAAATATATGCACCTTGTTTCTTAAAGGCAGAATGAAAGGGGAAAAACAATCTTTCTTTGCAGTAAGTAACTGAGTAGCACCTGCTCTTACCATATTTCCTCACATTTAATACACACTCCAATTTCCAGCAGCCAGGTTTAGAAAAAAGGTCTCTATGGTATGCAATAAAAAATAGTATACAATGCCAGCACAATGAATGGGCCGTGATCCGGGTACCTTTGTATTTTACTATAAAAACAAAGATTTGCAGGGGGTCTTTGCTTAGCATCTCTTTCCTTATAGTAGAAGTCACTACTGTATTTCAAAGCTATGTTAATGTTATAAAATACTGCAGCAGTAGGTCTGCAGCCCCTTCCAGAATACTGTCAGCAATTGAATAATGGGTTTGAAAGCAAGATTATTGTCAACCTCTGATTCATGAGGGGCCCAATCCAGCAAAATACTTAAGTGCTTGCTTAACCAAGCTCATGAGTAAGGGATAGCTCATATGCTTCAAATTAAAAAAGCATTTACTGGATCAGAGCTCAGATCTCTAGCAGAGTTAGTCAGTTGGATGTTGTGCATATGACCAACAATACTGTTAGCTCTTTCCTTTCTTCAGGAAGCTTTCTCATGCGTCTCTTGAGTAATAGACCAGTAATAGTTCTTTCTTCCTCAATAGCTTTTTACTAAAGTCATAGTTATCTAGTACTTCCTGTTTTATCAAAAATCATTGGGAAAAACACATACAAAGACGCATTTAAATCTGCCTGCATATTAATTTCTAACATGCAGCGCTGTTTTGGGTATGGTTTTTAGAGATGTGTCAACTCATTTTTAATTGTGAAAGATGAATGTTCAAATACCCTAATATTATGGATGTTCTCTTGTTGTATCAAGTAATACTTAACCTGTCTCTCTTGGGTTTGTTTCAGTATATTCTGATCCTGGTTTGAATTTGCATCTTATCAACATCACCTCCAGGAGTTGCATGCATCTCCACTCCTATTCCTTCAACATCAAATTTGCTCTTTCTGGGAAAATACTATGGATAAACATGATCGTCATAGTCTTTACTACCAGACCTATGGTGATGACAATTCCCAGTCTCTGTAAGGTCTGCAATAATGTTTCTCCAGCAGGACAAACCGTTTTGGGTTTTTTTCTTTTTTTTGCTTTGGACTTTTGGATATACCAATCCTTTTTAAATTGATAAATGGTCCTTTCCTACAGAAATCACTACTCTTTCCCCATGTTCTACCGTTATTGGTATTTGTCTCTTTCCCAAAGCCTGTAATTTTGAAGAGGTTGCTGACTATGGGTTTTCTTCTGAGACTCGTTTTAATCAGATTGGCTGTTTTGCTACCATCTCAGGAATCCATCAAGGTTGTGACCCATTATATCCTTCCAAAAGTCTTATGCATATTTTTATGATGACCCCACGGGATTATAGCAATTCATTATTTATGAGTCTCCCAGCTACTTCCCTCTAGCAATTGCAGCTTCTGCAATCTCTCACAGCCAGAATTTCTTAGCTCCTTGCTTACAGTCCTTTCTGGGCTTGTAATACACTAACTTATTTTGATCCATAAGGCTCTGTATAGCCTCGCTCCTTCACACCAAAGGAAAGCTTCTTCATTTATGCATCCTAAGGACAGGCATAATCTCTCCAAGGTTGCAGGAGTATTGACTTCTTCTCAAATAACTGTATCATTTTGTTTTAGAATTAAAAATCCTCCCTTTATGTGTTTGTCATTTATCATCATCAAAAGTCTGAATGCCTGCCTCTTGTGTTCAAACGGTGAACCCTATTATCTACATTTGAAGATTTAAATCAAGTCCCACTCTGTCCACTGCTTCCCTACTCTGCGTGAAAGAAAAAAAATTACATATACAAATGATGGGCAGTGACAGCCCTTGAAAATGTGGACATTCATTTCTGAATATGTGGCCTCCAAAGTTTTGAACTACATTTCACAAAGATTTTTAACCTTAATCACACTTCTTGTCTGAAATAATCATTTTTCTTAAACAATGACATATTTCACTAAAATTTGTGCACCAGTCAACTTTATTCTTCATGCAGCAATATATGGAGCCTTCCTGTGGTTACAAGTAATGTATACCTGGTCATGCACATGAACTATTATAATTTCTATTACAATAATGACTAGGGGCACTTGTATACATGATGAAAATTGCCTGCTTTTGTGGTTCAATTGCATCATACTTTACAAGTACAGGGGTGTTTTTTGCTATTTAAATGAGTTTGTTACATTGCAAACTAAACCACATCCCCCTGTAGTTTAGTTTGTAATATAGCAGCTTGTAACATTCCAGCCTTTAATCTGACAGCTCACCCACCCCACCCCTCCGGCCATGGGAGATGCAGGCTGAAGGCAGAAGCAGCAAGGGGCCTGATTCTTTATTATTTTTTTTTGTGAAGCCTTCCCATCCCTCCTGCAGCTGAGGGGTGAGCTGCCAGTGAAGCAGCCCCTGAGCTGTAAGGGGCCCTGGTCCTTCCCGCCATGGTGGCAGTGTCCCCTGGGGCTGCCCATGTAGGTTGCTAGTAGGCCAGGAGCTGCCCCAGCTCAGAGGCACCCATCCAATGTTTCTGGAGCCTGCCTGGTCTTCCAGCATGCTATGAACCATCCCTGCTGCCTTCTCTGGCTACCAGCACACCCAGCCACCCTTCTGTCACTTCCCCGCGCCAGGCAACTCATCCCTGACTGATCCCCGGTGGTGAGAAGTCAGCAAGGACAGTGCCATTGTGCTAGTTACTATATAAACCCAAACAAAATGTTCCATACCCCAGAGGTCTTACAATTTAAAGGAAGAGTGGGGAAAAAGAGAAAGAGAGAAAGTGATTTGGCAGCGGTGACACCATAAGTATTAAGTGGCAAACCCAGGAATAAACAAATGTTGAGGCCTACTCTTGTTCCTATGCCCTGAACCAGATTGCCTATCAGAAGTGGGGAAGTTGTTTCTTTTCTAGTACAGCCAGGTTCTACAACAGCCAATTACCATTTCCTAGCAAACCACAATTTTCATGGGTGGTTTACGCAAAACAAACACCCTGACAAAAATACACATCAAAGCAAGCTAATGACTTCCTGTTCCCCATGGGACGTGTCTACGTGTCGCTATATGGTGATGTTGCTATGGTGTTGTGCTGTTGCACTTCCTTTTGGAAGTACTAAAGCACAGCACAGTAGCCATTTGCACTGTGCTGTGCGTGGTGCTACTTTGCCATAACTGCAGAGTAAAAGGTGGGATTGTGCCACGACAGCAACGTAGTTGCTGATCACATGTCGACTCACGTGATCACTGTGTGGCGACGTGGCACATCACTATGGTGCTGTAGGGAGAACTCACCCATGGTGAGTTACAGTCCTATAGATATTGTAAGTTTCTAGAGGACCTTCAAATTTTGAATCATATTTAGGGCAGGGACTTTTTTTGTACATGTAACACCATGATGAAGCTCCATTTCTGTTTGAGGCCTCTCCATACTACCTAACTAGGCATGTCAAATCATAATAATTAGGGAAAAAAAACCCAAAATTACAGAAAATATGGTTGATAAGTCACTAGGCATGTTATCCTTTCCTTTCAGGCTCATCACTCCTTGATTAAACTCCAGATTCAAAGCAGTTCACCCTTGTGCCAGCTCAAGCAAGAGCTACCAAGTCTGACCAGGTGGCATTCCAGCCCTTGGTATGCTTGAGTGACTCTTTGAGCACTACAAAGCCATCAAGGACTTGCAATATTGCACAGGAGTGATGGGTGAATGCCACTTTGTAGCTGACACCTGTTCAGTGGAGTCTTGCAGAAAGCCTGACACCTGTGGGTCTGTGACTTGTTCTCCTTTCATTTGCTCAATCACTGTGACAGAAGCTTGCTTTTAGCTTTCTAATTTTGGTGGTGCCAGTAAATTCCCCTCACACACTAGGATGATAGATGCCACCTCTCCTTTTTTGCTTGCTGCCTTTGCGGTATTGCTCCATGCAGGGGCAATTACTGCTACCAAAGAGGCGATATCAAATGCCCCATCAAAGAGCACACGGAGAAAAAGATGATGCTGTGCTTGCCCTCTGCTGCTTCCTCCCTAACAAAGGGCATGTTGTGGCTTTGAATCTGGTTAATTCCCTTCTTTAAATTAATCCAGACTTGTTTTGGTTTTTTTTTTACTTTGGAGCTTTTTTGCACCATTTTCAAAAATACTTTTCTACCCAGTTCACCTTGCTGCCCACAAAAAACGAGTCAGACCCAGAAGAGATGTCAGGCAGTGTGACAATCTTCATAGACCCTTTTTACCACTGCATTCACCCAGCCCAGGGTCCAATGTGCTACTAATGATTCAGTAGTCAAGCTTGCATAAGTTCATGCCAGTTTTTCAGCATTTGCTGATAGGCTAAATCTATTTTTGCTTCACATGGAAATTCAGTTCACACTGAAACCTATTATATCAGTCCAGGCCCATAGCACATGAATTTGGGGGTGGGGAAAACCACAGCTCCTCTTGAATTAAATTGATTGATCCATCTGTATCTCCGGCCGTAAGGGGAGGAAAGCTGCCTTTGTTAAATGATGTGCTTTTGGTTTTCCATCTCAAGCTACATTTTACTGCTGCAAATACTATGAGTTGCCTTTAGCGTGAGTCTTTTTCGTGATTACTTCACATTAATATACTGGTCAATGCTGACACGTTTCATGCTGCAGCTGCAGGGAATTTGTTTTAAAGTCTAATAGCCAGCTTCCTTCTTTTTCACTTACCTAATTCTTCCTATTTTTTTCTGTTAAAATAACTGGATTTAGCTTGTCACTGTCCCTTTCCAGGAACCCAGGAGCTCTCCTCAGCCACCCTTAAACCTACATGCACAAACTGCCACCAACTGCGGTTCCTCATCTCAAAGTGCTTTTCTCTATAGTCAATCTGCAGTGCCCTCAGGATTTGTTTTCTTCTAAATCCACTTTGGCAAAGAGAAACATCATCCGCTGTCATAATGAGATGCACTCGTGCATCAGCAATTCTGGCTTCAAGAAAAGTAATGAACAATGACATTTAAAACACTGGTTGGAAAGCAAATACCAATCTCATCATTTGCCTAACTGCTATTTGCTTGATGGGATGGGACTCTTGCATTTCCCACCAGAAATGAAACTCTTCTTTTATCATCTTTTTTTTTTTACCCTACCCTACACACTTCTCCTACCACTGTTACTTTATGCTCCTTCATTTAAAGTCATTTTCTCACTGTGCGTTCTGCCTGCCTATTAAACACATTTTCCAAATATATGGTAAGCAGCATTTTGAATCACCCAGGAGGAAAATATTTCAGCCCACAACGAGCAGAGGAGGAACCAGTTAGGCGTGCACTTAAAAACCAAAACAACAAACAAAAAACCCCTAAGTCACAGTGCTTCTTTCTTTTTCTCAGACCTTCCTCTCCCCGCAAAAATCAGTTAAATGTATGTGGTACTATAATTTGTCATAATGTCTAGAAAAGGCCTACGATACAACCAGCCTGGTATGATTGGGTTTGATGCACTGAGGTCAAGGGAATTACCCCCATTTTATAACAGTGGAAGATATGACCCATAATCCTCTAATTACATTACATGGATCTCAATAAACAGTCGAGACAAAGAATAATATACGGCAATCATTCAAAGAGAGCGATTCCAAAGAGCTTAAGGTACTTAGGAGTGCCCCTCAGTAACTGATATCTGCCATGAGAATAAAGTTTCCTAAATGCACTTTGCACCTTTGTGAAAGGACCTGTATTAATTTCAAGAGAAATGCATCAGTTTGGGTATCTCCCCACCTCTCTTTCTCAAGTGTAATGTTAAAATACAAGGAGGATCAGGGCTCAGGATGAAGAACATCAGTTCAAGTAATAACAAGGTCACTGGGCTTTTTTCCCTCCTCAAGAGATTTGTTTTTCACCTAGCCATCTATTTAGTTTTAGCAGCAGGATTTCCCCTGCTTCCTCAATGGGTGTCTATCCCTTCAAAGAGCAGTCATTTTCAGATTCACACCAAGGGGAAGAGAACCAGAGCCTCTCTATTGCCGAGTCGGTTTTGCTAGCAGTAAAGACCAGTGCTACAAGCCAAATGTTTAATCTACTCAATAACCTACAAGTGCTCAGGTGCTCACTGTAAAAGCCTTTCTTTCGTTACTTTTAAGGCAGAATATTTATTTATTTATTTACGAATAAATACTATAAATATAATAATAGTAAGTGTTATTTATTTGTGATCAGGCAACACTCTGTGATTAAATGTCAATGCTTGGTTGCTTTGCTGGAACGCACGAGGTTGAATCTTTTTTTAAATGTCCCACGAGATAAACATTCTCTGAAGAAAATATCAGCAATGTCCCCTTTTGCTAACACAGCTTGATCCATAATAATCACCAGAGACAGTTAGGTAGCGCAAAAAAGGTCATCACGTATTTGCTTGAGATTTTAAATGCTTGTGCCCAGTACGTGTTTGCTTTCTTCAAACAATTAAACAATCAACTCTAGGCCAAGACTCTGCAACTTGTGGGTAGGCAACGAGGCCTGTGCCAAGTGCCAGTGAAATCAGTCGAGCTCACATAGTCGTATGGCTCCATTCAAACAACAGAAGCTGCTATACTGGGGTCTGAAAGACATGCATATTCAAGGAGAGCACGTTTCGAAGTGCCATGTACAATAATTCAAGGAAACTGAATTTTTAATTTGCATATATTGGGATGTGCACTTACCAGTCTGGGAAGATAACACCATTTGACTCATTTGCCCAATCACATCCAACCAACCGAGTCTGAATTTTGAATACCAAGTACTTAATAATTCGCAGTTAACCAATGAAACTAAAGAATGGGGAAAAGGTGTCAAATTCTAAGCTAAATTTGAGCCAATCACAACCTGGTTTTATTTTTATATGTATGAGAGAAACATATTCAGCAAGCAGAAAAAGAGGCTAAGACAGCACTGACATTAATAGGAGTCTTCCTGCTGGTTTTAAGTGGCTTTGCATGAGGCCCTAAATTTACTGGCTAAACTCTTTGTTGAGAATTGTGGATTCTTCTCTACTGGAAGCAGACACTGACAAGTAGTAAGCCAGGTACAGAGAAAACCTGAAAGCATTACAATCAAGGCTCAGGTACACCAAATTGTGATCAGTGAGCTCAAGCGAGGTATGATGAAAAGTCTTCGCAGGCAGAATGATATGAAGAATAGGCTAAACAAAACCCCTTACAACTCCAAATCAGTTTTCTGTAAAATCTATGCCACATGCTGATGTAACGCAGAATGAAGTCAAATTGGACATGCTCATTTGGAGTGATCCACAACTCATTCCAGGTTTCCCCATTTCTTTTTTTCCAATAAATGTATTAGCTGACATAACATTCATTTGGATTATATTACATCATACAGAATATGTCTTCTTAACCAAAGAGCATTTTAACTTTTTTGAGAAAGGTGACATATGCAGCACACATTCGTATATCATTTGGTCGTGACACTTCCTCATCTTGAGTAGTATTTGAACCTAGGATTATATCTTATCATTTGCAACAGTGTTACTCCCAAAGTAAAGCAGAACTCAACATAATTGAGAGCAGTGGCATCTGGCCTTTGAAAGCTCTGGAACAGAATATAACATAATATATTGTAATCATGTGATCATTATAGACACAATTATAGACAAAGTATTTTTTTTATCATATACATGTGGGTGAGTGGGTAGGTATAGGTATGAGAATGTGTGTGCGTGCGCACACACACATAGTCAGCACAAATATGCACCTGACAATGATACCATATTTGAGTTAATGAGAAATAACCCCACTGAAGTCAATGGACTGTTGTAGAGCCAATCATTCTACATTTGCAAAGAACTCCTGAGTTCATTGCTCCTCTTTTCCTCAAGCTGTCCCATCCCTAATCAAAATGAGGGACTCGCACCACCAGAAGGTCAGTCAGTTCTAAACATCAGCTGATCAATCAAAGCACATCACTGGCAGGACATCTGTCACATCTGCACATCAGCACATGACAGGAAGGCGATGACAAGCCAGCCTCCACACGTCTTTGAATGTCAATACCTCAGGAAATCTAAATAGCCTGAATTAGCACCACTCAGGTTTTCACCACATGGCAGTTGTTCACACTTAGGCTGTTTCCCTATAAGAATGTCTTTGAAAGTCTCTAAATGCTGATCTGGAAATTGCCCCGTTCTAGGCGGCATGGGGAAGGGGACACTTGTATAGACCAACCCACAGCTCTTTATGCTACCAGGATGTCTAACCCTGGGTCAAGTAGTAAAAGAAATCCATAACATCCTCGCTATCCTGCGATTACTAGCATCAGCAGAGATGTGCCTATCTTGTCACCCATGGTATGTAAAAATCTATCCCATGCCCCCTTGTGAACAGCTGCTCACTACAAAAGGTGATTTGGCTAAATACTGGATAGCCTATCATCCTACATAGAAATAACAGTACTTATAGGCAGCTCCTGGGTGATTCACTAAAAAAACAAGGCATTTGATAATTTCGTTCATTTGCTTCCAGTAATTTCCTTTTCATGAATAACAAGCAATTCAAGCCAATCCAATATTTTTATAATTAACATTTCACAGTATTTCCCAGTGTGAACTCATCTAGTTCAATTTTAACTATAATGCATTCCACAATAACAAGACTATGGCCAATGGTGAAATCAATTTTCTTTTCCAATAATTTCTCCAGTCACAGAAGGTATTTGTTAGTAGAGTGTATTTCAATGCATCACTGGTGATTCCACTATTAAGGGTTTTCTTTATAATGCATTTGAATTAAAAATGTTCTCAAGTTGCTTTCCCTTTGTACAATGCTTGTCTATGTGAGCAAGATGTGTAATCCCTTTGTGATTCAAAGAGAAAAAACTCCTCATTTAGTTACATACGTGATGGTCAGACTAGGCATGCGGGTAATATATGAATTCTTCTCAGATGTACTAGAATAATGATTCTCTTTCTTAGCATGAATGCTGGCACACCTTGCAATGATTTATTCAAAATACCTATTAATTCAGTAGTAAAAATTGCAAGTGCAGTGAAAACTAAAAAGCCCCAAATCCCCTAGGTGCTAATAAAGCCAAAGCACAAAGAAGTAAAACCTGGCACTACTCATGTAACCACGCACAGTGCTGGATCTAAATTAAGGGGGTGAATGAAGGAGGATAAAAGGAGTAGAAACCTAAAGAAGGAAAAGTAAACCTCGGGGGCTTCCACTAAAGTCGATGGAAAGACTCCCATTACCTCAACACGCCATTATCAGAATCTCCCTGTCAAATAAACAGAAGAATCCTTCAGGAGAAGCCGAAGTGTAACACTGCCTGCTGATCCACCCATCAGCTTCTGTGGACCAGGTAGAAACATAATACAGCACATGGTCGCACCTGAAAAATCACTATGTCCTATAATCCAAAGTATCATGGTGAATGCAACCCACTCCTATGCACATCTCAGGCCTGATCTTTATTTCACTTGCATTATCTCAGAATTGCCAAGCACCGTCCCTCTCCTTCAAAACACGTCAGCAGGCAGCCCTGCCACGCATAGCATCCCACCTAGAGAGACCATAGTCTCTTCTGTTCTGCAGATAGCGTGGCAGGTCTTTTGGATAGGTACTTTCTTATGATTTAATCAAGTTTCAGCCACTGCACAGTGTTTATTAAGTTTAAGACTAGCTGAGCTCTGCACACTTATTTTTAACAGTTCATGCAATATTTTAACCCCCCTCCCCACCTCAAAAATGATGCAAAAAAGGGAAAAGTAAAATAGACAGTTCCTGAGGAGACCTTCTCCCTCTGACATAATCTACTGAAGATCAACCCCCCAGCCTTCCCCCCACCCCAAGCTCAGCCCCATTTCCCATTGCTTATTCTCTTAAGCACACACCTAACTTTCAGCAGGCAAATTACTTCAGTGGAAATAAATGGGGAAATGCTTACATTCCTGGCAGAATGAGGGCCCAGATACCAGCAGGATCCCTGACACATGTTAACGCACTCCCTGCATGTAAAGCATGTAAGAAAAGAACTTTTGATGTTCTCTTTGGTCGAGGGGGTCACACTTATTACTGGGCTCGCAGCAAGAAGGAATAGCACAGAACACTATAAGCAATGCTCATTGGGACAACACTTCTGAGTTAGAAAGGAAGTTTGGCATTATTTATTGCTGTCTTTAAAATTCTCCATTAGCATTAATTGAGCCAACAGAGCTGCTGACTGATATGCATAATATGGTAACGAGCCAAGTGAAATGACTGCTTCAGTTCTTTCTGTTTGTGTGCGTGTACACCCATGCACGTACTCGCATATGTGCACATGCATTCACACACATGACACAACAGGGCAGGTGTGCTGAGTGTGTCAGAGAAAGCAAGTCATGCAACCCTTTCCCCATACTGAGGAGCACATCAGACATACTTTCAGCAAGACAGCCTGCATGAGCAAGTTCTCAAAGCATAAGCGAGGGCTACATACTTGAATGTGAAGAGAAGCTGACAGTCAAGGCAGTAAATATTTTAATGCTTTGTGCACCGAAACAGAATCCAAAAGGAGAGGGACAAAGATATGAACAACTATAAGGGTACTTTATTTTTTCCCTGACATAGGCCAAGTACAGTCAAAAATCTGAGGCTAAATCAATTCAATCTTTGCAGGTTAGTCTAAGCCATTTTGGTTGAACTGATCAGCAAGTGAACAGACATTCACTTCTGCTTCTGGAAATGCAGCCCCATGCATGCAGTGACCCAGGCCAGAAGCCACAGGTCGCTAAAGCACTCCTCCCTATTCGGCCACAAACAACACGTGCACCCGAAGGCTGGGGGGGGCACAGCGACTGCCCACAGGCTGTGGCAGTGGTGGCAGCAGCGGGGGCATGGTGGCGGTGAGCTCCTGCAGGCAGCCGTGTTGGTATTAGCAGTGGCGGCGGGCCGAGCAGAGAGCTCCTGCAAGTGGCTGCAGCAGTGTGAGTGGCGAGTGCCAACCAGCAGTCAGTGACCACCCACAGAGACCACCGGCAGCATCAGCGGTGGCCAGCAGCAATTGGCAGCCGCTGGGGGCAGGGGGGGAAGTGGCTAGTGGCGACCACCCACAGGCACCACCAGCGGTGTCAACGGCACTTCTCTCAGGGCGTGCAGTGCCAATCTCAGGGGGTAGACTTGCACCCCCATGCACCCCCTACACATCGCCAATGTGCTGAGCTGGGCCAAGGCTAGCCCACCCACCCACCAACCCTGCAAAGGGGGACTTGCAGGGGAGGTGCAGAGCATCCTGGGATACTGGGAGACTGTGAGTTAGCTTGAATCTGGAAGGGATCTGGAACAGAATTTCAATAAACTGATTTAACCTAAATCAGTTAAGTCTGGTAGTACATCCACCCAGGTTCACCTTAAACCAGTACTGGCCATTTTGAAAGTAGTTTATGTGCACTGAACTTCTGTTGTGTTCCAGATTTGAACTGGTTTCTGATCTCTTATGCCAGTTTACATGTAATTTCTGTCCTACCTATTAATTTCAAGAATTCTCTCCAAGGGAGAGAGCAAGCCACAAAGTTACCGGTTTTAAGTACTAAATAGGAGATTTTACAATGAAGCATTTAGGTTGTTTATTACAACATATTAGTTGCTCTAAAAAGATCATTTAGTTGGCTTTTGCAAAATAAACTACGTTGGTGACAGCAGCCTCCCTTAAAGACCTGTGGAAATTTTAAAGCTGGCATATCATAGCCCACCAGTCACTTTAGTTTTAGAAGACTCTGAACATGAAATGGACGAAACCAACAAGATCTCTCTTTCCAAATGGAAATGGACACTTCACCGTAGAGCCATCTAAAATGGACCCTATTAGAGCTTGCTGTGGAAGAAATTGTGGTCACACTACATCCTTTATCTCCATCCAGGAGACTTCAAAGATCAAATGCTTCTGGATCCTTCTTCCCGGATCTCCAAGACCTCAGTGCTCAACTCCTCTGCTAGGATTCCAGCACTGCCAACCCCAAATGTTTAAAATTCACAAGTCAAGCACCAAGAGATCCTGAAGGTGGCTTAAAAAAAGATATATTGAAATATAACACATTTGGCTGCTCTTCCTTTTTCTCTTTGAGCCTTTAAAGCGCACCCAGATCACATTTTCAACCGTTTCACCACAACCATCCTGGCCAAAAGCTTACTGTTTTAATGAAAGCTGAGATGTTCAAGTAACCACTTGATTCCATGAACTGGAACTTTAACAAAACCAACACTTACCATAAAACTTATGCTAAAATTGTGAGTGGGCAACACCGAGATTTTGAGCTTTTCCTTAGACAAGGTGTTTATATCTATAAATAACATCATGCTTCTTTGTGGTATTTCATCACACCAGCAGTCCAATGGTTTCCATTTCCCCAGATGGCTAAATGAGCTCTTTTCTTCATTTATAAAGGCATTTTAATCATACTTTGTTTCATAGGTGCCTATTCCCACCACAGCTTCATTCTAATGACACAGAAAGGAACTTCTCCGTTCATGACTAAATGTGATTTCTTTGCCCTTTGATTGCTGGAGTAGACAGCACGTGTTTGCACTTCATAGGGTTATGGCGATTTGCTAATAAAACCCTTGTCTGTCTCTCTCTGGTCCAATATCTAAGTGTCTTGACCCACAAAGAGTCACACATCTATTCCAGACCAATCATACAACCTCATTTAACAATTACAGATGTATGAACATATTCAGCTCCCTGTTTCCAGGAGCTGAAGTCAACAGGAGCTGTAAGTAACGCTTTATACTTGAAAATCTCTATCTGCAGAAGCTGAGCGACAGGGAATTTCTTTTCAAACACAAAACAAAACTCATTTAGGAAATGGGCAGATTTCCAGAGGAACTGTCAGAAGGTGACAAGAATCCACATCAAGCAGGCTTCCAGTGCAATAGGAGGGGAAAGCAGTGCCCCTCATGCCAAGAGCTACTGTTTTCATCAGATCTTATCAGTCAGCTGTAAAACATTCAAATTGTTACCAAAGTAATTACGTTCCTTGTTGCTAATAGCACAATTTTCAGCTGAAAATTATTTTGCAATTATTTTACCATCAAAAAACCAAGCCTCATCGTTCTGCTAATAAGGCAACCAAGTCACTCTGTGTATGACAACCCCGGAATTTGTTTCTTTTGTAAATGAGAAGGATTTCTACCTCCCAGGTGATTCCTCTTTTCAAACAAAGAATCTGACACACATTCAGTTGCAGAGGGTTATCTATAGCTATTAATGGTATGAAAATAACTGCATCAGAGCTTGATCATTTTTAGTTCAAAATAGTCAATAAATTATTTAGTTTGCAAAATGTCATTATGTGTGTGGTTTACTTAATTGAATAGAATAATTTATGGTAAAACCTAGAAAAAAGATCAATGCAGATGGCACGCGAGAATGATTGAGTTTCAGCACAGGCAATTTGATTTTTATCCCTCATTATAATAATGTTAAAGGGAAAGCATCAACTTTGGTAAAAATCAATATTTGATGAGTGCCTAGGCCATGAATTTTAACTAGAGGTAGCACTGAGGTAGAAATAGGTGTAAATAATTAATAACTTCCATACCCTGAACAAATAACTGTTTTGTTTTCGTACAAATGCCTGTCATCCAAAGAGTCTCCCGATTCATAAAAGAGAATTTTTAAAAATAATTTGAAACGGCAAACACTCATTGCAAAGTTACCCAAATTGATCCCTAAAGGAATTTTGGTCCATGTTTGCTACAAACTTTATACAGCAGATAGCAGACAAAACAAAAATCCTAATTTGCCAAACAAAAGTCAACATGTCCCTCAGTTATCACATTTCTTTTATGTAGGGAGGGAACATGTAACCTGTTTTGCAACCAAAGCATGCAGGGTAGGCCAGGATTGAAGGTAAGAGATGGCAAACATTTAATTAAAAAAAGAAGCACATCGTAAATTAAATCTGCCCACACACTTGTACCTGGAACTACAATTGTTTGAGTGGCCTGCACCATAAAAATAATTCTACAGAGCACTTTAAAATATGGGGCTTAAGCAACATACTCTGCCCTTTCTAAAGAAAACTGGACTATAGTCTATATGAATCTGTTGGAACTGTCATCCCTATTTCTGCTAAGGAAAAGATTTCTTCCCATAATCCTAAACCCAAAAGAAAAAAAGAAAAAGAAATGATCTCCCGGTAGATCCTTTATATCACCCTGCCAAGCTAGAGATCTCTTATTTTTAGGTGATTCCAAGCAATACAGAGTGAATCTTCATTTTGAGGAAGTCCAGTGACAGCTGTGTTCTCTCTACCAAGTCAGACTCCCCTTAGGACTTAAATCTATAATATTTCAAGATCGGTTGCTACATCCTTAGTTGTGTTCCCTTTGTTCCATGGTAGCAACATAAAGAAGAGTGAGCTGTCCCGATACGGTTGCCAGGGATTCCTCCGATATACCTGTGAACACACTCACCCATTGATCCTGCCGGCGCACTGACTCACCTCAATAATCAGTGCTAATTCTCTCTCCTCTCCCTCTGTTTCCTCAGAACAGTGAGCCCCAGCCTACAAAACTTTGTCTAATTATTATAAAGAGAATAAAACAGCATCTAATTGCTCCATTTTACAGGAGTCAGATGCTGCACTCCTTTTAAACAATAAAGCAGGTGCAGTACGATACACAGCACATCAACTCAACTATGCATGAGGCAGTTAGACTCGCAAAGTAAATTCCAGCACCATTTGCAAAACACAAATAAAGGCCAGATCATCTGTGGAGGATACATCTGGTCTACACCTCTAAAATTACCTTCTTGCATGATTCTGTTGAGAAATACAAAGACATAAAGGTTGGAGCAAACAGCATTTCTTGACAGGTTTCTACATACGTGCATCTGTAATTTCATGGGTCAGAAGCCTCTGACATTCATTAGACACACACAACCTCCCAGTAGAGTGAGCACTAGAGAATGTCATCTGGAGCCTGACATCCTTCTATAGATTTCCAGCAAAGTAACAATTTGCTCAACCTAAGGATTCAACAGGTCACTGATTTTTTTCCATTAAGCCTTTGGTTCAGGGTGAAAACACTGACTGCAGTTTTTCAACATGTCATATTAACATCAGTTTGTGCAACAGATTAGAGCCTATAAATTCAATGCAAGATAAAAAGAAAGGAAACAATACTCTGGAAATGAGGTCTTGGAGGTGTATTGCTGTCTTTGCTCCAGATTTTATGTACAACTCCTCCATGCGATATACGTTGGAAATATTTACAATCAACTTGTTAAAGTTTCTTCTTATCACAGAGAAACATCCCATATGCAGGGCTGAAAGGAAGCATTCTTCACAGGAGAGATTTATAGGTTGGAACAATAAAGCAACTTCCTGCAATGTTTGTGAATCTTCACTTTCATGGTCTGAGCCGCATGGCTGTCATTTATTTTTATATAATGCAGCCTTTTTAACATTCAGTCTCCGTTGACAGCTTCCAAAACTCTCGTCTCTGTAGCCAGATCCAGGATGGGATTAACTCAGGTACAGTGATATTTAAGCATAAAAACCAGTGAAATACAGAGTTCTGATTACCTGTTTGCTAAACCTCACATCACATTTCCTCCGCAGTTAATTTTCCTTTCTCCTTACACCCAGAATTATTGTTAGGACTGCGTCTACTGTCATTCCACTTAAGACTATCACGCCCCTGTTGAGGAGGAGACACAACAACCAGGCCAGGCACTCAAGACAGTTGCCACATACAGGCAGAGGCAACTTCCTGCTCCTGCCACCACCACCACAATTGTGCAGCTGTCGTTTCTGATGCCTCCCTCCACTCCCTCAAGTCAGCGCCCCGGATGGGATGGCTGTTCCAGTCGCCCCACCATAGTTACACCATTGTTGAAGAGTATCTTGCTTGTGAGTAAATCCTGTGAAGTCGGGTGGAGTGGGGAATCGGTATTCGGATACGGTGAATTGTGCGAATCAGACTGAAATGCAAAACTCTAGAACTCATGGGTCAGCAGTGGTACCGTATATTAGACCAACTAAGAAATCACAAAAAGTATATATCTTTTTCTGCAAGCTCTCAGGCACTCGCACCCGTCCTCAGGCTCAGGGACAATTAAAGATGGTAAAAAGTCCCCATAGGTAGAAAATAAACTTCATTTTTGCACAGAGGAAGCTGAAGATGAAAGTCTGTTCCTCTGGGGCCATGAGAGTGGCTCTGTGAGTTTCTCTTTGCTCTCATTTCCGGGGGATTAACATTTACTTGGGAACTCCTTCACAATCAGTTCACACCTTTGTAACGGGCAGCACAGCTGGGCCTAAAAAAAGATTTTAAAAGTCTGTGAATCCTTTGAAGAAAATAAAAATGAAGGTTAAGTTGTATCTAAATTCTTACTCTATTATCGGTGGACCTTTCCCTTCATTTATATGGAGGGACCTACTGAAATTGCAATTTTGCAGATTTTACAGAGGCACAATCCAAAAGAAAACTTACTGAAAATAAAATTTTAGCTTTCCACAGGGAACCAGCAGTCCTTACCACGCTGCGGTCCAGCAGCACAGCTCACCAGGGCGGGCAGGAAGGAGGGCTCTGCTGTCACAATGGACAACCCAAAATGGCTGCCACCTCTTGCTGCCGATTGGCTGCAAGGGCTGTTAGTCATACAGCCTTGGCCCTCTCCACCAATCAGCGGTGAGGGGAAGGGCCATATAACAGGTGGCCCTTGCAAGCAGCAAGAGACAGGCCATATGACGGCCAGCCCTCACAGCCAATCAGCAGCGTGAAGCGGAGACACCAGGGCCCTTGGCCAGTCAGAGGCATGGGGGTGAGGGTGGGCTGCCATGAAAATGGCTGCCAAGCCCGTGTTTTCCTTGCAAAAAATCGGCTGACAGCTGCCTTGAGTTCGGTAGGGCCCTGTTTATATGACTGTTGAATCAGGCTCCTTCAGCCGAGGGCCAGGGAAATAAACGTAGCAAAACGTTCCAGCTTGCGTCCAAACCTTCAGTGTCTGCAAATCAACACCTTTCCACAGAAGTCAGCCTCATAGAAACAGGGAATCATTGTACCAAAAAAACTGGCAACATCTTTGAAACAAATACTGAATACCCAGAAGGGATGGCCTGCAAAGGCCCCACTGGAGGACTAACAAACCTCTGGGGTTTGTGTTTGCTGGTGGAAAAAAATAATCAAAGAAAGCTCAGCAAGCTCGGGAGGAGTTTCTCCTGCTTCCTCTTTTCCTCTGCTATCGTTCTGGTGCCCTTTCCACTTCCAGTGAACGTGGAAGGACTGGAGCTTGTCCTCAGCAGCCTCGGTCTTACAGGGATTGTCAGCGCAGCAGTGCCTTTCTTCACTCCTCATTTCTCCTTTGTGTTGTGCCATGGATATTCTGAATATTATGTTCCTGGTTCAGTGGTACCCAAACATATTTATGTCGTCCAGATTCAATGGCTTCTTCATCACTGTGCCACTACTCAGCCTTCAGCAACGTTCTTCTGCTGTGCAACAGCGTAGGAGAGTGAAGAATTAAGTCCTAGGAACCAAGTACATGTCCTTAGCCTCACGCTTTCAAGCCAAAAATCCCTAAAAGCAAACTTGCAGCACCACACCCCCACCTATCCTCCCTGAGCAATGTGGCCAGAGAAAAGAATATATACCACACCCAAAAGCTCTAGGATTTCCATGGGCAAACTGAGCTTCCAGGTACGTGTGCACAGCACAATACAGTGTCATGGAGAGATTCATAGATTGTATGGGGCTGCAAGGGAACTTGTAGATCATCGGGTCCACTACCCCTGCATTAGGCAGGAAAAGACAACCAGAGTCAAGTGACCCGAGCCAGGTGACTGTCCAGTCTCCAGGGTAGGTGGCTGCACCACCTGTGGAGGGAGTTTATTCCACAGTCTGGACACCCTAACTGTGAAAGAGTTTTTCCTGGAATTGAGCCTGAAGCGGCCTTCCAGGAGTTTGTATCCATTGCTCCTGGTCTTCCCCAGGGGTGCCCTGGTGAACAGCTGTTCACCAAGTTCTTGATGTGCTCCCCTGATATAGCAGTAAGCTGCTACCAAGTCCCCTCTCAGCCTTCTCTTCTGTAGGCTGAAGAGGCCCAAGTCCCTCAGCTGCTTCTTGTATGGCTTGCCTTGCAAGTCCCTGATCATACAGGTGGCTCTTCTCTGGACCCTCTTGAGTTTTCCACATCCTTGTTGAAGTGCAGCATCCAGAACTGGATGCAGTACTCCAGCTGTGATCTCACCAGTGTGGAGTACCACAGAAGTATTGCTTCCTTAGTTTTGCATGAGATGCAGCAGTTGATGCATGCCAGCATGTTGTTTGCCTTGCTGGCCACAGCATCACACTGCCGGCTCATGTTCATACGATGGTCAACCACTACCCCTAGGTCCCTTTCAACTGTGATGCAAGTCAAATTGTCGCCACCAGCTATCTTACATGTCAGAATTTATATAGCCATAATAGCAGGCAGTTCCATATAAGCTAATGCACTCCCTTGCCTCAAGTAGTAGGATGTTAACCTAAAGGATATTCTGTGCTTCCACAGCTAGGCTGCTTCAAAATAGCTTGCTTGGTGCTACCCCAGATACGTATTCTGCAGAGTGGACATATAGGGATGCTCTCATTTCTTCTGGGGACCACCCTGAGAATTGGAGGAGCACAAGGAGAATAAAATTAATTCCTGTCCGGTTCTTAGTAAAGTTGATGGCCAGAGCAGAGAGCCTTGACTTTATTCTTCCCAATGCCTGGGTCTGCAAGGCTGCCTAGTAGCAGCCAACGAATTTTACCATTTTTAGTAAGTCAGCTTTGTAAACAGTATTTGCTTTATGAAGCCTCAGAGCAGCATGAAACTAGCTTAAAAGCTCAAAGCTTGAATCTGTTTTTAGACAAGGTAAAAGTATTTGATTCTCTGAACAGCTCCTTATTGCATTAAATGGATATAATCTCTCTCTCCCTCTCACATACGCACACTCTCAGTCTGTATGTGTTAGGCATTTCTAATGTGCCAATCATCTTGGTATGCATGTGTCAATCATACAAAAATTAACAAGATTTCATCTCAAATAGAAATCTATTACAAACTGCAACCTCTTTCTAAAAGGTGTGAAGATAATTCTATACCAATTTTGTTCTGACGGGGGCAAAAAGACAAATATCCACCTCACCTTCTTCCCTTTTCCACTGAAGAAATTCAGAAGGAATATATACACATATTTGGGGGGAAAACTTAGCTTTTTATGCAGGGAGTCAAGGTGCCGCGCGTTCCTATGTGCCGTTCCAGGATTTCAGATCGGATCGTGAGCATGCAGAATTTAACGCTTAAACATTCTATAAAACACACAAAGAAGTGGTCTTAACTTTAGGATTTTTTGATTTTCAGATTTTAAAAACAAAACGGTTTTCCACCATATCCAGAACCAAATTTCAGGCACAAAAGAATCTATTCTTGTCTGTATTTAAGTACCAAAATATGTAGAGCAGTACCTTTTAGGGTTTTCAAAAGCACATAGGCGCCTGACTTGAGCGAAATCAAAATCTTCATTAAAGTCAATTGGAGTTAGATGCTGAGACACTTTGAAAAATCCTTCTAACTGCCTATATGCCTTTAAAAACCACCCTAAAATGCATTTTTCCAACTCCTTGTCCAACATATTCTTACAACTTTCCAATGAGTAATGGATCTTTTTCTTCTCTTATAACGCAGCCTACCCCCCCCCCCCACATGTGACCCTTCCAAGTGCAGTCTGAAGTGGGTTTACAAACTGCCATTATGCATGCTTTGCACAGGTTTGCAAAACTGGAATCTCGGAAGGATTTGACTAATCTGATTTTTGTTCCTCCATATAACTTAATCTCATTACAAACCCATATTCAGGCTTGATGGGCTTACATGCATTCACACGGGTTCACATTGCATCTGCAGTAGCCCTACGTAGAAATATATGCCTCTCCCTTTCTATCACTGATCTCAGGGAAGCCAGAACAAAACCCAAAATGTACCACAAACAGCCTCCTCTCAAACAAAATTCAGTAATCCAGAAAAAAGAAAAGAAAATGCCTAAAGCATCAGCAGTTTGTGGGCTCAAATAAAGCTTTAACAAACCACTGCTGATTCAGAGCCACACGCCAAACCCAACTCAATGTACTCCCATTTTGGGTTGAAAGCACACAGTACTCTATTTTTGTTGCTGTTTGTTTTAAATGAGTCTCTTTTCATTACTGGTGATATAAGGAGTGTACACAGAAAGATGAAAGAAAGAAAAACAATGAAGTCCCTCATGAGCAAACCAGGACCAAAAAAAAAAAAAGACCCTGGGTATATCATAAGGAATAATACAAATCATTGCCCTCTTAAGAATAATACCATGTTTTACCTCCAGCAATACGGCATGCAAACGTGGACGTCTGATTGACAACCATATTAATTTTTAATGTTGGTATTTGTGGTTTTAGCTCTGGCATGAGACATTTTGATTATAATATAGTGTTCAGTAAAGGCACTTGTCAGTCAAAGGGACAGGAAAACACAAAAAAGATGGAGTAGCTGTACTGGAAACATTGAGGGACTGATAATAAAGCTCTCAGCATGGATCACCAAAAAGGCCAAGCAATGGAAGTGAACCTGCATGACAAAAATAGCACAACTAGTAGCTGCAAGAAAAATCAAGGTTGCATATTTGTTGGAGGGGGGAGGTGGAGCATGCACAAAAGCAGAAGAGAACTATGCAGCAGTGTGAGAATCATATCCTATCCCTTGCTTTTTTTAAAAAAAAAAGCATAAAGCCTTAAGGGACCAATAATCTATTCTTATTAAAAACCTATTTCTTTAACTAGTATCAGTTTAAGAGAGCTCTGATGTAATATGTAACACATTTTGATTTGTATAGACAAAAATATATATTCACTCATCAATTCTGTGCTTTAGGGTAAGTAGACCCATAATTTCAGCTGAGATTTCAAAGATGGCTTTGAAAAGCACAGTCTTAATAGTCTGTTATGACTTACCTTTTGGCTTCCTTATTGCTTGGTACGTTACAATGAAATAGAAGCCGAGACACACAGTAACAAAAGCACAGAAATTGCAGGCATGGACAGCTATAACATCCTCAGCTCATCCTGGGTTATTTAAAGAGTAGGTTTGGACCAGTCGGTGTTTTTTACATTCCATACAGACACTAACGCCTGGGACTGTGGACTGAATGAAAGTCCACAGTCCTGCATGCACGAACTACAGCTTTTACCCCCAAATTCAAACATAAGTAGTTCTTAGCAAACATCCTAATCAAAATGTTGTTGCTGTTTTACTTTTGGAGAAGCCTCCCCTCCCCTTCCCTTAAATCAAAAGTATACTGCTGTCAATAGATATTTGTGCAGACATGTGTCATCAGAAATCGTATTCAACTTATTAGGCCAAACGAAATAAACAATAGAACAATCTAATCAAAACACTAAAATGACTGCCTGATCGTATTCTAAAAATCATAATGCAATTAGAACAGAATTGATTTTTCCATTAGCATGAAATAAAACTGATTTCCCTGTGCTATATTTATTCTAATATCCCCCAGATGCAAATGCAGCCTCATAAAACATTTAGTAAAGAAGGTTGCTAATTGTTTCCTGATTTTTCTCCATTACATCATCAATGGTATTTGTCCTCCTAAACAATGCTTCTTGTTGTCTAGCTCATGAAGGTAACAAAGATGGGAGAGACAAAGAAACACCACCGAAATTCGTGAAATGCTCACACACCACAGACAGACAGACAGACATTTTTTTTGTGAGGATCTGGTCTTTCATTTCCTTTCCCAGCTAAGACTGTTCCCGAGCTGACTTTCCCTAAATTAATGTTACACTAAGGCTGACAGACAGCAAAAGGTGGCAGACACTCCATGGTCAAATTCTCTTAAAGAAGCAGCCTAGCAAAGTAGTTTTGTCACCACAAGAAATTCCTCTGTCATCCTTCAGCATATTTACAGTTTCCATTCAGTGCCTTGTCCACTAACCTAGGCTCTTCCTTTCTTTTTCCACTAAAAAGTTGCTGAATTCCTGAAGCATATGGCAGCCTGCACATTGAGAAATTGAGCAGAGACGCTACCTCACTCGAGCACAGACACAATCAAATTTCTAGAGCTATAATTTCATTTCCTACAACGGCTGTCTTAATCGGGAATGCATGTTTCTATCCTACCAGGACTTTTTCCGTATAATATACTCTTGACCTTCAGTGTTAATTGGGTCTGTGTGACCAGCGACCAATCCCAGTGAGTCCCCTGCTTGAAAAACTGGGGTAACGAACAAAGGACTTCATGCAAGTATAAAGAAAATCCTCCTCCTAATGATTTTAGGAGAAATAATTTGTAGAATTGTTATGCCACAACTTTAATAACTGCTTTTTCTTTTTATGTAAGGGTGTTACTTTAAGCAAAAAGAAAGGTAATTACACAAATAGAAACTCTGAGGAAGTAAATGGGATGTGATTTCATAAAGAGCTAAATGCCTGTCTGAATCCTTTTATAGTCTAAAGGGGAAAAGTGCTAGGTTTGAAAGAAAAAGTCATTCTTAGAACTTCTGCGTGAGCTCTTTCATTTTTCTTTTACCATAAAGGATAAGCTGATGTCTTGCTAATATGTATGAACAGTTATTTTCATGCCTTTTTCTCACTTACAAATACAAGGCTTTCACCTTCGTAAGAGATGGTTCCTTCTGTCATGCCTTCTAAGAAGGAAAAATAAGAATACTCCTCTTGATATCAGACTTTTTTTTTTTTAAATATATATCATTATAACATGGTAAGAAAAGCCCCCTTAGGACAGCCCTGATGGGAGCCTTGATTAGGTCTTTCATTCGCTATTGTAATAACACAAATAAAGCCGAACCAGGATTCTTTACAGGGTTTGTGTCCCAGAACGAGATATAACTGCAGCAAACGGTTATGTGAGACCGCAAAGACGCTCCAGCTGTCTGCTGTGGTTTTTATTTCAAAAGGGCACCATTTTTCCAGTCAGCTACACGGAACCTCACCTGTGCTCCACCTGATTGGAGAAGCTGAGCCTTTTGAAGTAAAAGCTACAGCAAGCAGCTGAGAGGCTCCTTCTTAACTGGCCAAGCCTCCACGAACTAATGGGGTCACAAATCATCCCTATATAAAATATCTGTATTCTACTGTACAATCCTAGTACTAATAATAGGCTAGGATTTAGCAGATCTGGGATTAGTTCTTGGTTCTACCACACCTTCCAGTGTGACCTTGGGCAAGTCGCTTCATTTCTCTTTGCCTCAGTTCCCTATCCGCAAAATAGAGATAATACCACCCTTTTATCCCAGCGTTCACCTGCCTTATCTGTTTAGGTACACTCTTTGGAAAGGAAACATTTTCTTACTATGCAATTCTACAGCATCAGCCACAATGATACCTCAACCTTGCTTGGGGACCAGTGGTGCCACTGTAAGCAATATTCATGACATTATGTTTCAAGATTACAAATCATCATCATCACATCTCTCTGACTCCAACACATGTGGGCTTTATGACCCCCAAAAAATGTCAAGACATTTTTATAGGAAATACAGTAGGCCAATCTAGGAAAATATTGACGTCAGCAAGGTATGGAGTAAATAGAGTGGAAAAAAATTCTCACTTCCCCAGTCTCTGATTCTTTATCTGCTCTCCAGAGTTAAATGGAGGACATAATACAATGGATGAGAGAACTCTTCCATAGTTACCTATGTCATTACCTCCCAATGTGTGGACTGCAAAGCATTTGCCCAAGGATTCCAGTGAACTGACGCTGGCTCTTCCTTTGTGCTCTGCTGTGTCTAAAGGACCCAATTCTCCTCATTAAAAGTAACAAAAATCAAGGAAAAAGGAGAGTGGAGGTGGTATTGGATCTGGATCTCCTGCTCAGAATGGAAAGAGATGAGAACCAAGCAGTGACAGCATGAACAGGGCAAAAGCCAAGGGAACTGTATAAAGGACTCAGGCAGGAGCCCTGTTACTTAGGCAAGGTCGGGGAGGATTGACCTGAGAATGCACCCTGACAGGTGGAGGAAATTTCACACCCGAGACAGGATTGGGCGATTAGCCCACCAAAACCGGCATAAAGCCAGCGGTAGGGCACTTACTGATTGCCTTCGGGCACAAGAGGATGGACAAAGGGGTGACCAAGACCCAGAGAGAGAAGAAACGAGGAGCCTGACCTACAATCTAGAAGGACACCAGGAGCACTGGACTCCAGAGGACACAGCAGGTCACACACAAGGCAGACGACTTCTCCAGGAATCGCAGCTGCACCAGTGAGTGCGGAGAAGTACTGAGGCACCGGGAGGCGGCTCTGCCGGGAGCCTACGGAAAGGGATGGCATCTCTTGGACAATGTGTGGGTAGTAGGAGCTAATTCAAGCCCCTGACCCCGTCAGGGCAATGAAGTCCTTGAAACAGCGGGATGGATTGTGAGGGAGCAGCAGGGGGCCACTCCTGGCACAAGACGCAGGCAAAGAATAAGAGACGTCGAGAACGCACTCCACTAATGAGGTAATTGGCGGTAGAGACTATATGAATTACATAGTATCTTTAAGGTATTCAGAGTGGAGTTTCCTCATCCGCAACTTGGGTTTTCCTCACCAATGAAGAAGTAATTGGCAAGATTGCTGTTACTGCATCTCTTATTTTGAAAATTAACCAATACCATGAGCACGCAACACCTGGGTGGCATTTATCGATCACAAACACCAAAAGCTCACTGATCTCCTTCCTTTTCTTCTTAAATCCAAGTCGTGGCAGGAGAGTACAAGAGGAGAGACAAAGTTAAGATTGTCCAACCCATTCACAGGAACCATGCATCAAGTCTACACAGCACAGTGCACTACCATGCAGAGATGCCAGAGCTAGCTCGGGTACCAGAGAGAGCCCAAATACATCAGCACAGAGCTCTTCATCAACAAATATATGCTGGTTTTCAGCAGGGTTAGTAAACCCAGTCACTGCACCATGAACAAGGTTATTCTTAAAGTACTGAGGACCTGAATTAAGATTATTAAAAACTAATCTCCTTAATTTATGTGTCTCCCTTGTTACTGACTTGTTTATGTAACAAGAGAAAAACCTATTATTGCTACCAGCTAACAGAGGTATTTCCAAATGCCTAAATCAGTAGTTTTCAGCCTGTGGTCCACAGACCCCTCGAGGGTCCATGAAAGATGACTATGATCAACCAAAAGTATGGGAATACCCCACACTTGCAAATCAAAGAGGTCCACATCTCCATTCAAAAATTTTTAGGGGTCCACAAATGAAAAAAGATTGAAAGCCACCAGCCCAAACAGTACAGATCCATGGTTTTAATGTTGAAGGTGCCAGGTACAATCCTCTTTGAGGCCTCCTATTTAAGACAAGAAAGCTTATAAGAAATTAGACTCAGATAGAGCTTTGAACTACTGGATCTCAGAAACTCAGAATACATTTCCTCCCCTAAGGGAAATGCATGGCATGCCAGTTCACTCCGTGTTATGGACCCTACTAGTGCTGGTCAATATAGGAGGCATCCTTTGATTTTTTTTTTTTTTTAATTATTTTTCATGTTGTTTAAAAATTTTAGAACACAGTGAAGTTAAAAAAAAGAGTTAGAAGTGAAGTAGAAATGTTATCTAAATTTTCAATTCAATGTTCTAAACTTGAACATTTTAATATTCTTATTATTTTGGCATTCTCAATAAATGAAAAACTGCAGGTATAATAAAATTATAGAAAATGGGTTTCAAAGACTTTTTTTTTTTTTTAACCAGCTGCATGCAAGTCTTTTCACCTGCCAGAGAAACCCAGGGGAATGAGTGCATTTCACAGCAAAATGCCACCTAACTAGGCATTTTTAATACTGAGCCATCAAGATGCTACACATTTTTCTCTATCACTGCAGAACATCTCTTGTGTTGATGACATTGTTTGGCAAACTATTAACAGAACATTATTTCTTTACATTTAATAATTGTAAACATTCAGCTACTTTACATTTAAAAAGACTTGTTTAACTTAATGAAAAAAGAAGGGAGATATTTCTGTGTGTTTTCTAGGCTTTTGCCTCTAACACCCAATAAGTGACCATCCAGCACTGAAACCTGCACCAAATTCCCTTTGGAAATAGGTTGAATTTCACACGTACATGCACAACACATTTCTGAACTTGGACTTGTAAAGAGAAATTGCTGATTTAAAAATATGTATAACAAGCCAGAAATACAAAACAACATAGGAGAAGTTGAATACTTCATCCTTTAAAATCCCTTGACTACGTTATTAACTAATCATGTACTCTGGCCCAGCATGTATATCAAATCCAGTGCATCATGCTGTCTGCATTTATTCACAATGATTATCATAAAGATCTCATATTTCCTTGAAACATATTATTAAAAGAAATTTTAGAACTAGGCATTCAAACTTCATCTTTGCTAAATAGTCATAACTTAAACTACTGTGGTAGAAGAATATTAACCTGAAAGTTTTTGTTTTATGTATGCAAAAATGTACAAGAGGCCAGATTAGGTGGTAGCAAGAAGTTTGTTAGTTCTCACTCTCTACACGCAAAAAAAAAAATTTAAAAAAAAAATCACAAAATCATAGAATAGTAGGGTTGGAAGGGACCTGAGCAAGTCATCTAATCCAACCCCCTGCTCAAAGCAGGATCATCCCTGACTAAACCATCCCAGCCAAATATACATAGTTTCAGGAAAGATTGCGGTGGCCAAACAACCTCAGCAAGGAGTCTATCAAGCCTCCTTTTGAAGGCCCCCAGGGTAGAAGCGAGCACCACTTCCCTTGGAAATTGGTTACAAAGCCAGCCACCCTGACTGTGAAGTAGTGCCTCCTGACATCTGACCTGCTCTTAAAAGTCCAAGGATGCAGATTCCACAACTGCTCTGGGCAGTCTGAGGATGCTTAACCACCCTCATATGAGAAAGTTCTTCCTAACCTCCAACCTATATTTCTCTTGCTGCAATTTAAGACTGTTTCCTGCTGCCACTGAGAATAGTCCATCTCCATCCACCATACAACCAACCACACCTCAGCCTTCTCTTCACCAAACTAAAAAATCCTAGTTCTGTGCCTGTCCTCATAGGTCACGTTTCCCAGGCCTCTAATCATCATTATATCTACAGTAGGAATGCACGAAGCAGGGCCTATTCAATTTGGATTTGGACCAAATCGGGGATAGTGATTTGATTTGATTCAGATCACCATCCCTGATTCGATTCAGCCAAATCTGAATCTGAAGATTTGATGATGATTCAGAGAATCAGCAATTTGGACGTAGACACAACTTTAAATGTTTTTTCTACATACCTCAAGGTAGAAAGCACAGCTCATGATCACTGCGATGCTGGGGTGGATGGAGCTCCTGACAGGAGTCGTGGGGGGCGGGGGAGGCCCTCCATGTGCTCAGTGGTGAACCCGGAAGTGGACTAGAAGTACCTCCAGTCCACTTCCAGGTCTTCCAGGGAGCATGCAGGGGTGGGGGGGCAGGGAAGGACCTCCCGAACGCTGTCCACCAGACCCAGAAGTGCTTCTCATCCACTTCTGGGTCTGCTGCCGAGCATGCTGGGGATCCCCCCATGCTCCTGTGGGACACTCCATGCACCCCATCATCACAGCATTCATCAGCCCCTGCTACCTGGAGGTATGTAGAAAAAACATTTAAAGCTGTGTCTGTGTCCGAATCTCCAAATCTTTCAGAATCTCTTCAGAAGGTTCCAATTTGATTTGGAGAGATTAAAGGGTCCTCTGATTTGACGTGGATTTGAAGATCCAGCCACCAAATCTGGCCAAATCTCCACTGAATTGAATCAGGGACCAAAGCTTCACACAGCCCTAATCTGCAGCTCCACTCAACTTGGTGTGGTCTGCAAATGTGCCAAGTGTGCACTCAATCCTATCCGCCAGATAGTTAAGAAAGATATTAAAAAATACCAGACTTAAGACAGACCCTGAGGAACCTCATTCAGCATCTCCTCCCAAATCGAGCCATTAGTGAGTGCTCATTGAGCAGGGTGATCCAACCAGCTATCTATCCACAGTACTTTCACCTAGTCTATATTTCCCTATCTTACCAGTGAGCATGTCATGGAAGACGGTGCCAAAAGCCTCGCTAAAGTCAAAGTATATCATGGTAGATTAATCCCTTTTGAGACTTGAAGTCCTCAGAGGAAAAGACTAATTCACAGGACTCCAGCAGCATCTGCCCATTGCACTTTCTCTCTAAAAGGAGATTGCTTTTATTAAGGGAAATGCTCTGGCACGGCAGAACTTCCATTTAGTACTGAATCTTGCTCCTCTGATGAAAGTTACCACTCCTAAAAGGTATTTTCAGCTAGTGGAACCCAGTTCAACAAGCTTCTTTCTTATGAGGAACTGGCATTTTCACATGAGAATGTGACACAATAGGCTCAGGTTCACATGACAACTTTGTTAGACAGCTTATGGAACAAAGCAAAGATCAGCCCTAAAGATTATGATAAATGTGTCCGTGCCATTGCCATCACCGAACAATTTTGAAGAGCTTATTATACACCAAATGTCATTTGAAGGATTTGGGTTTCAAAGCAAAAGGTATTCAGGGAGAGCATGAAACCTAGACCAACATATTGTGTGTGCGTCTATCTGTCATCATAATGATAAGAAACACCAGGAACACAGAGGCATTTGCTCCTCACCAAATATAATCACTGTGCTCAGAAATTCCTAAGTAACAGCTTTGAGAGCTTTGTTGGGATGAACAGAAATGATAATCCTTGACTGGTCTAAATTAGCTGAAGACCACAGCATAACAAACCTGTCAGTGAGAAAGCTAATGCCTAGAGACTACAAAGGCGTTCATCTCATCTTACATCATTTCAGGTGCTGCTTAATGTGCTGAGCAACAACAACTCACCTAAGAGCCTCCCTCTAACACTACAAAGTAACAAGGAACGTAAAGGCAGCTGTTGCATAAGGAGAAAGAGTTAGAGCAAAGTACAAGCAGTGTGAAATTAGGAAATTAAGAAACCCAGTAAGCGAGAAAAAACACTTTAATCTGGAGATTTTCCAGGAAGTCTAGGTGAATTGTTTAATTTGCACAACTTAATACTTTCCTAGGCCAAAAAACCCATAAAATAAATGAGCAGAAACAGCTTGGGGTCTCCCTCTTGGAAAATGACAGAGATCAAAGCCTCCCTTTCTATTTTCTCTTTGAAAAATTGAAAATTAATTGCTTGAATTCACATACAGTTTATTCTACTCCTGGCTTTTCCAGTCATGCAATTTGCATTGACTGACAGATGCTTTTAGGATGGTAACATAAATGGCTGGCCTAATATCCCATGTCAGGGTATATTTTAATTGGTAAAAAGCAATCATCATCATTGTTGCACGAGGGTCATTTCCTGAATGTCAGATATCAAATTAACTCAAAAAGGATGAGGTCCCTATTGAAAAAGTTGTGTAGTAACAGCTTATGAAATATAAACTGCAGTTTCAAATCTAGAGGGATCAAAGGGCAAAACCAATTCATAATGAGGACAACTGTAATTAAACCCTCACCAGTATTAAAAAAATTCTTGTAATAAACTATATACACACAATGGTCCTCCAAAACTGCAAAAACCTAACATTGGACTATAACCTTAATTAGTCATAGCTCTAGCTGTCAACAAAGGAGGCACACTTTAACAAAACTAGGTGGTCTGTAGCTTAAGTGCCAGTCCCTCACACATTCATATCAATTAGTCACCCACCTGTGCTACAATGTGCAGAATTTTATTACCGTATAAAAGGCAAATGTGAAATATGAAGCCCAAGGCTGTTGCCTTTAATTCTCTTTATAAAAAGAGAGAGGCAAAGGCTGCTCATACCTGTTCTCAAAATGCCCTATGACTAGTTAATTAAGTTCATGAATATGTAAATTCTAAATATTGCAGTGGATTCTGTGGCTTTCCTTCCAGCTGAGCAGTGTGCTAATAGGCCCTGCTATACATAGATGAGTGATAGAGTCTTCCCTTCAGACGATGATTAACGACAGTGTACCACCAGACGGACTGCAAGGAGGCACAGTTAGTGCCTGTCAGTGTCTTATCCTGAGTTAACATTTTACACAGTTCAAATCATAACAGTTATCTCTAGGAACATAGACGAGATGAAGGAAGAGAAGAAAATAATGTTTTTTAGAACATCAAAATTGCCCCACTAAATCAGGCCCATGGACCAGTGACCCTAGTTACTGCTCTCTGGCTAGTACCATCTGCTTCAAAGGAAGGCTCAGAAAATCCTGCACCCAGGTAGATCTTGATTTGGGCATATACAGCCCAATATCTAGAAGCTGGTTCATGCTAATATATTGGCAGTGGTCCCTCAGAATCGAGGATGACATCCACCAGGCTTGACATGTCCTCAGTAGGCCTGTGCAAAATGGCATTCAGATTCAGTATTCGCTTCAGATTCAGCCAATTCGGGCGACAGTGACTTGATTTGGTGACTTGAATCACTGTCCCGATTTAATTTGGCTAGATCTGATTTGGAGATTCGGCTGCTGCTGAATCTCTGAATCAGCCAGGCCAGGCCCATCCCCCCCAGCCCAGCAATGGCTGCCCCGCCCCACCTCCCAGCACTTGTTAAAAAAAAAGGCCCCAACTCAGCAGGTGCTGCTGGGCAAGGGGATGATCCCCACTGCCCCCCACTGCTCCATGGAGGGCTCTGCCATGAGCAGGGGCTTGAAGGGGTCTCCCCATGGTCCCCTCCCCATTCCTCCAGCCTCCCTCCCCTGCCCCTACAACTTACCAGCTCAGAGTCAGCTACAGCTCCCTGCTGCACCCACTAGGGATTGCCCGAATCATCAAAGCTCTCCGAATCTTTTGAAAAGATTTGGAGAGCTTTGAATCGATTTGGACCTTTAAATTGGTTCCCTGATTAAATTCCGATTTGGAGATTTGGCCACTGAATCAAGCCAAATCTCCTCCCAAACTTATCACCACCCAAAGCTGTGCACAGCCCTAGTCCTCAGGGGACTGAGGAGCCCAATTCTGGATGTACATGTTCTTTGGAAATGGGGGTATTTTATTGTGTGGGGGAATGGGATTCACAGCCCTGGGGTTCGTCTCCTTCTCCTTCCTCTGCTGCCACCATTCTGCCTTGGTATTGAGTTGTTGGGTCTCAAAGTGGAGCACACCTTGGTGGACCAGGTGGCGCCACATCAAATGGTCAGCAGCTTGCTCCTCTCAGCCATTGGTGTTGATGCCTCTGTGCTTGAGGGCGACCTTGAATGTGTCTTTGTACCATTTCCTTTGGCCACTCTTTGAGCATTAGCCAACAGAGAGCTGGGAGAAGCGAATCTGGTGGGGGAGGTGGTTCTCAGACTTCTGAACACAGTGGCCCATCCATTGGAGTTGATTTCTCAAGAGCAAGGCTTCCATGCTGGTGGACACTCATGCTGGTCTGGCAGTCCTCCCATTTAATCCCTAGGATTAGATGCAAGCACTGTTGGCGAAAGCTCTCAAGGGTCTTAATGTGGCAACGGTAGATGGTCCAGGCTTCACTGCAGTAAAGGAGGGTGGTAAGCACAACAGCCTTATAAACCAGGACCTTTGTCGACTTCGAAAGGCCTCTATTTTCAAAGACACATTGTCACAGCTTGAAGGTGGTGGCATTGGTGCAGTTGACCCAGTGCTGGACTTCTTCATCTATGGTAGCCCATTGAGAGAGGTGGCTGCCAAGATACAGAAAGTGCTCCACATACTCCAGAGCCTCCCCATCTACATAGATAGTATGAGGGATGTTCAGGCGGCATGGGGAGGGTTGGGGGAGAATCTTCATCTTGGCAACATTCAAGGACAGGCCAAGTCTCTTATACGAAACATTGAAGAGATCTAGGGTTGCTTGCACATCCCGTGCAGAGTGAGTTATCACGCAACAATCATCCACAAACTGAAGGTTGTGGATGTCCTTGGTGGTGAATTTTGTTTTTGCCCAGAAGCGCCCAAGACTGACAAGCTTCCCATCCAGTTGATACTGGATACTGACACTGGATGGTAGATCATCTCAGATGAGATGGAAGATGACTGAGCCCAATATCTAGAAGCTGGTTCATGCTAATATATGGCCCTATGCCAAAACACACCTTCTAGAACATAGGGTCATAGAAAAATATGGGTGGATGGGACTTCAAAAGGTCATGTAGTCTAAGTCCTTGGTCAAGGCAGGCTCATTCCTGTCTAAACCATTTCAGTCAAGAGTTTTTCTAACCTGATCTTTAAAAGCTACCAAGCATGGAGACTGCACAACCTAATCTATTCCAATGTTTAACCAGCCTCAAAGGTAGAAAGTTCTGCCTAATATCCAGCCTAAATGTCCCTTGTTGCAGTTTGAGTCTGTTACTTCTTGTCCCCTGCAGCCACAAAAAAAAAACCTATCACAGGCAAGGTTGTCTAGCTGGGTCCTGAGAAGAGTTAACTCATAGCCCACGGCCTCCCGCCAGTTGCCATTCCACCCATTGACCCGGGTCTCTGGGCTCCACCTACCTCCTCCAGCTTCTAGTTCCTGCCCCCAGTCCCTGGGGACAGGACAGGTTCTGGGTGCCTTGTGGAGGAGGGATCCAGGCTGTACATGCTGCACATTCAGCAAAGAAAGAAGTCAGGCTGCCTGCACTGCATGCTACGGTGGGGGGCTGCCTGGATGACATGCATGGCCAGGAGTGGGATGGAAGTGCTGCTAGGAGGTGGCCTGCCTACCTGCAGGACCAGCCTGCCTACATGATGCACATGACTGTGGGGAGGGAGGAGGTGGGGATCGCATACACCTGTGGCAAAGAAAAAACAGATTGTACAAGCATCAGTATGGAGAGTATACTGTGTGCCTGCGTGCAGGATGCTGCGTGGCCAGCAGCGGAGGGACTGGACTGTGCACACAGCCTGGGGTGAAATGTCAGGGGCAGTCTTAGTGGTGTGTAGCCCCCAGCTGTCCAGAAGCTGGAGAACCCTTGTCTATCACAATCCTCTATATAACTTTGCTTTAGGTATTTGATGATAGCTATTCTTTAAAAAGGCCAAATAATCTTCAAGCAAAATAATCCCAGTTCTGTAGGGTTTTCCTTCAAGTTAAGTTTCTTAGACCTCTAATCATTTTTCAACTTCAGGTTGTTTCCAGTACTTTTTGATACAATGCTTTATTCAAATTGTCATCTGGAGAAACGTCTGTTTAGGAGAGAACATTACACATTTATGAATTATGTTCACATATGTAATGTAATTTTTCTAAAAAAACCCAAAAACCCAACATAATGGTTAATTCCAAACAAGACAAAGAATAATTTCTGTCCAATTTCAAAATGCTGTCTTTATCAAAACTCTACCTGCAGAATGTGAAATCAATATATGGATGTTGCTGTAAAATTAATGACCTTTTCAGTAGGTTGTTTTGATGTTTTTATGGTGGATCACCTCCGATTTGTCCTTCTCCTAAGCAACACTAAAAGCAGATATAATAGTCAACTATCATGAAGCCAAAACAAGAGAAAAACCTACAGTAGGTTTTGTCCGACATAATGACTTCCATTCAACACATACTTTTCTTTCTCCTAACAGATAGACATCAAAATTAAGTACATTGGCTTAATTCAGTTGTTATTGTGAGCTCTAGTGAGATACAAAGCAAAATCAATATTAGTGAAAGCAAAGCAGACTGGGATTGGAGGCCAACATAATTAGGTTGGCTTTGCAAGACTTTCAAATGCTTATCTGTAATATTATTCCCCAAAGTACCTATAGAATCATAGGGTTCAAAGGGACTTTAAAAATATCTACATCCATTTTGGAGAGAGTCCAATGGAGGGCAACAAAAATGGTGAGGAGACTGAGGCACATGCCTTCTGAGGAGAGGCTGAGGGAACTGGGCTTATTTAGTCTAGAGAAGACAAGACAGAGAGGATTTAATAGCAACCTTCAACTATTTAAAGGGGGGTTCAAAAGAGGCTGGAGCTGGACTGTTCTCAGTGGTGGCAGACGACAGAACAAGGAGCAACCGTCTCAAGTTGCAGCAAGAATTTTCTCACTAGAAGAGTAGTAAAACACTGGAACGGGTTACCCAGAGAGGTTGTGGAAGCTCCATCCTTGGAGGTTTTCAGGACCCGGCTAGACAAAGCCTTGGCTGGGATGATCTAGTTGGGAGTGGTCCTGCTTTGAGCACGGGGTTGGACTAGATGAACTCCTGAGGTCCCTTCCAACCCTAATTTTCTAAGATTTCTGTGATTTTCCTAAGACACAGGTTTTTGATGCTGCACACCTTTCATTTGCTGGGAAGTCTTCTAGAGAGAATTCTCTGTGTATGCATCAGGGTTTCAGTCCTACATATCTGAGTAGGTAATATGGACTCCACATGTAAGAGGAAGTTTGATTTCTGAACCAACTGTATTAAAAATGGCTTAATGGCATGGTTGAGAGAAAGGGTAACATACTTCCTTTTCCCAATGAAAGGAGATCCACCATGAAAGGCTAAATCCTCTCCATTAGCCGAGTAGAAAGCATGAGGTAAATCTGCTTTTCAATGCTAACCCCAGCCGCACCAAGTTGAGGGCACCTGCTCTAAATCATGTCACTAATGCAGGATCCCTAATGTAGATTGACACTAGTGGGGGACTGTCCACATGGAGCACATCTCTGCCATATCCCCTCTGTGCTCTGGCCACCTCTTAGGCACAGGACCCAACTAAGGTGCATTTGTACCAGCAACCATGGAAATCACTTCTGAGATTTGTGTAGCAAGTGGTATAAAAATCAGAGGTCTTAAATTCACTGGATCTGGATCCAGCAGCTGTGGGGCAAGTGGCCATGGGCCATGGCCATAGGACAGTGGTGTTCAAACATTTTGGCTGCCAGGCCAGATGAGCAGTGCCCAATCCATGCATGGGCCAGATCTGTATGGTAGACCTAGTTCAGCACCCAGGGTGGGTGCAGCAGGGCTCCATCCCACCACACAGAGGGGGTGGGGCATAGGACAGCCTTGATTCATGTGCATGAGGAACAGGGCATGGCCTGGGCCCAACCTGGCCAGGTGGAGGGAAGGGTGCATGGCCCAGCCCCACCCAGGGGGGGAGGGCAAAGAAGAGAGCATAGGCCAGGCCTGAACCCACTGCACAGAGGGAGAAAGGAAGGGGTGGTCTCACTCTGCCCTACAGGGTTTGACATTTTGGCAGTGGGGGGGGCACTACTCCCCAGTACTGCCACTGCTCCCTGCTATCAAATTTCCCAACCTGTAGAGAGCCCTGCGGGCTGAATTTCAAGGCTCTGTGGGCTGCAAGTTGAGCACCACTGCTGAAGAGCCATGAAGAGTGGACATTGTACCCCCAGATTCTGTGGCATACCCTACCCCCTGCGCTCCATGCCCCTGAATTCCCTGGCTTGATAGCAAGCCAGAAGGAGCAGCTCCATAGGGTGGATATTGCCTATGGGCTGTATGTTTGATGCCCCTATCTTAAAGGTGGAAAGGGGGTTCAAAAAAAGAAAAGCTGGGGGGGGGGGAATGGTGTTTCTGCCCGTTGCTGATCAGTAGGAAAGGCCTAAATGGTTTCTTTACAAATGGACAAGAGAAGCTCAGCTCAGGGTAAGGGAATTCTATTCCACATTCACTTTACAAATGGGTAACCGAGACATAAAGACAAAGGCTCATATCCTCAATAGTATTAAGGCAACTCATTCCCACTGATTGCAGATGGTCTGCTCAAAGTTACACAAGGTACCTGAAAAGAAGCAAGAAACTGAAATCAGGTCCTCCAAGACAAAGTCCTAACCAGGGCCATGCTCTCTCTTGCACCTTATGAGGGGAGCATATGGGGCGAACACTAGTTCTTAAACCAAAAATCTTTTCACCAGAGTCATCAAGGGCATTGATGTGAACAAGGAATCGCCACGAGTTTTAGCCAGTCTGTCTAGAAACCCTCTCTTCTTTGCTCAGCCCTTATGCTCTGGAATCCTCCAGTCATTTTACATTTCTGGTATAAAGAGACAAGTGTGAAAAAATATCTTGCAGGCCTTTTTATCATTAGAAAAAGCAGAAAAGGAGACAAGACCCCACCACCACTACCACTACCACCTTTTCAAGTCAGCTTTAGTATTTTTATTCTTTAAAGTTAAAATCCTGGCTGACAGGCCTGACCAGATACTGGGGAAATGTATATGGACCAAGGAAAGACTCCTATGCCAATGAGAGCAGATGTGGTACTATTCCAACAAAGTTACTTTGGTCCAGTAGCCTTACACAGACTGCAGGGAGTTAGTGATCTGTTCAGTAGCATTCCCCCTGCACCCATGCATGCCTCTGTCCCTGCACAGTGACAGACCCTAGCCTGTGACCCCTCTGGGGATGCCATGCTATGTATACACTCCTCATGTCATTCCCCTACTGGCACTCCAGGGCCACAGAAATGAAGAGGAATGCAGTCAATGAGGAAAAGAAGGAGCGGGTCTGAGGCATCAAGTCATCATAGAATCATAGAAGTAGGGTCAGAAGGGACCTTGTAGATCTTCAAGTCCAACCCCCTGCCTGGGCAGGAGAAAAACTGGGCTCAAATGACTCCAGCCAGGTAGGCATCAAGCCTCTTCTTAAAGACCCCCAAGGTAGGACCCAGCACCACTTCCCTTGGAAGGCACTATGATTCAAGGAGAAAGAACAAGAAAACCCCTTGCAAGACTGCCATTAATATCTCAGTGCAGATACACTTGGAACAGCAGTGACAAAACTAGCAGCCAGTAGGGCTGTGCGAAGCTTCAGGTGCTGATTTGATTCAGAGGATTCTGCATCTCTGAATCCAAGTCAAATCAGAAGACCAGTAAAAAGATTAGAATTGATTCAGAAAAGGTTTGGAGAGCTTTGGAGATTTGGGCAGTCCCCATTCGCCACCACAGGGAGCTGGACCTGGACCCAGACTCCATGCCAGCAAGTAGGAGGCAGGAGGGGCGGGGCTGGAGAAAGGGAGAGGGATCATGGGCCCCTCCCCACCAGGCTCCATCCCCTACCTACTCCCCCAGACCCCATGAGAGCCTCTGGTCCCCGCCCACTCTCCTAGCCCCACCCATGTCTGCCCTGCCCAGCCCCAGCTCCCATTTCTTTAAAAAAAAAAAAAAAGCCCCACACTCACTGGCTGCTGCGCATGCAGCAGCCATCACGGCTTCTTGGGGCTCATGGCAGAGCACCCCACACAGCACGGGGCAGTGGGGGGCAGCAGAAATCACCCTCCCAGGTGGATCCCCAACCCCCACCTGGCCAGAGCCAGTGAATTCAGGACTTTTTATTTTTTAAAAGAGATGGGAGCTGGGATGGGTGGGGCAGCCATGGGGGCTGGGCTGGGAGAGCGGGTGGGGGATGAGGCCTGTGGCAGTCCTCCACGCCGCATGGGGTACTTAGCAGCAGCTGGTGAGTGGGGTTTTTTTTTTTTTTAAATAGTCGGGACCTGGGGCTGTGAGAGTGGGCAGGGGATGGGGGCTTGTGGCAGAGCTCCCCACACAGCATGGGGAAGTGGGGGGCAGCAGCGATTGCCCTCACACCCCACCTGGCATCAACTGGTGTGTGCAGCCTTTTTTTTTTTTTTTTTTTAAAGAGCCAGGAGCTGGGCTGGGCAGGGCAGCCATTGATGGGGTTGGGAGAGCGGGCAAGGGATGGGGCCTGTTGGATTTGGAGATTTGGCCTATTCAGCAGCATCCAAATTTCAGAATCAGATTCAGCCAAATCGATTCGGGACAGTGATTTGAATCACCATATCGAATCACCGTCTCCCAAATTGGCTAAATCCAAATCCTAAGTGAATACTAGCCGCTTTGCACAGCCTACCAGCCAGCGTTATGACCTGCTTCCCCAGTCCTGTGTCTGTCCTTGTGGGGCTCATAATGAACTTGTTCAATGTGTGAAACTGCAGCTCAGCTGCTATAACCAGCTATGGAAGAGTTGTACTATGGGGACAGCAATGCCATCAGACAGACTTGCTCTACAAGGACACAGAAACTAGGAGGAGACAGAAAGGTCACTGTCTGACAGGAGAATAAATGCAATTGCCTGAAATAACATTTTAGTCCCTGTTAGGGTTGCCTGTCCATTTTCTCATTCTACTCCCTGCTTTCACAAGTAACAAACACTTACAATAAAGCTACAATCACCACTGTAAATGTATTATGCTTGTACAGTTCATGTTTAATTAAAGGCATGGCAAAAGAGAACATTAAATGCATGTCATTAATATGTGCATTATAAACTGACAGAAAAATCAGAATTTCCTGCTATGTAAATTAAATGGTGCAAGCCAGAATATTGTTAATGTTTTTAAATACATTAGCAGTGTTTTGTATCATCTCACATTTTAATTATTGAAAAACTAGCTAATTTTGAAACATTTGGAATATATTTATTGTCTTGCCATTTACCTTATGAGAGATCAAGAGAGATGCTTATATTTTGTGCAAATGGGACAGGTTCTCTTCTCAGTTATAAAAGTGTAGCCTTTCCTACATCCCAAGTTTGTATTAGAAACAGATTTGTTGAAGAGTCTTCTCCGAGTCCATTTTGGTACGGAACGAGGAGTGTCGAAGACTGATTGTCTCTAATACAGCAAGTCTCACTGTAGACAAAAAGGTGCTTCCTGTACTTGTGAACTCCAGTGAGACTAGACTGAGGAAATCTTTTGAGTGTTTTAACAAGTGTTTCAGTTAAAACCCAACTGAAAGCCTGTGTGTTAGTAGGGCTGGAAGGCTTTTTTGTATGGGTCTCAAGGGGCGCATCTACACTTTGCCACAGGGTGCTGTTGCTACGGTGCTGCGCCTTTGGAAGTACTAAAACATGGTGCAGTACAGGTGGGTACTGTGTTATGTCCATGGCGCGTGGGTAGATTTGGCCGCTACGTCGCTGTAGCAGTGCATTATACCTGGCAGTGCACCGCTACGGTGACGTAGCTGGTGATCGCATGTAGACACACGTGATTACTACGTCACTGTAGCGTGCCATATGGCAATGTAACATATTGCTACATCGCTATCGGGCAACATGTAGCTCAGCGGCTGGGATCCAGCTCCTTGATTTTCTGGGCTAAGCCCTACCCTGCTGTAACAGGCAGCCTTAAGCTGCTGTGCTGACTTACTGGGATTCTTGGGACATTAATTACAAGTTGCTTTCACCTGCGCTGTTCTGACACAGCCTTTGATTCCTCTCCAGTAGTGTAACTAGGATTTGGAGGGTGGAGAAATAGCAGGTGTCACCAAATCCATACAATCACACTGGCACCATGGCAGCAGCCAGAAGTCACCATCCCCCCTGGGTGCTCTACTGCCTCAAGCACCCACTGCCCTGATATACCTCTGCTTTTCTTCATCCCCTGACATGCCCTTTCTGCTGAGAGAGAAGGCTTTTAAATTCAGGCTCTGAAGTTGGCATATCCATACTAATGAGGAGCTTTCCTTCCGCTGAAGTCTCTGCTAGCCAGTTGCTCTCAGTACCCAAGACCTTTAACACACCCTAAAGGGCACAAAGTGGCAAGTGACTAATACGGGATGCATTCATATACCACATGCACTCTTTTCCCAAAAAGCATCCCCCTCCAAAACGGGGATGCATCTCTGAAGCGGAGGTGTTGGTTTTTCTTCACTGGAATAGAAGCATGGATGGATAGAAGCAGTCAGCTGCTGTTGCAAACGACTGCTATGCAATCTTCTCCTTCTGCCTACCTTGGAGAAGGGGGGAAAGGGAGAAGCAGAGTTCACCTTTTAGGGTCAGAGCTACAGTACGGACTCGCTCACAGCCACAGTTCCTGTCTTCAGGATCCCCAGCAGTCATCATCCAACCATGACTGGAAGCATTTTTTTCTTTTCATTCTGCCTTCCCTAAACAAGGTGCATGCCTCATTCCTTGCATACTGTATGCCACCAAATATGGTAAAAGCACAGGCAACCTGGCTTTAGCTAATTTAAAGCTTTTTGGCCCTTTTTTTACTGAGCTAGGTAGCCAGACTTCCAAAAGAAAAAAAAAAGTAAATCTGTAACTGAAATTTTCCCCAGAATGGACAAGCATTGAAATCCAAGGCTAAAATAAGACAGCTTCCATATAAGGCAGGAAGGGTGCCAACAAGAGCAGTAAGCAGACAGAGCAACCATTCAAAACACTTTATAATGCTTACTGAAGAGAGAACAAAATAATACCCAGGTTGCGCATAAAAATTGTGTGCATCATTTAAATATAAATATATATATTATCATGCACACACAAAATTAAACTAAATGTATTGGGTTCATTCCTCAAATGTAGCAGATAATCCTACTGCATGCATCTGAACTTTTCACATTCACTGTGAGATTCGATTTTTAAATACAAGTCTTTCCGGTGCACTGAAGAATTCACATAACACCAACAGCAAATGGTGATAATATTGCTTCAAACTAATACTCTGCTGCAGTGATTGGTACCTTCTTCCCCACCCACAGATTGTCAGCCAATCCTAATTCTGGCATGGAAAAAGGTGCCACTTGATCCGAATCAGGAATGCTCCTGAAAACATTAGGTGAACGCTACAGCGACTCTGGCAGGGTCTTGTCTTTGAGTTCCTCAGAACCATCCGGGTGGTAGCCAACATCGTGGCCATGCCAGCAGAGGGGTCTGATGCAAGGGCCTCCATAGCATGAGTTTCTACAGCTTGAGGTAACCATTGTACCTAAGGAGTCTAACAGACACTATAGACTGGGGACAGAGACCCCTCGACACACACCAACCAATGCGCTGCGTTTTCCATCCACACAAAGAAATCCATGAGGATCTGCTGAAATCCTAGCCACGTCCATATTCTGCGACAATTTCCATCTTGGCAGACACTGGAAAGCAATTAAAAAAACCCTCCAGAGCTTCATACATGATGCTCTACCCCTTCAGCTAAAGGATCAAACCCAGTATGAAGAAGCTACGTGGGTTTAAAAAAAACATCGCTTCAATTTAAGGATGATTAAACCCCCATGCCATGCATGCACCCATCCGCTTACCTGCCTCTTTGGTGGGGAGGGGGGGGCAAGTTGCCAGTAGGCAGAGCGGTCCCTGGGTTGCACCCCAAGCCATTTAAGGTGCATTACGCTGCCGAATTTCCTACAGCAGCTGGAATTAATGCATAATATGCCACTGAGGCATGTAAGCACCAACACCATTAAAGCGATGCAAAAGCGTTTAGCCTGCTTTAAAGTGTCATGCACACATGCCTTATGATATTACTAAGGCCCATGGCACACATTCATTTAATGACATGATGGGATCCAACTCCCAGTCCCAGCAATTGCATCTCCCATGCCACACATCCATAACGAGCGCAATTTTGGGATCTTCCACGGATCAAGCATAAAATATAATTGACACATGACACAGAGATCAGTGGGTGACATCTTCACACAGTAGATACACCATCTCTGCAGTTGGCCCAGGATCTTAACCAGGCATTGCTTCTACTTCTAACCATGACAGTCCTCCAAAAGCCTTCCCACAATTCTGCCCATCTCCCAAGACGGACAAACAAGCTTTCCCACAATTCACAGGGAAAGAATCATAAAGTCACTCATTTATTGCATCTCAGAGAACTCTGGACTAAACTCTCAAAAGTCCAACAACACGCAGGAGAATGCAGCACCAGTAATTCAAGTATAAATTCGTTGCATGGCTGCTCATACCTACACTAGGGTAACCTGCATGCTTAGACCCAGTGTCAATCATGCAGGCTAATGTTGCAGCAAAGAGATACGTATAAATTCACTCCATTTGCTCTCCATTCTCGACTGGCTGCTCACTATCGGTTTGCAATCTAGTCGGAGCAGAATAGAGGAACTTCCTGACAAAAACAGCCTGGCATGGAACCCCATAAAATCATTTAAGTCATAGGTTACTTTTAGATATATTCACAAAGCAGTGTTGATTGAATATTACAGACTACTATTAAAGACCTGGGGTTTCCAACAAGCTAGTTGTACTGCTGCACAGAGACTGATAATCTGCTGCTATCCATTAAATTGCATCCAGAACCACTATTTCCAATAAACCCAGTGGTCAAGTCTGCACAGTAATCTTACCAGATCAGGCATTGGTACCTTCAAACATGCCATGCTGCTACACAAGGGCTGCCTGGTAAGCAGGAAGCAATGTAGCTGTGTCTGTGTAGCACTGCAGGCAGACTCCTTAGCACTGTTGAGCAGCAGTGTCAATTAGTGCCCTTTGTGCTTCTTAAGCCCACAATACACATTCATTTACTGACACAATGAGATCTCATCCCCAATCCCAACAACTGCAGCTCCCATGCCACACGTGAATTACAGAAGCACAATTTTGGGATCAAGAATTATATCCCAGTCATGCCATTACTACTAGCCAGTGCAGGGGCAGCCCAGGATAATAATCTCAGGCTCCCCCTGTACTGGCAAGTTCAAAGCTACACATGTGTCCAGCAATCAGCTGATTCTTGGCCCCAGCTGAACCGTCCTAGGTCCAGTTTGAGACCTAGGGATGTTTGGGGACCAGCGCCAAAGGTTACCTAATTATCAGTCCCAACCTTGGAGAGTACTGGGTCTTGAAACTAGGACTGTCTGGGCCAGGACCTACATCAGTTGACTTAAAAATCAGAATCTAGTAGGTCTGTGGACAAACTGCTAGGCATGGGGTTAAAAAGTTCCCACAGAGGAAGCCCTTGGCTCTGCCAGGAAACAGGGTTTTAAGTCCCCGAGAGGGAAGCCCTTCAGCTCCTTTCCCCCAAGCCTAAGGCTGGGGCCAGCAATCAGCTGATTGTCAATCAAGGGCCATTCCAGCCCCTGGTGTGGTCTGAGCCCCAGGACAGATGATCAGTCTCTATCCCTCTGCTATGCTGCATGTATACAGTGATCTTTGAGGTATTGAAACACAGGATCCCAGGAAAGGGTATCCTGTGTCATCAACTCCAGTCCCCTACTAATAAAGTAACTGTATCTTATAATGTAACATGTCAGGGTCCCATGCTCACTCCGCCCCTAGGGCGCCTTCTCATCTCGCCTACCATGCCTTGATGGTATAATAAAAAATAGTGAGGCTGCCCTTGGGCCTTTGCATGGCCCCAGTTCCACTGAACCCCCAACTAGGGTTCCCTGGCACCCCACTGGTCCTCAGGCTCCTCACTGGGCCTCACTCTATAACTGTGCTGCACAAGGCACCTCAAGCCTTAGAGGCCAACTGCTGTTGACAGTGGATTTGGACCCAGTCCCTATACCTTTGTTCTGGGCAAGCATGACCCTTAGACCAACCACAACACCTTCCAGTTGATAATAGGTGAGTTTATAGATACAGAGTAATAACAAAAAAGCATCAATAGAAACAATTCAACAATCTATATCTACCAATCCTAGGGCTGTCATCAGAGTCAAAATACATCTGGTCAGGATGCAAACTCTATTCTGATGCTCTTTCTCTTAGGTGTCAGCAATCTGCACGTAGGATGCCAAGGCCTACAGCCCCCCTCCAGTGGGGTGCATGAGACTGTGGGGTGCATTTGGGGCTGGAGCCATGCCCCCCACCTGCTGCTGCTGTGGACACAGACAGACTGGGAGCGTGGCTCCAGCCCAAAATCCTATCTGGCTGGCTGCATGCCACCCCACCCCCATCAGCATCCAGCTGGCCGCACACCATCCCCACCCACCCCAGGTCGGTGTCCAGCTGGCTGCAACCTCCCCCCGCCCAGCTCTCCTTCTCTGCTTCCAGTGTGCCATGGTGCTCTTTTGTTTAGGTAAGTGTGCCATGGGGCAAAAAGGGTTGGGAAACACTGTGTTAGACAACCTGTCTGCCTTGAAGGCTATGATCTCGTGTTATGAGATGCCCCCTCAATCCTCCGGCTGTGTCCATCCATTGGCCTTGTTGTGCTGGACAGCCCATCTGTTTTCAGGGCCATGAGAAATTGTGCATCTTCCAAGCTCTTTAGAAATCCATTTTAGCCCTGATGTTTATGTTGAAGGCTTATAAAGCACATACAATAAAATCCCTGTTATCTGGCATTCTACTATCCGGAACACTCTACTAGCTGGAATTTCTGGCCGGCTGGCTGGGCGCGGGAGAAAGCTCACACGCAGTGGCCGCTGCTGCCACCTACCACTCTGTGAAGCTGTTGCTCCGTGTGCAGCCACCACTACCCCCCACACCCTGCTCCATGTTCAGCTGCCGCCACTCTCCCCTCCTCCACCCCTCGCCACTCCGCAGCTGTCCGGAAACCTGCGCTCCTCAGGTAACCAGCATTTTTAGATATTTGGCACCCCTCATTCCCTACTGCTGCTGTATAACAGGAATTTTAGTGTACCTACATCTATAAGCCAATTCCCAAAAAACAGCCCTTTAAATACAGTCTCTAAGCCAACAATTGTATGGCTCCAAATCCTCACATACATCATACCCCACGTCTCACAGATGTTACCATAAGGATGTTCTCCTCTTGGGCCTTCAGCCTCATCAGCCTCCAGATATGCCTTCTAGCCTGGGCCCACTGTGTTGGACCCGACTTTGAGGCACTAGCTGTGGATCATCCCTTCCAGGCACCAGGCCCTTGGCCCCCATCTGGTCACACCCCTCTCAAGTGCCAGGCCCCTCTCTGGCTCCATAATCTCACACTCTGCCCCTCTCTGGGCTCAACAGTGGCTCAAGGTGACTCCACGTCCCTCAGGCACTAATGGGACCCCTGTAAACCACCTCTTCCAGTCCTAGCCCAAACTGCCAGTGTAACTATAACATAAAGAACACAAGCCCCCAGGCTATAACATAAGCAACAATAGTGAAAGCAGTCTTCTGCCCCTTTTAGAGAGCAAACATTCCTTCAACCCTTGCACCGGCATACCTCCCAGCCTGGCCTCCTTGTGAATTCCCTGAGCCTCTGTGTTCCTGCAGACAGCAAAGCAGGCAGTCCATCATCCCTGGGCAGGAGCTCCTACCCCTGTGACTGGCAGGACTAGACTAGCTTGCCAGCCCAAGCCCCAGGCCTTATATCCTCATTGTATCCTCCCAGGGCACTGCCTACTTCCAGTCAGCAGGCTGCCTGCAGGTGCCTCACTGGCCTGCAGCTGCTGTGCCCTACTGGCCCACAGAGCTCCCTGGCTGGGCTTCTTTTATCTTAAAGGAACAGGAAGCCTTTTTCTTGTTCCTAGTTCTTTTCCCATCCTGGTATTTATTCCTATGACACATTGAAAGCAGTTATATCCTCTCTGAGCTTTTGTCTTGCAAGTATAAACAATCCAAGCTCTCTTAAATGTCTTCCCCAAAGATAGAATCTCCATTTCCTTTGTGGAAGAAATCAAACTTCGCGTTGCGGTTGGTATTAGAATTCACAGACTCAGTCTGAGTTTATTGGCGACTATACCATACGATCGTAGGGAGGAGATCTAACAGAACTCCCCCCCCGCACAAGTTAACATACCTTTTTACACTTCATATTGTGAAAACAGACATGATTTAAACAAAGCATCCTTGAAAAGAAAGTCAGGGGTAAACCTTAACAGTTGCTTGCTCAGCAACATGTTTTGTTTTGAGAACTGTTATCACCTTTTTGTTTTTAGAAAAGAAAAAACATTTGTTCCAAAAGAACGGTGCATGGAGTCATAATAAGCAGAAGAGTTTTTCTTATTTTAAAACATTTTAAAATACGAAGCAAGACTATGTTTTTTTTTCGCTTTCTTTTCTTAGTCATGTTAGAGGCCTGGATTGGTCTACTTCAACACTTTGAACCTCCTATTCCGTTTCATATTTCTTGAAAAGAGTTCACTAAAATTGTACAGTAGCTGGGATCTAAATGATGTCTCACAAGCATTAATACACATCTACTGTAAATACCTCACCTGAAACACTTAGGATCACATTTGTCTCTCTCAGAACCACATCACATCATATTCATCCTATGATCAACTAATACATCCAGATCTTCTTCCTCCTCTATTGTTCCCAAATGATGAGTTCCCTGCTTATATCAAAAATTCTTGTTGCTAAATAAATAAGCTTGCACTTTTCACTATAAAATTTCATCCCATTTCAGTTATACAAGTCCTGAGGGTCATCTAGTTCTCACTATACAACTTCCCACCTTGTACAGACAATTCCTCCAAACTTCGTCTCATCAAAACAAATCATTAATAGGTTTCTACTGTGGTGTTACAGTTATTAATTAAAATGTTGAATCAAATTTTTCCCAAAACCAGTCCTTGAGGAAGCCTCTCCCAAAACTTGTTTCTTAAAGCCCAATACTTTTCATTGCAACCTATTGCTGTCTTCTCTTACCTGACTGATAATTCTTATGCTAATTTTCATCTTCACCACCTTACCTTATGAATGATTTCCTATTTGGCACCAAGTCATAGTTTCACAATTTCATAGTTGGTAGCGTCTGAAGGGACCTGAGCAGCTCATCAAGTCCAACCCCCTGCCATGACAGGAAAGAGTACTGGGGTCAAACAACACCAGCAAGGTGTTCGTTCAGCCTCCTTTTGAAGACCCCCCAGGGTAGGAGCGAGCACCTCTTCCCTTGGAAGTTGGTTCCAGATCCTAGCTGCCCTGACTGTGAAGTAGTGCCTTCTAATGTCCAGCCTGAACCTACTCTCAGTCAACTTACGTCCGTTATTCCTAGGTACTCCTGGTAGTGCTCAGGAGAACAGGGTCTCTCCTGTTCCCCGCTGGTCCCCCTTAGTAAGTTTATAGACAGCCACCAGATCCCCTCTCATCCTTCTCTTGTGGAGACTAAACAAGTTCAGGTCCCGCAGCCTCTCCTCGTAGGGCCTGCCCTGCTGCCCCCTGATCATGCAAGTGGCCTCCTCTAGGCCCTCTCAATGCTGTCCACATCCCTCTTGAAGTGCAGCACCCAGAACTGGATATAATACTCCAATTATGGCCTAACCAGTGCCACATAGAGGGGGAGGATCACCTCCTTGGGCCTGCTCGTGATGCATCTGTGGATGGATGACAAGGTGCGGTTAGCCTTACTGACCGCGTCCTCACACTGGTGGCCCATGTTCATCTTAGAATCAACAGCGACTCCAAGATCTCCTTCTGCCTCTGCGCTGATGAGAAGGGAGTTCCCCAGCCTGTAGGTATGCTGCTGGTTCTTCCTCCCTAGGTGCAGCACCTTGCACTTGTCAGTATTAAAACCCATCCTATTCTCACCGCCCACCCCTATAACCTGTCCAGATCTAGTTGTAGCCTGTCCCTCCCTTCTGGCGTGCCCACTTCTCCCCACATCTTAGTGTCATGTGTGAATTTGAACAAGGTGTTTTTCACCCCCTTGTCCAAGTCGCTGATGAAGATGTTGAATACTGCAGGCCCCAGGACCGAGCCCTGGGGAACCCCACTGCCCACATCCCTCCAGGTGGAAAATGACCCGTGCACCACCATTCTGTGGGTGCAGCCCTCCAGCCAATTTGCGACCCATCTGACTGCGTAGGCATCGACACCACAGTTGCCTAATTTTTTAATGAAAGTGGGGTGAGAGACAGTGTCAAAGGCCTTCCTAAAGGCCAGAAAGTCTACATTCACCGCAACACCTGCATCCAAGGATTTTGTGACCTGGTTGTAGAAGGCCACCAGGTTGGTCTGACAGGACCTGCCTCTAATGAACCCGTGTTGGTTGCCCCTAAGCATAGTCTCCCCTGCTGGTTCCTCACAGATGTGCTCCTGAATATTTTCTCAAAGAGCGTCCCCAAGACTGAGGTAAGACTAATGGGCTTATAGTTTCCTGGGTCCTCCTTCCTCCCTTTTTTGAAAATGGGGACCATATTGTCCCTTTTCCAGTCCTTTGGCACCTCACCAGAGCACCATGAGTGCTTGTAAAGCTGTGCCAGGGGTCCTGCAATGACCCCTGCCAATTCCCTCATCACCCTAGGGTGGAAATCATCTGGACCTGCTGATTTACTGCCATCCAGCTAGGTTAGATCTACCACATTTCTTTTGTCTAGAAAATCAGTTACGTTGTCAAAGAAAAGTATCATGTTACTCTATGCATAATCCACCTCAGTAAACCCATGCTGCATTTTATCCTACTTACTTCCATATCTTTAATCATTCTTTCAAACTTTATTCTAAGGCTTTGCATGCCACTGAGGTCAAACTAACAGGCCTTTAATTGCCCAAGTACTATATCTACTATTCTGTAGTCATATGGTTCCTCTTCAACTCAATATTACGTTAAGGAAAGCTTGACACCCAATTTGTGGTTACAGGTACTAGTTCTTTCAGAATATTAGGCTAGAGATTTTCTTGCCTCCAACTTGAATGGAGTAAGCTAACTGAGGTTTGTTTCCAGCTCAGGTATGGGGATTTCCATTTCTGTTCACTCATTCCCTTTAGACATTCAACTTTGATGCCCACATCCAACAATTTCCTTATCGAAAACACAGGCAAAGTATTTTTGATTAATATATAGTTTTCCCTTAATCTCTACCCTATCCTTACTGCCCACTCCCCCTCTTTACCTGGCCTCTTTTTTCATTTATATAGCTGATGTACCCATTTCCATCTATTGGTAAAATAATCATCTACCTTTACTTATTCTCAATGTCCTCTACAAGTCAGTAGTTATGAACTTCTCCATAAATGAAGAAAGCTTCTTTTTTTATTACCCAGATGCCTTGAAGACTAAACCTTGTACTTCTCTAATGTTAAGGAACCCAAGCGTAAAGTTGTAAAATGTCACTAGTGGATGATTGTTAACCTAGTTTCAGAGTCACTTGCTATATCGGCTTTTTCTGAGGGCAAAAGGTTGTTTTAGCATCCAGCTTTTTTCACTTAATGTTTTTTCTCAGCAGCAAAAACAGAAGAATCAGTTGTGTTTGTTTCATGTTAATTTGTTTGCTATTTTTAAATAAGCTCGACTTGCACCAGTACAATACAATACTTTATTTCACAGGGTGCACCACAGCGGCAAACAACACAGAGCTTCTTGGAGTCTGTACCATGCTCTGCCATGTTAAGATCTGATGAAATCCCAGTTCATGCATAATGGACTATTAATAGATGTTACTTAATACTGAATGCAAACTGCATAGGGTATATAACAGTGCTTAAAGATCATTATTCAGTAAACATACACAAAGAAGCATCTTTGAGTAATGTGAAAGCAAAGGAAGCATGGAAGTTAGGCATTGATTTCTAATGGTTATTATGTAGACTCAACTGGGCATGAAAACTATAAATGTTGGGGGGGAAACGGCAAGTGAAGCTTTCCTTCCCTCGTCCCACTTGCAAATACTCTTTCTTAAGCTCTGAAATCCATACTGGATCACCCATATGGAAGAATTCTGCATTTCAGAGGTGCTGAATATTTGTAGCTTCCACTAAAATCAATAGTACAGAGCACATCTGACAGTCTGGCTTCATTTATTTATATGTCTAAATATAGAAATGTATAGAGAAGTCTTTAAGTGTCTGATTTTAATACCCCATGCTCAGGAAGCTTTTCCTTACAGTAACAGTTTTTAGGCCTCAATCAACATCAGGGCCCCGCTGGACTAGGCCTTGCACAGACAAATACAAGGGCCAAAGAATTAAATGTTAGCACAACTGCAATCATTGAGAGTCTTGGCTTTACCTTCAGTGGGGTTAGATTCTTTAGAATTTCACCTAGGATCCCTGCTCAAAATAGAGCAAGTCAGTGATACAAATTGAGTGTGGGAGAAGAAGAAGAGGGTGATAGTGACAGACAAATGTGGCTCTCGACTGACAGGGCCAGATATAAATTGGTGTAGCACCACTGAAGTCAATGGAGCCAACTTACACAGCCCGCTATGCATTAAATTAGCACATTCCTAGTCAGTTCTGCATAGATAAAAGACAAAAACTGTGTAAACACAATCACCATATTTTCTCACATACAAAATGTACTTTTTCCCCAAAAAACAACCACTGGAAATTGGGGTGCACCATTATATGCAAGAAATTGGATAAAAGCAATTGCTACTTTTTAGCACATGGAACTGTAAATAAAATCCCTGCTCCACAGGAGGCAAAATAGTGAGCACTTCCTAGTTGCTCACTATGTACTAAAAGTTACTCAGCTATGTACTAAAAGGAAAAATCTTTTCTTCATTCCGCTTCTCAAAAGCAAGATGCACATTATATTCTGAGGCATGCTGTATGCAAGAAAACACGGTACAGTCCACATGGACTACCTGCCAAATAATTGTCTAGTGAATTACATACAAGATTAATGCATGCCTTAATATCAGAATACCACAAATCTAAGTTAAAGAAATTTCTAATGTGGCTTTCATACAAGCTATCTTAGAAAAGCTTAGTACAAGTCTAAACTAATAAGCATAAAAGCACTTTATCTATAGGACTGGACTGCTTAATTGTCACATATGTTATACAAGGTGAGAATCAAATACAATTTTCCCATGTCACACCTATGTAAAATGAGTGTAAATAAGACATAACTTAATATACACAATGCATTTTGAGGCACTGCATACAGATATCAACAGTACAAAGCATGAGCAATACTTTGACAAGCTTGTGAGGGAATGATTTCCTTTGAGCTCATCATTGCATAGCTGAACAGGATATGAATATTTTATATTCATGCTAACTGTCATACTGCAAGGCAAGCTGTTTGTAGTAGAAAGGCAGGCATGTGGTGTTGCTATTCATGTCTACATCTCACTGCCAAACATCAGCAAAATGTTCATTTATTGTGAGGACTTCCCAACCTCCCAATTCAGAGTTAGTGAAAGGGAGAACATGGCAGGTGGTTGAAGGTGGAGGATGGAAGCGGTATCTGAGTGTCTAATCCTGAGAAGAGTTGAATAGTGCCCTTATCCAGTGTCCATTGAAGTCAATAGGTGTCCTTCCTCTAATTTCAACAGACTTGGAACCATAGGCACTGAGTACATGGAGGCCCGAGGGCCCTGGTCCCCTGGGGAAGAGGGTAGGGTGACCACCTGTCCCTAATTGGGTAGGACAGGTCCAAAAATGGGAACATCAAGTCCCAGTCCTGGACTGCATGACTCCCAGCATTTATCCCAGATTCCCAGTATAAGGCAGGGATCTGGATTTTCTGTTCACCATGAGAAATGGCAGGTTTCCCCTTGCAGGCTGGCAGAGTTCCAGCCTGCATGGGCCTGCAGGGAGTGGGATGCAGGTGGCACCATGTGCACGTAGCCAGGAATACAGCCCCAGGCAGCAGTGGAGAGCAGGTGCCTACGGGTAAGTCTATGGAGGAGGGGAGACGGACAATTGAGGTCCCTATGGCATGGGAGGAAATGAGGCAGGGGCTGGGGGCACTGCACAGCCAGGGAAATGCATGAGACCCAGGGCCAGGACAAGGAGTGGGACAGACAGATGGGCAGTTCATCTGCAGGGGGAGAGCAACTCCCTGACACTGCACACACTCCCAGGGAGGGACATATGCCCCCCAGACTTGTGCGCAGGGTGAGGGTGGATATGGGCTACCTGCTGCAGCCTCAGCGCTCTCCATCCTGCCACCCTTCCCCCAGGAGCCCTGTCCTGGCAGTGCCACCATGATGAGGTGCCCCCTGCCCATCTGGCAGCAGTGGGGGTGGCAGCATAGAGTTGTGCCTCCTGTGGCTACTGGGTGGGCAGGGGGCTCCTCACCATGGCAGCTCAAAGGGAAAGCAGCTTGGCAGGGAGCCCCAGTCCCACAGTGGGCAGCTTGCATCCACTCCCACCCCCGTATGGACTCCATTCGGCATCATCTTAGCCCCCCACCCCCCTTCACTGCAACCCCCCAGCAGAAATAAAAGTTGGTGTCTATGCATGGAAAACCCTGAACACCCAACATTTCCAGCGATAGAGGAGGTGGGCAAAAGGAACCCAGAAAAGGGACCAAAGAGCAGGTAGCCTTGAAAGCATCACCAGAATCTAGACACGATTTTCATGCCAGAGACTCTTGGTCCGGCAGAGTTGTGTCCACAACTGAGGGAGCAGACCTCAAGGAAATGGCATTACTCAGTAAGTGGTTTGGTTCTGAGAACTACTTTCACAATACAATGGTATTTTTTATTTAAAAACAATCGTAGTATTGCATGAAAGAATCACTATCAAGTGCTGACACATCAGCACACGAACACTTTTAAATGTTCTTTGCTTGTCAGATCACTAATTGCTTCCTTTCTAGAGAAATAAAAGTGAGGTTCATACATGCTGTACATTTTCCCTGAAAGGCACTGAAGACTTTTAATGAAATCAATTAGAAGTTTAATACTTGCGTGGCATTCACTTGAAACACTGGATCATATGGTAAGCTGCAGGCTCTCGTTAAATAGCCAGCTAGATTTTCAGATATCCTGGAACACTGAATGGGAATATCTATCAGTTGTCTTCTTCCTTGCCTATAGGATGAATACTGCAGGCTTCAGTCCTCCCATGACTTCATTAAGTGCAAAAGGAGAGAATTCGGGTTCAATTCAGTCAACCACAACATGGCACATCATATAGTTACTTGTCCTGGAACAAAAGTAGTCTTGTGTTTCCAAATATAAAACTGGTCTCTCAATGCCTTTGTATTTAAAGTGACAACTCTGTAGCATTGACATTAAACCATATCCTATGTATTGCTTTCCCAATTTGGCACAACCTACAATCTAAGGTGACACCCACACCTCCATCTCCTTAGCAGCTCAGACTAACTGTGTGGATTTGACATGTCTGCAAGTCTCTGAGCAAAATAACAGATGTCTTTGTATTTGCTAAAACATTTTATTGTACTTATATTTACTAGGCAAGTATTCTGAGAATTTCTTTCTTTTATGTCAGGATTTGGGCACAGCCATACTTCCTTGGAGATTACACCACTTCGCTAGTTAATTCTCCCAGTTCTGCACAACTGAAAAAACCCCTTTTGATTGAAAGCATACGTGCCTTTCACTTCCTATTGTAGGACTCCAATTGGGCTGCTGCTGACACCTGCATAAAAATCAGCTTCCAGCCCTGTGATTTAGTCATATATAAAAGTTTTCAGAGACAGGACAGCTGAGTTATAGCATCACTGCCATTCAAAAACTTTATCTGAGTGAGTTTTCATAATGATTGTCATTTTAAAACTGATCTGTTTTATGGAAAACAGATTCCTTTTCCTGTGGCTCAAAATAGGTCTCCCAACAGACAACGGAAAACCCATGGGTCAGGTGACAGTCACACTGACAGTGAAATATGAAAAGTTAAATTTATCTAGGTGAACAGATCATAGCCACACACTTTGCAGCACCTACATTTCCATAGCCATTGAAATCTCACCAGGACATTAAATCAACTTTGTTCTCAACTTAATAAGAAAAAAAAAATGAGATATTTCCCTTTTTCCTTCAAATATCTTTTCATCCATCATAAGTAGCTCAAATTATTTCTAGCATATGACAACTTTAACTGCCTATATGATACTAGATCACTGTCTTTAGATGACACATATTGAACAACAGCAAGTTAATTCTCCTCTCCTTGTAACTGCACTGCCGTAACAGTTCTTCCTGATTATCAGTGAAGTTGAAGTGAGACCAGAATCAAACCCTACACATTTCCAAGTGATTAACTAAGAGCATGTATGTTGCAAGCATTATGCAATTTGAACTCTAGAGAATATATTATCGATTTTCTTATGGAAATCTTTATTTCTTAACTGACTTACAGATTTTTAAAATGTGCATCTCTTGCTTGTTTATAATCCTGTAGCGGCATTTTTATAACGATCTTTAGTCATCTTTGTTGTCTAGTTTCTAGACCAGCTCACCAAATTTAGACCCGAGAGGTCTGCCTGTACACTAATGCCAGGAGCCTGGGCAACAATCAGGACGAGCTCGTCCTCCTGCTCAGTGCAAAGAAATATGACGTCATTGGGATAACGGAGACCTGGTGGGACTCCACCCATGACTGGACCACGGGTATAGAGGGCTATACCCTGTACAGGAGGGATCGTGTTGACAAAAGGGGCGGGGGTGTAGCTCTCTATGTCAAGGAAAGCTACATGTCCCTGCAAGCTGATGTTGGCGACCGGCATGGACAGCTAGAGACCCTCTGGGTAAAAATTCATGGGGAATTCGGCACAGGGGACACAACAGTGGGAGTCTACTACAGACCTCCCACTCAAAGTCCCGAGCTTGACCAGGAGTTCGCCCGGGAACTGACTGAGGCCGCTTGCTCCAGGACCTTGGTTGTCATGGGTGACTTCAATTACCCGGACATCTCCTGGGAAGATCACTCAGCTAAATCTGAGCGGGCGCAAAGCTTTCTCTCGTGCGTGGATGACCTCTACCTGACTCAAGAAGTCTATGGGCCAACGAGAGGCAAAGCGCTGCTTGACCTGGTACTGGCTACGGGGGATGACCTAATCGGCGACCTAGTGATCGATGGGAAGTTGGGTGACAGCGACCACGAGCTGATCACCTTCACCATCCGCCGTAAAGCTGGCAAGTCAGTCAGCAACACAGAAGTCCTTGACTTCAGAAAAGCCGACTTTGACAAGCTCAAGAGGCTAGTCAGTCAGGCCCTCAGGGACCATGACCCCAGGGAGCTGGGAGTTCAAGAAGAGTGGTTGCTTCTCAAGGAAGCGATCCTCAGTGCACAAGCTAAATCTATTCCAACAGGGAGAAAGGCAGCAAGAAGGCACAGCAGCCCCCCTGGCTCTCCAGAGACCTAGCGGACCTACTGTGGATAAAAAGGAAAGCCTACAAAGGATGGAGGATGGGATTCACCTCCAAGGAGGATTACTCCGCGCTGGTCCGGTCCTGCAGGGAGCAAACCAGGAAAGCCAAGGCTGCAACTGAACTCCAACTAGCTTCAGGCATCAAGGACAACAAGAAGTCCTTTTTCAGATATGTGGGGAGCCGGAGGAAAAGCAAGGGCAATGTTGGACCCCTGCTAAACCAGATGGGGCAACTGACAACTGACGCCCAGGAAAAAGCCAACCTATTAAATAGGTACTTTGCATCAGTCTTTCATCAGTCACACGGGATGCCCATGCCTGCTATGGGACAGGGAAATCTGGGTGAGGGGGATCCCCTACCCTCCATCAATGCTGACCTCGTGAAGGAACACCTTGAGAAGCTGGATACCTTCAAGTCAGCTGGCCCTGACAACCTGCACCCCAGGGTACTCAAGGAGCTGGCGAGCGTCATAGCCCAGCCCCTGGCACGGATCTTTGAAAACTCCTGGCGCTCTGGTGTAGTGCCCGAAGACTGGAAGAAGGCCAATGTGGTGGCGATCTTCAAGAAAGGGAGGAGAGTGGATCCGGCTAACTACAGGCCCATTAGCCTGACTTCTATCCTGGGGAACATCTTAGAAAAGTTTATTAAGGAGGCCATCCTTGAGGGACTGGCCCAGGCTAACATTCTAAGGGACAGCCAGCATGGGTTTGTTGTGGGTAGGTCTTGTTTGACCAATCTCATTTCCTTCTATGACCAGGTGACCTATCACCTGGACAAGGGAGAAGAGATTGATGTCATATATCTTGACTTCAAAAAAGCTTTTGATCTGGTATCCCATGATCACCTCTTGGCCAAACTGGCCGGTTGTGGCTTTGGCCCCACCACGATCCGCTGGCTGGGAAATTGGCTTCGTGGTCGGACCCAGAGGGTTGTGATTGATGGCAGTCACTCATCGTGGTGCCCTGTGACCAGTGGGGTCCCTCAAGGCTCTGTCCTGGGACCCATACTGTTCAATATCTTCATTAACGATGTGGACATTGGAGTCAGGAGTGGACTGGCCAAGTTCGCCGATGACACCAAACTTTGGGGCAAAGCATCCATGCCAGAAGATAGGCGGGTGATCCAGGCTGACCTGGACAAGCTCAGCAAATGGGCAGACGAGAACCTCATGGTGTTTAACACCAAAAAATGCAAGGTTCTCCACCTTGGGAGGAAAAACCTGCAGCTTCCTTATAGGCTCGGCAGTGCTACGTTGGTTAGCACTACAGAAGAAAAAGACTTGGGGGGCCATCATTGACCACAAGATGAACATGAGCCTGCAATGCGATGCTGCGGCTAGTAAAGCGACCAAAATGCTGGCGTGCATCCATAGATGCTTCTCGAGCAAATCCCGGGACGTCATTCTCCCCTTGTACTTGGCCTTAGTGAAGCCGCAGCTGGAGTACTGCGTCCAGTTTTGGGCTCCACAATTCAAAAAGGATGTGGAGAAGCTTGAGAGAGTCCAGAGGAGAGCCACGCGCATGATCAGAGGTCAGGAAAACAGATCTTACGATGACAGGCTGAGAGCCATGGGACTCTTTAGCCTGGAAAAGCGCAGGCTCAGGGGTGATCTGATGGCCACCTATAAGTTTATCAGGGGTGACCACCAGGATCTGGGGGAACATCTGTTCACCAGAGCGCCCCATGGGATGACGAGGTCAAATGGTCACAAACTCCTGCAAGACCGTTTCAGGCTGGACATAAGGAAGAATTTCTTTACTGTCCGAGCCCCCAAGGTCTGGAACAGTCTGCCAGCGGAGGTGGTTCAAGCACCTACATTGAACACTTTCAAGAGTAAATTGGATGCTTATCTTGCTGGGATCCTATGACCCCAGCTGACTTCCTGCCCTTTGGGCAGGGGGCTGGACTCGATGATCTCCCGAGGTCCCTTCCAGCCCTAATGTCTATGAAATCTATATGAAATATTATTGTTTCCCTCATATATATATAAACTATTAGAGGAGATCAATTTAACTTATGCTGTATTTACTGTCACTGGTACTTGTGGCCTGAATGACTTTTTTGGTCTAGGAGGCCTCTGTGCTGGAGGGCAATTTAAAATGGATCCATTATATCAGCTACTCTGATCCTCTTTCCTTTCCTCCAGTAAAGAACTGAAAAGGTGGCTCCTGGATGAAAGAGCTGAAAGGGTGGTTAAATTACAGGCTTCACATCATGGGGCCCAAGTCAAAAGCCCAAAGTCAATGGAAATCTTTCCATTGACTTCATAGATTTCATAGACATTCGGGCTGGAAGGGACCCTGAAGGATCATTGAGTCCAGCCCCCAACAGCCACAGAATCAGACCACTTCTTTAAAAGAGTGTCTTTTTTGCAAAGATCTCCTAAAATCTGCAATATCAATGAGTTGTTCTGTTTTCCAGAGGAACAGAGCATATACTGTCAACAAATACACGCACACTAGTGTATCACAAGCCATGAATCTATAGGCCTCTGTAGTGAGCCACTCCAAAGAGTGGTTCCCTTTGACTGGCACAAATTACATAATTATGTTAGTCTCTATAGCATACCAGTAATTTTGTCCAGAGGGTTTCCAATCTCAGCTGGTCTTTTAGTCCCATCTCTGGCTGAACATACAATAAACAAATTATTTCTATGGCTTGTGGCAAGCCTGCACACAACTGTTTGCATTATATACTCATTTCACTTTGCTCCCTGGTACTGCTCTTTAGTGGCTGATACAGCCCATAAAGCCATCTGTTAGGAAAGCTCAGCCATAAAATTATTTATACTCATAGCCTAAAACCAGAGCTAAGTAAATAAACAGTACTAGAAGACCTAGGGAGAGATTTGGGAATGTTAAGCACACAGAATAAGTCAATCATCTTAGTAATGCTATGCACAGTTAAGAACTGACCTGTAGTTTAGATATCAAGCATGAAGCCTAGGATTTACCCTTAAAGTAAGGGCTGTCAAACTCACCTGGTCCCGTGGGCCAGCTGAGTGGTGTGGGACTAGTCTATGCACTCAGTGAAGGGCACACAGCTGGCCCAACAGGCTGGATTGAGCCTCAGGCCCATGGACACCCCCACTCCCTGCAGCATGCCAGATCCAGCACTCACTCCAACCAGTCCAGGACTGGGCCGCACGCAATGCCTGCTCTGGCTGGTCCAGGCTGTAAACTGCACAGAGCCCACTCTGGCTGGTCCAGGACAGATACCACCTGCAACATGTGTCCCAGATCTGCTTGAGCAGGTGATGTGTGCAGCACAATCCCAGACAGGCCAGAGCAGGTGCTAGATCCACCATGCAGGGAACCCATGGTCTTATTACCACATGCCAGATTCCTGTGCCTGCTCTGAACAGTTCGGGACTGTGCCACGCACAGTGCTTGCTCCAGGACTTGTGCTGGACCTGGCACCTGCCCCAAATTGGCTGGAGTAGGTGTTACATGTAGCACACATCTTGAACCAGCCAGAGTGGGCACTGGATCCAGCATGCAGGGGTGAGGGGGTCAACTAGCCTTATGCAATTGCAGCATTCAGCATAAGACCCAGAGCAGATGCCCCATGCACTGTGTCCCCCAAGTCCTGCACATAGGGCTGGTCTGCTGTGCACCAAGTGTGGCCTGTGTGTCAGCTTTAGACCCAGGGCTACTATTCAGGGCCAGAGTATGTGGCTCCACCAGCCAGACCTTGGACACCCCTGGTTTAAGTGACCGAAACATTGCTTTAGTTCTCAGTTACTGACAGAAGTCAGGGCTGCCAAATCCTGGAATATTTTTGGCAAGTCTCCTAACATTTAATCAGTCTGTTCTACCTAGTAGGCATCAAAGAGGACTTAGTGACTTAAGTGCAGTTCTATTCTATCCTGTTCAAGTCCCTCACTATCCACTAGTACAAAATACTTCTTCTCATGTCCTTGTCATAAACTAGATGTTTTTCCAGAATCGTATATAAGCAATGGCTCTTTCTGTTGCTGCAGCAATGTCCTCCTTTGTACAGGTCTCACCAAGGCATCAGCCAGTGCTGGATTTAGGCTTAGGCTACAGTTTAGGGTCTCACAATATGCGGGGCCTCTAAAGAAGGGGGGAAAAAAACTGATTCAATATCAAGTTTTATAATAATCAGTTGGTAAATAAAGAAGATAAAGGAGATATGGGAAAATGACTCTCTAAATATGGACATTTTCAGCTAATATGACAAAAATATACACACGTTGGATTATTTTTATTGTATGGGGCCTCTTAAGATGGACAAAACTTAAAGCCTCAGCATGTCGTAATCCCGCACTGGCATCAACAAATGAGCAGGTGCTCCATGGTCTGCACTTCAGTGCACTTGCACATATTCATGTCATTAGAGTAGCCCAGGGGTCGTCAACCAGGGGTACACGGACCCTGGGGATACTTTGAAAGGTCCCAGGAGGTATGCGAGGGCAGATGGGGATGGAGCACCACCACCCCGCGCCACTGCCTCACAGGAGCAGGGCCACACAGATGCTGCACTGCCGCCACTTCCCAACCCACCTCTCGAGGGTTCACTTATTAAAAAGGGGGCTTTTCGTATTACAAAAAGATTAAAAACCCCTGGAGTAGACCCATTAAATCGTGTTTGTTTTTGATCTTCCAGTTGGTGTATGCAGGTGGTTTGGGCATGATCACATTGCCCGGTCTGTATCAGCCCCTCTGGGAAGGTGCTAAGGTGCATTTCAGGGCATCTGGTTGTACATAATCTTTCCTTCCGTAACCTCAGTTGTGCCCTGTCAGCCATCATGTCCAAGGCTGCAATGTTGATCATAACTATTTCACACTTTAAGCTATTTGGTTACTTCTGTGTGATCACAGAGTGGATGCCTGCGGTACTCAATCAACTGTGATCTTTCTTTTTGGCTCTTTACCTTTCTTCCGATATCAGATGGTGCAATGCCAGCCAATAAGTACACGCTATCCTTCCATGTTGATTTTAGACATCCTGTTATTTTATGACAGCTATTATTTAGAACTGGATCTAGTTTCTTGGCATGAAGTGATCATTCCCATATTCAACATGCATACTCTGCTCTAGAGTAACACAAGGCAAGAACAGTTGTTCATAATGTAGCGGGATTCATTCCCCACTTTGAGGTGGCCAACTTTCAAAGTACATTATTGTGGGTGCTGACTTTCCCTTTCATCTTCTCCGTGTGTGCTTTGAAGGTAGGCGTTTGATCCAACATAACCCCCAAATACACAGGTTTCGAACGATTAGTTAATGGAATTCCATCCCGGGTGACATTCAATTTCTGCTTGGCTTCTCTATAGTGTAGGGGAAAGTCTGTGACCTATATCTTGGTTAGATAGGCAAGAAGCTGATTCTTACTGTAATAATGCAAGAGGTTGCTCAGTGCACATGTTAATCTGTTCTCAACAGTGGTGAAGTCCTTTTCTTGCAATGTGATGCATAGCTCATCAGTATATACAAAGCTCTTTATATTATGCTGTATGGCTAGTCATTAATATATATGTTAAAGAGGACCAGTGCTAGCACACTACCCTGTGGGAGGCTGTTTAATTTTAGTCTCCAGCGGCTCTGTTTCTTTCATAAGAGATCAGATGGGCTGCACTAGGTGGTGGTTGTGTATCATATTATAGACTTTGGCAACCAGGTTTCAGTTGTTGACTGTATCACATGCCACCGATAGGTCTGCAAACACAGACTTATTATCATCCCTTTATCGAAGCCACCTTCTATGTGATGGGTGATGTTTAGTATTTAGCTAATGGAGGACTTGCCTAGTCTGAATCCAGCTTGTTCAGCTATTAGGAATTGCTCAATATGAAGTGAAAGGTGATTGAGTATAAGGCATTCATAAACTTTATAAAGATGGCACAAGAGTGACACTGGCCTGAAGCTCTCTGGACCAGAGGCATCCTTCCCTGGCTTTAATAGAGCTATTACATGGGCTTTCTGCCTAGTTTAGGTGTTAAAAGAGTTGATAAACTATTGTTAAAAAGCTGTAACAGCTATAAACTTGGTTGCAGGACTGAAGTGCTTGATCTGCTCTATGCACGTGTCATCAAGTCCAGCTGCTTTGTCATTCTTCAAGTAATTTATTCTGGCATTCAGTTCATCCGTTATGTATGGCATGCTAAAATGATTTTCCTCCAGATCAGTTTGCCACCTAAGCCATATTTTAGGCTGTTTACTCAGAGCTTTACCGCTGAGCTGGTGAGCAACCTGGTTGGCTGTGATGTTGGGGTATCGCTGTACTTTCTTCAGGTCATTATTCAGCTTGCGAATCATTAACCACACTTTCCTATTAGCATGAGTTATATCTATTCCTTTGATCAAGTCTTTCCATTTTCGTCATCTTTCTTCTTGGAGCTTGTTAGTTAGGGCTGTCCCTGCCATGATATTGTCTTCTGAGAAAGGATCTCTTTGTAATGTTTGCTTGTATTTTTTGGATTTGGCTCCTAGCATGGGAGTAAACCCCAATATATACTCAGTTCTGCATCCTTGAGGTATACACCTTTCTGAGGTTTTGCGCAGTGCATTTATGAAAAGGTCATAATTATCTGAGGCTGGTTTGATGTGTGCCACTTTTTTGTCAAGGTCTTCAGAAAAGCCACTTCAATTTTCATTCTTTAAATGGGAGCATCCACACATTGGTAGCATATTTGGTGTTATGGCTGCTGTAACACTGATAGCAATTGGTCCGTACTGCATCTGGGGGATGGGCTCCAACATGATTTTTTTGCATATAACTTCTATGTTGAAGTTGTATAGTTTTGTCTCCATCAGGAGTTAGTCAAAGACCCAGGTAGCTTTAAGTCATGGATCAGGCTTAGATGGTATGCCTCGGCTCGTGTCTCAACCAAGTTACCATTCTCATTTTCCAAGTAACCCCATGTGATGCTGCAGCTATATAAGATCTTTGTGCTAAAGATCTTTGAGCCAGTGACTTTAAGTGACATGTGCGTCTGTTTTTTGCGATGCAGGTTTCCTGGGCTCAAAGGCAAAATGCTTCCCTGGAGGCCTATAAACAGATGGTACTGAGATGTTGTCCATATAAATGGTCAAGATTTCAATGTCATTTTGTTCTGTCATCAATGTTATGTTGATTATAAGTTCTAGTTTTACAAAAACAGCACTATCATATTTCTCATGCTACCTTCAATGGCTAATCTCAACCCAGGGATCAGCGGTCTATTGCATCTCCTGGAGACAGAGCACATGCCAATAGTAATTGGTGCACAACCTGGAAAGAATATCCTATTTGACTCCTGAGAGTCCCTCAGTGTTTGCAGATACGACTGTCAGTGCTGGGCCTGACAAAGAAAGGTTCATGGTTGTCACACAGAAGGTCAACCTGTTGCAAGTTAGAGGCTTTCATTATTTATGTCTGAGATTGTTAATGTAGATGCAATATCCAATTATCTGACCTTCAAATAAAAAAAGTCACAAAAAAACAGCGAGGAGGAGGACCCAGCCGTCTTCTGTACTAACAGGTCTCAGGCAGGATGGAACAGGAACATAAGTGCCTAACAGATGAAATAGAATCTGGCCCCTCGTTCTTTGCTTAAGGGCCTTGTTACATACTAGTTTTAGGCAGCTCCTATAGCTCTTAACCCCCTGGGTTGTCTGCACATAAACACCTGAAACTGGTTTGAAGCATGCTTTAGGCAGCCTAAGTTATGCCACTCCAGAGCAGGTTTATCTCTGATCCATGTTACCCAACTCACGTTCCATTAATGTATGGCCACTCCCCACAGATGAGCCACCCAACTTGCAGTTGTCCAATATCCCAGGATGCAGTGTCCCTTCTCCCACACTCCTGTTATATGTGGACAAGCTTTCCACCCCCTGAAGTCTACTGCCCAGTGAGCAGTTCTGGCACCAAAGCAACTCCCCCTCTTGCTCCCAGAGGTGTGACCTTCTCACCCCCAGGGGTGCAACCCCATGCAAATATCCTGTCAAGCTAGTCACCTGATGGGGCACAGACAGGTACAAGAGTGGGGTCCAGGGGGCTTGGGGCTGGTGGGGAGGACAAAAGTAGGGAGCTGGATTGGGTCCCCATGAGCTAGGTTTTCCTTCTCAGGGCAGGGGCAGTAGCTCCCCCAAAAGCACCTTCACTCACTGCTCCCCCACCCCCCAGCCACTCCAGGAAACATGACCAACACCTCCCACACCCCAATCCCAATTTATGAAAAATGAGACCTTCTTTCATATACTTTCTCTTTATTCCTTTTCTTCTACTTCTTTTTATTTTATCCTTCAGTGGCTGACTTCCTTCATTTCACCACCCTTCCCCCAACCCCATTTCCTTTCCATCTCTTATGTCATTACCCAACCTTAACTCTCCACCTCCCAGCTTCATGTTTCTGCTCCCCACCCTGCCCCAACCCATCTCTCACAAGCCCGTACCTACAGCAGGGAGAGAAGCCCATCCTGGATCACCAGCCCTCTCGTGACAACTTCCAGCTGTAGCTCCTAGTCTGGCCCCTGCTCCCCAGCCCCCTGCTGACAAGTCACAACTGCACAGGTGAGGAACAGTCAGAGGAGGTTTTTGGCCTTAAGATGAAACTGCTTCAAACTCTAGCTAGCACTAACACTGATCAACATGTGAGCAGCTTGAAGTGCAATGCATAACAAGGTCTTAAGATAAAGGCCATAACTAGGTGTAATGCTGAGCTTCCATTTAAAAAGGACTAACCTCTTTGTGGTTGCAGGGGGAGGAGAGAAAAAAACAACTTAAAATGCAACTTAAGTACATCCTATGGGCCCAAAAGCCAGAAGGAAAAGAAGCCAAAATTGGATTTATTTCAACTCTTATGATATTAGAAGCTGACTCGAGATCTTTGAATGCTTGGCATACTGAGAATTACAGTGCAGCCCCACCATTGCTACTACTGCAACCAAAGCCCCTGAACACCCACAGCCCTGCCACATCACTCATGTGGTGCTGATTACTGGATCTACGGAAATATGGATCCCTGGTCCCTCCCATGACATATCCTGCCTCACTGTAATTATTTCCATCCACCATGGCCTCCAAATAACCTGTGTAAAGACCTTTTCCACAGTACACAACTGCAAAACAGTAAGAGGAACTAAAAGTAATTTTAGGCAGAAGTTGAGGTAGATTTGCACCTTAAATAGACTAATTAACTTAGGTTATACAATAAGCTTTTCTAGGCAGAGGACTTAGAGGGAGCAAAACATGGATAGCTAAACTGGAAAACCTATCAGTCCCAAGCAGGGGGGAAAGGCTTGTTGGATGAAGAAACTGCCTAGTCAAAGACTGGCAACAGTGATCCCCAAAGTGGACTTACACGCAGGCCTCCTTAGCTGTATGTTTATAGCCATGTGGCAGAGCTTCATGGAAGGAGAAAACGTCCAGGCTCATATGGGACCATATGAAAGGGCATCAAGTATCCTATATCCCTAAAGAATATGAAGAGTGCTATGAACATCCAGGCAGTAATACAAGGACAAGAGGGCCCTGGGGTGAAGAGATCAGGCCCTGAGAAATCTGGATGCAGTTTCTGGCTCTGCTGCAGTTTGGGGATAAATGGTTTACTCTCCCTATGCTTCATTCTTTCCTTCCCCCTGCCTGGGAGATAGGGAAAGCAAATCTTTCCTCAGTTAGTTAAACAGAAGACATCTGAAGGAAGGGATCATTTCTTTAGTGGGTCCGTACACTGTTTAGCATAGCCAGGCCCAGTCCTGATTGGGAGCTCTTGACACTACTGCAATATCAAAATTAGAAACATAATCCATTACGCAGGAGATGGGGAAAGAAAAAAAATTGCTGCCAGGATTGAAATCTTTAAGCAAACAGTGATCATCTTCCTTCAGTAACATCCACTACCTCTGAATGTCCTTCCACTTGTGTCTTGCTGCCACTGCCAAAAAGGTATTTGCTTATTTTTTCCACTTTACTCACTAAGGTATTTGATATGAACCTCTCTTTAAGACTCAATGCAAACACAAATCTCTCTCACCAGTGAACTGAAACCTGCAGTAAGCAATAGTGTTTCTCTGCAATTAGAATGCTTTATCTGGAATGATATTTACACACAAGCACACACACACGCGCGTGCACGCACACGCACAAAAGTATTTTGAATTCCTGTATCCTCTGTATATAACCTACCTGACCACAGAGGCTCTTTGTGAAGCTGGGTCAAGCCCCACACCCTCGCAGGAAAGCTATAAAGTGCATTTTTCACTTCACTGCCATGCAACAGGTTTCCTTTGAGAGCAGGGAGACTCAATAGATCAGTATTTTCTAAATTACATATGTCGGAAGATATTCTAGGCACTCTATAATTAGCCAGCAAGGAAAAGCATTTCTGATTCATTAGGTCAACTTTAATGGTTTCCTCATTAAAAGTTTTTGCTGTTAAGCTGACAGAAGCTAGAATTTAATAGTAGCTTCCAGCACTTTCTTTATTAGCCGATCTCTATTGAATCAGTCTTTATCACCTGAAGAGAGATTTTAAATGGAAATTCCTCAGCCCCAAGCAACCTAGATTGACCAAAGGCCTGGAGATTGTTCTGCCCCTGCTTTAATAAACTGAGTGTATATATTGCTGCAAAGGTCAGCCCTCATTAGTAATGGTCAGGCAAGCTTTAATGCATTCTACTCTGGTGCCCACCCATGTCCTCTTCTAGATTAAACAGACATAACATACATGGGAATTGATATATGTGAATCTCACCATTAAGAAGGGCTTCTACTAGCAGCTTCAACTGCTCAGTAGCAAAAAAGTATTAATATTTTGGCAATACAGAAGAGAGCTTCCTCTTCTCATCCAGCAGCTCCTCCCCCCCATTCATAAATCAGCAGTGGTTTCAAGCAGCAGTGGTTTCAAGCTGTATTTGCCCATTCATTCTCCTCAGCCCATTGATAAGCTAGTGCCAGTAAATGGGCAAAGCAGTCCAACAAATCTCTTTCTCTGTCTTAATGCAGCCTTTAAAATCCAAGCTGATTTTAAGAATAGCAACACTAGTTGCCCCCAAAAGCCAGCACATTAGAACTTGAACTCTCATGGACCGCATCTTATCCAAACCAAGTGAGGTCTTATTCCAATGTTTCTATTTTAAAAAAAGAAAGGAAAAGAAACAGAAAGGAACGTGTCTGCTGTTGCCACTTCTCCGTAACAAATAAGTCCATGTAAACAGACTTTTAGACGATTCTCTCTCCCATTAGAAAGCTCCACTGAATCCTCATGAAGTGTTAGCCTTATTCCAACTGCCCACAGAGATTGTTACACTGACATGAGTCCATCTTAGTCAGCCGAGCTCTGCCAGTTTAACCAGAGTTACTGCACAGTAGTGCCAGCAAACTTCTTGTAAGCGACACTACTGCACAGTAGCCTAATAATACTGCACAGTAGTGTAATAGCACTGTCAGTGCTGTGACTTGCTACTCTGCAGTGTCATTCGGCTACTGAGCAGTAGGCGTCTTATGTAGACGCACCTAGTCTATCTCAGTGAGCACAATTAATGCTGCCCTCTTGATGTATTTCTGCATAGCAACTAATTGTTGATTCCCCAAGTGGCTCTTCAAAATAAGGTCTACACTGCACTTGGGCCCAGATCCTCAAAACTAGCCTGTGGTATCTACCTCCCATCCAGGTACCTGCAGCACTTTGAAATCAATTGTCCGAACAAACCGTTGAGGATCTGGGCTTTATGCCTTACGTAGCATTTTAGAGAGGAGAGTTAGCCTTGTAGCTCAGGTACTGGACTGGGATCGAGAATATAAGGATTCAGCACATACTTCTGCCATAGATTTCCTGTGTGACATCAGATAAATGTCCCTCTCTTAATACTTCAGCTTCCCATCTACAAAATGGGGGTAACATAACTTTTCTCCATTCCTGGCCTGACTTGTCTTTTTTAAATAGAAACACTGTTGGCAAGAATGATCTCCCTCTCTCCATATATGTTTGTAAAGTGCTTAGCATAATAGGGCTTCCATAACACTATGAGCCTGTGGGAGTTAAATGTTACACAAATTAAAGATAATAAGAAATGTATTAAAGGACCTCCAAATACCACCATACTTGTAGTACGTAGTTTTCCAACCCAGGCAAGTAAGGAGGGTGAAGCAACCTATGGCTATGGGACAGGACCTACAGCAGGGAACAATCCCAATTCCCACCTCTGTGCTTATTCATTTACCCTCCCTCCCCACCCCAGTGGCCTCAGATACAAATTGTGACAGGTAGGAATTCACTAAGAAATCTTCAGTTAGATGCTTTGAAAACAAGAAAGAAAAAGGGGTCCTGGCCTTAGCCAATGTGCTTGGCTTTGCAGATGACAGTCATTCCAGAAGAATAATTATGCAAAAAGACCGGGGAGCTTGGCTGGCAGTCGCATGCCTCTGAACCTCCTGGTGAGATTACACAACAGGAAACTGGCATGCTCAGCCTGGAGGTGGCTGACCGTGTACCAGAGATCCTGCTGGCACGAGAACGACCTTGGCATCTTTCATCATCTCTTCACAATGCTAAATGAGAATTATTATGGGGAGGAGGAGGAGGAAGACACAAAGAGAGAGAAGGCAGGGACAAGGGGTAGCAGGGGAAAGTATTCATATTGGCAATAATCTTGAGAAGACTTTCCCTTGTTCCCATGCCATAAAAGGTGGTCAAGCAGAGTAGCTACTCCATGATTCTCAGTAACGCGGATGAAATAACTCACCAGGGTAGCATAAAAATCTCATTTTAATTATGGATGAGGACAGCAATATGTTATGATTTAGCAAGTGCCGTCTTGGCCTTGATGGGTGGACACCATGAGCCCCACTGCAGCTTCTCAAGCTGCCTCTGCTTTTGTGTTACCTTTCCTGCTTTCTATTACCAAACAAGAGCTAGATCCTTGATCTTTCCAGGATGAAGGAAGATGGCCCCCCCCCAATCAGAGCCACTTTAAATGAGTTTCTTGCAGCTATCAACAATGTCAGACCGGAGCAGGGTTTTCCTTTGAATGAATGACTGTAAGGCCAAAGATTATTCACACCACATTTTAAACATGCCAGCGAGTCCTAGACCCTTTCCTGTTTATGCAGTGTAACATTAGCCAGGCCTAGACAAACTGCTGAATGGCATATTCCATGCTGAACAGAACAACCCTAAGAGAAGAATATAAAATAAAGCACAGTGTGGCATATGGAATCAATTAGAAATGGCATGTTTGCAGGGATGGGTAATAAATTGAATTATCTAGAAAAGCATCTCAAAAGATGTTTTTCTGCCCTGCTATCTTGCATGGGGCTGTTGAAATCCATCAGAAGTTTGTTTAAATCTGAGGACTTTGTTTCTTAACCATTTCATTAATTGATTTTATCAGATGCACCAGAGAAGAAAAAGCAGAAGTCTTGTGCACCAGAAAGGCATGTACATTAGCCATACAAGGGGGGATTAGCAGGCATTGGGGGAGTCACTGTTTCCCCGAGCACCGCCAGGAGTGACCAGGAATAACGGTCACAAGCTGGCAGAGGGTAGATTTAGGTTAGATATCAGGAGGCGCTACTTCACAGTCAGGGCAGCTAGGGTCTGGAACCAGCTTCCAAGAGAAGTGGTGCTGGCCCCTACTCTGGGGGTGTTTAAGAGGAGGTTAGATGAACACCTTGCTGGGGTCATTTGACCCCAGTACTCTTTCCTGCCATGGCAGGGGGTCGGTCTAGATGATCTGCTCAGGTCCCTTCCGACCCTAGAAACTATGAAACTATAAGGGGACCGGGCACGGAGCAGTCGCCTGAGCTATCTGTTCACCCATTCTGTGTAGTGGAACTAGTCTTCAGACAACTCCACAGAGTCCAAGGAGGAAGGCTGCAGTGGGGCTAATGGAGAACCATGGTATCCTTTCCATGTCATACAGACCTAGTGGGTCCAATATGCCATGCAATGGGTAAAGGGGCATAAAGCTGCTTTTCTAGTCTGAAAGAGCATGCCCCAGGAGTGCTGCACAGCAGTCCTCCTGCCTGGTTGGAGTACAGACTTTGTTCCCCCAGTCCCTCTGCCTTCCACCTGCCTAGCGCTTCTGCTTATGCAGATGTAGTGGTTTTCACCCTAAAAGAATTAACAACCAGTCACTCATTAACATCAGACATGCAAAACAAATTTAGCTAAGCTGATTACTGTAACGGAGTAGCCGAGAGCACTGTTCAAAATTGACATGGGAAAAGAAACGCCTTTGATACCCTCAATACAGCTAGCTGTCTAGTTTTGTGGAGTCTCATGTTTCCTAATTACCTTAATACTTTAAGAATTAGGTAATACCAATGTACAGTCACTCACACCAGGCTGAGTTCACAGCCTCCCATTATTCAATACTTACTGGGAATGCTAATCTGATACCAAAGTCTGACTGCAATAAAAATACTACGAGGCACCGTTTGTGCTGACTTGTGATTGTGCTTTTGGAAAGGGGCGACACAGAGCACTATACATATGTGGCAGAATGGGTGTCCCGGCCCACAGGACAGAGATGCAAGCATATAGTTGTAAGACTTTTAAGGGGTATATTATAACTGCTCTCCTCCTCCAGCAGCTGTGTTAGTAAGGGGGCCTCCTTGCCACTTCCTGTAGTATACCATGAGGCCACAGCTGTGGGGAAGAAGCAGTTCCTGTGTTCCCCTAACCACAGACTACAGTTCTGCCTGGCCTTCATACACATGCTACACATATGGAGGAAAAGCTCCTAGTGTCCCTTGTACCCCACTAACTCCCTCCTCCACACACACGCTCCATCTAAGCAGACTCTAGCCCTTCATTTTAGAGCCAGAACTGCAATTTACTGCAGCTGCACTAATGCCCAACCCAACAAAGGGAAATTCCCAGCAAAATTAACATCCCTTTTATTCGGCCCATTACTGAATGTTTAGGTCTAGAGGTGCTCTCAGACTAGCAGGTGATGCTTTACCTCAGATACAGGATGTGGTGTAATACTTTAACATGACAGGGCTGGTTGGGAATAAAACTTTAACCCCAACTGGGCCTGAAAGCCAAATTTTTTTTTTTTTTTATGGAGTAGGTTTCTAAGGAAAAAACAAAGCTTCCTAAACTAGGAACAAACGCAACCTTGCTTTAATCACACATCAGTACATGATAGAAGCTAGTAAAGCCAATATGGGCAGCAACATGCACTGCAAACCACTAACTGACAGTGCGTTACTGTTGCCAAAATCCATTCAGTCTCTTTTCTCCCTTATACCAGTGAAGTCACTTTTTATTTATGCTAAATGTGCATACAGGAGGAGAAACAAGTCTCTCCGTGTGCTACAAACATAAATCACAGCTGAGATTCAAAACTTGGACCCCTGGGCTTGAAGAAAGCAGAAAGTCAGGTAGCTAGGAATTGCATTAAACTTTCCCCAGATATAAATTGGTCTTTCATGCATCACCCATACAATTAAAGCATCCTTAAACCCTGGATTACTGAGACAATAGGTTGTAGCAGCTTAAATCCAAGAGAGTCATTAAGCTCTGCCACTTCAATAGGAATTTGCATACTTAAAAAGTATCAGGGTATCATACACTCCATCTGTGTAGCACACATAGTCCACACAGCCCATCTGCAGTAATTAATGGAACTAAACTTCCTCACAAACACATTGCTACCATGTGGACACATTAGCATCTTGGCAATATTTTCTTTTCATAAAAGAAATGACCTAAGGCATTTGATACAGGATTTCCAAAACTCTCAGCATCGGTTTGTCTGCTTATGAATCCTGGGACCATGCATCTCTCCCCTTGTCAGGCTGCAAACTCCATTTTGAACCAGAGATTTGTTTGCCTTTTCTTTCCTAAAACTACAGGAGACACAGAAGACATTCTTGCACCTGTCTCTTGATTTGCAAGTGACACTCCTGTTAACACAACCTGGTATGCTGTTAGCTTCTGGGTTGATCAGCAAGGTTAAAGAACCCGACAAAGGGAAATTCCCAGCAAAATTAACATCCCTTTTATTCGGCCCATTACTCCTTAGGAGTACTGTATCCAGTTTTGGGCCCACACTTCACAAAGGATGTAAACAGCTTCAAAAGAGTCTGTTGCAGATTAGGGGCTTGGGAATAAAGATTTATGAAGAAAGGCTAAACCAACTAGGGTTATTTAGTCTGGAAAAGAGAAGACTGAGGTGGGGATTTGATAGCTGCCTTCAAATACCTGAAGGATGATTACAGAGTGGATGGAGATGTGCTTTTCTCTGACTGTAAGGGAGAGGAGCTCCAACAGAGGAAATTTAGGTTGGAGATTAGAAGGAAGCTTCTGACTCTGAGGGTGGTCAAGTGTTGGAACAGGATACTTAGGTTGATTTCAAGAGCAGGTTGGACAGATTCATAGGTTCATAGAAATAGGGACAGAGGGGACCTGAGCAGATCATCTAGTCCAACCCCCTGCCCTGGGCAGAACTGAATACAGGGCTTATATGATCCCTACTAAGCTTAAGCTCAAATGACCCCAGCTAGGCAGTTATCAAGCCATCTTTTCAAGACCCCTAAGATAGGAGCTAACACCACTTCCCTTGAAAGCTGGTTCCAGATCCAGCCCTGACTGTGAAGTAGTGCCTCCTGGATGTCTAGCCCGAACCTACTCTCAATCAACTTGTGGCCACAGACATTTGTCTGAGATGGTTTCATCAGGAACACTCCTGGCTTGAGCAGAGGACTAGCCTAGATAGCCTTTGAAGTCTTCTCCAGCCCCATTTTTTTTTATGACCCATCCAAATGGAGCTCACTTGGACAAGGAATGTGTTACCTGCTTCAACTATCATGTGCCCCTACAAAGATAAACTGCAACTCAGAACATCCACAAGACTTTAGTAAAGGGTGTGCTTATGCTCTTGACAAGTTTGGAAGATCTGACACGAGTCCCAGTGCTCAGACTACTGGGATGATGGCTAGAGGAACTGCTCCTCCAACCAGGTACTTTGAAACCCCAAGTCACAGACAGTGCCTGGACCCTGCTCAGTCTACAGAAATTTAAAGATACATTAGCCAGAGTGTGCAGAACCCAAACACAACAGCCTGGTGAGCGACCAGCAGGGGCAGTTGTACAGGGGCTGGGGCAATATTAAAGGATGCTAGAAAATGAGTCGGGAAAATGTTACTTGTCCAAAACCAATTTACGATTTAAGTGCAAAACAGCACCTGTAAATACAAAGCAGGACTGCACAAGGCAATTGATGCTATAGTTGTAAAACTTCTCAAACAGTTTAAACCATATCACGCAAGTCATTCCTGCTGAGTTCAACTAATACTTACAAGTCTTCACGTCCAGTAAGCATGTCATCAAAATGTGAATTGAGAAAAAGTTTATAAAGAAAAATCCAGGCAACCTTTAACTTTTAAAATGCAAGCAAAGGGTGCTCAAATTATTAATTGAGTTCTCCAATAAATCACAGCAATCACCGTCTCTCCAACAAATCTTTCTACCCAACATGAAAGACTATAATTATAAAGGAAGAAATGTTAGTAAACTGGTGCTAATTAAAATTAGACACGTGGCTCACGGTATTGAGTCAGGTGTCTCATTGTACAGAATAAATAGGGTGACAAAGTTTGTAAGCGTGTTGGCCAGAAAGGAAGGACCAGGGAAGCTATGAGTCCACTGTTAACAAGCCGGGGGGAACTCTTAACAAAGGATGTAAAGAAGGCAGAGCTACTCAACAGCTATTTTACTTCAGTCTTCAGAAAAAAAATATGATGCAGCCAGACATCTAATAGCGATTATCTGGGTGTAAGACAAACTTACCTGGTGAAGCCAGGAGGTGGTGGGATGCTGCCTGAGAGAGTGGAGCCGGCAAAAGTGAAACTGTGGCGGGCAGAACCGCCACAGCAACACTTCAAAGGGAAAAAAGGCAGACAAGCTGGAGGGAGCTGGGAACGGCTCCCGCATTGACCTGGACCCACTTTATTCAAGCTTGCCGGGGCCAATTGGCTGGCCAGTCACCTGCAGCTGGGCCAAAAACCCCAGCGGAACTCCAACCACGGGGACTGGAAGTGGAGTCCCCAGCGCAGCAGGAGGAACGGGAGCATATAGAAGCTCCTCCCAGGAAGCCCTGGTGGGCACCCCAGGAAGAGGTCACCCCAGGGCCATATAGACAGCCTCAATCAGAGGCCACCATCCACAGGGCCACTGTGTGGAGGGTGAAGTCTGGAGCCTGGCAAAACCCAGTGGAGTGGCAGATCAGCTGCAACCAACTGAGACCCAACTACGACCTCTAAATAGGGGAAAGGCATCCCAGAGCTGGGCAGTGTCAGACTCAGTTATGAGATAGCCAGAGAAAGAGGACCACTGGAGACTGGAGAACGCCTACAAGGAAGAACGGCATTGCTACAGTCATCAGACCCGGTGGGCTAGAGTGGGGAGAAATCCCAGAACACCATCCTCAATGATGAACAATTCCGTCACGGTTGTCGGCAGGCGGGGTGTAGGGAGGCGAAACTCCACGAAATAGTTGCAAAGGAAGTGACTCGAGGGGAAGCACCAAGGGAAGTGGGACCAAAACATCGTCCTCCCAAGTGAAACAAATCAATCAAAGACTTGGCAGGAGAGGCTCCTGGTTCATCACCATAAAGTCACGCAGAAACTTACTGTTTCATCCCAAAGAAATCACAGCCAAGCCTGAGCAGAAGCGGTGTCCAGTAGATAGACATGGGAGGTTACACTGGGTAAGAAAAGGGGCAAACTGAGGAAAGAGATAACAAAAGAGATGGTCAGAGATTTTGATAGGTCTGAATGAATTTAAGTCATTAGATGAAGTTCATCCCAGGATACTGAAGAATCTGGCAGAGGAGATCTCAAAGCCCTTGGTAGTGCTCTTCATGAAGTAGTGGGAGATAGGCCAGGTACCAGAGGAGTGGAAAAAGGCCAGTGTAGTGCCCCTCTTAAAAAAGAGAAAAAGGAGGACCCAGAGATCTATAGACCAGCTAGTCTTACCTCTGTCATCAGCTGCAGCAATCCCTCACCTTTTGAGGATGATCACTCTCACTGGTCAAGTAAAAGGTTGTAGATGAGTCCACTGATGGCTAAGAAGGCCAAGCCTAGAGCCACAGACACCACAGGTAGTGATTAAAGGGAGGGTTGGACCATGGATTTCTTGATCTAATTTCCTTTCCTTCTGTTACTGATATTTTTCTGCCTCCAGGGCATGGTGGTTTTCCTCAAATTTGTACCTTCTCATAAGGTGTTGCCATGTAGCCCTCTCCCAAGCTAGTTTTTCCCAATTTGTGGCATCAATGCCACACTTCTTAATGATCACCTTGATGGTATCCTTGAAGCGCTTCCTCTGGGTCCCACATATCTTCTGTCCTTGGCCAAGTTGGGAGTATAGCAGTTGTTTTGGTAAACATACATTGGACATACTCAAACAATGTCCTGTTCACCGCAACTGATGTTGAATCATCAATGCTTTCATATTGGTGGTGTTAACATCAGTGAGGACACTGGCATTAGTGCAATGATCCTTCCACTTTATGCCAAGGATCTTCCAGAGGTAGCGCTGGTTATGGTGTTCTAGGTGGTCCCTGTAGGTCACCCAAACTTCACAGCCATAAAGTAAAGTGGGGATTACCACAGCCTTATATAGTAGCTTGTTCAAGTTCTGATGTCATAATCATTGAACACACGATAATTCAATCTTCCAAAGACAGAGTTAGCACATCAGATCTGAACCTGGATCTCCTCATCAACACTGGCCTTCCTTGAGAGATGGCTGCTGAGGTATTTGAAGTGTTCAACATTCTCCAGCTCCTGTCCATCAACGAGGATCTTTTCTGGGGGAGTTGATTGTCCCAGAGTAGGCTGGTGAAGCATCTTTGTTTTTCCAATGTTAAGAGTCAGTCCCAGACACTAGTAGGCTTGAGAGAAGCAGTTAAGGGCCTTTTGTAAGTTATCTTCCATATGTGCAATGGCAGCACAATCAATCATCAACAGACTGAAGTTCCACAACCAAGGCTGAAGTAACTGTGGTTTTGCCATGGAAGTGGGAGAGATTGAAAAGGTTCTGATCCATCCTGTACTCAGTGCTGATGCCATGTGGCAGACAGTCATGGATGAGCATCTTAATGACCACAGCACAGATGGAAAACAAAATTGGTGTGATCACACAGTCCTGCTTCATGCCAGTTCAAATGGCAAAGGGCTCAGTAGCAGAGTCACTGCATAGGATGGAGGTCATCATCTAGGAGTCTTAGGATGGTGATAAATTTCCTGGGCAGCCAAACTTGGTTAAGATATTCCATATAGTCTCATGGTTAACAGAGTCAAAGGCTTTGGTCAAATCAATAAACACTATATACAGTTCCTCGGCATTTTTTCTGGATCTGCTGGGCCACAAAGATCATATCTATGATAGTTTTCCAACCAACTTTGAAGATCTCAGCTGGTATGTCATCAGGGCCAGATGCTTTGTTGTTCACCATGTGTCTTATTACCTGGTGGACTTCTTCAAAGGTTGGAGGACTGGCAAATGCTTCCCTTACTAGATGCTATGGGATGGTTTCATCAGTCACCATTGATTCTCAGTTCAGGCACTTTTGGGAGTGCTCGTTCCAGCAGTTTTTTGATGGACTTGTCTCTGAGGAGTGTACTGCTGTCTTCAGATCTAAGCAGGGTGAGTCTGCAAAAGCTTGGTCCATATATAGCCTTCACTGCACCGAAGAAGCTCATCATGTCATGATTGTCAACAAATTGTTGGATTTCTTTCACCTTCTCTTCACACCATTTGTTTTTGATTTCTTGAATCTTCCTCTGGGTTTCAGCTTTAGGAAATTGAAAAGTTCCCTGCTTCTGATCAGATGTAGGATGGTTGTCAGTCACAAAAGGCTTTTCTCTTCCCATTGAGAGGGGTTTGATCTCAGTTTTAATTTCATCAAACCAGTCCTGATGGAATCAGGACATAGTAATGTAACCGTTATATGCTAGTAAAGTAAAAGTAGTAATGTAAAAGTAAAAAAAATGAAGTCACGCTCTGCACATTTACTGAGGAAGATGCCAATGGAATTGCCCTTGTCCACTTCTTCCTTCCCAATGGTGCCCTTCCACATGTTAAAATCCCGACCAACTCTCGCATTGAAATCTCCAAGGAGGATGACCTCTTCTGGCATGATAGTCAGGATTTCATCAATGTCATCATAACACTGGTCTTTCTGTTCTTCCTCAGCAATGAGTGTTGGGGTGTCAGAGTGTGGCCCCTTCTTGATAAGTGCCTTGCCCCCAAGCGACATCAGGGTGAGACCAGACTCTGGTGCCACCTAGATGGTTCAGGTGCTGCTCCTACTCTCCTGGTATGTCTTTGATGTTCTCTACTGGGGAGGCAATTCCCTGCAGGTGGCCACCAATGCAAAGAGGTCTCAACCCTGGTCTTTCTTCATGGGGCTCCACTCTTACCACATCCATGGCCTGGGCAAACTCTGCAGCCTGCAGGTCTTCCTCGGGATGATCTCATTTCATCCACACCTTGGAATGGGTCATGTCTTCCTGGCCAACACAAATCTTACCCGCAGCCAGTCCCTCAATTTCGGGCCAGCTTGGGCAACTAAACCTGTCCCAGCTTGGGGCTAACTGTAACTGAAAATGAATTCAACAAAAGTGTCCAGCCTCTGCCAACGAACCCCTGGGATCCCATCTCCCAGTGCCCGCTTGGTCACTCAGGGGGGCAGGGAGTTGGAGAAGAAGAAGGGGAACTCATCCATCCCTTCCCTTCTAGAAGTTGTGGGGATGAGCAGCTGCCCTGTGCCCCACCCTGGTCAGTCTTCCTAGCATGACCATTCCCGGGTCCCAGCCAACCTGTAGTCAACCTCCTGATCCTCCTGAGCTGGTGGGGCTCATAGTTCCCACACAGGACTGCACGTTTTTCCACACTGAGCTGCCCGAGAGGACTAGCAGCTCCCTGCTGCTATCCCCAGCCACTGTACCTGGGTTCCCTAATGGAGCTGCGATGTCACTCCCAGGTATTCCATGGTCCCCAAGACATGTGCTCCTTGTATTGTCTGCCGGAGTCCTCCAGCAAACACTCAGCTCCGCTCCCCTGCACTCGGGGCTTGCGATTACCAGCTCTGCAGACGGCATCTCCCAGCCAGCATCCCACTTTTCCCCGATGGCTGCCCAGCTGTGTTCCTGACTGCTTTTTGAGTAGCCCATGCCTCTCTGGAACCCCGTCCCTGCCGATTGCTGATATGCAGGCTCAGGCAGCTCCAGAATTGTGCATTGGCATTTCTTCCTGGCTGCTGTTCATTCGGACGCCTGCAGTAAGTATCGGGGTCCATAGGGTGGGGGTCTAGGACACACTAGAATGGCTTTTACTTCCCCTCTCCACTGCCATAAAAAAGATGTAAAGCACCTTTCCTTTCTTGCTGCAGAGAGAATGATGAAGGCCAATGCTTTGAAGTTGCAGCAAAGTAGGCTTGGATTGGAGATCAGGAAAAGCTTATTTGGTGTTACCATAGTGCAGCAGTGTACTAAACTGCCTAGGGAAGCTGTCAACTCTCCATCACTGGAGGTGTTCAAGAAGAGGTTGGACACCACTGGTTGGAGATGATCTAGATGTTGCTATGCCTATGTTCTACTATGGTCCTACCATGCTTCTGGGCTTTGCTGATTCCCTTCACCCCCTTTTCTGCTATATATCTTGGGGTGTTTTTAAGCCTTTCTTTCTCAAAGGCACTGGGCTTTGACTACAGTCAAAGCTGGGGATTTTGACTGAGGTGCACCAATGCTCCTGCTGGGACCAAAGCCAGAGGTTCCTGGCTGGAGTGTCTTCCCTTCCACTCACGATTAGACCAATCACAATATTTGGGGTCAGGAAGAAAATTTTCCTAATGGTCAGATTTGTATGGATTGTTGGGGATTTCACCTTCCTCTGTAGCTGGCAGCATGGCCCTCTATCTGGGATCTCTTGATCTTCTTTGACAACATAATTAGTTGGATGGATGAAGGGAATGCTCTGGTTATAGTACATCTAGACTTCAGCAAGGCTTTTGAGAAAGGCCTTCATGATCTTCTCATAAACAAATTGGAAAAAGTGAGCTGGACAAAACTAGTATAAAGCAAGGTTCCCTCTAAGGTGTGTGTGTGCATGGCTATGCACAACTAAAAGTGTGGCCGCGCACAGCCTTTTCAAGGCTGCGCACCAGGAGAGGCTGGGGCAGGAGCCTGGAGCGGGCTCTGCCAGCTCCAAGAAAGTGCTTCGCTCCCCCGCATCACAGCCATGGAGTGGAGCACTTCCCCAGAGCTGGCAGAGCCCGCGCCAGCCCCCCACCCCAGCCTCCATCCCTGCCTTGCCTCACCTCAAGGAGGAGCCACTGCCTGCCCCAGTGAGGCTTCGCCGGCTCCAGGACACTGCTCTGCTCCCCAGCATCACCTCGGGGAGTGAGGAGACATGTGGAATCAGGGCTGGAGAGCAGAGCAGTGTCCCGGAGCTGGCGGAGCCTCACTGGGGCAGGCAGCAACTCCTCCCCAAGGTGAGGCAAGGCAGGGATGGAGGCTGACACAGGCGGCTGGTGCGGGCTCTGCTGGCTCTGGGGAAGTGCTCCACTCCCCAGCCCTGATGCAGGGGGGAGGAGCACTTCCCTGGAGCCAGCCCCTGGCTCCTGGCCCCAGCCCCTGGCCCCCAGCTCTGGCCCCCAGCCTCTGGCCCCAGCTCCATCCCCCAGCCCACAGCCCCCTTTGGGACCAAGGCGGCATGCTCATGGACCACTGCTCCTTAGAGGGAACATTGCTATAAGGTGGATAAATAACTGGAGTCCCTGTCAGAATGACAGGAGGAAAACCTTCTTTATGGTCCGCACCCCCAAGGCCTGGAATAGACTCCAGAGGTGGTGCATGCATCTACTCTGGACTCTTTCTAGAAACATTTGGACGCTTATCTTGCTAGGATTCTTTGACCCTAGTTGACTTCCTGCCCCCGGGGGCAAGGAGCTGAACTCCATCTTCTGAGGTCCCTTCCAGCCCTAATATCTATAAAATCTATGAAATATATTGACAACTTTTTATAGAAGCAGGACATTGGCTGCCATGGTTCCCCTGCTTTACAGGAACAGTTTAGGCTATGGATTCTAGAGGATGATTTGGATAGCAATGATTCTGCATCAGGCAGGGGGTTTGACTAGATGACCTCTAGAGATCCCTTCCAGCCCTATTTCTCTATGATAGGACTGATGCTGATCAAAACTCTTTATTTTCTTCCCTTGAGGAAGTCTGATGGAAAGTAAGGCAGAGTGGTACCTTCTAGTAACTAACTGGCTCTGAGAAGCATGAGCTTTGGTAAACGGCAACCTACTTTCTTAGACACTAGGAACAGGGTGATGATATGCTGATGTTTGTATATTTCTGAAGCCAAGGTGAGAAGTCAAAAACAAGGAAAACCATAAAGGCTTTGTGCCACAGACACAGCACTTTGAGGCACAGACCATCTGGAGCTCCACTTTTATAATAGAAACAGCCTACTGCTTCCATTATAAATTAACAATGCAATGGACTTCCTTGGGTCCAGCCAGTCACACTAAAAAATATGTGGCAGGATTCGGACCCATGGCACCACCTCCTTCCCACATACTTGTAAGGACAGTATCAAGTATACATACCCCTTTCTCCCTAAGTGCTAACAACCATCATCTAAGCCAGCTTCTATGCAGCCACTTGGCTTTGAAAGGGAGGATGTTTTATTCTCCCATTCAGACATGTAGGCAAAGGGCATGATGTAATTGTTCCACTTGTGGTGTCATCTGTGGCTAAGTACAGACATTCAAAAAGCCTGAGGCAGAATTGATTGAAGTTGCATGGTTTTCTGTAAGCAGCATAGTTTAGATTGGTAGTGCAGAGAGCACACATTTGCCCTTTGGTGGGGGACAGTGGGGAGGGGAAAAATCTTTGAATAGGTTCAGCCATTTTTAAAATCAGCCTGTGTACACTGAACTTCTGTTCTGTTATGGGTATAGACTGGTTTCCAATCACTTAGACTGGTAAAAAGAAAAGTGCAATGTCTGTAGCTGGTCTGTAGAGAAAAAATGTAAAACTGAAGTGCTAGTGAGAACTTTAAGGTTCACAACAGGCTTCTGTAGTGTTTAACAAGACATTTTTTGCTTCATTTCACTTTGAGTTATTTTGCCCTCCCAACTTCTTGCCTTTTTGGCAAAGTTGATGAAAAATGGCTCTTTGTATCAAAAAAGAGAAAAAAATGGAAACTAGCCCATGTTTGGCTTAAAATTGGCCCATTAGCAATGAAAAAAAGTGAATGTTTCTTTTTAAATGTCTTATCTGTCTTAGCTATATATTCTGCATAATAGACCTGTGTAGGAGTCTGTTACAGACTGTAAAATATTTCAAACATTTCTTTGCACCTTAGGTAGCTTAGTAACTTCTTATTAATGCCCAAATATTCCCAATCCTGATTCCCTGAATTAAGGGACACATGGCATGTATTCAATCATAGTTAATTTACATCCTATCTAAATTACATTTTAATTTTCAATTGGCAATGGTAGTCTCTTACTCCCTATACCACTATAATGCTTCTTATATTATAGCTGCACCTCAGGCTAGCAGTGACTGCACTTCATTCAACAATGTTTGTATTAAGTTTGTACATTTAGGGCTTGTCAACATGGAGATACTCCTGAAAATTAATCTGATTTAATTTTAAAGTGGATTAGTTAAATTGCATTAAATTACTATATGACAATCTTTTTTAAGATAAATTGCACTAGGGCTGATTTAATTGAGAATGACTGGCCACACAGGAGTTCAATGGGATTTAACTGCTCCACTTTTGATTCATACCTTTAGTTAATTTAGGTTAACTTTGATGGGAATCCCTGTGTACATAAGTTCTCAGGTAGAAGGGTTTGTAAAGTGCTTTGAATTTCATCCCGGCACCAATGCAATATCAATATTATAATAAATCCAAGGTAGGTAAGGTTGAGAAAAAATAAAGATCAAAAGTAGACAGGACTAATTTGACATCTACTTGGCATAGACCTGGTAACTATCCGTATATTTAGTGCAAGAAAAATGTTACTCATCTTGAACACCCAGCCAGCAATTTAGGAAAAAATAATAGGAAAAAATAGATACATGTCTGCTCACAAGAATGGTTTCCTGGTGGCCACTGAGGAGAGGCATAACTTGTATTTGACATTGTAAATGCATGGACTCATCTTCATTTGATGATTATACTGGATCCAGACCATCACAGTATTCACCTCACCTGTGGATATATCAGCTTTGTGTCACTAATCAAACTTTGGACCTAAATTTTTGAATGTTAAAGAACAAAGTGTAACAGCACAGAAAGGTTGCCTCTTTTTTTCCCCCCACTACTGTTCCTCTCTCAAACCAAGCTGTTTGGTTTCAGCCTCCATTTTGCAGAGAAGCTGCAGAAGTCAATGCGTAGCCTGCTTGCTTTGAATGTTGACCACTGAGCATAGAAGGCAGAAACAGAAATAGAAAATGAGAAAAAGGAGACATCACCAAACAAGTGAGCAAGATTCCTCAGTCCTGTAAGGAAGGGAAGGAAAATCTTCACAAAGAACTGAAGGGACATGGTTAGGCAAAGCACACAAAGAAGCAGTTGGCAGGGAGAGACAGATTTCAGCGTAGTGAACAAGCTATAACGTTCTCCCCAGGAAGAGCTGACAAACAGCTGTGGAATACTTGCAGTGTCTGAAGCACTACTTCTTCATGCTCCATCTTTAATCTTATTTGCCTGCCTATTAGTTTGCAGAAATAGAGGCTAGACAAGGTTAACCATTGCGGGGAAAGGGGGGACTCTGAAGTCCAGTGCTACAACTTCCCCTATCAAGTTGTAGCAAAGTCTCTCCGATAACCACTATTCCCACTGTTGAAGACACACAACAACAAAGACTCTTTGGGGAAAAAAAAAAACCTCTGCAATATATAGGTGTTGAATGCATTTGGTTTGAGAAGAGTTAAATGACACCACTCATCTATTTGTAAAAACTTGCAAAAAGCTTTGCTGTCACCTGGGGCTCCGGAGTTGGAGGCAGGAAGGATCTGCCCATGAAAAACCTGCTCTGACAATATGCCATAAAGATCCTGGGACACAGTGACAGACTTATGATATCCCACGGCTGTATTTTATTCTCTACATTCGTAGTGTTACACAAATTGCTGGTTGAGCATGTTGATGCTTCAGGCTTACTCATACACCAGGGCTGCGATCTTTCATTTTCCTCAGCCCACACAATTGATATCTACCTATATATTCCATGTACAAATACGTACACTTCACATCAACCAAGCAAAAGCTATATGCAATGTGTACCGAAGGAGAAATATGCCTCCTGACCCAGCAACAGAGCATTCCTGACAGAGGAATCAATGGACTTTCATTTTGCAAAGACCAAGCTAGCAATACTGGTGCCATTCCAGAAGCCAGGTAGAGGTGGGCTGGAAGACGGACAGGACTTGCTGCATGGATCCTCCAGTCTATATTTACTTCGATTCCCTGGTCCGTGCCCTGACTAGAAGCATTCCCGCATTTACTGTGCCAAGGTCACTGAAGGCTGCTCACACTGAAGCAACTTGTATGGAGCGGTTGTGCAGTCTACAGAGAATTGCCTGAGAAGGGATCCACCTGCTGTTGCCATAAGAGCCCACTGCTCGGTCTGGATTCTGGTCTTGGATTTAGGTCTCTAGCTTAAAGATCCTGTTCTACAGGTCCTGCTTCAGGACCTCAGCTGGAATTTGGGAGACGAGAGGAAGAGAAGATAGTGATATTTTTATTTTCAGCCATCCGTGTTTCACTGACAGTCAGTGGTATCAACACAAGAAATGATCTCCCATATCCCCTCCAACTTTAAACACAAATCCAGTTCAAGACTCCAGCGTGGGCCTAAGGCCAAGGCCAAGACCAACAATCAGCTGATGCTGGGTCCCAGCCTCAGGACCACACTGGACTGGTCCCACAACCCCAGTGTGCAGTCAGCATCAAGCTAGATGGCAAGGACCCTGCCACATATATTCAATTAAAGACATAGTGGAACACAGCCACAAATTTATCACATATTTTGTAGAATAATTTTGTCTTATTTTCTGTTTAATCTCACCATTGATTCCATGAATGCATTATGAGTTTACTAATTAACTAGTTGCGCCTAAGATATGATTAACATCTACTAGGGGCCTGTGCCTTCTCAGACCCCATGTCTGCTTTCTGTTCTGCTTGGAACAATAACATTTCCAGCCATGTAAACTGTGTGGTGCTCTTTCCTGGGCTAGTCTAACTTCCCCACTACTTTGGACCTACAAGATATAACAACTTCAGACAGAAGTTATTGAGAAGTTTGCCCAGGAAGGGACTGCAACACTGAGGTTACTAGAACAATGAGCAAACAGCATTAGTGAAGCAGTACTTCTGTGTAGTCATCAAAACAATAAGAGCGGCTCGTACCCAGACATTTTATACAGATACTAATCACCAGAAAGAACAATTACTCTAAAAAGCTGGGATTCATGAATTATTCACCACTTTCAGCTGATGTCAAATCAAGAAGTGTCAGAGTATTTGGTGAGCAATAATTATTTCTGAGATTTTTTTTTTTTTTTTTATAGGAAATCCAATAGTTTACAAGTGAACTGTTTAATTAAATACTACATTCAATTGTCTAATTATATACAGTGAATTATCACACACACACATACTACTTTTTGATTGATTTTTAAGAAGGGTAACAGTAATTCCTCTAATTCCTACCACGAACTATAGAAATCCCATGAGGGACCCAGATTTTAAAATGCCACATCATGCACCACACTTCTGCTCCCATTAAACAATCTGAGAAACAATTCTGCTGGATGGCATAACCATGGGTATACTGGAACCATATCTGAATCTTATCTTCTGGTAATATTTTCTTATTTTCTGAAACTGAATCTGGTTTTCCTAAATTCTGATAACCAGTATTTTAGAAACTCTGCAGACAAAATTTCCAACTACTGAGCAACCCAAGAGCTACAAAGTGTCTCTGGAATTTCTAGGTACACATGATTCTCCCCACTTGTCTTCTATAGAAAATTGCTTCTCTAAAGCAACCATGGTCATCTCAATGACTCCAGATGAAATTTGCTCAGAAACTATGATTTTTTTGTAACTGCCAGCCCTGCAAGCTCCATTTGGGATGAGAAAGGCAAGCAGAGCTTTTTCAGGGCTTTTGACTGAGAAGTCCATCCCCCCCACCACCCTCCTCTCAGTGCAGGGAATCTCTCTACAGTAGGGGTGGGCCAATCTCCCACCCAAACCCACTATCTTGTGACCATCGTCATACCCCAGGACAAGGAACTTCCTACCATCCCCATGGTCCTCCCAGACCTCCAAAATGTCACAACCAGCAGCTCCAGTTGCGTGTTGTCTTCCTAGCCGTTAGCAGCAGCCTGCTGGCTACACTGCTCTGGGCCCTGCTCTAATAGGAAAGAGCTGGGCCCTGTTCCCAATCAGGTAATTGGGCCTGATTCGTAGTGCAGCCACCTGCAAGCTGCTTGGCTGTCTGCTAATTCCCCTTTCAGTAATGGAGCACACCCTGTGCTCTGTTACAGGCCACTGGTGCCACTGCAGCAGCAGCCACCAGGGGACTTATTTGGCTTCCCTGGCCTTTAGTGGCTCCTCCTCATGTCCCTGCTGCAACTTTCACACCAGACATCAGATATGGAAGCTGCAGCCGGGCAGGAGAACAGAGTTTGAGGATGGGGCTGGCAGAAGCATGAAGCACAGGACCCACGCTCAGTGGGACAGCAGGAGCGTGGAGCTTAGGTGGACAGGGTGTGGGTGTGTGGGGTGAGAGAGGGTAGGAGATGTGGGAACCACCCCACACACTCCCTACCACTCCATGGAGCACAGCCCAGACTGCCAGTGGCCACAGCAGCAGCAGGCCCTCAGGGTACTCATGGCCCACACCGCTGCAGCCAGTCAGCACCATGCAGCTCCAGTTGATTCTAGGAGCTACAAATGGCAACAAGGAGCAGAGCCAGGCCAGCCAAACTGTATTATGCAGTGCTCATGTGCAGTTCCTAGGACTTGCCTCCATGTACAGCTCCCAGAACTGGCTGGAACCGCATGTTGCTAAGTGTCAGTGGCTACATGAGCCATGAGAACCCCACCTGCTACCCTTGCTAGTGGTGGAGGTTGTACTCCATGGGGAGGCAATTGGGGGCCATGTGGGGGAATTCCCACACCCCCCACCTTCCCCCACACCCTCACAAACCCCATACCCTGCCCACGTACCTCCCACATACCTCCGCCCCCTTGCAGACCCCACCCACACACCCCATATTCCACCATACACATACACACACCCCTACAAGCACAATATACAAGAATAAAACTATTTTGAGCTATCATGCAATCAGCTCTGTGTACACTATGCAAACACAAAAAATCAGGACAAAAACATATTGTTTGAAATAAAATTAAAATGTGTTATAGTCGATGTTTGACTTATAGCATGATTTGGGTTTTTTTCTGGTTCCAACCCCCCCCCACCCCCAAAGGAGTACTTCTGGGATCAAGGGGAGGGACTTCCAGTGGCAAGGGTCAGGGGGTGGGACTTCTGGTACCAAGATGGCAACCAGGGGACAGGGCACCTGTCAAGGAGTGGGACTACCATTGCAGCTCTCGACAACTCACCAACACTCATGAAGCAACCCTCCAGCCAAAATAATTGCCCACCCCTGTTCTACAGTGCTCTTTTCACTCTAGTTTTGAATCTGTCTTGGAATGGAGCCTTCTGCCTGTTTACTTTGCAGACAGTCACACAGCTCATGCATTCAGGACAACTCAGCCTCAAATCTATTTGTCTTAAAGTTAGCCCATTTAGTTACAGCAAACCTGTTTGTGCTTCAGTAAATGTTCCTTGTCTCTGCTATTTACAAACATCCAACCTCTGTATACAGTTGTATGTTTTATCACTTCACCCTCACCCCTTTTCTCATCCTCTAATAAGGTACAAATACATTGGGTATTAAATCTTTCCTCCCAAGTCATTCACTCTGGTCCTTTAATCATTTTGGTTACTTAGCTCCAAATTCAGTAGGTCTGCATCCTCCTGGTAATAAAATGCCCAGAACTGAATACAGTCATTTCTTAAGACAGAGCTACAACCAAAGCCCATCATGTACGTCAATGGCCTTTCATTCCAGTCCCTAGAGTAGGGAGTCCAATTCCCCCCCAGCTCAACAATGTACTAGATTACATAACAAATTTCCTTGAAAGTCACACCATCATCTTCCTTTGCTCCTATGCTTCTGTTAGCACCTATTTTTCCTCTAAAAAATAAATCAAAGATACTACCAAAACCTTTTACATAGGCAGCTAAAACAGCAACATAGCCAACACCAACATTGGCTCTATTTGCACTGTCTGTGGTGTAAAGTTCAAAGCCAAATCCAGAACTACAGCTAAAGCCTGAATAATCATATATCAGTTCACAGTTTAATATTCTTCTGGTTCCATTGAAGCATTTCAAGGTCAAGGTACTCTGCACTACATTAGGGCAACTTTAGAGCTGCTCTAGACTATTATGTGCCCCACTGGCAGAGAACAAGGTCAGGATGACTCCTGACACATGTTACACTTAAGACATGATTAACCAGTTAATCACATCTTAAGTTGTTACTCAACACTAATAGGGGGCCTTCCTGGGGCCAGTTAGAAGTTGGCCCTCCCACCTGTTTCTAGGCTAACTGCCTCTCTCTCCTGCCATGCCTTGATGGAAAATTATTAAGATGTTAATTAGGTGGGAGGATGTCCACTTTGAACCCCACTGTTCAGGGGAATATCTGCAGCTCTGTTCCACCTCTACAATGTGACCCCAGCCTTGTAGATGGCATCCCAGGCCGCTAAATTCAGCTTTTCCTTTCACCCATTAGATGAAGTCTCCTCTCGTGGACCTTTGGCTCCACCTTAAGCCCCAGCCCTGTCTCAGGCCAGTTGGGACGCTGAGCCTTTTTACTCTGTGGGCATCCCTCGCAGTGGGCCCCTGGCCCTTTTGACCCCTCTCTGGGTCCTGGCCCCAGCATGGACCAGTTGAGTACCTGAGGATAAGCCTGAGCTGCTTGCCTCCTTTTACCCTCACAACTCTGCTGGCAACTGAGCCACAGGCTTTTCTAAGCTCTTACAAGCCTGGACTGTGTGGGGGCTGGACGTTATTAGGCACCCCCAACCCACCTTTCACCAGGGAGGTAACTAACTAGACAGGCATTTCCTGGGGCTGCTGCACCACCAGCAGTCTCACCAGGCCTCCCTTCCCTAGGAGGGTGAAGTTTTAGGTCATGCCCAGGACCTGGAGCCTCCTCCATCCCTATAGCCCCAGCCTATAAACCTCCAAGCTGTTTCTGAGCCTTGGCTCCACTGGCTGATGTCCCTCTCACAGCTGCTAGCAGCAAACTGCTGCCTCACCCTGTTTATAGCCTGCTCTCTAAACTGGCTGCCACAATCAAGCACCTGGCTGGTGCCTGCTCTGGCCCTTAAAGTGGCAGGCATCAACAGTGCCCTGCCTCATACACGTTAATGCAATTAATGGCATTATAAAACAAGGAATAAGCCACAACTTCATTGCACAGCAAATGTTCAATAACTTTGTAGCTGGTTCCTATCACACCATTAACTGAAGGACGTGGCCAGGCACTTCCTACTTGACAGTACAAGGAGAACCTGAAATCATGATTCCTGGCTCCCGCAGCAATAAGGCATGATGGGATCTGAGCTGGAGTCCAACAATCACATCTTCCATGCACGTGTGGCATGGCAGGAAGCATGACGGTGAGGACCCCACATCAGAGCCCCTCACACCTTTACTTGCACATCTGCTGAGGGGCTAGGTTACCAAAGTGTCCCTGCCAGACCTTCTCTCTCTCACTCATGTACTGGCAGCCACTGAGGTGACACAGGATCCCTACTTTGGCTCCTTGTCATTGAATAATCTCCTTTGCATGCAGGCAATCAAACAGGCTAGCTACAAAATGCCTCTTGGACTAGATGATGCCAGCAGTATGATGTGAAGCAGCCAAACTGCACTGGAAAAATCCAGCCTTCCATATCATCTCAGTGCTTTCACGTTACAAAAAACTTCACACCAGTCTCAGGATTCATTTTCTATCTGTCCTAGGAGCTCACATAAATTATGTCCTATGCCATCTTGTAACTAGGTTGACGTACAGTAAGCCATTATTTCTGGCCCAGCAGAAATAATTTCTTTTGGCTAGAGTGACACATACTATCCCCACTGCAAGAAGCTGCTATGATTGATATAAAACAACCTGTGTCACTAGGTATCATGACACTGAAGTACCATACTCAAATAAATGAAAACATGGAACTCGGATTGCTTCTTGCTATAGCACCACACCACTTTGCCAAAAATATTCATATAAAACAAAAAAATTCCAGCCAATTTCACTTTGACTGTCTTCATGCCCCCTTTTTTTGGGCTGTTTTTTGGTTGGTTGGTTGGTTGGTTGGGGGGGAAGCTTCCCCTGTAAAAATAGTTTTGCTGCCTATAAAAAAAAAAAACACTGTTTTCTGGTACATAGTTCAAAGCGCCAACCCTTGAAAAAATACTATAGAACAAAGATACAATAAGGTTTTGAACAAATATATGCAAGAGTTATATTAATCCAAACAGAGCAGAGGACTATACCTTCTAGATCCAAGGGTCAGATCAAAATGATTTGAACAGTCCCAGCTTAAAGCAATCAGACTGATGCTTTGGGTTCCCATAATTACAATTTAGTTTTAACATGAAATTAAAAAAAAAAACAACTATTTCTGGTTCCTTTTCATGCACCTTTTGTTTTTTTGAGGTGAAATAGGATTGTGTTTCATGTTTCATCCTTCCCCCAAACACAGGAGTTGGATATTTAAAGTTTTAAACTTAATATTGAGATTCCCAATAATTCACACACCTCAAGGAGCCATGGCTTTAACAAGTAAGCCTGTTATTGGGAGTCCTGAGATAGAATGTGAGAGTTGACAATATGGTAAATTCTAAGTTCCACATATTAAGATTCAAAGCTATACTTGTAACAAAAATGTTTGAAGAATCTTTAAGACATGTTTGGTGTGTATAATAACCCATATTTGAATAATTATGTTTATACAGTCTCATGGAAATTGTTTATAAACCAGAAGTAGAGGTACATTCAATTAATAAATTATTTGTTGCAGATAATACACTAAAGTCAGTCTTATTTTTGGAACCTAATTCTGACTTCCTTTCACCTCTTTAAAGGAAAATAACTCCATTTCTCTTTTTGTCATTGCCAGTGATTCTTCAGTACTTCAGTGATTACAGTTCTTCCCAGTAGATAGCACTGCAATTTTGCTGGACTTCAATACTCAGTATAGTGAATTTAGGATGTCCCAGCAAGAAATTTTTCTTGTGTTCCCTGTTTTTCAGTATTTGTATCTCCCTACAGGTGCAGAGCTTGATCATCCAACATGGAGAAGCTTCAACCACGTCCAAAACAGAGGTCAATGAGACTAAAGTTAACACGTAAGTGTGAGAATACTCCAACAACAAACACCATGTGTGAATGTGTAGGAAACTTTCAGACTACAAAACACCTACTGGCCTGCCCATGTATAGGGACACCATGCACCACGCAGGACCTTACTAAGGATACAAATGAAGCAATAGTATGCACCCATTTTTGGACCTAAATCTGAACATGGCAACAGGGTATGAGAAGATGTAGTAGTATCCATATGTCTCTACTGGGTTAAAAAAGGAGCAGATTTGTAGAAAAGAGATATTTATTGAATGCACCAAGCAGATTGCAGAGTTTAAGACTCAGGGGTCTGGATTCAGAATGTAGATATAACACATTTATGCTAAGGTAGTTTACTTTTTTTTTATTCATCAGTGTAAATCCCACCAGCATCCAAAGAAGACATACAACTGGCTTATCTCTGGGTACACCTACACATGATACTAGGGCAACGTAGCACCACCTGACAAATCGTGACACTACGTTGCCATAGCAATATGCTACCTCACTACAGCGCATTGCTACAGCAGTGTAGCTGCTAAAAATAACCTTGCACCACCGGGACAGCACAGGAGCAGCTGTTACCGTGCTGTCATTTAATACTTCCTAAAGCAAGTACTAAATGACGGTTCAGTAACAACTGCGCCATGGGGGGCACGTGTAGATGCACCCCCAGAGTAGCAGACCATAACCTGCTATTACACAGCCTAGCCACTAGGTGACAGGAGAACAAGAAATAGCCTGAGCAAGTGGCAACCCCACTGTGGGTAGCTGAAAGCGACCAGAGTTGAGGACACAGGACACAAATTAAAGTAACTTGCACTGACGTATAGTTAACTACAGTTCTTTCACTGGATGACTTTATACCAGAAGAGAACAATTTACACTGGCATAGAGCTGTGCATCATGCGTCTCCAGAGGCAGATCCAGGGAGTGTGGTCCCCCCCACCCCCTGCCTTCCACTCTATAGCGCAGTGAGGTCTCCAGAAGGTATGCCAGTGTCTCCACTTCCCCACAGCCACAGACAACCCTTCAGAGTCTGGACAGCAAGAACTGAGCTCAGACCATGGGAAGCATGGGGGTGAGGCACAGTTGCAGCCCCCAGGCTGACAGAGGGCTGGGCAGGGAGCAGGCACAGGAATGGGGGACCCGGCTGACCCAGAGGTCAGGAAGACTTTCAGGATCACTCCTGCTCCATGTCAGCCAAGGACTGCAAGGGGACAGCAACAGCAGTGGATACGGCCCCCTCCTTCCTGCACCTACTCCCTGCCTAGCCTTCCTGGGTGTCTGCCACTGGCCCAAGGGCTTCAGCTATGCCTTGTCCCCATGTACCCGTCCCGAGCCCATGGTCTGAGCTTAATTCCTGCTGCCCAGACTCCACAGGGGACCTGCTGTCCAGAGTCACCAGCAGGTCTTCCAACTCTAGCCTAGGCACTGTGCAGCACCTAGTGCAGCAGCTCCTGGCTATGGTATAGATGAAGGCAGAGTGCAGGCATGGGGAGCTGGGGAGTTTACAGCCACCCCTGCAGCACCAGCTGCATCTTCTATACCCCCCTTTTAGAAATCCTAGATCCACTTATGTATGCCTGCTCCGCTTTTACACCAACCTGACCATGGCCTGCATCCATACCTTTAGTTTTCACTGCTGAGCCTCTGGTACTATACTGAACTAGCCCACATCTGAAAGCTGTCTTTCTCCATTTCTACTTAGCTGAGCTCAACCCTGGAATTTAAGTACACAGACGTGGCTGTTCAAACATTCACCTAATGCCTGAAAAACAGCGTGGCACTCCAGATAATGTTCCATAGGTTTATATCTTACCCACCTATGTATTCAGCACAAGGTGAGCAAGCAGAAACATTAATAAATTCCCCTCCTAATATTTAGCCTTTTTCTGCTTCTCTTCTCTTTACCTGTCTAGCCAATCTCCCACCCAAACCCACTATCTTGTGGCCATCGTCCATAAATGGAACTCCCACTGAAATCAAAGAAGAGATTGCATAAAAATCTACAATCACCTATGAACACGGTAAGGAAACATCACTAAGAAGCATCAGCAGCAACCTGAGGTTCAACATGGTTACAAGCAAGGCCAGGCTTCTTTTATTAGGCTGATAGCCAAGTGTTCCTGGTCCAACATTATGATTCATTACAAAACTGGTACTCTCTTCCCACTTCTAACAACCACGCCTTTTAAGCATGACTTCATCTTTAAACCACAACCAAAGGAGGACAATCCTTTCCTGCTTCTTGTGAATTTATCCCAAGGGACTAGGAAGAAGGAGTTCCTTTTTCCCAGGATGATGGGGAACAGAGACAGCTATTGTGAGTGGAGCCTAATGAGCAACAGAACAGGAGCGAAGGCTACAAATACATTTCCTACTCATCCCACTTAGACTGCAAGCTCTTTGGTGCAGGGAATTTCATTTATTGTGGACCTTACCCTGCAAGATGCTAAGTGCCCTGGCCTCAATCCACCAAAGCACTTAAACACTTGTTTAAGTCATCAGGACAACTTGCAGGCTTAAAGAAGCATCTGCTTACATCTCTTCCTATGTAGGGACTCACCACCTTGTAAAATCCAGTCCTATACATTTCTGTAACACCTGGCACAAGAGGCCCCCAAGGCTGGCTAATGCTCCTAAGTGCAACCACAAAATAAAGCAAAGCACATAATCATAAACCTCTGTTTAAAGACAATTTAACTGGTAAAGTCAAACATCTCTACATTACAACATCCCTAACTTTTAGCCTTATTTCTGCACAGAACAAGACAGGGTCCAACAAAAAAGCAGTATTCAATTATGTAGACTATATCTTAATGCTCACACACCAAGGGAAAAACCCTATGTTGCCCAGGGAGGACTGAATAGACACTAACTTTCAGGCCTTTTATTTTGACATTTGTTTAGCCTTTCTTATGCAATGTTGTAGTGGTGCTGGCTTAGAATTCATTTATAATTTGTTCATTATTTGATACAACTGTACTAGCTTCCCCCTGTTTAGACAGGGCTTTTATACACATGCTATAGGGTGTGGAAGGGGGGTGTTTTAATTAGAGCATCTCCAAGAGCCACTCTAATTAAAGTGCCTGGAGCATCACACATATTAGTGTCCCTATTCATAGATTCATAGATGCTAGGGTCGGAAGGGACCTCAATAGATCATCGAGTCCGACCCCCTGCATAAGCAGGAAAGAGTGCTGGGCCTACATTACCCCAGCTAGATACACATCCAACCTTCTCTTGAATACCCCCAGGGTAGGGGAGAGCACCACCTCCCTTGGGAGCCTGTTCCAGACCTTGGCCACTCGAACTGTGAAGAAGTTCCTCCTAATATCCAATCTAAATCTGCTCTCCTCTAGCTTGTGGCCATTATTTCTTGTAACCCCCGGGGGCGCCTTGGTGAATAAATACTCACCAATTCCCTTCTGTGCCCCCCTGACGAACTTATAGGCAGCCACCAGGTCGCCTCTCAACCTTCTCTTGCGGAGGCTGAAAAGGTCCAGTTTCTCTAATCTCTCCTCGTAGGGCTTGGCCTGCAGGCCCTTAACCATACGAGTGGCCCTTCTCTGGACCCTCTCCAGGTTATCCGCATCCTTCTTGAAGTGCGGCGCCCAGAATTGCACGCAGTACTCCAGCTGCGGTCTGACCAGCGCCCGATAGAGGGGAAGTATCACCTCCTTGGACCTATTTGTCATGCATCTGCTGATGCACGATAAAGTGCCATTGGCTTTTCTGATGGTTTCGTCACACTGCCGACTCATGTTCATCTTGGAGTCCACTAGGACTCCAAGATCCCTTTCCACTTCCGTGCCACCCAGCAGGTCATTTCCTAGGCTGTAGGTGTGCTGGACATTTTTCCTCCCTAGATGCAGCACTTTGCATTTCTCCTTGTTGAACTGCATTCTGTTGTTTTCTGCCCACTTGTCTAACCTGTCCAGGTCTGCTTGCAGCTGTTCCCTGCCCTCCGGCGTGTCCACTTCGCCCCATAGCTTAGTGTCATCTGCAAACTTGGACAGAGTACATTTCACCCCCTCGTCCAAGTCGCTGATGAAGACATTAAAGAGTATCGGACCAAGCACCGAGCCCTGCGGGACCCCACTGCCCACACTCTTCCAGGTTGAAACCGACCCATCCACCACAACTCTCTGGGTTCGACCCTCCAGCCAATTCTCCACCCACCGGACTGTGCAGTAATCCAAGTCACAGCCCCTTAACTTGTTCACCAGTATGGGGTGGGATACCGTATCAAAGGCCTTCCTGAAGTCCAAGTATACGACATCCACCCCTCCTCCTGCGTCGAGGCGTTTTGTGACCTGGTCATAAAAAGAGACTAGATTGGTCAGGCACGATCTACCTGCCACGAACCCGTGCTGGTTTCCCCTCAGCATAATTTGTCCTGCCGGGCTCTCACAAATGTGAGCCTTGATGATTTTCTCAAAGATTTTGCCCTGTGCTGAAAGATGGTGGCAGTGGGGGCACTTTAACTAAAGCTCATTCTACAAGCTTCAGCTAAAAGCACCCCACCACCATTTTCAGCTTGGGAGCACTGATACATGTGATGCTGGAATCTGCTGGAGCACGGTAATTACCACACTCCAGCAGACTCAGTTAATCGAATCTGCCCCGATGCACTGTAATTACAATGCGCCAGAACAACCTCGCTACAGAGGTATAAACTTCAGTGGTGAATTCTACCAGTAGAGCTACAAGACAAACTGTGCAAGTTGGCAGCAACAGAGCGTTGTTATCCCAGAACAGAAATGAGCCATTGGTACCATACACTAAATTCAGGGGTGGCCAAGACCTGGTTCTCTCCCTTCACCCTGTAGATGGAGAGATCCTTCCCCATAGGGCTGATGAGGTCTTATCAGCATGTGTTACAGTCAGGAGAGAAGTGTAGTCCAGCTTGGCTTTCTCCCCTAGCTCCCCTCAACCAGTCAGGCAGTTCACACTTGTTTTCAGTGCAATATCGCCGGGTACTTCTGCCCCAAGGGCAATGCTCTTTGGAACCATCACATTCAGTCATGATTTTTGCAACGCTGTCAAAGTTTTCCTGAGAATATGAGTGAGAAATAAATTGGCTTAACCATGTGTAACTAAACAAAACCTGAACAGAACTTCATGGAGGAAAAAACCCCATAAACAAACAAACATTGCTCACTTTTGATGTGCCAGAGGTTTTTTGGTTTTTAAGTTCTAACGTCTTTGAAGTCACACAAATCTTTCACCATAGCAAGTGTTAAGAGAACATGCATGTAAGGGCTACTGCCACCTCCCCTGTAGTTATCTTCTCCAGCTTTATGCCCTGCCATAAGAGCTGCTCCCAAAAACGGGCTTCTGTAGGAACACGTCCCAACATAACCATAGAACAAAAAACAAAACGCATTGTGCCATTTCAGTCCAGGCTTATCCCTTCTTAATTACACCTAGGCAATGCAGTAATTTGATTATTTAAATCTGCCACTCTTTCAACTAATTTGCTTTTGTTTTTAGTTCCTTAAACCCAATGTGTTTTTCCTAATCGCAGATTATTAGCAATTAAGTTAAAAAATGGGTTGACTAATACCTCATTACTAATAGTCATTTTATTAGCTAATTGTCATTTTATTTGTATCTAGGTCATTAGTATTAATCTATTTATTTAATAAGTACCTACCAGCAAGCCAGATTTTGCCACCTTATTTTGAGTACTCCACAGCTGGCATCATTGACTTACCAGGGAACATTAGATTGTGTTAAATTCATATGAGTAGAAGAAAGTAAGGCCTCTCACCCTTCATGGCAAGCATGTTATGGTTTTCCAGAACAGATAGCAAATGGGAGCAAATCTGGGCAACTCCTCCCATGAATAATGGGGGGGAGGGGAGGGAGCGAGGTAGCGGGATCAACTGTGAGGTTCTGCTGTAGCCTAGCGGAAAAGGGCAGAATAACGTTCCCGGTCTGCTGCATCACTACTTAAATCATGAATAATTAATGCAGGTATGTTTGTTTTATTCTAGCAACATATTTTACATGCTTACTTATGCTATGTTCTTTTGAGACCTTAGAAAGGTAAACACAATAATAAGGTTAATTAATACGGTCATCATTTGCACAGTTGTGAAATACAGAAAAGTTATTTTTCTCCACTTACAATTCCCAAGTGATTCTCACAAGCCTCCTGTGGCTGTCTCAGTCTTGAAAAGGTTACATCGCTCAGGCTGTCATGTATAACTCTGATGTACAGTAAGTGCAAGATGAACTTTATAAACCAAGGCCAGAATGAATTAATAGTTTATACATACAGTCTAGCTGCAGGTGGTGAAAAATGGCATGGAAATGCAGAATAAAAATAACCAGGAGGGCATCCATGCAAGGTTGTCAGTACTCCCAGAGACCTCAGCTTACGTGGGGACCGAGGGTAATTAGCACCTTACAAGACTAAGCTACAGCTGCCCACCTCATCATTAGATATTGCTAAGCACATGCGCCTGTTCACATTGTTCTCAAATATCTCCATTTTTTTAAAAAATAGAAAAGACTATATTTCCATTAATCAGTTAAGTGACTTTCTCCTTAAAAATTCCAGGTATCTTTATGTGGGTCATGAAAGAAGTAGTCGGCAATCTTCCATTCCCTGCTATGGGCCTAGCTAGGGTTTTATACCTCACTTGTCACTGTGAGGTTTGAGCTTTATATTAGTTTGAGAGTTGACATTTGTCAACAAGTCTTTATAAAAAGAGACGACACCCCGAAGGTATGGTGCAGAGTGAAGCGTGCTGTGAAGTTACCTGCCCCATCCCAGGGAGCGCTGGGAGCAATTCCACCGCAGCAGAATGACTGCCTGGCTGAATTCCCTGGCACGCCACGGATACATGCATTATTTTACCCTCTGTGCAGTCTGGTCCCCCCTTCTGGGAATCCACAATGATATTACAAAGGATTTACTGGGGGGAAGAAAGAAAAGAAAAGCAGAAAACCAACAAGGAATATAAGACTTCCTCCTCCCAGGCTTAACCCAACTGCTAAATGACACAAGTTAGGCACAAAAATTCTTATTGAAGTCAGTTCCACTGTGGTTTTCAGTGAAGTGCCTGGTGCTGGGCACTGCTGGCAAAGTTGTGAACAACCTCTGAGACTAACAGAGAAATCTGAATTTGATAAAGGGGGATCCACCACGGAGCATGTGATGTTTCCATTTCAGGGAAAATAATTCAGCGAGGTTGGATTAATTGCCATTTCATGAGCAACCCCACTTTCAGATAACACATTGCCCCATTAGCGAATGAAAAGCCCACTCAAGCCTAGGAGATCAGAGGTTGGCTTCTGGAATGGCCAGAGACAGCGTGCTAACCAATTTGGATTTCATAAACAATGCACGTAGCTCAGAGCTCAGGAAGGGAAGCCGAACTCTATTCCCGCTCCACAAAAAAAAGAATCCCACGTTCTGATGATGGTTCTAAAATATTTAAAAACACTCAAGTCCAAAGTCTCCAGTTAGAGCCAAATAGAAGTGATTTATCATCCACTGAAAATAAATGCAAATCCTTATAAGACTACAGTATAGCTGTAGGGCATCTCTTTGTCTCCTTACTGTCTGTTCCTATGAGAATCATCATCACATTCCCAGATGCTACAGCAAAGTGCTTTAAAGGACCATTTTTTAAGTCATGTTGGACTCACTTATTTTTTAGGCATCACCTATGCTTTTTTTTTCACATTTACGACTTCCTCTAATAACTGAAACCTGCTGGGGGGAGGGGAAGGACATTTTTGGTGGTTAATTGCATTGCTCTGCAGCCTGCAACTTTTGTATTTTTTTCCATTAAAAAAAATTAATAAGCAGTAGGCCTGTGTAAATAGGCAACTATTCAATTCAGATTCAGCCGATTCAAATCAATTCGGAAAAGATTCAGAGCCGATTCGGAGAGATTCGGCCATAGAGTATAATGGGAAATCAATGAAACAACTTCATTGTTGTTTAGCTGATTCAAATGAACCTCAGAGAGGTGGTAGCTGCCACTAAGGGCATAAAGCCTGCCAAGTTTCAAGGTGGTAGGTGCAGGGGTTTCCGGGAAACTGCACTTCAAACTGTTGACAAGTAAAACTCATGACATAGGTGGCACTGTGCATGTGTGAAAACTGCAGGCCTGCTAGGGCCTGCTGCAGCCACAAAGCCTGCCAGCTGTCAAGGAGATAGGTACAGGGGGAGTCTGTGGCCAAATCTCCAAATAAATTTGAAAGCTCTGAATTGATTTGGAAAGCCTAAAACTTCTAGCAATTCAATTCAGATTTGTAGATTCAGCCTACAAATTGTCCAAATCATCTCCAAATCCAAATCTCAGTCCGAAGCTTTGCACAGCTCTAATAAGCAATAGAAACAGAGCAGATCCATGCACCGAGTCAAAGTTTAAAAAAAGCACGGAGAGCCTGCTTCTGAAATATGCCAAGCTCATTTCTCATTAAAATCTACTGAAATGAAGGGTACTTAGCACGTACGAGGGACTGGCTCACAATGCTTCTGTATTCCAATCCAAACCACATACATCTAGCAAGCAGTCAATGCAATAGGCTCTCTGACACATGATAGATGACCTTGTGAACTACAGAAGTAGCATTTTGCAGTAAAAATGTTTTCAGTTCTGAGAGGCAGCATGGCCCAGGCACTAGACGGAGCCAAAAGACCCAAGTTCTAGTGCCTCCTCTGCCACATGGACCAACTGGCCATCCTTGAACAAGTCATTTCTCCTCTTTGCCATTTTCTTTTTCTTCCCAGGCCTGCTGTCCTGAACCAGAAACATTTTTTACTCTGGGTGTGTACAGAGACTGCCACACTAAAATTTTAATCTCACTTGAAGCTCCTAGGCATTAATGCATTATGAACTGTGCATTCAAAACATTAAAATTGTTTCAGTCCAAATGCTCAGGTGCCATAAATCACTTTGGCACCACAGATTTTTTATAGAGCTTCACCAATTTGCACCATCTGAGAAGCTGCCATAGAGATTAAAAAAAACTCTTAGTACTTATACTACTTCCTGCAACACATATGCTAACTCTATTCTACCTTCCTCCACTTTATATTTATTCATATATGTTCCTTATGGTGTGCTAACCTGTCTATAGGGTTTAACCATGTCCATCCTACCAAATAGGTTCATGTCTCAATGTCATTACATAGAGTGGAGTCATACCAAGTATTAAATTGGCCCACTGATTTAGAACCACACAAGTGTAGGGTTGAAAGGGACTGACACCAGGATCTGGTCCAGATTTCCCCCACAGCGGAGGTGGAAATAAATGTACCCAAAACCATTTTGGACAGGTGTTTCTCTAAACTGCTCTTAAAAACTTCCAGTAAAAAAAAGATCAGTGGCCTCCTACATGCCCTTTACAACATCCTTTTACATTATGGAGGTACGCAGGTCAAGGGCTAGTGAGGAACCACCATTGAAATGACAGAAACAGAGAAGGGAAAGTAGCTCTATGACAAAGAAAGCTATGTGTAACTGCAAGCCGACATCGGTGCCCAGGGTAGATGAATGGAAACCCTCTGGGTTAAAATCTGTGGGGAACATGACACAGGGGACACAATGGTGGGAGCATACTACAGATCTCCTGCCCAGGATCAAGAGCTTGACCAGGAGTTCGCCAGGGGATTGGCTGAGGCCACACACTCCCGCTGCATGATTGTCATGGGAGACTTCAACTACCCAGACACCTTGTTTGAAAAGCGCCTGGGCAAATCCGAGCAGTCACAATGCTTTCTTTCATACATGGATGTGCTCTATATGATGCAGGAAGTCTACGGGCCGATGAGTGGTAAAGCGCTGCTCAACTTGGTTGTGGCAATGGGGGACGACATAATCAGTGACCTAACGATCAAAGGGAAGCTGGGTGACAGCGACCACGAGCTGATCACCTTCACCATCCACCATAAAGCTGGCAAGTCAGTCAGCAATACAGAAGTCCTTGACTTCAGGAAACCTGATTTGACAAGTTCAGGAGGATTGCCAGTGAGGTCCTAAAGGGCCACAACCCAAAGGGGAGGGGAGTTCAGGACAAGTGGTTGCTCCTCAAAGGAGCGATCCTGGATGCGCAAACAAAGTCTATCCTGTCCTGGAGGAAAGGCAGCAAAAGGGCACAGCAGTCCCCTTGGCTCTCCAGGGAACTAGCAGACCTCCTGCATCTAAAAAGTTGGAGGACTGGATCCACCTCCAAGAAGGAATACTCTGCACTAGCACGGACCTGCAGGGAGCAAACCAGGAAAGCCAAGGCTGCGACAGAACTCCAACTAGCTACAAGTATCAAGGACAATAAAAAGTCCTTTTTTAGATATGTGGGGAGCCGGAGAAAAAGCGAAGGCAACATTGGACCCCTACTAAACCTGATGGGACAACTGGCAACCGACGCCCAGGAAAAAGCCAACTTACTAAATGGGTCTTTTGCATTGGTCTTTCACCAGTTCCATGGGACACCCCTGCCCATTACGGGACAGGGAGGCCTGGGTGAGGGAGATTCCTTACCCTCCATCAATGCTGACCTCATGAAGGAAAACCTTGAGAGGCTGGACACCTTCAAGTCAGCTGGCCCTGACAGTTTACACTCCAGGATACTCAAGGAGCTGGAGAGCATCGTAGCTCAGCCCCTGGCATGGATCTCTGAGAGCTCCTGGTGCTCTGGTGAAGTGCCCAAAGATTGGAAGAAGGCCAATGTGGTGCTGATCGTCAAGAAAGGGAGGAAAGTGGATCCAGCAAACTATAGGCCCATCAGCCGGACCTCTATCCCAGGGAAGGTCTTAGAAAAGATTATCAAAGAGGCCTGAAGATGGCCTAACAGACTGGCCAATGGCAACATCCTGAGGGATAGCCAGCGCGGGTTTTTTGCGGGTAGGTCTTGCTTCACCAATCTTATTTCCTTTTATGACCAGGTGACCTATCACCTGAACAAGGGAGACGAGATTGACGTTGCATATCTTAACTTCAAAAAAGCCCTCAATTTGGTATCCCATGATCACCTCTTGGCAAAAGTGGCTAACTGCAGCCTCAGCCTCACCACAATCCGCTGGCTGGGCAACTGGCTCTGCGGTAGGACCCAGAGGATGGTGGTTGATGGAAGTCAATCATCGTGGTGCCCTGTGACCAGTGGGGTCCCTCAAGACTCTGTTCTTGGGCCTATACTATTTAACATCTTCATTAATGATGTGGACGTTGGTATCAAACGTGGACTGGCCAAGTTCGCCGATGACACCAAACTCTGGGGTAAAGCATCCACAACTGAAGACAGAAGGGTAATCCAGGCAGACCTTGACAGGCTCAGGAAATGGGTGGATGAGAACCTGATGGTGTTTAACACCGAAAAATGCAAGGTTCTCCACCTTGGGAGGAAAAACCTGCAGCTTGCTTATAGGCTTGGCAGTACTGCACTGGCTAGCACTGCAGACAAAAAGGACTTGGGGGTCATTATTGACCACAAGATGAACATAAGCCTTCAATGTGATGCTGCAGCTAGTAAAGTTAGCAAAAATGTTGGCTTGCATCCTGTGACATCTGTAGGTATCATAGGGCTTGCTAGTAGTGCCCTGCACTTGTCTGCCTACAGGTGGCAACTGGGTAGACCTCGGCTCTGGATCACCAGGTCTGCCAGGAAGTGGATCTTACGTTTTCTTGCCTGCCAAGACTTTGATGACCTATATATTCCCAGGAGGAAATGCCCATAGTGATCCTGCCTGGTCTTGATCCCTATGTCTTCTGTGGGGCTCCAAACCACCCCTTTACCCTATCCTAGCCTCTCCAGATGGTATTTTATGATATTCTTCCACAGCCCATTGCAGTGCTGCCTGTTGTCACCTTATTTGCCTCTCCCCCAGGATGTCCTAGTGCCTCTTTTGGGTACACCTTTCCAGGGGCCGGTCTTGGCCTGTGCTCAAAAAAAATCAAAAAGAAACAGCAAAAAGAAATCACAGAAAACCCTGGCTGTTTCTCAGCCTTCTTGTCAGGCTCTGTCAATGTCCCCTTTTCTTGTGATCAGGTGCTCAACCTCCCAATCACCATAATTCAGGCAAACAATCCCTTAGTCCATTATTTGCTGTGTGCGAGGCTGCCCTGAACTCCTATGAACTTTCACAGTCTGACCCCTCTCTGCCCCTCTCCAGGGCCAGAAATACCTTTGAGCGGCTTCCCTCCACCAATCCTGAGTGAGAAGCTGTGCTGGAAATTGGGTGGGTTTTTTCCTTCCTTTCCAGGATGCAGCTGCAGCCCTGCCGGCCCTCCATGCTGTACGTTCTGTCTCACTCCTTCACACATCCATAGGTGCTTCTCAAGCAAATCCCAGGTCATCATTCTCCTGTTGTACTCGGCCTTGGTGAGGCCGCAGCTGGAGTACCGTGTCCAGTTTTGGGCTCCACAATTCAAAAAAGTATGTGGAGAAGCTTGAGAGGGTGCAGAGGAGAGCTGCACACATGATCGGAGGTCAAGAAAACAGGCCTTACGACGACAGGCTGAGAGCCATGGGACTCTTCAGCCTGGAAAAGCGCATGCTCAGGGGTGATCTGATGGCCACCTATAAGTTCGTCAGGGATGCTCACCAGGATCTGGGGGAACATCTGTTTACCAGAGTGACCCAAGGGATGACAAGGTTGAAGGGTCACAAACTCCTCTGTGACCGTTTCAGGCTGGACGTAAGGAAGAACTTCTTTACGGTCCGAGCCCCCAAGGTTTGGAATAGACTGCTGCCGGAGGTGGTTGAAGCACCCACTTGAACACCTTCAAGAGACATTTGGATGTTTATCTTGCTGGGATCCTATGATACCTGCTGACTTCCTGCCCCTGGGGCAGGGGGCTGGACTCAATGATCCTCCGGGGTTCCTTCCAGCCCAAATGTCTATGAAATCTATGAAATCTTACTAAATAGCATTGTTTTTCAGTTTCTAGTTGGAAGTAATGTTTTGTTACTGGACTGTTAATGTTAGCCATCCATTCTCCTAACAGAGTAAAATGTTCTAACTTATATTATATAACTATATATGGATAGATGTAATGCTGATGGACCAAAATATATCAGTATATCAGTAGTTCAAAATACCACTCAGTTACTCTTCACAGCAGAGCATACCATGTTTAATCATAGTACCATAGGGTTAGAAGGGATTTTGCAGATTACCTAGTTCAAGCCCAACACAAATGAACAATTTCCAAATGCATTTCACTTTTGCATTACCAATTTACTTTTCATGCTTTAAGAAACATTGAAATATTTTTCTTTGGTAGTTGCTGCCTCTCACTATGCATCTTGAGTTGCCTGGCTCTTCTGGAGTCTATTACAGGAGGCCATTTGGGGGTGGAATTACAGGAAACTTTTATTTTAAGAGATGTCATCACCTCCAGGAAATAGGGAGCATAAATAATGGTATGATAGTACAAAACCAGTTTCCCCAAAGGAGTGTCACGTGTATATTAACATACTCCCAGCTTCTTTGCTTTCTTTCAGTGCTTTTCTTTCAAAGGAACATTTACCCCAAGTAGTCAGACTTAGCAAGCAAGACCATTTCCCAGCATATATTACCTTTGGTCTTTGTAGCATGAAATAACCATACCCAAACATTTTGCCTGCTTAAGATAAGAGCTGATCAAACTATTTCTTACAAGCAAATTTAGCTCTTTCTCTCTCTCACCAAATGATAGATAGAAATCAGGATCGATTCTTTAATATACTTGTTATTAGTCAATTAGTTAAGCTAATGATTCTTATCTTACGTATTTTCTGAAGACTGTTCACTTTAACTACATGTGATCGGTCACTAAAGACACAGTTTTCTTACTGGTTCCTGACTGGATGACTGAAAACTTTTGAATGGAAGACCATTGGTAATGGGAGGTGAAAATATTACTCAGGGGGTGGAGCTGAAGGCCATTGAGGGGTCAGTGCATGCTGGTGAAGAAGTGCATAACAGGACCACTGGGCATGGCATGACGCTGCAGCAGCAGTGCTTGGCAGTGGCACCAAGCACTGCGGGACAGCGACACCATGATGCTGCTGCTGTCACCAGCCGCTGCAAAATTAGTTGCGGGAGAGGGGAGGTAGGCACAGGCTACTGGGAGGGGGTGCACATGCCCCCCCCCCCCGACGGCCAACAGTGATGGTAGGGCTGGTGCCTCCCCTGACAGGGTCAACGGCTTCTGCAGCTGCCCCTCCAGATTCAGGAGGCACCAGTCACTCATGGGGGTGGGGGTAGCTAAGCCCCATTAGCCCCGGCCTTTCACCACCTATAGTGACCACCACATAAAAATAGTGAATACTCAAAATGTAATTCGGTTACTAGTTCTCAGCTTATCTTAATCCAGACTTCAGGATGTTAGAGATGTTTTTTTCTCTGAATACACACTAGCCACCTGAACTCTCACAAACATTTGGATAATGCAGTGTCACAAAGAGCAGCTAATCCAACTCATTTTCTCATTCATGACAACTTTTGACCATTGCTGTTTGAATTATTCCTCCAGCTCTACTCAAGATTTTAAGAACAGATTGGACAAACATCTGTCAGGGATGGTCTACAAAGACTTGATTCTGCCTCAGGGAAGGGGGTTGAGGGACTAAGCGATTGCTTGAGTTCCTGTCTGGGCCTCCGTTTATGTGATTCATTGTTTATTTGGGCACTGGTCCTACAATTGTAGTACAAAGTATACTGCTGTTCCTTCATAGTGCTCCACTGCAGTCAGTAAGGCTTTGCATGGGCTTAGTAGTCTACCCAGTCATTGAAAGTTGCAAGATCCTTTTTGTGCTCGACGTTTGATCATTATTATTAAAATACTAGCAAAGTACCCATCAAGAATGACAGGCAGATAGTGGGGATGGAGCGCCACCACCTACTGCTCCGCATCCAGCCATGCGCAACACCACCCACCACTCTGTGTCCAGCCCCATGTGCACCCCAACATTTGACACATGCCACACACCACGCACTCCCATCCAGCTGCATACACCCAGCTGCACACCACACCCATCCAGCTACACACCTACCCAGCTGCATGCCACCCATACACACCCCACACCCACACCTGGTCACACACCCCCCCACAGCACACACTGCATGCCACACACAGCCACAGCCACATGCCACCCCCTGCAGTGCACACAGTGGTGGGAGCCACCTGCCCCCAGCCCTGAAGGAGCTGCCAGGCTCCCCTTGCCCTGCAGCCTGACCCAGTCTGAGCACAGCCCCTGCCCCCAACCAGAATCAGCCAAAGCAGCCTCAGCTCCAGTCCCTCCTGGCCCTTCTAGGGAAGTGGGGCCCACGCTGCCCCCTGGGCTCCCTGGTGCCATGCCCCTGCATGAGCCACTGGGCTCGGATGGCCCCGCAACCCAGTCAGAGTCAATGTGGCCCAGCCGGGCTGGGCTATTGGACACCTGGAGCCCAGCAGCTCCTCCAGAGGTGGTGCCAGGGGGGCACATGGCTCCCAGTCTGTGTATGAAGCAGACAGCCTCTGCTTCCCACTTTGCTGCCCCAGCTTTGACAGCAGCATGGTGCCATGCGAGTCCTGCCATGGAGTAGGGGGGTGGCAGCAACACACGTGTGGTATGGCGCTGGATGTCAGGCAGGCTGCCATGACTCCCCTCCCCTTCCCACACCCAGTTTCCCCGCACGCCCCCACCCAGCGCACCCCACAGCTACAGCTGGCAGTCACACACCGTGGGGGGCGGGGCACGGCCACAGGGTGTTGTGCGGGGTTCAGGTGCGGAGAACGTGCCCTGCCCTGCAGCCATGTGCTGCAGCTAGCGGGTGCTGCCCGCACTCCCTGTGCCCTCTTCCTGCAGCACCGAGGCCACACGCCATGTCCCCCAACAGGGCTGCAAGCCACGCCCCCCCACAGGGCCACAAGCCACGCCCCCTGCCACCACACTCCCCATGCAGCAGAACACTCCTTGGTCCCCACCACCTCTGCCTTCCTTGTGTGTCTGTCTGTCAATAAGGCTCCAGGCCACACATGTGAACAGACAGACACACAGCTGGAAGTGCTACAGCTTTTATTATATTAGAATATTGTAGAGGCTCCATTTGTTTCCATTACGCATCATTCTTTGTATTTGGATCAACTATGAGGCACAGTTTATCACCACCCCAAAAGCCAAGGACAGTTTTGGTCCCAAGTAATGAAGGTGGAGGTGATGAACTGTACCCTGTAAAACATTTAAATGTTTATCTTTTTTGCTGACTGTCATTTCAACAAAGTGGCAGGAGGGTATCATGCCACATGTAATTAGGGATAATTTCATTAAAAAAAAAAAAAGAAAAAAATCAAGACTCAACTGCATCTCTTCCTCATAAGAGAGATTCTTAAGGGTCAGAATCGTGCTGATTACTTTTTGTTATTTCTTTTCCAAAGCAACTGCATCTTTCCACAGGGGAGATGGAGGGGAGTATGAGCAAGCTCGAACACAGAACTCCAAAACAGAGAATAAGCAGTGTCTTACACATTGACAGCATTACATTTTCATTAATGTTCAGATCTTCTGCAGAATCCTGTCAGTATTCATTTTACCCTTAAAAAAACAAACAAACAAAAAAACTAACTGCAGTCATAAACCAGGTTGAAGGCTTCAGGTAGTTTTCTGCAACAATCCTCCCCCCAGATACTTCTCCTGATCCACGTTGCATGACTTCCATCCAATACATACTCCCTAGTTAGGTCCATTACTCCAGTAAAAAACACATATTTCCAGTAATCAAAGATTAAAAGAACAAAATGGCCAGGCAGGTAGGAGGTATGAAATTTATTAGAAATTTCAACATTTCTACATAGACAGCCAGCCTTTTATATCTGACAAATAAAAGATATAGCTTCTGTAACATATACATAACATTTAAGACAGGCTAGTGTCAGCAAACTGAAGCGGTTCCAGGAAACACTGGACTGGAAAAATTCTTACTGTGGATTCCAGGATCTGCAGGCTGTAAACAAGAAGCATCGTCTTCCAGGCTGAAAGCAGATAGTGTTGGAGTTAAAAATCTGTGGAGGAGGCAGCAGTCAAGGTGTTTATAATTAACTCTCTGATTCTTTCAAGGCATCTTGAGATGACACATCACCTGGCTATCATCCCCAAGGGACCATACACCAACTGAGAACTGGCAGGATGCATGCAAACTCCACACTGCACCTGACAGGCACTGACATACTCCTTACACCAGGGTCAAGTGGAGGGGCTACTTGACACAGGAGCCACTTCTGCCAACTGGAGAAATTTCACCTATCCAATTAGAAATGGCTTTTGAGAGGTGCAAAGTACCCAGAACAGGAGAGGACCTTGTCCTATGCATGTGACAATATCACCTCTGTTTTATAGCTGCATGTTTTCACATGGTTTCTGTGACAATTATGAGATCAAAAAGATTTTGGGGAGTTGAGATCTCAGTGTTTACAGGAAGCTGATCCTACATTAACATTACTGTATAGTACTGGAAGCTCAGCTGCATTTTCTAGCACCCTATCTAGACACTTAAGGAACCCAACCCCATCTGAATACAGTCCTCACTAATGTCTCATTTCCAGTTGGGGTAAAATTAGTCGAGCTTTACCATTTGCTTATGAAGTTGCCACCCAAAACATACATCTGTATTGTATAAGCATCTCATATTCAAATATCCACTTTAAAAATCTAATTACAGTCCATTGCTAGTCCTGTTTTTTAACCTTATAAGTGCTAGACACTCGACACATGGGGGGGTGTAAATTCCTTATAAGTGCTAGACACTCGACAATCATAGGACAGACACAGTCCCTTCCAAAAAGATCTCACCTTTGGATCACTTTTGATAAAACTAGCAACAATCTCCAATGTATTTCCTTGCTTTACAACAGAAGTCTTAAAACAAATTAGATAAGGCAAGGTTCCAATCCAAAACTATGCAGATACTAATTAAAGGATGTTCCCTGGGTGGTCCTTCTTTAGGACCCTATAGAGCTGCTCCCCCCACCCACCCACACAAGTACAGACATAACTGATATGAAGCCCAGTGATCACACGTTTCTTAGTGAGCTGAGCTACAGCTGCAAACAGGGGAATAAGAGTCCACTTTACACCATTACATAAGACAGTTGGCACATGGGAACAAGCGAGGTTCCACACTTATTTGCTCCCTCCTTGGAACAAAGGAGGTGAGGAGCTGAGACTCAGCAGAACCTTGACCACACACATGCACACGCATGCACGCACACATCGACCCACCCACACACACCCCCTGTTTACTGTATAGCAAAGCTGAGCCAGCATAAGGAAAGATGAGCAATACAGACCAGCAACAGACTATTGCCCCAGAAACAAAGGCAAACCCTGAAGGGAAATGAAGCTTAAACGCATCATAGTTTCCTCCTTGAAATACTGGGGAGTGGCGCAACTCAACCCACCCCTGATTGGAGCTGCATGTATCCTCATGACCAAAGACTATCCCTGTATTTCATGGCACTTCAATTCAACAAAGCCTCTTTGTGTGCTGTTTCCCAGTCCTTAGCAATCAGACTTCTCACAGAAACACGAAGCCAGTTCAGTGATGGGGCTTCATTTTCTGCTTTTGTTCCTTCTGCAGGGAAGGACAATTATTTTCTTTTCCCCCTGAAGAGCATCCTGTCTTCTGATAATTATTTCCATTGCTACTCAGTCTCTACACTTGTCTTAACTTGCCCCTCTCCGAATGGGAAATTAGCATAGCCCTCTCCAGGACTGCTCCACATATATTTTTTCCTGCTTCTCTTTAAGGACAGAAACAAATTAAGTGTTCAGAAAAACCTGTTTCCTCAGGCTCTTTCTTTGGTTTTGTATCTACAATCCCACAAATCAGTTCTCCTCCAGAACTACTAGTACAATTCAAATACATTGAATACTATTTCAATGTATTTGAAAAACCCTTGACCCTGGGTTAAAATACGCCACACAGCTCTTCATGCTCGGTATTCATATTTGCTCATAATGATCTTTAAAGTGATTTGTTTGTACAGTCAATTGTGTATTTAAAACCTCTCAACCATTGCCTACATCCTGCCTTAAGCTAGTTCCCCACAATGGTATCTAGTGCCCTTTGCTCATGTCCTTCTTTTGGTACAGCTGAAGTGAACATCAGTTGCAATCCCTCCAAACCATCATCCTGTCCATTGTGCTGCAAATTGACAAATCCTAATCAAGCACCTTGGGGCATTTCCCAGTCCTTCACAGTCACTTTTGTGTGGCTTCATTTAGTGCTCTCTCTTAACAAGTATTTCAAACTGGAAGACATCACTAGAAGATTTACTGGCTCTGAGATGTGCCAATTTTCCAACCTTATTAAATCATAAAGCACTTAGTTCATTTCCAGAGATTAGGTCCAAAATATCCTCTGGCTATATTGACCATTCAACAAATTGCATTATAAAGCAGTCCTACACAAGTGTATTTCTAAAAGCCTTCTTTAGACTTTTCCATGGATATAATTCCAATCAATATCTGAATGATTCAAATCCCCCTAATCAATCTCCAGGCCTTCTTTTAGGTGCTTCTCTTGTCTGCACAAACATTTCACAAACTATTTTTTTTTAACTGCCCTGAAAGTCTATAGCAACCACCACCCTTTTCATCATCAACTTCTGTCCATAATGTCCCAACCAAGTAAGCCACAACACACCTCTCTCAAGAGACTCAGCATGATCCCTCAGCATCATTGTCTACTATCACAGTCAGCTTTGTGTCCTGAAGTTTTAAAACCCCAGACATTTTCCTGGTTCATTAGTTAAACAAATATCTTACTTAACCCTGATAACACTTATTCACTCAAAAAAAAAAAAATCAGTGATATCCCATTACAGAATTGCAGCTCTTTTTACTAATCCCCTGTCAAAAACCACACATGGATAACCTGTACTTATGAGTAGAATTCCCTCATAAGGATGATCGCTGAGAAGCTTTATAAAAACCAGCAGTGTGTTTAATGCTCCTTCTCTAACAGAGCAGCTGAATAGAACTGTTTTAGTTTTCAGAATAAATTGAAAAATATTTTTTCCTGGATACACACACACATGAGATTGTGACCAAACTGAGCAGCATGAAATTTATCAGCTGTTTTAAGATGAACCAAAATCAAGATGAAGCCTGTTGTGAACAACAACAAGAAAGAAAATCTATAATCTACATGCCCCTTGACCGAAGACGGGATTTTCCACCTTCTTCCATTTGCATCGAAAAACGCCTCATTTAGGTCTTTTTGTTCGTAGACTAAAGGCAGTGAAAATCTTTTGCCATTAAAATTTGTGCCCTGATGCAGGGCTGCCGAAAAGCTCCTTCTCCCCCCCCTAAACCCAGGGTTTGTCACCATCTCTGCAAGTGAACCATTCAAGGATTGCTAAAGGGGTTAAGTCAGTTAAAATCCAATGAAATTTCTATTCGATGTTCCCAATGGTGTGACAAATTGAGAGAAAAGGCAGGGGCACATGAAGGGTGCACTAATTTCAATCAACTCTTTCCAAGTGTGTGAATGCTAGATAGTGATTGGATCTCGAATTTCATCATATGTGTGAGTATTGCTTTATTGCGGACATTTACATTAGCAGTTTAATCCCTTTAGGAAAAAGAATCCTGAAAATTGGTTTCAAAATGTTCCCTTCATTAAATCTGTAGCAATTTCTCTTGAAATAAAAAGCCCAATCTGAGCTAGTGAGAACCTAACAGATGAACTGTTAGAAACATTAGATAAGGACCTTTCAACCTTAGAAGGAAAGAAATTGTTCTGTACATTTCCCAAATGAATTATAGCAACATTTTAAAATCATTTTGGGGAATGGAATTTTTACTGAAGGACTGTGATAGATATCACATGTTGAAACAGACTACGCCACAGAAACCTATAGACTAGAAAGCTGAACGTATGTAGACACATGCACACTTTTTTTTAACCTAGGTTTTATATGCTTTGAGCTAAATTGTGCCATTTAGCCACAACCCTGTATTAGAGAAAGCGTGAAGCTGCAGTAGACCTTGGGGAGCTTATGGAAGGACTGTGCTTCCCCATACATTCTCCTCCTAGCACACAGAGGGAACAAAGGGACTTCCCAGGTAGGTATGCGCATCATCCACTAGCACTACCTGCCAGCCACCATCACCACCACCAGAGGTCAGAGTCTTTGTGATAGCCAAATTACGCATGCACTCTTTTTTACTAGTGAATACTCAACATACTACCTAGCCACCGAGAGACACCTTGGGCATGATTTTTGGTGCCCAGAAAATCCAGGAAAAATGCCAAAAACATCACCACCTTCTTCTTCCTTCGTATGGCTAGGGCAAGCAGTAAGAAGATGGAGGCTAATTAAAAGCTGTATGTTGAGGTTTGATAGCCAGTTGATGACATCTGGGCTGGCTAAGTAGATTGCCTCAATCCCTCCATGATATGCAAACTCAGGCCAGGAGTTTCCAGTGTGGCTCACTGACTGTACTTCTGTAGACACAATTCTGTGAGTCCTTGATGCTCCATTTGTTCAAAAAATAGGCACACCTTCCATGTCCCATACAAATGTGGTTCACTGCAGTCCAATATTTACGTTGCAGGCAGAAACCCCGAAGCTTGATGGGTAGATCTATGACCAAGTTTTTGTTGCACACTGTTGCTGCAGACCAAATTTTGGGCCAGTGGCTCTCAGCGTCCGGACTAGTCAATGAAAAGATGGAGCTTGTGTAACCAGAAAGGTTTTGTTGACTTAAGCCTGCATCTTGGTGGCTGAGCGATATCTTCATACAACAGCAGTTCAGGGTCAGCCTTGATCTTTTCATACTCTCAAAGTATGGCCAAATCCCTTCTCACCATGGAGGGAGGGATATTCAATAACACTGTCAGCCACAGAAGTGGCCTGCATTTTAGAGCACCATTTACTACTTGGCATGATGGCATTCACCTGTGTGCCGATGTGGGTGGGAGGGCTTTGGCACCAGATGGGAGCAAGGTATTCAGCCATAGAGAGTACCAGGGCCTGGGTTGATCTATGAAGGGGGAAAGCATCACATCCCCAGGAAGTTCCAGAGAGCTTCTCTATAATGTTTACCATCATCACTGTATTTTTGCCAGTAATTTGAGGTAGTGGCAGTAACTAAGAGTTCAATCTAGAGTGACCCCAAGGTAACATGGAGGTTTTTTATGCATTACTTTAGTTCCACAAAATTGTACATTTAGCATTTTACTGGCCTGAGAGTTGTTAAGGTGGAACAAGGAAATGGCTGTCTTGGCTGCATTAGGTTTCACGTGCCAAGTTCGGAAATAGTCCTCGAGGGTGTGCCGATCATTTTTGAGGATTTTTCTGTTGCCACACTTTGTGTGGCTAATGCAATATCATCAGTGTAAACGAAACTTACATGATGCTGGAGGCAGGATGTGGCTAGTGTATATGCTGAGAAGAACTGGAAAAAAAACAAAGCCCTGAGGGAGACCATCATTCAGCACTAGCCAGTGGCTGATAACCTCATCAAGATGTTCCTGGAATCTACGGTTTCATAGGAACACGTTTATTTGGGTGAAAGTTGTTCTGCACTCAACGATATATGCCAGCTTTAACAAAAATCCTTTTCTCCGAACAGTGTCATATAATAAAGTCTATAAATGCTTGGACCACCAGGAACTGGATATGGCCTTCATCAATTTGCCAAAGACTTTGACTCTGTTAACCATGAGGCTCTATGGAAGATTGTATCAATGTTTGGCTGCCCGGGGAAATTTATCACCATCCTAAGACTCCTTTATGACCAGATGACTGCCTCCATTCTATGCAGTGGGTCTGCTACAGGGTCTTCTGCCGTTCACAATGGAGTCAAGCAGGGCTGCATGATTGCCCCAATTTTGTTTTCTATCTTTCTTGCAGTCATCAAGATGCTCATTCATGACCATCTGCCACATGGCACTGGCATCAAGTACAGGATGGGCAAGAACCTTTTCAATCTCTGCTCCCTCCGTTACTTTGGCCTCAATTGCAGAACTTCAGTATGCTGACAACTGTGCTGTTGTTTCACATGTGGAGTAAGACCTATAAACAGCAATTAACTACTTCTCTCAAACATGCCAGTACCTAGGACTGACCCTTAACATTGGAAAAACAGAAGGGCTTCACCAGCCTGCTTTGGGCCAGTCAACTCCCCAAGCAAAGATCCTCACTGATGGACAGGAGCTGGAGAATGTTGAACACTTCAAATATCTCAGCAGCTCTCAAAGAAGGCAAATATCAACAAGGAGATGCGGGATAGGATATGATGTACAAGCTCTGCCTTTGGAAGACTTATTCATTGCATGTTCAATGATCACAACAACATCAGGACACGAACAAAGCTCCTACTGTATAATGCCATGGTGATCCCCAATCTCCTCTATGGCTATGAAGCTTGGGTGACCTACAGAGACCACCTGAAAAGCCTGGAATGCCTTCACCAGCACTACCTCTGCATGATCCTCAGCATAGGGTGGGAGGATTGTCACATAATGCCACTGTCCTCACTGATACTAACGCCCCCAGTGTGGAAGTGTTATTTATTAATCATCAGCTGCAGTGGACAGGGCACTGTGAGCATGCCTGATGCACATTTACCAAAACAACTACTATCCTCCCAACTCAGCCAAGGACAAAGGACACACGGGGACCAGAGGAAATGCTTCAAGGATACCCTAAAGGTGAACATTAAGAAGTGTGGCATTGACACCAGAAATTGGGAAAAACTAACCTGGGATAGGGCTACTTGGCAACACCTTGTGAAAAGGTGCATCTTTCTTTGAGGAAAACCGTCTCACCCTGGAGGCAGAAAAACAGCAGAAACAGAAGGAAAAGGAAATGAGACCAAGATTTCATGGTCCAACACTCCCCTTGTGGTGTTTGCCAGACAGTCTGTAGCTCTAGGCCCCAGAATTGGCCTTCTTAGCCATCAAGAAACTCACTTACAATACTTAGCTTTACCCATGAGGGTGGTCATCCTCAACAATGAGGGATCACTGCCAACAACTCACGCTACCTAGCCAATTTTGGGTAGTTCAAGAACACCAACATGACCATGTTGTGTATACCGCCCTACTAAGCCTTAAAATTGCTGTTCTTGCTCTACTTACCATGGACAGGGTTTGATCCAAATGTACTTGTACTAAATAGAATTTGAAAAAAAAGTAGGCTTTGCTTTTTGCTTCTTTCCATCAAGGCAGCATCTTTTCTTGTGGTACATTTGTTTGGTTGTTCTTCATCACTGTTACTGTAATTTTTTGTCTTCTGTTAGGAACATGGGACAGAGGCCTCCTGAGGCCATTCACTTCAGGTTTTTGTTGTTGGTTTTTTCTTGGGGGGGGGGGGAGAAGGAGGAGGGAACAGTCAAAGCCTTTCTAAAGCATACCTTTTGACCAAACTGACCAGAATTAAACTTACTTTTTCCCTTTTGTATACGTTTTCAAAAGTTAGCCATATCCATTCACCTCTCAAGTTCAAGTCCCCAATCTGAATCAAACAAAGAACAGACTTAAAATTTGGCCTCTTGCACCCCCAGCAAGTAGGACATCCATCCATATGGCTATTTTGGGCTAGGTTACTTCCTATTCTGTGTTGACCACAAATTCCATCCTGTACTTCAGTAGCATAACAAATGGGGGTGACAGCCCTGAGCGCCAACCTCCCAGCGGGTGGCAGAAAGAGAAGCTTCTACTTGGCCACCATTGTGCCACTGGCAGTACAGTCAGTGATGCTGCTCCATGTGGCACTGCCACCCAGGGCACTCAGGTACAACATTACCCCGGGTTGTACTTGTACTGAGGAAAGTCTCTTGAAACTGATACATTCCATGAGGGGATTCCATTTCAATAAATCAGCAGTTTTGTAGTGAAAACGCGTGTCCCTTAATTCCCAGCAAGCACTAATGACAAGACTTCTCAAACTAACAAAACTCCATGTGTGGCTAGCAGTTATAGCCTCCCATCCTTGAAAAAAATTCTGGCCCCTTCTCTTTATTACCACCCAATCCAGTTAAATTACACTCCATACTACTCCCTGTTTTAGATAAATTTGTTGAAGGGAGTATGTGCCTGAGTCTTTTACACACAAATTTCAAAGCATCTGTGAACATCGCTGTTGCATTAGGAGAGGGTAAAATCACCCCCAGGCAAACAACCTGACACAAAAATAAGTTGATTTACTCTGTTTCATGTACAGAAAAGACATGGAACAATTTCATAACTACCTTAATCAGTTTGGATAAAACCAACCTAGGCAGATGAAACAATCTGGGGCCATTACATAAGGCGGGAATATTTCTGGGTTTTGTTCTTCTTGCTAATGACTTGCAGAAACAACATCTGTAGAAGTAGCACAACTAAAGCCGAATGCTCCTCAAATTTCATTACAGTTATAGAATTTGTAGACCTAGGCATCAACTATGCCTTGAAGAACCCCAATAGCTGCGCTTCCTAATGCCTAACACTATACAGCCGTCATCCTGAGTCAACTGAAGTAAAAGTCCATGCGTTGAAAGCACCTGAGTTGTGTCCTCTTTGTTCAAAAATCAAACTAGGGCAGGGGTGTCAAACATACAGCCCATGGGCTGGATCTGGCTGGCCTGATCCTGTCAGTCATTCAGTCCATAGGGCTTCTGGCCACAGCTGCCAGCAATGCATGAATTAACACTGCTGCCACTCAGTCCTGTCTTCACAGCTGCTAGAACTGCTGTGCCCACACAGCCAGCACCCAGGGGGCAAACACCCCTACCAAATTTAGTGTTTTCAGTCTCTGCTGGTGGCTTAAAAACAGCAACAGTTGACAGTAGTAGGGTTAGCCACCTGGTTGCTGGTCCTGACACAACGGCTCCTGTAACGGGGCAAGGAGCCCCACAGACGGGATTCAAAGATGTGTTGTCCAGTCCACAAGCAGCCCCATGTTCTCTTTCGCCAACAAGACACATTTGGATGCTTATCTTGCTGGGATCCTATGATCCCTGCTGACTTCCTGCCCCTGGGGCAGGAGGCTGGACTTGATGATCCTCCAGGGTCCCTTCCAGGCCAAATGTCTATGAAATCTATGAAATCATTCAGCCTGCATTTGACACCCCTACATTAGGGATATAAGGGCTCAAAAACAGTGACAGATGGGCCAAATCTCACCCCACAGATGGACCATATCTCTGTGGCCCACTGGTCTTTTATTGTACGTCAGACAAAACTATGAACATCTGAAAAGCCACACGAAGGTCAAGTTGCCTAGAACCACAGTTCCACCGTCTCACACTCTGATGTCATCTCTCTAAAAACTGAGGAGGAAGGAATGGGCTTAGGCTTGGGCTACCTAAAGCACAGTTGGGTCTAACACGATATCTGCAGCACAAGAGGCATCCTCTGCCACGTTCCGCTTGTAGCAGACTTACCTCTTGAGCTCCGGATGAGTCCTGGGCTTGAGATTCTGCCACTCCAATCGGTGGAGCCCACCTGCCAATCAGAAGCAAGCCAGGGAAAGCAAGGCTATGCCCTTTCCCCGAAGGCAGGGGGCAAGGAGCAGTTTGGACCTGGTTTGAGACTGTGCCCAGCCAGGTCTGGAGAACTTCAGGGGTGGAGCTCCTGAAGTATATAAAAGGAGAATGTACTCGACATATTGGAGGGAGAGACAAGGCGAGGAGAGAGGTGCTCCGGAGACAACCGTCCTTGGGACCCTGCCTGAGTAAGGGTGGTTCGTGGATCAGCACATGGAGAGCCAGCCTTGGGGACAGCCCGAGGCTGCTTGAGCCCCACCCAGTGTGCAGACTGGCACACGGAGAGTCAGCCCAGGGAGCAGCTCGAGCCCCACACGGTGCACAGGTCAGTGCATGGGGAGCTGGCCCTGGGAGCAGCTCAAGACTGCTCAAGTTAGCCCCAGCTCTAGGCTGAGTAACCGGAGCCTCACAGCATGACTCCACATTAAACTAAAAAAGCCTTGGTGCCCAGAGCAGGGCCCGGGACAGGGAAGGACTCCCAGCATGAGGCTGGGGGACCAGAGCCAGTACGAGTTCGGCTCCCATGGGAGCACCCCGGGTGCCCAGTGCGGGGCACCAGGCCATCAAGAGGAGCCAGAGGCGCTGCCAGAGGAAGGCCCTTGTGGGACTGGCCACCAAGGGATGAGCCTTGGCTGCTTCAGAGCAGGAGTATGAGTTGCTGGGGAAGTGGGTCCCACAGGGGAGGTGGGCTTGGGAGAGGAAGGTCTGCTGCCTCTGCCCTCATCCATTGTGGGATGGGGCATATCCCCATCCCAGGGCCCTAAAGAGAAGGGGCTCCAGAGGTGCACCCCATATTCTGTGATTGCTGTTGTTTTGTATTGTAGAGGTTAATATAGTTATGGGTACTCTTTAAGGGAGTTTATATGGGTTTGTGTCTTCATTGCCTATAGGTGTTTATTGCCTATTATCGGAACATACCTGTATTGTTGTCTTTGTACATCTATGGTATTGCTACCTCAACATACCTAGGTTATTTAAGTTATGCTCATATATGTTTAGTGTGTTCATGCCTCGACTTACCTGTTCTACAAGCGTTAATACTTACTTTGTGCAGGTTAATTGTTATATATGCTGTGAAATCACCCAGGTTATGTTTCTGCAGCCCCTCAAAATGGTACAATATGTTGATTGCAGGTTATTATATGTGGTGTCACATACTAATTTTACTGTAAATATTTAGTGTTCCTTATTTATATTTATTTATTGTAGCAAAAAATTTGCATATAGTTAAGCATTGGGTCTTGGCCTAGCTCTGTAGAGAGAAGAGGGAACTGCTTCCAGGTGGCAGGACCCCCTCAGCACCCTGCCTGACCACCATCCCTTCCACTGGCAGACAGGGCACACCCCGGGGTGTACCGGGGTACATTCTTTTGGCTTTCTGTCTTTCATTGCATCTCACTCCAGTATCAATCTTACAGATACACTCAGAAATTCTCCACATTCCATCCTGACCTACAAGGAGAAGCTAGCAACAAAGTTAGCACCCAGATACCCCCAATCAGGGTGGTGATCCCATTTTGATAGGTGTTGTCCACAAATGAGAGAAAATACTTTTTCGTCTATTCATGCAGAGGCTTGGACTAGATCAGCATTTCTCAACCCAAAAGTGGGTCGCATGAATATATGAAAGGGTTGCGAACAAACTTTAAAAATGGATTCTTGTTTAAAGGAAAAGTGTAGGAGGCTGTAGTGTTTCCCTTGCAAGCTGTCAGAGTTCCTGCCTGCAAGGAGCTGCTTGGCCCAACACTCCCCACCCCACCCCCAAGTCCCCATCCCCAAGCACTGGAGGGGCTGGTGGCAGCAGGTCAGGAGTGAGGGCCACTGGGTTAGGACTGGCCATCAATATTTACAAATGGGTCCTGGTACAAAAAAGGTTGAGCACCACTGGGCTAGATGACCCTTGAGGTCCTTTCCAATTCTGTGATTCTAAATCTTAGCTTAAAAACTAAGACCCTGGTTCAGGAGAGCAATCTTATACATGAAAGCATGTCAGCATGGACTTAACCGACGATGTACGCTTAAACATATACTAAACTGAAGTATAAATTAAGGTCACAAACAAAATAGAGCCAAGTATAATATTTTGTCCTTAACTGCAGTGTAAGAGCTATCAAATTAAGAAACACAAGAACATGCCCTCTCCTTGCATCAGGCTCTTACCTATCAAATGCCTTCAAAAGCTTCACAGTAGACAATATTATATCATCTAAAACAATACCCCAAAGAGCTAAAGTATCCCATTCTAGACTCTGTGATAGACTCCTTAAATGAAAAGACATGCTGGTTCAGATCAACAAGCAAGATGCTGATTTAACTCTTGTAGAAAAATCTCATAGCAAAGGCGTGTTACTGAAAAAGCACTTTGTGTAAATTGATTATACTGGATGCAGTAGATATTACTTTTCCCTGCCAGGAGTCCAGCATTAACTCATACATGGCTGGATTTGTGATGGCACAAAAATTCAGTCAAACAATTAAGGACCTAATCATTAAAGACATAGTAAGACAGAAGACAGATGTTCAAGCCAATTTTGTTAAAGCTGGGCCACTGAAGAAACGTCTGGATTGTTTAATATGTTCATTTCTGTGGTGCCAGAGATCATTCTTGCTGTCATGTTTTGAAGCTGTAGTTTCTGAATGATGAGGCTGGCAACGCTACAAACAAGGAATTACTCTAATCCAATCTGGATGTTACTAACGCATGTAAAACTGTTTTCAGACTTCGAGGGTCAAGCAGGATTTAATCCTTGCTACATTAATAGGAAACTAAAAGGCTGTTCCAGTCTTCTTTTTTAAACTGTCTTTGTCTAAAAAAGGGCATAGGATTCCAAAGTCCCAAATTATTCACAGACTGGATTGCAATATTTGTCCCATAAAAAGCTGATTTTGGTTACTCTGCCTTTTCTGCCAAGAATCAAATCCCTTTAACCAAATAAAGCTCATCTAATCCTGAGCCTGTGCAAAATAATAATCCTGCAAATGCAAAACTGTATCATTGGAGACTAGTCCTGTACAAAACCCATATCTATGGAAACCAACAACCTGTAAAGTAGCAGAAAACATTTCCTTTAAGTAGGAATAATCCAAAATCTGAAACCTCAGATTCAAACTACTCTCCTACAAACTTGGAGTGGTGCAGGCTGGCTTCAAACCACTGGATCCATACACTTTGACCCAAACCCTGAAAGCAGAACTATTTTTTAATATTATCTTATTTAGATATTTCCTATAACAGTGGGAATTTTGTGGAAGAGCTGATCTCTCAACTCAGAGGTGATTGGAATCTCAAGGGATCTAAGACTGAGGCCAAAAAGCTCACAAGAATAGCTGACCCTCATTTTTGCATAGTCTAAACCAGGGGTATCAAAACCATCTGACCCCAGGCTGGATTCAGCCCACATTCATAGAATCATAGAAGTCGGGTCGAAGGGACCTTGTAGATCTTCAAGTCCAACCCCCCGCCTGGGCAGGAGAAAAGACTGGACTCAAATGAGTCCAGCCAGGTAGGCATCAAGCCTCTTCTTAAAGACCCCCAGGGTAGGAGCCAGCACCACTTCCCTTGGAAGTTGGTTCCAGCTCCTAGCCGCCCTGACCGTGAAGTAGTTCTTGCTTATGTCTAATCTAAACCTACTCTCTAATAATTTGTGTCCATTGTTCCTTGTCATGCCAGGGGGCGCTCAGGGAAACAAGGTCTCACCCAAACCCTTCTGGTCCCCCCTACTGAGTTTACAGATGGTCACCAGGTCCCCCCTCAGCCTTCTCTTGTGAAGGCTGAACAGGTTTAGGTCCCTCAGTCTTTCAATGTAGGGTCTGCCCTGTAGTCCCCAGATCATTTGGGTGGCCCCCGTCTGGACCCTCTCAATGTCCACATCCCTCCTGAAGTGGGGCGCACAGAACTGGATGCAGTACCCCAGCTGTGGCCTGGCCAGTGTTGCATAGAGGGGGAGGATCACCTCCCTGGCCCTGCTAGAGCTGCACCTGTGGATGCACGACAAGGTCCGGGTAGCCCTGCCAACCGTGACCTCGCAGTGTCGGTCCATGTTCATCTTGGAGTCAATAATGACTCCAAGATCCCTTTCTGCCTCCATGCTCTCAAGAAGGGAGTTTTTCCCATCTTATCAGTGTGCTGCTGGTTTCTACTGCCTAAGTGCAGCACCCTGCACTTGTCAGTATTGAGACGCATCCTGTTTTTGCTAGCCCACCCCTGTAACCTATCCAGGTCTTGCTGCAGTCTTTCCCTCCCTACTAGTGTGCTCACCTCACCCCAAATTTTGGTATCATTAATCCTCACAAGCTGGATACAGGTCTGGACCCAGCAGCAGCAGCAGGGGTCAATGCAGCCTTCACTTATCCCACCCCTCATGAACAGCACCCGACCCTGGTGGGGCTCAAAAGCTGGGAATTCAGTGGCCACACCCCCAAATTCCCATCCCCTCTAGAAGCCCTGTGGGCTGGGGAAAACAATTTTCACAGGTCGAATCTATCCCCCAGGGCCACCCCGGTCTAAACCAAACGAAAATCTAAGGGCTGCCTTTGAAATCAAACTCCAAACATTCAGCTAACATTGAAGTTGCATCTGAACAGTACCTTCAGGGCCTCTCTTTATAAACTCGAGAAAACTACTGCACTGGCATTACAAAGAGAATTAAGTACAACTCAGGTTGTCCTTGGTGTGGCTTAATATTCACCCCAATGAATAGTACTAGACCAAGTTTGAAACACATATGTTCCAAAAGGCAAAGGAATATGCAAAGCAATTAAACAAAAGGTTGTTCTCTATTGTGGTAAACACCATCCTGAGAGCCAACAGGACGACTGGGGAAGCAGCCTCGAAGTTACTGTACCAGAATCTCGGTGGCTGATGGATTGCAATTTCTTATGTAAACCAAGTGGTACTCCAAGAGGTAGCCCCTCTCCAATTGAAGGGATCAGAGCAGGTACAGAAGCGCTGTGGGGAGGTGTAGGGACCCGCCTTCCCCTATAAAGCAGAGCCAGATCACCAATGGGGACTTAACCATATACCTTTTAATGAGAAAAACAGTAGTGGGAACATAACATGTATAAACTAGAGGGTATAGGGGACACTACAATGCTCTGAGGGGGACAGGATTCAATAAAGGTTAGACGTTTACAATCATACACATATTCATCCAGTTGACAAAAGACAGGTTTAACAAAATATAAAACACAAACAGCAGAGCAAACAATACTGGTTGGCAAAATATAAAAAAAGGCACAAAATATAAAAAGTCAAATAATGAGAAATATAGGGCTTAGGTACCTGGAGGAAAACACAATGACCCCCTTTCACTGCAACAAGAATTCCTCCCTGTCACTCACCCCAGCTGGAACTTGAACTCAGCGCTCCCTCATGGTAGGCAGAAACCCCACCACACAGCCACCAGTGCTGGCACTGCTTCAAGCTGCTAGGGGTTTTGACCTTCCAGGAGCCCCAGCCTCACATCAAGCTTCCTGGCCACTTGCTGGAGGAGCTGGAAGCAGAGCTGGGAACCTGTCAGGTCACTGCCCAGCTTCTTACTGGAGCTGGGGAGCCTCTCCTGCTGGCCACAGCCACTCGTAGGGGGATCCTGGAGCCCAGTGGGGAGCCTCTCCTGCCAGCTGCTAAGGGGCCAACTGCTGCCTGCAGGTCCCTCTCCTTCAGGTGCTTCTGGGGCAGCTGCTCCTGCCTCACTGGCCCAGCTCTTGCCAGCTCTTTGAAGCTCCTTCCTCATGGTCCCTCACTGGTCTCCTCTGAGTCAGCTGCGCTGCCCCTTTTATCCCCCTCCAGGTGACCCAAGGGGCCAATCAGGGAACATGGAGGGTGTGTCCCTGGGGTCTTGTTGGTGATGAAAGGGAATCCCAAGCCCCCCCAATTATCTTTTACCCTTTCAAAACCCCTAGACCAAATCATTACCAGCTAGCCCATCACACTTATTTGAATCGTCTTCATAAGCTGTTGGATTCACACAACCCTAACTCAAAACTTTGACAGCTTTAGGATTTCATTAAACAACAAATTTGTTACAGAAATATTGCCATAATATCGACAAATCACAAGTCACCTACTCAGATTCTCTCAAAAGTGTTTGTCATTTTAGTAAACAAAAAAAAGTCTTCCCAGGCAGCAAAAGGAGCAAAATAGCAGCCTAACCAGCCACAAAGCTCTTCGCAGCTCTCTCTAAACAAAGCAAACTGTAATCAAACTTTGGGTACAAGAAAACGAACAAGATTTTCCTTTCAATGACCCCAGGCACTTCTACCTTTTTCACCTGAACTCCATTCAGTCAGTACTGGCATGAAGAGAGCAAACCACGGTTGTAACAAACAGAACAAAATATGGCACTGTGCCAAGCACACATTTAATAATATTCTTGACATCAATGTATTTGTAACCCCAGTTGCTCAGGTTGATCGGGGAACATGTAGATTTTTCATGTCCCATTTTTCCTTTATTCAAATGTAGACAGTAAATTGCACAATGCACACGAGAGGAATACAAAGAGAATTAAGACCCTGCCCCAGAGTAAGTACATAGGAACTGGGCAAGATGGGGAATAGCGCATGCCTTGCCTCCCTTCTTTCTTCTGAGGGCAAAAAAGAAAAAGAAAAGCAGGGAAATGTAGCCAAGAGGCATCTCTAGACAATGCCACTGCATGCTAAATCACAGGACAGTGCAGTATATACGCCCAAATTGCCCATTGCTAAAAAGGTCGTTATAGACAGCTGCCACCAAGGCCATGTTTAAAAAGCTTAAAGCAGTGCCATTTTCAAGAGAGTTAGTTGCATTATTAATACTTACAGGGCTCAAGGAACGCATGTAACATTAAACTAGTAAAAAGCACCAGTGACCTCAGACACTTATGGTCTAATAGTACCTGCATGCAAAAGCAAGGACTTCACTGCTGATAACCCCATGAAAATCAGAGATCCTATTAAGAATACCACTGTGCTTCCCCGGGAGGAAAGAGACAGAACAATCAAATTACAGATGGGGCGAATAGGAGTCGGTAAACGTTTTAAATTAATCTGGCAACAGCCAAGATGAAAGCGGGGCAGGTAGTCAGATGTATAAACAGTAACAACATCAAGGGAAGTTTGGAAGTGAGTTTATTAGCAGCAGACACTCTTGTGCATAAAGGCTCCAGACTACTCTTACTAACATCTTTCCACTGAGGTCCAGGACACTGGACCAAGTCCTATAAGCAGGAATCAAAATAATCGCAATTGTCAAGGTGAGATATCCAATCCAGATCTAGGTTTTAGATGTTTAATTACCCGTCCAACAAAGTGGCTGATGCATCTTCTGCCTAAAATACAACTAAAAAAGAAAAGAGTCACTTCTCTAAATACCAGCAATTCATTCAGAGAACCTCAAGATGAAATACTGCTGCCAGTGCCCCACACAACCAGCTGTGGGGCTGTCGGTCAGCCAGCTCCTTCAAAATCCAGGCTCTAGTGACAAAACTCTACCTACTCAACAGGGTTAACGTGCACAGATCAACTACTGTTTCTATTAAATGTGCCACAGGAGCACTGAGTTTATGAGAGCACCAGAAAACCAAGCAGCTTCAGACATCTCAGAATTCAGAACAAGTAAGGCAGGAAAACGGAGGAGTGAGGCGGGGGGGGGGAACAGCTTAAGAAAGGAGAAGACAGACTGATTACATTCACAAGGCGTGTGATGATAAACACACTGGCCCGCTGAAACCTGCCCTATATGCCATTTGCATCACTGCAACAGCATTTCTTCAACAGCCTGTTCCCATTAGATTCCAATTTAATATTTCAGTCGTAACTTTAGCACATCATTATCAAGTTTCTGAGCAATGTGGTCAGCCACTGCTCCATAGCCTAGACAAGGCACATAGAAAATCTCTGGTCTTATTCCATTTCCCCCTAATGAATCTAAGGTGTCCCTATGCAATATCGGACCAGATAAGTAAAAGATCACTCAGACAGAAAAGACCCACCAGAGTACATCCTCCACATGCACATGTATAGCCTGTGGCCCATGGAACACGTTGCGCATTATTTCCATCCCATGCTTTGTCTATGGTTGAAAAAAAAGAAAGCAATGTGCCCGAATGCTAAATGCTTGCAGCCAAAATATCCAGATGCAAGTGCACAGCTGCATATTAGTAATGTTCTGTGGGCAGAACACCATGAACCCAGCACGCCTGTCTTTCTGCACAGAACAGCTGCAGAAAAAAAAGATTAAATGTGAGTATAAGTCGCAAAAGCTGAAATTAACTTCTTAGCCTATTTTTGTATGGTCACCGCCTTCAAAGAAACTTAGCATTTAAAAAAAAAATACCCAAGGCAAGAGAAGGCAATATAGATAATCTGTCTTGGTTCAGAGAAAAGATTTCTCTTCAATGGACCTTCATTGTTTTTATGCTGGTCTTAGTAGGGGTGTGAGAAACAGGCCATATTCGAACTGGATACAGATTCGGCCCAAATCGGGGACAGTGATTTGATTAGTTGATTCAGATCACCGTCCCACTTCAATTTGGCCGAATCCGAAGATTCAATGCCGATTTGGAGAATCAAAGATTTAGCCATAGATACAGCTTTAAATGTTTTTTCTACATACCTCGAGGTACTGGGGTACGCCCTGCACACTCCCTGGCAGACACAGAAGTGCTTCTGGTCCACTTCTGGGTCAGCTGCCGAGCATGCTGGGGAACCCACCCCCCACCCCCCAACACTCCTGTGGGACGCTCCATCCATCCCAGGATCTCAGTGTTCACAACCCACGGGGTACCTCAAGGTATATAGAAAAAGCACTTAAAGCTATGTCTATGTCCGAATCACCAAAACTTTCTGAATTGATTCAGAGAGTTCTGATTCGATTTGGAGAGATTAAAGAGTCTCCTGATTCAATTCAGATTCAGCCGCCGAATCAGGCCGAATCTCTGCCAAATCAAATCAGCGACTGAAACTTCGCACAGCCCTAGTTCTTAGCAGCACTCCTTTCATATTCTCCTTTCCCCCTGGGTGTTGTATGTATCGCTGAGATTTCTTCCAGTGGAATTTTTAAGTACGTGAAAATGCACATTAATAGTAAATGATGCAGATGAAGGTGCCTCATGAAATTGGCAAAATCATCGAGAGGTCGTTGCTCTAGGTTCACAGAATAAATTCGGGCCAGAATGTTACAGACAAGCTCTAGTCCACTTTTTGGAAGGAAGAAAGAGCTTTCAGTTAAAAAAAAAAAAAAGTGCTGTTTCACAGGAAATGATAATTAATATTGAAGTTTTTGATTGTCAGGCTGCTGAGGCCCAAGGTGGACTGTCCACTTGCTTCCAGAGAAAACAGCGTGAATTGAAAACCTGAACTCCTCATCTGAAAACCAACCGGCAACTGCATTCTGTTCTGCAGAAGAATTCGGAAAAGCTTGGTTTACGTTCCTGTATGGAAAGACCGACACATTTCTGAAGCTTGCAAGCTGTCATGGAATAGATTTGTCATTCTCTTGCCAGCTCTGGTAGTGACCAACAGCTCCTAGGAAGCCTATCTGAAATTAATTACACAAGGGCCTTATGTCTCCATTATATCATTTCAAATCACAAATAGCTTCCTACAGTAATAGGCTGTCTCAGCAAACAGTCCAGAAACTGAAATAAAAGGTCAGCCTCAGCTGGCATATATCAGAGTGATTCTGCAGACTTCAAACTTCCACCAATGCACACCAGCTAGAAAAGGGAACTCCTTTCACCTCCAGGTCTTCCCTACTCCTGCAAAATGTATGCTTGTATAGTTTCCCCAGTGTTGCTCACCAACACACTTCTATCATGGTCAATGTTTTACTATATGCAACATAAGCTGCCACCAGCATTGTTATCACCACGTAATCAGACACACTCTCACTGCAGCCACCAACATCTTGACTGGCTGTACTGATTGTAGCAAGAAACCTTAAAGATAGCTCCTCCACATCCAACACATTAAGGGGAAGCATAGAAGAACCTAAGCTATCATTGCCTTTGCTGTGTGTACTATCTGGGCAAACAGAATTCATCAACCTCCAGGTTGTTGGCTGTCACCAGCAATAAAATTATAGAGTACTTCAAAATAAAGGAATCTGTCATTTAAATGGGCTGGGTAATCAAGACAGAGTTAAGAATGCATTCTCCCCCACCAGGAACTCCTATGTAGGGGGTTAACATGTCCTAGAAAGGAGGCCACGCTGGCTTTTACTATGTGTCATTTAACTTGATAGTAAATCTGATTGTGAAACACACACCAACTTAACATGTCTTTTGAATCGAAAGTGCTTGAGGTGATGCACATTATTTAGGAAACCGGAGCATGTTCATGTAAATGAGAAACCACAGTGAGCCCATATGGCCCAAATAAACGTAATAAAAGAATGGAGACATTAGCAAAAATGTTAACCATTTCAGTACTATAAACAGTAACTAATAGATCTTAGAAGATCTGTGAAATCAGTGAACGTTATTTCAGACAGCAGAATAACAATATCAGGGCCTGGTGCAAAGCCTGTTGCAAAATGCTTTTGACTTCAAATCTTCACAGCAAATTGAGCATCATCCTTTATATGGCTATAGCACCTCGGTGGAGGAAGGAGGAGAAGATTCATGCTCTCTCACTGCACAGAATCTCACCTGTTTCTTCCAAAAAACAAAATGACATGATATTCCCTTGGCTTTAATTTCCCTTCCAACATTTTCTCCACCCCCTGTTACAACCACTGAAGTTTTATTCTCCATTCAACTGTGACCCTTCCACTTGGAGAGAGGGTCACTACATCCCAACCCATCTCCTGATCTCTCACGTGCCTATTCATTTCCTTCGCCAGGTCTTACCCCGCACAGCACAAGCATGCTTTAGTCTTTCCAAGTTAAGTAATCCATCCTTGGTCACAGCTGCTTTGCCAACTACCAACCTATCATTTACCTTCTCTTCTTCATCCTTTAAGCTCATTAGTACATGGTCTACACTGTTGTTTGAAGAACAGCTCTAAATTTTACCACACTACAAAAAAATTTGAGATTTCAAAGTTTCTTCCTGTTCCACTTAAGGAGGAAACCATGCCCTTTTAACATTTTTCATGAAGAATGAGACAAAGACCACCCCAAAATAAATTTGGCCTGGATTGTGAGAGAGGAGCAATCAAACAAATGGGTTATTGGTTAGTTCTGAGTAGGCGGGTCCCCCTGACATATGGGCACCGCAGAATTTTTAGCCTTGATTGGAAAAACTTTCCAGGTAAAAATGTCATTGAAGGTCAAAAACACAGCACTGACTTGTTAGAGATGTTTTCAGAGTTGACATTTCTTCTTGAGTCTTGTCCTTCCTTGGTTTCTATGACTCCATTCTCTTAGTTCTCTTTTTATCTCTAAATTACTCCGATATGGCCTTCAAAGAATCCTCCTCGTCCCCTGTTCAATTTTAGTTGTAATTCCACAAAGCTCACTCCTCGGTCCCCTTCTCTTCTCACTATATATATTTTGTATCAAGGCTAACTCATGTGAAAACACAAATTCAATTGTCATTGCTATGCTGGTGACCCACAGAGCTACCCCTCTGCTCTAGAAGTGTCTCCTAGCCAAAGTAACATCAAAACCCATCTTTATGACATCTCGCCTGGGATGTCCAGCCATAGGCTCAAGCTCAACATGAGCAAAAACATTTTTTATCCTTTTCCCCACAACAGACTCTCTCTAACTGCTTTTTTAACTCCTTTGGATACCCCTATAGACAGTCACTCGGGCAAGTATCATCGGTGCCATCTTTGATTTGTATTTCTTTCTAAATCTTTCTAAACAGACTATATATAAATCTTGCCAGTTCTTATCACATGACGCATAATCCACTCAGCTAAAATTCATAGATCACATCTCATTTACTGAAATGGCCTTTCCTCTGCATTTCACAAATGCAACATTAACCAATACACACCTACTCTGAATGCTGTTTCAAAGATCATTTACCTAGATTAGCAACGTCACCCTTCTCTTTGAATCCTTCCATTGGCTCCCCTTTCTCACAGTTGGCTTAACGCCACTTAAGTCCAGAAGCAAATAGTTCAAGCTTACACACAGCTGCTGGAATCTTTTAATTGATTATAGCACAGTTGGGAATGACAAGCATAATTTAGCCACCATAACAGGGAGAAATCCCCACAGATGTTATAATTCATGATGGCTGCCACCATTCCTACTAGTGTTTTCAGCTGCCTAACAAAACAATGTTGCCAAGTCTTATAATTTTAATCACAAATTTCAAGATTTTTATGGGGGGGGGCGGTTTAAGCCCCAGGTGCTGGAAACATGATATTGAAGAAGAACAAGCATGTTCCTGGTCATTTCAGCTGCAATGAAAAGCTTTTTTAAAATGACACAAACACAAGCTCAGAAAACAGAAGAAAAATAAGAATAGGCTCAATTAGTCCTATAATTTTTACCTAATTTCATGATTTTGAGGGGGCCAGATTCTACTTTTGAATGTTAGGGGCTGGGAGTACTGAAATTAGATCACATGGCTGAGTGAAACTGAAGAAAGCTTTGCAATGCATATAATAAAACTTCAAGTAACATAATTTTTAAGTTCAAGGAAATAGTTCAAGTTTGTTCTCTTTTTGCAAACATACAATGCTGGCTAGAATTAAGTAAGGCTGCTTCACCACGGGACTTTAAAAAAAAACAAAAAACGTTAAATGCATTCAATTTGAAAGCAGCACCCCGTATTGAAACAGGAGAGACATTCATAGCTTTACTACATTTTGCTGTACATTTTAGGGCCAGATCCTCCTTTGACATGACTCCACTGAAGTCTGTTGTGCTACAGTGATTTTTCACCAGCTGAAAATCTGATTTATTGTGTCTGCAATAAAAGGTACTTGTATCACAGTGTCCCGATTATATCTGCCAATAAGCTACTTAAATGGCTACTGACATCTTCCAGTGCAAAACTGCAGCTGACAATGTCATGTGCTTGAAATTTCCAGTCAAAAAATAGAAGACCAGCTTTTGTACTGTATCCTCCACATAACTCTTCTTCATTAGGAGTAATACATCCGTTCAAAGATTTTCTTCCTGGAAATATAGGGGTTGGAATGAATTAGTACAAAGTTCAAATGTTGTCTACATTTGCCAGATCAATCTACCTACTAATTTTTTGCTAAATTCATGTTAAATAACTAGAAGGCATGACATTTCTCCAGCACTTTTCTTGGCACTCAAAGAACTCTATGAATATTCATTAAGAGCCAAGCCTAAAATCTATTCATTTCAATTGGTATTTTTAGTCTTTTACATGTGAAATACCTTGTCCAAAGTCTTCAAGTTAGAAGCAGAAATAGTATTCAGGTATGTCAATTCCCAGCCTTCTGTTCTCTCCCCAGCACCACACTACTCCAACACTTTTTTTTTCTGGCAGTGTATTTTTTTCCCCTAAATTAGTTTGCCCATACACAGAGGGAAAAAATTCTCACTTCATAGCAAATAAAATGAAACATGATTCTGGAGTAGAAAGTCAGGCAAATTTTCTATTGTCTTAGAAAGCAGCACACTTGTATTCAAGGTTGTTAATAAGTGATTCTATTTAAATATGCAGGCAGACTTCTTTAGTATGCAAGCTCCTAGGACCAGTTTTACCAAGATGGCATACTGCATTTCTAATCCTTTTAGATAATTTTTGTAACAGTCGTTAAAGTTAAGTAAAGATTGAGTTTTTTTAAAAAACATTCAGATTAAGAAGCAGGCCAACTGTCTGTATAAAAGCCTTAGCAAATAAACTGAGATATTCTCAAATATTAAAAGTGTGCTGCCAGAGAAAATGAGCATGGTTTCTAAAGCTGCTTTCTGAAACTGTTGTTAGAGATAGCAGGATAAGCTGTTGTAATCCTGATTCTGGAAGCATGGATACCACAGCTTTCAAACTGCTGTAGGCAGTAACCAGGAGACCCTTTTCCCCCGCTCTTCCCGAAGCCTTAAACCTGTTTCCGGCTCAGTGAAGTGGGAAATACAAACAGTGATCCCATAGCCAGTTTCTGCCACCAAGCAGATGGCAACTGCTGGAAGCCAGTAACACACATCCTGGTCATTGCAACTTTATTGGGAGTGCCCACCAATGTGAATAAATGTCTTCAGACTGACTAATTAAAAGGGCTGTTTTCATTAGTCGTGACCATCTGTTAGGCCACAGACCTGGTAGAATTTCACACTGGTGGAGGTGACTAGGTGGGAGTAAACACAAAGTATCATAAAGCCTGTAAAACTATTGTGCTCTAATGACAGACTAATTAGGTTCTCTGCAATGCAATCCTTCGATTTGCATTTGTCCAAGAAAACCATCCCCAGCCCTTCCAAACAGACCTAAATTATTTAGGTGGGCAGGTACACTCCAGAGCCCGAGGGCTCACCAGCAAAGCCAATCTGCGCTGCCAGCCCAAGTACCAAATGTTTCTTAGTTTCTCTCAAACTGCTGTGACTCACCATGGTTCTCCTTGTGTTTCCAAATTTTAAGTCTTCTCCAGGAATTCCAGGCAGGCAGGAAGACAGAGACGGACAGCCAGAATTCACATTTTCTGTTATCCCCAAATGACAGAAGATCAGCTCGTAGGAGATCAGAAAGAGAAAACACCACCAAAGCTTCACAAAAACATTTGGACACTAAGACCAAGTATAGATAGTCAAAAAGTCTGAGGCAGAATCTATTCAATCTTCGCAAGTTAGTTTTAGTTGCATAGACTGAACTGATAAGCAAGTAAACAGACATTCACTTTTGATTCTGGAAATGAAGCCGCATGCCTGCAGTGGCTCAGGGCAGAAACCAGGGGAACACTAGAGCAAGCCTCCCTGCTCAGCTGGAGCAGACAGCTTGGGCCAAGGCTAACACCCCACCCTGAGATGGGGGGCAGGGGTTGTGGGGAAGGTGTAAAGTATCCTGGGATGCCAGGGGACTGAGTTGACTTGAATCTGGAGGGCATCTGGGACAGAAGTTCAATAAACCAATTTAATCTAAATCAGTTTAGTCTGATACTACATCCATCCATGTTTATCTTAAACTGGTTTCAGCCATTTTGAAAGCAGTTTGTGCGCACTGGATTTCTATTGCTATACAGATCTGAACCAGTTTCCAATCTCTTATACCAGTCTGTGTCATTTCTCTCCTAGCCTAAGAGACCGGGCAGCAATATCTCTTCAAGTTCCCATGTACATTTCAAGGTCATTTCTATTAACTCCCTGCACAGTACAAAGTACTACACATTCTATTCTTCGGTCTTAGTTTGCAAGTCATGTATTTATTGACAGGCAAAATACAGCGAGTCATATTTTCAGTTCAGCTTTCATTCAGGGGAAGCCATTTCAGCAAACTCAGCAATTTGCCTCTACAGCTTCACTCTCTTAACCGTGCTTTTAATTAAGGGTTATGTGTTCAGCCCATCTCCAATTTGCAACACCCCCTTTTTTGTGCATGTTTGCAAAAGTGAGTGCCTCAATTCTCACAGGACAATACCCAAACCGCTTCATATGGGGAAAACCAGAATGGGTTTTCTCCAGTGGCTAGACTACAGAAAAGGCTTGTAAGTTCTCTTATAATTCTGTTGCCTTACGATTACACTGACTACATATGCAACAGAACAGACCTCACAGAGCCAGCTAGCTGGCTGACCGCACACAATAGTGAACAAAACGTGTGTATTTGTTGCACGACTACAGCTCAGAGGCACTTTAGATCCAAAAGCCTTGATTTCAGACTTTGAACTTTATGTATCTACTTGTATGTGTACCTACAGTACATCACCCCTGTTTTGGGCAGATGATCCCACTACTTGCAGTGCTGACTTAGAATTGGCAGGAATATCAAGCCTCATCTTCTCCGTCTAGAAGATTCTTCTGAACATGAGAGAATAGGAGTGCAAGCCTTCTACATCTCCATCTGAAAGCAAGGGTTGGTTGACTCCTTCCCAAAGAGACTTTCTTTTATCCGGCTCTTTGTCCATGATTGCTAAATGGGTGTTAAAGTCCAATATTTTCAAAAATGGGCACTTAAAGCTAGGCTCTACTACAAGTCTTCTACTAGAGGCCCAGGCAAGCTGCCTAATGCAAAACTTCTATTGAGCACCCAACAACCTCCTCTTGAAGCCACTGGGATCTACTGAGGGCTCAACATTTTTTAAAATAAGCTAGTTATGTAGTTGCCTACAAATATAGATGGAAAGAGCCTCACTTTGGGCACCCATTCTTGAAAACGATGCCTGAAATGTTTTAGACAGTTCAACAAGGCTTCCTTACCAACATCACTTCCTTGATATAGCAGCATCTACCTGGCCATTACTAGTTGGTGTTTGCATTAGGGCATGCTCTAGGAGTCCCAGTCCTGGAGGTGGACTCCACTGGGCCGAGTGCTTGCTGTCCCACCACAGACCAAAAACAAAGGGCTTCACCTTTAAAAAGCTTACAATCTCACTAATAGAGCTGTCAGGTCTCCAGTCAATCAGTCGGACAATTTCCATAAAAGAGGAGGGAGTTCTAGTGTTAACAAAGAGGCCTGGAAAAAACAGACAAACAAACATTTTCATGAAAATTTCCAAGTATTTATACATAAAAACAGGTCACAAACTAGATCTATGTCTAGAGAGAGAGCGAGAAAGAGAGAGAGAGAGATAGTTCCTTTGCTATGCAGAGTTAAACCAAGAGACCCTCAGGAAAATGGCTGGCCAATGCACCAACAAAGAGCTTTATACATAGCAAAGAGTCCAATATGTTTCTATTTAGAGTATTTTGTGACCCTTAGACAATTACCTTTTTTTTATTATTATTATTATTTCCTCATTTTATAGCTCTTCCCTTTCAGGCAAGCCAGCAGCCAACATTTCATCTCTGCTAGCCAAGGGAACAGCCGAATGACTGCTTTCACAGCCAATATCAGAAACCGAAGCATTAGCAGCTAATATGGGTTTTGAATGCCCAGGACAGCAGCTGATTTCCTTCTTTTGGAAAATTAGATTTGGGTTCGAGGAGCAGGAAGATGATCTCTATTGGCTTTTATTCATTTTGGAATCAGATTTGAAATTTTTGGACCAGATGAGGGGATGTAAATCAGCATGACCAGTGGAGCCCCATCAAGTTACACCAACCCAGGTTCTGACTGCATTTTAAAAATACCTTTTCTTAATTTGGTATAAAAAGTGAGGATTTACACCTGAACCAAGCAAAACCAATCATGCAATTTCCAAAGCAAATAAAGGCAAAAATCCTACATTTGCAAAGGCAAAATCCTCTCATCTAAAACAACACATCCTACAAAACAGGTAACTCTTTGGTTAGATTTTATAGATGTTCAAGCAGGAGTCCTATAAGGCAAAATACATAAACAAAGATGTATTTGGTTAAATTAATCAAGTTATCCGCTGTGAAGTTTATAGAACTATCCAGTGGATGATTTTCTAAAGCCCAAAGGAGCAAAATAAATTTATAATCACACATTTACACAGAGCATTGCATCCTTTAAAAAAAATGCCTTGATGGGGTACATCTGTACCCCTTCTGCAGTGCTTTGAGAAGCACAACTAAGCAGCACACCTCCCTTACCCAGACACCAAACCCAGAAATAAGGTGATGAAGCTGCTGCAGGGGTCTCTAGCATGCTAATGACAGAGATCTGCCGCAAGGGATGCTTTCAGGATCACACAATGAAAAGGCTGGGATCAGAACTCAGGAGCTTGTGTACACATCATCTGTGTGTAGTTTAGTTTGCAACATAGCTATTTGCAACTTTGAGTCATTTTGACAGCTCCCCCACCGCAGGAGAGAGAGGCAGAAGGTAAAAGTGGCCAGGGACTTAATCTCGCCCCCCCCCCCGAGCCTGCCCACGTCTCCCGTGACCGGGGAGCAAACTGCCAACAGGCCAGGCAGCCCTAAGTTGCAGGATCCTCTGTCCTTCCTTCCGCAGCGGTAGCACCTCCTGGGCCCCCCCGGGTGGGCTGCCGGTAGGTGGGTGCTGCCCCAGCTCAGGCTCAGGGAACAGTTAGATTGAGCCAGATGCTGCCTGCGAGCTGGGGCTGCACCTGAGCAGCTAGCACCCTGCCTGGGCAGCCCCAGGGGGCACCGCCACTGCAGAGGGAAGGACTGGGTGTCTCCACCACCCCACCCCAGCAGCTCACCTCCCAGCCATGGGAGACATGGGCAGGCTCCACGGGGAAAGTAAAGAAGATCAGGCTCCTCGCCATGACTGAAGTCCCTAAATCGAAATGGTGGGTTTTTAATTGTTGCAATTAAAAACCCACCATTTCAATTTAAGCGGCTACACCCCCATCACATGTAGAAGTTCCCTAGGTGTCTCTACTTGATGCACTAGTCCATTCCTGTGATTTATCAGTGCCTAGCCCTTAGGTCATTGTAAGATTTTGGTGAGGAAGAAATAGTGTCTTTACAGTCTCTCTAAGAGAAAGCCATAATGGCATTAGAGTTTATATTTAAAATATATGACATGCTTCAGAGAGTTCCTCCACCACAGCTTGAAAGGCTAAACTTGATATTCATAAGCAGCAGCAGCAACACTGGGCAGTCTCAATTTAAAAGTAACAAATCTTTTGAAGGTCACTTAACATGGACATGCAGTCTGCCCCCCCTCCCCCAACTTTCCCTGACTGAATTCAAAAGACAGAGCTGTCAAAAAAGATGAAGAGAAGCCAACTGGGTTTCAGACCCCTCTGGTCAGGGGCTCAAGAAAGGAGAACTGAACACCTCGGGATTCAGGAAAAATCTCAACAGCTCCTGCCCCAGCCCTGAAAGAACTAACACCCAATTACAGTGTCACCATAGCCCCAGGCATTAGCACAGAGCAGGCACCCTGAAGAAGTTTTTTTGGATGCTCCTCCAGTGCCCCCCTAAGTTTTCCAATAATCTTCTAGAAAACTGGACTTTTAATAATCTCCAGGGCTTAATGAAAAGCTTCTTGGGCATAGCAGCACCCAGCGAAATTCCATGCAGCCGACTGCACTCTGCAATCCCTGCCCAGGAAGACTGCAGACAAAAGTCTGCTCATCGTGGTTTAAAAACAAATACATACATAAATAAATACATCAAACAGAGCTGATATTGGAGGTCAGGAGTATTTACTTTTGGCATATCCCTAAGGAGTTATATTTATTTTAAAATCTGATTGTAGGATCAAATAAAGAACTATGGATGCAATCCCCCTTTTGTTTGGACAGGCATAAATCAGAAGTAACCACTAAAGTCAATAAAGTTGCATCAGTATAAGAATCACCATGAGTAAAAGAAAATAAGTCTCTAGGTTTTGAATCATGGCTTTCCTGGCCTTATTCTTATTCCACTAGGAACACAAATCCCCCAGACTGAATGGCTACAATATACATTAAAAACACTCTACAAATCACTGGGATCACATTTTATCTGGTGTGCTTCTAATGACTCTGGGTTTTTCCTCCCATTTACATTTCATTCTGGGTTCAACCAGGGAGCAGACCTGTTCCTTCATTCATAACCATCACTGGGAATTCACACGCAGTACAAAGCAACTGCATCCCTGCAGACCGAGCATGCCACTCTATGACATTTGAAACCTCTTCTGGCCTGAAGATCAAGTAGCGCAAATCCATTTTTGAACTTGCAAATCTCGAGTCCAGGGAGTAATGCTGAGCCTCAGGCGCTGTTAGGGTAGTGACTGTGGTTCACTTGAAAAGATCATAAATGTGCACATAAAAGCTTTAAAAAATGTGTATAACGTAAGTGAATAACGTACAGCACTGAATTCTAGGGAGAGAAGAAAAGTTTAAAACAGAGGTTGCACTGGCATGGGAAATACTGCTTATAGCAAACCATCATGTGCATAAAAGCATTACAGACTTGGGCTTTCATGCCCATGCTAAGGTGTGAAGTAAAGACGAGGGCAAGGGAAAGAGAATGATTCCTGCCCTGGCTAATGCATTTCATAATAGCAGCCTGAGACGACCACCAGTGACGAAAGTACAACACAATGAGTAAAACCACTCAGCTAAACATGCCATTACAATACATGTACAGTTGTTTTATACGCAGACCAGTGGAAGGCTGGTACTCATCACCTAACAACATATGATTAGGCTCACTTCAAAAGTGAAGACAATCAGGTGATGCGAGGGTTCATGCAAACCAGGCATATGATAAAAAGCTATACGCATGTAAAAACTGGACCAACTTTGCCCTCCTCCAGATGACGTGCTTGAGTAAATGCAGAGTGATATTTTCCCTTGCCACATGTTATGAGATAAAAAGAGGTTATAAAATCTTCCATTTCTTGATTACATGTGACCATAAATGCCAGCCTGTTTTAATTAAAAGGACGGAGCATCAGCATTTAACAAGGTTTATAGGGACTGCTTAGAAGAAAACATGTCTTTACGCTTCTGTAATATGCTGGATTGTTATAACAACGTACAGCTTGCCACACCGCATGTGACGTGTACATTGCTCAGCAGCGCTGTCTGAGGGCTTCCCGAGCCATTTACATATTCCTCCCATATTAAAGTAATGGGCAAAATCTGCAGTGTGCATCTCAGTTACCTAGATATATACTGGTTTTGCTCAATTTATGTGTACGGTGCTGTCTTCATTGCCTCTGAGCAATTTTGGCTAAAAGGGATGATTCCTCCAAAGTATAATAGAAGGTTGCCCAGAAAACCAGCTCTAAGCATTTTTAATGTGTTGTATACCGTCAGTGATCATGACTCCAAATGTTAGTGGTCCTCATTGAGGCCACTTCCATTATATACTCATCTTTTCAAGGCTCTACTACAATCATTCAAAATCTGCCTTGAGCTCAAATTTGACATGCTTCCTTTTTATTATTTATTTATTTAGTGTTTGGAAGCCTCCGCAAAGGCATTCAGGAACATCTGAAAGCCAAGTGGAAGGAGAAGGCTATCACCAAAGAGGAGTATACCTCCACAGCAAGAGTCAGTAGGGAAGCTGTTAAGAAGGCCAAGGTGGAGCCCAAACTAGGGCTAACAACAAGGATCAAGGACAACAAAAAGTCCTTTTTTAAATACATAGGGAGTAAAAAGAAGGCACCAGGCAACGTGGGGTCCCTGCAGAATACGCTTGGCAATCTGGTGGTTGCACCAGATGAAAAAGCAGACCTTTTTAACAATTCTTTGCCTCCATTTTTCTGAGCAGGGACCAGGACTTCTCCCCCACCGGAATGACTCTGCCAGGCCTAGGGTCAGGGAGGACTGGGTTAGGAAACTTCTGGAAGGGCTGGACATGTTCAAATCAGCAGATCCAGATGCTCTCCACCCTCGGGTACTGAGGGAATTGGCAGGGGTCATTGTGGGGCCCCTGGCACGGCTTTATGAGCACTCGTGGTGCTCTGGCCAGGTGCCAGAAGACTGGAAGAAGACCAATGTGGTCTCCATCATCAAAAAAAGTGGGGAAGGAGGGCCTATAGTTGCCTGGGTCTATTAGTCTTACTTCAGTCCTGAGGAAGCTCTTTGAAAAAATTATCCAGAAGCACATTTGGGAGGGACCTGCAGGGGGGAGGATGCTCAAGGGCAACCAGCATGGGTTCATTAAGGGCAGGTCCTGTCAGATCACCCTGATTGCCTTCTATGATCAGATCACAAGATCATTGGATGTAGGTGTCACGGTGAATGTAGTCTTTCTGGACTTCAAGAAGGCCTTTGACACTGTCTGCCACCCCATTCTCAATGAAAAGCTAGACGACCGTGGCATTGATGCCTACACAGTCAGATGGGTTGCAAATTGGCTAAGGGGCTGCACCCAGAGAGTGGTGATGGACGGGTCATGTTTGACCTGGAGGAAGGTGGGCAGTGGAGTCCCCCAGGGCTTGGTCCTAGGGCCCGCATTGTTCAATTTCTTTATCAGCGACTTGGACGATGGGGTGAAAGACGACACCAAGATTTGGGGCAAGGTGGGCATGCTAGAAGAGAGGGACAGGATACAACTGGACCTGGACAGGTTACAGGGGTGGGCAAATGTGAACAGGATGGGATTCAATACAGACATGTTCAGAGTAGCACTTGGGCAGGAAGAACCAGCAGCATGCCTATAGGCTGGGGAACTCTCTTCTTGAAAACACAGTGGCAGAAAGAGATCTTGGAGTCATTATTGATTCTAAAATGAACATGGGCCACCAATGTGAGGGCGCAGTCAGCAAGGCTAACCACACCTTGTCATGCATCCACAGATGCATCATGAGCAAGTCCAAGGAGGTGATCCTCCCCCTCTATGCGACATTGGTCAAGCCGCAGTTGGAGTACTGCGTCCAGTTCTGGGCACCGCACTTCAGGAGGGATGTGGACAGCATGGAGAGGGTCCAGAGGAGGCCACTCGCATGACCAGGGGGCAGCAGGGCAGGCCCTTCGAGGAGAGGCTACGGGACCTGAACCTGTTCAGCCTCCACAAGAGAAGGATGAGGGGGGATCTAGTGGCAATCTATAAACTTACCGGGGGGACCAGAGGGGAATGGGCAAGACCCTGTTTCCCTGAGCACCTCCCAGAGTAACAAAGAGTAACGGCCACAAGCTGATGGAGAGTAGGTTCAGGCTAGACATCAGGAGGCATGACTTCACAGTCAGGGCAGCCAGAATCTGGAACCAGCTTCCAATGGTAGTGGTGCCGGCTCCTACCTTAGGGGTCTTTAAAAGGAGACTTGACTACTACGTAGCCAGGGTCATATGAGCTTAACTTAGTTGCGGGTCATATCAGCCCAATATCATTCCTGCCCCGGGCAGAAGGTTGGACTTGATGATCTGCTGAGGTCACCTCCGACCCTACAACTATGAATCTATGAAGGAGTAAAAGATACCAAAACTTTTTTATGGAGCAATGTTGTTGTGCTTCTGCTCTTCAGAACTGGCTTTAATTTAAGCAATGGGATTTGGAGTGCATGAACTCCATGACAGCTCTAGGCATTATTCTAGATATTTGGGGAAAAGAGTCAAAACAAAACAAAAATTTGAACTCCCCAAATTAGCCAATAGACATAGAGCAGCATCCCAACAACTGTCAGAAATTGGCAGACTTACTGATGATCTTGTAACGTTTTGGAGCTGGCAGGAGTCAAGCTCCCAAAAATCATGGGATTCAAAAAAAACACAACAATATAAGTTTAGTGCTCTCTGGTTTATTTTGTTTATGGTGTCCCCAAGGTACACCTCTTCATTCTAACTTTCTGCCAAAACTAAAACCTTTTCATTTACAAGCAAACAGCTGAGATAATCAACTATTCTCAACTCCACTATTCAATGTCAGCCACTTACTAAAATCTCATTTAACACACTCAGCTGCTTATTAGCACCAACATCTTAACCTGCCCTATGTGTACAAGCTTTTCCCCCCACTAAAACGAAGCCTGCATGCAAGCATGTTTACTGCACAGCTAGCAACTGCTGAGCACACATGATCATCTCGTTCGCATTTTTACTTTGCTCTCTACTTTTGTAACAACTAGCAATCCTATGCTGCAGCAAAGTGCTCTGCCCAGTGTGACTCTAATAAGCAGCGAACATGGTTTCATTGGATTCACTGACAGCTCCACTGAAGTTAATAGAATCACATGGTTTGCAGATATGTCCCATGTTGTCAGTCCTTCATGCTGGACTCAAAGATCCTTTTCTGCAGGCTTATATATTAACAGAGTAATTCTAGCCTAATGCTCTGAACCCAAGACTAAGCATCGCAAACTTGATTTAGTTCCTTAACTTGTTCTGAATGAAATACACTCTATGCAGGGGACCAGAACAACAGCAGGGTGGCCAAAATTTTCAAACTGAACCCCTAAAAATATGGGTCATTGTGGAATAAACTTGTCAATAGGATAAGTGCTGGTATTTTTCCTGACTGCTATCAGTTTGAGGTTGCCTTATGTCCTTCGGGTTCAGGGCTCAAAACAGGTTTACATTTTCTAATATAACTACTGGGGCTGTTACCATTGCCCATATATTTATAAATTAAGTTATAATGTATTTCCTACCATATCCATATCTTGCCCCCACATGCATACAGAATTGTGTGAAATATTATGCTATTTGCATAGAGTTGACCCTACACTTTGCTGGAAGGGAGTTCAGTACAGCTGAGGAAAAGGAGTTTCTGATGCTAGCAGAAGGCCAAGTAGTACATGTTAAAGCAACCTAAGGACCTTCTACTAGCTTGTCTTGACAACCAGGACCATTATTCCATAATGCACTCTGTTCCTGCCCATTCTGCTCTTAAAATGTCCCTTCCTAACCTCGATAGGCACGATTATGCACAGAGACAGCTTCACCGACTTTATACCAGCTATGTTCCAACTGTTCCATGGAAAGAGTCATCACCAGCAGCTCCACCAAGCTCCCTTTGGAGCCCCTTTCACCAGCTGAGCAATACAAAAGAAGCTGAACATGGTGGCAACTGGCCCACTATCATCAGATTGCTACTTTCTGGGCACTGTATCCTATTCATCCTCCAAAACAAATAACTTAGTGCTTAGGGCCAGATTCTATGGCACCTCCTGGGCATCTACATGGACATAGGCACCCAAGTGAGAGTCTATGCCACCCTGTTCAAGTCCCCGAAAATGCATTAATGCACTTTGTACCATGCCATCATCTGACCTTTAAGACTGAGTCAAAAAAGCAGTGAGGAGGAGGAGGAGGAGGACTCACCCACCTTCTGTACCAATAGAACTACAGAGACTTCAACAGAATGGAATAGGATCACACCGAGGTCCGCCTATATGCATAATAGGTGGAATAGGATCTGGTGTTAATTCTGTTTGCTGTGGTAAGAAATGCACATTTCAAATGATTTGTTTTCCTGCTAACATATTTCTTTAGATAAATCACAAGGCAGTTCACCCCGGGGAGGGGGTTAATGTTAAAGCATGACTAGGCAGGCAATTCAGAGTACTTTCTGCACTACATATCGTCATCATCCCTTCCTTTTCTCTAAAAATCAGGCTTGTAGTTGATATTTAAATTAATTAACATAATTTAATTGTGACCAGCTCCTTCCTGAATGAAACGGATAAAAACCCAAGAGTATTGCTGATCTTTCCAAGTCTTTGAACACTGCCAAAAGGATGTGGCTATCCCCCCACTTCAGAATAAATTGTAGGGCCTTACTGAGAGAACCAAACGGAGCTCGTGGTCTTGGGCTGCCTCTGACCCTTTAATTAGAGCAGCAGGGTGGAAGTAAATAAACTCTGACTTCTTCCTTTATGACCTTCGATTTCTGACAGGAACAAGCCACTCTGGAGAAATGTTTTAATGACCAAAGTCTTTACTAGGTGGGGGAGGGCAGGGAAACATTTGATCTTCCATCACCGGTACAGTAGTCTGCCCAGGGACCAGACACTGCTTGCTTAACAGAAACCTGCTAAAATGAAGGATGAGCTACTAAAGATGAGTTTTACTTTTGCCCAGTTCAACTGAATTGGAAGCAACTCTTGTTCAGCCCAGTCATGCTCTTTAATTATTGTCATCTCTGCTTGCCCTCTCCAAGTTAACAGAATGTGGTGCAACTTTTTTGGGAGCGCATTGAGGGCACATATATTTGTGTTATTCACAGAGTTGAGAGGGGCCTCCAGGTCACACAGTTCAAACCCTGCTCAGAGGCAGGATTTACTATTCCAGAAGGCATAGGTAAAGCTCTTATTTGCAATTTGTTGTCACTTTTAATAGCTCCTTCATGCTTCCCCGGCCTTCAGTAGGCTCATGCTATGTGTGCCAGCCAAGGATTTGGCCCTTCACTTCAGCACCATGATTCACTAGTTGGACTCAGTCATATGAAACATGCTGCAGGAGACAACACAAGGTTAGGTTACACAATACAGCTGAAAACATTGTCTCCATTGACTTCATCTGAGCTACACCAATTATATTAATGAAGGTGTCCCTAATTGGATTAGGATTGTATATCCTAATGGGGGAGAACCTTTTTGGCAGGTGTGCCACAAATAAGACTTCACAGCCTCCTGGAGTGCCATTACAATCCCTTTCTCCTGCCTAATCCACTTTTTGCTCCCCCTCTGATCTGCTGTTGTTTTCTGCTCCCTGCACTATGTTCCCTTCCTGATTTGCTGCTCTTCACTCTACCTTATCTGCCACTGTGTTCCCTACCCCTTCCCCAATCTGCTCCCGCACACAACGGCTGCTTATGCCACTTGTGGCAGCCTGCCACAGGTTGGCAAAGCCTGGAACATCCTAAGAATTGAAGCACAACCAGCAAAAAGTAAGTAGGTCATACCTCAGCTACAGTAAATTAGTATAACTCTATTGACTTCCATGATTTAGATTAGCTGATGATCTGCCCTTTTTATTTCAGATCAAGATTTACATAAGGCTTATTTTCAGCAGCATGTTTTCCTCCAAATATACATATTCTTGGATAGTTTGAACATATGAGACAAGCCATGTCACTTTGTTGCTCCTCACTGCACCCCAGGAGACACTATTGGTTTTGTATACAGAAATAAAATCCTACCCTTCTCTCTGTCAACAAGGCAATATAAAAAATCACCTGCAAAAACTTTGTGTGCCTGTGTTACTTCTTCCTAGACTGTGTTGAAGCTTCCTGTAAATTGTCCTTTTCAAGCCTTGTTATTGCAAATATGAGTTGCATTTTCCTCTTTTATTCCTGCTGCTTTATTATTTATATTTAATCAGAAAGAGCTTTCTTATTCTACAGGCTGGTGTGAGCTGCCTGCACTATGGGAGGGCTCTCAGCATTCAAGATACAATGCAACTCACAAAGGCTGCTTCTCCTTCTCCCCACTTTAAATCCCTGTTTGGGTAGAAGAAACTTGCTTCGCCACATCTCCTCTCACTGGCTTCAGTGTAACTATGTTTACTTCAGCGAGAGTATTGACTTCTGGAGGAAGGGGTTCATGATGTTCAGGAAATGTGGGTCCCATCCTTGGCTCTACCACTTGCATGCACAAGCCATTCAGAGCCAAATGCCAGCAAGGACTTGGGCACTTCTCACAGAACTCACATGGACTTCCTGTTCAAACCGGTTGCCTCTACACAAACATTCATAGTATGGGCAACAAGCAGGAGGAACTCACCCTCTTGCTGGCTGACACCAGCCCAGACATAGTGGGGATTACAGAAACATGGTGAGACGAAATGTATGATTGGGCAGTCAATGTCAAGGGCTATAGGCTGTACAGGAGGGACAGGATAGGAAAGAGAGGTGGGGGCGTGGCGCTCTATATTAAGGAGGAATACACATCCTCGTTAATTAGCAAAGAGTCAGGGGAGGGGCACTCTGAAGTGCTTTGGGTTCAAGTACAAGGCAGTCGAGGGGAAAGGGACTTAACAGTGGGAGTCTACTACAAACCTCCCAACCAGGGAGAAGAGCTTGACCAGGAATTCTTGGGTCAGCTCACAGAGGTAGTGAAGGCTAAGGATGTGGTAGTCATGGGGGACCTGAATTTCCCGGACATCTGCTGGGAAGAGCAGTCAGCCAGGTCTGAACCGCTCACGTAGGTTCTTGGCCAGAGTGCAGGACCTCCATCTAACCCAGGAGGTGCACAGCCCCACCGGGGGGACGCCTTGTTGGACCTAGTGCTGGCCTTGGGTGATGACCTGGTGAGGGGGCTGCGAGTGCTCGACCACCTGGGCGACAGCGATCATCGCCTGCTGGAATTCACCATCCAGTGCAAGGTGGCAAAGGCATGCAGTAAGGCAGCGGCCCTAGATTTTAGGAGGGAGGACTTCAACGAGCTAAGGAGGATAGTTGGAGAAGCGCTGAGGTCCCGGACGGGAGGGGAGCCAGGTGTCCAAGGACAGTGGTCGCTCCTTAAGGAGACAATCCTCCAAGCCCAAAGGAAGGTAATCCCAATGAGGATCAAAGGGAACAGGAAAGCACACAAGCCTCCGTGGCTCACCCAAAGCATCCGGGAATGTCTCCTTGCTAAAAAGGAGGCTTATGCCCAATGGAAAGAAGGGGTCATCACCAGGAAGGACTATTCTGTAGTTGCTCGGGAATGTAGGGGGGTAGTTAGGAAGGCCAAAGCAGAGATGGAACTGGGGTAGCTTCCCAGATTAAGGACAATAAGAAGTCCTTTTTTTAAATATGCAGGGGGTAAAAAGAAGGTCCCGGGTAATGTGGGGCCCTTGCAGGATGCCATGGGAAACTTGGTCATCACACAAGACGGCAAAGCTAACATGTTTAACGATTACTTTGCCTCTGTCTTCCTAAGTAGGGACCAGAACAGCCACCTCCCTGCTGGGCCCCCCTCGGTCCCCAGGGGAGGCACACCTGGGCCACGGGTTAGCGAGGTTTTAGTTAGGGAGCTTCTGGAGGGGTTTGATGTATTCAAGTCAGCCGGCCGGGATGATCTCCACCCTAGAGTTCTAAAGGAACTGGCTACGGTCATTGCAAGTCCCCTGGCACGGCTTTACGAGCACTTGTGGTGCTCTGGTGAGGTACCGGAGGACTAGAAGAGGGCCAACGTGGGCCCCATCTTCAAAAAAGGCAGGAAGGAGGACCCGGGAAACTATAGGCCGGTTAGTCTCACCTCGATCCTAGGCAAGCTGTTCGAGAAAATTATGCTGGCACACATCCAGGAGGGGCCAGCAGGGGACTACATGCTTAGGGGCAACCAACACGGGTTCATCAGTGGCAGGTCCTGTCAGACCAACCTGGTGGCCTTTTACGATCAGATCACCAGATCATTAGATGCAGGGGTAGCAGTGGACGTAGTCTTCCTGGACTTCTGGAAGGCTTTTGACACTGTCTCTCACCCTGTTCTCATTAAGAAACTGGGGGGCTGTGGTGTAGACACCCACACAGTCAAATGGGTCACCAACTGGCTGGAGGGCCACACCCAGAGGGTAGTAGTGGATGGGTCCTTCTCAACCTGGAAGGATGTGGGCAGTGGGGTTCTGCAGGGCTCGGTCCTCGGGCCTGCACTGTTCAACTTCTTCATCAGCGATTTGGGTGAGGGGGTAAAAAGCACCCTGTTCAAATTTGCTGATGACACTAAGATGTGGGGGGAAATGGGTATATTGGAAGGATGCAACAGGCTACAATCAGACCTAGACAGGTTACAAGTGTGGGCGGACGAGAATAGGATGGGCTTCAACACAGACAAGTGCAAGGTGATGCACCTCGGGAGGAACAACCAGCACCATACCTACAGTTTGGGGAACTCCCCTCTTGTCAGCATGGAGACGGAAAGGGATCTGGGGGTCATCATTGACTCCAAGATGAACATGGGCTGGCAGTGTGGGGAGGCAGTCAGGAAGGCCAACCACACCTTGGCATGCATCCACAGATGCATCTCGAGCAGGTCCAGGGAGGTGATCCTCCCCCTCTATGTGGCACTGATCAGGCCGCAGCTGGAGTATTGCATCCAGTTCTGGGTGCCACACTTCAAGAGGGATGTGGACAGCATGGAGAGGGTCCAGAGGAGGCCACTCGCATGATCAGGGGGCAGCAGGGCAGGCCCTATGAGGACAGGCTGCGGGACCTGAACCTGTTCAGCCTCCAAAAGAGAAGGCTGAGGGGGGATCTTGTGGCCTGTTAGAAACTAGTCAGGGGGGATCAGCAGGCATTGGGGGAGTCCCTGTTCCCCCAAGCACCGCCAGGAGTGACCAGGAATAACGGTCACAAGCTGGCAGAGGGTAGGTTTAGGTTAGATATCAGGAGGCGCTACTTCACCGTCAGGGTGGCTAGGGTCTGGAACCAACTTCCAAGAGAAGTGGTGCAGGCTCCTACCCTGGGGGTGTTTAAGAGGAGGTTAGATGAACATCTTGCTGGGGTCGTTTGACCCCAGTATTCTTTCCTGCCATGGCAGGGGGTCGGACTAGATGATCTGCTCAGGTCCCTTCCGACCCTAGAAACTATGAAACTATGAAAAACCACCTGCTTGGAGACAACCTACTCTTGGAGAGGTATAAAATGGCTAGGTGGGTCCTTTATTAACATGATGGTTCCCAAGGCACCTTTGCCTTCCAAGGCTGACTGGATCTAAACAACTGAGTGGCTAGCTCCTGCCCCAGCCTTATGAGAATCCAGAAGCTCCGTGGAGCAATGCCGAAGTCCCACAATGGGCCCATGCCAGTAGACACGTTCAAAAGCTAGCAGAGGGAGTGTAGCATCTTACTTCAGGATTCCTTACAAGGGGACCAGCCATCCTAGTCTTAAGCGCTGTATCATAGAAAATGAGGGTTGGAAGGGACCTCAGGAAGTCATCTAGTCCAACCCCCTGGCTCAGAGCAGGACCATCCCCAACTAGATCATTGCAGCCAAAGCTTTGCCTGGCTGTAGCCTTTGTCTTGGAAGCATCCAAGTTTTTCTACGGATCTACAGATTAAAATTTCTCTGCATCCCAGTACCTCCAGCCCCCCATTCGCAATAGCATTTCCTATCTCATGGGATACCCTGAGGCTAAGCTTATTACTGTTAGAGTGGCCTCTACATCACAGGGAGAGAAAGGAGGTTGGGGGTTGAGTCAAACATAAAAATAAAATCCAAGCTACTCATTTTATACCAGTATAAATTAGGAGTCAAGCTCCCATTATGCTAATTACTACGACTTTAACCAGTGGATACTTGTGCAAAATGGTAACAGAAATTGGAGATGGTCCAAATCCTTTAATTTGCCTACAAATTAATTTTTAATCCAGGTACATAATGGGATTTAATGTATATAGAATGTTTCAGCTGTACTTCCAATGAGCACCAACCACTGAACTGAATTGCCAGCTGCTGCAAAACCATAACTTTACCATTTAATTAATCAAAAAAGGTTCAGAAAAGGAGGGAAGTAGCCCCCACCACCACCAAAAGAAAAAGAAAACCTTCAGTATGAAATAAATACTTCTGAAAATGCTTCTGCGATCAGAATTACAAGGATTAGTATTATTACTCTTAATAACATCCAAACACAGAATGAACACAAAGAGGAATTATCAAAACAATCTAGGTAAAGATCTCAAATATACTCTGTATCTTATGTCTGGCGTACACCTCATTTTCACCTTGGTAAAAATACAAGATCAAAAGGATATAGCCGAGGGGTATAATTTTCTCCTCTTTTGTCAGATCCCAAAATGTTAAGTGCACATTCTTTCCCAGCAATCCCTATACAAAAGGCTTAAAAGAGCAGCAATGAACTGGAGTCTATTAAATGTCACCCCAAAATAGGTAATTACTGCATGCACATTAAACTGATACAGTCTTCTCCTCACAAGGTTCCATTTTACTATCTAATATATTACTGAATCTTAATTGGTGTGGCAATGAAACCTCTCAGAGCTACAATTCAAAAGACCTCCAAGTTTCACCCACCAGACTGTTCTAAACATTGATGAGAATCACTGAAAAACACTGCAAAAATTTGCTGTAAACTTAAGTATGAGGAAGATGCATTGAGCTGTAAGAGCCCGCAGTGCTGCCATACCTCGCTGTCAAGCTAGCAGTGATGCAAGCTTAAGCACAGATTCCAAGTGAATCACTTGGCAGAACTGCTGTACCATTTAGGAGGCAAAGGTTGTTGGTTGAATGGATCTTTGCATGTGCCCCCTTATTCCTTGAGAGCCCAGTGGCTGAATACAAGAGTGATGCAGGCATGTTTAATTAGCAGATTAAAAACTGAGGGAGGACAGGCTAAATACTAGCTACCCACCTCAATTCAAAAAGTTCAGATCAAAAACTAAATTCAAACTTTGCTGAAGGTCAGGGCCATTGGACATGGCATTCCGCTAGAGAGAAACAGGTATAAAGCTAAATATTTTAGGTTTGCTTCAGAATCTATCCTAAAGTCGAGTCCAAAAACTGGACAATCCAACATCTTTCAATAATTAAATGGATTACTGGCCTTCTCTTTAAGAGCGATTGCTTCAAGGATCACTGACAGAAATCGTAAGAATGGAGACTTTCAAGTTACATCAATAGTACTTGTAAAAAACCTATTAGAATTACATAGACTATTCTATTTCGCCTTTGCTAAGAAGATAATATGGACCATCTTCTCCCAGGCAGAAGCATCCTAAGCTCTCCAAAATGCACAGCTTGCATTTTCTGCAGCTGAGGAACATTGCCCTGCTGGTGTTACAGAATGATAGGGGAAATTACCTACTGACGATTAGGAGGCAGCAATAAATGTCTGACACGCTCTTCTTCACCAACATCCACAGTTAAATGCTCCATGATTTTAGGGTTATGTCATGTCACTGATCAGGGCATGTAAATCTCCAAAGTAACCAAAAGGGAAGTCATGTATAAAAATAGGCTATACGCTACCATCTTCCTAGCAACATTTCTAATAAATCCCAAATACCTTCCATAGACTCAGCCGTTTCTCTGAGGCTCAATGCTCAAAAGCTGTTGCTCGTAAAATTATTCTCCAAAGCCTTCAGGTTTCTGCTTAGCTATGAATTTTCCTTAAGCAAGTGCCTGTGAAAGCACCCTTGTGGTCTCCGTTTCAGCAAAAAGTAAGTCTCCCTACCTCGTCCCTGCAGATCCTCCTGTAGAGAACCACAGGAAACTTCCAGCTTGACAATGTGGGGGCAATGTTTTTAACCCTTTAATGCTCCTTCATAGTCTTAGTGATAGAAAATACAACCATAGAAGAACGGATAGAGGTTTCTTCTGAAGGCACTCTCCAATTCCACAACATAGCTTGCTGAGCGAGAGGAGGTTGGCTGACCTGGATAACCCAGGCCTGACACTAGGGGCCAGATTTTCCAAAGAGCTTAGCACATTGGATGCCAAGTGCTTTGAACATCCAGTCGCAAGCATCACCATGGCAGCTGCTGAGCCCTCAAAATTTGCTCTTGTGTTGCTAAACCACACATCTTCAAGAAGATTCTACAAAGACGTGGAGGTGGAGTTGAGCTATCAAACCCAAATACAGATACTGATTATTTCTCCCCTTCAGCCAAAGGAAAATGCCAGGTTCTTGGGCTGCTAAACTACACAAGATAGCAGTTGGGCTAAGAGGCCCATCAGCAAGTAATTCTCCATATGAGTTACTGTACCACCATCCCAGACTTGATTTCTGCCAGCGGCAGCTGAATGTGAAAAAGAACTGGGCAGCAATTCATCCATGAGGCTTTATGTCTTCTACCAAAGAATACTCTAGCACACCACAATCATAGTATAAAGTGTTATGTGCAGAAAACTGTACACTGTGGTTTATGTTCAGTGCAGAAAGTTGTGTGTGTAGCAAAGTCCTATATGTAATTAAACTACAGTAATGCAAAACATCTGCACCCAAGACTTAATAAACTAAATCACATGTGATCCTATTTCCCTCCAAGCTGCCAGTCTTCCCCCCATCCAATGACGAATGTGAGATCCTGGGCCTACACTCCCTCCCATCTGCTCTAGACCCAGCCATGCCAGGAAGCTGATCGTGGACTGAGGCTGAACTCGCAAGCCGTCATTCAGATCAGCTTTGCAGTTGTCTTTCAGGATCTCAGCCGCATCTTATGAACTGCCCCATTTGGGAAGAACTGGCCCGATTCCCCACACTTGATTTTTCGCTGACAGCCGTGAGCAAGCTTACAATCATAACTGTTCATTGCATATTTTGCAGTAGCAGGGGGAACCCAAGTGCAATATTTGTAGGACTTAACTCCGACAGAAAACAAATCTCTGCTCCAGTGGGCTGGCAAGGAAAGTGGATCCCTTTACCATCATGCTGGCAAGTAATATTTTACACACCAGAGCTTTGGGCTTGGAAGTTTTCCTAGCATCATTAAGTTGGCAAGGGAATGTCAGCACTACATGCCAGAATGTGGTCATGAAAGTTTCAGCCTTCAGAGTATTAATGTGGAAACCTTTCAAGACCAACTTCACCAACTGGGATAGAGTCATTAGTGAGGATGACTTATTTATGACTTTTAACCTGCTTGCTCTTACAGCCCCTTATGGACAAGTCTTTAAGGGTGTGAATCATGTCATTGTAAATTTAAAGATGGCAAAACACACGTGTTTTCCAGAGAAGCAAACAGAAGTTTCTAGCCAGCTGGAATTTTCAAATCATGTCATTAATTGCTTCAGATTTAAAGAAGACAATCTACTCTGTCCATACAGTTATCAGAAACATTAAGGCCAAGTAATATTACTTATATTAAAGAAACACCTAAAGACTCCAATAAAAATTAATACTGCACTGAGTCAGTCTCTGTACAAGCATGTTAGGCAGAGACCATCCTGCCCTGAATCAATCGGCAAAGCAGACAAGGCAGAAAGAGAGAAGACATGCAGAAACAGGCCCTAACACAGAGCGGGGTGCTGGCCCACTGTCTTTACCCTTTGACAGCTCTGTCTCTCAAAGGTCTTCTCTAATTCTGCTAAACAGAAAAGAAAAATAAGGCAGAAAATGGAACCAGCCTAAATTTTGTGTTGTCCACCATTACCAAGGGGTCCTCTAAGCTAGGGGCATCAAGAGCGTAGAGCCCAAACTGTATTTTTCTCTCTTTAGATTTCATACACATGTGCATGTGTGCACGTGCGCGTGCACACACACACAGAGAAATTAAAGCATGAGTAAAGCAGCACAAAGCACTTGGGCCCAATTACCAAAGACCTCCGTAGTTTTTAGCAAGCAGAACTGTAAAAAGCTTTTCTTTCCCGGCTATTTCCTAGGACTCCTGACAGGCCACCAGAAAGAAAAATTCTCTCTAAAATCTTACCCTGTACCTCATCTCCTCAAAATTGAGCTGAGGCACAGTTTCCAGAATACAGTCCTATGACTGATAAAATTCCCCAGTCCCTTCCCTACCAGAAGACTGACACATTTAAAGAGCCTACAGTAACGTAACTGTGGGATCTGCTTTCCAGGAGCTGCTTTCCTGGTTGCCACACCACCACTAACAGTCCAGCTCTGGCTGCTGCCCCGGCACAGACCTAACCGGTTATACCTCTGAGAGCCTACATACCTGCCCATTGCCCATACATGTTGGCATTCGATTGCAATTCTTAACTATGAAGGGATGACATTTCCCCACCCACAACAGTGCCCAGCTCTGCAACTACTGTGCACTAGGCAGGATAGAGATGCACTTTATAGACTCACTGAATCAAAGATGCATAAGCTTTCCCAAGTAAGATCTCACTTCATCAGATGCTATGAAATGGCATCCACCGAGCAGGATACTAAATAGAGCGATTTGAATATACAAGACAAGGAAGGAAGGGAAAGGAAGGGGGAAAGGGGCAGTGCTGAGAGAAGCAAACAAGTAATAAACTCACAGGCTGCATCCAGACTAGCATGGTTGGGCAGCATGTGGCACCAGACACGTATGTGGCGCCATATACCACACCTCTCGTTGTTCTTCGTGCTGCAAGGGAGCAGTGTAGAGGGCTTTTCTGAGGGATATCCAGGGGTCAAAAAAACCCATATGGGGGGAAAATTGGAATGGCACACAGGGTGGCAGCATATGCCACACAGAGCTGGAGCCAGGCTCTGTATGGCAGGATCGCTGCTGCTGAAGCCCTGGGAGGCTCCCAGGTAAGGCTGCTGGGGCCAGCTCTGTGCATGTGGCACAGGCATTTCCCAAAGGACAACCAGCAGCCGCACAACGTGCGCCACCACTAGTTATTCCCGGGGAACCAAACATCCACACACAACTGGACACAGCCATAGGGACCAAAAGGCGTCACAAGAAGTAATCCAAGTAACAGGATAAGAAACTATAGCCCCTATTTAGACCATCCTTACCACAAACCAGTCTGTGGATGATTTCTTTTCCTCAATTTTGCGTTCAAGTTGGCTTTCAAAATTTTACTGGATAAAAACAGCTATTCTGAGGTCAGGAAAGTCCAGGCAGTTTAAAGGCTTTTGTCAGGTCAATGCCCCCTCGTTCCTTCACATCAGGAGTTACCCTGTTGATCCAACGTAGACAGCAGAGAAGAACTGTAAGGCAATGATGGCATACATAAAGTTGGTAGAGGTGAAGGTGAATGAGTCTTAGATGCAATAATCTATGTTATTTTATCCAGTGATGGTATATGGCCTGTATTGATATGGGAGCACAGTGGCGTCTGGGTCAACTGCAAAGCCTGGTGCCTGGTGAGGTATTAGGTAGCCCATTGCTTGAGAGACCTCTTTTGAGGTTGCAGGGCTGCAGGTAAGCCAGGACAGGTTTGTCCCCCATGACTGCCTCAAAATGGTTGTCATTTTTCAGGAGGGGTCATTAATTATGACCAAGGTGTTCAAGCTAGAGGCTTGTACAGTGTGACACTCACTGACTGACCATTCGCCTCTGCACACACTCCTGAAAACTGATAGAACAACTTAAGAAAAAGTAGCAAAAATAACCCTTTTCAGAGTCTCTGAGGTATTTCACCTGCAGTCAACGTAGCAAAACCCCCAGTTTTTCTTCTTATTTATTTATTTATTTATTTTAAACCCGCATTCCCTCCCCTTCCCCAACCATTTTTGACTTTTTCTCTCCCTCTCTATTTCCTATAGATAAGTACAAGTGAACTCAAACTTAGGATAAGCTTTAACATTTTTATTTTGGTAGCAAGTTTTTGGTTTTGGATATCCACTGTTTTATATTATATACTTATTATGTGTGTATTGATTTTTACTGTTGTATATTGTATTATTATCATTTTTGTGTTGATTTTTATTGTTTCATATGGCTATTGTATGGTTTAGGCCTGTGTTTGTAAGCGAACCAAAGTCATGTCAAGTTTCCATTTTATATGTCAAGTCTCCATCTTGTGTCCTCTGCCTGGGCATCCCATGTTGCAACTGTATGAGTCACATACCCCTCCCATTGTAAATTGATTCCTGGATGAATGAGAGTAATTGTGAACGACTGAAATACAATGGTAGCACGCCTCTACTGAATGGCCTGTAACGACTGAGCCATCACCTCACATGGATTCATCCAGGAACCACGGACCTCACCCAGGAACAGAGACAAGAACCCAGCATTTGAAAGACAAAAGACCCTGCAGAACCAGCAAATCTACCATTGTACCATTACAAACCCCCGAAACTGCATATCCCTGCATGGAGCACATATGCTCAGTATGCCAGGGGCTGACCCTTGACTGGGCATACCTCCTGTCACTAGGGTCACACAAGGTCTGCCCCTATAAAAAGAGGCAGTGAAAATAGACCCAGTGGGATGCCCTCTCCATCTGGACCAGCACCATGCCACACGACCTATCCACCCAGAGGCCCTGCCAGCAACACCTCTGGACAACACCTACTGGACAAGGACCCCTTTTTAGCCTGGATAGGTAGCTATCACCCTCCATCCCCTCTTCAACCAAGGACTTGGACTTTGCTTCTCTTCCCTACCTGAACTCCAGCCCTTCCACCGAGTCTCTTTCTCCTGCTGTGTGTGCGCACCAATAACTTCATGGGGCTGTATAGCATGCTGTCTGTTTAATAAAACTGTTATTTGGACCCCCAAGCTGCGTTTTGCTTTACTATGGTTTGGCCCTGCTCCAACCTCTGCTCCTCACCCCTCTAACTTCTGTCTCATTTCTCCCTCTCCTGTTTCTGGCTCACTGCCACCTCCAAGACCTGTCCTGAGCTCCTCTCTGCCTCGAAACGCCCTGTTTCTTTGCCACTGTCTTAGCCCCACTGCCTTTTTCTTTTCCCCTGAGAAACCAGGTTTCTGCTACAGTTTCTTTCCTGGTTGTCTCCTACTTGCCACCACTTATCTGTCCACACCCCCCCCCCCGGCCACAATATCTCAGCTGTGTGCCTCAGTTTCCAGCCCCAGTCTACCTTAAGTAAACCCAAGCCTCAGTTCCTTAGCCAGCTTCTCTGTAGTCCACGGGTTCTAATCCTGGTTCTGGCAACTTTCACTCCCTACACTTTAACTCTCTCTCTCTCTCACCTGAACCTTCCCCCAAGTATCCCAGGTGCCCCAAGCACACACCTACACCCTGTACCATCCAAGTTAGGAACTTACCTGTGTGTATGTGTAAGTGGGTTGTATGTGTGTGAACTGGTGAGTGTGTATCTATGTATCTATGGCATTGTGTGCATGATATACAAATCAGTGATCTGTGTCTAAGTTTGGGGTGTATAGTGTATGTGCTTGAATTGGTGATAGGTATGCATGTGCCCAGGCTGGTTTGGAAGTGTGTGCGTGTGTGTGTGTGCGTGTATGTGTGTGTGCGCGTGTATGTGTGTGTGCACCTAATTGATTTGTGTGTTTGTATATGTGCAATTGTGTCACACCCTCCTGTCTAACAGCGCAATATTGAGATCCTGAGAGTTGGCCTGACCCCACAGGGCAACATCATGGGGCCAGTTTGTTTCCACGGAGGCCCCTTTATGCTGGCAGTGTAAATATGATTAGCTCCTATTTTAAGACCAGATCACAGAGGCTTTATTATAAACAAAAATCTTCCTGGTAAAAACTAACTGCTTTCAAAACTAGAAAATGAGAAGCCCTTGCTCATGCATTTGGGCCCAGTGCAGCATGTACTGAAATCATGTAAAGAGCAGCTTTTGCCATCAGCAAGACTGGGATCAGCTCACAGCACTCAGCAGTTGCATCTCACTCTTCAAGAACTTTGCAAACTGTTATTTCTTGCTAAATGAACTTAAGCAGCCTGCACTGCAAGTGACTGGCTCCTCACAAAGTTACCTCGCTGTGCCCTTTAGATTAGTGAGATTGCAGATTTGTTTTCATTATGGGAAATAAACTGATTAGCGGATGGCTGTTCATTTTTTCCTCTCTGTCAACTCCAATGTAATACAAATGGAAATCTTATTTAAATGAAAGATCAGGGAGCTCCCACAGAATCAAGATGCCTGTACATTAAGTATATTTTTACAAACAGAATTAATTCATCTTTAAAAATAAAAAGGCAGTTTATTTCTATATTTGACTGTTTGATAGTACATATAAATTAAAATATATTGACCTGCTGGCTTAAAACAAATAGGACTGAAAATTAACTCAGACATTAGATACACACACTTCATTAGCTGGGTTTTAAACACTAACTGGTTATTCGTCAGTCAGCTTAAGCACCGTTTTGTTGTCGTCTTTGTTTTGGCTCAACATCATCATGTCAAACCATGTTCTGTAATGTATTAAAAAATGCCAAAAATCCAGTTATGAAGGATACTTCTTTCAACTAATCAGCGTCTCTTCAGTTCCCCAAAATCCCAGTCTTTTGCCTTAGATTTCTCTTTCGTGTTTAAGCAGTGCTCAGTGGAGCGCATGTTGGAAATGCTGCAAGAATCAGACTTCATCTTTCACAGCTCACATAACAGGTGAGAGAGATCTCAACAAACATCGCACAGGGGAGCAGGATCCAGAAGCTAGACCCTGGGCACTGGAGGCTCTGCCATTGATCCACTAGGTGACCTTCATTATGCCATTTTATACTGGTTTCCCCTTCCACCTTTTGTCTGTCTTGTCTTTTTAGAGTGAAAACTCTTCAAGGTAAGGAGTGAGTCTCACGAGGGGTCTGCAGAATGCTTAGCTCAGTGTGATCCTGGTCACTGATGGGATCTCTAGGCTTCACCAGCATGAAAACAGCTCTGTCTGTGCAAGAAGATATACTAGCACCACATCATAAACACCGTGTCAGTATCTCTGCTAGAAACCCTGTTTCGCTGGATATTTATGCTACAGATGAGACTGCATTTGGCCAGCGTGGTCCATAGCAACAGATCCTCTTGTAGAGCCAGCACTAAAGAGGTTTAGTGCAGACACTATCCTGACCTCACTGTGTTAGGCCTATTGCAAGTGATGACCATCTTACATCCTTTGTGCTTCAGTGCCAATCTCAGCACTGGGCAGCACTGTCAGTATCCAATGGGTTTAAAGCCTTTTGTTTTCTTCAGTCATAACCTTATCATCACTTAATCACTGTTTTGTATATTAATGTAATTATGGAAGAAACAGCAGTATGTACAGTGCGCCTGACAAATGCGCAGAAGACAGTTATTATCCCTGGATTGGGATTTGTATTTGCTCTATAGTAGAGTTCAACTGGCTCCTGTCCAAATGTTTTCCTAGCCAGCCTACACCACTATAATTCAGCCTTATTCACTTGTTTTATGTATTAGTACACTGAAGAGATTCTTGTCTGAGAATAGAAAGTGGGAGAAAGAAATACTGCATCAGATTTTGAGCTACAAATGCTACAAGACATAGGGTATGTAGATGAAACAGAGGCCCTAAATTGAAGTGATGGGTTTAAAAAACAAACAAACACTGCTTTAATTTAGGACTGATTAAATCCCTGTGTCATGCACACACCCCGCCGACTTACCTGCTTCTCCGGTGGAGAGAGGAGGGCGAGCTGCCAGCAGGTGGAGGGGTCCCTGGGCTTGGGTGGAGCCTGCCTTCCCAGGCTGCTGCCGGGCTGCCTGCAGGACTTCCTGCAGAGCTGTATGGAGCCTGGTGCTTTGCTCTGGGGCTGTAGGGGCAGCAAACTGCACCCCAAGTCATTTAAGTTGCATTACACCACCAAATTTCCTACAGCAGCTGAAATTAATGTGCAATATGCCACCGAGGCATGTAAACACTAACATCATTAAAGCAGTGCAAAAGCATTTAGCCCACTTTAAAATTTGTGCACACACACCTCTTGTTTTGTCTACGCACAGCCTTAATTAGGTTCTGAGATATGCAGCAAAGAAGCTTTCAAAGCTGACCAAAGTTACATGCTGGTAATACATAAAGTCTACTCTGCATTCATGAGACTGGGAATCTGCCACTGTATGCCACCACATGTACATCCTTATGCAGGCAACAACCAAGCAGGTCAGAGAAAAAAAAAGGAAGAGAGAGACACACTCAATCTACTACTTTACACAATCAAGTTCAACAACAACCCGATGGAAATGCTACAGACCTAAGAAGATGCAGCTGCCTAATACAGAAGAAATATAGAGAATCTCTCCAGACTTTGCCCAGGAGATATGGGTAGTGGCAGGTACCACTCAGATAATACCCATCTATGTTGCTTACCATACCAGACATATCATGCTACACAGATCAGCCCCCACACTCCAGGGCATAATGGACGACTTAGATGCAGATCAAACCAATAACTAAAGGATCATAGAAACTGAGCTGGCAACTTCTCCAGAAGTATTTCATGGCCATAGGGCATGACATCCCTTCAGCCAGGATGTGGAACTATGCTTGCTTCTTGCGGATAACACCACCCACAGACACAAGTTAGGCACCACAATGGGTAAAGGCAATGGTAACACTACACAGAGGTCGCCATGCCCTTGTCCTCTGTTCAATGGAAACTCACTTCCATAAGTACTAGCCACTCACTCTAGACAAAAGGCACTTTTCTCTACATTTTTGCATTCCCCTCGGCACTTTTTCTCAGTTTACTCCTGCTTCCAAAACTAGCGCCTTGCTCCTCAGTCATCACATGCCAAAAGCGTTGCCATTCCCATCAGCACTATAATTTTTCCTCACCTTTCTTTTGTTTATGAACCTACCTTCGAGCTCTGCTATCTGGTATAGAATTAGCAGGTAGCAGTTTCATATATTCTCCATACTCAGTGGTCCGTGCAGCTGCGTGTTGGTCTTCTGCAGACTCCTATTCCAAAGTGGGTCCAAAACATTAAGGGGAAAAAAAAAAAAAAATCAGACTAAAAGGACACAGGAAGTAACTCCTGGTATTGTGGTAGTGGATATAAACTTTGACCTAGACTCACAGTTTCATAGTTTGTAGGGTCGGAAGGGACCCGAGGAGATCATCAAGTCTGACCCCTGCCATGGCAGGAAAGAGTACTGGGGTCAAATGACCCCAGCAAAGTGATTGTCTAGCCTTGTCTTAAAGACCCCCAGGGTAGGAGCCAGCACCACTTCTCTTGGAAGTTGGTTCCAGATCCTAGCCGCCCTGCAAGTGAAATAGCACCTCCTGATATCTAGTCTGAATCTACCCTCTGCCAGCTTGTGACCACTATTCCTGGTCACTCCTGGCAGTGCTCAGGGGAACAGGGACTCCCCCAGTGCCTGCTGGTCCCCCCTGACTAGTGTGTAACAGGCCACCAGATCCCCGCTCAGCCTTCTGTTGGGAGGCTGAACAGGTTCAGGTCCCGCAGCCTGTCCTCATAGGGCCTGGCCTTGCTGACCCCTGATCATGCGAGTGGCCTCCTCTGGACCCTCTCTATGTTGTCCACATCCCTCTTGAAGTGCGGCGCCCAGAACTGGACGCAGTACTCCAGCTGTGGCCTGACCAGTGCCGCATAGAGGGGGAGGATCACCTCCTTGGACCTGCTCAAGATGCATCTGTGGATGCATGACAAGGTACCATTGGCCTCCCTGACTGTGTCCCCACACTGTCGGCCCATGTTCATCTTGGAGTCAATGATGACTCCAAGATCCTTTTCTGCCTCTGTACTGACAAGAAGGGAGTTCCCCAGCCCGTAGGTATGGTGCTGGTTCTTCCTCCCCAGGTGCAGCACTTTGCACTTGTCAGTGTTGAATTCCATCGTATTCTCATCCACCCACCCCTGTAGCCTGTCTAGATCCGATTGCAACCTATTCCTTTTTTCTAGCACGCCCACATCTCCGCACATCTTGGTGCCATCAGCAAATTTGAACAGGGTGCTTTTCATGCCCTCATCCAAGGCACTGATGAAGATGTTGAACAGTGCGGGCCCAAGGACCGAGCCCTGAGGAAAGCCACTGCCCACCTCCCTCCAGGTCTAAAATGACCCATCCACCACCACTCTCTAGGTGCAGCCCTCCAGCCAGTTGGCGACCCATTTGACTGTGTAGGTGTCGACACCACAGTCCCCCAGTTTCTTAATGAGAACAAGGTGAGAGAAAGTGTTGAAGGCCTTCCAAAAGTCCAGAAAGACTATGTCTACAACTACCCCTGCGTCTAAGGATTTGGTGATGTGGTCGTAGAAAGTCACCAGGTTGGTCTGACAAGACCTGCCTCTAATGAACCCGTGTTGGTTGCCCCTAAGCATAATCTCCCCTGCTGGCCCCTCGTGGACATGTGCCAGAATAATTCTCTCAAAAAGCTTACCCAGGATTGAGGTAAGACTAACTGGCCTATAGTTCCCTGGATCCTCCTTTCTCCCCTTTTTGAAGATGGGAACCACATTGGCCCTCTTCCAGTCCTCTGGCACCACACCAGAGCACCACGAGTGCTCGTACAGCCGTGCCAGGGGTCCTGCAATGACCTCAGCTAATTCCCTCAGCACTCTGGGGTGGAGATCATCCTGACCAGCTGATTTAAATACATCCAGTCCCTCCAGAGGTTCATAGGCTAGTCTACAAAAGGTGGTTTTTAAAGTTTCTTTTGAGGATTTTAGAACTGAGAGATCAGAGGGGAAGTGATTGTCTTGTGAGAAGTGTGCCCCCTCAGGTAATCGGATATTTTTGCCTTTGATGTATTTTCAGAGTGCATTCATTCTGGTATGCAGTCCCTAGACCAACACGGCTACAACAAACAACCTTGCTAAAGTCAAAGCATCTCATTTCCACTGCTCCTCCCACATCCACAGAGCCTGTCATCTCATTATAGAAGGCAATCAGGGTGGTCAGGCATGACTTGCCCTTGATGAATCCATGCCAACTGCTCCTACTTACCACCTTCTCCTCCAAGTGCTTAGAAATGGATTCCTTGATGTCTTGCTCTATGATTTTTCCAGGGACTGATGTGAAGCAGACTGGTCTGTAGTTCCTTCTTCTTCCCTTCTGAAAGATGAGCACTACATTTTCCCTCTTCCAATGATCTGGGACCTTTCCCAACTGCCATGAGTTTTCAAAAATAACAGTCAGTGGTTCTGCAGTCACATTAGTCAACTCCCACAGCACACATGCGTGCACTGCATCTAGCCCCATTGACTTGTACATGTTCATCTTATTAAAAGAGTCCCTAACTTCTTCTTTCTGCACTGTTGGCTGCTCACCTCCTCCCTAAACTGTGGTGCCAGGTGAAGTAGTCTGGGAGCTGATCTTGCCTGTGAAGACTAGGTAAAAAAGGCATTGAGCACTTCAGCCATTTCTGTATAATCTGTCACTAGTTTGCCTCCCCCATTCACTAAGGGACCCATGCTCTCCCAGATCCTCCTCTTGTTACCAACATACTTGTGGAAACCCTTCTTGTTAGCCTTCACATCCCTTGCTAGCTGCAGCTCCAATTGTGTTCTGGCCTTCCCGATTTCATCCCCGCTTGCTCGAGCAATATTCTTATACTCCCTAGTCATTCGTCCAAGTTACCACTACTTGTAAGCTTCCTTTTTGTCTTTTAGCTCAATGATGAGTTCCCTGCTAAGCCAAGCTGGTTTTCTTCCAGACTCGCTAGTCTTCCTATGTATCAAGATGGTTTGTTCTTGTGCCCTCAGTTAGAGGTCTTTAAAATACAACCAACTCTCCTGGACTCCTTTCCCCTGTTCAACATCCTGTTCAACATCTTCATTAATGATGTGGACATTGGAGTCAGGAGTGGACTGGCCAAGTTCGCCGATGACACCGAACTTTGGGGCAAAACATCCACGCCAGAAGATAGGCGGGTGATCCAGGCTGATCTGGACAAGCTCAGCAAATGGGCGGATGAGAACCTGATGGTGTTTAACACCGAAAAACGCAAGGTTCTCCACCTTGGGAGGAAAAACCTGCAGCACCCTTATAGGCTCGGCAGTGCTATGTTGGATAGCACTACAGAAGAAAGAGGCTTGGGGTCATCATTAACCACAAGATGAACATGAGCCTGCAATGCGATGCTGCGGCTAGTAAAGCGACAAAAATGCTGGCGTGCATCCATAGATGCTTCTCAAGCAGATCCTGGGACGTCATTCTCCCCTTGTACTCGGCCTTGGTGAGGCTGCAGCTGGAGTACTGCGTCCAGTTTTGGGCTCCACAATTAAAAAAGGATGGGGAGAAGCTTGAGAGAGTCCAGAGGAGAGCCACGCGCATGATCAGAGGTCAGGAAAACAGATCTTATGATGACAGGCTGAGAGCCATGGGACTCTTTAGCCTGGAAAAGCGCAGGCTCAGGGGTGATCTGATGGCCACCTATAAGTTTATCAGGGGTGACCACCAGGATCTGGGGGAACGTTTGTTCACCAGAGCGCCCCAAGGGATGACGAGGTCGAACGGTCACAAACTCCTGCAAGACCGTTTCAGGCTGGACATAAGGAAGAATTTCTTTACTGTCCGAGCCCCCAAGGTCTGGAACAGTCTGCCAGCGGAGGTGGTTCAAGCACCTACATTGAACACCTTCAAGAGTAAATTGGATGCTTATCTTGCTGGGATCCTATGACCCCGGCTGACTTCCTGCCCTTTGGGCAGGGGGCTGGACTCGATGATCTCCCGAGGTCCCTTCCAGCCCTGATGTCTATGAAATCTATGTTCCTCACCAACATTCCCCAACCATAACATGACCCGAGAAGAGACAGCTCCCAATCAACAACTTCGCTCATTCTCCCAAAATAGGTTCTACTTTCACAAATTGTTTTGATCCTTCATATTCTTTACCACAAAGGCGTTCCTTTAACTCCAGGGATCATTAGAGAGCTTTCTGAGCACTACATGACCAAAAAGGTTGTATAATCTCTCCTTGATATTTGATACCAAGAGAAAGAAAGAGTTAAAGGTTTTTTAAATCCTACAAATTGAATGTTTAATGACTGGAATTAATTCAACACAGCATAAGTAATTCAGAGGACAAGCCTCAAATGTTTTAAACAAACCCCTACAGCAGGTAATCTCTCCTTAATCAGCTTGATGCTCTGATAAATCAGTTCCTGTTTTATAGCAGTAGGAGCAAACAAGTAACTGGGTTAATGTTAGTTTGAAATTGAATATTCACAGTAACAGAGTCCAGGTTTATAGGCAATCACCAGTGAACCCTCCATTCGCAAATACTGACAATCACTAGTATACAGATGCCACAAATTTATATCCTTCCCTAGTTCAAGGGGTTTTTGGGAGGAGGAACATTTTTTTAACATTAACCTATGTGCAGATCTTTCCACTCATATGCACTGCAAAATTCACTCGAGCATAAGAAACAAATAGCAACTTGTTGGGCTGTGTAATAGTAATAATCCACTTAATCATAGTCCATTCAGCTGCTGATGGGCCTCCTTTACACATTAATTTCAAGACTGAATAAGCAAGATCAGAGCAGTTCTTTAACAGAAGTATGCTCATAAAACCACCCCTAGCTATCCCCATACTAGAACTCGCCTATTTTACAGCAATCTGTGATGCAAGAATGTGTTTTTACATCAAAAGTTCAGTGTGTTTGTTCCCTCGGTACAATGGAAAGGGTAATTAGCCATTTGGTTTGGACAGGTTTAGGAACTGACGCAGGCAAACTCTTTGAGCCAAACCGAGCCCTTGATAGTATCAACTCTGAAGGTCAACGGGAATTTACACAAGAAAATTTGTCCCCCTTCAGGTACTGCAAATAGTAGAGTTGACAAAGATTGAGCCCTTGACACCCATTTCAAGCCTCTTCCCTGAGAATCTATGGGACAGTTCCCACTATGTTAGTTTACAAGACAATGCCTTAATAATCAGATTTCATAGACATTTGGGTTGCGAGGGACCCCGGAGGATCATCAAATCCAGCCCCCTGCCCCAGGGGCAGGAAGCCAGTAGGGAATCATAGGATCCCAGCAAGATAAGCATCCAAATGTGTCTTGAAGGCGTTCAAAGTAGATGCTTGAACCATCTCCAGCGGCAGGCTATTCCAAACCTTGGGGGCTCAGACAGTGAAGAAGTTCTTTCTTATGTCCAGCCTGAACCGGTCACAGTGGAGTTTGTGACCATTCGATCTTGTCATCCCTTGGGGCGCTCTGGTGAAGAGATGTTCCCCCAGATCCTGATGAGCACCCCTGATAAACTTATAGGTGGCCACCAAATCACCTCTGAGCCTGCACTTTTCCAGGCTGAATAGCCCCATGGCTCTCAGCCTGTCATCATAAGGTCTGCCAGAAGCAGGGGCGATTGCAGCAGCAGCACAGGAATTGTGTCCCCCTACACACACACACACACACACACACACACACACACAGTCAACCCTTAAGCATCGTCTATGGACATGGAGAGTGTTCTTCTTGTTATCTCCTTGCCTAAAAGAGTTACAGTGAACTCAGGTTCAAACCCTGTCAAGACCCTGAAGAAACTGAAATACTACATGCAAAGGGCCTGACAGAGACATGTCTGAGGTGCTGCTTCTGCAGGACAAGCCTATGCACCACAGAGGCAGAGGCAATCTCATCATTTGTTTGGACTCTGCTGCCCCATCCTTGGTGCAGCCCCAGGAATGGAGGACAGACTGTGAGGGCAACATTTTCAGGATGACAAACAGATGGAGGCTGCGCAACAAGGACAAGGACTTTTACAGCCTTATCCTGTAGAGACTACGCTGAAAAATAACTGCATGTTCAGTACTGATTAAACTTTCACAGAAAATGCATACATATTTTTAATCTAATATGTGGCTGAGAAAAATAAAGGAGGCATTCATTTCTGATTAACCTTTGTACTATAGACAAAGAACTCAGCAGTGAACCAATATTCTCTGCATTGATGAATCATCAGGGAAAGTAGATTATTTTTATTTCTAATGGCCCTACAAGGAAACAACCCCCCTTGCTATCTCCACTACAATTTTTTCTGTGCATTCTTGGAAGAAGCCGATTCATTCATCATGAATTATGGGAATGAGGCTAAATGATCAGAGACCAGAACAGCTAATGTTGGCAGTGACAGCAGCAGTCCCTTGATACAAGGATGACAGTCTTCCCGTAAACCAGGAACTCATCGATTAGTTTGTGGATGACTAAGGCGGCCAATCTGAGATCCATACAAAACAACCAAGGAGATGCATATTGGAAAGGCAAGGCCTAGCCTGCAGTGCTCCCTGCCTGGGCTGCTTGTACCTTAAAGGAACAGGGAGCTCTCTGTTACAATTACCCGAAGGAGAGGTCTCCATAGGGAGTTTTACTTCTCACTGAAGTTCTAAGACTGCACATACCAGGTATTGCTCCTTCCCCCAGTCAGCATAAACCCAAAGATCTTCAAAAGTAAGAAGCCCAATTTGCTTTTGAAAGAAAAACAGACAGTTTATATCAAAAGCCCACTTGAGACCAACAGCCCATTGTTTAGCATAGCTGAGGTATACCTAATCTACTATAGCCAAAAATGCAAGAGAATCATGTGGCTAGTATTACACCTGGCTACCTTTGACACCCCAGCCCCGAAGTCCAGGTACCCATTTCCAGCTAGGTCAACTAAGTGCAGCCATCAGCACAAGTCAGGATTCAGATTCATGCTCACACCTTGAACCAAACGAAGGTGACTTAACAATTCTGCCACTGCACTTCTGTAACAGAGCACCTGGGGCTTCCTAGTATTTCAAGATAAAAGCAGCCCAGGCAAGGAGCTCTTGCAGGCTAAGCAGGGGGCAGCATCTGTGGATTGCCAAGACAACAGGGCTAACAAGGTAATTAGCAGCCAACTCAGGTAGTCACATGACCAGATGTAGGCAAGGTCCTGGAAGCTTAGAAACCAAAAACTGAAGCTAGCTTAGGGGAATCTTGCCTGGCTGCCATAGGGAAGGACCCCTGCCCAGGGATGCTGGGGTGACTTGTTGCTGCCTACAGGAACAGGGAGTCTCAGGAAACTTGAGAGGTACCCTGATTAGGCGGCACATTATGCTAGAGGTCAAGGTTTGCCCTCTTAAAGGGACAGAGGGCTGTTACTTTGTTGTTATGCTGTCGTTACCTCAGTGGTTTGGGATGAGGCTTGATGAGGAGACTCGGGGGCAAGCTCAAACAGTTATTGAGCCAAGGGCTGGCAGTGAGGGAGGGCACAGCCAGACAGGGCCCCGGTGACAGAAGGGACAAACGAGAGCTAGAACCGTAAAGTCAGGTCCCATTTAGTAGGCTGAGGCTAGAAGATCTAGCTAGATTAAAGGGGAGGAGGCTGAAACCCCACAGAGGGAATAATGTTATCATAACACCTGCAAGCATGGGATGTGGTAAAGGGAAGGGTTAGGAGCCATGCAATTAGTCCTTAAGGTGCTGGGTGCCTAGCTAGGGGCCTGAGTAAAGAGGCCCAGTCAGGAGCCTGGGACCAATGAGGACTACTAGGGTGCCAGGGATCCTAGTGGGGGTTTGGTGGAACTGGAGCTACGCAAAGGTCTGTGGGCAACCTCCCCATTTATTTATATTTCCATCAAGGCATAGCAGGAAAAGGTGCCCTAGGGGCAGAGTGGGCACAGTCATGGAGCCACCAGGGAGCATCATGGCTATCCCTGGGACCCCAACATGTTACAACTCGCCAGATGGCTTATCTGGGGGTCAAAATATCAACTTTGGAGACTTAAAAAAAAAAAATCTTCATCTATAATTTGCCAATATAACTTCATAAACATTGCAATAAGCCAGTCTACTCAGTCAACTGAAATTGCTTATTTAGTCATTTGCTCTTTGATATAAAGAACCATGATTAGACATGGATGGCTACCTGTAAATCCGGACCTTACATCCTTAAGGTGGAAAAATAGAGCTTTTCACTGATAACTTTTGATCAATAGGAAGGTTGCTGTTAGTTTATCTTTATTAGTTGATTTGATAATACATTTTTATTTCCATACATTTCATTATTATATTTTATATAGCTACAACCTAATAGTGCACTCAGCAAAGGTCCCCGATTCCAAGATTTTCTGGTCTTCTATGTAATGATTGTCTATTGTTAAAAAAATAAAATAAGCATGAATAGCCAGTACCTAAGAACCTCCTCTGCTGGCACTCCTTTTGGGCCTATAACTCTTATATGGTTATACTGCAGTTTCCCACAAACAAACTCTTCCATAGCTGGCCATTAGGACACTTGATACTTATGCTGTGGGTATTGGTGAGAGTTAAGACAATGCTGTGCTTAATTTTTTTTTTTCCTAAGTGGATAGCTCTAGGCAGAACTCCATTTGGCATTTGGGGTCTCCAGTTTCCCTCTTAGTGGCACCCAACTTGTCACTGACTGAGAAACCAAGGTATTTAACCTCAGTTCCAAGAATCATCCTGCTGGGGCCACTTAGTCATTGTAACACTTAAGCTGGGGGAACCTAAAAGTACCTCTCTCTATCAATCCTTTCATCTTCCTGTGTCTCAGTTCTCCATCAGCAAAAAGGGGACAAGATCTCCTCTCTCAAAATCATATGATCAGAGAGACTAAGGCTGGAAGAGATCTCAAGAGGTCATCTAATCCACCACCCTGCTCCAAGGCAAAATCAATTGCATCTAAACCATTTTTAACAGATGTCCGTCTAACCTTTAAAACACAGCCTCACTGGCCAATTTATCCCAGTGCTTAACTATCCTTTCAGTTGGAAAGTTTCTCCTGATATTTAAACCTAAATTTCCCTCACCGCAATTTAAGCCCATGATGTCTTGTTCCATCCCCAACAGGCACCAAAGACAGTGTATCAACCTTCTTCTTTCCAGTAGTCTCTTACATATTACAACACACTTATCACATCAGTCTTCTCTTCCTTAGACTAAACAACCCCAATCTTTCAATCTCTACTCATAGCTTACATTTTCTAGACTTATGATCATTTTTATTACTCCCCTCAGGGCACGCTAAGTGGTCCACAACTTTCTTAAAAGGCAACACCCAGAACTGTGCTCAGTAATCTACCTGAGGCCTTATTAGTACCAAGTTGAGTGAAGGATTACTTCATGCCTCTTGTACTGGACTCCGAGTGTGATTTTTGGTTTTCAGAACAGGATGACATTGTTGACTTGTGCTCAGCTTGCGATCCACTATAATCCCCAGATCCGTTTTGCACAACTGTTATAGCCAGTCATTTGCCATTTTACATTTGTGTAGTCCAGGGTTGTCAAACTTACCCTACTCCCCATATTGATGGGATGAGCAGTGGTGGTGGCATGGGGGTTACTATAGCTGTCACTTGTCACCCCTACCCACTGCAAACACATCCCCAGGGACAAGCCTCCATGCCTGGCTATCAGTGGGGAGCACCATCCCCAAATACCCACCTACTCACAAGCCCTGTGGGCCAAACAATGTAACTAATGGCAGTGCCATTAATTGTTCCTAGCAAAGTACAGTACTTTACACTTGTTCTTACTGAATTGCATCCTATTTGTCTCAAGCCAATTTGTCAGGATCATGTTGAACTTTAATCCAGCCTTCAAAAGTGCTTGTAACATGTCCCAGTTTGGCTTGATCTGTAAATTTAAATAAGTAAAATTTGAATATTTAACTTAAGTATTCTATCATTATACTCATTAATGAAAAAAATGACTAGTATGGGATCCAGAACATACCCTTGTGGGACTCCACTTAATACATCTTTCCAGGTTGACAGCAAGCCATTGAGTGTGGTTTTCTGCCTAGCTGTGCACACACTTGAGTAGTTTCATCAAGATGAGCATTTCTCAACCCACTTTTGGGTTGTGACCCATGGGTCACAGAATTATATGAAAGGGTCACAAACAAATGTTTAAAATGGGTTGTCCTTTAAAGCAGAAAAATGTCAGAAACCATGGCTTTTGCCTTGCAGGCTCACAAGTTCCAGCCTACAAGGGGCTGCTTGGGGGGCCCACCTTGGCCCACATGCACTCTCTTCCCCACACACAGGGAGGGCTGAGGCCTGGGGGCAGGATGTTGGGTCTGGCCGTCGACATCTACAAATGGGTCCTGGTCAAAAAAGGGTTGAGAACCACTGATCTAAACCATGGGGTGCTCAACCTCTGGCCTGCAGAGCCATGTAATGCAACTTATGGGGCTCCCCATAGGTCTGGAAAATTGGCAACAGGGAAACAGTGGCAGCATTACTTGCTGCTTGTGACCGCATCTGGGTGTGTGGGGATGGGCTGCAATGTAGCCCCACATGCTGATTCTACACAGAATCCATCCCATAGACCAAGCCCATGGCAAGCCCAGGAGGGGTAAGAGATTCAGCATCCCTGATCCAGACCATATTTCCCTACTTTGTGTATCTGAATGGCATCCAAGACAGTATTAAAAGCCTTAATAAAAAGTCAAGATAGAACACATCAACTACTCCCCCGTGTCCCATCCTGTCCCCCCCATCTGTAAGTTCCTTTGTTTTGGTTTCACATCTTTTTTTTTTTCACATCTTTTGACTGTTTGATTATTTGTTCCCAGAGCTTTCTAGAAATTGATGTCAAGTTGACTGCTCTGTAATTCCCTGTGTCCTGCTGCCTTTTTCTGTTCTTTTACAACCTCGCTTGCCCTCCAAGAGTCCGCAGAAACAACCACTAGTGGCTCCAAGTTTGCTTCAACCCATCCCCTAAATGCACCAAGGTAAATTTTCAGGCCCTGCTGATTTGCAAATATTTGACTTGGGTAAGTAGTCTCTAAATTCTAGGAAAACTCTTCTCTTTCCCAAGTTCTTATCCTAACCGTGATGCCAGCTATCTTCCTCCATCTGGCCAATTTTAGATTGTAAAGGCTTGTCTACACCGTGAAACAACTGCACAGGAAGCCAAGGTGGGAATTCACAGTGCAGTAGTTATTCCACACTCACTCCCTATTTGAGTATACACAGAATGCAAAGTAATTTATTTCACTTTCAAAGTGAAATAAACTACTCCACACATGAGGCAAGGCACTGAGAGTGGGCACTAAGGAAAATTAATCCACTGTAAATTTAGGCAGTAGCTTACTATACACTCTCTTGCCAATACAGGTAAGTCCCAAGATCTTGGGGACAGGGGCTCTCTCGTATTCTATATACATATAGCATGAAGCCCCCAAAAGTCCTCTCTCAACTGGGGATCCAGGTGCAGATAAATGGTAATGTGCAACTGGGCAAAATTCCAGATGAGCCATTTCATACGAGAAAGAAATGTCCCCCTGATTCTGACTGTATGACCACCCTCTTTCCAATGAGACTCATTAACTATAGGAGACAGAAACATTGGACCTGCTGCTGATAATTTGGTGTAGTCACAGAAATGAATGCTTTGAGAATTAAACCAGTTGAAACCCTAGGAGGGATTTTTGGACAACCATCAAAGAAATAGACCAATCCTTCAAGATGACCTCATGGTACAGAAACCCTCTAAAGCACCCGCCTTTACAGCCTAACATATCTGTAGCACCGCCACACCTTAGTCAGGCCTGTGGAATTTCCAAAGCCTGGAGGAAATGCTCTGAAAAGATATCTTTACTGAGAGAATATTTATCCCATTAGAGCTTGCAAGGGCAAGCTGCAAACCTCCAGATGCCTCAAAGACAAGTTTAAAGGAAGCCTCAGAAAAGCAAGTTATTGCGATTTTCCTTTACCACCAGAGAGTCTGATCCTTTTACTCACATTGAGTAATATCTTTACTGCACGTTTCACTGGGATTTCTCCCAAAATAAGGTGTTTCTACTGCAAGTACATGGGTCAGAACCTCAGTGCTTTGAAGCAAACATTTATACTGCTTTAATCAGAAGAAATACTAGACCAGGTCCTCCACAGCTGTAAATTAATGTAGCTCTGTTGACTTCAGTGAATCTGCATTAAATTTATACCAGGTAAATATTTGGTCCAGTGACCCAAATTCTGCTCTCACTTGCATGAAGTAGAAATCCCATGAAGTCAACGAACCCGGTTCTGATTCACTTGTATTACTTGATTGAAGACGCACTTGAGGTGCACCAGTGTACATGAGGCCCACTGGTATTACTCCTCTATAATACATCTGGGAGTAGAGTTTGGCCCAGTTATCCAAGTCACTGTATGGAATGAAACAGTGTCTGGTCTTACTCTTGTCACTTGAGCATGGCCACAAGAGGCACTCGGGTGCTTCACATTGCAGGTGCTTTTTGCTCCCCTACCTGCAAAAGCAGCTTACAAGACAAGGTGTTTTCCATGACCTCCAAGCACATCTTTTTACAATACATGTACAAATTACTCATGTAGAGGAATGCACAGTGAATGTACCAAAGGCTTGGGTACAACAGAGGATTATTATGGTGCTGTAGGCAACAACCCCTTACTCTTGTCAGCTCACAAATATTGCTACTACTGTTGCATTTAGATTGTTCTCAGCAACATTCACTATTGCTCTATCTCATAATGGGTGACTGCACTGCCAAGAAAATGCATTAGTGTTTCAATTTCACTAATACAATTGTTGCTCCAAGCCTAGTTCTGCCTATACCTATCATATGCTACTTGTAGCTGCCAGGATCAGACCTATTTAATTCCACAGCAAATAGGATATATTGTTCATCATATAGAAACATTTACAATTTTAGGCATGCAAGGCTCAACTCTCTCCCCCCACACAGGCTTTCCAATAGTTTATTCAAGCAGATGAACTGTGAGGTAGGTATCCACGGAGCAGTGCTACTACTTCAGGCAGAGTGAGAGCTGTTTAAAAGGTGTTGCATGCCAGGTGCAGTCGGGACAGAACATCCGATGTGGACTGGATGCACCACGACAACTTACATGAGATCTGCACTGGGGTGACTGGTTTCCCAATTGCTTAGGAAGGCACCGAGGCTCTCTGGACACGCATACTGCATAAACAGGAAAAGAAAGCATGACTATACATGACTGTTTTTGGCTTATTTTTACAAATCTTTTGTCTCCTCTCTTAGATTCACTGATGGAGTGGCATCTCTCCTTGGTCCTACACAGAGGTGTTCATAGGCCTGGATTTTCAGGTAATTTGATACAGAAGAGGAGTGTGTGAAATGGACTGAAATTGTTTTTTGGTCTTCTGTTCCCTACTGTTAAATACACACAGCCCTCTATTAGAATTATACTGTATTCTCTTACTCAGCAGGCTTTCCTTCTCAGTATATTATTACCTCATTTCTTGTAACACAGCCTGTTGATCTCAGGATTGTTGTCATAAAAAGTATAAGATTCAACTTTTGTCATGCAGTCAGTTAGCTAAGACTCTCTACACATGCTGAAAACTGCCCCCTCTCCTCCTCTTCCCTCCCCCCCCCCTTTTTTTTCCCCAAAGCAAAATCCTGGAACTAAATAGGAAAGACCGTTGAGTCAAGACTTAGAGAAAGGAAAAAGACTTGGTTTTTCAAGCTTTTCCAGAAAGTATATATCCTTTTACAGCTCTCCAAACAAATGCTAGTTGTCCATTCTTCATAAAGGGATTACATTTATTAACATATTTAGTCCACAGGACTAACAAAGTTGCATTAAACAGAGGCTGCTAATAATACATTATGTCTATCTCCCCCAGCACTCCATTTGCCACGACGTAAAAGGCAGACACCCCATGGAGAAGCTAATCAGAAGGAAGGAGAATAAATTTAAGGAGTGAAAATTAAAGACCCCATGACATCTGCATCCGTCCACTGCACTCGGCTGAAGAGGTGTCCTGATTCTCTCGAGGGTGCATTCAGATCCTTCCAAGAGATGGAAACATTTGCAGAAGGCAAGCATTCGTACCGTCAATAAGAGAGATTTATTTAAAATGAACAAATTTTCTCCCTACTGATATTTCAAGGAAAAGTCTTCCCTTTAAAAGGGAACTGCAGCTGCTCTGCTCACCCATACCATCTAGTCACTGATGAGGTAAGGATGAAGGAAAGCATGGAATAGATTTGAAAGTGTTGGCCCCGATGTGCCACTGTAGTGGCAACTGCTATGTTCTCAACTGATGCTAGGCAGCCTTAACCTGAAGGAACAGATCCTCCAGGGGCAAACAAGCATAGCTTTCCTAGCGTCACAGAAGTTGAAAGTCTGCTCAGCATAGAGAAGTATTCTGGTACTAGAAAGCCTTTATCTATGGGGGCATAAATCCCAGCACTTCCTCCCAGTTGCAACAGCCCACTGGTTCCATTCATAGCTAGAGGAGCCTTCTGGCTAACTGAAACCAAAGGACAAATTCAGGATCAAGAAAGTGCATGAGACTTACAGCATGGGCACACAGAGTCACAGTGAAGTAGGGCTGGAAGGGACCAAGAGGTCATCTAGTCCAACTCCATGCCCAAGGCAGGATCATCCTGTACAAATCCATCATCTACCCTTGTACCAAAATTACGGTCACCCCTGTCACAAAACCCCAGACATAACACGCTACCTGCCACAGGTGAAACAGGGGAACAATGGCAACCAGCATCCTGCTGCTGCAAAGGTGGTTAATACATGCTGGAAAGATCCCAGGATGAGGATCACACCCCTACAGAGGAAGACAAAAACCCCCAGGCTCATACCCATCTGACCACGGAGTAAAACTTCCTGCCCCCAAATCTGGTGATCAGTCTGACCCTGAGCAGAGGGGCAAGACCCTCCAGCCAGGAACCTCTGGGTTTGAGTCCCAGCAGGAGCACTGGTACAGCCCAGTCAAAATCCCCAGCTTTGGCAGTAGTACACACCCCATGCCTCTGAAGAAGGCTTAAAAATAAAATTAAAAAAAAAAAAATAGCTGACATGCAGCAGCGGGGGGGGGAAAAGGATCCTTCCCAGCCCACGTAAATTATTTATTATAAAGCAGCAAAGCCTGACCTCCTCCACCTCATCACCTACTCCGAGGTAGCTGCCCAGGTGCCAGCTTTTGCCTCACAGAGAATGAAAATGGTACCCGGGATAATCGCTCTCATTGAGCCCATTCTCTTTTGCCTCTCAGCAAGTTGTGAAGGCAGCATCGAGGGCATGGGCCCACACACATCTTCACCCCTAGCATAGACACCCAAGCACATGAATTTAAAAAGTGCTTTCCATGTTGTTGGTTGAGCAATTCAGCTGTAGTTCGGGGGGGGGGGAGAGGAGACAAAAGGGTCCCAAAAAAACCATTCTACTGATCCAATTTCATTCTTTTATTCAAACCAACTTTCTAACTGTTTGTTCAGCCCTTTGGATGACATTTTGTGCATGTCCCTAATAAGCATGTTTTAAGGTACCACTGCAGATCTTTTAGCGAGTATACACTTTTCCAGCCACAAGTACCCCCAATGTTTGAAAATTTGGCCCAAGAGTCCTTTCTACTACCCAGAGTGTATTCTGTGCATGCTTTTGTAATAGATACAAAATAAAGCTAAATACAATATACATTAACATAATCCCGTTATAGGAGTTATAGATCCAAAATTTCCCAGTTAATGACATGCACCCATGCATTTCTCCTTGTACTTCTCACGCGTCTATCAACATCTCTAAAATCTGATGTTTACATCTGGCTGAAAAATGTACACGTGAAACGTAGACAGAAGGCTCTCTAGAGATTTTACATGCAAGGATGTGGCTCACAAGCCTTATTCCTTTCAGTACAAGAAATGTACCAGGTTTATGACATGATCTCTGAATTAGAGCCATTTGGGAAATTTTGGATGGAGCAGTTTTTTCCTCCAGAAAATGACAAATTGTCAAAACCAAAAATGTTCACAGGAACCCACCAGCTTCAAGAAGAACAGCCAGACTAGACCAAACCTACTGACTCTACTCAAAATCAGAATAAAATTGACCCAGAAAAGCCAGAGTCCAAACTTGTGGCAGAGGCGATATCTTTTATTCAGCCAAAAAAAACCCAACAACAACAAAACAAAACAAAACATCTTTCTTTGCAAGCTTTCAGGCACAGGCACCCTTCATCAGGCATAGGCGATTGCAAAGATTATGTAATGAAAATGTATATAAGGAAACAGAGTACATGGCATTTAATCCCTGCTCTGCTCGAGTCACAGCTCTGTACACACAACATCTCCTAGAGTTAGGTCAAAATTTCCGCATTTCTCCCAGGCTCTTGCAGCGTCAGCTGAAACTCCCACAATTTCTGCTCCCATCTACACTTGGCACCGAGGGAACAAAATAACACACCTGCTGCATGTCCTGGAGCGCTGCCATAGGCAGTTGTTACAAAACTGGATTTAAGGTCCTATGAGAAAGGTTTTTCGACTGCTGTTGCCAAAAGAATAGATTGTTCTTAAATAGAGATCGCTGGCATTTCCACACTTTTGGGACAGGCTCCGTGTATAAGCCTATGAACTACATAGTTTCAGGCAGTTGCCAGCCAGCCAGGCTAACTCAGGTATGTAGGGCACAAGCTTTCCTCAGAGTGGCTTTCACATACGTTGCATTTGTGTAACATACCTGTGCTCCAAGCAGACTTATCTTGCTCTAAGCAAGCCTGTAGAGCCTTGACAGAGCAGGAATTGTAGCTGATTGTAGTCTCTCAACCACCCCGATAGTTCCCAAGATTGGAATAATGTTCTCCAGGTCAGAGATCACAACTAGGCCTGGAAAGATTCTTAAACCAGTATTAAAGTAGAGTGAAGACTTTATTGTGGGCTTTTAGTCTCCCAAACTCCCACACAAAATGTCACAAAAGGTGTTACTTTTCAGCGAGTAGCTGCTTACCAGCGGGTGGATCAGAAGTGCCAACTTTAGTTAGAGCCTTGATTTTCAAATGCATTTATTCAGAATGAGAAATGCTTATCTCAGGTGCTTGCAGATTGCTGAGCTGAGGAGAATACAGAAGAGTCTATTTTCTTCCTCGGAGTGGTAGCAATATCAGATTCTTTTCCTGGGAAAAATTAAGGGATCAGCAGATTTAGACTACCTGCCTACTCATGCACGCTCCATTATAAGCTATGGTCCTGCCACTGCCTATAAAATAAGTAATAGTGAGGGAGGCCAGAGCACTATTTGATGACACTCATGCAATCTCACTGAGCCCTTTCAAGGTGTAATAAATTCATCACTATTGATGGTGCAAACAAGCTGTATATTTTCCTCATGGTAGTTGCCATAAAGTTCTGCTCTTACAATAAGAAGCCCAAAGGCAGATCCCCATTAACTTCAAAGAGACCAACAGAGGCTCAGTACCTCTGGGAAGAAACACAGCAAAAGAAATCATCCCATGAAGATTACTCAATAGAGTTTGAGAACTACAGGCTGCATTCCTGAAATCTTTTCAACCGTATCAATCTTTGACTCACATTTTTGTTTACTAGGTAAACAAAGCACTTGATGTGGCATTCAGATAGCCATTCATTTCAAAACGATGTTCCAAGCAGGGATGAATCCCTAAATCATATCAAGACAAATGCAGACAGGTGAAAAAGGCACCCTGGCAAACTTGTCCAGCATAAGGTGTGTCCCTGCCTAGCATAGGCTGTTGGAATGACTCTTGGCTGGTCCCCTTCCTAACCCAGGATTTACAGTATCATAGGAAAATAGGACTGGAAGGGACCTCACAAGGTCAACTAGTATAGCCCCCTGCTCAAGGCAGGATTATCCCCGACTAAACCATCTAAGCCAAGTGTCTGTCTAAGCTGCTTTCGAAGCTTACCAAGGATGGAGATTCCACAGCTTCGTTAGGCAGCCTGTTCCAACCCTTGACTATCCTCATAGTCAAAGGTCCTCCTAACCTCCAGGCTAAATTTCCCCTTCTGTGGCTTGAGGCCATTGCTCCTAGCCCTGTCCCCTAAAGCCACAGAGAAAAATCCATCTCCATCCTTGCTATAATAACCCTTCAGGTATTTGAAGACTTCTCAGATCTCCCCCCGCCCCAGTCTTCTCTTCTCTAAGCTAACTAACCCCAGTTCATTTAGCCTTTCCTCATAAGAAGGGATCCTAGTTTTCTCCATTTAAAAGTTGCAAATTCCTCTGTTTTAAAAAACAATTGCTATTTCTCCAATTGAAAGACCCCAAATCTGCATTTTTCAGTTATTACAATGCAATGCCACTAATATATATGAGTTAAACACAGTATTTTATTGAAATATTTACAATTTTTAAGCAATTTGGAAGCCTATCAGTGCCTCAATCACTATACTAAAATAAATTGTAAATACCTATAAAATTTTGGAGTTTGATTTTTGGTTTTTTATCATGGGGGGGGGGGAATCAGAGCTCCCCCTACCCCTTTCACTCACCAGGACATAGGCCCAGCTGTAGCTGTCCCTGCCCTTCCCACTGCTTTGTAGCATGCCCTGACCATGCCATTGCCCCTCACTCCCCAACTACAGCCCCTCCCCAGGGCTACAAGGCCAGGGGCCCTGGTTCAAAGCCCCCTGCACCAGCCCCCAAGCCCCAGCTGCCACCGAGCAGAGCATGGAGCTCGGCTCCCTCTCCCCCATGGGCAGCACAGCCAGAGAAGAGTCTGTCGGGGAGCAGACATGGGTTGCCCACTATGGGCTCAGGCTTCCCCCTCTGCTGCCCCACGCTGCCCTGTCATGCCACATCCGACCTGCTGGGCGGTGGAAGGCAGCAGGGAGCCTGAGCCCTCAATGGGCAGCCCACACCCACCCACACCCCATGCACAGATCTGGGGGGCACAGGCCCCCCATTCCTCCCCAGGAGTGCTCGCAGCAGCAGGAAGCCAGCACCCCACTCCTCCAGGACAAGCCACCCATGGCTCCATCCCAAACCCTGCACGTTCCAGCCCCGGGCCTCAAGCCCCCATACACTGTCTGGGCTCAGCAGCACCCATCCCCCATCCAACTCCCTCCCTCACTATGGAGACCTCAATTCCTGCCCCCCACCCCCCACCAGACTTACCCGTGGGGAACTGTTTTCCAAGGTGCCTGGCAGCCATGTGCACATGTACATGCACATGGTGCTCCCTGTCTGACCACCCTTCTCCCACTCCCCCCAGCCCCTTGCAGGCTGCAATTCTGCCAGCCTGCAAGAGGAAATCCATCATTTCCTGTGTTTGCATACTTAAAAAGAGAAAATCCAAGTTTCACCATGTTTTTCCATGGAAAACTGAAAACCTATATCCCTGTTCATTACTCTCATCTCCCATGCCCCTAATCATTCTTTTACCCTATGCTGTCCACCTCCTCCTGGAAGTGTGGGCCCCCAAACTGGACATGGTACTCCAAGTGAGGCCTCACCAGTGCTGAATAGAGCAGAAGAATCACTTCCCTTGATTTGCAAATGACACTTCTTAATACAGCCCAGAACGCTGTTGGCTTTTTTTGCAACAAGAGCACACTGCTGGCTGATATTCAATTTATGGTCCTTTTCTGCAGTACTTCAGTCTAGCCAGTCATTCCCCAATCTGTATTTATGCTTGTGGTTATTCCATCCCAAGTGCAGGACTTTGTACTTGTCCTTGTTGAATCTCATCTCATTGATTGAGGACTATTTGGCTCACCAAAAGTATCCGGGAATGTCTCCTTGCTAAAAAGGAGGCTTACTCCCAATGGAAAGAAGGGGTCATCACCAGGGAGGACTATTCTGTAGTTGCTCGGGGATGTAGGGGGTACTTAGGAAGGCCAAGGCAGAGATGGAACTGGAACTAGCTTCCCAGATTAAGGACAATAAGAAGTCCTTTTTTAAATATATAGGGGGTAAAAAGAAGGTCCCGGGTAATGTGGGGCCCTTGCAGGATGCGATGGGAAACTTGGTCGTCACACAAGACGGCAAAGCTAACATGTTTAACAATTTCTTTGCCTCCATCTTCCTAAGTAGGGACCAGAACAGCCACCTCCCTGCTGGGCCCCCCTTGGGCCCCGGGGGAGGCACACCTGGGCCACAGGTTAGCGAGGATTTAGTTAGGGAGCTTCTGGAGGGGTTGGATGTATTCAAGTCAGCCGGCCCGGATGATCTCCACCCTAGAGTTCTAAAGGAACTGGCCGGGGTTATTGCAAGTCCCCTGGCACGACTTTACGAGCACTCGTGGTGCTCTGGTGAGGTACCAGAGGACTGGAAGAGGGCCAACGTGGGCCCCATCTTCAAAAAAGGCAGGAAGGAGGACCCGGGAAACTATAGGCCGGTTAGGCTCACCTCGATCCTAGGCAAGCTGTTCGAGAAAATTATGCTGGCACACATCCAGGAGGGGCCAGCAGGGGACTACATGCTTACAGGCAACCAACATGGGTTCATCAGTGGCAGGTCCTGTCAGACTAACCTGGTGGCCTTTTACGATCAGATCACCAGATCATTAGACGCAGGGGTAGCAGTGGATATCGTCTTCCTGGACTTCCGGAAGGCTTTTGACGCTGTCTCTCACCCCGTTCTCATTAAGAAACTGGGGGGCTGTGGTGTAGACACCCACGCAGTCAAATGGGTCACCAACTGGCTGGAGGGCCACACCCAGAGGGTGGTAGTGGATGGGTCCTTCTCAACCTGGAAGGACATGGGCAGTGGGGTCTCCCAAGGCTCGGTCCTCGGGCCCGCATTGTTCAACATCTTCATCAGTGATTTGGATGAGGGGGTAAAAAGCACCCTGTTCAAATTTGCTGATGACACTAAGATGTGGGGGGACGTGGGCACATTGGAAGGATGCAACAGGCTACAATCAGACCTAGACAGGTTACAAGGGTGGGCGGACGAGAATAGGATGGGTTTCAACACCGACAAGTGCAAGGTGATGCACCTCGGGAGGAACAACCAGCACCATACCTACAGGTTAGGGAACTCCCCTCTTGTCAGCACGGAGGTGGAAAAGGATCTTGGGGTCATCATTGACTCCAAGATGAACATGGGCCAGCAGTGTGGGGAGGCAGTTAGGAAGGCCAACCGCACCTTGTCATGCATCCACAAATGCATCTCGAGCAGATCCAAAAAGGTGATCCTCCCCCTCTGTGCGGCACTGGTCAGGCCACAGCTGGAGTACTGCATCCAGCTCTGGGCGCCACACTTCAAGAGGGATGTCGACAGCATGGAGAGGGTCCAGAGGAGGCCACTCATATGATCAGGGGACAACAAGGCAGGCCCTATGAGGAGAGGCTACGGGACCTGAACCTGTTCAGCCTCCAAAAGAGAAGGCTGAGGGGGGATCTTGTGGCCTGTTAGAAACTAGTCAGGGGGGATCAGCAGGCACTGGGGGAGTCCCTGTTCCCCCAAGCACCACCAGGAGTGACCAGGAATAACGGTCACAAGCTGGCAGAGGGTAGGTTTAGGTTAGATATCAGGAGGCGCTACTTCACAGTCAGGGCGGCTAGGGTCTGGAACCAGCTTCCAAGAGAAGTGGTGCTGGCTCCTACCCTGGGGGTGTTTAAGAGGAGGTTAGATGAACATCTTGCTGGGGTTGTTTGACCCCAGTACTCTTTCCTGCCATGGCAGGGGGTCGGACTAGATGATCTGCTCAGGTCCCTTCCGACCCTAGAAACTATTTCTCTAGTCTATCCAAGTAATTCTGGATCCTAGCCCTGCTCTTCAGTGCGTCTCCAGTTCCCCACAACTTGGTGCCACTCACATATTTGCTATGCTTGCACTATGGGTCAGCTATTCTCAGATGGGCAATTGATCCTAATGAACCATTGCAGGCAGCATAAAAGTTAAGACTACCAATAGAGCCTAGGTGAAGCTTAGGTGCCAGCTCCTCAAATTGTGGGGCTTCTGTGCATCTGCAAAGACCTTGATTTAGGCCCCTAAGGATCTTTGAGCTCCAAACTAGAGGCATCAAATGAATTTAAGAACCTAAGGGATCTTATAGCCACCAAAGCAAGCTTACTCTGGATTACTTTTTGCAATGTGGGCACCTACATATTCCTTAAGTTGTATTTACCAGTCTGGAGTTTTCCCTAAAGGAAGAAGAGCAGAAGTTGCCATGCAGGTGAGCAAGAAGAACCTAGAACCAGTTCAGTAGCAGCTTCTCAAACACAAAGTTGACAGGAGCCAATAACACAGCGTCTGGTACACGATGACAGGAACTGAAGAACGAGGGTCAGATTTCAGAAGGAACCGAATTCCAGGCAAGACCATTCTCCTCGTCCTTTTGGCTGTTGCTTTTTTGGAGGCTTTTGCACCATCTGCACAATCCACGGTGACTCCATCCCTGTTTGGGCAGTGCTGCTCATGGACTAATAAGCTCCACTTCTCAGAGAGTCCATCAGCCCATACACAGTGCTGCCCCAACTTGCCTATACTTCCTTTGGTCTGGGTTTTTGTTATGAGTGTTTCCAAGTCTAGGCCCGACTGTGCATAGGTCTCACTTGCCCTTGGCTTTCTGAGTCTGGGTTTTTTTCAGAAGCAGCACCACCTAGATACTGGATAGGACCCGAGCCCAGGTGATGATGACCACCCTCCAGCAGCTTCTTCAGCTTCTCATCATTGTGGATGGCCAGCTAGAGATGGTGGGGCATGATGCCAGTTTTCTTGTTGTCACAGGCAGTGCTCCCAGCCAACTCCAGAATTTCAGCCATCAGGTCAGAAGTGGGAAAAATGGTGGATCTCCTCACTGCATGTCCCTGCCTGCAGAACTTGTGCTTATCACAGGAGCATGCAGGCAGCAGATCATAACTCTACCCCAGCCTCAACCCAGGGCCGTCACTGCCTGAGGATCCCAGGGTCTCTCCAGCCCCATCCTCCAGTCTCACTCCAGCCACCTGGCCTGTGCCCTGCCTATCCAGGTCTCACCCCCTGGTAGTGGGTGTGGGGCAGAGGGGCTTGGGGTACCCAGGCAGTGGGGCTAGATCCAGCAGTGGCAGCCAGAAGGAACCGCTGCCACAGGGACTACTGGAAAATGGAGTCTACCACAGACCCACATCTGCATCAGATACACCATCACCGCAGCCACATGGACTGGAGCCTCAGCTCCCACTTGTTCAGCATAACTGCTTTTGTAAAGCAGACAGTGCACACAGCCTATAGGGAACTGCAGCCCTGCCAGGGAAGATCTAGATGTAGCCTTAGCCTGGACTTCGCCTCCCTGCTTGCCAGAGCCAGACATGATTTCGCTCTTAAGTGATGGCACCTCTATGTGGAAAGAAAATCTCAGCAGTCTTTGGTCTGGAAGCTAGCTGATGCAGTCTGGCACCACCCTGCACCACAGACACCCCATAAGCAGCACACGCTGCTCAGCTTAGAGGGAACGCTGCCCGTAAGGTACCTTCTTATTATTATATTACCTCTTCTTGGCTCAGACTGCTCTGAAAAGATTCAGACCCTCACAAATTGCTCCCATTTGAAGGAGAAGGTGTTGAAGTCAAGTATTTCTTTGCTGCCATCCTATCTATTCACAAAGACTGTCTTCTAGGCCCCATTTTCATGGGCATAACAGGAACAAACAGCAGTGAGTAGTTTCCTTGTACAGAGATCCACATTCACCTTTTCATCCTGTAGTACCCCCCAAAAGAGATCTGTCTCATCTCCCCTCTCAGGGTCACACACATCACTGCTTTTCTTGTTTTCCGCTGCCTTTCTCCTCCTACTCTCCCCTCCACCATACACACAGCTGCAACCATCCAGTCCCACAGCTCTTGTAATTCACAGTGTATCCGCATAAACCTTAACTGCTATGTCATAAGCCAGTTCCTTGTACAAGAACCCCCTGTTGTTTTAGCTATCGCTGAATGAAAATCAGGCAGAAGGTAGTCTCCAAGGTGCTAACCTGCCCTACCTGGTTCAGAGGTGCATGAGCTTTCGTAGGCAACAACCTACTTCATCAGAATGAACTAGGCTGAATAACAATGCTTTACACACCCAGCACCTTTGACTAGGTTGGTAATTGACTCCAGATCAAAACACCCGCTCGATAGCAGCCACATGTATAACATTATTATAAACTTCCAATAACACCAAGGAGGATGAAACCAGAGCAAATACCCTTTCAGCATCAAGATGACCTCCAAGCCTGCCCCAGGACTTATTTAAACAAACAAAAAAAAAGGTGGGGGGGGATGAGCTTTGGGTCCATCCAGCTCTCAATATCAGTCCCTTTGATAAAGCTCTCAAGTCTCAGAGATCTTCCTGCAGAATGGTTAATGTTGCAGCCTCTATTCTGACCAAGCCTAACAGCCCATACATGCTCCCCAGCCCCCATCTCCTCACCATAAGAATGAGATAAGAAGCTGTAATTCTTTCTTGTTTGGAGCTTATTTCAGCAGAAAGGGCAACAGACTTGGCTTCAATTAGAAACAGCATAAAAGAAGATTAAACAGTGTTCTCATCATTGCAGCAAGGGAAGATTAGGTTAGATATTAAGGGGGGAAAACTCCCACTAGAGGGATAGTAAAACACTGGAACACATTTCTCATAGAGGTTGTAGCATCTCCATCCTTGGAGGTTTTTAAGACCAGTTTAGACAAAGCCTTGGCTGGGATGATTAAGTTGGTGATGGTTCTGTTTTGAGCAGGAGGTTAAACTAGATGACCTCCTGAGGTCCCTTCCAACCCTAATCTATGATTGTAACAGCAATGCAAATTAAGGGAAAGAATTAGTCTGATGTGTAACATGGGTCAAACTACTTGCACATATGAATTTAAGAGAGCGTGACTTTGCTTTAATGAGTAGTGATAAGCAGAGCTGCAACCTCCTGACTGCAGCCTAAGTGAAAAATCTGGAATTTCTTTAGAACTGCAGACAAGGAACTTGGTTTATTCGCTGCTGTTGAAGACAATAAGTGCATTCTCATGAGGTCACAACAAAGCCTTTCTGCTGTTTCCTCAATTGTGCGCACAAGTATAAAACAAGCAGCCACAATTTAGCCAGACTTTGCTTTCACTGAGAAAAGCAGCACCGCTCAAATTGCAAAATCAATTCATTTCTACCTGAGGCACATTCATTAGCATCTACCACTTGGCCCGTCTGACAGTGGCAGGCTGGGCTTGCTGATCTCAGACACCTTACAGCTTGGGCCTGAATCAAACATGTATGTAGTATTGACAATAGGTTTGGGGATGTTTTGTGACTGCAGCACCAAGTGGGCAGTTTAGGCTTTAAGACAGTAGAATGTTTTCTAGCAGCCAGAAGAAAGGATCAGGGTTCAATGCTTTTTGATTGTATACTCAGTTGGCAACAGGTTTGGGAAGGGGCCTCCTCCTAAACCACTGGATCCAGTTCCCTGAATTTGTAGGAAATGATGTACTCTAAAGTCCCCACTTGAAACCATCGTGCACAGCTACAAGGGACAATATCTGAAACACCCAACACATGCTACAACACTGCTACAGAATCATTTGATTTCTCTGAGCCTCAGTTTAGATCTAACTATACTTTGCTACCTCATAACCTTTTTTGATGTTTACTAAAGTTATGTGTGTAAAATCATCTAAGATGAAAGGCACTGTGTAGTGAGAGAGCAAGTGAATCTAATTGTATAACAGGATGTTCCTCTTTCTAGAATCCCATGCTGTTCCCAAATCAGGTAAACCCGAGAAAAGATTTATCGTCAGCTTCTTGATTAGACAAACTGCCTCAAATTGGATTTTGTTTACAATGCAAGAATCAATGGCCATTTCAAGCTAAACTATATTTTGAATTAACACAACTTCACATGCTGCAATTAGTACAAAGACGCTGAACTAACAGCATTCACATCACCACTGTTTTCCTACAATTAGGCATTAGGCTTTGAGGCGGTAAATCAAAACTTTGGGTACATTTTGCAAACAAATGTTGCACATAAACTTTTGAATTAAGACTGCTGTGTAACAGTGATTAAAAGAGTCTCCTTCCTGTATGTTAAAAAAATGTAAATAAACAATTATCCCTTTTCTACAAAGAAATTAGGTTGATCAATTAAGTCTACTGCAGAAAACCTTGAATTAGCCTGATTAGTTTCAGCTACTTAAATTCAGAAACAGATGCCTCACTTTGCTGAGCTCATGATTAAAGGCTGCATTCACAAAAAAAATTGGATTACGCACACTTAAGACAATACCTTGCATTTTTTTTCTACAGCAGATGGCCTGCACAATTAGTAACATTTTTTTTTTTAAATAATTGCAACAAGAATGCGTCTGAAGTGAGAACATGGCTAGGCCAAACTGAGCACTCAAAACATTCTGGAAAATATTCATGAAACAAGGCTATTTTAATTGCTCCCTTACATTAGGATGGGTCATATGCATTAAAATTATCACATACCCTTTGTTCCCATGCATGATACAGCAGGAAATAAGATACCACCTCCTTGCCTCAGTGGGATATCCACAGAGGTACTGCTCCTTCTCTGGTGCAGCTGGCAGGGGGTGAAAGTACCTGGGCTTCTCCCACTAATGCTCTGGTCTGAACAGCTGAGCAGCAAGGAGGAGGCTGGGATCATCTGTTCCAGGTGTAGATCTGGGGCACGGTATTTCCTCCTGAAGCAAGACTGTGACTCTGAAACACAATATGGTTGCCTGCCTACTCCAAAGCACTAAAGACATACTGTTCCTTACCCAGCCCCTTCACTGGTATAAAATGAACATAGCCCTATTAAATTCAGTGCAGCTATGCCGATTTATAGATTTTTTTTAGTGGCGTTGACTAGGTCACTGCCAGCCCAAAATACAAGCTAAGGCCCTGGTTCAGGAAAGCGTGTCCTCCTATGCTTCAATAAGTCAAACAAATGTTCAAATAGGTTTTCTTACAGAGGGATGCTTCCATGAATTGGGTTGATCCTCTAATAGAAATTCAGGTTAACTCCAGAAATACCAATGTCATTTCTGCTGTTATAATGAGGATCAGAATCTGGCCCTAAAATGGGGTCATCATAAGAAAATGTCATAACACTTAGAGACCTATTTTTGGTAGTCCTGGCCCCAACAAACATGCATCTCCCAGCTACACTAACTTCCTACTTTCTCAGTTACTCAGCACTTGTTTCTCTCAGCCTGGGAAAGAGTCACCTAACAACCATATCTTACTACATGAGACAGCCTCATATTTTGAATTGGAAGGTCCCTAAATTGTCCTCAGATATGAGTCTGTAGTTTCATTTCATATTCCTCTGATTTAACAACATCCTAAGCAGCAGGTACTGAAACTGAATTATTACACTCCAAAATACTCTGTATTAACTTATCCATCTGCTATAGCATTTTGCATAGTCAGGGCCTCCTTTGGGCACAACAGCTCAGGCAATCAAGTAAGATTTGAAGACATTAGCAGTAGATTAGATTACTTAGGAGAGAACATGGAGCCTGTATCAACAGAGGGCTTGGGTCTGTTCTCTCTGTGACATAAATCCCAGGGTGCTTTCATTGAGGCTAATGGGCTTGCATTAATATATAACAGGTGTTAAGTGAGGAAAGTATCCAGGTCAGGAAATCTGTAGAATTACTGTTTGTCATCCTTATCTTGGTTACTTTTACTTTTCTTTTACCAACTATTTGTGGCCATATGTCCCTGTAACCTTGATGAGGTTGGAAGAAACTAAGTGGCATGCCAGGTCACTGACATCCAGGTCAGGGCAATCGCCCAGGGTCAGAAGAAACAACTATGATCCAAGGGGAGCATGCAGAGTTCAAGCATAAGGGAGCCAGCAAACCAACATCCAGAAGCTCCATCTGGGGAACTGAGTCAGTGATATAAAGGCTTGGGCAGAGTCCAGGGTCAGGAAGCCAGCCAAGTCAGGTATCAAAGGGTACCTGATACAAAAGTATCAGGGAGCCAAAGAGTCAAGACAAACTCAGGGCCTGTGGGTAGCCAGAGAATGCCAGAGAGCTAATATCAGCACAAGCCAAGGACAAAACCCCCTGGGTAAAATGTTAAGCCTTGTTACCCTGACATTTCCTCTTCCAGATCAGGGGTTTTTATAGGAAGGGGTAAAGAGACAGCTGACCCTGGCTGGACACTCCAGCTGCAGAGAGTGGACATGTGGCTAGGCCCAGATAATGGGTTCTGACCCCCTATGTCCACCCCAGTGCTCAGCTGAGGAGGTGGAAACTGGAATGAGTGGCTGTACCTGGCAGGCTGAAGTGCCAGTTTCAAAGCCACAGCCTGACACTAAGCGGGATTGGATCTAGCCATTGCTTGAATTGGAGGTCTGCAAAGAAAACCTGGCTGCTGCTGCAGCTAATTGTGATCATTTCTTCAGATGCATGCTGGAATCTGTAGTCTTCATGGACCACAACTCTATATGGGAGATGAGAGTTGCTGATGCATGGATCATACCACTACTAGTACACAAAAACCATTCAACAAATTGTAGTTGCAATAAGACTCAGTTGAAGCATATGAAACACAGTAAAAAGCAGCTAGATCCTCAGGCTCCATATCACTGTGCTTTCAGGTCCCTAGCACGCTGCCACTGTGGTCAGCGACTTGATATTGGCTGAAGCCTGGCTATGTCCTCTGCATATTGCTCAGTCTACTTCAGTCAGCTTCTGGAATAGCTCACCTGCTCTCAGGCAAGCTGATGGTACTGGTAGTTTGACATTAAGCGCAAAGTCTGTTCTTGCAGTGATGTAAATCCCAAGAAAATAGCACATTAATGATGAGTCATTTAAGGGTCTCACAAATTGGTAAAATAAGCTTGTCATTCACTCATTATTACAGTGATAATGCAAACTAGGCTGGGGGGGTTCACTACATTTCTAAATGGTTACTTCAATGAGCAATAGTGCAGCCACACTTAAATTTAGCTGCAGGTATATCTGGTACTCTGTAGTGGGAGTTACAGCAGTTAAGCCACGTCGCTGTGTTAAAAGCTCTCCGTAAAGCTCAGTGTGCTGGAAGCCGCTTGCAATGCATAATGGCAACAGTGACCGAGCCTAAAGAAACAGGAAACATCACTGCGTGTTTCTGCATGTCATCTAAGGGCACATGATCTTTTAACTCTCTGCACATAAGCAAGTTACCTGAAGAAGAATGTGCTGCGTTTGAAAGCTTGTCCAAGTCTATCCCAACCACACAACTGGTCCAATAATAGATATCACCCACAAAAAATCCTTGCCTCTTCCATATTTATTGGACTGTCATGGCTACAACAGTATTCCAACATGACCTATTTGCACATAGCCACCTCCTGTACCGCTCTTATGAAATGGAGGGCTTTGAAGTCACATCAATGGTATAACTGCCACAAAAAAAGGATGGGGGCAAATCCTACACAGCTCACAAAGCTGCATTTACAAAATTTCTAGAAATGAGGTGAGGCCCTTAGGCCCCTGGCCAAATAGGGTCTGGAAACCTATTTGGACTCGGTGAATCTGTTTGGTTTCGGGGGGGCGGTGTTTGTTTTTTTAATTTTTGTTGGTAGTGCAGAAGATTCTGATTTTGGAAATGAGAAATGAAGAAGAAAACCAAGGGTCATGCAGCTTAAACAAAAATAAAACACACTTCCTAGGGTGTCTCTCCTGGGGTTGTTTGTATTAAATGTCCTAGATACTGAAGTCAGTGCCCTCTGGTAGACGCATCACACAGATTACAGTGGGGAGTTTTACCAAGGCTGCAGGAAGTTTGATGGACACCTTCAGGAACATAACTGAAGCCAGTGTAATGACCCACTGCATTTTATTTTGTGTTTTTTTCTTGCAAATGAAGGATTAATAGAGCAGTGTAATCAATTCTGAATGAGTAAACCATGAAAAAGCATTGTGCTGCCATAATCAGAATCCATCACTCAGCAACTGCTAGATAATTTTCCAGATAAATCCTATCCTGTTGTGTTGCCATCTCACTGACTCTTCCCTAAGAATCTAGTGCAGTGTTCACAGACCCCTAGGGTCTGCAGATTATGTCTAAGGGGTCTGCAAAAGATGACTACGATCAATCAAAGTATGTGAATACCCACGCTTACAAATCTATTCAAAATTTCCAAAGGGGTCTATACCTCCATTTGAATTTTTTTAGGGGTCCACAAATGAAAAAAGCTTGAAAACCACTGATCTAGTATGTGAGCAGTGCCCACCTTTTCAGTCTTTAAAATCTCCCAAGTTTTTTTTTAAAACTGTAAACAATAAAAATGGTAACAAGAAGAACCAGCTCCTTAATTTGGATCTAACAGTTGTCAGGGCTTAAGCTTTCTCCTGTACACTGCAAGAATCTAAGTCTTTAAAAATATGGGGCTAAACCCTCAGCTGGCATAATCAGTGCAGCTCTGCTGACTTCAGATGAGCTGAGGTTCTGACCTGTAATACATAACGATCACCAGTAAGTATGTCTGTCACGCACGGCAGCAACGGCTGCCTATCTCTAAACATAACTACAAAGGCATTGTGACCCAGTGGATAGAGTATAGGACTGAAAGCCAGAAGGCCGGGATTTCATTCCCAGTTCTTCATCCCCTATTACTTTCCCTTCCCAACATACATGTGTTTAGACTGCGTGTTCTTTAAGGCAGAAACTGCCTCTTACTATCTTCTAGTTCAATGGAGCCACAGAGGCATTACTATGATTCAAATAATAATACAAGAATTCAAATAACAGCTGGCAAGGAAAAAAAAAAATTTCCATACTTAGGCGAGCAACCTGCCAGGGAAGAGGCCATAGCAGCCCAAACAGAAGATGCCCAGCTGAGGAAGAGGAACCGGAAGAATCAGAAAAGGTTGGAGGTGTCCAAGGGATGTATTTTGTAGCCGTGTTGGTCTGAGACAAAAAGAAATGCAAAACTCTAGAACTCTTGGTTCAGAGATGAAACCTTTTTCGGAGGTGTCCAAAGCACTTTTTGGGAATACTGCCTATAGCATTTGCAAGAATGTCTTCATTCATCAGCTTTGACATCTTGCTTTTCTGAGCATATCTTTATTATTTTAGCACATTTTCTCCTCTGTTTCTCTTGCTAAAAGAGCCTCAGGGAAAATTCTGCTTTCCCTGTCTTAAAAGAAAAACATGTTTTTCGCTTTGAAAATTAAATAGTTTGAAGAGGGACTCACCTTCTGGGCTAAGTACAGACAGTCAACAAGCCAGAGGCTGAATTGCTTCAGTCTTTCCAAGTTAGTCTAAACTGCGAAGCTTGAACTGAGAAACGAGTGAACAGACATTCACTTTTGATTCTGGAAATGCAGCCACGTGCCTGCAGTGGCTCAGGCCAGAACATGTGAGGCGATAGAGCATGCCTCCCAGCCTGCCAGGCACTGCCAAAAGGAAGGTAGGAAGCTCCAATGCTTTTCCCCCTCTCTGCTCAAGCAGAAGGGGCATAGCCAAGCCCCAGCATGCCGATGCCAGGGGGAGAGGGAATTTAAAACCCCTTCCCCCAGTGGGACACCCCTGCCAGGCTTCTGCCCCCCACTTCTGCCCCCCACTTCCCTCTCGAGTAGGGGAAAGAGCAGCCCCATGCCAGGGTTCCCCTCCTTCTCCCTTGCTCAGGCAAACCTGGCTGGGGTCCCATGCAGGCAGGGTAAGGAGTTTAAACCCCCTTTCCCCCACTCCCACAGAATGCCAGCCTGGGGCCAGGGCATGGCCACACCCTGTCCCCAGTCTCCACTTGAGTGGGGAAAGGTCAAAAGCCTAGCAGGGGCTGTCTCCCAGCTCCCTAGAGCAGGGGTCCCATGCGGGTCTAAAATGGTATAAGTTCAGCTACAAGGATACTTGTTCCACTTTTACATGTTTGCTGTGTTGCAAGCTTTGCAGCTCTGATGACAGACGGCATGTGGCATCCTAATACCATTATGCCCCTGAAGTTGTCTAAGCCAAAATCGGAAAGTGCTGATGACACAGAGTTAAAAGCAACAAGTATGAACATGCAGGTGGAAAGCCCCTAAGACAAGTGTGCATGTTCAAACACGCGCCACACACATGGCCAGTGTGTGATGGAGTAAGGTATTCAAATTGGCAGAGCACGCATGCCCAGTCATGCACTAAGCAGATAGCCATTACGTAACCAGACTAGAACATTCCACAAAAGGGATCGTATGATTGGCTACTTGAAAAGTATTGAAGTCAACACAGTTTCCGCCCAAGGCAGAAACCAGCTCTCACAGGAGCCCAGAGCTACCTCACAGGCTGGCCACCTGTGATAGCTTCTCTGCCACCGTTGCCTCCCGGCGTACCCCGCACCTGCATGCTCGGAACCAGTCGACTCGCTTTCGTCAGCTGTCATTTTCAACGTTTTCAAATTAGAGTTCAATCATACTAAGCAACTAAAAGTTTACAACTGGTATAACTGTGAAACCTACGCTCTCTATGAGCGTAAGTAATAAAACAGCTTTGCAACCATTACGCGTCAGTGCCGTCTCTGCCCCATTAGCCCCCGCCTGTTCGTCCGAGCTCGTCATCCAGCACCGGAGCTCCGGACTGCCGAATGGCATCAGGAACAGGATCCAGGGGAGGGGCAGACAAAAGCAGCTCGGAGACACGAGAACTGTTAATTAACTGCCCATGACGTCTCCGTTGCCGAGAGAGCTTTGGGCCCACATAACTTACCACCAAGCGGGTGTTAGAACACCCCCACTACAAGGATTCTTATCAGTACGAGAGGGTGGAAAAGAATGGGCAGTGGGGTTAGACCCCACACCTGTTACGGGATTCTCGGGTAGTGTTTTGGCCCCAGGAGGAAACGGCGACCCTCAGTCTAAGGAAGGTCAAGGTGGGCAGAACACTAAACCCCACCCCAGCACAGGAGTTTGCCTACTGCATCCGCCACCTAAAAGACGGGGGAGGAGAATCCATCCCAGCAGACAAGTTCCAATGTCCGAGTCTCCCGGAGGGGGGAAGAGGCCATGAACTGCTGACCCAGCTACGTGAGGTGCTGGAGTCAGAAGGTCGCACCGGTACTAAGTGGTCAGGGCAAAAATGGGACAAGGGTAGGATGCTGAATGTCCTATTCCGAGGGTATGTGGGACTCTTGCGAGAAAATCAAAATCTCCAAGTCCAGCTCAGCACCACGGTACAGGCCGCTGCTGAAGTCCCCGATGAACAGGGACCTGAGCCCGAGCCAACCCCCAAGGATGGCGCGGAAGAAAGAGTGGGAAGTGAAGGGGGGAGGAGACGGGGAGAAGCGTTGTTACATTGGCGCCACCCGTGACGTTGCCCTCAGCCCCGCCTCCATACCAACTCCCCGCCCCCCTGCGGGACGGCAAAACCGAAAGAAAAGCAGATGTGTATCCCTTGCTTCCCCAAGCGATGCCGATCACAGTGCAGAAGCGCATGCAACAGCAAGGAGGACCTACCCAGACCACTATCACATTCCGCACACATACCCGTACAGAGATGCAGGAGCTCATAAAAGATACTCACATACGATCTGAAGAGACTCCCATAAGTTGGTTAGGTCGCCTTGTAACGGAAGCAGGCAACAAGTCAGTGGACCAAGACGAGGCAAACATCCTGTTACGCAACTCTAGCTGGAGTCACGGAATGGTCCAAGACCCAGTCCCAGCCTTCGCCAATGGCTACTGGCCAATCCCACTCCCAGCACTAGCAGTGGAAGCACTGGGCTGGCAGATACACCTGTGGCATGAAGGAAAAGGCCTGCCAGACACTACCACGCTGATCCACGCCCTAGTGGGAGTATCATACGCTCAATGGAACCCACAACAGCAGGCCCTGGGACTCACAGCAGCCCAAGCAGTTGGGACATGGCCACACAGATTCCTCCACAACCCGAGCAGCGTCCTGTGTCTGGCGGAAGCAGTGGAAGTAGCCACAGAGTGCTACGGAGGGGCCCAGGTCTTTACCCTACACCTCCTACTGTTGGGTTCAATCAACAGTCCTGTGGCCCACGCTTTAGGCCATCTACATTGGATAAAAAGGGCTATCGAAGACGGGGGCCCGAAAACTGGAGCCCCTCAAGCCTACTCGGCTTACCCTGCAGCTTCAACAGCCAGAGCTCGACCTTGGCATCCGCCGAATACAGAGCATGGCCCACCTCCACTACAGACCCAAAGAGATTGGGCAATGTTCGGCTTCCTCCTGAACAGCAGCAACCTAACAAAATCATAGCTAAGAGCCTTCGGAGTGGAAGGTCAAGAGGCCTTAGCCACAAAACTTGGCTTCCTCTTCGAAGATCAAAAGGCAAAAAATGAGTAGTGGCCGTCGGGTCCGCTGACGGCCGCAAAAATCCTGATCACCAACAGCCCTACATCACCCTTCAAGTTGGACAACATCCCAACCTCCGACGCACCCGATTTCTTCTCGATACCGGTGCACAAGTTAACGTGGTTACTAAGACCACCCCTCACATGCCGACAAGCGACACCATCTTGGTTCAAGGCCTAAATGCTATCTCCAGAACAACAAAAGTCAAAATTAAAATCCACGCAAGGGGAGAAATAGTTTCTCTCGACGCCGTCTTGGAGACATGAACATCTTAGGCATCCTTGGCATTCGTTGCCTAAACTTGAAAGACCAAGTCCTCCGAGCACTCCCCATCAGTGTTTCAACTACAGACTGGCATACACTGACTTTGCGACACCAGGTAACGTGAAAGTATACACCCATACCTACTAAACCCAGACTCACTGCACCCCTCAAGGAACTACTACAGTGACTCGAAGCAAGTGGAATGATCACGCCAATCACCGTAAGCACCCATCTATCACCAGGATGGGGCATCCCTAAGCCAGGAAGACCGAACGAAGTCCGTCTTGTCGTCGACTACAGAAAACCCAATAATGAGTGCATCCCTATTGTGCAGGCTTTTCCACAAATGCTTCCCCAATCCTTCAAGAAATGTCAGAATTCCAGACGCGCCCGTGGTTCAGGGCCACACTGGACTTGAAGGACATGTTCTACTCCATTCCAATCAACAACCACCATGGCATATTAAACATGGCCATACAAGGGAAGATGTACAAGTGGAATGTCTACCCACAAGGATACTGTAATGCTCCAGCACTCGCAACAGGGGCCATTACTCCACATATCGAAGAGTGCACACAGGCCCTGGATATCAGCCACATTAAAGTATGGTCTTATATCGACGACCTCGCCATTATGGGGCACTCACGAGTGGAAGTCAAAACCCTGGTAAAAAAACTCATCCAGCACTTGACAAACAAAGGATGCACAGTCAACCTGGCCAAGTCACAAACGTCACCTTCTCAGCAAATTCACTTCCTAGGTACCACCTTTGACCACAACACTTGCCAGGGCATGCTACACGAGCCCTTCAACCAACAAGAGTTACTGCGGTCAGCCCCAAAAACAACCAAAGACTTCCAGCAGCTTCTAGGGCACATCAGCTGGCTCTGCCATCACGTCCTTCCCGACAACCTGGTGATCATTGCCCGCCTTCAATGACATATTAAGACAAAAGTGCAAAAGAAAAAAACCTGGCTGAAAAGGACACCGAGGCAGTGTATGATCTAGCTACCCACACAGCTAACAACCCCCTATATGCCTTTAATCCTCAACTGCCAATAACAGTCGTTGTTGGGGCCACCGCTGAGCACATTTTTGGTGCTGCTCGCAACACCAAGGGGCATCTCGTGTTTACAGCCCACCGGTCGCTACAAGCTGCTCAACACCGCAGTGTAGGCAAAACTCTTCTCGCACTTCAGCTAGTGGAGCGTCTGTCAAGGGGGCATGGATCGCTAGAGGCCCCCGCAGGTCCGTTATTACCACTACTGGATCTGGAGCGCCCAGACCCAGAGTTTGGCGGAAAGCCAAAGACGTGGAGCACTCTGGTCTTAGAGCACAAGTACCATTGGCACCAGTGGCCGCACAAGTCAGCACCACTACCTCTGCCTGTTACACAACGGCCCATACTGTATGGAACAACGAGCCAAGGATGGATGGCATCAGACGGAGCGACGGGAAGAGGAGAAAGACGCTATGGCATCTATTGTAAGGCCTGCCGATTCCAGGAAGCACACTATGCGCCACTGGAATCGTCAGCTCAGCTGTGTGAGCTCCTCGGCATTCAGGGCTTAGTTCAACACTGCCGTTCCGCTCACAAAGATGTCATCCCAGTCCCTGTATTCATCACTGATTTCCACTTTATATATACCATCCTTACTGGCGCAGCCGACCCCAGAGAGTACCACGACGTTTGGGATCAAATATGGGATACCCTCACCGATTTTACAACTCTCCCCCTACTAAAACATACCAAATCGCACAGACCAGACACCGATCCAGTTCATGAGGTCATAGACAAACTTCTAGCCGACCCGTTAAGAATTGATGCCGTTCTGGTGGCATCCATGTACACTAAATGGTCTGTAGTGCAGGATCCATTCTGCAATGGCTCCACGAGGAATGGGGACACCCAGGCACCCGAGCTTGTCACTCTCGTTGGGTACAGGAGGGAGGGAAACCCCCACTTGGAACCCACACACAATGGGAACCGGCCATAAAAGCCTGCGAGGCTTGTGCCAAAGAAAAGAGCCATCCCACAAGTCACACAGAAGGGCCACTAGCACCCCGCCACTTTAAACCAGGCAAAACATGGCAAACTGACCTACTTGGACCGCTCCCAGGAACTTGTGACTTCCCAAAAGGATTAGTCATCATCGATCTAGGCACCTGTCAACTCGCTGTGGTCCCCCTCAGAAAGACGACAGCAGTCCAAGTCATCACCTCCTTAACGAAAGTCTGTTCCATGTGGAAACGTCCCAACGTCTTGCAGTCCGATGGAGGACCACCCTTTAACTCCATTGCACTTGAAAAATTTTGCAGTCTACATAACATCCAACATCATCATCATCTTCCGTATCACCCTCAATCAAACGAAGTTGTCGAAAGAGCAATCAGCACCCTTAAAGAACGCTTAAGAGTCATTAACCATGGGTCATACAAAAACTGGACATCCAAACTGCCAGAGCTCTTGCTCAACCTAAATGCGGATAAGGAACTCTGGATAGAATGGAACCAACAAAAGTCACCCCCGGGGATGCCCAAGTTCAAAACCGATGAACTTGTGTGGCTCGCCATCCCTCGTCAACACACGCCGCACCCGCCAGTTGTTTGAGCTACTGTCCAAAACCCAGGGAACTATCCGAATACTTATTATGTCCACCGTGAAGGCTCGAGAACTGACATTTTAGTTCATCATAATTGGCTCAGTAGGCACTCAGAGCAAATTTAGCGATAATTATATTATAGTGCAAGTTTTGTCTTGTTGTTTGTTTTGTCTTTCAGCGAACATGCAGCCCCAGACTAGAACTACGATCTCATTGGTCCTCGTCGCTCTGCTAACCCAGTGCACACGCGGGAACCTGTTTGTTGACCTGCTCGCCGTCACCACCACGGAATGCACCCTATATGAAAACTCGACTGAAGGTACCAGAGACTGTCACTTACTTTTCCCACAACTCTTCGAAGGAGACATGCTAGGACTGTTAAACAACCTAAGTGCCCCCACAGATGCAAGAAACATCAGCAAGTATTTAGATCTTACACACTGTAACCTGCCCCATGCTAACATCCCTGATATATTGTTTACTAGGAATGCCTCTATAAACACGCCCTCGAACACCTGGCCATACATTTGTCAGGGAAGTGGCTGCCCCAGCCACGCCATTGGTTGTGAGTCACTCCTGATAGATGTACTGCCAAGGCTGAACCTTGGCTTAAGTAATAGCTCAAATACGCTAGGGCAGCTAGCCCACTGTCTGACAAACATAGGGGTCAACCAATCAACGGCCCACTTACACATCCAGACACAGCACAACTTCCGAATACTATGTAGCGCATTACACACTCTGTACCCCTTTTGTAACGGAAAAACCTTTACCTGCACCAATAACACCGATGTAAGATATCTCAATGCTGCTAACTCCAACCGGAGATTACCTTAGTCTATCCAACCCCCTCGGGCGCATATTAAGTAATGCCACACTTTGGAGAAAATTTACTAAAGCCCCTTGGGCGATAACATCCTGTACTTCCCCAGTACCAGACAGGACATTACCCCCAGGCTGGATATGGTTCAATATCAACACGAACCGCACCTCAGCCAAGCCCGCTATAAAAGAAAATGAAACCATTATCCCAGTCACATCCACTTGGAGTTTATGTGGTCTAACCCTGGGCTGGAAAACCGCTACAGCTCAAGCACACGTAGCAGGTAACAACTCTCGCAGACACCGGTCCTTAACGAATGAACAAATTAATTACGCTTATACGCTCCTGGGTGGGACAAATTTGGTCTTTGGTTCCCTCTGACGGGGTCGAACCAAAACACTTATAAAATTGCATTAATCCTTGAGGCTCTTACTAACCTTACCACACTCACCACAGAGGGTTTTCAGACCATAAAAAGCAAGATAAACCAGCTCCAAAATGCTGTGTTCTTTTATTGGTTAGGACTAGACTACCTGTTGGCAGAAAAAGGTGGACTATGTGAAATGTTTAAAAATACTTCTCACTGTTGCTTGCAGTTTTCTCTTAACTCCGGGTCCAACCTTACCAACGTCATAGGCAAACTAGAAGTCCTTAGGAATAATTTGCAGGAGATTTCATAGATTTCATAGATTTCATAGACATTAGGGCTGGAAGGGACCTCGGGAGATCATCGAGTCCAGCCCCCTGCCCAAAGGGCAGGAAGTCAGCTGGGGTCATAGGATCCCAGCAAGATAAGCATCCAATTTACTCTTGAAGGTGTTCAATGTAGGTGCTTGAACCACCTCCGCTGGCAGACTGTTCCAGACCTTGGGGGCTCGGACAGGAAAGAAATTCTTCCTTATGTCCAGCCTGAAACGGTCTTGCAGGAGTTTGTGACCGTTCGACCTCGTCATCCCTTGGGGCACACTGGGGAACAAACGTTCCCCCAGATCCTGGTGGTCACCCCTGATAAACTTATAGGTGGCCATCAGATCACCCCTGAGCCTGCGCTTTTCCAGGCTAAAGAGTCCCATGGCTCTCAGCCTGTCATCGTAAGATCTGTGTTCCTGACCTCTGATCATGCGCGTGGCTCTCCTCTGGACTCTCTCAAGCTTCTCCACATCCTTTTTGAATTGTGGAGCCCAAAACTGGACGCAGTACTCCAGCTGCGGCCTCACCAAGGCCGAGTACAAGGGGAGAATGACGTCCCGGGATTTGCTCGAGAAGCATCCGAAAGAAAGCAAGCTGGCTTGACAGTCTAACTGGCTGGCTGGATTGGTTAGGTCCCGGATGGTTAAAGTCAATGACTGCCTCAATTGTGTTGTTCTTAATTGGATCCACTTGTTGTTGAACTGTTGTTTTTTGTATTTTGCAGTTTTTCAAGTGCAAACTAATTACACTATCCACTTTCGTGTACACTCGCTTGCCAAGGCAAGACGACATAGAAAATGAAGATGAGTTGTAACTCTGGTGTCACCAGCAAGGGGGCATGTCTAAGCCAAAATCGGAAAGTGCTGATGACACAGAGTTAAGAGGAACAAGTACGAACATACAGGTGGAAAGCCCCTAAGACAAGTACGTATGTTCAAACACGCGCCACACACATGGCCAATGTGTGATGGAGTAAGGTATTCAAATTGGCAGAGCACGCATGCCCAGTCATGCACTAAGCAGATAGCCATTACGTAACCAGACTAGAACATTCCACAAAAGGGATCGTATGATTGGCTACTTGAAAAGTATTGAAGTCAACACAGTTTCCGCCCAAGGCAGAAACCAGCTCTCACAGAAACCCGGCTCACAGGAGCCCAGAGCTACCTCACAGGCTGGCCACCTGTGATGGCTTCTCTGCCACCGTTGTCTCCCGGCGTACCCCGCACCTGCATGCTCGGAACCAGTCGACTGGCTTTCGTCAGCTGTCGTTTTCAACGTTTTCAAATTAAAGTTCAATCGTACTAGGCAACTAAAAGTTTACAACTGCTGTAACTGTGAAACCTACGCTCTCTACGAGTGTAAGTAATAAGACAGCTTTGCAACCATTATGCGTCAGTGCCGTCTCTGCCCCATTAGCCCCCGCCTGTTTGTCCGAGCTCGTCACCCAGCGCCGGCGCTCTGGACTGCCGACCGCCACAGAAGTCACTGACAAAACGTATACTGAAGTTTCAGGATGAGGTTTCAGGCTTAGGGGTTTTGTGAGTAGGGATAGCGGTACAATAAATGAAGAAGCAGTAGACCAGAATCTTAACTCAATGGAGCTACGCCCATTTATACCTAACCATTTTAACATAGGTCAGCTCCAAGGAGAACAGCCTACAGAAAGAATTCTATGAGCGCCTAGTGGCTCTTGCGCGTTTTTCTTCAAACGGAGTCGAAGTAAAATGTGACTGTAGTCACATGCTTTATGTGAATACAGCATATTCTGTAATATTCAGTAAACTGGAGTTACACAAGGGCAAAAGTCCCTGGAGAGCTGAGGCACGAGGGTGAGGGATCCTCTATGCGTGGGACTCCCCCTTCTTCTATGGAAGGGCTTCCTGCCACCTCAAATGCAACTGGGTACAGCCAGGGGCATGCGCACTGTCCTTATCCATCTCCAACCACTGGTAAATCCTTTATAAAGTTAAATGCAGCCATTGACAGGGGAAGTCACATAACTAGAACGGGAGGAAGCAATTAGTTATGGAGCAAGTGCATTTCACAGAAAGTCTCCAGTGGTTCACTCTTTGCTTCTAAAGGATCCCTCGAGAGCTCCCCAACCTGTTAGACTGAGCCAAGGAAGGAAAACAAGTGAAATAATGTCCTCTTAGGATGAGCCGCTGTAAAGATATACAGTGCAACACATATACCTTTATGAGCCAGTTCTCCCACAGGTATAATCACGAATCTTTATGAACATGTACTCTGTCAAGGGCTCTGTCTTCCTCGACATATTTCACAAGCAATGGACTCTTGAAAGCCACATTCTGAATAAAGCAGCTTCTTTCATATGGTTGATCAGTCTCTGCCTTCATCCTCTTGCACAGCCAGGGGATCACTTTACAGCAAAAGGAAAACAAGAGTGTTTCTGTTTTTAACAAAAGATATTGTGAGCCAAACCTTCCATAGTTCTAGTAAAACAGTGGTTGCTAAACTGGTTAAATCAGCAGAAGATATGATGTGTATGTGTATATATATAGATAGATAGATATATTTATAGATACATAGATATAGATATAGATATAGATATGGATATGTATAAGTACGTATAGGTGTTACGGAGAGATGTATTACATATTTATAAGATACATATTGGTTATAGAGAAGCATTAAATATAAATGTATATATATGCAGAAAACTAACAAAGGTGGCAGTAAAACCATTTTATTTGATTATGTCTTATTAAAACTAGAACACTCCCTATAAAGCATATTATTATTATTATTATTACCATTTATGTCTTGGTTCAGTAAAGTCAATGGGAGTTGAAGACATTTTTAAATACTTTGCTGTAGAGAAATGGGATTATTCACCTGCTTAATTTTAAACATGTGCTTAAGTGGTTGGCTGAATTGGGCCCCTGATGCCAGAATTTTTTCTTTGCAGCCAGTCATGCCAGATTGGATATTTGAGCTGGAGTCTACCACGTGACTGACATTTTTGGCTAAACTCTGCACATAGTTAAAACGCAGAACAGCTGCCTGTGGAATTATGTTCCACACATAATTTTAAAAATAAAATAGAAGTCACTGGCAAGCATGGGTTTATAGGCCAGAAACAAAATCCACAGAGCTGTAAAAATAAAAATAAATGGAAATCTTTCCTCATGATGAGAAAAAGAACAGATAAGCTCATATTTCTATCCCATTCTGTGTTAGTATGGGCACTCCACTATGAAAGTGATGGGAGGCCTTGAAATACCTTAGATGGGTCAGATTAGATGAGTAGTACTCTAAGGAAAAATGCGTTATAAATATGTAAAATCTGTTTTACCGGCACAGTGCACAGAGGAGGAGATGCGTCTACTGGGGATCTCTATTTGTTGTAATTCCATCTCCAGAGCACATTGTGAATGTCTTCATAGATGTATGCTGCTTGATACGAGGTTGGTCTCACACTCTATTTGGTTGCCAAGCCAAGTTTGTAAATTGGTGGCCAGTCCAATTGCTTCCCTGCTAAAGGACTAATTCTGTTTCTGCTTGAAGCTTTCCATCTGACCATGGATCCAAACGGGAAGGCAAACTATAGTTTTAATAGATTTTATAGACATTAGGGCTGGAAGGAACCTCACAAGTTCATTGGGTCCAGCCCCCTGCCCAAAGGGCAAGAAGTCAGCTAGGGTCAGATGACCCCAGCAAGGTAAGCACCCAAACGTTTCTTGTACATGTGCAGAGTAGGTGTTTGCACTACTTCTGGGGGGAGTCTATTCCAGACTCTGGACACTTGGACGGTAAAGACATTTTTCCTTATGTCCAGTTCCAGCACTTTGTGACCGTTAGACCTTGTCTTCCTTTGGGGTGCCCTGGTGCACCTCACTCTCACTCAGTAGATCTCATTCTGGGTTCAGGGATATATTTGGTAGCCATGTTGGTCTGAGACAAAAAGAAATGCAAAAATCTAGAACTTTTGGTTCAGAGATGATACCTTTTATTAGACCAACTGAGAAATTGCAAAAAAAAAAAAATTTCTACAAGCCTTCAGGCTTACATGAAACCTTGCAGCTTCATGAAGGGTGTGTGAGCCTGAAAGGTTGCAGAAAAAAATATATATATATATATTTTTTGTGATTTCTCAGTTGGTCTAATAAAAGGTATCATCTCTGAACCAAGAGTTCTAGATTTTTGCTTTCTCATTCTGGGTGAAATTTACCCCTGTACAGAGGTACCTAGTGCGGCCTACATCAGCTCCCAAAATAGGACTGAAGTTGTACCTGGTCCATTGCGTGTGATTGAATTCCACCTGCTGACAGTATGGGGTAGATCATTAGTAACACTATCTCTGACACTAGAGCAGCCCTAGAGCAGCTACCTTGCATTATTTATGCTCTGAATTGGTGGAACAGACCAAGAAGCATCTGTATTAACATGGAATCTTTTTATGGCTACACAGTATCATTTCGTCAATCTCAGCCGATCCTCTGAGGCAGAAGTTCAGCTTGTGGAAGAGGGAGGAAGAGGTCTGGGACTGAAGAGGAGGGAATATGGGGAACTGCAAACAGCAGAATGGAGCTTTTCTGGGGACACAGGCAAGGAAGGAGTCTGCTCTGGAGTCAATTAGCCCTGCCAGGAGTAAGTTGCAAGGTTTTTCCTGCATCGGTAGTTTACTAAGGTTTTGTTTTATACCATAACAAATTCAACAAGATCACTCCCATAAGCATGCAATTTAGTGACACTCTTAGATCATTAAAGCTCAGTGGAAAATTAATTAAATAAACCAGGCAGCTTCATTTTGCAATTACTGCCTGTGACCTTATATAATTAAGTCTTTTGCCAAAATAGGCTTGACTCATACCCGAAGAACATATTTGGCATACATTTTAACTGAACAGTGGAAGTTACTAGAAAGGGAATGTTATAAACTAAAGGATAATTTAAATGGGCAGGATTTGCACAAAAAAAAAGCCTGAATTTTCAGCCACAGTGGACACATTTACACATGAATTAATGAACCGTAATTACAGTGCATTAAATTTAGTACCTGTAACAACAGGTACTAACTTAATATGACATAATCGGTGCTATGATGCAGTAGTACTGGCACAAGTCTTTTAGGTGATGCTGATGATCAATAAACTAATTCTACTGTGCATTCGTACAGTTTTCGCCATGATGCACCAATGCATAGTAGAATTAGTCTACTGCACTTTAGGGCTGTGCGAAACAGAAGTGTTCTGTTTCGACCAGCGTTTTGACATTTCAACAAAACAGTGTTTCATTTCGGCTTTTGTTTCGAGTCAAAATGGCTGTTCCATTTCATTCCATCCAAAACGTTTTGCCGTTTTGACGTTTCACCCGTAGGCTATAATGGGAAAGGTCAAAACAGGCTATAACTTTGTTGTTTCTGGCAATATTTGGATGAAACTTGCAGGTGTGCTAGCCCCTTCTGACGGCATAAAGCTTGCCAAATTTCAAGGAGATAGGTGTGAGGGGTTGGGGAAACTGCACCTCAAGTTGCAGACAAGCAAAACTCATGACATGGGTGACACTGTGTGTGTTAAGGCGCAGCGGGGTGAAAGCTGCAGGCCTGCTAGCCCCTGCTGCAGCCACAAAGCCTGCCAGCTGTCAAGGAAATAGGTAGAGGGGGCTTTTGGTTTCTGGGGTCCTGCACCTCCAGCTGCTGACAGACAAAACTCGTGTCATGGGTGCTTGTGGGACTGTCTGTCTTGGGGCAGAGGGGGGTGAAAACTGCAAGCCTGCTAGCCACTGCCATGGCCACAAAGCCTGCAAGCTGTTAAGGAGATCAGTGCAGGTGGGTTCTGGGGCCCTGCACCCCTAGCTGCTCACAGGCAAAACTCGTGACATGGGTGCTTGGGCAACTGCTGCCTCTCACAGCAAGAGTGAACATTCCTCATCACTTGTCACCAAGACCTGGGGGTAATAATTCACCACAGTATGAACATGAGTTGGCAGTGCAATGCTGTAGCCAGCAGGGCCAACAATACCCTGGCATGCATCAATTGATGCATCTCCAGCAAACCAGCAGAACCATTGCAAAGAAGTGATTCTCTTTCCCGCTCTACTCAGTTCTACTCGGCATTGGTGAGACCGCAGCTGGAGTACTGTGTCCACTTCTGGCCTTCACACTTTAACGAGGATGTGGTAAAGCTTGAGAGAGTCCAGAGAAGGGCTGTCCATATGATCAGAGACTTGCATGGCAAGCCATGTGAGGAAAGGCTGAGGGACCCGGGACGCTTCAGCCTGAAAAAGAGAAGGCTGAGAGGAGATTTGGTAGCAGCTTACTGCTACATCAGAAGCGTACATCTAGGGCTCGGTGAGCAACCGTTCACCAGGGCACCCTTGGGGAAAACTAGGAGTAATGGTCACAGAATCCTGGAAGATCATTTCAGGCTCATTTCATGATCAACATTAGGAAAAACTACTTCACAACTAGGGTGTCCAGACTGCAGTTTTGACCCCACTGTGGCTTAACACATACATGTGACATGAGCTTTGCTTTCAGGATTCTGGGGTACAGTTTCCCCCAACCCCCTGCACCTATCTCCTTGAAACATGGCAGGCTTTGTGGCCTCAGCAGGGGCTACCATCCCTGCAGTTTTGATCCTGCTATGGCTTAACACATACACATGACACAAGTTTGGCTCTCAAGATTTTGGAGTGCAGTTTCTCTGAACCCCCTGCACCTATCTTCTTGAAACTTGGCACTTTATGCCCTCAGAAAGGGCTACCAGTTTTGCAAGTTTTATCCAAATTTTGCCAAAAATGACAAAGTTATAGGCTGTTTCAAGCTTCCCCATTATAGCCTATGGTCAAAACGTTTTGACTTGCCTCGTTTTGTTTCGAGCCTGTTTTGACCATATCTGTTTCATTTCAATTTTGCTGTTTCAACCTCAAAAAGGTTGAAACAGCATCAAAACAAAACTCATGGCGAAATTTCGCACAGCCCTAAGTGCACTGCTACCATCACATGTAGATGTGCCCAGTAAGTCTCACCTTATTGCACCTCTTTCAGGCGCATCTACACTGTGTCATATCACACTAGGGGGCACCACTATGAACACACACTTTGCATGTTTGCTCCTTCACCCCACATGCCAAAAAAGCCTGTTGTGTAGCTGTTTTTGGCACATACCCAGCACTGTTCAGTCTCCAGGACATGCCCAGAGTTACTCAAACAGTGGCTGAGTGACTTTTTCCAGCAAGCCGCATCAAATAAAATAGGAGTGAATGGATGGTCTAGGATTTGGTGGCTGCTCTCTCTTGCAATGTGCCTGCTGCAGTGTAGACATACCCTTTGTCACTCAGCCAGGGACTAAATGCATCCAGGGATGGCTCATTAGATGCCACTTAAGCAGAAAGAACCAGCTATTACCATGAGGATGCTGTGAGCCAAAGGACACTAAAATGTCTCTCCTGCACTTATGCAGAAGAGACATGAACAAAGAGTGCACAACTGTATAGGTAAGAAGATTATTTTCTGTGTTTTTGTGCTTCTGTTGTTTATATAAGCGGTTTGGGATCTGTTCCCCCTTTTTCAATATTGCTACAAATCTTAAAAAAAAAAATTTAAACCAATGAAAATGAATTGAGACATTTTCAAAAAAGGTTTGTACCTAGTCAAGATTATGCTAAATTAAACCTCTTAAGGGTCTCAGATTGCATTCTGTTTGGGGAATGGGTGACTACAATTCCTCTCAATTCAGACTGTGGTTTGAGAATTTGGAACCTGATGCTGAGTGTGACTAAGGGTCATATCCCATAATCAACTTCCTCACGAAACTCCCTTCAGTAGTAGTTCTGTGATCAGCAGGACTGTTTCTTCAAAATCTAGTCTTGCTGGCAAAAATAGAAACCTAGAGCCTATCAGCATAAATGCAGCAAAAAATGCACGTTGATGCCTATCTTTCTCTGGTGTTTTACATGGTAAGAATAAGACATTGTAACACACGCTGGTCAATGATGTGACTTTCCCCTCTGCTACAAGATATTTAATCTCTGTGATTCTCTGGCGTCTTTTTTGTGGGTTTTTCATAGCAGAGATCGATGTATTTAATTGATAAATAGCCTTGTGTATAATGATTTTGTAATCCAGGCCATTCATCTTTTGAATAACTGCTATGCCAGTAATTTTTTTCAGAAGAGTACAAAAATAATGGTAATGTATATGCCTCTCTATATACACAGGCCCCCTTCTTGCTTCTGTGGAAACTATAGCAGTTTAGTCAAGGGAAGCATTTTGTTACAACTCTGCTACTACTAATTTTTCTCCCTGTCATCCAATGAATCTGATATACATTATCTATTAAGAATGCCAGCTTCATGCTCCTTTTCTGCCATATGCTTGCCCCATAATCCAGGCAGACCTATGGCTAAGACTGGAATTAGAGAGGTAAGAAGGTCTAGCACAAGGGAGGAACACAAAGTGGGTCTTCAGGTTTCCACGTACATTTTGTGTGTTGCCAAATAGAAGAGCAATGTTCCATAAATAACCCTGATTGGCACCATACCTTTTCTCTGGTGAAACCAAGAGAAGTGGACACTGTGAAACCTTTTAAGGATTTCTTGCATCTCTTCACCATCTGGAGGATAGGAGTCCCAGACAGTGAATGAGTCCTGGACGTAAATGAACCCACTTCCTACAGGTAAGTCTGACTCAACAAACTGCAAATTATTTCCAGAGACAGTTTTACCACTGACTTCAGTGGACCCAGGATTGCATACAAAGGTACCTGCAATAATGTTGAGCAAAACATTGGATTCAGAACACCGGTTTTCCATTTCGAGTTCGACCAGAAACGTCCACGTGACCTGGGTAAGCCGCATAACTCCCTGGGTCTCCCTTCTCCACCTGTAAGAAGGGGATTAAAGCATTTCCCTTCCTCACTGGAATGCTGGGAGGATAACATTTGATAATAGGATCGTAGGAAACTGGGGTGTGTGAAACAGGCTGTATTCAATTCGGATTTGGATTCGGCCTAAATCGGGGCCAGTGACTCGCTTCGTCGATTCAGATCACTGTCCCCGATTCGATTCAACCAATCCAAATCTGAAGATTTGATGCCAATTCAGAGAATCAGCGATTCGGACATAGACACAGCTTGAAATGTTTTTTCTACATACTTCAAGGTAGCAGGCGCGGTTTGTGCATGCTGTGATGATGGGGCAGATGGAGTATCCCACAGGAGCCCAGCCCCCCCATGTGTTCAGCAGCGAATCTGAAAGTGGTTCGGAAGTACTTCAGGTCCATTTCCGGGTCCACCATTGAGCATGCAGGGGCCCCGCACCCTCCAGCTTGGCAATCAGCTGCAGGGGGACCCTGAGTGCCCCCCCCGACCCAGAAGGCACCAGTCACTAAGGAGAGGCTGGGGAGAGACAGTGCCCTCCCTGGTCAGACCACGCCTGCTACCTCAAGGTATATAGAAAAAACATTTAAAGCTGTCTCTATGTCCAAATCATTGGATCCTTCCAAATTTCTCTGAATCAATTCAGGGAGTTCCGATTCAATTCGGAGACATTAAAGGGTCTCCTAATTCAATTCAAATTTGGAGATTCAGCCACCGAATTGAGCCAAGTCTCTGCCAAATCGAATCAAGGACTGAAGTTTCGCACAGTCCTAGTGAGAAAGTAACACTGGAAAGGACCACGAGGTCATCTAGTCCAGTGCCCTGCTCAGTGCAGGATCTTCCCTGACTAAACTGCCTCAGTCAAGTGTCTGTCTAACAAAAAAGATGTTCCTCGGATACTACACTTAGGATGCACCTATGGGAGCTTACGGGCTGTTTCAGGTTCCTACAGATTTCTTATATCTTAATCTCATGTTTAATAGCTTTACTAGATTGGAGGAACCTCATTTCTGTCTCAAGTCTCTTCCGCATGTAAAATGGGAACAATGTTGTTTGCTCACCTTTATAAAGATCTTATATATATGCACTAAATGTTATAATTCCTCTCTCTCCTAACTGGTTTGCAACTGCTGGTGTCAAAATCCTATTACAGTGTCGCAGTATGGCAATGAAATACCATATTTCTCATCCACAGCTTATAACAAGCTTTTAAAGCGTATCGCACCATATAATCACATACATATCAAGGAGCAATGTTAACAATAAATGTATCTTTTATTCACAGATAAAAGCTGAAGCAAGCTGTTATAATACACATTTGTACAAAGGATTTGAAAAAAAACCATAAAAAGCAAGATGATCAGAAAATATGATTCATTATGAAATGTGATATTACATACACTATTAAACCTTTTCAAAAGTATTTGTTTGGCAACAATTTATCAATCATTTCCACGCATAAGTGGTTTCCTTCAAAAAAGCACAAATCCCATGCAGCATGTATAAACTTGATCCTGAGGGTTTGCCTTCCTTAGAAAAACTGTAAAAAGATATACTATTTGTCTTAAAAGTTCATAATGCAAATGCTTTTTATAGTCAAAACGATATAAAAATATGGACCTAACATAACATTTACAAAAAGTTTTTTTCTTTTTTTCTTTTATGTTTTTGATAATAAATGTAATTCTCAATTCCTGCAGCCAGAGGGAAAAAAAAAACAAACAAACCACAGTGCCCTTTCTAGACTTCCTCGAGTTAGGTTAATAACTCTAAAAAAGAACGGGTCCATAATAACTGAGGTTAGTAACCAAGGAAGTAGTTAAGCAGTTAATATAGGTATGTATATATAAAATGGAAAACAAACATTTCTTTTGATCTGGAAAAGGAATAATACAAAAACAGAATGTAAAACAATTATCTCAAAATTCCATAATACACCTTTTCAATAGATAAATGCTCATAAAAATATCTTGAATTCTAACCAAGAAAACAATTATAATACAATTTTAGTTCTGCTACATAAAACAGCTTTTCTATGAAACAAGAAGGCAAGTTCAGGTATGAAAACATAATTTACTTATTGCTTTTGCTACAATGTTGGTTCTTTTTTTGTTTGTTTTGTTTTTTTTACATATAGTCATAAATACACTATACAGTATAAAATATTTCATAGGAATACATTTTGTGGTCTGCTTAGGTTTGCTGGCTTTAATTCTAGCACCAAATACAAAACTGAAAATCCAATTAACTTCAAAGGCACTTTTGTTGTTTGTTTGTTTGTTTCTAAAGTCTTGGTTTGTATTGTTTTTTTCAGCTCCCCTCTGTGAAAAAATGTCTAGTTCAACGTTTATCTTTGTACACTTCCGGTTGGGTTGAGGCACCATAATGATTTATAAAACATTCCAATTCCTCAATCTTCTACAACATTCATCGTTGCCTTAAGTCTTCACATTTCCTCCTTCACTTCCTAATGCCATATCCCTTTTTCTTCTTCTTGCCGAAGAGTTTTGCTTCACTTCCTACAGTCTCTTCAAAAACTACCTTCTCTCACTCCATCTTGCACATCAGTTATCATGCCAATATCAAAACATGTCACTATCATGACATGCGACTTGCACAGATTGACACATTGCTCCAGTTCCTCTGTCACTTGTTCCAGTGCCTCAAGATACTCCTGAGACTCCTTATCAAGGTCAGGGTCAACTTCAACTGTTAGCAAAAAAAACAATTGTATGAGAGAAATACTTTACGGTAAAGTATTATGTGTGGCATAATGCAATTTATTCAGTTGCTAGCAGCTGTTGTCATCATGTAGAAAAAGCAGTCCTAGGGGCCTATGGAATTCAACAGGAATTTTGCCACTAATTTCAGCGGAACCAGAATTTCATACCCAGGCTCCAATCTAGCACAGTACGCTAATCAAAAATCTGATTTCTTTATTTCCTTTCTATAAAATGAAGATAAGAATACTTAGTCCCTCTTGTAAAGCACCTTTTTTAATAAAACGCACAGTATAAATAGTATGGTCAATGATTATTCATTTTTGCCTGCGAAACATTAAGCATGTACTTCAGTCTTGCTGAAGCCAGAACTCACTTAGATACTTAACAGAAATACTTACAGTCTTCTTTCCACTTATTTGGATCCATCATCAACCTGCATTTCGTCTCTTCTAACTCTTCCTTTAAAACTTCATGCTTTGCCTTCACTTCTCTAATTCGCTGCTGGCGCCTTTCTAGTATCTTCAGCTTGGTATTGAAATACAGCAGACCCTTTAAAGACACAGAAAGGATATTTCATAAATCATCCTGTTATCAGCTGGCCTCTATCAGCACAGTCCAAACTTTGCCCACCTCATTAACTTGTAACACTTAACATGTTTTTTCCCCCATGTTAAGTGTGCATTAATTGGTTCCGATCTACAGAAACAACATGTTGTAATCAGTTAAACACTTATTGCACTTTTTTTGAATTAGCATGCATTTCTTATTTACTCTGAAATTACTACTGTTTGAAGAGAAATTATTTTCTCCGCTGGTGCAAACAGTAAACAGAGTCTAATCATTTTTTTTTTAATAGATGTGAGAGTTTTCTTTAATATACACACATGAAAACTGGTATTTACAGAAAAGCACTCCTACCTTTTCAACATCCTGGAAAGGCTATTATGAAAGAAACATGAAAAAATACATCAGAAGAATACAGATTTCTGGTCTCTGAAATAGAATTAGCTGAATTGTTTTCCAATTACAAGTAAATTAAACTCGGCACATCCCTGATTTAATAGAATTCTAACCAGAATACTTTATGTCATTTACATAAAGAGTTAATGATCCTATAGCAGAGAGAGGCTATAAAGTTTCATCAGGCAGGCTAAGATTATAACGTCTTCTCATAATGTATTCATTGGTATCCTCCACTCATGCCATCAGTCATGTTAAACACAATTAATTGTAGACAGTAATTATTTTCATTTTCTATGTTAAGGGCACCCCAACATATGAATTGTAAAATTAATAATTATAGTGCTTTAATTGCAATCAATTTCCCAAATGCCAAACCAGCATTCAAGCAAGGATTCTGCCTGTATACTGTAATTTAAGTTGTCTGGAGTTGTTGTAAAATATGTGCTGACCTCAGTTTCCTCTTGTCTGTGTCGCTGTAATCGTTCCACATCATCAATCTCATAAACTTTAATTTCAAATGGCTCTTTTAAAGTGCCTGGCAAAGGTGGTAGATCAACCCACTGGCCAGTCACACTGGGCTTCCTTCCTAGGGATGCAGCATCAGGCAGAGGAGCAGGAATCAGTCTACGACGCTGGAGACCTTAAATAAAAAAAGCACAGTGTTCTTCCATGCTGCCAAAACCCAAGTACTAAAGTACTACAAAATACGCCCCCAGCAAGCTAAACATGTGGGCTTTCCGGACAGCCTAGGGGATATACATTCCTTTATCTTTTTTCTGCAATAAAAGTGAGAGGCAGTTAAGACCCTGATGTGTTTCAACACAGCCCCCTTTGTCCAACAGTCTAAGCAGCAGTAGTAGCTTTGCCTATGGTCATTTAAGTAGCATTTCTTTAGCACAGTCTTGCAAAATGTGACTTGAGGTCATCCATGCTTCTCCAGGACAGCAAAAGCAGGTGACTGATCTTTGTGCCAAAAGCTGGTGATTCTGACCAGATCTCCTACCCTGGAGTTAAATATAAACAAAAGTTTGTCTATCTAAAGTCTTCACTTTATTTTATAAAATGGCATCACATTATCCCCAGCTGTGCTTCCCCTCCCCCCCCCCAACACACACCTTTTTCTTTTATCATAATTGCAGTCTTTTGGCCCACTGAACAGGCAAATGGCTTCCTCTATGACCAACATCCAAGCTGCAAGGTGTTGAGAAACTGCAACACCCAATAACTTTAATGGGAATTGAGAGTGCTTGCATTTTCTCAGGCAGTGACTAGTCAGGCTACCATTTTAAGTTTAATTTCAAGGGATAAAGAAACTCACTTATTCTTGGCCAGGGGTCTCCCAGACTTGCAAACAAATAACGCTGTTACCAAGACCTCCTCTACATGTTACAGGTTTTACACAATTACCTGGTTAATTGTGCAATTACCTTAAGACCAACTACACATGCAAAGTAGCTATCACACAATAAAAAGCTCCAACCAGTTATAAAGTGAGACCTTGAAAATATGTGCTAACTTTATAGCTGGTTGCTAACAAGCTTTAATTTGCATGTGTAGCAGGGTCTCCCCTGCACCTGGGAGCCCCGTCAGCTGACAGGGCTTCTAGCCACAGGGATGCACCATGCCCAGTGTGAAAACCCCAAGCTCTGGGAATCACGGCTGCCACAATCCCCAAGGCAGAGGTGTGCACAAGGCTCTTGGTCCTGGCCACACCTCACATGCAGCCAGTACAGAGTTCTGCAGCTGACGGGCTTGCAAACATGCTGAAGGCTTATGTCTGTTAACTGGGCACCTTTTTCACAAGCTGAAATGATTTAATCTGTCACAACTATGATCTTGGCCACTGAAGTCACAACTGAAACACTAATCCTGCAACTACTCCCATATAAGTGGGGCCCATCCAAAGTCACTAGACAGTAGTAGCCAGTTCCATATACCCAGCAAATTCACTTCATGCTACCCAACAGACCCAATATGAACTCTGTGGGACTTCTGGTGTGTGCAAGAGATTTGTCCACATGGAGGGGATTGCCAGTTTAGCAATTAGATTTCTGTAGATTTTGATGGGAGTAGGATCAGCATCAGAATAGATTCCTCTTCTGTAGCTCTCCTAAATCCAAAAGCTATAAATCTCCAATCCAGCTGGCCAGTTTAAGCTAGCACCAGATCATGACTAACATGTCATACTAAATAAAGTATATTTTAGGCCAATAACAGCCCTCATGCTTGTATGGTATTTAATAAAGCTCCTATGAAGCCCCATTTCATGTATAAAATATATTAGTGTTTCAAAGTCTAAAGCACCCAAAAAGTAAGGTATAATTTAGTGACAGAGGACAATTTCAATTGAAAAAGAAATAGTTTGTCATTTTTAAAGACCTTATAAGCATTTCCTGGGGCAAAAACAAATACAAATCCATCAGCGAGTAATACCTTCTCAATATGTGTGCAACTTTATACAGCTGTTAATATTGATTTGTAGGAGAGGCTTAAGAGGTTGATGTGCTATGAAAAGAGAACAGCAGCAAATGTTGCACATGGCCTCTGAACTGATTTATCACCCACCAAAGCAACTCAGTTGCTATGACCAGAAAGCACCAGAACATATACATCAGTTTAACTCATTTTGCTGCACTGTCAGAAGCAAATATCCTGTGCTCCTAGAGAAAATGTAATAATGACCTCTCTCCAACCCAAGTAACAAAGTCAGCAGGCTCTGACTCCTATTCTTATCCTACTACCATCCACAGTTCTGTTAAAGTTAAGCGTTGCAGGATCAGACCTTCAATTATGAGCTATGATTGCACAAATTGCAGTGAATCCTCATTTGGAAGGATATCTAAGCTTTCCCTACCATGCAACCAGTCCAATAAAAGATATCTCCCACAAAATCCTTGCCTCGCATATTTTCTGGACCATCACAGCTACATCACTCCAATACTATAAATAACTATAGTGTTCAAGCTAGAAGCACAAACCTGTGTCCAAAACACAAACAGTAAATCCCAAATAGATCACAGAATCACAGAAAACAGGGGCTGGAAGGAACCTCAGGTGGTCATCTAGTCCCACCCCCTTCTCAAAGCAGGACCATCCCCACCTAGATCATCCCAGCCAAACTTTGTCTACTCGGGTCTTAAAAACCACAAGGGATGGAGATGCCACCGTTTCTCTAAGCAGCCTGCTCCAATGCTTCACAACCCCCCTCAAAAGAGAGTTTTTCCTCATTTCTAACCTAAACATCCCTCGCTGCAACTTGAGACCATTAATCTAGCACCATACTCTTTGGGATCACCCTTCAAGTAGTTGAACGCTGCTATTAAATCCCCTCTCAGTCTTCTCTAGACTAAATAAGTCCAGTTCCCTCAGCCTCTCCTCATCAGTCATGTTCCCCAGGCCTCAAAACATTTTCATTGCCCTCCCCTGAACTCTGTCCAATTTATCCACATCCTTTCTGAAGTAGGGAGCCCAAAACTGGACACAGGACTCCAGATTTTTAGAAGCAGATTGCATCCACTGCTCCCCCCACATCCACAAAGCCAGTCATCTCATCATAGAAGGCAATCAGGTTGGTCAGGCATGACTTGCCCTTGGTGAATCCAACTGGATGTTCCTAACCACCTTCTTCTCCTCCAAGTGATTACAAATGGATTCCTTGAGGACCCACTCCATGATTTTTGCAGGGACTCCTTCTTCCCTTTCCTCTTTCTTAAAGATGGGAACTATCTTTTCACATGCAGCCAGTACAGAGTTCTGCAGCTGACCTTTTCCAATCATCCAGGATCAATCCTGATCACCACAAGTTTTCAAAGATAATGGCCAGCAGCTGTTCAATCACATCAACCAACTCCCTCCACACCCTCAAGTACATCCCATCCAGCCCTATAGACTGTACACATCCAGCTTTTCTAAATAGTCCCCAACATGTTCTTTCACCACTGTTGGCTGCTCACCTCCTCCCCAAACTGTGCTGCCCAGTGCAGTAGTCTGGGAGCTGACCTTGCCTGTGAAGAGTAAGGCCAAAAAGTTCTTGAGCACTTCAGCCTTTTCTGCATATTCTATCACTAGGTTGCATTCCCCATTCACTAAGGGACCCACACTTTCCCTGATCCTCCTCTTGTTGCTGACATAATTGTAGAAACCCTTCTTGTTAATCTTCACTTCCCTTGCTAGCTGCAACTCCAATTGTGCTTTGGCCTTCCTGACTTCATCCCTGCGTGCCTGAGCAATGCTCTTGTACCCCTCCCTACTCATTTCTCCAAGCTTCCACTCGTGAGGGACCTTTTTGTGTTTTAGCTCAATAAGAGTTCCTTGCAAAACCAAGCTGGTTTTCTGCCATACTTGCTAGTCTTCCTGTGCACTAGGATGATTTGCTTCTGCACCCTCAGTAAGGTTTCTTCAAAGTACAACCAGCTCTCCTGGACTCTCAGATGGGCCTCCTCAGGGATCCTGCCCATCAGTTCCTTAAGTGAATCGAAGTCTACTTTTCTGAAGTCCAGGGTCCTTACTCTGCTGCTCTCCACCCTTCGTTTCCTCAGGATCCTGAACTCAGTCATATCATAGTTGCTGCTGCCCACATTGCCACTGACTTCTACATTCCCCACCAATTCTTTCTTGTTTGCAAGCAGCAGATCAGGAAGAACATGGCTCTTAGTTGGCCTCTCCAAAACTTGCACCAGGAAATTGTCCCCAACACTCTCCAAAAACTTCCTGGCTTGCCTCTGCGCTGCTATATTGCCCTTCCAGCAGATGTCAAGTTCATTGAAGTCCCCTATGAGAACCAGGGCCCATGATCTGGAAACTTCCACTAGCTGTCTGAAAAAAGCCTCATCCACCGCATCCTTCTGGCCCAGTGACTGATAGCACACATGCACAACATCATCCTAGTTACTCTCCCTCTGACCCAAACCCAGACACTTTCAATAGGCCTATTCCCAGTTTCATACTGAAGCTCTGAGCAATTATACAGTTCTTCTATATAAAGAGCAACTCCTCCTCCGCCTGTTCCCTGCCTGTCCTTCCTGAGCAGTTTGTACCCATCCATGACAGTGCTCCAGTCATGCAAGCTCCCAGCAAGTCTCTGTTATTCTAATCACATCACAGTTTCATGACTAGGTGAGGACTTTTAATTCTTCCTGCTCGTTTCCCAGGCTCTGAGCATTTGTGTACAGGCACCTGAGGTAACTAGTTTATTATCCTACTTTCTCAAGAAGAATGAGAAGACCTCCTCTGTTGCCCTGTCCTTCTTGTGTTTCCTCCAGGTCACCTGCTTCCTCACTTACCTCCAGGTTTTGGCCTCCATCCCCTGATGAATCTAGTTGAACGCCCTCCTCACTACATTAGCGAACCTGTCTATGAAGACAATCTTCCCTCTCTTCCTCAGGTGGATACCATCTCTTCTTAGCAATCTTTCTTCTTGGAACAACATCCTGTGGTCAAAAACACCAAAGCCCTACTGGTGACGTCATCTCTGTAGCCAGGCACTGATCTGTGGGATGCATCTGCTCCTGCCCAGGTCCTTTCCCTTGACCACCTGAACCCTGTCCCCCTCACCCTTACACCCAGAGCCCTGAAGTCACTTTTGATCTTCTCAGGGTCCTCCCTGGGAGTATTACTGGTGCCCACACTGAAGGCCAGCATGGGTTAATAGCCAGAGGGCTGGATGAGTCTCGGTAATCCTTCCGTGACATCTCAGATCTGGGTTCCAGGCAAGTAGCAAACCTCCCAAAAAAACAGGTCAGAGTGGTAGATGGATGCCTCCATCCCCCTTGCAGAATGGAGTTGCCAACCATTACAACCTGTTACTTTCTTTTGGTGGTCTCCCAACCAACCTTGTAGAGGCATGGCCTGGCCTCTTCTGCTAATGGAATTTGCTCCTTCTCCTCTGTTACTGGGGCTCCGTATCTGCTCTCCAGCCAAACCGCTGCAGGTGGGGATAAATATTTCTGCTTGTTGCCAGAGTACACATGCTTCCAGCTTTCACTCTCCTGGGAGTTCAGGTCCTCTTCTCTCTCTAGCATTGCCTCCATCAGTCCTTCCTCCAGAGTCCTAGAAGTCTCCTCCAGTGTTGAATCGAATCCTCATGGGTGAAGTTGCTTCAGAGCCATGCCAGCTCCTCCTCTAGCTTTTACCTGCACCCTGAGGAACACGACCAGGAGGCACCGCTCACATTGCAGTCACTCCCCTACATGGCTGTTACTGGAAGGGACCCGCGAGCCACAGTCCCCACGGCAGCAAACCAGGACCTGGGTGGAAGCGTCGAAGGTGAGTTGTGGCTGGACAGACCTCACAGGTGCAAGCAAAGGAAGAACTGGCAGTGGCTCTGGCATTGCAACATACTCCAGCCATCTCCTTGAGTCTCTTAAATCTGCTGCCTACCCTCTTCCTGCTCCTCTCTCCAAGCAGACTTTCCCTAGCAAACTCTCCTGTTCGCTACTCCTTGGTCCTGAACGATTCCCTTTTCCCTGCTAACCTGCCTCCTCTCACTAAGTTTACAGTGAAGGAAGATGAGAGAGTTGCCAAGAAAACTCCCCACTTGCTCTGGTATCTAATAACAAGGGATTTAAATACTGACTAGTATCAATGAAGCAAACAGATGCATGCTACTGAAGGTCAGTAAGGATGATGGAATCGTGACCCGTGTTAAATCGCTGTAGTCACTGTGGTGGCTTTAGAAGAGTTGATCTTATTACAAACACACACGAATGGAAGCCACACCTCTCTGAATGTGATTGCACTAGTCTTCTTTCCCTTTTATTATTTACATTTAAAGTTGCTGTTTAAAGCTATGAAGTTTTATAATTTGGTAATTAACAGAATTAATATCATAGAAGCAGGGCTGGAAGGGACCTCCGGAGGTCATCTAGCCCAACCCCCTGCCTGACACAGGATCATCTATAGTCAAACCATCCCATACAAACATAATTAAACTTGACACAAGACTACCATCAACCCTGACACTCACAGACCTAACACCCTGGCCTGCCACTTGTAAAGCAGGGGATCCACAGCAGCCTATGCCCTGCTTCTATGAAATGTTGTTAATATATTTTCAAGAGGTCCCGGATAGAGGGCCACGCACCCTACTACAGATGAAGGCAAAACCTCCCGCCATCCATATCAATCTGACCATGAGGTAAAATTCCTTCCTGACTCCAAATATGGCCATCAGTCTGACCCTGAACAGAGGGGCAAGACCCTCTAGTAAGGAGCTTCTGTCTTTGGTCCCAGCAGCAGCATTGGCCCACCCCAGTCAAAATCCCCAGCACTGGCTGTAGCCAACATCCAATGCCTCTGGGAATGCTTGAAAACACCCTGACACATGTAGCAGAAAGCAGGGGGACAGAGGCAACCAACCCAGAAGCACAGGAAATACCCATGCTAGGACACCGACCACATCTAGATCACCCCCAACCAGTGGCTGTCCAACCTCTTCTTGAACAGCTCCAGTGAGGGCGAGTCCACAACTTCCCCAGGCAGTCTAATTCCACTGCCTCACTGCTCTAACAGGGAAGAAGTTTTTCTGGATATCCAATCTAAACTTACTTTGCTGCAGCTTCCAGCCATTGGTCCACGTCCTTTTCTGCACAGCAAAAGACAAACGATGCTTTCCCTCTTCTTTCTGGCAGCAGACTACTATCATGTCCCCTCTTAGTGCCTTTTCAAGCTGCACACGCTTAGCTCTGTCAGCCTCTCCTCATATGACTTGCTTTCCAAGCCCTTGATTATCCATTGCTGCTTGCCTCTGGACCCTCTCAAACTTCTCCATATCCTTTTTAAAAAGGGAGTACTCCAGATGAGGCCTAACCAGTGCCAAGAAGAAAGGCACTATCACCTCCCAGGTTTTGCAATATAAAAGTTAGCATATCTGATATATACTCTCTCTTTTCTTCTGGTACACTGTACTCATCTCAACCTGTAAACACAAATTGAACTACAACTATGGTGATAATTCACAGACCTACTGCACTACTTTGTATCTGCCACTTTCTGTCCAAACCAAAACTTCAGCTTGTCTCTCTTACCTCCAGAAGGACATCTACCTCTACTCTTCCACACTTGACCTCTGTAGACAACATCCCCATCCTGCCTGTCACTCAAGACCATAAACCACCAGCTTCAAACTCTCTTTAGGTCTTCACATCCAGGATACAGTTATGCATTGCACGTTCCTTCTACATAACACCTCTAAGACTGAGCCATTCCTGTCCATCCTCACTGCTGAAATTCTTGTCCATGCTGGCACAATATCATGACATGATTACCACAACATGCTTTACTCTGGCTTTCACAAATACAGATGCAATCATGTCTCACCAAGATATTGCAGCAATGATCATTTTCCCTCCCATTGCTTTGACCCTGTCTTACACAGTCCTTCACTGGAATCCCCACTCAAACGGCTTGTCTTCACTTCCTATTTGCGCCCTACCTTTCATCTCTCATTCAACATCAACAAGTCAACATTGCTATTAGCCCACTTGTTACAACTTTCAGACAAGCACTTTAATGCTTTTTCCCTGCTGCCCTTCATGCTTGGAACCAGCTCCCCATAAACATCCACAAAGCGAGCTCATTATTCTCCTTCAAAGTTCATCCTCAGTTTACCTTTTCCACCATTCCTACCAACAACAAAAAAACTTGACATCAGTTAGACTGCTGATGTGTTATGCATACTGATCAACATTATTTTGTAGTGTCCTTGTGGTCTTCTGTCACACTGTGTCCATCTGTTGTCTCTTGTCGTAGACTATTTGGCACTTTGGACTAGAGCTGCGCGAAGCTTTGGTTCCTGATTTGATTCAGCGGAGATTCAGCCCAAGTTGGCCAACTCTCTGAATCGAATTAGAGGACCTTTAATCTCTCCAAATTGAATCTGAACCCTCCGAATAGATTCAGAGAGATTCAGAGATTCGGACATAGACACACCTTAAATGTTTTTTCTATATACCTCAAGGTAGCAGGGGGCTCACGAATGCTGTGATGCTGGGGGCGCATGGAGTGTCCCGCAGGAGTGGCGGGGCTCCCCAGCGTGCTCAGCAGCAGACCCAGAAGTGGACCAGTACTTCTGGTCCGCTTCCAGGTTCGTCACCGAGCATGTGGCGGCCCCCCCACACTCCTGCAGGATGCTCCACTCACCCCAGCGTCGCAGCATTCACAAGCCGCGCTGGTACCTCGAGGTATGTAGAAAAGACATTTAAAGCTGTGTCTATGGCTAAATCGCTGAATTGAATCACTATGCCCGATTCAGGCCAAATCCAAATTGAATAGGGCCCGCTTCACACACCCCTACTTTGAACCCATCTTTTTGTTCTTTGCTACACAGCACCTAACACAATGAGGTCCTGGGCCCATGATTAGGACACTGATGCCCTACAGTAATGCAACAGGTATATGCATTCCTTTAATTGTGCTAGGGATCCACATTCAGTTTAAATAACCTAGATTGTAACTTTGGAACCATAATAAAAACTCAATATCCCCAGAAAAGATTATGAAATCTTTAAGAATTTCTAAAATGCTGAAAATTCGAGCTCAAGCTTATTATTGGTTTCTTACCTGTTGATCTTTTCTTGGGGGATTTCAAGCTTCTCATCCTTCCCGGCGATGACATTCCACTTTCACTCATCGAGTCATGTGCCGAAGAAGCACTGCCCGTTGCTTCACTGTCACGAATCATGCTTTCATAGCCACTACTGCCACCACTGTGGTAGAAAAGAGCTGTCCTTCCCATTGCTGGTGGCAGTTCTCCACTTAACACACTACTATTATCACTGCCGTGCCCACTGCTATACCGCTGAGGCCTCCGGGGCGCAGTTATCTTGCTGTATGGAGATGGCAACATTGGAATTTGTGACTTTTCATCGCTGAGGTTTATACCACTGTCGTTCCCACTGTCAGAGTCCGTGGAACCTCTGAAATGCCCCACCTTCGCCGAACTGCCTGATACTAGTTCATTAACACGGCTGTTGGCTGCCCTAATTGCCTGCTTCGTTCCCATAATAGTTCCTCTGCCAGGTTTGCTGTTGACACCCTGCATGGATCGTGGGGCAGTTTTCCCACTGGGAGGAATGCTAGAGCTCTTTCCAACAGACTGAGTCAGTGATTTCACAGAGGAGCTAAGGGACTTTGACCCATTTGTAGAAAGACTGCGGTTTTTATTTCCATTGGCCTGAGACTTCGGATTAGTTGCACTTTTTGCTTGGCTGTTTTTACAGGGTAACGGTGCAGTATACGACTGTGGTGAAGTGGCACCTGAAGCAAGGGGGGGAACTCCCAGCCTTGGGACAGATCGTCCTGCTCTCCCATTGCTCGCACTAACATTACCATTTTCCCTCATCATATTTGCTTTGGATCCAACTGACGTCAGACTTTCACACCTCTCGAGAGACATGTGACTCCCATATCGATGAACAGTTTCACTTTTAGATGTTTTAGTCTTTAAGCTGGAAGTCGTTTTAGGCAAAGAATGGTCTCCCTTGAGGTTGGTTTTACTGCCAGCACTTTCATTAAGATAAGGCCCGGCTTTTGACCGCAGGTCTGCCTCTTCCTCAGCTTTTGCTGTTGTGATTCTAGCAGACTCCACTCCAGCAGTTTTGCCCCCACCACTTACCAGTGCAACACTTTTCTGCTCTAGGCTTGATTTGCGTACTGGTGGTGTTGGGGGTATTGTTCCACTCGGCCTTGGTAGCATGCTACATTTCTGTGGCAGACACTTCTTTCCCAGAGATGATTTCAGGCTACCACCAGCAAAGGCAATTTCAGAATTTCCTCTTCCCATTGCCTCTGATGGACCATTATTACTGTGTGTTGCTGGCATCACACCCAGGGTGGTGGCTCCCCTCTTAAGCTGGGGCATCTTCATTGCTGCTTCCGATTTTTTATTGGCTCCATTGGAAGATTTGCAAACCATTTCACAACCATCTACAACCCTCTGAGAACACGCAAGCATCGTCTGCGATTTAGTTGGCCTGGCGGCACTACTGAAATATTGGGCAGCTTTGGCTGGCTGCTTCTCAGTACCAAATGGAAGAGATTTTGGGGACAGCAGGGAGTCTTCAGTTTTTGCTTCTGAGTGATTATCTGCGCGCAACAGCCAGGGATCATCGAACATGTCACGTGGATTCTGCAGTTCTCTGTAGTTTAGGATGGCATTATCGTGGGTTGGAGATGAGGTAGTTTTTGTTTTCCTAGGAAGACTAGAATGTATCGTTTCTATCACAGATGTATCTCGACAGTTACTAAGTTTAACTTTTATGGGCTGATCAGTTACACAAAAAGCACTTTTCATCTGAGATGCTTTGGTTAATTCAGAGGTTTGCGGGCTCTGGCACGAAGACATTTTGCAGGAACTCATGCTCTCATTCTCCAGCTCAGAAAAGCAAAATCCACTGTCATTCAGGGAGCTTTTCAGTGGGGCAGTTATGTTGGATGAATCCAAGTTAAAAGGCTCCTTGGACTTATTACAGCTGAAGGCTGACTGTGCAACAAAACTGTCACTGGACTGGGCTCCATCACTTTCAATGGTACAAATGCTCACTTCACTCAGCCAAGAACTGATGGAGGAACGTCTGCTACTAGAAAATGGATCCTCAGCAAAGGGCACAACAATATCGATATTTACACCAGTACAGCTTTCCTGAGAGGTATAAGCATCAAACTCATCATTTATACTGCTAATAATACTAACTGGCCTGGAGCCCGACGCAAGAGCCTGAAGGGAACAGTCGCTGTTAAAGCTAATGATGCTGGAAGGTCTTCCATTATCCAGAATCCCACTGATGGAGAGTTCCTCTACCACCGTAAAAACCAGCTCATCCTCCCCATTGAGCTCCACAGGCTGCTGCAAAGTCACAGTGGTTGTCAGTATATCCCGGTCAAAACATTTTCCTCTGAAGGCTGATCGGAAACTATGAACCTCTATAGCACCTGCCTGATTCGGCCCATTGCTACCAACTAAAAGCGTGCTTTCTGCAGGGTTATGCTCTGGTTTGCTTGCCATTTGTTTGCTCATTCCTACGGGAGGAGTCCGGACTGCATTGCTATTGTCCACCTCGCATGCTTCTTTGGACTTCAGAGCATGGTCTTTCTGTTGCAGGGGTGGGGGCGCAGGGCTTGGTAAAGGTCTCTTCACATACAGAGCTTTTTCTTTAACTATAGGTTCAGTCATGGCCTTACTCTGCTCTTGACTCCTGGAAGGGTTGCATTTTGACGATTTCAGTGAATCAGTGATTGTCTCTTTCTCTCTCTCCCCATCCAGAGCTGGGTCTGGTTTCTTGCCTTCAGCTTTGGCTTGCTGTTTAGGATGTTCCCCTTTCACGTGTGGGGAGTTATTCTCGTGACAGACCCCAGGTCTTTGCACACCAGCCTGCAAATTAAGGTTTTGTCCTTTTTTTGGAGATGCGGTTTCCAGTGGAACAGGTTTTTTATACCCTCCACAAGGAGAGGATGTTTTTTCCTTTATCAGTTTAGACTGCATATTTTCTGTACTCCCCGGGGCTGAACTACAGCTGGATGCAATGGGTATTTCTCCACAGGCAAACTTCATAGGCTCCTCACTTCCATCAATACATTCTAACCTTTCTTGCAATTCAGCAAAAGTGTTGCATTTAAAATGGTCTTTGTCAGAACTTCTAGCAATAGCAGAGTTGTCTTTGCTTCTCTTTTTGTTCAGGGAAGGGATTATAGGAACAAACTCTGGAGGCCCTTCATTATCAGTCAGCTCCCGGTCGGACAAAGCCGCACCATTGGGACCAACGTAGATGACGGTATCACACGATTGCTCACTACTGGAGGAATAATCAGGATCACTAGATATACTCAGTACAGGAATATCAGGGTCCAGGGCTACAGTCCGTGGGTGAAATGGTCTCAAGTGAGGTGGTCTTCGAATGTGGCCTTCTTCACATGAACTTTCCCCTCCAGATGAGCTGGATGCATACTATTAATAGGTAGGAAAAAAAATATTATTTTTATGACAGTTGGGAAAAACTAGTTCAATGTATACAGAATGATACACAATCAGTCACCTGGGTGACTAGCAGAAATTTTTAAAGTGCAAATTTAAACAAAAACCTATTCTATACATTTTAATAGAATAAAAGTAACACAACAATCATGCTTCCTCAGAGAATTTTCATAACATTAAAACACCCTGTCATCCTTTAACACGAATACCTTCTGCTCGTTCGTTATTGCTTTTGGATTAGCACAAACTAAACCTTTGGCACCAACGCCCCCCCCCCCCACCACCACCCAAAAATAATAATAATAATCAAGGACAGATTATATATATTTTTAACACAAAAATGGAATTTCAGGATTAATAACTACGTAGCCTAGCAATGGCTTTTTACCAACATGTTTGGCAATTTCTCTGCTGAGCTGTTTTGTACTAGTGCTTATTGTCTAGAAATCGAAAAATCCCCCACCATAGGCTAACAAAAACTATTTTTCAAATAAATTAATTGCAACTCGCTTGTGCACCAACCTTGGATTTCTTCTTTCTCATTCGGTGGATTCGAGATGCAAGCTGAATTGTCGTGAGTGTTTCTGCATAATTTGCTGGGGAGTCGGAAATATGAGCAATCATCGTCGTTCTGCAGTTGATATTCCCAAGTGATTCTCTCAGCAACATAGTCAACTTGTTGTCTCTAGGGAACAAGTGATAATACTAAGATGGCTTACAATAATCACAATTATTTTACAGAAGTTTAGAACCATTTTCATGGTGTACATTCATGTTTGGTACAAGTAGGAATCAAATATAAATATATATGACCTAAAACTATTTAAAACTTGTATCAACATGGAAGGGCCCCTGATACCCAAAAGTTTGTCCAACAACTCTCCAAGCTGTAAAGTTGGTTCAGTAAAAGATATAACAAAAAAGCCTTGCCTTGCAACAAAAATACCAAAAATACAAGCTTCTAGTATAAATTATTTTGTTTGTTCTCCAGACAATGCCAAGAATTAGTCAATTTAATAGTAGTTCATCATACTACTTAGTAGACACAAGCAGCTCAAAATTCCATCTTTTCTTCCCTCATGAACCCTTAGTATTCCTAATGCACCATCATTGTAAGCTCCCTGAAATACCAGTGAGCAGTTATTGTAAAAAGAAAAAAACCTCAATATTACTTCATAGACATAATCAAGTTTGCCCTAACAAACATATTATTAGGTCTTAAAGATAGTTTTAGGTTTTGGCCTACCTAACTCCCTCTTCTATTGTGTAGAAATATAGAATCAGAAGGCTGGAAGTGATCTCAAGGGTTGACTAGTACTGAGGTGGCCAATACATGGCACATGTGCAACCTCTGTGTGTGGTAAGTAAGGTAGGGGACAACTACCACAGCAACAGATTGGGCAGGAAGCAGAAAGCAGAGCAGGAAACTGGGCATGGAGCAGGAAGCCTAGCAGCAGATCAAGCAGAGGAAGGGGATCAGGGTGGCACTCAGCGAGGGTGCAGAGCCAATTGGTGGCATACCTGACAAAAAGATTGGCCCCCACTGGGCTGGTCCAACCCGCTGCAGAGATGCAGGAATCATTATTCCTAACCACACAGAGGGGGGAGCTCAGACCCCACTTCCACAACTGAAAGCCTGGAGAAGAGGAGAGGTCCACCAAGCAGCTCCCCCTTCGGCCGTGGCAACGCAGCAGTCCACTAGATATTGCTACCTTCCAATGGAGAAAGTAGGACCTCGACATGCTCACCTACTTAAAGTGTCTTTCTGTGGCCACTCGCACGTGCTTTATAGCCTGCTATAAGTTTGTGTGTGTGACTATAAGGTTACATACTACCACAGGGTGTACACAGCGATGTTTGCTGTAGTTTTTACATGTGTCTTAAGGTCAAGACCCTCTCTCTTCTTCCGCCTCTCGCACTGCTGCAACAGCAGAAACCAGGTGGAACGGGTGCTTAGCTGGCTGCCCAAGGGTTTCCTCAGTAAGAGAGAACCACTGGTTGCTATACAGCCAGCAGAGTCCTTGGCCAAAAGCAATACAGCTGAAGAGTTGCTATGTTCTGACATCCACCATCGCCCGGACAGCCTCTCAGGGGCTATGACCAACCAGTACAACTTAAAATACCCCTAAAGCTTCTGCAAAATGTTCCTCAGACTTGCACCTGATGGCTTGAGTATCAGAGTTGCTTCCAAGTCCAGACTCAATCTCAACTGCACTAAATAAGAAGAAAGCACAATCCTACAGACAGGCTATTTGCTATTCTATTGCATTCACTCAACTAGCCCGAGGAAAACACCTTTTTTTTCTTTTTACTTAATATAAAATGAAGGAGCACCTGTTTCAGACTCAGCACTGGATAAATATGTGAAATGACATAATTGATAAATGAAGCACTAAGTTACAGCTCTTCATAGTGAGCTGCAATTAAATTTAAGCACGGAAAGACAAAATCTGCTGATTGTGTCTGTGGTGGGCAGGCTGCAGCTGGTCAGGGCCCCCTACAGGTGTGCACTCTCTTGACATGTTAGTACAATCGAGCACACTTCATAAAGCAGACATCAATGCTCACTTCCATCCAGTGAACATGTACTTTTCCACCATGGAAAAAGAGGAAGGTGCTTATTCTTCACATAGGAAAGGTAAATGGGTATAAAATGCTAAAAAGGACGTATTTGAATTTTGAAGAAGTTCTCAGTATATAAAGAAACCTAACGGATACATTCTGAAATCCCAACACACTTTCCATCCTTAAAAAAAAAAGAGGGGACTGTTTTCATTTCTGTTTCTGTGATTTTTGACCAACTGGCTGAAATTTTTCAAAGTTGTAAAATAAAAAATATATATGAAACTATTTCTGCAATAGTATGGGATCCATTTTTAACTTGGTCATAACTGGAGATCAGTTCTTTCACCTATACAAAGCAATGGCAAAACTTCTTTTAACTTTAATGTAAGACATCAGCAAGCCCTTGGTACAATTCATTTTAAATACAACACTGGCTAATACATTTAAGGTGATACGCAAAATAATTCACTTACTTATATGGCACATGTTTAGCACCATTAATTAAGGCCAAAATTACATTGCCTAGGGCAGAAAGAGACAGGCACAGAGAACCTCCTCCATCTCGACTCTTGCTCAGCACTTTTTCACAGCTTCCTAGATCAATAAGATGCAAGCGACTACGTCCTCCTGACACTAGAAACAACAAGCACAACATATATGCGCTGTGAGCGTATGGACTCAAACCAGATCAGCTATTCAGAATTTACTTAAATGACAGAAATAATGAATGCTGCATGGGGCGATGCCTGAATTAAACATTTATGCCAGGCTACATGCAAATCTCATAAAGCATATATTAGTCACAACAACCACACTTAATGGCAGCTCATGATTGGCTGGAGTTTTGTCTTGGGGATTTTAGTGGGGGATTTATTGCATATTGTTTTTTAATCTACATTAGAAAAACAAGTAATATTTAAAAAATTTAATTTAGAGAGCATGATCGTACTTCCTCCTTTGCCACTCTTCTCCATGCGATACTGATATATGTGAAATGTGAACAGCATATGTGAATTCCTCCTGTCTTCTTCATCACATTCAGGTTTGCTGGTACTTCTGGCAGCGATTGCAGCATCAAGGAAAAAGGCAGCTTTTTCTGCTGTCGGGGCCCTTAGCTCGCTTTGGTTTTGAAGCTTGAATATAAACAAGGAAATGACTAATTAGAACAGGCGAATGTTTTTTGGGGGGTTTTTTGCTGAACAGACTAAGTCTCTAGAGCGATAAGTGAAACAAATATGTATACCATGAGAGTGGGGATTATAAATTAAAGGCAATAAATTGTTTCACCATCTTAAACATTGTCATAATTGTTGTCAAATAAAAGCAGAAAAAAGTCAAGCTCAGAAGCCTATGGAGTGACATCCTCTATACCTGTGTTCCACATATTGGATCCTCTCTCAGATAAACCCCTGGAGACTGGCCATCCTGCAGGCTGCCGGTGGCTACTTCAGCTAGCAAATCTTTAAGGTTTTCGTCTTTGCCACTGATCTCCACGGCAGACACTCTAATAGAGAAGCGAGTCCCAGTTTTTTCTTTACGTTCGTTGATTAACTTGAAGAGCCAAGAAATCGCACAGGGAATGACACCAAGGCTTTGTGTGGAGTTATCTTTCCCAATCATGGTGTAAGATTTACCTATAAAGGAAAGACAAATGTAAGCTTAACACATCTTTTATGTACAAAACAGTTTCTCCTTATGCAGTTGCCAGTTTCCATTACACGTAATACCATGTGATATACAGATAACTGGAGGTAACAGATGCAAAAATACTTTGTAAATACTTAATTATTAATCAGTCAGTATTTATTCAATTAATTTTGCCATTTTTGTAACTCAGACCCAAAGCAAATTAATTTTTAAAGGCATCTCTGATCTTTTGATTTTCATCACAATACACCTATAAAAAGCTTGTTCCTGAATAAGCTAATCTGATGTTACATTTTACCTTTTCAAATTAAAACTTAGGGTCCCAGTATAGAAATAAACCATAATAAGTTTGCAAAGCTAATTAAAAAGAAATTCTAATCTATTCATATACTCCAGGTTTATTGTTCCAGGAGCTGACAGCATGTAATTACCAGGCTGACATAGTAATTAACTGTAACGAATTTGGGAGCTCACCAAGCTTGACATGACCAAAGCAAAATATGCAACCATCTGCACCATTCACAACAGACTGGATTACTTCTGCTACTGTTCCAGAGCATACCTCAGCCTGCAAAAAAGATTGAAGACAAATAAGTTATGTGTACATTGCTATGCTCTATATTTCTCTGCTACATGAAAAGAATGACTCAATATTTTTGAGGAACAACGTTTTTGCCCATTTTATGGCATTATTTCTATTATTTTAGTAACTATGCTCCCTTTTTTAAAATAAAATCTGTTACAACAGCCGAAAATAGTTTTCAGTTCTATTAAACCAACTCCCTCAGAATATCGATTCTATGACTAATGTAGCATGCTGAATGCAATCCAACAAAGCTTCCTGCTGGTATACTAGTTTAGCCAAGAGTTTTCAGTAATAGTAACAGCTTCACAAAATGAAGCTACTCAAGAGCGCTTGTAGAAATTAAAAAGACATTCATAGTGAAGAAAATGCATCAAAGAACCCCGAATAAGAATTTTTAAGTATCACATTTTCCTTTACTATGGAAACAATGTCATCTATTGCTGAAAAGACTTAGCTAAATTATTTAAGTGCACTATTACTAGTTTATCAATGCCTATAACAGTCTGAACTATACCATATGATATATATATGCTGGCAATGTAACTGTAAGACAACTGGCAGTGCAACCATAAGGCTACAGTGACATTATAACTCCAAGGTTATATACTGGTGATCAATGTTAACAACCCTGTCTCTAGCAATGACAACATAGGTAGAATCTGGCCACTAATTATAGCTCAGGGGAAACACTGAAAAGATGTCACTTCAGAGGCCCTTTGTGACAAGGTATAAAAAGAAAGGTTAGAGATCAGGGTGACATCCTGGTTCCTTTGAAGTCCATAGGAATTTTGCTACTGACCTCAAAAGGGCCAGGATCTCTCTCTCTGCACACGGCATTTCCCAAACCATTAATAGTTAGAGGTTCATTGATATATCCGTCCATACTGGATTTGCACAGATAAAAGGAAAATTGATATTATTGGCAATCGGTTTTCTTGGCCTGTGTACCCAATAATGTCACCAATAAATACCACATGCGTGCGCACAGCTGCCATGCACGTGGCCAGGAATGCACCCAGGCAGCTTGGAGAGCAACGTTCGGCCAGTAAGTCTGTAGGAAGGATAGGGCATCAGGCGGGGCAGATTAAGGCCATGGTGAGGGAGAGAATGGGATTGGGGCAGGAGCAGGCACTAACCAAGCAGGATGGGGTGGGGTGTGGGACAGCGTTGAAGGCGGCTTGTCTGGGAGGTGGGAAGGAGGAGTAGCTCCCACTGCTGTGCACACCAAGGGAGGCATGGGGGGCATATGTCCCCCAGATCTGTATGTGGGGGGAGGGTGGGCTGCCCACTGTGGGCTCAGGGCCAGGGGCTGCGCAGGCCTCTTCCCAGCAGGGATGCTGGGCTGGGGCTACGCTTGGGATGGGTGGGGGCAGGGCAGGTGGTGGCACTGGGAGTGGGTGGTTCAGGGTGGGCTATAGCCAACCCAAAAATTCACAGTAGCCACCCCTCCCCTCCCAGCACTGCCACCACCTACCCTGCCCCACACCAGGAAGAGGCCAGCATAGCCCATGGCCATGAGCCCATAGCGGGCAGCCCACCTGTGCCTCGCACACAAATCTGGGGGGCACATGCCCCACTGTGACTCCCCCAGGGGTAAGAGCAGCAGCAGGAGCTGGCCCCCCTCCCTGCTCCCCTCACAACCCTCCTGCAGCTCCATCCTGCGTCCCACACCAGCCCAGCCCATGCCCTGTCCCATCCCCATTCCCTCCCTCATCTGTGGGGGCCTTGTTCTATGCCCGCCCATACCCCCTCCCTTCCCCACACCCCTTCACCCCCAGACTTACCAGCCCAATGCTACTCTCCAAACTGCCAGGCTGCATATTAGCCATCAGATCGGTATCAGCCAACAGGCCTGGTTAATAATCAACCATCGGTATTGGACAAAAACTTCTCTTGTTAAATTGGTGCACCCCTATCAATAGCTACTGTGCACAGATACCTACACTGATTATGGCACTATTCAGTACAGAGATTATTGGCTGTGTGGTAACTCCTAGCCCTTGCAGTTGCCATGTGCACCTACCTGTGCAGCTGCTTATACCATGTTCTCTGCCCCTGCCAGATCCAGACTACAACATGCATATTCATTTATCCAGTTTAAACTTATCCAATTTGAACAGGTTAGGGACCATTTAGAAAAGATGGACAAGTACAGATCCATGGGGATGGATACAATGCATCCAAGGCTGTTGAGGGAGTTGGTTCAAGCGATTTCAGAGCCACTGACCATTATCTTTGAAAACTTGTGGCGATCAGGGCAGGTTCCAGATAATTGGAAAAGGGCAAATATAGGGCCCATCTTTAAGAAAGGGAAGAAGGAAGATCCAGGGAACTACAGACCAGTCAGCCTCACCTTATTCCCTGGAAAAATCATGGAGCAGGTCCTCAAAGAAACTATTTCTAAGCACTTTGAGAAGAAGGTGATTAGGAACAGTCAGCATGGATTAACCAAGGGCAAGTCACAACTGACCAACCTCACTGCCTTCTTCTAAGATGAGATAGCCATCTCTGTGGATGCAGGGGAAGTGGTGGATGTAATATATTTTGACTTCAGCAAGGCTTTTGATACCGTCTCCCACAGTATTCTTGCAAGCAAGCTGAGGAGGTATGGGTTGAATGAATGGACTGCAAGGTGGATAGAAAGCTGGCTGAATTGCCAGGCTCAACAGGCAGCAATCAATGGCTCAATGTCTAGCTGAGAGCTGGTATCAAGTGGAGCACCCCAGGGGTCTGCTTTAGTAGGAGCACTGCCAGCAGATCGAAGGAAGTTATTATTCTGTTCTATTTTACACTGGTGAGGCCACAACTGGAGTACTGTGGTCAGTTTGGGGCCCCCCACTACAGAAAGGATGAGGACAAGTTGGAAAGAGTCCAGCAGAGAGCAATGAAAAAGGCTTGGGGGTTGGGCACATGACTTCTGAGGAGAGGCTGAGGGAACTGGGTTTATTATCTGCAGAACAGAAGACTGAGAGGGGATTTAATAGCAGCTTTCAACTATCTGAAGGGTGGTTCCAAAGAGGACGGAGTTGGACTGTTGTCAGTGGTGGCAGATGACAGAACAAGGAGCAACAGTCTCAAGTTGCAGCAAGGGAGGTTTAGGTTGGATATTAGGAAAAACTTAATCAATGGCTCAAGGTCTAGCTGGCAGCTAGTATCAAGTGAAGTGCCCCACGGGTAGGTCCTGGGGCCAGTTTTGTTCAACATCTTCATTAACAGTCCAGAAGATGGGATGGCTTACACACTCAGAAAGTTCACAAATGACGCCAAGCTAGGGGTTGCTATTAAATCACTAGGAGGGTGGTGAAGCGCTGGAACAGGTTATGTAGAGAGGTGATGGAATCTCCATGTTTTTAAGGCCTAGCTAGAGAACGCCTTGGCTGGGATGATCTAGTAGGGGATGGTCCTGCTTTCAGCAGGGGGTTGGACCAGATGACCTCCTGAGGTCCCTTCCAACCTGAATATTCTATGATTCTATTATTCTAACTTTCCCCGCACAGGGAAGGTAGAAAAAGGTTTTCTGGAAGAAATTTGTCTTTTTTGCTCAGATTTTATATGAATGGTTTTGAAATGTCCTGAAGTTGAGTTTTCTTATAGATGGAACTATTGCTCTCCATAATCAGTTTTTTAATTACCTTGCAAAGTTCCTGTATTTCTTTCTCCCATATTATGTTTATCATGGGCTTCATATGTTTGCTGATGTTGTACTGTGGTCCACAGTACAACTCAGGCCCAAAATTCCCCTTTCCTTCTGTACATGACTTCTAAGTACACATTCTGTTTCAACTCTGCAACTGCTGTTCTACAGGGCTAGGAGAAGGGCACAGCCATCATTAGTACAATGAACCTGACTACTCAGGAAATATGCAAATACACAACTCAAATAAACTGAAACAGGAAACCAAACATACAAAGGTTCCATGATCCCTTTCAGTAGCAGCAATCTTTAGGATTAGACATAGCCATTGTCTCAACTGAACAAAGCACTTACTATGGGCTTAATTTATGGCACATGAGTGAATCTGTTCCTATTCAGCACTAAATGTTTACATTTGGGTATGTGCTCAAATCTAAGAGAAGTCAATGGAGTAACTCTGCAGATGGTACAAGAATTACTACATAAATCAGGTGGAAATGTGAATCCCAAATTAGCTGCAGCCCTTTCAAGAACACCAAAAAGGACAGGGAAGGTATTCAATCAGCTAATTTTTCTGCACAAACATTTAACTTCAGATCTGGGCTAACTGTATACAGTACAAAATTTACCCATCATCTACTAAAAAATCTGTTTTCCAGAGATAAAATCAAACTTGTTCAAATAAAATCCTGTAGAAGTGGGTAAAGAACACTGACAACATTAAAACAATAAGGCTGCAGGAAGAGTTGTTAGGTTCATGTGCTAATTTTCAGTACCTGTGAAGCATCCTGAGGGAACACTGCATCAAAGGCAAACATCTTTGGGACAGCAACAACACCTCTCCTGTGACCCAAGTTGGAGGGTCCACTTGTAGATGGATCATAAAGTGTGATTTGCTTTTTTCGAGGGTCTACCTTTAGAAATGACATGGATTCGGATGTGTCATGAGTTCCATGAGAAGGACAAATTCTCACCATCACTTTCACCTGAAAGTCATTACAAGGAAAGCAACAATTTTAGTTCTCACTTACAGCTACAGTTAATAATTGCTCAGCATCCCTTGCAACCTTCCCCTTCTCCCTTCCTGCCTCCCCCAAAACTTGAACATTTGTAACAGTGACATGATTCAAAACATCCCCTTGATAAATTCAGGCCAGATTTTCAGAAATGGCTTCTTGTGCATGAAATAAATTAATTTTTAAAATATCCACTTTTTCACCGTCAGTAATTGTAGATGCTAATTTCATTTAGATAGCTGGGTACCTGATTTTCACGTATGATCAACAGTGGGTATAAAATCAGAAAAGGAGATGGTAGTAAGACCTTTTTCTAAATCAGGGACAGTGAATCAGGTTCTAGATTTCCACTGATCAGGATCTTAATGTCCATTAGGTTTTTGACCTAAAGATCTCTTAGTCCATTTTTAATAGTTACTTGAATAAAATAAAATAAAAAAAAAAAACAAGGCAGCTAAAACAGGATTGGGAAGCCCTAGGAGTTTTCAATTTCCCTCCCGTTAATTAACACATTTAAGTCCAATTCATTTATTACAAAAGTAGTACTGTAACCCCCATGGCCAGATGCTCTTCACACTCATAACTCATTGCTAAGCACTTCACTGCTTGGCTTAAAGTTTGTTATCACTGCACAACTATTTCGACTTTTGAGTTTAAGGTGGGTGGGAGTTTAAGGCAGAGGAAGGAGGAAGGAAGGAAAGAAAATAAGAAAGCATTCAGAAGCCCAAAACCTCAAAACCAATTTGCTAAAACAGTTTCTAAGGCTATAAATGTTTGGCTTTTTCATGTGATTGTCTAAGAGGTGGAATGTATTTTGTATATGACTGAAATGCATAGCTTGAAGTTTTTAAAAGAGCCTAAGGAAGCTGGCCGCCCAAATCCCAATGAACATCAGTTGTTGCTGGGCACCTGAACCTAATAAACTCCTTGAAAATCCTAGTCTTTGTTTGAAAATACAGGGAACCAAATTTCTGGAGCAAATAGTAAAATGCTACCCAAGGATCTATTCCACCTATAGTAATTTAGGTCTTTTCAAACTGAGGGAGAAATGCTGCCAAATGATCTACACCACAAATACCATTTATACCTATGCAGAATGGTAAAATGCTAGCAAAGCAGAGTTGTGTATCTTTTTTGCACTGCTGCACAGTACACAGGGACAGAACAATAGTGAATCAGGCCCCATACTTCCACTGATCCACTTTCTAGAGGATTTAAACTTAGAGAAAAGGCATACTCCACCAGTGAATCTGAGCAACCACCATGAAGCATTTAGATTACAAGTGGAATCATGGTGTTATGTCCTAACCTAAGTATCAAAAACCCCTGAGATACCCGAGACGTCACTATTCAGTTGTGCACGAGGCAGGAGTTCTTAAACTGCAGCAAACTGAAGCCAATGATGCACAACAATTTATACCAGCTGAGGACCTGACCCCAATGCCTTATTATACAGAGGGTGCCAAACATGAGACTCCTCCACTTCAAAACACCATTGAACATAATAAGCAATCACTTCTCCTTTTAGCTGCCAATATACAAAGCAGAAAGCATGGGATCTCATATATCAACCCTGCCATCATCAGAGATGCTCCAGTCTCCCTGACCAACCCTCCAGAACATGTGCCATTCCAAACACAGCACCTGTGTGTACTTCATATATTTGACTCAGGTCCCCATTACACATTCAGGTAAAGGTGTAATGGTTTCTAATTCTTGATCCACAAAATTGTGCATCCTACTATGCCACACGTGCATAGTAGGAGGCACAATTGTGGAACCGTGGCTTATTGCTGGTGCAGGGGGAGCCTGGGATCCACCCTGCACCAGCAAGCAGCAAGCTCTCACAGCTGGGAGCACCCTCATTGAAGGGGCTCCCAGCCATGGGGGTGCCCCATGCACCCACAGGGCTGGGGGATGTACCCCTGAGCCTTAGGGATTGTGGCAGCCATGTTCCCCCAGATCTCGGGGTTACACACTGGGAATGGTGCACCCCTGTGACTGGAGACCTGTCAGCCAACAGGGCTTCCAGCTGCACAGGAGACCCTGCAACACGTGCATATTAAAGCTCAATAGCAACCAGCTATGAAGTTAATACACATTTTCAAGGTCTCACTTCACAGCTGGTTGGACCTTTTTATTGTGTGGTAAGTATTTTAGCACATAGCTGGTCTTAAGGTATTTGTGCAATTATCCAGTTAATTGTACAATACCAATAATCTGTGTAGGGGGCCTCAGCTATAGCACCAGAGGAGAGAAGGGTAGTGAGTGGAGATCACCTATAAGGAATATCCCTACTTTCCAACAATGACTTGTTAACTTTAAACCTAAACTTTCCAGGCTCTCTAGCATTAGTTTTACAAACATAGTATTCAAATAATGATGCTTAATTCAAATTATGTTGATTTACCCTATTAAGATGGGAACAGAAAACCAAACAACACCCACTCAAATTTATACTAGCTCTGTGTAAAATGCAACTAATACTAGTTAGAAATGAAGCTATTTTAATTGACACTGAAATAAAACATCAAAAGAAAATAGTGCTATCAAGGCTGAAAAAAATGGATGTTGCATATGCCCTAAAAGAAAGCATTTTGTCCTATGACCCTACAGATGTATAAGACTACTGTCCCTCTTTAAGTCCCATCACTCTGCTATCACTTTTTCCCAGGACATCATTGTGCACAACTGTAAGGTTAGCATGGATCCTTCCCTAACAAGGCAGCCAAGATGCATGACCTGGCTGTCCACATACTGCTGAAGGACCAGCAATGCAACTTGGAAGGGCTACCTGTTTTACAGGACTGTGCTCTTCCTGTTTTGATCCAGGTCAAAACCCTTCGACAATCAAGACTGGGTCAAATGCAATATCTATTTATAGCCTAAAATACTTATTTGAGGTGAAGGCAGAACAAAACAGAATAGAAATCAGATCCCAGGAAGGGATCTGAGCAGCCTAAAGTGGGAGACCTTGCTGTCCAATCTCTGCTCTAGGGACAAGGAGGAGGTGAATATATAGTCCCTTCCACCGTAAGAAATGTAACAGCCCTGTGCCCAAACCAATGAGATTTATATGAAGCTTAAAAGGAAGCACCTCTTTTCATTTCTCAACTGGGATCCATGTCAATAAGTGTTGATACTGAAAATTTTGGATGTCATAATGGGTCCCCAAGCAGCTCGATTCTCACTCACTACCTGTTCCCCTGTTTCTCCAAAGAACAAAGCTATAAGCTTTTCTAGTAAATATTACAGGAGACTTCAGGGAAGGTGATATCACATCATTCAAACATGTTCATCCTGCTAAGCGGTCTCCTGATTTCAACGCTTTGCTTTATTTTCTCTTTGGTGCTGATATGAATATGAAAAGACAGTCCTGGAAAATAAGCGAACCTTAAAATAAATGAAACAGCTGCTTCTAAAGAGAAAGTGCATTATAGGTGACAGATTCAAGGCTGATTCCCTATAAAAGCTGCATGAAGCTAGCTTTGTGTGCTAGAGTGCTTCCTTCAACCTTGACATATTACCAAGGTGTTCAGAAAATAACCTTCTCAATGCAAAAAAAAAATCCACTTCAAAATCACTTGATTAAAATGAATTTTAAAAAGTACACTGTCTTCAAAATGCATCTATAAACTCTACTTTCTTTTCTCTCTTATACCTATTAGATTATGGTAGTAGATGCTGGTATAAAGGGAAAATTGGTTTGCTCCTGACCTCAGCAGTGAGTTATCTCCATCAACAGCATGCTATCCCCTACATAAGGATGGTTTCACCCCCAGAAAAGCTGTGCGTGTCAAGTGAGCCTTTTAAGTCCACCACTCTGGAGCCAGAGGATGCTGAAATCTCTCACCATAATGGATCAGATTCTAACACTAACTGACCTCCAGGGTCAGGCTCATTTTTACAGCAAAAGTGGGCTTTCAAGAGAAATGGAGGGAGAGGGGGAGGGGGAGGAGCTCCTTTTTAGTGCTTTGTTTCCAACAGCTGCCTTGGGGCATAGCAAAATGCCAGACTTTAGATAAACCACTTTACCCTTCCCCCCATCAGGTAAATTTGGATCTACATGATAATTCATGTGACTACCTCTTCCACTTATGCCATCCCTCCTCCACCCATGCCATCCCTCCATATTTAAAAAGGCTACACGCCTGATAATGTAATTCTTAATCAGGCTGGTTAGCCTAATCCCACAACTGACTTTGGAGAAAGCAGTAGGAACTGCCCGTGTAAGCATTCGCCAGTGGGGGCAGGATCTATCCTTCAGTAGCACCGGACAAGCCACATGGGGGAATTTGGTTTATGGCTATCCTGGGTTCGTGCACACGGTTCCAGACCAACACAGAAAAGTATGGCACTGCATCTTTCTTATTCAGTGCCATTAGGACTCGACCGGTCATATGAGACAAGGTCAGTGCCGTGATACAGATATTGCTTCAGACTGAATGTGGGAGGGATAACGAAGACAGAGGAAAATAATGGCAGAAGAGTCCTCCATCACCACCTCCTGTGACTTTACTGGCAACCTTTCAGAGACTGTTCCTTTTTCAAGACTCCCTAGCATTTTTTATGCCTTTTCCATGGTGGGAAAATTCTTCACAGACAAGGACTATAAAGATTACTGTTATTTCCCCACATATCATAGAGCCCCCAAGACATACACTTTGTTTTTGGGGAGGCAGACTGAAAAAAGCAGATTTTTCCAGTGTTATTGCTGAATAGAGCAGGAACAGAGCCTGATCTTCAGCTGATTCCCCAACCCTTTCCTGTTTAATTAAAAGCTGAAAACCTAGCTATTGCTGAAGACTGGTCTCAATGGGTGGATCAATGATTTTGAAAAGAGCTAAAGAGTCGCCAATGGCTGTGACATAAGAGAAGAGAGACTAGAAGCAGCTAGCAGACAGCAAAAACTACCAAAGAAAGAGTAGCTTGATTAGTGAAACATCAAAAAGGGGGAACTGTTATTAATACTTGTGGAGTGAAGAACAATGAGCCATTACGTAAATTTACTCTCAGCTGCCTGAATGGAAATGCCACTGCTGTTGCCCAATGGCACAGGGATCAAAGTGGGTACTTCTACTCCAGGCACCAAATCAACTTTCCTGCTTAGGACTTGTACCCCAATTTGGCAGGGGCTGATTTTTGGGGGGAAAGTGTGGGGCAAAAACAAAGCACAGCTGAAATCAGAGCAGTGGGTTAATGCCTCCATCTAACATCTGAAGTCCTGATTCGCATGACTAACAGTTAAAAACAGTCACATGCAACTTCTCCCAGACCTTTCACTCACATATGCATTGCCACACAGAGGTTCAGTATTGCTGCCTATGGTTCTCTGTCTGGAAGGGATACGAGACCGTGATAGGCAAGGTCTAGGAGCACTACAGAGGCAGCCTTAAGAATGAAGTCCATTGCATCTAATCCTCCCAGGATCATCATCCCATCTTCTGGAGATATCAACTTTGAAAAGAGTGTCATCAAATATGAACAAATGGGGCATGCAACACCAAACATACCACATTGGAATAAGGAACACAGAAGTCATGAAAAAGTATACTGACCCATAGCAACGGGAAACCATGACAGAGCTATAGTCCAAGTTCATTGTCTTTGGGATAAATATGATTCTGGCCTCGTGGACAGTATGGTCAACTGGAGAGGGAGAATTTGACCACCACCATTCAGAAAAAACTAAAGCAACACAAACTATTAATTCCAAAGTTTAAGAACAGCTGCATAAATGTAGCTATTTTAAATGGGAAAAATGGAATGCCCACATTTTTAGCACAAACTGCATATTTTTACAGTTCATAAATTCTTTAGTCGATAAATGGGCAATCTCGGTGAAGCACGCTGATTGCTGAGCAAGTCTAGAAATGAAACGATCACACTTGCAATGCATTCAAATGCATTTATTCACTTACAAATTAAACATGTTCACGCAAGCAACGATTTAATATAACCCTGATGCCACCGAAAGTTCTTATCAAACAGGTAGATCAGTTGGCTTAAAACTGGCCGTTCATTTCAGGAGCTAAGATTACAACCTAGATATGCAATAGCCCTGACAGCCTGGTACACTTGCATGCTACTCTGAAATTAAATGAGTAGTGCTTTAGATGGAATAATAAAACTGAGACAGAAAGCCTCTATAAAGAGGAGAAAGAAGAACAGTGGAGATGCAAGAAGTTTGGTTTTAAAGAGAAAAAGGGAATGACAATGCAAGGCAGAGAAAAAGAAAAAAATAACACAAGAGAGACACAAAAGGAATGAAAGATAAAGATACATGAGCTGCATGATGGTAGTGTCTGACCTCTGAGAGGGGCTCAAGTAAAGAGAGAGAGACCACATGAACACTGGAGACTTCTACTGAGTTTCAAGGCTGTTCCTTACAGAACGGCATGGTACCACCTAATACAGCATCTGTGTCTTGGCCAACGTTAGAAGCTTTTAAAAAAGCATATGATAACATCTTTCCTTCTGTGCTAAAAAGCTGTTGGGTTTTGGTTTTTTAGTGGCTTTCTGTTAAAAGGGATTTTTTCTATACCTGGATTTGAATTCTACAAACCATCCCCCCACCACTACACATTCCCATAATTAATATTTGCATTTATGCAAGAAGCCTTTTGAATCATGTGCATCATTCACTTAACTGTTTAATTAACAGGTTCTGTGATCTTGAGGGTTTTGTACACTATGGGTTAATATTAAACTGCTGAACTTTCCAAATTCATGTTTTTGCAGGAATCAGGAGGTCAGCAGAATCACTGAAGGAAATCCTATTAAAATTGAAAGTACTTGGGAAAAGACAAAAGATAAACATCTCTTGAATATGCCACCAGAGATAAAGCATTTAAATTAATAAATAAATGACTTGGAAAGCCCTGGAAATGGGTGCTATGAAGTCAGAGTGCACCTGGGCATGATCAAAATTGTTTATGGAAGAGATGGGAGAAAGATTCACTGGAATCAGGGATTTGGGGGTCTTTTTTTCTTTAACATTTACCTCTCTGTCAGCCGCTAATAGCTGTCAGGGAAAAAAAGGTTAGAAAAGCAAACATCTGCAAGGTGGACATTCCTACCATGTAAAGACAAACAAAATAAATATAGATCCTAAAGCTCGCAAAAAAAAAAAGTGGGGATGGGGGCAGAGAATAAAGAAAAACGGATATTTTATACATGTGTAACACAAGTTTTAAAGATGACAAATGCACAAATGTGGATTTCTACTCTAGGAGAGCGGAGAAGAATCAACTTCCAAAAGACTCAGAAAAAACAGCTATCTACAACGACAATCCTAGTTCCCACACAACTGCACATACAGTTTTTTTGTTTCAAAAGAATCACAGGACAACTGAAAAGCTTATTATGCAGTATACATAAATGCGATTAAGGTTTCAGGAAAAAAAAATGCATCTTAAGCAGAACTCTAGCTCTTAGCATCCTTGGACCTAATGAGATTGAGTGTGAGACTTACATATTGCAATCCCAAACACAAAAACCAAGGGTGCAAGCATTCCAAAACTCTGGAACTGGATCCAAGCCTCACAGCATAAGCCAACCAGTCAATAGTAGGCCTTACCTACGAGCAAGCTAGATCGACATATTTCAGCTAGGGACAGAAGTTACACATAAACCAATTTAAGTGATCAGAAACTGGTTTACACCCGGAACAGAACAAAAGTTCAGGACATATAAACCAGTTTCAAAATGGCCAAAGCTGATTTAAAGAGCAACCTGGTTGAATGTAGTATAAGCCTTAACTGATTTGGGTCAAACTGGTTTATAGAACTTCTGTCCCAGACCCCTTCCTGGTTTAAGTTAAATCAGAGTCCCCCAGGATCCCAGCATGCTTTTGAGCCCTGGGATGGGCTGTGCTGTCTGCTCCAGAGAGCAAGGCTGGCTTTGCTCTTCTCTCTAAGCAAAACAGGAGCAGAAGCATGGCCAGGCACCTGCCCAGCATGGCCCCCTAAAGTGAAGGGGGCAGGGAGTGGGTTTGTTCCTTTTTCCTTCCCCTCTCTCCTGGGGGACCCCAGCTGGGGTTTGCCTGGCTGGGGCAGAGCAGCCCATCAGGCATTCCTCCCCGCACCCCCCTGCCACTCAAGCAGCGGGGGAGCATGGCCAACCCCATTAGCAGCTTGAAGCAAACAGGGGGAGGGAGTGGAATTTAATCTCCCCCTCCCCTGTCCCACTGACATGGACCCCAGCCAGGGTCTGCCTGGCTGGGGTGCAGCAGCTCATCAGGGCCCCCCCTCCCCCTCGCTGTTCCAGTGGCAGATGGTGAAGGGGGCAGGGAGGGAGTTTATTTCCCGCTCCCTTCTCTTTCCCACCGGGAGATCAGCCCTGGCCTCCTGCTCTGCTGCTTGCACCCAGCCAGACAGACCCCTACTGGGGTTCCCTGGGCAGACAGGGGAGGGAGGGGTGGAATAAGCCCCCTCCCTGCCCCCTTCTCCTCACGGGGCCATGCTGGCTGGGGTCCAGCCACACCCTCACCCCTGCTGCTGGACCAGCGAGGTGGGGAGGGGGGGATGCTGATGGGGCAGCAGCCCCTGTCATGGTGTCCTGTGGAGCACCAGCCTATTCCCAGTGACAGCGGGAGGCTGTGCTATGGACAGGAGTGGGGCAGACAGAGCTGCCACAGCCTGCTTAGAGTGAGTGGCAGCACTGGGGCTCAGAGGATGGCTACAGGGGCTTGCTGAATTTTTGGGTGGCCACAGCCCCCCAAACCCACCCTAGCGTTGCCACTGCTTGCCCCTCGCAGGCTGCAGCAGCACAGCCTCTCCCACCAGGAAGAGACTCGTGCTTGCCAGGACACCATGACAGAGGCTGCTGTCCTGTCAGGGTCCCTCCCATCTCACTGGTCCAGCAGCACATGTGGGGGTGTAGACAGACACTGGCCAGCATGGCCCCCTGAGATGAAGGGGGCAGGGTGGTGGTTTATTCCCCCCACCCCCCCGAGAACCCCAGCCAGGGTCTGCTTGGCTGGGTGTGAGCAGCAAAGGCAGCGGCTGGCAGACCCTGGCTGCAGTCCCCTGGTGAGATAGGGGAAGGAGGGAGGAAATAAACCCCCTCCCAGTCCCCTTCACCATGCTAGTCAGTATCTGCCCACGCCCCTGCCACTGCCACTGCCACTGGAGCAGCGAGGGGCGGGGGCCTGACACAAGCTGCTGCACCCCAGCCAGGCAGACCCTGGTGGGAGCCCATGCTGGTGGGACAAGGGAGGGAGGGGGGGGATTAAATCTCCCCCTCCCTCCCATTTGCTTCAGGGTGCCAATGTGGTTGGCCATGCCCACCTCCTGCTATCTGAGCAGGAAAGACAGAAGGGGAGAAATGCCTGACAGGGACTGCTCCACCGCAGGCAGGCAGACCCCAGCTGGGGTCCCAGAGAGAGCGGGGAGGGAGGGGGGAATAAACCCCCTCCCTGTCCCCTTCACCTTAGGGGGCCATGACAGGCCAGCATCTGGCTGGAGCCAAGGGTTTATCCACGTTCCTCTCTCCCCACAAAAACCTAGCAAGGGCTTTTTCCTTCCCCCACCCCTCTTCCCCTCCAGGCACACCCTGGCTGGGGTCCCTGCAGGCCAGGGTGGGGGTTTAAACCTCTCCCCAATCATACACAGGCCTGAAGGGGCCTTACCACACCCCCTCCCTCAGCTCGGCTTCCCCCAACCTGGCCACTGCAGAAGGGAAGGGAGGGCTTGCTCTAGCCCCCTCAGCTTCTGGCCTGAGCCACTTCAGGAATACACCTGCATTTCCAGAATCAAAAGCGAATGCATATGCACTTGCAAATCAGTTCAATCTACACAGTTTAGACTAACCTGGAGAAATTGAATCAATTCAGGCTCATGCTTTTTGAATGTCTGTACTTAGTTATAGAACCAAATGAAGCCCACCTGCTTGAATACACTTCTGCAGGCTGCAGAGGTCCTTCAGGAATCCTGTCCAGTTCCACATTCACTTGTCAATGTAGGTCTGAGCATCAGTGGTATGTGTTAGACCACCAAGGTCACCATAGATAAAGAACAGTTGCACACAGGAAATTAGAGAGGCTGTGAGAGCGCAATTTGTTTTATTGCAGGAAGGAGGATTATACTTTTCAGACCAAAGTGTTAAGCAGAGTTGTCAGGCAGTTTCCAAAGAAAGCCAGGGAGGTTTTTTTGAAGTGTAGCTGGAGAAGAAATTATCACATGCTTGAAGACAGACAGGAAAGGAGAAGAGAAAGAAGCTGGGCAATAAAGAAGGCCAGAGACTGCACAGGAAAGAAGGCAGCAATGGTATTGGACACATACAGCTGAGTAATTCAGTGAAGCCTGTCAAGGAGAGTTTTCACTTGATTCCAAAATATACAGGAACCTGGGAGGGTTTCTAATGAAGCAATAATGTATTCTGACTTGCAGGACTTCCCCCTCCATTTTGAATGGACTTTGAGAGTTAGGGCAAACAAAGAGGAAAAATGTAACTGAAACAACATGTGATTAATGTGGTCAAAAAAGAAACATTTCCTGCATTCAGCACTGAGGTGGCAGACACAGATTATTGTCACTTCACAGGTTTGGGAGACACAGAAGAGATAAAGACAACAGTTCAAGGGTGAATTGCTGGACTTGGTGCTCATGGAGGCTTTAATTATCAGGACATCTGCTGGGAGGAAAACACAGCAGTGCAAAAGCAGCCCAACACATTCTTGGAGTGTGCTGGGGATATTTTTTTGATACAGAAGGTAGAGGGGCAAACCAATACAGAAGCTCTTCTTGACTAAGTGCTCACAAACAGGGAAATTAGTTGAGAATGTGAAGGTGAAAGGTAACCTGTGTGACAATGACCACAAAATAACAGCATACAAGATCCTAAGGGGAGGAAGGAAGAATAAGAATGCTAGGCTTCAGAAAAGCAGACTTTAGCAAACTCAGGGAACTGGTGTATTGAATCCCCTAGGAGGAGCTGAAAACTAGACTGGGTGACCTGGTGAGGTCTCTTCCAGCCCTACTTTCCTATGATTCAGAGGCTAAGTACAGAGATTCAAAAAGCCCAAGGCTGAATTGATTCAGCCTTCACAGTTTAGTCTAAGCTGCAGGGATTGAACCAATAAGCAAATGAACACACATTCACTTTCGAATCGGGAAATGCAAGCACATGCCTGCAGTAGCTCAAGGCAAAAGCCAGGGGGTGCTAGAGCATACCTGCCAACCACTGCCAAAGGGGAAGGAAGAGAAAAAGCCCTGCTGAAGCAGAAGGGGCGCGGCCACGACCCAGCTCATGCCCCGCCTGGGCGGGGGGGAGGGGAAGGTATTGAATTCATAAAAACTTGAACAGGAATACTTTTCTCTGAAAAACTATAAAATGAGGAGCTATAAATGCAGGCTGGGCCATGTGTTTGTTTATGCTTCCTGCTGCCCCCAAAGTCTCTGGGATTTGCAGTCCACAATCCCAGTAGTAGGACTGTGCAGAGTTGCTCATCACTTCCTCTTCCAGGTGCCTCTGGGACTGTACTTCACAGTCACAGCCAGGACTAAATTTTAGCAGGGAAAGGTAGCTCTGTACTTAGAGGAAGGTGAATTTAATCCCCCTCCCTGGCCCCAGACCCCAGTTGGAGTTTGCCTGGGCAGGCAGGGGCACAGGGAGCCAACCAGTGAGGCCAGTGAGCCATCCCTCACTGGTCCAGCTAGGGAGAAGAGGGGTGGGGCCAGTCCTGCTCTCTGGAGCACACAGCACAGCCTAACCCAGGGCTGAAAAGCATGCTGGGGGACTCTGATGAAAGTTAAACCAGGATGGGGTCTGGGACGGAAGTTTCATAACCTGGTTTGACCTAAATCAGGTAAGTCTGATACTACATTCATCAAGGTTCATCTTAAACCACTTTTGGCCATTTTGAAACTGGTTTATGGGCATTGAACTTCTGTTCTGTTACAGGCTTAAACCAGTTTCTGATCACTTAAGCTGGTTTATGTGCAATTCTGTCCCTAGCCTAAGTGACAGGTGTTACAGTTCACCTGAATGAGATTAGCATCTAACGCCAAACTTGACTTGGTTGAGTTTTCCCTGAGGCTGCCCATCTTAACATCCAGTAAGGTACTTGCTTTGTTTATGCAGATCTAGAACACCAGAAGTTGATGAAATATTTGACTTTTTGAATTCAGAAAGAAATGGGCTAGCTTAGGTTGATGAGATAACAGCCAAGAATATATTCTGAAGAAGGACTGTAGCAGATAGATATATACAGGAGTATTGCTCACTGAAAGTCATGGAAAAGGATCTACTAAACTATTGGATAGGTAGAACTGGGTAGAAGATCAAAATCACCAGGACCCTACTGAACTGTGCCGCATGATCAGAAGACGTGGCATGATTGTCAGTATGGAGACTGAAAAAGAAGGATAGCAAAGAAAAAGGACTAGATGATCTGGACTCCATCCCCATGTCAAACACAGACATATGGTGTTCATTCAAGTAGTGACTACAAACTATATTATACTGTAGAGATTCAGGCCATTACTGTTTACAGTGACCAGAGAGTGGTGCCAGATATTTTTTATGTTTTGACCACAGGAGTTATATGCAGGAAAGACAAAATTAATTCACTGAATAACGAGTAGGCTCTGTAGTACTATGAATACTAAAGGAAATTAAAGCCCTGATCAAGCCAATTAAGCACATAAAAACCTTTAAGCCTCTTTGAAGTCAAGTGTACTTATGCCTTAGTCAGCACTCATTTAAAACTGTACGTTTCTGTGATGTGGTCCATACAAAGGTATTAAGCCAGATGCTATAAAATGTCCTTTCATAGCATCCAAAGTATGGTTTGCCTATGAAAGCGCATGCCTCTCTGAACCAGGTAGCCTCTGCAGTGTCAGCCTGCCCTACCTTCTGAAAAATAAGGTGAAATAAGATAAAATACGGTAAAGAAGAACATAAAATAGGATCTTGCAATTCAAGCCTTTGTTGAAGCTATTCTACAAATGACCATCAAACAATGTTGGTTACCTTAAAATTAAAAATTCTTAAAACTGAACAAGCAATTTGGTCCCTAGCAACAAGCATTATTGTATATTTGAATAGATATTAAATCTTCTCTGCAAATGTGTATACCTGATAGACATTGTCCAAAGTTAATTTTGTTCAATGTTCACAAATTAATACATCGTAGCAGGTTAAGAGAATAAGAATATTTATATTTATTCACCATCCTGAATTTATATACTTATACACCATTCTGAATCAAGATATCATGCCAAGAAATAAGAAAGAATTCATTTTCAGTTGAATAAAGGTATAGGCCACTTTCCAATGAAATCACTTATTTCTCAACTATAGTGCAAATCAAATTACAAAAGTCCTAGTTCAGAGCCAATATTTTTCATGGATTTAATTGCAACTGACAGATATATAACCTTTACAAAATTGGTTTACTGTGGTTGGCTCTCACAACCCCTTCATATACTGCCACCACAAGTATATGGCAAATTTATATGCAAAATTGCTATGCTAGCATAGAGTATCTAGATCCCTTGAGAGAACCTTTAAAAAAAGTCACTTCTATATTGTACTCTATTAAGGAAGAATTGATTCGCTATTCCCAGATGACACTAACAAAACCATTTCATTTCTGAAGGTGGGAACAAAGTAGAAGAAAATGAGTATCTTTATATAATTTTCCACATTTTGTTTAATCCGTTCAGGGTATTTCAGCAAGGATGCATGTGTCATGGATTATACAGAACTGTGTGTGTGCACTGAAGACTTTTTAGTACGATATATGATTTATATTGGAAATAACACTCTAGTCATTAGGAAACAAGCAGTAATAAAGATGACAAAATTAAGTACCTATTTGTTATCCATCATCAAACTATCTTAAGAGCCGGTAAGTGGTGCATACACCGCACTTAAGGAAAGTCTATATCATCAATAAATCATATTAGTGGTACCTGTACCTTGTCTAAGGCATGGAAAAAATGAAAGTAAGCGTCTAAAATAAAAAAATAAAGATAAGTATATGCCTTGCCAAGAAACCAGTTTGGTAATTCAAGTCCTTTCTAAATGCTCTGCTCCAATTGTCTCATATAGAAGGCTCTGTCATTCTAACATAAAAAACTGACAGAATCTTTGGAAGAGACAAGCACTTAAAGCTGCTCTTGTAAGTGATGCAGTATTATAAAGAGTGTATTCAATATAACCCCAGAAAAAATTTTTTGCATGAAAAAGGCTTCCTACCACACTAAAGAAAAAGAGCAAATTAGAATGCTACACAGCAACCCCTGTAAAAAGGATGTCTTTTTTAATACCACAATATGATAAATTATCTTAAGTAGCACATTAATGTCAGAAATTGAGCATAATCTAACTTCTTTCCAGTGACAATATTAAATGGCTTTCAGACATCTTTCCCACTATTCTGACATTAAATTTAATAACACCCAGTGAGACCACAAAAATGATTCAGTTAAAAGAATCATACTGCATTGGATCATTGCCTTTTAAGCAGGATTCAGCTAAATGATTTGGACTCTGGTGTTTTTTGCACATTCATGGGAAGGTATATAATTTGCTACGTAACATTTATCAATAGTGAGTGAAGTTCCTTTTGGCACACACTGTGCCACTAGCCATAGGTTTTGTCTGCCTGTGAGATGGATAATTGCTGATTTTACTAAATAAATTCCTAAAGAAACCTTTCAGTTCTAACTTTAAAAGTTTAAACTTCCTCCACTGACATCACTGGAAATTCCAGACATTTGTGAGCATCTGTGGTAGGACAGAAAATGATACCAACTTGGCAGAGAAATACATTGGACCATCTCTCTATTCAAAACGCTTAGCTAAAAAATCAGGAATGTACATTGTGAGGCAGATGTACATGCACCAGCTGAAACTCTGAAGAGTGGAGAGTGGGATTGGACTAGGTAATCCCTAAAGTAACGCTATAATTCTATGAATCGGTGTGGGGGGGGTTTAAATGCTTGAAATTTGTTTTAACAAATAACCTACAGCAAATACAGTCACATGCAAATCAAAGGCCATATGTTGCCACTAGCGCACAGCAGAACTTATGGTGACATGAATGGGAACAATGCTGTTAGGTTGAAAGCATATTTGATTTCTTGCTCCAAAATTTGAAGCAGCCTCTAACTTCAGTGAACACTGCTTACTCCAAAATCTGAGTTCCTTCCCCATTTCTACCCGCCTATAGATTAATGGCTTCACCACTAAACCCTCAGGGTTTGAGGAACGCAAGAGGTTAAATGTCTTTCCCTTTCCTGAAACTCCGGCAAGCCTATTGGAACAAGACCCTGTTCAAAAAGGAATGATGGAACAAGGATTTAGTCTCAATAAAACACTGACGGTCAATACAGAAAACCTGGGCTAGACACCCAAACCTGATTCAACAAGGCACTTACACAAATACTGAAATTAAGTGCATTTTTAATCCCATTGACTTCTGCCCGTTTAGAAAAGCATCCTTATCCAGTATAGTACTTAAAAACATATCCTTAAATCTGAAGCCAATGAATGGGACTTCATCTCCATCTGCATTGAGGCCTTGGCCACCAGAGACTTCCCTTGCTAGTGACAATAGAAAATATGGGTCCACTTGAGAAGTGCATGATTAAGCAATAAATGTATGTCCCAAATATTGGTCTTAAATGCTTTGCCACTCTAGGTACTTTTCTAGAAATGTCAGTAAAAAGGCTAACGTAAGCTGTTACTACCTTATGGCACTGCTTCAGCCTTCTACAGTTTTGATGTTTAAAGAGCTAACCTTTCCCTAGCTCAATCACAGTGCTCACTTTCATCTGACAAGGTAATTTAGAGATACATACACAGGGGAAAAATTCTTGCAAGTTGTACTATGTTTCTTTAGTTCTTTCTGTCCTTTATCTTTTTTTTTTTAAGTTATAATCTCAGAAGGAAAAAAGTATTAAGGAAAATACAATGAATGACTGTTATTTAGTCATTACAGGTCTAATTCAATGAAGAATATAAATTTAGTTTCAACCCTGGTACCCAGCTGATTCTTCCTGCCTTCTACATCGCAGATGCACATCTGCTTTTGTAGGTAATAAAATGTTTCTTCAAAATTCAGTCTCTCATGGTAACCGCATAACTGAGCTTACTACAGGGACTGGCCTAAAATTCATCATTATGGCAAGGGTATTAAACTTACCCGGGGCCCCAGGCCAGATCTGGACTGCAAGGCTCCTCACAGGCTGGATCTAGCCTAGGGTAGCTGTCTTGGCCACCATGGCAGTGGCACCAAAGGTGGCAAGGGTCTGAGGACAGAGCTCTGCTGGTAGCAGTGAGTCTGAGGAAGGAGTCCAGAGGCAGCAGTGGCAAGTCAAGTTCACCACTAACAGCCATGGTCAGTGGGACCAAAGCACCCCAAATCCCATGGCAGGTCATGCCTCCCAACTTCCAGTGGCCTGCTAGTAGCTCAGTAGGCCAGATTCAGCCTGCAGGCCATGTTTGATACCCCTGCACTATGGCAGTGCCTGGCATGGTCTATAGCAGGGGATAAGTCCACAGAGAAACCACAGGGTCTGCAGAACTTACATAGCCGAGCTAGTACCAAAATAGTTTAGAAGGGTGACAAGTGGCACAAGGTTATTGATGAGGTATAAAACCAAGGCTCTGACCACCTGATGTCATTACAAGGTAAGGGATGGTTTAGCCAGGCCAAATCAATAGTCACAATAAGCCAAATTCATCTCTGATTTAACCCGCTTCATTTCTTCATGGATCAATCTGTCCCATTTTCCAGCTCAGAATTTCACCTTCATTGCACGGCGAGGGCTGTTTTCTTTCCTGGTTTTTTGTTTGTTTGTTTAAAAGAGGCTATTCCTGACCTACGGAGGTCAACAGGAGTCCTACGGACCCTCGGTTACATTCTGACATGCATCTCACGCTGAGCTTGAGCAGAAACCTTTGAGGAATAAAAACCTTCCAGTCAAGACTAACTAGATGAGACAAAACACCACTAAACTGGAGGCTGGGAAGAAAAGTGCTGACTTAGCAACTCTCTAACCCAAAGACACTTCTATCAGCAAGGAAGCCACATACTCTGATGACCCCAGAGCAATAAAAAGAACAAAACAAGGAGGGAGCCAGCCACGAGCACAGATGCTTCAGTAGGGAAAAATATATCCCAGAGTCCAGTTTCTGGGTCTTGTGACTGCCAAGCATGTCCCATGTGTGAACACACTCCATTATTATTGACCAGACAGGAAGAAAAAATGGAGAAAAAACAATGAGCAAGAATCCTGTTAAGTACAATGGTGACAAAAGGAGACGGGACTCAAGTTAACAGTGAAGTTACACGCATCTGCCAATTACTGCTGTTTGCTCTGTTTGCTAACTGCAATGGTGTTTAAAGCAATGAAGGAGAAACAAGTGGTTATTTATTCCCATTACTGTCATCATCACCAGGAAATTGTATCTATCTGCGTCTCTATCAGCCAGTCAGAGTGGTAGCAGGTGAAGGGGAAAAAATAAAGGAAGAGTAATGAGCACAATGGGATAAATGCCAGCAAAGGGCACTTGTTCATTATCATTCTTTTATGGGGAACAAGGCAGAAATGTCCAGCGATATAAAATACATACACGCACGTGCTAATCTTTTCCTTTGGCCAATAAGTATCAGCATTAAGACAAACAAGGCACCCTTTATACATGAGCATAGCTTTTACAATCAGCTAAGGAATCTAAAATGAAGAAAACTGCAAATTCTATTGCTTTAGAAGGCATGTGTGATCAAGTCCTTTAAGGTGAGTGGAAACTGCTCCTCCTGCGTGCCTGCGAGCTAAAAAGGCATGGTGCCTTTCTAAGGCACAATGCTTCACAGTGCTTTCACAAAAAACCATGCAGGTCCTCACCAGCAGTAATACAGTGATGGGTCTATGTGCCACAACTTAGCTCTAAGGTCTGCAATGCCTGCCTCCAGGACCACTGCTGAGAAGCAAGCACACTCGCTCCCACTCAACATATGCCAAAGCCCCCAAAGGAGGCCACATAGCTGGTTTAGAGCAGCCTGAGTGCTCTGACTGAGGCATGCTTCATGGTGCACACCCAGGGGCACTCCAAACTGATTGATTTCTGGGCTGCTTCATTTCTGGGCTGCGAGACAGGCTAAGCATCAGCAGTGCCATAGCAAAGGGAGGAAAAGAGGAGCAAGCCCCAGGCGCCAAAGCAAAGGGGCACCAACAGGCACTAGCCAGCCAAGGCAGGACACAGGACAGAGCTGAGAGCTGCTTGTTTGGGGGGGGGGGGGCCCACAGGGACAGAGGAAGGGCAGCTCCCACCACTGCATGCACTCCCGTGCAACCATGGGGGAGCATGTGCCCCCTGGATCTGTGAGTTTGGGTGGGCTGCTGCTGCGGCCTTTCCCCAGGCATCAAACTTCACTGCTATGGCACTGCTAAACATGGCAGAGTAGGCAGAGCCTGTTTCTTGGCACTGATGTAAACCTGGCTTAAATTTTCACAAGAAGAATGGGCAGATATAGTAAGCAGGACATACTCCAAGCAGTCATGTGGAAACAGTGTCTCATACTCAATCTTCCCTTCCCTCAGCAGTGGCTTTCAGCTAAGGGTTACTAAACTCACCATGAGCCTATTGTAATCAAAAATCCATCTGAGGTCTTCGCTCCAAATGTACGGAAAAACACAGGCAGAAACATATTTTCATTTGTACATTTCCAGCTTCTTAAAGAGCCTGTCACACAAAAGGGCAAAGACTCCCTTCCCTTCCATTTAGCATAAATATGCTAGCATGAACCATCATCTCCCTCAGCTCACTGATTTAACAGAAAAGTGCACAACAGTGTGTCATTTAAAGGTATTTAGACTGACAAATTCTTTATGTTAATGTTGATTTGTATGGTTACTTGAGGTGCATATTTTAACTCTCCTGTGCACATTAGCTACTTTAGTTCCATTTTGAAATGTTCATCTCTTATAACCTTTGTAAATAAGTATTCAGATGCTGTAGCTTGCTATTAAAAGGTGAAAAATATGAATAAAGCTTGAAATAGTTCTGTTAAGTTTTAACTGACTTCAAGTGAGATTAAGCACAAAATTTACAATTAAGCCTTCTCCCTAACTTTATTTTTTTTATTTGACTTCTGCAGAGTAACTGCAGATGTCCACATGAGGCAAGTGGGAGGGAAATCAGGACCTCTTGTATATAATCCTTTTATTTGCAGCAAAGATACAGTACCAGCAAGAATGGTTCAAGCTTCTCTGCACGGTCTCTGGCCAGCGTAGTAACCCTGTCCACAGCAGTCACTCTTTGCTTTAGGTTTGAGATGCATGTGACAGCCCATCTGCTCTCTCACCAGCAGCAATATCAACTGGCTTTTATGGAGCTGACACTGGAATCTGGACTGAGATGCCAAACACATTTACATGGGTCACCTGAGACACTTCCCAAGTCAGATAAGAACAATTCGAAGCCATATTTAAACAGGTGTGCAAAGCTCTGTATTCCTGTACCATTCCACGGCAGCCTGCTGTACGTTGCAAGCTTACAGCCCTTCTCAAGTGATCTAGAAAACTGTCAAGAGACGAAGACATGGTATTACCTTTCCAATGCCAGGGTTGTCCTTGATTTTTGACACAGCTCTCAGAAGGCATGGTGGTGCTGGGGGAGGACATAACTCCAGTATGCCACTAAAATTGGTAGCATAGATAGAGAAGTCATGGGAGTGTGGCAGGGGCGGGTGGTACTTCTTTCTCTTTGAGGATAGGTTAAGCTTCTGTGCTGCTCTGTACAAAATAATATCAAGAAAGAACAATGTTACTATGTGCTAAATACAATCTGGACCACTAAAACAGATGTTCGTTGTCATCACTGCCCGTTTAACAAATCAAGTCATTTCATTCTAATCAGATTTCATAAGGACACACCATCAGGAGACTAATAGAAGGAAATATGGGTAGAAATAAGGCTGGCAAGATATTCAGTTAATTCTTCCCCCAACAGAGTTTCAATTATAATCTAACTTTTTTTTTTTCCCCCAAACAGCTTGGCAACTGAGCCAAGACTGCCAAAAATCTCATTGACATCATAAAAGCTAAAATCATCCCCTTGTCACTAGCAGGACCAGATGGGCTTTGCTGGTGATAACATTTATGAAAGTGATGTTTTGTATTCTAACAAGTTACCCAACACAGAGAAATGACATTCCCATACACCACAAATCAACTGAGTGCAGAACTCCCCATTGTTGGCTGCAATGAAAAATGTTAGATAACAGAGAATCCCTTCAAGACAGATGGGGTTTTTTCCCCCTTAATTCCACTCTTCCACATTAAAAGGAAAATCTGTTCGAGAGACATGCTTTAATGTTCTAAATGATAGTGATCCTGCTTTTGAAATGTAGAATTTCAAAACACAGAAGATGAAGAAAAAATTTAAAACATACAATTAAAATTGTGACTTTGTTCTTTGTGAATAAGAATGGGATTAGAACCAAGGTTTCTGCTAATCTGTAATGACTGCACCAAACAGAATATCAAGAAACAAAAATAAAAACTAGGCTCTGCAGAATACCCACAGACAGTCAGAAAAATCACCCTATACACTTCAGCAGAAGAGAATATATATTCATGTGCATATTCTAAATTCTTCGGGGGCGAAATCTCGGTCTGTTTGAAGGCAATGTGAGTTTTGCCGCAGACTTCAGCAGAACAATGATTCTACCTGGGGACTTCTGCTCTCTCTGAATATTCAGGAAAGGCGTTTTTGGACAGTTTATACACAAATAAAACATCTTGAATAAAGAGCGTGGGCTCCAATCCAAAGTCCATCAATGGACAGCACATTGAAACACAAGCTGCAAAATGCCAAGAGAAGCTAAATTTGATGTGTTTTCATGACCATTTCTAGTGCTATCAAGATTAAAATAAGCACAGATTCAAAATGCGACAGTGCTGAGCTGACATCTTTGGGTTGATCTTACTGACACTCCCCCAAGGTCAATGGGAGCTCTGAAGCTGGACCATTCCTCTGATTTGGGCCCATAGTACAGAAGCTTTTCACTCGAGATGCATCATCCTATGAGTGTGCGAGTGTTACATACTTTACACTTGTATGCAACCTTTTAGCCAGGCATCTCAAAGCATTTAACAAGTGTTAGGCCTGCCAACCTGCCTCTGAAGTTAGGAAGATTATATCTGGTGTTAATTTGGGAAAGGAAAGCACAGAGAATTTAAGGGGCAGATTTTATCCAGAACTTTACCAGGGGCTGAAATAACTCTCATACAATCAAACTTAAACAGCAAGTCAATAGCAAAACCAGGATGCAGAACCCAGATCTCCAAATTCCCATATTCTGTAGCTCCAGTGCAGTTTCTATTGATCAAGTCCTGGTTGGTTGTGCATGTGACTTGTGCCATTAAAATCCCATTCACCTCTGAAAATACACATCTAAATTCATATAGGATGAGAGACAAATAGGTTGTACCACTTCACACCAGTGGCTCTATTCAGCATAATATATTTAACAATATTGAACAGCATTTGTTAAATACAGTAGATGGCTGTACTCTAGTCAGCATTGTTTTTTATATCCAATTAGTAGTTGTAGTTGCTAAAAATACATATCTAGTCATCTTGTTGACAAATATGGAAGATCACATTTACTTCTTAGTTTTCATGCTATGATCCACTGCTGAAATGCTAAAAACAGATCTGAAAAAAAAAATCCCTCTTCAAAGTACAATCAAGATGCACATGAAATCCTGATGAAATAATTATTGTTTCAATAAAGTACACGGCAGGATTCCCCTGGGGAACCTATGTGAAGGAGGACAGGTTACAAAGAGTGAATGTATGCGTCCAATGTTTATTCTGGCACCACGACTAACATACCTAACTACTACTGCTTAATGTGTACAAAAAATGGCAGGTTAGAAAAACAAGCCCAGGTCAATCATATTAAAGTGTGGTATCTTCCAAAAGAACTATGTTAAAGAGCCGTCCGTTTTCAAAAGCCAGTGAAAGGCCACACAACTGAGCTTGGCTTTTTTAAATGCTCCTATGAGGAAAGGACACATTTCAGACAGGTTACCTCGCAGTGGCACACACACTGTCCATCTCCAGCTGGGACAGCAGCATACCTTAGCTCGGACCCTTAAGTGTCTGCGTACTGATACAGCAGGTCCTTAGGAAGAGAATGCATGACACGTGTCGGGAATTTTGGCAAGAGGACCTCTCAAGTCCACGGGGGGGTGACAGCAGATTGGAAAAGAGCAGGAACTTGGAGAGCTTTTGCAGAGGATAATAGGAATTACCATATAATGAGCAACAGCCAATTGCAGCACTAATTATTTTAAGTGTTTATACAGGATATTTTCCCAAGGTGCAGCCTAATGCACAAACACACAATATTGATGTGTTTGTGCACAAGAATCTTCTTGCCCAACACAAAAATGCTTCTCCTAGCTCCTGACTTAGCTTTTGCTTTTCCTGACTCTAACCTCAAATCTTCCCTAGAACTAGGCACTGGCTCCCTGACCCCTGGTTTCTGATCTCGGTCCGATCTGGATTACATCTCTTGTATTTCTCCTCAGCTTTCCTGGAACTTAGTCCCCTTGGCCTCAGCCCTCCAACCTGGACTCCAGCTTGGTGCTCTGGTAATCTGTGCTTCCACATTGCTGACTTTGGGGTTTACCCATAGGCCTGACAGCCTTTGTTCCAGCCAAACCCTCACAGGCTCTCTTTATCCTCATGTTGCACTTTTCAGATGCAATTTACGCCTGCAAAATTACTGAGACTCATGCAAAAGGAGAGATCTAGTTTTTGAAGGCTGCGTCCCATCTTTACCTAATGAGGCACTACAGTTTACTGGATCAAGTACAGGGATGGAAATTAGAAGAAATGAATTCTTAGTTTCTCCAGTGAGTTGTGGTGTAACCTTCGGTGAACTGCTCCAACTCTACGGCTCTGACTCCCCCTTAAGAAAATAGGGACAAAGATATAAGTACTCCTTGTGCTTTGAGATCTCTGGATGCAATATTACATAAAGGCAAAGTATTGTAATGATCTATTTTACTGATGTGAGGAATTTTACTGCAAAATGAAACTCACGCACTACCCCCATCTATTTCCAACAACTTGCATTGCTTCCGTAGTCCTCTAACAAGAATTCTTGCAATGGAACTGAGCCTTGGACTCTGCTCCCAGGCCTCGCTCTCCTTCTAATTAAAGCACCTGAGACAGTGGTGTATATTATTTTTCCCCCTAGCTGTGAGATCTACCGTCTGCATTTTGCTTAACTCTTTTCATCTTTAATAGAAGTTGTCTTTTAAGATACTCTGGAGAGTTCTTTCCTCGTAGCTAGGTGTCATGGCAGAAAATAAAGCTAATATATGGTACATGCAGGAGTACTCAAATATCGAGTGACAAGGGACAGTCTCTAACCTGCTCTTTCCTCCACACAATTTAAAAGATTGCTAAGTTTTCTGCCAAGCACAGACAACACCAGCAGGCAAAAGCCTGGGACGATCAATTAGCTAATGCTCAGCACCTGGGGAACATGTCTGCACAATAAGTGCATCAACCAAGCATACCTATTAAAAGAAACGCACATTGCACCCATGAAGTTAACATTTCATTTCCGGTATCTAAGCTGTATAATCAAAGCTCTGCACCAAGTCTTGAAGTTTATATTACCCCTAAACATTAAAGCTATTTAAAGTAAACACTATAAGTACTAGCAATACAATGTATCCCTACTCCACAAAAAGCAACCCAGAATGGTAGCTTCATGCAGATGTGTAAGGTCTGTCATTTGAATTTTCCTAAGTGTTCTACAAATATTTATCAAGCTTCAGAAAACTGTGAAGAAAGTACTGTCGTATATCTCATGTAGATGGGTTATCTGAGGCAAGGCAAGTTTAAGTGGCATGACCATGGTTGCAGAGCAAATTGATGGCAGTCGAAAACAGAACTCTGGATTATGGACTCTTGTCGCTGATTTTTGTCAGCGCTGCTTAATTATTAAAGACATACCTCAGTACTAATCATGACATCTTTTTTTTGGCAGAGCTTTACCATTCTGTTTTCAAGTTATTTTTATTTTACCTCCTCACATTATTATTTGTACCATGGCAATGTCTACAGGCCCCAACAGAGTAACAATACCCAAGAAAAAATTGGTCCAGATCTTAAGAAAATCATATTGTAAGATCTTCATATCTAGGGTTTGGTTTGGCGAGCTACTTAAATTTACAGAGAGACTTTGACCTGGCTTCTGAGTTCACTATGACAACTTGCAGAGTTGTGGATAAAGGACTCTATTTACTATCTTCACAATGACAATACCCACTTGGCCTTTCCCAATTCCCATCTAGAAATGCCAGTGCCAACAAAGCGATCACAACCAGTTTAACAACTTCTTCCCACTACAACCCAACTTGAAAGGAAGCACTAGGAAAAGTCACAGAACTTGTCATTGTATCTGCAGTTCCAGTTATTGTTTCCTTAATTGCTTGTCAATAGAGACAACGAATAGACGGATGTCCTACAATACACCCTCTAGCAGCCTGCCCTGAACTTCCTGCAGCACATAAAATAAACTTTGTTGGCAGTATTACCATGATTATTGCTATAAGTTTAGAACCACAAATCAAATACTAGGACACAAAGCACAATACCGCTACACTTGCTCGAGGAAAAAAACCCAACAAACTAAATAAAACAAAACAGGGCATCGATTTCAATTAAAAGATCAGACACAGAAAACAATGGTTTGTACTACTGGGCCCATCTTCCTATAACATTTTTAAACAGAACTCCAAAAATGCCTACTAGCCAACTGTGAGGCAAGGACTTCTTAGAGTGATATCTTTTATTGGACCAACTATGTAGATGGGATAAAGTTAGACAAGCTTTCAAAATGTAAAACATTCTTCCTCAGGTCTCCAATTATAGGAAGCTGTGGAAGAATGTCTTGCATTCAAAATCTTGTCTAACTTTATCCCAACTACATGGTTGGTCCAATAAAAGATATCACCCTAAGCAATCTTTGCCTCTCACACAATTTCTGGACCATCATGGCTACAACATTACTCTTACACTACCAGTTAATTGACAGTTATCAAATTCAAGACAGCCTCCATGGGTTTCTACATCAGGCCTTTTCTGGGGACGGAGCTACAAAAAAGGTTAAACAAGAATCTGGATTCTCCAAAGTTTTAGGATCTCCCTTTCTTCCCCGTTTTGCATCTCACTCTCATAAATACTTGACTGCCTCCCTCTCTCGAATAGGTGGGCCACAGCAGCCCAGCTGTATGAGTTTTAGTAAATCTTTGCCACTTTCTCCAGTGGAGAATCTGGCTCTGGAATATTACTCCTCCATGAGACTGCCCAGCCCAGGCAGTCACCAGCAATTGCACACTCAGTGTGCTAAGTATCGGCAGGATTCTGGAGACTGTTTCATCCCAGTTCCCTCCAGCTGCGGGGCCTGCATCCAGATGATCCTTGCTTAATAACAAGTCCAATGCATGTCACTTACTGCTTACAATTATGTTCCATACATCCAAGCTGCTGCCTGAGTGTTAACATATTAATCCATGCGACAGCAGGATGAGGTGTTTCAGCCTTCAGACAAAGAGCAATCTTACCTATTGGTGAACAATAAGACAGCTGCCTGGATAGAGATCTCTTGGGCTCTAGTCCTGTGCTCTGCCCTCTAGAGCAATACAGGCCAACCCCTTTGGCAGGCATGCCACAAATTAGCCCCACACCACCCACAAGTGCCACTCCCATCTCCTTTCCCTGCCCCATCTGCTACCTGTCTCCTCCCCAGTCTGCCACGTGCCACCACAGACTGTCCACGAAATGTATGTAAACCAGGGGTGGGCAATTATTTTGAGCGGCGGCCCGCTTACTGAGTTTTGGCCAGCCATCAAGGGCCGCATGGCAGGCAGCCAGGAGCAGATACATATTCATTTTCTAAATATTTTAGGGGCCCCGTGGGCCAGATAGAACAGCCTGGTGGGCCACATCTGGCCCGCGAGCCGCATTTTGCTCACTCCTGATGTAAACTGTAGACGTTGTCATTGACTGACAGACCACACCAACCAGTACAGACTGTGTTATGAATAATATGTACTTAAGCTGGTATATAATCAATAAGCTTGCATTTAAAATCACAAGACATAGCCTGGAAAATTAGAATAAGAATCTGTGTACCAAGCCACTAATACTAGACCAGGTCAAGAACAAATAACTGCTGTTTGGAAAAGTGTGCAACAGGAGCCAAAAGTAACAACTGGTGTTTTGCGCTACCAGCGGAGCTGAACGTAGACAGCCAGAACTCTACTGCAATAATAACGTGCACCTGATAACCTATTGCACATTATAACTGGCCTACTTAGCAGAGTAAAAGCACTAGAACATGGCAAGTAGCATTCCCAGATGGTGAGGTAAACGGGTAAGAAGTCCTCTCTCCCACAACTGTATTTTTCACAAGGACACAGACCCCTGCTACCTGGTATCCTTAAAGTCCACAGGAAAACTGGTTCACTTCAGTTCCTAAAGACTCAGTAAAACAAAAACAAAAATGAATAACCCCAATGAGAATATTTATTAGAATACTCCACATATAAATATTGTGTGTCAAGAAGAGGAATCTGGGGGAAGACCTCAGCAAATTCAAGACAATCTGTTGCCACTTGCTTCCTCCCTCCTGCATCTCCCCGAGCTGGTATAAGTGAAAATCTGTACCGTGCTTTTGCAGGGAGCTAGATAGGCACAGAGACAAGTGCTTATTCTTATACTTTGGGGTGTAATCAATAAAAGGTTGGGTTATAGACCTGTCACTTGCCTCTTTATCTGACTTAGGTGGTAGTAATGCTTTACCTGCCACGAGGGAGTAGAGGATAACTGGGAAACGTGATTGTATCTTGATTTAGTATACAAAAAGAGTAATCAGTAAGGGAATTGTAACTGTCCCTGAATTCTTTGGCTAAGCTTGCAAAGAAATCCTGATCATAGACAGGCTGTGGTCTTGTCTCTCAAAAGACCAAATGGTACCAAGTTTTTGGTAGTTCCTGTGGCAGGTGCTGCAGGTTGGCCACCCCTGCTCTAGAACATGTCCTCTCTCTTGTTTGTATAGTTAAATCAATGGGAGTAAAGCTTTTCTCATATTATAATCTCCAGGCAGGCGAGGCACCCAAACATTTGCTTATTTGGCCTGTCAGTCAAGCATTGCCAGGAAGAACAAGCAATTAGTGTTGGTGACTGCCCTTGCTCAGCTGAGTATTTGCTATTTCACAACATGCAAAATCAAAAGGTGACATTTTTATAAGGGCTTCCATTACTGCAGTTTGATCGAGATTTATAAAATGTCAAAACATATTACTCATAGCTGATGTTTTGGAGAAGAACTCTCCAGCATAAGAGTAAGTCCATGCCTTGCCTCTTAGATGAAGTAGGATAATCCCGCATTTCAGGTTTAAATTTCACTCTGAGTTTGAGCTGCAGCCCTTTTAATTTTCTGGTGCCATCAAGGACATTTTGGGTAATTCTAGAAACAAAGCTGGGATTTCTGTACTTAGATCTAGGATAGCAATAGGCAGCTGTGCTTCATATATTTTCCTAATCAAAAATGATGGGCCAAATTCTCAGCTGCACTAAGTATGACATGAAAAGCAAATTTTATGCTCCCCCAAGGCCTCAGTCAACTGAAGTCCAAAGCAGTCCCTTAAGTTGCTATCAAATCAGAGCTGTCCAGCTTCCAAGCAGCCAGGGGCTACATGGCCCACGAGCCACAGAAGGGAGACCCACAGCCCTTCTTGGACTCTCCCCTGCCCACCACTGCACCACACACCTACAACATGCTCCCACTGCACCGTGGGCCCATGACCCTCACCCCCACCATACCACACTCAACCGTCCCCACTCCAAACTCCACCATGTGCCCATGCAAGTACCCCCAAACCTTCTCCCCCACCACTGCATCATGTGTCCCAGACTGACCCTCAGCTCCCCTCAGTTGGACAGTCCTGCTATACAGCTTCACCCCACCCAAGAAATCCCTTGTGCCATGAGCAAACCTTGGTTACTGCTTTATGACAGCTTTATGGCTGCTGAGCATTGGCACTATATGATTCATGTTTCATAGTAACAACTAGTAAAGCACTAGAATGGGTATGGGAAGCACTGGAACAGGTCACCCAGAGAGGCTGCAGAATCTCCAATCTCCTTGGAGGTTTTTAAGACCTGCCTACACAAAGCCTTGATATGATATAGGTGGGAACAGTCCTGCTTTAAGCAGGAGTTAGACTAGATGACCTCCTGAGGTCCCTTCCAATCCTAATTTTCTGTGATTCTATGACAGTTGCTGGGGCTTGCCTCCTACCTTTACTAACTCTGCTCACTGATGATGTAAAACAAACCACAAGCTGACAAATACATTGCAGTACTTCCATACTCACTCGATGATTACAGCCTAACAAACTGCTGAAAACCCACATACATTAACCTTTATGTAAACAGTACTGTCAACGCCCGCTATCAAAATGTGTCAGCTCTTGAGCTATACACAACACAGATAGCTACACACAGAAAATGTAGTTCCCTCAAAACCAACAATACTACCTCACCCTATTGAATGAACAAACCAAGCTAAAGCAGGCAGAACTTCATCCACATTAGACAAAAACGTTAAGTTTTATTGCCCAGCCTTTACTAGACATAGCATCGTGAAACAGTATGGTTCAGGAAACAGAACTTTACTCACATTTGTATTCCAAAAAAAGAAGAGCACTAGACATTTTTAAACTAGAAAAGTAATGAAAGAGAAACAATTGCACTAACTAACTATTCATTACTGAAGTAATTATATAAACAGAGCACTTAACATTAGCCCTGCAATCCCAATTCCTCGTACACAGAAAGAAGATAGAGCTAAGAAAACTTCTCCAGCAATAGGTTATTTGTTAATGAAGATACTAAATTCTGTGTTATTTATCAAAAACAGCTGGGTATAAAAAGCAATGGTATACTTATTGGCTGATCTTCGTTCAACTCACCAATGGGGGGGGTAAGGAGGCAGGACACAATGAGAGAAGCAAAGGTCACTGCTAAGAGAAGCTCCACTGTGCTACTTGCCATTGTCAGACAAAAAAAATGAAATAAATGGACTGGTCTAAACCAGTGTTTCCATGCTTCTATCCCCCCCATCTCCCCACACTACCAGCCTGGATACAAGTCCACATGTTTTAACCTAGGCTCTACATTACTGAACAAAATCTAATGCGGTTTGCCCTTATTGCTACCTTGTTCCCACCTGTCTCTCTCTCTTAGCCATGAACAGTTCAAAATAGATGATTACCTCACACCTGCATCTCAATGGGCCCATCCAAAATTTACTCTGATTTTACCTCTGATTTTTCATCCGAGTGCTGGCATTTATACTTGCAAAATAGTTCTCAAAGGGCCATTTACTTATTCCACATATGTTCAATAGGCACTGGCAGCTTTAAATGACACAGTGGAAGTCATGGAATTGCAAAAGTGCTGACCACACACAAACTTTTTTAAATGGAGGGGGGACTTGGAGGGCCTGGTGTTGCTGTGATTAATTTAAGCCAAAGTAGAAGGCAAGGTAGAGTAAGACAGCTAACTACCTCTCTCTAAGCCAAAGTAGTTCTGAAAAGGTTCTTCACAAGTACATAATGGACTGAAATTATACCATCAAATTTAAAACATTACTTAGCAGGGAACTGTAATACTCCTGTTCTCCTGTCACTATATGTAGCCTAGGAAGAGCTGTTATGAATGAGAGTTATTGAAAGATTTTGGACCCAAGATTCCTCGATTCAGCTCCAGCAAAGGTAGGCATTTTTCATACTGAAAAAGCACTTAGCACATTAGTGAAATGCATCGACCACTGCAACGTATTGCAAAAGAAGTTAACAAAACCTTTTGCCATCATCTCCGATTCATTGATAAGGGGGCGTTATTGTTTGAAGCACTGTATTGGGGTGCACTGCTAAGTCTGAAGAGCTGCTAAAAAGAAACGATATATGCTCTACATTACACTTAAGACCATTTGGGGATTTATTCTCTTTGCAGCTGATTTCATTACTAGCACTTACAATGGGTTTATTTTATGCTACTCAACTTCCCTTGAATTAGTTCCCTCCAATGAGTATTAATTTTGGACTTCCACTGGGCTGCAGCAAAACCCGCACAGGGAATGCAGGGCTCAGATTCAGCACCATCCCACATCTGGACTACCCCCTGGGCTTCTGCAGAAGGAACCACATTGAAACTATGCTGACGGTGTATTCTTTTGCAGTGAGGCTATGTTGTCATTATGAATTATAGTAAGTGCTGTTTATCTACTATGCTATCACTAAAGGTATTTCAAATACATCTCTCCTTTTTGGGGAACATTAACAAGGGCAAACAAAGCAGCCTACTTAGTACAGTGTTGCTTAAGAGTCTGCCTGCTTTGCAGTTTACACAGTGCATGTGATAAAATACCCAGTAATTCAGACTACAGCTCAACAATGAGAGCCAAACATTCAAGTAAGGTGGATTTCATTGTGCCAACTGTGGAGTCTGTCAGTCAGAATAAGGCATTACAATAGTTAAATATATAATTGCATATAAGAGCCTGAAAGTCACCAATAAAGTTAAAAGAAACAGGTGCAAACTGTCAAATTACAGCTGCTGGAAAGTCCTGATTATCATTTTACCTATGGAATGCTTCCTTCTGACTGCAGCAAAACCACTGCAGCTGCCACTGCTGCTAAGCTAGGACTGGGGAAACCTAAGAAACAGGAATCAAAGAAAGGGCTGAAGTTCAGGAGTTAAAAACTCCACAAAATGAAAATTCAAAGCAGACAGGAAAGAACAAGCAGCTCTTTTTAGGGGGAGAAAAAAGGCTCCTCAAAGTCAGTTCGGGGGGATGGGAGAAGGGCTGTGGATAGCAGGGAAGAAAAATATATGTAGTCATTAGGTAGCAAATAAATGGTGTTCAGCAAGGAAGCAAAAGCAGGGCAATCAAGCTCAAAATAAAAAGAGAAGAGTCAGAAAATACAAAAAGCCCCCAACCACATGGGGAAAAAATGAAACAAGGAATGCCAAGGAAAGGAAGAATAAGGTCAAATATCCATAGGACTGGGGCCAAGATTCCTTGCAGATGCCTTGGGCTCTGCCCATTTAAAAGACTGCACTCACTCCAACCCTTGTGCTTCCCACTGTCTCCAGTATGCCCATGCTGTCCAGTCACATCATGCCATCCGCTGTAAACTCAAGCTCAGGATCTTGGGTTCTCCCTCGCGCATATTTATGAGATGTTTTGATTTCAACTGATTCAACCTAGCTCTCCCTCCCATGTCTCATGAATGTTTCAAAACATATAGCCAGCAGCAAGGTTAGCAACTACACCTGAAGCTAATGGACTTGGACTGCCCTAGCCTGCAGCAGCTCCGTGAGTCACTGCTCCTCACTGGAGCCAGCATCTAGTGCTCCACAAACCTGGGTTTTATTTAGCCAGGCTGCTCTCCTGATGGGCTAGCCACAAGGTAAAAGGTCCTATAAGGAAAGCAGATAGCCATGAAGATGGGAAGTGTTTGCTTGACTACAAATTCCACACTTGTGATATCATACGGTGAAACAGAAACAATCACAGGACATTTGTTGTTGCTAGCAAGTATGCAGCAAGTGCCTTCCAGAGTACTTCTACATCCTCGATGGGCATGATTTTTTAAAGCTTTCTGCCAGGCATAACGGCTCTAATTCTTCCTCCTTTGCTCCCTGTACAATCCCCACTCTCTTCCTGCAAGCAACTAAGATGTTTCACATAGGATAGTACTGTTCTTCAACAGTTTTATCACTGAAATTTGAAGCCTTAGAACAGCAGTGCCTAGACCTCCCATTTACAACCACTAAATTCCCTAACCCAGCAGGAGACGCTGGGAAAGCCCCAGGGAGCATGCCTCCCCACTTCCACCTCCTAGGGGAGCAAACACAGCACTGCTTCCAGGCCCAACCCATACAACCAGCAGGGCCTGATGGCATGAACACCAGCATGCCGAAAAAAGTGGGCCCTGATCCCATCTGCGTGATCCCTTCGCCCATCCAGGCCCTTTGAAACAAGTGTTATTTTTATTTTATTTTTGTTTATATATACATTTTTTTCCCAGCATATGGGCCTCTGCTGCCTGCTCTTCTGACCTGCATATCCTTGCATTCACCAAAGCCTGGCGCTCTCCCTTCAACTCGGTTCTAGCTGCTGCCTTCCTCCCCCGCCCCCAGTGCCCCCACCTGGCCAACCTAAGGGCTACAATGCTGGCACTGATTCCCCCCCCCCCACACCCCTTTGCACTGCTTTGCCATTCCCAGCTTACCCCTCCTTTCCATCTTGCATCTGCATCTCCCTTACAGCTAAGCCTCCTTCTCTTCTGTCCTTACTTTTCTCTTATTTCCCTGCTTTTCATGCCTGGCAGGCTCTCTCCCTAGCTCTCCCCATGTTCCCCTTCCCTCATCTTGCGTGACTCCATTTTCCACGGTGATGACCCTTCTGATCCCACTGGCCCTATGTGCTTCTTGTTAACCTTGATCAATGGCTCAGACTCGACTCCCCTACTCAGCATCACAGCCATGCTCCACACCGTTCACTTCCTAGTCTCTCTGAACGCCCCATCTCTGACCACTGTTTGCTCTCCTCTGACATCGCGCATTCTCCCCCTCCCCCATCTAATCACTCGGTCCTTTTCTGATCTCCAGTCTATTAACCTCCCTGACTTCCCTGCTGCTCCCCTTGTCTCAGCTCCCTTCTGCTGATGCTACCTTCACTCTCCTCCTGACGGCTGCAACTTCTCTACACCCTCCCTTTCCTGAAGCATTGTCCTGCAAATGGTCTTTTGTTTGCCACGTCACTCTCCAACTCTCCATAGGCAAGCTCTCCGAGGAGAGAAACCAGGTTTCATCTATGCTTTTAAAGCACTACACAAATGTATGTTGTTATAGTAGCGATAATATCAATAATGATGTTCAGCTCTTCAAGGCTTCCTGGATCTGAGGCTTCGGAGAGCCAATTCTGCCTTAAAGAGCAAAGCCTGCTTGTTTTTCTAGTTCAGATGTGTTACAATACTCCCCTCATGAGTTAACATTAAACAGGATACAAGGAAAACATCCATTGTTTTGTTTGTTCTTAATTACATACAACGTTATGCAGCCACAGCAACTAGGAAAACTTAAGCTTTCCTAGAATGGTATGAGATGTTGTCCAATTCCACATTTCCTGCTCCAGCCTATTGCCATTTCCCCACACCTGCGTAACACTGTGCCACGTATGTTTATTCTCATCATCAGCAAGCAGTTCCTCGATAGGTGGATTACAATCTACCAGTCAACACAGGAGTCAGAGAGTCCAGGCCAATCTGAGATCCACGTCTTTGACTGCAGATATGGCATATAGTTCCTAGAAGAAGGAATGGGTCCTGGTAAAGTCAGGTCACAGCTCCTTCCCTTTGCCTGTCTTGTCTATCTGCCTCCATAACGAGGCAACTTTGCTCAAGTTTGTTCATGAGTTACCTTATTGTGCCTCCTGGTGCCACTGGGGGTGATTTGGTACTCAGTTCAGGGCTCAGCTCTTAAGTATTGTTGCTAATATCACATTCTTCAGATTGGCCTTCAAGGTGTCTTTGAGTCTCTTCTCCTGCCCACCTCTAAGATGGTGACCATCAGCGAGCTGGTCGTACAGGACCCGTTTTGGGAGCCAGTTGTCAGGAATCCTTATAATGTGTCCTGCCCAACTGACACGTCAGATTATGCCATAGAGATAGCCAGCAACTACATCCCAACAGGCACAGAGTGGCCTGAGCAAGACTGGGAGAGTCCCGAGCTTGGCCATAAAGCCAAGAAAGCTCCCTCTGTTTTCATACCCCTATGAAGTCCTACCCAATCATTCCAAGTTCTCACCAAGATGAAAAGGATGGCAAGAAGGGGCATGCCCTCCCATGTCAGAAGGCAGAGCCAATAGACTGTGGGCACAAATCTGCTCCATCCCAGAAGATTTTCAGGGGTGGAGGAAGGGAAGGGGAGGGATTTAAAGGTACAAAAGGATACTCAGGCACTGTCATCGACAGAGCTGGGCATTTAACACCCATCTATCACCCAGGTAGATGCTAACCCTCTCCCCAGCTAATTCACATAGCTGAGAGAGGCTCAAGACCCTATGCAAGCCTGAGGTACAATCTCCAAAGCGGTCTTCCAAGGACATGGCAGCTCCACACAACTCCCTATGGAAAGCTGTGGCTTTGGACACTATCATCTGGTCCTATGCTCAAGTGCCAGTTTGCCAAGCAGGTATAAGCGTTGCTGGGCATTAACATTAAAAAAAGATGATGTGCCTCCAAATCATAAATAAGCAGTAACAAAAGTGGCAGGAACATTGTTTGAGGTTTAATGAGAATGGGCTGCAGTTCCAACTAGTAACTGAGGATCATTAATACCAATCAGCCGTTACACTCCTGAAAATGGCTCTGTTCCTAGCTTGCTCTGGCTACTACACTGCACTAGAAAGATGAAATATACCTGGGCATGAGGATCTATTCAGTGGGACAGTGTCAATTGGTCTTTTCTGGATAATTAATTCATACGCTGGAAAACCTTAAATCTAAAGAGAAAGCGTATGATTTCTTGGGTGTGGATTTTGTTTAATGAGGAGATTGAAAGCAACTGACTGTTGCGTTTGCATTCCCAGAATTCACTCCTGTTAGCTTAGCAGTGTGAAAGACTTCTGTTTCAGACTCTCAAACTAGCCAGAACGAACACTAGGCAGCACTGAGACGTCTAACTCGGTATGTGACAAGTCGCACATTCCTTTCACCTTCTTTTGAACTATTTACTCATACCCCAGTTATCTACTTTATCTGTCAAACAGATTTAAAATTAGGCGAACTCTGCACAAACCCATGACACCAGTGAAACCTGCCAGGACACAAAGTAAAAAGTTTACAGCAATTAAATACAGAAAACTGATGAACTATGATATGCACTCAGTGGAAAAAATAATGCTGTATTTAACAGGTCTGAGAATTAGAATGACAGACTGGCATAATTTAGCCACAAACATTTTTACACAGCAACTTGAAAAATGTATGGTTCATTTTGGCTGTTCTCTTTTTCCCCTCCATTAAATTCTGAAAGTACTGGTAGTCACGGAGTAATCAGGTTTAACAGGTTAATATATGCCTCAAGTATTCTTAATACATCATAATCTTCTTTCATGGAATTTGCATCACTGTCATACTGAACTACTGATTTTAGGTTGATGCTTTTAACATGTTTCTATGGTTACTTTCCAAGGTCACATCATAGAAGCTTGAACAGCAGTTCATAGACAAAAGGCAGTTTGCATTCTGTGCTGTATTAAATAATTTATGAAAAGTTAAGGCATCCTCATGGAAAAAATATAATACAAATGCATGGGTCCTGAGGTCTGTTTTCCAACAGACAGTCATAAAACACTACAAATAAGCCACATCTCCCTAGAAGCCTTCAAGACTTAGAACATTTTAACTTGTTCATATGGCACAAAATGCTAAGCAATAAATTCTGACTTTAGATCCACACGTGCAAGTCTATGGGAGCTGCATAGATGAATGGCAGAATACAGAAACTTTAAAATTTGCTGCAAATGGCTTTATCTTATAAATCCAAACACCACCTAGTGCCGTGGAAAGTATTTTAACTTAAAATGTGAAAATAAACAGCAAAATTTGAAGCCAGCAATAGTCTTTATTACTTCCATCAGATTTTCATCCAAAGCCACACAGTTTTCTTTCCATAATCATTGTCTCTGTCCGCAAAACATTCCAAATTGAGATTACTGTAATGAAAGCTTGTACACAACATATCTGAAGCGCTGAACCTACTGCTACACTAGATCACAGTTTATTGGAACTAATTGAAGTGTCTGAGGCTTGGAAGAAAAACACATTAGTCATTTAGTGGTTGTGTTAATATTGCTATGCCTTTCTTGCAGTTTCATTAGATACAGACGGCTTCAATACCCTAATCATATGCTCAGTCACAGAACAATCAGTATACCGAGTACTGACAAGCTGTCCCACCATGCCTAAAGCTGATAAGGTGTCTGCTCTATGGGTAACCTCAATTATTGACTGTATTTTATGGTCAATCTAATGACCAAATGCTTATCAGCGAACCATCAGGTGCCTGTAATAGGATAGTGACCCTTGGTTTATATGTACCATTACTGCTCATTAGTGAATAATTAGATTCTTTAATCCACAACTCACAAGCATTAAAATATGATTGAGTATTGAGAATCTACAAAGTGCCTAAGTTTATTTTTTTTTAAAAATGTATTCAATTCCAATACCCAGTCTATGTTTTATGTTCTTCATAAGCAAAGGGACTGATGAATTTTTTTTTAAAAAAAAGTTTCCTGTTTTTTTTCCAAGTAAAAAGCACACCACATTTAATCTCTTATGCCACGTGTAAATAAATAGACACAGCTTTCTTGCAGACTCAACAGTATACAGTCAACAGAAAAATAATGAGCCTACTTCACCACTGCTTTACTCCAGTTTTCTCAATTTAAATGGGTGTACACCAGTGAACTGGGACCTCAATGTAACACTTTCAAATACACCCAAGTAATCCAACTAATACAAGCTACCTGGAAGCCTGGAAGTATTACCTGAGATCTCCAAGTCTTGCTTCAGCCACCAAGTAAACAGGATAACTGGACAGACACCTGATTAACTTCAAGGAGGAAATGGACTTGTCTATACTACTTCAAGACTACGTGAGGAAGTGCTGTTGTGGAGCCTGCCAGGCCGACTCTTGCAGTCTCTCTCCCAGACCTGGTGCACCTTACTCCAGGGCTGGCTGATTGCCAGTACGCTAAACTCACTCCCAGAAGAGCAGTAAGCTAAACTCACACCCAGTAGTGCCCTGCAATACCTACATCACATCCATTTCAGGAGGTAGCATGCAGGCTCCTGAGGCAACATAACTATACACAGTGGGTGCCAGGATGCACCAACCGCTGATAGTTTTCCTTTTTTTAAAAAGGTATGTATGTGCTATATTAATGGAGGCGAAAAAGATATATATATGCTAATATATAGATGCAATACATTTATTTTTAGTGGCAAACCCAGTCTCATGACCAAATGGCAAGTATACAAACTCCTTGAAAAGTATGGAACATGATAAGAGGCACCTATCATAACAAGGAAAAAAAAGCCTCTCTCACAAGCTAGTTTGGAAAGATGAAAAGATGCACTGACAAGATTAAAAGTGTAGAAGAGCTGCTTAACATGTTGCCATTTCTCCACCCATCATGTGCCAGTTTTAAACCCCCAGAGCTCCTTACTAACCATCTTGCCCGACAGCTTGCTCCAATCATACATAAGTCTTGCCTTCCTGCTCCAGAACTGGCCACAAATGTTTTCCTTAAAATACAGGCTCCCCAACAAGGCATACAGATGTCACCGCCACAAATTGTCACAAGTCACCAAAAGACACAAATAGCAGATTAATGGTGATGGCTTCAATTTTTAAGGGGCTCAATTTCTCTCTCTCTCAAGGGAGCGGTGTTTTCCCTTTTGGCAAATAGGCAATTAACCTCTTCCCCTAAGTGGACTCTCATTCTTACCCTCCTCCTCTCTCCCATTTCCCTTCCTGCTCTTCAGGCAACAGTGCTCCCTCTCCCTTGGGTGCTCCACTAACAAAAGAGTCTTAAAACTTATCATCACCTTATACTACCAACAAACCTTTTTTTTTATTCTGTAACGTTGGTAAGGAGTGCAACAGCAACAGGAGTGAGCCAAATCAATAGTACTATGGGTCAGACCCAGTCTGGTAAATGAGGCACCTAAAATGGCAGATTTTGGTGGACTTGAGGTTTCTGCTGCCAGATCCAGACTTACCATTCAGGTACTTCCACTTAGGTGTTGCAAGATACAAAATGTAGACACTTTGACCAAGGAGTGTGATCCGTGTCTACAGGGTTCGGCACCTACTTTCAGTGAATGGGGAGACCTAGGTGCGCCCTAAGGATTATCCAGATCACCCAGCTGCTCAGCAAGGAGGTGACTACAGCCAGCACACAGAGGGAGCATCTGAACTCCCCTCCCACTCTTCGTCCAACCTTAGGTGCCCGACTCAGGGCCTGGCTCAGGCACCTCCACCAGCTTAAGATCCAGGCACTTAAACCGAGGCTTCTACACATAGTGATGTGCCCCAGTTTGAGCAACTAGGCATGGAGCTCCTTCCCAAGCTCCACTGTTGTCCAGGCACAATGCAGAACAATGCCTAATCCATGCCCATGGCCCTGGGAGGCGGAGGCAGGTACAATCCCATCACATGCCTAACACACACCTACAGCATTAGTTAGTAAAATGCACAGAACCCACAGCTGTTTTCATGCAAGCACTTGACCAGAGGAGTAGGTGGTGGCGACAAAGCCTGTCTTTTACTTAACCAGCCTCCCAGAATGTGGAAAACCTGAATTGTAGGCCTTCTTCAGTCTAAGGCGATCCAAACCTAGCACTCCCATTTCTCAGGCATGAACCCTAGAAAGCTGGACCACTGTGCAGGCAAGTACTTAACAGTCCTGGGGACATAAGAACCAGCAAACTGGAGCCTGACACTGCAGCCTCGTAGTCAGGGCATTTAGATGAACAACCTGGGCTCCATTCCATGCTCCCTGAACTGTCTATGCATCTTCCATTAGACAGACATTGGATAATAACAGAAATAATCCTGAGAAGACAGCCCAGAAGCCAGGGGTCTATTTTATTTTATGATTTCATTCTGCTTGCACACTTGCTTCTACTCTTCTTTTTTTTTTTTACATTTAATTTTGGGTACTGAACACTTCCACTTTAGACACTTTGCATTTCAGGCTAATGAATAAATGACCACAGTAAAAACAAAAGTAGAACATAATTAAGCTTGAAGAAACTGAGCAAGCCATTAAAATGAGAAAGAGCTCTTTATTTAACATGCAGATTGTCTGCACACATACAGTATCCTTAACTAAATAACAACTAAATAAATACATTCTGTGCCAGGGGTGTCTAAAATGATTTTCATTTTGAAGCCTGAGTACACCTTACGACTAGGTAAGTATTGTGCAGCAGAACTTTATTATTCTTCCCCCCTCTAAGGATATGATCCCTTGTTTACCAGCTTCAGAGCGACTAATGATAATGAGGTTACAAACACGAGGTTACAGTTTTGCACAAAGAGCAAATGATGAGAGCAAAAAAAAAAAAAAAAAAAACAGATGCCAAGGTGTGGCAACAACCAGCGACTGAAAGGAGAACCTGCAGCATTCAGAGATGCAGCTTTTAATGTAAGGGCAGTTATCGTTATTTATTTGCATTTTGATAGCCCTGCTCATTAACCAAGCCCCACTATGACAGCCACTGTACAAATACAGTATAATAAACAGTCCCTGGCCCAAAGTACATATCGTCTAAATAACAATGACAGACATATGGGAAGGGGAGGGGTAGGAGATGCAAGTAGGGAGAATGATGTGATGGCAGCAAACGGCCGTAACTCTTCTTACATTTTGTCCAGAACAGAGCAGTTTACATGAGACAGGAATAGCTAAAGAAAAAGATAAAAGGAAAGGAGATGCGGTAATAAAGGAAGGGTCTCAGGGGAACAAGGCAGGGAATAGTAATAAGGGAAAGGAAGGGAAAGAAGCTAGATAATGTGAAAGACAGGTGGAGGGGGTATACATGAAATGAAGAAATTGTGAGGAAAGATCAGCACCAGCCTGATGGCCAGTTAAAATTGTAGAAAATATTCAGGTGATATCATGACCTGTGATCTCTGATTCCACTGTTCCTGCCAACTTCACTCTCCAATGGAAAAAAGGAGTCATCTAAAGGACACGTGGTTTGAGAAGTAACAGGGGAATCCATTTATCCTTGGCACTCGTGAAGGTATGTCCCCTGGCCAGACCTGGGACTAAAGCATACTGGTGAGATGCACCAGCCCCAGCTCAATCCTATTTTACTCCCATTTCCCAGTCCAACAATACCTGTTTAAACTGCTTCTGAAGTAGCTTTCAATTCAGAGCCCATTTTTCATTTTTGTGACACTCTGCAATAACTATAACCTACTTCTTTTAATAAGATTTTTTTTTTTAAATACAGCTTTTCAACATTTGCTTTTACTTGAAACAGATTTTCATTAAGACCTGGGTTTTGGTAAATGGGAAATTTCAGAAGTCATGTTATTAAATACATAGGGCCAGATCCCGTTCCATTGACTGGCCATCTCAACCGACTTCAGAGCTCAAGTGTGATTCTATTCCACCTTGTTCAAGGTCCTGAAGCTCCTTTAGTGCAGTTAGCTAGCAACCTATGGCCCCTGCAGGCTGGACACAGCTGGTGGACATAGGGCTTCAGCAACAGGACAAAGCCCTGGCTGCAGGTGGGTTCCAGCCCCCTCCCACCCACCCTCCTCTGACCCAATGTGGATCATCCCAACCTGTAGCCAGAAAAAGTTGGCTGCCATTTCATTAATGCAAATATTTTTGTAACATACTATTTAAAGGGTCCAAAAATGGAGTCATTAAAAAGCAGCAAGGAGGAGGAGAATCCACCTGCCTTTCATATTAAGTCTTTCAGGGATTTGAAAGAGGTGGAACAGAATCTGGATCTTACTGAAAATACCAGAAAAATATTGCAAAAATAAATATACAAATAAAACACTTAGATGACTGATCATTGTTTAGAAAATTTTGTTTTTCATTAGACTATTTTTCAGCTATACACACACACACACATACACTTCTGAAACACTTAGTGGTAATACATTTAAGGGCCCATTTTTGGATGGTGCCAAGTGCCCCGTGACCTGTTTCCAAATACCAACACAGTCAACTGGGGGGGTGGGGAAATGAGCTTGGCACTTCCAAGGCTCTGGTCTGCAAAGAGAGTTGTTTTGTTTTTCATATCTTAAAGACATAGAGAAGTAGGGCTAGAAGAGACCTCCAGAGGCCATTTAGTCCAACCTGCTGCTTGAGGCAGGATCAGCCCTATCCAAACTACCCTATGTAAACCATAATATATATAATTTGCAAAAAAAAATTCAACCTGCTCAGTTATCAAGTTAAAAAGAGAACAGAAAGGATTTTCCCAGATGACAAACAGCATAATTAATCACTATTACAATGTTTTACCAGAATTTATCTGCCAAAGCTGTAAAAATTTGAGGACAAAGATGAATTCACAGAAAGTATTTAGGGCTGGATCTAAAGTGTACAGATGTCAATGAAAGTCTTTCCACTGATTTCAAAAGATTTTGAATTGGACCTGCTGCAATAATTGATGAGGATCTTCCACAGCAGAAGAAAAAAACCCTGCTAAACAGAAAAGGCTGTTACTTCCCTCTACCCTTTACTGTTATTTCAGACATTTGTTTACAGTGAAGTTATAACCCTGAACTTGCATGACTTTCACAGATTAGTTTCATTTAAAACAACTACAGCAGAGATGTTGCAAAAGGGCAAAAGAAAAAGACCACAATATGATGTTCCACCTGTGTTATTAGAAAGTTTTACCAGTCTAAAACGCTTCTAAATGCCATTTGGAGATGCATCTTTTCTAACACTAGGTTACATGATCTGTTTTCAGTAGGAAAGAGTTTGAAAAGCAACAAAGCTCTAAACGTGTGCTGTCATTTTTTAAATTTGAACTTACTACCTACTTGATAGTTTGGTCCATTTACTTAATATCAATAATTAAAAGCACCAGCTTTTTTCAAAATTAAGTTTAAAAAACTGTTTTCATGACAAGCACTCACTGTGAGAATTCTATCATTTTTTTCCTAGCAATTTTCTCAAAGCATGCCTGGAAATGTAAGGTTTTAATGCAAGAACCAATTTTGTTACCAATCATGGCAAAAAAATGCAGTTAAAATGCCTATGTTATTTCACTACATAACAATCTAAATAAAAGCTGTTTTTCAATTTTCCCAAATAAAATCTGACCCGATGAAAATATGATTTCCCCATTTTGGACTGATGAAAAGAAAATCTCTCAATGTGGATGCATATTCATCTTCTGCTGCTCATGAGCAAAGGTTGCGTAAGCACTATCTGTCTATAGAACGAAGGGTTGCTCCTTCTGGTACATCTTGTACAATCAGCGACTGCAGGTGCACAAAATCAAACCAACATCTGATTTTACAAGACAGTACATGTAAACATCTTGGAGAATACAGCTGAACCCATCATGCACAAAAGGTCTAACACAGACACAGACAACACTGGCTCTGGGCTAATTAACAGTCCACAAGAGAAGAACATTTTAGTACTTCTTTAGAGGAAAGGCTTCTGAAAAGAAGTGTAACCCAGCTTACTCTCCACACATTTGACTCTGGTTATGTTCTAGAATGGTAACTTTGTGTACTCTATCTGCACAGCCTGGTTAGTATGCATGCTTGAGTGCTACTCTAACCTATTTCCACTGTTTGTGGGGTTGGGTTATACTGTTTGAGGTTGAAGTTTACAATTATAAAGAGCAGGTGGATCAGATTTTGTGTCCACTAGCCCTCTCTTCCAAAGCGGCGAAGTTTGTAGGCATGTAAATGTTGCTAATGCGAAGTTACGCAATGGTCACTAAAAGATCAGCCCTCGTTGCGAGATGTGCAGGTTGGCAGTAGGATGTCCCTCAGTGTTAGGGCAAAGCATAATGATGATGAGTAGAGAGATTTTAGACAAGTCACTTCCTGGATGGCTGTAATCAACTCCTCAGAGTGAAAGTGCTTCTCATCACAGGACTCTATAGTGGGCTTAGATGAAAGCCTGCAACTCACTATAGTTAAAAGAGCTGAAAAAATCCTTGACCCTACCATGGATGTAGGGCAAAGTCTAAAAGAGGTGGGGCTGCTTATGATCTTGAAAATGAGCACAAGAGGAAGAGCGGTGCCAAACACTAGCCATGCAGAGGAGTGACAGAGACCCCAGCAGCACAAAGGAGTGATGGCACCAGCAGCACAAGAGAAGAGGCAGTGACCACTGGAGGCCACAGCCAGAGCAGTGCTCCCTATCATACCCTAGCAGCACCCTCTAGTAGCCAAAATGGCACACCCTAGCATCCTAGCTGCTCTACCTAGCAACAGTAGCAGCAAATCCCATGCAGGCCTCCCTACTAGGGCTATGCGAAGCTCTGGTCCCCAATTCAACTCAGCCCAATTCAGTGGCCAAATCTCTTAATCCAAATCGGATCAGGAAACCCTTTAATCTCTCTGAATCTAATTGGAACCCTCTGAATCGATATGGAAAGATTCAGAGATTTGGCCATAGACACAGCTTTAAATATTTTTTCTACATACCTCAAGGTAGCAGGCAGCTCGTGAATGCTGAGATGGTGGGGCGGATGGAGCGTCCCACAGGAGTGCAGGGGGGTCCCCAGCACACTCGGCAGCAGCCCCAGAAATGGCTCTGAAATAATTCCAGTCCACTCCTGGGATCGGCACTGAGCACATGGGGGGGGGCCACACTCCTGTGGGACGCTCCATCTGCCCCAGCATCACAGTGTTCACGAGCCACGCTGGTACCTCAAGGTATGTAGAAAAAACATTTAAAGCTGTGTCTATGGCTGAATCGGTGATTCTCTGAATCAGCATCAAATCTTCAGATTCAGATTTGGCCGTATCAAATAGGGGAAAGTGATCCAAATCAACAAATTGGATCACTGTCCCCAGTTCAAATCCAAATCTGAATCGAATACAGCCCATTTCACACACCCCTACTCCCTACCCAGCACAGACTATTTTGGCTAGCATAGCTGATGGAGCTACACCAGGGGTAGAAATTCAACCTTAAGTGGGTCTCCCTTCCCAACTGACTGGGCTAGGTGGTAGCTCCCCAGGTTGGTTTGCCGGTGACTGAATTGTTTTAAGTTATAGTTAAGTTTTAGTAGTTGGGTTTTTTCATTAAGGTGTGTGTTTGCTCCCCTTTTCCCTTGTAATAAACCCTGTTTTAATTGAACTTTTCATTGCAGGTGGGGAACTTTGTTCATATTTCTGAGTAGTGGCTCAAGCTAAATTTGAAAAGTTAGTGTTTAACCCCTTCATTTGAATGTGGCCCTTGTTACTGCCATCCAGCGCCTAGCAGGAGGTTTACATGCGTATCTCACTCATACGCACAAACACTGATGAATGAATTAAATACTATATATGGCTAGAGGATGCACAGCTTAATTCAGATAGGCAAAACTACCGCTATTTCAGCCTCTGCGCCAAGGAAGCCTACCAAGTAGCATATTGTTATAAGCAGAAATATCCACTAGGGACTGGATTGAGATCAATATACACATTCTCTGTGGTTATCCAATTAAGATTTGAAGCCCCCCGAGAGCAAAATATTACTCCATTGAGATGCCTCACTTCTCAGCTATGTACAAAGCCAGAGTTCAGAGAGGCCATTTAATTTCACTTTTCAGCCACCAGCATCCCATGTGGAACCGTTCTGCAGGGTGCATGGTCAAAACCACTTTAGCATGCAACTATTAACATGCATTACCAACTGCATAATCATAAAGGCGAAAACTACCTTATGAAGAACGACGCTGCAGCTGAAGTACCTGCGGAGACCCCGGCAGGAGCAACCAAACTCTGTGAGATCAAAGAGCTGCCTGCTCCAGCTGGGTCGGAGTTGTTCTGCCCTGAGGTGACTTGGACATTAGGACCATCTCTGCCGCTCTCCGGTGCTGTTTCTGCCTGAAAGAAAGTAAAACAGACATAGATGCATTAAGTAACTGCGCCAGCCTAACTTTTCAAGTGGCGCATCTCAAGCACGCCTTTGTAAGCCATACTTAAAATATAAAGACAAAGTAATGGAGGTGGACAACCATGGCATAGAGGGCCCTGCAGTGGAGAAGGTTAAACCCATGACTACGGCAGACAAGCAAAGTAATACGGAGACCCTTTGTTATGGGTAATGCACACTTAAACACTTTGACAAGCATGAAGAAATGGAAAACGATAAGCAGAACCCTTTTGTTTTACAGTGTTATTTTGTAGCTGGCAGAACTGTTTATCTGGTTCAGTTATAACTGTCAGAAATTATTTCTCAGAGGCGCATCATCTATGAGACCTATCTGTTTAAAAGGAACCAACCAAACAGTCACATTTGTAACATGTTTCACATGGGTGACCACAAGAACCGAGTAAAAATATTGATAAAAAGAGAGAGACTTTTATGCAAGCGCGTGTTCTCTGGTTTTTCCCATATTGATGGTTTTAGTGGGACAAGAATGTTACATTTCTTTCTTCTGTAAATGGTATCTGGACAAAGAACAAGTATCTGGGGATACATGCTTTTCAGCGTACTATCCAAAAATCAGTAGTGTTCAGAGGAGTTTCTGGCTTGAGATTTTTTTCGTTCTTTGGCCAAAATTTCTGTGAAGTCTCTTCTGTAGAATAGTGTCATTATACTGATGTTTAGGCCCATTAACTCTTTCAGTGCCAGCTTCCATTAAGCCTGTACAAGCTCAGTGACAGTATGCGCAAATGCACATCCATAGAGGAAGGAAGATGTCCTTTTATAGGAAAGTCTGCTGTCTGTCCAAGAGTACAAGAGACTTAATTAAAGATGACACCACAATAAATATTTGTCAAAAGAGTTAATTGCTTCATGTATGATGATATATGATGCTTCTGTCATCTGAAATACTACTCTGACATTTCCAACTAATTAGCTAAAATAAATTCCAAAAAAGGAAGACAGCCTTGTAATGAAACACAACTGCAATTAAATACTCCCTGGGATGCCACCAAACTTTAAATTCTGTCCTGCTGTAGATCATGTTTTATAAACTGTTACACTAACGTGGTAACAAGTATCTTCACACTTACATGCACATCGTTATCTTTCTTGTATCTTACAAAATTCAAAATGTGTTTTTCTCAAGAGAGAAGGAAATATAAAATTGTTCAGACATCAAGCAAAGAACTTCCTTTCCTTCAGGCACTTCTGAAACACTTCATGGTACTACATGTAAGGGCCCATTTCTGGATGGAGCCCTTGGTGACATGTTCCCAAATACCACCACAATCAACAGGGGGAAAAAAATGGGCTCAGCACTTCCAAAGGGTCTGGTCTGCAAAGAGAGTTGTTTGTTTTGTTTCTTATAATATCATAAAGACAGAGAAGTAGAGCTGGAAGAGACCTCCAGAGGTCATCTAGGTCAACCCCCTGCCTGAAGCAGGATCATCCCTATCCAAACTACCCCATACAAATCTCTACACAAGACTATCATCAGCCTTGACACAACATCGACATAACACCCTAACCTGCCACAGGTAAAGCAGGGGAACCATGGAAGTCATTGGCCTGCCTCTACAAGGGTAGCGGGCCATGCCCCCCACCTCCCGCTATAGAGGAAGGCAACCCCCACTCCCCCTTCACCTCCACCCCCTCAGTCCATACCAACGTGACCATGCGGTAAAATTTCTTCCTAAATAGCATATAGTTGATGCTCTTTCCAGAACAGTTCACTAAAAACATTTATATAAACCTGGTTTAAGAAACTGGAGGCTAAGACATAGAATCTCACAGGAAGAGAATTCAGAAACTCCATTTAGAGCTTCTACTGGGGCTACTGTTCTCAGTGGTGGCAGATGACAGAACAAGCAGCAATGGTCTCAAGTTGCAGCAAGGGAAGTTTAGGTCGGATATTATGAAAAAAAATCTCTCACAAGGGGGATGGAAAAGCACCGGAACAGGTTACCCAGAAAGGTGGAATCTGCATCCCTGGAGGATTTAAGGCTCCGGTCAACAAAGCAGTGCCTGGAATGATCTAGTTGGGGAGGGTCCTGCTTTGAGCAGGGGGTTAAACTAGATGACCTCCTGAAGTCCCTGCCAACCCTAATTTTCTATGATTCCATGATTCTACTGTTTCAAATTAAAATTACAGGGCCCATTCTGGTCCCTACTACATTTCCATTGTCTTCAGCAGAACTGGGGTTTGGGCAGCAGTCTTTTGCGAGTAGGAGAATCACATATTGAAGTTACAAAGTAATACAGAAGAAGAATTATTATAGAAGCAGCAACGTGTTTCTCAGCTACTGTATTTTGTCTGCAATGACCTCTTAATATAAAGCTAAAAGTGAAATCTGCACAGCTAACACGATACTTCATGGAATTTCATGGCCATAGTTAACAGAGATTTATGAGGACTCAGTAGAATCTGTTGACTGGATAACCTTTTGTGCACCACATCTCAAGCCTTCTAGCAAGTCAACTTCCTTAAAAGCTATTCATTTAATACAGGTCTTTTGCTGAACAGGACATTTTTATGTCTGGTATGCATATAATAAGAATGGATTTATCATACCGTCCAAGAAGCTAACCTGGGAAATGGGTAACACCAGGTTTTACCCTGTCTGGAATCCTCAAGTCCTAAATCCCCAAAATAACTAGCAACTCCAAAAACTTCAACTATCAGATGCTCAACTTGAGATATTTTAAATAGCCCTGAATTTTAGATCGGGTGTAACTCAATCTATTCCAAACAAGAGACCTCTCCCTAAGGTAGCTCTGTTTGACATCCAAAATTTTCAGTGACTAAAACAGCTGGTCAGTTTTGAAGAGTTAAAGCCCTGTCTCCAGGTAAGTGAAAGAATCCTATTCTTTGCTCTAGAAAGCAGATATACATCAAAAGAAGGGCAAGTGAGATTTCAAGGAGGACACATTGATTCTCAGAGAGAGAAAAAATTGAATGAGGCATGCAAGATGCATTATTTCACTAATTCATTTAAAGACAATCCATATCTTTTCATTAAGTCTTTAATTACTCAATTACAACTCTTGGACTCAGAGGTAAAATCATTTTTGCCACATATATTGACAACCTGAGAAAAACAAGGTTTTTCAAACTTTAAGATTCATTTCAGGTATTGTTTGCATCATCTTAACTCCACATCATTGACCCAACACTGTGATTTTCTACTCTCCTCCTAACAAGTCAGTACATTGACTTATGAGAAAGAAAGCATCGGTGCCCATGTAATCAGTAATAGCTTTTTACACAGTATAGATAATATTTTTCACAACATAGATAACAAGTGTCTAAGTAATTTAGGAGTCCAAGTCTCATTTTCAAAACATAAGTATTTAGTAGTCAGAATTACACTGACTTTTAGTCAGACTTGGGATCCTAAACGTTTGAAGCTTTTGAACTCAGGCACTTATATCACTTAGGTACTTTTGAACACGTTATTTTAAGAGTTAAATCTAGTGCTCATTGCACTGCATGGGCCCATCTTTGGACCCAAATTTGAACAGGGTGACAGAAGAGGAGGAGGAGGATTGCTGTCATCAGGAAAAAAACTCTTGGTTAATTAATAGGCATTGCGTCAGGCCTTAAAAGCACTGGTAAAGATGGAGGGTAGCAAACACCTAGTGAGAAATGCCAAAAGCGCTCTGCTCATGAAGTACTCCTTCTAATCAATGATCCTCTTCCCACTCATCCTATCTGCTGGTGGGGAGCTGGATGGCAGAACTGATTACCGTAAGTGCTTCAAGCAAGCACAGGTACAGCATCCAAACAGCAGGGAGTACGCCTAGAGAAAATAAGCCCTTGTAACCAGCACAGAGAGCTTTTTAGAGAGAATGTTTTCTAACCACATATGAAACAAAGAGAGAGATGCAGTGAGACTGAAACACTAAAGGGATGGTGTCAATATGGCTGAGGAAAACTACAGAGAGAAGCAAAGGAGGAAAGACAGGAAAGGCAAGGACAAAGGAGCGATTGGTGGGTGAAAAGGTCTCGGACCATTTACTGTCCTGCCAGCAGAGACATTCTTTAGACCATTCTGGAAAAGGCAAAGAAAGCAGCAAAAGTGGGGAGTGAAGCTGAAAAAGGATAAGGGAACAAGAAAAAAACAGAAAGACAAGAAGTTTCAGAAAAGGTGGATACACAAGTAAGGCACAGTCCCAGGCACATATCGATTCAAGAAAAGCCAGCTCAGATGCTGGGAAACCTGGCAAGTCCACATCACTCACTCTGAAACAGGAAAACTGAACAAAGAAAACATGACACTCCTACACATTGCAATTTGTCACTCCACAATGTTGGGCTAATTTCTTCTGGGGGTCCTGAAGGGTTAAAAGGAAGATAAATTAGTTTGAGAATGACCCCCATGTATTTCCCTCAGCTCAGCATTCTCATGCTACTTGCTTCTGGAGGATGTCTCCTGAAAGTATAATTCTCCAGAGAAGTGGGAACAGGTTTGTTGGAGGATTTTTTTTTTTTTTTTTTTTTTTAACACTGTAACAAGTCTGCACAGGGAGAAGACTCCAGTAGGCTGCTAAACAGGAACGGTGCTTTCACTGTTTACTAAATTATCATCAATCACTCATGACCAAATGGAGAAATCACACCCCTGTTGTAACTGTTACTGACTTCACTGAATACTTAAATGTCACAACCTTCTGCTCCTTAATATATAGGTTTAATAAAGAACCATTCAGCTACATAATAAAGATCTTAACCCTTTGGAAACTGGCTAATTCTCAAGGGAAGGATTTCAAAATTGCTCAACCCTGGTTTAGCTCCACTCCCACTGAAGTCACGTTCCTATTGACCACAAGGAGAGTACAACTAGGCCAGCACTTTTAGAAATCTTGCTTCGGGCATTTTTCACATTCAGCAGACTGAATGCTAGGGTGGAGGAGGGCACCGAATCAGCCCTTAGAGGTGCTGTGGCAAGAGAGAAAGAATCAAGTCAGGACACTGGAACTGTTATACCTTGTCCCTGTGGAAAAGCTCCCTTGCAGACTAAGACATGTCCCTGTTGAACCTCCAAACCAGCCATAACAATATGCAAACAGGGTAATTGTCAATGGTGCTCATTAGCCCTGGGGAGCCTGTAGAAAAGTGGGGGGGCAACCTTTCAGGTAAGCATGACACAAGGTAAGCTCTGCACCCTTCCCAAACATCAATCCAGTTCCCTTCCCCTGCCGGATCTGTTGCTCTGCTCTCTGCCCCCTGCCTGACCCATGGATGCATTCCCTGCTTCTGCACCTATTTGCTGCGTGCCACACAGAGGCTGCCCATGCCACTTGTGACGTGCTGTGGGCTGGCCACCCTTACCTTCAGAAATCAAAGTTAAGGGCAGCTTTGCACTGTCACTCAAATTGCGAACCTGATTCAGCCAAGGTGGGAGGTGGGGGACATGACATGTGACATACTCAAAGCTATTCAGGAGCTGCTATCTAACCATCTAGGCTAGGGCAGACATTCAAAAAGCCTGAGCCTGAATTTATTCAATCTTTGCAGGTTAGTCTAACCTGGCTAGGCTAAACCAGTTTGTAACTACACACACATCCCAGAAATGTAGGCACATGCCTGCAGTGGCTCAGGCTAGAAGCAGGGGGGCGCTAGAGCAGCTCTCACTTCCCTTCTACAGTGCTGAGCTGAAGGAGGGGCATGGCCAGGCCCCCGCAGGATGCTCTGATTAGAGAGGGGTTCCCCCTCTTCTGAGAAGCCCAGCAAAGAATTGATACCACAGCATTTTATCACCCCGCCAGAAAACAAAGCCTCTCTCCATTAGTTCAAGCTCTTCTTAAACAATTTTTTTCAAAGGAAGGAACACAGGGACATTACCAGCTACCTGTTGATTAGTTTCAAAAAGCCCTAAGCCAGCACAGTCCGGTCTGCCTTTGTCCCATCTACCACAGCACGAACCGTAGCCAGCATGAGGTCTGCTAGCTAATGCTGAGAGGTGTCTGTATAAGGCCAAAGGGAGGGGGAATCCCTGCTTCAGCAGGGATGTTGAGGGGGAGTGGGGAGCAGGAGGAAGCCAGGCAGACCCTGCTGTACATGCAGTCTCTGCCAGAGCTGCAGCTGGGGAGCAGGGGGGAGGGGCCAGCCCAGCTCCCTGGAGCAGAGAGCCCCGCCCAGCCCAGAGAGCATGCCAGAATGCTGGGGGGACTCTGATTTAACTTAAACCAAGAAGGGGTCTGGGGCAGACATTGCATAAGCTGGTCTGACCCAAAATCAGTTAAGTCTGATACTACACACAACCAGGTTTATCTCAAACCAGTTTCAGCCATTTTCAGACTGGTTTATATGCACTGAATGTCTGTTCTGTAACAAGTTTAAACCAGTTTCTGATCAATTAAACCAGTTTATGTGTAATGTCTGTCTCTAACCCTACCCTATCTAACTGCAGGTCATGGTGCAATCCAACTGGAACAAGTGGCAGAGCTTATTTCCTCAGCAGCAGTCCCAAAGCCAGGAAAAAATAGTATAGTATGGCCTAGGAATGCACCGGGCCTGAAGTAACACAATCCACTCCATTTCTCAGTCCAGGAAGTCGGAGAACAAAGTTGGGATGAAGCCAAGTGTTTGCATTTCTCTGAGGTATTCATAAGATTCCCATCACAACAGTATCCACAGTCAGGAGTTTTAAAATGTCTATGTTGAAAACTGATGGGCTCAAACTCCAGTTATCTTCCTTTCTTATTTTACACATAAAAGTCTTTATGATTCTTTACATGACACCAGAGAGCAGGTTAAATTTAGGGCATGGCAGATGCCTGCTGATGCAGAAGTAAAACTTCTGCACTAGGTCTGTTGAAGCAGGAGGGAGATGGGCTAGCCAGAAGCACAAATCCACACAGTCTGAACACAGATGGTAAGGGAACTTTCAGGAAGGTGTCTCAATGGCTTGAAGGGAGACAACCTGAAGTAGGGGGGGAGGAAATAATAAGCAGGGGTGTCATGTCACATTTTTGCCCTACAAGGCTTTTCCAAGTTGCTCCAGGGAATAGATAAGCCAGAGGTGGTATAACACCTTCTTGCCCCCTTGCCCCAGAAGGTATATGGAGTGGAGTTCTGTCACTCCTGAGGGCAAGCCCCCTCCTCTATTCTGACACATGGATAACTGCTCCCTACTGTGACCATATGGCAGAAGCTCAGGAAACATCTGCATGATTTTAAATAAATTAGGGCTTGTCCAAATTATATTGAAGATAAATTCCCAATGCATTAGATTCTGATGTACAAAACTCCTGGTTAACCCATTACCAGTTTTAAATAAGCATTACATAAAGCTCTTAACCCATTATATAAAATTTGAGGTCCAAAGCTAAACTCAGCCATGTTTCCAAGCTTCCTGAGTCTCTCCAGTCTCTGGATACTGACCTTTGTAATCATGGACAACCTGGTAATTCTGCCTTGCTCCAGTGGCAAAGTAATTTTAAAATCATATGTACAAACTGGGGTTGCAGAAAGAGACAAAAAGAGGATATTGAAAATCATAAAGTGAAAACACAAGGACCAATAAAAACCCAAACAAATAAATTTAAGGCAGAGGTATCTGCAGAACTGATGCATCTGGTCCACCAGTAATACCCTAAACCCTGATGGATATGGGGGGCCTCTGATTTTCATTGGTATCACCTGACCCCTAGACCCACTGTAGCTGTTATTGGCTCCATGGATCTGGACCTAGAGGAGCCCCCAGGATCCAGGGTGAATTTGGCACCCCGATCTAAGGCAAAAAAAATCATTAGGGAAGATCACTGGAAAAGTGCATGATACAAGAGCATAAGTTGGTATGATTTCTAAATATAACAACAAAAGGCAGCTTCACAAAGAAGTAACACAGAAAAGCATAACAAGGAGAAAATTTAAGTGGATGGGCCTGGGCCTCCTCTTACTTAAAACAGTTTTACACATGTAGAATTGCACTGAAATATATGGAGTTACTCCTGATGCACACCAGTGTAAACAAGATGAAAACCAAACTGTATTTATTTTCTTTCCAAACATCGGTCCCAATCCAGCAAGCACTCTGTAGGCAGGACTTCAGCTGAAGGCAACATGTATGTTGTGAATGAAGCTCTTGCAAAAAAAATAATAATAATCAAGCCTATGGCTTTGGACCTGGGCTTTTCCCAGTTTACATTAAACCAGAGTCCCGCAGCATCCCAGATGCTTTGCAGCCCTGGAGAGGGCTGTCTGCTTCAGAGAGCTGGGCTGGCCCCTCACATCTGCTCCCTCGCTGGAGCTCCAACAGAGACCACTGGCACAGCAGCATCTGCCCCACCCCCACCTTGCTGCTCAAGCAGGGATGCCCCCCTCCCCTCTCCCTCCCACAACATGGACCATAGCCAGCAAGTGGTGTGCTAGCTAATGCTGAGAGGTGTCTGCAGAAGGCAGATGGGACAAAGGCAGACAAGGCAGTGTCTGCTTAGGGATTTTTGGAGCTAATCAACAGGTCAGCTGATAATGTCCCTCTGTTCCTTCCTTGGAAAAAGTTGTTTAAGAAGAGCTTGAACTGATAAGAGCAGCTTTTGTTTTCTGATGGGGTGATACATACGGATAAAGCTGATAAATGCTCTGTTATCAACTCCCTGCTGGGGTACTCAGAATCAGGGGGGAACCCCTCCCTAATCGGTGTGTCCTGCCAGGGCCTGGCCACCGCCCCTCTCAGCTCAGTAGTGTGGAAGGGGAAGGAAGGGAGGGCTGCTCTAGAACCCCCTCCTATCCTAGCCCCCACCCCCTGCCCTGCTTCTAATCCAAGCCACTGCAGGCATGCGCCTGCATTTCTTCAGTCCAGAGGGGATGCCTGTGCAGTTTCAAACCAGTTCAGCCTAGCCAGGTTAGACTAACCTGAAAAGATTGACTTCAGGTTCAGGCTTTTTGAATGTCTGTCCCTAACCTAAGAGTCTTTACCCAGTCCTAACTAGCATGTCAACATGTAGGACTTTGGGTTTTTAGTTCTTGTTTTTATTTTAAAATTTAATCTATTCCACATTAAAAATACAAGGCTCACAGCTAATCAAACTGTAAAAATTGCTCAGTCTGACAAGTTTATATCTTATTTTAGATAATGTTTGTACATGAAACAATGATAAATGAATTTACTCAAAAGTGATTCATGCTAAAACGCTGTGACCTACCACCATTAAAGTGGAACAAATGTGACATAGTTCTCAGACTGTAAACCTTCCTTTCCCCCAAGCATGGTTGAAGCACTGTACTCAGCTTGGAGGTAAAGTTTCTCCCTTCCACACTGACTGGGATTATATAAAGTTACAATGCAGTATATGCCAATTTGAAGTGAAACATTTTCTGGATAAACTTTTTACTACCACTTGACAATGTTTCCACTGGGGCTCGTTATAAAATAGTAGGGCAGTTTATAACGAAAATAAACTACTGTAGTTGTTTTACAACCTGCAGCTGTGATGTGGTAACAGAAATGCCATCTCCAGTAATCTGTGCCTAAACCTGTAGTTTCAGATTTTTACATGCATTTCATGCTCTGCGACTCAAATATATTGAGTAATCCCAAGAAAGGAGCCCATGCTCTCCATAAAAGGGGGCTTCTAATGCTCTATTTATTATTTAACTCTGAAAATCGGACAAGAATAGCAGAAGGATAGAATTTAGTAGCGAGCAGACCCTCCTCATTCTGTCAGAGAGACGTGCACCAAGCTACCTGAAAGGTGACTCGGGTTCACAAGTAAACTCAGGGCTTTTTTGGATTAATGATAGCTATAAAGGGCATGGGACAAGATCAAGAAAAACATCTTAGGTGCCTCCAACCCAGTTTTTGCAGCATATAAAACTTTTGCCCCTGTCCAGAGAGGGGCGATTCAAGGAGTTAGGCATCTATGCATCTTTTACAGTCAATGGGAGAGTGAGATACCTCAGAAAAATGATCCACAAAAATCTCACACACCGAGTAAAATGCCACCTACATCCAGTAACTGGAAATACTGAGGGCACAGGCAGACCTTCCTCTTCTCTAAGAGGGCACAGGCAGACCTAAGCACCTGAATCAGAGCTACACAGCTGAGCCCTGGTTACTAGGCATGATGAAATTAAGGACCCATGGAATTCAAAGCCACATATCCCACAGATCAAGAAAGTACCCAAGCCAATAAACAGCACACTAGCGTAGATTAAAGTATTCTCCACTCCTGCTGCTGAACCACAGCCACTGTGCTTTCAATAGCACAAGTCATGGAGCCAGGAAAAAGGGGTGAGCAACATGGATCCCAATTCTGCAGCTTAGTGATATGGACGCTCAGGTGGGAGGAGGGAGACCAAGATGCCAGCCTGTGCTCTCACAATTGTTTCTCTTTTTTATGCAATTATTGTGTCTTCATATAAAGTGCATAAATACTGCTGGGGTGGGGCAGAGACTGCCAATGGCTTTTAATGTAATAGTCATTGGATAAAATAGAAAGACAGCAAGGGCTACATGACATTCCTGCTGCGCTTCATAAACCTGATGTTCAGTGTCAGGGTCAGCGAGAAAAAGGCAGCTGCAAATGGAGGGAGCCTCTGCTGGATATTGCCACTTCATAATCATGACTTGGTGTAGAATGGATTAGGTTAGGTTAGAGTAAGGAAATCCAATGCTGGTATATCTGCAGCCCTTGTGTCACAAAGAGAGAATCAAAACACCTTGCCTGACATTAAGTTGTTTATTGATGAAGATTTCAATACGTGCAATTTCTGAAGCTGAAACGTGACTGCTTTACTGCTCAATATGTTTTAAACTACCACTTTGGTCAAAATTAAAAATGAACTGTTCACTCAATTGGACAAATATGCAGTCAATGGTTTCTTGTCTGACTACAACAACAAAAGCCAATATTGGGAAGTGAAGGGAGGAATTAACAGCTTGTAATAATGTACGTTCACATGAGCCCAGGGTGAGTTTTCCCAACAGAAGACAAATCGTGTGAAAGGCCTTTTCATTAAGGCAAACTTCAATAGTTCAATATATTTTTAAGTAGGGGGAGGAAAGCTGGACATGTACATAAGGCACCCAGCTTTGAAACAGTAGATCTGCAGTCTTTCTCTGGCTCTGCTATGCAGTCTTTATGCATATATGACTTTGGGTAAGTCACGTTACTCTCTCGGTACCTGTGTTGCTCTACTCTGTAAAATGGGAACAACACATCCCTACTTGACAAGCCCTTGTTAAAATGTGTAAGGTGCTCAGATATGATGGTATGAGCCACAGAAATATTAACAAACATGGTGAAGATGGAGATTCTTCCTCCTAATTTCTAATTTGATCATGCTTGGAGTGCCTATATATTGAATTTAACTTAGGAACCAAACTTTCTTTCTAAAACCAAGTGCAGTTCACTAGATTTCTGGTACCTTACTTGAAGATACACAAGCGCTGGCTACATTAAAGGGGAATGGTTCTCTCAGTTCACACATGCCTACTGAACAAGGTGCCATTACAGCCCCAAAATGTGTGTTGCCCTCTAGATTACATATGTGCTGACTGCTCACTAAGGCTATGTCTACAGGGTTGAATCTGAGGCCATCCTCGAGTCTATACCTACTAACCATGTGTATTTTAAACCTTTACACTTATCCCCCCGGATGTCCACCCCAAACCTAGAATCTTTGCCAAATTCCTGGCTCTTGGATCAACCCCATCACCACTCACTTCCTAGCCCACCCTTTTTTCTGCTGTGTGTTAGGCACTGCAAGGCAAAACCACAGCAAGTCTGCCAGCAGTAATCCCACAATTCCTTGTTCTTATCTTCTGGACCTTCTGCACCTCCCTTTCCTCTCTCTACTGATTGAAATTAGAGGCAAACCCAGATGGAAAAACAAGTAACCCTCAGATCAATGTCTAGAAGGGGTCTGCTGGCACGAGAAAACCTGGGGCACATCTTGGTGCCACATTTTAGAAGTAAACAGCACAGTGTCAATGACTATGGTGTGGGCTAGGGCTACAGGATATCATACTGACTAGGGAAGGGTGGCTCACACGACAACCTCAAGGCTGACCCCAGTTATTGCAAGGGAGCACTAGAATGCCACAGTGGAGGCCAGCAACTCCTAGACATGTCACACAGCTCCTTGATTATTGTATCCCTATCCACTAGAGCCAGCCAGCCCGTGACAGTTAGTACAACCTCCAAACTCAAGTAACACAGATGCACAGCAAGTGAAAGCTCTTCGTCAGGATCTCCCCCCCACCACCACCACCCCCCTTTACCAATCTCTCCCAAGCTTGGTTTGTTTGCAGGGTTAGAGTTAGGAACTACCTGACCAGTGCACTGTGCTATCTGGAAGGCTTTCAGAAGTCTATCCATGACCAAGTAATAAGTATAAACAAATCTGGACCCAACCCCAGTCACCAAGAGAAAGGGTCCCCTTTCTTTCTAGATGTGTGTGGCCAGGTTCATATATACTCTTCATCATCACAGCTGCTGAGAAGCCACCCTGAGTAAAGCACTTTCAGTTTGAGGAAAGTGGCAGGAACCTGGCAAGTCTCTTATCATTGGCAAGCAACACTGAGTTGTCAGTCAGCAGGCTTCCCAAACACCATTTGGTCTCTCTTAAAAATCTTTCTTGAAGTAACAGCACCAAGTCAAACAGGAAAGAATCTATTCCCCTGTTAGGGCAAAGGATGCACTCTGTGCATTTTCTAAGGTCATTCCCATAAACCAGACTGCAAGCATGTGGAAAATGAGTAAAGCCTGACCCCAGATATGACAATCGCTCTGACCCTGAGCAGCGGGCCAAGAGCCTCCAGCCAGAAACCTCCAGGTTTAAATCCCAGCAGGAGCACTGGCATCGCCCAGCCTTGGCTGTAGCCAACGCCCAGTTGATCTAAGAAAGGCTTTCTAAAAACCCCGATACATGTAACAGCAGAAGCGGAAAACAAAATTCCCTCCTGGCCCCATGTGACAACCAGCAAGGCCCAGATGCATAGGAAATACCCTAGTATAGCATAAGCATAGATCATCCCAGACCAATGCCTGTCCAACCTCTTCCTGAACACCTCCAGGAACAGAGATGCCACAACTTCCCTCAGCAATCCGTTCCACGGCCACACTTAAAAGATAAGTTAAATTTTGGAAAGTAACAGAGAATCCATAAATTTAGGTTGTACAAAGTTAAGAAATGTACATGGTTTACTTCTCTAAAAAAAAAATGTTTTATGCTTGAATCTTACAAGAACTACTTTAAGATTCAAAGCAAAACTCTAATTATTGATTCTTTGTTACACTGGGAAATTAGCTCATCTTAGTCTTAAAGTTCTATTTATAAGCCTAATAATCTCATCATTGATTACAGTGACTGTACTCTAATTATAAATCCATTATCTCCCCAACAATGAAATAAAGTCAATAATGCACATAAAAGAAAAAAAAGGAACTTAAATACATACATTAATGGAGTTCCAACTGGCACTATTTTATACACCATCTCTGACAAAACTGTGTCACATCATTAGCAATAAAAAATAAATCTTTTTCAATTAGCAGAGTTGATTTGATACTACGTTCTGTGGAGCAGCGATACATTCTAAATGCACACATGCAAAAGTCTACGAACTCCATCTACATACCAAAAATTTTCCCACTATTTTTTTTTCTTAATCCGAGCGCTGGAGAAGTCACATGGTAAAGATGGCATTTTTATGCCTCCGTTTCAAAAATTAAAAAGAAAGAAAAAAGTCTGCAGTGATGGTCCTGTCAAACAGTACCTGCAACCTGGATCTGGCCCACTGGGCTACTGGTGGGCAACCAGAAGTTGGGGTTATCGCCTGATACAGATCCAAGATGCTTGGGCCCCGGTGGCAATCAGCAACAGAAGGATGACTGAACACTGACACAGTCCCATGTACCCTGTAGGTACTTGGCCTGTCACCACCACCACTGCTATAGGAGATGGCTGCACGGCCCCACCTCCTGTATTGCCCATATCAAAACTGATACTACATGCCCAGTGCCACTCACCACCTCTGCATGCCCCGTGCTGGCACTTTACCCACAGCTGCAGTATGCTAGATCCAGCCCGCAAAGATCTCCACAGTCTGGATCTGGCCCAGGGCATGAGGCGAGTTTGACATACCTGTGTTAAGGGGAGACATATCATGTTGCTGCTCTCACAACATACCATTCTGCTTGTGACGCACCCCGCAGAGAGGCCGTCATCCTAGCACCTGGCTGCTGAGGCAATGCTGGATTTCACAGACATTTTAAAAGAGCATGATGCAGGTGTCAGCACTATGGCAGCCAGTGGACAATTTTGTCCTAGCAGTAAATTCCTGCATACTCCTGGACTACCGGATCCTCTCTAAGGCAAGTTGGTTAGTTCCTCTGACGTGACTCAGAAAGACAGTTCTTAAAAGACAGTTATTGAACCAAAAAGCTCAGGTAAGAGTGTCAGTGGTTTCAAGATGAATTTTCCCATCCATGTAAAATTCTGAGCTCCACCCACCTCTGAAGTATGAGTGCCTACTACAGGTTGACCCTAGGAGAATTATAAATAGATCCATTAGACAGAAGAATAAAAAAAAAAAAAAAGAGAGAGAGAGAAAAGCCTTCCAGACTGATAGATAAACTAAACCTTAATAGCAAAGTACAACTACAATAACAGTGTACTACCACAGCAAAAGAGTGATGTTGTAGCCATGACGGTCCAGAAAGTACACAAGAAGCAAGGATTTCCTAGGGTAATATCTTTTATTGGACCAACTATATAATTGGGATAGAGTTAGACAAGCTTGTGAATGCAAGGCATTCTTTGCCAGGTCTGCCTAGGATATTACATACTTTTTGTGTTCCCATGTCCCTATCTATAGCATGAGGTAGGAATAAAGACTGGAAAATAAATCAAAATTCAGTGTTACTTTTCTTCCCCTCTTTCAAAAAGCCAGAAAAGTTTTGCAGGGATGGGGAGGCTCAGGCTACAAAGTGAAAATTGCAGACAATAACATGCTTTCATAATTTGTGGTGAAAGACTCGATTGGGCAGGAAAAAAAAAGAGTGGCTTTGCAAAGTTCAATATGAAGTTCTATTTCTATCTGACAGTACCATTATTATGGTCCTCATGGCATGGACTTGAATGCCTTAAGGCACCACTATATTAGAATGAATGTAAAACTCCTTAACAACCAAGTTAGGCAATGTGAAATAGTGGCCTGAGGCCTTCCTGGAAACATTTCTAGTTTTTTTAGAAATAGTCTTCTCTGGAAATGAGATGTTTGATGAACCTCCTGAGGTCCAGAGGCTAAAGATGTCTTTATGGGAACAGGGGTGGGAAAGAAAAATGACAGAAGATAGGCAGAGCAGTATGCTAAACAAGGCTTAGTTGGTTTAGAAATCATAAAGGAACAAGTAAGCCATGCAAAATGGTCTACAGCAAAATGGGAGCTGTATGGATGAACAGACAGGAACATGGACAACTCCTGTCAAATCACTACAAAGGAATCAAAATCTCTCGAGTTGAAAAGAGTCAGCTTTTTCATCCTGACGGTATGAAATACACCTACTGAGAGGATCAAAAGCTGCGCGAACCTAAATTTCCTTGTTCCGCTGAAGATCACCAACAACCTGGAATAATTTGTGTGACAACACTGACGAACTGGAACTGGGGAAACTAGTTTTAAAGAAAATCTAATTTGGAACCAGGTTAAATGCCAGATAACAACCTTTCCTGGGGAACGGGGGAGAGACAGGACAGAGTGAATGTTATGGATTATCCTTTGCAAATAATCTCTAGAGCCACTTGTTTTAAATCCATCACTGGGCCCACATTCCTGATTGTTGCTTGTTGACTCAATTGTCAACAAAGCCGAGTAAGGACTGGGTTCTTTGTGAGAGGCCGTAACAGTAACTGCTTCGCCTAAAGGAGAGAAGGATCAAGAGGACTGTTTTTTCAGGCAATAACTTGAGCCATACGAGGTCCTGAACCTTGAGGATATTCCTTCTCATCGTCCTGAGGAAGCTGAAGTTGACAGCTTACCTAAAGAGGGAAATGTACCAGCAGAGGAGACACAAATCCTGGTTTCAGCCCAATAAAATGATGTCTCTCTCTCATTACTGTACCTACACCACCTTCCTCCAGTGTTACAAATTCTTACAGTTTTTTTCCACAGGTGATCTGAAAGGTGTTGGATAAAAAGTAGTCTTATTTTTGTCTTTAATTCCAGGAAGATTTGCTTTGGTTCAAAACGGCCATCATCTCCCGTTACTGTCAACTGATGTAGGTGGAAGTGCAGCTTCCACAGTGAAGATCACAGCCTAACATTTCCAACAGGCTGACCTCTGGAAAGATGGTAGTCCCTTAATTATCAGGTGAGAGCAAGGGAGGGACATGTGAGCATGCTGGAAATTACATTATGGAGGCAGGAGGGAATGGGGATTAGTTAGGGAACAGGACAGGAAATGATGAAGAAGTGAATGTGAGAAGCAGACAGTTGACTAAGGGGCTGCACAGACGTAAGGGGGTTGCAAAAATCTGAAAGGGTAGAAGGCGAATGGAGTGATGGAGAATGAAAATATAACGATTAGAGAATTACGAAGGGAAAAGGGAGATCTATGTGGGGAAGTGAATGCAAGAGGAAGGACTGAGGATGAGAGAAGCATGGGGGAGAAAAAGGATGGAGCTGGTAGAGCGGGGAACAGAATGGACACAGCCGATGTCCTGGGATTTGGAGCAGGTACGTAGAGTTCCCAGGATGAAGTGAAAAGAGAAGGCCAGCACTTTAAACACCTACATTCACAGCTGAATTACGAACCCAGGATGATCACACACAAATTTCCCTCAGGGAGGAATTCGTTTTTTAGAACATCACAGGTTTTCAACTAATTTGGGAGGTCAGACTCATAATTTCTGAACACCTGGTACTGCCAAATCCTACTAACACATAACCATCCTTCCTCTTCTTTGCACTTGCTGATGTCTCACTTGGCAAAACAGCTTTCCCAATGTTCCCCTGAGATAACATCAGATTTATTTGAAGGGATCATTAAATATAGACTAGGCCACTGGGTTTCTCTCTGCTGTTCACATATGTTAAACAGACTGACCAACCACTAACTTCCAAGATTATTCTTCCCCTCCATTTTCACTCTCTCTATAGGAGCAGACCAGCTATTACTTCAGCATCCTTGAAATGGCCAGTTCTTTAAAGGAAGAAAAAAGGAAATTATTATACGTGACCAGTGTAATCTTAGCCTCTCAGGAATCCTGCTCTTTGCTTCAGTTGAGCTGAGTTTTAAACCCCTAGAACAGGGGTCGTCCCTGCATCATGCCACTGTGAGCTTCAGTGGAGGGGGCGCTCTTCCTGTGCCATGCCACAGCCAGGTGGCAGCAAGAAGCAGCCAAGGAAGCTGAGTCCTCATGCCACCCTCCCTCAGACCTGAACTGGGTCATTTCAGCCCCTGCTGGTAAGCATCGCTGACCTCTGCTCTAGAATTTGAAAAAAAAAAAAAACTTTCCCTATGCTGGAAATCATTCAAGTGTGTCCTGCCAGCCCACCTCAGAGGCCAGACTGAACATTACATTACTGAGTCCTGCCCATGTTGTTACAAAATCCTCAATTAAATTGCTTTCATTTTCTATTAATAAAAGAACTATTAGAAAGCTATACAAAAGGATTTTTAAAATTCATTTTAAAAACTCATTCACTGTGCCATTTGTCAGTGTGCAACATAAATGCCAGGAAGGAGGTCTGGTCATTCCCATATTTTCCACACTTGATTATTTATATCCCCAAGGAAAGCCAAGTCCCCAACATTACAAAACTAATAAACATAATGAAATAAGTGGATAAATTCTGCCTTCAGATGCATTTGCCTTCATTACATTTGAGGAAATAGGCACTGTGTCTTCAATGATCCAAGACAGACTTTGATTGTAATTAAAACAACCTTGGGCAGAACCTCAGCTAGGGTAAATTAAATGCATCTCCTCTGAACCCAATAATATACCTGTACCAACTGATGCTAGTTGAAAACCTGGTCCAATGTTATAAAGTAATTCATCAAGGTACTTGAATGCATGCAATTGGACTAGTCGTGTTTTTAAGTAGTCTCTGCTATAAGGATGACAGCCTATGGAGCAGTTAAAAAGAATATATTTTTCACAATATTTTTGTGCACTGGACCACCTAAATAATTGGGAGAAATGTTACAATTTATCTGCTTCTTCTGCTAACTTTGCTATACTCCACCCACAATTAAAAACCATCTTCTCCTTGGAACAGTTTTATCCTTTTACATTATTAGGCTTATCTATATCAGTTGCTCTTTATTTGCTCAACAGCTGGCAGCAACTTCTGATAACTTATTTTTACTCCACATGTTTACTGCCTTCTTTTTTGTTTAAGCAACTATTTTCATTTACATAATGGAGTTTAAAAAGTCCTTGTTTTCCCTGGTCTTTAGCTTAGGCTGCATCTGCTCATTTCCCAGACCTGAGGAAGAGCCTTTTGTGCCTGCAATCTTGTCTAACATCTCTCCCAACTATATAACTGCTCCAATAAAAGATATTACCAAACAAATCTCACTTCTTACACATTCTTAAAATAAACGATCTGGTTACACACCTTGCTGAACTGAGCTCTATACTGGGTTATTTTATTTTATACAGCATTATATATACACTTTTATTACTTTTAAATCAACTGAAAAGCTGCTAAAGATTTAAGGAGTTTCAATACCTTTGCAGCACAATTGCTACCATTTGTTTTTATTCAAATTATATACGTGTCAGACAAGTTTTGTTTTGGCATAAAATGCAAGAAAAAGCAATTTGCAAAACACGCTCTATTTCACTTTGATGTTTTTACTGCACTTGGGATAGCTACATTAACCAATTTTATGTGGTATGTAATATGGTTACCTGGGAACATACACAAAGGCTTTTCACAATAGTCAATATCTGCATGTTTCCAACAGGCTTTCACATACACTAACTTAATTTATTAGCATCCTGACCAAAATTCAACATAGGCAATCACATCTGGCACGCCTAGATTTCTCCACACTTATTCTAAACTTCGTATACTGAAGATATGCACTATTAAACATGGGTTGCATTTCACTCCCCTCATGAAACTACATCCGGCTAACTAGCTTTGAGCAAAAGAGAGTTGCTATAAACAGTATCAATAATCACACTGTTCACTAGCCATTCAATTATTCTTCTTAGTTATATGACCCACAAAACTGTTTTCTAGTTGGCCAAATAACTCATCATTGCTCGCTGGTCAGTAGATATTGAAATTATTAACTGCATCGCAATTGGTTCAAATTACTGACCACATAACTAACTATATCTTTCATATGCCAGGCTACTTCAATGTTTCCCCCTACATCTTATACTGTTCCGATACCCCTACCTGTTGTTCCTGATTCTGACACATACATAATTTATATGGCACCAAAGATATCCTTTACAGATGTATCCGAAAGTTCCCAATCTATACACTAGAGTTCTGTACTTCAGCTCTAAACCTGTATAAAAATGGGTATCATGTTTGTGACAGCATGGGTTGTGCCTGTTACTTTAAGGCAGCAGTGGGCAATTATTTCAGGCAGCGGGCCGCTTACCAAGTTTTGGCAACCTGTCGAGGGCCTCACGGGTAGCCCTACCCCTTGACAGATGCCCCACCTCCTGGTCACCAACTTGTGACTGGAAGTCCCACCCAGTAACTCCTGACCTCTGCCACCAGAAGTCCCTCCCCTTGCCCCCAGAAGTACTCCTTTCAGCAAGGGGTTTTGCCATCTCAGAGCCAGAAAAATACTAAATTATATTCTAAAATGCAAACATCTACAACATTCATTAATTGATCTCAAAAAATATTTTTGTACTGGTTTACATGCATTTGTGTAGTGTACATTGAGGTGCGTATACAATAGCTTAAAATGAAGTCTTAGTCTTGTATATTACAGGAGGTGAGGGCATGGGGGGTTGGGTATAAGTTTGTAGGGAGCTGAGGGTGTGGGGGAAGGTGTCGGTGTGGAGTGAGGGAGCATGTCAGTGTGTGTGTGGATATGTGGGATGTGAGTGGGTATGGGGTTTGTGGGGAAAGGATGAATGTGTATGATGGGGTGTGCATGTGGGACTCACACTACGAAACACACACACACACCCTGCCCCCCCTACAATCACATACAAGTCCCTGGGTACTGGCACAGCCTCATGTTCCCTGGTCCAAAGATGCAGCCGGGAGCCACGTGGTGCTGGAGCAGTGTGGAGGCAGGAAGGCAGGGAAATGGCTGGGGGTGGGGCAGGGCAAGGCTGCTTAGTCCTCCTGGCTCTCCCTGGGTCCTACTGCCCCTGGCTCCCATCATCTTTGACAGGCAGCCAGGAGTAAATTAATATTAACTTACTAAAATTTTTAGGGGGCCCACAAGCCAGATAGAATGGCCTTGTGGGCCAGATCCAGCCCACCCCCAACCCAAGAGGTCTGAGCAGCCTGCAGGTGAGAGCCACCCAATCAGGCAGTCACATGTTAGGCAGGAGGCCGCCTGACTGGTGGAGTTGCTAGGAACCTGGATATAAGGCAATGCCACAGAGCAAAGCTGGCAGTTGCTGCAGGGGGCTAAAGGAGCAACATCACACTACTGGATGCTGCTCCCATAACAGCCTGGAGGCAAAGGGCAGGAACTACAGGGATGGAAGAGGTTCCTGGTCCTACGGAATGACCTAAAACTACACACCCTGCTGGGGAGGATGGTGTGGTGGGGTTGCCTGTAGCAGGGCAGCTTCCAGGAAGAGCCATATCCGTGTCTCCCCAGTAAAGGGTGAGTATGGGGTGCCAGAATGCCTCAGTTCCCATTACCTTGTGGGTGACCCTGTAAAGGCTAGGAAAGCACAACCTAACAGAAAAGTACAGAGCCAAGGCCCACTGAGACCTGAGGCCCAAGAGGCCCAGAAGCCCAGTGAGGGAGCTGGGTGTTGAGGCTCCAGAGGGGATGGAAAGATAGGGGCCCCAGAATGGGGATACAGGGGGCCCAGGCAGGTCTAAGGACACCTGAGGCCAAATCTAGGCCAGGTCAGGCTGAGTGAAGCCCAGCTAAGGGGCCGGGTGAGTTGGTGGATATGGATGCCAGCTGCAAAGCATTAGTCAAGGTATAAGGTGAGGTTCACAGCCATGTATTCACCCTTGGCATTAGGGCAATTAAATGGGCAGCCTCCCACCTAGGAACATCTTCAGTTGCATCAAAGGCATGGTAGCCAAGTCAGATGGTAGAGTTGCCCTAGACAAGTGGACAGGCCAACTTCTGGACTGGCCCTGGGATGGCCCACTAGTTAGTGTGCTATAATTATGACTACCCCCCTCAAAGTCTGAAGCCCACTACTATCACAGCAGTGTTTGAAGGCATAATTTGGAATACAAAGAAGTTTGAAAGGGAGATTTTGGAAGGAAAACTTTGGCTTTGAAGATTGAAGCAAAATATTGGTCTTTTACTCTCACTCATAAAATATTTTTATGACCACTGATCTTAAAACTAGCGAAGTGTGAAAGAAGTATTAAAATGCTCTTGATGTGTTTGTAAAAAACTAGATCTTGTAATATTTGATAAAACATACACCATGCAGCTCTTCTAGGCATAACCTTAAGAACCCACTGTGTAACCAGGTCTAGTCACTTGGCCTCTGTCTGTTCTTCAGTCCTTACCATGAGAATGCTGCCTACTTCACATGCTGTTCTGAGTGTTCATTCATGAATACTGTATTTCCTTCAATCCACAAGTCTTCCCCCTCATTCAATTGTGGGGAAAAACCCTCATCTTGTATTAGAGTACAATGTATGGGGAGTAGGCAGCTGCTGTAGCTCCAGACTTGTAGTCGGAGCCACAGTAGCTGCCCCGCCAACCAAAATTTGGCCCTATATATAAAGCACCTCTTTTAAAAAAAAAAAAAAAAAAAAAAAAAAACACACTGGATTTTTTATTTCCTGGCTTATTTAGAAATCTATTCCAAATCTAAACTGTCCTTCCAAGTGATGGCTGAAATCTATAGTCAGGAGTACCTACAATCAGTCCTCAAACTTCATAGTGAATCTATAGTTGCCCTGTTAAAGATCACCTTCTCCCAGCCTGTTGATATTTGCATATCTCTAAATAATCACTTACATTTTGTTGCATTGTACACTACTTGATTTCATTACAAGAGCTGAAATGGGAAAACAATTCCCCCAAAATCATACTGTGATATTAGGGGAGAAACCTATCCATCAGCTGTCAAGGTTCAAAAGGAAGAAATCTGAAGCTGGGAACCCCTAAGGCCAGGCACAGACATTACACATAAACCAGTTTAAGTTATCAGAAACTGGTTTAAACATGTAATAGAACAGACATTCACTGCACATAAACCAGTTTCAAAATGACTAAAACTGATTTGAAATCAACCTGGTTGAAGGTAATATCAGACTTAGCTGATTGAGCTCAAACTGGTTTATGCAAAGTCTGTCCCAGATCTCTTCCTGGTTTAAGTTAAACCAGAATCCTCCAGCATCCCAGCATGCTCTCTGGGTGGGGCTGCATTCTCTGCTCCAGAGCAGGGCTGGCCCCACCCCTCTGCTCTGTAGCCCAAGCAGGGACGGGATGTGGTGAGATACTGGCTGGCATGGCCCTGTTAAGGCAAAGTGGGCAGGGATAAGGTTAATTCTTCCCTCCTTCCCCTGCCACCAGAGCTGGGGTCTGCCTGTCAGCTGGGGAACAGAGGGGTGGGGGTTGCGGTGGTGGCCTCTGGGGCTGGCAGACCCCAAGGGAGGAATTAACCCTTCACTCTGCCTGCTTCACCTTAACAAGGCCACACCGGGATGGCATCTGGCCACATTTCCATGGCTGGAGCAGTGACAAGATAGAGAGGGACATAAGTACCTTCTAAATGTCAGAGTGCCCAAGAGGGGCTTTATTCCCACCCTACCTTCCCTGTCCCACCAACAGGGACCACAGCCCTTCTGGCATGGTGCCATTAAGGCTAAGAGGACAGGGAAGTGGTTAATTCCCCCCAGTGGGGGACTATAGCTGGGGTGAAGCAACCCCCTCCTCCCTGCCCCCCACAACAGGGTGGGGAGGGGGGCTCTGTGCAGGGCTGCCCAGCCCCAAAGAGAGAGACTCTTCCCCCTACTCCTCCCTCCCATGGGACGGAGAGGGAAGATCTGTTCTGTGCTGGGGAGGGACTCTTTCCCTGCCTCCTCCCCACAGGATGGGGAGAGGGGCTCTATGCAAGGCTGCCTAGCCTCAAGCGTGTATTGGTGCATGTGTGAAAGGAATCCCTTCTTCTAGTCAGCCTCCTCAGGAAGGAAAACAGTAGCTGATTCTGCTGCAATAATGTTACACAACAGTGCTGGAGTGATGTTGTGGCTGTGATGGTACAGAAAGCATGCAGAAGGCAAGGAACACCACTCATAATATCTGGCAATATCACCTACAAATATCCGTGCCATTACACAACAGTGCTTTTTAGAAGAAGGAACCAGCTGAACCACGAGCTCAAACAAGCTGAAACTCCCAAACAAAAGTAGGTAGTGACTCTTTACTATAATGGACAGTGATATAATATGCCAAACTAAAGTCTGTCTATGACTAGTAGTCCTCATCTTGCAAAATCTGCTGCAGCATTTTTAAAAGACCACTGGTGGACTTCAGCGTGTACGCATCTCATCTGACTGCTGGCACCACCAGAAGCAGCACAATGTTCCTCTCACCTTGATGAGGAATTGGCTTATTACAGAAACTTACTCAAAAGGAAGAGTGCCATCTACAGAGCCAATAACATTTATTGCATTTTCCTAAAGGCTTCTCAATGGGCAGTGCAAGACAAATCTTGCAATTCATACACTCTTGAAATAACAGGTTTCTCTCAGTAAGTTTTTTTCCCCCTTAACACAGACGTTATATATTTTAGAAGTCATGCATGTTTGAAAGAGACATCAGTGGAGTTTGGAGCATAAGTATAATGACCTTTATACGTACAAAGGAATCTACTAATATCCTGAACAGCCTTCTCCTTCAGTGGACCTGACCTGTCATAAACTGGTCAGATACGATACTGGAGTAATGCGATCTCTAGCACCCACTGAATTCAACCAGGCTCTAGAAGTGCAGAATCAGAATTATGAGTCAAATTCATAGAATACATCTCCCCTCAATCTTGTGGAGTTACACCTAAGATGAATTTAGACCTTTGGACTAGGGAGAGAAGTTACACATAAAAACCAGTTTAAGTGATCAGAAACTGGTTTAAACTCATAACAGAAGTTCAGTGCGTATAAACCAGTTTCAAAATGGCTGAAACTGGTTTAACATAAACCTGGTTGAATCTAGTATCAGACTTAACGGATTTGGGTCAAACCAGTTTATGAAATTTCTGTCCCAGACCCCTTTCTGGTTCAAGTTAAATCACAGTCCTCCAGCATCCCAGCATGCTTTGCAGCCTTTGGCTGGGCTGGGCTGGGCTGTCTGCTCCAGAGAGCAAGGCTGGCCCCACCCCTCTGCTCCCTACCTGAAGCAGTGAGGGCTGGCTGACAAGGGGATGGGGGCAAGCCCAACTGGGGATGCAGCCCCACCTACAGAAGGGCAACTGCCCCCCCCCAGCAAACCCTGGCTGGGGGCTGGGGCCAGGGGGGTGGTTAAACATCCCTTCCCCTGCTGAAACTTACTGCTGGCTACAACTGTGGACTACAAATCCCAGAGGCACCTGGAAGCAGGAAGAAGTAGTGATGAGCAGAATCCTGCTGCTGCAATTTTGGACCACAAATCCCAGAGACCTCAGGGGCAGCAAGAAGAAGTAAACACACAGCCAGAGAGCCATGCTCTTGCATCCCCCGGCTTCTTGCCTGAGCCACATAGGCATGTGGCTGCATTTCCTTAATCAAAGGTAAATGTCTGTTCACTTCCATTTCAATGTAATCTGTGCAGTTTAGACTAACCTGCAAAGACTGAATCAATTCAGCCTCAGGCTGTTTGACTGCCTGTACCTAGCCTTCAAGATGTTTCTATGGAATCAGACCCCAGGTATGTGACATTCAAACACCACTTATCAGCATATGCAAAGGTAAAGTGGGTGCAAAAAACTTGCAAAAAGGTGGTTCTTTCACCCAAGATCAAAAGCAATTTTGTTTATATATATTTGCTGGAAAGACTACAATTTTAAAGTGGTTTTTTAACTCTGATTTATTGAGATGCCCTTCAGACCATGTTGAGCTGATTCTCTTAAAAATAATCTTTTCATCCGAGTTGTCAGTACTTACTAGACAAGCTTGAGGAAGAAAGCTGTTCACCCTGGAGATACTCCACATGCCCTCGAGGTACTGCTGAGCCTGGATAGTCACTGAACTCAGTGCACCACTGAGACCACTGGGAGCCACAGTTACTTGAACACTGGAGTTTGGAAAATTGCCTGTGCCTTGAGGCCATCCAAGTCCCTTCTTTCTCTCTGTCCCAGAGAAAAGGTTTGTTGGTTTTCCAGACTGTCTACCCACCTGCCCAGCAATGAGTGGCAAATCCCTCTGCGATGACACTGTGACCATCCTCGGTAACACACTAGTCACTGATGCAGAGCTTTGGGGGGCATCAGTTATTTCTTGATAGCTGGCTTGATTAAGGGTGTGGATCATCTGAATGGCTTCCTGCTTCAGCTGATTCAGGTGGGTGGCACAAATTTCACATCTGCTCTCCCCTTCATTCCTGTTTTTCTGTAAATAGTCAGGCACTTGAAGCTTGTCAAAAATTAAAGCTGATAATCTCAGATCCTGAAGGAGGTGGGGAGGGGAGAAGAAAACAAAAGAAAAAAAAAAAAATCAGTCAACAAAAATGCAGGTGAGAAGAAACACAGAAATACATTGTACAACATACTCTTCATCCTTAGTGGTACTTGAAGGAATTGTGCTACCTTACATTTGTGTTGAACAGCCTGATAGATTCACAGTCCATAACTGATTAATAAACCATAAGGAGCTCCATTTGTATAATGCCCAGCATGAAAATTATTATCTGAGTTTAGCAGTGGAACTTGTGGTGCACTTGATAACTACTCATCTACTTACCCTCTTAAAATCCCTGTGTTTTTCATGTTCAGAAACAAAACCAGTTCTGGTATAGACCTGCTAATATCATAATGCATTTCAAAGGCATGCAATCATCTTAAACCCATGAAAATTAGGCCTCAGAGCACTAAAAAGATTAGAGCATGACCTGATAAATGTTATGTTGTCCTCGCCCTGAGCAATGAATAATCAAGTAGCATCAGAAGCAGTCTACATGATATTGCCCACAGTTGGCTCCTCGGGTAGCTGGGAACTAAATTTCTGACCTTGTGGTCTGGGATGTGCTAATATTTCCTTACAGTGCAACTGCTTTGATGAGAAACACATCTGGAGCCCACTGCCACCTTAGGTGTCACAATACATGCACCAAAGCCTATTTAAAAGCAACACTTACTTTGTTTCTACCAATCTTCCTTTTCGTGCAAATTCACTTTATGGCTGCCCAGACACTTTAAAGCTATTGCTGTGCCTTCGTTTCAGAGATACTGTCACCTATCTCCTAAAACATGCAAATGGCTCCTCTCCCCAAACAGAGGATTGTAAGCATTAAGGAAAAGATTAAATCCAGCTCTGTTGCAAATCTGCTACCAACACTAATGCCATGCAACGGAACTGACCAACTTCAAGCACTCATGTTGAGCTCTCCAGACAATTAAGGTTTTAATGAAAGATCACAGCGCAGCTGAAGGTTTATTTGTTTAATTAAAAAAAGTGAAAATGTTTAATTTGCTTGTTAATAACATGGACAGACAAAGCTAGTAACCTGAGCCACATCACGTATGCTAGAAGCATACTCAGATTTATTCTCTTTAAAAAAATGTGCTGCTTTATTCCAAGCTGTGACTGCTCTCTAGGAAATGAATATCCTATTAGAAAACCAACTGATTCTGTTTTTAATTATAACATGCATCAATAAAGCTTTAAAAAAAATCTGGGATTGGCGTTTCTGCTTTGCTTATTATTCTCTTTTGGCTGAGACATTTACTTGCAGCATGAACTTGAAGTCCTAAAAGACTTCTTAAATTCTCAGGTGAAATTTTGGCATTGCTTTCACTGTTACCTTCATAGGTTAGTGCCTACAATCCTACACCAATATAATAAAAAGGAAGTTACTATTGTTACTTACCTGAACTGCAGTTTTCTCTATACAGTCTACAAATAAATTGATCTTTGAATTGAAATTGTTTTACTCTAGGCTCTTCTCCCTTTGCATGGCTCCAGATATTGGCCCTGCCCCATCCCTCCCTCACCACAGGGACCTCAATCTGCCCTCCCCCCGCCCCATAAGCAAATTAATGAATGGGCAAGCTGGACACAAGCCCAGGGGCCTCTACCAATTTCAGGCCTGGGATCCTCATCAGCAGGGAAGTGGAAGCTGCAGTTTTAAACTCAGCACCCAATTTTGGCACAAAGTTTAAAACTGCAGCTTTCACATTTGCTTCCCTGGGAGCTGGAAGTGGGGCCCCTCCACCAATGTGACTGTGGGGAAGTGGGGGCAGGGCTGGGATCACTGCATTGTGCCTGGGGGAGGGGGGTGGGCCAGGATGGGAGTGCCGTGCCCCACCTGGGGCGAGGGGCAGTTGGGGGCCGGTCCAGGAGCGTTGCACTGTGCCTTTGCAGGCAGCGGCACTGGGAGGGCCTTGGGGGCTATAGCCCCCCCCCAAATTCAGCCCCCCTGCACCCTCCCAGCCCAGCCCACCCGGGCCCTCTGTATCTGTGTGGCTGCACAGGACAGCTGGGCAGCAGCTCCCTGCAGGTAAGTGTAATGGGGGCCAGGTGGGGAGCAAGACTGCACCACCAGCAGCTAGCAGCTGGGGGCGGAGGGGGAGTAGGGCTGCCTCTGTGTGATCGAGAGCGAGGAGGGGCGAGGTCCTGTGAAGGGAAAGTGTGTCTGTGCGCATCTGTGTCCATGTGCAAAGAGAGAGTAGAGTGTGCATGCATGCGTGTGTATACATTCAGCCGTACCAGAGGTGGGAAGCAGGGAGAAGAGGTGGTCATTTGCCCCCAGCCCAGCAGGGTCCACCCAGCCTCCCCCACCAGCACCAGGAAGCCTAGCTCCCGTGCTTGTCCAGGGCCCCAGTACACCTTAATCTGCCTTTTCCCCTCCCCACCCAATGACCTGCTGGGTACACAGGGGGGCAGTCGGAGTGAGGGGTACGGTAGATCCTAGATTGCCCTTTCCTTCAAAAAGTAATCTTCAGTTTAAGAAGGTTGGAGACCATTGCTCTACGTCATGCAAGAAGCAGTACCATAACTCCATAATTAATATTTTGGGATCTTTTTCAAATCCACTACTAAGCAAAAATACTCCCTGAAGCTGAAAAATCTATCTTCTATAACCACTGCTCTGCAAACCCTACTAAGCCAGAGCCTTGTGCCCACGATGGTCCAGGGATAAGAGAACCCAGATTTGTGAGGCGACGCAGTGTTCATCACTGGACCAACTTTTATAGCTGTGAGAGACCAAAGAGAAGCTTTCAGGCTCCAGATACCCTTTATCAGGTTTAGGACAGAAGCAAGCACAGTCTAAGCTACTGCCTTGTAAAAACTGATTCTGTTTCATCTTTTTCTGTTAATGGATTTTATACCTGTGGAGCTAAGAGAAGTTAGCAGAGGAAAAGGTAAGTTATGATGAGCCATAAAACCCATTAAATTGTTAAATGGTTAAATCCATGATTTTTGGTGTCCAGTTAAGTTAAGAATTTCTGTTCCCAAGCCCATCTTCTGAAAGTCTCTTGTAGGCTTCCTTTGAGAACAAGAAGCAAGCAAACAGAAATTATTAAAAATTACAACAAACACTTTTCATAAAACATCCACACCATCTCTGACTTCACAGTCCTTGTCCTCAACAACAACAACAACAAAAAGTCTCCACAATACCTTCAGAGGACATGCATGGGAATAGAAATTAATAACTTTACTAAACACTAAAAAGCCATGGATGTAACAGATCCAATGAGATATTACTTTGTCTCACAAGTCTTAGTTCTCTCAACAATACAAAATGTTACTGCATCCTCATGAATGCAATACCATTGTGTACCAAGAGACTTAAAAGGCACAACAGCACATGGAAAGCATTTCAAAGTAGAACCTCCTAGGCCAAATCCTGCAAACAGTCATACGTGCTTAGCTACACTGACTTCCAGGGTAGTTCTCCTAGGCTAGGGACACAAGTTACATAACTGGTTTAAGTGACCAGAAACTGGTTTAAACCTGTAACAGAACAGAAGTTCAGTGCACAAAAACTTGTTTCAAAATGCCTGAAACTGGTTTAAGATGCACCTGGTTGAATGTAGTATCAGACTTAACTAATTTAGGTCAAACCAGTTTATGAAAATTTCTGTCCCAGACTCCTCCCTGGCTCAATTTAAATCACAGTCCCCAGTATCCCAGGATGATTTGCAGCCCTGGGCTGGGCTGTGCTGTCTGCTCTAGAGAGCAGGGCTGGCCCTGCCCCTCTGCTCCCTAGCTGGAGCAGTGAGGGCTGGCTGACAAGAAGGGGTAGAGGTTGAGAAACCCGGCTGGGTCTGCAGGGAGGCAGCCCTTGCCCGGTTCTGACCCACCTAAGTGGCGGGGGTGGAGCAACAGCCTGAGAGGGACTGCCCCCCCCAGGCAAACCCTAGCTGGGGGCTGGCATCTTGAAGCCACTTTAATTCCCCCTTCCCCAGCTCAGTGTGCTCCCCACGCCCCCTGCTTGAGCAGGGGGCAGGTGGGCAACAGCCTGAGAAGGACACTTTGGGCTGGTGCAACCAAAGGCGACAAAGAACTACATTTACATTATAAAACGGCAAGAGACCAGACACCAGCACCCCCCACCTCTGGCAAAGGCTGAAGCAAGCAGTTGATAAGAGAAGTGGAGGGGGTGTAATTCCCCTCCGCTCCCCCAGGCTATTGGGGAGGAGGAAGAGGCTGGGGGACCCGGGGATCTCCATTCCAACACCTACAGCCACCTGCCGTTTCCCCCAGGAGGATTTTCTGAATACCTGGCTGTAAGGACACTCTGCCCTCAGAATTACCCAAGACTTATGCAAGGCTTTCTCTTGTCTTCTTGCTTTACGTTGTAAGTTGGACTAAGCTGTGTGCTCTCAGTGTTTTACAGGGCTGTATCTTAGCTTAGGCGAAGATTCTTGGTTGTTCTTTGTTGTGTGCTTGAAGTTGCAAATTGCTGTGCTCAATGCATGCTCACTTCAGAGAAAGGACTCATCTCATACAGGCTTTTAGAAATTCAGTGCCACTACCTGCCCCTCCCCCCCCCCATGCCCTCCTCAGCCTGGCAGCCTTGAGCCGGGAAGGGGGTGGGAGGAGAAGAGGGCTGGTGTCCCAGATGGGCCAGGGGGAGATTCAACCCCTCCAGCTGGCTAGTCCACGGCTGGGGCCTGGCCTGGCTCCCTCTGCTGGAGCAGGGACGGGAGAAGCCATGGAGTGGCTGGCAGGCGTGCTCTAGCACCCCCCAGCTTCTGGCCTGAACCACTGCAGGCATGTGGCTGCATTTCCTGAATCAAAAATGAATGCCTGTTCACTTCCTTCTCAGTTTAATTTCCGCAGCTTAGACTAACCTGCAAAGACTGAATTAACTCATCCTCAGGGTTTCTTACTGTCTGTACTCAGCCCTACAAACCAGAGACACAGGGTGTGGCTACTCATGCAAATAAAGGAAAGTGCACATGCATGTGTGTCTACAGGATGTGGCCCTAGGTGACAAACCTGGTGATGTTTAAAATCATTGTCAAATTTCAAATCTTTGAAATAAGCAATTAAACAATGTTACTAAATTAAACTGATTTCTCATTAAATAAACATACTTTTTGGAGAGATCAGAAGCAGGCCTATACTACATACTTTTATGTAAAGCAACCGGTACAAATTCAACAACACACACATAAGCACAAGATAAAACTTCTATAAAATATGAACCATGAATGTTCTGTGAAAGCTGTTTCTTTTGGAAATTTAATTGTAAAGATCATATCAATGTAATATAATGCAGATTGAAATGATGCAGTGCATTAGAAAAAAAAGTTCTTATTTTCAGCCTTTGGATTTTACTTAGCAGTTATGAGAGGCTATTCAAACTACTCAACCAGTTTCTGTAATCACTTTTTCATAGCTGTGGCTATTATCCTCCAGCTTCTCATTGAGGGGCCAGCTGTGCAGTTAGATTACTTTTATTTTTCCACCCAGTGTGACAAAAACACCTGGCTAATGGATGGGCGTGAAGGGTAAAGGAAATGCAAGTTACTGTTAAAAACATTAAACATAACTTAAAAGTTAAGACAGCCCAATTAAAGGGGTTTTACTATCCTGTGACAACCCTTAAACCTAGGGAATCTCCACTTCACTGGCCTCAGCTCCAATAAGCCTTGTGGGGAAGTTACACTGTTTTACAGAGGGAAAATTAAAGTGACCAAATGTGTTATGTGCAAACAAGGGGGGGAGGGGGGAATGTTCTACCCACAGTTCCTGCTTCCCAGACAGAAGGAAAAAAAGTCAGACAAAGAAGGTATGCACTCTGCAGAGAGCACATCGTTTAACACTATCTACAAAACAATGCTCCAATAAACATTTGATCTGCTACACTACAAAGAAGCTTAGTTTAAAATGCAAATGGATAGCACAATATTAACAAATCAGACAGCACCTGTCACACCTATCATACCACCTACTTTCTGTGCATGCCACTGCCATCTTCGGAGTGCAAACATGAGCTAATGGTGCAGTTAACATTTAAGTTTCCCCTGTGTCTAAAACCCCCGTTTCAGTTTTAGCTTGTTTGCTACTAACCAACATAACCCTGCAAACCCTGACATCCAAACACAAATAGTCAGGCTGGAACCAACTGAACCAGCAGCGCAGGGAAGCCTGAGCTATTCATATGAGCAAGAATTCTCAGGATTGACTTAATTTTACCAACTTTAGGAACAGAAATTAAACATAAACTGGTATAAGTGATTGGAAACCAGTTCAAATCTGTAACACAACATGGCTAGGGACAGAAGTGACACACAAACCTCTTTAAGCAATCAGGAAATGGTTTAAACCTGTAACAGAACAAAAGTTCAGTGCATATAAACCAGTTTCAAAATGGCTGAAACTGGTTTAAGATAAACCTGGTTGAACTAATTAAGGTCAAACCAGTTTATGGAACTTCTGTCCCAGACCCCTCCCTGATTTAAGTTAAATTAGTCTCCCAGCATCCCAGCATGCTTTACAGCCCTGGGCTGTGCTGTCTGCTCCAGAGGTGAGTGTGTGCCCAGATACCAGCATGGCCTGATTTATTCTCCCCCCTCTACTCTCTTCTCTCAGGACCCCAGCCAGTGTTTCCCTAGCTGGGTGCTAGTGGTGGAGGTGGAAGCAGGGGCTGGCAGACTTTGGCTGTGGTCCCCATGGGAGAGGGCATGGAGGGGGAAATAAACCCCCTCCCTGCCCCCTTCATGTTAGGGAGCCATGCCAGGCCAGCATCTGGCCATGCTCCAGATGGTAGCAGCAGGGAAGCCATAGGCGCAGCACAGCCCTGTATATCAGGCACCAGGCATGAGGTGCTACCCCTATAGCTTCCCTGCCACTGCCATCAACTCACCCACCAGTTGACCACAGTTCAGTGGTGCAGGTGGTACCTACCAATACAGCCAGGGCAGACTCCCCTGGTGGCAGCAGCAGCAGGGAAGTCATAGGGGTTGAACTCTGTGCCTGGTGCCTAGTACACAGGGCCATGCTGCACCACCGCTGCCACCAAGTAAGGGAACAGTAAGCAGGGTACGCCCAGCTTGGTGCGCAGAGGCCCGCAAGATAAAGGTAATAGCGTTGGGGCTGAGGGGGCAAGCCCACATCATGTGGACTGCTGCAGGGGCAGGCGCCATCCTAGGTGCCACTCTCCAGTGGGTAGAAGGGGCCAGCAGGCAGGAGTTGCTCCCCCAGCTACATACTCAGCTTGGCTTGGCTGAGCCCTGGGATAGTGCCAACACACTTGAGCCCCTTCCTTGCCAGCCTCGCTCCATCTCCTCAGTGGGGCTCACGTCCAGAATGAAGCCACCACTGCTGTGATCCCTCTGTACCTGTCTCCATCTGGGCTTGGACACTCCCCTCCCTCCCCCTAATCAGGCCTTTGTTCCTGGGCTGCCCCAAGCAAACCCCCAGCCCCAGCAGCTGGGAAGGTGCAGTGGGATCACCCCCTGGCTGGGAGGGAAGCTCTGTGGGTCCTGGGCTGTGCTGAGCCAGTCATGGGGGGAAAGCCAGGCAAACCCAACTGAGGTCCCTTCAGGCCAGAGTGGAGGTTTAAACCCCTCCCCAGTCATATTCACCTGCTGGGGCCTGGCCACACCCTCCTCAGCTCAGCTTCCCTCCAGCCTGAAGGGAAGGGAGGGCTCGCTCACTCTAGTACCTCCCCCCAGCTTCTAGCCTGAACCACCGCAGGCATTTCCAGAATCAAAAGTGAATGCCTATTCACCTGCTTGCCGTTCAATCTACGCAGGTTAAACTAACCTGCAAAGATTTGATCAATTCAGGCTCAGGCTTTTTGAATGTCTGTCCCTAAAGCATAAAGTTCAGTGCATATAAATCACTTTCAAAATGGCCAAAACCAAGTTAAGATAAATCTGGATAGATGTGGTATCAGAGTTAACTGATCTAGGTTAAAAATATTTATTGAACTTCTGTCCCAGATCCCCTCCAGATTCAAGTTAACTCACAATCCCCCAGCATCCCAGGCTGCTTTGTACCTCCCTTCCAGGGTGGGCAAGCTAGCATTAGCCCAAGCTGTCTGCTTCAGCCCAGCAGGGAGGCGTGCTGTAGCACCCCCTGACTTCTGGCCTGAGCCACTGCAGGCATGTGGCTGCAAAAGGGAGCATCTGTTCACCTGCTTATCGGTTCAATCTGTGCAGTTTAGACTAACCTGGGAAGATTGAAATCAATTCAGCTGTGGGCATTTTGACTGTCTGCCCAAGTGACTGTTAGCCCAAGTAACTACTCCTGACTCTCATGACTAACTGGTGTTACATACATGAGCATGGATTATACAAGTAAGGATTCACAGGACAGGTGTATTCATGGTTAGAGCACAAGGAAGGTAGGTAGGACTGCAAGGAAGGCAGATTTAAAAGATACAAATTCTGATTCTACTGACATGTATGGCAACAATCCCCATCAGCTCTAACTTGTATGAGATTAAGCCCACTTTGCCTTTAGGTTTTATTTCTGACAACCATGATAAATAAAAATAAGCCATAAGCATCGGTGATGAAAATCTGTCCAGAAAGCTTTACATGGATCCTAAACTTTATTTCATCCTTCTTTACCTGATTCCTATCCCAGCATCTGAAGTTCCTCCTCAGGAAATTTAACAAATACCAAGGAGTTTGCAGAACTTTCATACAACACTGCAGTGTAATGGATTCGCTGAAACATCTTTCACAACTGAAAAAAAGCAATCCATGCCAAACTAGCAGTACCTTCCCACCAACTTTAATGGAAATTCAATCAGGCCCAAAGATATGAGTTTTCAAATAAGTCTTGCTCTATTTTATGGGGGGAAAAACGGGCAGATTTTCTAAAGAGCTCAACTCTCAACATGCCTTGAAGGAACATAAATGCTTTTGAAAAGCTGGTGTCCTTGTCAGTGCCAAGTGTAAGTCTCTTTGAAAAGCTGGACCCACACATGTATTGACTTAGTCAAAATTTGCAGTTAGGCACTTAAACCACAACTAGCATTAATGGCTGTTTTTCCCACTGCAAAAGAGAAGAAGTTTAATCTTTAAAACTTGGACTGCCCAAACAAAAGGAGGGAGAGAAAGCAGAAAAGCAGCTGGATTCTCACTTAAGATGCTGCAGTCACTGAAGTAATCTGCACCCATCTGTAACCCTATCCTTTCAGTGAGAACTTATACTTAGTGTGAACAAATGATGAAAGTCAAGCTGCTAGCAACCCAGCACACTAATTACCTACAGGTCTCTCCTTGTTCATAAAATTCAAATGAATTTGAAGCAACATGCTGCTCTAAGTTTTTGGCTTAAGGAAAATTCAAAGAAACCAAATGTCTCGTTAAAATATAAGCTTAAAGAGAAAGATTTGTGCGCAACATTTTTCAAAGATGTTTCCTGCTAAAGAAGTGTTCCTTCCCAGTGCAAAAGGATCAATGTTAATGACTTTTGAACTTAATTGCCTTTCCAGCTTTCTGCTTATGCTGCTTACAAATTAGTTTTTACCTTACATGACACTGTGCAATATCCACTAATATCTTCTATATTGATAAACGCTTTGAAAGTTGATGCGTGCTTTCAACTATTTAGTCACTGACAGAAAAAAGAGCAGGACTCAGCAAAACCAGAGGCCATTCTATGTAATCAGAGAAAGAATAGAGCGAACGGTTTATTTTCAAAAAAACTTTACCATGGAAGTGACATCACAGGGCATCAGCACTAATGATCCCATGGGAGTAAAAATAGAAGCTTTGTATCTCCAAGCAACCCACACTGTAAATCCCTACTACTACTGCCCTATATCCATCCAGCATATATATAGTAAAGAAAAAAGCTGTCAGGCTTTCACAGGAACAGAGTTGACGGGGCATCTCAAATGTTTAAATTCCTGAATATAGCTGAAATGTGCAGATGTAGTGTTAAACAAATATATAGCTGTCAGTGATAGGAAATGCTTTTCAGTTTATAGGCCGGATCATCAGCTACAGTACATGAGCATATCTTCATGATGATCTGGCACCTATATATTTTATCCGGGGCTAACCCAAAAAAACTGAAAATTAATTTGAACAAATCTTAGTCTAATTGACAAACATGTCCCCTGTCTTTAGACTAACCTTCATGTTCATACAGAAGTAGAGCATTGTGTGACATCTGCTTGAAAATGCATTGTGTCCTTACACCAGAAACTACAGCAATGCATTTAGGTTTTCTCAACTGAGCTCTGTTTAATTCCATTTCCTGCCTATTTTAATGTACTTTAGTGGCCCGTAGTAAAGTTAAAGCAATAGGTGCCTGTCATAAAGATGAATTGTGCTATTGGAATGCATAATACGGTGGAAACAGGAAGTGAGAGCAATCTGGTTTATTTACATCTCAGACTCCCATCAGCACCTTAACCTGCCTCTCTTTGGTTACAACAGCCTTTCCTGCTATCTTGCTGCATGGTCCCCTGCAATGATTTGGCTTTTAACCTCTGGCTTCCAAAGGGTAAGAGGCTGCTCTCTCAGAGGTCTGCATTTTGAACAGGCAGGGCATTGAAGTCAACAGCCATGCAGCGTATTTAGTGGAAAGAAAACAACATAAAGGTAATGGTTGTGATTTAAAATAATTAAAGACACAAACAAAACAAAGAACCCCAAAGAGATCAGCTATCACATTTAAATTTAAATCAACACACAGGAACCAGACTACTTCTGAAACACAGTAATTACTATGGTACAAAAATATTACTTTTAATCTCCTTTCTTTACGATCTAATTAAACAGATATTTTACTTGCATTTGGAAAATGTTTTTCTTAATTTGATTCAATTTTAGCATTCTGTGTATTCTATAAACTACACATCCAAACTAGTATGTAATTTTATGCTTATTTTTAACAGTGTATGACTTCATTTAAAAATGATGACTTTTAATTTGTAAGTTTATTGTCGGTTTTAAGTAATCCTTTAATTTTCTCTCTCAGTTCTGAGGCTTACTGTAACTTCACAGTGCAGATTCAGCACTGACTTTTTTCATATGAAAATGTGGTCTTGCAACCTCCATCTATATTATTCTGTCTTTATCACAGTATTATTATTAGTATTATAAGTCAAAATGTTTTAGAAAACAGTTTTAACACGTAGAGCCATGCTAGCCTATTTTAAAAGCTTTCCTCTGAAACATCATTTGAGAAAAATCCTTAGACAAAAAGCTTCTGCGCAAAATTAGAAATTGTAAATAAAGTGAACGTTTTTCTATTTCTAGTCATTTCCTTCTTTGCGGCTAGGTGGTAAATTCTCATTACTGTACAAGTGCTATAAGGCCAACTATAAAAGCTCTACCTGAATTTCATGAAAGGTCACAACTTCTCTCTCCTTTTTAAAAACAAATTTAGTACTTAAGGAAAACAATAAACCTGACAACTCTGGAGACTGAAGTCCAAGTTGTGATACCTTATCCATGTTGATTATTACCTTACTCTACAAGGTAATTTCACTGATTGAAATAAGCCAGTGAACATGAGTATCGGAATCTAGTCCCTAATTGGTTTGGCGTGTAGCATACAAATTAGCCTGTCAATATGCTTCAAAACCACAGTTTAAACTACAAGGGGATAAAGGCTATTTAAATTACTATACTCATTCAATCCTTAACCCCTTGCTAGGACCAACAGACATAATGGTTGATTGAGAGGTGGACTGTGATACGTGAAGAAAAAGTGGGCTGAGACCAATTGCCCATCTGATACAAACTGGTGAACTGGGAGAAGATGAACAATGTTTTGGGCCAGATCTTTAATTGGTATAGAAGTGTACTGCTCTAGTTGTTTCAACAGAACTACACCCAGGTCAAAAACTGTTATGTTTCCTCAGAGGTGGGAATCCCATCAACTTTGGATAAATGCTTTGAGTACACTTTTCTTTAACTCCATTAATTCCTGTACCTAGTATCTCTCACAAGCTGTACGCACGTATTTCCCAAGCCTAAGGAAGCACATTTTGTGCCCAAAATCTTATCTAACATTACTCTCAAGTATATAGTCAGTCCTACAAAAGACATAACCAAAAATATATTTCTTCTAGAGTACGCAGGACAGATGTATATAAACTCTAACGTTGTTCCAGCCAAACAATCTGAATCCAATTGAAAAGATCCTTCACAACAGAGGTTTGGGAATAGACACATTTTGGCAAATGAACACCAGCAGTAGTAGAGATCTTTGTGGATTTAAATTTGACTTTGAAGACCAATAGTTGGCATGAAACCAGACCCTCTTTGCACAGCTTCCACTTCCTCATTTTATCAAGTCTTTGTTTAGCAACTGAACACTCTAGGAGTGTAAAACAATGATTTGGCTTTTAGAACCGCAGGGCTGCCCATTGTGCATTCCTCCTGCAAGCTACAAATTGTTATACACGGTGCATAGCTAGTGTAGTTAACGCACCAGGCAGTCTATCTGCAGAAACAATGTAGCTTGCTTTTATCCTGTATCCTAATTAGAGTGTCACTGCTCTTGTTTTAACTGATGTACCAAAAACTTGACAGACTTTGCTTTTTAAATTTACAAGCAGTAGGGATGCCTCTCACTTGGGCTTTGTTTAAGAAAGTAAGTAGGAAGGTAGGCCTTAGGGCTACACAGGCAGGCCTTAGGGCTTCAAGCCAGTCACTCCTAGGCTAGGGACAGGCAGACAGGTTTAAGTGATCGGAAATTAGTGTAAACCTGTAACAGAACAAGAGTTCAGTGTACATAAACCAGTTTCAAAATGGCTGAAACTGGTTTAAGATAAACCTGGTTGAATGTAGTATCAGACTTAACTGATTTGGACAAAACCGGTTTATGAAACATCTGTCCTAGACCCCTTCCTGGTTTAAGTTAGGTTAGAGTCCCCCAGCATCCCAGCATGCTTTCTAGCCCTGCACTGGGCTGGGCTGTCTGCTCCAGCAGAGAAGCGTTGGGGAGGATTTCATAGATTTCACAGACATCAGGGCTGGAAGGGACCTCGGAAGATCATCAAGTCCAGCCCCCTGCCCCAGGGGCAGGAAGTCAGCTGGGGTCACAGGATCCCAGCAAGCTAAACATCCAAATGTCTCTTGAAGGAGTACAGAGTGAATGCTTGCACCACCTCTGGTGACAGTCTGTTCCAGGCCTCGGGGGCTCGGACAGTAAAGAAATTCTTCCTTATGTCCAGCCTGAAGCGGTCTTGGAGGAGTTTGTGACCGTTTGATCTTGTCATCCCGTGGGGCGCTCTGGTGAACAGGCATTCCCCTACATCCTGATGCACACCCCTTGTATACTTATAGGCAGCCACCAGGTCCCCCCTGAGTCTGCACTTTTCCAGGCTGAAGAGTCCCATGGCTCTCAGCCTCTCATCATAAGGCTTGTTTTTCTGCTCTCTGATCATGCACGTGGCTCTCCTCTGGACTCTCTCAAGCTTCTCCACATCCTTTATAAACTGTGAAGCCCAGAATTGGACGCAGTACTCCAGCTGCGGCCTCACCAAGGCCGAGTACAGAGGGAGGATGACATCCTGGGATTTGCTAGAGAAGCATCTATGGATGCAAGCCAGAGTTTTGCTCATTTTGCCAGCTGCAACATCACATTGGTGGCTCATATTCATCTTGTGGTCATTCATGACCCCCAAGTCCCTTTCAGCTGCGGTGCTAGCAAGCGTAGCACTGCCAAGCCTATAAGCATGCTACGGGTTTTTCTTCCCAAGGTGCAGCACCTTGCATTTTTCGGTGTTGAAAGCCATCAGGTTTTCATCCGCCCATTTTCCAAGCCTATCAAAGTCAGCCTGGATCACCATCCTGTCCTTGGGTGTGTACGCTTTACCCCGAAGTTTGGTGTCATCAGCGAACTTGGCCAGTCTGCATCTGATACCAATGTCCACATCATTAATAAAGATATTAAAAAGAATAAGCCCAAGGACCAAGCCTTGGAGCATCCCACTGGTCACAGTGTACCATAATAATTGACTTCTGTCAACTACCACTCTCTGGGTCCGACCTCAGAGCCAATTCCCCAGCCAACAGACTGTGATGTAGCCAAGGCTGCAGTTGGCCAGTTTTCCTATGGATGATCGTGGGATACCAGATCGAAAGCTTTTTTAAAATCAAGATATATGACATCAATCTCTTCTCCCTTGTCCAGGTGATATATCACCTGGTCATAGAAGGAGATGAGATTGGTCAGGCAAGACCTACCCACAACAAATCTGTACTGGCTATCCCTCAGGATGTTGCCTTCAGCCAGTTTGTCAAAAATTGTCTCTTTGATGATTTTTTCCAAGATCTTCCCTGAGATAGAGGTCAGGCTGATGGGCCTGTAGTTCCCCAGATCTACTTTCCTCCCTTTCTTGAAAATAGGCACCACATTGGCCTTCTTCCAATCTTTGGGCACGTTGCCTGAGCACCACGAGTTCTCGAAGATCCGTGCCAGTGGCAGAGCTATGATGCTTGCCAGCTCCTTAAGTACCCCGGGGTGTAAACTGTCTGGGCCAGCTGACTTGAAGGTGTCCAGCCTCTCGAGGTGTTCCCTCACATGGTCAACAAGGAGGGGAAGGCAGGGGCTGTGCTCCCCCCCAGGCAAACCCCAGCTGGGGTCCGGGGCCAGGCAGGGGGATTAAACCTACCTTCCCTGTAAGTTGAGCTGCCCTGCTGCTAAACATACTGCTGGCTGTGACTGTGGACTACAGCTCCAAGAAGCACCTGGAAGCAGGAAGAGGAAGTGATGAACAACCCTGCAGAGTCCTACTTCTGTGATGCTGGACTGCAAAACCCAAAGACCTCAGGGGCAGCAAGAAGTACCAGAGAGCCATACTGTAGCACGCCCCGCCATGCTGTTACATCCCCCAGTTTATGGCTGGAGCTACTGCAGGCATGTGGCTGCATTTCCTGAATCAAAGGGAAAGTGTATCCAGTTGTTTCTCAGTTTAATCTTTGCAGCTTAGGCTAAACTGCAGAGACTGAGTCTATTCAGCCTTGGGCTTTTTGACTTTCTGTACTTAGCCCTAGTCACTAAGCTGGTACAGGGTCATCACCAGGATCTTTCTTCTGGGAACTATTTGCCAGGTCTGTAGTTGAACATATGGATCTCAGACCAGCTTCCCTCAGTCATCTCTGGACTCACCACTGACCTCTTTATTTACTGGAAGACTGTCACACTCCTATTGAGGGACTGCCACTGCCAGTGATAGGACACTACTTCCTTGATTCTCATAGGAGGCGTGGGCCACAAAATCCATATGAGCATGGATTCATGTGGTGTTTCTATCAGCCCACCTCCAGAATGCTACACTCTTCAGACATGGCATCTACACTCCTTTGGCAGCCCCATCCACTCTCCAACTTGCACCCCCCCACTATAAAGGGATCTCAACCAGAAAACAGGGTCAGCATCTGATGAAGTGAACTCAGAGTCATGAAAGCTCATGCACTTCTGCTTTAGTTAGTCTCTAAGGTACCCTACCTTCTGCCTGACTTCAGACTAACATGGCAACTACCTGTCTCTGCTTATAGATGGCACCATGGTCAGCCAGGATTTTTCAAGGGCAATGAGAATGATGCATCCTCTATTCCTGGGCAAGGATCTCTGTATATTTGAAGAATCCTACCTAAATCCACCCTCAGGGGTTACTGTTATGAAAACAGCTGACTCTCAGTTTACACTGGAAGCGGCAAATAGACGATAGATCCACTTATTGCTCAGAGAATCAAAGAACCTTCTAGGAAAGGTTAGCCACAAGGCGTGATCACATACAAGTGGAAGATGGGAAAAACCAATGTCTTAGTCCTGATCTGATGAACATTTACTGTGATGTGTAGGATGCCAACAAGAAATAAGGGGAGCAGGAGGAAGCAGATATGCACTAAATAAACTCAATCATAGACTCTCTCTGTTCGGCACTAACCAAGAAAGAGGTTAGTCTCACATACCATCTTGCTTTTTGCGCTCAGGTGCTATGGGTGGCTGGACACAGACGCACAGACTGCAAATGTCCCGTTTCCTTTAAGAGGCTATTCCACGACCTACATGATTTCACCAAGTTTTTCATTCTACATTTTTCCTTTCTTTCATACCTCTTCTCCAACTTGCACTGCTTTGTAGCATCTTGAATAACCCTTCACCTGCCACAGTGCCCAAAACACCTTAGAAACAACCTAGCTATAATATCCCTACTAATGGCTTTTTAATATTTCCTTACTGTCCTCCCAGACACTCATTCATATCTGTTAGTCTTCATTCACTTCAGCTTGCCTATCATGCTTCTAGAACTGAACACAATATCCCAGGTGATAAATATCTCAATGATCAGCATTAATAAAAGGGCCCCAGCTGTGCTCCCTCAGCTAGTACATCTGTTTGCATGAGCTCATGTGAACTTGTTACAAAGCCAAGAAATATGAACTGTGAAGGAAAGTAAACCAAATATCTATGAGAGATGTTTGTGATGCCCCATTAATGGTGACAACAGGGTGGCATGACAAAAATTAAACTCAAGAGTCTGGCAGAGGAATTTATGGTACCTTCATGAAGAATCTGCTAGACAAACACATTGCTCAGGTGGCCCGGACACATTTTGACCATGTTTTCAGGAAGATCAGCTACTACATAAAAGAAACAAGTTTGCTCTTGCTCTCTCTCTCTCTCTCTCTCACACACACACACACACACAGACACACACACGATAGATAGACATAGGTATCAAAAGAGCTCAAATATACACTGTGCACAAGGGGCAAAAAGATTAGCTTTTCACAATTGCCTGGAAAACAATTAGAAAACCCCAGACTGTCACATTACTACTGATTACTTAGGATGCAAATGCTTTGAAGCAACAACTGCCTTATTGATATAGGCTGGCTGGGTCTTAGTCCATGATTACAAATTGAGGTTTAATTTTTTTTTTTTGAGTGATTACTGCAAAATTGGGACAAAATAATAGTGTTGCAGAAATTCAGTTCTAAAGTAGGAAGAAATTACAGATACAATTACAGCTTCCATAATTACAAATACAGGGTAAACTAGTGACACAAACACAGGGTAAGCTTTTCCCACACCACAGTGGACACTTCCCACATGCCACAACATGAAGAACTGGCAGTAGCAACTAGGTCCTAGTGCCCACCTACTTCTAACCCAAGCTAGTTCCACCCTGCAACCTGAAAAGGTTGCCAACCACTGGTCTACAGCATAGATCAGGGATAGGCAACCCCTGGTATGCATGCCAGCGCATGGCACGCAAAGACATTCTGCTTGGCGCACATACCTTGCGGCAGAGGGTGGGGAAGGGGCCAGGGGTGTACTGCCACAAAAAGGATCTGGTCTTTCACAGCTCCTGTGCCATCTCTCCCTGGCACACCAACATCTCACAAGTCAAGGTTGCAGGTATTTTTGGCACTCTGCCAAAAAAAAACGTTGCCCACCCCTGGTATAAACACCACCCAGGTAATTGCTCTACATACACTTGATGGGGCACCAAACAGAACACATGCATTGTACAAGGACCGACTCCCCTTCACTGAAAAGAGGGGGTCTTTTAGATCAGTGGTCTCCAAAGTGGGGTACATGCACCCCAGGGGGTGCGCAAGACAATCCATTGGGGTGTGGGAAGAAAATATTAGAACTTCTATTTCTATTTATTTTTTATCTAAAAAAATAAGAAAGAAATTAAGCTTTACTAATATTTAATATATAGATTGACACTGGTGCCCTCATTCAGTCTGTATGTCAGACGGTCATGTGTCATGTACGATACGCGAGTAGTACATGTATATAATTTATAAATAAATAAATATACATGTATTGGGGGTGCGTGCTCAAAAATTTTTTACTGATAGGGGTGTGCGATCAAAAAAGTTTGGAGACCACTGTTTTAGATTACCATCACAACCTCAAAAGGACTCTCTGTAGAGATCTGAACAGAAACTATCAAACTGGTGGCAACAACTTCCAATTCAAACTAGCCTGGGTGATAAAACTGTCAGAGAAACGAAAGGCATGATCCATCATTACCAGTCTCCTGAGCCATCCAATCACTATGAGAGAGCTTGTAAACATTTATTGTTTCTAGAAGATCTAGAAGATATTCTAGAATAGATATTCCACAAACTGCATACAGATGACTTCATAAGGGGGCCTTATATAAGACTGTATAGATTTATATTGACCAGTCTAAAATCACCATGTAAGAGCATATTTTTGTTGTAATTTCTAGGGTCTGGGGAAAAGAAAGGAACTTAGTCCATCACCTCTTAAAAAAATAGTAGGTGTTAGGGAGAATAAGATTCCTTTAAAAAAAAAAAAAAAAAGAAAGAAAGAAAGAAATGATCATCTCTGGGTCTAATCCTAGCCCTAGTGAAGTAACTGGCAAAAAATCCTGAGACGGAGAGGATTTCACCTTCATGATCCAAGCATCCCTTTTCCTTACCAAAATCAACTCCAAACATTCCTTCTTTTACTGAGCTGTCTATTCCGGTAGAGCTTCTGGGCAATAAACATATGTAAAGCTGCTTATTATAAAGCTGAATTATTTATTATTATAAAGCTGAATGTGGAAATTTCTCCCACTTTAAAACCAAATTTCTGTGAACCTAGATTATGTTGTCTCACTTTGCAGTAAATCACTCAAAAACTCAGTGACTTATTGCTATTATAGAAAAGGGGAATACACGTTGATCTAAGAAAAGTGCGGCTCATCATGTCTTGCTAGTATGGTTAAGATAAAACCTGACAGCCGGCAAAACAACTCCAAATCCAACTGTGAATACCGCAGAAGTTCTGCAGACTGAGGGAGTGATGCCAGAAAAGATGACCACAACCCCTCTACATTAGCCTCTTGCATAACGCAACTCGAAAAGTTTCAACCAAAAGAAGCAGCGGTTCTCATAATCTCACTTAATAAGAAGGATTTGTCACCTGTCTTTTTATCTTTCAATTTGAACAATATAAAGAAATCATTTTTCCTATACAATGTCATACATACTGGGTATAATGGCATGTTGTAAGGGCAAATCCTCAGCTGCTGTAAACTGGCATAGATCCACTGCGCTCATTGGTCCTATGCCAGCCTATACTAGTTGTGGATATGGCCAAAAACCTTTACCTAAGACACTAATATTGCTCTCTGGGGAAATGGACCGTCTGCTTCCAGAATTCCCAGTTCTGAGACAGCACCAGCCAGGACACCGGCTGCGTAATGGTAATATCCAATCTATGCTTGCAGTTCTGTTCTCAGAGAGATTCATTAGGCAGGAGCAAGCTCAGAAATGCTCGTGTTGCTTCACAAGAACGAGGCTGTGATTCACAAGGAAGCTTGTACAGAAGCCATGGACTGGGACCAGACTTGATCAGCAAATAAACACCAGTATGAATTAAGCAGGGCTATTTCATACAAGTTCCAGCATGCCAAGGTTTAAGGCGTGCGCAAAACCACATTCTGAAGAGCCATTCATCAAAATCCAAGGCATGCCAAATGAACAGGAAAGGGACTATCTAAGCAGCCAGCCCATCAGCCACCTCGCCATGCGACACCCAAAGGCATCTCTTGAGCCCGTACAACTGGCTGTGGAACTTGCCAAGGAGCCAGATGCTGCTGCTGTGGGAAGAATGCTAGCGTGAACATAAAACTCAGAGATGGGAGATGATTAACATAGAAAATAATCCATCCTCATTATTACCATGTGACTGCTAAGCTTTACTGTTATGCCAGAGACATGAAAAAAAACTTCATTAGAGACAATTTCATTCTGTATGACAACAAAACTCCCCTTTCCACCCCTTCCCCCCCCCCCCACACACACACACATCTATTTAAAAACAAGCAGTGATCTGGGTGTAACTAAAAATGACCTGATGCTTTTCCTGAGTTAACAACAGAACCAGGAAAGAATATCTATCATTGGCTAAACATTTCACTGCACACACTGCCAAAAAACAAATGAACTTATCATACTCTATAGGAAATTCCTATCTTACACACCAATTAGTGAACCAACGGTGATTGATTTTATAATCCCAAACTGGACTTACAGCAGAGAACAGAGAACTTCCTTTGGGGGGCCTTTCCATTACCCAACATGTGGAAAATTGTATATTGTGGATGCATTATGCAAAGCAGAGAAAAATAAGTACTGTATAAACCATCTTTCCACCACACTACTCACATTTTTGCCTTCCTAGGGGAGATGCACTTTGGACAGATATTTCCTTTCCCTGCCCTAACATCCTATCCCCATCATACATGAGCTGGGCATTTGATAAAAACAGAAACAACAACAGGAACTAGCAGCTACCAGCTACAATAGGATCAAAACATCTTTATGCAGTAATACTTCAGCCAAGTCACTGTCCTTGAAGACATTACTTTAAGCCCTTTCTGCCCTCCCACAGCAGACACCTCTTCATCCTGAAAAATCACATATGAAGAGTCATGGCCTTTTAATCACAACCTAATCAGTGGCAAGCACTTATACCTGCAGAAAGTAGCAAATTGGACAGTGAATGGTAAGAAAATGTACTGGTCAAGGAAACAGCTTGGATATTTCTCTTTTATTTTATTTTGTGGACTGGCCAAGTTCGCCGATGACACCGAACTTTGGGGCAAAGCATCCACGCCAGAAGATAGGCGGGTGATCCAGGCTGACCTGGACAAGCTCAGCAAATGGGCGGACAAGAACCTGATGGTGTTTAACACCGAAAAATGCAAGGATCTCCACCTTGGGAGGAAAAACCTGCAGCATGCTTATAGGCTCGGCAGTGCTACGTTGGATAGCACTACAGAAGAAAGAGACTTGGGGGTCATCATTGACCACAAGATGAACATGAGCCTGCAATGCAATGCTGCAGCTAATAAAGTGACCAAAACACTGGCTTGCATCCATAGATGCTTCTCAAGCAAATCCAGGGACGTCATTCTCCCCTTGTACTCGGCTTTGGTGAGGCCGCAGCTGGAGTACTGTGTCCAGTTTTGGGCTCCACAATTCAAAAAGGATGGGGAGAAGTTTGAGAGAGTCCAGAGGAGAGCCACGCACATGATCAGAGGTCAGGAAAACAGATCTTACGATGATAGGCTGAGAGACATGGGGCTTTTTAGCCTGGAAAAGCGTAGGCTCAGGGCTGATCTGATGGCCACCTATAAGTTTATCGGGGTGACCACTAGGATCTGGGGGAATGTCTGTTCACCAGAGTGCCCCAAGGGATGACGAAGTCGAACGGTCACAAACTCCTGCAAGACCATTTCAGGCTGGACATAAGGAAGAATTTCTTTACTGTCCGAGCCCCCAAGGTCTGGAACAGCCTGCCAGCGGAGGTGGTTCAAGCACCTACACTGAACACCTTCAAGAGTAAATTGGATGCTTATCTTGCTGGGATCCTTTGGGCAGGAGGCTGGACTCGATGATCTCCCAAGGTCCCTTCCAGCCCTGATGTCTATGAAATCTATGAAGCTAACACAAGCCACACTATATAAACCCAGATCTGTGTTGTATGCTAGCTGCCTTTGTAAATGGCACCAACAGTACCAAAATGTGCTCACTGGGCACCAATTATAGTTTATAAAGAATTTAATTAAATGCAATAGGTAGAGTAGATCCACCAAAGATGGATGGACTTTCTATGCAGTTTTCCACTGACACAGAAAGCATTTTGTAGATGCCCCTGCAGGGCAGAAGGGCCAACAGTCACAGCTGCAGCACAAGGTGCATTTTGCAGAAGAACTAGGTGTTGGGTACTTTTAGTAATGAAGTAATGCTATAATTCCTGGAGGAAAAATATTCTACTTTTCCATTCCATCCTCACTTACTCCTGGTGACATATGGCACAGCTGTTGCCCACATCCATGATAGAGCTGTTGGACCATGGAGCAGGGACTTCCCTTTCCCTGCCATTCCAATATCCCAAGCAGTTACCAGATAGCTACCTGGAGACTGCCCAGGCCTGCCTTGTGCCCTGAAGGACAAAGTCCACAACTGTCTCCAATGCTATTTGTGGCAGTGATTGCCAAGCAGTGATCTCCATGGGAGAATGAGTGTTCCCTCAAGGAAGCAGTCTTTCTGCAGCTGAATGACAAGCAAGGAGGTAACATTTGAGTCATTAATGCCTCCACACATGCATTTCATCCTGCCACAAACCTCACTATCCCTAACAACTCCGCCCGCACCCACTGGCAATGTTTTGAGGGCTATGTCAAAGCCCCTCTCAAATCCCATTCCCCTCTTCCAGGCACATGCTCTCCACAGTCTTCCTATTCTCAAGCAGCAACAGTCTCCACTTCCCAAGAGGGAGACACGGGTCACAATCATCACTGGGGATCTGGATTTTCCATTTCCCATGGAAAAACAGAGAAAAACATGGATCCCCCCCATTCCCCCCCCCCCCCAAGGAAAACATGGATTTTTCATTTTAAATGGAGAAACCTGCAGATTTTGTACTTTTGCAAATAGCTCTTTACAGGCTGCAAGGGGCTGGGGGGGAGCAGAAGGAGGGTGGTCAGGCAGGTGGTCTCCAGGCAGCCTGGAGAGCAGCTCCTGCAGGTAAGTCAAGGACGGAGGGATTGAAGCCCCCATAGGGCAGGAGGGCGTTGGGCAAGGTTGGGGCCGGGGTTGATGCCCAGCTGGAAGGTGCATGGGGCTTGTGTCCTAGGGCTGGAATACGGAGCGGCAGGGCCCCCGGGGGGAGTGGGACAGGGTCACGGGCAGCTCACCCAAGGAACAGGGGGTGGGGCCAGCTCCCTGATGCTGCATGCACTCCCGGGAGGGCAAGGGGAACCCATGTCACCCAGATCTGTGTACAAGGCAGGCATAGGCTGCCTGCTGCATGCTCAGGTTCCCCGCTGTGCTGCCTTCCCTTGGACCTCTGCAGCCCAGAGCTGCAGAGCAGAGTGGGGCCAGGAGGGGAAGCTCCTTGCCACTGCAAGCTCCACGCTGCCCTGGTTAGGCATCCCCTGCCCCCTCCCCCCGGAGTGCGTGCAGAGGTGAGGAGCCACCCCCCGCCCAAGCCCCCAGGAGGCAGGCAGAGGCGGGATGAGCCAGGCTCCATGCTCTGCTCCTCTGCAGCAGCCACCACCTCCTACCAGTGGCAGCCAGGGCTCAGGCACTGCTGTGGGGGGCAGGGTGCTGCAGACCTGGGTCCCTGGCCCTGTAGCTCTGGCAGCTGAGGACCCCCTCGAGCAAGGCTGGGGGAGGGCAGGGAGCTCGGTGGGAATCTGGGACACCAGCAGGGCTGTGCAGCTCTGGCTTAGGAGTGAGGGGCCTAGACCTGTGTACTGTGAGCTACGGGGGGAAGGGAAACACTGATTTTCCATGATAAAAAACCCAAAATCAAATACCAAAATGTATAGGTATTTAGAATGTATTTTGTTCCAGTGATTGAGGCACTGGTAAGCTTCCAAATTCCTTTAAAACTGTAAATGCATCAAGAAAACATTGTGTTCCTCTGATACCAATATATATAGATATATATTGTCAGAGAAAACTAGGATCCCTGATCATCAAGAAGGCCACAAGTTTCTCAACCCCCCTGGCCCGGCAAGTCTGCTGGCAAGGGGACTCCGTACTGCAACCACACATGCCTGTCTGTGCTGGGTATTAAAATAAACTGCCAATCATGGTGGTAGCAACTAGTAATAACTAGGGACCTAGCAAATTCAAGGTGGCTTCCCCCCCAATTTCATGGGCAGAACTCAGGGTCCAACACCTATTTCACAGGCAGAGCATGGCTGGCCCCCCCACACACACCTCTGACTGGCCAAGGAGGCCCAGTGGCCCTGTCCCTCACCCCTGATTGCAAGGCTGTCCACCATGCAGCCCTGCCCCCTCATCACCTATTGGTGGAGGGGCGGGCCCACATGACAGCCAGCTCTTGCAGCTAATCAGCAGCAAAGGAAGGAGGTGGCAGCACTTTGAGTGGGCAGCCCTCTTATCTTTCCCCGTCCCTGCCTTCCCCCCCTGGTGGGCTGCTGCAACACCCTGAGAACTGCTGGTTCCCTCTGGGGAGCCAGCATTTTTTTTTCCAAAAGGTTTTTTTTATTATTTTTTTCCCCTGCAAATGTTGCGAGCATTTGACAGGCTTTATGACCCATGATTTCAGTAGGTCCCTAGTAATAACTATTGTACCATGGCAGTATTAATAGGCTTAGGCAGGGCTGCTGCCCAAAATGGTTGGGAGCTATGCACACTTTACTCTTTACATTAGAGCATGGATGTCAAACTCACCTGGCCCCATAGGCTGGATAAGTGGTATAGGGCTGGTCCACAGGCCAGACGGGGTGCACAGACCAGTTCCACATGCTGGATCCAGTCTATGGCCCAGAGAAGCTGGAGGGGGTACCATGTGTCCTGAACCAGAGGCTCAAGGACTGGGCTGCACGTGGCACCTGCTCCAATGTGCATCCATTCCATGCCAGATCTAGTGTACATCCTGGGGTGGCCAGATCAGGTACCACATATGTTGTTGGGCTAGAGTGGGCACCACATGTGACATGGTCCCAAGCCAGGTACTCCAGGATTGTGCTGCATTCAACACCTATTTTAGCCACTCCAGCACCGTGCCGCATGTCGCTCCCACTCCAGTGCACATCTGCTCCATGCCAGACCTGGCACACATCCCAAAGCAAGTGCCATGACCAGTGCATTCCTAAAATGGCCAGCTTGGAACTGGACATAATGTGGCACCCACCCCAAGGCTGCATTGCACACAGTGCCTGCTCAATCTGGCTTGAAGCAAATGCCACACACAGCAGAGTCCTGGAGCAGTCAGTGCATGGGGCCATCCACTCGAGACCTGTAGCCAACACTGGGGGCCAGATGATGAAGCTCCACAGGCTGTATCTTAGACTCGCGTGCTCTAAAACATCTGCACTCTAAAACCGTTCATGGAATTTACCAAAGCCATAGGCTAGGGACAGTTGTTACACAAACTGGTTTAAGTGATCATAACCTGGTTTAAACCTGTAACAGAGCATAAGTTCATTATGACCAGTTTCAAAATGGCTCAAACTGGTTTAAGATAAACCTAGTTAAATGTAATATCAGGTTTAACTGATTTGGGTCAAACTGGTTTATGCAATATCTGTCCCAGACCCCTTCCTGGGTTAAGTTAAACCAGAGTTCCCCAGATGCTTTGCAGCCCTTGACTGGGCTGTCTGCTGCAGAAAGCAGAGCTGGCCCCACCCCTCTACTCCCTAGCCAGAGTCTTGGTGGAGACTGCGAGCACAGCAGGGTCTGCCTGGCTTCCCCCTGGCCCCACCTCCCACCCCTCCACTATTCACTGCTCAAGCAAGGATTCCCCTTCCCTCCCATCTCCCGCAGCCCAGACCCCAGTATGTACACATGCGTGCATGCATGCATGTGTGTCCACTTAGGGTTTTTAGGAGCTAATCAACAGGTCAGCTGGTAATATCCTTCTTTTCCTTTCTTGGAAAAAGCTGTTTAAGAAGAGCTTGAACTAATGAGAGAGGATTTTGTTTTCTCAATGGGCTGCTAAATGTTGTGTTATCACCTCCCTCCTGGCTCCCGTGCCCATCAGTTCTGCTCCAGACAGTATGAAGAAGCAGGGAGAGGGAGATTGAAAAGCTTAGTATCATCAATAGATGAATGTAGTCTGCAACACATACCCCCACCCCTTTGCCTCAGAGTGCTAGCCCAGGGCTGGGGTCTGGTAACACTCCTCGCCCCTTGAGCAGCCACTGGGGAAAAGCCTGGAACCGTGCAGGCAGGGTGGGGGATGCTCCCTAATCAGAGCATCCTGCTGGGCCCTGGCCATGCCCCTCCCCCCTCAGCTCAGCACTCCAGAAAGGAAAGGAGGGCTGCTGTAGTGCCCCCCAGCTCCTAGCCTGAGCCACAACCAAGCATGTGCCTGCATTTCCTCAGTCCAGAGGGAATGTCTGTGCACTTGCAAACTGGGTCAACCTAGGTAGGTTAGACTAACCTGCAAGATTGAATCCATTCAGGCTCAGGCTCTTTGAATGTCTGTCCATAGCCCTTATGACTTACAGTCATAGGGCCATGTGAACCAAGTAAGGAAAAAGTATTTCACAAAGAAAAAGCTTATTTACAAACTGCCCCTAGAAGTATCCAATCCAGTCAGAAAATACCAAATATAATTATAAAGCACCCTCTGCAAGAGACGACTGACAAAAATACTTAATAAACCAAACCATTAAACATGCAACATCCATCCTGCAATTAAAACTTTGCAAAGCACTACAATGTACACCTGGTTATTGCTCTGACATCTGCTCATTTTTATGTGTGTTTATAAGTTGGACCAAAGAGAAAGATAACTGATTTTATAGACTTATCATGACAAAAATGACAACATGTTATATTTTATTGTTCACCAAAAATGGTATAAAAACTCAAATAAAGCATGCGTACTGTTTGAAATACTTAAAGTTACCACATTTTATAATGAACAATATATAACCAAATGGCTTTCATCCTACAACAGAGAAAGAGTAATTTTAAACTAAAGATCCCACTGTAAAATGACAGTGAATTCAGTCTGAACAATCACAGTTGTGCTGAGCATATTTTTAGACATATGGCAATTTTATAATGGTCATTGGGGATGAAAAGCTAAAATTCTACTACAGGCTCTGAATTTAAGACATTTCACATAAAGCAGCACCTCTCAGGAAATGAATTTGTTAACTGTGCAACTGCCATAACCTCATGATGTATTAGCCCTTACTTGCAGATTGCATCTCATTATCTCAAAAAGTGCAAGTCATTTTGAGTGTAAAAGAAACTAATTATTTTACGGAAGACCCAAAGACAGCAAGAACTAAACCTATGTTTTTTTTCCCTTTAATCTCAGTTAAAGAAAGCCCTCTAAGCAGCGTTCCAGCCACCTTGCACAGACTAAGCATACAACCCCAACCCCCAACAACTACAGTATGCAAGTTAACATCCCTAAGTAATGCCCTGATTACTATTGTGAGCCTTGCATTTAAAGAGTTCCTTCCTGTTTAAAATCTAGAAAGCCAAATTGTATTTTCCCACCACTGGCCATTGTGTAAGATTCCTTTTAATTTCCAGTGAGCTAGCTGAAGATAGATGAGCTTCCATGCTGATATCACTTTTAATTAAGCATTTTTCTCTCATTACTAGTTTCCTAAACATGTTTCTAATCTCGCTGAAAAACCTCGGCGTGCAGTAGGTACATCCACATCCATCCTCCTCTTACAGACAGTACGAGATACCAATCAGGATTGCCATCACAACCTTGAATGAGACAAACAAGATACACAAGCGGTGCTGAACCATCACACTCCATTCAGGAATCTGTGATGGGTGGGTGGTAATAGGTATCTTTCCTTCTCCTCCCATGCCTTAAAGCAGCATAGTTCTCCACAGGGGTTGTAGGCAAGCCCCTGAGCACTCCCTCCCCCATATAAAAAACACCACAAAACCTCTTCCCACTCTAAAAGACAAATCACAGTTGACCCTCTTGTCCATAAGGACCCAACTGCCCAGCCCCTCTGTGCCGACTCCCATAGCACTTGCTATTCCGGTTTGAACATCCTTCCCGATTGCAGTGCCCTCCCCGAAACGCAGGGGAAATGACTTCTCCAGGAATTCTGGGAAGGACTGAATGAGATACCAACTGAAACTGGGTCCAAAGCTAAGGCTTCAGTAATGCTTTAAAACATACCTCCCCTTCCCCAGAACTCCATGCTCTCTCTAAGGAGGTTAGACAACCCAGCTGGCAATCAATTAACTACCCACTGAAGGCACGGACAACCTTTCCAGGACCCCACTCTTCTTCCACTTGTATTAAAGTTTTCTGCCAAATCCCTGCATTTTACAACCAGAAAGACGGGTATCTTGTAATAAATTGTTTCAGTTCCTTTACCCTGTGTATTTTACCCCACATGCTGCAACAGCTCAAATGATCTACATGCAGCAAAAGACAACCGTGTATTTCCTAAACTAATTTTCTGTTGGTACAGAATAGGCTAGTTTTTATTTGTAACGTGATGTTTACACATTACCTCACTAAATAAACCTAAGTGGCATTACTGTTATCCTTTCTAAGGCTCTCTGAGAATTGGAACATATAAGACAGGATTTCCTCTAGCTCTGCATGTCTAGTTACTCTACAGTCATTAATGACCTAGCACCAAAATGAACAAAGACTTACCATCAAACGAGCGTTCAGAAAGGACCCAAAACAAAAATATGTCTGTCTGGACCTCCGTATCTCAGTTCCCTGCCTTTAAACAAAAGTGCTGAGGAGACATAAATTTGCTTTCAAGAGCATTTTTACAGGAGCAAGTAAAACCAAAGAGCTATACATTTTCTTGTGGAATGGGTTTTATATATTGTGATGGATTCACATTAAAATGAACTGAGTCTTTTACACAGCACTTTAGGCACTCAATTCTCCTCTCACTTACACAGGTGTAAGTCCAGAATATCTCCATTGCAACCAAAGGGAGCTGGATAGATATAAAAATCCCAGATTGAAGCCCTAACAGAGGAAATGTCTTGAAATCCCCAGATCCATCTTGTACCATGGCATGGTTGGCATCATAGGCGGATAATGCTGGGCGTGAGCCCAGGGGCCCCTGCCAATTTGGGGCCCTGTCCCCGGGGATGGGGTCAGGCCGGGAGAGCCATGCCGCGCCTGGGGGAGGGAGGCAGGATGGGTGGCTCTGCATCTGGAGGGGAGGGGGGCGAGCCATGCCCAACCTGGCAGGGGAACGGTTGCTGTGCCTTTGCAGGTGGCAGTGCTGGAATGGCCCTGGGGGCGATAGCACCCAAAATTCATCTTAGCCCTCTGCAGCCACCCCTCCCAATACTGCCACCCGCCCACAGAGACACAACGCGGTGCTCCTGGCCCAGCCCACAGAGGCTCCCTGCAGGTCGGTGTAACAGGGGCCAGGTGGGGAGTGAGACTGAGCAGCAGAAAGCTCATGGGGAATGCTGCCTCCATGTGATTGAGAGTGGGGGAGAGGGGAGATCTTGTGAGGGGAAAGTGTGTATGTGGGTCTGTGTGTACGGGTCTATGTGGGTCTCTGTGTCCGTATGTCTCTGTCTGTGTGTGCAGGTGTGGCTGTATCCGTGTGCAGAGAGTGAGTAGAGTACATGCACCTGTGTCTGTGTGCACATACATTTGACCACAGTGGGGGCAGGGAGCAGGGAGAAGTATGTTCCCCCCAGCCTGGCAGGGTCCACCCATCCTCCCCTGCCAGCACTAGGAGGGGAAGATGGCCCTCTCCCGCCCTGCAGCCCAGCTCCCATGGGGGAGGGGGCCTCCAATTTTGTGCTTGCCAACAGCCCCAAAACACCTTAATCCACTTCTGGTTGGCAATAGATAATATTCTCCCATCCCTGAAACTTTAAATCCACCCAACTCACCTCTGTTTGAGAGTGCTTGAAATCAAACCAAAATTTTGAATGATAGGAAGAATATGAATGATACAGTGATAATGTTTGTTGGGAGACATGGATTCCTCACGCTCTCGTCTACTACAGTAAGTTTCAAACATGGATACTTACCCAAAATGACTTCCGACTCTAGAAACCTGCCCCCTCGTGGAGTATGAATAACAGTGCATCAAACTCCCACCTCTTTTACTATTTTGAGGACTATACTCTGTGCCCTTCCCATTTCTGCAGTACTCAGGAGAACAAAATGCAGAGTTTCACCTTTACTGAACTCTATGCCTTTCTTTTTCATCAGATGATCTCTTTATGGCTTGCCTGGGTTTGTTCCCCCAGATCTCCCTTCAGGACCTTTAAAACTTGCATCATATATGCTGAAGCTGATTCTGATCTCACTGATTTCACCCCTCTTATGACTCCCTTGTATCCAGCTGAGCTACAGCCTCCAAATTTAACACTTATGTGCAGACCAGAACTGGACGGGCCCCATTGGTTTGTGCTGATGTAGGCTTAAAGAATCCCGTCAACAACGAAAGAAGCTGACTTTTCACTCAGCAGGTTTACGCCCTCCCATGCTGTACAGTCACAGTCATTTTTCAGCTCGCTTCACTAAGATGTGGATCAGCTGCTTCCGTACCAGTACACATAATGAGATAAGCTTCTATCCCATGCTCCTCACTAATCAGAATCAAAGGAAGCAGGAGTGCAGCCTTCATGACAGGAGATGCCCTTGGCTTGTTTCCAACATTGGTAAATAGGCACGTAACTGTACGCACAAAGAAAAAAGTAAAAGCCAAAGGGACCATGGATCAGCATGAAGAATTAAAACAGAAATTATAAAAGGAAAGCATTGGAAATGCCCCAACTCAGCAAACAATACCTTTAGATTTTGATTTGTACTAATGTGCAAGAGCAAAATACTTCTCTCTGCTCTGCTTTAAAACTCTCTCCTACACGTTCAACATTTCTTTTATTTGCAGAATTTCTACTGAAGTGAAGCCTTTTTATAGTAACAAAAAAGCCCAAGAAAGAAAAATTTGAGTCGGAAAAGCCTGTATATAATATTTCTTCATGACATCAACAGACCTGGCCTACACTGCAAAATGCTGCAACCCAACCAAACACCTGCAGCACAAATTAGTTTTACTGTGTTGCAGGGCTGGGTGTGTACAGGAGTAGTCATGGTTAGGATAGTAAAAGGAAATGCAGGAAAAAATGGGAGATACTGGGCTGCTGCAGATACTATAATGATAGATGCAATACAAAACCAAATACGTGTAAGCATCGACAGTAGAAGATCACATAATGAATGGTAAAACTCTACATTGTTTCAACCCAGCTTTCTGAAAAAAATGTCCCAAAGTAAGTGAAACTTCACATACATTTTTTAAACAAAATTTAGTGTGTTCCAAGCCAAATCAAGTCTAAATCCATGAGTCAGTCCAGAACTATAAGTGGCCCTACAACACAAACATCCTCCGCCCTCACCAGGGGCTTCAGATATTTCCAAAGTCTTTTGGTGGGCATCCTACATGCAGGCCCAAGCCCCCAAGTTTTGCCTGCCCTTAGCCACATGGCCACAGGAGCAAGCTAGGAAGGAACCTCCCATTTCCATGAAGTGGACTTTAAGCCCCAACACCATGGCAGGTGCTAAACCATGCCAGGAGAACAGTTATCCATGGGAGCACTTAAGGAAAACTGCCTTCATGGGCCCAGGTATATAGTGTTTCCTCTGCCAGGTAAGGTCACATCAGTGGAGGGGTGCAAGGGGGTGAGAGCTCTGGTGCACCCCCGACAGGCTGTGCTCCCTGCTTAGGTGACAGACAGCAGTGCTGGTGCCCCTCTCCCCTCCCCCATGAATGCTGGCCAGGGATTGGGAGCACTGGATGAAGTGCCGTGGCCACTCCCAGGAGCACTGTAGCCGCTTCCCAGTTGGCACAATTGGCAATGGGTTCCCCCCTGGTTCAGTGAGATTGGCCAAGGGGGGGTGGGAAGGGTCCCAGCCCAGCCAGTTGCTGACTGGTCACTGGGGGGGGCACATACCCCTCCACAAACTAAGGTGACACCAGTTGCCCATGGTTCACATGCTTAGTGTATCAGTCCAAAGGAGAACTTTTTTATTTTGGAAAGTTACAATTCCTGGTTGTGCAGACACTGGCTACTTGGATAAGCTGTTTCTTAGTTATACATAGCAACACTGCCTGTGTTTATGCCACAGAGTTAATCATTTTTACTACAGTCTTCAACAAATATAAAAATAATAATGAAAAATCACTCTTTATTGCCCAGAACAAGGCATACAACTAACAAACACAAATAAGGAGAGACCAATATGAAATACAAACCTGGATCCCATTCTGTTGGTTTGGCTTCCTCATCTTTAGCATAAAGCACAAATTTAGAGCAGCTACTAGAGCCAGTGGGCATGGTTTTCTGCTCATTTACATGGGTTTTATACTCCAATTTAAAGGAAATTACCTGTGATTTACACTGCTGCAGGATGAGGCTCAAGCCCCATATTTGACAGAAGTTGGAAGAAAAAGCATGTGCAAAGTGTGATTAGAACTACAGCTTCATGAAACCCAATCTCTCTTCTCCAGCCCCCATCACAGATCCCAGCAGGGGCCAGTCAGAGAACAGACGGGTGTGCTGTGCTCTGGCTATTCTCAAATGGCAGAAAACCCCTAGAGAGCTTTATTATTCAGTCCATAAACTAAGAACAGATTGCAATTGCTCCAATTTGGCAGACCCTGGACCAACCTGAGCATGTGGGAAGTATAAGGCCCTCCCTCTCCCATCCTGGTGCAAAGCGCAGAACACGGAAACCAAGATTCACAGCCTATATTTCATAGCTATAATATATCAGGCTGCTTCAACATTATGGACATTGATCCAACTTAAGATCAAGTATTTTCCACTTGTTTTGTTTTTGGTTAAAGCTCTGAAACCTAAAACTGAAGGAAAAAAAAGGCAACTTCCAGCAAAGGTCAGTCAACTGCCTAGCAAGAGTATACAAGGTTATAGGTTAAAACATCTCATAGATGTAAGAACATGAGCATGAAATTCTACAAAAAGAGCCCCAAGGGACCCCAAAGCAAGTAAATAGGCATAAAGATGTAATTAAAAACCATAAATCCATCAAACCAAAAATATGTAAACTTAATACATTAGCTCATATCTTTTTACTTTTTCCCCCTCCACATTTGCCTCACTCTAGACTCTTTTTGAACCCACGAATAAAAAATTAACAATGCCAGAAGAAATATTTCTTAGTATGTGGGACAGAGATATAAATAACGAATGGTTTTATCTTAATTTTATAGGCAATTGCTGGAGGAAGCTCTCTCTATACCAATCACTGAGACCCTACACTTATTATAAATTACTTCAACTCTATCTCCTCTTTACCAAACCCACAAAAGGACAATATTTTACAGCATTTTGGTACCATTGAATGAATCTCACACAAAAATTAACCTTGCAAAAGCTTGTTGGATGCATGTCAAATATACTCTGCTTTCTTTGCAACAAAACCTTTATTAAAGCAAAACAGAATTGTCACTTGCTGTGATCCCAAGTGTAACAAACTGCATAAACCTGTCTAACATTTTAATTGCAGGTTCTAGACCAAGCTTTAACCTGAAAGTTATGGGCAAAATCCTGGCCCAGGGTCCAACTCCAGCAGAGTTTGGGCCCTGCGCAGCCCACAGGTGTTCTGTGGCCACAGAGGTTACTGCGGATTCTCAGATGGTTTCTCCCCACTGCTGCAGCGGTTGGGCCCAGCACCCCGGCACTGGAGCAAACTGCCCAAGTTCACAAGGGCACTCCAGATCTTCACTGGAAATTCAACTCTGAAGCTTGTCCCTCCATAACCACTCGAGTCTCTGCTGGGCCTAATAACAGGAGCTAGGAACACATCTGGAGTAGCCTCTGGCAAACTTCTGGAGCGATCCCTTGGACTCATGTGGGTAGGTCACAAGCAGGTGCTCACAGCACCAGGACTAGCTACTGCAGCAGCCCAGACTAGCTAGCCCCTAGAGACCTCCTATTAGAAGTAGAGAGATGCCCAACTCTGATATGTCAGTCTAGTCCCCTCAGTGTGCCCAAAGGTGGAGTCTATGTCTATGACCCCGTAACAGGGGGGATAGGTCAAGAGAAGTAGTGCCAATGTGCCAATGCTTCCTTAGCGAGCAATAAGTCATGGACACCAAATGGGCCCGTCTGTCCAAAAAAGAAAAGTCCCAGGTGGTCATTCTATGCTTGAAATACTAAACCAGAAGATTGACCTTTTGGGACCGAAAAAGTACAAGCAGACTGAAAAAATACGGGCAGAACTGCTGCAGCCTGCAAAGCAAGCAGCAGTGGTGGGGCTCAGATTATGGGGGCTAAGCTAAATTTTAGGAAGGCCATAGCCCCCAAGCCTCCCCTAGTACTGCCGCTCACCCTGTGCAAGCTGCAGCAGCTCTGCCTCCCCCGCTCCCACCCAAAGCACAGCCCCTACACTGGGAAAGGCTTGCACTCCTCAGGACACCATCACAGGGCTGCTGCCCCATCAGGGTCCCTCCCCCATTGCTGGCCAGGTGTGAGTGGTGGAGGCAGCCCCCAGGGCTGGCAAACCCCAGCTGTGGTCACCCGGTGGGAAAGGGGATGAAGAAAGGAATAATCCCCCCCTCCCTTCGCCACGCAGACCGGCATCTGGCCACATCCCTGCCGCAGGAGCAGTGGTAGGGGGGCCCTGACGGGCTGCTGTGCCCAGGCCAGGCAGACCCTGGATGGGGTCTGTGCCAGCGGGATAGGGGAGGGAGGGGAGAATTAAATTCCCTCCCTTCCCCTGTTCACTTCAGGCTGCTGATGGGGCTGGCCACACACCCCTGCCACTCAAGTGGCAAGGTAGGGGGATGCCTGACAGGGGTTGCTCCTCCCCGGCCAGGCAGCCCCAAGCTGGGGTCCCGGGCAGGGGGAGGGTGGAATAAACCTCACCTTAAGGAGGCCATGCTGGGCCAGCATCTGGCCAGGGGCTGTGGTCTGGCCACGCTCCTTGTCCCCACCAAAAGCCTGACAAGGGCTGCTTCCCCCCTCCCCCTTCAGGCACGCCCCGGCTGCAGTCCCTGCAGGCCAGGGTGGGGGAGTAAAACCCCTCCCTGGGCCTGACCGCACTCCCTCCCCCAGCCACTGCGAAGGGAAGGGGGGGCTCGTTCTAGCACCCCCCTGGCTTCTGGCCTGAGCCACTTCAAGCATGTGTCTGCATTTCCAGAATCAAATGTTTATTCACTTGCAAATCAGTTCAATCTACACAGGTTAGACTAACCTCCAAAGATTGAATCAATTCAGGCTCGGGCATTTTGAATGTCTGTACTTAGCCCCAAAGTCCTCTACAGGCATTGATGGAAGCACAAAATATGTTCCAACAAACTATATATTGTGATAAAACAGGAAACACATTTAAACCTAAACCTCTGAACGCTGTGAAAACTAGTACTAATGCTTTGCTTTCACAGTTAATGCTAAAAGCCAGGCAATGCTCGGCTCAAATAGAGGTATCATATTTCGGTTTGTTCAGAATGCTTTCACGTCCTATCCACTGAGTAGCGTAAAATCCCCCAGCAATGTTAGCAGAAGATTCACAAAGAGCTAAATGAAAATTGATCATTTTCCCCAGCCCTGCCTGGTGCTCTAATCAATTCTGTACAGGTATTGACATATGGTAATGATGGCCTCCATCTCAACCAAAAATTCAGATCTGCTTAAAAAAATCCAATATCATTGTTTAAGGGTTGATTTTAAGGCATCAGTCACCAGGTTTACTGGTGGCAAACCTTGAGATTGCACCATGAGCACTGACACATTTTGCGTGACCACAGTATGTCTCACTCAACACAGCCTGGGTGTTTTACTGCATGGTATGAATGGTTTTGTTCAGAGAGAGTGAGGTAGTTAGTTAGCCATCTTAGTCTGAAGTCAGTCAGAAGGCAGAGTAGATACGCATCTTTATAAACTAACTAAACGAGGGAGAGAGAGGGCACAAGCTTTTGTGAACCCAACTTCACTTCATCAGATGACAGTTTTGTTTCCATCATTGTAATGATTTTCCTTTACATACAAATGGCCATCTTATTCGCACAAACTTCTAATGTGTAACTTCGAAATTAGAGAAAAGCCTGTCAAAATGAACCATTTGTAATACCAAAATATGGAGAAGGTGTCTTTTCTTTTTCTGTCTATCTTAATGTTTTGCCCAAAACAGGGTATGCAGAGCATTATCGCCTGGGGGCAACAATAGCAAAGATGAACCATAAAGATACATGGGTTTAATGGGTCTAATTATCCTGGTATTTAGAAAAAAATGCAGTGTTACCTCTAAATGCGACTCCCTGCAATGCGATAGATTGCTACCTTGCCACAAAGAGCCTTTTTAAGAAGAAATCCTAAAAGTTTATTTTCACTTAACTTATTTGAAAGGAAACCTTCCTACTACTGCAAAAAGACACTCCTGTTTGTAAGAATCTTGTGCTTGTGATGCAACCCTATCAGTTTTTTCCAAAAAATGAATAGTTTAGGAAAAAAAATAAGTAGCATTTTGTAATACAACGTTTTGCTGCTGCGTGAGCGCAGCAATATAACTTCTTCTACTGCATGACGAGGGTCCACTGGAGTTTGGCAATACAGTATTCAGTGATACAACAGTAACAGCATGTTACAATATGCAAATAAGCACTTTCTAGGTGCTCCTGTGTCACTCATCATTAAAGCTCTAATCCATTTTCTCATCCAAATTCTTATATACTACTAAAGCTCCACTTTGGCCTGATGCTGTTGTGCACCAACCTATATTTCAAAGTCTTTCCTGGCTCCTTCCAGATAGTTGTCAATTTTCAGGACTACCTTTAGGTCAGAATCATTTTTGCTATGCTAATATATTATTTGCTGAGGGTCCTGGCTTAATTCCAGCTCCTGGAGCATTTTACCTCTTAAGAGGATAGTGACCCATCTGCTACCCATGACCCCAATTAGACAGTCACCCAGTTTTAAATGGTTAGACTTGGGAATTAAGCTGCAGGTCACTGGATCCCCAGCATGGCATCCCTGTGTCAGCACCAGTATGGTTTTATTATTGTTAATGATGTATATTGTGGTAGCTGGAGGAAAACCCTCCAACTAAGATAGGAGCCCCTTGGTGCCAGGTGCTGTACAAACAGACAAAAAGAGATGGTCCTTGCCCCAGAGAATTTTTACTCTAAATGCACAAAACAGAAAAAATACAGATGGAAGAAAATAATAATACTCTCATTTTACAAACAAAGAATGAGGCACAAGGAGCTTAAATAGCATAGGAAGTCAGTGGCAGATGTGAAAATTAAAACTTGATCTCTTAAACACTAGTCCAGGGCCTTTAACAATAGACCAGTCTTTCTTTAGCTGAATCAATTATCATAGACTCTGAAAATAAGTCCCTATTTTTCTCATGTCTGGCACCCAAAGACAAAACACTCAGCAGGCTGAGTCAATGGCACAGTCAAGAACAGGACCCAAGATCCCTGACTTCCGGTTAATGATCATCTTCACTGGACTATACTGGCAATAGAAGCAGGGAAGAGCTCTTCTGAGCCTCACATTCCAGGTCAAAGGATTAGAAGAACAAAAAACAGGATATTCACTTGCACAAGGGAATGTGGTGACCCCAAGTACAAAGCTCTCTACCACTCTCAATGTTAGCAGTGCCCAAACAGACCTAACTCATGCAGGCAACCCAGTTTCAAGAGAGTCTTTCCAAACATTACTCTGTGTAAATGCAGGTAGCAAGTCCTCTCCTGACAAAAAAGATGATGTAAAATATTCAGTCTCCACACAAGAAAGAAATGTACAATGGCCAACGAAGGGGCAATCCAGTTTAACCTGCTCTGTATTACTTCAGAACACTCAGAAAAAGAAGAGCAGTTTGGGATCAAAGGCCACATCCAGATAAGCAGGGGCATGCAGCCTGTGGTGCCACAAACTGCATGCGGTGAATGTTAAAATATATGCTGTGCTGCTACTTTGCAGCACAGCAGCAAAATTTGCTACCAGGATTTCCTGGTAGCAAAAAAACCTCCAGAAACAAAAGACACACAAAGCATGCAAAACAACCATGCACCAGCACAGACAGAGTCCAGGCCATCCAGAGCAACAGTCTGGCTGCCAGCCAGGCCTCTGTGCTACCCAAGTTGTGCCCCTGCGGCTCCATCATGCCACCAGTTAAGACTACTGGGGCCAGCACAGGTGCCTGCAGCTCTCCCTGGCTGATGAATGGAGAGGAGCTGGCCAAGAGCAATTTGCCCCTTGTGAGACAATTTGTCCTGCAATGAAGCACGCATGCAGGGGCATGCACTGAGGCAATTTGGACCACTGCAAGTGCATGCCCCTGCTCATCTGGACATAGCCACATAGACAATGCAACTACCACAGAGTAACTCATTAATGAAGGAATGGGAGGTCTCCCCAGCATGGGCATGAAGGAGAAAATGGTTGAGATTTTTTAATTTGGCAGATTTGTAGAACTCAGCAGTCCACTTGCCAAAAGTCCTGAAGTGTCAAGCCAGGAGGCTTAGTCACAATCTGCTACAACCAGGGGGATGAGCATTGCCTCCTACAGACTTGTTGTTAACATGTTGAAAATTGGGATCACTGTAGGTGGAACTCCTGGCAAAAACAATAAAGCAGCTACTACATATTTCAACAGGTTTAAAATAACCTCAGATGTTAGGAGCAGATGCTCTTTCACACCCCCTGGGAGTTTGAAATGGTTTATGTATTTCCTCCCTTTCCTCTAATAGGCCAGGGTGCTGAAGAAATTAGATAGAGAAAGAGCAAGAACAAGAGCAATACTAATTACCCTCAACCAGCACAGGAGGCCACAGTATCCTGAGCTAATTGTGCAGTCCCAGCTCTCTCATTTGATCCCCTGCAAGAAGTCCTATTGCCTTAGGCATCAGTGCTGCATGATAAATCTTACTCACCTGTATTTAAAAGGGCATACCCAAAAATCCACACTGCTTTAGGCAAGCAGATTATAACCCTGCTTCTGTCCCATAAACAATCCACTTCCATAGCCTATCATACAGAATAGGGACGAATACACGGCTGAGGACAAACAAACTTGTCTGCTAACTCATTGCAACGTATTTGATGCAACATTGTCACTTTCCCCTTTATTAGGCTGCGCATGTCCCTGAAACCCATATCTGATCTTATAGCCTGGAGCACTCAACAGCCAAGTCTACACAAGATTCTCTCTCTCACAATCTTGGCGCATCTGAAAAATGCCCTGTAATTTCATGTTTATTAATAAAGAGGTACGTTTTACACTAATGCATCTTTAAGCTATTTCTACATGTGATGTTTCTGAAGTGAATTTTGTGCTAATAAAAGGCACTAACAACTAGAACAAAGCTGGAGCTCCCTATTTCTCAACAAAGAACAAAGAACATTAGCACAAGGTTCCCCAAGCCCATCCTGCAGTGCAGAACAACTCTACAATGGAGAGGGCACCTCCTAGCAGGACACTGCCCCACAATATAAATAAATAAATAAAGATCATCTACATAGTTGGGAGAGATGTTAGAAAAGCTTTCTGGTCAAGTCTGGGAAATAAGCAGATAACAGCTTCTTAAGTTTAGGCTGAATCTCCTTCTTTCCCAGACCTGGCAAAGAGCACTTTGTGCCCAAAAGCTTGTCCATCACCTGTGTCACCCATATTGTTGAGACAATAGAAGATATTACCAAACAAACCTTGTTTCTCACCTATTCTCTGGACCATCATAGCCACAATACTCTACTACCACAATGAAAAAGAGCACCTGCAGCCTAGTCAAATCCAGTAGAATTATTCCAGATAATTATTAGCTTCAACCAATACCAAACACCTCAAAGACCTTTCAGATTTTTGCTTTCAAAGGAAAAATAGAATATGGGGTGAAAGGAAACCAACTTGCATCAGCACTGGCAAGAGAGGGTGCACTTCTGGGTTTGCCACTGGTGGGACTCCCCTTCCCAGCTGGCGATCAGCTTCTGGTGCCCCCCCCCCAAGTATTAGGAGGCCCCAGTCACCCATGAGCATCAGAGAACACCGCACGGGTCTCTTAGACTCACAAAAGCTCTAGAAGTGTGCACAAACTAAGTCCTCGTTCATGCAGCCAAAAACAACTGGATGAATGAAATCCAGCAAACCACAGCCAGATCCACCACTCACCATCTCCTTCAAGCCTTCTTCTGAGAAGGCTATTAACCTGCATTCTTGATGCGGAAGACCATAGGCACTGAGTACACAGAGACCTGAGGGCCCTGGCCCCCCTCGGAAAGAGGGGGAACCTACCACCCATCCCTAATTGGGTGGCACAGCGTTGTCAGAATTTGTCCCAGATTCCCAGTATCGTGCAGGGATCTGGGTTTTCTGTTCACTGTGGGAAAACATGGGAAACAGCAGATTTCCCCTTGCGGGCTGGCAGAGTTCCAGCCTGCAAGGGGCTGCAGGGAGCAGGACACAAAGGGTGCCATGTGTGCATGCACATGGCCAGGAATACAGGCCCAGGCAGCAATGGAAAGCAGCTCCCCCAGCTGCCTACAGGTCAATCTATGGGAAGGGGAGCAGTTTATGTTGCTGCTGGGTGGGCAGGAGGTACCTCACCATGGTGGCGCAGTCGGCACTGGGCTTCTAGAGGGAGGAGAGCCCTGAGCCCACAGCAGGCAGCCCACCACAGCCCCTTCTCCCCACAGGTTCTGCTCAGCTGCTCCAGCCATGACACCAGGGTGGCAGAGGGAGAAGCTTCATCTTAGCACCCCCAGCAAAAACATAAATTAACGCCCATGCAGGAGTCACTTTCTCCAATGCTGATTAACTAATACTAGAAACAAACAATCCTCCAGACTACCGCCCCATCTTCCAGCTTCTTTTTCTAAGCAAGCTCATTCTAAAAGTAGTTGCAATAGCACCCAAAATAAGCAGTAGCAATATACCTAACAAGCTATCACAAACTGAGCATCCAAGTGTCAGTCTTCTGTTGGTTTTCTTCAAGAAGTGCCTAGGGATCTACAAGAGTCACCAACACAGGGAAGATATTACATACTGCATCTCCCTTTCAATTTGTGTGACCAATGCCATAGCAAAAATGTCACAGGACTACAAGGGACAATCTTTGAATGAAAAACAGATGCCTAGACTTCAGTCCAAACAAGAATACAGTGCTATTAGTAGGAACAGGTCTCAGAAGCCAGCCTATACATCCTGCATGGAAGACATATCTTCCTCCTCTTTGCCAAACTAGTGTGAAAACTTTGCCTGTTATCAGTTTCATTGCTGTTCCTGGATCACTAGACATAGTAAAGAACAACAGGTACTTTATTTCCTGCCTGTCCCCACTCTTCTCAAATGAGGATCAAGCAACCATGGTGCAAATATCATCAACACAAACTGGACAACAATAGGCAGTCGTAGTACTTTAGGTAACAGCTCTCCTTTTCATTGAGAAGGTCCTACTGCAACAGCTAACCTGCTTCTTGAGAAGGACAGGCTGGCCAGAATTCAACACTATTACTTGGTGACTTCCGATGACTCATTGCTCATCACCACTAAAGGATCTAGTCCTTACCTTGAAGGTCCTCCATGGCATGGAGCCAGGCACCTAAGTTACTTTGCTAATTAGAAATATGGGAAATGAATGTTTCAAGGATGAAATATATAGGAGCCAGAGACGAGGCATTTTCTGTGCCAAGTCAGAGAACAGAGAATATCCTACCACAGGGATTTACGACACACTCTAGTACATCTCTCATCCAAATTTGTTAGAACGTCAAATATTTTTTTCAGAAACCTACCCAGAGTAACAAAAGAGGACGGGCAAACAACAAAGAAACAGGGAACATAAAGTTTCTCAATAGCGTAGAGCAGTGAGACCTAAGTCCTACTCAAACTGTAGTTAAACAGAACATTTTTTCCTTGAATGCTACATTTGGCACCTGCACACCTTGATAATAGATGTAAAATAAATGGAACAGACAACACTTAATATATCATGATATATGGCATCAGATAAATATCTGAGCTCAAATCTGGAAATAGAAACTTTCCAATTTAATTCCGCCTCTAAAAATGGCACTTCCTGTGGAACCGACCTTCCTTAGGCCTTGCCATACTGCTTTCATATTGCTGTAATCATTTGGCTTAGGATGTAGGTTTGTTTTTCTTTTTGGTTGTTGTTGTTTTGGTTTTTTTTGGGGGGGGGGGAGGTTCCCAAAATTGCTGTACCAGTATATACCATTATATTCATATACAGGTTCTTTATACCAGGATAGCTTATTCTCCTTCCCATATAGGATTAGCTACCCCAGTGTAAAGCACGTGTATAGCAATACTCTGCTTTGACACTATAGTCATATAACTGAAAGGATACATCCTTTCCAATACATGGAAGACCAGCTTTAACCTTTTTTCCTGTTTTTAAAAATGATGGGATGTTTGTGCTTGCTTACCTCACAAGACTGAATTAATTAACATTTGTCAAGTGCTGTGAAGATCTTAAGTGCTAAGCATTATTATTATTAGTATTTCAATCTACATGCCCATTCAGTCTTGGCCTCTCTTGTGAAACTGCCAACAATGATGCCAATTAGTGCTAATTGTTGTGGTGGTTTTGTAACAAGGATATCTGCCAACTGGGAACCAGACAGAGACCACCAACTCATTTCACATGGATCACCAAACAGCTGTCAAATAGTAACAACTTTCAGGCACTAACAACCTGGTCTCAATTCAAACCAGAACCCTAGAGGTAAAAAAACTCCATATCCCATTACCAATCCCCTGAGGCACTTAGTTTGCAAGACAAATACAAAACTTTTAATTAGAGATAAACCAAGATCCTTTTCTTTAAACACAAATCCTACATCCAGCCCTGTAAACTGCTGCTGAGATTGCAATACTGGAATGTTAATCTGGGATACTACTAGATTAAACCCTGTTTGATTTCACTCCAAAATGATTGAACCTCCATGTTGATTCATTTTCAGGTGTCAGTATGACAACAAACAACCAAACACCAGAAAAAGAAGGAAATTGATAGTGTAGAGTAATGTAAGTCTGGAGTTTCAAGTTCCTGGCTTTGAAATTTTGAAATCCAGACCCACTGTTATAAATGCTTGTAAATTTAATCAGCAGTTGTCCACATATATTCAGTGGACATTAGAAAGATACACACAACAAACCTATATCACTAGTTCATTCATATTACACTGGCGTTACAACCCTCTGTAATAACGGAAAGGACAATAACGCTTAAATCAGTTATGTTTCTATTTTCCTTTAGCACAGATTACAGAAAAAACCAAACCTTTGAAAACCAAATAACATTTTAACTTTTTACTCCAATTCAAGATGTATCATTTACCGGCTCTCTCACAAAAGAGAATGCAACTTCCCTCTTTCATCAGTAATGACACAGACCAGGAAACCAGGCCTTCTTTCATCTTTGAAGCACCCACCCACCTTCCCAAAGAGCTTCTGAATCAGGTATAGCCTGGAGACCTTTCTGAACCCCTGTTGAAAGATCCCTTAATGATGATGGCAAAGGACACAACCCCTTTGAATGTACAGCACATTCAAAGCAGCAGCCTTCTTGTGTTTACTCTTCCAAGCCAACCTGAGAACACATACTAAGAAACTGTCTTGACTTTCAGTGTAGGGCCTTGTAACTCTTATGGAGAAAAGCTGCCTTTTTTTTTTTGTTTTGTTTCAAATGTCTTGTTATGTAATTAAACCAGAAAGCAAAATACAAGCTGCCTTTCTTGCACAAACAGCACATAATGCTTGACCTGCCAACAGACTGCTGTCAGATCCTCCACTGCTGTAAATCAACATAGCTCCACTGCTTTCACAGCAAAGCCGATTTACGCCAGCTGAGAATCTGAGCTCACAACCACTGTTATCTTCTGTTAACTTAGTGCACACAAGGGCACTTTGAAGGCAGCAAAGAATGCAGCTAGTTATCCTGTCTTCTGTCCTGGGGAGTTGCTTACAACTATAAGGCTGCTTTCTGATCTTACATTTAATCTATAAGTATCATGGGCCTTTGAACACACAGGCTTTCAGTTAAAAATATCCCAAACTCTACGACTGTATAAGTTTTGGCTCTTTGGAGATTAGCATATGCTACTCAACAAATTAGCCGCTTTGAATCTATTCCTCTAGGAACAAGTTTGTCAAGGTTTTAACTCTGTGACAACTATTAAGTTATTGCTTTTCTGGGCATGCTTTGAAACCCTAACGAAAGGGGATTAATTTACCCATCATCAAGTGCTTATCAGAGAGGCTCCCTGAGATGTACACAAATGAGACCACACAAACAGGCCTTTGGAGATAGGTCTCCTCCCCTGAACACCTGGCCAAGGCCCACCGACTTTCCAGCATATGTATTTTTTCTCTATGACAAAAGATCCATTTATCGTCCATCTTCGGATGGGACCCTACTCTCTCCCAATCGAGGCCTGGAGTCAGTTAAGGATCAGGAGTCAGGCTTTGTATGCTGCTGGCAAAGCACACGGTACACCTTGCATTAGGAAATTAAACTGCTGTTCGCTGCTCGTGCAGAGCCAGACAACAGGAGGTCCAAGAGTTCCACCTTCAGCTGAGATAAAGTACATGCCATTTTACACTAAGGAAATAGGACTTGATCCAAAGCTCACTGAAGTTAATGGAAAGCCTCCTCTTGACTTCAAAAGGGTTTGGATCAGGCTGAAAATGCTAAAATCTTAGCCTCGCCTTCTGACACTGCAATACAATGCACCTCCAACAAAACTATATTTAGATTCAATGGGAATTCTGTAGATCATACAGGAACTCTCTGAATGAAAACGAAGGTCAAGAGGGTTTGGCTTCCTCTGCAGACCCCCCTATTCTTGCAAGCATCCAGATAAGCATTGTTTGGAAAACAATGTTACTTCCAAACTTTATGCTAAGTGTCACACGTTTGGGCGCCTTGAAACAGAACCCCTGGGTCCTCTGCTCCACTTCCGTGGGATGATTTAATCCCTGTAACCTGCTAAGGTGTCTAGCCCGGACTGCCCGCTCTTTGCGCCTGGCTTCCCACAGATACTTCGCAAGCTGGGATGGATCACAGAGAGCGATCCTGAGCGTGCCTGAAATACACCCTCCACGGGGAGGGGAGCCTGCAGCGCTGGCGGGGCTCAGGCATTGCACTCATTCGCTGCTGCTCACGGGTTATTGTCTGGCACGAGGTATAAGCCCATGTGAATATGATGCGACTAAGGCTTGCCCTCGCGGGATGAAGCAGAGGGCTCAGCCCATCAGGCAGGGGCGTTCAAGCATCCGGCCCTTTATAAAGTGCGGGGAAAGTTTCACCCGAGCGCCTCGGGTGTCCCGCGCGGCTGACACGTGTCGGCCCGCGTGCAGAAAGCACGGGAGAGGCAGCGGGAACCCGCGTGGGCTGTGCCCCCGCTGCAGGGGCTCCCGGTCAGGCCGCGACGGCGGCGGGGCGCACTCACCGGCAGGGGGCTGGCGGGGCCGGCCAGCTTGGCCGCTTGCCTCTTGAGCTCGGCCAGCTTCGCCTGGCAGGTCCGGCACCAGCCTGCGCGGCCCGCTCGCTCCGGCGGCCCCGGCTCGGCCAGGCTGGCGGCGCCGGCTCCCTCCGGCGGCGGGCGGCTGGCGCAGCGCTCCTCGGCGGCGGCCGGCGGCAGCCTCTTGCGGGCGGCGGGCTCCAGCGCGGGCGGCGGCGGCTGCCGGCCGGGGCTTCCCTCCGCCACCTGCGGGGACAGAGCGGGCTCAGGGCGGGCAGCGGCCCCGCAGCCCGCGAGGCAGCGCGGGGGCGGCCGGCCGGGGCTGCCCGCGGCCGAGAGCATGGCTCCGGGGCGGCTGCGCACGGGCGGCGGGTGCCCGGGCCGCGGCCGCTCGCAGCTACGTGATGCTGCCGCCGCCTCCCATGTTGTGCCGGGCGCCAAGTTGGGCTGGAAGTTTGTCGGCGGCGGGCGGGGGCAGGCGGGGAGGAGGCGTGAGCCTGACGCGCGCTTCGGCCGCGCTCGGCTCCAGCCCCGGGGGGGCGGCGGGGGGCGGCCGCGGGTGGAGCTGCCCTCGGGGCTGCCGCCGCCGCCGCCGCCGCGCGGGGCCCGGCCCCGGGGCGGGCGGGAGGGGCGGCGGGGCACGGCTCGCACCCCGGCTCTGCCCCCCGACGGCCCCGGCTCTGCCCCGCGGGGCGCCGCAGCGCCGGCCGGCGCGGGCGCGGGCAGGGCCCGGTCCCTGTGACGCGAGCGCCACCTGCCGCCCGCCGCTCCCCACCGCGCCCGCGGCCGCGGGGCACAGCGCCCCGGGAGCGGCCGGCCCGGCTCGGGGCGGGGAGCCGCGCGCCTGTGCCCGGGGGAGCCGGCGGGGGGCAGAGCCGACCCCGCGCTCCTGGCCCGGGCTGCTCCGGAGCGGGGTGCGGAGCTGCGCCCGCCGGGAGGGACCCCGGCGCAAGCCGCCGTGCCCCAGCCCCGCCGCGCCCGCGCCCGCGCCGCCTCACCTTGCCCTTCCTGCGCAGGAGATGGCTCGTGAAGCCGAAGATGATGTCGGAGTCGAGGCAGAGCGCGCCCAGCTCCAGCAGGCTGCCGGGGGGCTTCCGCGGGGCGCCGCCGGGCTCGGCCGCCTGCCGGGAAGCCATGGCCGGGCGGCGGCGGGGAGCGGAGCGGGGGCGAGGGAGCCGGCAGCCCCGGCCCGGCCCGTCCCGTCCCGTCAGGGCTGGAGCCGCACGCGGCCGGGCTCTGGGGAGGCACCTGCCGGGCGGAGCCCCCGCGCGCCTCCCCCATGCGCGGGGGGAAGCGGAGCCTGCGCGGGCAGGGCCCGGGGGCTGGCCCGGCCGCGGGCGCTCGCTGCCGGCGTGCGGGGACCGGGCTCTCAGCGCCCGCCTGCAGCTGCCCCCCGACACATGGCCGCCAGCGCGGCCGCCCCGTCGGAGCTCAGGCGCCGGGCGGCCCCGCCGGGCCCCGCTGCGCGGCTGCGGGGGAGCGCAGTTGGGCGCGGGGCTCCCGCATGTGGCGGGAGGGAGGGAGGCAGCGCGGGCTCTGCTGGGCACGGCCGCCGGAGCCGGAGCTGGAGCCGGCTAAAAGTGGTGCTAATTGCTGCAGGGGAGGGGAGGGATGAGGAGCTGCGAGCGGGGGGGGAGGCAGCCCCGCTCCCCGCCGCCGCCGCCAGCCGCGCTCAAGCCAATCCCGCCGGGGCTCGCCGCCGCCGTGACATCAGCCCGCAGCCGGGGACGGGCGGGCAGCGGCGGGGCCAGGGGCTCGCGGGCGGGGTCTGCTCCGCGCCTCCACCCCGTCTCGGGGCTCCCCCCGACAGGTCCTTCGCCGGGCCCCCGCGCCCGGCCCGGCCCGGACGAGTGCGGCAGGAGCGAGGCAGGCAGCGCCGCCTCCCCCGCCCCGCCGCGCTGCAACGCCTCGCCCCGCCCGGGCCGCGGAGGTGGGCAGGGGGCACATTCCCCCCCGTGGGGGCGATGCCCAGCGGGCAGCCGGGGCTGAGCTCCCCGCGGCACCGGGGTGGCCCGACAGGCGGGAGCCGAGCGCGGGCTCCAGGGGCGATCACGGGGCGTCCCCGTCCCCGTCCTCCTCCCCTTCCCCTCGGCTCCCGGGGGCGCTGCGGCCCGGGTCTCCCCTCGCGGGGCCCGACCAGCTCGCATTGGGTTCTCGGCCTGCCCCCCAAGCCCGCCCTCCCGGCCCCCTCCCCCTGCCACCTCCTGCTGCTTGGATGGGGCCGATGCCTGTTCCGCGCGGCCGGGGGTCCCGGGCCAGCCCCGCTGCTCCTTCTCCCTGCTGGCGGCTCCAGGTGCCCCTCCCCGCACAAGCCCTGGAAGGACAGGGAAGGCAGAGGAGCTGCGCGGGGCGGGGGCACCCAACACCCGGCGCCTTCCGGAGAAGCAGCCTGTCCGGGGCCCTGTGCTGGGCGCTGTGCACCCGAGCTGGCTCTGCCCTCAAGCGGCTTGCGTCTTGACGGAAGAGGGTCTAACACCAGACAGGTGGCGGGTAGCTGGGGCTGGGATTGCCAGACCCTCTCACCTGCCAGACCTGTTCTCCCCCAGCGGGACCGCACTGGGGTCAATGAGAGTGGCGCCAGTGGCTGCAATGGGGTCCGGCCTCCCTTGGCCCCCTCTCTCACCTCCGGGCAGCCCCCCACACCTTCATCCCCTTTGAGCTGGGCCTCTTGCCCTCCTGCCCAGCGGGAATCACCCGCAGCCCGGCTGGAAGGGCGCCCCGGGCCCCGGTCGGGACCTGCGATCCGGCGTGGGAGGGCGGCCGGGCTCCGCCGGCGGCCTCGGGGCGCGGCGATCCCAGCCTGGCCGCTGGACGAAGGCTGGCGCGGGAGAAGCGCCGTCTGTCCTCCTCACCCCCTGGGCAGCACATCCCACCCAGGAAACGTCCCCAGCCCCTCGGCGGTGGACCTCAGAGGAAGAAGAAGCCGCTGCCTCTCGGATCGCGTTGGCTGGGCGCGGGGTTTCTGCTGGATGTATGTATTAATATGCTATAGAGGTTATAGCGGATTTATTAAGTATATTGCTGCGATTTCACATTTAATTTACTAAGAATACAATGGTTTGGTCTAGAGGACCCAAGGGAAATCTAGGCAACAGTGAGCAAAAATCCATGAAATTCAATGTAGCACACTAATCATGGAGGCATTATAGTATTAATTGCTATAATGATATACTTCTAATCCTATCTCACACCGTGGCCCGGAATTTCATGGGGGCGGGGGGGGGGGGGAGTTACATTTCCTAGAGTCCAGGCAATCCCATCACGTCATGGAAGAGCGCGGGGCCCGCACGTTCACCGGCGCGGGGCTAATGCGATGCGAGGCAATCCGCGGAGGCAGAGGAGGCAGACAAGCCCCTTCGGACACCCACACAGAAAGCTGAAAGCAATAAGGAAAAGTGTTAGATTTCTGCTTTTCAAGAGGCACCCAGGCCACATAAAGGATAATTAGAATTCGTTGTAAAGATGATTTATCATGTCTATCATTGTGCTTGAAAAGGCTAGGTCACCCATGAATGCTGATGAAATTTCAAAGATCTGATCCCCGAGGACTTCCCGCATCTGCTGCCCTCTGAGATGGGGAAATAGCCCAGGGCGAACTCCTCATTAATAGCACAGGAAAATATAAGCATTTTGTCAGACATAACATTTTTCTTGGGCATTATACCTGACACGCTCGGCCCTTTCAAGGACGTGGTAATCGGGCTCGCTTTAAAGTCCGTGCACTTGCTCGGCGCCTTCCCTCCGCGAGCTTGCAGGGAGCGGGGAGGCTCAAGCGGAGTTTTAGAAATGACTCGTCCCTTCTCCTGCAGCGTTTGATCTGCCTGGTGTAATATTCCCAAGGACATCAAAGCCTGGGGGAGCACGGGAAGGGGGCGGGGAACGGAACCGAAATCTCCCCCCCCCCCGACACCGGGAACACAAAACAGTTCGTGCATAGTTAAATAAAAGGCAGTTAGTAAAACACAACGCATTAGGAGCTCTTTAAAGAGCTAGAGTCTGAAGTGGAGCAGGCTGGAAACTGCCAGTCCTTTAGGAGGGGCTCACTGCATGCGACTGGAGGGAGCGAGCCTAGAAGTAATCGAAGATGAGCTCAATATTGAGTAGTGTCATCACCACGGGGCCCTGCCCCTCGCTGAGAGGGGGCAGTGTTACTAATGACTCACGGCCCACCCAACATCTGCTTGGGGAGAGCAGATTATCCTCCAATATTTTAATCTCCCTCCCTCCAATCATCTGTACACCCTCCAACACGCGTGCCCCGCCGCAAACATCTGTATAATGTACAGACACCGCGTAATGGAGCAAGAGATATTGATCCGGGATGTAATGTCTCGCTGTCTCCTCCTCAGTGAACTGCACCGTGTGCTCAGGGGCTGGATGCTGGAAAGGGCTGGTCTCCCCCGGAGAAGTGTTTGGCTTAATCATAAACCACTGAAGTTTTCCAGGAATTTTTTTTTGGGGGGGGGGAGGGCGGTGTCAAGAAGCCTGTGCAGCATATTGGGCCTGCTTTTTCAGCTTGCCCTGTATATCCTGCACTGGATTAAGAAGAACTAGGCCAGGAGTTGTCCACTGTCAGGACAAACAAGTGAAGCTTCGGCAGTTTTTAAAACATGGTTGACCCAAGTTCAGCTTGGGGTGGAAACTGAAAAGGGAGGATAAAAAAACCATCAGCCCTGCATCCAGGGCTGCCATGCTCCCTTCCTGAAGCTGGAAACACCCACCCTGCTTTCTCTTGAAATCCTGGGGCCTCTGTGCAACCCAGCAGTGCGTTTGTCAGGAGAAGCTAACCATGGTGCACCACCTGAGATGCCCTGTAGCACCACAAGAGCTGGCAAGACCAGTCCCAGAGGCAGAGGCCTGTGCAGACCTGGGGAGCAGACCATATAGAAAGGTTGGACTGGAGATGTGAGGAAGAGCCACCTCCGTGTTGCTCAGGTTCCCCCAGAGCAAACCCCAGGACTGAGAGGGCACTTGCTTCTGTGCTTCCCAGCAGGCAGCACCGCGCTCCGTGTCTGTGCGTGAGTAGGGCTCTTCACGCGGCCCTCTGCCTTCTTGGGTGGGCCGGAGTCCAGCTTCTCAATGTATGTGTCCTCCCGTCTCCCCCGGAGCCCACCCTGACAGGCCCCTAAAATAACCCAACAGAGGAGAAGGAGACACAGGAAGGGGCAACCCAGCAGACACGCAGAATAACTTTAAACAACACCTTTAACTCCTAAGTTAAAGTTACAAACTGCAGACTCCTGTGAGCGAGAGCTTAAAGGGTCACGGCTGGGTTGTGTGTAAGGGGGAAATGCAGGACTGCGAAGAGGGCAGGACGGTCACTTGGGGCTGGATCTACCTCCTATTGCAACCCGTGGCAGCGCTGTCCTGGGTGCAGGACGGAGCCCTTTGGCAGGGGCTCGCGGAGAAGCTCACCGTTTTCATCCTGGCCTCCAGCGGGGAGAAATCCCTCCTGTCAAAAATCACAGCTGCCTCAGAAAAGACAAAGGCCAGGCAGACCCCTCAAGGATGTGCGCTCAGGCGAGGTTTCTGGGGGGCATCGGCCATTTCTGGGGGCATTTCTAGGTACATTTGACCCTGGCTCAGAGCGGGGGGGAGGTGTTACGGACCCCTTGAGCTCCCTCCCGTGCGTGTCTCTGCTTCCGGGAGTCCGATCCCACTTCCAGCTGTGGCCGGTGCCGCCCCGCAGGACATGCCCGGGGAGGGGCTGAATCCCGGCGTGCGGTCGGTCCCCCCGGAACCGAGGATCCCGGTGTGCCGGGGTGGCCCAGGGGTGACAAACTGCGGGAAGAAGTGACCTGAGGCCACCTCCCTGCCCCTCCGTGCCTGCGATTGCAAGCGAGGGAGTGGCGGAGACGAGCTAAGGAAGCGCCGGCCCGGAGCCGTCCCTGAAGGCGGGCAGGGAAGCCGGAGGCCGCCTCGTGCCGGCTATCCTGCGCTCAGCCGGCCGCGTCGGGGTCGCGGTGAGCAGTGGCGGAGCTTTTAAAGCCCCCTTCTCCTTCGCAAGTCATCAAGGGAAGCCCCGCTCGCTCGTCTGCAGGCCTCCCCCCCACCTACAACGCTACCCCAGGCCAAGCTGCCCCGAAGAGGGGTGGGGAAGGGGGCACGGGCTCGCTCCTTCTGGGCTGCCCGTTCCTAGTCTCCTCCCGGCCCGAGGGCGACTCCGTCCGAGACCCGCACGGCCCTGGGCTTTCCTCGGACCGCAGTGTCTGCCCCGCCCTGCCGGGAGGGGCGAGGCCCCCCCGGAGAGCCCCAGCGCGGGGTCGCCCTCCCGGGCCCGGGCGCGTTCAGCACCGCGGACAGCGCCGCCGCCCGCGGCGAGCAGCGACCTGCCCGGCCTGGGCCCCCGCCCCGCCCCGCCCCGCCCCGCCCCGGGCAAAACGCGGCCCAGAGAGCAACCCCGCCGCCCTGCCCTGCCCCTGCCCCGCCGGCAGGGCTGGAGGAGGCGGGCACCGCGCCAGGGCAGGCCTCCCCCCGCAGCTCGCGGGGCGCTGGCACGTTGCCCGCCCTCCCGCGGCTGAGCGCGCGCGCGTGGCAGCGGCCCCGGGGCCCCACGCGCTGCTGCACGGCCGCGCCGCACCTTTCCGCACACGGGAAAGAAGCGGGCGAGGCCGCAGGGACGCCCGGAGGGGAGAGCCGCGTGTGGCACCGGGCTGCCGCAGCCGGGCTGGTCCAGCAATTGTGCGAGGCAGGGATTTCCTGGGCGGGCCCCTTTTATGGCGCCGACTGTGCAGCTGGGAGAGTCCGAGGGGCTTCGGAAGACGTCCTTCCTCCGCGGCTTTGACCCGCAGACGGATGCAGGTAGTTGAGCTCCGAGTTTTTTTCAAAGCGACGCTGTGAACATTGACACCTGCAGCGGGGAGCTCCCGCCGCCTCCGGCCGGGACGTCCCGCGCTGCCGCGGAGCCGCCCCCGCCTGCCGGCAGATGGCGCTGCGCAGCCAAGAACCGTCCTGGAAACGCTCACGAGCTCGTTTTGCGGCTGCAAAAGCGTATCTGAAAAACGAAACCTGTCGGGGAGACGGCACTAAACGAAAAGTCACTTATGTGCCTGCAACTTAATGGGCAAAAAGATCTTTTCAGGAATGTGTGACATCACTTAATCCTACACTCTGTGCTCCTGAAATTTCAGGATTTTCTAAAGGACCTAATGAAGCACAAACAATAAAAATAAACAAAGGCAAGAACAGTCACAGACAAGCTGTTTTCCATTCACCTGGTGATTTTTTATTCCTGTCTCGTGTGCTGTACGAAGTAGGTTTTCAAAGCCTTTTCCACTGGCATCAGTAGCGATGAATTCTCTTTTCCCCTGCTACCCACTTTTTGCACTGAGGGTTAGCAGCCCCTCCTTATACATGCTCCTCTTCCTTCTGGAGAAGAAGGATGGCCTGCTCAACGAATGCTGGACCCTGTTTCGACAACCTGAGAGAAAAGCCAAGTACAAGGACTGTAGTAAGCCTGAACGTCATAAAGGACATAAAAGGGCCGTAGGATCATTGGTAAAGAAGCAAATACATAAAGGAAGCTGCTGACGTAAACAGCCAACGGAGTTTCTGGCAGACCATGCCACTGAGAATAAAGAGATGGTACTTAAACTGGAAGGCCCACTCGCCCTCCACTTCCTTTTGACCCAGTATGACTAAAAATAGCCTGGCTCACTGCATTCTTGTCTTTCTGCATATGGATCTCACATAATCTGAGGGTAGCCAATGCAGAGAAGTCTAAGAATTTAAACAAGAAGTGCCAGCCCCTAGCCTGCTTGTCAGAACTGGCTCATGGGATGCGTCATTGTGACCCGCGTGACACATTCCAGCTCTGCAGCATTTCAGCTTTCATTCAAGATAACAGAAAGTTTCTAGCCATTCAAACGTGAACTGCACAGGAACAAATATAATGACGTCTTTTTCGCTGTGCAGACAATAGCTGGTCTCCCCCACCCTCTCTTGTTGCTCTGAGTGACACCTTAACTCTAAAGACTATTTCACTGCTGATCATCTTAGACCCAAAGGAAAAAGGGCTGCGAGGGACTTCAGCAGAGGAACCCCCCTTTCTAAACCATCTCTAACAAACATTTGCCCAACCTGTATTTAACCCCCCCCAATGACATCTCTCACAACCTCTCAGAAAATACCTTTCTATATTTAACCACCCTCAAAGTTAGAAGTTTTCTCCTGCAATTTAAGCCCACGTTTCTTATACTGTCCCCTGCAGACACTGAGAGAGCAGCTGTTTACCATCTTCTTTGTAACACAACTTTTTTTTGTATTTGAAGATTTATCAATTCCCTTAGTCTTCTCTTTTCCAGACCAAATAAGTCCAGTTCTTCCAACCCTTCCTGCTGTAATTTGAAGTGAGGTGACCAAAACTGGACATAGCACTCCAGGTGAGGTCCCATCAGTGCTGCACAGAATGAAAGAAGCATTTTGCATGATCTGCACATGATATTCCTGTTAGTCAATGCACCCCAGGGTGCCATTTGCTTTTTTTCCCCCCAGCAATAGGACATTGCTGACTCCTATTCTGCTTTGATTAACTACTCTCTTCTGCAGTGCTGCAGCCTAACTAGTCAGTCTCTGTATTTGTCCTTGTGATTGCTCTATCCCCGTTGCATTACTTTGCACTTTATTCTTACAGAATTTCATCCGATTTATTTTAGATCATTTCTCCAAAGTATTACAGCCATTTTGAATACTAATCTCGTCTTCAAAAGTGTCTGCTACTCCAACCAGCATAGCGTCACCTGTAATCTACTAAATGTGCACTCAATTCCATCCTCCAAGTCATTGAGAGGACACTGAATCATGTCCAGGATGGACCCCTTGGGAATCCCCCTCCCAGTTAGATATTAAGACACTGATGACTACTCTTTAGAGAACAATTTTCCAGTCAGATATGTACTCACCTTATAGGAGTTTCTTCCAAACCATACTTCCTTAGCTAACTTATGTCATGAGAAAACATTGAAAGCCTTACTAACACTAAGGTACATTGCATCTACTGCTCTCCTTCCATCCACAGTGCCCATCGCTTTGTCATGAAAAATTATGTTACTTAAACATGACCTGTTCTTGCCAAATCAATGATTATTCACCTTGGCAGTTGTGATGGATTAAGGATGCAAGTGAAGCCCTCAAGAGGGATTTCAGAATTGCAACAGGGAGGAAGATACCTAGAAGAAAAGAGGAGACATTGCAAAGACAGTGACTAGGGAGAGAAACAGAGAAGTGGGGGGACAAAGAAAGCATAACGCAGGACAGAACACCAACATTTCAAGCCGGCGCATCCTTCCTCTGGGTGATGCTCTATTGGACATGCCCATGGTTCAAAAACCAACACACAGTTTCGAACATGTCCATCCTAACCCATCATGCCACCCTGTTCTTTCTTGTCTCCATTTTGGGTCAGCCCGTACATCAACACTTGTCATGATTGGCTGCTGTCACTACCTAAGATTTAGCATTTCGATTCTTCTGTCTTGCAGATCACAGTACCCAACAGTGTGAATAAGGCATGTTTTCTGTGGCATCTAGCAAAGATAAGAGGTCAACTCTTAAAGGAGGATAGATTACACACTTTTTTTATTCAGTTTTACAGTACTTCTCAGCAGGAGTTATTTAAAACCTGCAATTGTAATATTGCTCCATACCGTCTCTGGGATTAATCTGCAGATGGAATCTCAATTGCAGTGTGAGAAGTAATCTGTAACCAGATTAGTTACCTGTCTTTCATCTGAAAGAAGTCACCATAGATGAATATTCTCATACAAACTCTTTCTGTAGTGCTTTGATAGATCAATAAACACTGAAGAATAATTCTTTATGGCTCCTTAGAGCAACATTTGTAGAATAAAAATTGTATCAAAGCAAACACAATTTACTGAGTACTATACTATTTAGCATCTAAAATTGCAGTTGTATCAGTGCTCAGGTACACACCAGGCCAGATGTTTGTGGACTGTTTATTGGACAAGGAGTGAGTAATATGTGCCCATATCAATGAAGGCTTAACAGACTTTAAACTATGGTACTTATATGTTGAATCCTTATTTACTAAGAATTTATGGGCTCAGTGACAAACAAGAAGTTGGAAAAAGTACATAGTGGGTATATCTACAAATGTACTTTAATTCACAGTAGCTTATTTTACCATGCATTAAAGCATCACATAAAAAATGTCTGTAATCATTACTGTGCATTAAGACAGTGTAGCTGTTTAGTACCTCACAATGGAGGTACTAAATTTAATGTGCATTAGGAAAAGCGCCGTAAAGCATGTATAAATGCACCCAGTGAGATAGAATATTTAAGGAATATGTTTTCCCCAAATGTATTAAAACTATTTTGACTTATACATCTGGGAAGATGCAGAATATTAAATCCTCCTAGGGATGTCTAAAGTTAACACGTGAAGATGCTATTGGATTGGACTGAATTTTCCAAGCCCAGGTGCCTAAAGTTAGGCCCCCAAAGCTATTTGTAAGCATTTCTATGACCTACTTTTTTCAAAGTTCACTTCACTAGAGTTTTCAGTGTTCTGAAATTCCAAAAAATAGGCCATATGTAATTAGATAGCTAAATATGGGTTTAAGAGGCAGCTTTAGACATTTAGATTTGCAGACTCAACGTTCAATGAGTGAGTGTGTCAAAAGTGCCTAGGAGAGTTAAGACTTTCAATCACAGCTGAGTAAAGAACTGATTTCTGTGCCTTTGAAAGCAAGCTCCTTCAGGGTGTAGGAACCACTCCATTTAGGAACTTTATGAAGCAGTTTTAGGGCCTGGACTTTCACACAATGAAATCAATGGCAAATCTACCAATGGGAGATTTCAAGGGCATCGACCCCTTAGTAGATGCTGCTGCCGTCGGCTGGTAAGATTCAATCTACTGCTTATTAGTGACAGCACCATTATTAATTGTTGCCTGTTATTTGAATATATTTGATACAGAACATACCTCAAAAGGATTTCAAAAGAGCCTCTGCTCAGGATAGAGAACAAAGGCCTGCTTCTACATGTTGGCAAGAGCAGCTTGGCTCTTCAGGTGTTCGTCAGTACACATTATTAACATACTGTGGCATAATCAATGGGTTACATGAGCTTTTTTCTCCAAATCCTTATTACAGAGTTGAGAATAAAGGGAAAACTAGGGTGAACTTTTAAAAATTCAGACACATATAAAATAGGGACAGAAAAAGTGAACAACATATAAAGGCTGAATTATAAGCAAGCCATTCTTTTTCTTAATACAATAAGAAAATAAGTTCCCCATCCTCATCAATAAATTAAGCAACTGCGGCATTGATGCCTACACAATGGGTAAAAAATTGACTGATGGGACGCACCCAGAGAGTAGTGGTGGACGGGTTGTACGCAACCTGGAGGGATGTGAGCAGTGGGGTACCCCAGGGCTCAGTCCTTGGGCCTGCACTGTTTAACATCTTCATCAGCAACTTGGACGAGGGGGTGGAAAGCATGCTGTACAAGTTTGCTGATGACACTAAAATGTGGGGCGAGTTAGGCACATTTCAAGGGAGAGAGGGGCTGCAACTAGACTTAGACAGACTACAGAAGTAGGCAGATGAGAATAGGATGGGGTTCAATGTAGACAAAGGCTGGGTGCTGCACCTTGGGAGAAGGAATCCACAGCATACATACAGGCTGGGGAGTTCCCCTCTTGAAAGCAGAGAGGCAGAACGGGATCTTGGAGTCATTATTGACTCCAAGATGAGGATGAGCCAGACTGCAGCCAGCAAGGCCAGCCATACCTTGTCATGCATCCAAAGATGTATCTCAAGCCAGTCCAGAGAGGTGATACTCCCCCTCTATGAGACTTTGGTCAGGCCGCAGTTGGAGTACTGTGTCCAGTACTGGGCGCCGCACTTCAAAAGGGATGTGGCCAGCCTGCAGAGGATTCAGAGGAAAGCCACTCGCTTGGTGAGAGGGCAGCAGGACAGGCCCTAGGAGGAGAGACTGAGGGACCTGAACCCATTCAGCCTCAGCAAGAGGAGGCTGAGGGGGGACCTGGTGGCTGCCTACAAACTCATCAGGGGAGATCAACAGCAAACAGGTACAGCCCTTTTCTCCCCAGCACCACCTGGGGTGACGAGGAACAATGGTAATAAGCTGATGGAGAATAGGTTTAAGTTAGAGATCAGATGGCAATATTTTACAGTTAGGGTGGTCGAAACCTGGAACCAACTTCCCAGGGAAGTGGTCCTCACCCCTACCTTGGGGAAATTCAAGAGGAGATTGGATGATCACTTATCTGGGGTCTTGTGAACCCAGCATTCATTCCTGCCTGTGGCAGGGCGTCAGGCTAGATGATCTGTTTGGGTCCCTCCTGCCCCTAGCTACTATGAAACTTTACTGAATATGGTGATAGTTTCTTAATTGTAACTCACCAAACATGCTTCATTATGCATTCTCACGATATGTATAGATCTCTCCTTCTGGGTACAAGGCCATTTTACAAGTGTATTCCTTCTAAAGGTATATGCTTATCAAAGTTAGGGAGATGCCCAGATGCTACAGCTGAGACACTATTAGTTTATGCAGGACTGCAGGCACTTGTACACATGCAGAACATACAATAGACATAATAAAAGATGTTGCCGTCCTCCTCAAAGCCAACCTTATCTTCAAAAACATAAATTGCCCCCTCAAAACTAGAATTATCCCCCAATTTACTATCATCAGTAACCTCCACTGTGTACAAACTTTATTGAAAGAGTCAGGGAGAATGGGCAAGGTTTGTACCCCGCTTTGAAGTCCAACATAACTCTGTTGCACCAGGTAACGAGTTGAAGATGGTTTACCCTGCCAACTGTTCCCTCTTTTTTAAACAAGAGGTCTGCTAGCTGTGAGACTCTCAGCAGTTGTATCACTCTAAGACGGTCTCTAAGGCAGTTGGGTGCAAACCATTTCAAACCCAATTATGGCAAACCCAACACTTGCCACTCTAGCACGTGAAGACTTTAGGCCAAGACTGAACATCTGTCTGAAAAAAAGGGAAGCTCATCTTCAAATGCAAGTAATTGAGCACAGTGGAGGAGTCACTGAGTGCAATTCCCTGGGCTGTGTTGTGCAAGCAACCAGCATGAAATAATCATAGTCTCTTCTGGCTTTAAAATCTATGAATCAACAGTCAGTGCAGACTGGAACACCAGCAGAACATGCTGCCTAATGAACAGGGGTGATTTGCAGTAGCTTATAATTGCTAAAGACTGTTCAGCTATATCCCATTACAGCGCCTCCCCATTGCAAGAGCCTTGTTTGACTAGATGTGGATAGCTGTAGCAGTCAGTATTTTTCTGTTCTCTTCTCTTCTCCCCCTGTATACAATGTTGGAGTGTTCCCGGAATTTTTCCTGGGAAAAGGGAAAAAGGGCCAGCTCTAAAATAGCTAAGCATCATTTTAAATTTATTTCATCTCGACATCAAAAAGACTCTACAGCTACTTTATAATATTGTGAAGGTTAAACTAGGTAGGAAGGAGGAAAGAAAATTCCTGCATGTGACTACTGTAAAAGTGTCACTGAATTATTATTTCTAATTTTAGTACCCCACGTTCACAAAATTGCTTCCTGTTGCTCAGCAGGAAGAAAAAGGTAATTCAAGTAAATTTAGCACTTGAAGAACAACGTAGGTTTAACCCAAAGGGCAAAGGTGGCCACTATGTCAGAATGTCTCATCTCAGGTGGAACATACCAGCTTGGAGGTTTTGTTCGTCTATTAAATGATCCAACATTACACAGGCGATGAGACACTGCTGGTCCAGACTTTGATATCTGCATTAAAATGAAGCCAATAGTTTGATACAAGAGGAGTGAGCAAATGGGATGGGAATACTTTATTTGCAATCTGCTATTATAAAAACATACTTCTAGTGCTTCAGGATTAAAGTGCAGGTTCCCAGATACCAACACTAGTCCTGATCAGGTAGCAAAGTGCAGGCAGGAAGGACCACAGAAATGAAGTGAAGCCAGGCTGGCTGAAGGAACATTCAAGTAAGGGCTTTATAAGGCAGGGATGAGAAAAAGCAGGAGAGATAATAGGATGGGTTTGCATCATCCTTAAAATGACTGCTGTATCATTGGCAGATCTGGGATTTTGAAACGGGGGATGCAGATGGTGTGGTACATCATCACATATACCACAAAACATTTTTCTCGAAGTAAAATTAACCTAGAAGCTTTACTAATATTCCAGGTTCCTAGAGTTCTACTACTTAGTTGAAGATAGAAGCAAAAACAAATATAACTATTGGAATGTGCATTGTTTGCTATCATACATTATGTATTTAAGAAACACAACAAACTAAGGAAAAATAATCAAAAGATGCTGTTCCTTTAGACCTGCAGTCATTAGAAACTTTCAGATTCATAGAACAAAATTAAGCCGTCTTGAGCATCTTGACAATGCCTCCAATGTTTCACTGATAGTTATTTCCACACCTGAATTAATGTTTTCAGCTGGAGTTAAAAACAGTCTGCAGGGCTGTGAAATAGGAGCTATGTTGCCAGGAGCAGCTAATAGGTATTGGAAGTGCAGAAGAAAGGATAGCTTGGTTACTGGAACATTAATACCATTTAAAAAAAAAAAAAAAAGGCCAGCACATCATTAACAGCTACAGAATGAAAGGTTTAGAAGGAGTCAGGCAGATAAAAATGAGCCACCAAGTCAAGTGACTCCCTCACTGCAGCCAGAACAGAAATGCTGCTGCCACTGCCAGGTAGTTTTGTTTTACACTTTGGGTGGAACAGGAATCAAAGGGCAGGGGACGTGCACCCCCTGGATTCACACCCAGCCCCTACACACATAATGTGGCCATAATTACAAGTGCCTGAAAATCCTAAGCACCTTTAAAATGCATAAAATGCTTATTGATGGAGCAAACAGCTACTCTGCTTTATAAGGGAGGAAAAGAGGCTTACCTCTATGCAGCTGCAGCTGGTATAATCATTTAGTCTGCCCACTCATAAGCCAGAAGACATAAAACTAAACTGTAGCAGTTTCCCCTCTGTTTTCATTCAGGTGCAAATTACCGTGATGACACATCCCTTACTATGGGTTACAAGTGGACAGATTAAACGAATATAATAAACCAGCTGATGCACTTTCCTGAGTGGCTAGTGCCCCTGATTTAAAATGACATGATTATATATCTGTCCATGCCTCAAGACTCATGAATTCTAAAAAATACAGGCTCCTACATAAACTGATGCCAAGTGGGGAACTGTGTCATTGTCAATATTAGCACAGTCATTCCCTCAGTATACGGCATAGAAAGGATTTGCCCCCCCAAACACACTTGTCAGTAGCAAGTCTCATGGATTTTAAATTAAATGTAGTGAGAACATGCATCTTCCTAAGCACATTTGCACCTACAATTCTCTGCTCACAATCATTTGTGGCGAGAAAGAGAATACTAGGGCAGATCCTCAGCTGAGGTCAATTGACTTAGCTATATCAAACTCCAAGTGGTATGTCAATTTACACCAGGTAGGTATCTGAGCATGAGCACTACCTCCTGTATTTGATTTCCAGAAGCAAGTTATATCCTGCTCCCCTGGCAGTTGATGAAGAAAGCCAAACAGGATCGGACCTACCAATTCCTGACACCAATGGGTGGTTAAATGATGAAGGCTTGTTATCGCTGCCTGCAAATTACTGTGTGAACAGAACTACAGCTGTTAGCTTAGAAGCCAAGCCCAGGCTCCTTTGAAAATTGTGATTGTAGATTCTTTGAAGTAAAATGATTTTTATTAGCTCTAACAACAACGAAATGGCTTTCACACTACTACTTCAATGGATTTGAAGAGGTGCGACTATGTCTTAGCCAAGAACCCAAGTATGATGCTTTCCAGGATGTCTTGTATTCAGTGACATATTAAGTAACAGCAAGACTACACCAACTCCTGGATCACCCCATGAACATGGAGGGGCATTCAGCAGTTGAAAGAGCTAGGGAGAGCAGATTGCTTTTTCAAACATTACTTGGATTTGATCTAAGTGCTTTGTCGAGTTTCCAGCTGGATCTCTTGATGGCTATCATGGCCAATGCATTATTGTGTATATGGAAAATGTTAGATTCCAATCATGTAAGCAGCATACAAAGAAAGAGGGGCGGGGGGGTCGAAGAATGTTTTTCCGTTCCATTCTTCAACAGAAATGCATCTTTGGTTTGAGCCCAGGATGACTGAAAGACTTAATCCATTAGTGCCTGTACCCCAATCATAACCTTTAAGAATCTCCCTTGCTCATTTTAACAGACAAATGATCATCAGATGTTGTCATACAATAGCCAAGATTTTGGTTACGTGGTTTGATTCAGTTCTGCCGTTCCATCCCAAATATTTGATATTACTGGTGAAAACTATACAGCAGAGGGGCAACATTTGACTTGTTTTGGCAGAAAAAGAGTAGTAGTGTTCATTTCCCCTTGGGTTTTTCACTTTGCTCAGACTGTCTCTCAAGGAAGGGCTACTTGCCAGGAAGTTTTCAAGGCATAGCTAAGGCTTTTCTGTTTGTTTCTCCAAGTGGCTTGTTGCCAGCTTATGAAAATGACAAGCCTGTCATCAGGGGTTCAATCAGTCTGAGAAAAGAAAAACAAAGGTTAGCTCCAAGATGATTCTGTACCTTATAAGTGACACGGGGAAGTAGCATTCCAGTAATCCAGTGGCCCTCCCTCATTCCACCTGAAGGGTTGTAGTGCAACACCGGGTCATGCAAGTCATCAGGAGAGGGTTGTCCTGCCTTTAGTTTTACAATACAGAACAGCTTCCTTTTTCTTTGTGTCACCCAGTGCGCTCCATTATTGTCACCAAGACTTTTACAAGAGAACACAGCCTTTTCTATCAGGCAGGTTCTTTTCAACCTCTCTCAGAGCATTCTGCACTCACACGTAGAAGGCAAAAACACAACAACCCACTACTTACATGGTCCTAAATCTTAATATTGTTTAATTGGAGTAAAGAGGAAGCACTCCCCAACCCCTTTGTCCAGTCAATACTCCTGCTGGGGTCAGCTGGTAATTTGGATATGGAGGGATGGCAGGAGCAGGCCCACCTTTTGGGGCATGCCCCAGCTGATGCAAATCAGTATAGCTCCACTCAGCTTAACAGAAGGCAACTGATTTATACCAGCTGAGCCACTCAAGATTGCACTGCATTTTGCAAGTATATTTCCACACTGCTCAGCCTTACAGTACTTAAACATTCACAACACCCACTGAAGTTAATGAGACCTGTGTGTGCAGAATGAGATTGTTATTTCTTTTTAAATATTTGGGAGGTGCTCAAGAGACTGCAATAATGAGTACCATATATTAGACCCTAGATAGAATGGCACTGAATCAGATGCCAAAGTAGGGCAGACTTTTTATCTTTTTCTTGCTAGAGCATTTCAATTTGTCTTGGCAAATGAGGAAGCATCATTAATGGATGTGGGGTTGTCTTTGCCAAATCCTATGCAAAAATTGTTTTCCCATTTTCCCCGGGCTTGTTAAAGCTTGCCTAAGGAGGCTGGCCTGACAGTTTGAGAAACACTGCTAGAAGACACCATAGCTTGACTCCCAACTAAATTAAACCCTGCCTTGCCTTAATTAACCTTGCTTAACGTGTTCTGAGTTACAAACAGAGTGACTTACACCAACTGCTGGAAGCTGTCGCTGAGTAGCACTTCTACAGATCAGTTTTGCCTGTTCATATTCAGACAGTCCAGCTCCCACCAAAATGCTCCACTAAAACACAACGCAACTAGTTGGCCACACAGAAGTCAACTCAGCAACCCCGTTACCTTTAAGAGGTCCAGGAAAGACACCTGCAGCAGTCATCCTCAGACCAGGTACACAGTTGTAAAGCAGTGGCAAGCAAAGCAGCAACAAATGTGATATTTCCCCAGTGAAACAGCACCTCAGTCCTAATATTACAAACTAGAAAGCACTGCATGTTTAAAAAGGGCAACCAAAGTTACAAGTGCACTCTTCTAGTTTAGTTCAGTGGTGGACAGAAGTCGCAACTCTTCTTTTTTTTTTTTTTTTTGGGGGGGGGGGAGAGCAGAGATGCCAGACTTACCTTCTCAATTAAAAAAAAGCAGATTAAAAAAATAAAACAAAACCCCCCCAGAAAGGATTGCCCCCACGTGAAATCAAGCTGTTGGGCACAGCCACGGCCAGGATTTCCCTCTCAAGAAACCCTAGAGCTAAGGTCTCAGGACACAGGGCCACCCACCCGCTCCGATGCCGGGGGGGCTTTGCCCCAGGCTGTCAGCAGCGCCCCTGAAGCGAGGCCAAGCACCTGCCGAGGTCCCTGGCCCCCGGCGAGGCCTGCGCCTGGCAAGGAGGCGCCGGAAGCCGCGCAGCCCCTACCCCGACACCTGCACGCCAGGCGCCGCGGGGCCTGGGCGGGGGCGGGCCAGAGCGCGGGGCCAGCAGCCCGGCTCCGCCCCGACACCACGCGGCGCTCAAGCCCCGGCGAGTCCCGACGGCTCCGCTGGTCCCGCGACGAGCCGAGGCATCCGCCGGCGGCGCCTCGCGGGTCAAGTGGTCCTAAACATTTCACAATTAGCCTAAAGAACTGTTGAACTGTTAAGAACCACTGCACCCGGGAGGCGGAGAGCGCCCGCTCCTCGACGGCCGGGCGCGGCTCGAACCCGGGCGGCGCAGGCCGAGGCCGAGGCCGAGGCCGGAGCCGGAGCCGGAGCCGGAGCCCCCGACGTGTGGCCGGGCCCCGCGCGCCGCGCCGCTTTATAGCCGCCGCCAGGAATGCGGCCCGCGCCCCTGCCGGGACCAGTTTTTCCGGGCGGGCGGCGGCCGAACCTGTTCTGAGGAGGCGCCTCGCTCCCCGCCGGGCGGGCGGGCGGCAGCCGCGGAGGTTTCGCCCGGGCGGGAGCTGGCTGCCGCAGGTGAGTAAGAGACTCCACCCGGCCCCGCCTCCAGCTCCCGCCCGGCCCTGCCCCCGCGGGGGCTGCTCCCCTCGCGCGGCTGCGGACCGCTCCAAAACCAGCACCTGCGGGAGGGCTTCTCCTCCTCTCTGACCTCTGCCCCTTGCTGCAGCCGGAGACCGTTGCTCCTTGTTCCGCCCCTACCGAGAGCAGTCCGTCCCTATCCTCTTTTGAACCCCCGTCAGGGAGCTGAAGGCTGCTGTTCCGTCCCCCCTCGGTGTTGGCCTCTCCAGGCTAAATCAGCCCAGTTCCCTCGGACTCTCCTCCTAAGTTACGTGTCCCACCGCCCAAAACCATTTGCATGGACCTCCACTGGACTGTCTTTATTTTGCCCACGATAGGGGGAGCCCAAAAACCGGACACAGGACTCCAGAGGTGGTCGCGCCACTGCCGAATCGAGGGGAATGATCACTTTGCCCCGTCTGCTGGCAGTGCTCCTACCAATGCGGCCCTGAGCAATGCCTCCTATTCACTGTGATGCCCAGGTCCCTTTCTGCAGAGCTGCTGCTTAGCCAGACAGTCCCCAGGCTCCAGTCTGCACAGGGTCCTGCATACAAGACATCCCCCCAAGCAAGCGATCTACCTGATCAGGAGGGAGGCTCTGGCCACGGGACCCTGGGGACTCTAGAGCCAATTTCCTGTCCCCAGGCTGTGAGTCTCTGGGCAGGGCTTCACTGGGTAATATTCACTGGCTCCTTCGATTTGATGGGCCAGTGGGCCCTTGCAGCATGCTCTCCTTGATGTCCTGCCTGGGTGCACTCATTCTGAACCTTTGACCTTCGCTCCTGCCCCTGTTTTCTTCTTTAGTTGTCCCCCATCATCACTTGATGTGCACTTAGTGGCCCCTCATCTTAAGGGGGACTTTCAGCTTTACTTGGTGGGCACTGGCCCATGTTCTCAATGCACATCAAATAGGCCTGCACAGACTACCCTGGTTTCCAAACCTACTGGGCACCCACAAACCAGCCCAAAGGAATGGGAGCACCGAGTATCTTTCATCTTTGATCCAAGCCACATAGGTTTAGGAATGTCATTCTAGGCATGCGGACCTGGAATGACATTCCTAAATCTACGTGGTTTGAAGATGCAGGGTACTTTCTTTTCTTTGTTTCTTTCCTCCTCTGCAAAGACTTTTCTTGGAATCACGGCCAACATGTTCAGACTCAGGTACTTAAAGGTGGGGACCGATATCCCTATTTGGACTTCTGCGTCCAGATTTAGGTCAGTGAGTCAGGTGTGGGTGTCTCAGCCCTTTTGAAAATGGAGGGCTTTAGGTGTTCAGATATAGACACTGACCTTTGCAAACATGGGTCCTTGAGTTGACGTTTCTAAAGCTGTTTTGGTCAATCCATGTCTACCCGCTGGGTTGAAAGGCAGTCCTGCGAAGAATCCAGAGAGCTGAGGTCAGGTCCCAGCTCCTGCTGCTTGACTTCCTGTGGAAGTGGCCTGGAACAGTGTCCTGAAACAGGCTGGTTTCCAGAGGTAATGAGCACTGGCTTCTTTGAGAGCTGTGGATGCTTGACCCTATGAAAATCAGGGCACTTGGACCACTGGACCTAGGTTCCTAACTTAGTAACCTCCACAATTGGCCTGACATGCAGATGTGCTCAGCACTCAGGAGTTTTCACAGACTTCAGTGGCGGCAGAAAACCAAACCACTTTAAATGCATTTTGAACATGCTTCAGGCATGTAAGCATGAAGATGCTGGCCTATCTGCTCTGAATCTCAGTTTTCTCACCTGTAAAATAGGAATAATGGGGACCCCCCACCTGCTCACAAGAAAGAAACCTAGTTTATTAACGTGTATAAACCAGGCTCTTATGCTGGAATGGATGGTGCCACATTAGAAGGGCACTTTGCCATTAGAAGTTTGTCACTGTCAAATTTCCACTGTACGTTGATGGGAAAAAAGTAATCAGAGCGCTTGAACAAAAACTGTTGTGTGGCGAGCTCATTAGGATTAATCATTGTTAGTTGTCAGCGCTGAACCAGGTCAGAAGCCAGTGCTGAACCCCATGTTGCTCAGCAGCAGTTTCTTCTAACTCACCCAAGAAAGCAACTTTGAGTTTTTTATCTCACAGAGTGAATATGATCTGGAGGGATTTACAAAGTGTCAGGATGGTAAACCCTGCTCTGCCAATGATTCACAGAGTGGCCTCAGCCAAGTCCCTTTACCACACCTTTAAAATGGGGCTTACCTGCCTGGCAGCATATTAAGAGGCTTCATTAAAATGTTTGTACAGTGCTTTGAACATTTAAAGTACTGTGTAAGTGCTAGGTATAGTTATCTTGGCACCCAGATACCATAATGACTGGCATATTAAAAATACTATGTAGACAAAGCAGGACAATCCCAGATGAAATCCCCTGTAAGAACAGGTATCACCTGACTAATAACGAAATGAGTACACCCAGTGTCTGTGCATTAATCATCCCAGCTCCTAGTGTAAACAGAGTGTTTCCAGAAGCCTGAGCAGAGAGACCAAAGTTTTATGCCACGTCTCTCAGCAACCAGATCACTAAAGCCATCTTTCAGAAAGTCCCCAACCAACCTAGGGTGAGCATTAAGTGTATGGACACTCAGTACCCTTGATTTTAGTAGGATGATATGTGGAAGCAAGGTGGTTCCTAGAGAGATTGCTTTACAGAACTTCTCCTTCATCCCTATCGCAAAATGTATGGAATATTAACATGAATCGAGTAGCCAGGGATGATATCACACACACACATACTCCATTAAATACCTGACACCCTAATGAGGTTTTAAGGATATTATTTTCAGGAAAAAAGGGACAGCAATGATCTTTTGTTCATTTACCACAAGCTGAGTTGGGAGGGAGAGAGGGATGGGCAGGGGGAACTGGAATATAGTGTCTGCTGTTTATGCAGGATTAAAGGGAATAAGCTGAACTTGATCCACCCAGCAAGTGCATAAATCCTCAGATCATGAATAGGAAAACTACACTTACCTGCCCAAATCATGTACAGAACTTTGGTTCTTTATTTATAAATAACTTCTGCAACTGGAGTAGACAAACAACTGTTGTCAGTTCATAGAATCACAGAAAAATAGGTCTGGAAAGGGTTTCAAGATCGTCTAGTCCAAACCCCCACGCAAGGTAGGATCGTCACTGTCTGAACAAATGTTGTCTGACTTGCACTTAAATTCTTCCAGTGATAGGGATTTTACCACATCTTTAGGTAACTGTTACCAGTGCTTAAGAACAAAGAGGGCACTGACAGATGTGCAGTTCACTGCTGTAACTCTTGGCACTTCACAGAAAGTCCCATGAGTTACAGCAACACCACATTCCCCCCGCACCAACCCAAGAGACATTTGTTGTTGGGTCAGCGAGGGGGGGATCAAGTTCTTCTTTGGAGCTGATCCAGGAGGAGGTGCCTGTCTGCAGTATCTCTCCCATAGCCCCCTCGCTCCTCTCCCTCCAAGTGCTGTGCTGTGCTGTCTGCAGGATGGGAGAGGGAGAACAGAGGGGAGGGAGCTCTGATCTGGGGTTTGCCCAGCCTGTGCTGGAGTGGGGAGCAGGTGGATTGGAGCTTCCCCAAGGTGAGGGGGGACCCCAGTCCACGTGTTCTCCCCCCTCCAGTGCTAGCTGGGCAGGCTGGAGTTTCCTCCACTCCCCCCCCATTCTGCAAACAGCACCAGGGGCAGGGAGGAAGGGTGGCTGCATCAGCCCAGCCCTCATTGCATGCAGAAACAAGCAGAAGTTAATGGAGGTGAACCTTCTGAACCCTCATGAAATTAGGGTTAATTTGTCATGGGATCGGGCACTTTTAAAGTACTCTGCAGCTGTGTACTTCTGTTAGCTGTAGAGCACTTTAAGGGGGCCAATCCCACAACAACTATCACTTCTGTCAACGCCGTGAGAGTTAGAAAGTTCTCTCTAATACCTTACCCAAATGTCCTTTGTGTAATTTAAGCTCAGTACTTCTTGTCCTATCCCTTGTGGACACAGATAATTATGCATTGCCATTCTCTTCATAGGAACCCTCCCAGTTCTTCCAGCCTTTTCTCGTAAGTCATGCTTTCTAGACCTCCAGTCATTTTTTTTTTTTTTACTCTCCACTGGGCTCTCTCCAATTTGTTCACATCTTTCTTGTAGTGCAGTGCCCCAAACTGGATATGGTTCTCAAGAGGGTTTCCCAATCCTGAGTACTTTGAAAAATCACTTCTTGTGATTTGGATGTAGTAAGCCTATTTAATGCCTCCCAGTATGCTATTACTATTTTTGCAACAATTTTATGTTGATATATGTTATGTTTGATTCAATCTGTGATCCATTGTAACTCTCAGATCTTTCTTCTGCACTACTACAGCCTAGCCATTTATTCATCATTTTGCATGTAAGAGTCTTTTCCTTTATAAAACTATTAACTTACCTAAAGTCCTTTTTATTTCCATTAGTTAAAAGAAAGACAACAAGCTGAAAGCTTTAAAAGTTAGGAAAGTGTAGCTGGCTGTCAACAGAAGTAGGCTAAGATTGCACTCCCCTTTTATAGCAATATGTCAGCAATACATTGTTCTTCTTTTCTGGAGGAATACAAGATTTATGAAACAGTAAAATAATAGAACTGGCATTGAAAATATGTGGAAAACTTTTATTTATAATCTGGGAAATATAGTTAACTAGTCTTTTTAAGTCATTAAACTATTGTAACTCTGATATCATGTATAAGACAATGACACTAGTGTGCTATTTTTGGTAATTTGCAAGGCAACAAAAAATGAAATTGGTCATGAATCAATGTTTACCCTCCATCCTCAGTGAAATACCTCACTAAGCTACGGGTAAAGGTAATCATATGAAATGGTAATTAAATTATCCCTTTAAGGTTACATTTAATTGCAAAATATATCTTAATGCTGCACTGTACCATCAGCATAATTGATGAACTGTGCTTAAAAAACCAGGTGCTTGTCCCAGACCGTTTATAGTCTAGAGGCAGATGTGGACATAATCCAATATTGTCATCAGCAATCCCTCGTAGTGAAGGATGATTTTCTTCAGTGATTGCCTTAACTGTGGGTCTAAGGATGGCTGGCAACTGGGAATGACAGGTTCGACTGCAACTTAAGCGTGCGTTTCCATTCAGGATGGGTGGCTCCAGATTCCTGATTCAGTCTGCGACACAGTGTTTCTGCCACTCATGCGTTTCCATCTCCTGTTGTTGTCATGAAGTTTCAAAGTACTCAGATCCTTGCACCAGACTCTTCCTCCATTTGGAGCAGTCCTGGCTGATAGTCTCTCACAGGTTAATGTCAATGTTGCATCTTTTCAAGTTGGTCTTGAGGACATTCTTGAAGAGCTTTCTCTGTCCCCTTCTTGAGCATATGCCTTGACTGATCAGCTCTTGGATGTCCCAATCGTTCCTGTCAAACCAGTGTTGGGATTTCCTGGTAGAAAATCCAATCGTCTCATTGCAGGCACTGATGACAGGGCATTTGAAGGCTCCCCAAGTGCTGCTAACATTGTTGTTGATTGGAATTCACCAGTTTTCTGCTGAGGTGTTGGTGGAAGAGGTCTCGTTTCCTTGAGTCTTTGAGTCCTTTGATGTTAACCTTCTATTGGCACTGCTTCTGCTGCATCCATTGCTTGGGCGCCAGTTTGAGTGATATAACTGAGTGGATGAGCTAGTGATGGTCCAGCAATCATCAGCTCCTATCACAACTCAGGTGATGCGGACATCTTTGTAATCCTGGGCACAAATGATGACATAGTACCAGCCAAGTGCCAATGTTTATATCACAGATGTTGCCATGATGTCTTATGCTTATTTTTCTGGTAGAACAGGTGATGGTGAGTCCATGTTCTGCATATCTGGTCAAGAGAAGGATGCCATTGGAATTGACTTTTCCCACTCCTTCCTTACCAATGGGTCTGTTCCAGAGTTTTGAGTCCTTTCTGATCTTAGCGTTGAAATCACTGAGCAGAATAAGCCTTTCTCCCTCCAGAACATCAGAGAGGACTTGGTCAAGATATTCTAGAATTCCTCTTTGGTTTCATCAGTGCCTAAAGAGTCAAGGCATACACGCTGATGACAGTGGCATATTGGCTCCCTGCTATTTTGAGATGGAGATTCATGAGGCATTCATTTAGTCCAATGAGTTAATTTATGAGTTCATTCTTAGTAGCAACTCCCCTTTCTGTTTACCCTTCCAAAAGAGGGCATAGCCACCTCCTTGTTCTTTGAGCTGCCCGTCTCCCGTCTCCCGCTCATTGGGTCTTGCTCAGTGCAGTGATATCAATGTTGTATCACCTGAATGCTTGAGCCACAATTTCAGTGCGGCAGTCTGGGCATTCGCAGTTAGGATTGTCCAGGTGGGTCCTGATGTTCCAAGCTCCAAAGTTGATTGTGTGTCTCTGTTAATTTCAACCGCAGAAAAAGTGATCCCACTGGATGGGGTTATCCAGTCAGGAAAAAAAGGTAGGCAGACAGTGTTTGGGGCACGTTTTCTATCCTCCTCCCTATGTGGGATGAGTAGTGTGGATCCTAAAGGGGGCTGCTCGCTCACAGTTACAACTGCTGAATTGCACTCCTACCTCATCCAAGTGCGAGATGACCTTCTTGTAATTTTTACCTTTATGGCAGTTCATGACAAGGAGCTCCAGGCATCTCAGTCCTGCTCCCATTGCCACTAGCTGGTTGCTAAAGCACTTGAACAATGTGCTAAAGCAATTTGCATAGAAGACACCTGTGCATGGGGGGGTTTCATGGAGAGGTTGCTCCATATCAGCTTCCATGTGGTCCTTGGCAGAACATGACCTTGATCCAATGACAAGGACGCTGAGACAATTGGAGATCTCCTGCAGCTTTTGTCCACTTTTGCAGCTGTTGAGAGTCTAACACCTTCTTCTACCTGCTGTACCATTGAGGACTTGTAGACCCATGGCTGGGGACTGGACAGGTTTATTATAATGGTGACTTGTACTCCTCATGGTGGCAGAGCTGTGCTGCTATCCACCATGTCCACAGGTGGCAGATAGTGGAATGACCTTCAGGGAAGGCTAGCTGTAAAGTAGGCAGGGGTAACGCCGATGAATAAAGAGCTGTGGACCATGCAGCAGCAGCACCACCAGGATGTGATGGGGACAGCAACACTTTCCTTCCTGAAAAGCCACATATATCCTCTGACAATATATGCTGTGACAATCCAATATAACACATGCAGAGTGCTATGTGCCAGAAGGGGTTCATTCTGCTAGGTGCCCAGTGCACTGTCTTTCTACTGACTTCAGCACCTTTTAATACTGAACATTAGGGTTGTAATGATTTATAGAATGGGTCAGGTTTTCAAATGGGAGACAAAGTAGGTTGATTTCTAATTGGGAAATAGTCCTGCTTTACAAGGAGGCACAAATCAGGAGAGGTTGAAAAGACAAGAGATGTGGCCAGGAGAGAAACTTGGGTGGTGGGTGAGAATGGGACAGAAAGCAGCCAAGGAAAAGGTCGTAGTTGTGTGCATGGGGGAAGGGAGAAGAGAGGATTATGAATGCTCTGAAAGTGCGAGACCGCTCACATTAAAGATGGCTTCTCAGGGAAAAGACATGGTACAACTGGTAATGCAAGGTTTTATTTCTATTGCCTACCAATGACATCACACTGAATGTGCTCATTTGGGAACAAATTCCAACATCCTTACTTATGTCAAGTAGCACCTTGAGGTAGTACTCCTTGTCTTGGGGTGCTAACTTGAGGTGCTGCTCTTTGTCACACACTATTTACATTCAGGTCTAGATAAAGGAAAAGGTTGTATTTTCTAGCACTTCAAACTCAGTCTGGGCTTGGAACCTTAAGATGGACATTTGGTGGCCTGGGCATCATCACCAGTAACTTCTACAGCAGGGGTGGACAAAATATGGCCTGTGGGCCAAAGCCAACCCACCAACTGACTGGATCCAACCTGTGGCTGCCCCTGCAGTGCTCACCTGGGGTAGCCCATGCTGTGCTCCCACCCCAACCCACTGGCCCCAGCCAGCATGCACAGCTTCCCAGCACAGCTGATCACGATGCAGCTGCAGCTGCTCTGGTCCTGCTTGGCTCCCCCTACCTCCAGCAGCTCCTCAGCTGCTCCAAGCAGGGGGGAAGTTTCAGCCGGGCAGCTCCTGCCTTAGCATGTGTTGCGCTCCAACTCCAGCTCTCACCCACCTTCCACCCATTCGCCCACCTGGTGCAATGAGCAGCCAACTGCAGATGGGCAGAGTGGGTGGAAAGGCCGGGAGCTGGATCCCCACACGCTGGGGCAGGGGCCACCCGGCTGCAGCTTCCCTCCCACCCAAAGTGGCACAGCAAGGGCAAGAGGAGGGGCCACTGGAGGTGTGGGGAGATGAGCAGTACCCAGGTGGCTTCAGCTGCACCAGAAGCAGCCCCACTGGGAAGCTGTGCATACTGGCTGGGGTTGGGCCTGGCAGGTACAGGCAGGAGTGTGGTACAGGCTGCCGCAGGCGGGACTGCATGGGGCTTGGACCCATGCAGAGTGCCACTGAGGCAACTGCGGACTGCAACTGCACCACACCACCCAGACAAGCTCTGGTGCACATGCCCCCTGGGCTCCTCTCCTTCTCCCTAGTCCTGGGACCTAGGACTCAGACAGCACCCCCATACAAACATGCATGCAAGCCCACCGCACACACACTATACAAGAGTAAGACTTTATTAAGCTATTATGCAATTGCCTCTATATATGCTACTCAAAAAATAAATCAGGACCAAAAATATTTCTGAAATAAAATTGAAATATATTATAGTAGATGTTTGATTTTTTAGTATAAGATTTGTTTTTTATCTATAATTTGTTAACATGATATCTTCTAAAAGAGTTTGCATGTGTAGCTCTCAATAGCTCACCAAAATGCGTTAAGTGTCCTGCCAGCCAAAATAACTGCCCACCTCTGGGCTAACTAATCCTGTCACACAGCAGTGCTAATTAGCACGCACAGCAATGGTACTTCCAGTTTAATAGGGAGCCTGCACAGAGCAGCAAAACATGCTTAAAGATGCCATGATGATACGTTTACTATGTAGGTAGAGGCAAGAGTTATTGATCACTTGAAAATCTTTTGTCTTGTGGTACTTCTCCACTATTTACCAGCTACGTTCACTCCCCTTTTCCCCCTACCTGTGTCTCACCCACTGACTCCTCAGTTTACATCTTCACTGACTGCCTTTCCTGCATGCAGACCAGCCTCTGGCTTCCTTGCTATTCATTCCACCCAGGAAGAGCACAGACCGACTGCAGATGCTTTCTCAGCCTGACAAAGGGTATTTATACCCAAAAGCTTACAAAGAATTTTTCCACCTATTTGAGTTGGTCTAGTAAAAGATATAAGATTTACCCAAAGAACTTTGTCTGCCTTTTGCCTTGTGGCTAGTTCATTCATTGATAGCCTTATTTCAAACCACTAAAAGAGTTTCTGGTGGCAGTAGTTTTGGCCTAAATTTGTCTGAAAAGGGCTCAGAAATGTTTTGGTTCATTTATCAGGATGGGATTCAAAATTTTTGCCAGAGACTATTCCTTTTTAAATGATTCTTATCTGAGGTTGACATCTTCAATGTTTATCTGCTGCTAGATGCAATTCAGAAAAGCTACCCTGACTGCTGGGATTACAATAGAAAGGTCACAGCTAGACATATCCTACTGCGGGGCTACTGAAGTGCAGAAATACCGACTGTTGACTTGAAATACGCTGCTTCTAACGTTTGTGTCTCTGCTCCCATTGATATCCATGTAACTCCTCATTAATGTCAAGATCCCAAAGAGGCTAACTACTCCCAGAGGACAGATCAGTTTGACAGCTCCTATGCTGGCCTTGTATCACAAGGGTTTTCTTTTGCCTCATGTTACAATTGCTGATGCAAAAGCATAGGTAATTGCAGTAATCACTAATGGAGCCTGTGCGTGTGCAAAGCCCAGGCATCTGTTTCTTATTCTAAACCAGGTATTGAAGGAACTGACTTGCGTAACAATGAACTAAAAGACATCTACTGTTGGCTGGTTTACACCCGCAATCATGTGCTTGCATGTTTGATCCTTGGCTCTTCTACTTCCACAATGGGAAGAAAACATTGTATAATTTGTATAATGTAATTTACACAAGTTAGAGCATCACAGCATGAACAAGATGTGCAATCAAAAACATAAGGAGAACAGTGAAGGGCAATATTGTACATTAAATTGGTATGTATCTACTGCCTGGGGACTAGATTTTGCATTGCTGAAGGATAATCTATTTTTCAATACACCAGGTCCAAATCCATCACCCACTAAATTGTTACATTTTTAGTAAGCAAAATGTAGTACCCACAGTAATGGTGTTTCCCAAATTAAAATAGACATTTTTATTATTACACGAAGCTAATCCTTATTCATATTTGTATTTCTAGCTTGCGGTCTAAATTTTGTACTTAAAAGTACCAGCTGGAAATTCCCTATAGTCAACTAAGTATTAATGGGTCTGTGGGAAAAATCCCTGCCCTCACCCCCTGCCATATACCTTATTTCTCCATATATCACCTCATATTACGTGGGCAAGTACTTAAAGAGACTTCCTGATTACAAGTTTATAAATATATATATTTGAGGCTGTAATTCACGGTGTTTATTACCTAACGACAAGTTTCTGCCAAGCAGTTATTATACTATCAGCTCTATATAAGCTACCACCCTGCCCTGCCTTTTACTCAACAGATTGTTACACTGACAAATCAGTTTACAGAGACGAAAGTAAACAAGAAGTGGCACATCGACATTTGTTAGGAACATGAGATAGTGGGTTCCAGGAGAAGCAGCAAATCCACGTGCAGCAATCCACTTTTTATTAGTTTTACTGTGCCTAAGAGGATGACAGGTACTTTGCAGAACAAGTTCGAATACAGGACTCTGCCTCAAGGAACTTCCAATCTTATTGTAGGTGAATGATGATGAAAGAAGATAGCAACCGAACCAAAGGAGGGAACTGATGAGGCAGGGGAAAGGTTGCAACAATAAGATCAAACAGGGAGTTTCAACATAAATGTGTCTTGATGATTCAGATAGAAAGACATATGTACACAATGCTGTATTTAAATATATTCATTCCTAGGAGTTTTTTTAGGAGGAATTTGAATGAGAGCAAGAGAGATGGCATGGTGAGCTCTGGGAAAATTTTGTATGGTCTGAACCAGGAATATTGTATTGTTCACAAAAACTATTGGGACTCCACTGCAGTCAGTTAACCCTCTGGTGTGTGGAGGATGGTTTGGCTAGTTTCTTAATGGATTTGAAAATTACTTATAGTTTCATAGTTTCTAGGGTCAGAAGGGACCTGAGTAGATCATCGAGTCCAACTCCCTGCCATGGCAGGAAAGAGTACCGGGATCAAACAACCTCAGCAAGGTGTTCATGTAGCCTCCTCTTAAAGACCCCCAGGGTAGGAGCCAGCACCACTTCTCTTGGAAATTGGTTCCAGACCCTAGCCACCCTGACCGTGAAGTAGCGCCTCCTGATATCTAGCCTAAATCTACCCTTTGCCAGCTTGTGATGGTTATTCCTGGTCACTCCTGGCAGTGCTTAGGGAAACAGGGACTTCCCCAATGCCTGCTGATCCCCCCTGACTAGTCTGTAACAGGCCACTAGATCCCCCCTCAGCCTTCTCTTGTGGAGGCTGAACAGGTTCAGGTCCCGTAGCCTGTCCTCGTAGGGCCTGTCCTGCTGTCCCCTGATCATGCGAGTGGCCTCCTCTGGACCCTCTCCATGCTGTCCACATCCCTCCTGAAGTGCGGTGCCCAGAACTGGACGCAGTACTCCAGCTGCAGCCTGACCAGTGCCACATAGAGGGGGAGGATCACCTCCCTGGACCTGCTCGAGATGCATCTGTGGATGCATGCCAAGGTGCAGTTGGCCTTCCTGACTGCATCCCCACACTGCCGGCCCATGTTCATCTTGGCATCAATAATGACTCCAAGATCCTTTTCTGCCTCTGCACTGATGAGAAGGGAGTTCCCCAGCCTGTAGGTCTGGTGCTGGTGCTTCCTCCCCAGGTGCATCGCTTTGCACTTGTCAGTGTTGAAACCCATCCTGTTCCCATTCACCCACTCTTGTAACCTGTCTAGGTCCGATTGTAGCCTATTCCTCCCTTCCAGCGTGCCCACGTCCCCCCACATCTTAGTGACATCAGCAAATTTGAACAGGGTGCTTTTTACCCCCTCGTCCAAGTCACTGATGAAGATGTTGAACAGTGCGGGCCCGAGGACCGAGCCTTGGTTGACCCTGCTGCTTACATCCCTCCAGGTCGAAAATGACCCATCCACCACCACTCTCTGGGTGCGGCCCTCCAGCCAGTTGGCGACACATTTGACTGTGTGGGTGTCAACACCACAGCCCCCCCAGTTTCTTAATGAGAACGGGGTGAGAGACAGTGTTGAAGGCCTTCCCAAAGTCCAGGAAGACTACGTCCACTGCTACCCCTGCATCTAAGGATTTGGTGATCTGATCATAGAAGGCCACCAGGTTGGTCTGACAGGACCTGCCACTGATGAACCCGTGGTGGTTGCCCCTAAGCATGAAATCCCCTGCTGGCCCCTCATGGATATGTGCCAGAATAATTTTCTCAAACAGCTTGCCTAGGATTGAGGTAAGACTAACTGGCCTATAGTTTCCTGGGTCCTCCTTCCTCCCCTTTTTGAAGATGGGAACCACATTGGCCCTCTTCCAGTCCTCTGGCACCACACCAGAGCACTATGAGTGTTCGTAAAGCTGTGCCAGGGGTCCCGCAATGACCTCAGCTAATTCCTTTAGTACTCTAGAGTGGAGATTTCATAGATTTCATAGACATCAGGGCTGGAAGGGACCTTGGGAGATCATCAAGTCCAGCCCCCTGCCCAAAGGGCAGGAAGTCAGCTGGGGTTATAGGTTCCCAGCAAGATAAGTATCCAATTTACTCGTCTGGACCAGCTGACTTGAATACGTCCAGTCCCTCCAGAAGCTCCCTAACTAGTTCCTCACTAACCCTTGGCCTTAGATGGCCTCCCTTGGGGCCTGAGGGGGGCCCAGCGGGGGGGTGACTGTTCTGGTCCCTGCTTAGGAAGATGGAGGCAAAGAAATCACTTGTCCATGATCTTCGATTATGTCACTTCACCTCCCTGCCCTACAGCTCGGATCACATCTCCTGCCCTCATTGAATGTGTTGGCATTCTCACCACCTCATTTCTGGGACTGACATCATGTGCTCAGAGCTGGTGGGCATGGCTTGCTGCCTTGGCAGCACAACTGTAGATGGACTGTAGATCAGGAGTGGGCAATTATTTTAGCTGGAGAGCCACTTAAGGAGTTTTGGTGAGCTCAAGAGCCGCAGGGCTTGGGGAGGGGGGTTGCTGACTCAGCCTCGACCCCATCACAGCTGTTTACACCACTCAGCACAGTGGGGAGGAGAGGGAAGGATGGCCTGGGGAAATGCCAAATTATCCTATCCAGCCCTGTCCACCCCACGCCCACCACCAGATGTGCCGGATGGAGCTGGCAGATAGGTAGCATCTCCATGGGAACGGGCCCAGGACCCCTGCAAGCAGGGCATGCTTCACCGGATGGCTTGGATGGGTCCGTGGGCAGGCAGGGAGTGGCATTCAGGAGCAGGACAGGCAGCCAGGGCCGGAGCTGGGATTGCTGGGCAGTGACAGCACGAGGCTGGGGCCCAGGGCAGAGCTGCAATCTACTCCCTGCTCATCCTTGTGGCAGGTCCCAACCCCATGTTGTCACCACCCTGCAATCCTGGCCCTAGCCCTACCCACTCATGCCCCTCCCAGATGCTGCTCCCCACTGGCCCCATCCCATCTGCCAGGCTGAGCGTGCCCTGCCCTGCCCTGCCCATGAGGGGTCCCAGTCTCCATAAAGACACCACCCCCTGCCTGCTCTGTCCAGTGCCTCTGGCAGTAGGTGTGGGGCAGTTGGGCCAGGCTTCCCAAGCAGTGTGGCCAGGGTCCAGTAATGGCAGAACATACACCTGCTCCTGGTTTGTGGCAGTCAGGGCTGCCAGGAAGCTGAGTCTGGCTGCTGTGCTGTCTGGCCCAATGACTACAGCTCCCAGCATGCCCAAGCTGCACACAGGGACAGGATGGGCTGTGCCAGGCAGCACCTCCACACTTGGGGGCAGCAGGACTGGTCACACAAGCCACAGGCCGGGCTGTCCCCCTGCACTTGGGCTGAGTGAAACCAAGGGATTCACTGCAGGCCGGACACCAATCAAGCCATGGGCCATATTTTGCCCACCCCTGCCCTACTTCCTCTCCTGCTTCCTGCATTGTCCCCCCAGGTTTCCCACTCCAGCTGGGGACTCCAGCTGTGCAGACAGTGCAGAAGACGCAGGCACAGGGAAACAGAGTAGCAGGACTTTCATGATAGCATGTTATTGCTAGCATGACAACTGCCCCACTGCACCATCCTTGGATTCACCCCTGAGGATATCTGTTGGGAGGGTAACTCAGCACTGCATGAGCAGTCCAGTGAGTTTTTGGGGTCAGGGATAGCTTTTTTTGGTATTAGATGGTGGAAAAGCCACCCAGTTTGATGTGAAGGTCAAAGGCAATTTGGGTGGCAGCGATCATGAAATGGTAGAGGTCAAGATCCTAGGGAAAGCAAGGTGGAAGAGCAGCTGTATAAAAGACAATGGCAATAAAAAGTCTGCTTTTGTAAAAAAAAAAAAAAAAAAAAAAACTCAAGGAAGTGAGGGGCAGGAACCCATGGGAGACAAGTACAAGGGGAAAAGGAATCTAGGTGAGCTGGTTATACCCTATGAAGGGTGCAAGGGAAGATTATCCTAATGCAAAAAGAGGACGGGAAGAACAGCAAAGACCTGGCTGACTAACAGAGAACTCTCTGATGAGTTGAAACTCAAAAAGGAATCATACAGAAAGGTAGAAATTTGGCCATGTTCCTAGAGATAAGTATAAGGGTATCACAAAAGTATGCAGGAAAAAATCAGGAAGGCCAATGCACAAATTGAGATGTAGCTAGATAGGGACATAAAAGGTAACAAAGAAGCATACTACAAGTATGTTGAATGTAAAAATATGACCAAAAATAATATAGTGAATGGTGAGAGAAATCTAGTAATGATAATGTGGAGAAGGATGAACTATTTAATGCCTTTTTACTGCAGTCTTCACAAATAAGGACAGCTGTCAGACGATTAGCACAGTTGGCAGCTAATGGGAGGGATGGGGGGAGTTCATATACCTGGAGTAGGGGAAGAATAGATTAGAGGTTGATTAGAGAAGCTAGATGTTTTCAAGTCAGCAGGGCCAGACAAAATACATACTAAAGTACTCAGGGAATTGGCTGAGGTTATAGCAGAGACACTGGCTGTACTTTTTGGAAAGTCATGGATGTTGGGTAAGGTCCTGGACAACTGGAAAGAGGTAAATATTATGCCTATCTTTACAAACAGGAATAAAAGAAATCAAGGGACTCACTAGTCAGTCTGCCTCGATATCTGGAAGAAGCATGCAGCAATCTGAATCTATTTCTAAGCACCAAGAGTATCAAGAACAGCCATTCATCCAGAGCAAGTCAAGTTTGACTAACTTGATTTCCTTCTAGGTGCACCCCAGTTCCAACTCAGGGCACATTTCTGAAAAGTGAGGAAACCCTACAGGGGCATTCCCACAGTGTGCAGGATTGGGGCCTTGAAGCCAGGGCAGCTGGAGAGTATGGACAGCTCTGGGAGGCCCGTGTTCTCTCACCTTAAAACAAGAATCTGCTGCAAAACAGCACCATAAATTGATGCCACCTTTTGTGGCCACAAATTTGGGCATGTGTGACACAACAAAAGGGATGGACATTTGTTTGCTTTTGGTAACACTGTTTGCAGCCTTAATGCATAACTGGTTGGATCATTTTGCTTAAAGGGAAGTCATCAATGATTTGATGTCAGATTGGGAAGAGGCATTGATTGTCATTTGCCAGTGGTCTGTCCTGGGTCTGATATTTTGTAATATCTTCATCAACAATTTGGAGGATGGGACTGAGTTCATAGTTAACAAATGTGCAGATGACACCAAGCTGGATGGACTGGAGACACTTTGGAGAATAGGGTTAGGATTTAGAATGACATTGAGAGGAAAAAAAGAAAATGAATACCTTACTGGGTTGTATTAATAGGAGTGTTACTTGCAAGTCAGAAGAAGTGATTCTTTTGCTCTATCCACCATTGGCAAGGCCTCACCTGGAGTACTATGCCCAATTTTAGCTTATGTCTTTATTGAAGTGCAGTGCCCAATCAACATGGGCAACTGGTGCCACCCTTAGTCGGGGCGGGGGGGCACATCCCCCCCAGCAACCAGTCAGCGACAGCTGGCGGTCATGGAGGGGGCGGGGGGGGCGCACTGGCACCCCTGTGCACCCCCTACGCATCGCCACTGTCAATCAAGAAGAATCCAGTGGAGAGACAAAAAAATAAGATTAGAGGTTTAGGACACGTGACAGGAGAAAAGGTTTGAAGAACTGGAATTATTTAATCTGGAGAAGACCAAGAAGGGATGTGACAACAGTCTTTGAATGCCCAGAGAATTCAAAGACTGATCAAGGAACAGTAGTCTTAAATTGCAACAAGGGAGATTTAGATTGGATATTAGCTTTGTATTGTTTAGTCACTGGAACAGATTATCTAGAGAGGTTGTGGAATCTCCATCCTTGGAAGTTTTAAGAGCAGGATAGGCAAACACTTAACTGGAAGAGTTTACACAGGGATGGTCCTGCCTGGAGAAGAGGGTTAGGTTAGATGGTCTCTTGAGATCCCTTCCAGCCCTATTTTTCTATGACTATGATTCTACAAAATAATCAACCTTCTCTTGCCCTCCCTTTCCCCTGATTTCCTGATGTTTGTTGCCGCTGTTTGCATCTTGCCTTAATTTAATTGCATGGTTTTTAGAACAAAAAGAACACATCTTTGTGTTTTTACCGCCCCGGTTAGGACGTGGGTCACTGGACACTACAACAGTAATACAAAGCTATTTTTATCTATCCACACATTGACTGTTCTGACAGACAACATAACCTATGAACATCCAGAAACTCTGTCTATTCTGTCTACTAGGGGAGGGGGCATATCCTTGTTATGAAGAGTCTTGCAAACATAGTGTTCTTTTGGTCAAAGAGAATTATAGATGGCCTCAAGCTTTGAGGCTGGGAAGATTTTGTTAACTGGAGGAATACTGTAGCTCAACAGGAATGAGGAGATGCCACCAGGGGAAAATGTGGGGAATTTATTTCATTATGCTTTTTTGGCTGAATGTACTGACATTCTAGCTTGTGCACGATGATCAGTAAATGACATTTTAACGCCATAATGGATGGAGTTACCAAAGATGTTTGTCTGGCATAGGCAGAGTGCCCCCCAGATATGAATGTGAATTACTGTTTGGCTACCCACAATACAATGCCATCTGGCCATCATACACTTTGCGAGAGTCTATGTGTGTGTTTCTGCCATTAGAAACCTAACTGAACCAGGACTTACTTAATTGTCATCATGCACTGAGAATTAAAATCAAATAGGCAGAAGAAGGGATGAACTGAAGAAAAACAATGTCCAAGCCAGCAGTGGAAATGAGTCACTGGGGGATGAAGAGACCATTGCATTAATAAGTTTTTTCTTGTGCGTTACGAAGTTTCATTTAAAATGTTTGGATTCTTCTCCCAACAATCCAGATCTGCTGGCTTTCCAGAACCAGATTAGAAGTATTCAGGGAATGTCAGCTTTCACGCAGTCATCAAGGAACTGATGCTGAAGAACACAACCCTTCCGCCTGGCAAACAGAAGGCTCAGGAGGGACTTGGTGGCTGCCTATAAGTATACAAGGGGCGTGCATCAGGATCTGGGAGAACACTCGATCACCAGGGCTCCGCAAGGGATAACCAGGTCTAACAGCCACAAACTTCTTGAAGGCCGATTCAGACTCGATAAATGGAAAAACTTCTTTACAGTCCAAGTGTCCAAAGTCTAGAACAGACTCCTCCCAGAGGTGATGCAAACACCTACTCTGGATTCATTCAAAAGGCATTTGGAAGCTTATCTTGCTGGGATCATTTGATCCCTGAAGACTACCTGCCTCTGGCAGGAGGGCTGGGCTCGATGATCTCATGAGGTCCCTTCCAGCATCTAATGTCTAGGAATCTAACCCCTTCTTAGTGACAGAGTATACCAAAGTCTCTCTTCATTATAAACTCAATAAAAATAGGAGATTTGAGTAAACATCAGGGTAGACTATGACCAATTGCTTTGACTATAAGACCTGCACACTTATACCACTGCAATGGCACACTACTATAATTTGGCCCAGGTTTTAATCGCCTGCTTTAAAAGACAAAGGTACATGTGGGAAGAGCAGTGGATATATATCTTGACTTTGGCCTGTTTTCATACGGTCTCCCATAGCATTCTTGGCAAGCAAGGTAAGGAAGTACAGGTTGGATGAATGGACTGTAAGGTAGACAGAAAACTGGCTGGATGGTAGGGTTCAAAGGATAGTGATCAATGGCTCAGTGTCTAGCTGGCAGCTGATATTAAGTAGAGTGCCCCAGGAGTCAGTCCTGGGTCTGGGTTTGTTCAGTATCTTCATCAATGATCAGGAAGATGGGATGGCGTGCACCCTCAGCAAGTTTGCAGATAACATGAAGCTGGGGGGAGTAGTACATACACTGGAGGGTAAGGCTGGGATTCAGAGAGACCTCAACAAATTGGAGGATTGGACCAAAAGAAATCTCATGAGGTTCACTAAGGAGAAGTGCCAAGTCCTGCACTTAGGACAGAACAATCCCATGCACCAGTACAGGCCGGGGGCTGACTGACTGGGCACCAGCTCTGCAGAAAAGGACCTGGGGGTTACAGTGGACTCTCATCAGGAGGGAAGTAAAGCACTGGAACAGGTTGCCCAGGGAGGTTGTGGACTCTCCGCCCTTGGAGATTTTTAAAGACGTGGCTAGACAAAGCCTTGGCTAGAATGATATAGTTTGAGATGGTCCCGCTTTGAGCAGGGGGGTTGGACTAGATGACCTCCTGATGTTCCTTCCAACCCTCATTTTCTATGAGTCAGTGATTTAGTTGCCCTATCTTGGACTATTTTTGTATCTACATTATTTTGATCTCAGCAACTTTGACATAGAGTATTTCTAGGTAATAAAGAGGAAAGAATAGAGGGAGCATGATTATAAAGTTTCCCCGAAATTAATGACCTTTCTCTAAAGTCTGACAGGATTCAAGACTTGTTTTATAAAGTTCTCTTTCCTTGGTACATGCACAGGGTTTAAAGTACAATAGAAAATTGGACACCATTCTGCTGCATTTAAACCCATGGACCATACTTCAATAGTTGGAGATCTAGGTGCAACTCCACATACTATTGATTGAGTTTTATTTCACCAATTGGCTCATGTAAGTGGCTTTTCTACAGTCTGGTTCATTGCACAGTGGGGTCCCATGGGGCACAGTGTTTGGATCTGCATTGTACTGTTTGTGCTATTTGTACTTCACTTTGGTGCTATGATTTAGATATACATAAAGAGCATTGCTCTTTTCTGTAAGCCTTGTGTTGAAGCTTGTAATACATCTCAGCTGTCATACAATCCTTGTTTGTAGATGATGTTGACCATTTATTTGGCAGGTTACAACTTGTATACAAATTTTGCAAGTAGGATGCTACCCCTCCCAAGGTGCACCTAACCTATCACACCAGCAATACAGGACTATTGGGTTTTATTTGGTTTTGTTGTATTTCTCTTCATTTACAAAGCAATATTATCTTTATCCTCACCATAGCAAGCAAGTGCTCACTCCACCTACATGATTGAAATCACTACATTCTAGCTTCAAGTGTTCTCTGAAGTTGTGATGTTGTAAGGAAAGTCTTTTAATTCCAACATTTCTAAAGCACTGGTCTATTCTTGTAATCACATAGAAAGGTAGGGTTGGAAGTGACCTCAGGAGGTCATTTAGCCCAACCCCTTAGTACACCAATTTCAAGAGACTAGCGGCCACTCACATGCCTGAAAGATTGGTCCCAGATATTTAAAATCGAGATTTTTTTGCCTGGTTTATGAGAAAGAAGTTAGTATGTTGACTTTTTCCCAGTTTTTGAAGTTTATTTTAACATTATCTTTAGATCTTATCAGCTTAATTCAGTATTGGTTTAACATACTATTAACATGAGATCTATATTTACTTCCTGAGTAACCTCAGCAATTTAACATTTTTTTAATACAATGGGTCAAGACGGTACCTTAGTAAGAGAATTTACTAATAAACCAATACTGTTCAATCCAACTCATATCAAATTAGGCTTGTAAACTATTAATGACATATATTAAAGCTTTTTTCTGTAACTATAAAAATGTCAGTGAATTGGCACACTAAATTATTTTAGTATAAATCAAGATAATGCAATTCTAAGTTTGTGAATTAAGTCATATATGCAACATATAGCATTAAAGTGAAAAGTCTTTGCATCTGGAAGAGAAAATGGTGGTTTCAACTTGTGTGAATCAAGATCAGATTCCTAGTAAAGTCTGATATATAATGCAGCCTGGGAATGTTCCAACACTAAAGAGCTCAGAAAAGGATCAATGGCACATTGACTGAATGAGAATAAGGGCAGTAGGAAAGGGGAAAATAAGAAGAGATGCTACCTGATGCTTCTGCAAAGACTCCATTTCTGGGTGGCAGAAAAACAACCAAAATTAGATAAATACAGCTCTTTACCTTAGCAGAAATTTCTCCATCACCTACATGCACAATGTGTATATATATCCGACATGGTAACTAGAATTTGCAAATACAGGGTGTACTTTTGGCATGTGTGCACACACACACTAAAAGTACACCCTGTATTTGCAAATTCTAGTTAGCATGTTGGATACAAGATATTACAAAGCTTTCATATCTAGAAGAGTTATTTCTTTAAACCATGAAACTATTCGTTCCTTAGCTACTAAAAATGAGTGGATCTCCAACCTGTGGTCATTCTGATTGAGTCTTGATAAAATGTGTCATTCATACAAAAGCTCAGTTTACCTAAAGAGTCCCTTAAATGCTTCCAGCATCAGACCTAACAGTGAAATTTGAAATGACATATTGGTAGAGTAGTACAGAACTGCAAGTAGAAGGCTTTGACTAACAATTTATTGCACTGACACACAACTGCTGTAATTATTACCAAGATGATCAAAACTATTGCAAAAACATGCGAAGTGACACAAACATTTTTCCCCCAGAAATTTTATTAGTTTAAACCCAAAAAAGTACAATTAACTATGAACATTTCCCTTCACAGATTCAGTGCAACAGGAAGCAGTCTGCATGAAGCATGTTCCTCATTGATTCAGTAAATTATAAATTAACACTCCCCTGCCCAACCCTCCCCCACCCCAAATTACAACAATAAAGAGGCTTTCCATCCTGGCATTCCTTTTTTATACAAATCAGCCACTTAGCACTGAAAAGCAAACTATACTGAGAGGTGACATGCTAGTAGAGGTTTTCATGTTTAAAGTAAGTGCTAAAATAAACATACTACATAGAAAGTTAAATATTTCCACATCTATTTTAGGTTTACAATACACCCCAGCACATTCCTCTTTTTATTAACTGTCCAACTTCTAATTGTTCAAAACTGGTACTCAGAACGGGCATACTCATCTTCTCTGACCTATGGAGACAACATATAAAAGGAAAGATTAGTTTTAAACTGTGCCACATTTCCATGTAATGGCTATAGCCTTTCTAGGAGCTTCAGCTGCAGCATCTGGAGTGAGCTTTGACCCAACAGTCAAGACCCTTTCTGTCTAGAGGTGGTTCTGACCATAGGAAGCACGAGAAAGTTGCTGCATGGTACAGAGTTAAGGTTATGAGTTTCTCTTCAAATCTCAAATATTTTATCTGAAAGCCCTCCCCCCACAACCCCACCACTGACTTCTGAAAAATTAAGTTATTTCATGTATCATTTCCTGCATTGTGAAAATATTAAAAAATGCTTGAAAATATTCCATCATGACTACAGGAAAACCTTAAAGGCTTCAAATTTAGCTCAAGACTGTCATTCCTCCCACATCCACTCCTTTTATTTTAAAAACTAAGGGCACCTATACACATGCTGGACATCTGCTTGCGATGGAGCAGACTCAATTAATGGAGTCTGCTGGAGCATGTTAATTTATGCACTCCAGCAGCCTCTTGTGTCACATGTATTCAGCATCCCAATGCCTCAAAATGGTGGTGGGGGTGCTTGAAATAAAGCTCATTGAATGAAGTTAAGTTCAAATGTCCCCACCACCATTTTGAAGTACAGGAGGCTGAATACACATGATGCTGTGGGTGCTTTAATTAGAGCAGCTCTCAGAGCCACTCTAATTAAAGTGCCTCCCCCCTCTCCTCCCCACCACAGAGCACGTGTATAGATGCCCTAAAGGACAGAAGGTCAGACTCTCCACTTCCCAGAAGCTGGTGTACTTATTTATACCAGCATGTAAAACAATGGTCTCTAACCTTTTTAAGTCAGAGATCACTTTTGGAATTTAAAAGGAACCAAAGATATACCCCCTACCTCCACCCAGCAGGTAAGTCTGCGGGGAGGGGAAAGGGCTATGGGGGGCAGGGCAGATCAAGCCCTAGCCCCACTCCCTCCCTCACCGCTGGAGCCTCGATCTGCCACCCACTCAGCAGGGGTGAGGGAGGAGCAAGCCCTGCACAGTCGGGGCAGGGCGAGGGATGGAGCCACAAGCAGCTTGCCCAAGGGGCAGGGGGAGAGGGGAGCACGCAGCCCAGGAGGGCCTGGGGGGGTCCCCAGATCTGCACGCATGGCAGGCTGGGACCAGGGTTGCACCAGCCTGTTCCTGGCCACGTTGCTAAAGCCAGGCAGCTGTGGTGGCAGCACTGGGAGCGGGGCCCCAGGGGGGGCTGTAGCCCCCTGAATCCCCACTCCCAGTGCCATCCCCAAGCACACCATGGGCCAGGCCTGGCAGGAACACCCCAGCACAACCTTCCAGCCAGCAGCACCAGCTTGCCCTCCCCACGCCTGCCAGCCCCCACATGTCCTCGGGGGGGTTGAGGAGGAAGAGGAGGGGAAGGCTGCTCTGGGCTGTTCCTGCCAGGCCTGGCCCATGCTGCACTCAGTGGTGGTTCTGGAAGTGGGGGTTTGAAGGGGCTAGAGCTCCTTCCCCCTCCCACCCGGTGGCCCTTCTCCCAGTGCAGCTTGGCCAGGAACAGCCTGGTGCTGCCACTGCCCTGGCCCTAGCTCCAGCCCTGGCCCATCCCGCCCCACATGCAGATCCAGGGGCACACACACCCCCATGCCCTCCCAGGCTGTGTGCCCTGCCCTGCTCCCCAATCCACCCTGGACGAGCCACTTGCAGCTCCATCCCCCACCCCAGCTGCAGCTGTGGGCCAGGCTTTGCGCCCCAAGCCCACTGCACATCCCCCCTGGGCCTCTGCCCCTTCCCTCCGCCCACCAACTGACCTGCTAGGCTTGGGGAACAGGGGGCAGGAGAGGTGGTGCACATGCATGCTCAGCCCCCATGGCCCAGGATTCACTTTAAGAAGCTCCAGGATCCACCAGTCAATCCCTATCGACCAGTTGGTGACCATTGATTTAAAAGGGTGTCAAATTCTGCCAGTCCAAATGGAATTTCCTGCTCACATCCACCAGCAGCCCTGTTCTACATTTGCAGGGGAGTAGAAATCTACCCCAAAACAATGAATTAGGTTTCTGGGGTGGGTGCTTTAATATTTTGCCTCTCTGATCTGGAAGAGAGAGATCTGTTCTACAGCAGGAGCACACTGTACTGGAGATGAGAAATAACTGAAGGCAATTTAAACATATTTCTATAATTGGATACCAAACCTCTAAGCATCTAGACAATGCACAGGGTTTTGTTGACTGTTCCTTGAGGAAGATATGCCCAATTTGCTGATTTTGTGAATTAGTGCTGATAGTTTAGAATTCAGATACAGTTTCTGGAAATCTCATCTTCCATTAACCCATGTCAGCATCTACCATAATAAAGTGATTTTGTGAGGCCTTTTACATTCGGGTCTTTTATTATCTAATTGCCAATGTATAAAATTTGTTATGAATTATGTGCTCAAGGTCATATAGAAAGTTTGTGTTTCAATAGAAGATTGAATCCAGAATTCCTGAGTACTGTTCTGTGCTTTAAGTATATAACTTTCTAACAAAAAATATAAAGGCTGATCTAGATGGGTTCCAGTAACCTCAAGCTTTTAAAATATCCTTACCTTCTTTGTCTTCCATTGATCAAAGAAGTTTAGGAGCTCTGAATTGCCTTTAGTCTCTGCCTGTAAACAGAAATATAAAGAGTAAATGCTGTCATGTTGTACGTGCATGCCTGCATGTGCATGTGCGTGCACACACACTCTTATGAGAAATCAAAAAACTAACACAAACTATTGAAAGCCTGAATGGAATGCTTATTCCTGAATGATGATGCTGGACAATTTTACTTGACAGCAGTTCTGGGAGTGTCAACTCTGAAGCAAAGATTTGCTTTTTTTTAATCAAACACATTTAACTGCATTTAACTTTCCCAACCAAACACTGTCTGACATTCCAGATGGTTGTGCCACAGCATATATGGCTAGAGCTCCACATGCAACATAGCACAGGGCACACTTACAACTTGTAAGGGAGTTCGGCCATCATAACCAGTTTCTTCCATGTCTGCACCAGCCAGATACCAGGCATACAGCCCTTCCACATCACCATTAGCAGCAAGTCTAGAAAAGGAACCATTAAAGTTAATCTTAAGGATATTCACTATAATGATGCATTCTGTTACCTAAAGGGGAAATTACTGTGAATACTGAAACAAACAACAGGTTCAGCATGGCTTCCAGGGTGGTAGGGTGAGGGAGGGAGATTACAAAAGCTATGAACAGCTGAGCAAGCAACATTACTTGATGAATCAGTTCCTTAAATTAACAGGGCTGTACTACAAGCAACTTACAACAGGCTAGTTTCACCCAGTGGGTGTGACTATGACCAAAGGGAAAAGAGACCTGCAGTTTCATATTTCACAACATATTTATCTCATTAAATGAAGTTTAAAGGGGGTTTAGCCCACAATTCTGTTTCAGGGTTCCATCTGTTCAATACCAGTTTGAGGATCCATGTAGAGAAGAGGAGAGCAGACATACTACCAAAACACTGCACCTTTTTGAAGAAGGCTCCAAAGGCTATAGATAACATATGTGAAAAAAACATTTCCTTTAGCATCAAGTAGCTACTCATGATCAGAGATTATGGTGCCCTGTTTGTGGTGCTTTTTGGATAGTTTTAAGACAGCTACGTTATTTGGATCTTTGTTAAAGGGTTATTTATAAAACTCATAGCCGCCCCCGCCACCTCGCCCCATCCATTTTACATGTTCTGAGAATAAAACCTCTGCTAAGGATGGTCTGCATCCACATTTATAGAAAACACCATACAACACAATGAATCAAAAGACAAAGAAGTGGATTAAAACTCTACCGTGTGACCCACTCCAAAAAGTTTCCTGCTGCCTCTTGGTGACCTATCAGGATCTGGGATCTGTAAGCTTTCAGTTTGGACAGTGTTTCTAGTTCTTGTGTTACAAATAAAAAAACCTGGATGAATCCCAGTATCTTGAGTCTGCAGACAGGCTGAAATAGCAACCGAGCACCCCAGCCACTTCAAGAGGTCAGTTCTGAAGCCTGACAGTCACCTAGTTGTTGATAGTTTTCACAGAAGAAAAAGATAGGAGAGAGAGAAGGAAAAGGCTGGTTTATTTAGGTCAGACTGTGGTACCCCGCCTGTTGCCCTGAATATCGCTCTTTGTGAACATGTGAAGTACAGATGATAGGAGGCACTTTATGCAGTGGAGCTGTTCTGACTGGGAGTGGGGTGGGGAAATGAAGGTGAAATGTCAAGGGCTGGCAGCCAAGAAAGCTACGGCATGTCAATCCACAGCTGAGTCTGAAACCACTTCATAGAGATTGATAAAATATTTCTAGATACTTATAAAAACATAGAAAGGGGAGTGAAGGCCTCCGACTGCTGCAACTGAAAGATGAGTGGGAAGAAAGCTGGAGCAAGGCCATTCTTAACTACAATACAAGCTAGTGAGGAGAGTAAGAAGGGGAACAAAGGAAAGGCCTTCCTTGTGTCTATGACTTGTAGGATAGTGTGGGACAGGGTAGAAGAAGAGTCCAGGCCTGCATTGTGTGTGAGAGTTTAATAGTGGAGCAGGCTGGCATTTTTGAGACTACACTTTTACAGAAAGCTCCTTCCTCTTGACAACTGATCAAGGGGCAGGGAATATAATATGGAGCTAAAGGAAGAGCCCTTAAATAAAATGCATGAGTCAGCAAAGCAATAGGAAAGTAGGGAAACTAAGTGCTCCAGAAGTGATCCCTCAACAAATGAAAGGTATTTTGTTTAGGAAGATTCGCTTCTTGCCAAAGATACAAGAGGAAGCTCCTGGACTTTAAAACAAAAGCTAGTATATAGGATTTGGTAGTGTAAGAATGATATTGTAGCTGTGATGGTCCAGAAATTGTGCAAGAGGCAAGGATTTCTTAGGATGATCTCTTCTATTGGATTAACTTTATCCCAACTATGTAGTTGGCCCAAGAAATAATATCACTCTTAAGAAATCACTGCCTCTTGCACAGGATTCCAAAGCTTCTCAACACCTAGACAAAGTATTGTGTAGCCAGAAGTGGGTTTGTCATTCAGGCACTTGTAAAGTGAAAACCTCTTTGCCCAGGCAGGAGAGCATTCAGAAGCGTAGCCAAAACATCCAGGCAAGTCAGCCAATTCACCGTAGCAACACGAGCAAGAACTGCCGTGCTTGGATACTGTCTGCTTGACATCACCTATTCAGAAAGGGCAGTTCAAAGTTACAATGCCAGGGAGGTTTGAACTATGAAACTGCTTTGAAGTCAGCAAACAAACAAAAATAATGATCGTCAATGACAAATCAGTAATTAAAGGTTGCTGCACATTAGGAAAACATGCATTCTCAGTTTACTCAGTTAAACGGAATTTGAACAATTACCTGCCAAAGAATAAACAGATTTAGCTCATTATAGAAAATTTGCATGTTTGACTACTTATAGTTCACAAATTTTGTTGTTATAAATAATATCAACATGAAAAAAAATCTCCTTTCAGTTCCAAAAATCACATTAACCAAGTCACAGGGTATATACTTGAATGCTTTCATCATAAGTACTAATTATGTGTTTCACATAGTTTAATATATACATATGTTACTGACAGATATGTTGAAAGACTTTAAAAGTATATCACATTTCTTTTCGTTGTAATATTTGCTTTGTATTTTGTACAGATTTTAGTATTTATGGCAGCAACCTTACCTATAAATTTAAAAGTCTTCGGGGGTAGTTACTAAAGAACAAATGGATCATTTTCATGGTTCTTTTCACATCAAAGATCAAGGAGTAAAAACTAAAAATACAAAAATTGAAGTCATAATATAAACAAGGCATCCTTCAGCAGTGAGGGTTAAACACATGCCAGCAATGTGCACATGGACATATTTGCTAAGCTACTGGGCCACCTGATACACCTTGCTGGAGGCAGGGAGAACACATGAGAATGGTCATTACATTTTTGCCATTTGGGAAGGAAGAGTAGGGAACAGTTCGGTATTACCAGAATGGCCATTATCGGGAAAAAAATACCGTGATGACAGAAGAGAAATCAAAGATAGCAGAATAGCGATACAAGTAGGAATGTTAAGTAATATGTGCAGGTTGCACACTAATAGACAAGCATAAACACAGCCTGCCAATCCTGGGGTTTTTCACTGTTTCAAAACACACATTGTGATAACATCAAAATAAGAATGAAGACCATCACATTTCAGCTTGTAAACGCATCAGTGGTTGCAAACAACATTTCCCATGGAGGTACTGCTGACTTGTCCTGCATAGTGTGGGAAGGCTGAACAGCCTTCAGGCAATTCCCTTCAAACTGTAAGTGATGTTAGGACTTCATTGTTCTCAGGGACTCGCACAGCTCCAGCTAGTAACCATGCCTGTTCTCTGTTTGTGCAAAACTACTCGAGGAAAGCAAGATGCCTATAACTACTGTGTTATCCAGGCAGTAAAGAGATTATGCTTCTCTGTTGGTGAAAAACCTTGACATAAGTTAATAGTTCTGTGCAGTACTCAAATAATTCTTTCTAGACTAAATATGATCAATAGCCCTGAATAAAGTCAGTCCCTACATACCTTTCATTTAGGCTTTGTAACCAAGATGACAGATTAAGGCCACAAGAATCTGTGCCATACTGTATTTTTTTGAAAGATAGTCAGGTATTCAGAGCTGTATGTCCCCAACAACCATGACTGCAGTTAAAATCTTTGCTCGCCTGCATATGTTTATGAAAACAAACTTTGAGAGCATCCTTGGATTTCATAATACCTGTGAGAGAGAGTGAACTTGCTTGCTTGCTCTCCTGCCTTTACTTCAGTTTTGCAGTATGAAAACTTATAAACAGTTCACATTTCACTTCAATTTCTAGTGTTGTTTTCTATTTTAACTGTCTGGTTAAAATCAAATTCCTGGCTAAACCAGATCCTGATCAGCAGTTTTCAGAACAAAATCCAAGAATACACCATTATGCCTAGCCTCAGCTTTGTCTTCCATAAAGCTAATAATACCTCTGTAGGATAAAAACAGATTCTGAAGATGTTAATAGATAACTGGCAAGTTCACATTTCAAAGTGGGAGAATCCACCATTTCAATAATGAAACTTTCTTGCTACACTTTTTAAAATAAAATGAAATATCGAACCCTTAAAAAGGTTGGCTATAAGGCAGAATAATGTCATCGAAATTTACTTGCAAGTACATTTCTCTCTTCCTGCAGAAGAAAATTCTAGTTGATATTCTGCAGCCAAATCCTCCAAGCACTGTCATATCCCAAAGTTAACTAACCGTAAACCTTTTAGCATTTTGACTCATGCCCCATGGGGAAAAGCTAGCTAAGTACAAAGGGTGATAGAAGAAGCCCTGAGCAGCTTAAGTAAAGTGCTTCTCTTGTGAAGGAATGGGCTGCTGAAAAGCCAGCTAGTCAGGGTGTCTTAACACTTAGTATGATGTGGAACTGGACTCCATCCCAGCTCCATAAAGGACAGTCAAGGGGGCTGGCCACTTAATTCCAGTGTATATTTCTATAGTAATCACAGGCTCTAAATCAGGGTTGGGCTCTAGCTCATGACTATGCTACTTCAGAGCTGCTTCATGCTCTGCTCATATTAGACCATGAATTTTATTCCCCACCCCCATTTCTTATGTAGTAACCACACACAAACTTACTCATTCAGCCCCTGCACACATGTACAGTACCTTTCAAAAATGTATTGCTGCCATTTGCCTAGCACTATTAAAGCAAATTTAAGTTCTCTCAGAAAGCCTCAGGAGTTTATGGTACTATATTCAACAGCATATTTAGTAGACAGGATAACATGTGATCCAGAGACAGTTCATATGATATTCCCTAAGCAGTGTGACAAATTACATGACATTCAGTTTTTGTCTGAGACCGTATGCTCATTTTCTAGAGTTCTGCTCTCAGGCTAGCTAACTAAACAGGTCCTGCAGATGGTAGAAGGCTTGAAAAGTATGGGTAAATTAATTTCTGAAAGAATGTAATTTTCTGAGCCACTCCTAATATTCTTGAAAGGTGAGTTAGAACTAAAAAGCTCTTGATTTGGAAAGTCTTTCTATTCTTTCCATCCCTTACAATTCTCTGGGAGGTATGCAGTATAAGCCTATACTGTGTGTTTCATATTTGTCATGGCAGTTGAGATACTCCACCTAAGTAAAACTCTATATATAGATGTCCATGAACTGGTAGCTACATGTTGTCAGTGAAGGACTCTTGATTATGGAATCCACTTCCTCCGTGGGTCTAGAAGAGGCCTGTAGGCCTTGACATGCAATGTTTTCTCTTGGGATTTTGTCTGAGTGAGACCTAAGTTTTTTAATTTGGAGACTGTAAGGGAAGTGGGAAAGAAAGACATGTTACTTTAATAGCAGTAGAAGTCACAACAGTTCTCAGAGGAACCTACCTGCACATGACCGTGCAGGCCCCATGACTTCTTCAGAAGATCTATATATGCCTTGAGTTTTATAGGTGTTTTAGAAATGGAACAATAGCATGAAGGAGCAGTGTCTGGGAAGTGTCGATTTGAAGAGGACTTTACATGCTGAAGTTAAGCACGCAGTTAAGTACTATCAGGGATTTAAGCCAGAGTGTTCAAGTTGCAAGACAGAACCCAAAAACTTATTGGAACTTGCTGTTCTTGAGAGAAATGCTATCCTCTTTGTAGTCAAAAATTAAACTGCTCCTCCATAATATGGAAATTTAAATATACATCCATTGCTAAGAATATACCTTGTTCCTGTGGATCTAATCTCAAAAAAAAAAAAATCTGCATGCTTTAAAAATACAAACTCACTATAGCCTAATAGAAATGGCAATGAATTAGAAACCAGAAAGATCGTTTTTCAAACCTCCTTACAGTTTCCATTATGCTTCCTACTTTTCTTGTGGATCTGTGCTGTGCTACTACTGTTGTGTCACACAGCCAAGAGTCAGCTTTGTTACTTCACTTGCCTTTTATAATTATTAAATTAAACACAAACAGAATACAGAATCTGGCTGGCATATACTAACATAGACAAGGCCTGTAACTACAGGATATTAGCCTAAGTGACCAGCTTCTATTAGTGTCACTTCTGAATTCAAGTCGGGTTTACCTGCAAAGCTCTGTTCCAATGTTCTGCAGGTCTTGATGGGAAAGGTGAGCTCCAGTGTCTCGCAGTAGCTGAATCACTTTCATATGTCTTTATCAAAAAAGCAAGCAAGAAAGAAAGAAAGAATCATTTTACCGGATATTTTGGAAGAAAACAACAGATCAAAACAAGCAGTCTACAACCACTGTCAATCACACAGCAGTTCTCACTTTTTCCCCAGACTAGAACCCTCCTCCCAGCCAGCCAGCCACCACCACAAAAATAGAAAGTGAGGCTAATGAACAGATCCCCCAGGTGAAGATGGCCGGCAGGAAGAGACACATGCTTTTCACCTCATTTAATCATCTTGCATGCAAGTTCTAGGAAGATGTAAGAGAGTTCCCGAATCCAATACTAACAGAAATAGACACAAGTTCTTTCAATCTGTTCTTATACTTCTGCTCCTTATTGCTTCCATTATAGTCTCTTTGCTCTTTGTCAAGACAGCTTTAAGCTACATTTGCCAGAGGAGGGAGGCCCAAGTCCTGAGGTAAGTGGGAAAGCAAGTGGCCTGGAGGCAGCATAAGCAAGAAGGGGCAACCGGGGAGGCCTTCTCATTCTTCCTGAGAAAGCACAGCAATTGGCTAGTTACTGCAAATGTCTCTACACAAATGCATGGAGCCTGGAAAACAAGGAGGAATAATAGGAAGTGCTCTCGTAGTCACAGAACTATGATGTGCTTGGAATAACAGACCTGGTGGGATAGCGTGTATGACTAGAGTATTGTTATGGATGGGTATAAAACTGTTCAGGATAGACAGGCAGGACAGAAGAGGAGGAGGAGGAGTTGCTCTTTATGTAAAAGAGCTGTATGATTGCTCAGAATATCAGATGAAGCCGGGGATAGGTCTGTTGAAAGTCTCTGAGTTAAGGGACAGCAACAAGGTGATGTCATGGTGGGCGTCTGCTGTAAGCCACCAAACCAAGCATATCTGATACATGAGGCTTTCTTCAAATAGCTAGCACAAGTTTCCAAATCATGGACCCTGGTACTCATGGGGGACTTCAATAACCCTGGCATCTGCTGGGAGGGCAATACAGCAGTGCACAAGCAATCCAGGAAGTTTTTGGAGAGTGTGTTTGAGAGGCCAACTAGGAACCATGCTCTTCTTGACCTGCTGCTCACAAACAGGGAAGAATTGGTGGGGAATGTAGAAGTGAGTGGCAACGTGTGCAGTAGCAGCAATCATGACGTTACTGAGTTCAGGATCCTAAGGAAAGGAAGGAAGGAGAGCAGCAGCGTGGCTTCGTGGGGGACTCTTAATGAGCTAAAACACAAAAAGGAACCTCACAACAAGTGGAAGCTCGGAGAAGTGACTAGGGAGGGGTACAAGAGTATTGCTCGGACAGGCAGGGATGAAATCAGAAAAGCTAAAGCACAACTGGCCTTGCAGCTAGCAAAGGACATGAAGCATAACAAGAAGGGGTTCTACAGAGATGTCAGAAACAAGAGGAAGACCAGGGAAAGTGTGGGTCCCTTACTGAAAGGGGAACACAACCTAGTGACAGAGGATGTGGAAAAGGCTGAAGTACTCAATGTCTTTTTCACCTCAGTCTCCACAGGCAAGGTCAGCTCCCAGACTACTGCACCCGGCAACATAGTTTGGGGAAATGGTGAGCAGCCAGTGATGAAAGAACAGGTTAAGGACTATTTAGAAAAGATGGATGTGTACAGGTACAGATACGATGCACCTGTGGGAAGTGATTATTCCCTTCTATTCAGCACTGGTGAGGCCACATCTGGAGTACTGTGCCCAGTTCTGGGCCCCCACTATAGAAAGGATGTGGACAAATTGGAGAGAGTCCAGTGGAGGGCAACAGAAATGGTTCGAGGGCTAGGGGACATGACTTCTGAGGAGAGGCTGAGGGAGCTTATTTAGTCTGGAGAAGACTCGAAAGGGATTTAATAACTGTCTTCCACTACCTGAAGGTGGTTCCAAAGACTGTTCTCAGTGGTGGCAGACAACACAACAAGAAGCAAGGATCTCAAGTTGCAGCAAGGGAAATTTAGGTCAGATATTAGGAAAAATTCTTTCACTGGGAGCGTAGTAAAGCACTTGAACAGGTTACCCAGAGAGCTGTGAAATCTCCATCTCTGAAGGTTTTTAAGCCCTGCATAGATAAAGCCTTGGCTGGGATGATCTAGTTGGGGGTGGCCCTGCTTTGAGGTCCTGAGGTCCCTTACAAACCTTATTTTCTATTATTCTATGCAAGCACCAACATGCAGAAATGAATAGATAAATCCATCAAGCCATTTACTAAAACAGTAACAACGGTATAGTAATTAGGTTAACATTTTGTTTTTTTCAAGCTTAAAATGTATCTTATTTAAATGTTAGTAATGCGACTTAATGAACTAAAAAAAAAAGGAAAAGGGAAATGGTCAAACTTCTGAAGTTTCATGAAATTCCATTTATTTTAAATTTGTATTTGAACTGTGGAGAAGCTAAGTGCCAACCTGGGTTCTTCCAAACTTCTTTAGAGCCTACTACCTCACCTATGATCCTTTAGGATGCCTGCATGGTCCTTCCCTTTGAATGTACTCTTTGGACACTGTCCAATAGATTTCAGATGACCAAACCAGCTCTGTCCCTCAGCCACAGAGCCTGGAAATGGCTTAACTGAGGCTACTGCAGTGGTTTCTTAAAACATCATTGTTTACACTAAAAAGCTGTGGCAAGGATGCAAAATGTGCTAATGGACCATAGGTAGGTAATAATAAAAAGAGATGACATTAAAGCATGTGGAAAAGGTGTAACAGTTGGAATATTTCATCCAGTAATGCCTTTCACTTGTGACCTGCAAGATTTGGAACCAAATTTAGAAAGATGAAAGGTTGTTAATCCATCTGCTGCCTAACACCCAGGCCCCAAAGCAGAATTTAAATTTCAGCAAGAGCATGGAGATACCAGAGACAGCTTTACAATGACTATTTCAAGTATAATTGCTCATGCTGTTACTTTCTTGTGTGTGTGAAGAGGTGGACATAGCAGTGATACTCTGGAATAAACAAACATGACACTACTCATTAAATACACTGGATTGAAAAAGCAAAGGCTTAGGTATGAAAGTCAGCCCCCCTTCAACATTCATTCATCAGCAAAATTAAAAGCAAGTTCAAACTTATGTAACATTTCTATCATTTCCATATATTATGTTTTTCTAGGAGATCCCAATATTACTCTCTTGGTTTGGAACTGAACAAGAGGTTAATAAGCTTATCTTCAACTGGAGGAATCAGACCTACTTTTAAGTTTGTCAAGATGAAGCCTATTTAAAAACATAAACCTTAGAAGACCTTGATTTCTTGAATTCCTATCCAACATCTACATGATGGGATTGTGGTTTGTGTTGGTTTTTTTCCCCCCACCAATTTTGCCTTTCAAAAGATTAAATTCTTCAAGCTGCTCAATGGGGAGTTTGCATTTTTTGCTCTGGAGCAAACAGAAACCTTCATTCCTTTTGTTTCACAGCAGCAAAGCCAGCAAAGTCCCTTACTGTAAGTGTGTAGTAAGTTTGTTTAGTTATCTCAAATATCTCACTAAGTGAGTCCCTTGAGACACGGCAGGTTACCACCAAGGGTCTCTTGGAAACAGCAAGCATGAAGCAGTCCTGCATTTACTTTTAATTCTATAATGCAATTCATGTCAGACCTATTTAGCCAGTATACAAAGCAATTTGGTAATCATTTAAAATACAGTGTTGGCATAAGCAAATAAGTGATTAAGGCAGATCTCTTCCACTTAGTCAAACCTGAGTTTTATACAGAACTAAACATAAATAGCATTTATGCCTCCTTTTTGTGATGGCTGCCTTAGAGTACTTTCCATTTCTAACATTCCTAAAACTAGAGTTCTCCACTTGGTATTCAGCATAATAGCATGAAGACCAATGCTCCACTGGCATTTTTGCAGTATTAAAAATAATTAAATATAGTCCACATTGGGGAAAATAACCCTAGACCCATGGAGAATTCCTCCCAATAACAAGAACCCAAAGCAGGGTCAGACCATTCCTGCCAATCTCTACGGCTTCTTACTCTCAGTGCTTGCAAAACTCCACCAGACCCATGTGACTTTGCATCTGGGCCCTAACAGCACTCTACAAGCAAGTTTGAAAGCACAATTGAAAATGGCTATTTTTGGGATCAGCATTCCCCATGCAGCAGAAAGCATTTCCCCCTAAAAACCCACAAAAAGGCTCCAGCTTCCCTTCCTTTGGCAGATTTTTGGCCACTTGAGCAGATTCTCTTCTTTAGCTACCTCCTCCTCTAGTGCTGAAGATACAGAGGAATGATCAGCTCCCCTTAGTCTTCTGGGATTTGTGTGAAGTCAACAGTTGCTGCAAGAGGGAATCCCAGTCACCATGCTTTTTTCAGTGGCCTTGCAAGAGTCAGGCAACAGCTGCCAGGGTGTCTGAATAGACTGCCTCAGAGCCCTATGTCTTTCCTGTATCTTGTTCAGAATTTGTAAATGTCTATAATGCCACTAAAACAGTCAGAAACACAAATGTTATGTTCAGTGTAAAAATGGACAATGGGAAAAAACTGTTGGAAAATGCAGACATTAATTTCATTGGCTAGCTTTGTTTGGCCAAGTACTTATCAAGGGATTTAAGTGCAGACCAAATTGTTTAAAAAGTCATTTTTCTACCTTTTCAACAGCTTCACCCCTGGAAATTAATTCTCTTTCATTATCTTTCAAAGTTGTAATGCAGTTGCAAGTTAGTTTTAATCAGGAGTGAGGGTTTTACAGGAAGTTAAATAAAAGGGGGAAAAATAAATCAAATAAATAATATTTTTCCCTCCTGGGGTCTTCTAGAATAATACTACTGCTCTTAAAAAAGAGATAGTTTCCCAGCAATTAGCACTGTTCACATATTGGCTGAGTATCCTATTTGATAAAAATAAAAAAATATTAAAGAGAAACAATCATGTATAATTATTACATATAATTTATAGTAGCAGCATGATACAGTTCACACTTGAGGGCTAATCTGCCTAAAAATGCAAACTGAGCACCTCACACATTCCAGTCAGTGGACATGAGTGAAATATGTAGGTGCAGCCAGTAAGTCACATATGTTGCTTTTCTCATGAAGTCTTAGTACAGTATTGGTTTCTTAAATGCTAAGAAACTTAAACTATACCCATATTACCACAATTTATGCGACTACATGCTTATCTGCATTAACATGATTAAATGTTCCAAGACTGGTTTCAAGCTCTAAGATACTTAGTGCATATTTTTATCCACATGAAAGACACTTGGTATTTGTTTTTAAAAGTTCAAGGAAATGACTGAATATATACTCCTCTAGGGCTATTGTTAGAGGCTTAATTGATTGGACATTCTTTGTTGTTTAACATTAAAAGACTGACTGTGTCATGTCATGCAACTCTGAAGACCCATGTAAAAAGCAAGGGTTTGGGGTAGGGGGGTTTTCTGGTGATATATTTTATTGGACCAACTGGAGAGATGTTAGACAAGTTTTTGGGCAATAACATGCCCTTCCTCAGGTCACTCATGTGCATAAAAGCTTGTCTAAAATTTCTCCTAACTATACAGTTGGTAAAAAAAAAATATGTAAAAAAAACCCACCTTCTTTCTCACCTATTCCCTAGATCATCACAACTACAACAACACACCAACCCTACTAAAAGTTTTCAGCATTTTCAAACTTTTTTCCCCTGAATGACTACAGTACTAGCACCAATAATATGATATGAATATGCAGCAAATACATGCCAGGCATTTCAGCAGGAATATAAATTAATTAACGGACAGTAAGCACTTAAAGAACTGAATGCATAATCTTTCAGACTCGACCCCATGAGGGGCAGATTTGCACAACTTCCATCAACACCGACTCTGCAGGACATGGCTCTCAAGTCAGCAACACCTTGTTTAGACGCAGTTGTTATTTCCAAGATTCTGTGTTGCTTTATAGACTCAGGCCCTGACACCATAGACATTTATGCAAATGCACTGACATCAAAGGAATGAATTACACATGCAAAATTAAGGATATGTATAAGCATTTGCAGGACTGGGGCTTTGGGCAGCACATGTTTCACCACCCATTTAAAAAGACGCAGATGCGATGTACATCTCAGCTTGATTGGCTTCATTTTTTATCCTCGCTTCCTTAGCAACTAAGAAAACTATGATACCATTGGCTCAGTTTCTCTCGTTTAGCCTTCACAGTGTTGAATCATTATGAATTTCAAGTTCTGAAGTTCTGCATAACAAACAAATGTCAGTGTGATTTAAAGAGCCAGGATCATATTTTAATTTGTGCTTTACCTCAAGTCTTAAGGAACCCTTCAAATATCAAGTATTTAAACATGTAGACTTAAGAGGTATCTTCACCTGCTCTTGCCTCTGATATTGTCACATCAGCAAGCTAATATGGTATGTATCCAACTCTTCCTTTTTGGTCCATAAATTCAAGATAAAAAGGAAGTGTTTCACACACACACAATATACATGAAGCTTTGATTTGAAACATTTTTCATACCTATAAAAAGTTTTATTTTTATTAAAAGTATTTTGTTGTTGTTGTAAAAGAGCATCCCATAGAGGGCCTAGGAAAATGAAAGAGATGCTAATTTTCTTATGTTAAAATAATTGTTCTACATTAATAATGGTCTCATTACTCTTTACCTAAAATGAATGAGACTTCAAGTAAGTTGTACAATATAAGGAAATGTGCACGTATTAGAAGACAGAAAATGGACATGCAGCAATCTAGTTTTCATTTTAAAGCAGCTCAACATTTTAATGTCTATAAAGGAGAAATTTTAAAAGTTAAGAAAAAATTATTTATGGCAAGAGACTAGTCAAGATACTACTGTGAAGGCAGGCTGTTTTGTTTGTCTATGAATATGCTTTTGGCAGAAAATGTGAGCCTTAACCATTTTATTCATGTTAAAAGGGAGAGAGAAAACAACAACTACTATTCAAACATGCATGTTAGGTTACAAAAGTGGAATCAAAGCAGTAAGTGATCACTTAAGAGAAGTGATTACCGTACTATGATCATATTGCTATTAAACTAAAACACGTTTCCAGGAAGTGAGATCAATCAATGCAGGGTTCTGTTAAGTTAAAAAAAAATCCATTAAAAAACCCTTGTATTTTGCAATTCTGACCACAATTTAAAACAGTGAATAGTCTTCACTATTCATTTTTAAGGCGGGTCCTTTCTTTTCCCTCTACAACGTAAAACAAAATGTGCCAATTTACGTAGAGTTTTTCTTCACCTTCAGCTGGCAATTGTTTTATGATCTGAATTAAAGTGTTTTGCAATAGAGAAATTTTTTGGCACGTATATAACTCTACACACATACACACACACACACACATGCACACATCAGGATTAGAGGTAAACTAGCTCAATTAGATTTCTAACATCCAGTGCCAATTAAAACTCAGTATAAAGTGTAGAACATTCACACCAAAGGCCGGAAGCCAATTTTAGGGAGATGATGAAGTGGCATATTTAGGTTTTCCTCTCATTCTCACAAAGGCACAAACTTAAACAAAACCTAATGCTGGCCACCAGTCTCTTTGAAGACAGAACAAGGAGCAACGGTTTCAAGTTGCAGCAAGGGAAGTCTGGGTTGGATATTAGGAAAAACTCTCACTAGGAGGGTAGCAAAGCACTGGAACAGGTTACCCAGAGAGGTGGTGGAATCTCCATGCTTGGAGGTTTTTAAGACCCAGCTAGGAAAAGCTTTGGCTGGGATGAGATAGTTGGGGGTAGTCTTACTTTGAGCAGGGGCTTGGACTAGGTGTGACCTCCTACAGTCCCTTCCAACCCTCATTTTCTATGATTCTAAAAATAGTTAGGATTCAGTTTCCTTTCATGACTCCCCATTTCAGAATGGGCATACAGGTTTAAAGCGCTTACGAGTCACAGTAGGAGTCTATCATAGGAGTGGCAATGCAAAGGAATCCAAACATCAAGTTCATGTGAAATTCCTCAGGCAGTAGTTGGGTGTGGTTTATATATATATATATATGCGCTATGCAGGTGCCTGATTCACAGGAACATCTAATAGTAGCATAATAGTCTCTCCGTCGAGCTAGAGACAGTTTTGATCTGTCTTTTATAAGGTTCTTAAAATGTTTTTTATATCAAAAGAGGAGGGGGGAAGCTTTCATAGCTCTAAGATATGGCCAAATATGTAGATGTAGGAATTGTTTAAATATAACAGTATCATAGTAAATGGCCATGCACGGGCCTGAGCCCCAAGTTAGCAGAGAACAGGGTCACTGCTGAGCTATGATGCACAGCTCTTGGAGAGACAAAAAGCCTGGAGTCTTTTTTGTAGATGTTTTTCCACTTGACTCAGAACAGTCAGAATCTGGAGGTAACTACAACCAACCCCGACAGGGGACAGGGGGTTCGGGGGAAAACAGACATTCCCCCTCTCTATGAACAGGAATATTTGGGGTGAAAGACAGACATGCACTTTAAGTGCACTAAAAATCATTGGACTCAAGCAACTTTTTGGGTTTTGCTTTTTAGGGGCAGATTGAAAAAGACAGACTGTCCCTCTAACTCATGCTGCTTTTTAAGCCCCACCTAGGTATGTAGACAAGAGACTTGATGCAAACCCTACTGGCGTAGTCTGGTCCTTTGTTCTTGATGGGGCAGGAGGTTAGATACACCCCGCTCCCCACTGCTTTAATTCCTGACTCTGCTTCCTGCCAAAAGAAATATAGCACCTCACCACTTTGGCCAAGATGCACTTTGTTTTTAAAATTAAATAAAAACTTCATTGCCAAAAATGGAGTTCATAATTAAGGGGCAGATGCAAAACAAAAAACAAAAAAACCTTAAATTACAGACCTCCAAAATTCTGTTTACTTTAGATAAAATCTAATTAGGCAAATCATTTACTTCTCCTTTGAAACTATGGTAATTGCTGTCATTTACACAACTGACCCCTCCTTTTAAGTACTTAAGAATATGGACCCAAACCATTAGCTAGAAGTGACTGAAATCTGAAGCAAAATATAAGGTTAGTTCTTTCATAGACATTTGTGTAAAATATTTCCTATACCTGAACTTAACTGCATTCATCAGTGGTGTAGTGCCGTATCTGTCTTTAGCATAAACGGTGGCCCCAGACTTCAGTAAATACTCAACTAGTGGCAAGTGTCCTTCACTCGATGCAACATGAAGTGGAGTTCGGCCATCGTAATCTTCACAGCTCAAGTTTCCATCCTGCAACACAGACATTGCTTGTGCTGATTAAGAGGTAACAGCAACACAGTAGAAGCTGGCTGGTTCAGTAGAGAGGAGCGATTCTTCCTTTTAGCAAGTTTGACAAAAAACACAGTTTCAGCAGGACCAAAACCATTTGGGATCAACTGGGGCAATTCTGACTGCCTCATTTTGGCAATCTCAAAATTAAACATTTTGGGCACTTCTGTACTGACTGGACCATGATGGTGGGGAACACCATTGTGAACATACATCCAGCCATTTACTCTTGCCCCGCATATACTCAATGCACTAATGTGGATACCCAAGGCTGAGTGGCAGCAGGCAAGAGTCTCAAAGGGGGGACATCACACCTTTTTCAGCATATGGCATCTCTGAAGTAGAGGAGGGTGGGCAGGATGCATTCTCTTAACAGTTCTCTAGCATTCCCTAGCCCAGTCCAATGCAATGCAGACTACAGCAGTGTACTGAGATGCCTGCTACTTAGGAAGCAGTAAGTAAGGAGCCCAGTTGCAGGTTGCCAGGGCAACCAGTAGAAGTCAGCTGACAGGAAGGGTCAGGGCCTGGCCCCTATATAATTCCCAGGCTGAGGCCAGGCAGGGAGTTCCCTGCTAGCAGCCATAGAGGAAGGAGCTCTGCCGGACTGACCTAAGAGGAGAGGCTGGACCGCAGGTATAGCTCTGAGACTGGGGGAAGGACAGAGCGCCCCTGATGTGGCGGGACTAATTTTATAGCCAAGCAGCTTGAATTTATGTTGTAGCCAAGAGGTTTGAGTTTCTGTTTACAGTTTACAACTGGAGGACTGGGTGAAGCTATTAGGGGTTGGAGGAGGCCTCATAGGGGCTCCACAGTGCCCCAGAGCAAAGGGGGCAGCACGAGGAGTCCCCAGAGCAAAGGGGCAATGCAAGGGAGCCCCAGAACAAGGGGGCAGTGAGAGAAGCCCCAAAGCAAGGGGGTAGCCAGACGAGGCTGTGGAAAGCCAGAGCACCTGTGGGGCGCAGTTGCAAGAGACAAGGCTGTGGAAAGCCAGAGCGCCAGAGGGCGCAGTGAGAATCAAGGGCCACAGCGAGCCCAAGCGCCAGAGAGGGCACAGCGAGCCAGACAGAAAACCATCCGGGATATCAGCGAGGCTTGGGGTGTGGTACAGGGGTGGTTGGAGCCACACATGGCCCATAAGGCCAGGGTTCACGGAAACCCCATTATAAAAAACAGAACACAATGTCAGCAGGAGAAAACCATGTCCAAGAGGCAGCTTCCCTTTAAAACTTAAGATCAAGACGTGGCGGGCGAGATTTTGAGGGTGCTTGAAGTAAACTTGGCATGTTAGGGGACACTAGGGGAGATCATGGCCACCCATAGGACCCCGCTCTGTGACAAAGTGATACATTGGCCGGGAATTTGGCCGTGCGCAGGGAAGAAACCCATGTCCCTGAAAAGGGGAACAAACCTATGGGCTAAAACCGGACTTGAGAGAGAATAGTAGGAATACAGAGATGATGTGGACCAGAACGGGGGGGACAGAGTAGGAAGTCACCACCCCGGAAACGGTACAAGGGGAAGCATTAGAGCCCAATCAGGAAGGGAGTAAGACCAAGCTAGCTATGGCAGAGGCAGTGGATATAGAGAACCTGAGACAGGAGAATTTTGCCTGGCTATTGTGGATAGATGAGTTGGAGAAGACAGCCCGGCTAGAGTGGGAATTAGAAGCGGCAAAGTCTCAGAAAGAACAAGTGGAGGCAAAGGCCACGGGGTTAGAACAGCGGATACAAGCAGGGAAAAAGGAAGGAGGCTCCAAAGAAATTAGGAGCTTGATAGTGGCGGAAGCTGGGAGAACTCATGCGCTAGAACAGCTTATTGCGAATAAAGCCCAGAAGAGCCAAGAGAGGGAAGAGAAGCTGCAGAAGATGCAGAAGGAGATGAAAGTGTGGACGGCAAGGTCACCTGAAGCCTGCACAACCCAGGCAGGGGAACAGCAGGAGATGCAGCAGAAACTGGAGGTGGCCAGAGGCCTAATAGGAGTCCTACAAAAGGAAGTCCACAGCCAAGGGGACCAAATAGAAGGCCTGCATGAGGACCTGGAGAGATGGCAGGAGAGATGTTTGGGGGCCGAATATCTTGTCAAACAGCTGCGAGAAAATCTGAGGGAAACCCGAACTTCAGAAGATGGCAAGGTGATCGCGCAGGAGATGGAGAAGGTAAAAGCTTACATGGCAAACTATGAGACATTGCCTGATCGGAACCTGTCCCTTGAAAAGGAGTTAGAAGCCAAAGTAAAAGAGAATGAGGGGTTATAGTCCCAGTTACAGAGTGTGGAGGTGGGAAAAGACCAGCTCGGAGAACAGGTACAGTCGCTTAAAACCCTCCTAGAAGATAGCCAGGCTACAGAAGCAGAGATAAAGGCAGAAAAAGAACAGTTACAGTTTGAAATACAAACTATGAGGAAAGAGATTCAGGGGTTGGAGGCTGAAAATAAGAGGCTACAAGAGGCAAGTAACCTGATGACCATGAAAATCCAAGAACTGAAGGAGGTTAAGAGGTCAGAAGAGAAGGTAACAGCAGGGCAAGAACTGCAGACCTTAAAGAACACGGACACACTAAAGGAAAGGCTAGAGGTTCTTGAACATGTGACAGCAGGAAAAAACCGTGTCCAAGAGGACAAAAGGCAGCCTCCCTTTAATACTTAAGATCAAGACGTGGCAGGAAAGATTTAGAGGGTGCTTGAAGTAAACTTGGCACGTTAGGGGGCGCTAGGGGAGATCATGGCCACCCCTAGGACTCCACTCCGTGACACAGACAGACCTGGCAATTTTTGTTTCAAGTGTTTTCATTTTGAACTTGGCCTACTTTTGAAAGAAATCATACCTCTCAAACTGAACACAATGTTTCAACTCACCTAAAAAAATATTCATTCCAAATTGTATATTGTGCTAAAAATAATGAAAGAAAGTATACGGGTGCAAGGGTTCACTTCCAGCCAACTGCCTTCCCTTCCCTATTAAATTTGGGCCAAGCAAGGCAAAAATCAATTACTGGCACAACTCTGCATGCAAAATCATAATGCAGAGATGTCCAGTAGTTAGAGAGGAATACAAGCACTTAAAAGATTTATGGACTAGCAACAGCTTTGTAGATCAACATTTTCCAACTCTGGAACTTCTAAAAAGGCTAACAATATCTTAGCCTACACTTTCATCAAGACACATTGATTGTTTCTAATCACTTACTAGTGCACCTATTAATGCAGTTTGTATTTGATACTTTAAAATAGCTTCTTTAAAAAAAGTCAATGTTACCTGTCCTCCTATGGCTTTAAGAGCATCTATGTCACCGATATTAGCTGCAGCACAGGCTAAAGAGGGAATTAATGCATCTCTAACGGCTTCCAACTCCTGAGCAACAAAATAAAATGCAGGTAGCGTCAGTAACTTGTACATCTTGTAATTCAACATTAGCATCTCTCCTACTACTGATGTCTACATCACAACAATAGTACACCCGGGTTTAGATGTAATTTCTCCATAATAAATGGGAAGCACACTAGTTATTAAGATGATGATGTCCATGTTCTTGAAGGAAAGGAGTGGTGTACACATTTTCCCCAGTTTATAAAATCCAATTTACCTACAACTACTTAGGAAATTGCTCCCTTTCCAGTAACACTGGAATAAAATTAACTATCCTACACTATTGGGGACACACATGTTAATTACAGCTTAAATACCTGCAGAATTACATGCCAGTGACTATATCTGAATTCCATACAGTAATTTCCAGCCTGTTACCAAGATGTGCTCATTTTAAAACCAAATATTAGTTCCTTGGGAACCATTTCTGGCCTCATTGACTTCTGTAGGAACTAGATTTGGCCAATAAATAACATGCAATTGTATCAGTATGTTCTAAAATGTTTGCTTTCCTGAGCAATAAGTGTATCAAGTCTTAGAGGTTATGTTTACATAGCACAATGCAGTGACCTGTAGAGATCCTCAGGCTACCTCTGAATAAGCTAGCTCAGAGCTGTCCAACTTGTAGTCAGCAGGGTCCACGTGCTCCGTGGGCCACACAGATGCCCCCCCCCACCGCACTGTTGCAATGATACCGCATGGACCCCTGCCCCCCTCTTCTACTACTGCACCATTCACCACGTAGCCATGGCCTCACCCAGAGCTCCCTGTGCTCTGCTACACCACTCCCCAGGGCAGGCCCAGAATGCAGAAGACAAAAGAGGGAAGGGGAGTGCAGAGACTCCAGATGCTATAACAGCTGGAGCAACAGGGTAAGCAGGGACTGAATGGGTGCCAAGGGGGTCACATGCGGCTTGCAGGCCACTAGTTGAATAGCCTTGAACTTGTTCATCCACTGGAAGCAGCAGAGCCATAGCTGAGCAATTCTGTACTTTGGGTGATGACAGAACATGGGAAAGTGGCAGCAGCTGAGCTGCCAGCAGTGATGAACATAATTTTCATAATGGAAGAATATACTACATAGACAGAAAAATTGGATTACATTTTTAAAGGTGTTGAGCCACGCTTTTGTACAAACAACATTACTAAACTTCTGGTGCATCCTAACCTTGCTTCAGTGCATTTATAATGCCAATATTGTCTGCATTATTCTAGATCTAGCATGCATTAGAATACTCTGTGGGGCCTTCTAAAACATGATAATGGGAAAGAGAAACCACAGTTTCTCACCATGGTGTACACTTGTCAGTTTGGTCTATGAAGTGACAGAAATGCTGTTACAGCTAAAGAGAATTGCACCTTAACATTACACCAAAGAAAGGCATTGTGTCTCTCACAAATCTAGTGCTTTTCTAAGAAAGAATGAATGAGCTCAGGGCTATCCAACTTCTAACCAGGTGGGCCTACTTGTCCTGTGGGCCACACTAGCGGGGTCCACATGCCCTATCAAATTTCTCCCTGAACTCAGCCTTTAAGAGCACAAGTTAAACAATAACAAAACCCCAAAAACAGCATGAAAATATTTGGCTCTATTCCACTCAGAGTTGGGGACAGAGGACAAAACAAAAATTTACAACCTGTGCCCCTCCTTGCTGTCCCCTCCCCTTCCCCTTCCCCCTAAGCTTCAGACTGCCAATGCCTCACTTGTCCAATACAGTTCTTGCTCATCTCTGGCAGCACGGTCAGGAAATAAGTATTGCAATCAAAGATGAAAAGAGCCAGAGATCAATGGTTTTGCTCTGTAACCTCTCTTAGGTCTGGGCTACACACAGTTTTTGCATCACTTAAATATTTTGGGAATTGGTTACTTCCTTTCAGAATAATAAACCCAGTATAAACCCTACTGCATTTAATTATATGCTATGCTGCCAATTTAAGCCTTTTAAATAGATGTAATTTCATCCTCACAAAAACAGTATAAAAACTATGTTTAGATGAGCAACAGAATCTTCTCTGGGGCTATCAATCTTGGATTAATTATTCTGAAGACATTTTCTGTATGACAGCAAAGAGCTTACTAACTCGTGTTGCAAAATTATTTTGTCACCACAAGAACTGTCTTAAACACCTACAGCCAATTTTCTCTGTTATAAATCAACTCTTCTTCACTGCTGGCATTTTTGAAACCCAACTGCAGAATGATTCCTGTTCTACAAATTCAGAGTGACAGCCTGGAATTTGTCATCAGCTTGTTTTATATCTAACTCCATGTTGCACCCAATCCCCAGTCCTTTTTGCTTTCTTCCCATCCCCATGCATCCTAAGTTGGCCCCATTTTATTATGGCCTATATTTATTCACCCTTGAGTACACTGAACCTTCCTTGAGACCAAGCCAAGAGAAGGTCAGAATACATTGTCTTGTAAGGCTCTCCATCAAGTCACGTAATATCATCCTACCTGTGCAATCGGTAGTGACACCTCATGTTTGTCAGTATACAAAATACCGCCCCCTCATGCCAGTCATCTATCTGCACCTGTGTATATAATTATGGAATTTTCCTAGTTGTCTCAAACTTTCCAAAGTATTAGTATATTTGGGCACAGAACATGCACACAAATTGGATCTTATTTTCTTTCACTTCACAAGAACCAAGCGTGACTTAGCCTTTTAGATTTTGTGATTGCCTAGAACTGTGAACCAGGAAATCAAGAGGATGATTTTATAGAAATAAAAAAGAAAAAAAAAAGTTAGGGATTTGATTGTGAAATTTTGTACTTCTTGTATGCTGCCTCAACTAGGCACTAAAATTTATGTTCTTTTTCATTTTTGCTTTGCAGTGCACCTTGAAGCTGTGCTGTTTGAGTTGAATTTTCTGCTTTGTGAGAGTTCAGTTTAAGCCCTTACCTCTTTGCAGCTTGTAGCTAGAAATTTTGCAAGTACTTGAATAAACTTGCTATTTGTGAGAGAGATCTTGGCTCCTGTGGGTACTACAGTCATTTCTCCTCTCAGATTCTCACCCAGCTTCTGCAAAAGCAACCAAGATAAAGCATTATAAAAACTAAGGGGAAAGATAGTTAGTGCTTTTAAGGCATGTTTTATTAGCCTAAGTTAGAAAGTTATGGGGAAGTCATGGAAAAGTGCATCAGGATCTGAGGGAATGAATGTTCACCAGAGCACCCCAAGAGATGACAAAGTCCAATGGTCACAAACTCCCGCAAGACCATTTTAGGCTGGACATAAGGAAAAGCTTCTTTACTGTCCGAACCCCCAAGGCCTGGAACAGACTCCCCCCAGAGTCTGCAAGCACCTACTCTGGACACTTTCAAGAAACATTTGCACGTTTATCTTGCTGGGATCCTATGACCCCAGCTGACTTCCTGTCCTTTGGGCAGTGGGCTGAACCTGATGATCTTACAAGGTCCCTTCCAGCCCTAATGTCTATGAAATCTATGAAAAACCAAAGGGCTGAAAATTACTGTTAAAAAAAAAAAGAAAATTAAAAAAAAATCTTGTTTAGTAGAATGCACACATTGATAAATTCCATAATATCGTCTATAAGCTTTAAACTGCCTTTTTGCTTAGCACAGGAAAATCTAAAGGGCAGAACAATATATCTGGAGTGGGGGGAGAGAGGAAGTGAGGAGAAGTAATATGCATTCATAGGTCGGGATCCCCTAATATGGTAAGCAGCACCCTTTCTAAATAAAATGGCATATTAAAACTCTGAACAAGAAACTAGCATTAGTATACAAACAGTGCTTTTGGGAAATGCTCTGCACCATTCTAAGATAGTGTCTTTTTCCAGTATTTTAGAAAACTGAAGTTCTAAAGCTCTGACTACAGACAGGCACATATTTACCCTTAAGTGAACCACGGAAGTCAATGGTTTAACATAAAGCATGAACATAATTATTTGCAAGATGAGGGCATTAGAACTAGTCAGAAAAAAGCAGCAATCGCATTTTCTGCTTAGACATCTATCCATAACCATTAGAAACAACCTCTTGAACAAACAGCAGGGAAAAAAATCAAAATATATTAAAATCTAGAAACCAGCTTCTATTACAAGTGGAGGAAAGAAGGACCAACGTTGACAATCATTAGCAAATCAATTTGGTTTCCTGACTCCAATGACTTTTATTGGCTGTCCCTGTCTTCTCAAGGGTGCTGATAAAACTATAAAGCTTTTAGTTGTCTCAGTTAGAATCATGAGAACCGGACAGTGGATGTTTATAAAAGGCAAGGTATGACATTAGAAGAAGAAATGTCTTGGCTTTATCTGCATCTGGGCACATCAAAAAAAAAAAAGACATTCAAGCACTTATTATAACCATCTGCTGGAAGACATATCTACATGTGTCAGAAGTTACATACTTACTGGGTACATGGGAATTTCCAGAGTTTCACAGGCTGACCTAAATTTTATGGTCATGATGCAAGTTTGGAAGAACTGAGATTATTTCATTGGAAGAGAAGATCGAAGGGAGTTCATAAGACATCTTCAGATGCAAAAGGACCCATTATTAGAGAGAGAATGGTGATCAACTGTTCTGTGTCCAAAAAGGTAGAACAAGAAGTAGTGGTCTTAAATTGTAACGAGGGAGATTTAGGTTCGATATGAGAAAGAACTTATTAGTTATGCAGGTGATTAAGCACTGAAACAGATTACCTACAGAGATGGTGGAATCTGTTACCATAAAAATTTTAAGTGAAAACATGAGAATGTTTCTCTGGGATGGTTTATAGACAGAGAAGATCCTACCTTGAGCAAGAAGTTGAATTAAGGATTTGCTATGGTCCCTCTTCCAGTTCTATTTTTCTATTATTCCAGTTAAAGCAGTCTACCTTCCACAGCTAACTTAGGCAACTGGTACTTGGAGCCACATTAGGCTAACCTAAGGATGATCACTCAAGTAATACAGCCTGGCTTCTCACTGCGAAGTGGTTGGATGCCAGCCTGAGTTATAACCTAACACCATCAGCTAGGAAGCCAACCCAGACTTAAAGTACTTACAAGCCCAGGTCAGACATTCTTCTATGTGAACAGGGCAAAAACTGAAACCCAGAAAAGAACACGGGCTTGCTGTGCATCATGGGCATCCCCAAAGACTGGCCAGGCAGCCAAACTGAAGGGCTTTTGCTAAAATACCATTTCTTTTTACAAAACACAGTTGAAATGGCATGTTCATCTGTGGAGTAATGTATGGATTCCCACCGACTTGGGCACTGCTATTTCTTTAGGAAAGCAGCCACCATATCGTCCACTGTGCTGACCACTGGACATGTTCCTGCAGAGTCCAACAGACCCTTCCTTTAGTAAAAAGGCACTGCTTCTCTTCGAGCAAGGAGAGATTTATCAAGCAGCTGGTAGTTAAAAAGAGTCATGTTTTCTAATAAGCTTGACAGAAGAGAGATAAGGTTGACAGTACTAACATTAACGATTTCACATACAGATAACTAGTTATCCTCTTCAAAAGTTTATAAGAAAACAAATTTAAGCTCAGGCTTGGTTTTATCCAATAGAAAAAAAAAATTAAAACTGTGGAACGTCTCATGCTTACGTCATCCAAAGAAACCCAAACTAATCAGGATTATGATGTCAATAAACACAAGAACAGCAATTACAATCTGTGCACTCTACAGTTCCCCTAACAAAACCAGATAGTCAATACTGGATTATATATTAGAGTAACAATCACCTGTGCCTATTTCCCCCAAAATTTATGACATTAAGAACTGAAAAAGCATCCAGCATTATACATTAAGAAATATTTATCAATTACAACAAACACAACAGTCATTCGTGTTTAATATGCATACCTAATAAAAACTGTTTTATCTTCTTAAAATTACACCTAAATATTAACACTCAGAAACCACACACTTTAGTGAAATAAGTAGCAAAATGCCACCTGCTTCATTAAAGCTAAAATCTGAAGTACTGGTGAAAGCTTGGCTCCACTGAAGTCAGTGGAAGTTTTTATATTGATTCAGATGGGACTGGGTTTCCATCTCCATTCTCAGTTCCAATTCAGGTGTTATTTATTTGGCCCATACATTGAAGCTGGAAGACAAGCTCAGTACTGAATTTGGTTTTCAACTGATCCTTAAGCAGGGCTTTTTCTCCCACCTCAAACATATCAAGCATATCTATTTTCACATTTATAATTATATCATTTGGCATTAAGAAAGATATTGTGATCATTCATGTTAAATCTGTAGAAACAAATGCTCATAGATATGCACTGGAAAAAAAAAAGATTATTTAATTAGACAGAGGCCAGAAGAGTAAATAGGTGAAAGTTTTATTTATAAAACCCAAATTCCTAAATGCATTAGTTAAATATTTACCTCTCTCTTTTCTTCCCAGCTTATATCAGTTTTGCTCAACACATATGACAGTTTAGCTAGGGCTGCTTCAGGTGTCATATCACTTCCAGGAATTACTCCTACAGCAGTGAGAGTCTGAATAAAAAGAGATTCACCTGAATTAGTGTAATATTCAGAAGCACTAGTATATGGTATTGGTACACATACGTGATTGGAAACTATATAGAATGCAATATCTATTTGAGCGTTGCTATAGTAACATTTTACTAAAGAACCAACATATATTGGCTAATAGCCATGACTGTCAAATAAACACTTTTACATTTCCATAAATGTATTTGATACCGACACTGGTTTGCTAAGTCTATTTCTTTCCTTATCTTAAAATGAAAAGGTTAGGGGTGCATATTTACATAGGTGTTAGGTTACCTCTCAGTGAACAGCTGCCATTATCAGCTTTTCAATCAGTGGCATTTTACAAATTGCCAAGTAGCCTGTTCTCACACAAACATATTTAGCTTTTTATTAGGGGGCATTACCTTGGATGAGTTCCAGCACCGAAGTGTGCTCGCAGTAGGGATGTTTTCATACCCTTCCAAGCTGCATTAGAAGTGTGTGACCAGACATGAGACTAGACTGCATAATGTGCAGAGTTCTGGCAAAACCAAACACAAGCCACAAGAAGATTGCTTCTCTTTGAAGTTTAATGAATGTTTGAACCAAACTGAAAACAGAACCAGAACCAACCTGATCTATCTTCAATATGTACATAGAGGCCACTGACCAATGAGCAAGGCAGTGAGGACAAAGGAAGTTTATGTGTTTAGTGAATGTTAAAATGGTAAGTAAAAAGGCCAGTGTAATTACTCAGGTTTTTCCAGGACCGAGGCTGTTCACTGTGCTTTGCCACACATTATAGTAAGGATAACTATCCACCAGACACCTCTTCATGTCAGAAATTCTCAGAGGAGTGAAGCGATACAGGGCATTTATAGACATGCTGGGGGCGGGAGGGCTTTAATTAGCGAGACTCCAAAAGCCAAGCTAATTAAAACGCCCAGAGTGTCACATATATCAGCATCCCCATGCTGAAAAATGGCAATGGAGATGCTTTAACTAAAGCTCGAATGAGCTTTCAAAGTGCCCCCACTGCCATTTTTCAGCACAGGGATGCCAATACACATGATACTGGAGTGCAGTAATTGCCATGCTCCAGCAGACTCAAGTAATCAAGTGTATTCCTACATGCTGGAATTACGTGCAGCCTCGCTGCATGTGTATAGGAGCCCAGATTTTCCAAACAGAGTGAAAGATAATATTTGGGAGCGGGGCTTAGGGGTCTGGGAGCTCAGGTGGTGTTTTCGTCGATCCTCCCAGTCTTGGGCTATGGGCTGAGGAGGGAGAGGAGGATCCACGCAGTGAACCAAAGACTGCGGAGCTGGTGTCATTGGGAAGGCTTTGGCTTCCATGACCACAGCCCGCTCTTTGGCGAGAGAGGCAGCGAGCTGCTGGGAAGAGATGGCCTCCACCTCTCCCCCCTGGGGAGGAGGCTCTTCTCAGCCAGGCTGGCTGACCTGCTCCACCGGGCTTTAAACTAAGCCCGCTGGGGGATGGGGGGACTACTGCCCCTGCTGGCCCGCTGAACGGCCCTTGCAAAGCCAGCGGACCAAGGCACTTAAGGAAGCCCACCCCTACCCCAGCCCTGGCACAATCTGTGGGCAAGGCAAGAGCCCCCAAGGGCACACTTGCCTGCCTGTACACTAATGCCAGGAGCCTGGGCAACAAGCAGGACGAGCTCGTCCTCGTGCTCAGTGCAAAGAAATATGATGTCATTGGGATAACGGAGACCTGGTGGGACTCCACCCATGACTGGACCATGGGTATAGAGGGCTATACCCTATACAGGAGGGATCGTGTTGACAAAAGGGGCGGGGGTGTAGCTCTATGTGAAGGAAAGCTACATGTCCCTGCAAGCTGATGTTGGCGACCGGCATGGACAGCTAGAGACCCTCTGGGTAAAAATTCGTGGGGAATTCGGCACAGGGGACACAATGGTGGGAGTCTACTACAGACCTCCCACTCAAAGTCCTGAGCTTGACCAGGAGTTCACCCAGGAACTGACTGAGGCCGCTTGCTCCAGGACCTTGGTTGTCATGGGTGACTTCAATTACCCAGACATCTCGTGGGAAGATCGCTCAGCTAAATCCGAGCGGTCGCAAAGCTTTCTCTCGTGCGTGGATGACCTCTACCTGACTCAAGAAGTCTATGGGCCAACGAGAGGCAAAGCGCTGCTTGACCTGCTACTGGCTATGGGGGACAACCTAATCAGCGACCTAGTAATCAATGGGAAGCTGGGTGACAGCGACCACGAGCTGATCACCTTCACCATCCGCCGTAAAGCTGGCAAGTCAGTCAGCAACACAGAAGTCCTTGACTTCAGAAAAGCCGACTTTGACAAGCTCAAGAGGCTTGTCGGTCAGGCCCTCAGGGACCATGACCCCAGGGAGATGGGAGATCAACAACAGTGGTTGCTTCTCAAGGAAGCGATCCCCAATGCACAAGCTAAATCTATTCCAACACAGAGGAAAGGCAGCAAGAAGGCACAGCAGCCCTCCTGGCTCTCCAGGGACCTAGCGGACCTCCTGCGGCTAAAAAGGAAAGCCTACAAAGGATGGAGGATGGGATTCACCTCCAAGGAGGATTATTCTGTGCTGGTCCAGTCCTGCAGGGAGCAAACCAGGAAAGCCAAGGCTGCAACTGAACTCCAACTAGCTTCAGGCATCAAGGACAACAAAAAGTCCTTTTTCAGATATGTGGGGGAGCCGGAGGAAAAGCAAGGGCAATGTTGGACCCCTGCTAAACCAGATGGGGCAACTGACAACTGACGCCCAGGAAAAAGCCAACCTATTAAATAGGTACTTTGCGTCAGTCTTTCATCAGACACATGGGACGCCCATGCCTGCTATGGGACAGGGAGATCTGGGTGATGGGGATCCCCTACCCTCCATCAATGCTGACCTCGTGAAGGAACACCTTGAGAAGCTGGATACCTTCAAGTCAGCCGGCCCTGACAATCTGCACCCCAGGGTACTCAAGGAGCTGGCGAGCGTCATAGCCCAGCCCCTGGCACGGGTCTTTGAAAACTCCTGGCGCTCTGGTGTAGTGCCCGAAGACTGGAAGAAGGCCAATGTGGTGCCGATCTTCAAGAAAGGGAGGAGAGTGGATCCGGCTAACTACAGGCCCATTAGCCTGACTTCTATCCCGGGGAAGATCTTAGAAAAGTTTATTAAGGAGGCCATCCTTGATGGACTGGCCCAGGTTAACATCCTAAGGGATAGCCAGCACGGGTTTGTTGCGGGTAGGTCTTGTTTGACCAATCTCATTTCCTTCTATGACCAGGTGACCTATCACCTGGACAAGGGAGAAGAGATTGATGTCCTATATCTTGACTTCAAAAAAGCTTTTGATCTGGTATCCCACGACCACCTCTTGGCCAAACTGGCCAGTTGTGGCCTTGGCTCCACCACGATCCGCTGGCTGGGAAACTGGCTCTGTGGTCGGACCCAGAGGGTTGTAATTAATGGCAGTCACTCATCATGGTGCCCTGTAACTAGTGGGGTCCCTCAAGGCTCTGTCCTGGGACCCATACTGTTCAACATCTTCATTAATGATGTGGACATTGGAGTCAGGAGTGGACTGGCCAAGTTCGCCGATGACACCAAACTTTGGGGCAAAGCATCCACGCCAGAAGATAGGCGGGTGATCCAGGCTGACCTGGACAAGCTCAGCAAATGGGCAGACGAGAACCTCATGGTGTTTAACACCGAAAAATGCAAGGTTCTCCACCTTGGGAGGAAAAACCTGCAGCACCCTTATAGGCTCGGCAGTGCTACGTTGGTTAGCACTACAGAAGAAAAAGACTTGGGGGTCATCATTGACCACAAGATGAACATGAGCCTCCAATGCGATGCTGCGGCTAGTAAAACGACCAAAATGCTGGCGTGCATCCATAGATGCTTCTCGAGCAAATCCCGGGATGTCATTCTCCCCTTGTACTCGGCCTTGGTGAGGCCGCAGCTGGAGTACTGCGTCCAGTTTTGGGCTCCACAATTCAAAAAGGATGTGGAGAAGCTTGAGAGTCCAGAGGAGAGCCACGCGCATGATTAGAGGTCAGGAAAACAGATCTTATGATGACAGGCTGAGAGCCATGGGACTCTTTAGCCTGGAAAAGCGCAGGCTCAGGGGCGATCTGATGGCCACCTATAAGTTTATCAGGGGTGACCACCAGGATCTGGGGGAACGTTTGTTCACCAGAGCACCCCAAGGGATGACGAGGTCGAACGGTCACAAACTCCTGCAAGACCATTTCAGGCTGGACATAAGGAAGAATTTCTTTACTGTCCCGGCCACCAAGGTCTGGAACAGTCTGCCAGCGGAGGTGGTTCAAGCACCTACATTGAACACCTTCAAGAGTAAATTGGATGCTTATCTTGCTGGGATCCTATGACCCCAGCTGACTTCCTGCCCGTTGGGCAAGGGGCTGGACTCGATGATCTCCCAAGGTCCCTTCCAGCCCTAATGTCTATGAAATCCTATGAACTTATTTAGTGAAAAAAATCATGCCCTAACTGTGAAAGCCCCAGACTGATATTTCAAAACACAAGGGAAAATGTACCTCCCCCCACCCTCCACATCTATAGAGCTATCTGGAAGGTGAGTTTGTTCCAGAGCCAAGGAATACATTAGGGAATGAAAGGAAAAGGGGTTCTTTAGCTTTCGTCTTCTACACTGCGTGCATCTACACATGCAATTAACACAGAGCAATAAACTCCAGCACAAATCACACCGGAGTCAGATGCTCCTGGGCACAGCATCTGCATGTGTGCCCAGGACCACAGCACTTTGAGCCAGGACAGAGCAACCTTGGGTTGGCAGGGGGCCCAGGGGCTTAGCCCTGAGCTTTGGGTGGTGGCATTAGTTAGCAGAGGGGCTGGCTGGGGCATGACGGTTAAACGTAGTGCCCTTGCACTTTAGCACCCTCATGCCCCAGCCAGCCCCAGTTACACAGTTTCAAGTTACACTGATTCACATAGATATGCTTTATATACCATGACCATGTTTCAGCTTACATAGTACCCTGCTTCACGTTTACACTGTTTGTGGTAGAGCGGTTGTTAGTCTGGAGTCTGCTTACATAGCATTAGCATTACTTGTCATCTCCTCCAAGACTGTCCATCATTTTTAGTTACATTAACCCCTGAATATTTGTGAAAATGGCGCCAAAAAAAGCCTTTGATGTTGTGCCCAAAAGAGCATGTAAGTCTATCACCCTGGCTCAGAAAATAGAAATCCTTGATAAATTAAGAGAAGGCAATGGCGCTGCGTCGATTGCTCGCCAATACAGTTTAAGTGAATTGACTGTGCGTACCATTAAAAAAGTGAGCAAAACATTAGAGACTGTGTGAAAACAACGACCTCTGTGAGTTTGAGTGTCATTGGTGACTAGAATTCCTCATTTAGATAAGGTTGAGAAACTCCTTAATCTTTGGATCAATTAAATGGCCAATACAAAAGGAGCAGTGATCGATAGCACAGCAATTAGGGCTAAAGCTTTGTCTCTGTATGAGCACATAGCCAGGAGTAAAGGTTTTAATCAGGCTATTAATTCCATTATTTTTGTGTTTAAATATCCTTTTATTATGAAATAATGTTATCAAATCTTGGTCCCAGGTCTCTATCCCCCTGTTTTCCATTGACTAAATGCCTCAAGTTACACAGTTTCAACTTACACTGTGTTTTTCAGGAATGTATCCCCCACGTAACTCGGGGTCTGACTGTACATGCATTTCAGCAGAATAAATGACTCTACCGTAGGATAGTACTATCCCCAACACAGTATTATCCTATGGTAGAGTTAATTAATTTACTGCTCCCTAATACTAGCACACGTGTAGACAGTGATTCTTTACTGCAAAGCTAACACTGTACATTTTGCTTTGGACCCATAATTAACAACAATAATCTTTAGAGGTGTTGTGCTTGGAGAAATATCGCAAGATAGAAAAAAAGCTCATTTCCTTCCACTATATCATAGTTGAAGCAGTAGACCATATAGTTAATTAGTTTTCATATTCAAGTTCTGCAAGTTTAAAGATTTTGGTAACTTTTAGTGTTTAGACTTTACATTGTTTAAAATCCTTCTGTTCAATTACTTTCTTCAGTCTCCACATAGTTCTGCTGCAGTAGTAATAGAGTATGGACCTCCACAACAATCAAGCTCCTCAATCTTCTAACATTAGCTAAAAACTTTACAGCTCCTAAATAAAAATCTGAGTTCTCATTTCAGAAAAGAACCAGGTTTCAATCTTGCAAAGGCTGCTTTTCCAATACTTCCATTTCCCCTTCCCCCTACCCATTTCCCAATGACCAGTATATTGGCATTTTAAATTACAACATTTTTTCTGAAGCAAAACTAAAGCTGCATCAAGTCTTTTTTTCCAAGCTATTAAAGCAACTGAACCATACAGTATAAGGCTGAATACAAGGCATATTATACAAAAGGTTAGCCATTAAACAGTCAAGTTAAGTAAGTCAAATGAAGTCACTTCCCCCCATACTCTCACAATTCAGAGCTCTCACGTAGGTCACAAACTCCAGTCAAACCAAGACTCATTAGCTCTAATGATGCAGCGTCTAACCTAAGGGTTATGAACTGCACATTGGAAACCTATTAAAAATATTTTGAATTTCTTCGATATCAAGGTATCTCTCTGCAGTTGAATTTTTGCTTAAAAAAAAACAAAAAACAAAACTCACACACCCCTTAGCTCCCACCTGCTTTTAGGTCTCCAGAGGTTATAGTTTAACGGCCTTCATTCTGCAAGATGTCCCAGTACACAATATACTGTGTACATCTTTCTCACTATAAACTTCATTGTCACATGTAGATTAGCCTACTAGGAACACCAGCAGTCAAATAAGGAAAACCATTTAGAACGCTACATGGGTTTGTAAATGTTTTGGCCTTATTTTGTAAATTATTAAAAGTAAAGACAAAACTGTATCAGTCAAGCATTCCTTTTACACAAAATCAGAACCAGAATGAGTTTTATTTCCCCTCACCTGTCCAGTTGCATAGACCGGAGTAACAGTTCCTCGTAAGCACTGGGTACAATTTAAAATCACTACTTTTTGATCTGTTGCTTTCTTCAGTTCTTCCAGCAAATCTTCTCTGTTATTTGGTGCGTTACCACTTCCATATGTTTCAAGCACAATGCCCTCAATAGGAGGCTGAAGAAATGCCTTCACCTGTTTAAAGTTGCATATGTCACATAGCTATACCAGTATACACATTTGATTTAAAACCCCTTTTTGCCTCCCCCTGCATATTTAAATCAAAGGATTTTATAAAAATACTAAATTATTTTTAATGAAGAGCTAAAAGCATAGCTAACTTGGATGGCATGATTGATGGTATTTATGGAGGATGCTCTCACCTGAGTATACATTCTAACCACATTCAAAGCTGTACAAGTATGACAAATGCAATATCAGAATTCAGGGGAAAAGAAATTGAGGAAGGGTCCAAAACTGGTGGGTGGAAGCCTACAAGTACAGGGGGAAAGAGTGGTCCCACTGGGGAGAAAATAATGTGGGAAGCCAGATGAATATGGACCTTAGCAGGAAATCAGATTCAAAATCTAAAGCACATCAGAGCACATAAAAGATCATGGGACATCTGAAAAAATCTGTAATATCAGTGCAGGCTAAGATAGATGTAGGGTGATCACTTTATCCAACAGTAGGTTGGCTTCCCCTCCCCCCCACCGAAGTCAGTTCAGTATACAAAACATAATTTCTTCAGTGAGGAAATCTCTCTGGAATCTACTCACAAGTGAAATGCAACAAAAAAATCTTGCATTTACAAAGGTGTGTACTACTGGCAGCCTGTTAACTAATAATAAGGGTGCAGCTGTGCAAATTATACAACTGAAAACCAGTTCAATCTCATCTGACACAAGCCTTTCCATGAGAAGGACGCTGACAAAAAGTGATGCTAGGATTACTAACTTCAGAGTGCCTCCAAACATGTTCCCTCAATCTGAGACATATAGAAGTATATTTAATTAAAATGCTGGGTTATTTTTATTTAAGCAGGAATAAGAATCTTATAAAGTAATTCTTCAGGCAGTTTTAAAACTTGCCCTTTGTGAATATCATTTCTACAAAATACAAATGGAATTTTCAAAGGAGGCTATGAACGCTGAGAGCCTAATTCTCTTAGTCTCCCATGGAAAAATAATCACTGATAGATGTACAGTATTTTAAAAATAAACTGCAATTAAATTATTTAATTATTTTCACAGAAATGACCTTGGGGATGGGGGGAAGGGAAGGATGAATTATTATTTAAATGCTATTACCGAGTTTATGCTGGTGCATCACAGTAGAACATCAAGGGATTACATTTATACTTATCAAATGAATATAGAAATATTTATAAACTGAATGAATAGATTTCTTATTTAATCTTGAAGGAAAGAAGTTTACTTCTAGCCAGCTGGAAATTAGGTGTGTACTATATCTTGGTGTGAAAAAGATGTTTGGTGAAATTCTTTTCCTAGGAAGATATTTTAGACAACTTAGATATTTCTTTGTTGACCACATACAGCATAATCCCCCATGGTGCTAGCTATACAGTAGGAGTTTATTACATGTCTGCCACCTCTCTGCCTTTCCATCTGTTCCTATGCACCTAAAAAGGATGCTAATGCAATTGAGGAATGCTGTTTAAACTACCTGATTCAATTTAAGATAGCAATGGTCATGAAAGAAGTAAGAGGCCAGTTTAGTGGAGGTGTGGATATACTAAGCAGTAAAGAACATCACAGTAAAGGCACATTCTTCAAAGTGATCCAGAGGCCAACAGTTGGGTCTGATTTATCAACAGGACTCCATATGGGAGCAGGGAGTCACGCTACTGAATCCCATATCAGGAAGAGAATCTTAAAAAGAAGCCTTAAAGCAGCAGTTTTCTCTTTCCAGTTCCTTATATTGTGGGTTCTTTGCCGAAGGTACACGCGCACACACACACTTTACTGCCTGGCAAAGGAGCATTTCCCAGTTACTGTAGCTTGCAGGTTCTCATCAAGAGTTCAAATGGATCTTGCAGACAATTTATCATTGATTCCAGGACACATGCATTTCAGATTAAAGATGCTTTGAACATCTTAAGAGTTTATGGTACACAAAGAGAGTCTTGGAATGCTAGGACAGCCCAGCTATATTACTGATAAAAATGCTTGCCACAGGAGGATGACAATCTTACCAAATTCGGAAACCTTGCTCAAGATTCTTTAATTTAAAAAACACCACATTAAGTCTCCAGTGCATATGAGCCGTTGTAGCACTGCAGCTCTGACACACGTGCCTGGGGGCTAAAAGTTTCCAGAAATAAAAACAAGATGCTTACAGCAGCAGCAGTGATGCCCGGAAAGATTCGGAGTAACGCAACATTCGTGTTCATGTTCGTGTGGACTCGAAATTTCTCAGTGGTGTTGGCTCTCCACACTGTTTCCCAGTTAACTGTTAAGAAGACATCTTGTTCAATATTAAAACTTCACAACAATGTATCAGGTATATCCGTAGCACTTTACACTTTGTTTTTAAAGTTGATGCCGTATGTCATCAGTGGGGCCTCCATATCATAAAAACTAAAAGCGAGGGAAGCAAAAAGCCACCCAATCACAGCAAGTGTAGTAACTCGTCTAACTTGGTTTAAGATATTTCAATAATACTTGAAAGCCACATTCAGTTCAAGCTCTATTGTGCTAGATTTTAAGTCCTGAAAATGCCAAACAATTTAAATCCCCAGGAAAAAAAATATTATTCAGCAGCAGTAATAATTTCTACATTATTACCCCTCCAGGGATAATTTATAACAGTTTAGTTTTAGTGCTGACTCAAGACAAGAAATATTAAACTCAAGGGTACCTATTCAGTTCCAACTAGTGACCAGCATGATCTGCTGTATACCAAATTGACTGAATACATTTGAATATAATCCTCTGGGAACATAAATTTAAAGAGTTAATTTGGTGGGTTTGAAAGGTGTTTGATGTTAAGTTTTAGGCTCATAACATCACCACTGCACCATGCCATCACTCTGCTCATTACATACACCTCCATCTGTTTGCAGTGCTCAGAATGCTGCAACCAACAGAAGAGTGGGCAAGCCGAGTGGAAGTGAAATATTTACTTTTCATATATTTTAATAGGAACTTCATTGTTTTGTAATCAAAATGATATCAACACGTGTACTGAAAGTCAAAAAACCCTGCATCATCTCAAACACGAGATGTGACACAAATTTTGAATGTCATATTAAAGACAGATGTTGTTATTGTTGCCACTAATCATCTCCAGAGTTTATAATGTAGTTACTAATGATTAAATAAAATAGCAAGGATTCAATTAACTGCAATTATGCATTTAAAGCCAGAAGCCAGCTGTTTAACTAATAGTTTGTTTGTGTTCCATTATTACAAGCCAAGTCATGCATTATTGATTTCAAAATTTTACGATTCCAGCACAAGAGAGCAATGTCAGTAATTCTGACAACTTGAGGGGGAAAAAAAAGTCTGAATCAAAAGGGCTTTGGCATACAGTGGTCCATGGCCTGAGGCATTATATTGCAATGAAAGCAAAGATAACGTTATAAAACTTAGTTCATAGTGGAAAACAAATTGTTTCTTTTCATTTTTGGAGAAGCCCCTGAGTTGTATACGAATGCCTTATCATACGTTCTTACACGGTAGACCTTTCCACTCAGTGTTGTAAGGAATTACTCAGATCTGAAAACATTCAGCCACTATTCTGATTTTCTGTTAGTAGTTACAGCTGTTTATCTGCTAGCCAATGAATGTGGGTAACAGCCCCCCTCCAAACCTACACCAAAACATTTTCCTTCCTTGATGTTAAGACATGAGTGTCGGGGTGGGGGGTGGGGAATGAATCAAGACACACTATCCATATCTGATATCACCTATGCATATACAGCCTTTATATCATACTGTGATATCATCATAACTATTCTGAATATTTCTTTCCTCATCTTCCTCACCCTCCCTGAAAAGTAACAAAAACACTTATCCTCAGCATAAAAGGGCCTCTACATAGGTCCAAACAAAAAAGGGCCTTAAGCACAACGCTTAGGCAGGGGAGGGGAGGGGAAAGGAAAAGAAGGGATTAGATAAACAAATGTCTGTACTCCTACACTGTGAAATAGATTGAATGCAACATTCAGGACAAATATAATGCCAAGCAAACCAGCCATACATCAGGAAATGATCTCCACTGTGCTGGAAGTATGAGAGCAAGAGGGATATATGCAGATTTGGGAGAGCATGCAGAGCTGTAACACTGCATGGAGGTTGACCAGCACAATTCAGGAGCTCACCCAGCTGGATTTAGTACTTGACCAATGTCACAGGCTGTCTTGACTGAAACACACAGAGCAGTGTGAGCATCTGGATTCTTGCAGGCAGGAAAATACATATTAGCTTGACACTGGAAACACAGCTTGCTTCTAAGTGGCTTCACAACAGATGGGAATGGTTAAAGAGACAGTCTGAAACAGGTACCATAAATAAAAGACTACCCTGAGTATAAAATAGCCCTTCCAATAATTAGATTCTATATATGGAAAATTTATGAATTGTTACAATTTTCCAGATACATAATCTAATTATTGGAAGTCTGCCTTGAATTCGACCCTCTCCCACTGCTACAACAAGGACAATTTCAATCTGGGGAATCAGGTAGCCCTTTGCTCTCTGCTTCACCCCAACTTTTTCCTCTAGCAGCCCCTTCCCCCTCTCCTTACTGTCGGAAACTGCTCTCCCTGGGCACATGGAGCAAAATTAAACAACAGCCTTGAAATTAAATACGGCTGCAGCAATTTGCATATAGTACCCATACACTTTGTTTATCCAGAACTGATGCATGTTACCTTTCTATAAAACTGCTGCATGTTTTAGCACAGGTACCCAGCAAACATACTTCTGAGAAGCACTTGGGTACTTATTTATATGTAGTACAAACTTTTTTTTAAATATATCTTGTTCAAAGCCAAATCAGTTCCAAATTCAATTGGGCAAAGCCCAATAGTCAAGTTCCAAAATTTAACTGAGCAGAGCTCAATAGCTCAAAGTTTGTATGTCTCTATTACCATGCAAGTATCCCCTTCCCAGACCCATTGGTCTGGAGCTTCAGTTACTCACAAAATCCAGGTAGTGCTACATACAAGCCCCAACCTGGAGACCTTGCAGCTCAGATGCCCCCACTATACATGATATTAGTCCAAAGCCAAAGGCTCATGATTTACCATATACAGGTTTCCCTCGCTTTATGCAGGTCCTGTGTGTGTGAATTTGCACTTATGTGATGACCCTTTTTATACCAATTATTCATTATATGCAAGGTAAATTCACTCTTATGAGATCGGTGTGGTGGAAGCCCACAGTCGGATGCTTTGAGTGATGCGCTGTAGGAGTGACAAGCACCAAAATATAGTCTCCTGTGTGGATCTGTGCTCCTCGCTCATTGTGTGCAACACATGTTTCTGTAGTTGTCATCCCCATTATAATAATGTGCTTGTGTGTACTATCTGCAGTTGGTAAGTACCAAAATTGTTTTGTAAAAGTGGTAAAAATGGGTCTGGGGGTTAGTACAGTCAAGATCTTGGAACATATCCCTATTTGTTACATTGTAAAGTGGGTTCCTTTTATGCAAATTTGAGTTATGCACCATTTTCCAGGAATACATGTACAGCATAAAGCAAGGGAAACCTGTAGTTCATTGCGCTCGGTCCCACCAGAGTCAACAGTATTTCAAGCCACGATGACCCCACAGCTCAGCACTTCTCCTAATGTGTGTGTATTCTAGATACCCTCCACAAAAAGATCCATGTACTAATTAGACCCCGTTCATTACTAGAATCGGGTATTCTCATGAGAAATCCTGAGATGCTCCAAACATTTATACGCAGCTGAGGCACAGGGCAACCTGGTCTGCTTCCACCTCATGGAGGGCAGGGCCCCACTAATCACATGTGACAGCTGAGAGAGGGGCCCACAGACAGCTTCTGGGTCAACTGTTTGGGGCCTTGTTTTGTGATGTTTGCCAGACATTTAAGGCTGATGATGAAACAGAAATCACTAGAAATGCAGGGGGGGGGGAGGCACAGTTCAGCTATGGAAGTGAAGAGGAAGTCAAAGTGTATACAATGTAGTGGCTCGCTATGACTTAAGTTGGTAGTGAGGGGGACTGTGCTTAATGCACATTATCATATGTTTTATTCAAATGGGCCACCCCACGGCATATCAAATGTAGCAATAAACTTCTTGGCTTTTTGGCTTAGATCAAGTGTAGTGTAGTGCATTGTATTTTCTATAACCTAGTTGCATTCCCCTCCTCACCTCCGTCCCTCTAATGTTAGTCCCTTGCTCAGGCAATTTGTATTTCCCTACTGGCTTTGTCATTTTTTGGGATCCACAATCCTAAACATATACTGATAAAATTCAATTTGTTCTTACCCAGCAGGAGAAATACCATAGTCCTCAGGCCAAGATCACCTTGAATGGTGTTGTGTAGTTAAGAGTGGAGACTTGTCTAATGCACTATGGACAGGTCCCCTCCCCCCTAACAAGAATCTGCTACAGCCTCCTAATAGAAGAAGCTCAGCTATGTGCTTTATTTTTATGGAGATGGGGGATTTGTCCCTAATTTGCTTCTTTGGCATTTTGGCTAAGGGCAAGCAAGATTCAGAAGCATCTGAACTCCAAGGGCTCCAGACTTGGGGCATGCATGTAGGATGCACGCTTGCCAGCGGTAGTGCCACACAGATTTGAATGACTAAGCTCTGCTCAACCTATAGAATTCAGAACCGATTTGGCTAATTTGGCCTGAGACACAAAATTAAAAATGTAGCAATTTTGGCACCCAGGGGTAGGTGCCAGAGCTGGCTCTAGTCCTCCCAGTGCTGACCTGGTATTGCAGTACCTCCAGGCCTGGTGTCCGTTCCCTCCAGAGGGAACACCCATTCATTTTTAAGGGCCATACCAAAAATTAAAAAGGTTCCCATAAGCATGTTTGCCCAGTGCATGCCATGTGTTTTATAGCCATACTCAGTATTGGCTACACTTAATAACCTTCATAGTTCGTTTCCATTGCTGAGCAAATGCTGCTTTTGGCAGCAGTTTAATGCTACACAGTGTATTTAGTGAGGTTTCTTTGTATGCAATTCTAGCACAAGGGGCTTCTCCCCCGTGCAAATTAGAAGGAAAAACACCTTGTCTTGTATTCAAGTAAATATGGTAATACTGCTTTTTCACACCAGTAGGACAGCAGAGATTTAGCTGACCTCCAGACTCTAAACATTAAAGTGGTTCTTGTAAATGCCTAAATGCTATGTAGTTATATGCTTAATGCATCACAGTTACTAACTACACAATTTGTAGGAATAAAAAAATAAAAGTCTGTGATATTGCAGACCAGAAAACCAGACTTCCAGAAAAAGACTCAATCAGCCATGAGATTAGTGACTTCTGGGCAACCGCAGTGAAGAAAAGAGAGTACTCAAAGCTATAGAGCAGAACATCTGCCTTGCTCTATACCTAGAAGCAATATTTGAAACAGTTAAAGGGGGGGAAAAAAACCTGCTTAGTTACATGCTACCAAGCTCTGCTGCTTTGTGCCAATTCTTATTGTCTTTGTTTCAGAAACTGACAGCTCTAACTCCTTTCCTCGCAGTGCTGTGCCAAGAATAGGAGGCTTAACTCCTGCAGCAAGGCCAGGGGGTGGGGAGGTTCCACAGATTAAAGTAAAATTAACAGCAGAAGGACAGAAAACACTAAATATATATGCGAAGCTGCTCAATGTTAATCAAGTCTTAGATGCACAAGTTAATCTTATCTACATGCTCAGTCACGTCTGTGCAAGTGCTATATAGAATCTTAGGAGAGTAGCGGTTTTTTTGTAGACCAGTGCATGTTTGATTTCCTACGTACATCTGGGTTTGAAAGAAACAAGCAACCCTTTCTGCAAAAAGCACCTATGTGAAAGTTGTCAGCATTCATCTCCTCACAAAAAAGCTTTTCTCTGGGACGGTGCCCAGACGATGCAATGCATGCAATTAGCTCTACATAAACACTATCAGTAAGAACCTGAAAACAGCACTCCAGGTCTCTCAAAGCTCGATTCCATTCCAGCAAGTCTATTCAAGAGGAAGAGTTACTGATGCAAAGTGATTAGTGGGGGAAGGAAGATATGATACCTAAGAACTGGAGAAGAGGGCAGAGTCTTCAGGACAAAAGCAGCAGAAATCATTCTCACGTAGGCCAGTAAGCTGTCCTCTCGCAAGTGTGCATTGAGGATGTTTTTTCAAGTCTGGTTCAAGGGTGTGAAGAGAGGAAGGAGTGGTGGTTTTTGTAAGAAACACCCACATAACAATAGTTCCAATTTTTAAAAGCAGCCTCACCTATCCTCAACAGCCATTACTACCAAAGGGACTTTTTAAGCTTCCTTTCCTCTATTCACAGTCAAAAAAGTTGACTTTGCCAATACTTCCTTGAGAATTTACCAAACATAGCTTGAAAAATATCAGCATACCTTTTTCTTCTTTAAAGAAACTGGGAAGATAAACTGTGATCATTTATCTTGGCATGAATCAAAATTAAGACATGGCCAAGATTAGACGATTAAGAACAGAGATAATCAGGATTCCTCTGGTGTTTCTTAAAGCTTCCAAGTGTTTGCTGAAGTATACATTATTGAATAATGCTCTGTGTTTACAATCCATGAACAAGATGTATACAAGAAAGTAACATCCCCTGAAAGAGATGTCGGTTTCACACCAAATTAAAAGAGCCCAGACATCTTTCCAAAAATCAGCATTATTATGTAGGTCAAGATTCTTGTCAATCCACCCTTTTTACTGCTGATCATAAGTTCGGAGATCAGAATAACATGGTTATCTCTACAAATGCTAGTTTTCCATCTTTCAGTTAATACTATTCTCTGCTTTGATTCAGGTTCCAAACCAGAGCTGCATTTGTTCTCAAAGAGGAAAAAAAAAAAGGTGTAAATTCTAAGTTTCCATCCATTCTGACTCAGGCAGAATGCCATGCAAAGGTGAAAAACTCATTCAGTAACTTCTTCGAATGCTTTTTGTGACCAAAAACAGCACCCAAAGAAAGGAGAAAGCATGACTAAGGTTTATGTCCTGTCATTCTGCCAGATGACAAGCCTTCTACGTAGCTGTGGCATCACCTCAGGCTCTGACTCAGCTGATGGAGACAGTTTTAAGAAGTGGCAATATAAAAGTAGTATATATTTCAAAGTATATCCATACAAGTGAAAGCATGAGAAAATTCTAGCTTTCTGGGTTCAGAAAACTTTACAAAATCCTATGATAAAATAACTAATTAGCAAAGTTACTGAGCTTTGACACATCAGAACAGGTAACAAGCAACCTGTTCTGACTTGGATAGATTGTGCTTCCAAAAAGGTTTTACTCCTCTGCATTATGTAAATATGATACAAAACTTATTGTGTAAGAACAATGATCAGCAAGCTACTGGTCTTGCCAAGGACAAGGCAAGCCTTTAAAGAGGATGTACGCCATTAAAAATAATATTTAAAAATGAGGTAGTTATATTTGTGTCCTGAATGTCCAAAATGACCTCTGGTAAAAATACAGATAAGCTAAAATGTGTGGGATACAAGTACAATATATTTAAGAGCTTAACATTTTGAAAAATTGGTTGCTTAAAATTAAACACTAAAAACAGAACCAGGTTTACAAAAAATGCCAGGCAGTTGCAACCCTTTTAGACTTTAAAAGGTACCATGATTTTTAAAAGGGCATGTAATCAGAGGGACTGACAAACGCTTAGCTCCTTAGAAAAACCTGGCCATGCTTTCAGGTGTTTAATTTTAAACATCCAAGTTTGAAAGCAGCTCATCTGCCTTTGTATGTAGGTATATGCTGAAATCTTTGTTCGGTTTGGGGCCCAACAATCTGGCCAGCTGACGTTCCACTGCTGAACCTGTCCGACTACAACCCAGGCAGCTGTACTGCAGTTACTATGCAGTTCAATTTAACTGCAAAGAAGTGGTTTATTTTGCCATTTGTAGACTTTTAGGTAAGGTACAGACATTCAAAATGCCCAAGGCAGAATCAATCTAAGTTGCATGGTTTTCCATAAGTGGTGTAGTTTCGGTTGGCAGCAAATCGAAAATATGTTAGCCCTTTGGTGGGGGGCACAAATCCTAGACCACATTCCACCATTTTTAAACCAGACTGTGTTCACTGAACTTCTGTTCTGTTATAGCTATAGATCAGTTTCCAATCACATATACTGGTAAAAGTGTAATGTCTGTACCTGATCTTAACTTGGTGCTTTATGTCACTGAGGATCCTGTTTGTTAAAGGGAAGGTTTAGAAGTACTGAACAAAAAGCATCAAGGATCTCTCTGATTTCAATTCGCAGGTGCTAGAAGCTCTCTAAGGAAGTTTCAGACTGTGTCCTTCTAGTCTTTACTAACTTTGGTAGAAAGAGACAAAACTACACATCAGAATGAGGCTAAAGAAATCAGACTAATTCAAGCATGTTTTTAAAAGCAACAAACTTTTGTTAAGCAATATATATATATATATATATATATATATATGACACAATGCAGGTTTAAACTTATTTATTACAGGAGTGCAGTAACTGAGAGACACCTCCCTAAGGAGTGGTGACTGAACTCAAAGTTATGAAATCAAACGAGAAATACAGCTTTTAATGATTGCTAGGCTCCACACAGACAGCACCACTTTCTTCTCATCCTTCTCTGAAAAACTACAGGCAAGTCATACCATTATATAAACTACCCCAGCTTTCATTAACATTCAGGGGAAGAGCCAAGGGGTGGGGAGCCTCGACCAGCCTATGGATGGAAGTTCGTAAAGCAGGCAAACAAGATAAAAACACAGCCCCATTTTTGGCAACATTTCATTATAAGATAACTTGTACACACCTCCTCAAATGACACCATTCCCTTTAAATATTCATTACAAGAATAAACACGCCTGTATTTACAAGAAGTGAAGGAAAAAAACCCCAAAAGACACACACCTCAATATGCAGCGTTGGCACTTGCCTTGATGCATCTTGATAACAAAAATAAAATGACTTGGGCTTTTACTGTGAATAATCAGAAGCAAGACAGTTAAACCAGGCTGGTGTTGACTAGCCTCATCATCAGTGGTGTTATCAAGGAAAATGAGGCCAAGAGCCTGTCCTCTCAGGTTTTTGTATTGTATCCATTTGCACAGCCCATACACTTATGTGCCTTTTTTTCTCTGCAGAAGTCTTAGAATTGTGTTAAGAAACATTCAAACACCCTCAAGCTAACAAACCACATGCCAGATGGGCAGACATTAGCCATAGCAATGAAATAGATTTTTAGTTTGACATTTCTAGGCAACATGGAAGAAGAAAAGTTCTGAAATATGCTGAAACTATCTCCCTGGAGTCATGGTCTGTACTTGATGACTAAAAAATAAAAATAAATAAATAAATGGTTTTCCCATGTTTGATCTTCTGTTTGCCTTTCCTGTTTCAAGTAGGCCTTTTTAAATCAATCTACACAGACTTCCCCTCCCTTGCTCACACGGACAGCTCTCTGGAATATTCTCGCCACTGTCACTGCTTCCAGTTGGGATCTAGCTCACTGGATCCAAAATGCTGAGGAAATTGGCACATCCAGATATTATCCATCTCTGGACTGGGATGAAAGAAAGAGGTTGCTAAAAAAGCCTCAAAAAGCTTGCAAGAAATCAGCCAGGAGCACATAGGGAAAAATGGCTGAAGGAGTCAGAAGTCAGCCAGAAGGACTGGTCATTGGGAGTATGTCCCAAGGGGGAAAAAATGGAAGAGAGCACTGATGACTTCCTGTATTCTGTATCCCTCTCTATGCTATGCTGTGTGCATGTCTACATCAGCAAGAGAGTATATAGTAGGGTTGTGCGAAATTTCAGCAGCCGTTTCATTTTGGAGGTGTTTCAGGCCGTTTTGACGCCTGAAACACCAAATCTGAATCGAAATGGCTCAGAAACATCTCCGAAATGAAATGAGGCATCCAAAATGTTTAGGAAAATTCAGAGTTTCAGAGCCGGGCTTGCAGGGAGACAGCTGTACGCTGCTGCACTGCCAAATGACTTGGCTCCACGGGGAGCAGAGATCCACGCCATGGATCTCCTCGCCACCCTGCATCTCTGCTCCCTGCCGAGCCAGGTTGCACAGCAGGGACCAGCACTGCCCTGCCATGTGACCTGGCTCCGTAGGGAGCAGAGATCCGCACGTGGGTCTCCTCTCTGCCACTATCTGCCCCACGCAGCCCTATGTTGCCAGGGCAGCGCAGGGTGGGCAGCAGCAGCAAGGAGACCCCCAGCACGGATCTCAGCTCTCTGCAGAGCTGAGTTGCATGGCAGGAACCAGCAGGCTTGCTCACTGCTCTGCGCTGCTTCCCTTCTCTGCGACCCGGCATGACAGGGATGAGAGATCTGCACAGAGGTCTCCTCACCTATATGGAGGGCAGTGGCCTTCCTCCTCCTCCCCTGGATGAGCCACCCACAGCCCCGTCCTGCTCCCCACTCGGGCTCCAAGCCCCCGGCCCCAAGCCCTGCCCAGCTGGGCAGTAGGGCTGTGTAAAGCTTGCAGCCTGTTCAAAACAGATTCAGAGGAGCCAAATCTCTGAAACAGATTTGGCCAAAATGAAACAGGACAGTGATCTGAAACACCGAAATGAATCACTGTCCTCCGAAACGGCCAAATCTGAAACCGAATCAGAAAAGCCATTTCGCACAGCCTTAGTATACTGCTAGCACTCTAACCTCCTACTGTATCTTCTCCTCAGTGTCTACATCAATCAGTTGATGATATGTAGCTCTGGTCCCGTCACACTCCTATACTTCCCATGCCTTTTACTCTACTGCTGGAAAGGAATCACCTACCCTCCCAGTGTCTGTTTCTAGCATCCTCCATCTCAGCAGGTTTTGGCAGAACTGGGTTCTTACAGGAAAAGTTTTCATAAGCTGCTTAACCTCCTCCTGGCATTGGCAAGAGATTGGCTTATAATGCTGAAACAGCAAAATAGATGGACCCAGCTGCAACCAGGAAATAGTGAACAGTGACAATATATCCAAGTAATTTAAAAAAGATAGAGAGATGGGTTTGTCTTGTTTATTTTTAAAAGCCCCATGTGGTTCCTTTTCTCCATGACAGCTTCATATGAGGATTCTTAGTGCACACTCCAGGAAGATGACCATGTTTCATACAATTTATTCTAGACAGCGGAAAGCTGCACTAGTGTAGCTACTGTCTGTAGGCTGTGAACTATGTTTTTCCAAAATGAAACAATCATTCAATACTGGCACTTCTATCTTGGAAAAACGACACTATACTAACAGTGCAATCAACTGAAACAGGTAATAACAGGGCACATAATACCATCAGTTTTAAAACTAGAACTCCCCACTCAACTCAATAGGGAGTTCTGCTTAAAAATTAATGGGATAACATGGCCCAAGTAACAGATATCTTTATAGTACCAAAATGATAAAGTTAAGTACTCACAACACAGATCATTAGAGTCCAAGAGAGAATTTATGTTCAGCTTAGTTCTGTTATTCTTCATTTAGAAAATGAATGTTTAGGATTGTCATTATCTAAATTTATGACATTTCAGAGAAAAAAGATCCAAGGGAAAACGAAAAAGAAAAGAAAAAAATAGAAATCTTCACAATGTACAGGAATAATACAAATGAAAGCTTTCCTGGCAACCTAAGACAGAAAATAGCAGCTCCGGCATTCCAGCAAATGTACAAATACCTTGTTTGCTTGGGTGAACTTTAACAAAATTGTACTGATAGAAAGCATGTTCCCTTTACCTACTAGATATCCTAATGATAGCTGATGTACCATGAGCAGTACCTAGTGTACCTCAGTCCTGAATCAAAACCACCTTTGTATTCCAGTCTTGGAACTATGCAGAATGGCAGTCTTGAAACAGAGTAGAAGGAGCCCTGTAAAATTATGTCCATGGATTTCTTTACATTTCCCCCCCATAGTGTTTGCTACCATAGTATCTGCAAACACATTAATGGATCTGTCCTTACAACCACCTTCAAAGCTAAGTACAAAGATGCTAACTGACTTCTCAAGACATATATGATGCCTGGGCCAAAGCCATAGAAGCAGAATCCAGGCCTGAACCCTGATCTATATTTTATTTTTAAATTATGCAGACATCCTCTAGAGACTAGGCAAAAAAAAAAACCTAACTTGCTTTCACGTGCATCTACAAGAAAATCAGCTATAAAAGGAAAGAAGTTAAAAAGTCAGTACATCCACATCACCTCTATTCCCATTTTATATAATTAAAACATTTAATACATTGGGCACTGTCATGTTGATACATTTCACAGAAATACAGAGCTAGAAGGAAATTCATTTAGTCCAACTTCTTGCATGGACGCAGGATCAATTATATCTAGAATGTCCCCAGGAAATATTTGTCTAACCTGCTCAATTTCCAAAAGCTGCTTAAAAGTCAAGTTTTATAGCAACCTGTTGGAACCTTAATAGTAAAATGAGATTCCCTTCCCCCCCCCCCCCAAAAAAATTTTATCCATAACAGAAGCTGACTCTATTACAACATCCTTGAGTACTGGTACAGGTATACTCCTGTAGCTTTTTACTATTAACTATTTTTTTAAAAGGTTCACTCATCCCAATTAAATAAAGTACTAAATAAGTCAGGAAGGAAGGACAGAAAAATGTAAGCTCACCAATATTATCACTCCCCCTTTAAGAATATTATAACTAAATCCATTTTTACTTTTATCCTCAGACTAAGCATCATCTCAGAAGTGCTCCCTTTTGAAAATGATGGATCTTTAGAAAATGTCTGTAAGTGCAGACCTGCACAAAAGTCTTACCCAAGCTTAAAATCACTACTTTTTTACATCTGTTACAATTAACATTTAGGCACCTTGTACAGCACGTACAGCACTGTCAGTATTCACTGCTTTTAAATCACATTCATGTGTAAACTGTTTCACTTGTGTAAGCGCTGATACAATATTGAAATAACTCTAGTAAGCTCTTGCATGTGGTACGAATTATAAGGCTTAAACAATGGTGTTGCTTACCCGTAATATCAACCTCAGCATTTGCAAGTGGAGGCAGGTTAGGTGAGCAAAAGGCACTGAAACTCCCTGCATCAACCTTCGTCACCCTATTTCCCCTGTACAGTTTATGATAAAAGTACAGGCACACCTGCAAAACAAGTAAACAAATATGTCTCTGTATAAGCCAGTAATGAAAGATTCAATAGATAAGTGCTGGAATTGGCCCCTTTTAGAATATTTTCTAAACTTTTAAAGTAACTTAGAGGGTGGTAGGTTTACAATGCTAATACTTAAAAAAAAAAAAAAAAAAAAAAAAAAAAGTTGGCCTGTCTATCATTTACTATGTTATTCCTAAATTCTTAAAACAAGTTAAATGTTAACTAGTTACCTAATTCCCTCAGGAGAATTACATAACTAGGAGTGAGGGAAGGTTTTGTTTTGATTCACTTTAACTGGAAATAGGTGAAGGGAACAGAGTTCCCTTTTTTAAAGGTTTGTTGCAAGTATTTGAAATTCAAAGTGTGTTAGGCTTCCTGGTGGCCTAGAGAAAAAAAGGCCAAGATTTTCAAAAGTAACTACTGATTTTGGGTGCCTGATCTGAGATACCCAGCAGGGGCCTAATATGCAGAGGGCAAGTGCTCAGAAGTTTCTGAGCATGATCAGGCCCTTAAATATGTTTTTAGATTTTTTTAACAATGACTAGTAACTGAATTCAAATTATAAGTAACTTTGGAAAATTACAGCCAGTAAGTGTCAGTCTTGCCTATATCACTCTGGCAGCACCAATGGACAGGCCAAGTTGGAACAAGAGTGGAAATTAAACTCCCCTCACTCCAGGCATGCTATGCACTATGTAGGTTAGATTTAAAGGCAGATTAGTGAGGCAGTGCAGGAACGCTTCCCCAGCTGCTACACATGCTGTTCTTTATTAACATAACAGGCATTTCAAGTTTCTAGGGACATCAAAACCTCCCACCTGTTATCAGTAGTAAGTGCACTTCAAAAGTCTCTTTTTTCCATTTGTTACTTTGAGTCCCAAGCTTGATGTACAAGGGAAAACACTTTGATTTCCCATCTAGTGCAGCCAGGATTTCACACACCTAACAATCTTTCCAGAATATACAGGCAACCCCCGCTTCACACTCTTAATTGGTTTCTGAAAAATTGAGCGTTAAGTGAAATGAGCGTTAAAGTGAAACCGAAAGTATTTGATGATCCAAGATGGCGACTGCAATTGTTTTTAATAACCCAAGATAGTGACCCCAAGCATTATAACAAAACTCGCTGAGTGCTAAGTGAAATCAGGTATCAATTTCAAATGAGTGTGATAGTGAAATAGCGCTAAGTGAAACAGCGTTAAGCGAGGGTTGCCTGTATTAGGGGCATATGGATAAAATTAAATCTGGCAAAAGGCTGCAGGCAGTGTTGTAGTATCTTGTGGGGAGTCTCTTAACCTTGAAAGAGTTCCTTAAGGGGGAAAAGGGTGGAGAGATTAGAGCATGTGATTTTACAGCTTAACATATATTTGTAAGGGTGTAAACATTTGGTTGCACATAATTCAAGAAAGTAAAACTGCACCAGAAGTGCCACAGACACAGACCTCGGGAATGACAAACTGCCCAGCAAACAGCAGCGCTCCAAGCAGGTTAGCTCGGCCATCATTCCTCAATTCATATATGGGCACCTAAAAAGACGAGTCCGAAATTAAATCCCATAGCTAACAGAAAGGCCAAACAGCAGAGAGAAAGAGAAGCCAGCTTATGCAATACAAATGCACATGAATAATTTATGGCACAATCAAGGCAAATCTCCCATAATATGATTTATGGTGAATAAAATTTACTTTTCATCCAAACTCTTTTAGACTGAAGCAGATGGCGGGATTTCTCCCTCTGAATGTAAAACAGATTTTCATTAATAGCTATATTTAAAGACACATCTCATTAAAGAAGTTACTGTTCTCTGATCAAGCAACTGCTTTCAGAAGTGAAGCCTAGCCCACTTGTAAAAGCAGAAAGAGCAGAGAGTTAGGTCTTCAGTTCCATCAGGGTTTTTGAGTAGGAGTGGAGAAAGAAGGTACAGAAAATCAGGATAAGCAAGAGCCTCTCTTCACAGACAACCACCCAAAATGGCATCAATTCCTAGAACTTTCCTAGCAGAATGAAAGAGCTAAACAAGGAAATTCCCACCAGTAAAACAATATAAGGTGAAACACTGAGATCCGCTAAGTTAAGGAATGCCAACTTTCAGGGCTTTTTAGACTATCTCCTGGTTAAAAAGGTCACCCCCCAGACCTGAGCTCCTTTCAACCATGAAGAAATTAAAGATCGCTTGCTCTGCTGCTGGGTCACATGCTAGGTCGGCATCCAAACAATAGGACATGAGAAATAGTAAAATCCTGAATATTTTTATGGTGTCTGCACACTTCAGGGAAAGCGACCTGGATTCTGTTCCTTCCTGGACAGCATTGGCACATTGGCCTTCTTTACTAAGCTCCAAATGCCAGCTAATCACGTAAGGGTACCAGGAGCGCATGTCACTGCTAGACCAGGAGGTGAGTTTCATTATCCCCATTTACAACAGGGGAAGCTGATGCCCAGCAAAGTAAAGCACCTTGTCAAAGATCATTCAGTAGACTAGTAGTAGAGCCAGGAATAGAAGTCAGGTCTTTCAAGACCCAGATCAGCACACCAGCTACTAAATTTCTATGGTCTTTCCAATACAAAGGCAGGGTAGATTCATACCTTATAGACTAATGAAATCAGAAATATATGGCATAAGCTTTCGTAAGCAGAGGGCTTACATCATCTGATGTTTCATCACAGCTAACACACTCCCATATGAATATATCAAAAGCAATGGAGATAGAAATTTTGCTATCAAATAACTACATTATGATTCTGCTTAGAGGCCAACCAGGCTGGGACACACCTTATGTGTTAGATGCTGTACGACCATAAGTAAGATGAGAGCTCCTAAGCCACAGAGCTCGCCCTCTAAGAGGCAAGTAGTAACAGGTGAGTTGGTAAAAGAGAGTAACAAATTATATGTGCATAATTCCTAGCCAACCAGGAGCAGTAATCATAATTCACTGTCTGCCAGCCACTGTGTCATTATGAGCATAATCACCTGAACCTCTAGCACTAGGGATAATGTTTGTTTATAGGGCTAGCATTAAAACTACATAAATAATCAATTAGTACTCTGTACTACATAAAGCTTATTTGCAAGTAAGAAGTTACTAGGAGATAAAAGGTGAAATGTCACAGTGCCATTTTTCAAGTAACGTTTGTGACTAGCGCTGCACTTTAAAATTCAAATAAAAAAACTAGCCTGCTAAAACAACACACCCAATGCTGCAAACATACAATACAGTCACACTGCAGTAGGTCTAAGCCATAGGTAAATTAATTTAAATTATTTCACCCAGCAAGGCAGGGATGTGGCTAAGCACCCAGTGCAAAGTGGAAGCAGCAACTTTCGGACCAGCACAACTGCAAACATAAATTACTCTTTTTTGTGCCCCCCCGCGCCCCTCTCCAAGATGGCATCCAGGGCAGTTGCCCCTGTCCTTGTTATACCACTGATTTCACCCTTGGCATGGGCACAACCACTTCGTTTCCTTTCCTAACCACTGTTAGATGCTCTATGAAGTATAATCTTTCAGTACTAATGAAGCTAAACACCCTACAGGCATAACCATGAAGTAAAAGAAAAAAAATGGAAAAAGTATTTAAGAAATTAAGGCTTTTGTCTCCATAACAGAGATGGGGAATAATCTACATTCAAATATGAGAACAATGCACCCACAACAGCATAAGACAGGATAACAATTTATAAAAGGAATATAAGGCTTCATGCTTTAGGGCTTACACAAACCGCTAACAGCCTGGGGATAGGAAGATGTTTCTCATATAAATGGGATATTACACAATAGCCAGCTACAGGGTTTCTTGCACCTTCCTCTGAAGCATCTGGTTTCAGCTATAACATATGGCAATTCATACCAACTAAGGATCTGCCCCTACATGTCTTATCAGGATGCCATGTACTTTACACATGTGCACTGGAAAAATTAAGACCAATCATTACCTGAGATCCTGTCAGAACAACAGTTTTACCCAGGTTCTCACACATGAAGGATAAGGCTGATGCTGTATAGGCCATTGTGTCTGTTCCATGAAGGATCACAAAACCGTCATAGTGCTCATAGTATTTCTGAAGATGGAAAGACATTTTCCACATTAAATACAATTAGAATGATCCAAACCAGGTGTGTAGTGCTTCACTTCTACCCATGCAGATGATCATAGCTCTTCCTTTAAAAAGTATAATACACACATACACACTTGCCTGTTAAAGATGTCCAGGTTTTCATTTTAATGTAAGTAAGGGTTAATATGGCAATAAGCATAAGATCTAGTAGTTCTAATTATGGAAGAGTCAAAGACAGATTCTTCTTTGTATACATATTAATGCAGCATTTTTTAAACCAGAAGACTGCTAATTAAGAAAAGCTTAGCAATGGCTTTAAACAAGAATGTTAACATATGCAAATTAGTAGTATAGTCTGATTTCTTGTTGAGGCTTTTACGTTAGGGATTACACCATTTACAGAAACAGATTAGGCAAACCAGTGCTATCATAACATACAGAAAAGAGCCTGTTTAATCCTATTGGGAAGCAGGCACATTGCCAGTGTAAGAGAGACCTCTTCTGTTCAGAAGTTAACAAGAGCTGCTGAATCTTGTTTAGCTTTGCACCAGCCACGTTACTGTAAGTCTGAAGTCTCTAGCAAAGTCCTTCAAAAAAACACAATATCATCACCAGCGCTCTAGGTCCATAGTTAAGAAAGAACCAAAAGAACTTTCAGTAAAAGGGCTATTTGCCACTGCTAATATGGACTGAAAGCATTTTTGCTATTTCTTAGTTGGTTGAATAAAAGGAATCATCTCTGACCTAAGAGTTCTGCATTGTCTTTAAAGAGTTAAGGGATTCAACTAGAATGATTTCTACAAATTATTGTAAAGTCCCTCTCATAACATTTTGATTTGCAGAGGAATGCACTCTGCACTAGAACCTGCTAGAATTAATGTATCTGCTAACTTTTGGGAAGAAAGGGAGAGCAAATCTCTCCACTATTTTAAGACCTGCATCTACACAAAACACTTTTTTTGCCCTCCTCTCTCCCTTTTTTTTTCTGGTTTTATTTTTGGTTTCTGCTAGTTTCTGTGCCAGCAGCAGCACAAACCTCAGTGCGAGCATCCTTGTTTGTTTTCATGAAATGAAATCAGATTTTTTAAAATTGTGTTTGTTAATGCCAGAAAAAGCAATCATTACTTTAGTTTCTCCTTATGTCAACACTCCTCATAACAGGCATGCTATCTGAGCCCTCATCTCCAAATACTCATCAAGGCACCATTGCTCATTACTCAGAGTTCAGAGGAGCTGTTTGTGGTTCTGCACAAGCAAAACTTGGAAGGAAACAGAAATTTTTTTTTAAAAGATCTAAAGTATCTTGGGGTATAAAACACCATGTTGTGATGTCAAACTTAGGCTGACGTTTGTACCAAAGGATGCCTTTGACAAGTCATCAATGTGCCATCACTGTGCCCTGTAAACTGTACATCTAACATTTAACTATGCATAGAAGATAACACTAAACATCTCTACCATGTGGTCACGTACAGTCAGTAAAGACGTTGAAAAGAGATCTGTATATAACTAGGGAAGGGTTAGAAGTGACTACCAAGAGATAGAGATCAGTTTTTCACAAAGATTTCTGTTAACAGCAGAAACTAAAGTTAATATGAAATTTAAGAGGTCCCTATAAAAAGACAAAACTGTGGTGTCAAGTTCCCATGTGTGCTGGCACCACTGTTGAAAGAGATCAACTTCTGAAATGCAGAAGTGAAACCCAGAGTGCAAAAGAAAAGTAACAAAGAGTTGGTCATTCCAGTAAAGAGATTTCTTCAGCCACCTGATACCTACGTATCACTGCTTCTGACCCTTCAGGACAAGAAAGATGACCTGTTTCTGCCTGAGCTGCAAAGCCAGTGCTCTTGCTGGGAGTTGTAACCACACACGTTTTTTGTGGGCTGGCCCAGAGTGGGACCTCTAACAGTCACCTAGTCATTATATGAGCCACTGCCTTCATTACATTACTCAAGTAATCAAGTAAACTCAATCAATAAACTTGATTCCTATGACAGTGGGGCAGGTGGGGGGGGGTGCAACGTTTCTGTTCTTATTTTGACTAAATCTGTTTTAACAAGGGTTTTTTTCCTGAAAAGTTTCCCCAGGATTGCTGTAGCTCCCTTATTGGTGGTAGCGATATTGCAGCCCAGCTGCCAGCCACGGTTGTCAAGACCAGCTTCGAGTCAGGTTGCACTGACAAAACTGCCTTCAGCAGAACTTGCAGCATTAACACTGTTGGTGGGATTGCACTGGTGCCACCACAAGGTGAAGAAGGGGAGTTTATACACAACTTGCATTGTGAATAGAACGCTGGATTTTCACAAGTGTAGTCCGTCTATCTTTCATTGTGTGATTTCCTACATCTTACACCACTTTCATGCTTCCACTGACTCGTGTGCTGCAGAATTTCTGCCTCCTTAAAAGACAATGCTAGATTTAGATTTGGGGATTGAAGTAGAGAATGGATAATGACACAGACTCACTCATTTAATAGATCTGGCTTTTTGGGTTTCTTGTTTTTGTTTTTTACGTATGTGGAATCCTATACAGTACTGGAAACACAGCTGCAGTAATATCTTTCACATATTCCAGAAATGAAGCTAATCAGGCTAGTTTCTGTGCCCAAGCTAAATGTTCCCTGCCCATTTCACTAATCTGCAGAATTATGACAGATTAATTTCAGGCCTCAAAAGAGCATCTTTCATTTAAATCCATTAGAACTTATGATTTCGATCTGCACAGCACCCTTTTAAATGTTAGCAACCCTAATCTAAGAATGTTCTTAAGTTTTAAACTTTAAGACATGTCCAGTTACCAAAGCAAGCACATTATTGTTCTTCAATTCATGTCATAAAATGCATAAGTTAACACATATAAAACTCTTCTTCAGTCATGACTGCACATACACAAACATTAAAACAAACTGTGATATTTTCATGAAGCAAAATCCTCTTGTGACTTATTTGCACAGTCCCTATTTAGGCCATGTGTAGATGAAATGAGGGGCGTGTGTGCACAACACTTAAAAGGGCTAAATGCTTTTGCACAGCTTTAACAGTATCGGCATTTGCACGCCCCGGCAGCATACTGCGCATTAATTCCAGCTGCTGTAGGAAATTTGGCGGCGTAATGCACCTTAAATGACTTGTGGTGCAGCACACTCCTCCAAGGAGTTTTAGTTTGCTGCTCCTACAGCTGCGGAGTGAAGCACTGGGCTCCGTAACACTCAGGGGCTCTGCAGGAAGCCCTGCAGCAGCCCAGGAAGGCAGAGTCCACCTAAGAAAAGCAATGAGCCTGATTCTCCCCCCAGCCCCGAACCTGCCTGTCTGCATGAGCTCTGCAGAAGCCCAGTGCTTTCTTCCATGGTTGCGGTGCCCCCAGGAACCACCTGAGCTGGGTGCCTGCAGGTGGCTGCTGCCTGCAGCGGGGCCCACCGCTGCCATGGAGGGAAGCACCAGCCCCCCCTCCCACAGTTCAGGGAGCACTCTGCCTGCTGGCAGCTCTCCTTCCCTCCCTGCCACCGGAGAGGCAGGTAAGTGTGTGGTATGTGCACAACACAGAGGTTTCAATGGCCGTAAATTAAAGCGGTGGGTTTAAACACCCACTGCTTCAATTTAAGGGCCCCATTTTACCTACACATGCCCTTAGTATGAACCTTTCTGTTAGTGTTTTATTAGAAACAGAATATCTAGAGTACAATATAAGAAAGTGCATAGCACTAAAGATAGCATAAAGAATGTATTTAAAAATACTTAAATAATATTTAAAATTCTTTTAAACAATGAAACAAAAACAGCAATATATTACTGAAAGAATAAAAACTAGTTGCACGTTGCAGTACCTGAAGATGCTTTGCAATTTTAGCCCAATCATCTGGAGTCATGTTGGAAGAATCAAGCAGTGGTGAAAGTTCCTTAATTGTGTAGACAATTCGTTTATTTTGCTTAGAGAGACTGTCAAGAATAAAAACATGAAAAAAGTTAACCTTCAAGCTACTATACACTCTCTTCTAGCCTTTCATTGGATAAATTACCAATTATTAGCCTCTTCAATCCATCCCATGAGAGTCTAATGAACATTGGCATATTAGGATATTCTAATTTCTCTCTCCTTATGCTCTGGTTTTTCCATGTTCTTTCAAAGCATCTGATGAAGTGAGGTTCAGCTCATAAAAGCTTGTGCTTTTACATTTTATTTTATATTTAAAATAAGGATCTGCAAGAGAGATTAATAATTTTATATATTAATGGGTGGTATAAATAAATAAAAATCACACACACGCTTTGGTTAGTCTGCAAATCGACCCTGCCTTCTACCCGGGATATCAGGGTATACTAATAAAACCAATTTCAAGGCGTAGTTTAAATAGCAGCTCCTGAATTAGAAGTGACCCAAATGTATTTAAAAGGGGCGGGGGGAAGCACTTTTACAAGAAAGAATCTTCTTTACAGTGAAAAGCAAAAAGGACAGAAAGATAAGAACCTACTTCACTGGACTTATCTTGTCAGGATCTAGTATTCTAGCCTGAAGACTGGCTTATTAAACTTTAATTCTAAAACTGATTAACATTTTTAAAATCCTGCTAAGGTTGCTGGAAGGAAACCACAGGGCTTCCCAGTGCCTAGGATGTACCCAGGGCTTTAGAGCAGCATCAAGGACCTTACTAACCTTAAATAGAGGCTTGATGCACTTACTCAAGTACAGCATTACATCTGCCTCATCTCTTCAGCCCCTTATATATAAAAAAAGACTCTCTCAGATGATCTGCATAGGGTCCACAAGATAGGAGAGGGGAATGCCCCCCAGCATGCTTTCTTCACAGTCCCGCCCAAGTCAAGTTTTCAGGAAGGAAGCTTCTCTCCTGCAGATCCTAATTATTCAAAAAATGAGACACTACTCCATCAGAAATCATGGAAATAAGCAGAGAATAGGATGCGATACCCACATAAGACCTCTTCCTGACCTGGCCCTATCTAGGATTAGCTGGGTGAGAAGGCATAAGGATGCAAGAGGAAGTGGACGAGATTATGAAACCAAAAGGAAAGAGGGAGGAAACAAATTGTGATGGTAAATTTAAAGCTGAGAGCATGGTACTAAAAGCTCCTAAAAGAAACTTCAAATTCAATAATAAGGTTAAACTAGCAAGAACCCCAAACATCTGAAAACATGGACATTAATTTTACTGAGATTCATAAAGTTTCAATTAGCTTCATAAACAGTGGACAGCCAACATGCAAGAAGCCTGTTGAAACAGAGGCCAGAATAGCTTTTGATATCAGAAGCTTTCTGCAGCTAAAGATATGAATGTCCATTTGGCTGTGGGATTGACAGAATTACTGGGTGAGGTTTTTGGCTTCTGCCATAAAGCAGGTCAGATTACCACTTCTTTCTGGTTTTAATCTATGAACCAATGAATCTGAGAATTTCTTAACAAGCAACTCACAATGAATTTCTATTTCAGTAAGTTTTTATGGTCTAACAATTGTTACAGATTTAGGAGAGTTAGTTATCAGCTGCAATAATTGGCATTCACAAAGCTTTTAATAATCTTTGTCTGATAGCACACAAAGATTACAATAAAAATCAGGGACCGTGTTGTGTAAGGTGCAGTACAAAACACATAGTAAGAAATAGTCCCTGTTCCAAACAGCTTACAGGTTAGAAAGGCAAACGGCGCACAGATGGGAAGAAGGGTAAACAATAACGTGTACTATTCTTGAATATATATTTTAACAATAGAAATATGCCCAAGGAAGAGCCAATTATCTCCAGCTGGCATTAATCCATCATTAATCAGCTAATTTCATATAGTCATCACAGCAGAAGTGGGTCTGCATATTTTAATTGCTTATAACATGAATGTTCAGACAATCTGCTTAATGTTTTTATTCATACATAATTGCCATACCGTAGCTAAGAAATTCATTTTTATATAAGATTTTGCCTTTTTAAATACCATATTTACACACACGCACAAAGGAGAAACCAGCACTGTTTAAAAAGGAAACATTTCAGTGCCATTGACAAATGACAAGGTGGTCAGTCATCTCTCTTTCTAGTGGTGGAAACACCTCCATAAAAACAAATCATTAGGTCACAAAACGTTCCGTTTCAATACACTATGGTTATCACATTGATATACAAAGTCCACAAAATGTTCCCATATTCTCCTCCCCAAATCTTGCAAAGTTTCTTAACCTTCTACTTTAAATCTTTCTTAGATCATGACAACATAAGAAAGATAAAAGCAAATAAAATATTGCTATGTTTAGTTTTATGAAGCAGCAATCAAATGTGTCAAAAGAACAAGACAGAATTTTTAATTTGCAATCCATTTAGGCCCTTCATCAGATTTCTTTAAAACCACTTTAGCTATTTAGTTCATTTTTTATTAATTCATATCTATCACACAAAATGCTCTTACAGCCTCAAAAAGCCTACTAATATGGTTTCACCACTTCAACTCCCTTAAAAGTATCTCTACATAATTTTTTATTCAGTTATAAAGTATTTAAAAATCACCTACAAGTAAGAGATCCCTTTTTCTTAAAATAGCTTAAATAAAATATCTCTGAGGGGAAAACTCTATAAAAAGATTATGTTGACCATAGCCTCATTCCACTATTGCCTGCTCTGGATATTTTTAAATGTTTAAGGACTTACGACAACGATCTGACTAAATCTAAAGCCTTGCTTTACTTCCAAGCCTAGATCTCCCATTTTTTCCTCTGAAGATGATTTTCAGTGAACAAGTTCAAATCTCCACCGTTGCAGCAAACAGCCACAGTTCTATTTACTCTGGACATACTGTGTAAAATACACTCCACTTTCTTTGTGTAATGTAAAATGTTTACAGGGTTGCAGTCATTCATCACAGCTGGGGAACATATCAAATTAGCATATTGCCCTCTAAATAAAACCTATAAGCTTATTAATCATTGCCCAACAGTTAAGAAGCAATGCAGATTAATTATAAAGCCTATCTCTCATTACCATAATATTGCATAAATTTAGGGGAGAAAAACAATTGGCTTTTTTAGGGTTTTTAAGCAGCAGCAGCAGGGACTGTAGAATTAAAGCATGAAGCCAATGTATGGTTGCATTAATTAGCTGCTGCTTCTTCAGACATATGGTGGAGATAATTCACATTATGCTGTATACTGTATCCACAGTTAACACTGATTATATACTAGTACAGTAGCAAATGAGCACCCCAGATGGGCTAAACGTACATCTGGGAGAAAGGCTAAGCTTTCTAACCTACAACAACTAGGGTGGTTGATTTAAATTACCAAAATTACTTTTGAGAATTACTGACAAGGTAACTGCATTTGGCACCTAGCAGCAATTGTATTATGTGCCATGCAGATCAGTAAATACACACTATAAGTCACTATTTCACCTATGGCAGAGGTGTCAAACTCATCCAACCTCACGGGCCAGATTAGTGGCATAGGACAGGTCTGTAGGCTAGGCTGGACTGGGCCCATGGACCCACTCCCACTCCTCCCAGTATACCTGGTCCAGTGATTGTTCTAGCTGGTCTGGGACCCATGCTGCATGCAGTGCGGCCCCCAAAGAAACTGGGAGGGGCACTGCAGCAGGGCACTAAGGTGCCTGCTACTGAAAAGCAGCTGTATGCGGCACCTGGTGGGTCAGCTGACCGGAAGGGGCAGGGCTGACCACTATAAAACACAGACAGGAGGTTGTGGGTGCTCCCTCTTTCTCCCTGCCTCTCCCAACCGGCAGCTGGACCGAAGGAGCACTGTTAGATCAAGAAAAAGAGCTTGGCCCTGAAAGGGGAAAATGGAAAGGCCTTGAGGTACAACTCACTAGTTATGGGTGCGACATGGGGTGTGGTTTAGAGAACGCTTTAGCCAGGAGGCTTAGTTTTGAGTTACAGCTGATTGGTTCGTGTTATTATGTTGATTGCTTTTGTAGTTTTATAACACTGGAGGACCGGGTGAGGCTATTAGGGGTTGGAGGAGGCCTCAGAGGGACTCCCCAGTAGCATGGGGGTTCCTGGCGCTGGAGAGGTTGCAGCATTTGCGGGGTGCATTGGCCCCAGCCCTGAGCAGGCGGGAGATCGCGAGGCAAGGCCCCAGCCCTGAGCGGGTGGGAGTGCGGAGAAGTCAGGGAGCGTCCATGAGGGCACGGACAACTGTGAGATAAGCCAGGGGGCACCCATGAGGACGCCAAGAGGGGAACTGACCAGACAACGTCCGGTATATCTGCAAGGCTTGAGGCGTGGTACAGGGGTGGTAGGAGCTATGCGTAGCCCCTAAGGCTTTAGGGCACCGAGTCACCGAAGGCAGGGCACAGACTGGGACATCTCAGGGCACCGTGTCAAAGAAGATAAAAAGGCAGCCTCCCTTAAACACTAATAACACGAGACGTGGCGGGTGAGATGGTGAGGGTGCATTGACACCAACTTGGCACGGTAGGGGGCACTAGGGGAGTTCATGGCACCCCTAGGCCCCGCCCTGTCACAAGCACCATGTACAGCACAGTTTGAGTACAGCAGCAGCTGTACTGGATGTCGTGGCTGCCCCACCCAGACTGTGCCATGTGCGGTGCTCACACCAGCCGCACTGGGGCTGTGACTGCTCCACCCAGACTGGGACCCACGTTGCATGCATTGCATGCAGCACAGGTCCCCAGATCAGCTGGAGGGACACAGTGTGTAGCACATGTCCCAGAGCAGGTGCCATGTGAGGTATAATCTGACTGGGGGAGCCACAGCATATGGCGCAGCTGCTTTTCTGGCTGGATCGTACTTCACAGTGCCCATTCCAGCCACTCTGGGATCCATGTTGCATGCAGCATGGGTCCCAGACTGGCTGAAGCAGCTGGTAGATCCAGTATGTTGGGGAAGATAAGGGGGAGGAGGTATACCACAATTGCATACCATTCCCCGTGTGGGTCCGATCAGACTCTGGAGCAGCACCAAGGTCTGGATGGCGGGGCTCTATGGGCCACATCTGACCCATGGGGTGTATATTTAGCACCCTGATCTAAGGCAGCAAATGAAATCCACCTCTACTCTATACAACTACCTGAAAAAAAACCTTAACACTAGGGGTGGCTGGGTCATCTCTCTCACCACTTTGTGTGGACTTAATGTCAGGGATAATAAAAGGCATGTCACAGATACAGATGTGTCAGTGGCTTTTCAGGGACTCAAGCAAGGTGAAAACAGAGATTTGGCATTCTGGTTTCAAAATAATATAAATATTTTGTTAACTCCCAATTTACAAAAAGCCACTGTAGTGATTTATCTGATGTGTTTTTAATACTACAAGATAACATTTTTGTTGAGCTATTATTTACACTGGTGAAATAGTCAAGATAGGACCTGAATAAATCTTATTTTAGTTCATGTTTTCAAATATTTAAACTTAATTTTCTTGCAATGTCCCTCCAGTCAAGAACCTGTTGAAGAATTGCTTGGCCATTTAGAGAAATTCATACACAAAGGATTCTTACTACTTCATGGAGGGGAGAAATCAAAAGTAAATGTGAATCTCTCACATCTAATCTCAAATGCTTGTTAGCGAAGTCCCTTTTAACCTAGCGTATGCCTGAACAGCTAAGCAAAGGGCTCAGTCACACATCAGGAAAATAAGCTCTCATCCCCACTCCTGCCCATGCTCCATTTACATCAACCCTGGAAAGGAGACGGTGAGGATGGTCTGAAGATGCCCCTTGTTTGTAAGTCCTGGGGCTTATTTACTCTCTGAAAAGTTTAGTTGACCCCAAGTTCATTTCACAGGAACACCAGAAGACTTTTCCATGCTAAGGCTTCAGAGTACTCTACAAATGCCTCTAACTAAGCAAGACATTTTTTCTTCTCAGGTACTTACGGAAGCACCAGGGTGTCATCTGGAAACTCAGGGACTCTTTCTTGGGCATATGCCTTATCATGCAACATCGGCATTTTTTTCAGGGCCTTTACTAACTTGTTAGGCTCAGGAGCAAGTCCTAAAAAACAAAAACACAAGTAATAGGGAGAAGGCAAAAGGAAGAACCATTGACAAAATGTTAATTTTCCAGTTTTTTCTCTAGTTGATTGCTCTTTGGCTTCTCCATTTTTGCACTGCACTTCCATTTAAATCCCAGCACTGATTTAAATCTACACCTACTCCATAAAACACACTCATTTTCTGTGTTGATTTAGTTTTAAAAGCAATTGCTATCAGTTTCTTCCTTAACATGATCAGAAAGCAGGAAATGAAACTACACACTTACCTGTTTAGAATTCATACGCTTTTAGATCAATTTTAAATTCTAAGAATTGAGTTAAAGACAATTTATAGATGAACAAACTTCTCCACAATGACTGTTTTCTCGACATGTACTGGGCACTGTAACACAAGAGAATCCTGTATGCAATAAAGACCAAACACAATATTGCCCACTTGCTACACAGCAAAGTTTTGAAGCTTTGTTCACATTCCATTGTCTTTAATGCACAAGTACAACTCAACAGTACAGGCTCCTGGACAGCCCTTGCAACTGTAACATAAAGCTATCTGCTTTAGAGACATGAGCTGAAATTGAACCATGAGCTTAAATATGAATGGCCAATTTTAGGCAAGACTGTCTGAATATCCAAAATTTGGAATGCAAAAGTCTGCCCAAGTGGCTGCACAAGTAGCTTCCGGGATGCCTCAAATGCAAAAGGAAAGCATACAGTCAATGGAAAGATGGGCAGCCAGGAAACCACAAGAACTAGCAGGGACAAAAAAAACCCGGACATTAAAGGGGAAAAAAATAGCTACACCTGGCGAGGGAAGTTAAAAGACAAAAAGAAAAAGTATCTACATGTTGGCCAGAAAATAAAGACCAAAGCTATGGGTTCACCATTAAATAGCCAGGGCAAACTCTTAACAGAACATGCTAAGAAACCAGAGCTACTCCACAGTTTATTTGCCTCAATCTTAACCCAAAAAAATGAGGCTGCAACCAGACAGCAAACAAGGATTATTTGGATAAGTAAAGAGACAAGCTGAAGGATAAAATAACAAAAGAAATAAAGAGTTTTGATGGGTCTGAATGAATTCAAGTCAGCAGAGCCCAATGAACTTCATCCTAGGTCACTGAAGGAAATGGCAGAGGAGATCTCAGAGCCCTTGGCAATAATATTTATGAAGTTCTTTGGTAGTGATCTTGTCTCCTAGGACAGGAAAATGGCCAACACAGAGCCTCTTTAAAAAAAAAAAAAAAAAGCAAAAAGAAGGGCCTGGGGAACTACAGACTGGTTAGCTTCACTTTGATACCTGGGAAGCTACTGGAACATATCACAAGAAAGTCCATTTATAAGCATCTGGAGAAGGAAGCGTTGATCACAATCACCCAGCACAGATTCATTAAGAACAAATAGCATGGAAAAAACTTGATCTCTTCCTTTGACAAACTAACTACTTAGGGGCAGATGACCAGAATTCAATGGATAGATTGTTTGTGGACTTTATCACAGGATTATTTGAATAAGGAAGGGGACAAGCTTCTCAAACAAATTGAAGAATTGCAAGCTACAAAAAACTACTACAAGATAGACTGAGGCGAGCAAAATACTGGCTCGCAGAGGGCCTTTGACCAGCCTGGGGCAGGTCCATCAGTCCTATCTGGCCCAGGTGCCGTCTGGCCCGGCCCACGGTGTCCCACTGCCTGTGGGGTGGGGTGGCTCCATGGCTGGACTCCGTTTCTAGGCAGCCTAGGTGGTGGCAGCTCCTCCGGTTGCTGCTGACCCCAGGCCTAGAGGAATTAAAAGCTTCTTAAGCAAATTTGTAGGTGATATGAAACTAGGAAGGACTGCAAACACACTAGAGAACAGGGAGTGCAATTCAGACAGCTCCTGACAAACTGAAAAGCTGGGCTGGAGCTAACGGGGTGAAGTTCAATGCTGGCAAATGCAAGATGCCACACTTCGGGAAGAACAATCAAAAACACAAAAACAAAATGGGTGACACCTGGCTGGATGGCAGCATGGCAGACGTATCTAGGAGTTTTGGTAGATCGCAGACTCAGTATAAGCCTGCAGCATGAGGAAGCTACACAAAAGGCAAATACAGTTTTGGGCTGCATCAACAGAAGCATTAGGTGCAGACATGAGAGATGATAGTGCTTTTTACTCAGTACTGGTTAGGCCTCATCTAAAGTACTGTGTGCAGTTCTGGGCTAGACATTTTTAAAACAACATGAAGTGAAGAGAGGGTCCAGAGGTGGGCGACAATAATTATAAAGGGTTTGGGAGGCAAGCTACCTGAAGAGAGGCTGAAAGGAAATAGACCCATTTAGCTGGTGGAAAAGGTGCTTAAGAGGGGATGTGACAACAGTCTTCAAATGCCTGAAACGCTGCCATAAAAAAGAGGAAAAATATTTTTTATCTCGTGCAGCAGAGAGTAGGATGTAGACCAGTTGCTGAAGTTGCAGCAGAGTAAGTTCAGACTGAGTATCAGGCAAAACTTCTTCACTGTTACAAGAGCAAGGCAGTGGAATAGACTGCTTGGGGAGGTTATGGAGGTCTTCAAGAAGTTGGACAACCATTGATCTAGAAGTAGCTCTGTCTATACTATACTATGCTTCCCATGCTTCTGGGCATTGCTGGTTGGTGTAAGGGGCTGGGAAGGAATTGCTGCCCCACCACCACCACCTCACCCCACACTTGTTGCTACATGTTGCTGGTGGGGGGGAGGGTGCCTTCCTCAGGAGCATTGAGTGTTGGCTACAGCCAAGACTGGGGTGTACCAATGCTTCTGCTGGGGCTAAAACCCAGAGGTTCCTGTCTATAGGATCTTGCTCCTCCACTTGGGGTCAGAAAAGAATTTTACCCCATGGTCAGATGGGTACAGTATGGGGATTTTTTTTTTCTAAACTTCCCCTAGCCGGGGGCATGGCCCTCATGAATCTCTTGAGACTATTTTAACAATCCTTGCAGCAGCAGGACACTAGCCACCACAGTCCCCCTGCTTTGCCTACAGCATGTTAAGGTGTCATGCCTTGTGACTGTGTGGCAGAAATGACTGTGTAGTTTTAGAAAAATAAGTTAGAAAAAGATTTGTATAGGATGATTTGGATAGGGATAATCTTGCCTCTGGCCAAGGGCTAGACTAGCTGACCTCAAGAGGTCCCCTCCGGTCCTATTTTCCTACGATTCCATTATTCCATGTTTCACTGTTGTGAGAGAGGCTAGGTACATCTTTGGCCGCCGCCGGCCCAACCTCTCCACTAGGGACTGCTCCCGGGAAGACTCATCCCTGTTTGGACGAACGTACACGTCTGCATCGCCTGCCACGATTTGGATGTTGGATGTTGATCTGTACCGGTCCAGTTGGTTTGGCGCGTACAGTCCAGAAATTAGATTCTCCTCTTCTCTGGGGTCCCTGGGTTCTGAGGGCTCCTCCATCCCTACACCCTCGCCCGATCCACCAGGTAGGACCGTCCGACCAGATCGGTCATCTGCTTATGATTCATAGATTCATAGATGCTAGGGTCGGAAGGGACCTCAATAGATCATCGAGTCCGACCCCCTGCATAAGCAGGAAAGAGTGCTGGGCCTGCATTACCCCAGCTAGATACACATCCAACCTTCTCTTGAATACCCCCAGGGTAGGGGAGAGCACCACCTCCCTTGGGAGCCCGTTCCAGAGCTTGGCCACTCGAACTGTGAAGAAGTTCCTCCTAATATCTAATCTAAATCTGCTCTCCTCCAGCTTGTGGCCATTATTTCTTGTAACCCCCGGGGGCACCTTGGTGAATAAATACTCACCAATTCCCTTCTGTGCCCCCCTGACGAACTTATAGGCAGCCACCAGGTCGCCTCTCAACCTTCTCTTGCGGAGGCTGAAAAGGTCCAGTTTCTCTAATCTCTCCTCATAGGGCTTGGCCTGCAGGCCCTTAACCATACGAGTGGCCCTTCTCTGGACCCTCTCCAGGTTATCCGCATCTTTCTTGAAGTGCGGCGCCCAGAATTGCACGCAGTACTCCAGCTGCGGTCTGACCAGCGCCCGATAGAGGGGAAGTATCACCTCCTTGGACCTATTTGTCATGCATCTGCTGATGCACGATAAAGTGCCATTGGCTTTTCTGATGGTTTCGTCACACTGCCGACTCATGTTCATCTTGGAGTCTACTAGGACTCCAAGATCCCTTTCCACTTCCGTGCCACCCAGCAGGTCATTTCCTAGGCTGTAGGTGTGCTGGACATTTTTCCTCCCTAGATGCAGCACTTTGCATTTCTCCTTGTTGAACTGCATTCTGTTGTTTTCTGCCCACTTGTCTAACCTGTCCAGGTCTGCTTGCAGCTGTTCCCTGCCCTCCGGCGTGTCCACTTCGCCCCATAGCTTAGTGTCATCTGCAAACTTGGACAGAGTACATTTCACCCCCTCGTCCAAGTCGCTGATGAAGACATTAAAGAGTATCGGTCCAAGCACCGAGCCCTGCGGGACCCCACTGCCCACACTCTTCCAGGTCGAAACCGACCCATCCACCACAACTCTCTGGGTGCGACCCTCCAGCCAATTCTCCACCCACCGGACTGTGCAGTCATCCAAGTCACAGCCCCTTAACTTGTTCACCAGTATGGGGTGGGATACCGTGTCAAAGGCCTTCCTGAAGTCCAAGTATACGACATCCACCCCTCCTCCTGCGTCGAGGCGTTTTGTGACCTGGTCATAAAAAGAGACTAGATTGGTCAGGCACGATCTACCTGCCACGAACCCGTGCTGGTTTCCCCTCAGCATAATTTGTCCTGCCGGGCTCTCACAAATGTGAGCCTTGATGATTTTCTCAAAGATTTTGCCAAGGATGGAGGTGAGACTGACTGGCCTATAGTTACCCGGGTCCTCCTTCCTCCCCTTCTTGAAAATGGGAACCACATTGGCCCTTTTCCAGTCCTCCGGGACTTGACCCGTGCGCCACGAGCGTTGAAATATTCCCGCCAGTGGCTCTGCAATGATGTCGGCCAGTGCCTTCAGTACCCTCGGATGGAGCTCATCCGGGCCTGCCGACTTAAAGGCATCCAGTTCCTCCAAGTGACCCTGCACCACCTCAGGGTCCACGCATGGAAGTCTGGTGCCTTGCTGCTGCCTCCCTACACTCCCAGTGAGAGACTTGTCATGCCTCTCACTTAGGGACACTGAGGCGAAGAACTCGTTGAGGAGTTCGGCCTTGTCCCCTCTGTCCGTCACCAATTGTTTCTGCCCATTTAGCAGGGGTCCTATTCCTCCCTGGGCCTTCCTTTTACTCCCTATATATCTAAAAAACAATTTCTTATTGTCTTTTACTTGGGTTGCCATCCTCAGCTCCATGGTAGCTTTGGCCTGTCTAACTGCCTCCCTACAAGCACGAGCAGAAGAGGTATATTCCTCTTTGGTGATCTCTCCCTGTTTCCACTTTTTATGTGCTCCCCTTTTGGCCCTTAGTCTGCCCAGGATTTCTCTGGTCAGCCGGGGAAGCCTCCTGGCCCCTTTCCCTCTTTTACCTCGCACGGGGATCGTCTCGCTTTGTGCGAGAAGGATAGCTTCCTTAAGGCACAGCCACCCTTCTTGGGCTCCCATCATTTCAAAACTACTACTCTGCAGTGCATCCTTCACTAATTGCCTGAGTTTGCTGAAATCAGCTTTCCTAAAGTCCAGCACGTTCACCCTACTGGTTACCTTACCCACTCGACGCCTTATGTTGAATTGTACTTTTAGGTGATCACTGTCCCCCAGATGGCTACCGATCTGTAGGTCCCCTACTATGTCATCCCCCATTGCCAATACCAGATCCAGTAAGGCATTCCCCCTAGTGGGACCATGTACCTCCTGCGTCAGGTGGAGGTCCTGTACACAGGTTAGAAACCTGCGTGAGCGGTGGGACTTTGCTGTCTGTGTCTCCCAGCAGATGTCCGGGTAGTTTAGGTCCCCCATGACCACCGCCTCTTTAGCTTTTATGGTCTCTGAGAGTTGCCTCAGGAGCCCCAAATCTATTTCTTCCCCTTGATGTGGGGGTCTGTAGCAGACCCCTACCACCAAATCCTTTTCTCCTTGCCCCCCATGTAGCCTAACCCACAGTCCTTCTACTTCCTCATCCTTTGATTCTGTCTTGATGAGGGTTGATGTATATTGCTCCTTAACATAGAGCGCAACCCCTCCCCCCCTTTTCCCCACTCTGTCCTTTCTGTACAATCTATAGCCCTCAATATGTACCACCCAGTCGTGGGATGGATCCCACCAGGTTTCCGTCAGCCCCACTAAGTCATAGTCGTTTAGTGCAACCAGGAGCGCTAGTTCATCCTGCTTGTTCCCCATGCTCCTAGCATTAGTATATAGGCACTTGAGCCCTGTGACTGGTGCTTTTGCTACCCCCTCGCTCCAAGTCCTAAAGGGCTTTTTGTCTCTAACCTTCCCGTTCCTTACCTGTGCCGTATTGCTGTCCACCCCCTGCCTTTCACGTTCCCAAAGCTCTCTTTCTTCAGGCTGGGCTGTCCTTGTGGGTGCCACCTGGTTTGGTGGTCCACAGCCTTCCCCACCCTCATCTTCCCCTCCCCCCGACGAGCCTATTTTAAAGCCCGCCAGAGGAGATCCGCCAACCTGGAAGAAAACACACTCCAGGATAGCACCAAAATAAAGCACAGTGAAGTCAACGGAAAGAAAATCACGGCTGAGGTCACCTAGGGTGTACTGCCGGCTTCAAATCTCAACTGCTGGCCCCAGTGCTACCTCGTCTGCCGAAGGGTGGGGAAATCACCCCCTGTTTACTCCGCAACAGGCTGCTTCGCCCGCATCGCACTCAGGTAGGCTCTGGAGCGGTGAGAGACGCGCGGGTGAAGCCCGCTGCGCCCCCACTCCCCCGAAGCCCCCCAGACACCCCCTCAGCAGCCGCCGAGCCCCCTGCCGACCCCCAGCACAGCTGGAGGTAAGCGGGCTCGTGGTGGGAAGGGGTTAACTCCTCGCTTGCCGGGAGGAGGCCACTGCCTGGTGCCAGGCCGGGTTAAGCCCCCGCCCAGGCCCCTACTTGGCCCAGCCCCCCAGGGAGCCCCGCCACCGGAGCCACGCGAACAGGCTGCATAAACAGGCGCTTGAGTTAGCGCGGAGTTCGCGCAGGGGAGGGCGTGGGAAGGCACGAGACCCTGCCTGCAACCCCCCCCAGCCATAGCCAGCCCCAGCCGTAGCCAGCCTACCAGAGGCATGACACGGATGGGCACGCGCCGCACCCCTCGGGTCCCCTCGGGCTCTACAGACCCTCCACTGGGCACCTCAGAGACAGCCACCCAGACGGAGCCCATGGTCCCGGGCTCCATGCAGACGGAGCCCCTGGCTCTTGGCTGCGGGGGCTGCCTGTCCCTTTTCCAGGCTCTGGGGCCCGGGAGCATGGCCACCTCCCCTTGCGGGGTCTGCTCCCTACTGGGGTCTCTGGCGCGTCAGCTGGAGGAGCTCCAGGCCACAGTCCAGAGACTGCGTGCCATCAGGGACTGTGAGCAGGAGACAGACTCCTACTGCCAAGCCCTTCTCCCCCGGGAGCCGCAGGGGAGAGCTCCGTCTCCCTCCGCGACTAGAGGAGGACTCTGGGACCTCCCGCTCTGCCCAGGCAGGGGCATGGACCAAGGTGGTCAAGGGCCCCAAGGCCCGCCGCACCAAGGCCGCTGCCCCGCCGGAGCTTAACAACAGGTTCGCATCTCTTGCAGCCCCGGCAGAGCCCACGCAGTTGCCAGCTCCCGCAGGCAACCCAGGCTCGACTGCAGCTACTGGCCCCGCTCTCCCCAAGACAAAGCGTAAGGTGTTTGTTGTGGGAGACTCCATCCTGCGGAGCACTGAGGGGGCAATCTGCCGCCCCAACCCCTTAGCCCGGGAAGTCTGCTGCTTCCCGGGGGCCCGCATCCGAGACATTGCGGAGAGGATCCCGCAGCTCCTCCGGCCCACAGACCACTACCCCATGCTCCTGATTCATGTGGGCACCAATGACACGGCTCGGAGCACCCCCAGCCAGGTCATGAGGCGCTACAGGGAGTTGGGAGCGGGGCTTAGGGGTCTGGGAGCTCAGGTGGTGTTTTCCTCGATCCTCCCAGTCTCGGGCTATGGGCTGAGGAGGGAGAGGAGGATCCACGCGGTGAACCAAAGACTGCGGCGCTGGTGTTATCGGGAAGGCTTTGGCTTCCATGACCACAGCCCGCTCTTTGGAGAGAGAGGCAGCGAGCTGCTGGGAAAAGATGGCCTCCACCTCTCTCCCCTGGGGAGGAGGCTCTTCTCAGCCAGGCTGGCTGACCTGCTCCACCGGGCTTTAAACTAAGCCCGCTGGGGGATGGGGGGACTACTGCCCCTGCTGGCCCGCTGAACGGCCCTTGCAAAGCCAGCGGACCAAGGCACTTAAGGGGGCACTTAAGGGAGCTCACCCCTGCCCCAGCCCTGGCACAATCTGTGGTCAAGGCAAGAGCCCCCAAGGGCACACTTGCCTGCCTGTACACTAATGCCAGGAGCCTGGGCAACAAGCAGGACGAGCTCGTCCTCCTGCTCAGTGCAAAGAAATATGACGTCATTGGGATAACGGAGACCTGGTGGGACTCCACCCATGACTGGACCATGGGTATAGAGGGCTATACCCTGTACAGGAGGGATCGTGTTGACAAAAGGGGCGGGGGTGTAGCTCTCTATGTCAAGGAAAGCTACATGTCCCTGCAAGCTGATGTTGGCAACCGGCATGGACAGCTAGAGACCCTCTGGGTAAAAATTCGTGGGGAATTCAGCACAGGGGACACAACGGTGGGAGTCTACTACAGACCTCCCACTCAAAGTCCCGAGCATGACCAGGAGTTTGCCCGGGAACTGACTGAGGCCGCTTGCTCCAGGACCTTGGTTGTCATGGGTGACTTCAATTACCCAGACATCTCATGGGAAGATCACTCAGCTAAATCTGAGTGGGCGCAAAACTTTCTCTCGTGCGTGGATGACCTCTACCTGACCCAAGAGGTCTATGGGCCAACGAGAGGCAAAGCGCTGCTCGACCTGGTACTGGCTACGGGGGATGACCTAATCGGCGACCTAGTGATCGATGGGAAGTTGGGTGACAGCGACCACGAGCTGATCACCTTCACCATCCGCCGTAAAGCTGGCAAGTCAGTCAGCAACACAGAAGTCCTTGACTTCAGAAAAGCCGACTTTGACAAGCTCAAGTGGCTAGTCGGTCAGGCCCTCAGGGACCACGACCCCAGGGAGATGGGAGTTCAAGAAGAGTGGTTGCTTCTCAAGGAAGCGATCCTCAGTGCACAAGCTAAATCTATTCCAACACGGAGGAAAGGCAGCAAGAAGGCACAGCAGCCCCCCTGGCTCTCCAGAGACCTAGCGGACCTACTGTGGCTAAAAAGGAAAGCCTACAAAGGATGGAGGACGGGATTCACCTCCAAGGAGGATTACTCCGCGCTGGTCCGGTCCTGCAGGGACCAAACCAGGAAAGCCAAGGCTGCAACTGAACTCCAACTAGCTTCAGGCATCAAGGACAACAAAAAGTCCTTTTTCAGGTATGTGGGGAGCCGGAGGAAAAGCAAGGGCAATGTTGGACCCCTGCTAAACCAGATGGGGCAACTGACAACTGACGCCCAGGAAAAAGCCAACCTATTAAATAGGTACTTTGCGTCAGTCTTTCATCAGTCACACAGGATGCCCATGCCTGCTATGGGACAGGGAAATCTGGGTGAGGGGGATCCCCTACCCTCCATCAATGCTGACCTCGTGAAGGAACACCTTGAGAAGCTGGATACCTTCAAGTCAGCTGGCCCTGACAACCTGCACCCCAGGGTACTCAAGGAGCTGGCGAGCGTCATAGCCCAGCCCTTGGCACGGGTCTTTGAAAACTCCTGGCGCTCTGGTGTAGTGCCTGAAGACTGGAAGAAGGCCAATGTGGTGACGATCTTCAAGAAAGGGAGGAGAGTGGATCCGGCTAACTACAGGCCCATTAGCCTGACTTCTATCCTGGGGAAGATCTTAGAAAAGTTTATTAAGGAGGCCATCCTTGAGGGACTGGCCCAGGTTAACATTCTAAGGGACAGCCAGCACGGGTTTGTTGCGGGTAGGTCTTGTTTGACCAATCTCATTTCCTTCTATGACCAGGTGACCTATCACCTGGACAAGGGAGAAGAGATTGATGTCATATATCTTGACTTCAAAAAAGCTTTTGATCTGGTATCCCATGATCACCTCTTGGCCAAACTGCCCAGTTGTGGCCTTGGCTCCACCACGATCCGCTGGCTGGGAAATTGGCTTCGTGGTCGGACCCAGAGGGTTGTGATTGATGGCAGTCACTCATCATGGTGCCCTGTAACTAGTGGGGTCCCTCAAGGCTCTGTCCTGGGACCCATACTGTTCAACATCTTCATTAATGATGTGGACATTGGAGTCAGGAGTGGACTGGCCAAGTTCGCCGATGACACCAAACTTTGGGGCAAAGCATCCACGCCAGAAGATAGGCGGGTGATCCAGGCTGACCTGGACAAGCTCAGCAAATGGGCAAACGAGAACCTCATGGTGTTTAACACCGAAAAATGCAAGGTTCTCCACCTTGGGAGGAAAAACCTGCAGCACCCTTATAGGCTCGGCAGTGCTACGTTGGTTAGCACTACAGAAGAAAAAGACTTGGGGGTCATCATTGACCACAAGATGAACATGAGCCTCCAATGCGATGCTGCGGCTAGTAAAACGACCAAAATGCTGGCGTGCATCCATAGATGCTTCTCGAGCAAATCCCGGGATGTCATTCTCCCCTTGTACTCGGCCTTGGTGAGGCCGCAGCTGGAGTACTGTGTCCAGTTTTGGGCTCCACAATTCAAAAAGGATGTGGAGAAGCTTGAGAGAGTCCAGAGGAGAGCCACGCGCATGATCAGAGGTCAGGAAAACAGATCTTACGATGACAGGCTGAGAGCCACGGGACTCTTTAGCCTGGAAAAGCGCAGGCTCAGGGGTGATCTGATGGCCACCTATAAGTTTATCGGGGTGACCACCAGGATCTGGGGGAACGTCTGTTCACCAGAGCACCCCAAGGGATGACGAGGTCGAACGGTCACAAACTCCTGCAAGACCGTTTCAGGCTGGACATAAGGAAGAATTTCTTTACTGTCCGAGCCCCCAAGCGGGGGTGGTTCAAGCACCTACATTGAACACCTTCAAGAGTAAATTGGATGCTTATCTTGCTGGGATCCTATGACCCCAGCTGACTTCCTGCCCTTTGGGCAGGGGGCTGGACTCGATGATCTCCCGAGGTCCCTTCCAGCCCTAATGTCTATGAAATCTATAAGATAAAAGAAAGAATGTACCGGTGACTCCTTTGCCCCTGGCGTCCGCCCCATTGCCGTCCGCTACGGCTACGGCCCATACAGGGTCCCTGCTGCTCTCCACGGCGTTTAGCCCTCTTCAGCCTTGCTGGGCCCACTTCCCTGGGTTTTGAGCCCCACTGCGGAGACCTGCTTACCCCAGAAGGTCCGACCACACCTCCAAGCGGCTCGGATCCACTGGAGAGCGCTCCCGCTTGCATCGGCTCTGGCACCTGCTGCTTCCGGATCTGCTGTGCCACTGTGCTGCTCCGATGCTCTTCTTATGCCGGTCCGGGTCGCTCCAGCACCTGCTGCTTCCGGGTCTCTGCAGGAGGTAAGTTTCCGCCGCCCACCATAAGCCACGGCGCGCGAGCCACGCCGGGTCGCATCAGCTCGGGACTCCCCCAAGCCCGGTGCCTTCTTCACCCCCTTACAACTATTTATAAATAACTTTCATTCAAGTTACAGTGCAAATGTAAGTCTCTTTAGTGCAATTATTCTACCAACAAACTTCATATGAATAAATCTATTTCAGCTGTCCAGAACTCTTGCTCAGATTGCAAGTCAAGCTCTCAAACCCAGTTTTTGGACTAGTGCCAGTTTGCTTTAATTTGGGGCTAACTGATTTCCTTGGGCCAAACAAGTTGTAGAAGAAAGAGGAGGGAGAAGAGGCCAAATTATAATTCCGAATGCACAGAATCATAGAAAGTCAGGGTTGGAAGGGACCTCAGGAAGTCATTTAGTCCAACCCCCTGCTCAAAGCAGGGTTGACCCCAACTAGATCATTCCAGCTAATGCTTTGTCTTAGCTGGGTTTTGGAAACCTCCAAACTTCCACCACCTCTCTGGGTAACCTGTTCCAGTGTTTTACTACCCTTCTAGTGAGAAAATTCTTCCTAATATCTAACCTAAACTCCCCTTGCTGCAACTTGAGACTGTTGCTCCTTGTTCCAACATCTGCCACCACCAAGAACAGTCCAGCTCCATCCTCTTAAATTTTTTTATTTTTTTTTTTTACAAATGAAACATTTGTAGTTAAATATGAAATGCAGAAATTGAAACCATCTCCCTTATTATTTTTTCTAATGTACCAAGAATTGTGTACATGCTAGGGGAGTGCCAAGCTGCCCCCCATGGCTTGGGGTCTGTACTACCTAATAGAAGGTCTTTAGGAACTTGCTAATCTCTTTCCTGGCTTGCATTAAATAAAGTAGCAGGCTTTTCTTATAAGAAAATTGCAAATTTTCTCACAAGACTGCCCCAGCATTTAACTAGGCTTGTCTGGATTACTGCCAGAGTGCTTTGTTTTACAAAATATACTTAACATGCTTTCAAGCTTCAGGCATTTCATTCGTTCAATTAAAACCCATGCTTCTCCTATTCAGGAGCTACTGCTCCTAACTTTGTCCCAAATGGCCACTTCTGCTGTGCTGCTGAACAAGACTCATTGTAGCTCTGAAGCACAAGGCACAACTTCAAATGTCTTGGGTGTCCATTTGCTAATTTTTATTTGCTTGGTATCAAGCTGGACCTGGACATAAACAAGCTATTCTCTCACTAGTTTATCCTAGATATCTGCACTGTGACGTGAATAACAAAAACACATTCTTAAGCCCTTTGCCCATTTAAGCTGTCATTTTTCTTGCTTTTAAATGGGCTTTCGACAGGTTGACATTTGTGTTATCTTCCAAACTGCACGGTTAATAGGTGACCCACTCAGTCCTCCCAACTTGTTGCAACAAATTTCTACCTTCTCTTTAATGGCATAAGACATCAACTTCCAAATCTAGGAGCCACTCTCTGGTATTATCACTCAACGTACAGCTTCCATCTACCCCACCTGGGCATTTGCAAAGATTGCAGCTTTTGATTAAGTGCTGTGCTGTTTATTGGACATCACATTCAAACAGGAGACTGTCCAAGATGTTCATTTTATGAAGTGTTGTTTTGAAGCATCCAGAATCGAAATTGGACTTTTGATTTCTACCCTATAGGTCTTGAAGTTCTAAACTCAGATCTTTCCGTACAACCATATTAGAACAATGCTTTGATTAGGAAGTGGAAGTATGTTTTCATGAGCCAGGCTTTTTGTAAAAAGATGTGTTTGAATCAACCCCAACACAATAGGATGCAGTTCAACAAGGACAAATGCAGAGTGCTGCACCTAGGACATAAAAATATCCAGCACAGTTACTAGCTGGGAAGTGACCCTCTCAGCAGCACAGCAGTGGAAAGGGATCTCAGAGTCATAGTGGACTCCAAGATGAACACGAGTCATCAGTGTGACGAAAGCATCAGCAAAGCTAACCACACTTGATCATCCATCAGCATGACAAATAGTACCACACTTGATCATCCATCACATGACAAATAGTACCAAGGAGGTGATGCTTCCCCTCTATGAGGCATTGGTCAGACCGCAGTTGGAGTAGTGAGTCCAGTTTTGGGCACAGTACTTTAAGAATGATGTAGATAACCTTGAGAGGGTCCAGAGGACCACTTGTATGATTAAGGGTTTGCAGGTCAAGCCCTATGAAGAGAGATTGAGGGACCTGGATTACTTCAGCTTCCGCAAGACAGGGTTGAGAGGTGATCTTGTGGCCGCCTACAAATTCACCAGGGCGCCTCTTGGGGTAACAAGGAACAATGGTCACAAACTGACAGAGAGCAGATTTAGGCTAAACATCAGGAAAAACTTCTTCACGATGACAGTGGCCAAAATTTAGAATGGGCTTCCAAGGGAGGTGGTGCTCTCCCCTACCTTGGGGGTCTTTAAGAGAAGGCTGAATAAGCATCTGGCTGGGGACATCTGACCACAGCACTCTTTCCTGCCCAGGGCAGGGGGTTGGACTCAATGACCTGTTGAGGTCCCTTCCAACCCTAGCATCTATGAATCTATCAGAGGGAAGAGGCAAATGCTGAAACGCCGCCTCTTCAAACACCTCCCACCATTTGCACTGAAATAGTTCTCATCTCAAGTTCCTCCTACAGACATATATGGGGAAGGCGCAGGTTATCGTAACTCTATGCCCATCTATGTTGAGAAAATTCTTGAGCAGGGAGATGTGGATGTGGTTTCAGTTCTAACCTATCAGATGGCACAAAGAGGAGGAATAGGACAGAGAAGCTGTTCCAACCTGTTGCAACACTTGACCTTTCTGAACTGCGTCTGGTTCTCAGGCAGAAATAATAGGTCACCACTGGTTTACAGTATAGAACATCAAACCTTTAAAGGGAGTTAGATTTAGCTCCTGCTGTGCCTTATTATCCTCCTTTTAGATGATGGGTATGGGACAATGGTTGGGACAAGTAACCAAGCACTATGAGATGGAGAGCTTGCCCTTGCTGACCTAGAAGAGAAAACTGCTGCAGGGAGGAAGCAATCAGAAGTTATGAAGAATCTAGGGCAGACCCAGTGTCTGAAATAACTCTGGGAGTTCCCCATCTCAGAGGGCTGAGGCCCTTATACAAAAGGAAAGAGATGGTTATACAGAAAATAATGGAAGCTCTCCATCCTAGCCAAGGGGAAAGGCCTGGCTCAGGCTACCTGCAGCAAGGCATAGGAACAATACCTTCAAGCAGGGCAAAATGGACTGACAAGACCTCAGGGGGCATCCAGGAGATGCTGGCTCCAAATGAAACATCTAATTTACCTTAGTAAACTAGATGCCAACACCCCCCCCAACCAAATAAACAAGAATCCAAAAGCACTTGTTGCAGAAGCTTGTTTGACTGCAAAAAGGGAAAGGTGAGACAGGATCATGGTCCAGCACCAGATTTGTGAAGAGCTAACTACCTTTGAAGGCAATCAGCGATGGCACAGTTTCAGTCTATGATGCTTCACCTAATTTAGATGCTTGCAAAGTTTATCTTGCCCTAAAATAAAGTAGGCGTTCTTGCTCAGGGAAAGCTACAAATCAGCACTGTTTGCAGTCATCAACCTGTGGTCAAACAGAATGTGATACCACAATGCAGGAACGAAGGCTTGTTTAAAAAAAAAAACATCTACTCTGGTCAGTCCCTATTTTCTTTACAGCTAAAAGATTTCTGCATATCTTGAGACTATCAGAGAGTAAATCTGCTGCTAGAAACAAGTTGAGAATGCACGTGAATCTGGATATAGTCATCCAGTACCACTGTGAGAAAGTAAATCAAGCAAAATGAGATTCTATTAATGATTGACATGATGCAGAGCAAAGCTCAAAAACAGACTAAATTCTTATAAAAACAAGTAAATATCTGTCTCCTTAAATCTAGTGTCTTTCAGTTTCCCAGTACCAAAGAATACACACATTATTATTCAGCATTAGGAGGATGCAGTTAAGGAGAGAGAGGAGGAAGTATCCAGAAAGTAGAATGGAAAGATCTCGATGTTTATTGTAATTGGTAAGAAAAAGGTCATGTTTAGGCAAACCAGACAGATCCTTAAAAAAATATAAATCAAAACACAATCACGGAGACCAATGAATTAGGATTAATTTGACTGACCACATGAATACCCTACTCCCCCTCTCCCCACCCAACAGCCCTCAAGCATCTCTTTCCTTTTCATAACCCCCAACTAAAAGACAGTGAGAGACAGTTATTGAGACACTCGACTCTTCAGACCAAGGAGCCCAGGGTGCCTATACACATGCAGGGTCGCTGCTTCCTTGCGCCATAACTGCAGCGCATCAGAGAAGACTTGATCAATTGAGTCTGCTGAAGCGAGCCAGTTAGCATGCTCCAGCCAGTCTCCATGGCTCATGTATCAGCATCCCCACACTTCAGTATGGCACCTGGGCAGCTTTAACTAAAGCGCATTCAACAAACTTTAACTAAAATACCCCTGCTGCTATTTTGAAGCGTGAGGACGCAAGACACCCTGGGTGCTTTAGTGTGGCTCAGAGCTGCTCTAATTAAAGCGCTCCCCTCCTTCCCACCCCCAGAGCACCATAAAAATGCCCCCGGGGTTCTAGGGCCCCAGTCTCAAGCAAGAGCACTTAGGGCTTCTGGATTCCCTCACACTAGACCTTGAGAGCCCCTCCGAGAGCCGAGGCTTCAAGGCTGTCTACTCAGTAATGAGAAGCCTGGAAGCCAGAGACCCTAACCCAGAACAATCTTCCTGGGGAAGCCACAGATTTGGGAAGCTCCAGGTTCCTCATCAAGCTTGCCAGGTTCCAACAAAGTCCTGCCTGTTTCAGGAAATGTCCTTCAAAAATACACCAAATAGTTTCCTTAAAATATTACTGACAGATTGGCATTTTCCCAGTAAAAACCGGCTTCAGTCAAGAACTCAAGACTAGCTGTAATCCTATTACTGATACCCACCGTTCACAAAATCTCAAAGTCTCTGGAAACTTCCCAAAATGCCTGTGTGAGGAGGAACTATTTGCAAACCCTTTTAACTAGAAGAATAGACATCCACCTTTGTTGTACCTTCAAGCTACTCTCCCGAAATCACTTGTCTTGTATTTGCAACCTCTGCTAGCGTCTCATCTATGCGCCAGCCTCAAACCTTGACAAAGTGTCTGCTCAAGACGAGTTACAGGGACAGCGCCAGTTTTCACCAGCAGACGATAAACAAAAGTAGTTTGCTTTTGATGGATCTGTGAATATAGGTGCTTCATAAAATGTGGCTCCTGTGGTGTTGAGGAAGATTGCGGTCTCAAGAGACCACATTAACTACAAGCCCAAATCAAGGAACTTTCCTCTCAGCTGAAGAGCTGCGCCCCTGGCGGTGCTAACTTTGCCAAATACCCAGAGCACTGCCCCACGCGACATGAGCCAAGCCATGCCCTGCTTCCTTTGTGCATGCTAGCTCCTGACCTGGAAGAAGTGCAGCTGTTTTAGCATGGCGCAGCTCCCAAAAAAGCTTGTTGTGCTGCCTTTATGCTACGCTGCTTGTGGTTTGAGAGCCAGCATGGAGCGCTTAGACGCCTGGTGCTGTCTTGCACCATCCAGACCTACCCCATCGAACCGGAAGGCAGCACCAAGTGGGATGTCGCCAGAGTGTGGCCCAGGTCCTGCGTCCCTCAACATCTTCGTTCAAACCCTGGGGAGCAGGACTGAGAACATGTCTATGATGACACCAGTCTGGTGACGGGGGAGGGAAGTTTGGGAGAATCTGAGCGCACAGGACTAGAATTCAAAGTGAGCTTGACAACGGAGAGAACAGGCCCAGAACAGGTATGAACGGCAGTCTGCGAGGATTCAAACAAATCGGGATTCAATTCGGCCGAAAACACTACACTGGGGCAGAAAATAGAGGAGAGGGGGACAACCGGGTAAGCAGCAAGAGCACAGGAAACCACCAAGTGATCGGACCCAGCCTCAAGCTGTCACTCAGGCAGAAAATAAAGGAGGGGGACAAGTGGTTGAGCATCCAAGGGGCTGGAGCCAGCGCCGGGCTGTCACGGGAAACCCTGCTCCCCAGAGCCCGGGGCAGGGGCATCCCTCCCCCGGCGCGCAGCACGGCCGCGAGGCGCTGAAAGGAAAGCGAAAGGAAAGGGCAGCCACCACGCGGGTGCGGACAGAGCCGGCAGCGGGCGGAGCGGGCCGCGCCGGGGAGCCGCTCACCTCCGCTCTCGGCCACCATGCCGATGGTGCCGCCCGTGTTGATGACCAGCACCCGCTCCTCGGCCGCGGCGCCGCGGGGCTCCGGGGACCTGCCCGCCCCCCCGCACGACAGCGCCTTGCCCAGCGCGCGCACCGCCTCCATCGCCGCCGCCGCCGCCGCCGCCGGGGAAACAGCGGCTCCCTCTGCCCCGCTCCGCCGGGACAGCCGCGTGAGGGGCCGCAGCGCCGCCCGGCTCCTCCTCCGCACTCGCCCGGCCTCGCAGGGATGCTCCTTTCTTTCCCCCGTGGGGCGGGACCTGCACACCCGCCACCCGACCGTGGGCGGGAACCCCCCCCGAGGGCTGCCGGCGCGCCCCTGCTCGAGAGCGGCCCCGATGACGCGTCCGGCCAAGTGCCCTAGAAAGCTCCCAGGGCGGAGGCGGAGGTGGCGAGGCCACCGGTTGTCCAGGCGGCCTGGTCCGGTCCCCGAGCGCCCTTGCAGCCGGAGGCTGTCCCAGTCTCCCACCCCCATTTCCCCTGCCATCGCTCCCTACCGCCACAAACCCCCTCCTCTTCTCAAGACTGAAAGAATAACCAGCGCTTGGCCACCCTCAGCACCAAAAACGTCCTCCCAATCTCCAGCCTCCATTTCCCCTGCTGCAGCTCGAAGCCATGGGGACAGGCCCATCTCCTTGCTCTCTGAAATTGCCTTTCAGGTATTTGAAGACTGTTATCAAATCCCACCCCCTGCCCTCTGGTCTTCTCTTCTCCAGGCTACACAACCCTTGTTGCTTTGTGGGCTGCTGAGCATTTTGTTGCCCTGCGCTGAACTCTTTCCAAGCTATTCTCTCGAAAACACTTCAGATCTGAGGACACAGAGATGAACTTGCACTTTTCTGAAAGGAAGTTGCACCACAATAATCGAGCATGCTTAAAGTTAAATTCTGTGAGCTTAACAACAGGCTGCGATCTTTCACCAGCTATTCCTGCACAGACCCTAACCTCCAAGGGGCCCTTTGGGCCTCAGTACGGGAGGGGCACCAAAGGCACCATTCAGAGGGCTCAAGCGCCTCTATACTAATGCTAGGAGCAGGGGAACAAGCAGGAAGAACTCACACTCCTTCTTGCAGATAAGAACTTGGATTTAGTGGGGCTAACAGAAACCTGGTGGGACACTACCCATGACTGGGCAGTGCACATTGAGGGCTACAGGTTGTACCGAAGGGACCAGCGGGGGGGGGTTTACTCTCTATGTTAAGGAGCATTACACATCTACCCTAATCAAAATGGGATCAAGGGAGGAGAAAGTTGAGGCATTGTGGGTTAGGATACATGGAAGTCAAGGGGAAAGGGGCTTGGTGGGGGGGGGTCTGCTACAGGCCACCACACCAAGAGGAAGCACCAGACTTGGAGTTCCTGAGACATCTCTCAGAGGCCGTACAGTCTGGGGACGTGGTTGTCATGGGGGACCTAAACTACCCGACATCTGCTTGGAGGAACAGTCAGCCAAATCCAACCGTTCACGTAGGTTCTTAACCTGTGCACAGGACCTTCACCTAACGCACGAGGTATTTGGTCCCACTAGAGGGAATGTCTTACTGGACTTCATGTTGGCAACGGGGGAGGACTGGTAGGGGAAGCTGCAGATTCATGGTCACCTTGGGACAGTGACCACCAATCAATCAAATTCACCATACAGCATAGGGTGGGTAAGATAACCAGGAGGGTGGAAGTGCTGGACTTTAGGAAGGCTAACTTCAGTGTGCTTAGAAGTCTAGTCAACAATGCACTGCAGGAGAAGAGTATTGGCCAGAGGGGAGTCCAGGAAGGGTGGTCGTTCGTAAAGGACGTGATCCTTCGGGCACAGAGGGAGACTATCCCAGTAGAAGGGAAAAGGGGGAAAGGAGTCAAAAATGTCCTTGGCTGAACATGGAAATCCAGGGGAGCCTAAGGGCTAAAAAGCAGGCATATAGGCAGTGGAAGCAGGGAGAAGCTACCAGGGAGGAGTATACCTACTTGGCCAGCACTTGCAGGGAGGCAGTCAGAAAGGCCAAAGCAACTACAGAGGAGGGCCACCCACATGATCCGGGGACAACAGGGCAGACCCTACAATGAGAGACTGCAGGACCTGAACCTGTTCAGCCCTCACAAGAGAAGGCTGAGGGGGGACCTGGTGACCGTCTATAAACTCACCAGTGGGGACCAGAAGGGTTTGGGTGAGACCTTGTTTCCCCGAGCGCCCCCTGGCATGACAAGGAACAATGGACACAAGTTGTTGGAGAGGAGGTTTAGATTAGACATCCGTAAGAACTACTTCACTGTCAGGGCGGCTAGGATCTGGAACCAACTTCCAAGGAAAGTGGTGCTGGCTCCTACCCTGGGGGTCTTTAAGAAGAGGCTTGATGCCTACCTAGCTGTGATCATTTGAGCCCAGCTTTTTCTCCTGCCCTGGCAGGGGGTCGGACTTGAAGATCTACAAGGTCCCTTCGACCCGACTTCTATGATTCTATGACTTCCAGAGCAAGCTTGGTCACGTTCCTTAGCCTCCCTGAGCCTCAGCTAATCACCTGTAAAATGGAGTAATTATGCTTCCCAGTTCACAGGAGTGTTGTGAAAATAAGTTCATTAAACAACTGTAAGGTACTATGGCAGATTTCAGGGGCTAGCAGGCCTGCAGCTTTCACCCCACTGCACCTTAACACACACAGTCACCCATGGCACAAGTTTTGCCTGTCCTCAGCTTGAGGTGCAGTTCCCCCCAAACCTCTGTACCTATCTCCTTGAAACTTGGCAGACTTTGTGGCCTCAGCAGGGGCTATTACCCCTGCAGTTTTGACCCTGCTGTGGCTTAACATATACACGTGACATGAGTTTTGCTTTCAAGACTTTGGGGTGCAGTTTCCCCAATCCTATATCCTTGTAACTTGGCACGTTTCATGCCCTCAGCAGGGGCTACCATGCCTGCAAGTTTCATCCAAATCAGGCTACAAATGACAAAGTTATAGGTTGTTTCGACCTTCCCCATTATAGCCTATGGACGAAATATTGATACAGTGTTGAAACGGCAACACATTTCGACTTGCCTCATTTTGTTTCAAGGCTGTTTTGACCATATCTGTTTCATTTTGATTTTGCTGTTTCGACCTCAAAACGAGTCGAAACAGCATCAAAACAAAACTGGTGGCAAAATTTCACACAGCCCTACAACAGAGGTATATAAATTGCTCTACACCGCTCTGTACTTCTACAGCAACAACAGCTGCTTGCTTAATCTCCTTTCCTAAGAAAAACTGCCAGGAAGCTCCACTATAATAAGCAAGAATTATGGCTGAGGTCACCTCTCACCTTTCTGAGGAAGGGTGTTCATTCAAAATAATTTGCAGAATCAATTTCCATAGTTCTGAGGAAGAGATCTCAGGCTGTGAATTGGCAGAGATAATTACTTAATTGGCTGCTCTTAATTGAAGACATTAAACAATACCAGACCAAAGACAGATCCCCATTGAATCCCACTTGATATCCTCCCAATTGTATGCATCGAGTCACTGCTGAACATGATCCAACCCATTTTGTGTCCGCCTTACAGTGCTTCCATGTAATCTGTATTTTTTCAGCTTGTTAATGGGAAAATTGTGGGAGGGTGTGTCAGAAACCTTGCTAGAGCCAAGGTATATCACATCCATTGCTCTCCACAAATCCACAGAGCCTGTCACCTTACCATAAGAGGAAATCAGGTTGGTCAGGCATGACTGGCTCTCAGTAAATCCACGCTGGTTGTTCATGACGCACCGCGTTCTCCTCAAGGTTCCTCAAAAATGATTCTCTGAGGACCTGCTCATCTGATTCTTTCCTCTGGTGGAAACAACAGGATATAATATAATGTTCTGCCTGTTTCATGTGAATACATTTTCTCCTGTAGACATTTCCCTGCTATTTCTTTTCTGATGCACCAAATGGCAATACGAAATGAGTGTAGTGCTACTATTACAGTCTGTTTGCAGATCTGCATGTTAAGTTACAACAATTTCACATTGTTAAGTATACGTTTGCAACAGCGCTGCCTGCACACCTCTGTCTGTGCACCATCCAGATCACTCGAGCCCCCCACACGGGAGAAACTAACCTTGAATTGTATATAACCCAGTATTATGATGTCAAAGAAAGATAACGTACCTGTGGTAACGAGATAAAAATGAGGATCCAAATTAGCTGACTTTAATGAAACAGTAAAATCAGAATAATGTGCTATGCTCGCCCTCTTATGACCAAACAGGCTCAGTACCACCCAAACGAAAAGAAACCCCCCTGTCCTAACAGCTGAGCTGACAGGAAAGAAGAGCCTGTATTGAAACCTGAGCAGACAAAGAAGAATCCGTTTGTAGTCATAATTGGCTGACACAGAGTAAAACCAGATAAGAAAAGTTATAAAAAGTTTCCCCATCTTTTGTTCGGGGAGACCGCCATTCATTGGTAACTTGAGCCGGACACATAGTTACCCCCCGGGCTGATCACCCATCATCTCCTGCCGACACTCCCCAGGCGTAACAACCATCCCCGTACCCATACCGAGTAAATCAGCTTGCAAGCTGCCGAGCCGCTACCAGGAACAAAGCATAACTTGTAACTCCTGTGTTCCAGTCACCATCATTAAGGGACGCAAGTCAATAAAACTCCTTTTTATAACCATATACGTCTCATGCCCTCCTCATCCCATAAATCCAGATCTGTCACGAACCGGAGGGAGCTGCATAGCCCCTCTCAGTGCGAGACACACATCAGATTTGTTCAGTTTACATGTAAAAAAATCTTGACTGTCTCCTCTGCAAAATCACAACAGCAGGCAAAAAATAAGCAAGGTTATTTTTAAGCATGATCTCCAGCTATGAAGATTATTACTACAGTAAAGGCATGTTTTTCTGTGTACCCCTGAGATCAGGTATGCCCAGAAAGTATTTTAATAGTCACTTTGCATAGCAGAAACACAAATTTCAGAGGTAGAAAGTCACTTTGGACTGGGTTGTTTCCTATAACTGTAACAAATTAAGAACCTTCCTAGCCCCTGACCTCCCCTTCCTGTTGTGCAAGCATGTACCTGTCACAAGTGAGCCTACTAGCCGACCTCAAATTAGCAATGACCCAGTCTAAAGTCCAGGTGACTGGGCTTTAACTCTGGACCTTCATGAATCTCCTTTTTTGTAAAAAGCTGACAACATATCTGCTCACAATGTGTCACTCTTCTAACCAAAGAAAGGAAGGTGTTTGGTCACTGACTGGATTTCCTTGAACATCAGGAAAGGTCTAATTTTTGGAATGTGGATTCCTAGTTTAGCCAAGCCAGTCCATCTATCTCTTGTTCTCATTTCTGGCTGCCCCAAAGTAACTCAGATATTGAATCCATATTACTTGCTATTCAGTTGTTGATTTATACTATATAAAATAGAGATTTATAGTATTAAGGATCAATATACAACCACGCCCAACCATGAGGCATGGGAGATGGGTCTTACTTGCAGAAGACAAGAATGCAAAAGTTTCCAAAAATTAGACTTTTTCTCAGACATGGAGGAATAACTAGCTATTTCTGCACTCTGGGCAGAGCCAGGGGCTAGGGAGGGAGAAAGGGAGTGTGGGGGCCAAAGTCTTATCTACTGCAGCATAGACTGAAGCAGAGGTGGAGTCCCTTGTTAGCCTCACTCCCCTGCTGAATGCTGCTGTGAATCTGCCACCACTGAGAACAGTCTAGCTCCATCTTCTTTTGCCTCTCCCCCACCCACCTCTGTCAGGTAGTTGAAGGCTGCTATTAAATCCCCCCTCAGTCTTCTCTTCTCTACACTGAATAAGTCCAGCTCCCTCATCCTGTCCTCATCAGTCATGCCCCCCCCCCAGTTCCCTCACCATTGTTATTGCCCTCCACTGGACTCTCCAATTTGTCCACATCCTTTCTGTAGTGGGGGACCTAAAACTGAACCCATTACTGCATACTCACCAGTGCTGAATAGAAAGGAATAATCACTTCCCTTGACCTCCTGGCAACACACCTACCAATGCAGCCCACTATGCCATTAGCCTTCTTGGCAACAAGAGCACACTGCTGGCTCATATTCAGCTTCTTTTCCACTGTAACCCCCAGGTCCTTTCCTGCAGAGCTGCTGCCCAGCCAGTCAGCCCCCGGCCTGTACTGGTGCATGGGATTGTTCTGTCCTAAGTGCAGGACTTGGCACTTGTCCTTGTTGAACCTCATGAGATTTCTTTTGGCCCAATCCTCCAGTTTGTCTAGGTCACTCTGAATCCTAGCCCTGCCCTCCAGCATATCTACTACTCCCCTGCAGCTTGGTGTCACCTGCAAACTTGCTGAGGGTACACTCGTTGATGAAGACATTGACCGAACCCACCCAAGGACAACCTCTGGGCCACTCCACTTGATACCAGCTGCCAAGTAGACCTTGAGTCATTGATTACTACCCTCTCAGCCCAATGCTTCAGCTAGTTTTCTATCCACCATACGGTTTATTCATCCAACCTGTACTTTCCTAGCTTGCCTGCAAGAATGTTGTGGGAAACCATATCAAAAGCCTTGCTAAAATCAGGTGTACCACATCCACTGGTCTTCCCACATGCACAGAGCCAGTCACCTCATCATAGAAGACAGTCGGGTTGGTCAGGCATGACTTGCCCCTGGTGAATCCATGCTGACTGTTTCTAATCACCTTTTTCTCCTCCCAGTGCTTAGAAATGGATTTCTTGAGGATCTGCTCCATGATTTTTCCAGGGACTGAGGTGAGGCTGACTGGTCTGAATGCCCACTTGTTACAGTAATTAATCTGTGAAGATTAGCACACTGCAGCTGGCAGATGCCCTGGATCATTGCTACTGTTGGGACTGACAATTGCTATAATAACATTAACTGTGCTATTTAGAAAACAGTTCACATAATTATTGCATTTCTCAGATATCTTATTAGCTTAAATACTGAGAAACTAATGTATTCCATTCAAAATAAGGACCAGGAGTTTTCTGACATCCAAATTACTATGGGTTGGAGGCCCAATCCTGATCCCACCGAGTGTTAGAAGTGCCTTTTATCTGTCTTCCAAAGTCAAAACCTGTAATGCAAGCTTGTCAGGGGAATAATCTGGACAATGAAAAGAAAGAGAACTGCTTTTGTACTACTCACTCCAATATCAAGCTGCATTTCCTATTATCATCAAAAAATAAGGGCTGGGGTGGTGTGGGCACCAAGATGCATGGTTGACAGCTCAGAGGTCACCGGGTTGAGGCTGTAAGCAGAAGTGCTCATGGTGCAGCCTGTCAGATTCCAATTAAATCTGCTAAATACTTTGTCATGAGGACACAGGAAAGGAAGGAAGTGTCTTCACAGAACTCATTGAAGTCCCCAGGATAAAAAATCCCCAAATAATTAGTCACCCAAGAATATTCTCGATTTGGAGCCACTGGCTATTCAGTATTTTTAACACAAGCTAAATTAAAATAAAGTGCTAAAGTTATGGTATTTTCCATCTGCAATGACCAACCCTATTCTCTGGAGTAATCTTACAAGATCTGTTCCAACAGGACCAATGACATGAATAAGAGCTATTTGTTTACCCACCTTGAAATGGGCCTAGCAAACACTGGTAAAGTAATAATTTGGGTCTCAGCCACAAAGCCCCCTCCTCACTACTGATTCGTCCTCCCTTCTTTTTCCCTGTTCCCAGACAACACTGGGTTTTTTTCTCCCCTCTCCTGAAAGTTTTTTGCCACCACACACCTTTTTCCTCTCCTAATGGCTGTTGTGGCTTTCTCCCACCGTAGGCCACTTTTTTAAAACCAGGATCCCCTCATGGCTCCCATCCCCTCCCTTTCCTCATCACTACTGGCTACTACATTATGCACTCAGAACTTACATCAGGGGCAGGCTATTATTTCGGGCAGAGGGCCCGAAGTTTTGGCAAGCCATTGAGGGCCACATGACAGGCAGCCACGGGCAGAAAAATATTAATTTTCTAAAGTTTTTAGGGCCCCTGCAGGCTGGATTGAATGGCCTGGTGGGTGGCATCTGGCCTGTGGCCACATTTTGCCTACCCCTGACTTGTATATAACAAGATAAAATTGAGAAAATGAGTACGGTGGCTGGAAAGAAAAAAGGGAGAGCTAAGAAAATTCTTTCTAATGGTTCTCTTGTGTTATTGAATAATATAAAGAATAGGGCGAAAATCCAATTGCTTAGGACAGTCGCTATTAGATTGGATGGACTCCAGGGAATGCAACTCCAGAGATACGCAAGCTGGGACCCAAAGTTGATTGCTTCCAACCCTAACTCTAGTGATATCCACTCATGCTGGGTAAAAACGTTAGCCGGAAGATCTCTGAAAATGACCATCAGTTAAACAGCTGAGCACTGACATTTAAAATATCCATTATTAGAATCCAGAGTTAATATGTGCAGAGATAAACAGAAACACTGAGAAGCATAAACTATTCAGGTTCTTATAGATACAGAATACCTATATCCATTCAAGCTTGGCTGATTTAATTTAAAACTGAATTTTAGGGTCCAGGAGCAGCGAGAGACACAGGGTGAAAGCCCATCATGCCCTCACATCCCAAAGACCCCCAGCAACCCGCAGCAGCTGCAGGGGACCCCCATCTGACTCCTAGCAGAGCCAGAGGTAAGCAGGGCCCGTGGTGGAAGGGAAGTAGCACAGATGTGGGGAGGCAGGTGAGAGGAGCCGAGGAGGGTCTCACCCTGCCCTGGCTCCTACTTCACCCAGCCACACAGGGAGCCACATGACTGGAGCCATGCGACCAGGACACACAAACAGGCGTGCTTCTCTGCCCGGAGTGCAAGTTAGCACGGAAGTTTGCACAGGAGGGTACGAGGCTCCAGGCACTGAGCCATAGTCAAGGGTCTCCACAGTAGTAGCCAGACTACTACAAGGACTATGGTGGGTGGGACACTTCGCACCCCGAGGTTCCCCTCTGCACCTGAACTCGCCTGCTCGACACCACTGGGGTCTCCACCCAAATGGAGCCCATGGTTACAGCCTCTACCCAAATGGAGCCTGCGGTCCCTGCCCCCACCCAGGCAGGACTCATGGCCCTGGCCTCCACTCAGATGGAGCCCCTGGCTTCATGTGCAGGCTGCCTAGCAAGAATGCAGACATCTGGGTTTGGGGGTGCTGATACCTCCTCTTGTGGGGTGTGCCCAATGGTGGAGGCCCTGGAGTGCCAGATTAGGGAACTCCAGGCAAGGGTGTCATTACAGACACGGAGCAGGAACTGCACTCTTACTTTCAGGATCTCCACCCGATGGCTGATGACAGCATAGTAGAACCAAGGAACAGCCATGAAGTCCAGTCTGGGGTTGCCTGGACAATGGTTGTCTCCAGCCCAAAGAGGCACAGCACCAGGGCTACCACTCCCCTGGAGTTGCACAACCATTTTGCACCTCTCTTATCAACTGAGCCAGCCATTCTGCCAGCTCCAGCATGTGAGAATGGAGGGCCACCAGCACCTGCGCCTAGAAGACAATGCAGATTTATCGTGATCAGTGACTCCCATCTTAGGGGGAAGAGGGAGCGATCTGTCACCCTGACCGCCTAGCCCATGAGGTCTGCTGCCTGCCTGGAGCTTGTGTCCAGGATGTGATGGAGAGGAACCCCAGATGCTTGCCTTCTGTTAGACTGCTGCTGCAATTTTCTTCAGAATTTTTCCAGGGATAGACATCAGACTGATTGGTCTATAATTCCCTGGGTCATCCCTTCCCCATTTCTTGAAGAGAGGGATCACAGTGGGTCTTTTCCAGTCTTCTGGGACCTCACCCAAGTGCCACAAATTTTCAAATATCTCTGCCAAGGAGGATGCAATGATGTCTGCCAGCTCCTTCAAGACTCTCAGGTGCATTCTGTCTGGGCCCACGGACCTGTGAATGTCCACCTTCTCAAGGTATTCCTCCACCTGTGATCCACATCAATTTTGGGCCCATCACCTGCTCCTAGAATGGTTTGTGTTGTTTCTGACAGCGTGATCCTCCTGGAAGGGTGAAAAACCGATGTGAAAAAGCCATTTAAGAGATTGGCCCTTTCTTGGACATCGGATGTTAGTTGCCCTGTTAGATCTCACAGGGGCCCAATGCTACTTTTGTTCTTTTTTTGACTTCCCACATATCCAAAGAAGGACTTTTTGTTGTCCTTGGTTCCCATAGCTAGCCTGAGTTTGATTTGTGCCTTGGCTTTTCTGGCCCACTCTCTACAGGTGCGGGCAAGTGCTAAGTAGTCCTCTTTGGTGATGCTTCCTGTTTTCCAACTGGTATAGGCTTCTCTTTTAAGTTTAATGGGGTCCAACAGTTCCTTGTTCAGCCAAGGGGGCTTCCTTGCCCATTGACTGCATTTCTTGCAAGATGGAATGACTTTCCCATGTGCTTCTAGGATTATGTTTTTGAAAGATGACCATTCCTGATATACTCCCTTTTCTAGGGGCGGTATGGCTTCTAGTTGCCTAACTGACCAATTCTCTGAGTTTGCAAAAGTCAGCTTTCCCAAAGTTAAAGACTTCTCTTTTACTGGTGAGTTTACCTGCTCTTCAGTGAACTAAGAACATGACCAATTTATGGTCACTGTCTCCAAGCTTCCCTTTGATCCTCACATCACTCACATGATCATTATACATGGTAATTGTAGGTTGCCACCAAGTCCCCCCTGAGCCTTCTATTTTCCAGACTAAAGTGTCCCAAGTCCCTCAGCCTCCCCTTGTACGGCCTGCCCTCCAGACCTTGGATCATATGATTGGCTTTTCTCTGGACTCTCTCAAGCTTCTCCACATCCCTCCTGAAGTGGGGGGGCCCAATACTGGACAAAGTAATCCAGCTGCAGTCTCACCAGGGCCAAGTAAAGTGGGAGGATGACTTCCCTGGTTTTGCTTGAGATGCACAGTGGATGCACACCAGAGTTTGGTTTGCTTTGCCAGCTACAGCATTGAATTGATGACTCATATTCATGTTGTGGTTAACCAAGACCCCCAAGTTTCTTTCGGTCGTGGTGCTAGCAAGCGTAGCACTGCCAAGCCTCTAAGTATGTTGAGGATTCTTCCTACCAAGGTGCAGCACCTTACACTTCTCTACATTGAAGACCATTAGGTTGTGGTCAGCCCACCATGACAGTGTATCCAAATCAGCCTGTATCCCCAGCCTGTCCTGTGGTGTGACCACCCTCTCCCATAATTTGGTATCATCTGCGAACTTTCCCAGTTCACCTCTGACTCCCAAATCCAGACTATTAATGAAGATGTTAAAGAGTGCTGGCCCAAGTACTGAGCCCTGAGGGACTCCACTGGTCACCCTGCACCATGTTGATTTGCTCCTGTCAACTAGTACTCTTTGGGTCCAACCCCATAGCCAGTTTACCTAGCCATTGGACCATAAGATGATTAAGGCCACAGTTCCCCAGCTTAACCATGAGGACATCATGGGGAACTAGGTCAAAGGCTTTCTTGAAATTCAGATATATGACATCCACATCATCTCCCCCATCCAGGGCACATGTTACCTTGTCAAAGAAAGGAGATGAGGTTGGTTAGGCAAGACCTGCCAGTCAGAAAGCCACATTGGCTGTAAACTTCAGGAAAGGCAATTTAGACTAGACACAAGAAAACAGTTCTTTATGGTGCAAGTGTCCAGGGTCTGGAACAAACTCCTCCCAGAGGCGGTACAAGCATCTACTCTGGACTCTTTCAAAAAACATGTGGATGTATTTTTTGCTGGGGTCACTTGATCCCAGCTGACTTTCTGGCTATGGCAGGGGGGCTGGACTCAATGATCTCACGAGGCCCTAATGTCTGTGAAATCTATGAAATATTACAAGTTTCTCTGGATACATGGAATATCTTTTATTAGACCAAAGCAGGTCTGATAACATGTAAATTGAGGTGATAAGGACAATAGGTGCAAGTTTCAGGAAAATACACTGGTTTAGCATAATAAACATTTAGAGATTGACTGCCTATTTTGAGAAATATGCCTTAAGTAATGAATGCAAATGTGAGACGGTGAGGATCAAAGGCCCCTGAGGACAATAGGTGAGTTAGTTTTGGGTTGGATGCAGTTATGTAGACTGATTTAGCATAGGAAACATTGGGTACATTTGCAATTAACACAGGAGATGTGGGCAATTTGGGATTGCTTTCTTACACATGATCCCAGCCACAATCTTCCATTTTTGTACAAAATGTATTGTTTTAGCAGTTTAACAATTTAAATTTCATGTGTAGGTCCTGACCAAGCTTTTACACCTATCAGATAGTTTGCTGTTATTCCATGCCCATTTCTGTAATAGCCTGAAATGCATAGCTGCTTTTCCAGTTTTGTTGGTTCAGTCTGAAGGTCAAGATTCTTGTTGATCATAGAACCCAAGTAGCAAAAACTGACTGCCTGGCTGGCATGCATACCAGTAGGGCTGTGCAAAATTTTGCTCTGTGTTCTGTTTTGAAGCTGTTCAATGCGTTTTGTGCTCAAAACAGCAAAATCAAAATGTAAAAAAAGTCTTCAAAACAGCTTCATAATGAAACAAGTGCACTCAAAATGTTTCAAAAGTTTAGAAACATTTCGAGTTGCAAAGCCAGGCTTACATGGCTTCAGCGCCAGTCCCAGCTGGCAGCAGCAGCCTCCTGTCATACGGCAGGCAAACCGGGGCCCGCCTGCACCCCTGGGAGGGCTGCAGGACTGTGCCAGACTCCTCCCGGGGGTGTGGGCCCCCGATCTGTGTGCCAGATGACAGGAGACTGGTGCTGCCAGCTGAGACTGGCAGCACCACCAATCTTCCTGATGCTGGGTGTGGGCTGCACCCAGCGCCATCCCAGGTGGCAGGAGTAGCCTCCTGTGATCTGGCAGTCCAACTGAGGCCTTAGACCAACACAGGTACAACCTACACCCCAAAAACTGTCTGTGACACCAAGAGATGTATGCTCCAGAGAGATGTCAGGTATTGTTTTTTCCACCCCTTGGTACATGATCACAGTCTTTTTGAGACTGATTGCCATCTCAAAGCTCTTGCATGACTCAAAAAATCCAAGAGGCAAACAGACAGCTCTGCTTCAACAAAGGCATTCAATGAGGGAAAGGTCACCCAGCTAGAGGTTCTCTGCCCCCTTTCCAAAGGGTAAGGCAGTTTTTCTGTCCCCAGTTTAGCCCAAAGCTCTCCCAAAAGATTGCTCTGTTGTTCTCTTTCCATCTGCCCAGCTTCCAAGCCCCAAATCTGCTGGGTTGGCATCCTTCTCTAGAGTGTCTCCCTGTTTGTCCAACTTTATGTCTATTTCCCTCCCCTAAGCACCTCCTGGGTATTACCTGCAATCCCACTCTTGCTTAAATCTCAACAAAGCTATTCAAATGTATGTAGAAGAATGTGTCTTCTGTCATCTAGACTCTGGATTCACTGTCTCTGTATCCCATGCTTTCCCCCTGCATAAGTTAGCTAGGGGGAAACTGAGGTATGCAGCATTATTACAACATGAACATGGTTAGCACAGAACTATTACAATAAATCCCAGTCTGACACCTATCCAAGCGTAATATTGATACTTTAAGTCACCACTTTATTCATCCATTGATCTACATACTTCAAAGCGTACTTGTGTCAATTGTAATGGTGACCTTGCACACACGTCCACTATGGACCTGACAGCACAAATTTATTTTACATAGGCTGTTGAGCAGCCATCATATGTTGATGACTTTCAGTCACTGCATTTATGCTAGTGAGCTAGAAGCATGTATCGTGTTACCAATTTTGTCAACCATTCAGACTGCTGTAGTTTACATTGGGCTGCTGTTACATCTTTCCTTAATTGATCAAGTGTCTGTGTGTTGTAGGGTGGAAACTTGAACTGTCAAGACTATGATGATCGAACTCCTCTTCACATTGCATCCTGTGAAGGACACTCAGAGCTAGGCAAGTACTTGCTGAAATATGGAGCAACTGTGTATGCTAAAGACAGATATGGTGCTACCCCACTGATGACTGCGGTCAAGTTCAGCTATAAGAGAACATTTTGTGCAAAGCTTCATGAAAGACTAGGTCAGTAGATGTTTCATTTTGGTGAGCAAAGATTAGTGAGCAATAAGTGATATTATCAGAGGAAGGCAAGGTGGGATCAGTTGTATGATAATATTTTAAGTAGTTTCAAAGAATATGTAAATAGTTTGCCTAATTGGAAGGCTTGCTGGTCTCAAGACAAATAGAGGTGACTAATTAAAGGATCTTATAGCTCAGTCACTAGTCCTGGATGTCATTATTTCCTGTCAGGTATTCTTTATAAAGTAGCATATCTTTGTCAGATGAAGCTGCCTTTGTTAATTTTGCTTTTACAAATGCGAGGAGCTGGGAGATAAAGCAGAGGTATCTTGCCTATATCCTGTCATGAAGAAAAGCGGTAATAGGCTTCTCCAATAGGCTGGAGAGTTCATACTCACACTTTCATGACAAATTTCCTCTACTTTGCACTTCTTATTCCTTAAATGATTTCTTGGCTTTTACAAGTTAGCGGCCTGGACTGAAAAAGAGTCAGTAGATAGTTACTGTGTTGCTAGTATCAGAGTAAGGAGCAGAAGGGGAAAGAGTAAGGAGCTGAAGGGGAAAGACAGACTCGACAAGTGGTGCTCCACCTTCTTCCGTAACAGGCAGGATGGGCAGTGCCTGGTCTGATCGCGAGCTGGATAGTGGTTCCAATCCAGCGCCTGGGGCCAACCACCATCTGGCCATGAGGAGCGGGGCAGGGAGCAGCCAACCTGGGCCTAGTCCCACAGTGGAGAGAAGGGGACTTCACTTGGCCCTGAAGGTGGGGGAAGACAGGGACGTGACCTGGCCTTGTGATGGGGAAGAGGCTTTGACCTAGCCCACAGAGGGAAAAGGGGAATGGCCCAGGCCCAAGCCAGTCCCCTGAGCAAAAGAGGGCATGGTCCCATCCCACATGGGGAAAACTCTTAATTTTGAATTAATTAAGACTGCTGTTTTAGAAAATAAGTCAACATGAATAGTTTATTACTTTTTGCCTCCTTTCTTTTTTTCTTACATTTGTGATGCGGGGGGGAGAGGGGTGGGCTAGGGACAGACATTCAAAAAGTCTGAGCCTGAACTGATTCAATCTTTGCAAGTTAGTGTAACCTGGCTAGGCTGAAGTGGTTTGTAACTGCACAGACATCCCAGAAATGCAGGCACATGCCTGCAGTGGCTGAGGCTAGAAGCTGGGGGGCGCTAGAGCAGCCCCCCTGTCCCTTTCACAGCACTGAGCTGAGGAGGGTGGGGCAGGATGTTCTGATTAGCCCAGCAGGCAATTAATAACAGTATTTATCATCCCACTAAGAAAACAACAGAAGGACGTTACCAGCTACCTGTTGATTCTGTCTGTTGATTCTACCTGTTGATTCAGCAGGGACTGTGGTCTGCTAGCTAATACACAGACACCTCCTCAGCAAGGCAGAGGGGAGGGAGAATTCCTGCATAGCAGGGAATGGTGAGGGGGTGAGGGGTTGCAGCCTTCAGTCTGTGCTGGAGCTGCAGTCAGGAAGTGGAGGGGAAGGGCCAGCCCTGCTGTGGAGGAGAGAGCCTCCCCCACTTCCCCAGCCCAGCCCAGAGAGCATGCCAGGATGCTGGGGGAGTCTGGTTTCTCTTAAACCAGCAAGGGGGCTGGGACAGACATTGCATAAGCTGGTTTGAGCCAAATCAGTTAATTCTCATACTACATTCAACCAGGTTTATCTCAAACCAGTTTCAGCCATTTTCAAACTGGTTTATGTGCGCTGAACATCTGTTCTGTTACAGATTTAAACCAGTTTCTGACCACTTCAATTAGTTTGTGTGTAATGTCTGTCCCTAGCCAGAGTGAAGTGCCAACTGCAGGTTTGAGCCCAGAACTGAAAGCCAGAATTTAGACACTAATTCCTTTTGTAGCCTTTGACAAAGTGTCTGTATTGTTATAACCACATTTTTTCCATCTATAAAATGGAATGGTACTGGCCTATCTTCTGGGATTCTGAAGACTATTACTTTATAAAGCACTTTCAAGGTGGAACATGATAAGTAAGCAGTAAATCTTTTATTTGTAGCGACAGTAACCTGAACAATTCTGTTTAAGCAGCTGATTGTTAGGAAACGTTGTTTAATAAACTGTTCAAATATTTTGTAGTTTCCTCTTCTTCCTCCACCTTCTCTCTCTGGCAGCAGTCTTGTTGTGCTTAGTTCAATGCCCAGCAGCACTCCTTGACTAATTAGCACAATATATTATTGTAGTGGGATAGCCTTAAAATTAATGGAATGGTTCTTTTCCCAGCCTTGCTGTTAATAGTGATGTGAAAGGGCTGCCTGCCTGATACCAGGCTGGGGAAGATGTGTAAGAAACAGGTTACAATGGTAGAATTCACAAGTTGTAAGTGTGCCCTGTGCATGAACATGAGCCTGCAATGCGATGCTGCGGCTAGTAAAGCGACCAAAATGCTGGCGTGCATCCATAGATGCTTCTCGAGCAAATCCCGGGATGTCATTCTCCCCTTGTACTCGGCCTTGGTGAGGCCGCAGCTGGAGTACTGCGTCCAGTTTTGGGCTCCACAATTCAAAAAGGATGTGGAGAAGCTTGAGAGAGTCCAGAGAAGAGCCACGCGCATGATCAGAGGTCAGGAAAACAGATCTTACAATGACAGGCTGAGAGCCATGGGACTCTTTAGCCTGGAAAAGCGCAGGCTCAGGGGTGATCTGATGGCCACCTATAAGTTTATCAGGGGTGACCACCAGGATCTGGGGGAACGTCTGTTCACCAGAGCGCCCCAAGGGATGACGAGGTCGAACGGTCACAAACTCCTGCAAGACCGTTTCAGGCTGGACAGAAGGAAGAATTTATTTACTGTCCGAGCCCCCAAGGTCTGGAACAGTCTGCCAGCGGAGGTGGTTCAAGCACCTACATTGAACACCTTCAAGAGTAAATTGGATGCTTATCCTGCTGGGATCCTATGACCCCAGCTGACTTCCTGCCCTTTGGGCAGGGGGTTGGACTCGATGATCTCCCGAGGTCCCTTCCAGCCCTAATGTCTATGAAATCTATGAAATCTATGTTGCATGTAGAGCTGTAAACATTCACGCTAGGCAAATCTATTTGGAATGCCAAAAAGTAGTAAAATTAAATAAAATACTAAATTATTCCAATTATGAGTTGATCCTGCATATAATTTGCCATTTTCAGGTTCACTTTTAGAAAAAGCAGCTTTTTCCTTGAATATTCTGGTATTGTGCACCAGCAGTTTGGGGGTGCACCCAGGGCCAAGCAGAAGCAATGACTTCTAGTTGCCCTGCTGTGGATTTCTGTTGTGTATTTGAATTAATTCTTTACCTGTATTTGTTACAACTTTACATGCATTTTCTTCAACTTTTTAACACTTTAAAAATATGCTTCTCATCAACATTTGCGATGTTCACTAACATTTCAGTGTAGATCACTTTTTAGTGGCATGTATCTAAGTACAGACTGCTGAGTTTAGAATTTTTCATAATGTGGTTCTTCTACTGTGTAAATTCATCATTTTCACTTTGCTAATTTCTTTCACCAGCCTACCAGTCATTAGTGGATTTAAGAAAATTACTGCTAACAGCATGGCTTTACCTTATAAGATTGAAGGTACTTAAGCCTGGAGGTTTGAATACTGGAAAGACAACTAAGTCTTATCTACTGATAAACTGGATCTGTGTAATCTGTGCTGTTCACTGGAACATCTGGTTTGTACAGGTTTGTCAGACATTGTCATTGTCCAAAGTAAAGACAGCCTATTATTGAGTTGGATTCCAGAGGATCCTCAGGGGTTCTTTCCTACCATGTCTTTGCTGTAATAAATATATCTAATATATTTAGGGGATGTATGTTCCATCCCTCCTGGTCCCTCCTTCAATCCTCCAGTCAGTCTTCCCATTTTGGGGCTCCACCTCCCCTACACCCCATCTAACACCAACCAGTGATGTTGAATCCTGGTCTTCTGGATTTGGTCACAGTGTTAGTACACACGTCTTTCCCTTTTGGATCAGTATAAATGTGTACGGACATCAGTTTGCCCCACTCTGCTTTGGCCATAGTGGGACTGACCTAGCCTCTTCCTGACCCTGGGTTACCTTGACTCCCCGTGTCAGTTCCACTTTCCTTGGACTGCAGTTGTCACGGCAGGGCCAGCTGTCTCTCCTGCTCTCTGCAGGTTTCCTGGGGGGTCCAATCCCTTCGGGAGATGTCAGGAGTCCACAGCTTTGTCTCAGGTAAGTAATACAGCCCTTTTGGGCTTGAAATATCTCCAAAAGCCCTCTCTTAGGACTGCCACCATTTTCCCTCAGTGGGGCTCTGCTCTTCTCTGGGATGCTGGCTCCCCACAGGGGAACCCACTTCTGGTCCCCCATGCTTCCCATCTGGTGGGGTTTTAATTCCCTTTTACATGGGCCAGCCAGTGAATCAGCACCAGCATGTGGCCATAAAATGCGCTCACACTGGCACGGGAGCCGGTCCTGGCTCCTCCCGGGTCAGCCGCTTTTTGGGGCTTTTTTCTTCTGGCACTGTGTTCTCTCCAGCCATAGCTCCGTGCCCACCGCTCCTTCGGCTCAGCACAGCTTCACGCATCCTCTGCTCATCTTCTCCCCCAGGTAAGTTCCTTTCTGTGATTCCATTTTTGTCAAAATCTGCTTTAAATAATGGGCTTCAGTATATCATGGGGAAGGCAGATGTACCTCTGCTTTTCCAGCGTTACTGTACTAGGAGCAAGAGAGCATCTGGCTGAGTTTTAAAAAGTGGGAAACAGTGATGGTCAAGATTTCCTTGCAGGGATCTAAATAACCCCAACGGGAGAATATAAATAATGTTGCTTGTGTTTTATTTAGTGTTGTACTTTATATAGCTGAAACAGGTAGTCAAAATAGTGGTTAAGGTGGGGGCAGGGACCTCAGGCTCCATTTGGTTACAGGCCAGAACCATGGGCTTCATTTGGGTGGAGACCCAAGTGGTGTCAGAGCAGGGAGGGAACCTTGGGGTGCAATGTGTCCTGCCCACCATGGCCCTTGTAGTAGTCTAGCTACTACTGTGGAGACCCTTGGCTATGGCTACGGCTCAGTGCCTGGAGCCTTGTGCCCTCCTGCTCGCTCTCCTGTGCAAACTCCCATGCTAACTCAAGTGCTGGGTGGAGAAGCACACCTGTTTGCACATCCTGTTTGCGTGGTTCCCTGGAGGGCTGGGTGAAGTAGAAGCCGGGGCAAGGTAAGACCCTCCTCGTCTCCTCTCAGCTGCCTCCCCGCAGGGCTAGTCCCCTCCCACCACAGGCTCTGTTTACCTTCAGCTCTGCTGGGGTCAGACAGGGGTCTACCGCAGCTGCTGGGGGTCACTGGGGGTCTTTGGGATGCGGGAGCACGATGGACTTTCACCTGTGCATCTCTCACTGCTTCCGGACCCTAACTGCAGCTTTTTTCCATAGGTGGGCCCTTTTAAACTGTGCACATGCACAGTGGGCCTGCCACTGTGTCACGTTGCTCCTGGGCTAGGGGGGACCCTACCCAGGACTAGGAGGACTCTGCCCCACTGGAGATAGACTGGTGAGTACCCTCTCCCTCTCCACTCTCCCTGGGGGGCTGTCCCAAGTAGGAGCTAGGGTGGGGTGGGGTGAGCCTCTCCTTGGCTCCTCTCAGCTGCCTCCCCACAGTGATTAGTCCCCTCCCACCATGGGCCCTGCTCACCTCCACTGTGCCACTGCATAGACCTCTACATAGACCATGAACCAAAGGATCAACAGTTGCCCCCCCCACCACACACACACACACACACACACACACACACACTGTTTATGTACACAGTTCACACAAAGACTTTGCTAAAGCATTGGCCAGAGTGGGCCTGATTGATAAACCTGACTGAAGCATGAGATCCTTACATAAGCATAAATTGAAATCTTCAAATGTTGTTAGGATGATGGCACAAGATATGAAATCTTACCAGGAGATGGGTGGAAGGGGTGTGTGTATGTGTGTGTGTCATGTAAAGGTCTCAAGGGGTTCTGCTTTTGTCACAGGTTCATGCATCGGTCATGTCTGTTGGTCAGGCCTACTCTGGCCAATGCTTCAGCAAAGCCTTTGATCAATGCTCCAGTGAGGCCTACATTCCCCTTCTTTTTGTCTTTTATAGAGGAGGATGTCTCCTCATCATCCTGGAAAAGCATAATGCAACAGAAGGTAACCTGGTGGGCTAGACACTGTTTAAAGTTAACCTTTTTATATCCACCTATACATTGGTCTACACATTGCCTCAGATGACAGGTTTACTCAATTGTTTGTCCCATAGCTTGAGTCTGGGACTGTTAGGTTCAGGACTTAAGTCAAGAGGAATAGCCTGCTCATGAGTATTTGAAACACTTTATCTGCACAGTGATAATAAGCCATAACTGAGGATACTAAATGATGATACTTGAGTCTAAATATACATGTGCATTTTATATTGTCAGAAGGAATAATAAACTCTATTAAGAGTGCTTGCATTGCTGGTTGGCAGAAAGTGAGAGTCCTGACGTGGACTATACTTGATATGTTCAAGCAGAATCTTTCCAGGTTCCCTGGGCAGGCTTCTTCCTTCATCAAAAGATAAGAGTACCCAAAAACCACATACTGTATTTTTTTACTTGTATTGCCTCATGAATTCTTTTTGTGCCAGTCAGACCCAGCCCCTTTTTTTGCAGTATTGGCAGTGATAGAGGCATAGCTCTCTCAGAGCCACTTGCTTTGAACAGCAAGTTTGGTCAACTTCTAACCTTGTTTTTGTTAGAAGTTGACTAGGGTAGTGCTGCATGTATACCTTATTCAGTAAGATTCCTCTGCTGTTTGCATACTACACCCTTACTGGAGGATTATTTCATCTGGGGATTGCCATTAGAATTTCCCTCTGTATGGGGATGGCACCCAGTCAAATTTAGCAAAACTTAAGAAGTCCCATGGGATATGCCCTATTCTTTGTTCATGTAATTGTGCTAGAATGGCTGTGAGACCATATAATGAGACCATTGTTGCGACTGCAGTAAGAATAAACTTTTCTTACCTAAGTCAGCAACTGTACTTCCATACATTACACAGGCTATGGCTAAAGAGACTTCATTATGTTTTAAATTATTGATAATGGATACGATTGCACTGAATTGTCCGCCCAGAGTTTCCGTGTCAGAGTTTCCATGTTCAGCCAGTACGTGTCAACCACTCCATTTGTCTCTTTGCTTGCAACAATTAAGAACAAAAGTTCCATTATCCAAGTTAGTGCTTTCCTGTAAGAACGAAATAAGAAATTGCCTCTCCCTTTAAAATATATATTATATATATGGCATAGGAAGTAGATTTTTTTTTTATCACAGACATTAAACTGTGTATATTTTTAACAGCATAATATGTTTCCAATATAACTGTCATTTATGTTAGTTAGATGCAGGGCTGGTCCAGATTTATTTACAACAGGATACAGGCCATGCCATTCATTTTTGGGAAATGTTCTTTTTGGCTCTGGTATAGTTTTAACTATTTCTTGGTAAAACCAAGGATCATTCCCAGTCATTTTATAGGTTCTGCTCCAATCAAGTTTTCCTTTTCTCTAACAGCACGTCATCTGGGGTTATCAGTGTAGTCGTTGCTGTTGTCCTCATTGGGTGTTATTGATGCATTGCCACTGTCAAAGCTTCAGGAACTGCAGTGTCAAGTCACAGCCAAGAGATTCCAACACCAACCTTGTCTTAAAGAACGACCACAGGCTTAGTTCAGTGGCAAAGTTTTGCCCAGGTTTGTTGTGTACAAGCACAGCTGTAACACATTTTGGTCTAACAAGTACAGGTGACCCTTGCCATTCATGGGAGATATGCTCTCGTATCTCCCGCAAATGGTCAAATCTGCGAATAAGGCACTGCATTCACAAACACAGTGCCCCCAGCAGCTGCGGGAGGCACGACTCCAGTGGTGACAGCGGGAGCCCAGCAGCAGTGGCAGGGAGCCCGGCAGCAGCAAGAGCACAGCTCCCAAGGAGCTCCTGAAAGTGCATAAAATATATTAAAAATGCAGGTTGGCATTCACAAATATTTGAAACCGCAAATGCCAAACCCGCAAATAGCGAGGGTTTCCCGTATATCAGACCAGGAGCTCAGGAATTTGTACATGTGACAAAGTAGTCAGCACAGCATCATGCAGGCTCCCCCAGGCCACTACAATATTCCCTTGCTTTCCAGTTCTCTTTTTATACAATAATCAAAACAAATTACACATTGCATTTCATCTGTATCTTGAACATCTCAAAGCATCCTATACCATGGGCTTGGTTCACGTTTTGACCTGAGTGTTTCTGTTCCACCCTTATCATCCTGGTACTGGGCTATCTTATCATACTGTGCCAGGTATGACTCTGTCCTTCTGCCCCTCTTCTCCTGCTCTCATCACAACCATCTCCCTAACCCAGTCTGTGACCAGGACACAGAACTAACTAGTTATGCTGCTGGAACAGAGGTCCTTAACTGCAATGCCAACCAATTCAGTAAAGTTAGAGGGGGCCTTAAGTACAGAAACGTTGAGAACCACTGGTTTAGTTTAAGAGGCAAGTGAGTGAAAACATGAGGACAGTCTTCAAATATGTAAATGGTTGCTGCAAAGAGGAAGGCCATAAACTGTTCTCTGTACCCTATGGGCACAGGGCAAGAAGTAACAGGCTTCCATTGCAACAAGGAAGACTTAAGAAAGACTGAGAAACTAGAATTAAGCATGGGGATAGGTTACCTACAGAGGCAATGGAATCGCCACCACTTCAGATTTCAAAGATCAGGCGAGACAAACATCTGCCAAGAATGCTTTAGGTATAGTCAAACCTGCCTTGGAACTAGAGTAAATGACTTCATGAAGCCCTCTTCCAGACCCATTTTCTGTGATCCCTCAAAGAAACACTTGAAGCTTGGTAGAGTACACATTCCCCACTGAAAACTATACACTTCCCATTATAAGCCATATATTCCACTGGTAGCCCCTGTAGATAACGCTTAGCAAATCTGTTGTAACCTGAAATTTGCCAGGTTTACTCTGAAAATTCTGAGGAAAAATAAAACTTCTAAATGAGAAAATTGGTCAAAATATACCTTTGCTTTGCATGCTGTTAATAATTGCCTTGATTTGAAATTTTGTGTTGCATCTGTAAAGTTTATGTCCCTTTAGCTCAGATATAATCTTTCTACATTAATCCTTCAAGCTCTCCACAGTCAGATTTCCCAGGCCATTTTTGAGCATGTTATTTCTGGAGGAAAAAACCCTAACACATTTTTTTTAAACTAAAAAAATTAAAATAGTTAAAATAGGTTAGCTGGATGCAAGACAATGATTGTATTATGGAACTGTAATGGTTATGAGTATGTAAGAATTTGCCCTCTGGTGGCTGACTGGAGTGTAAAGATGGGAAGGACTTCTGCCTTACCTGCACAGCAAAGAGCAACTCACAGAGACACTCTCATGGCCCCAGAGGAACAGACTTCCACCTTCAGCTTCCTCTGTGCAAAAATGAGGTTTATTTTCTACCTATAGGGACTTTTTTTTTTTTTTTTTTACCATCTTTAATTTTCCCTTAGCCTGAGAAAGGGCGTTTGCACCCAAAAGCTTGCAGAAAAGGATACCTCTTGTGTGATTTCTTAGTTGGTCTAATAAAAGGTATCATCTCTGAACCAAGATTTCTACAGTTTTGCATTTCCAGATCTACAAAAGACTTTTTTCCACCTCCAAATCAAAGATTTTTCCCCATGCTCAAATTGCAGAAGCTTGTGCTTTATCAGTCTAGGTGCTTACATCCACAGGAGTTTAGTGAGTGCCAACAAATATGTATTAGTAAATGGCCACTTTCTTGTGCTCTACAAAGCAAATTATTTTGAAAATATCTTTTTTGATTCCTCCTGCATAAAGTAGTGCACAACCCAAGAGGCACAAATTTAAGTAACTGTGTAAAAAGTAAGTATAACAAAATATGTATCTGCTTTTCCAGTCCGATACACTGGCTTTGAGTCCTGAACTAAGAATCCCAAACTCTAGGTTTTATCCTGAAGTCCAGCCAAGGCAATTCAATTCACTACTCCATGGTTCTGGTCCAGCATCAGCATCTGAATACTTATTTCCCACTTTGGAAAGCGCTCAGATGCCCACCTATCAATATCAATTTTAATCGTCAGCAATTAACCACTACAAACCTTGGCAGGGAGTTAAGTCATCAGTGGACTGAACTCACTGACTACCCATGCTGAACAGCACTGCATTCATGACCTTTCCCTGTATTTCCCCAGAGGTGCCTGTGCCTCTTGTCTCATCTTTAATGACTGTAAGCTCATGGGAACCCATAGTCTTTCTATCTCGTGTTGCTCCAGCATTGAGCTCAATGGGGTTTGGCCCATGACCAAGGCTCCTAAGCATTATGGTACTACAAATAAATAATATAAAAATAAAACTTTGTATCAAGGAAAGAAATTGCATGTGCATCTCCCACAGAACTTAACAATTAAAAATGGACCCTTTTCACATAAAAGTTAAATGAAACAAGATGCTGTGAACAAAGAACCTGGTAAGAAAACCAAATCCAAATGATCAGTCTTTCTAGAACCTCTAAGGTGATTCCAGGAAGTCTGGAACAGCTGAGCTGAGGTTTTGAAAGTGAATTACTCTTTAGGCCTATACGTTCCATTAAACTTAATTAAGCTTTGAAAACTCTAGTCATTGTGTTGCACATTGTTGGACCATAATGCAGCAAGATTCCCTTTTCATGATTTCACAGAGTCAGAATTTATTTCAAAGTTCTGCCTAAGCGAACACATCTGACACCCTGCACGCATACAAACTACTGCTTTCCCTTATCTTTGTTCCTTTCCCTCTTCTTCAGGTTCGTGGCCACAGGGACAGCTGTGACAGCCCCTAGTGGCCTTGCCACTCCCGCCTGGCTCAGACTCTAATGTCACTCTCCTTAGATTGCTCGTCTGCCATGCCCTGTTCTTAATATTATAGGTTGATTGAGGAAGGCTGCCAGCAGGCTTTAGAGTAAGCCCTAATCCCAATAAGTACCCACGGGGTCTCTCCTGAGGTCCCACTGGTCTCAGTCCTGCCATCAGGCCTCATAGGTCCCTCTTGGCCTGACTAGGCCCCCTGTAGCCTTAAGGACAAATTGTGTGCCTCCTTTTCCTCCCCTATACCATGCCCCAAGCCTCGCAGATGTTCTCGCTCACTGATGTTACCTTATATATACACTTGGCCTCCTTGGGCCCTCAGACCCCCTGGTCTCCACTGCACTCTCCAACCCCTGGTCCCACACACAATGTCTCCTCTGGGCTCTTGGACCCCTAGTCCCGCACACAGCCTATCCTCCAGGCTCTCAGACCCCCAGCCCCACATGCAGCCTATCCTCTGGGTTCTCAGACCCCTGGTCCCGCATACAGCCCCTCCTCTCAGACCCTCTAGTCCAGCTTGGCCCACTCTGGGTTCACGGGCCCTTTGGCCAGGCTCAACCCTTGCCTGGGCTCTTGGACCTTATGGTTTGGGCTTCAGGCTTTTTCTAGGCTCCTGGACCCCACACTGGGTCCCACCCTCAGTCTGAAGACTCCTAGGTTACTGGTTCTCTAAATAGGCCTTAATCCTGCCCCATCAGGGCTCAACACTAAACTACCGGTGTAACTCAAACAAGAAGCATCTCAGCCCTCTGGCAGACACCTCAAGCCCTCTAGGGTTTAACTTAAACAAAGACCACTTGCCTGGAAACCCAAACTTTTTTAGCCCAGGGAAGTTGCTTCTGTGTCCAGGCCTGCAGAGTCGTCTGGAAACATCCAGGTCCTTTCAGGAGCCCTGCAGCCAGGAGCTCCTCACTTCATGGTTGCTAGGGAGAGACTACCTGACCCATGCAGACTCTGGGCTTATGTACCTCCAGCCTGAGCCCTCTTCCAGTCAGGTGAGCCCCTCGCTAGCTCTCCCATGACACCTGCAAACAGCCTGGCTGCTTGCTGTCTTCAAGCAGCAGGCACATCCCAGGCTACACTCATTGCCTCAGGATGTTGTGGAGATCAATCGTAGAACTGGGTTCAGAGTGGGATCAGACAAGCTCATGGAGGACAGGTCTTTCAGAGGCTGTAAACACAAATGTTAGCAGTCTAACCAACTCGTGTTAAGTAGCAGAGAAAAAGGAGGAGGATATGGCCCTGTTTCATATGCTCTTCTTCTAAATCAGTGGTTACTTGTCATTGTGAGAGACAGGATACTGGACTAGATGGACCATTTATCTGATTTGATATTGAAACTGTTACTTATGTTCTTAGACTGGAGGCCTGCTCACTTCAATATTTATTTTTTCACTACATAATGGACTGTCTGTTATTAAATTACTTATGCTGTTCATGTCTGGTTTTTGTAGTGTTCACCACAAAGCTTTATGGAAAGAAACCTGATTGTTGTGTACCCAGAAATAATACTGTAGTTAGTTCTTGGGGCAGGGCGGGGGAAGATTCTTAATCTACAAGTGGGATCCGTCCTAATACAGCAGTAAATTTCTTTGGTGTTTTCCCTTCAACCAAACAAATCAGTTTTCATTTTGTGTTATAGTTCCCCACTAAACACACCAGTGAATTACTTTTCTTTCTAATATAAATGCATAAATCTGCTTTAAATACAGAATAGATACCCCCCTTGCAATTCAGACTTAGGAGTTCAGTAATCACTTTAATAAACTTGCTACCTCTCAAAGTGCTCTTGGCTCCTGTGAGTGTTGTGCACATTTCCCCTCTTAGATTCTCACCCAGCATCTGAGAAAAGCAGCAAACAAACACAGCCTTTGTAAAATCAAGGTGAAACTTCCAGTTCCAGAGCTTTAATTTAATAAGTCAGAAAAATAGGTTGACAATCATGGAGGAAAAAAATGCATTAAACTATAAACAGCAAAATAAAGCAGCTGGCAGCTCCTCAGGGAACCACAGCCAAGCTCCTTATGTAACGTGGGAAAAAAGTTGTTTTTAACTGATACTAACCAATTCCATTCAAAACACCACTTAGGGTTCAGTCTAGACTACCCTAGCTATCCGATGAAAGTATTAATGGTGTTAAATGGAGTCTACACTTGGTCCCAAGTGGGTTTGAAGCAGGTTAGCTAGTATAATTTAAAAGGATGCTTTTGTTACTCTAGATCAGTGGTTTACAATCCTTTTAGACTCAAGACACTCCTCCATAACTGTTGTGAATTGAGTGGCACCCAATCCAAAGTCTAATTTATTTATTATGGTGCTTACCTCTTTGCAGAGGGACCAGGCAGTTGGGGTAAGAGAATGGTCAAGCAGGGACAATCTGAGCCAGCCAAGAGATAAACAGATAAGGATTTTTTTTATCTCCTTACACTTCTTATGGCACCCTTCAAAGGATCTTGTACCACCCCGGGTGCCCAGACACCCTGGTTAAGAATCACTGCTTTAAACCAATGATTCTCAAACATTTTAGACTCCAGGCACCCCTCAGAAAATGCCAGCTCTTAGCTTTCATTTGTTTCTTGACTACAGGAAAAAAACAGAGCAGTTCTCCCATTGCAAAAAACTCAAAAAGCCCACAATAGGTCACAATGTTTTTGATGCTGTGAATTCCTATTTGGAGCCTCTGGGTTTATCTTCGGAATCATGTGCAGGCGTCTGCAAGCCAGCAGTGCCAATACTGGGTAACACCCTATGGCATAGGCGACGTGTAGGGGAGCGACAGGAAGGCACGTGTCCCCCGACAGGGCCATCCCTGCCACCGACACTCCTGGCAGTGTCGACAGGAGCTTGCCAGCTCTCCCCCCACTGCTAGCGGGATCTGCAGATGCTCACCAGCTCTGGCCCCACCACCGACACCGCTGGTTGCATCTGCAGGAAGTTACCAGGTCCACCCCTGCCACCAACACTGCCAGCAGCTTCTGCGGGTGCTACCCCAGACTTGGGAGGCACCAGTCACCTATGCCCTATGGCACCATTAAAAGGCTCTTACAGTACTCTTATTGAGAATCACAGCTCTAACCAAAATACAGCAAAAGCTGTATTAACTAGCAATTTATTAGCTGGAAAACTCTATTAACCAGCATCTGAGGGATGCAACAAAAGCAAAACCAGAAGTATCACTTCCGGGTTTCGCTGCCGCCGCGAGCAGAGTTCTTGCCACTTCTTCAGCCCACAGCCTCGGGCAAAGCAGCCTGCACAGGGCCCCCATCCCTGTCCCCCAGCACACTGACACCAGGGAGTGCACCAGACAGTGCACGTTTGATTAGCCAGAATATTTGATTAACCAGCATCCCCCATTCCCAGGGAATGCCGGATAACAGAGCTTTTACAGTACCCGGTTTATTTGTAACTAAATTTCTATTTGAAAACAGATAAGGCATCCAAAGATTAAGAGTTGAATAATCCAAACAACATTTTCAGCTGAGAAACTCTCATCTACTAAAATTATTAATTTGACATTTGTAGAGTTCGGTACAGCAGATATGTCAAAGATATGGTCCCTGGACTGGATCTGGCCTGTGCTCCCCTACCATCCATCATACTGTGCTGCTTGTTGGTCTCAGACACTGTGTGTGCAGCTGGTCTGGCTTGGGCCACATGTGGTACATGGAGTCAGTCCAGGGCAAGCAATGCATGAGGCCAGTCAAGGGTGCATGCTGCAGGAGCTGAATGTGCCAGGCCAGCCCTACACAGAGGATCTGGGGCTGATCTGGAGCAGATCCACAGACCAACCCTGTGTGCCAGATTCAGCATACAAAGCCAGTCTGGGGCATGTGTTGCATGTGGCATAAGGAGCTAGTCGGGGGCCGATCCAGTGCATGGGGCCAGACCAGCTCTGTATGCTGGATCTGGGGCTGGTCCAGACTGGGCCCACAGACTGGCATAAATGTGGTGGATCCCATGCCACACTGATCTGTTGTGCAGGACCGGTTTGTACACCTGATCCAACCTGAGGACTGGTCCCACACCCTCTATCCAGCCCACAGGGCCAGATGAGTTTGATATGCCTGCTGTAGAGTAGTGACATACATGAGCTTTGAAATGTTAGTTGGGGAATAACATGTCAGTCAGCATAAATTTCAAGGGAGCAACAAGTCCAAGGTCCTGTTATTCATTTTTATTATACCCCCTTTTTGCTTTCTCCCCACCCCAACAACAACACTTACCCATCTTTGCTCATCTCTCCTTTTCCACCATATCACTTTTTGATTGCTCTTCACTCACAGCACTTGAAAAAAAAAAAAAAACAACTTTTAGAGCCTCATTCTACTACAAGGAAAAGAACCACATCTTTGGGAATTCCTCATGCTGTTAAAAAAACCTGGATTTCTTCAGGAAATGCTTCAAACTCTTGGACTTCCAGCACCAAAAATCGAGGCTTGTGCCAACTGAGCTAAAGGAAAAGTTCTTTAACCATGTGAAAATGGCTATTATCAATGTAAAGGACAGCAATGGCAAAGAATTTAGGCTACTGGAAATAAACTAGGTCAGTTTACTACCTGCTGCCCTTGGTAGACAAATTCATCCCTGAATGTCTGAGGTCTCCAGCATATTTCAACCCTAATGTTAAACCCAGAGAATGAGCAAAAATTAAGATCAGTGAGTAAAAGCCTCAGCAGTGTGCAAGTCACTTAGGAGCTCAAATGGAACAGGAAGCCCATTTAACTTACAGCCTTAAGTCTCTTTAGCACATCTGAGGATTTTATCTTCGAGACTAGAGGCTGCTGATTTGAGGAAAAAAACTGGATCCCCAAACTCTGCCCTTTTTCCATGCTTTCCCAGTTCCAAAGATAGTTTAAGATACACATCCATCAGCTCTCACTCTCTGAACCAACTGCAGATTTTGAATTACAAGGAAAGAAGAGGAAAGGAACGGTGAGAAGAATTTTCTGTTCAGAGGAATCAAATAATCTTACTGCATAGTACTCTATTGAAAAGCTGCAGTTGCTAGGTTTTAAATCAGCAGTTTAAAAAAAACAAACCAAGTGTGGTGTTCTCCCACAAGCATGTTGACCATTTTATTACATTAGTTAATTCCAGTATTGTCGGGTGCTTTGTGCCGACAACGGGGGTGTTTTCATACCCTTCTAAACAGTGTTAGCTATGAATGATTTAGGATACAAGACTGGGTTGCATAATTCCCAGTTCCGGAAAACTCAAATCATGCTACAGAAAGAGTTTCACCTACGCCTTTAATGGCTGAAGGGAAGCAGAACGGAACCGAAGTCAGGCAAATGTCTTTAGTAACTGTATGGAGAGCTCCCAGTCCACAGCATTAGTGAAGAAAAGACCACTAATAGACATCTATGACATGGGGACTATGCCCCTGCCACATGTCATGTTTCTAAGTCTCTCTGGTACTGTTGCTGCTGCTAATTTTGTAGATTTACCTTTTGATGTCATTTTTACTCAAACTCAGAAAAGTCCAAATAAAAGTCAGTCAAGACATGAAAATGACCTTTTGGAATGAGAACACTTGTACAATCCTAACTACATGCATTGGTACACACACTGGTTGGCTTGCAAAAGAGCCTAAGAGAGTTAAGCACTCAGCTCCCATGGCCCACCTACCCCTTGTGCCTTTGAAATCTCGCCCCCCCCCCCAGCTTTAAAACCTGCACGTCCATTAACACTGTGTTCACCCTCATACCATATATATCCTCCCCCCTCCAATTAGTCCTCAAAAATTGGGGCGAATGCATCAAGCAGGAGAGCCAAAAGCTGCTGTCATTTCGGCAGCATCTATTAAAACAATAGCTTTTGCCTGAGCAGTGATGGTCAGGATCCCCTCTGGTCAGGGTTTAGCTGTGACTCTAGAAACATCTTTTCTTTGTCTTCATTCTGCCTTCCCAAAACAAGGTGCGTGTTTTATTTGGGGGCATGTGGTATGTGAGAAAATACATGGTGTCACCTCACCCTTCCACCCAAAAGCCAGTGCCATACTCAAACGGTGTTTCCTAGTGAAGGACACTGCACCACGCATTTCACTGTTGGGTGTCACACAGAGCACAATACATTTGCAGTCTGGATCAAAGACAGCAGAAAACAAAGTATGTTTCAAGTAAAACAATATGCAGAATGGCCCTCCTACCACAGCTATCGGTATGAATCTAAACAGTCCCTTGAATCTTACTTAATGAATCTAAGTCAAATGACTAAAATTTTCTACTAGAGTTGTTTTTATAGCCTTTTTTACAAAACAAAGCCTTTTAAAAGCAAATAATTCAGGTAGAAAACAACGTTAGTGAAATGAAACACATATTTTGTACAAAGATAAGGTCAGAAACTGTTCACCTGTCCAGTTGCATAGGCTGAAGTCACAAATTCTTGTAAGTACTGACGGCAGTTTAGAAACACCACGTTACATCCTGCTGCCTTCCTGAATTCTTCCAGCAAATCTCCTTGGTTATTTGGAGCATTACTACATCCAGGCATAGCCAGTACAATGCCCTCCATTGGGGAGCTGAAGAAATGCCTTCATCTGTAGAGTACAAGAAGTGAATATATTGCAAACCAAAGTGTCTTTCTCACGAGCCCCCCTAGATGTCAGTCATTCCTGAAGTGCTTAGAAATAGATTTAGGGATGTATTTGGTAGCCGTGTTGGTCTGAGACAAAAAAAAAATTGATTTAACATGGTTTCTAATTACGGCAAATGACACTATATTTGAAAAAAGATATGGAGGAAAGTACAACATAATAAAAAGCATCCTAAAAGGTTCAGATAACATATGGGAATCCAAGACATGAGGAAGGAAGTCAGGTAATAAAATGTGAGGCCGGCACTGGAATCACTATTAGTAGATGTCTAGGTTAAACAAATGTTTGCCTGGAATGGTTTTGATAGGGCTGAACCTGCCTTGAGTAGAGAGCTGGACTAGACAACTTCCTGAGATCCCTTCCAGCCATATTTCTCTATGGCTCTGTGACTCGAAGGGGTAACGTGTTTTACGGTAGAGGGGCAAAGTTAGATGAAGCAGGTGCACAGATGTAATTCAGAATAAAGCTCAAAAGACTTCCTCCAATAAAGCCAGTGCTTACACCATTCAGGGTTTAAAGAAAAACAGCAGCACCAATTTAAAATCAGACTGTGCAAAGAATGCAAGATGGTAATGATTGCTTAAACCACTGAGGAAATGTGCTGCTCCAGGCTGTGTAAAGTACAAATAAAAGAAAAACAACTCTGCTGGAAGCTGTATTAGTGACACAAATGATCAAGCATGAAGTCTCAAAGGTATGTTTTGCTATCGCAAGGCTTCCACAAGGTATTCGAGGGTGGAGCACATACAGATTATACAACAAGAAAAACAACAACCTATGCCTGCAGATGCATGGTTTTCCTAGGAAGCCACTAGTCTGACAAGGCCAGCATTAGTTTAAAGGCAAGGATTTTTAGGGTGGTATCTGTTATTAGACCAACTACATAGAACTAGATAAGCTTTTGAATGCAAGACATTCTTCATCAGGTGACCTTTCACTACCATTATATTAGCTTGGTAAGTTGTAATTATTTGTATTACCCCTCTGCTGTACTTTCCACTGAATTCCTCCAGTTAGATGCACATGATGTTGCTGGTTAAAAATGCCATCATTTCAGTAGGCAGGATTACAAATCTTACAAATCATACTATTATGATCACAAATTCTTTGTATATTGATGCAACCTTCCCCCACCCCCGCTACTCTGGATGACTCCCATACAAACATCAGCCACAGCCCACAGCCAGAATGGCACTCTACAAACCACTACATAGAGAAAACCATGAACCACCATATTTACATGCACAAAACCAGCAATCACTAGAGATGCACCTACAAAGCTGCAATGTATATTCAGGCCCTCACGTACCACCACATTTCATCTACAGAGAATAGTCACAACACCCTCCTCACCAGCCTGTAAACTGCTTTTACCTAGCTAGGACACTCCAACAAAAACAACAGATCATACCTTTAAACAAATCACTAAAATACCCTGTAATAACCTAGTAAAATTCAAAAAGAAATGCTCACTGATCACACAGCCCTGGTTATCACATACCTTCCTACACTGGAACATATATAAAGGATCATCAAAGAATTCCAACCTATTCTCAAACTGTTCAGACCTTGAGAGAAATAGTCCCAACTCCTTCCTGCTTCTGGCCTTCAAACAACCCCCTAACTTAGTCCAACTGTTCAGAAGAGAACTCACAGCTGATCAGCCAGGAGCTTCCTTGACTTCAGTAGACCCCCTATTCATGTGGCCCTTTTCAGCCCTTCTTTCCAATGTTCCTATGATCCTAATCTCCCTCCTCAAGTGTTCACGACCCTCGTCCATCTTGACCGGTCTTGTTCTTCCACTAGTTAGATTGCAGTCCTACTGCACTTCTTTCACCTTGTAACCACCTTTGATAAAAACTTCTTGTTCCTAGTTTACAGCCCTCCTCCAGTCCTTCAAACAGATTGCCATTTGCATATGGAGTAATACACATGCTTTTGTTCTACCTGCTGTTTACCTGAAGCTGTACCTGCTTTTCCCTCAGACCTGAGGTAAGGCAGCTTGTGCCCAAAAGCTTATCTAACTTTCTTCCCAGCTATACAGTTGGTCCAAGAAAAGGTATCACAAAAAGCCATCACCTCTGCTACAAGGTAACTGTTGAGTTGGACTTTTAATTACAAAAGTATGTTTCCACTAACACCCAAATATTGCATTCACTTTTAACATCCATATTTTTAAGAAAAGCATATTGCAGAAATGGGCTGGAGAAAATGACCGCTGGGATTTTAAAAGCTCCATCTATTTAGGTTAGCAAAAGGAAAAGCAGAGGTAACTTGATTATAGCATATAAGTGCTTTACCAAGGCAAAAATACAGGGTTCTTCAACCTAGTAGAGAAAGGCATAACAATACCTGGAATATGAAGTCAGACCAATCCAAATTAGAGCCAATTTTTTTTTTTTTTAAACTATGAAGGTGATTAACCATAAGAACGAACTAACGAGGGAAGCAGTGGATTTTGCTGCTGTCTTCAAGTCAAATGTGGGTATCATTTCGAAGATCTGCTTTAGCAAAATGTAATTTATTGGGTTCAAAGCAAGGGTAAATGGTTATAATTTAATGATTTATTGTACTAAGAAGAGGTCAGATTAGAGGACCTATTGGTTCCCTGTGGCCTTAAACTCTCTGAATCCATAGTCTCATACTTATCTATCTGTTGCGATTTATACAAGTAGAATGTTAATATAATTAATAATGCGATTTAGCAGTTAAATTCAAGATATGATGATAACCACAAAAATAAATGTGTCCATTAAGGGAAGGTGTGAATACATAGTAGGTAAATATATACATAAACACATAGACTGCATGTTTCTGCACACTGAATGAGAATCCAGATTCCATTTTACAAGCCAATTTTTCATTTCCCTTTTGAGCAGAATGAAGCAATCCATCTATAATTTTATATAGCATCTTTTCCCTCTTGGTGCCATTTCCAGGAAAAACTGGTCCCAATCATTTTGCCTTAAGATGTCCTTGCTATTCAACTGTTTGCTTTTTAAATAACTTCTTAATGGTTATTTTTGTCATCCAACCTTGGAAAACCCCAAACTTTTCTATTAACAACCCATATTTGAGTAATACAAGAACAAAAAATAAGTACCCTTCCCTCTTTTTTTAATTTGATCATGTACATATCATTATCTCTTTGAAAAACAACTAAGTTCTGGCTCAGCAAGTAAAGCAATGGAGCTCTTACATCAGGAATCTGGCAGCAGACAGAGAGACAATGCCAGCTGGCCCTGACAGTCTGGCTGGACTGGCTGCTTGAGTGCCCTCAGCTGGCCCCATTCAGATACTTGGGCATGGCTGCTGTATATAAGCGGCAGCCCTTATAATGCTCTGTGAGCTTACAATAAGGCAGATTCCCCTTCTGTCTGACCCAGTGCTCTTATTTCCTGCTTTCCTAGTCCTGGTTCCTGATCCTTGGTTCTCTGTTCCCTAGTCTGGTTCCTGCAGCCTAAATCAGGGGCAGGCAATTATTTCAGGCAGAGGGCCGCTTACTGAGTTTTGGCAAGCTGTCAAGGGCCACATGACAGGCAGCCAGGGGCAGATAAATATTAATTTTCTAAATTTTGTAGGGGCCCCGTGGGCTGGATAGAACGGCCTGGCGGCCTGCATCTGGCCCACAGGCTGCATTTTGCCCATCCCCGTCCTAAGGCTATACCTCCTTCCTGCACCTTTGCCTAGTCTGAAATGGGGAAAGTTCCCTTCATGATCCCTTTCCAGTCTTAAGATAGTCTTACCTTAGAAGCAGTGACCATCATTAAATTGCCTAAAGGGCCAAATAGAAGACCCGTTCTCAATTTCCCCAACAACCTCTGAAACTCTTGCTCCCAAGCACTTAAGCCTTCACCTTCTGTCCATGCCTAATCACTGTGGGCCCACAACTGTTTCAGCATTGCGTTATACACAATAAAAAAAACACCAATACCTCAATTTCTTTTCCACAAGTCCAGAAGTCCCTGCTTAGCGTGGCACAGGCAGGGCTATGCTGGAGCCACAGGACTAACTCTGCTGTCCCAGGCAGAACATCCTCAAAAGGGCTTCGATGAAGCAGCAGCACCTGGGCTGGGCTGGGCTGGGCCTGCTTGGTATGTGGGTATTCCCTCTACCATTCCTAGAAGTACATGGTGACGTGCAGTGGCTGCAGTGATTCCTGGGAAGAGTCACACCAGCCCAACGTTCCTGTTCATGCTGGCGTGAACCTGGAACTTCTTGATGGTGCTGGCTCTCCACATCATCTCCCAATTGACTATTGAACAAAGAAAGAAAAAGCCAGACTGTGGGAACCCCACCACTCTTACTGTTTAAGCAGTTAGTTAAGAGAGTCCCTAACTCCCCCGTATCGACACCAATATAAATCTCCTTTAAAAATCAACACTGTATCAAAGGCAGCAGCAAATCTGCCCTAATGTTATATTTCTCCAGCAAAGATTTTTATAGTTAAGAGTTTGGCAATAACATGAAGTTAAGGCAAAAAATTAGACATGAAAGCACCCGTTCAGTCCTAACAAACAGAATGGTCTGTTGGAAAAACCAGTTCAAGTGAATTGAACTGCCCGATTAATTTCAACAAAGTCCTCTAAAAATTAAATTATGTCAGGGCTTGGAAAAGATGTGGAATCAGCAATTATGCAGACCACTTCCTTATCATAACAGATTTAGCAAGGGCAGTAGTAGCATTGGAAATGTCCCCATGCTGCTCTAATTAATGCATCTAAACCCTGACATGGTTAAAACCTTTTATGAGGATACAAAGAAAAAGCAGTTTCCAGCCTCATTCCACCATTGGCCTTTCAGCTGAAATTTCTAAAAAGCATCTGAGCTTTGACTGGGAATTTTTCTGCAAGTCACTTTTCACAAACAAGAACCCCTCACCATTTATTACATTTTAAGCTTCCTGAGCTTGTGGGATATTGATAAGCACTCCTTTAAACTACCTCCATAATTATAACTACTGCATAAGCACAGATTCAATATGTAAATACCTTAAGGAAGGCTGTTTGCTTTTCCTTTTACATGGGCTGGGCATTACAGGATTTAAATGGCGGAGTCGCTTGCTTTTAATGTCAACCTTGGCATTTGCAAGTGAAGGCAAATTAGGTGAAGAGAAGGCAACTAAACTTTCAGCACCCACCTGAGTCACCCTGTTTCCCTCGTGCAACTGCTGGTGAAAATACAGGCAGGCCTGCAAGACGAGTAAACAAACAGGTCTGCACGCAAGCCAGCAATTAAAGATTCAGTTAAATAATGTTTCAACATGTTTTTCCAAATGTTTCCAAAGCCTCAAAATGAATGATGTAATTAAGGAGACACATAGCTTTGCAACTATTGTGCTTTGAAAAATGGTGTTTGTCACTCAAAATTAAGCTTGGCCCTTAAGTTCTTTTAAAAAATTGTCTAGTTAGGAAATTCCTTCATAAAAAGAGCAAAGGTCTAGAAAAATGGTAAACAGCATAAGCATCTAGAATCCAGTGTACAGGACTGGACAGCTGAGGGAGGAGGGCTTCACAGGAAACACAAACCCTTTCTTCTCAGTGCCAGCTGTTCAAATCTGATATTTAAGCAAAATTTATTGCAATTCACTGGCTGTTCCACAGACTTTTACCCATCAGTCTTAGTCTGTATCATAGCAAAGATGCAAGGTGGAAAGAGGATGGAAACTAAGCTATTACTCTAAACTCCACAGACAGTTTCTTGGAGTGCTGTACAGATCAAAGCTAACCTCAAATCTACTGCAGTTGTACACTGCAAAGGCCAGGCAGCGTTTACAGTAATAGTAACACACTGGTAAAACAAGCCCAAAAGATATGTGCAGCATCATATAACATGACACAGGCCCATTAAACAAAAGCGCACATTTTGTAGGTTAAGCGAAAAAAATGTCCAGAGCGGAAGCATTTGGTTTTACCAGCTCAGGAAAGCAAATTCTGCTGCAGTTGGCCAAGCAAACAGACCTCGGGAATGACAAACTGTCCGGCAATGTCCCAGCGGGCTGGAACACCCATCGCTCCTCAGTTCACGTACGGGCAAGACTCGGCCTTCGGCATGGGCGACATGGGCACCGTGTGCCACACATGCAAACAGTGCCACACCTTTCCCCCGGGAGTCTTTGTAGCCCTCTCTGGCTGCTGCTGAGCCAGCCAGGTGCCCCTTGGGGGTGGTGGGGTGCCAGAAGGCAGGGTTGTCCCTCGGGTATGGGGTGACCGCCCCCGGCCCCCTGCTTTGGGCGGCACCATGGAGCCGGGTGGTGCGGCTGCGGCCCCTCCCACAGGACCCGCCTGGTGCTGGCAGCTCTGCGCCATGCCGCAGAAGCGCGGAGGCTCCCTCAGGCACAGGGGAGACCCCAGCCCATGCCCTGCCTTTGAGGGGATCCCACAGGTCCCAGGCAGTGTTAAGGGGGCCCAAAACAGGCTGATTTGGCCCAGGCCCTGCAACGCCCAAGGTTGGGCCCTGCTATGAGGCCACCCCCCACCCTCCCAACTTTGTGGGCTATAAGCCTCCCTTTGGCTGGACCCAGGCAGCTTCCTCTTGCCCCTCTGCCTTCAGCAGGAACCAGGTGACTGCCATCAAAGCCAACCACCTCCCAGGAGCGGTGGCAAGCAGCAGCAGCAATAAGGGTGGGTAGGGGAGCACGTGCCAGTTCGGGAACAGCAGAGTACTCCTCATCGCATGTGGGGAAGGCCGGAGGAGCAGCCCCATTTCCCGTGCTAGGCCCGAGTGCTCTTTACTGCACGCTAGTGGTAGTACGGGGGTGTTGTCTGCTTCTCTCGTAAATACTGTACAGCCTGGTTTGTTCTGCCATTCTGGTTTGTTGGTGTTGTTTTTGGTGTTAATTATTGAATTGTTATAATACACACTTTTATTTGACTTTCATCTTGTGGTTATTAGTTCATTGTTCTCTGGGCAGGGCCAGGCCATAGGCCAATACCTGGAGTAGAGAGCCTTGTTGGCCTGCCAAAAATCAAACCAACAGGTTAAGAGGCCTAATAAGCCTCTGTGCTAGTTGAATATAGAGACCCCGCCAGCTCCTTTCAGCAGAGGTGGCAGAGCTGGGGAGTGTGCATGTGGAAGTACCTGGCTTGGCACAGCTCATTGCAGCCAGCAGCTACCTGCAAAGCGGTGGCACTTCCCGAGAGCTCCCAGAACCACCTCCAGGCGGTACATGGTGGCTGCCTTCCCGGGAAGGGCTGCTGTTGAGAAGTACACAGGAGAATGAGGACAGGCTGGCAGTGGAGGGCGGTGGCAAGGTGGCAGGGGCAAGTGAGCAGCAGAGGATGAATTGGGATGTCCGGGGACCCTACACCACGCTCTCCGGCTGCCTCCTGCTCACCTGCATGCTCAGTGCCACCATTATGGGCCTCAAGTGCTTCCCACTGGGCTCCAAGCTGGGAGCTGTTCTGCCTGGCCATCACTGCCCACACCTACTTGAGGTCACTGCTCTCCACCGAGTGGGGAGGCGGCACCAAAATTAAAGTTCACCCAGGGCACCATGTTCCCTAAAGCTGGCTCTGTAGGCACCTAGAAAATATGTACTGAAATTACACCTGCTCCCTTCCAAGAAATGAAGCAGCAGATAAAAGGCTGTAGATCAGGGGTCAGCAACAGTTTTGGGCAGTAGGCCAAAAGCACCTGTAACCTCAACTTGTAAGATGTTGGTGTCCCAGTGGCAAACAGCAGGGGAGCTGTGAGGGGCCTGATCCTTATTGTGGCAGTGCAGCCCTGGCCTCTTCCCCAGGGCGTGTGCACCAAGCAAAATTGCCTTCACATGCCATGCTCTGGCAAACATACTGGGGGTGTCTACCCCTGCTGTAGATCATGCAGTACAAATGCATCAGAAAAACTGAACTAGTTTATGTAAGAGCCGAGATGAACAACATGATCTTCAACAAAGCAACTAACTTTTTCAGACTGCAGCTAAGAGTAAGAGTTTTCCTTGTCCAACTGTCTCTCAGGAGTACTAATGACAGTTACACAAAGTCATGAGTCCCTCCCTTCCTGGCAGAGTATAAACATATGTAAACAGCCATCGCAGGGCACGTCCAGACGAGTGCACGCATGCCTTTTGCTTGGGGTAAGAGGCACATGCAGGAACAAAAAAATGTTCCCCGCACTGCAAGTTTGCAGCGTGGGGAAAAAATTAGACCCCTGCATATCCAGGGGTCAAAAAACAAAACCCAAAACAACAAAGCTTAAAAAGGCAGGGCAGGGCAGGCAGGACCATGCCCTGAGTCAACCAGAGGTTGGGTCCTCCATGGAGCGTCTCTATGGTTGGCCCCTCAACCTGGTGCTGAAGTATGTGGCCAGCCAGGCCATGTGTTCAGCATCAGGGTTTCAGTGCCATAAGTAAGGGGCCAGGGGGCTGGAGAAGGGGGGAGGGGGACCATGGGGGGGACCCCAGTGGCTCCGCCCACTCCCCTAGCCCCCCCGATCCCTGACCTGTCCAGCCCCATCTCCCATCTGCCCCCCGATCACTTCTCTGCCTGTTCCCTCCCACTGCCTACCACCTGCCCCCCCCAAACCCTGCCCTGCCCAGCCCCATCCCCCCAAACCCTGCCCCCCACCCCAGCAACCCCATAGTTTAAAAAAAACCCTGGCACTTACTGTCAGTCTGGGGGTTTTCTGTGTCACTGGGGCCACACCCACACACTGTGGGGCGGAGACAGCCTCAGCCCGGGCCCTCCTGTCCCCTGCTGCCCTGTGCTGCTTGGGGGGGCTCTGCCAGGAGGACCCAGAGCCCCCCCAGCCCCTGCTTCTAAGGTAAATAGAAGCTTTTCTTTTCTTTCTTTTTCTTTAAAGTGAGGGAGCCTGGGGTGGAGGGATGTAGATTGTAGCCATGTTGGTCTAAGGACATAGGCAGACAAGGTGCTTTGGGTGAATTTGATATCTTTTATTAGACCAACTTAAATAGTTGGAAAACAATTATTAAGCAAGCTTTCGGGTTCAAAAACCCTTCGTCAGGCTAAGGAAGTTTCTGCAGTTAGTGTGTGCTCTTCCTGGATGAGATGAAAAGTAAAGAAGCCAGAGGCTGGGCTGGTTTGCATGCAAGACAGGTAGTCAGTGAAAATGCAGACTGAGGAGTCAATGGGTGAGAGACAGGCAGGGGGGGGAGGAGAAGAGAGAAGGGGAATGAATAGTGGACAGAGACCTGGGGAGTCAGATGCCAGGCAGGTTATAATGTGTCATAAATCCAATGTCTATATTTAGCCCATGATTTTTAGTATCCAGGAGATTGATGAAGTGGATGGAGTTCATAGGCTCCTCTCTGGGAAGTGTTTTGTAAGTTTCCTTTGAGGATCAGGACTGAGAGATTGGAGAGAGCGTGGTTTTCTTGTGAGAAATGTGCCCCCGCAGGTAACTGGGTATTCCTGTCTTTGATAGATTTCCAGGGTGCATTCATTCTGGTGCGCAGTTGTTGTTAGGTCTCTCCTACATACTTTCCATCAAGGCATTTGGCACATTGGATGAGATATATTATATTTCTGGAGGTGCAGCTGAAAGATCTAGGAACGCTGATGGCTCTGTTGTGGGGCGTAGTAATTGTGGGGGTGGTGGAGATGTGTTGGCAGGTTTTGCATTTCTTGTCATGGCAGGGTCTGGATCCATTTGATGTGTTCTGGGCTTGAGGAAGTTTGCTTCTGGTGAGGAGGTTAGCGAGGTTTGGTGCTTGTTTGAAGGCTAGGCTCTGGGAAGATCTTTTTAAGTATGGGTTGCAATTGTTTGAGGATTTTCCGTAGGGGTTCGAGGGAGGGGTGATATGTCATAATCAGTGCTGTGTGACTCGTGGGGGGGTTTCTTCTGTACTGCAGCAGTTCTTCACGTGGTATCCAGGTGACTCTTTCAAACGTGTGATCTGTCTCTGGAGGAGTGTCCTGGCCTTTTTAAGATTGGTGAGGTGGCAATCCCAGGTGTTCTCTTCAGGGCAAATTTGTTGGTATCTGAGGGCTTGGCTGCATACCACAGCTTTTTTGGTGTGTTTAGGGTGATGGCTGGATCTGTGCAGATATGTATGTTGGTCGGTGGGTTCCTTGTATAACGTGGTCTGTATTTTACCATTCTGGATGCTGATCATTGTGTCTAAAAAGGAGATGTTGGTGCTGGACTACTCAAGATAGTCAGATGGAGGGGTGATGATTGCTGAATTTCTGATTGAAATCAATCATAGATTGCAGGTTTTCAGTCCAAATGATGAAGATGTCATCAATATATCTTAAGTACAGATGGTGCAGTCTTTGAGGAATTCTTCCTGGTGTGGGATGTTGGTATATAGGCTGGTAATGTCCATGGTGGCTAGGAGGGTGTTGCTGGGAAGGTGGTCTATGTTTTTAAGTTTCTGTAGAAAGTCTGTAGCGTCTTGTACAAAACTTGCTCTGTGGGTGACGAGCGGTTTTAGGATTGATTCAACGAAACTTGATATTTCCTCAGTTAGGGACCCATGGTTTGATATGATGGGTCTGCCAGGGTTCCTTTGTTTGTGGATTTTAGGGAGCATGTAAAAAGTCCCCGCATTAGGTAGTGGGGGGATCAAGGTCTGCAGTTTTTCTTGTAGTCTTGATGGAAATAATTTGATGGTATTGTTGAGTTTCTTGGTGAAAAGGGGAGTAGGAGCTTCCTGTAGTTCTTTGTAGTAGGTGGTGTCAGGGAGCTGTCTGTTGGCTTCCTTTATGTAGTCTTCACAGTTTAGGATGGCTATGGCTCCTCCTTTATCTGCTGGTTTTATTACTATTTGGTGGTTAGATCGTAGAGATTCTATGGCTTTTTTCTCTGGTAGACAGGGGTTGTTATGATGGCCTGCGTTGCTGATTATTTCATTGTTCATTCTTTCCCTGAAGCAGCCAACGTAGTGGTCAAGGTTAGGGTTTCGTCCAATCTGACGGGGTGGGGAGGGAAATCATGGGGGCCTGGGGGTGCAAGTGGGGGGGTGGGGCTGGGCAGGGAAGCCATTGGGGGGTCTGTGGGAGTGAAGGGCGGGGCTGGATGAGGTAGCCATCGGGGGCCTGCAGCAGCTGGCAGGGGATGGAACCAGGTGGAGCAGCAACGGGGGGGCTGGGGTGGGACATGTGGGCCTTGCAGGGTGTATGGTGGCCCCTGCTGGGGGACCATACCCCTTGTGTGGGGGCTGAATCCCCTGTTGGGGGGCCATAGCCCCTGTGTGAGGGCCATAGCCTTTGCGTGGGGGCCAAATTCCCTGTTGGGGGGCCATAACCCCCGTGTGGGGACCATAGCAAAATATATATTCATGAATTCATAAAACATGTATTTAGAGTTCACTTTATTGTTATTATTGTAAGAGACTTGCTTTAACACTATAGATATATCAATAAAACGTGTCCAACTGATCACTGTCTCCGTCTCACTCTCTCTCTTTATAGTGGTCTTTTGTTTTACTTGTGGAGGAACATGGATTTGGCATATTTTACACAGTGACATTGGGATTTTATCGGGGATTTTTCAGTTTTTCAATAGGGAACACCAGAATTCCTGGCATCTTGAATCCAGCTGGCTGTGGCTGACCTCCTGCCCAACTGGGGCCAGGAGGACATGCTTTGACAGTTCAAAGCAGGCCACCACACCTGGAACATCTTCTGGGTGATAGCTGCCCAGATGGCTGGGCAGGGGGCATATGTGGCAGTAGTGCCACACAGATGCCAACCCTGCAGCCACAGCCCTCTGGGCCAGCTGCCTCTTCTGGCTGTACAGTCCCCATCCAGGTCTGGCAGGTGCACAGCAGGTCACAGCCAGGCAGCAGCCCCCACTCCCAGACTGCACTGGGTAGATGGTGCAGGGAACTATCAGGGCTCCTTCAGCAGTCCAGCTGGCAAAAGGGGTAGCGTCCCCAGGTACCAATTGGCTGGGCCCCAAAAGTTCCTGAGAGCTGGTAGCCCTGAGCTACTTGCCAGGGCAACTTTTTATGCTGCTGGGGACTGCACAGGTGCTGGCCCCAGGCTCTAGCTCCCCCTGGCTGTAGATCCGGCAGGAGCCAAGCAGGGTTATTTTGCCCCAAGTGCCACAATTTGCTCCACAACAAAGCGCATGTCCAAGCATGTGCACCGAGGCAAAAAGCCCCAGCTCAAATTTGCACCACTTCTATTTGAGCTGGTGCAAGTGCACGTGCTTGCATGTGTGGACGTACCCGCAAAGTCTATCTGGCTACCCAAGGCTGCACAACATATATTCTTACATATAATGGGTGGGGAGACTCAAGAGGGGAGGAGGAGGGTGGTATTCAGATTAGCTGCAGTTCTTCAATTTACTGAGTTCTCCAAATTTCCCTCCAGCCTATAGTTATAGATGGCTTATTCTAATATTCCAGGAAAAGTTCTCTGATTGGTTTTAAATTTCTTTGTTTAACAAAAATGTTGAGGCCTGGACTGAACCCAACCTCTTATCCACTTATAAGGCATAGATTATTTGGAATTTACATCTTTGGGAAATTAAAAGAGAGGGTTTCTTATAGGGCCAGCCCACAATGTTTTGGGACCCAATGTGAAGGCGGCATTGGTGGTGGGGATTGGCGAGCACAGATGTAGATTAAGGCGTACTGGAGCCCTGGGCAAGCACAAAAATGGAGGCCCCCTCCCCCATGGGAGCTGGGTTTTTGGCAGGGGAGGGACCCCTTCCCCTCCTAGTGCTGGCAGGGGAGGCTGGGTGGACCCTGCTGGGCTGGGAGGGAGCACATGCCCTCCACTTCTCCTGTTCCCCACCCCCACTACAGCTAAATGTACACATACATATGGCAGACAAGGTTCTTTGGGCAAGTCTGATATCTGATAACAGTTGGAAACATTTTTTGAGCAAATTTTTGGGTTTAAAAGCCTTTCTTCAGGCTGAGGAAGCATCAGTAGTTGGCGTGTGCTCTTCCTGGATGGAACAAATAGTAAAGAAGCCAGAGGCTGGTCTGTATGCAAGCCAGTCAGTGAAAATGTAAATTGAGGAGTCAGTGGGTGAGGGAATCAGTGACTGAGAGTCAGTGGGTTTCGTGGAATCAATCCTTAAACCACTTGTTACCGAAAGAGTGAGTTTTGTCCAAGATAATACAGACTTTCTACGAAAACTTAAAAACATAGACCACCTTCCCAGCAACACTTTCCTAGCCACCATGAATGTTACTAGCTTATATACCAACATCCCACACCAAGACGGCATCCAAGCCTGCCTTACATACCTACAAGAGCAAGATGACAACTCTTGAGTACAGATCCAAAGATATTACTGGAATTATATGCTTCATCCTCTCACACAACAATTTCACTTTTAATAACTAACACTTCCACCAGACCATGGGCACAGCTATGAGCACCAAAATGGCCCCACAGTATGCCAACCTTTATATGAGCCACCTGGAAGAATTCCTCAAAGACTGCACCATCTATACTTAAGATATATTGATGACATCTTCAACATTTGGACTGAAAACCTGCAATCTATGATTGATTTCAATCAGAAATTCAGCGATCATCACCCCTCCATCTGACTATCTTGAGTAGTCCAGCACCAAAATCTCCTTTTTAGACACAGTGATCAGCATCCAGAATGGTAAAATACAGACCATGTTATTCAAGAAACCCACCGACCAACATACATATCTGCACGGATCCAGCAATCACCCTAAACACACCAAAAAAGCTGTGATATGCAGCCAAGCCTTCAGATCCCACCAAATTTGCACTGAGGAAAACCAGAATTGCTACCTCACAAATCTTTAAAAGGCTTTCACACAACAAGGACACTCCTCCAGAGAGACAGATGCACATTTGAAAGAGCCACCCAGATACCACGTGAAGAACTGCTGCAGTGCAGAAGGAAAACCCCCACGAATCGCACAGCACTGGTTATGACATATCACACCTCCCTCGAACCCATATGGAAAATCCTCAAACAATTGCAACCCATACTAGAAGGAGACCCAATTCTTAAAGAAATCTTTCCAGATCCACCCATCCCAGCCTTCAAACAAGCACTGAACCTCACTAACCTCATCACCAGAAGCAAACTTCCTATGGCCCAAAACATACTGAATGGAAAATACGGAGGAGAGACCAAACAACAACTGCTCATCAGAATGAAGGCACACCAGAAATCTGTTTAAGACCAGAATACTCAATTGCTGGTGGGGGCACATTTCTCAAAAGAAAACCACTCTCTCTCCAATCTCTCCGTATTAATCCTCAAAGGGAATTCACAAAACACTTTTCACAGATGAACCTATGAACTTCACTTTATCAACCTCCTGGATACAAAACATCATGGACTAAACATAGAAGAAATACAAAAATATAGAACTCTTGGTTCCAAAATGATACCTTTTATTAGACCAACTGGGAACTCACCAGAAAATTGTCCTTTTCTGCAAGCTTTCACGCTCAAAGTCCCTTCATCAGGCTCTGAGAAAAGAATAAATGGTAAAAAGTCCCCATAGGTAAGAAATAAACTTCATTTTTGCACAGAGGGAGCTGGAGATGGAAAGCTGTCCCTCTGGGCCCAGCATTTTTTTTGTGATTTCCCAGTTGGTCTAATAAAAAGATATTATTTTGGAACCAAGAGTTCTACATTTCTTATTTCTTCTAATCTCAGACAAACATGGCTACCAAGTAAAGTCCTGAAACATGAAGATGCTGAATTTTAGCTGCTTTGGATTTTAAGCTTCATTTCAGAACAACATGAAAGATTTTTTACCTCCCTGCCTGCCATCTGACACCTCCAGGGAAGGAATTCTACCTAATCTACACACCAAAGAGCAACTCAGCACAACTCTCAGACACAGCTACTAAGTACATCCCTGTACTAAAGATTGGATTTATGACACACCACAAGCTGCCTGCCATCTGACTCCCTAGGCACCGCTCCACTTTTCCCTGATACATTCATCCCCCGTTTCCCTCCCCACCCCGCCCCCAGCCTGTCTCTCACCCACTGACTCCTCAATTCACATCTTCACTGACTGCCCTTCTTGCTGCAGCCCAGCCTCTGGCATCTTTACTATTCATTGTATCCAAGACGAGCACACGCACACACCAACTGCAGATGCTTCCCCAGCCTGACCAAGGGCTTTTAAGCCCAGAAGCTTGCTAAGAAAAATGTTTCCAACTCTTTAGTTTGTCTAATAAAAGATATTACACATACACAAAAGACCCCAGCCTTATTGGTGAAGGAAGATGCCCTGCTTCTAGCTGCCAGGAAAGCAAAAGTAAAAGCTGCAGTTCTAAACTTGGTGCTGAAAATGGGCGCAGAGTTTAAAACTGAGGTTTTGACTTCCCTGCTGGGGAGGATGCCGGCCACACAGGGCCCCTTGGCTGCAGGGCCCCCTGAGGCCCAGGTTTTGCAGGCATAGATGGGCCGGCCCTAGTTTCTTATCTTCTTTTCTTCACCATTGTGGAATGCTGTTCAACACAGTCCTGTTTCTTCTTTACCTTACTTTATGATCTTCTCTGATGAAGCTGCTTTGTTTTTACAATACATCTAAACATCTTGAGAAAACAGATCTATTACAGGAAAACAGAATCTAATACATTTGGTTACATCAATTACTACCACTAACATTTTAAGATAAAGCCATCATATAGTACATTTGGATAATTTAATGTATGGCCTTCCTTATAATGTTTCTTTTTCAGGCCTTGTTTAATTAGATCTTATTACTGGAGTAGCTGGACATGTTGGTTTCTTCCTTTCCTTTGCTGACCAAGCTAGTTGTCACATCTGTAAAGGTTCATTCTACAGTCACTCAGAAATGGACTTTGCTGGCTACACTTCTGCAGCTTGGTCAAAGCCCCTTGAAAATGGTCAAGGCTGGCAACAAATATTCAAATATTTCTTCTTATGCACATTTAGTTCATGTCCCCATACCATGGTTACTGCACATTATGCAAACCCTTCACTGAACACAGAATTATGAATTTCTTTATGGATTTTTTTTTATTTTGATCCTGACAATATCTAAGAGATGCACAAACATTAATCAACTTACCGTCACAAAAACCTGGAAAATAAAGTGGTATTATCCCCATCTTAAAGATGGAAACAAAAGCACAGAGAGAACAAGGTGTGCACACCCACAAGTTCGATGACTTTGTTTTTTTAATATACACTTCCTTGTGTGTTTCCCCAATTGGTCTGTTAGTTAAGAATCTTGATTTTATTTGACCTTTTGCCACTTTTCAATTTTACTCAAGGCACTGTGGTCACAAGTCACAATCTCTACAAGCTTCGTAACAGAAGGATTTCTGGGTAGGCCTACATAGCACAATGCTATCATGCTAATACATAACTTCTTCAGGCTACTTTACAGGTGCTGAGAGAAGTGACATTGGTTGTGTGATCGGGGTGCCCTGAAGGTGCTCTATAGCCATGCCCTGGCAGAAGTGCACGACTACAGAGTGCTTTAAAGGTGCCTGATAACATAATAAATTACCCCACATGCAGCGAGGGTTCAGATGAAAGCATTACAAAGTAGACCACCTTCATTAACTTCTGTCAGCCCTTGTGTGCAATCTCAGCTGGGCTGACGCAGTCCAGCCCCACTCCCAGTACTGTCTGCAGGATGGGAAGGGAGCAAATGGAGGTCTGTTTCTTGTGTGCCTGTTTGTGATGTCCTCTGGGTTCTTTCGGTTCCACCGTAACTGCTTTCCTTCTCTCCTGTTCCCCAAGAGCAACTGTACGATACCTAGCCCCGCCTTTTACATCTGGCAGTGGCCATTATCCCCCTCATCTGTTCTCAGTGTGCCAATCCCCCACTGTGTTCCAGTTTCCCTCTTGACCCATGCCTGGGCTTTCCCTTTAGTAACAGGGGTTCTGCCCGAGCCCCGTTAGTCACAAACTGACAGAGAGCAGATTTCCACTAGATATCAGGAAGAACTTCTTCACAGTAAGGGTCGCCAAAATTTGGGATGGGCTTCCAAGGGAGGTTTTCCCCTACCTTCGGGGTTTTAAGAGGTTGGATAGGTATCTGACTGGGGTCATCTGACCCCAGCACTCTTTCCTGCCTAGGCAGTGGATTGGACTCAATGAACTGTTGAGGTTCCTTCTGACCCTAGCATCTATGAATCTATGTATCTATGAATGCAGAAGGTGACACTAAATTCAGGAAGTCCTATCCAGCCTTGTATCTACTCTGATATAAATATTGTTTTACAAACTGGTGCTACACTGCACCTGTACATCTACCAGGCTCACAGGTATGCTCCAGGAAGGGGTTGGCCAGACATGAGGTGCCCTAGGGAGGTACTCGGAGCCTGGTAGGTGGACAGGCACAGTGAGGGGGACAGCTCAGCACAGGAGCACCCCCTACTGGCCAGCCACACAAGGTGGAAGAGGTGGGATCCCACAGCCTGCTGTTTAGAATGCATAAATTGGGGAAGGGGATAACTCTGTGGATGAAGGCTCACCCCTTATGGCAGCACCAGAACTCCCTGCTGATTGCCTATCAGGGCTGAAGGAGTTCAAGCAGGAGGTTCTGGAGGACCCCAGCTTGGAGAAACTCCAGCAGATGCTCAGGAGCAAGAGACAGAGTTTACACCAGATAAGAGGGAACAGGTGATCTGGAATAAGGGACTCTTCTACCAGTTGTGTGCACCTAGGAAATAGGAGCCCCATTGCCAGCTTATTTCATAGATTTCATAGACTTCCCCGTGAGTCCTTCACTGGGTTATCTGCAGGAGTCTCCAAGGCAGACAGTCTCATTTATAATCCTTAGGACTGAAATGAAATAGCAGCTAGTGGAAATGAACCCCTGAGCAACGCAGAGGAAAACAGCCCAGTGCCACTTTTGTGCAGCCCCTGCAATACAAATCCTACTGCAGCAGCAGTTCCAATAACTGGAGTGGCTGGGGCATGTATCCTGTAATGTGCAATCCTATGCTCATGAGCCTAATCGCACCTCAGCTCCCTGTGGAAACACTTGCTCTAAAGAGGGGTGCAGTTCCCAGCGGTTCTGTCCACACCTTTCCACCTTCCCCAGGATCTGGGGGCAGCTCATGGGAGTCCCTGGAAGCTCTGTCTGTCTGCTCCCCACCATTACATACCTTGCCAATAGTGTCCCCCACTGTAGTCAGCACCACTACCTGGTGCTTTAGTGTCCACCACACCAGCAACTAGCTCTGGGTAGCCCCACAGGCTCTTGCAGCTCATCAAAGATCTCCTCAGCTGGCCCCATGGCCAGGTGGGCACTGCCATGCCGAGCTTGGGAGCCATGTGCTGCTCCCCTGAACAGGTTCCTGCACCTCCTGTGGCCCAACCTGACCTCCCCCCCTACCCTGTGCACCATAGGACCCACTGCCCCTCTGGGGTTGTAGGCTCGAGCCACTGCTCACAGCTCCCAGAGCCCTAACTCTGTGCGCTGAAATGTGCACCATGACACCTAGTCACCCACTAGGGTTGCAGGCTCGAAATGCCACTTGCGACTTCCAAAGCCTGGACTCCGTGCACCGAACTGTGCACTGTGATGGGCCTGAACAGTCTCATACCGCTCCCGGGGCCGGGTCTCCGTGCACCATTCCCAGGCACCATCCACAGCCCGAGCAGTCTCCCACCGCTCTCAAGGCTGCTCCTCCAGTAGCGGCTTCAGGAGTCTTGGGCCTACTGCCCATTGTGGAAGAGCTCCCCAGCTTTTCTCTTTCCACTCTTCTTAAGTCCCTTGCTGCATCTCTTCTCCAGCCTGCGGAGCACGCTCTCCTTTTATACTCTTCAGGGGCTCCACCCCCAAGTTCTCCGGACTTGGCAGGTGCAGTTCTGATCCAGGTCCAGCTTTGGAAAAGGGTGGGGCATTGCTTCCCTTGTGCTGCCTCCGGATTGGTGGGTGGGCTCCACCAATCAAACAGCAGACCCTGGATCCTGGGACTCAACCCAAGCTCTGAAAAGGTAAGCCTGCTACATAATCAGAAAATTCAATCTCTAACTTGATTTTTTTCTTTTGCAGTTTGAGGCCATTGCTCCTCCTTGTCATGTCCCCTGCAGCCACAGGGTGCTTGTACACATGATGGGGGTTTAGTCATTAGACTTGCATTCTATGCCCCCTAAACTGAAACAGTGGGGTTTTATTTTTCCATCAGTTATGGTGAGATGTCTGATCCTTTTTTTTTTTTTTTGGAAGAAGCCTGCCCATAGCTGCGGGGCAAGCTGCCAGTGGGCCGAGCGGCCCCTGAGCTGCAGGGGGCCCTGGTCCTTCCCTCCACAGCAGCAGCACCCCATGAGGCTGCATGGGTGGGCTGCTAGTGGGCCAGGTGCTGCCCCAGCTTGAGACAGTATCTGGCCTGACCCAACTCTCCCCCGATCCTGACCTGGGGCAGCACCCAGCTCACTAGTCCACCCAGGTAGCCCTAGGGGGTGCTGCCACCATGAAAGGAAGGACTGGGACAGCTCAGAGGCTGCTCAGCCCAGCAGCAGTTTGCTCCCTGGCTGCAGGAGAGGCGGACAAGTTCCACCAAAAAAAAGGATCAGGCCCCTTGCCACTTCTGCCTTCAGCAGGTTTCTGGTGAAGGCAGAAGTGGCAAGGGGGTCAATCCTTTTTTTCTGCAGAGCCTGCCCACCTCTCCTGTGGCCAGGGAGCGAGCTGACTAATAGCTGCAACACACTGCTGTAAACTCAACTATATCGGGATGTAGTTTAGTTTGCAATGATGCAAACTCATTTAAAACCCCCAAAACTCTTGCACTTGTACAGTGTGACACCATTAAGCCACACAAAGTGACACTTTCATCACATGTACCTGGTAATGGCATCACGTGTACAAGTGCCCACAGAGAATAATCTATCTCCATCTTCTTTAAAACTGCCCTTCAGGTATTTGAAGACTGTTGTGAAATGAGCATGGTAGAATAATGAATCAAGACAAGACATGCTATAAACACCGGGGGGTTGTTACAATGCAAGAGCAATTGGCCTTGAAAAGACAACCGTCTTGATTGCCTGCAGAGGCCACCAAAACAGTTTTGAAATCCCAGAACAAACACGCCAGTGAACTGAAAGAACAAATTCTGAGTAGATTTTATAGGACACACTCCCTCAAGCAAGGAGGGAAATAAACTGACACCCGGATCTTTGAGGTTAGGAGTCACTGGGAAAATAAGGCCTTCTTAATAGTCTAAGACAGAGGTGCCTCTGGGGGTGCATTTGGAAAGACCAGAGAAGGGCCCAAAGGTATAACTAGCCCTCACTGTTACAGAAGCCTGACAGTGTATGTGCTCACTGAGAGGAAAGGAAACAACAGCTAAACTCATATTGCTCTTCCTCCTTTAGTGACTTTGCTGCTGTCATCCTTTCCCCCCTGTCACCCAGACAAGATAGGGAGCCACACTTCTACCTGGACTGGTGGCTGGGCCCTCAAAGCAGTGGCAACAATAGCATGGCCTCCTGAACAATAGTCAAGTGGCTTCTGGCAGACTGCTGGCTGCTGCTGGTTCTCCAGGATGCCCTAGGCAGACCCACTGCAAAAAATTACATTCATATTTTAAGATTTTATTCAAGAGCACAAAGGAATAAAGAACTTTTTAAAATGCTGAAAATGGATCCTGACCTGATTCTGCGAGTTGGAAGCCCAAGGCAGGGAGCAGTTAAGTTTGTTTCCCAATGTTTTTCAAAAAGCAAACTGTGCTACGTAGATACTTTCAAAGGGATTTCGCCACATGGTCAAACCACAGTAACCTTATACTTCTTACAGGTAACTTACAAAAGGGGAAAAAAAAGTTCATAACTGTGGCAGAGCGCAGTTGCGGGGCTCACCATGCGGCAGGGGCTGCAGTAGTCCGAGACAAAGCCAGCAGAGAAGGCAGCCAAGCAAAGCCCCTGAAGGTCATTTTAAGTGGGGAGGTGTGTGGTGGAACACCTTTGGGGGTGCTCACCACTTGAGGCCTTTCACAGGCTCTGAGGGGAGCCTGCTTTGGAGGAGCAGCAGGGGGAAGCTCCCCCAGGAACTATTTTAAGGGAAAAGGTGTGTGGTAGTGGGTGCCTGCCACTTTAAGAGCTGAGCCAAGCATCCAGCAGGTGCTTGATTGTGGCAGCCTGGCTGCCTATTTAAACAGAGTTTGCTGCTGGCAGGCCAGGCAGTAACATTGCCTGGCTGCATGCAACATCCTGGAGGCAAGGGAGGAGCTGTAGGGGATGGCTAGGAGGCTCCTGGTCCTGGGCATGACCTAAAACTACACCCTGCTGGGAGTAAGTGGCCTGGTGGGACTCTCAGTGGCACAGAAGCCTCCAGGAAATGCCAAGCCAGTTACCACCCTGGTGAAAGGCGGGTAGGGGTGCCTTAACCCCAGCCCTCACCTTCGGGTGAGTCATTTGTCATCGGAGGTAGTTGGGGCCAGGCATGGCTGGGGGAGAGGGGGGGAACCAGAGATCTGGGAGCCCAGTATGTTGGAATGGATACAGTTGCCCCCGGAAGGGGCTAGGGCAAGCTTAGATCCAGTTGGGTAATTGGCTAGCTACTACCCCGGTTAGGGTCGCAGGAGAGGCCCAGAAGATGGTACACCTGCCACCCAAGGTATGAGCTAGCTAAAGAAGCAGGCCACTTAAGCCATAGGCAAGAGGGAGCAAGGCGGCATAAGCTGTCGAGGCATGAAAGAGACCCTGTGAGAGGAGGTGGAGTATGAGAGGCCTTAGTAAGAGGGGAGTGGTATGAATGTGCATGTGTCTAAGGCCTGGCAATGAGGGCTAAGCTTGGTTTGGCTATACGTCGTGAGCATTGAGCCATCTGGATACCATATGCGAGGCTTGGGCTGTGGTGTAGGGGAGGAACAGAGCTGCAGATAGTGCCCCCTGGCATTGGGGCAAGAATGGGCTGCCCCCTCACTGGGATCACGGAGTTCCCTCCCCAGTAGGCTCAGGTGGCCATAGCCATACCTGACCCCGACTCTCACTCCTTGGGGTCTTGCACCCCACAGGGCTCAGGTGGCTGCAGCTGTGCCTAGCCCCAACTACCTCAGATTGTCAAATGACCTACCCAAAGGTGAGGGCTGGGGTTAAGGCACCCCTACCTGCCTTTCACCAGTGTGGTAACTGGCCTGGCACTTTCTGGAGGCTCCTGCTTCACTGAGCCCCACCAGGTCACCCACTCCTGGCAGGGTGCATTTTTAGGTCATGCCCAGGACCAGGAGCCTCCTAGCCATCCCCTACAGCTCCAACCTTGCCTCCAGAATGTTGCATGAAGCCAGGAGATGTTACTGCCTGGTCTGCCAGTAGCAAACTGCTCTGTTTATGTAGGTGGTCAGAGATCTAAAATGGCTGCCGCAATCAAGCACCTGCTGGCTGCTTGGCTCAGCTCTTAAAGTGGCAGGCACCAACAGTATCCTGCCACACTCCTTTCCCCTTAAAACAGTTCCTGGGGGAGGTTTCTGCTGCTGCTCCTCCAAAGCAGGCTCCCCACAGAGCCTGTGAATGCCCTCAAGTGGTGAGCACCCCCAAAGGTGCTCTGCCACAATGACCTACTGTTTCCTTGTAACATACAAGAAATCTTTGAGTTTTTGTGCCCAAACTCTTCCAGCACAGACAAGTCAAGAATGTTGAGGGCCCTCTCTACACATGAAGCTAAAGGCATGATGGGGTCTAATGTACACTTCACACAATCATGCCTCCTGCAATGTCACATGTTCATGGCAGGAGACATTATTGTGGGATCAGTGCATTAGATCCTATCATACTTTACTGATCTCCAGGTAACTGCACAATCAACTAGTTAATTGTGCAATACCTATAACATAGGAAGAACTCCTCCCCCAACTTTTAAAACTTCAGGAAAATGAAGTTTTCCAGGGCTGTTTTGTATATCAACATCCAACAGAAAGCATAAAAGAATACAATCCTCTTTTTTTCCTGGCAAATCAGTTACCTTTAAACACTGTTCTCATCCACGGCCTGGGAAGTCATGCTGGGAATGCCTTTGGAAACAAACCTGTGAAACACTGAACCTGGTGTGAACAAGAATGTTAAGTGAGCTTAGTAGCCATCTTTACCACTTCTTCAAAAGGTCCAAGGATCATTTATAACCTCAGGTGCAGATCATGTGAAAATCCCAAACATATATAGATCAAAGTGATCTCACAACAGGGAAGATGTCAACTTCAAAAAACTCCTCCCCCACAAATATAGCTTTAAAAGAAGCCTCCTGACTCCCTAGTCTAATTTAACGAGTTTTATAGCTAAAAGCATCTCCTATTCACATCCTTTCCTTCCTGTTTTGCAGCAAGAAAGACTACCAGGAATAAAGGAGAAAACTGACTATAGCGATGCATTTACTTTAGTGAAATAACTGAACTCCATATGCACAAAAATTAACTGAAATTAATTATTTCTCTACTATTTCAGTTTCAACAATCTTAGATATTACCTGGAATAGCAACCCATATAAAATACAGAGATATGTGATTTTTAATTGACTGTCTATTATAGGAAAACACACCTCTCTCCTTCCCCTCGCCTGCCCAAAACAGCAATAACAGAAGCAGAAGCTAGGATTAGACTGGGTATTTAAATTACCACTGGCCTACCAGCAGCCTTCCTTCATAACAGTTCTGCATTAGACTCACCTTGGTCACCTGACATACCTTCCCCACCTCCATACTCGAATCCTTTCTGGAGCTTCCCTGGAAGCTGCCAGGGTCCTCAGAGAGTGCGAGTCGTCAGGGCTGGCTGCAGAACATCATTGTCTGAATGTACAGTTGTAGTACTTTGTGTCGAGTGATTTCATAGATTGTAAGGCCAGGAGGGACCTTGGAAGATCATCAGGTCCAGCCCCCTGCACCAAGCAGGAAAGATAGCTGGGGATCAGGTGATCCTGGCAAAGGGACTGTCTAGTTACCCTGGAAATCTTCAAGAGGAAAGTGATTGCACCACCTCTGGAGGAAGTTTATTCCACAGTCTGGACACCCTGACTGTGAAGAAGTTTTTCCTAGAGTTGAGCCTGAATCAAGTGTGAGAATGCAAGGTCCACTGTTTTCAAAATGAAATACTTGAGTGCCAATTTGTTAATCAACAGTAGAAGCATATCATTTTTGTCAGTGTGGACAAAGCCTCCCCTATGGGAGTTACTCAAAACTACACACTAAAATGATGAATTGCATGTGCAATTCAGCCAACAGGGATGGCTTTGCAGCTGAAACATTTTCAAACTACAGGCATCCATTTTCATCTCACTTGGATTCATATCTGCCAGTTATTCTTCATTCAAGGGCTGATTTTATTCAACACTGTGCTACGCTGGTGGTAGCAAAGTAGCTGTATCTTGCAAAGAATCTACTGTTGGCATCTGAGACCAATGTCATCTTATTAGTTCACTTGACTGCATGTACATATGGAATAGAACTAGAAACAGAATTGCAACTTGTGAACTCAGGAAGAGGTGTATGGAGCAGTTTCCCAATACTGCTCTTTGGCTGTGTGGACTGCTTCCTGAACTAGAAGCAACAGAGCTGCATTCAGAAAGCACCAGGGGCAAGTTTATTGCCACCACTGAGCAATAATGGTTCACCCACAGCAGAGGTCATATGCTATGAATAATTTTGTTTTTGGGTACATGCCTTCACAAAGCTCTCAAACCACTTTAGCCCATTCCCAGGGGCTCTGCAACCAATCAAGTTGCTTCATACTTGGTGGGTGTCAAATGCTGTAGCTGGGACCCAAGAATTGATTTCTGATCATCATTCAACTGACGGCAGAAAGTAAACCAACAGTGCCACTAACAGTCTCATTCCACATCTTGGCTAGATCATGCCAGGCCTACGACACTGATTTCAATCAGACAAACTTGGAGTTAACCTGCAGCTAGCGTTAGAGTTTACTAAGGCATGAAGGCTTGATCTAGCTAGGATTCATCTATCTGGACGGTAGAAAGAAAATCTTTATGCAATAGCTTGAGGAAGAAATGTTGCATTTTCTGGCTAGAATTACAGAAGTGGGTCAATGCTGCTTGAAAAAAACTTCCAAAATGCACAGTCCTATTTTTGCAACGCTTGATGCAAGGGTTTTCTGGGGTGTAGGCATATCACCACAAACCACCTCTCCATCAGGCTGAAAAAATGCAGTAAGGACTATTTTTCTATTTTCTACATAGCAACAAAAGCATATCAGTTTCACTAAAAACACCCAACACAGGGAGCCTTTTCTCTTGCCATAAAGAAAACAGTCGTCCTGCAATTACAAATTCAAATAGAAATAAAATGTACATCCAGCTTCCCACCAGGTGGCAGGAGACTCACACTAATGACATGCAATTTATTAGTTAACAGCAGTCCAATTCCCCAGGAGAATTTTCCTTTTATCCTCTTTCAGTATCTCCATTTCAAAGTTTAAACCACAACCAAACCATTTTAATAGCTCTACGTCTTGACATGAGTAGTCCCCTAGCAGAAGTTCCTACCAGTAATATCTTGGGATGTGATAGAGGCATAACACCTTGCCTGTTGCCCACTATCCCATCCAAATTTGCCTTAATCTGATTGCTCCCTATTTACCTGAGTGTTAAATGCAATACACTGTTTTTCAGTCAGGTCACTATATGTTTTAATTCAATGGAAAAGTGCTCAGAGCTACTTATCTAGAAAGAGGTAAAACTGAACCATAGAAAATTCAGGTTGGAAGGGACTTCAGGAAGTCATTTAGTCCAACCCCTGCTCAAATCAGGACCATCCCCAACTAGATCTTCCCAGCCAAAGCTTTGTCTAGCTAGGTCTTAAAAACCTCCAAGGATGGAGCTTCCACCACCTCTCTGGGTAACCTGTTCCAGTGTTTTACTACCCTCAGTGCAAAAATTCTTCCTAATATCTAACCTAAACTTCCCTTCCTGCAACTTGAAACTGTTGCTCCTTGTTCTGTCATCTGCCACCAAGAACAGTCCAGCTCCATCCTCTTTGGACCACCCTTCAGGTAGTTGAAGCCTGTTATTAAATCCTCCCTCAGTCTTCTCTACTCCAGATTAAATACACCCAAGTTCCCTCAACCTCTCATCAGGTTCCCCAGCCCCTTACCATTTTCACTCCCCTCCACTGGACTCTCTCCAATTTGTCCATATCCTTTCTGTAGTGGGGGGCACAAAACTGAATACAGTACTGCAGATGTGGCCTCACCAGTGCCAAACAGAGCGGAAGAAACATTTCCCTCGATCTGCTGGCAACGCTTCTAATGCAGCCCAGTATGCTGTTAGGCTTCATGGCAACTTGGGCAATCCTAGCCCTGCTGCCAGCGTATCTATTACTCCCCACAGCTTAGGGTCATCCACAAATTTGCTGAGGGTACACTCTACGCCAACTTCCATTATTGTTGATGAACATATTGAACAAAACCAGCCAAAGGATCAGCCCTGGGTCACTCAACTTGAAACCAGCTGCCAACTAGACGCTGAGCTACCCTTTGAGCCCTACCACCCATTCAGTTTTCTATCCAACTTACAGTCCAGTCATCCCACCTGTACTTACTCAACTTGCTTTCAAGAATATTGTGCAAGACTACCAAAAGCCTTGCTAAAGTCAAGGTACATTATGTCCACTACTCTCCCCGCATCCACAGAACTAGTCATCCCATCACAGTAGACAATCAGGTTGGTCAGGCATGACTTGCCCTTGATCAATCTATGCCAACTTTCTATCACCTTCTCCTCCTCTAAATGCTTATAAGTGGATACCTTGAGGACCTGCTCCATGATCTTTCCAGGGATTGAAGTAAGGCTGACCAGTCTATAGTTCCCCAGATCCTCCTTCTTCCCTTTCTTAAAGATAGGTACAATAGTTGACATCTCCATCAGCATGTTTTTAAAGACAATGGCCAGCAGCTCTACAGTCACACTGCCCAACTCCCTCAGCACCCTTGGTGCATTGGATATAGCCCCATGGACTTGTACACATCCAGCTTGTCTAAAGAGTCTTTAACCTGTTCTTTTGCCACTGTTGGCTGCTCAACTCTTCCCCAAACTCTGCATGCCAGGTGCAGTAAGTAGTTTGGGAGCTGATCTTACCTGAGGTAAAAAAAAAGGCATTTCCTCATCTGTCACTAGGTTGCCCCTCCCATTCAGTAAGGGACCCACATGTCCCCTAATCCTCCTCTTGTTGCTGACATACTTGTACAAACCCTTTTTGTTACCCTTTACATCCTTTGCTAGGTGGAAACCCAATTGTGCTTTGGCCTTCCTGATTTCATCCCTGCGTGCCTGAGCAATACTGTTATACCTACAGACCTACCAAATTCACGGTTGTACGATTTTCACAGAAAATGTGAAGTTGGGTGGGTTCGCTACAAAACAAATTTACCAGCAAGCAGAGAAAAGGGGAGGAAGTCCTGCCATCTTGGACCATGGGGAGCGGGGTGGGGGGCCAGGGAGGAGACTGTAGGTGGGGAGGAGGAAGGAGGCTGGGGGAAGGTGAGGGCTTCTTGCAGCAGGAGGTGAGGAATCCGCAGGCAGTTTGCACCAGGTCCCCGGTTACAGCAGGCAGCCAGGAGGCTGAACTGAGGTCCAGAGCCCTGGCCCAACTCATTGAGCTCATGCACCTGCTACGAGTAAGGAGTTGGGAGGGTGGGGGGAAGAGGGGAAGGCTCCACAGATCCTGATGCAGACTCCCAGCTGCCTGCCACAGCGGGCCTGGGACCATGGTGCAGCCTCCCCACTTATGGATGGCCTGAAACTGTGGCTTAATAATGCTGAATAAATTTATGGACGTCATTAATCCACACTCAGAAATGAGTGGAGTAATGGCTTCCCCAGGGCTTAAATCAAGGTAATTAAGCTGCAGGTTTGGGCCACCTGCAATCTATAGGGAGGGGCAGGACTGCTGGGGCCCCGTGGCCAGAGGTGTGGGGGAAGGGGGGTCATCATCATGTTCAGCTCATGAAAATGGTGGGTGGCTGGCCTCCTCCTCGAGTTTGGTAGACCCCAACTTACACCCCTCCCTGGTAGTCTGTCCAAGTTTCCACTTCATGTAAGGTTCCTTTCTGTATTTTAGCTCACTGAAGAGAAGTACCCTGCTTATCCAAGCTGGTCTTCTGCTATACTTGCTAGTCTTCCTGCACATCAGGACAGTTTATTCCTGTGCCCTCAGTAAAGCTCAAAATACAGTTGCTTCAAGGTGCAGCAACAAGCGGGGGCTCCAGGCTCACCCTTCCTCTGGCTTCCCCTCCTTGCCATTGCCCCAGGGGGCAGTCAGCCTTCAGTTCCAGGGGACCCTGCAGTCCAGTCCTGTGTCATGGTGTGGAGGAGAAGAGGGCAATTGTAGTGAGAGAGGTCAAGCTAAGGCTGCCCAGGTGCATGGTGCAGCAGGGAGGCATGCAGTAGTGGGGGATGCTCAGATGCACAGTGCAGTGGAATGGAGCACAGGATGCAGTATTAGGGGCGCTTGGGCACACAGTGCAGCAGGGGGTATGGGATGCAGGGGGGTGCACCTGACTGTGATGCAGCAGTGGCGGGGTATGTGGTCCCTGAGGCCCAGGGCTCCTGCTAGCATAGCCTGAGGGGCATGAAGCCCCTGGCCACTTGGAAGCTGAACAGCCCTGTTCTAGGCAACAGAGGAAGGAATAAAATAGAGGAGCAGTGGATCAGGGCTTCACAAGGACTTTTCTTTCCTCATAAGTAAGATTTATGTTCAGTTGTGTCAAGTAGATGGACTGACTTACTACAGCCAGCATTCAATCAACTAAGGCCCTTCTACATGTTACAGCTCATGGATGAGAACAGTATTTAAAGGCAACTGATTTGTCATGATCTTTCCAGGGATTGAAGTAAGGCTGACCAGTCTATAGTATTAAGGGGCACTTGGGCACACAGTGCAGCAGGGGGTATGGGATGCAGGGGGGTGCACCTGAAGGTGAAAAAGAGGACTGTGGAGGTTTTTTTTTCTTTCTATTGCATGTTGATATATGAAACTGCCCTGGAAAGCTTTGTTCTGTTGAAGTTTTATATGGTAAGGGTGGAGTTCTTCCTATGCTTATTTTAACCCCTCTCTATATATTATAGGTATTGTACAACTAACCGGTTAATCGTGCAATTACCTGGAGACCAATTACACATGCAAAGCAGCTATCACACAATAAAAAGCTCCAAACACATAAAATTAGACCTCAAAAATGCATACTGACTTTATAGTTGGTTACTATCCAGCTTTAATTAGCACATGTAGCAGGGTCTTCTCTGCAGCTGGCAGCCTCATCAAGACAGGGCTCCCAGCCACAGGGGTGCAGCCCCTGAGCCCTGGGGATCACAGCTCCCCGCATGCAGCTGCAGTCCCACACCTGACAGGGCTCTGAGTCCATGCTCTGCCTCTCATGCAGCTGAGACCAGGGCCCTGTCAACTGTAGGATCCTGGGTCCCAGGTGTATATGGCCCCATGGCTGGCCCCTCAGCAAAGGGGGCTTCCAGCTGTAAGCACCTGCTTCTTGCCAATGCAGGGGGAGCCCAGGATCAGGCTCACCCTATACCCATAATACAGCACAATGGGAACTAATGTGCCTACAACTGCACCTCCTGCCATGCAGCATAGCAGGAGGTAAGACTATGTGCATCACATATTAGATCCAATCACGACTTTACCTGCTTGTGTAAGTTAAATTACTGATACGTAACCTAAAAGACTAGTAGCCATTAACCTTTTATATATACAAACCGCAACCTAGCAATTTGCCATAACATTTATTTTCCGAAACACTAGCAACACCTAAACAAAAGAATATAAAAAACATTTTGCAACTCAATATCTATCATCTTCAAAGACAAAAATTAAATCTTATTCTTCCTCAGCTTTTATGATCTTTTAACTAAGCAGCTAAAATAACTTTCTTCTATTCCCTTAAGGGTTGGTTAGTGCTTTCTTAAAGCCTTATCAAGCATTATTAAAAGAAAAAGAGCATCTTGCTTTAAATAAATGTCTTCTACGAAGGTGTGATTGTTTTTTCTGTACTTGTGGATCTTGATTCAAATCTTCCAGTGCAAAAAGTCATTGTCCATTTGCTCATCTTGGGGTAAAAAATGATTAAAGTATTCCAAACTAAATTACAGCACACCATTCATTTTAAGAACCAGTGAGACAGAGCCAGCTTTAAGAGATCACACAAAAAAGGAGGAAGTTGTTAAGCCTTTTTAAAAACATTTCTTCCTTTAAATAACTTGTAGAAAACACTTAAGTATTTAACACAACTAGCTTATGTAGTTGGTAAAGAAAAGCATTCCTTCCTCTTTCATTCTGCCCCTCAGATTGATCAATGATGAGTTCTGAATCCACCTAAAGAAAACAAAAAAATGACAATGTTAGGCAGATGCAACTCTGCAAAAAACCTTTCTTATAAACAAAGCTGTGAAAAAAAATCTTACTTAGTTTCCTAAGAGTTTGACTGGTCCAAGTCAGAAAAGTTCTCCTTGTTTTCCATGGTGTGCGCTTGAAAACTTAACAAAAAACGCTACTCTGGAAATCCTTATTTGTGGAACTCCCACGTCAGAGTTCACCTCAACAAGAGATCTACAGATTTTACTCATCAGCTGAACACTTAAGGTATTTTGCAGTAGCATAACTAAGTGGAGATGTGCATGGAAACAGCCACTGCTGTTCCAATTGACTGCACTTCCAACACTGCTGGTGGAGCTGGTATCCTGTTATGCCTCTGGATATTTGGTAATGACATCGAATTAAATGCCCTCACTAAAATCATTTATGTACTTGAACAAAAGCTTACACTACAGTGCTCATACTGGTGGTTTAAAAACTACTGAGTTACTGTTCTTTGACTTACCAGGTCAATATTAATGTATTTGTAGATTAGGAGAGGAATCAGTAAGGAGCACTGCTTTATAACAACATTCAAACCGATCTTCTGTGCACGTGCGCGCACGCACCCCCCCTCCCCCATGAAAAAGGGTCAACTATAGGGTTTTCAACCCCTTATGCTGTTTAGAAGGGGAAGGGGGATTCATACCCTCTGAAGGTAACAGTACTGCAGGGGATTCAGAGCAACAAACTGAATGGGGTTTTCCTGATCGAGACACACTTCTTTCTAATGTCAATGCTTCAATACCAAACAATACTGAAATGTAAAAAATTAACACCACTACTATTTCTTATGCACGATATCTGAACTGGACTAGGGGAACTTTTGAGCTGGTGTTACAGAAGACAGACGATATTTTGCCATCATCAAATCAGCACAGAAAAAACAGCAGCAAAATTTAATGAAATTTAACTTTTGCTCACAGGACAAATATTCTCTCCAGTTCCTTATCTAGGTGTGACAATCTTCTCCTCCCTTTCATCCTTCATTTATTTGCCTTAGGAAGGCTCCCATTACTCCCCTTGCAAACCTCCTCAGAGATAGAAGTGCCCCCACAGGCCTGCCTCTTTTTTTTTTTTCTTTTTTTTAACCGATTGACTGACCACTGTTCTGGCTATGAACTACCGTGCAGCAGGAATCGAGTGTTTTTGGAAGGATGGGAAGTCATGGCAGGTTTCTAACAAAGCAGCAGGACAGAAAAGCACTTACTCCAAGCAAGACCCTAATTTTCCAGGTGCAGGAAGCCCTCCCCAGCTCTGCTGGAGAGTACTCTTTATTTGACCCATCCCAGTGACCCTAAAACCATCCAGTTTCCTGGAAAAATAAAAAGGAAATCCTGTTTGAAAGCACAACAGTAAACAGGAGAACCCAAATTTTGCTTACTGCCAGCTGGCAATTCCAGAACAAGCACAGCAAGTATAGCAATCGCAGGCCTTCCCTTCCTGTGGTTAATTTTACATCTGTGTTACAGGAAGTACCAGGAATTACTTTCCAAGGGAGATAAAATTTTAGGCATTAACATTTTAATCCTTATTAGAAAAAGCAACCAAGATGACTCCCTGTTAGAAATTCTTCTTCTTGTGAAGCTTTTTATTTTCAAACAATATAAAAAGAACTAATGTAAGCATTCACAAATTAAGCAGACAGCATTAGACTGATGAGTATAAGTTTGTCCATACATTTCACATACTAATCTACAATATTTACATTTTTTCAAATGAACTGTCTCCTTAAATGGTTATAAAACAAAAAAAAAAAAACAACCAACCTATGAAGGGCAACACTGGGACAAAATCATTCAAAGAGATTAGTGTCAGCCCTGAACCTACTACAGAACTCAAGGAATATATAACATCCCATTCTCTTTTTTTCCCCTTACCTGATTCCATTCGTAAGACTTCTCATACCATTTGGGAGTAATTACTTCTCGAGGTTTTGGTTTGCAGATTAAACTGAAATTCCATAAAAAGATTAATAAGAAACTGTATTTAGTTAACTCTAAACATCTACAGGACCATTTCTGTTTATTTGAATTGCTACTGCATACCATCATCTAAATGAAATTTTATATTGGAAACTCATTTCTGATAGTACTTTGCTGAAAAATGAAAACCCTCAGATTTTCACATTACTGTGCTTCATTTTGAATTTTTATCTGTATTATGCTGGCATTGTGAAAAAACAGATTACTGCTTTAGTGAAACTAATTTAAAAAAATGTATTCGGATAGCTAATTGAATAATATGCCTATCTGACAAAGGGCTATAATTTGCAGCATTCCCTTAGCCCATTAATTTTTGCATACTTGTTAATTTGACTATATAATTTAGATATTTTAGGACATTTTGTTTTTGTGACAACTCAAATACTATAGATGGTTTGCCTTTCCCACTTATTTCCTCAAGCTGTATGAAGCGCATTTTAATTAATTCTGTCTAGATGTGTTTTTCAAAATATGCATTTTATTCTGAAGTAGCAGTGACATGATGTAAATATGATTAACTTAAAAAAACAGAGAGGAACTGTAAGAGACTTAGCCGGATTAGTGCTATAATTTTTACTGGAAGGGCTCTAAATAATACGTTGATACATTGAACAAAAATAATCAGAAAATATTTGAAATATGGAAGAATAAAAGAACGTACATGGGTTAAAAAATAAAAGCAACATTGTGCTAATGAATCATCTCTTTCTTCAGAATCACGGTCAGCCCAGCCCATATGAGAAACAATCATTCTGAACGGAATAACAAGCAACTGATTTTACTCCTAAAAATTTGGTTTCTGGATACTAAGATCCACAAATACTGAAGAGATAAGAACACTGTGAGTGCTATACTGAGTCAGACCAACAGTCCATATAGCTCAGTATCCAGTCTCTGACAATGGCGGAAGTGGGTCTTTTGGAGACAGAGCACTGACTCAGATATATCTAGAGCAGAGATGGGCAATTTTTTTGGCTGGAGGGCCACTGAATATGTTTTTGTGAACTATCGGGGGCCACACAAATAAAATCTTTCAGAAGATACAATTTTAACAAATTATAGATTAAAAAACAAATAATATACGAAAAAAATCAAACCTTTACTATATTTTAATTTTATTTAAAAAAAAATCATCCTGATTTATTTATTTTTTGAGTAGTGAATATAGAGACAATTGCATAACAGCTCAAAATAAAGATTTACTCCTGTATATTGTGGGGAGGGGACAGGTGTGGAGGGGTCATATGTCGGGGGAGGCCGCCCATGCTAGGTTCCAAGGGCTGGCCGGAAGGTGAAGCATTGACAGCAGAGCCTGCCCAAGCCATGCGGTGCATGTGCAATTCACCCCTCACTCCCATCTGTCCAACAGCTGCCCCCACGGCGCTCTGCCTGGGGCCAAGCCCCACTTGCTCCTGCCTGGGGCGGCTTGCACTGCACTCCTGCCTGCACCTGCCAATAGCACCACCCCAGGCACAGCCCATGTACACAACTTCCCAGCAGGGCTGCCTTCCACTCACTTGGCTGCCCACAGATGGCTGCTGGAGTCCTGTGCACTGGGACAGGAGCTGCCCAGCTACAGCATTCCTCCTGCCTGGCTGGGCACGTGGTGCCTGGCATGTGCCCCACCCCCATGGCTGCTGATGCTTCCCTGCACTACCTGCTGCCCAGAGCAGCACTGCAAGGGCAGGAGGAGGAGCTGCTGGAGGTGGTAGGGAGCCAAGTAGTACCCGTGCAGCAGCAGCAACCCAGCCAGGAAGCTGTGCATGCTGGCCTGGCCAAGTCGGGGCTGGGGACGTTGATGGGTACAGGGCAGGTGCGGGCAGGGCTCAGCCCTATGCAGGCCGGATACAAAAAACTGGTGGGCTGGATCCAGCCTGTAGGCCGTATTTTGCCCACCCCTGACCTAGAGCGATCTACCCCTTGTTCAGCACCTATCTTGGCATCCTCCATCATTGGTTTAGAGATGCTATAGGAAATAATTTCTGACTATTCTGTTTAATAGCTATTAACATATACATTATTCATAATGTTTTTAAATCCTTTTTGGAACCTACCTGTATTATCTGCCTCTACCACCTCCTGTGGCAATGAGTTCCACAAGTTAGCTACAAGCTGTATAAAAAAGTACTTTCTTTTGTTACTTTTAAATCCGTCTCCTACTGATTTCAGTACGTGTACCCTGGTTCTAGTCTTCTGGAACTTGGTGAATAAAATTATCCCATTATTTGTCCACACTTTTCATGATTTTATAGACTTCTTTCATACCCCCTCAGCCTTCTCTTTTCCAGACTGAAGAGTCCTAGATTGTTAGACTCTCCTGGCATGGCAGCTGCTCCATACCCTGATCATTTGGTTGCTCCTCTTTGTATCATTTCTAATTCTACTACATCTTTTTTGACCACAACTGTGTACAGTATTCAAGAGATCTGTATAGTGGCATGATGATATTTTCCATTCTGTTTTCAATTTTCTTCTTGGTGATGCCAAACATTTTACTGACTATTTTGATCAGCAGTGCACATTGAGCTAATGTTTTCAGAAAGCTACATACAATGACTCCAAGGTCTGTTCCCAAGTCATAACAGCTCATTCAGAACCCACCACTGTGTATAAGTGTTTGAAGATATTTGTCCCCATGTGCATTATCTTGCACTTGTTAACAGTGAATGAAGCTCATCTGCCATTTTGGCCCGCTCACTCAGCTAAGGTGAGATTTTTCTACAGCTCTTCTGTCCACTTGGGATTTGACTACCCAAAATTGTTTAGCACCATTTGCAAATTTTGAGATTTCAGAGTCTATCCCCATTTTCACGTCACTGATAAAAGCATTGAACAAAACTAGGTCTAGCACAGATCCCTTCAAGACTTCACTTTTGGTCTCTCTCCATCCCGAAACAGTTCTGCAATTTCACCTTGGAGTGCCTTCAGAATTCCTGGGTTTATCAGTCTGTTCTAAAACGTATTCTGTTGCGATTTCAATGTGATCCAACTCTTCTGACCTATCCACTAAGAGGGACTGGTCTGGTCTGAGAATTCTCCCAATATCTTCTGCAGTAAAAACTGACGCAAAGGATTTTTTTCTTTGCCACGGCCCTATGGTCCCTGAGTGCCCTTTTTACACCTTGGTCTAATCTTGCAGGACAACTAAAACCTTATATCTTAATATAATTTGTTAGTATGGCTTTAGACATGTAATCATTGGAATATTTTTTTAGAACAGAAAGAAGTGTGATATATCACTAACTTCAACAAAGAAACTTCAGGGTTTTTTTGTTAGGGTAATCCTTTAGATTTAAAAAAAAAAAGACTTATTAATAACATGCTTTATAATATTTTAAGGCAGTAACTTGCACATCTTGAATGTGTATTCATCAGCACTACTGAATATGAAGTTGTCTCATTAAAACTTTGATTTTTTGCAAATACTGGGTGGGAGGGGGACAGGAACTGAAAAGGACATTGCTTGGTTCAGGAAAGATTAAAAAAAATATATGAGTGATACAGAAATAGCTATGGCATGATAAATATGCATCAAAACATCAAAGTTGGTGCATTTTGTCCCCCAGAGGAAAATGAATCTCTGGGCAGCTGGAAAATTTAGAATGCAGCTTCAAATGTTTTGCTTTTTGCACAAAGGGAGAACGGGAAGGGAAGCAAAAGGAGATGTGGAGGTATGGGAGTATATGAAGAAGCCTAACAAAGTTAAGGAACAGAGAACATCTGAAGATAAAGTTTAGAGAAAAGGAAAAAGAGATATGGAGACACATCAACAAAATGTAGTTCTTACACTAAACAGAGTTTTATGTCAAATATTGGTACTTTAAATACCATATCAAATAGGCTGCTTTCAAGAGACAATGTTTTATCAATGTTAGAATTGCATACAGATCCTAACGATAGTCCACCAGGATTTCACACTCTACAGGACAAATTCTGATCTCTACTTTTCTATAACCTGTTTATTTGTGCAGTCAGAGCTCAGTAAATCACTCTCCCGGATGAGGTACAAGTAGGAACCAAAGCCAACTTAGTTTCTCTTGGCAGTTTTGCAGTGGTAACAGAAGTAAAATCAAGTAACCACTTACAGAACAAATTTCAGTGAACCTTTTAGTCTCAATGGAAGTTTGAAAGTCATGCCAGTGCAAGATAAAAGTTAGAATGGACAGAGTGCTTGGGAAAGCTCTGTTGAATAAGAAGGTGCCATGTTTACAGTCATTTAAGAGAGGAAGATCACTTTAAAAAGGAGAGAGGCTGGTAAACTCGAGCATGTTTCGTTTAACCTTTGTATGATGCCTCAAGGCAGTGTTAATTTGTCACCTATGTTTAAAATGTTATTTTTTAGTCTATCTGCAGTTAAAGCCGCTTTGCAAAAATGTTTCTTGCCTGAGCAAAATAATGTTTGGCAGATTAATACAGTATTTCTTTTTTTCCATACATTTATTGCTGTAAGTGTGGCCAGCTATTTACTGCATAACATAACACAGTTACTTTTACTCTTGCGCTTCAACTTTCCTCTACGGTGCTACCCAAAGAAAACCCCAGGATGGGAGTGCAGATCATAACACTGGCATCTTAACTGGTTCCAAGGCATGCGAGAAATCAAGTGTTACCAGATGTACTTTTTTCTGACTTCTGATATTTGGTGATTACTTTGCAGGTCTACAATGAAAAATATGCGAAATCCTGCCCAATGGAGGCAAGCATGTTTATGCAGTACACGTCAGAACCAGCTATTCTGGAACTATCAGTGTGCTGTTTTTCTGGATGCATAAAATCCATTGTGTGCCAAGTTGCTAAGAAGTGCTGTATCACTCTGGGACAACATTAACTGTTTGGCTGTACCAGACAACAGTGGCAGGCATGACATAATGCCCAAAACCATCCAGGTCCCTTTGTTCATTTCACTGACACAGGTCCACAGTCTATATTAAATTTTTGTCAAACCCTGATACCTTGAAGGGGCACATCCAGGCGACCCTGCACGTGGCTCTTGCCCTGTCTCAAAGCAATTTGAGACGGGGAAAGAGGCACACTGGAAACAAAAACAAAAAAAATGTTCCCCGCACAGGGTATTTGCAATGTCCAGGTATCAAATAAACCTCGCTCCCTCCCCAAAAGGGACTGTGCCCTGAGGCAACCGGAGACTCGGATTCTCCAAAGAGACGCTCTTGTAGCCAGCCAAAGTGTCTCTATACCTGTCCCTTGCCCTGGTGCTTTAGCAAACCCCACATCTGGTAAGAAAACCAGAAGCAAACAACAAACTATTTAGATATTTAGAATTTATTTTATGATGATGATGGAGACACTAGTAGGCTTCCAAACTGCTTTAACATTGTACATATAGCAATAAAACATTGCCTAACTGATCTCTCTCTCTCTCTACACACACACATATATAGTGGCCTTTTGTTCTAATTGTGGAAGAACATGGATTTTGGGGTATTTCAAAGAGTGAATTTCAGATTTATTTTTATCAGAGAGTTTGCAGGTTTTCAATAGGGAACACCAGAATTCCTGCTAGTGAGGCAGGTGGCAGGACCCAAGCAAAAGAGCCCACCCAGCTGGAGGTGGCAGACGCTCTGGCCACTTGGGGCTAGGGGGACATGTTTTGACAGTTCAAAGCAGGCTACCACACTGGGAACATCTTCTGGGCGATAGCTGCCCAGATGGCAGGGCGGCGGCACACATGGCAGTAGTGCCACATAAAGGCCAAATGTATAGCCACAGCTCACTGGCAGCTGGCTCAGAGGTGCCTATGCCTCTGCTCCGGCTGTGCAGTCCTTGTCTGGGTCTGGCAGGCAAGCAACCTCAAGGCCACATGCTGTCGCAGGTGGCAGCAGGTCACAGCCAGGCAGCAGCCCCCACTGCCAGACTGCTGCAGTGGGTAGAGGGTGCAGGAAACTCTCAAGTTACGGCTGCTTCAGCAGTCCAGCTGGCACAAGGTGTAGTGTCCCTAGATACCAAGTGGCCGGGCCCCAGACGCTCCCAGGAGCAAGCAGTCCTGAGCTGCTCATCAGGGCAAATTTTTATACTGCTGGGGCCAGAACAGGTACTGGACCCAAGCTCTTGCTCCCCCCGGCTGCAGATCCGGAAGGAGCTGGGCAGGGTTATTTTGCCCCGAGTGGTGAAACGTGCCCCATACCAAAGTGCATGGGCATGTGCATGGAGGCAAAAAAGTCTCCAGCTCAAACTTATGCCACTCCTATTTGAGCTGCTGCAAGTGCATGTGCCTGCATATGTGGATGTGCCCAAGAAGGCATACCCAAGTGTCTCAAAGTAAGACCAGAGTCTTTCCTTACTCATCTATCCCTTTACAAAATGTGGTGACCCAATCTCTCTTCACAGCTGGGGAGTAAAATGTGAGGTGCTGGTAATCACACATACCGAATCAGTGGATATAGTTAGTAAACCTTGGCAAAACAATTAAAATATCTGCAGCCAAAGAGGGAGTCAAGGAAACATTGCCACTTTCAATGTGATAGGAGGATGCCATGGCAACCAGTTTCCCTACAACGCATGGGGAGACTTATTTTTAAGCTTTTCCATCTTAGCATGAGAGTGTCAAGGAAACGCCCCTGCTTCAACATAAATTGTATTTATTCAAATCCAAGATGAGGTGCCCCCATATTTAATATGGGGGGGAGGCCCCTCATCTTGGATTCAAGTATAAAGTGGGGGAGGGGAGAAGGCAGCTGCTGTGGCTGGTCCTGACTCAGGATTGGTGACAGAACTGCAGCTGCACCCTGTCCCTCCACTGCCTTCTCCCCCTGCCCCCTCCTCCAGCTGTTTACCTTTGTTCGGGCAGGCTCTAGTCCCACTCTAGCTTGGAGTAGAGAGCACATGTTTGCTCTGGCCCCAGCCCAGTCCCATAACAGCTGATGCATTGGTGGCACCTCTGGCCAGGACCTGTAGCCTGGGTCGGAGCTGCCACCACTGCTGTTGCTACTGGGTCACGCTGGGGCCAGAGCAAACATGTACTCTGTGTCCCAGGCTGGAGGGTCTAGCAGAGCTGGAGCATTCTCCAACTTCCAGAAAACACCAGAAATTCATAAAAGTGTACAGGATACTGTAACAAACAAGGCGGCTATCATCAAAGAGAAGAAAACTAATGGAGATGCTGTTTTGTCTATCAACTATGAAAACAAAAGAACCTTTATATGAAAAGTCTTACCTCAAAAGCTTCTGACGAGCATTTTCTTGCAGCTGTGCAATTCTCTCTTCTCCATGGCGTATCGGAACATTTGGACCATAACAAACTAGTTTGTTAATGGCTGTCCTTAGGATGTTTATCTGTAAATATGCCAGTGATATATTATGAAAAGCAGCCCAAGTACCAGTTCCAATAAAACATGATAATTTTATTTGTGTATGTAGGCAGTGGCCATCATGTTCACATTACCCTACATCTAGAATACCTTAGTTAAGACCAACAGTTTGTTGTTGCACCTTTGACTTTAGCAAAAAGGCCAAATGAGACTAGGTGCATCTTTTCTATATATGAATGTCCAATTTTTTATTTTAGTGTTAGACTGACATTGTAGCAGTGATGGTCCAGGAATTATGTAAGAGGAAAGGACTCCTTAGGGTGTTATCTTTTATTGAATTAACTGCATAGTTGGGATCAAGTTAGACAAGATTTTGAGTGCAAGACATTCTTCCTTAGGTCCCAATGTCTTGCACTCAAAAGCCTGTCTAACTTGATCCCAACTATGCATTTGGTCCAATAAAAGACAACACCCTAAGAAATCCCTGCTTCTTACAATTTTTTATGGCTAAATTAAGCTATAAAAGTGGTAGTAATCCTTTATACCAAGAATATAATTAAAAGGTATTAATCTCTCAGAAAACAAAAGCCTTTTGTATAAGAGTTTGACTAGTACAAACTTGATATTGATTTAAGTGTCAGTTTGCTTATACAGAGCAGTCCAAAAACATGCCAGTGTGTTACACTGTGTATTTGACTCTGCTCAATAAAGTTTAATAAAATAACCCTAGGGTGTTTTAAACTTAGTCTGTGATGCACAAAATCAATTCAAGGTTATAAACAGGCAACTCCACTAAAAAAAAAATTAAACAACTTTAAAATCCTGCCAAAGGTTGCTAGACTTCAAGGAATAAAACTGAAATAGCTAACGTTATCTGACAACCACTAGACTCCAGCTATGCAACACAACAGTGAAAATAATTCCTAAGCATGTTTTACCTCCACTATATCATCCACGTCAAAATGTACATCAAATGCCAGCTCCATTTCATGTTCTGGAAGAACTGGAGTTCCAAGAGTCTGGTTCCACCCCAAGCCACAAAGAACGCCCGTAAAATTCTTCCCATCTTTATCAACTCTAAACAAAATGCAAATAGGAAAAATGGGAATTTTTGAAAGCATACAAAACATCATGAGACATCAAAAATTTAACAATAACACCTTAATGTGAAATAGGCACTCACATGGAACAACTCTCCCAGACTACCGCAAGCACAGTTTGTGGAAGGAGGTGAGAAGCCAACAGTGGCAAAAGAACAGGTTAGGGACTATTTAAAAAAGCTAGACATGTACAAGTCCAAGGGACTGGACATGATGCACCCAAGGGTGCTGAGGAAGTCGGCCAATGTGACTGCAAAGCTGCTGGCCATTAACTTAGAAAACTTGTGGCAATCAGGAGAGATCCCAGACAATTGGAAATGGGCAAGTATAGTGCTCGTCTTAAAGAAAGGGAAGGAGAATCCAGGGCACTACAGGCCAGCTAGCTTCATCTCAGTCCCTGAAAAGATCATGGATCAGGTCTTCAAGAAATCCATTCCTAAGCACTTGGAAGAAAAGGTTGTGATTATGAACAGTCACCATGGATTCACCAAAGGCAAGTCATACCTGACCAATCTGATGGCCATCTATGATGAAATGACTGAGTCTGCGGATGCAGGGAGAGTAGTGGACATGGGTTACACAATCACGAAAAACTCTCACAAGGACAGTAGTAAACTACTGCAACAGGTTACCTGGAGTATCTCCATTCTTGGAGGTTTTTAAGGACTTAGCTAGACAAAGCTTTAGGATTGGCTGGGATGATCTAGTTAGGGATGGCCCTGCTTTGAGCAGGGGCTTGGACTAGATGACCTCCTGAAGTCCCTTCCAACCCTAATTTTCCTATGATTCTAACTCATTTGAATGGCCGTACAGGAACCAAGTTACCAATAACTGCCTCACTTTCAGGATCTTTGTGTTTTCTGAAACACTTCAGGGCCCACTGTGATGAAACAATGATTTGCAGTGTAACTACCCCAATTTGTAATGTAGAAGAATGTAACCTATGCTATGTACTTTGAGGTCATTAGGCTTTCACTATTCATTCCAATTTCAATCGAAGTATAGATTAAGACTTTTTTTTTTTTCCAATTTCTAATTCTGAACTTTCCATCTTTAGGGCTTCCAGCTTTCATGAACTCCTTTACATGAGGGCTTATAAGAGGAAAGAATCTGAAAGTAGTATTATAGCACAAATCCTTTTCTGATCATATTTGCTTGGATTTGGATCCAGAGACTTCTGACTTTTTAAATCATAAAAAAATAATAAAAAACTATAGGGGAAAAGTACAAAACTGAGGGGCCCCACCAAGGGTCAGACATAAGAGACTCATCAGTAACATAACACCCATATCACCAGTGGCTGAAATGCCTTTCATGGAATTACACATTTAGGATTAGTTGTCCATTTTTCCATCTTGCAGTTCCCCTTTAACAGCTCAGCACAACCAATGCTGGTCCAAGTTTTGTTGCAAGGTGAAACATTCAAATTCAAAGGAGACATGTCCAAATCAGGAACCAAGAGAGTTGGAGGCTTTTATCAGAGCTGGCCTCTGTAGCTCTTCACAGTTGTCATCTTGGCCTGGCCCACTGACTAGGCAGATCATACTCCCCAGAGCTACTCAGTACAGAGAAAATGTAGAAGCCCAGCGTACAAAAGGTGGCACCAAGGGCAGCAGAGAGTGGGTGCAAGCAGGGGGCAGTTCAGGATGGCATAGAAAACAGGAGGGGCAGGCCATTCACGCCACCTGATCTAAATGGTGGACAAAAGTGGCAGTGCCCAAGGCCCCATGTGGCAACCGCCACTGGAGGTCACTAGTCTTCTTAGCAAAGGACAGCTTGTACAGGCTAGATATCAGGAGGCACTACTTCACAGTCAGGGCAGCTAGGATCTGGAACCAACTTCCAAGGGAAGGGGTGCTCACTCCTACCCTGGGGGGTCTATAAAAAGAGGTTAGACAGACACCTTGCCAGGGTTGTTTGACCCCAGCACTCTTTCCTGCCATGGCAGGGGGTCGGACTTGATCTGCTCAGGTCCCTTCTGACCCTACCAACTATGAAACTACATCCAGGTGGGTGGTGAGGGCAAAGGCATGACTCACTGACTGTTCATGTGTAAAGCATCATCCAAAAGAGGATTTCAGAGCAGATCCTGCATGGGGAGGAACAGCCTGGGTATCAGGCCTGCCACTTTCACTGCTGTCCATGGCCAGAGAGATAGTCGTGCGTTCAACAAGCTGCCATTAGGAGGGTTTGCCATGTGTGGAGGTGTCTGCCAAGCAGCAACAGCATCTGAGGGAAGGGCAGCTTCCATTTCAGCCAAGAGGCATGATGCAAAGTGGACAGAATGCAGGCCCAGCGAGGACAGAGGCAGAGGATGTAAACAGAGACTGCATCTGTGCCAGGAGAAAACCTTTTGTCCCACAATCCTACAGACATATGAGCTTCAAGTCCCTTTCAGGTATGCAGGATAAAATGTGCTAGTGCTTTTTCCCAGGACATGAATGTGTGCATGCAGGCTGTAAACAGGCCAAGAGCAGTGAGAGTTAAAATATGGAAGTCTGAAGTTTGGCAGAAAGCACCAGAGTGCATCAGAACATTTGGAATCTGGCAAAGAACATCCTGGGATGGACAGAATTAGTATAACCTGCCATAGCAGATAGGCAAAGCATAGAGGACAGTACAACCAAAGCATGGTATGTACCTGGAAAGGTACATAGGAAAGCTACAATTAAATAAGTTCATTAATCAGCAAATTGTGAGATGTGTGGGCAGTGATGCAGATTTGAGCAGAGTAGAACAGAAGAAATGCCCTTTGTATTTGTATTTAACCCTGCACTATCCCTGCTGTCATCCAGTCCAATCACCTGGCTTATAGAATGAATAAAGGCTACACTAAGTTTATACTCACCCGGTTGATAATATGAATAAAGTTTATACTGTACTCATCAAATAGCTGCTGTGGGTTTATTCAAACCATGTTGCAGTAGGATCTAATGGGTCCCTAGGGGACAAATACAGTGCATCTGTAAGGTTATTGTGTTTTTAACTGGGACAAGCCAGCCAGGTTGTGTGCTCCTCTCTGGTGGAGAAGCAGCAATATAGTTTGCAAGAGTAATGTCTGTAAATGACTGCTGTGCCCATTTTAATCCAAGTTAAATCAGAGGACAGTCAGGCCTGTGTCATCTATTTACTGCCAGAAAGACTGAGAAACTGAAACCAGTGTAAAGCTCTAGGTACCTGATGCAGGTGAAAAGAGCAAAAATAAAGTTTAGCAATACAGCTTAACATACAATCCTCTCCACCACGCAGATCTGAGACTGGCAGAGGTCTACACTATACACTTAGCTACTGCTATACCTACACTTGTAATAATCTCAGGAATGTGACTGGTGCACTGTAATGTGCTACATGCTTTATTGTGTTGTTTCTGTGTTCACACTGTTGTTCTATCATGTGACTCAAGGTCTTCCTTAGAAGAGGTTAAGTGCCAGGACTGGCTAGGTGCAGGAGACAACTGGACAGACATTTAGCATTAGCAAAGCCTTGAATGACTTTGCTGACATGTCAACAAGGGTTAGATATGTGACATCCATGGGGTGCCTTGAGGATATACACAAGACAGTGGGAGAACAGGCTGAAAACAACCGACCTGGCAGCTCCTGACCGGAAGGGTTGAGTAAATGAAATAAGCTATCTTTGGGGGTGCCCAGGGCTTTGTGAACTGGACTGGGGATGGAAGGACTGCTTAATCCTTTTGGAGGGGACAGAGAACCTCTGGCTGGCTGGCCTTAGCCCCAGTAAATGCCTTTACTGAAGAGACTGTCTGATATGCTGCTTGGAACTGTGAGTTGTGCTGTTTCACCAACAGGAGGTGAAGTCACTCTCTCAGGAGCAGAACTGGATGCTCACTCCTGGAGTCAGGGCCACAGAGAGTCAGGGAAGGTGAGAACCCAAAAGGCCAGGGTCTCAAGCAGGAAGGAACTTAAGACTCCCCCTTTCTCTAGATACTAATCCTGGGCTGGCTTTAAGGCAGGGAAGGGCAATTATTTTGGGTGGAGGGTCACTTACCTAGTTTTGGCAGGCTGTCGAGAGCCGCATGGGTAGCCCTGCTCCTTGACAGGTGCCCTGCCCCCAGCCACCATCTTGGGACCAAAGTCCCAATGTCTTGGGACCAGTGTCCCAGGGCCAGCACTGGTGGGGCCCAGAGCAGGGTGCAGGCTGGCAGGGGTCTGTGGAGCTGGGCTGGGCTGCACCAACAGGGAGAGGAGGGAGCTGGCCCAGCTCCATAGAGCCCTTCCTGGCTGGGACCCCCCGCTCCTACCACCCTGCTCTGGGCCCCACCGGCACTGGTCCCGGGACACTGGTGCGGGCCCTGTGCTCCTGCTGGCTCCCTGCCCACTCACACCCAGTGCCCCCCAGCACAGGCAGGGAGCAGCACACAGCCCCAACCCCCTGCTCACCGGCAGGAAAGAAGCTGGTGCTGAGCGTGGGGAAAAGAGGCACCTCGCCTGCCCAGCAGCCGGGGAGCTCCAAGGCGGGCGAGGGGCCACTTTGCTTTGCGCCGGGAAGGAGCAGGGAAGGAACCCAGGGAAGAGCTGAGTGCAGGGGGGAAAAGCAGCCCCTCCCTCGCCCCACGGCCACCTGCTGCAGCAGCTCGCAGCCCACGTGGGAATGTCCGGAGCAGACACAGGCAGCCCCATGCGGGACGCAAGCAGCTGCAGCGCAGGGCGCCTGCCACAGGGCAGGGGAGGGGCAACTCCCCCCCCACACTCAGCTTTTCCCCACTCCTTGCTCCTTCCCTGCCCGGGGTCTCCCCCTGCCCTTCTCCCCTGCCCCCCGCTTACCTGAAGTTCTTGCACCACCAGGGCAGCCATGTGGTCCCAGGCCAGAAGCCCCAGCTGGGGCTTCTGGCTGTGGGGGTTGCGCTGGGGGGGGCCCTGCTGTTGTGGGAGCCCACTGGGCTTCCCCTGGGTCCTACTGCCCTTGGTGCCTGTCATTTTTGACAGGAACCAAGAGCAGATGAATATTCATTTTCTACATATTTTAGGGGCCCCACGGGCCGGATAGAATGGCCTCATGGGCCGGATCCGACCCGCTGGCCGTATTTTGCCCACCTCTACTTTAAGGGGTACTCTGAGAGACCTAACAACCCTGCAGCAGTCTGAAGCAAGCATTCCCTGGAGGGTACTCCGTGACATGAGACATCTATTTACAGCCAGAGAGACCAAGAAACCAAGACCTACTTAAGGTTCGAGGTACCTGAAGCAGGTCAGAAGAGAAAAAGTAAAATTCAGCAATAAAACCTTTAACACATAAATCTTTTCCACCATGAAGATCTAAGATTAGTAGAAATCTACACTATACACTTATCTCCTGTTACATCTATACTTGTAACCATTTAAGGAACGTGACTGGCATACATGAAGGCAAAGTTTGAAAATTCAGATTTACATACCTACCCAACATCTTTGCAGTGCTGTACAGCACTGCTGATAAAGGATGGAAGAAATGAGAAGCACTGGGAAACAATGGTAGAAAGCACCCAGTTTCTGAAGGTGTACAATGTCAATTTGCTAAAGTCACAAATTTATCAATGAGAAAAAAAATATTGTTAAAAAGGCATGAATACCTGAGTTCTATAACAGGAGCAAACAACATACAGAGGAGTGCTGGTAGCCCAGGGATAGGAGGCATAAAAGTCGTTTCCCTTAACAACATGGTGGACCCTATTACAGAAAAGAATAAAAACTGACAGTTAGCAGTGCGAAAAATCACAAATAATCTCAAAGCAGCCCACAAAAGGAACTATAGTGACAAATGTATTTACTTGTGTGGCTGTTCATATGAACGACGTTAAAAGCTAAAGTAGTACAAAAAATGTATAAAATTAGGAATACACAATAATTTTTTTTTTGCCTATTTCCATACGTTACCAGTTGCATTTACTGATAAGGAAGCAGCAACCAACATTTGCTGAAATGGATCTGCAGGGGTATCATGGACAATAACAGAGTTTACACTCTCTTTGTCTATCAAGATGGTTCTAGAGGGGAAAAAAATGACAAAATGTGTTTTGCAGCATAAAGAAAGCCAACTAGTACAAATAAAGAATTCAGAGAAAATCGATGCACAAACTAATTCTATTTAGCAGCTCAATTCCCAATATGAATCAGGCTCATAGTTTTGAACCTATCTGCAGTAAAAGTCTTCAAATGCTTTAAGGGACCTTGCCTCAAATGCTTTAAAAAATTAACCAATTCTCCAAATTCTAAATCACATGTTGTATTTTAACGCTACAGAGCAATGGTTCTTAACCTTTTCAGACTCCAGGCATTCCTCCATAAGTTTTCTGAATTTAGCAGTACCCTTTGTGGATGTGGGCAGAGGGAGCCCCTCCTTTTGTTCTATGAACACAGACAGTCTCCCCTGCAAGATTTTCATTCATTGCTCCTGCCAGCAAACTTCGAGTTCCGTTACCATGTTCAGCTATATCATCAAGGTTCCCAAATGAATTTTTGAACTCAAAGAACCTGAACTCCCTCCCTCATACATGCTTATTCTGTCTTAAGAGTTAAACCCCATCATTTTTCATAGTGCTGAATGTTGCTTGATCTGTGCAGAACCACACCAGCTTCTTACAGGTTCACTTCATGTGCCCAAAGGGAGCTGGGAATAAGGCCATGACTGCAAGAAGAGTTGCAGAAGTAAACCTAGTATCAGAGCAGCCTAGAGATTGCCAGCTTCAGTAGAAGGAGTTTTCCTACTACTCAGAACATATGAGCATGCTACTGCACTTATTGTAGCATGAGATTTTAGTAATCGTTCTTATTTTGCTCTAGAATCCTGGAGTATAACGCTTACATCAGGCCAGTCGGCAGCAGCAACTGCCACAACCTGAACACAGCCTCTCTTGTCAGGCTGGGCTGCAGCAGTTTGCCCCCTTCTGCCACAGCCACAGTCCAGTCCAGCCCCACAAGGAGTCTTCTGGGAATAGAGGCACAGCAGGACAGTTCTACGTAGTGGCAGTGGTGGTGTGGCACCCCTAAAAGGATCTTGTGACACTCTCAACAACTGGTTGAGAATCTCTGCTGCAGAGTTACTTACTATAGCATAAAGATGAATTTAAAAAAATTCAAGATGGGCAAATATGCTACCTTGTAACTCTTATTATGCATAAGAATAAGTGATGTTGTGCTACTGTTGACTGATTTACCATACCTGAACTTGGCAACTTGGGTCATACTATGACATTTCATCTCATAAGGACTGAATGGGCCATGAAGCACTGCCTTTGAAAATACAAGACAAATGAAAATATTTTTAGTTAATATTTGGACCTCCAGCTTAATCAGTCTATCATAAAAAAAGAAGCTTTTAATTAGTGATAACAATTAACCTCTCTCTCTAGTTTAGTATGCTTGTAGCATACATGCACGTAACAGGTAAAATTTTAATATATGAAGATCATACTTTTGGTTCCTAAATTCATGTTGAGGCATCTAAAATGGCCTGTTTTCACAGATGTGCACCATTCAGTTTCCTACTGATCTCAATGGAAAACTGGATGCCACAGAATTATCTACCAAAACAACTCAGCCCACTTCTATTTAAGCGGTCAGGACCCCAATCCTATAAAGACTTTATTCATAGTGTTATGCATGTGAGACGTGCTGTATGCAAATACCTCCATGGGACCATGTGTATGTAAAGTAAGCAAGTGCAAACATGTTTAGAAGACAAAACATGCATTTGCCCAACAAGGAGCCTAGCTACTGATTTGGGGGGAAAACCATAACATATTTGGTAAGATTAACAAGTAATTAGAGTGCAAAGCAGGACAGAATTGCAGTTTTTCATGTCTGCTGTTTAATTGTGACTATATATGCTTTAACATACAACCAAAAAAATCCAACATTTAAAAAAAATTATATGGTCAGTAATGGAACCATATACTGCATCACTAGTACTACTTACTGCAGGATAACTTTGCATCATCAGCAGAACCTATTTTTTGTATGGATTTACATTCAGATTGTTAGAAATAAATTTGACTGTGGCTGTATGTTCAGTGGTGGTAACCAGAGTTTGCCTGCTTGAATACACCAGCATCTGTGTTCCAGTTACAGGAAGTGTCACTATAGATTGGAGTATGAGGTTAAATTATGCTCTTAGGCAATGGACTAGAAAGCATATACCCTAAAACATGAATTAAAACAGTGATAAAGAAAGATCAACTGGATTAGTCCGTAGTGAAGGCCATATTCTGCAAGGTGTTAGAAGGTGCTTCTATATGCGTTAAGAAGGAGCTGGCTCGGAACAGGAATTAAAAGTGAATGACAGTAAATTATTACTCTAGTGTTGAATATGGCAACAAATCATGCTTAGAAAGAAAACAGGGGAGAATTTGTATTACTGTTACAACAAAAAAACCACAAGAGTAATCTTTAACAGCCAAAAGTGTCCCAAAATTTTGGTCACTGCTGACAGTTGTACAGCTTCGTAACAATTAACTGTGAAATCTAGATTAACATGGAAAAGTTGATTTCAAAACGTTCACAGAAGTTTAGGGCTGAAAGGGACCTTGTGAGATCATCAGGTCCAGCCACCCTGCTCTGAGCAGGAAGGACTGCTGGTGTATTCAGAAGATTGATGAGATCAGCTTTCCACAGACTTAATTACTATTCCAGTTCCAGAACTCAGTAAATTCTGAATTATTTTCCAACTTGTTTTTAAAGATAAAAACTGATATACCATACAAACAGAAGTATTCAATTTTATCCTTAACATTCTATTTGTATTGGAAATGGTTTCCACAGACAGTACCAGAGTTGCTCAGGACCTTGCACAGAAGTCTTAAAAGTTAATTTCAAGCTTTACAGCTCCCTAAGCAATACTCACTTCGAATCTCACAATGATTTACACATATGCATCTACAGCCAGATGTGAAAAACCTAAGTTAGCAGTGCCTCTTAACTAGTTTCAGCTATAAATAAAAAGAATATTACAAGAGAGAAATAAAATCTTGGCTAAAGACTTACAGGAAACCCTTGCAACTCGTGGGTTCAGGATTCACCATTTCAAATATTCACGAATGCCGAACCCACATCTTCAATATACCTAAAGGAGCAACTGTGCCCCACCCCCGTGAGGCACTGCGTTCATGAACACGGTGCCTTAGTCGCAGATTTTGCCATTCACAGGGAATATGAGAACATATCCCCCACAAATGGCAAGGGTCACCTGTACTTTAATTCTTCTGCCCAAGCCTACCAAATAGCTATTCAAGCCCTTACAATTTCAAATGAAAAAAAAAAAACCCCAAACCACATTTCTGAAATTACCTTGCAATTTGGAGTACCAAATTTGTTGGCAGAAAAGCTACTTGACATCATTTCAATTAGTTGTTTCTCTTTTTCCCTTGAGGATTTTTGGGTTGTGTTGTCCTCATGTTTTGCCGGTTTTGAAAACAGCTCATTGAGCAGTTCATGGCTTTGCTATATAAATACAGAAAAGGTTGGAAAAGTGGAAACATTCAAATTTAAAATTTGTCTTGTAAGCTTAATGAAAAAATATGCACATCTATGGAGGTGCAAAAATTCAAATATAATACAAAGTCTAGTATTTTCTTTACAAATCCTTCCCACTGAATCATAAAACATGAATTTCTAACATACAAGGTGTTCAGCTAATAAAGTGTCATACAATTCTGTTTTGGAAGTGTTTCAGAAAAAAGAGTGTGTTCTGGTCATATTACAATTACACTAGTATACAGGTTTCCCTCACTTTATGAGGGTTCTGTATGTGCAAATTTGCTCTTATGCAATGACTCTTTATACCAAAAATTCATTATATGCAAGGTAAATTCACTCTTATGTGATCGGTGTGGTAGAAGTCCACAATCAGCTGCTTTGTGCAGTGCATTGCGGGAGTGATGCACACCAAAATATAGTGTCCTGGGTGGATCTGTGCTTCTTGCCCGTTGACAACTACAGAAACACATGTTGCAGACATCCCCATTATGGTAACATTCACCACCACCCTGTGCTCATGTGGACTGTCTGCTGTTGGTGAGTACCAAAATGGTCTTGTAAAAGTGGTTGAAATGGGCCTGGGGGTCAGTACAACTGAGGTCTTGGAACATATCATTATTTGTTACATTGTAAAGTGGGTTCCCTTTATGCGAATTCGAATTATGCGCTTTCTTCCAGGAACGTATGTACTGCATAAACTGAGGGAAACCTGTATGTACTCTCAAAAGACCAACAATGCTTTCATGTACATAAGCACACACTTTACAATACAAATTTACATTCAACTACTAGTTAGACCCAGCTGTGTCTAACGTGTAAAGCTTTCAGGATGTCAGCTCCATGTGGTTTCAGGACACAGGAGATAAACGAGATTAGTAAAAGAAAACCAGAAAAACTGGTTTATTTTTATTTAATATATACCTTTGATTGGTATGATTCTTCAGCTACTTCAGCATAGCCTTCTCTAATAAGCACATCTCGAATGTTCACAATGTCTTTAATCCCCGAATGACAGTAAAGATTCACATGCAGAATACTGTGAACAACTGAATACACTTTCACTATGAGAGCACAGCCATTGACTAAGGAAGTGAATCTTTGACTAGCACCATAGCTCCACTGCTCTCCACATACAAGAGATTTTGCAGAGGGACGCATCTTGCATATCTTGAATTCTAATGCCTGAAGCAAAACCATTTAAGAAAATACAATGCATTACAGAAATAACACATTTTCATTTATTTATTTACATTACTAAGGTCAGTTACAATCTAAATAATGAAGCCCATATGTAACATTTCCATTAACTATATCAACTCCATTATTTTGCACTGAGAAATCCTAAGATTGCTATGGAACTACTGACACTTCATTTTAACTGCCATAGCAAACATATCTACATTTACAGAAAATCTTACACCATTTCATTCAGTGGGCTACGAAGTTTCCAAAAGACATACAGAAAAAAGGTCTAAGAAAAAGTAACATCATCTCAATTTGTTGTACAGCGTTGATTTGTCAACAAAATCAAAAAATTTCATAAGAATGTGACAATTCCTCCCTGAAACTTTGGTATCTTTCATTAAACAACTGAAATTTTCAGTGTCATTTCAGAAGGTCCTCAATACACATCCCTGCAGCAGCTGTTTTACCCTTGAAAAGCAAATGTAGAGTTTTCAACCTTTCCATTGCAGCCATTCTATAATTAAGGTGGCAAATGAGATTCTAATGTAAGTTGTATTTTATTCTATTCAGAACCCAAAGAAATATCAGAATCAACACTAGGAGAGTGGGTCTGCAGATAACTTCTCACTACCAAGTTTGAAGGAGATATAATAATGAACTATGAATAATGACCTCAAAAAAATCCAGCTGGTTCAACTCTAACTTTAGTCATTAATATTGAATTTAATAGAATGGCTTGCTTGCTGCAATAGGCTTAAATATATACCGCCAACTGAAGACCCAAGTGTCAAGTAACAGAAGATTCTAGCCCTTTTATTTGCAAGGAAAAATCTGAACGACAATTTATTTTTAAACCTAGCCATCTAGGAACATAGCTCATTTAAAATCAGTTCAAGGCAGGCATTAAAGACAAGTATACTGGAAAATATTAGAACAGTAATGCTCAACTTTTGGCCCTGCAAATGAGTGGCGTGGAGCTAGTCCGCAGGCCTGATTGAGTCCCATGCTCCAGGATCACATTCTGGGCCCTGACACTGCCCCTCCCTGCCCCACATACTTAGTAGTGGCCCCAAGGGGGCTGGTGTCCTGGGGTTGGTCCCCAGAGACCTGGTGCCACTGCCTATCACTGAAATTAGTCTTTGTAGGACTAGCACTACCCCTCTTCCCACCCCAGCTCCTCAGTCTGGGATTGAGCCCTAGACCCAGTGCCATGCTTGTGCACTAGGATCAGGCACCTGGATTGACAGGTTGACAACCCTGGATTAGAAGATCAAAATTAAGATGATGGTCAGGACAACAATTAAGTGGCAGAGACGAGAAACAACTACAAGATTTCACAACGATAGGCCCTCAGACATGGACAGTTTATCAGTTTGATCTGGCAAATGTAATGCCTATACATTCTTTTCTGCAGTTCTCTGCACAGCTGAGTGGGCATTTGGGGTTTGACTTACAGTTCACCAACAACTGTCACCAAGTAGGGGCAAAGCAGAAATACCCCAGACTGCTCACTGACCTACAGTAGACACTGAGAGAGGAACTAGTTGTTGTTTTGCAGATCCTCCTCCAGGAGCTGCTTTGGGTGTATGCATAAGGGAAGTTCCCAATGCCAGGACTCTCTCAGGGGCTGGCAGACATTCACTTAATGGTACAATGGGATCTAATACCTGATCCCAATAATCATGCTTCCAGCCATGGATGGTAAGAGGTGATTGTTGGGATCAGGGATTAGATCCCAATCATGCCACTGCTACCAGGAAGCTTGAGGCATAGGTCTGCAAGTACTAGACAGGGTAAGTTGATTGATTTCCCCCACATAGCAACTACAAATGGAAGGGCTCCCTGCTAGGACCCTGGGATCAACAAGCCTCTCCCATATCCTAGATCCTGGTGGACATATACATGCAGTTTTTACAGCTCCCAGTGCACAAGGACCCAACAATTAGGTAGAGGACCCCCGATTCATCCAGCAGATTCTCAAGGAAAACATTTCTAAGCACTTGGAGGAGAAAAAGGTGATTAGGAACAGTCAGCATGGATTCACCAGGGACAAGTCATGCCTGACCAACCTAACTGCCTTCCATAAGATGACTAGCTCTGTGGCTGAGGAGAGACTAATGGATGTGGTGTACCTTGATTTTAGCAAGGCTTTTCATATGGTCTCCCGCAACATTCTCGCAGACAAGCTAAGGAAATATGGGCTGGATGAAGGGACTGATAGAAAGCTGGCTGGAGCATCGGGCTCAGAGAGCAGTAATCAATGGCTCGATGTCTGGTTGGCACCAAGTGGGCCCTGGGGCCAGTTTTGTTCAATGTCTTCATCAATTACCTGGAAGATAGCACAGACTGCACCCTCAGCAAGTTTGCAGATAACACCAAGCTGGGTGGGGGGCGAAGTAGATAAGTTGGAGGGCAGGGCTAGGATTCAGAGTGACCTAGACAGATTGGAGGATTGGGCCAAAAGGAATCTCATGAGGTTCAACAAGGACAAGCGCAAAAAGTCTTACACTTTGGACGGAACAATCCCATGCACCAGTACAAGCTGGGGGCTGACTGGCTGGGCAGCAGCTCTGCAGGAAAGGACCTGGGGGTTACAGTGGACAATGAGCTGAATATGAGCCAGCAGTGTGCCTTGTTGCCAGGAAGGCTAATGGCATACTGGGCTGCACTGGTAGAAGTGTTGCCAGGAGGTCAAGGGAAGAGATTATTCCCTTCTATTCTGCACTGGCGAGGCCACATTTGGAGTAGAGTGTTCAGTTTTGGGTTACCCACTACAAAAAGGATGCGGACAAATTGGAGAAAGTCCAGTGGATGGCAACAAAAATGGTGAGAGGGCTGCTGAACATGACTTACGAGCATAGACTGAAGGAACTGGGCTTAGCCTAGAGAAGAAGAGGCTGAGAGGGGACTTAAAAGCAGCTTTCAACTATCTGAAAGGGGTTTTGAAAGAGGATGGAGCTGGATTGTTCTTGGTGGCAGATGAGAAAACAAGCAGCAATGGTCTCAAGGTCCAAGAAGGGAAGTTTAGGTTAGATATTAGGAAGAATCTTCTCACTAGGAGGGTAGTAAAACATTGGAACAGGTTACCCAGAGAAGTGATGGAAGCTCCATCCTTGGAGGTTTTCAAACCCTGGCTAAAGCTTTTGCTGGGATGATCCAGTTGGAGGTTGAACTAGAGACCTCTGGAGACCCCTTCCAACCCTAACTTTCTATGATTCCAGGGTCCTCACGTGCAGAGATGTCTAAAAACTGTGTGCGCAGGTGAGCTGGCAGACTTGTAGATACACAAACCAAGGGAGTTGTCCAATTAATATTCTCTCGATGGAAAGCACTTTGGTCTGCTAAAATACTTTACAACTAACAAAGTTGTCTTTCCTGTATGCTGTATTAGTAATATATGTGAACCAGCAACAGTACGTTCTCATTCTGGAAAGTGCTGTTGTTTAAAATACTTTAATTTGTTACACAGAACTTAAATAAATTCATTAAAAAAGTAGTATGTGATATTATTGTTACCTGAAAAGGAAGCGTCCAAAGATGTTGTGGAATTTCCATTAAAAGATTTAAAGGCACTCTCAATCTATTCCCATAATCTACAAAGAAAACCTAGACAATAAGAAAAGTAAAATAAAATATAAGGATCAGTGCAGGACTTTAAAGGATCAAAGAATAACAGAATACTATACAAGTGAGTACAGGTAATTACAGAAGAGCCCTACTATGGTATATGAGATTACTTTAATTTCATTCTGGTTCATCACAGGATGACGACATGGGCCAATGTGTTGCACCCATAAAAAACCAAATACATCCTACAACCTATCAGGGGAGGGGGCCGCAGGAAGATGAGACGACACCACCCGAGCAAGACAGGTGACAAACGCAATAAGTGCCCAGATAAAAAACAAGGGTCTGGACAGTCTCCCAAATCAGGGGGGTAGGACACGCAGCTAGGCAAGGCCTTAAATGCCTATAGACCAATGCTCGTAGTATGGGGAATAAATAGGAGGAACTCGCCCTCAGAATAGCCAGTTCAGACCCAGACATAATAGGGCTTACAGAAACGTGGTGGGATTCATCCCACAACTGGGCAGTCAGCATTAGGGGCTATAGGCTATACAGGCGGGATAGAGAAGGAAGGAAAGGCGGGGGTGTCGCGCTCTATGTTAAGGAGCAAAACACATCCTCTGCCAGCAGAATGGGTCAGAGGAGGGGCAAGCTGAAGTGCTCTGGGTCAAGATACAAGGGGGCCATGGGGAGAATGATTTGATGGTGGGGGTCTGCTACAGATCCCTCAACCAAGGGAAGGAGCTGGACCGGGAATTTTCAGGCCAGCTTGCAGAGGCACTTAAGGCACGGGATGTAGTTGTCATGGGTGATTTAAATTATCCGGACATCTGCTGGGAGGAACAGTCAGCCAGGTCACACCGTTCCAGGAGGTTCCTGGCCGAGATACAGGACCTCCACTTAATTCAGGAGGTGCAGTCCCACCAGAGGAAATGCCCTATTGGACCTGGTCCTGGCCACAGGCAATGACCTGGTAAGCGGCCTCCAGGTCCTTGACCACCTGGGTGATAGCGATAATCGCTTGCTGGAATTCACCATCCAAAGCAGGGTGTCAAGGGCCTGCAGCAAGGCAGTAGCCAACTTCAATGAGTTGAGATTAGTGGTTGAGGCGCTGGGGTTCTCAAGAGCAGGGGAACTCAGTGCCCAAGATGAGTGGTCATTCCTTAAGGAGACGATACTCAGGGCCCAAGGGGTGACCATCCCAACAAGAGGAAGTGGGGCAGGAGTGCCCAAAAGCCCCCCTGGCTCACCAGGGGTGTCCAGGAATGCCCGATTGCCGAAAAGGCGGCGTACAACCGGTGGAAGGAGGGTGCTCTCTCCAAAGAGTATACCTCCTCTGCTCGGGCCTGTAGGGGGGCTGTCAGGAAAGCTAAGGCAGACATAGAACTAGGACTAGCGTCCAAGATCAAAGATAATAAAAAGTCCTTTTTCAAATATATAGGGAGGATGAAGAAGGCACCAGGAAACGTGGGACCCCCGCAAAATCCTCTGGGCAATCTGGTGGTTGCGCCAAAGGAGAAAGCAGACCTCTCTAACCAATTCTTCACCTCTGTTTTCTCGGGCAGAACCGGGACTTCCCCACCGTGATGCAAGACAGACTCGAGGCAAACGCCTCCAGACCTCAGGTTGGGGAGGACTGGGTTAGAGAGCTTCTGGAGGGGCTGGACATGTTCAAATCAGCAGGTCCAGATGCTCTCCACCCCAGGGTGTTGAGGGAGCTAGCTGGGGTTATCATAGGGCCCTTGGCACGGGTTTATGAGTGCTCGTGGTACTCGGGACAGGTGCCAGATGATTGGAAGGTAGCCAATGTGGTCCCCATCTTTAAAAAAAAGGGAGGAGGGAGGACCTGGGCAACTATAGGCCTGTCAGTCTTACCTCAATCCTAGGGAAACTCTTCGAGAAGATCATCAAGGAGCACATCTGCGATGGGCCGGCTTCAGGGATGATGCTCAAGGGCAACCACCACGGTTTCATTAGGGGCAGGTCATGTCAGACCAACCTGATTGCCTTTTATGATCAGGTCACAAAAGCATTAGATGCAGATGTTGCCATGGACATAGTCTTTCTAGACTTCACCAAGGCCTTTGACACTGTCTCCCACCCCATCCTCATTAAAAAACTAGGTGACTGTGGCATTGATGCCTACACAGTCAGATGGACTGCAGATTGGCTCAAGGGTCATACTCAGAGGGTGGTGGTGGACAGGTCATAGTCAACCTGGGAAGTGGGCAGTCGGTCCTTGGGCCTGCGCTGTTCAATTTCTTCATCAGCGAGTTGGAGGACAGGGTGAAATGCAACCTGTTTAAATTCACTGATGATACCAAAATCTGGGGTGAGGTGAGCATGCTAGTAGGGAGGGAAAGACTGCAGCAAGACCAGGATAGATTACAGGGGTGGGCTAGCAAAAACAGGATGCGTTTCAATACTGACAAGTGCAGGGTGCTGCACTTGGGCAGTAGTAACCAGCAGCACACTTATAAGATGGGAAACTCCCTTCTTGAGAGCACCGAGGCAGAAAGGGATCTTGGAGTCGGCTCCAAGATGAACATGGGCCAACAATGCAAGGTCACGGTTGGCAGGGCTAACTGGACCTTATTGTGCATCCACAAGTGTATCTCAAGTAGGGCCAAGAAGGTGATCCTTCCGCTCTACGCGACACTGGCCAGGCCGCAGCTGCAGTACTGCATCCAGTTCTGTGCGCCCCACTTCAGGAGGGATGTGAACAACATGCAGAGGGTCCAGAGGAGGGCCACCCGCATGATCCGGGGACAACAGGGCAGACCCTACAATGAGAGACTGCGGGACCTGAACCTGTTCAGCCTTCACAAGAGAAGGCTGAGGGGGGACCTGGTGACCGTTTAGAAACTCACTAGGGGGGACCAGAAGGGTTTGGGAGAGACCTTGTTTCCCCAAGTGCCCCCTGGCATAACAAGGAATAACGGCCACAAGTTGTTGGAGAGGAGGTTTAGATTAGACATCTGTAAGAACTACTTCACAGTCAGGGCGGTTAGGAGCTGGAACAAACTTCCAAGGAAAGTGGTGCTGACTCCTACCCTGGGGGTCTTTAAGAAGAGGCTTGATGCCTATGTGACTGGAGTCATTTGAGCCCAGTTTTTCTCCTGCCCAGGCAGGGGGTCAGACTTGAAGATCTACAAGGTCCCTTCCAACCCTACTTCTATGATTCTGTGAGATGAGGTATTTTCAGCAGACACAGAAAAAGTACTAATGCCTTTGTACAAGGCATTAATAAGACCTCTTCAGCAATGCTCTATACAGGTCTGGTTTTTTCTGTTCAAAAGCATTAACTTCAAACTAAAATGAGTCCAGAGAAGGATGACTAGGACAATCTAAAGGATGCAGAGCCTATTTTGTGACAAGAGACTCTGAGCACATCTTGCTTACTCTAGCAATATGAAGACTGAAAGAAGATGATTTCTTCCTGTAAGTAGATCAGAATAGTAAACATGATAGAAGGAAAAGTCAAAGGGCAAAAACTGGACACAAATACAGATAAACTGAAAATTAGAAGATGAGCTTCTCACCATCTCATCCTTGATAATCCAAACAACCTTTCAACTGAAGTAATAGGAAAGATGGAGCCAGAGATCAGTATAAGAATGGAGTTGTATGATATGGTCACCAGTTTTACCAAAGGACTGAACTCACTGACCCAGCATATTCCTCCATCATTGTGCTTCTAAAACAAAATATCTTGTGCAGCTGCAACCTGTTTTCAGTTTTTACATCTACCATCTCGGCACACATGAAACAACAACATTTACTTTTCTTTTCCATCAATAATATTCTCCTTTTAATTTCAAGGAAAATGCCTGTTCTACTTCTTAACTGCCCCTGTCACAAGGTTTTACACATTTCTTTGCAACAATTACCTCACTAAAAAAAGCATTTAATTAAAAAAGTGCAGCTGCAAGATTGTTAACCCAATTATGTCTTACCTACTCAATATGACACAACATATTACTGTACCTCAGCTGAATCTCCAGAAACATACAGGATCCGAGCTCTGTAGTATCTTTTGTTTTCCAATTCAGGAAATGGTGCCAGACAAACTAAATCTGGATGTGGACTTTCTGGCAGAGGCATCAGGACAAAGCGACTAATTTCATCAGCTAGGGTCTGGAGTAAAGTCAGACTGTTTTCATCTATTCTGTAACCCCAGAAGTGTCCAACTTCGACTACCTACAAACACCAGGATATAACATGCTTAGAAGAGTCTGATTTTTGTAAGCTATTCCAGTTGTCTCATATGTATATACTTTCTATTCTTAGTGTTCAAAAATGTTATACTCTCCTTTAGGAAAAGTACAATACAACTTTCTTAATCTTGACTAGCACAATAGGCTGTTAAGCAATGAAGCATAACATCTGTAATTTCACCAGGTTCTGTAAATAAGAAACATATTATCATCACGTAACCACTTGGTGTAAACTCAGAAATGCTCTGGGTATGCAAACTGACATGATGAATTTACTTAAATCAAAGTAATTAAAAGCAATCTTATTTTGCATTTGTACTTTTAGTTATTTTCCACAAAAGCTGATTCTCATTAATTGTTTATTTGCAACTATAATAGCTTGATACTAAATCTGGGACTTTTCTGCAAGTCAAAATATACCACGTCTATACAAGTTTTATCTAAGCAAATTGTAGCTTATATTTTTCCACAAAAAATTACAATAACTATTCCCTAGAGGGTTTTTTCCAATATACGTAAGTCAAAATCAATTTGGATAGAAACTGGAATTTAATTATGAATGAAGAAAACCAGTACCGTATTTTCGCGCATATAGCCCACACACTGATATAACCCACACCCATGTATAACCTGTGGAAAATTTTATTTTCATAAAACAGTCTGTGTATTCCCCGCACCCAGGTATTCCCTGCCCCCCCCCCCCAAAACATGGCCGCAAGCACGGGCTCTGCTGGGCATGGCCGCCAGAGCCGGAGCTGGAGCCAGGGCTCGCCGCAGACTCTCACCGCCCGCCTGCAGCCTCACCCCGAGACATGGCTGCAAGCACGGGCTCTGCCGAGGCTCGCTGCAGACTCTCACTGCCCACCATGTCTCGGGGGGAGGCTGCAGGCGGGTGGTGAGAGTCTGCAGTGAGCCCCAGCAGAGCCTGCACTTGCGGCCATGTCTCGGGGGGAGGCTGCAGGCAGCTGGTGAAAGTCTGCGGCGAGCCCCAGCTCCAGCGGCCATGCCCAGCAGGCTCTGCCAGGGCTCGCCGCAGACTCTCACCACCTGCCTGCAGCCTCCCCCCAAGACATGGCCACAAGCGCAGGCTCTGCTGGGCAAGGCTGCTGGAGCTGAAGCTGGAGCCAGCTAAAAGTGGTGCGGGGGGAGGAGGAGGAAACAGCCCTGCTTCCCGCCACTGCCGCCAGCTGCGCTCAAGATAATCGTGCCGGGGGACGGGCAGGGATGGGCTATGCTGTTCTAAAGACTCTGCATAGCCCACCCCCTTGTATAGCCCGCACCCATTTGTCAAGTTTGTAAAAACATGTATAGCCTGTGGGCTATATGCGCGAAAATACGGTATTTACATTTTTATTAGTTAAATAAAACCTTAAATGTCCTAACTAGAATGGACAATATTCTTTAAATTAAAATGTGTTTTATAGTGAAAACTGACCTACTAAAGAGCATATTAGCTAGCAGCTGGTGAACTGAATCGTTTGTTTCTGGTCACCACGCCTTTCAAGGTTTTCAGATCTAAAAGAGGTCAGCCTCTTGCACCTCAAATATTACTCATAGTTTGGAAAAGGAAAACATGGCTTTCCTGTACTAATTTACAGATAAGTGATGTTTCATTTAAATCACAGAAAGATGTGGATTTGGGGTTACTTTTTTAAAACTGAAAATTAGGGATTTTTATTAAATCACAGAAAACCAGGATCTGTGATAATGACATTCTGTGAGTGGTTACTCAATCGTTCATGCATCCATCCAATGGCAATTTATGTAGCACACATTTCTTCACCCTTCTTGGGACTATATTTATCTTAGAGCCCAGGTGTATTCTGTACACTGCATTCCTTTTAGACATCAATACAGTAAAACCCCATCAAAGAAGGATATCAAAATGGTTTGGCATGTTATTAATAAATCTATGTTGACTTCTAGCAACCATCCCATCATCCTACAGGTATTCACAAACTGACTTGTTTTATGATTTGCTCTAGTAACTTCCCAGATCTTGAAGTCAGACCAACCAGACCAATTCATGAGGCGTTTTGTCTTCCCCCTCTTAAAGGTAAGCACTATGTTAGGCCTTCTTTAGTATTCCAAGACCCCGTTTGTTAACCACGACTTCACAAATATTATTGCTGGTTAATCCAAGATTCTTCAGTAGTTGCTTTAAAACCCCCCGAGTCATTTTCCAACTCCTTCTCTGAGCTGATTTAAATCTGACTTTTTAAATTCCAGTTCTCGTGCCTTTCTTTCCTTAAAATGCCAATTAATGCTTTTTTAATGTTATGTTTGCTAGTTAATCTTGCTTACTCCTTATGCTCCTTGAAGTAGTAGAGAAACACTGGTAAAATTGCCACTCAAAAAGGAACACAAATAATGATGAATTAGCCAGTAGCGATCAATTACAAGGAGCTGATAGTGAAGAGGGGGTCCTCACTGGTGAAGAATCAAAACAGAAAATCAGACCACAGTGGCAAATTCCAATAGATAAAGTAACCAGGGTTTACTGCTTATCAATATCAAAAAACACGCTGCAGAGTACCTTGCTTTTTTTCTTTTAACTTTAATTTAATCTTTTAATCTTTATCTCTTTTCCCCAAAATAGCCTTCTCTGGGGGGGAAAATGAAACCCTACCACCTTCCCAACACTAAATCCAATGCTTATTGGCTGCTTTTATACAAAGGAAAATCACACAGATTGATTAGATATAGTCGGTATTTAGCTACAGAACATTCCTACCTCTGTTACACTGATGGATAAGAGAAGACCTGAGATTGTCTGTGATTCTTCAAGAGCACTGAACGAAATCTGCAAAGGATCTACTGTCTGTTTCTGAAAATCCACATTTACTCTAAGAAAAAAAATCACAATGTGCATCAAACAATCAATTACAATATAATCAAATTATATTGATAATTTAATCAAATACAATATAATAATCTGAGCACTAATTCTTGGGACTGTTGTTAAATTATTTAAAATTAATTTACCAATACTTTTAGTTTTCACCTACTTCCTACACTCATTTAACATAAGAGGAAGAAAAACAATTAAAATGCTTGCTCTATTTGCCAAAATGTTTCTAAATAGTTGAAAAATATTAACTGTTTACTCTATAAAGTCATCCTACAGGATCCCAATTCAGAAAACCCTACCCAGCCCACTTTTACCTGGGTCTCTAACAAAACCAAGACACTCCAATTTGACAAGAAAAGTATCAGTTCTGAAGTGCCCAGTTTCAGGATGGTCTTTGCTAACAATACATGAGATACAAAGGGTCAAGATTATGAAAATCCAACAGACCACAGAGAAATTGTGTTTAATATACCTTATCAGGCATAACCAAAAAAGATACACACTGAATAGCACCTGTCTTAACAAAGCCTTCGATTCAAAAGCCTACACTTAACATTTAGATGTCTTTATTATGGCATTTCTCTTGAGGTTGTGTTCTGAAATTAAAATATCTACAGCCACTCTGGAACAAGGATTAATTCCAAAATAAACTGTTTTCAGAATGTATGTTCCCAGAAAATGACAATATTAATCCTCAGACCTTCCTGGACTAGGTTGCTTCAGGTCCTTTAATAATTAACATTCAAAAACACATGCCAAGATGTATATGAGTGCGTTGATGCTATTACAAGAGCTTTGGGCAAAAAGCAGTGTAATTAGTGGGAGCTGCACACTGGACTTCTTAGGCCCAATTTTGCTTTCAACAATTTTAATATTTTGAAATAGTAAATCCTGATTGTAGAAACTAATACCAGGACCTCAGAAGAAACCTTTTACTTGTATAGAGACAGCTTGTGTACCAGATACTTCTAAGAAAACCTCTTCACTGGGACCAGGGACATGGCCTATATATGTAATCTCCCTTAACTGTATCCATGTCACCAGTAGGTCCCCTCCCAGAATACTCCCCAGTCTCCTCCCTTTTGGTATTCACTTGCCCCCTACACATCTATTGCTCCCTACAGTGTAACCACCTACGGCCACAGAGAGGATGGGTCCAAACTCCGCATACACTGAATGTCCAAGCAAACAAATCTCAATTTTACCAAACATACCATTCCCCACTAAAAATGAAACAGTAAAATGAGTTTGAGGTTCCTAGGCCAATCGTTTTAACTTGAGTGGCAGCCCCCAAAAAGTATGCAGTAAATGAAGTGGTTCCACTATACAATACGTTACCCCAGCTCCCTTAAATGCTGCAAAAATATTCTCTCTTGGCATAAGAGTATGCTTGTGGCATCTGAAGTGTACAGGTTTAGTCTTTGTTACATTAGAGGCAATTTACACTTAATTTTATAATGAAACAGAAGCCATGTTACAACTTGTAACTATGAAGAGATCATTGTCTCTCCACAACACAGTACCTTGTGTGCCTCAAACTTGTAAACATCCTGTCTTCCATTTTTCTTTCAATCTCTTCTGGAAAATGAACTTTGAGTTCAAGAGGAACTCTCAACTGTGACATTTTAAGTGCCAGATACACTGCAGGAAGAGTTTTAAATCGTTCCATCGGATTACGAGAGAACTCCACAAAGGCCCTGTTCCAAAAAAACCCACAAAATAAAGGAAGTCCACGGTAGATTCTTAGAGAACTCAGTGCTTCATTTCTTCCTGCCCTCTTCCAAACACAGAAAAAGTAAAAATGCAGTCTAAGTTTTTTAATCTATCCTTTATAACTTTAAAACATATTTACAAACAGTAATGGATATAGAGAAATTCTTCCAGGATGCTCAAGATTATACTAAAACTGAGACCTAGCAATATAAAAGATGAATATGAGAAAAACATGAATTAATTATGAAGGCAGTGAAACCTCAAGAAGGTGCCGAACAGCAAACATATGAGAGTCCTCACACTCTGGAGAGCTCAGGGTTCAAAGAGGCTCGGATCAGCTGGACATAAGGAGTTCAATTCTTTTAAAATGCTTCTGGAGTCTTTAACTGAAAAAAGCTTGGGTCCCTATAAAAACAGATGGAAATAAACATGGACAAGCACGGCTGCCTTTCTATGATACATTATCATCAAAGATCCAGGTTTTCCATTTGCTGCAGAAAATCATGGGTTTCTACTTTAAAAGAGAAAAAAAAGGGAAACCAAAAAAAAAAAAAAAAAGGGTTTTCCTTTGCAGGCTGGCACAAGGGAAGCCAGCAGGGGATGCAATGTACATGTATGTGGACAGCAGCTCCCTCCAGGTAAGTCTATGAGGGCGAGGAACGTGGGGAAAGAGGGCACATGTGATGCGCTGTGGAGCAGGTGGGGCACGGGGCACGCATTGGGAAGGGGAGCACAGGCAATGTGGCGAAGTGGACAGGGTGGCCATGTAATGCAGGGGCCACATGCCCCCCAAGATTTCAGTGCCCACTGTGGGAGGTGGGGCTGCAGCTGGGCTGAACTAGCTCTGGAGAGGAGCCACAGCCCAGTGGGTAGGACCGGTGTGGAAGGGAGTGCTGTGCTGCGATGGCCGCCAAGGTGAGGAGCAGCAACAGTGGCGATGCAGATTCATGGCCCTGCTGCTGCCAGGCAGACAATGGGGCCTCATCTTGACAGCCACAGCAGCATGGTGTTCTCTAGGCCACAGATGCATCTCCTCTGGAGCTGGTCTCACCTGACTGCAGCCCCATGCCCTGCTGTGGGTGCAGAAATGAGGGAGAAGCGGAGGCGTGGACACATGACTTCCCACTGCGTCACTTGTGCCCCCATGGTTCCCCATGCATTGCCTTTGCCCACACCCCCTCCCTTCCCCACACCAACCCCATTCTCCACAAACCCACTCACTTCCTCACAGGCTGAGGCAGGGGGGCCGTGGGACAGGAGTGAGGGACACTGGCAGGGCTGGGGAGCTGTGGGTCAGGAACGAGGGGCACCAACAGGGCGGGCTGTGACTTATGAGTGAGGGGAAATGGAGGGGGCACTGTGGCTTGGGAGTGAGAGGCACTGGCAAGGGCAGGGCACCAGCATATCAGGGCTCCTCAGTACCATGAAGCAGCGGTGGGGAGACACCAGCAGCTGGACCTGTGTGCTGGTAAGCCAAGGGGGCAGGGAGAGCTCTGATCTTCCGTGATTTGAAAAAACCCAAATGCCAAAATATATAGGTATTTAAATTAATTTTATTATAATGACTGAGGCACTGATAAGCTTCCAAATTGCTTTAAAATTGTAAATATATCAATAAAACCTTGTGTTTAACTGATATTAATATATACAGTGGCGTTTCACTTTAACTGTGGAAAAACGTAGGCTTGGGGGGCGGGGTTTAGATCAGCAAATGTGGGGGGGGGGGTATCAGAAAATTTGAGGAGGGGTTAAACAGAATACCAGGATCCCTGATTATTATACAACAGAAGAAAAAAAGACTGGAGCTGCTGTCAGGAACAGAAGACATGAGCACAAAAACAAACTGTTACTTGCTTCTCAACTCTATAATAAACCAACATGTATTTAGCCGCAAACCAACTTCCCTTACACCACCCAACATTTGGTTTTCAACTCAGACCACCCAAGCAGATTACATCCTAACAGATACTCTATAAGGATGTACTGACCAAATCTGGTTAACAAAAGTAGTGGCTCGGTAATTAATAAATCTGCACTTGTACCTTCATAATTATGACTTCTTTTTACTTACTTTGCTTCATCATATGCAATGGATTTTACTTGACCACACTGTCTGAAGAGTGATTGCAGCTGCTTATGATACAGGAACCCGTATGGAGGAATGTTCTTCACCTGTTAACAAATAAATTATATTTCCATAATTTTAAATGTTTTCACTGACTGAATTCAACAGAACCTGGAAGTATTTGCTCATTCACTCTGTCACTCAAGGAATACACTATTTAAAACGGAAGGAAAAGCCATCAAAATTGATAAATTTTGGACAAAAAGTAGCTTATGTAACAAGTATGTTTTTAAAAAATGAGCAACCACAACATCCCAAGATTTTGCCACTATTGCTGCCCTGCTTTCCAAAGAAATGTTGTACAGTACACTGAAGGTCATAACACAGTGCAATAAAGAGTAAAAGGAATAAAGAGTAAAAGGAATAAAGAGTAAAAGGAATAATCTCCAGCACAAAGGGTGCCTGACTAAGTACTTCCCCAAAGCAAGTCTGTTCCTTGATAAATGTAATTCTTTCAGAGAAAAAGAGGAATTTTAAAGGTGGAACCCTCAGGTGTTTGGTTTCACCTCAACAACCTTCCTCATAATAGATTTCTATATTATGCAAAAACTGCCTCCCTTAAAAAGCAAAAACCGCATTTTATCACAAGGCAAAACTTAGTTTAATTTGTTTAGCATGCCAGAATTATTCCTGCAAGCCACCTGGTGTTAATTTAGTCCCTTGCTGCTTTTACTGGAAGGGAGATGGATTTAGTGGCCCACTCTTTAGAACTGTGTCCCACAGTGCAGGTCTTTTGCCTGCAAATGCTAGCATAGTAATTGCAACATTTAATTCCCAAGGTTTTTTAATTCATGGTATTCCTGGACCATTATATTTATGACCATTAAGATTTATCGCACACAACCCCAGCTGCAAAAGAGTTGGTTGTCTGCAACAAGGGAAAAGAGAGCTAACTTTTCCCACGGACACTGGAGCTCTTTGACATGGATGGTCTGTAGAGTCATTCCCATCGTGGTATGCTGTGTTTCAAACATTCTGCCTTAGACATGCCTTTGCCTTAGCAGTACTCATAATGTGCACCCTGCACCTGTAGAACATTTTCCACATAAGAACAGAATCTTTTACTAGAAGGAATATCTTAGGCCAGTGCTGCCCAGCTCATGCAACTGCATGGGCCATACGAACAGAGTGGGGCTGACCTATAAGCTACATCCAGAATATGGCAGGGTTTACAGAATATGGTGACAGCAGCATTAATTGTTGCAGCTCGTAGCAGCTACCACTCCTCACATCACTGTATTTCCAGCCCTGTGACCAACCCATGGACCAGATGGCACAGCCAGCTTGCAGAACTCCTCATAGGTCCAGAAATTTGGCAGCAGGGTGAACAGCAGTAGCATCAATTGCTGCAGCTAGAGGAGCTATGGCAATGAACACTGCCACCACTAGCCATGTAGGCTGGATTACAGGCTGGGGACTGTATCTTCATCACTCCTGCATTAGATCCCTGAGAACCTTCAACACGCCCAAGTGGAGGACAGACTGGCCTTCCACTTGTGGGTGGCAGGCATAATGAAAGTGAAGAGACAAGGTCACTGCACTTCAGCTCCATCAGCTGATCCCCCTAAGGTAAGTGGGGGTGGAGGGAACTGGTGCAATGGAGCCAGAGGGGAAGCCCCCTGGGTCCCTTTTTGCTGAGCCGGCAGGGAGCCGTGCTCCTGAGCTGCACGCGTGAACAGAGTGTGCCTGCATTTGCACCGGCGGGCAGGCAGTAAGGGCCAGGAGGGAGATTCCAGCAAGGGTAGGGCAAAGGCATCACACAAAAATATAAATAAATAGCAATTTATAAAATAGTGTCAACACTGAACGCTGCTAGGGCCCTGCCGCCTACCTGGAGCTTGTCGGAGGCCTCCACCCAGACAGAGCCCATGGGGGAGCTGGCATCTCCCTGCCCCCCAGCCTGCGGGGAATGCCCCGGGGGGGGGGGGCGCAGGCAGGGAATGAGGGCCCCCATACCTGTCCTGCAGGTGCCTGTCTTAGGGCCCTGGAGGCACAGGTGAGGGAGCTCCAGGAGGAGGTTAGCAGGCTGAGGGGAATCAGGGAGGCAGATGAGGAAATTGATGGGTATTTTTTCTCCCTGCAGGGCCATGCATCCAAGGGAGAAACACCCCAGACGGTGCCCTCCACAGCAGTGGCAGATGACTCCCTCCAGAGCCAGGGCTGCTCACAGCAGAGCAGAGCAGTACCAGTTCCTCCAGTCTGGCTGGAGAACAGGTACGAGGTCCTGGCGACGCTGCAGGAGAAGGAAGAAGACAACGACACCTCCAGAGAGGAGGCCACTCTGCACTCTCCACACTCTGAACAGCCTGAAGGAGCTAAGCAGACCTGGAGGAAGAAACATCGAGCGCTCGTCACAGACAACTCCATCCTGAGAGATACAGAGGGTGCCATCTGTCGCCAGGACCCCTTGACATGCAAGGTCTACTGTCTGCCTGGAGCAAAGATTCAGGATGTGATTGTGATGATCCCAGCCATTATCCGGCCTACTGTCCTAATCCATGTGGGCACTAATGATGCGGCCAGGAGAAGCCCTGATCACCTGATAACGAACTACCATGCTCTTGGAGGCATGCTGAAAGAGACAGGGGGCATAGGTGGTATTCTCTTGTCCTACCAGTGAGCGGATGTGGAAGACAACACAAGACCCGCATCATCTTGCAGCTTCAGAAATGGTGTCTAGAGGCGAGCTTCGGCTTCTTGGACAACAACCCGCACATCAGGACAAGAGACATGCTTGGGTGGGATGGGCTTCACCTTTCCCCCAAAGGTAAGCGTGCGTTCTCTTCTAGGTTGGCTGATCTCCTCCGGCGGGCTTTAAATTAGGCTCGGTGGGGCAAGGGGAAAATGAGGGCGGAGGAGGCCTTGGACCACTAAACCAAGCACCACCCACAAGAACAGCCCAGCCTAGACCGATGACGAGCAGAACAAATACCCAGGTAAGCAACAGGGGCCCGGGTAGTACTGGGACTGGGGGGGGGAAGTGCATGCATCTTCAGGAGGCCTCAAATGCCTCTTACACTAATGCTCATAGTATGGGGAACAAGCAGGAGGAACTTACCCGCCTGCTAGCTAACAACAACCCAGACATAGCGGGGCTCACCGAAACGTAGTGGGACCCAATGCATGACTGGGCAGTGAATATCAAGGGCTATAGGCTGTACAGGAGGGACAGGACAGGGAGGAAAGTTGGGGGTGTGGTGCTCTATGTCAAGGAGAAATACACCTCCTCAATGAGTACCACTGGGTCAGAGGAGGAGCACACTGAAATGCTCTGGGTTAGAATACAAGGAAGTCAAGGGGAAAAGGACTTAACGGTGGGGGTCTACTACAGACCACCCAATCAAGGGGAAGAGGTAGACCGGGAATTCTTAAGTCAGTTCATGGAGGTAGTTAAGTCAAAGGATGTGGTCATCGTGGGGAACCTGAACTTTCCAGACATCTGCTGGGAAGAGCAGTCAGCCAGGTCTGACAGCTCATGTACGTTCCTAGACAAGATACAGGACCTCCATCTAACCCAGGAGGTGCACAGCCCCACCAAGGGAGATGCCTTGCTGGATCTGGTCCTGGCCACAGGTGACGACCTGGTGAGGGGTCTGCAGGTGCTCAACCACCTGGGCAACAGTGACCATCGGCTGCTGGAATTCACCATCCAGCGCAAGGCGGCAAAGGCCTGCAGCAAGGCAGCAGCCCTAGATTTCAGGAGGGTAGACTTCAATGAGCTAAGGAGAATAGTCGGGGAAGCACTGAGGTCCTGGATGGGAGGGGAGTCAGGTGTCCAAAAGAGTGGATAATCCTTAAGGAGATGATCCTCCAAGCCCAAAGGGAGGTAATCCCAACACGGATCAAAGTGGGCAAGAGGGCGCAAAAGCCCCCATGGCTCACGAAAAGCATACGGGAACGTCTCCTAGCTAAAAAGGGGGTGTACACCCAATAGAAGGGAGGGGCCATCACCAAAGAGGACTATACCTCTGTTGCTCAGGGCTGTAAGGGGGCAGTCAGGAAGGCCAAGGCAGAGCTGGAACTAGTGACCAGGATCAAGGACAACAAGAAGTCCTTTTTTAAATACTTAGTCCAAAATAGTTTTAATTAGGGCTGTCAATTAATTGCCATTAACTTGTGCAATTAATGCAAGAGCCAACTAATGAATTAACACATTAATCACGGTTTTGGAGACTGTGCCTGAGCTGCCCTGCCCTGCTGCTGTCACCACCACCTCTGGGCCACCCCGAGGGGCAGCAGTGGCAGTGCACAGATGCCATAGGGCAGCCCGGGTACAGGCTCAGGGCTGCTGCAGCAGGAAGGGAGGGGAGATGCACCCACACACAACCCCCATCCCAGGCCCCAAGCAGCTGGGCTAGCAGTACTGAGGGTTCAGGGAAGGCAGTGCTGAGCCATGGTGGAGCTGCCTGGTACCCTCAGGCCCCACAGCTTGGGCTTGGGGCAGATTGGGACCACGTGGGAGCTTTAGCATGAGCCGCCTCCAGGCCTGAGGGTTCCCATGTATCCCCAGCCCAGGCCCCCAGGGACCAGCATTGATGGCAGCCCGACCCCCTGCACCTTGCTGGCAGGCAGGGGTAGGAGTCCCATGGAGGTACCTCCTGCAGCCCCAGCCCATGCCACATGCCTGGCATCACTGCTGAGCTGGGCAGAGCCACCCTTCTCCTTCCTGCACCAACCCGGCTCCTGCCAGGACCTGCACAGACACCAGCTCCCAGCAGGATCCTAGGCAGTGCAGTGAGGAGAGCGGCAGCTCTGCCCAGCTCAGCGACGGCAGTGCTGGGCACAGCTTGGGCTCCGTCTGTGCTGAGCTGGGGCTTGGTGTGCAGCATAGAACAGTCTGGGCGCTGTGGGAGGTGGCTCTGTGGGAATCCTACCCCTGCCAGAAGCATCTACTTCTGCAGGGGCACACCTCTGGGGCTGTGCCTGGGCAGGAGGTGCACCCCAGACCCAGGCCAGCTCTGGAAAGACCTCACTCAGATTGACCATCCTGTCAGGGCATGCAGGAGTCTCCCTTCCTTATATCCCAGATGTCCCTGTTACTCAGAGTCAACCCCGCTCCCAGGCTCCAAACCCACAGCTCCCCACACCTGCTCCTCCCCCCGCACACACACCCCCAACCATACAAACGATCTGCATAATTTTGAGTTTTTAGCCATGTAATTAAAATCGTGATTAATTGCGACTAATTTTTTTAACCACGCAACTAATCATGATTAAATATTTTAATCATTTGACAGCCCTAGTTTGAATGGATGTCTCAGGGATGGAGAGGGACCTCACACAACATCAACCTGAAAACCCAGACCACTTGGGCCTCGTTCACAGGCAAATAAAGCACTAGCCAAAAGTCTATAGTGGTCTTCAAAAGCGAGCATTCACCACAAGGCCAAGAGTGTAGAACAAATGCAGGATCATGTGAAGGTTCTCTGCCAACTGTCACAGAGAACTACTTTTTCTCAACTTGTTGCCTAGATAAGGACAGACTGTGATTTTGCTACTCACATAGTGAGTCACCACCAATCTTAGGACCTTTGCAAAAAAACTCTCTCAGCTGCTGAGAGATAAAGTGCAAGATCCAGTATTCATGGGTCTATCAAGAACTAGAGACATTTCTTGAGCGAAATCATGATGAAAATACAAAAGCCTGGATCCTGAGGGTCAAGAGATACGCACCCAGGGATGAGATTAGGGGGCTAGCATTACTACCTTAAATTGAGCCTGTAGACCAATTCACCAAACCTTCCTTATGACCAGGGATCTGGGTTTTCCATTTGCCACAGGAAAATGTGACAAAACAGAGATTTTCTCCTTTAAAGAAAAACGTTGGAAACCATGGGTTTTTCCTTGCAGGCTGACAGAGTTCCAGGCTGCAAGGGGCTGCTTGGGGCCAGGAGGAGTGGGATGCAGGGCACACACATGCACGTAGCAGCCAGGAAGTCAGGAGGCATGATGGTGCAGAGTTGTGCCCCCTTGGCCAATCAGAGGTAGGGGGTGTGTGTGAGTGTGTGTGTGGGGGCGGGTGTATCGCCATAAGCCCTTGAAAATCGCAGCCGGACCTGCAGGCTGCTTGTGAAGTTGCCTGGCCAACACTTCAAGTTGAACAGACTCCTAACAATGAAGAACTCAGCATGGGCGTGTCAATGAGGGATCTAGCATGTGGTGAGGCTCTAGGCAGCAGCAGTGAGGGAACCAAGGCACAGTGATGCACCTGGGAGATGCATGGCACCAAGGACTCATGAAATCTTCAACTCACTGCTTTAGAAACAGTGAAAAAACTGAGCGTTCCCTGGCAAATATTCAAAGAAAACAGTGGGAGGCATATCCCCATGATAAGAGGTAGCAGCTTAGCTCAGAGACCAACAACATTACTTGCACAAAAAGTTACCATCAGACTGTAATGAAAAACTTGTTGAATTTCAGAAGCACATTATTGGGCTACGCAAGACTCATGATTACCTGTTGGGCCAGGGAGGAAGTGTTGATAAGACTGCAGTCTATTCTGACATTCCAAGTAATGTCACCATCAATGAGAAAGGCACAAAAGCCATAACTTTGAGAAATACACAAAATGAGAAAGTCACAAATTACAGTCAAGTTAACAGTATGGATGGGAGAAAACTGCCATCCCATAAGATTTTGAAATGGTAAACTCTGCCAAAAGACAAGCCGCCACCAGGACTAGTGCTTAGCTGTCGGCAACAAAGGTGCATGTTGAGCGAACTGATGAATGCTGTGTGGAAATAGAGACCTGGGGCACTGCTACGGAAACGAGGAATGTTAGCGTCAGATTCAGAGGGCATTTAACACCAGATGTGAAAGTACAAATTGTAATCGTGTACTCAGACAAATTTGGTATACCATTTAAACTCCAAGTACTAGAAGTTGTAGTGAATGACCCCTTTAAAGACCGTTTATGGCATCAGTACTCAGACTGGCTCTTGGCAGGGTACCATGCACTTACAGCTGGTGGGAAGATTAAGAAGCCAACCCTAGCACTACTTTGGCAATAGATTCTGAATTCTTGAGGAAGATATCTTCAGAGTCCATTATTAAAGGCTTCAAGAAGTGCAGTATATCCAAATGCTATGGATGATACTGAAGATGATGCATTGTTGGGAGATAAGGGAGAAGACAAGAGCAGTGAAGTGAGTGAAAGTGACGTGAAAGTGACCAGGGTAAGTTCTAGGATCTAAGAAAGGCGCAGCACTCACCACGGTCTGGATAGAACCTAATACAACCTAAATTGTTTGAACTGAAGTTAATGTTGAATTTATGACTAACCTGTAGTACTGTAGTTTTTGTCAGTAGGTCTGTTTATAAAAATAATACCAAATTAGAAATTTTCCATGTGTGGAATTTAATTATTGGCAGAGGTGTCTTAAATTCAAGGTCACTTTGGATTCAGGTAAATATGGTAATGAGATCTGAAGTGAAGTTTCAGCTATTAGTTTCCTTTCTGTGAGCAAAGCAGTGAGTACTTTAAGATTCCAGTGGCATATTTGTAAACAAACGTTAGGCACAATGTGCTAACAGTTTAGTAATTGGCTACTAAGAATTGCAAAACTGGCAACAAATGCAGTTTTGAGTTGCTATGAAACTGTTTAGCCACCTTGACAACTCTACCTACTAGAGAGGCAAACACAGGATTCATACAGAAAAAACTGCATTCCTGGAAAGGACTTGAGGGAAAGAAAAGGTTTTGAAAATAGCCGCCAGGCAAAAGTGCAGTTTGTATGGCCCCTGGTAGGTGTCACATTTATTAGACCTCTAACATGTTAACCACAGGAAAAACTGGAAGCCCCCTGCCAGATGCAAGAACATTAATATGACTGTGATTGGAAGGATTTTATGCCCCATCACAAACATCACACCTCCTGCCATGCCAGATGTGCACAGCAAAGAGTGCAACGTTTGGGATAGGGCATAACATTTATTTCCTCTGATCCCAGCTGCGCCATTGCAGAACTGCCTAGTCCATTCCAGCAGATTGGGCAGCTCTGTCCCAGACTCAAGGCTTCCCCCAGGTTCTAATGGGTTTCAGGACTGTCCAGGCCAGGTCCAACAAGCCCAGATAGTTGGCCCAGCTCCAGGACCACCCAGCTGTGGCTGGGCACCTTTGGTGCCTGCCATTTTAAGGGACTTGAGCAGGCTGTGGAGCAGCCAGCAGGTGCAATTAGGCTCAATTAGGCAATCACATGACTGCAAGGGGACCACCAGACTGGAGGAGGGCTGGGAAGCCTCAGTATAAACCCAGGCCCTAGAAGCAGACCCAGCAAATACATCTAGGAAGCCACAGAAGCAGCATCACTCAGCCTGTGGACTGCAGCACTCAGTTCCTACCCTGACCTCCAGGTGTTCTATGGCAAAGGAGGAGGTTCCTGGTCCTAGGTAAGACCCAAAACTGCACCCTGCTGTGTTGGATAGTGTGGTGGGGCAGTCTCCAAGAAATGCCACACCTGTGCCTCCCCAGTGAAAGGCAAGGATGGGGTGCCAAAAAGCCACAACCCCCACTGCCTTGTGGGTAACCCCATAGGGGGGACAGGCATATTGACAGACACCTGAGGCTTGAGTGGCCATAGGCTGAATTTGGGATGCCCGAGGCCAGAGAAGGCCTAGGGCTGGAGTCAGCCCATAGTGTGAGGCCCAATGCCTGAAAACACGAGGCCTAGCAAGAGGCCACGTTAGGGGTCCAGGTACGTTGACAAACACCTGAGGCTCAAGTGGGCCATATGCCAAGCGTGGGACGCCCCAGGCCAGAGAGGGCCAGAGTCAGCAGTGGGGCTGTAGGCCTGATACCTGTCATAGAACAGGGCCTGAATGGAGCAGCCTGAAGGTCTACAAGGGGTCAGGACCACATGCGAGACAGAGGAAACCTGAAGGGCTGTATGGAGTAGGGCTAAAGGGGCCTGAAGGGCCATACAGAGTACGGCAGAGTGCATGGGGCTCCAGTGAGAGGGGGTGGAGAGGCCCAAGCACATCTGAGGCTAAGTTTGGGGCGGAGGCTGAGTGCAGCCCAGCTAAGCAGCCAGGAAGATGGACGTGATCTTGGATGTCATCTGTGAGGCATGGGACATGGTAAAGGGAAGATCAGAGCAATGTATTACACCCTTGACATCAGGTAATACATGGGCAGCCTCCCACCTATGAACAACTATTCAGTTCCAACAAAGGCATGGCAGGAGAGTCAGGTGGGCAGACTGCCCTAGACAGATGGGTGGGCCAACGATGTTCTCAGGATGACCACATGAGCTGCATCCACGATTTTTTAGAATTCCTGGAAGCCCAGGATCAGGAAGCCTCTCCCCCATCTTGGGGTCTCTGTGCCCTGGGCCATTTAAAATGTGTTCAGCCCGGCTCCCCCTATTATGGAATTTTTAGAGTACCTTGCCCTGCAACCCAAACATTTTGTTCCATTTGACAATAAAATATGAGACTTAAAATAGGAAATTCCTGCGATGCAACGTTTATGAGTAATCCTAAGGTAGCAAACAGGTGTATGAAACAGGTGTTTGGGGTTTTTTTGGCTAGGCTGATCTAGTTGGGTACGGATCCTGCTTTAAGCATGGGGTTGGACTAGGTGGCCCTCCTGAGGTCCCTTCCAACCCTAATTTTCTATGATTCTATGGTACATGTGGAGGAAAAAGGGTATCATGGAATTCAAACTTCAGTTACATGCTTCAACGGCTTAATTATAAATGCTTACTAAAAAGTAATCTTGACAGTCCTAATATACATTTAAAATACTTTACCATATTCAAGAAGCTGGTTATAGCTGCATGACCGCAGCATTCAAAAGCATAGGTGCCAACTTTGGTTTCTGCAGGTGGGTACCTGCAGGCTTAAAAAAACAACACCCCCCCAAACCATGCTTTATTTTAATCTCAATGCATTCCTGCGCCAGCCCAGCACGTGCCCAGAGGAGGCAGCACATTACTTCAACCTGGCTCTGCAGCATCTGTAAAGATTGGGCACTTTAGTGGGCCTTTCTGCCACTTACCTAATAATTGACTGAATCAACTTTAGCTAAAAGTGACAAAAGCCCTGTTGAAGCTCTGATCTTTACAGATGCTGCAGAGCTGGGTTGAAGCAACATGCTACTTCTGCAGGTAAAGCACAGATTTTGGGGGGAAGGGGGTTGTTTGTTTTTTAATACTTGCAAGCAGCATGGCTGTGACTCATGGATGCTGAGTACCCACTAATTATTTTTCAGTGGGTGCTTGAGCCCAGGAGCACCCATGGAGTCGGCGCCTATATTCAAAATAGTCGGAGGTAGACCTTAGCCAGAATTCTTTCAAAATTGTCCAGTCACCACCAGGGAAAGAAGGAAGAAGACTTATTGCATAAGGATTGAAGCAAAGGTAACTATTCTTTTCCTTTTCCCAGAGAAAACAAAACCAGCCTCAACAATTATTTTAGTTGCACAAGATTTCAAGAAGTTACTCACTGTATTAACATACCATTATGGTGGTTTTAGGATCTCTGCCAGTCAGATTCTTCACAGCAATTTCTTCATCACATTGTCCCAATGAAAAATAGTTTGGATAGAAAGCACCAGCTATTACAATCTGAAATTAAATAATTTTTTTGCTAAGATGCAACACATTATGTGTAGTACCTCTCATTAAGATATTTTATCCTTTAATACAGGTCTAAAACATCAGCAATGAGATCTTCATGGGGAAAGTCCTCTACAGGGGAGTAGGGGGGAACCGAACTGAAATTTTATTTCACAAATCAGATTCTAAAAAACATGCTTTCATGAAAAGCCTTTTGGAATAGTTTTCAGTATTAACATAGGTAGCTATCATCTACCCAAATAACATTTGAAAACCTACTGGAATTGTTGGGAATGATGGGTGTAAACCAGGGGTGGGCAATAGTTTGGGCCCAAGGGCCACAAAGGGAGTTTTAACGAGTGGGTGGTGGGCAGGAGGGAACCTCCAGCTGGGCGGCTTCTACTCGGTGCATGGAGCTCCAGCTCCCAGCCACCTTCCACCCGCTCCACTCACCCACAGTGGCTGCTCATCACACCGGGCTCCCCTCATGACTCCCTTAGGGGAGCAGAAGAGCATCCAGCTGACAGCAGCCACACTGGGTACAGCCCCATGAGAAGCTACATGCTGGCTGGGGCCTGGGCCAGCAGGAATGCAGTGCAAGTTGCCCCAGCAGGAGCTAGTGGGGCTGGGGCCCATGTGGAGCACCATGGGGACAGAGCTATGGGCCAGATTCAGCCACCTGGCAGATCAGATCCATCCCACAGGCCGTATTTTGCCCATCCCTGGTGTAAACCTTCATAATAAAAATGTTTTGATTTTAAAAGTTGTCACAATAACTACATGGAAAAGATTATGTATACTATTTAAGACAGGCTCAAAGTTGTCTCAAAATAATTTCACAGCAAATCTCAAAGGAACTGATGATAAAGATATGAGAAACTCAAATTAATCAGTTGCCATTCATATAACTGTCCTGCTTGTACTAACTGGTAACAAGCTTGTTTTCAGACAGGTATTTCATTTGATAGAAAACCAAGGAAACTATATCCACAATAGTTGATGTGATCCTTATGCCAATGAAGCTCCAAATGTGGACACAGAAGGGAGGGAAAATTATGCCCCAAGCTTACTCCTGGCATAATTTACATTTTTGTTATCTAACTCTGGTGCCATTTTCCTAAGTAAGTTGCTTTTTTTTTTTTACTTTAAAAACAATTAATTCAGACAGTCACAGCAAAATGACATCTTGTTATGACTTGGGACACTGCTCAATATCAATTCTGAAACATTAACAATAAAATAAACTGTATTTCTACTTTTTACAAACAACATTCATATTTCTTCCTTTAACACAAAAGTTTAGATCCTCCCAGACCAAAAGATTTTCAGTTGTATGAATTTGGTTACAATACTAAAAGGAAGAAAAACTACTTTGACAGATGCAATTTAATAGGCACTCATTAGTACTTGGTGCAAGCAACCTGTAACAAAGGGCTAGAAGCAAGCATTGTCAATTAATGTTCTGCTCTCCCCTTCCACAACAGGATCAAGAAACTGGGTACATTAGTACTTACCTGAAGAATAAAGCGTTGTTTGAATTCATATTCCTGATCCATAGCAGGTGGTTGAGTATTAACATGCATGTTGAATGATTTGATTCGATTTTTCAGTTCTTCAAACAATTCAGCCACCTGAAATTTTAACTTTAAATAAGGCTGAACAGATCAAAACCATCTACAAAACAAATCTATTAAATCCTTCATTTGTAACCAACTAATGAAATGGGAGAGAGAGCTCCTATTCATTTCTGTAGGAACCACAAGCATCAGTCTCTTACAGTAGACTGCTTAATAACTACTCCGAGAAAAAAACCATCCAACAGTGTGATCCAACCACCCTCTAAGCCAGCTCCTCAGAGTGTATTATTCAGTTAGTGAATTCTGCATTATACCACACACAATAAACTGGAAGATCAGAAGAGAGAAAGATGCTCTGTTTACCAGGAGTAACTAGAAAAAACAGCCATGAGCTGACAAAGAGCAGATAAAAGTTAGACATCAGGAAGAACTTCTTTATGGTGAGGGCTGCCAGAATCTGGAATGGGCTTCCAAGGCAGGTGGTGCTCTCCCCTACCTTGTGGGGGTCTTTAAGAAGAGACTAGACAAGCACCTGGCTGGGATCATCTGACCCCAGCACTCTTTCCAGCCCAGGGCAGAGGGGTCAGACTCGATGATCTGCTGAGGTTCCTTCCAACCTAAATATCTATGCATCTATGAAAATAAACTGACAAGAGCAATGGGGTAGTCACCAACTCATTGTTTTAGGTGAAGATAGAGAGCCAGCCTGAACAGCTCCCCTACTAACACAGATGCACTCCTTCATGGAGTTGTGGTAGCTGCCCTACATAATTGTACACTGAGATTTGGCCTTTGCTTTGTCATAAAGGAGACCAAATTTTCAGGATATGGAAGAATGCACTCTTAAACTCTCTGTGAAGCTATAAATTACTGTATTTACTCAAATCCAAGTCAAGGTCATCATCATGCCAACCCCACAATCAGCAGGGTCGGGGGAAAAAAGCCTGGTCTTGATTGGAGTACCAGCAGCCTGGGCTAGATTTTCAAATAGCTTTCAACTGCAATCGGAGCCAATGGTAGTCAGCTGGAACATATGGGGCACATCTATATGAGACACTAACTGCGCAGTAACTAAATAATATTGTTTGGTAGCGCATCACAGCACCAGCAGTGCTAATACGCTACTGTGCGGCAGCATCAGTAAAAAGGCATTCGCCAGCACTACTGCACAGTAACTCGTTACTGTGCATTTATTTAGTACTTGATTATTCAAGTACTAAAGGAATGCACAGTAACCACTGCTCAGCAGTGTCTTGTATAGATGTGCCCATGAAGTGCTAGAAAAATATTTAATATTGGAGAAAATAATTATACTCCAGGCTTCTCACTCTGGGAGACCAAACCTAGGGGAACATTTGACAATTTGGGCCTAAATCCCTGGGCCTTCAGTTTCTCACCTGTTTAATGGCAAATGTAATTTCACTTCACTCAGATTTAAAAAAAGGATTTAAAAAACACATCAATAATGTTTTTTAAGCTCTTGGACACTAGATAGAGAGATAAGTGCCCTAGAAAAGCCTACTAGGAAATAAGTAATTCTGTTTTCAGGGCAGATTTTGAATAGAATGTGATGAAGGCCCAGCATTGAATGAAGATAATAAAAAAAAAATACCAGGCTCTTTTAATGAATGCTATCCAGCCTCTGAACTAAATGAGGAAGGAGTCCCAGGGGGGAAAAAACCTCTCAGTTTTATGACTGCATACTATCATACCACATATGTACAAATAAACCAACTTCAGACTGCAAAGGCAACCAAACCACTTCCTTGCACATGCTTGACTCAAAGACACTTTCGTATGTATATTACATAAATTGCTTCCACTAGCTTGCTTTTTATGTAACAACCTCTACCTTTTCGAGATTAATTAGCAAGTACTTTGTTAATGAACCTCATTTTCTGATGTTCTGTTTAATAAGATGCTAGAATTTTTAGCTTACAATGAAAGCATGAAGGATGCACAAACTAAATACATTTTTGCTTCTGCACCCACTGCTGCTCCCAGGGTGACTTGTAAGGGAAGCTTTTGCTTTTTTGTGCCTTTTGAACCCTCTATTTAAACTCTGTGTGCACTTCCCTGTACCATCACTCATGCCAGGAGTCTGATGTGATGGAATCATGCCCAGATGTATGTGTGCCAATGCAAAACAGTTGCCTAATTAAGAACCTTGCTGCTAGCGCATGTGAGTGGGCAATCAAGGTTATTCAGGAGTTCTAATTATTTTTCCCCTAGGCATGCCACAGCTTGAAGCACTTCTATGATGAAGTTTCCATTAACTCCTGTAGTAACCTTAGTTACAAAATGCCATGTAAAATTTGCCATTTTAATCTTTACAACACAATCGTGCTTGTTCCATTTGTGTAAGTGCTTAAAATTACTCTAAAGATAAGAACAAAATAATGCAATGTCAAAAAAGCACTAAATTCCAACTACAGCTAGTTATACATGGACTATATAACTGGTAAATAATCTTGAAGAAAGAGCTTAAGAGAAGATATTGGGTGGCCTCAAAATTTTATTTTAAATTCAATGGGCTCTCCCAAAGAAGTATGGTTATTTGTAGGTAGTGTCTTAGGGCTCCTACAGATGTACAGCAAGGCTGCTCTGATGTGCTATAAATCCAGATTAATCAAGTCTGTTGGAGCATGGAAATTAATGCACTCCAACAGCCTCCAGTGTCATGTGTATCAGTGTTCCCATGCTGAAGAATGGCAGCGGGGCACTTTGAACTAAAGCTGGTTTGATGAGCAAAAACTTGCTAATTAAATTGCGCCCCACCCACCTACCGGAGTATGTCTATAAACTGTATTAGTTCTTCGTATTTTTAAAACTGTGGATTCTGCTATAAATCATAAGATAAATAGAAAATTCATAAGGTGAGGTACTGGATAAATATTAAGCAACTGTTGTGCATTTCAACTCACCTCTCTGATTCTCTTTATCTGAATATAGTTTGATCGACCCCAATCAAGTTCCTCCTGAAAGACAGAGAGAAAATTAAAAAGATTTAACACAAACACGGATAGTTGTTACATTACTAGCTTCCTTACTGGTTACCATATTCTCTTTTTAAAACAGTCCAAATTCATGAAAGATGGCTCTAACACTGTGGCACACCCACTTATACATACGTTCACTCAAAACAAGTACTTCCAAAGTAGCTATTAGAGAGACATGTCACCTATTACAAGTCAATTAGAAACTGAATGTATAATGAGGCAACACATAACTATGACACAAGTAATATGGCATTTTGGATCAGAAGCACTTTACATAAAAACAATTTCTCAGTCCAGGCCTTGAATATGACAAATCTTCATGACAGTTTATTCAGTTTATTTTAGGAAATATTCACTGGATATGTGATTTTTAGTAGACAGACAGTCCCTGTAGATAATTTGTCCTCGTCACTCAAGAGAACTTCAGTGCATGCTATGCATTTTTATTGCCAGGTCAGCATTCAGGAGGAGCCAAAGTGTAAGCTTCTCCACTACCTGCATAAGAAAGGTGTACCTCCTCAGCAACTTCTCTTGTGATTCTTTGACCTTTTTTTATTTTATAAACTTCTTGTAAGGTATGCGGCCCTTTCCCTAGAAATAACCAGGTACAGAAGATTCCCCAAGATGAGATTAATAAGGAACCTGGATTTCCTGTCCCATTGGGATATGAAAGGGAGCCCACAGGGCAGAAACATGTTGTTTGACGTTGCATTGGTGTCACCATAAAAATAGATGTCCCTATTCTTTAGCATGCCATAGCAATATTGTGACAAAAATTAGTGTAAATAATGCTGCTTTATTGTACTCTCGGGGGGAGGGGGGGTGCGGGCAGCCTGGAGCTACCCACACCATCCAGCCACCCTGGGTAGGTGGCTCCGGGAGTTTGAGGGGGCCAATCCTGCATACTCAAGGAATTTCTGCACACGATCAGGCCCCTGAACCCCCAAAGCATCTGCCCAGCTTTCCCTACTTATAGAGACACACCCTGGGAAGTCTGTGAGTTCCCCTCTGTAAGTGAGGGAAATTGGGATTCCCTGCTTCTGGAGACCAGCCCTGGGATCTCCAGAAGCATCTCTCTATAAGTAAGGAAAGCCCACATGGGTCGTGGCATGGAGGCACAAGACACAGGGAAAACCCAACAAACCATTACTCCATCACACTTCCCCTTGCCTCCATGAAGAACAGGTTGACGCAGGACCCGGCACAGGTCCCAGCATGGAGGCATGGGGCACTGGGAATTCCCTAGGTCCTGCATACCCCTGGCTTCCTACTGGGATCCATGCTAACCTGTGCTTCATGCAGAGGCACGGGTCAGTGTGGGTCCTGGTGTGGAGGCCCAGGGTTTCGGGGATTCCCCAGGTCCTTTGCTGCCCTGCCCTTCATGCTGAGGCACAGATCAGTGCGAGTCCTGGAGTGGAGGCATGGGGCATTGGAGATTCTCCAAGTCCTATGCCAAGCTGCATATCCGTGGAAGCCATAGGTCAGCATAGAAGCTGGGTCTCAGCAAGAAGGCACAGGCCAGCAAGGAAAATGGGAAATCTCTTGGCAAAGGGAACCTATTGCCTATTGTCCCAACGCGAGAAAACAAGCGATGTGTTTTTCGCCCAGTGAAGTGAGTCAGCTGTGCTGGCATGCATCCCACCACAGCTTGATCTGCTTCATCTGGCACCACCTGTTTTTACTAGTAAACATTCCTACAGAGCTCTTGGAGAGCCTTATTTATATTTCTGCCTTACAAGGTGCCAAGATGGCAGTAATACAGCTTTTCTGAAAAGTGAGGGAAGCCAAGCATGCTTGCTGGACTTCCCATGGCAACATGGGCATTTATAGAGAATTGGTCAGGAAAGGCAGATTGAACATTTCCATCATTTAGAATATGCTTTTTGTGTCCTAGAGGTGGACAAAATTGAAGAGCGACCAAATGGAAGGAAAAGAAGAAAGGATAAAAGAGGTCAGGATCCAGGAGTCTCACAGCATTTTCTATTAACGTGTAGTGAATTATGAACTCTATTTACACTGTTGAAAGAATACTGAAGTACCCAGACCTCAGCTAGAACATGGTGTCAAATTCTGGCCGCCCACAGTGAAGTAAAATTAATTTGATTTGGTCAGGTACAGTCAAGTAAAAAGGGCAATGGTGAGCCTGCCTTACTAAAGAGCAGAAGTGTTGCATTTCCCTGCCCTGCAGAATGGAGACTGAAGGCAGAACAGGACTGCTCTCAAAAAAAAAAAAAGAAATGCATCATGGAAGTAAACACCAGGAAATCAAAGTAACTATTTAAGCTTAAAGACAGTGTTGAGATGGGATGTAATTTTATGGAAAGGATTCACTGCAACAGAAGGCAAGGGATTGGTAACTCAGGAGGTCTTTTCACTCCTATTATACTATTTAAACAAAACTCAACCTGTACTTCACTTTCATGTATAATTAAGGAAGAGGACTGAAGTAAAGAGACCACTGATGATCTGTATCCTTTTTCTGCCACTTCAACACCAGTCTTCAATCATGAATAAAAAAGCATTAGCTAACCTTGGGATGTCTCAGTTGTCCTCTCTGCCTACAAGTCTGCCATGCCTAAAGTAAAGAAATGATTTTTATTATGCAAGAACATATCAGGTTAGATCACTGCTATTTACAAATAAATATAATGCATTCATAAATATTTTTTCCAAACATTCCTATTACAATTTTAATGCGATAAGGTAATTTCTGCACACTAATTAAAATACAAATATTTCAAGAACACTTTTGGGTAGGGGTGCACCAATAGAGATTTTTTTGGGCCAATACCACTGGCCAATTTTTCATATTGGTCGATACTGATCTGATCGCTGATATGCAGCCCCACAGCGTGGAGAGTGGCAACCGGCTGGTGAAGTCTGTTGTGGAGGAAGGGGTGGGGGGAAGGGAAGGGGTGTGGGGAGCGCGGTCAAGGCATGAGGGAGCTGGAGTGGGGCAGGAGCAGGTGCTACCCAGCCGGGCTCGTCCTGACACCCCCTGGGCATGCAATAGGGCTGAGGCAGCTTCACAGCTAGGCTGCCTTTCTAGGCAGGCAGGGTGGCAGTGGTTCCTTCCAGCTGCTCAGTGCAGGACAAAAGCAGCCCCCTCCACCTTGTCCCCACTGGCACTTCCTGGTGCAGCCACCCAGAGCCCGCACGGGGCTGCCCTGCATCTCCACCATGTGACTGCCACCTCTGGGCTGCCCCATGGGGCAGTGCAGCACAGACACAGGGCAGCCCTGCATGGGCTCTGGGCAGCTGCACAAGGAAGCACTGGCAGCTGGAGGGGGAGAAGCTGCTTTTGCTCCACACTGAGCAGCAGCTTGCTCTGCCCTGCCGCTGCCGAGTCTGGGCTCTAGATCCAGCTCCAGGCTCAGTGCTCCAGGCTGAGCAGCAGTAGGTGGCAGTAGCTGGGCATAAGCTATTGCTCGGCATGTGGGAAAGCAGCTCCTCTCACTTCCGCTGCCTGCCAGTTTTTGGTACAGCTGCCCACAGTGCATGCAGCGCCAGGCTGCAGTCCCTCATGACTGCTCAAGAACTCCTACCAGTTTACCGCCAACTCTTAGAATGTGAAGAACCACTGAGTTTATGCCATCTTGGTGAAATCAAGTCCACAGCTTGATAAGCTTCCACACTGAGAAGCACCTACCCTCATTCAGGGACACCAAACCCATCCCTAAAGCACCTGTGATCAATTTCATCATCAAGGGCATGTCCAGGCAAGCGTGGCACCAAAGACCTATCTGCAGCACCACAAACTGCATGTGCCACACATGCAGGTGTTCCCTGTGCTGAAAAGTAGCAGCAGTCGGGTTTCTAGATACAAGGAGATCCATTAAAAAAAAAAAAGACACCTAAAAAAAGTGAGGCAGCATATGTGGCGGCAGCACACGCTGCCCAAAACAAGAGCCTGACCAGCCAGACGAAGCTGCTGGCCAGCCAGGCTCCAGCTGCTGACCAGGCTCCCTGCTTCCAGATCACCACAGCCGCAGCCCACAGAGGATGCCAGGTAAGACTGCTGGGGCCAGTCCAGGTGCTATCCCCAGACTCCCTTACCCCAACCGAGGCAACATGCTGTGAACCAGAGCACATGTGCAGAAGCATTCTCCAGGGACAAGAAGCAGTGGCACACATTGTGCCGCTGCATTTTGTCCCCAGGGAAATGCATGTTCCTGTTCATGGGGATCCACCCCCAGGAAGGGGCTGAAAAGGGCCCTCCCTCCTACATTCTTGGATTCTAGCCAGCATATCGATTCTTTGATGTGATGTGGCATTACGCACATTCTGCCTACTTGGCATCTTGTCAAAAAATGACCTGACTAACAGTAGAGCTGTAATGACTTGCAGGTGGAGTCTGGGAAGTGACACCACATGCATGCATGCTGACACATCTAAAACATGGCTGTCCAACTGGAGGCCTTTCGGCTGCATGTGACCCATGGGGGCCACCACGCAGCTTGTGCTCCTGCAGCTGCCTTTCCCATTGCTCTGTGCTACGGGAGGGTCCAGGAGAAATGCACGTGCTGCCCACGCCCACAGTAGGAGGTGCTGGATCCTGAAGGTGCTGCGTGGCAGAGGTGGGGGGAATCCCAGAGCGCCACTCCTCCAGTATATGGCTTATTTAGCGTGTGGGCCCCAGCCGCATGAAAGTAGAACAGCCATGATCTAAAAGTCTGTGGTAGTGTATACTGTAATGAGCTAGTTTGATTTTTAGTACTGACTGCAACATATTTTGGGCAGGTATGTTTTCACCAATGAATTATGGGCCCTATGAATGTTACTGTCTGATGAGTGGTAAGATATCATTGCTTGTAGTCCAAACACAGGCAGAGCTGGGCAAACCTCAGGCCCTCCACCATTCTCTGGTGGAATCTATCTGTGACCATCCAGTGACTTAAGTGAGAGTACACATAGATGCCCTGCCGTCTCAGATGGGCCACCACTACCAGTACACATTTTGTGAACACGCTATATGCCTTGGAGTGCAAACAGCAACACCTTATTCTGACAGTCAGAGCTGGCTTACAGAACAAAAAATAATTTGCAAAACTTGGTTTCAATTCTAATTTAAATAGACAAGATGACTAGACAATATGATTACCTTAAATGCCTTGACGAAAGCAATGCAGTCACTCTTGCTATTCCCAGAAAAAATTATTTTGCTCCTGGGAATGCAAAAAATAATGTTAAAGCTATTCTAAAAGTTCTTAGACAGCCTTCCTCATTGCAATATCTCAGTGCCTTCCATAAGTGCATGAAAACAAGGCAAGTAACACTGGCCATTACAGAAGCAAAGCTAAGTGCTGACAGAGATTAGGCTAGCTCCAAAATCCTGTAGTCTGGAAGACAATAGAGGAACAGTATTTTTAAAGATGTTAAATATCTGGAAGGTAAAAATACCTGTATCCATCAAAGAGTTGCCTGAAAGGCATTGCAAAGAAGTTCTTCAAAGACAGTGCTGCAGCTGTAACAAGAATAAATGGAAATGAAGCATTGCAGCATGTGCAGATGCAACTTTAAGGAGACTTTTCTTAAATAATTTCTATTTCCTCCCTTACCTATAATAAGGCACTCTTCCAAACATCCGAAGACATGGCCAAGGACTATTAGCTTGCCAAGATGTTGATCCACAGGTAATTGTGCCAACACTCTTCCTAAAAAAGTCAGCTCACCATCATAAGGATTTTCTTCTTCAGTTTGTGCACTAATTGCAAGAGCTCCTATCTTTACAAGAGAGATTATAAGATTAAGAGCGTATAAATTTAGCCAATATTTGTGACCTTTGTATTAAAAACAACTGCCTTAGAACAATACATTTCAAATTAGTGACAAAAGTCCTTAAAAACAACTGCAGGCTTAAGTCAGAGGTTGGCAATTATTTGGGCCAGAGGGCCACTTACGGAGTTTTGGTGAGCTTTCATGGACTGGGTCAGCACCCGCCCCCAGGTCAACAACTTGCCAAAACTCCCTGAGTGGGTCTGCTCCACACTCAGCTCACTCCTCCAGGAGCAAGATGGGCAGGAACCTGGGCCACGGCTGGGATCAGGATCATGAGGCTGTGACAGGATGGGCCCAAAGCCCAGGGCAGGGCCATGATCCATTCTACATATGTCCCCGTGATAGATGCCAGTTCTACGGGTAAGGGCATCTAGAAAGCAGATCACAGCTCTGCCCTGGGACCCGACCCTGACTGACTTCCTTAGGTCAGTGCAGGGCCAGGATCCATGTGGGCAGGGTACATGGCTGGGTGGGCAGGGAGCGGTATCCAGCAGGGCACGGTTCTTGGAGATGTGACAGCGCACAAGGCCAGGGCCGGGGACAGAGCCACAGTCCATTCGTCGCATGCCCCTGCTCACAGAATTGATGCCTATTGCAGGGGTAAGCAGGGAGTGGATTATGGCTCTATCCTGGACCCTAGCCCTACACTGTCACCATGCCAAGATCCCAATCCTAGCTCCACCCACCAGTCCCAGTCCTGGATGCCACTCTCTGCCTGCCCATGGCCCCATACCACTCATGCGGCCATGTGGGTCCCGCCCCCAGTGGTAGACACAAGGCAGACAGGCTGGTGTGCCTAGGCAGTGGGGCCAGATCTAGCAACAGCAGCAGCTGGAAGGAGCCACCGCTGCTGGGGCTGCCAGGAAGCGAGTCCAGCCACCATGTCGCCCCAGCTCCACTGTGTGCCCAGAAGCAGTTGGGCTGACCTCACACACCAAGACCCAGGTCCAGGAGGCACCGATGGATCCACTGCAGGCCAGACAAAATCCCTTGATGGGCCATATTTTGCCCACCTCTGGCTTGAGTTAATTCTAAAAGCCCTCATTTTTGCATGCAGGCAAGACTCATGCAGTGCAAATCAAATATGCAAAAGTAGTATGCTCCTTCTAAACTGGTACTCAAATGTGTGTCCAAAGAAAGATATATTTAATATTATTAAATGCTACCCCAGAGCTTGCGATCACAGAGCATTAGCATTGTGATTTACCTCCTTGTGCAGATTTGCAAACTATGACCCTGTTCTCCCCACAACCTCCAAGTAGAAAAGAAGGGTGCTAGCAGAATTTTGACTTTTTTACCCCCTTCGAAACTGCTTTAGTTGCTGTTATTTCTTTACTATTTTATTTCACTCAGGACATTTGCCTACAAATAGGTGCTCTCAGTTTATTAGTTCCTGGTCCTTGACAAAGTCATAGTCCTGTTTTAGTGACATTATAAACTGTCATCTTTTGGCCTGATTTCTGCAGCTAACAATGAAGTGGGGAATAAACCACAACTGCCCCCCATGTTTCTAAAGTTAAGTGTCCTTGTCCTCCCCTCTCCGAACTCCAAGTAAGAGTCTGCACCTCTAAAAACACATCAGTTCAAATTACTTTCCTATAATACGATTAGTAAAGCAATGTTAGGAAAAATACCTACTTCCTTAAGTTGAAGGATTGTGTGTTCAATATCGCATATACCAGGTGGAGAGAGAGCTGTTGCCAACAAAGCTCTTGGTTCCCCCATGTCAAGCAATTTAACCTTCAAGATGGTACTTCCCAATGGACAACGCTAAAAGGAAAAATAATTGGGAAGTGTTAACTTCCATTATTTGTGGAAAGATGTGGAAATTCTCCATATGAAACTGCTTATTCATAAAAAGTCTGCAGTTTAGCTAGACAATAAAAAAGAAAAATCTATAGAATCCCTGAATTCTCCCACAATTAAAAATAAATTCTAATATTACCAACCTACTAAATTCATCTGAAACAAGTCGTATTTTTATTGATGTGTTGTCTTCACAAAAAGAAAATTGCTAAAACTGTATTTTTCCAGTAGAAATATTTATCATTTTACCTGCTTCTTTCTATACTTCTAATATAAATAAAAATGGTTTACATCTGAACATATGAGTAACTTTTATAACAACTTATTTTTAGAAATAGATCACTTATTACTTACATTACAAAACAGTGAAAAAAACATTAGAAAAATTATATCAGAGAACAATTCTTACCAACATCTCAGGTACTGCATTCTCCAGAATATAGTTTATCCAGAAGTGCTTGCTTACAAGCCTGTAGCAATACCCCCTGGAAACACGTCCAGCCCGCCCTTTAAATTAAACAGCAAAATTAAAGCATCCTTTAGCAATGATTGTAAACTGACCACATCTTAGACTGTCTTGTGTTTTGAAGAAGAGAGATTCACACTCGTCTTAAAGCATTCCACAAGATCATATGGCAAAGCCCAGTAGAATAAACAAGAAAGCTCAAGCTGAAAAAGCTATCTAAAATGGTGTTTAAATTCTCTGTTCTATGCAACAGACTGTGGACCAAATCCTATAAATGGGATCAAAACATCAGAATTTGGAAGATGGAAAGAACGGGTTGGGGGGAGGAGGGCCTAGTGTCCTAGAGGATGGAACAACACCTGGGACTCTTGAGACTATGATTTGATTTTCTGCTCTAGCTGACCCTTGGCAAATTACATAGTTTCTCTCTTCTTCAGCTTTCATCTGTCAAATGAGATAAGAGCACTTCCCTGCCATCCAGGACAATTGCAAAGATAAATCTATTGGGTTCTCGTATACTATGATCTATACCAGAGAAGGAATTATTGAAAAACCCTCCTAACTAGTAAGAAGCAAATTTCATTCTTTCTTTCTTTCTGAACGAATGAATGAATGAATGTGAAAGATTTCCCCCAAACACCACTATTCCCAAATAGCAAAAATGGTTTTGGTCAAAATTTAATCAGATCAATAGCATTTGGGCAGAACCTGGGCAAGGAACTCTTTATGTACAGGAGAGCATAAAATCTAAGCTAAACATGACTGCTCACTGATTCATTCCCCATACACGTTTCCTATAAGAAATCTGCAAGATACAGAAGAGTATAAGAAGGACTGAAACAAATTCCTAACCTCTTCTGGTCTGCATATCCCAACCACATGGTATGCTCAGAAGTTTATAATTCAAATCTGAGATGAGGAAACTTGCCTCAGTTTTTAATCTTTTCTCTGATCAGCACACACCTCCTAGTTTGATTTTCTAAATATTGAAACAAAACTCAGATATAAGCCTAAACTACCTGACCTCAAAAAAAATACTTATTTCTCTGAATTCACCATTCAGACCTTGTCCACATCATCATATTTTTGGAGGACTCTTCCATAATCATACTATAGCTCCATTTGGGAGACTCTTGGTTGAGGCAGACTACTCTAAGCATTTTAAGCACCATTATGTTTTGTACCTTCTTAAAAGCAACACTGAAAAATTTTCTTAAAATAATCAGAGTGGCTACATTCTTTGATTTTTAATAGCAATGAATTATATCATTCTAAATGTTCTATTATAGATGTAACTGAAAGGACAAATATGTCAAAAGTTATGCCATGCTACTGAGGGATTTGGTTGGCTGGAAAATACAGCACTGTTTTTGCACTTGGTATGCCTCCTGTTTCTATAAAGACAGCATGTTTCTAGTATATAATACTCCTGTGTACAAGAATAGAGCTGGCTGGAAAGCAGAACAGGGTAATATTCACATAATTAAGTCACACAAGCTTAAAGCCCTGTACTCTCTCTCAGAAGGATATTTTGAATATTATCAATGTTGTAACTTTGTTTTCAGGACCAGTTCAATATCCCAGGATTGGAGAAGCAATATGAAATAAAATTCACTGGATGGATTTCTTCACTTGAACAATATTTAATCTTCTGTTTCCTTTTATCACACTTTTGGCTACGGTAAAGCAAATGAAACTTAGTTAAAAAGACAAGTCAGTTTTTAAAAATGTATCTAGAGAAGTATATTAGTCAATGGAATAAAAAAACACTAAAAATACTATGCTTAAAAGTAGAACACTAACAAGTACATTCTAAATTTCAGTTTGTATTGAATATTTATCTCTCAAATTGCCATAAAAAGAATGACTGTCATATTAACTCATATAACAAATATAACTCCTTTAAAAAGGTTATATAGAGAAGATGAATCAAAGAAACAAAAGAACTAAAAGCCAAGAAAAAGGATACCAAGAGAAGTCATCCTACTTCATAATACAGTTCACGATTTCTATAAAATCGTATAAAAAGTCTGCCCATACCTGTCAACTTATTTGTATAATTTTTGTTTAGAAAGCAGATCCTGTCTATCATCACTAACATTTCTTTAACTGTATGCTATTCTTCCATCTATAGACCATATTCTGATTTCTGGGGTGCACCAATACAGATTTTGAGGACTGATACCAAGAGCTAACTTTTAAGGAGGCATATCAGTCAATACCGATCTGATTTCCGATATAGCTGTGTGCAGCTGGTAAGTCTGTTGTGGTGGATGGGAGTGGAGAGGGAAAGAATGTGAATGGTGCAGATCAATGCCCCCCACATTGAGGGCGGGAATGGGACAGGGACTGGGGCAGGCACTGCCCAGCTGGAAGGGCGGGGGCAGGGCGCAAGACTGAACCATGGTTCTTCTGGGGGGTGCAGGGCGGGGGGTGCAGCTCCTGTTGCTGCGTGCACCCCTGGAAGGTGGGGGGGGGAGGGGAGGGAGGGCATGTGTTCTGGATCTGACCCGGGGGGCAGGGGCTGCTCTGGGTTCTTCCTGGCACGTGGGGGCTGCCCTCAGAGTTGTGGGGCCGCACTCGGGCCTGCGCTCCCACCACACGGGGACTGCACTTTGGACAGGCAGCGGCAGCGCTGGGAGGAGCTACGGTAAAATTTGAGATAGCTGCACCCCTCCAACCCTCCTCCCAACACCGCCGCCTGCCCTGAGTACAGCCCCCACGCGCCAGGAAGAGCCTGGTACAATGTATCGGTGCATGTCTACTGATTTCCAATATACAAGAACAAACGTTGCAGCTGCTTTTAGAATTCTGTACAACCAGCTTCTTGGAATAAACAAGATTCTATTTAGAAATCTATTAAGATCAAAATAATATGTTTTCCTTTTAGCACACTGTCAAAGTTAGGTTCATTACTGACTTCCTTCTAGAATCAAATATTAAGACAAACCCTAGCATATGAATCAAAATAGCACTGGTTTCTGGATATCAATGTTTTTTACTACTAGTAGCTCCAAACTTACTCTTATAAGCATTACATTACACGTTCTGTCAAACGGAGAGCTGGCACAAGTCAGGAATAAAATATTAGATAAAAGTCCAATGCTTGATGGGTACCATATTTACTCAATTCCAAGACAAGGTTTTTTCCCCTATTTAACGTGGGAGAAAAGGCCCCTTGTCTTGGATTGAGTACAAGGCAGTAGAGGGGAGGGGAGTCAGCTGTTTGAGCTTCAGCCCCAGCCCCAACCTTTGGTTCAGCCCCCACGCCAGCTGGGCAGCACTTGCCCCATCCCTACTCCCTCCCTTGCCACCAGGGCCTCAATCTGAAATTGAATCTCAGTGAGGAAATCCTCATGAAGCCATCTTAATATCATATCAAAAAGTACTGTGAAATGTGGGGGGGTTTTTCAGATCTAAAAATAACACTGCCAATGATTTGAGTTCAGTTAAATCCATCAATAACCTTGAATTATTAATGCCTTGAAATGTCTTAACAAATCTCACTGGATTAAATTAAATAGGAGCCAAAATTAGCGGCTGATCTGGTAGTCAGGAGCAGATGTCTGTCATACCTATGACAATTGAAATAACAGTGATTTGGGGGCATAACTCACATGACTGGAGCACTGTCATGGATGGGTATAAACTAAGGCTGTGTGAAGCTACAGTAGCTGATTCAATTTGGAAGAGATTTGGTCAAGAGACTCACTAAGAGGTTAGAATTGAAATCAGAAGCCTCTGAATCGATATGGAGAGATTCGGGGCTGATCCAGAGATTCAGCCATAGGCTATACAGGTTTACCTGACATAAAGCGAACCCACTTTATAATGTAACAAATAGGGATAGGTTCCCCAAACCAGTGAGGAAAGGAGGGAGTGAAGCTAGGACTAGGGAAGGGGCAGGGGGAGGGGTGCTGTTTCCAGGGCTCCAGGGCTGCACAATGCTCTGTTCCCAGGGCTGCACAATGCTCCGCCTGTCCCCCCATGCCTAGACTCCATCTGTTCACACTCACCCCAGCTCCTGGGCTACGCCACGCTGTGGTGCAGGCAACTGGTGTTGGCTGCTTCCATGGCTCCTGTGGCAGGTGCTGGCAGAAGTGGCAGCAAGTGGAGCCCTGGGAAGCACAGGACACAGCGCAGCTTGTCTGCGCTCACCCTAGCCCCGGGAGCCACCAGCTCCAATGAGAACTGTCAGTGGGTGCGGAGGAGGGAGGGGCAGGGCGTGGAGGCTGGGGGGAAACCCAGGGACATGAGAGAGGGGCGCGAATCAGCCAACCAGCCTGCTGGGGCACATGGCCCAGAGGAAGGCTGGCGTGACACAAACGCAAGAGCCAAGTCCTTCTGATTGAGGCCACCCGCCCTGCCGCGTGGCGGTGCCCTCTCTCAATCACCCTTCTTCATGCATAGGAAATCTCTGCTCTGAGACTCCTCAGACCAGCAGAGACTTGCTGTGCCTGAAGAGGGGCAATTGAGCCCAAAAGCTTGCTAAGAACTTTTTTCCGACTACTCACTTGGTCTAATAAAAGATCTCTCATGTGCTCAAAGAACCTTGCTTGATTTTAGCAAGACTTTTGATACCATCTTCCACAGCATTCTTGAAAGCAAGCTAAGGAAGTATGGGTTAGATAAGTGGACTGTAAGGTAAACAGAAAGCTGGCTGGATTGTTTGGCTCAACAGATACTAATTAATGGCTTAATGTCTAGTTGGCAGCAGCTATCAAGTGGAGTGTCCCAGGGATCAGTTTTGTTCAATATCTTCATTAACTATATGGACAAACTATGAGGTTAAACTACGGGGTGGGGGGCACAGTGAGAGAGACCTAATTGTAGGTGTATACTACAGACCACCAAACCAGGGGGAGAAGCTTGATTTGGAGTTCTCTTGAGAACTGACAGAGGCAGCACATGCACGGGACATGGTCATCATGGGTGACTTGATTACTCAGACACCTCTTGGGAGGAACACTCAGCTAAGTCGGACTGGTCATGTTGCTTCTTGACTTGTATCGAAGAGCTCTACCTGACACAGAAGTACACAGGCCAACCAGAGGTAACGCTCTTCTAGACTTGGTCCTGGACAAAGGAGAGTGACTTGAATATAGAGGATAACCTAGGAGACAGCGACCACAAAACCATCACGTTCACTGTCTGTCATAAGGCAAGCAAATCAGCTAGCAGGGTTGAAGTTTTGGACTTCAAAAAAGTGAATTTCAACAGGCTCAGGGCAATAGTAGGGAAAGCACTGCAGGACCAGGGACCGAAGGTGAAAGAAGTGCATGAAGAATGTTCATTCCTCTAGGACACAATCCTTGAAGCACAAAAGAAGTCCATTCCCATGCAGAGGAAAGGTAGTAGAAGGGCTGGTAAGCTCTCTTGGGTTAACAGGAATATCACGGTCCTCTTGAAAAAGAAGAAAGAGGCATACAAACAACAGAAGCTTGGGACAGTCCCCAAGGAGGACTATACAACAATGGCCCATACCTGTAGGGAACAAATAGAAAGGCTAACACGGCAAGTGAATTTAAACTAGCAACAGGAATCAAGGACACTAAGAAGTGCTTCTTTAGGTATGTAGGGAACAGGACGAAAACAAATGAAAGTGTGGGGCCATTGCTTAACAACTCATGACAGCTGGTTACCGACACTCAGGAGAAAACTAACTCCTGAATGACTACTTTACTTCAGTATTTCACTGGACTAAGGAGAAAATCATACTAGATAAGGTTCAAAATGGGCATGGTGGGAATGATCGCCTTCATATTGTTAACATTGAGCTGGTGCATGATCAGTTAAAAAAGAGAGACATTTATAAGTCAGCAAGACTGAATGAACCTCACGGAAAAATTGGGGAATTGCAGCCTAGACAATTTCACGGTCCGATTGCTGGGGAACTGGCTCCGTGAATGGACCCAGAGAGCGATAGTCGATAGAACTAAATCAACTTGGTGTACTGTAACCAGTGACGTCCCCCAGGGCTCCATTCTCAGACCTGTACCCTTCAACGCATTTATAAATTATTTGGACTTGGGTGTTACTAGCAGACTGGCTAAGTTTGCTCATGACACCAAACTATGGAGAAGTACAGCCACCCCAGAGGATAGGCTGGCAATCCAGGCTGACCTCAACAGGGTTACAAGGTGGGGTGGATCAAAACCTGATGGCATTCAACACTGAGAAATGCAAGGCGCTCTGTCTTGGGAGAAAGAACCCACACCACACCTATAGGCTCAGCAGTGCTACCCTAGGTAGCGCTGCGTCCGAAAAGTCTTGGTGGTCATGACTGACCACAAGATGAACATGAGCCACCACTGTGATGCCACAGCTGGCAAAGCAAACAAAACTCTGACCTGCATCTTCCAATGCATCTCAAAGAAGACCCAGGAAACCATCCTCCCACTTAACTTTGCCTTGGTGAGACCACAGCTAGAATAGTGTGTCCAGTTCTGGGCTCCACAATTCAGAAAGGATGTGGAGAAGCTCAAGAGAGTCCAGACGAAAGCGATGTGAATGATTAGAGAACAAGAAGACAAGCCTTATGAAGAGAGGCCAAGAGACATGGCACTTTAGCCTGGAGATGCCTAAGCTCAGGGATGACTTGGTGGCAACCAATAAGTATACAAGCGGTGTGCACCAGGAACTGGTAAAAGTTTTGTTCATCAAAGCACCCCATGGGAAGGCTAGATCCAATGGTTACAAACTCTTGGAAGACTGTTTTAGGCTGGACATAAGGAAAAATTTCTTTACTGTCTGAGTCCCCAGGTCCTGAAATAAACTCCCCCCAGAAGTGGTACAGGCACCTACTCTCAATTTCTTTAAGAAACACTTGGATGCCTATCTTGCTGGGATTATTTGACCCCTGCCAATTGCCTGTCCTTTGGGCAGAGGGCTGGATCCACTGGGCACCTCAGAGACGGCCACCCAGACGGAGCCCCTGGCTCTGGGCTCCACGCAGACGGAGCCCCTGGCTCTTGGCTGCGGGGGCTGCCTGTCCCTTTTTCAGGCTCTCGGGCCCAGGAGCATGGCCACCTCCCCTTGCGGGGTCTGCTCCCTACTGGGGTCTCTGGCGCGTCAGCTGGAGGAGCTCCAGGCCACAGTCCAGAGACTGTGTGCCATCAGGGACTGCGAGAAGGAGATAGACTCCTAGTGCCAGGCCCTTCTCCCCCGGGAGCCACAGGGGAGAGCACCATCTCCCTCCACGACTAAGGAGGACTCTGGGACCTCCCGTTCTGCCCAGTCAGGGGCATGCACCAAGGTGGTCAAGGGCCCCAAGGCCCGCCGCACCAAGGCCCCTGCCCCGCCAGAGCTTAGCAACAGGTTCGCACCTCTTGCAGCCCCAGCAGAGCCCACGCAGTTGCCAGCTCCCGCAGGCAACCCAGGCTCGACTGCAGCTACTGGCCCCGCTCTCCCCAAGACAAAGCGTAAGGTGTTTGTTGTGGGAGACTCCGGCCTACGGGGCACTGAGGGGGCAATCTGCCGCCCCGACCCCTTAGCCCGGGAAGTCTGCTGCTTCCCGGGGGCCCGCATCCGAGACATTGCGGAGAGGATCCCGCAGCTCCTCCGGCCCACAGACCACTACCCCATGCTCCTTATTCACGTGGGCACCAATGACACGGCTCGGAGCACCCCCGGTCAGGTCATGAGGCGCTACAGGGAGTTGGAAGCAGGGCTTAGGGGTCTGGGAGCTCAGGTGGTGTTTTCGTCCATCCTCCCAGTCTCGGGCTATGGGCTGAGGAGGGAGAGGAGGATCCATGCAGTGAACCAAAGACTGCGGAGCTGGTGTCATTGGGAAGGCTTTGGCTTCCATGACCACAGCCCGCTCTTTGGAGAGAGAGGCAGCGAGCTGCTGGGAAGAGATGGCCTCCACCTCTCTCCCCTGGGGAGGAGGCTCTTCTCAGCCAGGCTGGCTGACCTGCTCCACCGGGCTTTAAACTAAGCCCGCTGGGGGACGGGGGGACTTCTGCCACTGCTGGCCCACTGAGCGACCGTTGCAAAGCCAGCAGACCAAGGCACTTAAGGGAGCCCACCCCTGCCCCAGCCCTGGCACAATCTGTGAGCAAAGCAAGAACCCCTAAGGGCACACTTGCCTTCCTGTACACTAATGCCAGGAGCCTGGGCAACAAGCAGGAGGAGCTTGTCCTCCTGCTCAGTGCAAAGAATTATGATGTCACTGGGATAACGGAGACCTGGTGGGACTCCACCCATGACTGGACCACAGGTATAGAGGGCTATACCCTGTACAGGAGGGATCGTGTTGACAAAAGGGGCGGGGGTGTAGCTCTCTATGTGAAGGAAAGCTCCATGTCCCATGGAGAAAAGAAGACTTGAGGCGGCAACTGACAGCAGCCTTTAACCACCTGAAGGGGGGTTCCAAAGAGAATGCAGCTAGACTGTTCGCAGTGGCATGAGATGACAGAACAAGGAGCAATGATCTCAAATTGCAGCAAGGGACATGTAAGTTAGATATTTAGAAAAAAAAAACCCCTCTCTCTAGGAAGCACTGGAACAGGTTACCCAGTGAGGTGGTGGAATCTCCATCCTTGGAGGCTTTTAAAGCCCAGCTTGACATAGCCGTAGCTGAAATTATCTAGTTGGAGATAGTCCTGTTTGCAACAGCGGGTTGGGACTAGATGCCCTTCTGAGGTCTCTTCCAACCCTAATTTTCGATGATTCTATGATCTACATTGTTGTGGCTCTTTCCCTGACTTAACCATAAAGGAAATAAGGTCCTCCTTCATGGACCAAGGTAAATCCTCTTCATTATACGTATGTATATGTAGCAGCATACGCTACCAGAGGCATAACAGTTAAATGACTGAAGATGTTGATAAAACACTAGTAGCCCATCTGATGTTAGTGCTTTTCCCTTCTTCACTTCATTTATAGCATTTAATAAGACCAAATATTATTTGAATGATGCTGACTAGCACCACAACTGAAAGGGACCTAGAGGTAATAATAAACCATAGTACGAACATAAGCTGTCACGGCAATGCTGTAGCCAGCAGAGTAAACAATACTCTGGCATGCATTAACTGATGCATCTCAAGCAAAACCAAGGGAGTGATTCTTCCGCTTTACTCAGCATTGGTGAGACTGCAGCTGGAGTACTGCATCTAGCTCTGGGTGTCACACTTCAACAAGGACATAGGAAAGCTTGAAAGTGTCCAGAGAAGAGCCACTAGTATGAGCAAGCCATATGAGGAAAGGCGGAAGGACCTGGGACTCTTCAGTCTGGAAAAACAAAGGCTGAGAGAAGACTTCATAGCAGCCTACCACTGTGTGATGACTGGGGCCTTATGTGTTGCACAGCCTGTCAGGTGCATAGCCCTGCCCCTCAACTTGCCTGCCACAAGTTTGATGTTAAATTATGAAGAGAGGGGGTTCAGTGGAGATCTTCCTGAGAGGGCCTCCCAACAAACGACAGTACTCACGACTTTATTTTGACGCGATGTTCCACGGGGCTCCGCCTCCCCTACACCCTGTCCGCTCACTAATCGGATGGATATTCGTAGAGAGGGGATTTCAGCCCTGCAGGATTGCCCGCAGCTTGCCTCAGGTGAGGTCCCATGCTGAAGTGGACACAAATGACTCTTCTCCTTCTGACCTCGAAGCATGGCCCGCCTTCTCTAGACTCCTTAATTTCCCTTTTCCATTTTTTCCCCCTCTCTCTTTTTTTTTTAATTTTTAGAATAAATACTCCCTAAGAAGGAGAGGGCTGTGGAGCTGCCTTCTTGGTCCCAGCCTCTTCCAGGGGCCTCAAATGCTTCCTCTGCCCTGCTCCCTACAGGGAGCTTCAAGGCTTCCCTCAGGTTGTCTTCAGCAAGGAGCTGGAGAGCTTCCCCTGCTCTGCCTCCTGCAGGGGGCTCAGAAGTTTCCCCTGGGTAGCCTGCAGGAGCTGCGGAGGCTGTGCCGCTCCTCTTCCATGCTAGAGCCTCAGTGCATCTAACGTGCTGCCCACCAGCACTCTCTCTCTCCGGCTCCCCGCTCCCCCCCTGGTTCCGGTGGGACTTTTCAACTGTCCTGTGGTGGCTGTACTGCAATTGGTCCACGTGTTCCCCATGAGGGAAACAGCTGATTAAACAGCCGGCATAACACTGGCTCACATGGTTGCGGCCATGGTCCTGGCTCCTGCTCTGGCTGCCCGGCAGGGGGTAAGTCACCCCTGCCGGGGTTCTGCTTCCAGGGTTTGGGGCTCACAGGCATTACCCTCTCCCCTTCGGGAGCCTGTGGTGGCACCTCGCCGCCATACGCTTTTTCAGGGAAATACATCAAGTGCTCAGCGAACAACTGTTCCCCAGGGCACTCTTGGGGAAAACCAGGAGTAATGGCCACAAACTCCTGGAAGACCATTTCAGGCTTAACACTAGGTAAAACTTCTTCATAGCCAGGGTGTCCAGACTGTGCAATAAACTCCCTCCAGAGGTGGTGCAATCACATACCCTGGAAATCTTCAAGAGGAGACTGGACGATCAATTCACTGAGGCCACCTACCCTCAGCTGTCTTTCCTGCCTAATGCAGGGGGGCTGGATCTGATAATCTTGCAAGGTCCATTCCAGTCCCTTATAATCTATGAATCTATACATAATTTGCAGAATTTTAAGATAATATACATGATTATCATAGAATTAATACTTTAAGTAACAAGAAATATCTCCTGAGAAAATGTGAACAATTTACCATACAAGTGGTTGGCATCTTTTTAGGCTGTGGGAGCAATTTTGCCCCAGGCTGTGGGAGGGTTGTGCCCCAGTTTGGGGCAGAGCCAATAAGCAGGTGCTAAGAGCAACCCACTGTTGACTCTCATCCCTGCAGCAGCATAGGGAGAACGTCTGCAGTCAAAGCCCCATGCCCATGGGCCACAGCTTGCTGAACCCTGAACTACAGGATAAAAGAAGGTGGAGATTTATCATGGATCTGCTATTCTGTTTTGACTGATCATATACATATTTTTATCCTAGGGTAAGTGTAAGTTAAACCACATAACTCGCTCTCTTTTCCTTGAAGTCTCAAAAGCAACATGGAAATTCCTATGGAAACAACTATTGTTACCTTACCTTTTCTCTGATTACAATTAGTCTGAGAAGCCCAGCAAAGTCTCAGGCTCTGATATTTAGTGTCTTCATCACAAACCAGTGTTCTGGTCAAACAGAAGTCAATAACTGCAAATTTTAAAACATACAATACATTAATTAATTAAAGTACTGCAGAGGGGAGTGATTTGTACAATGCAGACACTGGTTGGGGTTTTGTGAAGCCACAAAGGAAAATCTCAAACAAAAAACGAATGCCTTCGAAGAAGGTGGGGTAACTACATATGTAAAACTGCACTTGATACCTGAAGTACATTACTCCAAACTAAGATTTAGATGCTTATATAAAATTTAATAGAAACTTAACGTATACTGAAGGATAAACATACAAAAGGCAATCACTTCTGTATTTGGATGTTCTTCCTGACTGAGTTCTTTCATATGAAAATTTGCTTCTCAAAAATATATGGGGAACTGGGTTGACCCGATAATAATTTTAGGTTTGTGCTTTTGCCTTTTGTTTGGTATCCGTAATCAAACACTGGCAACCCCTCCACCCCCACCCCCTGTTCTGCAATCATGGTCTCTCATAAATACTCTGCTCCAAGTTACTAAGTTTTAAAGACAAACTGATTGAGCTGGGTGCTTAATGTGTCAATAGTACCAGCCACTTTTTTTACAGCATTTTTTGCCAGAGTATATCAATATTTTATCCTATTAATATTCAGAAGTTGAAAGGAACACCCATACTTCAAGGTAGAGGGCTAGGAATCTTATCGACAAAATAGCTGCTGCACATAGCAAACTGGATGATGAAGACCTTTTTAGTTAATAATGGGGGGAGAAACGTATACAGGTACAAAGCAAGAAAATGCACATATTCCTATTTATTATGTAGAAGACTCACCGTATTTAATATCAGGCACTGTTAAAGAACTCTCAGCTATGTTTGTAGACAGAATAATCTAGTTAAAGTGCAAAAAGGGGGGAAAAGTAAGCATGCAAAGCAGAATCTACTCATAATTATGCATATATTTAAATGCAAGAAGTTCAGCTCCCCTTGGGCAAATTCTGAAGAGTCATATTTTATGTCCAGACATCAAATGGCGTTACAGGATTTAATATTTTGTTTTCTAGTGGTAGAGTGCTATAATAATGAAAACATCTAGAAAAGAACCTAATAGTTTCTTGGTACATATATTTACTGCTATAGCACTATAATACTCTTACCAAATCTGGAAAATAAACACACAAGATTCTAAACTGAGCAAATACAGAACACCATCCAGCAGAGCATGCACCACGCTGGTAAACTCCTCTTCCCATGTAGAATATTACTGTCATCCATGTGCAGGACACAGCTCACTGTTGTCTTTGAAAGATCAGAACAATACACTTTTAGGTATGCACGTTTCTTCACTTTCTATATACTGTACAGCATCTGTCCGGCTGTGGCCAGCAAACTATGGCCACAGCTGTAAATTGAGAGATGATTTCTTACCCTAGTAGGAAGGTCATCAGTTGACATCTAAACAAAACTGGAATATGGTACATGTTTTTTCACCAAAATTATCTTCTGTTTTTATTTTTTAAAAATACCTATTTAATATTGGTGTACCTTTCTGTAGCCAGGAACAGGAGTCAAAAACACATTATTCTGTTCTTCTAAAGTCACACTTGAATGGAGTGGATATACTTGCAGCCTACACAAAATGTAATTGGTGAAATATCTGTATAGTGCCCCACAGCAATTCTAAAATATTTAAAGGCATAATCACCTGACACACATATTTTGGGACAGGAACTGACATAGCTGAAGGATTAATGTTGTACTTAACAAATTTAATATAATCACAATAGAAATAAGCATATAGAAATACTTGAGTGGTTATTTTATTACTGGTTATTTCAACTCACCTTTTGTGAACCATGTTTGAGAGAAGCTCATGCATATAATTTATCTCAGCCAAACCTAGAGGAAAAATAACCAACTAAGTGAAAAAAAATGCTCACAGAACCAAACAAATTAATGATTTTTATTCTAAAAGCAATTCTCATTTCTGTTCGAGTTCCCAATTCTATTTATTTTCACTGTTTCATACACAGTTACGGTGTGGAGTTAAATAGCAAAGCACTGCACAGTGCTCTAGCGAGGAGAGGAAGAGAATTTATCCTACAATTGCTGCACTGGATTACCATGGGCTGTACTGAGTCCAGACATAGGAACAGGGAGACCTATTTCACATCTCCCCTTGTTTTTAATGATTCTCTTCCTGGATCCAAGCCATGGAGAGTAGGAGAATGCTGAACAATTTGAATGCAGAGGGGACGAGAAGCAGATCTGCAAAGGAAGAGGGGGAAGGGAGAAAGAAAAAAGTTTGGACTACGAAGGGGGAAGAAGGTAGGCACATGATTGGTAAGAAATGAGACTAACGGTAGACTGGATGAAGAGTAGGGGCTATGTAACAAGGCATGGTGGGAGAATTGAGACTGGCTGGGCAAAAGGTACCGAGTACTAAGGAACAGCAGAGATGCACAGGACCCTGAAACTGAAGAAACAGCCCACGGTGAGAGTTTAGGATCAGGAGTCTACAGGAACAGCAAATGTGGGCAGGGGACAAACAAACCAATATCTGGGAGACAAATCTGGTGGCAGGAAAGAGAAACTACTGTGAAGAGCAAAATGACACAATATAGGCTATCTTTCAGAATAAGACTGGGATAAAGAGTCACTGTAATGGAAGATACAGGCCCGATTCAAGCACTGATTGGAGAGGAGAGGACATGACACAAACTTGAAAGGAGCAACCATATCTTGCTTCTGTCCCTGGAATCTAATATTAAGATTTCCAATTCCTTCACTGCCAGAAAACATCAATGGCAAGGGAGATTATGGCCCTGAGTGCTGGTTCCACCACTGGATGGATGGTAACCTACTAATCCTTTAGTTAGTTCATGAGCACAAGTGATATAAATCTGTGTGGCAGATTTAAATGCTCAGCCTTACTGAACAGAGTGCTGAGATTAGGGATTGATGATACAGGTGTCAATGTGTCACATGGTGGAATATGCCATTTCAGGTGCCTAAAAAACAAATAAGCAAACAACGAGGCACAGGTGGTCATTAATTTATGTTCCTCATTTTCTCAGAGGCATAGTGATCTCACTGAGCATCCAGGGCAGGAGTATTCCAACCCCTGTACAAGTGAGCGAGTGGAAAGGAAGGCTTACCTTCCCAGGCTACTGCTGCCACTGCTATAGCAGCATCAGCTCTGCTCTGGCAGCAGCAACCCTGTGACCAGGCTCCCTGGGTGCCAAGCCTAGTGCACTGTTTGCTGCTCTCTCCCATCCCCTCCCCTTCAATACATATCACGTTATCATAAGCAGGGCTGTGAATACTCTGGCTAAGGCTCCCAGATTGGAGGAAGAGCAGGAAAAAGGAAGGGGGAGCAGCATTCCACTTAACCCCTGCCCCCTGGATATGCTGCTTGGTGAAGTGCTGCCCTGCCCTGCCTAGAACCGATGGCCCGGCAAGGGCAGTACAGGGCTGCCTATCGTGTGGCAAAGACTCCCAGAGGCAATTCTGGCATCATAGCCAGCACCCAGGGCTCGTATCCTGCTTGCCCCACCTTCTTTATGTAACTAAAGTGTCTGATTTGAGGCTTAGGTCTGACTTACAGCTAAGACCCAGCACTAACAGCTCTAGCTGGAGTCAATGAGAGCCACGCTTTAAAAATCTGAAGTATTGTTTTCAACTCATCTTATGTTCTCTTCATTTTTTTTTTATTTTTTTTTTAATAGGAGCTGTAGCAAATGCTTCTTGAAAATAAGTCATTTTCACCTATCTGCAGACCTGTTTGCAACAAATGTGTATACATCCACAAACTTTAAAATTGGTATATGCTGAAAACTGCTCTTGATGTTTTCCAAAAAAGGGTGTGCTGCCAAGTTTAAACAGAGGTAACTGAGGAAATAAATTTTAGTGAAAAATTATGGATGCGGTCCTCCAATCAATTTGTTTGACACCCTTGCTTTTGATGGCTGACAGGAAGCCCTATCCCTGTGGAGAGAAAGACTGAAGAATCTTGACTGACCTGATCCAGCTGAACAGTGATCGTAATACTGTCTCCCCAAACTTTACGCTTCCTGGCTGCTAGGCTGTTGATTTGCAGAAGATGAAAAGCTAGTGGCCTTGCTGGCAATGTGAAAAATCTCTTTAAGCAGCATCTTTCTGTTATACATAATGATGTATTTGCATTGTATTTGTGTTCCTCTTCCATATAATACATTGCGAACTGGTCTGATTGCTACAGGTCCAGGATATTATTTTTAAGAACAGACTCTTGACAATTCAGCTGGCTCCGTTTCCTTGATTAAAACAATTGTCTATGGGTCACAGTATACCCTGTATTGACCACTTTTCTGCCACTTATTTTGTGTTTTGTAGAACAGACCAACCTTAGCCAGGATAAAAATGCCTTCAGGTGAAACAGCATCATATAAATGCAAGCTGACATGTGGTCTATCACTCAGAGGTGTGTGCACAATTTGATAATGGCCCGAAGTGATTGCAGTGATCAGAAATGGTCTTCAGGGAGATATGTCTTTGCTGATGGGGAGTCAGAGCTTCTATAAATGCTATCATCTGTGATAGAATAAGGAATGATTTTATGTAGTTTACTAAGGGGTATAACTGGTTAAAGAGCTGAACAGCACAGTTCGGAGCTGCAGAGATCACCTACTGGGCTGCTGACCTTTTATTAACAGTCATTACCTTGGGTCAATGCAAATGTCTTGTCCACTCATATGTGTTCCCAACACATTAAATAAACATTATTTAAAAATTCTCAGCATGGTGGAGAAACTGAATGGTGGTACTTAGCATTGGCAGACATAGGCTTCCCTATGAATAGTAAATTCATAGGGATGCTCAGATCTGGACCATGCTGCCCCCCCCCCCAGCCATGTATGCCAGTATTGGGCTCTGCAACCCAGGACCACAACCCACCCATACTGAGACTGGGGCCCTGCATGCCAGGGTTAGGGCCCTGGGCCCCAAGACCCTGTACAGCACCCCTGTGCTGAGATTAGAGCCCCCAGACTCCACACCACTTCCAATTGTCCCCTCCTAACACTAAGATTAAGGCCCCAGACCCTGTGCTCCCTCTGTCCAGCCCCACATGTTGGGATCAAGGCTCCAGGAACCCACATCACTGCCACCCAGCCCCACAAGGGGAGTCAGCCTCTGAAGCGTGTGCCACCTTCCACTGGCACCTGGGCTCCAGGGCCCCATGCCACCCTGCATGCCAGATCTATAGTGTAGGGCCATGGACCCATAGGGAGCCCTGGATTACAATGTACAAGTATGCACCCCATAAACTGACAGCCATAAAGCGTGATGGAAACAATATTATCATCCTGGATTGTATTATGACATAATACATTTTCAGTGTTCTCAGATACAAAGCAGGACAGAAATCCAGGCTCTTAAGGATAAGGAAATACTTGGAGTAGAAGTCCCCCCTCCTCTGTGCTCTTTGGGAAAAGCAGAGACATAACATCTTATTTAGATTAGCATCTATGAGAAAGGTCCAAACAAGAGGAAGTAAAAAGGGAGCTAGAGAGTAATAACTGAAACTGGACAGCATAGCCATGTCCCATGACACACCTGTCTGTCAAGAAAAAAAGTGGCATCAAAAAAGGAAGAGGTTTGTTGTTGACAGGTTTGGCTGTGGTTCTCAGCAGTTATATCAAATTTGCTATCTAAAAGCAGGTAAGACTGACATCAGAAGAAAAATAAGGAAGGCACATTTGAAACACCTCCTACTAGCCAGATGTCAAAGGGTCTAAGTTTTGCAAGCAGGAAGATGTTCTCTGCCTAAATTACCTCTGATTTTTAAAAGAACATGTAGTTTGCAGCTGGTGTACAAATGCCTTGTGGATACTGTAGAATCCTGGAAGGAGTACAACACTTCACCAATGTACATGCTTAGCAGTTTCACTCTCTCCAATAATAAAAAATCAACTATCTGTTGTATCTCTTTGGAGATGCATGTGGGTTGTAGCCATGATGTTCTATGCCTGGTCAAAGTGGTGGTCAGAGATTTTGTTGTATTACTGCATCTAATGCACCCACAGTCACCTTGAAGGAACACTAGCCTTTGCAGGCAGCAGGGGACAGAGGTGGCAGCAGCTGTAGCTTCAACTCCAAGCCAGTGTTGGGACTGGAGCCAGCTGTCCCTGCCCCTATCTTATACTCAAATCCAAGCCAAAAGGCTCCCTGCTCCCATGATGAATGAGGGGGAACTCTGTCCTGGATTTTAGTGAATACAGTACCTGGCAAGGAGAGCATGGCATTTTGTATTGCAAGAACTAGGTCTTCCTCTCAGAAAAAATCCAGTATTTTGGGATTGGATCCACAGGTGGTTGAAAGGGGGTGCTAACAGGTCTCAGGCCCCCAAATGGAGAACAGCAGCAGGCATAGCCTTACAGCAGCCTGGCTACAGGCTGCTGCAGCAAGGTGGGGGAGGGGCAGGCACACTCAGATACCCTGTGCACTCGCAGCTGGCCCAGCCACAAGTAGGTAGGTAAGTTTCTTTTAATTTTCTTTCTCGATCACCCTGGAGGGGGCGGGAGGGGGGGAGCAGCAGATTGAGACCCACCCCAAGTGCAAGAGAATGCAGTAGCGGCAGGGCAAATCATTCATGCTTGCTCCCTGCTCCACTTTGGAGATTGTCCCATGACCAAGCCAGGGCCCTGTTCACCATGAATGTAGCCCCAGCCAGGCTGGGTCATAGGACAAATCTGAGCCCAGCAGTTCAAGGGTGTGGGCAGGCAGCTCCCACCACTCCGCACTGTGGGGAGCCAAGCAGGGGAGGGGGGAATTCCACCCCACTCTCAGCTCCGCACTCCTGGATGAGCCTCCAGGCTCCGACTGCCCCATGACCTGGCCTGGCCAGGGCCCCATTCATGGTGAACTGGGCCCTGGGACAACCAGAACCCAGTGGTTCCTGCAATGCTGGACAGTCAAGGTGGGGTGGGGAACATGTGGTCCCCTGATCTTTGCACTGGGCAAGGACAGGCTGCAGCTGTGAGCTGCACTCTGCTCTTTGCCTTACTGCAGCTCCTTTGAAAGTGGTTCAGCGCAGTGCCACGTGCCTCGCTACCCAGCCTGCTCAGCAGCGGGACACACATGGCGCCTGATGCTTTTGAAGCAGCAGGAGCAGGGAGGCACAGAGGCAAGGAGCCCTCTGGCCAAGCAGTACAGCTGGCTCTGCTTTGGCCCCTGGCTCTGGGCTCCCCCAGGCAGCGTGCGGCCAGGGCCAGAGCAGGGAGGCAGCTGGGGCAAGTGCAGCTGGGGCTGGCCCAGCATGGTGCCAGGCAACACCACTCCTCCCCTGTGGCCGTTTCCGCCTGCCCCCCTGCAGACTTTTCCATGGGGCGGGGGGGGGGGGGCATGTGTGCATACGCATGCTTAGCCACCAAAAAATGTTTTTCTTCCTTCACCTATAATTATATCCTTCTCTGAGGGTACTCTTCACCATTTTGAATTTTCATGCACCACAGGCAGATTTTGTAGTGGTTAGTATGTGAAGAATCATTCATATCTTTTCTATAGCATTTATTAGTGCTTCTCTGACTTTCTGGCTCTGGGGACAGAGGCAGGTGTCTTGGTGATAATACCTTTACTGGACCCTAGATGTCATCACTGATGCTGGGATGGGCTGGGATGCTGGAAGCAACCACTACTGAAGATATCACAGGAGACATCACTACAGAGGATATAGATTATTCCATTATATACTGGCTGGTATGGTAAGGAAATCTCTTAATGGTCCCAATATCTGCAACAGAACCATGGGCCAGGAGTTGGCACAGCTTCTGGGCAAAGTGCCAAAAACACCCGGAACCTCAACTTGTAAGATGTTGGCATGTCAAAGGCAGATGGCGATGGAACTGCAAGGGGCCTGATCCTTGTTGTGACAGTACAGCCCCAGCCCCTTCTCCGTCATCCACCCTGAAGGTACACATGCACCTGGTACCAGGAATGAGTTGGGCCAGGGTTCCACTGATGCCAGCACAGCTGCTTGCAGGATAGTAAGGAGACTATTAGATTGTGATAACATAAAAGAACAACACTGCCGAAGTCTAAATTATATAAAAGCTATCTGATGGATGCCTTTATCTGGTATTAGAACTCATCTGGACCTCTCAAACAAAACCAGATCCATGCATTTTGTAAGGTCTTAGGGAAGTTGAATTTTTCCACCTTAATTCTGCAAAAAAATAATATATTAACTGATGTGTGATTCTTTATGGATTATCTGCCAAGCATTCACAATAGGCCACTGCACAAACTGAATTCCTGCTTTAAGAGTCTTGGTAAAATTTGTAAAACACAACACGAGGCAGACATGTGAAGAAGCTGTGGCTCCCTAAAGACAGAGAAACTTTATGCAGACTCCAAAGTACATTGTGTGTCAAAATTTAAATCAGCTGTAAGACCACTCTTGCTATATTGTAACTTCATTTGAAAATAAGATTAGAGAACAGGGTATTTGAAAGTGCTATATATGTTGTAAGTTACTGCCATACTCATACTACTTTGGGATACAACTATCATATTTAAAAGGAACAAAAACAACACCAGAAATAAACCTGATTTTAAAAGCATACTGACCACCAAAATTCTTAAATAAGTGCTCACCTGGTAGAAACACTAACACGCTGCCACAATCTGACGTGGGGGTCACATTTTTATACTCTCTAACATAAAAAAAAATTATTAAATTTTATGCAATACCTTAAGCTTTTTACCTTTCCAAAAAAACAGAACTGTACTTCTCCTATAAGATCAATTATTTAAACTCACTCCAGGGATATAATGCAACAAAAAAATAACCTAAAGCCACATGGTTTTATGACACATACATAAAAACTACAAGTAAATCTGCTCCTTGGCATTTAGAACAATGTCACACAGAAGCAGTTCTATTTTACTTTAAGATGCATCAAAACATTATGAAAGGGCTTTCATAAAATATTTTTCTCTACAGCATCATTACCTCAGAACTAATTCAGTATTAATTTAGTTAAAATTTGTGACGTGTCACTACCCTTCCATTAAAAAGTGATGTCAGACATCTCTAACAAACGCTTTTGATTTGTGATCTAAAAATCTCATGATGAACTGCAACTGAATAAGTCTGATTTATTACAGCAGAAACAGTCTCTTTACTTAAGTACTAACAAACTAGCCCGTGACATTAATTGTCTCCGAGAGATCTGCATAAGTCTGTGTAACAGAATTGAGGCTAGTCAGTTTAGCATAATAAAAAATGCCATATACTTGGTAGCAGCCACTTCAGATTTTTATAACATTTTTAATTAAACCAGGAAAATCACAACTCTTATACAATATAACAAAAACTTGGCATCATTATCATCAAAAAGAGTTATTTTCCCTGAAAGGCACTAACATATTTTACTGTAAGCAATGCACCTTTTTGCAACTGTATTCTTAAAAATATGTATTAATCTAGCATGGGAACATTTTATATGATCCTTTGGACCACCTAATTTGAAAACACTAAAAAAGTACTTGTAGAAGTACATAACTCCTCAGAAAGACTGTAGTTTTCTTCAGTCAGAAGTTCTTCAGACACACACGATTAATGATAAATGCACTTAAGTTATAATGTTTTATAATTCAACTAGGTACTACTGTGGGTTAGGACTTAATGAAACTATCCCAAAATTTCAAAAGCTTACTTAATTATTAGGGGTGTGCGAAACAATTCATTGATTTGGATCACGGTCCCAATTCAGTTCGGTTGAATCCAAACATGAATATTTTATGCTGATTCGGAGAATCAGCAATTCAGCCATAGACACAGCTTTAAATGTTTTTTCTATATACCGTGATGTACTAGGCACGGCTCGTGAATGTTGGGACGGTGAGGCGGATAGAGTGTCCCCTGGTCCACTTTTGGGTCTGCCACTGAGCACACGGGAGACATACCCCCTGCCAACTCAACGATCGGCCACAAGGGGACCCCGGGTGCTCCCCCAGACACAGGAGGCACCAGTTGCCGAGCTGGGGAAGGGGGGAGGGTGTCCCTGGCAGACCTGGAAGTGGACAAGAAGTGCTTCTGATCCACTTCCAGATCCGCTGCCAAGCGCGCTGGGGACCCCTCTGTGCTTCTGTAGGACACTCCAGCTGCCCCAGCATCTCAGCATTCATGCCTGGTACCTTGAGGTATGCTAAAAAAACATTTAAAGCTGTGTCTGTGTCCAAATCAGTGACTCTTTCCACATCTCTCCAAATTGACTCGGAGGGTTCTTATTCGATTCAGAGACATTAAAGGGTCTCCTGGTTCGATTCAGATTCAGAGGTTCGGCCACTGAATCAGACCGAATCGAATCAGTGACCAAAGCTTCTCACAGCCCTACCAATTATGTACTTTAAGAAAAAACTACTCGCTTAGAAAATGTAAGATATATATTTATAAATCACTACCAGAAATCAGACTACCAGCAAGTATAGAAAAAAAAGTAGCTTTAGGATGCTGTTCAGAATTAGACCAAGTTCTTGTACCTTCAAATTCTTCTATTGTACTTTTGAAGATGCTGAGACCAATTTGCAAAATGCTGCAGAGTAAGCAATATTTCCTTAATCTATCCTGCATTCTGAACCATGATGTACATTAAGAAAGTCAGTCTAAGAATATAAACAACACATATGCTTTCCTCATCTTTTCTATATGCTTTTGTTCTCTTTTTTAAAAGAGACTCTGAATTTTACTTCTTTTTATAAAGGACATTCAGTTCCAGCCTGCAGCAAAGCGTAAAAAGTTCCCATTTGACATGGCTTTAATGGTTATGTTTCAGGGCACAAAAGCATATTTTAAAATAAAAGAAATTAGACAAGAGCTAAGAGGAAATTTAATGTGATTAACCTAAGCAGAAGTCATATGTAAAAGAAAGCAAAGTAGTGCAAAAAACTGAAGGCATCACTCAGCAGTATTAAGTATAGTACAAAGAATCCTATTCATTAATTAGTTTTATTTCATTAGCATTATAAATTCTTCATCCACAGGCATGTAGTATCTTACCTACTGTCTTTCATTTCCAATTCACTAAACATCTGAATAAGACAGATTGCAACTTCGTACATTTCCTTTGCTATCATAGGTTGTTCAAAGCTCTGAAGGGGAAGCTGGAAGAAAAAATGTTAACATTAAACACTTAATACTAACAGTTTCCAGACAACATATTGAAAGTAAACTGGCAGTCATTTACTTAGGCCATCTGTACATGAAACAAGGGGCATGTGTGCACTACACTTTAAAGCAGGTTAAATGCTTTTGCATTGCTTTAAGGGCGTTGGTGCTTCCATGTGTTGGCAGCATATTGCACAGTAATTCCAGGCACTGTAGCAAATTCAGTGGCATAATGCACCTCAAATGACTTGGAGCACAGCAAATTAAAACTCCTCCAAGGAGTTCTAATTTGCTGCCCTACAGCCATGGAGCGAAGCACCGGGCTCCATGCACCTCAGGGGCTCTGCAGAAAGCCCGTGCAGGCAGCCTGGCAGCAGCCTGGGAAGGCAGGCTCTGTCTAAAAAAAAGCAAGCATTAATCTTTTTTTCCCCCCCGCCTTCCTGGAGCCTCCCTGCCTGCCTGAACTGTCCAGGGGCTTAGTGCTTCCCTCCGCAGCTGCAGTGCCCCGCAGGATTGCCCAAGCTGGGTACCGCCGGCGGGGGGGCGACACTGCTACCGTGAAAGGAAGACCAGTCCCACCCCACAGCCCAGGGAGTGCTCCGCCCACCAGCAGCTCGCCCTCCCCTCCCCACCACCAGAGAGGTAGGTAAATGGGTATGTGCACAACACGGGAGTTTAAAGGGTCCTAAATTGAAGCGAAGTTTTTAAAAACCCACCGCTTCAGTTTAGGGCCCCCATTTCATCTACACACGCACCTAGACCAGAACTAGTCCCAGTGCTCAGTGTGATTTTTTGCAGACTTTTTAAATTTTTCTAAGATCAATGGGTTACACAAGTCATGGGTTACACAACCGGGCCAGGGTATACAGCAAGGAGAGGAAAAGCCCCAGGGAGTTCAGGGCATGGTGTAGCCCAGCAGCTGCAGGCAGCTGGTGCTGGCTGCTCCTGAGGCTGCTGCAGTTGGGGCTGAGGTGAGTGCAGCCATGGCCCTTTCCCTCCCCTCACAAACTTACCTGCTTGGGTGGGGGGAGCATCTACACTGATCACATAAGAGTGAACTTAATTCACACATAATGAAGTATGAGTCTAAATATGTTCATCACATGAGAGCAAATTTATAAGCAAAGAACCCACATAAAATCAAAAGGAAATCTGTATAGTTTTAGGTACCATAAACAATAGCCAGGCAATCTCTGGTACAGTCTCCACCATTCCTTCTCATTGAAACAGGATGCTTAGTCTTCACTTGACTTTTGTTCCTCACACAATCTTCATATTATACTCAAAACCTTTTGGTGGCCACATCCAATTGCATAAATATGTAGCAAAACCCCCAGTCTTTTTTCCTTTTAAAACACATTCCCTCCCCTTCCCCAACCATTTCTGACTTTTTCTTTCCCTCTCTATTCCCTATACACAAGTATAAGTGAGTTAAGACATAGGATAAGCTTCAGCATTTTATTTTGGTAGCAAGCTGTATTTGTTTTGTTTTTTTCTTCTTTATATTCTATAATTATTATGTTTATATTGACTTTTACTGTTCTATATTACGGTTTTACTGGTACTATATGATTTAGGCCTACATATGTAAGTTAGCGTAAGTCATGTCAAGTTTCCATTTTGTTTGTCAAGTCTCCATCCTGTCCCCAGGCCCGGTTGTGTAACCCATGACTCGCACCTACCCCACCTATGTAACTTGATTCCTGAATGAATGGGGATGAATGGCGGTGCTTGAGAGACAACGGCAGTAGGTCTAAAAATTGCTCCCTCTGAATGACCGAACCATCAACACCAATATCTGGACCAATGACCCAGCCCTTGGAACCACCCTCAGCATTCAAGAAACAAAAGATGAGGCAATCCACCATTGTGCCAGAGCTGCACATGCTCATTAAGAACAACTGGAGCCCTCTGGAACAGGATTGACCTTGCCTGGACAGGCCCTCCCCATAGGAGATCAGAGGTAGTCTGCCCCATAAAAGGGGTAGCGAAGACTGACTCCTTGGGGACGCCCTCTTCATCTGGACCAGCCCCATCCCACACCACCTATCCACCCAGAGGCCCTGCCTCCTCTGGACAACACCTACTGGACAAGGACCCCTTCCTAGCCTGCACAGGTAGCTATCACCCCCCATCCCCTCTTCAACCAAGGACTTGGACTCTGCTTCTCTTCCTTACTTGGACTCCAGCCCTTCCACTGAGTCTCTTTCTTCTGTTGCCATTGTGAGTGCTTGCTTGCTTGTGTGCATATGCGCGTGCACCAATAACTTCATGGGGCTCTGTAGTGTGTTGTCTGTTTAATAAAACTAACCCAAGTTGCGTTTTGCTTTACTATGGTTTGGCCCTGCTCCAATCTCTGCTCCTCGCCCCTCTAACTTCCGTCTCATTTCTCCCTCTCCTGTTTCTGGCTCACTGCCACCTCCAACACCCGTCCTGAGCTCCTCTCTGCCTCCAAACGCCCTGTTCTTTTGCCACTGTCTTATCCCCACTGCCTTTTTCTTTTCCCCTAAGCAACTAGGTTTCTGCTTCAGTTTCCTTCCTGGCTGTCTCCTCCTTGCCACCACTTATCTGTCCCTTCCCCCCGCCCCCCAAAAATCTCAGCTGTCTGCCTCAGTTTCCAGCTCCAGTCTACCTTAAGTAAACCCAAGCCTCAATTCCTTAGCCAGCTTCTCTGTAGTCTACCGTTTCTAATCCCAGTTCTGGCAACCTTCACTCCCTACACTTTAACTCCCTCTCTCACCTGAACCTTCCCCCAAGTATCCCAGGTACCCGAAGCACACACATACACACAGTACCATCCAAATTAGGAACTTACCTGTATGTATACGTAGGTAGGTTGTATGTGTGTGAACTGGTGAGTGTGTATCTATGGCATTGTGTGCATGATATACAAATCAGTGATCTGTGTCTAAGTTTGGGGCGTATAGTGTATGTGTTTGTATTGGTGATAGGTATGCATGTGCCCAGGCTGGTTTGGATGTGTATGTGCCTGAGCTGGGGGGGGGGTGTGGGTGTGTGGGTGTGTGTGTGTGTACGCGCGCACACCTAATTGATTTGTGTGTTTGTATATGTGCAATTGTGTCACACCCTCCTGTCTAACAGCGCAATATTGAGATACTGAGAGATGGCCTTACCCCACAGGGCAACAAACAGATCTTGCACAGTATTCACAGTAGAAATCTCATTCCAAGGCATCTCTCATTACCCCAAGTACAAAACAGACTGTGACTGTTCCTTCATGCTTCATTAGATACTTCCCTGAAACCTAACAATTTTAAAGTCAATTAACACTTCACTGAAAAGGGGGAGAGGAAAACGGTGGTGGACAAAAAACAAAAATTTAGTAGGCCTGAATGCTCATCCTCTGCCTTTATTCCAGTTCCCCCTTTTATGATGAACGCTGCTTACCCAGGAACTCAAACATGCTCCGAGGAACACTAGATTTTCTCTCCAGCCACCAGACTCATCTAATTTGTATATGTGCTCAGAAAATAATCTAACTACTTCATTTCCTTCAACAGTTTTTTTTTGTTTTTTTGTTTTTTATACTCCCAAGCAGCACTTTCTTACTGTAAAACAGGTCTGATCCATGCTAGGAGACCAAAACTGCTGTGCCTCCAGCTTCATTCTTAGTGGTACTACAGTACAAATGCTATTGGATGCAAGGAACAGGTATTTTAAGCACCCCGCCCTGGATTACCCAACATCAATTACATGGCTTTGTGCACTTCTGTCTCATAATCATACCTAGAGTTGCGAGCTGTGGAATGAAAGACTCAGTTCTAACAGAGAGATAATTAAGGGAGTGGGGGGATGTATCTAACATTAAAGACTCAAATGCCAAGCCACTTTCCGAAAGCATAAAGAAACTTGCAATGCACACTGAGCAGCTCTACAGTGTTTGCTGAGTATGTAGAAAAGAATATTTTAGATTTAGATGGAGGGAAAAAAATGAAAAGAGAATTTTCAGCTATTCAAATTCCATTTCTATGAAGCTTCAAACTATGAATAAAAGACTTTTTTTTAAGACTCTGTTACATGAGAATACAAGAAAATTTAGCATCAGCTTTCTATTAGTCAATAAAAAAGATACCAGTGTGATAATGAAGTCTGTTCAGACAAATCTGAGAAGCATTTTTGATTCAGAAGATCAGATCATTATATTGAAGAAAACTGGATTACCTAGAGGCCAACAGAGCAATACAAGCAGACAAAATTCAATAGCACAAAGTGAAAGGTCACACAGTGATAACAGGAATTTCTGCTAGAAACAAAGCTTAAACTGAAAAGGTCCAACGAGAGGAAAGACCCTGTGTACTAGTCAATCAAAGATGTCTGCAAGCTGCCAACATAAGACCTTGAAACAGGGAAATGGAATCCTATAAGGCATCATCAGCCAGGGTACACCATCATGCAATGCATGAGAGAGATGTCTACTGGAGTAGCGTACATGCCAGTGATGCTCAACCTTCTGGCCCTGTGTGCCCAATCTGGCTGTGAAGAAACCCCACATACCAGCACACAGGTCCAGAACTTTGGTGGTTGGGGAGCAATGGTAGCACTGATTGCTGCACCTCTGGAAGTTGCAGCAATTAATGCTGCCACCACTCCCCCATTGCCAAATTCCCAGAGGGAGCCCTGCAGGCTGGACAATATGGCTCAAGGTTTTTCTGCTCACCCTGTTCAAGAAACAAAATGGAACAGGAACAAGAACAGAGAAGGATGTAGTAGTAGTCGTCATTGTGGTAATTAGTAGAAGAAAAATCAGGAAAATAATGAAGTATACCGTCATTTTTTTTATGGTAACTTAAGTTGTCGCACTCCAAGGGGCCAAAAATGTTGCTGCGACCAAAGCAAGTCACAGTTTGTGACACCTTAAAATGGGAGGATGTCCATTTGCTTATTGTGCACCACAGGAATCCCTCTGCAAGGGGCTTCTGCCATGCACATAGGCTGCCATGTCTTGATTCAGAGCACACTTCTGCAAGCAGGAGAGCCTATATGGAAGTTGCCTGCTTGCAGACACACATTATGGGAGTCCACTGCAGGGGAATTCTTCTGTTGCATTTATCTTGCTGCTGCACCTAAACTCAGGGTGCAGCATCTGCGGCCACTGTCCTGAAAGATCAGGCCCCTGAAGCCCCAGGATGGGCAAGGGCCCAGCTCTGCTGAACAATGGCTCTGGCAATATCTGTAGATGCCAATGAAATGGATCAGCTTTGCCAAGACGCATGCCAACACAGATGATTCCACTCCAAAGACAACTCCTGTTGATAGCCTGAAGTAGATAGGCTTGGCTTGTCTAGCAAAACACGGGACAGAGAGAGAGATGACAGCAGGGGGCAGGAAATAAACAACAGTAGGAAAAAGCCTATTTTAACTACAAGACAATAAGGCACACAACAAGTACACAGTGGCTATGTAAAAAAAACAGGTTAAGTTGGAAGTTTTAATAACATTTCTAACCATCATAATAATATGGCTCTGGAAAAGCCTTCCAGCTAATGTACTGGGGACAAAAAAAAAAATCCAACTAGCTTTAAGGTGGAGATGGATCAGATTATGAAAGTAACTGTAAGATACAGCTGTCCAAGACAGCGGGCCTTAATAATACAGACAGTGCTTTCCAGTCTCCTGCTCCTAATAACATTCTTTACAAAGTAAGTGATGTAACCAGTACTTGATACACTCAGCTTTTTATATAGACCTTATTTATTTTCTTGAAAAGCCAAACGTTGAAGTATAATTTATTTTTAAATACAGCTTCATTTCGATGGCTGTGATGAGAGTCTGTAGCTTTCTTAAAGTGCTTAATATTCTCTGGAGATTTGTCCTCTCTGGGCTACCTGAGTCCAAGATGTTGCTTTTTGCATTATCTCTGCTTGAACAGCTTTCAAATTTGTCTTTTCACTTTGTTAGCAACTGTACCTTTCTTTGCTATCCCTCAACGTGACAAGGCTGTCATATAGCCCAGGAAAAAGGTAACGATGTGACAAAGGAAGTTCATAACTTCTAACATAGCTGTCTGAAGTAACACATCAAAAATAAAACTGGCTTTGACAAACACTTTGCTGCCTGGCATCTGGATTCCATGACTTCAACCAAAATGACATGAGTGAGTTTTCACAAGGGACCCACACAATGAGCACAGGTAAAAATCTAACTTTTACCAAATACAGTTTTTAAGACAAAACTTCTTAGTGAAGTTTTTCCTGCAAAACATCTTTGGAAAAAAGTTTTCTATTAATAGTTCTAGTGCAGTAGCGCTCAGGACCCACAGTCATTGACTAGAACCCCATCATAGCAGGCGTCTACAAACAGTGATGCCAGGTCCGTCTTTATTCTCACAGCTCAGAACCTAAAGGATTCTTGAGAAAGGTTTTGAAGATGTTTCCAGGGAGCTTCTACCAAGCATGAGGGACAACATGGGAAATGGATGCTTCTCCATGTAGCCCCAAAGACCCAAAAGAGTGGAGTGGGTCTGGGGGAAGGCACGAGAGGAGGGGACAAGGGGCAGCTGCAGGCACCAACCTGTACATTCCCTCTCTGGGAAAGATTTCTAGTGCTGGAAACTCACCAGAAATTCCCAGATAATAGCTAGTTAAAAGAAATCCTAATGTAAGGGACAAACCTCACTACTTCACGCCAACCAAAAACAGATAGTATTATAAGGAAAATGTCTTGACTGCTTCTAAAAATCTAGATACTTGCTGCAATACCAATTGTAATTTAAATTTCTTTCACACCGATTACTTATCTGAAGAGGATAAGGCTTGTTAAGTTTGTTCTTACAATTCCTTAACTGATAAATCCTTTTCAAAATATCACTAAACTGTTAGTCTTGTCTTTTAATTTTCTGAAACTGTTACAGGCAAAAATACAAAATATAGAGAATTAAAGCCCCAATACTGTGCACAGTTCATTATACAGTACATCTAACCTTACTCCCATGACTGGCCCCACTGAATTTAATGCGATTATTAATTTGTGGCATCAGCAACCCCAGAAGTAAAGTTTACTTATTAATTATAGCTCTCTTAGCAGCATAAAATTACGTCAAAGCAAAAACTCCTTCAATGTTAGCAAGTTATTCACACCTTCAATACTTGCAAGTCAGTGAACTTTTTATCCTTATTAAAACTACACATGGCAAATTTTAATGCTAGGCTTTAAAGTCCAAATGTAGTTACATAAGATATGAATCTTCTAAATCAACATCCCCAAAGCATCTGTTTATGGTTTCTGTTCAAAATGTTATAGAGTAATAAATGGACCTCTGATTTAATATGGCAATATTTCTGTTGCATCACAGTGCCTTGATATCCACGCCATAATACCATTTTTATTTGGTTATTAGTAAAATTTACACAGAATGTGTCTGTTAACGTCCCCATTAATAAAATTTGCCTTATAACCTACAACCTGAAGATAAATTTTCAACCTGTAATTTTTTCCAAAGTTATGCAACAGCCCAGTACATTTAAGCTTTCCCACTCCCTTCCAATTTTTCTTATGTGTATAAAAATCAAGTGATCTTATGTTTGCTTTGGAACTGCCTTAGGGTATAAATACAACTGTCTGTACCATCCAGTTTTTTCCTTCCTACTAAGCAAAGAATGGTTTTAGCCACAAGGAAAAAGAACAGTAGTAAGAAATGAACGTCTTGAAAATTAAAGTTGAAAGGCCATGTGCAACAAAGCAAATAATGGAAATATTTTTTCTACATCCATCTAAAATGATTTCCCTACTTTGGGTCGAAAGGTGTGGCAACTGGCCTATAATATAAAATGCAACACTTTGATAGAAGGAGACTTCTCAGTGAACTTCTTGGTTATCTTTTTGTTGCCACCTATCACCAAGAATCTTTCACAGCATCAGATGTTATGTAATCTTCCCCATGTTGTCCATTTGAGCTGACATGTCACTGCTAAATATATGAATGCCGAGAGGACATTGTTATATGCTCTTCTTGTAGACTTTTTCTGGTGTAGCAGAATGAATGGATGAAGGAATTAGTTTCTTTGCTCATCACTGTGTTCATCAAGAGATGTGCGACAACAATTTAACAAATTCATCCATTTTCCTTTAATCCTCCAACAGTATGCCACTTTCATTGTGGTTTTTAAACTTCCTGTCACCGCTGGGCCTCAACCAGTCGCTCTTGTGCCTCTCTCGTTCAGGTGATCAATGTTACGCACCTCTTGGGCTCACGCCTCTGTCTGTGCTGGTGACTTCCACCCGAATCCTTGACCCTGTGCTCGCCTGCCACGACTTGATGACCTCAGTGTCCAGGGCCATTCATCCAGTATGCTCGTTGACCCAAGGTTCCTCCAGTCACCCCTACAACCCGGCCTCACACCTCCTGTGCAACGGTAACAAGCTGGTCGACGTCTCACTCCTGGGACGCTCGACTGGGTCCTGCTCGGGCCCCTCCCAACACTATCTAGCCTACAGTGCGGGTCCGCTACCCTCCTATACCCCTTGGAGCTTGGGGTAGAATAAAACCAAAAGGAAAAGAAAAAAGGAAGCTCTAACACAAAACCGGATGTACTGTCCCTTTAACTAGCCCCCCTGCACTTCAACAGGACACTGGCTGCCTCATCCCTTTAGGCACCCCATTCCCTGCCTACTCTAAGGCACCTCCTGGTCCAGTGGCGATGTTCCCTCCAGCGGCAACTCTCCCTGGATTCCTTGCAGTCTCTCTCTCTCGGGTTGGATCTCTCCAGGTGTGCCTCCTGTCGTCCTTCCAAGGCTATCCTGGCATCCCTCTGCCGCCTTATCTGCAGTGCTGCCAAGAGGCTCCTCTTCTTCCTCCTTGCTTCTGTCGCGGCCGTTCCTGCATTCCAACTCGTCTTTGCTGCGGGGACATCAGTGGCTGTACTCTCTCTCTCTCCCTGCCGGCTCCGCAGTATGTGCCGCCATTTCTATCTGTGCCAGCCGGCATTCAGCGCTGACGTCACTGGCCAGCTGCAGCGGTATAAACAGGCAGCTGACGAGCCGCGCGGGTTCTGTCTTCCGCTCCTCACGTGATCTTTCCCAAGTTGCCGGTGAGTACTCGTGCCTCCCTCACGTCCCGGGACACTTCCATTTTGTAGAAACTGTGATGGACTCAGATGCTAGTTATTTCAAATGAATTATCTCTTCGTTGTGTGTCAGCTAGTAGGCATTATATCAATTATCAAGGTTAGTTAATTGACTATTTCCATGTCCTAATTATTTTTAGAATAGCTATTACTGTATTGAAGCATAAACAAAAGCTTTCTATTTACTCCAAACAGTCTACCAGTCCATATTTGTCTTTAATTTTTATCTCAGGCTACATCACTCAAACTGCAATACTGTGAAACAAGACATTCACATTTTTCCTCAAAGGTGTTTAAAAAAGCTTGGAAGCACAATGCAAACTTCTAACTAGTTTCAGTTTCCATCCAGTATTTAAATTTCTACAGCTCTAAAGACATAACAGCAACTTTACAAGACAAGAGAGGCATAACTACATCTTATAGAACTTAATTTTTTAAGTGATGAAATGAGAGCAACACATTGGGATATGGACGTGTGGGGAAATTACATGCTGCAAGAGCCTGTGGCATTTTAGCATCATTACATCGAAAAAACCACCCAAAAAACAACAGCACTCATTTTTCTTGTGGTCAACAATGCTTCTCCCACATCAGTACATTCTGGAACTCCCAATCAAAGGAAAACCTTTTCATGAACTCCATAAAATAGAGCAGTGGTTCTCAACCTTTTAGACTCAAGGTGCCCCATACGAGTTATGAATTGGGCAACATCACATTTCCAAAGCTAATTTATTTATTATAGTGCTTACGCTATAGGGGGGTAGTTAGGAAGGCCAAGGCAGCGATGGAACTGGGACTAGCTTCCCAGATTAAGGACAATAAGAAGTCTTTTTTTAAATACATTGGGGGTAAAAAGAAGGTCCCGGGTAATGTGGGGCCCTTGCAGAACACGTTGGGAAATTTGGTCGTCACACCAGACAGCAAAGCTAACATGTTTAACGATTTCTTTGCCTCCGTCTTCCTAAGCAGGGACCAGAACAGCCACCTCCCTGCTGGGCCCCCCTCGGGCCCCGGGTTAGTGAGGATTTAGTTAGGGAGCTTCTGGAGAGGTTGGATGTATTCAAGTCAGCCGATCCGGATGATCTCCACCCTAGAGTTCTAAAGGAACTGGCCAAGGTCATTGCAAGTCCCCTGGCACAACTTTACGAGCACTCATGGTGCTCTGGTGAGGTACCGGAGGACTGGAAGAGGGCCAGCGTGGTCCCCATCTTCAAAAAACACAGGAAGGAGGACCCGGGAAACTATAGGCCGGTTAGTCTTACCTCGATCCTAGGCAAGCTGTTCGAGAAAATTATGCTGGCACACATCCAGGAGGGGCCAGCAGGGGACTGCACGCTTAGGGGCAACCAACACGGATTCATCAGTGGCAGGTCCTGTCAGACCAACCTGGTGGCCTTTTACGATCAGATCACCAGATCATTAGATGCAGGGGTAGCAGTGGACATAGTCTTCCTGGACTTCTGGAAGGCTTTTGACACTGTCTCTCACCCCGTTCTCATTAAGAAACTGGGGGGCTGTGGTGTAGACACCCACGCAGTCAAATGGGCTGCCAACTGGCTGGAGGGCCGCACCCAGAGGGTGGTAGTGGATGGGTCCTTCTCAACCTGGAAGGACGTGGGCAGTGGGGTTCTGCAGGGCTCTGTCCTCAGGCCCGCACTGTTCAACATCTTCATCAGTGATTTGGACAAGGGGGTAAAAAGCACCCTGTTCAAATTTGCTGATGACACTAAGATGTGGGGGGACGTGGGCACGCTGGAAGGATGCAACAGGCTACAATCAGACCTACACAGGTTACAGGGGTGGGCAAACGAGAATAGGATGGGTTTCAACACAGACAAGTGCAAGGTGATGCACCTCAGGAGGAACAACCGGCACCATATCTACAGGTTAGGGAACTCCCCTCTCGTCAGCACGGAGGCGGAAAAGGATCTGGGGGTCATCATTGACTCCAAGATGAACGTGGGCCGGCAGTGTGGGGAGGCAGTTAGGAAGGCCAACCGCACCTTGTCATGCATCCACAGATGCATCTCGAGCAGGTCCAAAGAGGTGATCCTCCCCCTCTATGCGGCACTGGTCAGGCTGCAGTTGGAGTACTGCGTCCAGTTCTGGGCGCCACACTTCAAGAGGGATGTCGACAGCATGGAGAGGGTCCAGAGGAGGGCCACTCGTATGATAAGGGGACAACAGGGCAGGCCCTATGAGGAGAGGCTATGGGACCTGAACCTGTTCAGCCTCCACAAGAGAAGGCTGAGGGGGGATCTAGTGGCCTGTTATAAACTAGTCAGGGGGAGATCAGCAGGCATTGGGGGAGTCACTGTTCCCCCGAGCACCGCCAGGAGTGACCAGGAATAATGGTCACAAGCTGGCAGAGGGTAGGTTTAGGTTAGCTATCAGGAGGCGCTACTTCACGGTCAGGGCGGCTAGGGTCTGGAACCAACTTCCAAGAGAAGTGGTGCAGGCTCCTACCCTGGGGTTTTAAGAGGAGGTTAGATGAACATCTTGCTGGGGTCGTTTGACCCCAGTATTCTTTCCTGCCATGGCAGGGGGTCGGACTAAATGATCTGCTCAGGTCCCTTCCGACCCTAGAAACTATGAAACCTCCTTGCAGGAGAGCCAGACAGTATGGGTTGGGGGTTCAGGCAGGGAAGGGCTTGAGACTACACTTACGTGCTTAACTCCTCACACCTTGTGGCACCCTTCAAGAGGATCTAGCACGAACCCTGGTTGAGAATCGCTGCAATAGGAGTTTAGCCCCAGCCCACACCCAAACACAGAAGTGCACTTTGTAATCTCATCAACTGTTGTTCTATATACCATCAAAAAAAACAGGGCCACTTGGTTCCGGGTTAAGATTTGGAAGGATCCTCTTCTGCCTGCCTCCTAGCAGTCCAGGTCTGCCCATACTTTCAGGGACTTGCACACAGTTACATAGCTACTCAAGCAGAAGAAGCAGGCCACGGAGTGAACATGGTCACAGAAGATCCCTGCCAAGCATCCCAAGGACAAGCCTTACATGGCTACATTTAGACACTTTTAGGTGAAACAGGATTTTGGTCCTAGTGACAACTTGGCAAAATCTACAGTGAAGATTCCATTTTTTGGCTCAAGCTTAGGTACTTAAAACCAGATACAAAGAACTGAAAAAAAATTATTACCCCTTGCAATAGAAATTCCAGCTTGCAAGACAGTTTGCAAGGAAGTACGTTGCAGAGATCAGGTGCCAAACAAGCAGCATCAAACTTTTCTCAAAAATCTGGGGGAGTACAGGAAAGCCATTCCCTGTTCCAATCCCAGACAAAAAAAACCCGTTAACCAAACTTTGGAATCAGGTTGCTTCCAAACCTGGATGGCTAGAGGCCTTCTTGTTGGATATGATCCTGTCAGCTGTTTTAGATCTCAGCTACTTCTTGGAAAAACATGAAGAAACGTGTTGTCTATAGTCCCTCACTTTTCCTTTCCTTAAGAAATTGAATTAAGGTACAAACAGAAAGTCTTTATTTAGGTTGATATGACCATTTAGTCAAACAATCTGCCCTCTCCTTACCTCGGAAAGGGAGATAAACTGCAGGTTCCATTAAGTACACTATGGACTTTGCTATTAAGTGGAAAGTGCTTTCATGCTGCAGTGAGGGGGCGTAGATGGAGGATGTAACTAAATGTAGATGGGAGTGATGAGGAAAATTGGAGAGTTGAGGCTGCAAGTTCCCTGGGCTGGGCTGTTTCAAACTCCAGTGCAGGATCACCTCCAGAGAACAGGATCCTCAAGGTCTCGAAGAATGATCCTCAAAACTCCAAGTCCAAGAGAAGCACAAAGCCCTAGGGTTTCAGTGCCGAGGACGTTATAACTTTATTTTGAGCCTCCAACAAGCAAGTTTCAAACTGAAAAGCACTGGGCAGATAGCAACAAAAATTATTAGAGGTCTGGGAAGCATGACTTGTTATGAGGAAGGGCTGAAAGATCCAGGGTTATTCAGTCTGGAGAAGATAAGACTAAGGAGGGATTTGATAACAGTCTTCAAATGACTGAAAGGGAATTACAGAAAGGATGGAGATGGGCTTTTCTCTGTGGCTGTAGCAAGCAGGACTAGGAGCAATGGACTTAAGCTGTAGCAAAAGAAATTTAGTTTGGAGATTAGGAAGAACTTTCTGACTAGGAGGGCGAGTAAAAAATTGGAACAGGCTGCCTAGAGAAGCTATGGAATCTCCAACCCTGAAAATTTTCGAGAGCAAGTTCAACAGAGACTTTGCTGGGATGGTTTAGTCAAGAATGATCCTGCCTTGAGCAGAGGGCTGGACTAGACAAATTCATGAGGTCTCTTCCAGCCCTACTTTCCTATGAGGATACACATAAGATCACAAGGAGTGGAGGAAAAGCTTGGACCCATACTAAGCAGAGGTGAAGAGAACCACTGTAAAGAAAAAAAGAGAAAGTAAAAACAGACAGATGCAGAGAGATACCAAGATAAAAGCAGCCACTGTTCCAAATCACCAGAAGACAGGCCACAATGAACGGCACAGAAGTGATCAGAGTTGGATTGGTTATGCTACCCGTAACTCAGATTTTTTCATTGCATTTCCTGCTTGATAAAACTTAATGACTTGATAAACCTAATGACTTATGGCAACCTCCTGTTACACCCTAGCATTTCAGCGACACTGTTAACTTTATCAAATTCATCATTATTGGGGGGGGTTGCCTTTTTCCTCCTCTAATCCTGTTTTATTGCACCAAAATAATTAGCATGTAGTATACCTCACCTGGACACGAGTAATGTGCTTCAGATCATCGAGATAGTATTCTTCAATGGCATGGGGTTTCCCTTCTACCTTAAACACATGGGCTGGACTCAGTCTGCCCCGAATAGGAACTGAAAAGTACTCCATAAATTCCTTACAGTTGATGGTAGCAGACATCAGGATTACCTGTTAAATAGAACATGTATAAGTGAACCATTAGCAATAATCCACAATGTCTCATTACACTAAGTGGAGTTAACGCTACAAGTCTAATCTTTTTTAATCTGTTTTTTTCCTTAGTTGTTGATTGCACAGGAATCAAAGCATATGGTACTTCCTTCCTGCTTCAGTGGTGTGCTGGGACAGAACTAAGCTGCCTTCTTGTTATCTCCACTTGGTTTATGGTTAATGAAGCAAAGCCAAATGACATAAGCTAACCTTCAGGTTATTTCTACATGCCTACAGAAAGCATGATAGCAGATGCAACTTCTTTAAATGAATCTCCAAAAAATCAAGAGGCTCTGAATGGACATTTGTTTTGCCATGTGTTATTAAAGCAGTAGGCGAACACTTTTGCCAAGTATGGAAATCTCCCAAAAATGGTACCCCAAAAAACTGAAACTACAACCTCGCTGCCTAGTAATTCAGTGCTCATATGAGACAAGCAAAAAGAGGGAAAAAATGTTTTTCTATGAACTGCCTTCATCTGTTTACTCTGTGAGAGGGTGCACACTGATGTGGTATCGGTAGCAATGGTCCAGTCATGCATTGGACAAGCACAAAAGAATACAACCCCTTTACATGACAAATGATACAAACTTGTAAAACAATACAAAAAAATCCAACATCTTCAAGGAAGACCCAGGCATTTTCACTGACTGTATTAGTCAATCTAAAATTGACTCTCTCAAAAGAACTTAGTACAGTGCTGGGCATGTGCCAATAAGGTGGCTACATTACTTCTATTTCAGGAGGTGACAGAGCAGGTGCATCCATACAGAGCTCCCTGGTCCTGGGCAGAGGCAGTATAGATGTCCTATGTTTTGATGAGGCATTCAGTATCAAAGACAAAAATGAGAGGTTTCTTCTAACGTGACTGACAGAACCTTCAATATCAGTGCCATAATAAGCACAAGTTCCTGAATTTAAAACAACCCTCAAAAAGGAAAGGAAGCCAAAACCACCTGAAACATTCTTGATACAATTTTCTTGTCTGCTTCCATTTCTCTCATTCAGTTAGTCACACAGGCTCCCCTTTTTCCTCTAATAAACTGTCAGGTATTAGCCTGAATAAGCTAGCCTTTCCTGCTCCCTAGATAACGGTGGGGGGCTTCCTTTACCAGTGAAACTGGAGGATGTCTCTGAAACGCCCTGAAAGGCCACCCAAGATCAGGACAGGACTAGCCAGGCCTAACAATGACCAAGCTCTGGGATCTCTGTACTTTGAAGGGTAGGATGATCTATATGTGACATATCCAGAGATCATCCTCCCTGCAAGAATATTCAATTTAACAATTTGATTCCCCCAAGAATGTGCTTGACCTATCACAGTAACAGCTGAAACATGTACATTGGCAATAAAAAAAAAAAAATCCCATTGCCAGGAGTTTGACCTCTCTTCAGTTTGACATGATCTCTGGAACCAGCAGACAAGTTTTGAGGAGAATTCTCTCATTAGAATTGAGACCATTGGTTTAGGATCCAACTGGATCAGCTCCATATTAGACAATTCTGAGAACTGTGAACATAACTTGGTTCAGTCAACAGGAGCTATTATGACTCTGATCAACATTTTAAACACCAATAGTTTCTCTTGTGATTTGACTCTGAATTAAGAGTTTGACACCAGAGATTACGAGGACTTCAGGGTCTGACCCACCAATTTAGGAACCAAACACACAGCAAGCCAGGAATATCCCAGGGCAGACTAAGCCATTTGCATAGCTCCCTTTTTCTTAGGCCCAGAAACATCCAGAGCAGATGCCATTTTTTTCATCAGGTTTAGATGCCTTAGTAATATCTCATGCAAAACAATTCACAGCAAGAGCTTCTTGCAGCAAGAGGGCCTTTAACCTGTTTCATCCCTTGAAATAAACACATAGCACATAGGGCACCCTCAGAAAGAATGGTCTTCACCAAACATCTAACATGGATGTGAGATACTAAGAAAACCAATGCAGGAGCAGCAGAGATGAGAACAAACAATAATGCCCAACAGAAAGTCTGATGTTTTGCAGTAGTATATTGTTGACTTGCAAGTAACATCTCTGTAACAGAGTTTCTTCATTTTGGTACTGCATCCGACATCCAACCTGTTCCCAGAAATTGACACGGGAAAGCAAAAAAAGGACCCTGTACCAAGGTTATCAGGTCTCATTCCCAAGAATGATGGGCTTAAATACGGATCTTTGAGATGAGATCTGACCACGTTCAACATGCTTTTCCAAAAGTGTTTTGGAAAAGAAAGGCATATGAAATGATCCTTTTCTATTTCAGGCCATAATACCAATCTGCCCTCTAACAGAACTGGGAGAACTGTTTCTGTTCCTGGTTACAAATAAAAGCAAGGATTCTGCCACTGAATTCTTATTTTGGTCCTAGCCCTTGAAATCAGAGCCGGCTGCAACTGTCTTTAATGATCAGATGTGCCAGTGTAGTCAGTTGTTGAAACCCCTTTCTAGAAGGTAAATTTTTCTTAGCATAGCAAAAAGAGCAAATGCACCTGGCAATTTTGATAATAAATTTACTGTACAAAATGATTTCCTGATACTCTATTAACAATTTCCTCTGGAAAGAGGGATGGATGATCTTGAGAATCAGCTTTAAAAGGTGCATAGCAACATGTACTCTTAATGTCTCTCTGTACTCCAGAGCTAAGTGACCCAAGCATGCGTCCAGCCAAAGTTTGAGGTATGTTGCAGAACAGATTGAAGCAGAGAGGAAAGGTTAAAACTCATTCTCTATTAATTTTGTAGAAGCTGTCTTATAAAGGTGGATTACTACCTTAAGGGGAGATACAATCATGCTGGGAAAATGTAGATAGCACTGTCAAACATAAGCAGGGGGGCATCACAAAGTATTGGTTTTCGCATGCTGTATGGAAGCTTAAAACATTACTGGAATCCTTGGATGGTATCTTGCCAAATCAGAATTGCCTGAAGTTTTTACTAACGGAAAACTACTAACTCCAAACCTAGACTGGCCTTCAAAATATCAGAACCAGATGGAGATAAAATCATCTTGCTATATGCTTCCAGCCGTAGGCTCTTGCAAAAATAAATAAAATAAAAGTATGCCTTAAAATTATTCTCTGAAATAAACCTGTCTCTTAGAGAGTTAACACTCCCACTCCTAAGAATACTAATAAGGAAAAAGTTTCTTAGAAAGATTGCATGAAATCTGATCACAATGGTTCGTTCTAAAGAACCTCTCTCCCCCCACACACTTTTGGTCTTACACTACTGAGTTTCAGACTGCCAGAGAAAAAGGGTACCATTCTCAAAATATGCTATCTTTTCTGTAGCCCTCCGCAAAAAGAAGGCTTTATAACTTTTAACAGTGCATGCTTCAGAAGGCTGATTTTTGAAAAGTGACAGAAGGGGTGGAGATGTTAGCATGGATTCAAACAGAAAGGCATATTCACTTTGGATTTTCTCTAAAACCCAGCAATTAATAGTGATAGCTTTCCAGGCCTAGAAAAAAAAAAAACCAAGACAGACGATCCCCAAGCTGAAAGATACCCAGGAAAGATAATGGAGACCTCTACCATTTTGAAGAAGCAACTGCAACCAAGGATACAAATGAGGTAAGATGTCATCAATGATTCCAAATCCCAAACATTTAAAATCAGGTTTGACGTACAGAAACATGTGGTGGTAGATACTGAGAATCTTTCTGGAACTTCAAGAATAAGACTGATGCACTTTTAACAGTGCTTTCACTTTCCTGTAAGTGAAGCATGCACTTATAACAGCATGGATACTGAGAAAAGTAGAGGCAATTTTGTCTCAGCAGGCACTGCAAGTATAGGAAGCATGAAGTAAAAAGCAAACTATTCAGGATCCAGGAGAACAAACTGTGCTGCTTTTAGTATGCTATGGCTAGATGAAGCCACATTCAAAAGCAGACTTGAAAAACAATGTTAATGCTGTTTAGGGAATTCAGAGTCATCAACCTTTTACTGGAAACAAATGATACTGGGATTTTAGGCAATGTGTTCCCAGCTTCAGGCAAAGAAAAAATTATCTAATGAGAGAGACCACTCTTCGGAATCTAGTAATGAACTCGAAGAGCTTGACTGAGTTTTCCCTGCTGCAACAGGACTTACTGGTGGAGGGTTATATATTACCTTCTCTGAAATCAAGAAAACTGTGTGAAGTAGTAGGGTACGACTGTTTGTATTAGGCCATTAAAAAAAATTCAGCTATATACTTGTAAACACACTGACAGCTGATTACTACCAACTCTAGATCAGAGAAATGTGCTTCAGTGAGATTCTTTTGCAAATCATTGTATTCAAAACTTATTTATGTACAAGCGCATTAGTTAAAGTAACTATCTAAAGATACCTCTTTAAAGTCAAATCCACCTTAAGGTGGCCACTACCTAGAACAGAGCTGTACTCAAATGTACTGGGTTTCCAAAGCCAACCTGTTTATTTCGGCCCACCATGAAAATCAAGTCACTTTTAAGACTGCAGACACCCATGTGAACTTTTCACATCAAGACCCTGCCTACTGCAACTGAAAAAAAATGTTAAGAGCACAGAAGCAAAACTATTTACTCATATGAACACAGAGAATCTTAACCATAATGCTGTATTAGCATGTGTGTGCATTTTATGGAATATATTATTTATATTTCTGCTGTTTTTCTTGAGACTTTTGCTCCATTTTAAAAAAAAAGTACTTGTGCATTAATATCATCAAATTTAGTCAAGGAGAATCATGACCCTCAACATCCACATGTAATTTCAGCCAAGTATTCATCTTGTATATTCTGTAGCCCTAAGCATATTATTTTAGAAATTAATGCATCTTAACACCGAGGAAAAAAAAGGCTCTCAGAACACATTATACTGGTCACAGAAAAATGCCCTTTAGCTTCCTAATTTAATAGGACTGGAGTACTACGGAATTTTTTGGCTTACAATGATTCACCATGTTCAAATCGGCTCTCAAAGCCATATTCAGGTGCAAAATGATAACAAAGCTGGTCTTCAACTTATTCTTTTACAAAAGAAGAGGGGAAAGCAGTTTAAAACTTACCTTCACAAATCTTGAATTTGTACGCAAGAGTTTACGGACTACCAATAGCAAGAAATCCATTTCTTCTGTACGTTCATGCACCTTAAAGAAGCAACATAACACAATTCATTTATTTTAACCCCCATCCCTCTTTGTCTAACCTCTTCCTGTTGGTTAACTTCATATATTTTTCAAATTCTGATTGTAAGCTTTTCATAGCAGACAACAGGTCTTTTCTAATGCATGTTAAGTCAATAAATTAAGCAAGCTTTATACCACAATACAGTAGTTTTGACAATCTGTTTAGGATTTTATACAAACAATGAACACTGCAGAATAAAGGTGAGGATGGCAGTTACTAGCCACCAGCCTGAACCATAATGCATGTACTGTTACAGAAAACAGGTTAGACAACTGTGCTGGTGGGTGTAAACATTTCAGGCAGGGACTGTATGCACATTTTTCTCTGCTAGATTAACAGGCCTCTTCTCCTCTTCATGGTCCCTGGACATCATCAAAATATAAATACTGGTACCTAAGATTAAATGATCATCAATCTATTCTGTAAGGCTTTAGAGCTGATGATATCTATAATCTGACCTGTAACCCCTGAAGACAGAAAGACTATGAAGTAGTCTTGTTAAGGGGCTTTATCCATGTTTGGTACTGTCAAATGGGAACTGTATTAAGCTACCCTTAGAGGCAGAGTATGTGTTTGAGGCTATTTAGCTGCACTGCTTCTTGCTGGGTGAAAGGGTAGCACAGGAATTGGAATTCAATCTAGACCAATACAAAAAATCTGCACTAATATTCCCCCATAATGAAGCTCTATATTAACTGTATCAATTTAAGGGAAGAGACTTGAGCATCACTTTTGACAATTTAATGAAGCCCTTTCTGCTCAATGTACAGCAGCAGTCAAAAAAAGATAACAAGGTAGCAGGATACATAAGAAATGCAACAGAGCAGAGCAAAAGTGTCCAACTCATGTGGTCCTATGCTCTGGATCCAGACCATGGAGCTCCTTGTGGACTGAATGACCCACTGCTGGATCCAGCCCACGGGGCATCTCACTGTAGCTTCCGAGCCAGTCAGCACCAGCTTTTCGCATGCTGTATGGAAGCTTAAAACATTACTGGAATCCTTGGATGGTATCTTGCCAAATCAGAATTGCCAAAGAGTTTATGCCATCACTCAACAACCCTCATCACTGGAGATTAAACCAGCACAGAGGTTCATGGGCTGCATTCTGCCCCCCCGCCAATATAGAATAACAAAAATAATATACAGCACTGGTGTACCATTCTAGGCTCCTTCATTTGAGGAACACAGCAGAAATGGGCTGAAGCGTGGTGGGGGAAACAGCAGTATCAGAATGACGTGACAACAATATTAGGAGCACAGAGTAAAGTCATATAAAGATAAGAGAACATTTATGATTATCTAGGCCAGTTGCTGCCAACCTTCCTAGCAATCTTGACACAAGGTAAGTTCTGCATCCTCCCAAAGTATCACTTGGATCCCCTTATCCTGCCCAATCTGTTGCTCTGCTTCCTGCCCAATTTGTTGCTCTGGTTCCTGGTCCCTCCTCAATCTGCTGCTGTTTCCTGCTCCCTCCCTGATACGTTGCATACCCAACGGACAGGTGGCCCATGCCATTTGTGGAAAGAGTACCACAGGTTGGGCACCTCTAGCTAAGCCACAACTGTCCGACTTCAAAGTAGCCAGGGGCCACATGCTCCATGGGCCACACACCAGAGTGAGCCACACACTGCAGGGCCAATGGGCCTCCCCCACGCTGCATGCCCTGCATGTATAAGTGCAAGTAGTTGCTCACCCTCCTTGCTGCACCATGCGCACAGGCATGCCCCCACACAGGGCAGCAACCTGCCTCACCTTTAGCTCCTTGTGGGCTCCATATCATACAGGCACTCCAGGCTGCTAGCTCCACTGCTGTACAATAGCCTGGTGCCAGGCCATGCTACCCTACCCCCTGTAGCCAGATCAACAGAGGCAGTAGTAGCCAGGGGGGAGCCCAGGGGCCATATGTTAACCCCTCAAGGACTGCATGCAGCCCAGGGGTGATGGTTGGACACCCCTAGTTCAGGCCAGCCTCGCCTAACTTCTGAGGCACTGCCCTATCACTGCCTCTCCTGTGGGCTGCTAGGATGCAACAGCTGGAGGAGGGAGGGACCAGGGTGGGATGTAGTGACAGCAGCCACAGGAACAGACAATTGAGGGAGGCAACAATAGCTGGAAGCCTGTGAGATATAAGTTAAACTTCCATTTCCTTTCCATTTCTTAGGCCCCCTGTGCACGTTGCATTTATGCCACAATTAACATGTTAAATCGACATATACATATAGGGCTTAGTCTGTCAGTCTGTTCGTAATGCTCTTTAAATGCAAATAGCTTAAAAACTGTAAGAGACAGAACATTTGTGTCTTCAGAGAAATGTCTTTGCTAAACCTTAGTATTTGTTTAGTGATGTCAGGATGATCCCAACTTCCAGAACTGGGAAAAAGGTCAGGGCCCAGGGCTGTTTCTACTGAGCTCCTCCCCGGAGGGCGCTGGGAGTCTGGCACAGCAGGGAAGGCAGAGGGAGGAACCAGATGAGGAAAGGTGCGAGTTTGGCAGAGGCGTGAGGCAGTAGGCAAGCAACAGCGGCCCTGTCCCAAGCCCCAAGCAGGGAAGGTGGTGCCCAGGGGTGGTGTGGAGGAAGCCTTGGGGCATGGGCAGCTGTTCTGAGGTGCAAAGCTTGCCTGCCCTTGCCCAAAAAGGGCACACAGGCAGCAGCCAGGCAGTAGCACAAGCAGATGTGCCTGCAGTCTGCTGGATGAGAGCAAGTGCAGGAAAGGACTGGTATCTTCAAATGTTCAGCCTATTTTATTTAAGTTTTATAAATATTTAATTTATTTAATGAAGTAAAATCTGTTTGTTTTTGTTATTTGAAATTCATCCATCATTCCTGATGGGCAATTCATTAGTCACAGCATAAATGGCAAGGGTGGTACAAATACACCATAAAATGGCAAATGAGCCATATAAATATTCTACAATGTAGAACATTCTTATGGCTGGTTTGTATGGTGGCTTAAATTGAACATGGAGCAGGGACAATCAGCTGATTGTTGGTTCCAACCAAGGTTCACTGGAGACTCAAATTAGACCCAGTACAGTCCAGGGCCCAGGGCAACAATCATACACTAAGAAATGCCTTACTAGCAAAGAGGTAGAAACCCTTACCTCTTGGATTCTGACAGCTTCACACAATCACTATCTAAAGGAGTGAGGTACCACCTCAAAAAACTTTCAGTTCAAAATGTGTATTCAAAACTGTACCTCCTCCATCCAAAAAGGCCCTCTAGAATGTGATCAGAATTTCTAGGCTTGGTAACCATAACGTACTAATTAAATGAAAGCTCTTCCAAACTTTATCAAGGCAGGGCTCACATGGAATTCAGCAGGTTGTCCAAGTAGAAACAGCTACGATAAAAGCAGAAAAAGTTTTAACTTTGCTAACTCACTTCATCTATGAAGATGTGTGTGAATTCCGTAAGGCTTTTGGCACCAACTATTTTCTGAAGAAGTACTCCAGTCGTCATGTAAATTAATCTTGTATCCTTTGTTGCTACTTTCTCTAAACTAACCTAAATATATTGGGAGGGGGGGGAGAAACAAAACAGTTAATCCAAATATATCACCGCTAGCTACATATGACATCTACCTGAAGATTTCATAAGTCTAAAGAAAATGTAGATGTGTGACACTCTCCCATACATACAGAGGTTATAATCATGTGAAACAGAAACAGACAGTGAAGCAGTCAATGGTAGGAAAGAAAGGCCTGGGAGTATACCTAGAAGGAAGAGTCCACATGTTCAGGAGTAGCTGATGAACAGGATGTTACTAACAGTTGCTTACATGTTTGGACAGAAACAGGGAAAGACTCCTGCCTGGTAGAATTTGTATAATTAAGCACAAGCAATATGCTCAGCATTATAGAAAAAAATTCATGTTACCTGTTTTTTATTGGAGTTCTTCATTACGGTACTCCCACTATTCCTGCCTATGCCTGAGCATTCTTTAGAAAAGAATTAATATTATAGTCCAAGAGTGAACTGTAGGCAGAAAGGTGGCATCAAGAACTGAAGAGAAGGAAGAAGAGCTATCTGGTAAGAAAAATAAATTCTGAATGAAGAAAGAACAGTTTAGGAAGGTGAAGAAGTCTTCTTTTATCTAGAATAATTTTGTCCTGACTTCCAAACCACATACAGTTTGAACCATCACTGTACCTGATAGCCTACAAATCCACCTAGTGTCCACGATCGTTCTCTGCTAATCCATCTAGCAATGCTACTGGCACCAATTTTTCGAGGTTGGGTAACAACAATGTTGCAGTAGGAAGACTGATGAGAGTAATAATCCAAAATATATTGTGGAAGTTGTGTACTTTTACCACTACCAGTTGCTCCAAGAACAATTACAACTGAATTGCTTTCTATCAATGAGACTATCTGAAATTCAAAAAAAAAATTAAGGAAGTTCATAAGACTACAAAAATATTTTTAAAATATTACAAAATTTCAAGCAATTGTTTTAACAGTATTAAATGCCTATAATAATTTCCTTATTTAAAACTTCTAAAAAGTTCATTTGAAATGGCAAAAAATTGTCATTCATTTCTCTTTTTGCGCATACATATGCGGTAATAAAAGAAAAATGTATTTTTAATACTGTTAGGAAGACTGTAAATTAAATTCATTACAGATTCGATTATCAATAGAAATTTACTTTTAGAAGAAAAGTGGTCAGCAACTTTAGTCTATGAGCAGCAAAAGTTTGATTAGCAGTAAATTTACCTCTTCTTTATATTTGCTTATAGGCAAATCAGGATATTTATACTTAGTTACTGGTAGAGGAGTCAAACAGCCTGATTCATTCAGAAATGGTGAGGGAGTCACTGAAACAACAAAGGATAAATGTTAAATTCTTACCGTTAAAATAAACACAAATGTGAGCCACTATAAACATTCACTATCTATAGTGTACAGTATAGTGTATGGTCTGAAGTCAGACAAAGTAGGGCAAAAGAGCACCTCGGAGACTAACTGGTTCAGAGAGGCATGGGAACTGGCAGAAGTCTCCAAATCACAGCATCTGACAAAGCAGGAAAAGCAGATGCCTCTCTGAATCAGTTAGACTGATGTACTACCATGTTCTTCCTTCTGCCTATCTGTAGGGTGCATTCCTATCAAGGCTTGAGTTGTATATTTTTTAATATTAGCAAAATTACTTAATACATGTTCATATTAACAGGACAGAAGAAGTATCATCTCCCTTTATACAACTGTTACTCTGTTCGCTTACCCCCACCCCGTTTCCAAGCACAGGCTTAGTATTCTGCTCTTACTAAGTTCTATAAGCCTCCGTTGTGCTGAGCTAGGCCGGAACAAGTAATTTTGCTTTCTTTAAAATTATCAGCCCAAACCAGTTCTTAAGAAAGAGTCTTGTTTTTACACAAATTACCAACAAACAAAGTGAATAAGAATCAATAATTTAAATAATCACGTTATTTAAAATCGGGTGGGGTTGTTTTTTTAAATAATCAATAAAATACTAAATTTCTCTCTCTCTCTCTCGTCTAAAAAATAAGTTACAATTAAATCTCATCACAAACATGCTAAACCTACACTTAGTCTCATAAAAACCAGCTAATGGCTATGTCACACTCACATACATTGACTTACCTACCAATCAAACAGTTTGGTATCGCTTGGTATTATTCACTCAAAGCTAAGAAATCAACTGAGAGTTGAAAAAGCAGGACAACTTGTATTTCTGTTTCAGTCTATGAATAAAAATAACAGTGGGAGTGGGGAAGATGAGATCTAGCTGTAGAAGTTTTAAGGACAGCATACGTTTAGTGTTGTGATGACTTGTCTGTTAGAGCTAATCAAATTTGAAAACTAAAAAAATTTAAGGACAGATGTAAAATGCTGTATTGAGTTGTAAATTAACGTGTTTTAGTGATCAGATTTGCACCTTTGTTTAAGAAATATGTGAAGTATCAGTGGGAAACTTGATTTAAAAAAAATCAAAGATTTAAATCAGGGTTTTCCCTTGGTGATTTAAAGCATGATTTAAATCGACTTGATTTAAAATCAATCCACCGTGCCAACAAAACACTAGTGACATAAATCAAAAGGCCTTCAACCATGTCCTGGGCATAAAGACTCGATACTGAACAGCCTTCTTGTAGCAGTGTATGAGAAGGATCACTAAGTAAACCATACAGTTTTATGGCAGATACACCAATCTGAAAAGGCATCTATATTTGTTTGCAGGCATAATTACCAAAGAAATGTGGGGGAAAATAACAAAAAGTCTTGAAACTTTGAATGCAGTGCCCAGGCACGACTAGGGCAGGTGTGGAGCACAAGGAAACAAAGCGCGGGTAAAAAACCATGTAGGTAGATGATTTTGAAGAAATAAGACATTACAAGCCAAAAGCCAGTCCTAATAACATCAATGGTAACTCTCCCTTGACACCGAAAGGATGGTGACTTCATCATTTGTCAAAAAATAGATTTTATTACAGTAAAACTTAAGTCTCAAGTTATTGTTCTATGTCAAACAGCCCCTTTTTAAAATGGTGTTTTGAAGTGGAGGACAGATTCCTTTTAAAAAAGGAAGCAAAGAAAAATAAGCTGTGAACAAACACTGATAACTACTGTGAATCCTTTCACGCAGTAGTTTAAGCGAGCTCTCCAAGGCACATGTCACGTTTTCCAGTGGTACAGTAAAGCATCACACAAAGACCCAATCCTGTTAAAGACTTTTGGGTGCTACACAGTACCACCGACTTATGAAAAATAGCAGCACAGAATAGCTTTGCTAGATACTTCTGTTCACAGCAGTTTTTAGGAATCCCTTGGAAACAAATTCTTCCCATTATGTGACAGGATGCTTAGAAACCCCTATCTTGTGCAAGACAGAGACAGCAATAGTTACAAACAATTACTCCACAGTATTGTGGTTAGTATCAACAAAACATGGAAAAGACAGAACTGCATAACAAAATAGACCTTAACCAATATTAATGTTGCCCTTTTTAAAAGGCTTTTGGTCAAGACTCTAACTATATTTAGCCAGGAAAATCTTACATATAGCATCCTGTCACAATGACATGATGCACACAGGATGACTGGCTTCCCTCCGGCACATTCATAGATGTCACTATTGAGACATCAGTAGCTGTACATGACTGAACCAATGCTAGAAGAAATCTCAAATTTTTCCAGAATGCTTCGGGTATTTAAATTGTTCTTGCTAAAATAATGTAGCATTCTCATCTATTTAACAGGATTCCCACCAATATAATCAAAGCACAAGCAATACTGTAAAACAAAAACAAAAATAAAAAACAAAAACCAGCATTTTCTAAGTAGTAAAGACAAGTATGGAAATCCAAATTCAAAATTAAAGGAGAGACTTGAAGAGCATAATACAGGTTGTAGTTATTTTAACAACAAGGAACTATCAAGCTTTATAAAAAGGGGGGAAAGGATTAAATAATGCTATCTGGTAGCTGGAGCTACACCAGTATTTCCCAACCAGCGTGGCACAGCACAAAAGTGTGCCATCAGAAATGAAGAGGGGTGCCATGGAATTTCACCATGGCAAGGATTTCCTTTGTTCAAGTAATAAAGCTGACAATGGGAATTTCAATCTGTTGCAGTCACTTGCACACAAGTCAGTCCCACTCAGTGACTCTCAACTGGGGTCCTAAAAGATCTTTAAGGGTGCTGAAGCAACCAGCTCCTGTGTAAGGAAGTGCTTGCTCCTCCCCTCATCTAGCACCCTGCACCGGCCCCAGCGTCCCATGGAGAAGCGGTGAGATGGCTGCTCTTCTGCCAGGATTCCTATTCCTGCCCCCACCTTCTGGTAGCCCCTGCAATGGCCAGCTACCCCCAGACTCCAATCAGCACACACTGCCCTGATTGAGCACCCAGGAGATGCTTATCCCCCAGCCCCTCCCACATTCCCAGGACCAGTGCCAGGGGCCATACGGACAGGTGACTCTGGTCACCTGGAAGAACAGGGACATCAGTGCGAGCTGTACTCACCCCAACAGGTATTCCTACCGCCTAAGCCACTTGGGAGGTTCTCCCTTACATAGTTCTACATCCCAGAGGCTTCTGGAACAGCGAGAGGGTTGGGTCCATGTGAGTCCCATTTTTGCTAGCAAGAATAGCTTCTGGAAGCCTTTCTGGTGAGCGTAAGTGCCATCTGGTGCAGTAACAACAAATTCCTCACATGCATTTAGCTCTGATACAAAATTTGTACAGTCAAACATCCACTCTTTTCATTCCTAGTCCTACTGTATTAATAATGCAAGGATGTGCCAGATATTAACAAAATTAATTCAACTAGATAAAGACATGTTTGGAATGCTCCGTTGACAACAAGGGAGACTGCCAGAACAGAAGTATAACATTATTCTTTCTACCATACATAGAAAAATCAGATATTTGGCTTCTTCTGCCTGCCTTTACCAGAAATCTTCTAGTACTCCACCCACATGGGTAGCGCGTTGGGGATCTCTCTCATACATACACACACTATATTCTGATCATCTGCATGTATCAAATGATTCCTGATTAGGTTTGCTGCCAGGTGGAAATCAGAGAAACTCTGAGGCAGCTCCAAAATATCCCAGAGGCAAGAGCTGCCCTCAGCATCACCAGAAATGACCAGCAAGCAAAAGTGGCTGAAAGCATTATTTGCCAACCAGCTTTATTCCTCCACTGCACTGACTTGAGCGCCAGCACAGCTAAGGCTCTGGCCAGGATCTTCAGAGGGAACAAGTATAAAGTCACTTGTCAAAAATTACAGTGATTTTTTTTTTAAATAACACCCATGAAAAAGTGTCCAAAGCAACTAAACACACCTAATCTGTAGGAAAATAGAACATGTAACTACACTGATTTGAAAAGCTACTAAGCAGCAGCTCTGCAGAAAAGGAACTGGGGGTTACAGTAGACCGGGGCAGGCAAATTTTTTGGGCAGAGGGCCAATTACTGAGTTTTAGCAAGCCATCGAGGGCTGCATGACAGGCAGCCCAGGGCAGATAAATATTAATTTTCTAAATTTTTTTTTTAATTTTCCTGATGTCCCTTCCAATCTTAATTTTCTGTGATTCTGTTATGAAAGGTCACCTTGAGGGACCATGTCAACAATACAAAAGATTAATGTTAGTCTAAAGTCAGGCAGGAGGCAGGGCAGATATACGCCATATTAACTAAGATACACACACACACGCTTCACAAGTGCACACTGTAAATTGTAGGGGTGTACTAATAGAGATTTGTGGGGCCAATACCGATAGCCGATTTTTAAGGAGCATATCTGTCAATACTGATCCAATTTCCAATACCAGCCCAGCATCTTGAAGAACAGTGTCCAGCTGGTAAGTCTGTTGAGGGGGAGGGAGAAGGGAAAGGGCGTGGAGGAGCATGGGGCAGATCACGGCCCCTGCAGTGAGGGAGGCACTGGGGCTGGGGGTGCTGTCCAGCCTCGGTGGGGCAGGGCGCAGGACAGAGCCACAAGCAGCTTGTTGGGGGGGAGGGTACAAGGAGGGTGGGGGCAGCTCCCGCTGCACTGCAGCTGCGCGCATGCACAGGTATTTATCTGCCAAATTATCAGCCACATTAGGCAAATTTCTGATGCAGACAATTTTCTTTATATCAGTACGAATCCGATATCAGATCAACGTGTTGGTGCACCTCTAATAAGTTGCATAGCTACTGCACCACTGCAGAAGATTAAGTGTGTCGTATGTCAAACCACGAGTATTTGAGCCAAAACCTCCACTAGCTTCCTCCAAATATTGTGCATTTGTATGAACAGCTTGTAGTTCTGGGAATATTTTCTGTTTTCATTATGTTTAGCAAGATAATAACTAATAGCTAAACCACCAAAAATGAATAGAGCAGTGGGGTCCTCCATCATGGTGCTTTAGAATCACTGGGGGCAGTGAGATCCTTTTAAGAGTGCCATGGGATAATAAGTAAATTCTTGAAATGGGGAGCTGCAAAATTCAGAAAAAGTTATGGACGGGTGGCTTGACTCAAAAAAGGTTAAGAACAACTGCAACTAGGAAATTTCCTCCCGTTGAAGGAACTTCCACAGGCAAGAGAATTCTAATCTACTTGTCTAAGCTATAAAAATGACATCCGCTCGTCACCCAGTGACAGTGGACACTAAGTTACAGATTCCATAAGGAAAGAGTATAACTACTTTCCCTATGAAGTCACATGGCAAATTCCAAACTCCAACAAATGCAAAACCTTCAGTTTCCATCTCTATCCCAATGATTATTTACCACCTGAATGGCTGGATCTGGGGCTGGAGTACTTAGACAAAAAGCAGAGCCAATTAAAAAGCTACCTCCAAAAAGGAGTATACCTCCTCTGCTTGGGCCTATAGGGGGGCTGTCAGGAAAGCTAAGGCAGACATAGAGCTAGGACTAGCGTCCAAGATCAAAGATAATGAAAAGTCCTTTTTCAAATACATAGGCAGGATGAAGAAGGCACCGGGTAACGTGGGGCCCCTGCAAGGTACGCTGGGCAAACTGGCGGTTGCACCAGAGGAGAAAGCGGACCTCTTTAACCAATTCTTCACCTCCGTTTTCTTGTGCAGGGACCGGGACTTCCCCACTGGGATGCCAGATGGACTCGAGGCGAATGCCTCCAGCCTCAGGTTGGGGAGGACCGGGTTATAGAGCTTCTGGAGGGGCTGGAATGCTGGAGGACTGCAACTTGGGCAGTTCATCTGTGGGGAGCAGGCACACATTAACAGAACATTAATTGGGTAACAGATCAGAAATGAACCTTCCCTGGTGTGGCTTAACTTTAAGCCACCTAATGTTTGCTTCAAACTAGCTTCAGGTACTAATGTGTGGACAATCTAGGGGTTAAGAGCTCCAAGAGCTGCCTAAAATTAACATGCAACAAGGCCCTTATTTGGAAATGTGTTCTGTGTGTGAAAATACCGTAAACATACAATTCTCATGCTCACTGTTTTTTCTTTGAATACTACCCAACTATGAGAATTCTGCATCTGTTTATATGATGGTGGTAGTAATGACGAAATATCTGAAATACGCTGAACTGGTTCATGCTACAAGTCTCACCAGTATTCTGCTGCTTTGTTCCAGAATATTAGTAGATACCTTCTAGTCACAACACTATTCAGTCTGTTTAGCTCCTTTCAGCTAATACTACACATAGCTGGGAGCACAGAACTGATCACAGGAGGTGGACAGCAACACAGGAAGCAGCAACTTCCTGATTAACTAAACTCTAACAGCATTACAGGGGCAAAAAGCAAGAAAAGGGATAGGAGAAAACAGCTACCAGAGAAATAACAATAGAGCACCTGTTATGATATTTTATGGGTTTGTTGTTTATCTTCATTGTAGTAATTAAATATGCTGTTGTAGTAAGTGACAACTGAGAGATAACAACAATATCCTTAGGAATATAAACACCAAGGGAAGGCAAGAACATTTTTTAAAAAACAATAGGAGAAACGGGATTTTATTAAGACGACTAATTTAAAGGCCAATCCTGTAAAATTACAGTACATCTTCTACTGCTTTCATTGCAAAATTTCTCCCTAATTTATATAAGATATTAGGGAGTAAAGAATAACATTAAAAGGTATTTTCATAATGACTATAAATACGTAACGAGTACACAATTCCTATAATGCATCATTGGATAATTGGGTTTTCTAAAGTTAAGTAAGTATTTTGGCAGCAGTTTTATGAAGCAGAGCCAGCTCAAGCCTTCCTACTTTAGTCACTGAAAGACATAAAAGAACAAGGAGTACAGAGTAACTCTATAAGAAAGGCCCCTCTACAGTAACTTGTTTGGAAGTTAACTGTAGCACAGTATAGTTTGAGGCTGAGCTGTCATGACAACCTAGTCACCGCTATACTGCTTTTACAAGAAATACTGGGAAAGAGGTTCAATCCAATTTCCCTCTAACAACACTCAGAAGAGAGACATTCACACACACTTTCCAAAATAGAGTACAGTAGAGTGGAATGTAGCAACCCAGAACAAAAGAAACAATCCACATTACCCATTTCTATTCTGGCAACAATAAAACCATCAGAAGAGAGAGGGAGAGAGAGAGAGAGAGAAATCTTTTTACACAAATGAGTATTTTAAATTCTAAATAAAAGATACATCATCACCATAAAATGCATTACATCGCATGTACGTACACATACACACGCAATTCTTCACTTGTTAATAACAGTCCATCTTTAAACAAGACAGAAAAAATACAGAACCATCAATACATACACAGACATTACAGTTAATATTTTTGTTTAGTTTTAAATATTAGAATTAGAAAAGGGGAAGGGCATTTTTTCACCTGGGCCACGGAGATGCTGTTCTTTATCAACTGCAACCAATTCTTGCTCCTCCAGTTGTCTGTATTTTTCAACATATTCAGCCCCCACACTCTCCTTGGCATGTACCCTGAAGGGGGAAAAAAACAGCAATTCAGCAAACACTTTCTAGAGTCAAGGAAAGGGTGAACAAATCCTTGGGGATATCAAAATTATTCAGTTACTTCAGGGTCTCCACATCAAGCCCTGGCAGGATCTGCCCCAGAGCCTAAACACCAGACATCAACACCGTCCCTGCCCTTTGAAGCTACCTACAGAATAGGACTATGTTTTTTTAATGCCTTTACGTGCTGGATTTCAGATAAATTTACCTTTCAACAAAACAGGGAAAGGGAATCACACATGCTCAGTATTTATTTTCACTAAGAAATTAGAAAGATTTCTTATGGGCAAAAGCAAAATAATTCTATTTAAAAAAAATGTTTTTTTTCTTTAGAAGCAGGAGGGCAAAATAATGAGCAAATCTGACCAGATTTTAAAAATGCATGCTTTGTCCTTGAGACAAAAGAGGTTGAAACAGGAAAAAAAAAAAAAAAGAATAAAATTACTTAGCAGTAGGAACAGCAGATCAATGCCTCGGCTAGAAACCCACAATAGTGTAGTGTGTCTAATATAGATCTATACTCAAAGCATTCTGTCAATTCCTGAAGTATCTCTTTCTACACAACAAAGGGCAACCAGCAAGAACACAATCTCACGAGGTTCAACAAGGACAAGTACAAAGTCCAGCACTTAGGACAGAACAATCCCATGCACCAGTACAGGCCGGGGGCTGACTGGCTGGGCAGCAGCTCTGCAGAAAAGGACCTGGGGGTTGCAGTGGACAATGAGCTGAATATGAGGCAACAGTGTGCCCTTGTTGCAAAGAAAACTAATGGCACACTGAGCTACGTTGGAGAGTGTCCAGCAGGTCAAGGGAAGCGATTATTCAGCACTGGTGAGGCCACATCTGGAGTACTACAGCCAGCCTGGGGCCCCCCACTACAGAAAAGATGTAGACAAACTGGAGAGAGTACAGCGGTGGGTAACAAAATGGTTCGGGGGCTGGGGCACATGCCTTATGAGAAGAAGCTGAGGGAACTGGGCATATTGAGTCTGGAGAAGAGAAGACTGAGAGGGGATTTAATATCAGCCTTCAACTACCTGAAGGGTGGTTCCAAAGAGGATGGAGCAGGACTGTTCTCAGTGGTGGCGGATAACAGAACAAGGAGCGACAGTCTCAAGTTGCAGCAAGGGAAGTTTAGGTTAGATATTAGGAAGAATTTTCTCACTAGGAGGGTAGTAAAACACTGGAACAGGTTACCCAGAGAGACTGTGGAATCTCCATACTCGGAGGTTTTTAAGACCCAGCTAGACAAAGCTTTGGCTGGATGATCTAGTTGGGGATGGTCCTACTTTGAGCAGGAGGTTGGACCTAAATGACCTCCTGAGGTCCTTTCTAACCCTAATTTTCTATGATTCTACAAGCTGCCATATGGGCTTGCTCAGAGACAAAAGCAGTATTCAGAGTACTGAATACAGATAGAATTTAAATGTTTGAATAATTAAAAGAAGCCAATTTGCACTATTCTTAGAGTGTTGCATCACAATCTAATTGGTATGAAGTGTTTGTGATTAATGTCCTTCCTAATAACAGCTGAAGGACTACAAAATAATTCTAGCATGTCAACTCATCACAGTGCAATCACCCCTGCCCACTTCCACAGTGTACTATTTCAATTTTCCCTTTCTCTTCCTCCAAAAGACAACATAAACCCATGAAATTATACAGCGGTGGCAGTATGATGCTACTTCATATGCTTGGCTGGTTTCTAAACACAGTTCATTTCTAAACTCTGTCCTTATCAGTTCAAACAATAGCCCCAAGAAAACAAAACCATAAAACACCCTGTTGCAATTAGATAATGTTACTCATCTCTGACCTAAGCTGTTTAGGGGACCCAGAAAACCCCCCCCACAACATTTAGCAATACAGATTTTATACTTTTCTCTCTCTTATGCTGAACTTATGTAACAAGATCTTGCTGCACTTAAGTGCCTCAGCCTGCACCACAGCTAGGGCGGTACCTGAACTGCCACAACTGGAGACGAACACTGAATTATTAGATTGGGTGGTTACTTCCTCCTAGTGAAGAGTGGCAAAACATCCATGGCGACACTGGATAAGCTGCTTCTGACTCTGGCAGATGCAACACTAAACTGTTCTAACAGAGAAGGAGTAACTCTTACTCCTCAAAAGTGCACAAGGCAAACCCATAACTGTGGGAGCACACCGATGAAACAGATTAGCAGAGTTAAACCAGTATAACCACAAATGAAAACACAGGTTTAAAGTTCCAACAGTTCAACTTCTGGTTCAAGTGAAACAAAGTAGAAATATATAAAAGTTGTAGCACTTTAAAATGACAGAGCTTTACAGATGTTTAAATATACCTACTTATGTGTCTGTGCTCGTTGATAAAGACAACCATGAAGTTGGCTTGCAGGTTAACACCTCCCATGTACAGGCAGAGGCATGGGCAACAGATGCCTCCTGAGTCTGGGGGGGCACCAGATTGATGATGGGGGGGGGGGTCCTCAGCAACCAATCACCGACCAGGGGAGGGGAAGAGAGGAGTCAGGGGTCTCTCAACAGCCGATTACTGAGCCAGCAGCAAAACTGAAAGTGCACTTCCACTGGCACTTCCAGATTCACAGCTGGCACTTCCAGGGGTTACACAGCCAATCTCAGGGGTGCACACGCAACCGCATGCACCCCCCAAGCGTCGCCAATGGGCAAAGGTGTAGCAAGCTCCTGAGGTGTAGCAACAACAACCAGGGTAGACTGCCAACCCATGGAGGGACAGGAGGAGTGCCTTTAACTGTATGACCACATGGTTGCCTCCCTGCACCCTTGCTTCTTCATTTAGGGCAGAATGGACCAGCTCTGTTGACAGATATGGGGTTTTCAGCAAAGGAGATGTCAGACTGCAAGAATCCTGCCTCATTTGCTTAAATAGGAAAATATATAGTGAATAGTTAGGAAGGCCAAAGCACAATTGGAGTTGCAGCTAGCAAGGGAACTGAAGGGTTTCTACATGTATGTTGGTATCAAGAGGAGGATCAGGGAAAGCTAGGTCCTTTACTGAATGGGGGAAGCAACCTTGAGACATAGGATGCAGAAAAGGCTGAAGCACTCAATGCCTTTTTCACCTCGGTCTTCACAGGCAAGGTCAGCTCCCAGACTACTGCACTGGGTAGCACAGTTTGGGGAGGAGGTGGGCAGCCAACAGTGGCAAAAGAACAGGTTAGGGCTTATTTGGCCGGGGGTCCAAAACAAGTGGTCATTCGTCAGGGACATGATCCTTGGAGCACAAAGGTAGTCCATTCCAGGCTGCAGGAAAGGTAGGAAAAGGGCTGGGAGACCCCCATTGGCTCAGAGGGAAAGTCATGGACCTCCTGGAATTGAAGAGGAACTTATAAGAGATGGAAGTTGGGAAATACCACAAAGAAAAACAACACAGCAATAGCCTTCACCTGTAGGGAGAAGATGAGAAAAGCAAAGGTGAAAACCAAATTCATACTGGCAACAAGAACAATAAAAAGTCCTTCTTCTGATACATAGGAAGTCAGAGAAAAAAAAATACGGGAAACATTGGACCCCGATGAACAAAATGGGACAGCTGTCAACTGACACCCAGGAGAAATCCAAACTCCTAAACGATTACTTCACGTCAGTATTCCACCAGTTCAAGGGTGCTACCCTGCTTGACAGGATACAGGATGATCAAGGTGGGGGTGATCATCCACCAATAGTTGGCAAAGATCTCGTGAGGAAACATCTAGAGAGGCTGGACATCTACAGGTCAACAGGCCCGGATAAACTGCACCCAAGAGTGCTAAAAGAATTGGCCAACATCATTGCACAACCCATGGCAAAACTATTTGAGAATCTGTGTTGCTCGGCAGAGGCTCTGGAAGACTGGAAGAGGGCCAATGTGGTGCCTACCTACAAGAAGGGAAGGAAGAAGGATCCAGAGAATGACAGATCAATCAGTTTGACCTCAATCCCTGGAGAAATCCTGGAAAAAATATCAAAGAATCCATTAGCAATAGGCTAACAGAAGGCAATATTCCAATCGACAGTCAACATTAGGCCTGCATGACTAGGGAAGCATTCAATTTGGATTCGGCCAATTTAGAGGACAGTGATTCGATTCAGAGATTTGAATCACTGTTCCCATCTGATTTGGCCAAATCAGAATCAGAGATTCAATACTGATTCAGAGATTTGGATTGGCCAGGAAGAGGCAGGCACACCTGGGTGGCTGCAGGTTCTCCCACGGCTCCTCCAGCTGTGCCTGCCTCTCCCCGAGTGGGGGGAGCCATGGGAGAAACCCCCACGGCTGCCTGTGTGCGCCAGGCGGGGGGGGAGGGGAAGGGGGCGATCTCTGCTGCCCCCCACTGCCCCACGGGACTCTGCCATGAGCCCTCAGAGCCCCTGATTACCGCTGACAGAGCCAGTAAATGCAGGGCTTTAAAAAAAAAAAAAGTGTCAGGAGAAACCCCCATGGCTGCCCTGCCCAGACCCATCCGCCACCCAGTCCAGCCAGCATGGGGGGGGGTACTCAACCCAGGCATGGCTCGCTCCGGGCGACAGCATAGCCCCCTCTCCCAGCACTGCCATGCCCACATCAGTGCTGGGAGCAGGGACTCTCTCCCACTGTGGCTTGCCAACTGCTGCAGGGGGGAGGCGCTGCTGCCACTTGCCAGCCAATGGCTGGGGGGCAGGGGGCGTGTGGGATGCAGGCACAGTAGTGCTCGGAGCAGGGGCTATGCCCTGTTGCCGCTTCCCAGCCAGCATGGACTGAGGGGGGCACAGAATACAGATGCAGCAGCACTGAGACCCGGGGCTATGCCCTGATGCCGCTTGTCCCCTTCCGCCTGAAGCAAGCTGCACCAACATCCTGCCTCCCCCGCCGCCTGCTCCCAGTGCTGCTACACCTGCATCCCGCACCCTCCTCCCCGTGTGTGTGTGTCTCTCTCTCTCCTGCCACCCCAGCTGGGCATCTTGTCCCAGTCTCAGCCCCAGCCCCACTCCCCCCCTCTCCCATACCCCTTCCCTCCCCCAACTCCAACAGATTTACCAGCTGGAGGCAGCTGTCTCAGCTCCCTGTTTAGTCTATGGCCAAATCTCTGAAGCAGCTGAATCTTTTCTGAATCAATTTGGATAATTCAAATCAATTCGGAGCTTTTAAATTGGTCTGCTGATTTAATTCAGTCTCAGAGATTTGGTCCCCAAATAGGGCCAAATGTCCTCCTAATTGAATCAGCTACCTAAGCCTCACACAGCCCTAGCCAACATGCTTCGTTACAGGCAGGTCATGCTTGACCAACCTCATTTTCTTCTATAATCAGGTAACATGCCACCTGGATAAGGGAGATGAGGTTGCCATAATATATCTGGACTTCAAAAAAGCCTTTGATCTGGTCTCCCACGACTTGCTCCTGGTAAAATTGGAGAACTGCAGTCTCAATAACCCTATGGTCCGGTGTCTAGGCAACTGGCTCTGAGATAGGACCCAGTTCCATCTATTATTACTCTCCAAGTCAACATGGTGCTTGGTGAACACTAGTATCCCTTAGGGTTAGTTACTCAGACCAGTACTTTTTAACATATTCATTAATGATTTCTACTCGGATGGACTGGCAAAGTTCGCAGATGACACCAAATTATGGGGGACTGCGGTCAGGGTTGAGATTAGACTGGGGATACAGGCTGACCTGCACAGGCTCACAAGTGGGCGGACCAAAACCTGATGATGTTCAACACCGGGAAGTGCAAGATGCTTCACCTGGAGATAAACAACCCACAACATACTTGCAGGCTCGGAAATGCTACACTTACTAGCATCACAACTAAAAGAGACCAGGGGGTCTTAACAGACAGTTTAATGTGATACTGCAGCTGGCAAAGCAAAACACTGGTATGCATCTAACGACGCATCTCAAACAAAACTAGATGTCTTCCTCCCACTTTATTCTGCCTTGGTGAAGCCGCAAGTAGAGTACTGTGTCCGGTTACGGGGTGGCAGCCACATGGTGGTGGTTGCAGCTACCGGTAACCACCCCCTCTCCTTCCCTCCCCGCCGGCTGTTGTTGGGTGGTCAATGGCGGGGGTGGCTCTTGCCCTTGGCTCTAAGGAGCAAATGGGGGGGGGTGTCAAGGCCAGTGCTGCTAGCCTCATCCCCTGGCTCCATGCTCTCTTATGTGGGGCTCCAGTCCCTGCCATCCCCCTCTCCCTCCAAGAAGCAGCGCTCTGCCGTCTGTCCCGTCTGTCCAGAGCACTCTGACTGGCTGCCGAGACAGCCAATCAGAGCGCAAATAAAGCGTTATGGACAGAGACAGACAAAGGCTTTTATAATATTAGAATTAGAACCAGTTACCTTCCTCCCTGACTTTACTGCCTGCTACACTGTCTTTTACTGGAGGCAGCCTGTAATGTTGCCCTGTCTTCAAGAACCACAGTTACTATAGTGTAAAGGCACTGATTCTTCAGTCACTGAGGCGGAATGCTTTATTTAAAAACAAAAAAATTATTTTGCCTACTTCTAAATATGAGTCATCACAGTACTATTTTAGTGGGCTTTATTTCTTCTTTTCTTCAATTAAGAATTTATCAGTGTCAGTCTCCTTCAGATAGTTAAGATCTGAAGAGCAGGAATAACTAGAGTACGAGACACTTGAGCAGTCTTCTCGTATTTTTACGAACAGAAGATCTTATTTTTAAATAATGGCAGAGTTTTAAATCTAGCTCAGTAAGTTTTTCAAAAGGACACTCTACTGAGTGAAGAACATAAACCCCTATCCTTAGAGTTCATCTTTTACATTTAACGGGTGAACAACCCAAACTCAGAATCCTAACAATATTCCCACTAGGGCTTTTTCTACTGTAATGTTTCCAGCCTCGGTTCTTGACTTGGAATGTAAATATAAACCCAAAAGGTGCATTTCTAAAAATGTTTTATGTGGCTTATAGAAATTGAATAGTAAGGCTTTTTATTGGCAGTACATTATTTCTTTCAAGTTAGCCTATTCTTCTGCTTAAGACGATGCTATCGAAGTCCTGAATGCCAACTGGCAGTAAAAGGAAAGCCATTTTTAGTGAGACCTTCAGCAAACCCCAGTTGAAGGTTATTCACTGTTACAGCAAATATTCAGTTATATAAAGTGTCACATTATTTTAGTTTCAGAAAAGAGGCTGAGACAGTCCACCATATGTAATTCTACCAAAACTGCACAGGTAAAATACTGCTATAACTGTCCTATCTGCATTTTTGCTTCCTGTGATTTTTGCGAGGTTTGTGGGAATAAAGGGGAAGTTTTTGTATGGAATAGAACATGCACAATTAAGAGTGATCTCCAAAGCGAGTGACACTAGTTTTAAGTAAAATTCCTACTGATGTGCTGACTGAGGTAGTGGTGCAGTGAATGAAATATTAAAGTAAAAAAATAAAAGATATTCAAGTGAGGCTTAAAAAAAAAACAAACCCAAAAACACTACCTAGAATGCTTAGGTTGTGATTATTTGACAATTTGATTCAGGTTCTCAATGTTAACCAACTTAAGGTACATCTTGGTCATCTTAAAATTGAAATCTAGTCTCAACATTTCCCACTGTAAGAGGAAATCTGTTTCTCACTTCTCCCAGAACAAAACCACAAGGTCCCTTCCAGCCCTAAAATTCTGAGTCTGTGTAAATGAAAGATGTTTTCCTCCCCAGGATTCTTATTATCAACTCAAATACACTCTCTCTTTACAGGCTCAAGTTCTTGCTAAGTTAATCAGAGTTCTTTTTCATTATAGGTAAATTTGTGTTTAATACTTTTAAAAACACTAGTACATGTAATGCACACTGAAATACAGTTGAAGTTAACATGCGTGTTAAATCAGATGCTTTGCTTTATTTGGCTCTGCTGCATTAATACAGGATGGCTGAGCTTTGTCTTTTTTCTAAGCTGGGAAACCATGCTGTATTTGATATTTCAAATCCTGTTCAAATGTAAAATTTACTGAATACTTTGCCTGTGCTGTATTGGCCTCATTGACTTATTTGAGGTCATTTTATAGCTGCAAGAAAAGGAAGACCTTTGTCTGGCTCACTGTATTTCAAGCGAGGCACCCTCAGTGTATTGGGAACATTTACACTTGAATGTGCCAACAATTTCTGGTGTTAAACTGTGTTTCCCTTCCAGTAATTCCCCTAAAGTGACAGTTTAGTTTAATTAAATGTTAATTTTTAAAAATATTTATATGTATATTGTTTTATGTTTACTTGTTCATAAAAATTCAGATAATATGTACATTCAAACAGATGCTCATGTGTTTATTTATAACAGTCTATACAAAAAAACCACTCAGATCAATTTGAACAAAATATGACAGTAATTAAACTTTACAGAAAAGGATAAATAAGGGAAAGTATCCCACCCTCACTAATACTGACTCTTAAGCAGTGGTTCTGTCCACAGATCAGGATAGAGCATTCTGAAGCCCAGGGGCCAGGGTAGGATGCTCTGCCACCAAGTTCCTTTTTATATACAACAGAAAGCAGAGCTTGAAAGCAGGGATGTAGATACCAATTTTAAAAAAAAACCTTGTTAAAATTACAACAGTGTGGATGGGGCAGAGGGGTAGGGCACACTGGGGTTGAGCCACAAGCCTGGGGGAACTGCCCCGTGCCTCCACCTTGCCCCTGCCAGGCCCTGCAGCTGCTCCAGGTCTGGCCAAGGGATGAGCACGGGCACCACCAGCAGCAGAAGACATCACATCCAAGAGGAAGCTGAGTTGCTTTCCTTGTGGACAGCAGAGTTCAGGGGGGGAGAGGAAAGGGGGGACTAGTACCTAACTACTAGGCTCCACAGACCCTGCTGCAAGCAGCCCGGGCTCCAAGGTGGGTGGCAGGTACCTGCTTGGAGCCCAAGCTGCTCGTGGCAGGCACAGGGGAAGCTGCAAGCAGCTGCACTGGGGTCTACAGAGCCTAGATACAGGTACTAGTCCCCCCCACCCCACCCCCTTCCTCCTCACTCCTCCCCTCCTTCACACCTATTCTGCTGCCTTCTGGTTCCTGCTGGGACACCACAAGGCCTCCCTTTGCCCCCTTTCCCTGCTGCGCCCCACTCCATGCTAACAATAAACAGTAAGCTATAACCAGACATCACTGGCCTTATCCGTTAACAATTAATTGTTTAACAGTTCACATCCCTACTTGAAAGTATACACCCACTTCTGAGGAGCATGCTTTATTTTTTTTTTTTCTTACTTTCTTTAGCCTTATTGCTTGCATTTATATTCTGGCAATCTTTTCTCCGCAGAACAGTAGCACCCTTGTGTTTTAAACCAGACACTTGGAATTTGGCAGACATAACTTTTATGTCACACAGGTGTTTCTCTCTTCCTCATGAATATCTGCTCAAATGTGAGCAAGTTTTAAGCCTCTGAAAAACTGCACTGCAATGATGTAGAGTAGACGTCTTTAGTTCAGTTTCCCAAGATTCCCCAAGTGAGCTCACACCACTCCCTCCCAGCTCTTACAGATGGCCAGATTGTCCACATGCACGATTCCCACAAAACAGCTGAGCATGCTCCATGCTTTCTAGGAGACTGCTGTTCTGGGTTTGGCTGGGTTCAAACACTAAGAGCAGGGAGTCTGCCTGTCCCATGTTCTCCTTGATAGCTCATGCCTGAAAGAGTAAGGGGGCAGTTTGACTGGGACCAAGATGAGAAGTTTTAGGAACCAGAAGTGTTAGTTTTAGGAACAGACAAGATAAGGACATGTTAGAGACAACAAGGCAAAAGAGGTTGTGTTTGGGGAAGGAGCAAGAGTCACGCTCCCTTCCATTCCCTATGCAGCTAAGGGACCGCCTACCCCCTTAAGCCAAATCATGATCCTTAATATCAGCTGACACCACCCTCCTGCATGTGCCATAAAGCTTGCTTGGCCAAAAACCCATGGAAGGTCATGCTCTTCCTCAGCTCTGAAATTCCCTCCCTCTTGAGGTCTGCCACAGCTGGAGCTTGGACATCTTCTGGGAGTACTGTGACCCATTCCTATTTGGACAGCTGTTTAGCAAGCAATGCACAAACCTCAAGAGGGAAGGAATTCAGAGCTGAGGAGAAACATGACCTCCCACAGGTTTTCTGCCAAGCAAGCTTTATGGCAATTGCACGAGGTACTCTCAGTTGCTTTTATAAATTATTTTGTTCTCTGAGCCTTTCCTGGGAAGTCTACAAGTCTAATAAATACATCAAGAAAATAAATCTACCTGTTGTCAGGAAATACCTGTGAAACCCACTATCAAAGAGCACATGTCATTCCCTTTGGTTTGCAGAGGCCAAAAGCTACTTCTGTTAGGTTACTCTGGTTCAAGTAGCTGTGCTTTACTGCCTTTACGCATCACACACTGATGACACATATGGGGATCAGTGATGCTGTATCATGGAATTTATTAATTTACTTGATTTTTTGCTGGTTACAGAAGACACAAATCTAGGAAATTACACACGCTTTCCCTCCCCCCAATCATAAAAGAACATTTGGACTGCAAAGTCATACTTTCAGAATTCAGAAAATAACAGGATAAAGGTTACCTGTGCAATCTGTTCTCACCTTCCTTGCACATTTATCCCTTGACAAAGATATAGCCTACTGACCGGATCCAGCCCACAGTGCTGCCTCAGACTGGACCTGTATGCTGCATGTGACATGCCCGTGACTAGGTCATGTCCCACACGTGGAGCACCACAATTGGCATGCAGGACTGGTCTATGGGCCCAATCTGGCCCCATGCCATTTAGAGCCCACAAAGCCTGATGAGTTTGATGTCCCTGTTCTAAACTATAAGTAGCATGGCACTCATTTGCTGATGCAATTTCAATTAGCACATTACGGAAAGAGAGTTGTGATGAATTCCTGAAGGACATAAGAAAATTAGGGCAACCTGATAAGTAGATTAAGTTAAAGAAAAGACATTATTGGCAATCTGTTTTTTTTGGCTGATGTGGCCAACAATGACACCAATAAATGCTGCATGCATACGCACAGCTAACCCGGCAGCTTGGAGAGCAGTGTCTGGCTGGTAAGTCTGTGGAGGGGGAAGGGGAGGGAAGGGGAATGGGGTGTGGGGCAGATCGAGGCCCCTGCAATGAGGGAGGGAGTGGTGCTGGAGCCACAGCAGGCACTGCCCAGCCAGGGTGGGGCCCAGGACAGAGCCGTGCAGCTCATCCAGGAGATGCAGGCTTGGGGAAGTCAGATTCCACTGCTATGCACACTCCCAGAGGAGCCATGTAGGCCCCGGATCTGTGCGTGGGGCAAGGGTGGGCTGCTGCAACCGGCTGGAACCAGGGGTAGCACCAGGCTCTCCCAGGAGGAGGTTTGGGTCGGGTCTATGTGCAGGCTATGCAGTGGCAGCACTGGGAGGAGGGGGGTGGGTCTATGGTCAACTCTCGAGTGGCTATGGCCCACCCTGTAGCTCCCCCCCACTACAGCACTGTCACTACCCACCCCAAGAGCAGCCCCAGCCTAGCCCTGCACCAGGAAGAACCCAGCCCCAGCCCATCCTTGCCCTATGCACAGATCTGAAGGACACACTCCCCATATCTCCCCCAGGGCTGCACACAGTGGCAGAATCTGCACCCCCCCCCCCCCCCCGGACAAGCCCCATGGCTCTATCCCGCACCCTGCCCCAGCTGGGCAGGGCCTGTCTTGGCCCCAGCCCGGCTCCCTCCCTCACTGTAGGGACCTCAATCTGCACCCCTATGCCCTTTCCTTTTCCCAACCCCTTCCCAACCCCAGATTTACCAGCTGGACACTGCTCTCCAAGCTGCCAGGCTTCATATCAGCAATCGGATCAGTATCAGCCGATATGGCTCATTAATAATTTTGCTATTGGTATTGGCCCAAAAAATCTTTATCACTGCACCCCTACCGGTTATTGTGCATTTCTTTAGCACCTGGCTATACAAGTACTAAAGAAATGTGCAGTAACCACCCTGCATTAATGAACATATAGACATGCTCCAAATGTACACTAATAAGTTTAATTGTCAGAAAAGATTATGAATTAGCAGGGCCAGGGGGTTGTGACTTGGGAGTGAGTGGCCTGGACTTGTGTCCAAGGGCAGGGGAGCTCTGATTTTCCATGATAAAAACCCCAAAAATCAAATAACAAAATGCACAGGTAGTTAGAATTTATTATAGTGATTAAGGCACTGGAAGGCTTCCAAACTGCTTTACAATTGTCAATATATCAATAAAATACTGTGTTCAATCGATACCCATATATATTGTGGCCTTTCATTTTAATCACAGATTAGGGGAGTTTATATCAGAGAATTTGCAATTTTTTTTTTAAATCTGAGAAAACCAGGATCCCTGGTCATTATTAGAAAGTGTTAAAAAGTGACCAAAATATTCAAAACAGGACAACAAAAACAGTCAAAATTATAGGTTATGAGGTAGCAACTTCCACCCTCCAAATACTAAGGGTACTTTTTATATACATGTGTCTATTTCTTAACGTCAGAAGCAAGGAAAGAGCCTAAGTGGCAAAATCATATTAAAATATGATTTCAACAAATCTAAAAGACCCTTTTCTTATGCTAGAGGTTGATGATCAATGGTACAGAGAAGGCAACCAAATCACCTATTTCCAACAACAGAAGAATTAGAGGCAGCCCTCAAAATTAAAAGGCAGAACTAATGTTAAGGAGAAAAGGCTTTGCACCCCATGAAGTTTTACTGTATAACTTTCTGGAGGATGGCACTGAAGCAAACAGTAACTCAAAATAAATTTAAAGGATTTGCTTATGAAAGTAAAAAAAAAGTACCTGTAGTTTTACATTAATATAAAATTACTTAATATTTTAATGGTCTGAGTCAGTGATGGCTCAACCATGGTGCAGCGGCACCTTGGGGTGCCTTAAGATCTTTTGAAAAGTGTCACAGGGTGTCGTGCAGTGTTAGCACTGTTAGGTATGCAAACATGATTCACAAGATAAACCCAGAGATTTCAAACAGAAATCCATAGTGTTAAAAACATTCTGACCTGTTTTGGTCTGAGCTCTGTGCAAAAGAAAAACTGCTCTAGTTGTCCAACTACAGAAAAATACAAGTAAAACTTAAAAGCTAGCATTTTCCAACAGTGCCTTGCCTCTAACAAGCTTGAGAACCACTGCCTTAAAATTAATGCAACCAAGCAACTATAGATATAATATTTTCATGACTGCTCATTATGTTTTTAAATTGATATACCTTCCAGTATGTACCTTCTTGCTTTTTAAAAGGCATTAAATTATCCATATATTGTACAGCAGTTTACTTTCTGATACAATACTCTAACTGTACTGGAAAAGAAGTGGCAAGAAACATTTTAATATCATCTGAAAATTCGTGAGGACAGTTCTGTCTTTGTAAGCCCAGCTCCTTTCCTTTTTTATAGTACCATGTAAAATGCATTGTGAAAACCTTCCACTTGAAGGTGATTAATACTGACATCTGAATTTTTCCAATGTATAAGTAATATCAGCTTTAATAACAGCCATTCACGTCATCCTTTATGTTGCATGACATCTAAAACAGTTTACACAACCCCTGTTCTCCCAACAGTTCAACCTAACAGTGGAGACAAAAAGTAGGAATGAAGAATCCTTAAAGGAGAAAAGATAGTCACTTAAACAGCAGAGAGCTGAACAGAAGGCATTTTATACATCATGCCTGCTCTTTAGATTAATAGGAAGAGACCAGATAACTGGAATGGAAAATGGCTGCTACAGCGACCTTTAGTATGCACCATGCTATCCCCGAAAATGAATTTTAAAGTGGATATCCCCAAAATAAATCAGCAAGGATTACCGTCAAGTTGAAAGAAAAGTAGTCTATGGTAAGACTTAAAATTCTTTTTTTAAACCAGTTTTACCTTATTTTGTTATTATTTATCCTATTCTTCCATCCCTTTAATTAGATTAATACCTTTTTCATGACATCCTGTAGGCACTGCAAAGTTGTTTCTTTAATCTCATTTGATAAATGAGATTAAATATCAACTAAAAATGCTAACAGCTATGAACTGTAATGAAACAAATTAATGCTATGAGAGGGATGATCTTCATTAGGAAGAAAAGTATTTAACATAGCCACAAATTTCACTCAACAGCCTTATTAATAGCTCATTATTGTTGCGCCTTTGCTAAAATGAACTTTAACAACATCTCTCACTAGAAAAGGATTATTGTAACCTACTTAAAATTAACAGAAAAAAGCCTGATCCATTTCCCCCAACTCAAACAACAGGAAAAATCTTCTAACATCTTAAATAGCCTGAAAGTTTAGTTAGACAATAAAAGCAACATAGTTATTTTTAGAGCTCTACAGGCATAAAAATACAGCACTAAACTGTGACCTACAGCTATGCACAGCCAAGCATCACATCATGCAACAGTCTTAACTTTAGCTGGGAGCACATCTGTAGCTGCTTCAGACTATCATTATTCATCTCACTACCAATATCTTTGGATGGATTTAGCAACAAACATCTGAAATTGTTACCATCTTTTCTTTTTTTTTTTAATTGCTGCTATAGGTGGAACTCAAATCAAAAGGTTGATCTTAATGGACTTTATGGAAAATATTTGGGAATACATCTTAAGTTAAAAGGATTTCTTTATGCTACAATATTAAATGCCCTTAGAAACAAAAGAATTCAAGATCCCCTCAGTTCAGAAAGTTATTCTTCCAAGTAAAGTTTCAGTAGGTAAATGAAAAAAACATCTTTTTTTTTAGCAGTGACAACAGCCTGGAAACAAGATATGCTGGAATAAACAACCTGCAACTCAAGAAAACTCATTTACAACACAGACAAGCACAAAGGTACAGTATGATGTTATTTCACTTAAATTTGTATATTGTTTTGTAGCAAGTATAATTATAAAATATACTCACACAAAAAAATCTGTAATTTGGAGTCTAGTTCCATTAGATTTCTATGCTGTTTTTCCAGAAACTAATGCATAATTTTCTATTAAAAACTAACAGGATAAGAATTCTGAAGAATGGAAAATGTAGAAATTCACTCTCTAAAAACTGATCAACTATAGTTTACTTGTCAGAGATTTTTTTTTCAATGGGAAAGTTTATTTTGCTAGTTGCATACTTACAGCATTTCAGCATGGCAGTTTTTCAAAGGATATTTTCTACTCTAACAACGTATTTTCAAATACCATTATAATTTGGTATGATTTAATTAATCCAATAAAACACAAACATTAAATGCCACAACAGGCTTTCAATCTTTATAAAATGTTAAGAGTATGTCAGATCTGATTTTGGACTAGAGAATTAAGTTGCACAGCAAAATATTTTACCACTGAACATATGTACAACTATATCATAAATGCACTGAATACTTTCTGGATTTTCCATTCATATCTTAAATGGCCAAGATGTTTATATGAACATTACAGTTTATGAGAAGATTAAACATTATGGTTCTTCATAGCTTAAAAATGCCACTTTTTGGCTGGATGAAATGGCCCAAAAACTATTCCTACAAACCTACACAATACCCTGGCTCAGAAGTAGTAACAAAGACCCTGCTGAGGGAATTGAAATGGCACCTGAAAGAGCGTGAAAGATTAGTGCAAGAAATTGAAAATGAACAAAGAGTCCAGAAAACCGGCGTGGATTACAACTGGCTGAAGAACTATCAAAATCCTCAAGCCACAATCCCAGCTACTGAACAAAGGCAGCTTGAAGCTCTTTGCTCCCAAATTCAACCTTGTCAAACTGGAACTGTCCTCAGCAGGTAATTTCTCCTTACAATTACTGTAATTTTCACTTAACAGCAAAAAATAATTTCCCCCTTATTCTTCTTCAGAGTTAATTAAGTCTGGCTGTGATTCCAACCTCCCCTTTCCCCCCAAAACCAAACAGACTGGGCATTTAAATGGAGAGCTTTAGTGTCCTACAGCTCTTCTAGAAATAGCCTGAAATTTCATAATGTGAAATATTGAAAACAGCTTCTACCCCTGTGTTTTGAGATGAACCAAGAAAAACAAGAAGCATCTATAATGCTTAGACTTCCATACCTAAACGTTATCAGCATTCCTCTCATTTACCTGATGACCACAGGATTATTAACAATGTAATACTGTATAAACAAAGTCAGACTTCTCAGAATTTGTAGAGACTAAAATTAAATTTCTCAAAGTTAGCTCATGTAACTGAAGGGTGTTTTAAATCAATTTTTTTCCTTGTTGAAAGAAAATTTCATAAACCCCCCTAATTAATATATTTTATGTAATTATATATGCCTTGTAGCACTATATGGAAAACACAAAAGCAAACTTATGCTCCTTTTTAAGCCCAGAAATACCTGAGGGCAAAAGTCATCTTAAATCAATTTAGCCAAATGGCTCAACACAAAAAAAATAACTTCTACCCTTCTTAACATTTGCCTTGCAACCAAATGCATTGTAAGAGCTTTTCTTTCTCTCTCATATGAGAAGAGCAAATGTGACTATAACACACGTTATGAAACAAGAGCAGGAATACCTTTATAGAAGAGTCAAGCACTGAAATCAGATTTCAATTCTCGTTTGTTTCTAGATTTCGTGAAGTTTTGGCAGAAAATGATGTCTTACCATGGGAAATAGTCTACATATTCAAGCAAGTTTTAAAAGATTTTCTAACTACTATTGAGAGAGAAAACCAACAAGAGCAACTAGTAGATGGATGGAATACAAATTGTTCTGTACAGATTACTGCATCTAGCAACAGCTCTAACAAATCAGACAAAGATGAAATCCCAACAGTTTCAAGTTATGTTGACAAAAACACACAAAGCATGTTTCCTACTTTCTCCCATAGAATCTGGAACCTACCACATTATTACCCAACAAGTTAAGTTTTTTCTTCAGCCAGTCCTCAGTTCTCTTCCAGTCTAGACACATACAGAAATAAGAAATATAACATTCTTCTCTTTATTGCAAGGTCTGAATTTTAAATCCCTCATTATAGTCTACATATATTTTACAAATTTGAAAGAATTAGAATAATCCCATTTTTACCATTCTTATTCCCACAACGATATTGTGTTTATGGGAACCTTTTCACCAAAAATGTACCTAAACTTTTATAAAAGAAGTGTTGAAACAATCCTGTTTTCTTACCATACTTACAGCATGTACTATAACAAGATCAAGTTGTTTTCCATATTTTGGAATATGATCACTGTGCAATGTGTTAGCAGGGACTTCTACTTTGTGATCTACATATAGTTTTTTAGCTTCTAAAGGAAACTTATAGTGTGAGATGGATGCTTTAAAATAGTAATCAATTTATATTCAACGTAACTGAGAAAATTTTTTAACTGAACTACTATTTAACGAATTCAAGAACCTGTGAAAGGGAAAAAGTCTAATAAAGGTATAACATACAGTACTAATGGTTAGTTTTCTGAACTGTGCTCTGCACAGGCTGCAACACTATGACGCTAATGAAGTGAATGAAAACAATCTGGATATTTACCTCATTTTAATGGTTCATTCTCTCTCCTTGAAGACATTTAACAACAGCGTTTTATTACCTTCACCTCTTGCCTTTTACTGGGAGAAATTATCCTGCAACCCAGATTCTGAACTAGCTCTCAGTGCTTTGGTATCTTACAGTATCGGGTTTTGTAGAATGATAAACAAGTCAAGAATTATTCTGGGAGGATATAGGTTACTTGGTTATTTAAAATTAAAAAGTATAAACATTTTGATTTCTGTTGCTGCTTTGAGGTCTAATAAAAAGCTGTATTAGACTTAACTAACACGTACTAGCTGTGGTCACAACTGGCACAACTAGAGCAGAAAAATCAATGAAAACTGATGCCAGGACCCACATTTGCTGCAACTGTGCCTGGCCTGTGTTACAGAAAAAAGATTTGTGCCTCTTTTTGTTCCGCAAACCATCTGACTCCAAACTTGCTTTTCCTTTTTAATCTTAGACCATAAAAGAATTGTGTGCGTCTCAATTGTAAACATCTTATTCAGAAAGTATGATACATAAAGCATCATACAGAGAAAACCTTTTCCCCCCTATTATTTTCTAAGAGTATACAGAGACATTTTGATAGAGTTCCTTGGACAAAAAGTACAACTGAATCTGAGAAATGTCCCTACATTTTCAGGTCAACACACTTCCTTCCACAAAACTGCTTACAATACAATACAGTGAAGTTTGAGCAAATTAAGCTTTCCCAAGAAGCTAGGCTTACAGTACCATTATACCTCTTAAAAACACTAATCTTTGGAAATACAAAACACAACCCTTGTTTAAAAGTACTAGAATACAATACATATTTGTAACGGAAATTCAATTTTACAATTAAAATCTAAGCTATCTATACCAACCTCCCTTCATTTAGTACTTTGCAAGACAGCCTAAAGAAAACTTCCTGAAAGTTTAAACATTTTTTCTTAACATCTTTAATAAGTTCATGTAGCACAGATGTCAATCTCAGTAACAGAATTTTCCTGGCCTCACAAGCTTTTTAAGGGCACTGGAAAGTCTATGACAAGCATAAATAGGCGCACTGGAGGCTTAGTCCTCAGAAGAATCTGAAAGATAAAAGACAGCAATTCACTGGCAGCAAGACGGTAAAATAAAGACGACTTCTGAGACTTGCAAGCAAATAGAGTCGGTACAGAGAAAAGAAATCAGCGGATCATTCTATAATCCAATCATGGGAGCAGAGTTTCTTTTCTACGCCTTTCAGAAGGTCCAGACGGACAGGCGCCATGGCATATCCAGGAGAACAGGGGGAAGACGTAAGCGATAGCGCTGTGCAAAGCTTCGGGTGCCGATTCAATTCGGAGGAGATTTGGCCCGATTTGTCTGCCAAATCTCTGAATTGAATCAGGAGACCAATAAAAAGGTCCAAATTGATTCAGAAAAGATTGTGAGAAAGGTTTGGACAGTCTCCACTCGCCACTGCAGGGAGCTAGACCTAGACTCCATGTCAGTAAGTGGGGGAGGGGGGCTGAAGGAGGGGGAAAGGGACCATGGGAGAAACCCCTGCCAGGCCTCATCCCCTGCCTCCTCCCCCAACCCTCCTAAGCCCCCCTGACTCTTGCCCACTCTTCCAGCCCCATCAATGGCTGCTCTGTCCAGCCCCAGCCTTGAGCTCACCAGCTCCTGCCAGGGGGGTGGGAATCCCTGCTGCCCTCTGCTGCGTGGGGGCCTCTGCCACAAGCCCCCATCCCCCACCCACTCTTCCAGCCCCGTCAATGGCTACCCAGTCCCAGCATCCTGGCACTTGACAAAAAAGCCCCGCATTCATCGGCGGCTGCTGCTGTGGCGAGAGGCCTCTGGGTGCTTGAGGCAGAGCCCCCACGCACAATGAGGGGCAGCAGGGATTCCCCTCCAACCTGACAACAGCTGGTGAGTGCAGGGCACTTTATAAAAAAGCCAGGATACTGAGGCTGGGCGAGGCAGTCATTGACAGGGCTGGGAGAGCGGTTGGGTGGGGGGCTTGTGGCAGAGCCCCTCCCCCCTCCCATGCAGTGCAAGGCAATAGAGGGCAGCAGGGATCTCCCCCCACCAGCCCCAGCAGGAGCCAGTGAGTGCAGGACTTTTTTTTTTTCAGTGCTGGGGCTGGGCAGGGCAGCCATTCCCGGGGTTGAGACCTGTTTGATTCACCAAATCAGATTCGACCAAATCAATTTGGGACAGCAATTCACATCACTGAATTGAATCACTGTCCCCCAAATCAGGTGAATCCAAAGCGAATACTAGCTGCTTTGCACAGACCTAATAAGCAAGTATTTGCCATTTCTGAAGCTCATAACAAAAGATAAATCACTGGAGCCCCTGTTGAAATTTTTTCCTATTGCCAAAGTTTGCTAGTGAATGAGTTATACTTTGAGTTCTCTCTCTGCAGGACAATGAGAAAATTAACTAACCAGAAGATCCAGAGAGTTTGATCTTACCAGACTTGATATTTCAACCGGTCCTGTGACAAAACATGAAATTATTTATCTGACTTAAAGACATTTTGACGAAGTACACTAGGTCTCCGCTCTGAAAGTCCACTTTATTAGATACATTTTTTCTTTTTTTCTTTTTTAGTTACACAGTGAAAAAAAATAGCAGAAAGTTTACATTTAGAGTTGTGGAATGTTAATTCTTTTACGGGGGGAGGGGGAAGGCAGAGTAGGGAGTCTGCCTATTTTGAAGATCACAAGTTTTAGAAAAATTGCCAATGTTGCCACTAATTTTTATTAGTGCTTATTGTAAATGTCACAGGGGAGACCATGAGTCAGTGAGTAGAGGATGACAAAATTAAGTTTAAAATAGAAAATCAGTTTCATGAAGCAGTTGATAAAACTCATGGTGTAAAAAACAACTAAATTCCATTTATAGACAGGAAACTGAGAATTTGATTTGTTAAATAAAAAATTCTGGTTAAAGAGTGAAAAAGATGATAGAATGTATTTGCTTGGCCAAAACAAGTGAATTACAGGTGGGATTTCTTTAAGGTATTATCTGATGGCCAAAGCAGCCATGATTTCACAATAGCAGCAACGGCAAAGTGAAGATAGCAACTAGATATAGGAAAAATTCTAAGATTATAAAATCTGTAGTCTGTCTGTCCATAACACTTTATTTGCACTCTGGCCATTTCAGTAGCTAACCAGAGTGCTCCAGATGGACAGGACAGACGGCAGAGCACTGCCATGACAGTGGGGACTGAGGAGCAAGGTTTTTTGTGGGACTGCCGGGCCGGAGGCTGCCCTGCCCTGGTCCTTGGAGGCAGAGGGGGATGGAGGGGACCAGAGCCCCACCATAACAGAGGGGATGGAGCCAGGGGGCAAGGCCAGCAGCACTGGCCTCATCCCCCCCAATATGCTCCTTGGAGCCAGGGGATGGAGCACCCCCCCACCCCACAACAAGAGCCGGCAAGGGGGGGGGAGAAGGGAAGGGGGTGGTTACTAGTAGCCGCAGCCACCACCCTGCTGATGCCACCCCGGGCCCGCTGCCGCCACTGGGCCCACACCCACCACCAGACCCACAGGCACAGAGCAGCAGTAGCATGGGCAGTGGCAGCCACGGGGAGTGAACACACCCGGACCCAAAGCTGCAGGAGGTGGGGAACAGGTCCGAGCCCAAAGCAGTGGGCAGGGGGGGTAGACACGGGCCCGGCCCCAGAGCAGGGGGACCAGTCAGAGTGGTGGGGGCAAGAGTGTGGGGAGTGGACCCAGGCCCAAAGTGGGGGCAGGGCAGCAATGCAATCAGGCTCATGGTGGGTGGGGGGAAGAGGAGGGGGAACAGCCCTCACCCCAAACCCAAACTGCCGGGGGGACAGGGACGGGCCTGAAGCTCTGCTCCATCCCCACCATCCTACCACACCATTTTTGATGGGCGATTTGCTAGTAATACATAAGAACCAGAGAAACAGGGGAATAGAAAGCAGTTGCACTAAACCAGGAATTAGGAAGATTAGAAAACTGATAAGGAATAACAGTTACAAGGGAGATATCTATGGCAGACAGGGACAAGTAAGGTGAGAACAATTAATCCAAGCAACATAAAACCAATACTACACAGAGATGGAACAATTGGTAGTGTTGTGATCACTACGTCTGTTAAGTGGCCGTGTTCGCCAATCAGAAGAGTTGCACAGAGTTATGTAACAGTTGCTAGGCAGACCATAGTTGTTTTTCTGCCAGCAATGCAAGAGAGAAGCGGTAGCTAGAACTTTCCACAAGGCGGAGTCCAGCGCCAGTCAGGCAGCGCCATGGGCCTATCGAAAGGTGCCTCACGCAATCACACCACCGCACGTCACCTAAGCTATAAAAGGAGCCTGCACCTGATCGTCAGGGTCCTTTCTGCGTCCAACGGACTCGGAACAATTCACGGCAGATTAACACAGACGCGGCTCAGCCTTCGGTGTGGCCAACCGAAGGAGGACGCAGAGACCCGCCTGATCCCAGCGACCTGAAACCCCAGAAACCACTCACCAGCCAGGTTCATCGGTCTCGCGCACCATTAGGGCGCGTGAGGCGTGGTGAGTTCTAGCCGCTGCGTGGCTACGTTGATATTCAGTAATAAAAGGTACCAAGCCTGTTTTCTCCGGCCTATTCGTAATCTGTGGTAAGCCCAACCAGGGAAAGTTCCTGTAACAGGTAATAATGATGCAGAAAAGACAGGAATATTGAATATTTCTGCTCTACATCTAGAAAGCAGGATGACATATTTGTAACACATGAAGGTGATAACGTAACTTCTAGTCGCTCAGTAATCAAAGAGAATGTCAAATAACAGCCACTGAACAAACACTGAATTGGCAAGCCCAGCTAACTTTCACCAGGATCCCGAGACGATCTGACAGAGGAGATCTGTCCCACTGAAATGTCTTTCTAATAAAACCTGCAATCTTAGGGAAATACGAGAAGTCTGGAAAAGTACTTATGTCTTTCCAATATTGAGAAAAGGCTAAGATGACCCAAGTGGGCCAGTTAACATATTATCAATCATGGGAAAAACCAGGAAGGATGGAACAGGATATAGCTGATAAGACCATAACGCCAGCCAAGCTGATCTTGTGAAAAATGCATGTTAACAGACAAATCTGATTTCATTTCAGGAGACCAGATTACAAGTTAGTGGGAAATACCAACTACCTAGTCACAATTTACTTAGCCTTTTGTAAAGTGTTGGACTTAGAACCACACTGTTCTGATTTAAAATTAGCACTATACAATATTAACATGAACACACTAAATGTATTCACAGGAGACTAACTCAGTGGCACCCAGCCTTCTCGCCCCAAGGATGGACAAGTAGCAAGGGGCTAGTCTATGGGCTGGATCTGGCCGTAAGCTGGCACTATCCAGTAGGGGTGCACCATTAAAGATTCTTTTGGCCCATCATTAGCCAGCCACATCAGCTGATACCGATACAATTGCCGATATGCAGCCCCACAGCTTGGAGAACGGTGTTGAGCCAGTAAATCTGTTGGGGGGGGGGAAATGGGGGAGCATATCAAGGCCCCCATGGTGAGGAAGGAAGTGGTGCTGGGGGACAGAGCCATGGGCAGCTCGTCCAGGTGCACGAGGGTAGGGAGGACATCTCCCACCGCTGTGTGAACCCCTGTGGGGCACAGGGGAGGAGGGCATGTGCCCCCAGATTTCTGCACGGGGCAAGGGCGGGCTGCCCACTGAGGGCTTGGGGCCAGCAGCTATACCAGCTTCTTCCCAGCGGGGAAGCTGGGCCAGGGCTGCACTCAGGGCAGGTGGGCAAGGGCAGGGCAGCAGCAGCAGCACTGTGGGGGGGGGGCTATAGCCACCCCAAAGTTCTCCATGGCCCCCCCCCCATACCCACCACTCCCCATCCCTGCCCACCCTGAGCGCAGCCCCAACCCAGCACTGCCCACCCCAGGAAAAGGCCAGCACAGTCCCCAGCCCCTAGCACACCCAAACCCCACGCACAAATGCAGGGGACACATCCCCCCATGCCTCACCCAGGGGTGCATGCAACAGCAGGAGCCGCCCCACTCTCCATCCCTCTGGGCAAACCACCCATGGCTCCATCCCATACCCTGCCCCTACCCCACCCCTCCCTCACTGTGGGAGCCTCAATCTGCCACCCATGCCCCTTCTCCCTCCTACAGGCTTACTGGTCAGATGCTGCTCTCTAAGCTGCTGGGCTGCATTCCTGGCTGTGTGCATGTTGCAGCTCATGCATACACATTGCATTTATTGGTGATGTTATCGGCTATACTGGTCAAAACAAGCCAACTGCCAATAATGTCAATTTTCTTTTTATTGGTGCTGATACTATACCAACCTATATATCGGTGCACCTCTACTATCCAGTGTGCAGGGCCACTTCATCTGACCTGTAGGGCTCCCCACTAGTCCAGGCATTTGGAAGCAGGGGAGTAGCAATTAATACTGCTACTACTCCTTCACCACCAAAATTTCCAGATCCTTGGGGAACCCCACAGGCCAGATGTGAAGAAAACAGACTCCAGCCAATTTTTAAAAATTATATAACTGCCTATTTTTTAAAAATTAATCTCAGCTTTTAAAGGTCAGCTAATTATCTTAATAACTGGATGAACTTTAACCTTTAAAAAGTATGCCTATTACAAGCCTACTATCAAATCTAACACTCAAAACATACAAAAATCAGACAACAAAAAGCGTTAGTAATCAGATATATCAAGTTTTAAAATTTATATTCTTGCTTTTATTATAGTGAGTGCCATAGTTTTCAGAGTAACTGTTAACATAGTAACATATTTCATGATTAGTCCCAACAAAACCTATAGGTAAGCAAAAAAATTTTAAGATGCTAAGGAGCTGTAAAAAAAAAAAAAAAAAAAATTTAGAAGCCATTAAATATAATCTAGGTATTTTGATGCATTTAACGCTTTAGGGATCATTCCACATAAACTGACCAATATTTTCAACAGCTTCTTATACTGTACTATTAAAGAGAAGCATCTGTTATTCTCAAATCAAGCCAGGACAAAGTGGAATATCTTCCCTGGGTATGCCCTCACTAAAGGTTGTCTGTGCTTTGTTGTCCCCATAGGCATCTGGGCACCCCATGAGCAACATTTAAATCCCTTCCAACACACGTCCTGGAGCAAGCTGAATCTAAGCAGAGAGCTGTGTGTAAGCAGAGAGCTGTGTGTAAGGAATAGATCTGTGCAGTCTATCCAGTTTAAACAATGGCTCACAAGATTTTAACCAAACTAAACAGTCTAAATGTGTCAATATCAGAACATTAGGCAATTACTGAAGTGAACCTCACTGCTCAGTCAGCAAAGAGTCCTTACAGGTTACCACTGCATGCAGAAAAAGCCTTTGACGGAGTTGAATGGAACTATTTAGCAGAGATTCATTTCAGAGAGGCATCCAGGAATCTGGCACCCAGATTTTTGTTAAAAAGCCAGAGGAAGTTGGGTGCCAGTTCCACTTTATGCTTTTAAAAAGTCTCCACATACAAAACTAGAACACCAAAATTTGTTGCATGCAAGATGGCCCAAAAAATACATTAATGGTTACTATGCCAGCAGTCTCTGTGGCCAGGGTGATGCAGCATTCTGAAGTGCCTTGAGAACCTATCATGGGCGCCAGAGGGAGCAGTGCAATGTTAGCACTGTTAGACATGCAACCATATATCACACTAGATATAGAAATATAAATTTATAGTGTTAAAAACATTGTGACCTGCTTGGGGTTAAAAACATTTTAATCCCATGAGCTTTCTGAGGTCTTTGCAACAGAAAGATTGCTCTAATTACTTATTCTGTAGTCAAACACTGAATGAAAACTAAGAGTTGGCATTTTTCGATGGGTGCCTTGAATTATTGGTGTTCTAGTCCAAGAAGGATGACAACCGTTACTCTACTCCTCTCCTTAGAAGTACATAGGTACTTCAGTCACCATTTAGGCACAGCAGACATCATCAGACAGAAGGTAAAAGCCTTATCTTCTGTGAGACCACTGAGTATTCTGGAGTGTGCGTCTCCCATTCCTCTCCAGTATTTCACCAATAGAATAGAAAACACAGCTGCAGACTATACAAGCAGTTGATGTGACTTAAGTCCCTGCAGGAAAGAGCTCAGGAAAAAACAAGGCATCTGTCGCTGGCCAAGCATGCCAAATTGAATGCCTGAGCCCTTCCCCTTTCCTCTGCATTTCAATCCTAACCAGTTTAGGTAACTCCACAGCCTTCTGAGACTTCTCCAGGCATCTAAGTCTTCCCATGCATTGCTCATGCACCCCAGACACCTAATTCAAGGCTGAGGATACCACTAGATCACAGGACAGTGAAATAAAACCCTGCAATACTGTGCAGAGCAATACTTAAAATATCACTGACAATCTGAGCCTATTTAAAAGATTAAAAAGTGTGCAAAAATTTCTAGGTAATTACTCAGAGCCTAAAACAATGAAACTAGGTCTTAATGTGATGGTTTACGACAACAGAATAACAAACACAGTATTTTTTCTCCTGAAAGTTTTAAAAACAAACAAGCTACATCTCCCAATACATCCAAGAAGCAGGGAACTTACCCACATTTTAACTTGTTTTATACACACTGCCACACACCTGCCAGTGGAAACAAAAACTGCTGTAAAGACTATCAAACTAGACAACTGAAATTAAAACCTTTTGATGGTCAAACGATCCAAAGATGTGTCACCTTAATAATACAACATTTAGGGCTGTACTCCAAGTTAGGAACCAAAGATCAGAGACCTTTTAAAAATGCACCAGACTAAATTACCAAATTAGAAAAGAGATTGGACAAATCATTGGAAGAAAGGTGCACCAGTAGCGATTGAGCATGGGAGTGAGGGTCATGGTTGCTGAATCAGAGCTTCCTAGACTTTAAGGCTGCTTACAGACATAAAAAAAAAAGGTGCTTCACTTTAAACTTAGCACACCCCCACACCAAGCCCAGCACATGCCCAGAAGAGGTATCACATTCACTGGACCCAGCTCACACACTGTATGTAGAGATCAAGCACTTTAGTGGGGCTTTCTTGGCACTTTTTTATCTAATAGCTGATTGAATAAGATTTAGATAAAAGTGCCAAAAAGCACTGCTGAAGCGCCTGATCAATACAGACACTACAGAGCTGGGTTGAAGTAACATGCTGCTTCTTGCAGTAAAGCGTTTTTAGTTTTTTCACATTTTTTTCCACATCCATCAGCAGCCTAAATGCTGGAGGCTAAAAGTGGGAAAGAAATGAGAAAAAACACTGGTTATATCCTGTTCACTCCCCCTTCCAGTATCCACTCTTAGTCCTTATGTCACACAGTGGCGAGCCGATGTGCCACAGCAAGGCTCGTCAACCAGGGGTACATATACCCCTAGGGGTACCTGGGAAGGTCCCAGGGGGTACACAGCAACAGTGCAAAGAAGCAGCAGGCATTTCCAGTTTTGCCCCCCAGACCCATCCCTGCTCGTCCATCAGCCACAGTGGCCCCCCCACTCATCAAGCAGCCACCAGGGTACACCAACCAAAAAAGTCTGAAAACCTGTGCCAGAGAGATTCATGGGTCTAGACCCACCAAGCAGCTCAACACCAACTGGAGACATGAGTTGTGGAAGGACAGGAACAAAACCCACCCTCCCCCAACCAGAGCCGCTTTGCTGGCCTGGGAGCTGGCTAGCTTGGCCAGAGCCAGGAGGAGGCTGACCAGATCCTGGGACTCAGCAAAGTCATGGACAGAAAGTGCATAAACAAGAAGTTGCAGGGAAATGAGCAGCAAGACCCTCAGCAGGAGGCTCCAGAAGCCAAAAAGGGGCTGCAACCCTGCACCCAAGGCAGGCACATTAGCAAAGCAGGTATCGGGGGTGTCTTTGAAGCATGCCAGACACGTGCTGGGGAGCTCGCAAGCCAAGAGTGAAGTGGACCAATCTAGCAGGAACCCCTGCCCAGGTCATCCTGCCACATGGTGCCAGGGCAGGACGTGAGGCTGGGCGAGAGGGGCCTATACCCCAATCTAGCAAATCATGGCTCAACACACTTGTCCCTGCAAGGAGCAGCCCTCACAACACCAGGACTGGGCTATGGCTGCTCCTTCAGCCCAGGCCTCCAGTGAGTCACCTCAGCCGCACACCCGGGGCTTCTCTTTCTCTATAGACCCTCCCCCAACCTCGCAGCGCACCCCACCCCGACCCCGCGGGCCTCTCAACCCGCTCCCACCCGCACTGCGGGCGCCAGAAGGAGGGTCCCCTTTCCCAGAAGTCTCTGCTGCGCCCCGAGCATCCCCGCGGGCTCCCACAAGGGCCCGCCCGCCCCGCGCTCACCCGGCGGCGGGGGGCGGCGCCGGCACGGCAGGCCCGGGGTGGGGGAGAGCGGCCGCGGGATCGCGTCCCAGCAGCTCGACGTTGGTGACGGCTTTGCCGATGGTGAACCAGTCCGTGATCTGCTCCAGCGTCAGCTTTCGCAACATGATGACTGCTGCGGCGGCGGCGCCTCGCACCACCTGCCCCAACCACGTGCCCACCCAAGCCTCCCCACCGCGCATGCGCCCAGCCTCGTTCCCGCCTCTGCTGCCACGCATGCGCCACATTCCCGCTACCTAGGTCACGTGCCCGCCACCTCCCACCGCGCATGCGCCAGGCGTCCCCTACCCCTCGTAGTGTGGACGGACAGTTTTGCGCTTGCCCCTGTGTACGAACACCCCACCCGCCCGCGGGCGGCATACTCCTGAGTCTGTTTTCTCCCCGTCCCCGGAGTGGCCGCCCACCCGCCACTGCCCTGCCTCCTTCCCGGGGGAGGGCGCTAGGGACGCACGGGTTAACGTGTCTTGCGCCAAAGGGCTGAGGGAGGGAGAGAGAGCGGGGCGGGGCCAGACAGCGGAGGGCGCTGTCATGGGCGGGGCGCGGCGGCGGACGCTCTAGCCTTTCCTCTCGCTGGCGCCGCATTTTCCGGCAGGCCGCGCTGCAGCTCCATTTCCGGCTTCGTGACCTTCGTCGGCGCTCGCCGAGGTGGGTCCTGGACCTGGTCCGCGGCTGGTGGTGGGGGGCGGGAGGGGAGTTGCTTTCTGGCGCCGGGTGTTGCGGGAGTCGCCCCGCGGCGCTGTTTTGGGGCAGGCCACATCCCGCCGTTCCCGGGCCTCCGCTCTCCCCTGCCAGCCGCATCCTGGCAAAGGCGTCCCCAGCTCCTCCCGGGGCTGCAGGACGCACCGGTTGGGGGACGCGGCCTGCTTTGCTCCCACGATGGGGGAGGGTGGGGCTGGTGCCTGGGGGCCTCGCCCGGCACTTTATGCCCCTTTATGAATTCCTGCGTCTGGGCTGCCCCTCAGGATGCAGCAGGGCAAGCTATGGAGGGGCTGCCCTGCGAGGAGAGACAGAAGAGGCGATGCTGCTCCATTCAGATTGTGGCTTGGTACTGCCAGGTCGGGCACCGACAGCACTTTGCTTGGCACTGCACCTTTGGGCGCACAGCAGGGAAAGCGCTGAGCTGTGCTGCCATAGGGGGATCGAGCCCAATGGCCACCTGTGGCATTCCAGCACCTTATGAGTCAAGGTTGTTTTTGGTACTCTTCCCAAAAATGTTGCCAACCCCTTGGTTTAGAAGGAGGCACTTAGGGGGGTGGAGGGGGACAGGACCTGAGAAAGAAGTTTACAAAATAGTAAGTTGATAGAGACTTGTTATTGACTCTTGTGTAACAAGAACTGGGGGGTCACCAAATGAAAAGAGCAGGTAGTCAGTTTAAAACTAACACGGGGAAGTTTTTTCACACCAGGTGTCATTCAGGGGTGGAACTTGTGCCTGCCGGAGGCGGTGGAGGAAGCTGACAGTTTGGCTGGATTCAAACAAGGACTGGACACGTTCCTGGAGGAAAGGAGCATCAGTAGCGATTGAACATAGGGGAGAGAGACAGCCCCTGAATCAGAGCTTCATAGACCTTAAATCTGGGGCAGGTGAAGTCTGGCCTGTGGGCCAGATCCCGCTAGCAGCGGACTCTGTTTCCAAGCAGCCCCTGCCCATGTGGCTGGGCCTGGTTTCCACGGAGACCCCAGTAACAGCTGTATTGTGATGGCACAGGGCCGGGGTTTCTGTGGAAACCAGCCTCACCAGCTTTGGCAGGCAGCAGTGACAGTGCCAGCCTGCTGGTGAGGGAGCTGCTGAGGGGATCTGTGCTGCAGACAGGAGCAGGCAAGAGCAATGGTGTCACTGGGAGGAGGGGCTATGGGGAATCTTGGAGTTGCTATAATGCCCCCCGGCACTGTCCCTGCAAGCACGGTTCCCAGCAAGGCATGGAGCTGCTCCAGAGCCCAGCTGGGATCTTGTGGCACTGATAGTGTGGTTTAAAGCCAAGGCAGACCCATGATCAGCTGCCTGCACACACCTGCCTGGAGCATGTGAGCTGCAGATCATGGATCTGCCTTGGCTCTGGACCACACTTTCACGGCCGCAGGATCCCAGCTGGGCTCTGGAGCAGCTCTGCACTCTGCCAGTGCTGCTGGGGCTGGTCTCCGGAAACCCTGGCCTTATGCTATCACAGTGCGGCAGCTGCTGGGGTCCCCATGGAAACCAGCCCCAGCCACGTGGGCAGGGGCTGCTGGGAAATGGAGTCTGACCACCAACTGGATCTGCCACTTTGCCTATCCATGCCTTGAATGGTGGCAGCTGCAGGTGAGGGAGGAACAGTGGGGGTGGGGAACCCTGAACAGACCTAGTTCTCACTTTACCTTTCAGCATCTACTTTCTGCCCCTGTAACACAGGAGACTGGGCCAGATGGACCTATGGTCTGACCATAGTAAATGGCAATTCTTATGATGGTGCTTAACCACACTGTATGGAGTATCAGGGGAAGGTCTGTTTAAATAGCTCAAACTATGCCATTTTTGTTGGCTTTTGAAAGCTCTGGTTTAATGAGCGTAAAACCTATTGATGCATATATTACCCCCCCACCACCACATATTACAGATATTACTCAGTTCACAGATCAATCACACACTAAATTTAGACCAGCTGCACATGCAAAGTAATAGTCTCAGTTCACTGGGTAATCACACAATAAAGGCAGACCAGCCACATGTACAAAGTAATTATTTAGTATTTAGGTTAGCTATTAAGAAGCACTTTCTCACTAGAGTGGTTGTAAAACACTGGAACAGGTTACCCAGAGAAATTGTGGACTCCATCCTTGCAGGGTTTTGTAGACCCAGCTAGGTAAAGCCTTGGCTGGGATGATAATTTGGGGGGTGGTCCTGCTTTGAGCAGGGGGCTGGACTAGATGACCTCTGGAAGGCCCTTCCAACCCTCATGTTCTATGATGATTCCTAAAAAATTACTAGACAGCTGTAAAGAGCGAGTTATATAGTTAGTGCTTGAAAATACATAACAACCCTAGAGCTGGTTTCTGTCCAGCTTTAATCTGAATGTGGAGCATAACCCTTAGAGGTAATTGATTTGGCATAATGATGCTGCTTTTTAATTTATGAAAAAGGTGGTGAGATTCTTCCAACTCTCTGTGTAATTACGGTTAGCTTAAATCTCTGCAGAGGCTACATCTGAAGGAATTGAATTATAGGCAAGTGATATTACTAGTAGCTACTGTGTACAATTATGACTGTAGACTGGATGAGATGATAAACACTTCAGGTAACGGTTGAGTGATCTAATTTGTGGACAGGGATTGTAGTGAGTCATATGTCAAGAGTTCTCACTGGTGGATTAACATTCAAGTCATATCTTATGCGTATTTAACTTACGCGAATTCAGCTATACGCACTCGGCTGCTGGGGCTGGCCATCGGGTACCAGCTGGGGCACGGCACGTAGTGCGGCCACCACGTGGTACTGCCTGCACACACCGGCATGGCTGGGGGGTGGCAGCTCGCTCACACTCAGCTGGCTGCCCTGGCAGGACGAAGTGGCAGAGGACAAGAGGGGCGAGGAGCGCGGCAGGAAGGGAGATTTCAACTATATGTGATTTTCGCCTTATGCGCTGACTTCAGCACGTAACCCCCACGTAAGATGCAACCCGACTGTACTTGGCCCACTTGTCACTGTTGCTTAAATACTATTTGGCCTCAAATTATTTGTAATTAACTTTTATTTTTGTTTTGATAGCACCTTAGTTGTAATCTTAACTCTAAATTCCCTGCATACATCCTAAAAGCAGCATTCTTGTGCTGTTTTTATGATCAAGTTACTCACTTTTCTAATAGAAAGCTACAGGCTTTTATCACTCCTCACTAGCATTTGTCAGATAAGGTATTTTAGAACCCTGTTTCTCAATCTTTTTAAATTCAGGGCATTCCTCCATGTTTCTTTTGATTTGGCAGTTTCCAGGTGAACTGCTGTTGTGATACCTCAGCTTGCCTCAGTAGATCTCAGCTGGGATGCAGCTACTGTTGCTGCCATAGCCAAGTGCAACTGCACTGCCTGTCTTGTGCACAGCCAGAAATAAGCCTCAAGTAGACAAGTGCTTTTCTCACTTTGCCCCAGCCCTCACACTTTCCTCCTGGGAACGGAAGTGAGCAGGACAGTTCCACATCCCTCTAACCAGGAGGAGAATGTGCAGCAAGGGTGGATTCTTCTGCCTGCTCTAGGCTTGCAAGGCACACAGGGCAGTTCCACCTGATTGCTGTAACACCCTTGAAAGGGTCTTGTGGCACCCAAGTTGAGAACCACTGTTTTAGATCATATACATCAGAAAATAGGAGCATATGATAAAAAGATGCTTCCTGGGACCTTAAGTCCAGTCCTTTATGTTCACAGTCAACCATTTCTTTGAAACAGTCCATAAAAACTTCTATTCTGGCCCTTTTTACACACCACAGCCACAAAACGTAGGCTTTGCAAAAGGAGGAAATGAGGGCATTACCAGTACCCAAGTGAAACCTAAATTCAACCTGGGTTATGATCAAATATCTTCCTTTAAAGGTAACATCCCTTATTCTTTCAGAGACCTCAAAAAAGTTATGAATGTAAAACATCGGGTATATAAGGAGTCTTAAAACTCCACCAAAACAATTGCTTTTTATTAACTTCCAGATGTTGCAACAGATATCTCGGAGATGGTGGGGGACCATGAAACCTTACTGCACTAGAGTTTACCAAGAAGTGTGGTTTGGCCTGGCATGCACCAGCTACATGTATTACAAAATTTCATATGGCGGTAAGTCACCTTGTTTCAATCTTAGGTTAGTTATACCTACTTTGAAATCCCAGAAGTGATACCTTCTGTTGTAGATACAATTGACCTGTATCTGAGAAATTAGTTCTATATATTTTGATAATTGGAAGTTGTACCATTTCTTGCTAAAGCCAGATCTACACTAGAAAATGCTTATAAGTATAGGTGTCAAACTTCCCAGTGAAGAGACAGCAGCACCACCAACACTTTATGCCAACTTAATAGTGTCTCTGAGAGAGCATTTGTTGGAGTTATTTATTTAAAAATTCCTGTATTTTGTGATGAAATTAAGTAAGAATTTGAACATATAGGTTAAGCTGTAACAGTGGGATTATCCCCTGGTTAGCAAACAAGTTCCAAATTTAGTATAAAAACTAAACTCAGTTGCATATCAATGGAACCTTAATGAGTCTGAATTTGATTCCTTTACTCATCAAAAATACACGTCTTCTATTTCAAAGATCTAACAGCAGACACTTATGGTAACATTTTATAAATACTGCACTTCATTACACTTGTTATTTAAAAAATAACTTGGTGTTAAACATAAGATACCTCTGCACCATGGGGGTGCTATCTTGTTCATTTCCAATCTTCACTAGCGCATTATCAGAGATTACTGTAAACATGCTACTGCTTGTGATTGTATATGCTATGGCTTGACTTGGTCATTGATGGCTGAACATCTTAAGACTTGGAAAATGTAAGTGGGCAAATATAAATCCAAAGTCTTTTGGAAAATTTATGTTTTTTTACTTTCTGTTTCTAGGTAAAAAAGACAAGAAAAACAGTACGTATTAACTTAAATGTATACTGCTGTATGTTGTTCTAGGTAATAAAATAATTCACAACAAATCCTATTTGTTTAAAGTTGAAATTAGATACATGTATGTATGTGTGTAAATATATGTATGTTGCAAAGTAGAACTTAAGGGCAAAGCTTTAGTTAGTTATAGTTCTGTCTGTATCGCACTGCTAATCATAGAAATTTAGGGTTGGAAGGGACCTCAGGAGGTCATCTAGTCCAACCCTCTCCTCAAAGCAGGACCATCCCCAACAAGATCATTTTTGAAAACCTCCAAGGATGGAGCTTCATAGTTTCATAGTTAGTAGGGTCGGAAGAGACCTGAGCAGATCATCAAGTCCAACCCCTGCCATGGCAGGAAAGAGTACTGGGGTCAAACAACCCCAGCAAGGTGATTGTTGAGCCTTGTCTTAAAGACCCCCAGGGTAGGAGCCAGCACCACTTCGCTTAGAAGTTGGCTTCAGATCCTAGCTGCCCTAACAGTGAAGTAGCACCTGATGTCTAATCTGAATTTACTCTCTGCCAGCTTGTGACTGTTATTCCTAGTCACTCCTGGTAGTGCTCAGGTGAACAGGGACTCCCCCAGTGCCTGCTGGTCTGCTCTCAGCCTTTTGTTGTGGAGGCTGAACAGGTTCAGGTCCAAGAGCCTCTCCTCGTAGGGACTGCCCTGCTGCCCCTGATCATGCGAGTGACCCTCCTCTGGACCCTCTCCATGTTGTTTGCATCCCTCCTGAAGTGCAGCGCCCAGAACTGGACGCAGTACTCCAGCTGCGGCCTGACCAGTGCCACACGGGGGGGAGGATCACCTCCTTGGACCTGCTTGAGATGCGTCTGTGGATGCATGACAAGGTGCGGTTGGCCATCCTGACTTCATCCCCACACTCCCTGCCCATATTCATCTTGGCGTAAATAATGACTCCAAGATCCTTTTCTGTCTCTGCACTGATGAGAAGGGAGTTCCCCAGCCTGTAGGTATGGTGCCAGTTCTTCCTCCCCACGTGTATCACCTTGTACTTGTCAGCACTGAATCCCATCCTATTCTTGTCCACCCACCCCCGTAACCTGTCTACGTCCAATTGTAGCCTATTCCTCCCTTCTAATGTGCCCACATCCCCCCACATCTTAGTGTCATCAGCAAATTTGAACAGGGTGCTTTTTACCCCCTTGTCCAAGTCACTGATGAAGATGATGAACAGTGCAGGCCCGAGGACCGAGCCCTGGGGGACCCCACTCCCCACGTCCCTCCAGGTCAAAAATGACCCATCCACCATCACACTCTGGGTACGGCCCTCCAGCCAGTTGGCGACCCATTTGACTGTGTAGGTGTCGACACCACAGTCCCCCAGTCTTTTAATAAGAATGGGGTGAGACGCAGTGTCAAAGGCCTTCCGGAAGTCCAGAAAGACTGTCTGCTGCTACCCCGTCATAGACGGCCACCAGGTCGGGCTGACAGGACCTGTCTCTAATGAACCTGTGTTGGTTGCCCCTAAGCATAATCTCCCCCGCTGGCCCCTCGTGGACATGTGTCAGAATAATACTTTCAAAAAGCTTGCCCAGGTTCTAGGTAAGACTAACTGGCCTATAGTTCCCCGGGTCCTCCTTCCTCCTTTTTTGAAGATGGGAACCACGTTGGCCCTCTTCCAGTCCTGTGGCACCACACCAGAGCACCACGAGTGCTCATAAAGCCATGCCAGGGGTCCCGCAATGGCCTCAGCTAATTCCCTCAGCACTCTGGGGTGGAGATCATCTGGACCAGCTGATCTGAGTACATCTAGTCCCTCCAGAAGTTCCCTGACTAGATCCTCCCTGACCCTTGGCCTAAGTGTGCTTCCCCTGAGGCCTGAGGGGGGCCCAGTGTGCGGGCTGATCTGGTCCCTGCTCAAGAAAATGGAGACAAAGAAGTCTTTAAATAGGTTAGCTTTGTCATCTGGTGTGACGACCAAATTTCCTAGTGTGTCTTGCAGGGGTCCCACGTTACCCAGTACCTTCTTTTTGCCCCCTATGTATTTAAAAAAGGACTTCTTGTTGTCCTTGATCTGGGGAGCTAGTCCCAGTCCCATCTCTGCCTTGGCCTTCCTGACTGCCCCCCTGCATCCCCAAGCAACCGCAGTATAGTCATCCCTGGTGATGACCCCTCCCTTCCATTGGGTATGCGCCTCCCTTTCAGCTAGGAGACACTCCCACGTTTTTGGTGAGCCATGGGGGCTTTTGCGCCCTCCTGCCCCCTTTGATCCGTGTTGGGATTACCTCCCTTTGGGCTTGGAGGATCGTCTCCTTAAGGAGCAACCTCTCTTCTTGGATACCTGACTCCCCTCCCCTCCGGGATCTCAATGCTTCCCCGTCTATTCTCCTTAGCTCGTTGAAGTCCGCCCTCCTGAAATCTAGGGCTGCTACCTTGCTGCAGGCCTTTGCCACCTTGCACTGGATGGTGAATTCCAGCAGGCAATGATCACTGTCGCCCAGGTGGTCGAGCACCCGCACCAGGTCGTCACCCGTGGCCAGGACCAGATCCAACAAGGCATCTCTTCTGGTGGGGCTGTGCACCTCCTGGGTTAGATGGAGGTCCTGCATTCTGGCTAGAAACCTATGTGAGCAGTCAGACCTGGATGACTGGTCTTCCCAGCAGATGTCTGGAAAGTTCAGGTCACCCATGACGACCATGTCCTTTGACCTAACTACCTCCGTGAGCTGTCTTGAGAATTCCTGGTCTAGCTCTTCCCTGTGGTTGGGTCGTCTGTAGTAGACCCCCACCATTAAGTCTCTTTCCCCTCTTGCCTTATATTCTAACCCAGAACGCTTCAGTGTGCCCCTCCTCTGACTCTGTGCTACCTGGTGAGGATGTATATTCCTCCTTAATGTACAGTGCCACACCCCTGCCTTTTCTCCCTGGCCTGTCCCTCCTGTACAGCCTATAGCCCTTGATACTCACCACCCAGTCATGTGTTGGGTCCCACCACGTTTCAGTGAGGCCTACTATGTCTGGGTTGGTGTCAGCTAGCAGGAGGGTAAGTTCCTCCTGCTTGTTTCCCATACTACGAGCATTAGTGTAGAGGCATTTGAGGCCTCCTGTGGATACGTGCACTGGCCCCCTAATCTCAGCATTGCCCTGGCCCCTGTTGCTTACCTGTGTATATGTTCCGCTCATCAGCCTAGGCTGGGCTGTACTTGTGAGTGCTGCTTAGTTTAGTGGTCCAAGGCTCCTCCCTCGTCTTCCCCTTCCCCCCAACGAGCCTAGTTTAAAGCCTGCTGGAGGAGATCCGCCAACCTTCCATTACCTCTGGTTATAACCTGGTAGCAGAGCATTTACAGCTTGCTAAATTGATATATTTTTCTTTGTATGTGTTTGAGCATAAAGGAGTTAATGCTAAATATTGGTATATGGGAGCTTGGGTGGGTTTAATTTTAAAATGCTAAAGGATATATTCAGTCATTTTAAAAATGTATGAAATTGCTAACTAGGTTAATCTACCATTTTTTCCTTTCAGCTAAATTGTCAGTACAAGAATATTAATCTAAAAGTTGTATCAAATTCTGAGTATTTAAAAGTGAGAAGCAAATTTATGAGCTGTAGTAACTGTCCTGTTTCAAAAGCAGATGATGCCCTTGCTCCAAATTTAGTCAGTTGTGTGTGTAAAATGATACATAACATTTGCAGTTGATCTTAAAGAAGAGTCCCAATACATTGAAAGCAGTAACATTTAACATAATTCTGAATCTTTCCATATGTTACCCAAAAGTGCTTTAGAGGAACCCATGTATGCTTAAATAATGCTAGGTTGCATATCTTGAAATTAGGAGAATTTTAAAACGTAACAAGCTACCTCATGCACAGTGCTTTGAATATTTATCTTAGTTTTAGTTCAATGTGCTGATCATTCTGGTAACTGTAATAGTAGATGGTTTTAGGTTGTAAATGACAGATTTTTTTTTATATTGCTTTACAATTTGAACAATCTAAATCATGTGTTTGTTTCAGAATCCTCTGATCCTGGTCATCATTAAGTAGCTCTTCTTTGGGTATGCAGCTGGTGATTCATCCGTGTTATAAATGAAGCAAGCTACTACCACCATAGGGAATGTAATTGGACTTCATAAGCATTGTACAGTTCCAAAACTGTACAATAATCCAGCCACCGTACTTAAAGAATAAATCTGTGAGCATGTAGTACTCTGGAGTGTATTTTAATACTGTAACTTCAAAGTAAAGTAATTTGGCACGTGAAACCATATGGTGTAAAACAAGGTAACTTTCAACATACCATAACCTCTCATAAGAATACATTGAAATAACTAACATTTTGCTAACACTAAGCACATCAATAGTAGACCTGTTCAAACAAGAACCAGTATTGTGAGGTTTTTTGCCTCTTTTAAAGACTTCTGAATTTCCCGTGAAAAGATGTTTTCTCTCAGAATTTTCCATGTCATTTTAAAAACACTTGGAGTGTAAATGCATATTTAGTCTATTCAGCAATATAAACATTTCTGTTGTCACTATGTAACTTTTGGTTATCTAAATCACATAGCAGCATTTCTTTGATGCTAAAAGTAAGCAGTTTTAAAAAATGGAAACTCTGCTCTTGAAAAAGCTCCTCTGAGTTCTGCAGGAAAATTTACAAAGCAAAAGCCATATTGTTAACAAAAACAGGTATCATGAAATGTTTTCAGATTTGCTGAAATGTCCATAGTTAGGGGGTGCATTGATAGAGATTCCAATATGCAGCAGGGCAGCATAGAGACCAGCATCTGTTGGGCTGGTAAGTCTGTTGTGGGAAAGGGGTGGGGGGAGGGAAGAGATGTGGGGCAGATTGAGGCCGCCATGGTGAAGGAGGGAGTGGGGCAGCAGCCCACCCTGCCTGCGCGCATCTGGGGCATGCTCCCCAATAACTCCCGGGGTGCATGCAGTAGTGGGAGATGTGCCCCCTGGACAAGCTGCTTGACACTCTATCCCATGCCCCACCCCAGTATGGGAGCACCTCCCTCTGCCCCAGTCACACTCCCTCACCATGGGGGCCTCGATCTGCCCTGCACCCCTTTGCTCCCCCTGCCCCTTTCCCCACTACAGACTTACCAGCCAATGCTGCTCTTCCAGTCACCGGGCTGTGCACCTAGCTATGTGCATGCTGCAACTGTGTGCATGCATTGGACATTTATCAGCCACATCAGGCAGAAAAACCCAATTGCTGATCTCTCAATTTTCCCTATATCAGTGCCGATCTGATATGGAACCAATGCATCAGTGCACCTCTATAACTTCTTTGCTGTCTATATTTGAAAGGTCGTTTAGACTATTCGGGACACAAAATATTCCAAATTGTGATCTTTCACCAGGTTTAGTGAATGCTTAGTCCCCTTAGAGCAATTGCATGTAGGCTCTTTTTTTTTCATCACTGCATAGGATTAAATTTCTTAGTGCAGACAGTGTTCTCCTTCATACTGTACTTTATATTATTCTAGCATGTGGATGCACGTACAAGGGCACACTAGATTTCATAGATTTCATAGACATCAGGGCTGGAAGGGACCTCAGGAGATCATCGAGTCCAGCCCCCTGCCCAAAGGGCAGGAAGTCAGCTGGGGTCATAGGATCCCAGCAAGATAAACATCCAATTTACTTTTGAAGGTGTTCAATGTAGGTGCTTGAACCACCTCCAATGGCAGGCTGTTCCAGACCTTGGGGGCTCGGACAGTAAAGAAATTCTTCCTTCTGTCCAGCCTGAAACGGTCTTGCAGGAGTTTGTGACCGTTCGACCTCGTCATCCCTTGGGGCGCTCTGGTGAACAAACGTTCCCCCAGATCCTGGTGGTCACCCCTGATAAACTTATAGGCGGCCATCAGATCGCCCCTGAGCCTGCGCTTTTCCAGGCTAAAGAGTCCCATGGCTCTCAGCCTGTCATCGTAAGATCTGTTTTCCTGACCTCTGATCATGCGCGTGGCTCTCCTCTGGACTCTCTCAAGCTTCTCCACATCCTTTTTGAATTGTGGAGCCCAAAACTGGACGCAGTACTCCAGCTGCGGCCTCACCCAGGCGGAGTACAAGGGGAGAATGACGTCCCGGGATTTGCTCGAGAAGCTTCTATGGATGCAAGCCAGCATTTTGGTCACTTTACATGAGCCGCAGCATCGCATTGCAGGCTCATGTTCATCTTGTGGTCAATGATGACCCCCAAGTCTCTTTCTTCTGTAGTGCTAACCAACGTAGCACTGCCGAGCCTATAAGGGTGCTGCAGGTTTTTCCTCCCAAGGTGGAGAACCTTGCATTTATCGGTGTTAAACACCATGAGGTTCTTGTCTGCCCATTTGCTGAGCTTGTCCAGGTCAGCCTGGATCACCCGCCTATCTTCTGGCGTGGATGCTTTGCCCCAAACTTTGGTGTCATCGGCGAACTTGGCCAGTCCACTCCTGACTCCAATGTCCACATCGTTAATGAAGATGTTGAACAGTATGGGTCCCAGGACAGAGCCTTGAGGGATCCCACTGGTTACAGGGCACCATGATGAGTGACTGCCATCAATCACAACCCTCTGGGTCCAACCACGAAGCCAATTTCCCAGCCAGCGGATCGTGGTGGAGCCAAGGCCACAACTGGGCAGTTTGGCCAAGAGGTGATCATGGGATACCAGATCAAAAGCTTTTTTGAAGTCAAGATATAGGACATCAACCTCTTCTCCCTTGTCCAGGTGATAGGTCACCTGGTCATAGAAGGAAATGAGATTGGTCAAACAAGACCTACCTGCAACAAACCCGTGCTGGCTGTCCCTTTAGGATGTTAGCCTGGGCCAGTCCCTCAAGGATGGCCTCCTTAATAAACTTTTCTAAGATCTTCCCCAGGATAGAAGTCAGGCTAATGGGCCTGTAGTTAGCCGGATCCACTCTCCTCCCTTTCTTGAAGATCGGCACCACATTGGCCTTCTTCCAGTCTTCGGGCACTACACCAGAGCGCCAGGAGTTTTCAAAGATCTGTGCCAGGGGCTGGGCTATGACGCTCACCAGCTCCTTGAGTACCCTGGGGTGCAGGTTGTCAGGGCCAGCTGACTTGAAGGTATCCAGCTTCTCAAGGTGTTCCTTCACGAGGTCAGCATTGATGGAGGGCAGGGGATCCCCCTCACCCAGATTTCCCTGTCCCATAGCAGGCATGGGCATCCTGTGTGACTGATGAAAGACTGATGCAAAGTACCTATTTAATAGGTTGGCTTTTTCCTGGGCGTCAGTTGTCAGTTGCCCCATCTGGTTTAGCAGGGGTCCAACATTGCCCTTGCTTTTCCTCCGGCTCCCCACATATCTGAAAAAGGACTTTTTGTTGTCCTTGATGCCTGAAGCTAGTTGGAGTTCAGTTGCAGCCTTGGCTTTCCTGGTTTGGTCCCTGCAGGACCAGACCAGCGCGAAGTAATCCTCCTTGGAGGTGAATCCCATCCTCCATCCTTTGTAGGCTTTCCTTTTTAGCCACAGTAGGTCCGCTAGGTCCCTGGAGAGCCAGGGGGGCTGCTGTGCCTTCTTGCTGCCCTTCCTCCGTGTTGGAATAGATTTAGCTTGTGCATTGAGGATCGCTTCCTTGAGAAGCAACCACTCTTCTTGAACTCCCATCTCCCTGGGGTCGTGGTCCCTGAGGGCCTGACCGACTAGCCTCTTGAGCTTATCAGAGTTGGCTTTTCTGAAGTCAAGGACTTCTGTGTTGCTGACTGACTTGCCAGCTTTACGGCGGATGGTGAAGGTGATCAGCTCATGGTCGCTGTCACCCAACTTCCCATCAATCACTAGGTCGCCGATTATGTCGTCCCCCGTAGCCAGTACCAGGTCGAGCAGCGCTTTGCCTCTCGTTGGCCCATAGACTTCTTGAGTCAGGTAGAGGTCATCCACGCACGAGAGAAAGCTTTGCGACTGCTCGGATTTAGCTGAGTGATCTTCCCACGAGATGTCCGGGTAATTGAAGTCACCCATGACAACCAAGGTCCTGGAGCAAGCGGCCTCAGTCAGTTCCCGGGCGAACTCCTGGTCAAGCTCGGGACTTTGAGTGGGAGGTCTGTAGTAGACTCCCACCGTTGTGTCCCTTGTGCCGAATTCCCCACGAAGCTTTACCCAGAGGGTCTCTAGCTGTCCATGCCGGTCGCCAGCATCAGCTTGCAGGGACATGTAGCTTTCCTTCACATAGAGAGCTACACCCCCGCCCCTTTTGTCAACATGATCCCTCCTGTACAGGGTATAGCCCTCTGTACCCGTGGTCCAGTCATGGGTGGAGTCCCACCAGGTCTCCGTTATCCCAATGACATCATATTTCTTTGCACTGAGCAGGAGGACGAGCTCGTCCTGCTTGTTGCCCAGGCTCCTGGCATTAGTGTACAGGCAGGCAAGTGTGCCCTTGGGGGCTCTTGCCTTGACCACAGATTGTGCCAGGGGTGGGCTCCCTTAAGTGCCCCCTTAAGTGCCTTGGTCCGCTGGCTTTGCAAGGGCCGTTCAGCGGGCCAGCAGTGGCAGTAGTCCCCCCATCCCCCAGCGGGCTTAGTTTAAAGCCTGGTGGAGCAGGTCAGCCAGCCTGGCTGAGAAGAGCCTCCTCCCCAGGGGAGAGAGGTGGAGGCCATCTCTTCCCAGCAGCTCGCTGCCTCTCTCTCCAAAGAGCGGGCTGTGGTCATGGAAGCCAAAGCCTTCCCGATAACACCAGCGCCGCAGTCTCTAGTTCACCGCGTGGATCCTCCTCTCTCTCCTCAGCCCATAGCCCGAGACTGGGAGGATGGACGAAAACACCACCTGAGCTCCCAGACCCCTAAGCCCCGCTCCCAACTCCCTGTAGCGCCTCATGACCTGGCTGGGGGTGCTCCGAGCCGTGTCACTGGTGCCCACGTGAATAAGGAGCATGGGGTAGTGGTCTGTGGGCCGGAGGAGCTGCGGGATCCTCTCCGCAATGTCTCGGATGCGGGCCCCCGGGAAGCAGCAGACTTCCCGGGCTAAGGGGTCGGGGCGGCAGATTGCCCCCTCAGTGCCCCGCAGGCCGGAGTCTCCCACAACAAACACCTTTCGCTTTGTCTTGGGGAGAGCGGGGCCAATAGCTGTGGTCGAGCCTGGGTTGCCTGCGGGAGCTGGCAACTGCGTGGGCTCTGCTGGGGCTGCAAGAGGTGCGAACCTGTTGCTGAGCTCCGGCGGGGCAGGGGCCTTGGTGTGGCGGGCCTTGGGGCCCTTGACCACCTTGGTCCATGCCCCTGCCTGGGCAGAGCGGGAGGTCCCAGAGTCCTCCTTAGTCGCGGAGGGAGACGGAGCTCTCCCCTGCGGCTCCCGGGGGAGAAGGGCCTGGCAGTAGGAGTCTGTCTCCTGCTCACAGTCCCTGATGGCACGCAGTCTCTGGACTGTGGCCTGGAGCTCCTCCAGCTGGCGCGCCAGAGACCCCAGTAGGGAGCAGACCCCGCAAGGGGAGGTGGCCATGCTCCTGGGCCCCAGAGCCTGAAAAAGGGACAGGCAGCCCCTGCAGCCAAGAGCCAGGGGCTCCATCTGCGTGGAGCCCAGGACCATGGGCTCCGTCTGGGCGGCCGTCTCTGAGGTGCCCAGTGGAGGGTCTGTAGAGCCCGAGGGGACCCGAGGGGTGCGGCGCGTGCCCATCCGTGTTATGCCTCTGGTAGGCTGGCTACGGCTGGGGCTGGCTATGGCTGGGGGGGGTCGCAGGCAGGGTCTCGTGCCCTCCCGCGCCCTCTCCTGTGTGAACTCTGCGCTAACTCGAGCGCCTGTTTACGCAGCCTGTTTGCGCGGCTCCGGTGGCGGGGCTCCCTGGGGGGCTGGGCCAAGTAGGGGCCTGGGGAGGGGCTTGACCTGGCCCAGCACCAGGCAGTGGCTTCTCCCAGCAAGCGAGGAGTTAACCCCTTCCCACCACGAGCCTGCTCACCTCCGGCTGTGCTGGGGGTCGGCAGGGGGATCGGCGGCTGCTGAGGGGGTGTTTAGGGGGCTTCGGGGGAGTGGGGGCGCAGCTTTTGGGGTTTTTTTTTTTTTTTTTTGAAGTGTGATATGCCACATGGATGTCACTTTGCAGCTTCAAGCCCTTGGAGCTGAGCTAGTTAAAGGTGGCCCCTTCTGTTCTCTTTGAATCTAGGGTTTGAGGAGAGACTTCCAAGAAATTAAAAAGCACTTAAATACAGATGTTCCATTGGGAATTGATGCAGATTTGCTAGTCAAGTTGATATTTGTACTTCTCCTTCTGCTTAGAGTGGGGATCAGCCGGGGCGGAAAGCTGGGAAAAGCACTGCTGTGAGTGGGCAGCTCATAAGTGTGTATACATATGGTGCCCTGGGTGTTTGCCCGCATGGCCTACCTGTAAGCCTGCCCCTGTGAGCACTACTGCTAATAGCTTTTACAAAGTATGGGGTATAATTAGTAATGCTTTGATCTCTGCAGTTACTCAGAGCCCTTTGGGAAACAGAAGTTAACGAGCATCGCTTGTGCCAAAAGCTTGCAAAGACCTTTTTTTGAACTACTCAGTTGGTCTAATAAAAGCTATCACATCTACCCAAAGAAGCTTGCCTGACAAAAATTATGAATTTCATGCTGGCCTCACTTTCAAAAACATAGTTACAGGGCAGACTAAAATTATTTAGCATGGAGAACCAGAAAATGGATATTGTTTTAACTATTGCATGCCATCTTCCAGGATCTTTACATTTCTTCCCTCACTCCTTGTGTATTCCAGTATGTCTGAGAAGAATCAGGGGAAGGAGGGACTCTGGTGCATCTGCTGACAGTATAGCGGAGCAGGGACCCAGTAGTCTAAAATTTTTGTGGTTCTAAGGTCAACCTTCTTGGTGTCATGTGTTTTGGGGGTGGTAAGCAGAGGGGCTGAACTGCTAAATGTGTGAGACTCAGCAGAGCTTCTAAGCTTTCTTTTTTCCTCTGCTCCTGAGAATAACCATTTCTTTGGAAAAGGAATGAAAAGGCAGTAGTAAGAAAATGGAACCTCAACTGATCAGAATCTTGCAAGCCACAGATGGCCTAGGAAGCAGGTTGTAACTACACAGTGGTTTGGTTATCAGGCCAAACAGAAATTTTAACGCTGGCATAATTTGGAGTGATTTTAAGCTGGTTTCTGAAATACAGATTTTTTTCCCCACTTTTTAAATGATCAGCTTTTAAAAACTTCAAAGTTCTTAACTTTTGCATATTCCTGCAAAAAAAGAAAAAAAAAAAGGAAGAGGTAAGTGCAACATAAAACTTGCATTATTAGACATGTGCCATTTTAGGTAGTGCCAGTCCCCCAAAACGATATGCCAACCTAGCAAGACAAAAGATTGCTATGTTTCTTGCATGGGACACAGACACATTACATAGCCTCTGTTCCATAGCTAAGTAGTGCAGCCCTCATTGTTGCACTTGTAGGAGAGCAGAAGGATGATGGTGTAGAAGATATTTCAGGAGCATAACTAGCAGCACAACCCCACCAGTAGTTGCCAATGCTGATAAGATTACTGCTACTTCAAAGAAGATTTAAGTAAATCTGAAAAGAGTGCTTATATGCTGCAATAATTTCCATGTTGACCAAATCTTACTCTTCAATCAAAATAGCAAACAATTTTTTCTGTACTGATCCCAAGATGAATATGATGTGTGTAGTAGAATTGCTAGAGGGAAAATAGCTGCTAACTGACAGATGATACTCCATACAGTGAGCTATTGTGCATTTCTGTGTGCAACTGATCATCAGGGATCCTGGTTTTCCGTGATAAGTCACAAATTCTCTGATAAAGATTCCAAAATCTAAAAAGGCCCCTGCCCTGCCCTGGGGTTAAGATTAAATGCCCCCCACAGTCCTGCTCTTGTCCCTCACTCTCCCTCCCTCTCCTCCCCCCTCAACAGCCCTGCTTGTGCCCCTTGCCCCCCAGCCCTGCTGGAAGGGGCCAGAGACCCAGATCCGCAGCCCCCCGTTCCCAGTGGAAAGCAGCAGCTGCTACAGCAGGAGCACGAGCTGGCTCCCCCCTGCTGTTTGCCTGCTGCAGGATTGGGCAGGGCCAGCTCGCAGTAGCAGCATGCACTCCTGGGGTACGGGGAGGGACCTGTACCCCCCCATCTGTCGGGGATGGGGGAAGGGTGAGTGTCCGCTGCAGGCTTGTGCTTCCCACCCTGCTGCCCTCCCCCAGGCCTTCCAGAGTGCAGTGTGTGCAACCTAGTGCGGCAGCACATGGGGGACGTGCCCAAGAGCTCCCTGCTGCTGCAAGCTTCACGCTGCCCTGGGGGCAGCAGTGAGGGGCACAACCCTGCACTGCCCCCATGCACACAGAGGAAGTGTGGCCAGGGTAGCAGGAGCTTGCAGCTGCAGGCAACTTTTGTGCGTGGCCCACTGTGCCCTGCCGCACCAATCACACACGCTGCACTCCAGGGGGCCGGAGGGAGGGCAGAGGGGCAAGCACAGCATTTGTGACCCAGGGCTTGCAGCTGGTTGGACACTCCAGCTGGGAGATTGGCTGGGAGACTGCAAACCTCCCGAGTGCCTGGCTCGCTGCAACCCCCCCCTGCTCCTAGCCAGAGAGTGCCCAAGCTGGCTGGGGGATGAGGAAGTGGGGAAGGCTGCAATCCCCACCTCCCCATCCCAGCCAGAGTGTTCAGCTGGCTGCAAACCTCCCTGCTCCTCAGCCCCCAGCCAGCCTGGGCACTCCAGCTGGGAACAGGGAGGCTGCAAACCCCAACCCAGTTCTTAAGCTTTTCAGCCTCAAGACACCTCTGTATAACTTTTGAATTTAGCAGCACCCTGGGGTGCCTGTTGACACCTACTGAGTTAGAATCTAAATTCAGAAAAGTTACGGAGAGCTGCCTTGGCTGAAAAGATTGAGAAACACTGATAAAATTGGTGCTGGGGAGGGTGGTGGGAACAAGACCTTACCCTTCTATATCTTACTCTTTCTGCTGCCTGCTCCCACTCCCTGCCCTTGGTCCATACCTGACCAAGGGGTAATGTTGGTTGTGTCTCTGGGGGTCTTGTGTGCCGGCAACTAGAGACAACTGTCCCTGGAGGCCCTCCCGCAAGCCCTGAGAACACAGGAAAAACCACAGGTTCAAGCTGTCCTGAAAAGTGTGGTTCTGTCTATATATGCACTCATGGTACAGCATGCTGCTCAGTATAGGGGCAGGCGTGCCAGAGGGCTTAAGAAGGCAATGGCAGCAGCAGGCCTTAGAGAAGCAGCTGGGGACACTACTGGTCTGTCAGATGCTACAGTGGGCATAGGGAGCTGGATGTGGAAGGAAAGTGCTTTATCCTTACAGATGGGCTGGATACTGCAGCACCCCTCAAGGCATCTTGTGGTAACCCAGGGTGCTATGGCACCCCCATTTAGAATCACTGGGTTTGAGCAGGAGTATTAAACTCATCCTGTCCCTTAGGCTGGATTGAATCTGCAGATCAGCCCCACACACTGGAACCGTGCAGGGTGGGTCTGGTGAAGGTGCCATGTGCACTAGCCCTGGCTCTCTGCTGGATATGACACCTGAAATGGATCCAACATATGGGGATGGTCTGTGCACCCAGTCCAGACCAGCCTGATGTGGCACAGGTGCTGCATACAGTGCACACACCCTGTACCATCCCTTTGCACTGCATGTAGCCTGTGTACTGGATGGCATGTACCACACAAGCCTTGCATGCCACATGCAGTATGCCGGGCTGGCACATGCTGCATGTGGCATATGGAGCCAGATTGTAGGGCTCCACAGACTGTATCTTTGACATCCCTGGGTTAGAGGACTGGCCTTAGCAAAGCACTGCTTTTAGACTTCCTCTACTTCTAATCCTGTCTCTGGTTAGGAAGTTTTGATCTCTTCCTAGAAGCATCCAGTACACTTCAAATCTTATTGATAATACCCTCCAGCTGAAGTCTGAGATTAAGACATGTTTAAGGGACACATCAAGGAAATAGCAAAATACTATTTCTATCAATACACGCAAGAGAAACAGCGCCAAATATGTTTGGTGTTGCACTAGCTTCTCATTACTACCTAACTTGAAAGGGACATATACATTCTTTTTATGGTGAGAATGAGGGAAATTGCAGGAAATGATCTAGACTGACATAGTTTAACAAGCCTTCTGTATATCTGTATCAGAACAACAGCCGCTGATTAGAGTAAGGTATAAGTACACGCTGCTACATGGATGTGGCATCAGCATAATGTATTGCACTTTCATTTCAGTCCCTAAGGAAAGGAAACTATCAGGTGCATGTTAGACACAGGTGATTATATATGAGATCATCACCAGATGGCTATAGAAAGCTTGAAAAAAGAGGAAGTCAACATGTGAAATCGCTATTGTTTTATGGAAATCTGCAAAACTACTAGGAAGGAAAGAGCTGTAAGATTAGAGCTGGCCTTAAGCATAGAAAGTGTTGACTAAGAATTTGGCCAGTATAAGAATAACAAGAAATTATGAGCTAATCCTTGAAGACGAAATGCTTTATACCATACTATTACAGCTCCTAATAATAAAGAGCAGGCAGTCTGAAGAGAAGCTTCAGAACAAGAAATTCCTGAATTCTAATCTGTGGTCTACTGAAGAGTTGGTTAAGAGTGGCGAATTTACTTGTCCCTCCCCCTTAGTTTACAATGACCTGTCCCTATCCTGTGTTGGTTTGTGAATTTCATTATAGCTGCTAAAGAACTTGAAATAGGCAAACACAGAACCCAAATTCCATATGACCAAAAGGAACAGGCTGGCTGATTTAAAGATCCATGAGCGTAGGGGAATAATTGCTATTAAAATTAGATACAAGTTGCATCTTAAACATTAGCAAGCATGCAGGTTAGAAATGTGTTGGTTTATACATTTATTATGCAGCGTTCTTCTACATTGATCCCTGTAATTGCATGATTGAATAGAATTTTTTCTATAGGGCCTTGCCTCATTGAGTGCACAGAATGGCACTGGTATTCAAATACTGAACAGTTCTTCCAGTAAGTGTGTATCCTTCAATACCATCTTCAACTCCCAAATTCCTACCTCCCCTTCCCAGCACAGCCCTGGTTTCCCCCCATAAAAACATCATGTCTGTTATACTGGTTGTTCCATTCTACTCCTTTCTCTCTCCTGGTCAGACCTTTGTGCCATCTACATTTTGAATTGGATAGCTGTCCCTTTCATGCTGTCTGTGTCACCAGAGAAATGTACATACAAGGGGTGTACATCAGGATCTGGGAAAACATCTGTTCACCAGAGCGCCCCAAGGAAAAACGATGAACAATGGTCATAAACTCCTACAAGATGGTTTTAGGCTGGACATAAGAAAAAAATTCCTTTACAGTCCAAGCCCCCAAGACCTGAGATAGACTCCCTCCAGAAATGGTGCAGACACCTACTCTGGATTCATTCAAGAAATGCTTGGATGCTTATCTTGCTGGGATCCCTTGACTCTAGCTGACTTCCTGCCTCTAGGGCAGGGGGCTGGACTTGATGATCTTCAAGGTCCCTTCCAGCCCTAATGTCTACGAAATCTATGAATATCATTAAAAGCCTAGGCTGCCAGTTCAGTTCTAGTGCCTGGAACAGAATATCACAGGGAAGCAATCATTACAGGGAAGTCCCTCTGGCCCTCTAGTCCTGTCCTGAAGCTTGCTCAGTAGCATGATAAGGATGAACTATGGGCAGTTGGGTTAAAACCAGTAGTTGTAAGAAACTTGAGTGTGAGAATGGAGTCTATAGCAAGTTAGAATCTATCAACTGACTTTTTTTTTTGTTTCCAGTGGTTGAGAACTTGGGCAACTTTGGATTTTCACAAGGATGGTAAAAAGAACATCTCTGTCAAATATCCAGTCCCTAATCCAAAGTATGACCATGCCAGAAAAGGAAAACACTTACAATTTAGTGGGGTGAACAGAAACCTGGTGGGACTCTACCCACAACTGGGCGGTACACATTGAGGGCTATAAGCTGCACAGAAAGGAGAGAGGGAGGGGTTGCGCTCTATGTCAAGAAGCGTTATACATCGACCCCTATCAAAATGGAATTGGAGGAGGAGAAAGTGGGTTAGGATACATGGAGGTCAAGGGGAAAGGGATTTGGTGGTAGGGGTAGGGGGTCTGCTACAGAGCCCCACACCAAGGGGAAGAACTAGATTTGGAACTCCTGAGGCAGCTCTTGGAGAACATAAGGACTAGAGAAGCGGTAGTCATAGGGGCCCTGACATCTGCTGGGAGAAGCAGACAGCAAATTCCCACCATTCACGCAGGTTCCTGTTCTGTGTACAGGACCTCCACCTGACGCAGGAGGTACATGGTCCCACTAGGGGGAATGCCTTACTGGACCTGGTATTGGCAACGGGGATGACATAATAGGGGACCTACAGATCAGTGGTCACCAAATAAGAGAATTCACCATAAGGCATAGAGTGGGAAAGGTAACTAGTAAGGTAGAAGTGCTGACTTCAGCAAGCTCAGGCATTTAGTCAATGACACACTGCAGAGTAAGAGATTTGATGAGAAGGGAGCCCAGGAAGGGTGGCTGTGCCTCAAGGAAGTGATCCTTCAGGCACAGAGGGAGACAATCCCGGTAAAGGGGGAAAGGGGCCAAGAGGCTTCCTTGGCTGACCAGAGAAATCCAGAGCAGCCTGAGGGCAAAGAGGGGGGCGTATAAGCACTGGAAACAGGGAGAAATTACTAAAGAGGAGCATGCCTCCTCAGCTTGCAGTTGTAGGGAGGCAGTTAGAAAGGCCAAAGCTACCATGGAGCTGAGGATGGCATCCCAAGTTAAGGATAATAAAAAATTGTTTTTCAGAGATATAGGGAGTAAAAGGAAGGCCCAGGGCAGTATAGGACCACTACTGAACAGGCAAAAGCAATTGGTGACAGACGGGGGGACAAGGCTGAACTCCTCAATAAGTTCTTTGCCTCACTTTTCCTAAACGAGGGGCAAAACAAGTCTCACAATGGGATTGTAGAGAGACAACAGCTGGGTGCCAGACTACCAAGGATTGACCCTGAGGCGGTGCAGAGTCACTTGGGAGGACTGGATGTGTTTAAGTCAGCAGGCCCGGAAGAGCTCCATCCGAGGGTACTTGAAGGAATTGGCTGATGTCATTGCAAAGCCACTGGCAAGAATATTTGAGCACTCGTGGTGCGTGGGCCAGGTCCCGGAGGACTGGAAAAGGGCCAATGTGGTCCCTATTTTCTTTCAAGAAGGGGAGGAAGGAGGATCCAGGCAACTACAGGCCAGTCAATCTCACCTCCATCCTTGGTAAAGTCTTTGAAAAGATTATTAAGGCTCACATATGTGAGAGCCCAGCAGGAAAAATTATGTTGAGGGGAAACCAGCACAGGTTCGTAGCAGGTTGATCATGCCTGACTAATCTAGTCCCTTTTTATGACCAGGATACAAAGCACCTGGAAGCAGGAGTAGGGGTAGATATCGTTTACTTAGACTTCAGGAAGGCCTTCGATACGGTATCCCACCCCACAGTGGTGAACAAATTAAGAGGCTGTGACTTGGATGATTACACAGTCCAATGGGTGGCAAATTGGCTAGAGGGTCATACTCAGAGAGTGGTGGTGGATGGGTCGGTATCGACCTGGAAGAGTGTGGGCAGTAGGGTCCTGCAGGACTCGGTCCTTGGACCAATACTCTTCAATGTCTTCATCAGTGACTTGAACAAGGGAGTGAAGTGTACTCTGTCCAAGTTTGAGGACGATACAAAACTGTGGGGAGAAGTGGACACACCAGAGGGCAGAGAACAACTACAGGCAGACCTGGACAGGTTGGACAAATGGGCAGAAAACAATAGAATGCAATTTAACAAGGAGAAATGCAAAGTGCTGCACCTAGGGAGGAAAAATGTCCAACACACCTAGGAAATGATCTGCTCAGCAACACGGAAGCAGAAAGGCATCTTGGCGTCCTAGTGGACTCCAAGTTGAACATGAGTCGTCAGTGTGACGAAGTCATTAGCAAAGCTAACCGCACTTTATTGTGCATCAGTAGATGCATGACAAACAGAACCAAGGAGGTGATACTTTCCCTCTATCAGGCACTGGTCAGACCACAGTTGGAGTACTGCGTCCAGTTTTGGGCGCCACACTTTAAGAGGGATGTGGATAACCTGGAAAGGGTCCAGAGAAGGGCTATTCATATGGTTAAGGGCTTGTAGCCCAAGCTATACGAGGAAAGACTAGGGCACCTGGACCTCTTCAACCTCCTCAAAAGAAGGTTGAGAGGCGATCTTGTGGCTGCCTATAAATTTATCATGGGGACGCAGAAGGGAATTGGTGAGGCTCTACTCACCAAGGTGCCCCTGGGGGTCACAAGAAATAATGGCCATAAGCTAGCAGAGAGCAGATTTAAACTGGACATTAGGAAAAACTTCTTCACAGTTAGAGTGGCCAAGGTCTGGAATGGGCTCCCAAGAGAGGTGGTGCTCTTCCCTACCCTGGGGGTCTTCAAGAGGAGGTAAGACAGACATCTGGCTGGGGTCATCTGAACCCAGCACCCTTTCCTGTCTATGCAGGGGGTCAGACTTGATGATCTATTGAGGTCCCTTCTGATCCTAACATCTATGAATCTATGAAAGGAAGTGAGACTCTCCCCCCACAACCTGCACCTGACAACATTTTCCCTCACCTTGTTTGTTTCTGGAAAGCAGCCAAACTGTTTGGGCTAATGTTGTTCACTTTATATAGTCTTGATCTAGTGAAGTAGGGGGAAATAATCATGTCTGTTAAACACCAATCTGTATTTAAAAAACCCAAACATTAATGTTACAAAATCAAGCATTTACAGTAGAAAATGTTACACCTATGCTGGCTGATTCATTCTTAATTTGGCCTCCTTGTGCACATTCATTATGATATACTAGCCAATTGCCTGTCACGAATGATATGGGGGCAGAGGCCTGCATCCCTTCCTTATCCCCACCCCCCACCTTAGGCCGGGGCTGGGGCCTGGGTCATTCCTCACCTCCCCCTCCCACTTTCGGCAGGGCCAGGCCCACTCCCCACCTCCCCCACAGGCTGGGGCTGTTCCCCCCACTCCTCCCTCCACTGCTTCAGGTTGGAGCCAGGGTGTTCCCCCCCACCGCTTCAGGCCAGGGCCAGGGCCACTCCCTGCCACTTTGGGTCAGGGCCAGGGCCAGGGCCCATGACTGTGGCAGTGGCCGCAGCTACCAGTAATCCCCCAGCCCCTTCCTGCTCCCCTCCTCCCCTCCCCTGTGCCCCACCGCCCCCTCTTCCTGCCAGCTGTTGTTTGGGGGGGGGGGGCGCCGGCCCATGGCTCCAAGAAGCAGACCCGCTGTCATGGCGGCACTCCACTGTCTGTCCCTGTCTGTGTAAGGCATTCTGATTGGCTGCTGAGACAGCCAATCAGAGTGCAAATAAAGCATTACGGACAGACAGACTTAGGCTTTTATATATATTAGGATGCTAGCTATGTATCGTTCTATTTCTTTCTACACCAGTGGATGCCAACCTTTTTAGCAGATATGCTACAAATTAGCCCTGCACCCCCCCGAATGCCACCCAAACCCATTCCCCATTCCCCGTTCCCTGCTCTGTGCTCCTGCACAATCAGCTGCTCTGCTTCCTTGCCCTATCTGCTGCTGTGCTACCTGTCTCCTCTCATTCAGAAGCTACTCAAGCCACTTGTGGCAGACATGATGCAGGCAGGCCACCTCTGTTTTACTTGATCTCTGGCTTATTCAGTACACAATAGATAGTGATTAATTAATGATCGGCTCTTGAATATTTTGTCTTATCATCATTGTTCAGTGTGTGTCCCTAAGTCTTATTTACTACATGCTATTCAAACCCTCCTCTGATGACAGAATTAATTTCCTCCTCAGCTTTCCTATGGCATTTATCACTATAGCATCAGATACTTTACAGTCTGCAAGCAGAAAAGGTGGTATTGTATCCATTTTAGAAGTAGATAAGGGAGTGATTCAAGTCAGTTGTTCTCTAACTTTCTGAGTCTTTAGCATTATGTAGCACAGCTGCCTTTTCAGTTCAATTGCAATTGTAAATGCTTGGACTTCTGCAAAACAAACCCTAGGGCTCAAATAGGGTACCAAGATGTGGAACATAGTTAGTGACCACTGGAGTGACCTGCCAAGGATTATGAACACTGTCTCAGTAGCAGGGACAGAGTCCAGTTCTCTCGCAACATTAACCTTGAAATCATCTTTTCACTTCTTGTAATCCTGTCTTATTCAGCATACCCTTTAAAAAACTCCTTGAACAGGAATCATACACAAGACAGCCTTCTTTACTACACATCACCAATTTAAATCCAGAACAGGTCCATTCTGCGCACTGTAGGTGTCAGGGGAGAAATATGTGTAAGTAGATGATCACACACAAACACAATCAAAATGAATACTCACAAGACGCCCAAGTGAAGACTGTTTAAGTCATATTAATCCTGGCATTTGCCAGCATTTGAGTACTATACAACCTTAAAGTTCTTTTAATATAGACTTTTGTAATTTGCTAGATTTTGGGAAACAAAGGAAACAAAAAAAATGATATTATCATTCCAATAGCTTTGTGTGTTACAAGAAGAGCTGGTATCTTTAGATATTTTTCTTATAGCCTTTTGCCACTTTGGCTAATAGCAGCTGACAACAAGTCTGGCATCATCTTCTGGAGACCAGCACTTTTTCAGTGGCTTTCATTAATATTTGCTGATCAAAGGAAGGGCAGTATTTGAGGATCTCGATTTCCATTCCAAGATCTGAAGGGAGTGTGGGCTACATACTTCTCATTTCCCCCCACGTTTGATGTTCTGAACCAGTGATACTCAACCTTTTTTGTCTGGTGGACTGCTTAGACAGTACCTCGCCAATCCATGGGCCAGATCCAGCTGGTGGTCCTGATCCAGCACCCAGGAGCAGAGAGAGCATCCCAGCCCTGATCCAGCTGCATGTGGGAAGGGAGCTTGGCTTGGCCCTGTTGGGTGCAGCAGGGAGCATGGCTGAGCCTTACAGGAGGAAGGGAACATGGCGCAGCCTTGATCTGGCTGTTCAGGGAGAGGGGATGTGGCTTTGCTATAATCCCTGTGTAGGGTTTCGGAAGTTGGTAGCAGGTAAAAGGGTGGTATTAATTACCACTGTTTCCCCGCTGCCAAATTTCCTGACCTGTGGAGAGCCCTGTGGGCTGGATGTCATGGTTCTGTGAGCCAAAGGTTGAGCACCCCTGTTCTGAACCACCTCCTCCAACCTGACCTTGTTCCACAACCATTCTCCCTGACCTTCCAGTCCATTTCTTTGCCAAGTCAGTCCCTCTTCTTGTGTCCTTTAATTGCTCTCTTGGGTCCAGCATCTCACCTGGACCAGCTGGGAGAAACCATTAAAGGGACGTCCTTCTGAGCTCCCATAGCCCTAGGCTAGAGCACATGCAACATGATCACCCCTGGGAGGCTGAAGAGGTTGGAACATGCTAAGTGTGAACAGCACCTTTGGAGATTTTAGATTCCAAACGCTAGGAAGTCTGAGCACAGGTGATTGGCGGTTTTTCAAAGATTTATTTGACCCAATTTGGCTGCATCATCCTGGTCACAGCAAAAGGCATATCCCCTCACTAAATATCTCTAGTTCTTGTTCACTGGGAAGGTCATCAGATTTTGACAACCTATTTTCCCTTTCCATTGGAAGTGGCTAAAATGGTTTGGCTATATTTAAACAATAACAACAACAAGCCTGAGCTAGATGCCTGGCATAAACAATTTCAGCTGAAAGAGTTACTACTTGGGAAAGTTAAAAGCAACCGAACAAGGTTTTAAAATGGCATTGCCAGGCAATCTTGATAAAAGGTTGGGGTACCGACCTCAACTATATTATTTTAACAGAATTCCATGCAACTGTCCTATTCTTTTTGCTCTTCCCTTTTTTCCTCTGGCTTACCAGCTATTCATTTTAATTTTTTAACAAAGCTGAGCCGTTACCTGAACGAAAAGCACAATTGTTAATTAAAACCCATGATAGGAAAGCAAATGCCATACATTAACTTTGAAGCCTTAGAAATTGAGATGGTTGCATAGGCAACCACTGTATAAATACACTTGAAAAAAATTAAACAGTTCTCCCTAGAAGCTGTCAGATGTACATAAATTCAGAGTTTGTCTCTTCTCTGATGACAGGTACCATTGCCAATCCCTAAAACAATACAAAGCATGCAATGCCCTACCCTGATAGGAATGAAGATGATATCTCCATGTGCTACGGCAAAAATTCAGAACCTTGGCTCCTTTATCATTTCTCTGTGATAATATGCCTCTCTCTCAGACACAGCCTTAACGGGCATATAGTAGAAAATACTGTGGATTAGTTGGTTTTATAACCTTGAGAAACTGGAACCATTTACTTTTTACTGCTTTTCAAGCTAGTCTTGCACATTCACATAAGTGTAGGAGCTTTAACTTCATCTTCGTGCAAACAGGATCTTGTGTTCATGCTGATAAACTGTGTTACAGGAAATGCTGGTACTGATTCCTTAGGTGGCCCTTTTCCTTCTGGACTAGGACAAAAGCAATATACCAGCATGCTGTCCAGAAGTACTGAATGAGCTCCTGATCTCATTGTCATTTAGATGAAGTGCAATGTACAACTTCTAACAAGTACAGCTTTATGTAGAAACTGCACTGGTATCAGCAGTATGCTGGGTGGATTCCTGGTATGTTCTACCTGCCAAGTCAGTTGAATATACAGTAGTTGTCTTAATTTCCTGATTTCAACTGTTGGGCTTAGTGTTTTATTCCAATGTTTAGAATAGCTGCAATTAGAGGGTGAATTCTTGTATGTAAGCAATAATACCATGGGATATTTCAGGATGGAACAGGCTATATAAACAATAGACATTGTGGGAAGATTAAATGAGTACTGACATCTCAGTACAGAGAACAGTATTACAGAGGGGGAAAAAGAAATAAACAAGCTCAATGAGAATGTGAACAGGCTTTGGATGTGTGACTTGCAACACAAAGAAAAGATTTGGTTTTACTTTTCTCAGAAGTGTTTCTATTTTAATATATATATTTAACGGAGCTCTACATCTAGCTTGAGGACATGTGCTCCTTGAGGATGTTTATTCTAAAAGCAATGCTACAACACAAGAGTTTATTGATTTGTTCTGTTGGTGATGTCTCAGCTACTTCAAATGCTTCCATATTAATTTAGTACACCTGCACCCAAAATACCCTTATTAAATGTTTCCACAAGTTTGTCCCTCCCTTTAAACTGTATTTCATAATGCTATATAACATAATTTGCCAAATGTCCTCCTAGTCACTTTTTTTCTTTTACTTCAAGATAATTTGTTTAGATAAACTGCAACGATTTAAAAAGTGAACTCAATGACGCTGAGAACTGGGATATGTCCCTTTTAATAAAGGATCTCATTGTTACCAGGCATGAAAGACCCCTCTGCCCACATCTACCCATTGGCAGTATCTACACCATCCTCCTCGGGCTTTCAGTTTCCCTACCATATCTTGTTTTTAGGTTTAAGGTTCTTAGTTGATATTGCAAAATGCTGTGGCTCTGGGAAGCTGAACAGTTCTCAGTACCAAAGATCCTTTTAAATTACCTTGCATTGCCTTAGTGGGTGTCTTCCTCAGGCCTTCCCAAAGGTTGCATGGGGCCCCTTGAGACCTTCTCAACTCTTCAGGGTCTCTTTAGGCCTTCCCAGTTATCTTTGTCTGAGCCCTTCAGGTTCCCAGGCATCTGGACTTGCACAGTTAATAGTATTTGGACTCCTCTATTCTATGATGTCTGCTCCTCGTCCTGAAAGCTATTTTTCACTCCCTTCACTAGAGAGTGGTTCTTCCTGCATTCCTGACTTCTGTAGTTTTTGCCCCCCATAAAGCTTATATCCATCTCTTTCAGGAGTGGGGCCATCACTCAAGGTGGGGCATTCTTGCTTTTTTAAAGAGACCTTGTCTTAAAGGGCCATTCTTCCTTTTTCTGTTTTGGGAAAGAATGCTCTACGCCCACTCCCACCCAATCTATTTCAAAATACAAACTCTCCTTCAGCATAACCCCTTCCCTGTGCAGTCACAGCTCACTGGTTAATAAACCAAGCAAAGGCATCTAACAAAAAAAAAACAAAACAAAAAAACAAGCAAACAGGGATCTTTGTATTATTCTTTCAAATCACACGTTGTTCATAATACTGTCCAATTACAATTCCATTTCAATGCAGACTACTTCATAGATTTCATAGACATCAGGGCTGGAAGGGACCTCGGGAGATCATCGAGTCCAGCCCCCTGCCTAAAGGGCAGGAAGTCAGCTGGGGTCATGGGATCCCAGCAAGATAAGCATCCAATTTGCTCTTGAAGGTGTTCAATGTAGGTGCTTGAACCACCTCCGCTGGCAGACCGTTCCAGACCTTGGGGGCTCGGACAGGAAAGAAATTCTTCCTTCTGTCCAGCCTGAAACGGTCTTGCAGGAGTTTGTGACCATTCGACCTTGTCATCCCTTGGGGCGCTCTGGTGAACAGACGTTCCCCCAGATCCTGGTGGTCACCCCTGATAAACTTATAGGTGGCCATCAAATCACCCCTGAGCCTGCGCTTTTCCAGGCTAAAGAGTCCCATGGCTCTCAGCCTGTCATCGTAAGATCTGTGTTCCTGACCTCTGATCATGCGCGTGGCTCTCCTCTGGACTCTCTCAAGCTTCTCCACGTCCTTTTTGAATTGTGGAGCCCAAAACTGGACGCAGTACTCCAGGTGGGGCCTCACCAAGGCCGAGTACAAGGGGAGAATGACGTCCCGGGATTTGCTCAAGAAGCATCTATGGATGCAAGCCAGCGTTTTTGTCGCTTTACTAGCCACAGCATCGCATTGGAGGCTCATGTTCATCTTGTGGTCAATGATGACCCCCAAGTCTCTTTCTTCTGTAGTGCTATCCAACGTAGCACTGCCGAGCCTATAAGGAAGCTGCAGGTTTTTCCTCCCAGGGTGGAGAACCTTGCCTTTTTTGGTGTTAAACACCATCAGGTTCTCGTCCGCCCATTTGCTGAGCTTGTCCAGGTCAGCCTGGATCACCCACCTGTCTTCTGGTGTGGATGCTTTGCCCCAAAGTTTGGTGTCATCGGCAAACTTGGCCAGTCCACTCCTGACTCCAATGTCCACATCATTAATGAAGATGTTGAACAATATGGGTCCAAGGACAGAGCCTTGGGAGACCCCACTGGTCACAGGACACCATGATGATTGACTTCTATCAATTACTACCCTCTGGGTCTGACCACAGAGCCAGTTTCCCAGCCAGCAGATCATGGTGGACCCAAGGCCACAATTGGCCAGTTTCGCCAAGAGGTGATCATGGGATACCAGATCGAAGGCTTTTTTGAAGTCTTCAAATGCTTCTTCACTCAGGTCAAAAAGAGCAAATGGAAAGTAAGAGAAAACCGCTGTATGGAACTTGCAACATTATTGGGGGCAGGGAGCAGACTGGCATTACTTTGTCTCTCCCAGTGCCACCACACCCGGGAGTCAGGCTAGGGTGTAACCCTGTATAAACTCCTTTCAGAATTCCTTACAGTGCCTTATCTAAACAGGAGACACTAATGTATTGTAATTTTAGAGGAAACCTCTCTCTCTCTCATCCCCACACTACTCTTTAAAAAGAATACAGTATTTGCAGTTTTAGGAGTAAATCTTTAATTATACAGAGATTTTATATAATTTCAGTTTGGAAATAAAGTATAACACCACATTAGTGCAAACGAAAGGAACATTCATTTTAATTTATTTATAATCTCTTCTTTCTCCCACAGCTATGTGCATATTTCCCCACCTGCTGTTTTTCTCTCTCTCCTCCTATCTCTTCTGTATATCTTCTTGGTTTAGGAATTGCTAACCCTTGAAGCAGGGTCTGCATGAGATCAAGAGGTCATTTAGATCATCTTGTTGCCCCATGGCAGGATCAACTATATGTACCTAAACCATTCCTAACATATTTGTCTGACCTGTTCTTTATAACTTCAAGTGATAGAGATTCCACAGCCTCCCTAAATAATCTGCTCCCAAGATTAGCTATCCTCAAAGCTGCAAGCTTTCCTTAAAGTCTAACTTTAAGTTTCCCTTGTTCCAATTTTAACCCATTACTACTTGTCCTATCCCCAGCTGAATGGAGAATATTACCTTCCTTTTTACAGAAACCTTTCACATATTTGAAAACTAGTATAATGCCTCTCTTCAGTCTTTTCTTCTCTAGATTAATCAAATCCATCTCCTTCTATCTTTTCTTATAGGTCATGTTTTCTAGACACCTGATAATTTTTACTGCTCTTTTCTGGAGTGTCTGCAACTGCTACACATTTTTCTTTAAATGTTATGCCCAAAACTGGACACAGAATTCCAGCTGAGGCTTTATCAATGCTGACCTCTCACATAGGCTGCTCCAGAACTGGGGACCCAAAGCTTCCCTGCCCCCAGCAATGCAGTCTGGGGCATGGAAGCCTGAACTTCACACAAGGCTGTAACAGCTACTGAGTGACTAGGTGGTGGAGTCACAGAGCTAAGAAACAGTCCACAAGGTGAGCATGCAGAATAGTGTGCCGATTTCTATTGTAACTTTGCCTGTTTAACTGGAAATTGGTCCAAAGCAAGAGTGAAACATTCTGAATTCAACAAAAGTAGCATTTTCCAACAAAACAAGTCCAACATTTTCCATGTGACCACTCACATTCTCCTTCCCTATGTCCCTCAAAAATAGGAAAATGTGGATCTTAACCCCTTAGAAGCAGAGCTGTGCTTATGTATTGCCTAAACGTGGAAGGAGTCGTACCCCTCCTTACCCGCTGCAGAAAGTGTGGTATGCCAAAATATGGAACATCATCTCATCAGGCTAGAATATTAGAAAGGAACCAAAAAAACCGTATAGATGTTATGTGAAGATTATTAAATCTCCCTGCATTTTCTCTTCTCCAGATTAAATAATCCCAGTTATTTCAGCCCTTCCTTATAAAAGTCATGCTCTTCAGAACTCGTAACACATTTGTGTTGCTCTTTGTTCAATTTCTTCTAATTTGCACACATTTTTCTTGAAGTATGGGGCCCAAAACTGACACAGTACTCCAGGTGAGGCCTTACCAGTGCCGAATAGAATAGAAAGCTCTCTTCTCTTGATTTGTTCTTCTCTTGTCTTGATGCTCCTAAAAGAATGGAGAAAGAGTAGACATGACAAATGACAACTGTCCATATTAGGAAGAATTTTCTCACTACAAGGGTGGTAAAACACTGGAACGGGTTACCCAGAGCGGTTATAGAATCTCCATCCGTGGAGGTTTTTAAGGCCCAGCTAGACAAAGCTTTGGCTGGCATCAGATATTTAGGGATGGTTCTGCTTTGAGTAGAGGACTAGACTAGATGACCTCCTGAGGTCCCTCCCAACAGTAATTTTCTAGGATTCTATGATTCATATACAGTTACACACAATAATTCACAGGATTTCAACCTGTGCAGTTAAACCCCCATTAATTTTGAGTCTATCACCTTGATTACTAAGATACAACAACATGGACGCTTGATTTAATTGAAAATAGCCCCATGATTTCCTATAATAAATGCAGTAGATGGATCAAATACTAAAAAGAAGCTTCAACCCTTGTTTCTAAAATGTGAGGAAAGAGACATACATCCCCCCCAAAAAAGTACCACCATGGACAGAGCCATCCCTAGGGATGTGTGGGGCCCAGGGGAGTGAGGGGAGGATGTTCATAGGCAGAGGAAGAAAAAATAAAATTGGGGGGGCTGAATGTGTGCACATACACATGCCCCCCCCATGGAAAAGTCTGTGGGGAGAGGGAATGGGCCATGGGAGGGAGTGAAATTGCCTGGCACCACACCACACCTCACCTCACCAGCCTCAGCTGCCTCCTGGCCCCAGCTGCACCAGTCCCAGCCCCGGCTGGCTCCTGGACCTGGATGCCTCCCCACCCCAGCCATACACTTCCTGGGCGGGCCCAGAGCCGAGGCCAGAGTGGGGCCAACCTTAGCTGCACCACCAGGCCGGAGGGCTCCTTGCCTCCACACCTCCCTGCTGCGCCTGGTTCAAAACTGGTGGGCACCATCATGTGCGTCCTGTCGCTGGGCAGGCTGGGCAGTGAGGCACAAGGCACTGTGCTGCACCGCTTTCAAAGGAGCAGCAGCAAGGCATGGAACACAGCGCAGCTCACATCTGGTCCGCCCACTTGTCCCTTGCAAAGTTTGGTGGGGTAAGGACCACTGGACTCTGACTGGTCCACAGCCTGGCCCAGTGGGGGCCTAATTCCCCGTGGCCGGGGCCCCGGCCCGGCCAGTCAGGGGACAATCAGGGCCCAGCGGCTCGTCCAGGAGCGCAGCACGGGGGAGCTGGGAGCAGGGGTGGAACTCCCCCTCCCCCCTTGGCTCCCTGCAATGTGTGCAGCAGTGGGAGCACATGACCCGGCCTGGCTCATGGTGAATGGGACAATCCCCACTGTACAGCAGGGAAGGGGCAGGGGTGAATGATTTGTCCTTCCCCTACCCCACTCTCTCCTGCACTGCAGGGGTCTCAATCTGTCCCACCTTCCCTCCCCTCCCCAAGCCCAGGGCGATAAAGAAGATTAAAAGAATACCTGCCTGCCTGTGGCTGGGCCCGCTGCAGTGCTGGCTGTTGAGTCCAGAGTAGCTGAGTGTCCCACCACTTCCCCCCACTGCAGCAGTCTGCCCGCAGCCTAGGGCTATACCTGCTGCTGCCCTCTTTTTGTGGGGGCTAAGCCCCATTAGCCCCCACTTCTGCAGCTGGCTGGAGCTGGCAGCGCTCGGCAGCAGCAGTGCGTGGTGGCCGCACTGGGGCCTGTACAGTACTGTCTGCAGGGCCCCCCAAAGAGCAGGGCCCAGGGCAGTTGCCCCAATTCAGCCCCCACCCCCGGGATGGCCCAGGAAAATAAAAGTAAATATGACGGAATTAGTTGTCCTCCAAAATATGTTTTCAACTAATTTCCTCTCATTTATCTATGCCTGGATGCTCTCACTTGTCATTTGCATGCTGACAATTTAAAAGCAAAGAAAGCAAGGTATTAAGTTGACAGCTGAAATAGTTATAAGCATAAGTGTCCAAAAATAAAGAACCCTTCCCAATGATTTTAACCTCATTTTTATCTTCTTCACCACTTTAGATTTGTTTGATTGTTGCACCTTTACACGTTACAGTGAAGCAGAACAGAATTCTCATGTCTGTAAAAAGTCCTTGCAACCTTAGGATGTGGTCTAATCTTTGATATAAGTTGTCACCTTCCATACTAAGCAGGTAGTGAATAAAACTACAAAGCAACCATTAGTCTAAGAAACCCACGAGACTGTGCATTAGCAGATCCACACAACTCAGGATTCTCTACTGTCTACGTGCACATTTCTAAACATCATATCCAGTGAACTAACCATAAAATTTATTATTGTTCACAAAAATTCTCCCTCTAATCCACTGAACACAAAGCTGCACACGTGACTTCCAGTATCAGGCACTCCAACCTCTAGTAAATGTATGTAGGCATATAGTGTACGGAACAGACAGTTTCAAGCTTGCTTTAATTGTAAAACTTCTCTGAATGGTATATTGGCTGGATTAGACCATGTAACCTTTCGAATGTTTGCCACCTATTCCAGAAATCCCAAAAAGTAATATGTACAGGACAGTAGTGAAGACAGGCTTTTCTCCTATCTCCCTATTACAGGAAGAGTACCCAAAATGGATTGTCTACCACACAGGAGACCTGGCTTCAATTCCCAGACACTTATACAACTTTGGATTCTGTCTCAGTGGCCTAAAGGGAGGATGGAAGGTCTGGGCAGCTTCCAGTCCTCCAAAAATTCCTGCCAGGGCACATGCATTGAAAGTCAGGGTGGCCCTCATGCATACACCAGGATCCAGGAGGACTGACGGTTGCCACCACCCAAAATGGATAATTAAGTGCTTCCTTTTTAGTACTGTTTATGTTTTACCTCCATGTGAGTTACTCTGGTAGTGATTCAAACTCTTTACAAGTTTGAATGGTTCAGCAATGGTTCAGTAATGTTCAATATATATCATTTTTAATCTTTCATATTAAGCCTGATTTGGAGTAAGAGATTACTGGGACTATAGACCCCTTTAAAAAAAAAGTTATAAATTTATTGGCTTGTGCTTGAAGCATTGTCTACAGTTACTGTATTTACTTAAATACAAGATGATCCTGAATATAAGATGACCTCCCAATAATTAGATTCTATATATGGAAAAATTATTAGTTTGTTATAATTTTCCAGGTATAAAATGTAAGTATTGGAGGGTTGTCTTGAATACTGCCCTATCCCCCTTCTCCGCCCCACTGCTACAGGCTGGGGGGGGCGGGGCGGGTTTTGATATTGTGGTAGATATCTGCTGGGAGGGCAATACAGCAGTGCACACGCAATCTAGGACATTTTTGAAGAGTGCTGGGGACAACTTTCTGGTATAAGTGTTGGAGAGACCAACTAGGGGTCATGCTCTTCTTGACCTGCCACTAATAAATGGGGAAGAATTAGTGGGGGATGTAGATGTGGATAGCAACTTGGGCAGCAGTGACCACCAGATGATTGAGTTCAGGATGCTGACAAAAGCAAGAAATGAGAGGAGCAGAGTATGGATCCTGGACTTCAGAAAAGCAGACTTTAATTCTCTTGGGGAACTCATGGGCAGGGAAGCCAGTCCAAAAGGGAGAGGAGTCCAGGAGAGCTGGTTGTATTTTAAAGATACCTTACTGAGAGCACAGGAACAAACCATCCTGATTTGCAGGAAGAATAGCAAATATGGCAGAAAAGTCTTTGCTGAGCTTAAAGGCAACACGGAAGCTTGTAAGTGGAAGCTTGGACAGATAAGTAGGGAGAAGTACAAGAATATTGCTCAGGCACGCAGGGATGAAATCAGGAAAGCCAAAGCACAACTGGAGTCGCAGCTCACAAGGGACGTGAAGGGTTCTACAAGGACGTTAGCAACAAGAGGAAGGTCAGGGAGAAAGTGGGTCCCTTACTGAATGGGGGAGGCCACCTAGTGACACAGGATGAGGAAAAGGCTGAAGTACTCAAATGACAATTTTTTTTACCTTGGTCTTCACAGGTAAAGTCAGCTCCCAGACTGCTGCACTGGGCAGCACAATCTGGGGAAAAGATAGGTTTGGGCAGCCCTCAATGATGAAAGAACAGGTTAGGGACTATTTAGAAAAACTGGAAGAGTACAAATCCATGGTGCCAGATGCAATGCATCCAAGGTGCTGAGGGAGTTGGCTGATGTGACTGCAGAGCCACTGATCATTGTCTTTGAAAACTCCTGGCAACTGGGGGAGGCTCTGGACTATTGGAAAAGGGCAAATACAGTGCCCATCTTTAAGAAAGGGAAGAACAAGGATCCATGGAACTACAGACCAGTCAGTCGCATCTTAGTCTCTGGAAAAATCATGGAGCAGGTCCTCAAGGAATCCATTTCTAAGCATTTGGAGGAGAAGAAGGTGATCAGAAACAGTCAGCATGGATTCACCAAGGGCACATCATGCCTGACCAACCCGATTGCCTTCTATAATGAGATGACTGGTTCTGTGGATGTGGGGAAAGCAGTGGAAATCATATACCTTGATTTTGGCATTAATACTGTCTTTTTACTGTGTTTTTGCTTTTAATACTGTCTGTCATAACATTCTTGCAAGTAAACCGAGGAAGTATGGGTTGGATGAAGGTGAATGGAAAGCTAACTGGATTGTCAGGCTCAAAAGGTAGTGAGATCAATGGGTCAATATCTAGTTGACAGCTGGTATCAAGTGGAGTGCCCCAGGAGTTTGGGCCTCGGGCTGGTTTTGTTCAATATCTTCATCATTAATCTGGAAGATGGGATGGAAGGCACACTCAGCAAGTTCATGGATGACACCAAGGTTGGAGTGGGGGACGGGGGAGTAAGGAGACTGGAGACTAGGGCTAGGATTCTCAGTGACCTAAATTGGAGGATTGGGCCAAAAGAAATCTCATGAGGTTCAACAAGGATAAAGTCCTACACTTGGGATGGAGCAATCCCATGCACCACTACAGTGCAACCAGCTAAACAGCATCTCTGCAGAAAAGGACCTCGGGGTTACAGTGGACAATAAGCTGGATATGAGTCAACAGTGTGCCCTCACTGCCAAGACAACTAATAGTATACTGGAGTGCTTTAAAAGGAGCATTGCCAGCAGATTGAGGGAAGTAATTATGCCCCTCTATTCTGCACTGGTGAGGTCACACAGAATCATAAAAAGCTAGGGTTGGAAGGGACCTCAGGAGGTCATCTAGTCCAACCCCCTGCTCAAAGCAGGACCATAGATCATTCCAGCCAGGGCTTTGTTGAGCCAGGCCTTAAAAACCTCCAAGGATGGAGTGAAAAAGCTAGTGAAGAAGCTTTTCCTAATATCCAGCTGAAACCTCCCTTGCGGCAACTTGAGACCATCGCTCCTTGTTCTGTCATCTGCCACCACTGAGAACAGTCCAGCTCCATCCTCCTTGGAACTGCCCTTCATGTAGTTAAAAGCTTTTATCAAATCCCACCTCAGTCTTCCCTTCTGCAGGCTAAATAAACCCAGTTCCCTCAGCTTCTCCTCAGAAGTCATGTGCCCCAGACCCCTCACCATTTTCATTGCTCTCTGTTGCACTCTCTCCAACTTGTCCACATCCTTTCTATAGTGGGGGACCCAAAACTGGACATTAGCCGACATGGGCAGGGGAGATGGGGAAATCAAGCCTTACCTACACTTCATACTTCCAAACTAAGCAGTCACACTTTTGGCCCCTATGCATGCCACGAACAGCTTGTTAATGATTGTAACTCAAATAGCGCATCTTTATCTAGAAGAGTTCACATCAGAAATTAGTATTTTTGAAATGTTTTACCTACAAATAAAGAGAAAAAATAAGGTCTATGCTTATAATTGTAAACTACCACCAGGCAAAAAGGTAAAGCCATTTACTTCCTCTTCTTGCACATACAGTGTAGGCGTATTAAAGATTCTGAAATAGGAAAGCCCTAGCTGCACTCTTATAAATGGAGAACTGTTACACAATACACAAGAGATAGTTGTGTAAGTGTTGGTTTTCTCTCCTGAGAGTAACAACTTGTTTCTTCTAGCATCAAATAGCCAGGATCTCTCAGCCAAAGTTCCCACAAATCTCATGCAGAGGCATTAGCCAGCAGAAGAAAACAAACATCAGGTTTTTCCAATGTAGTTATATCTTGGCATTCCCAGCAGTCTCCCAAGGCAAAACAGCAGGATGGATAAAACTGTGTTTTTTTAATACTGGATTTTATATCTAAATCAAACTATTAGTAACCATTTAATAAACTTTTTACAAGCATGTTTTAAAAACTAATAAAAGCCCTGTTGAGGCCTAAACTTACTTTTTATTTCAATAATTTTAATAGACTATAGTATAATCATAAAAATCACAGAATCATACAGAAGTAGAACTGGAAGGTACCTCCAGAGGTCTAGTCCAACCCCCTACCCGAGGCAGGATCATCTCTATCAAAACCATCCTGTACTATCCATAATCTAAGCTATTTATAAGGCTACCATCAACCCTGACACAACACAAGACATAACATCCAACCTGCCACAGGTAAAGCATGGGAACCACAGCAGCCAATGTCCTGCTTCTGTAAAGTTAATATATGCTCGAGAGATCCCAGGAAGAGGACCATGCCCCCCACTACAGAGGATGGCAAAACACCCCCACAGTTCATACCAATCAGACCATGGGGTAAAATTCCTTCCTGACCCCAAATATGGCAATCGGTCTGACCATAAGCAGAGGGCTAAAACCCTCTAGGCAGGAACGTCTGACTTTGGTCCCAGCTGGAGCATTGTAACAAGACAGTCAAACCTCCAGCCTTGGCTGCAGCCAACATCCGATGCCTCTGCGGGACATCTAGAAACTCCTTGACACATGCAGCAGAAAGGTGGGGTGAGCGTAACCCTTAAAGCCCAGACCCATGGGAAATACCCATAGTAGAACACAGGCATAACTATGCCAAGATCGTCTCTGACCAGTGGCGGTCCAAGCTCTTCTTGAACGCCTCCAGTGATGCCGAGTCCACAACTTCCCTGGGCAGTCTATTCCAGTGTCTCACTATTCTCACAGTGAAGGAGTTTTTTTCTGATATCCAACATGCAGCATTAATAAATATTCCTCTTTTTTCCTGAGTTAAAACGTACTGCTCACTTAAGTTCCCTCTGATTCTGTAGATAATTAATGTTTTTGGTCAACCTAAGCTTTTATAAATCATTACGTTCCAAGTATCATATACTGCATTAAATATCTAGAGGCATCAACACTTTTCTGAATGCAAATGCTTTCAGTTTCTGTTGTACAGAAGAGCTTTTGCCTTAATTACTTTTGATTTCAGTTTATCCAGCAAGTGACGAGAGAATATTTTCTTAATTTGAAATAGTTCATTAAGAATCAAGGAACTGAGTGGGAATTAAGGCAGAAAACCTTGTTTTTATTATCCCATCTATGAATTAAAGCCAAGTAGGAGATGTCAATCAGATCTACTGATTCTAAATACTTGAAAATGCTGGAAACAGCTGTTTAAAGATATTTTAGTGCCCAAAGATACAGACAGACATCCAATAGGATTTTCAAAAGGGCCTACGCAAGTTGGGTGCTTAAACCCTGTTGATTTCAATTAAGTGCAAGTATTTTTGAAAATCCCATAGAAATATGCCTCTTTGGACTGCTAAATACCATTGAAAAATCTGGTTCGTGGTAACAAAAAACAATCAGTCTGTCAGTTTGCTAACAGCTTTGTTTAACAAATCAGTTTTGAATACAAAACATGTTTGTAAAGGTATGTTTCTTTCCTTTGAATCAGCTCCTTTAAGATATCTATATTTCATTTATAAAATCTTAATAGATTTGCTTTATTTTAAACGAGTTCTAGTTTCCAGCTTTGTGACCCAACTTGCAAGTAAAAATTATCATACAGCATTTTCTAACATCATAAAAAGTAAAAACTAATAATCTAAATAAGTACGTGTTAAATGATATAATTGCTTAACCAAATGTGCATATAGTGTATAATTGTTAGCCCTAGTACCAAATGTAACATACAGAATGTATTTAATAGAAAATTAACGTTTGAATAGTTATAACAATAAACTAGAATTAACTTTTCATTACTAAAAGGTACAATTGCAAAATAAGATTAAAATACATTCTTTAAATCAGGGATTTCTATGCCTGCTGATTTAAATCATGAATAAAAGGAGTGATTTAAGTTCCTTTGTTTTATGTCAATCCTCCATTTAAAACATATCGTACTACTGTTCCCCACATGGAGAGGAAAAAAAACCATCTCAAACTAAAGAAAAAGGGAACTTGAGGTTACTGGTCCCTGAATCAAGAAAATTAAGTGGTTTTTTTGCAAAATTATAGGAAACCGTGATGACAGAGGGGGAAAAAAAACAGTTCTTTTAATGATATGCTGTGAGGGCGTGGGGTCTAGGAGTGGCCGTGAACTCCTTAGTGCCCCCTACCTTCACTCAAGGCTGTATTCAGCACCCTCAGATTCTCGCCCGCCACGACTTTGATCTTAAATGAGTTTTAAATGGGAGGCTGCCTTTATCTCCCTGGTGAACGGTACGTAATGGTCCTGCCCCTACTCCATATGGGGTGCTTCTGTGCAACCCTCCTTTAAGGGGTATACATGGGACGTTGTGCAGTCCCTTGCCCTCTGGTGCTCTCTCTAGCACCCCGGGCTCATTACCCGCCTGGCGCCCCTGGGCCTGGCTCTCCGCCGCTGCCCCCCCTTTGTCACCGGCGCCCCTTTGGGCCTGGCTCTCCGCCGCTGCCCCACTCTGGGGACTAAATTGTCCACCTCTGGGCTTTTGCGCCCTTCTCAGGGCCTCTACCGCGCCTCCGGCACCTCCCGCCCCTCTCGGGTCTCTGCCGCCCTATCCGCGGCCATTGCCCCCCCTTCTGGGCCCACGCCTGCACTCCTCGGACGCGCTCTCTGCCCCCTCCGGAGCCTTGCCCTCTCTAGGGCCCACGCCGCGCTCTCCGCAGCCGTTGCCCTGCCTCTGGGCCTGCACCACGCCCTCTGCACGTGCTCTCTGCCCCCACTAGAGCCTTGCCCTCTCTAGGGCCCATGCCACGCTCTCCGCAGCCACTGCCCTGCCTCTGGGCCTGCACCGCGCCCTCTGCACACACTCTCTACCCCCCTCTGGGGCCTTGCCCTTTCTAGGGCCCACACCGTGCTCTCCGCAGCGGTTGCCCTCCTACTGGGCCTATACCGCGCTCTCTGTACGCGCTCTCGGCCCCCGCTGGGGCCTTGCCCTTTCTAGGGCCCACACCGTGCTCTCCACAGCGGTTGCCCTCCTACTGGGCCTATACCGCGCTCCACGTGCTTGGGGCTCAGGTGGCCGCAGCCATGCCTGGCCCCCTTGACCCTTCTCTGGGTCCTTTGCCCCACTGGGCAAACACTGAACCTCTCTCTGGCACACCGTGCCTCTCCGGCGTGAACTGTAGTGCCCCACTGGCACTGTGCCCCTACTGGGCACTGGGAACCCCCAGGCTGCTGGGGAGCCCCCTGAGGCCTCCTCACTCCCCTACAGCCTCACCCAGTCCTCCGGTGAAATACTCACAACTCCACACTATGCTGGCTTTCTCTCTACCCCTGCATCATCGCAGCCAGTCAGGCTGCAACCACCAACTGGGGCTGCTCAGCTCTCCGCCACAGAGCTCCTGCTCCTGCAGCTGCCAGAGGGGAACTACCACTGGGCCCAGGCCTGAGCTGTTATAAAGGGCCCGGCCCTGCCCCCTTCTGGTCACCTGACCGGCTGGTTGCCCTAGCAACCCGCAGCTGCACTGCCCTGTTGATTGGCAGCTCTATCAAACAGCACTTGAGCTGCCCTGGTGACAGACAGCTTACCTTATCTCCTTCTCAGGCACGGAGCACCCCGTGCCTCCATGACATATGCTAAATGGAAGAATGCAATATGTTATCATTTTCTAAATATAAATGATTTCTCAAAGTTACAAGAAACTCACATAAGGGTAAACTTCAAATAGTAAAATGACAGCCATTGCAAATACCTGATTTACAAAGAAATGAAAATTGCAGAAAGTGATTTAGATTTCAGCACATTTCTTGTGGCTAGTTAAAGTTGTCTTTCACAGGTTTTCTTTTACGATCTTTATCTGGTGAAATCATTTATTTGAACAGTTTTTCTAGGAAACATTCAATTTTTTTATGCAAAGCAAAGGAAAAGCAAAAACTATCTACAAATGTAGTTAGAAGTAAAAGAAGTGGCCAGATGCAATGATACAAAATCCAGTCACTTTTCAAGGTAAGCAGACCTTTCTCTGCTAACAGTGCACAAGCAGTCAGATTTTCATCCTTGCTCTCGCCAACCTCTATTGCATGTTCTATCCTAACATTTTTTCCTGACTAATGAGTAGTCACTCTCGACTGACTTTTTCACACAACCTCAAAGGTCTAGGATAGATCCCCACTGACATCTCACGCGCAGATTTAAAAAACTAAGAATCTGTGCTTGAAGCAGATGTTAATAATCGTCATGTCCTTTTATTGGCCAACTTCGGAAATTATCTGGGGCTATCAGCCCCTGGCTATCTCCAGCCAAATAAACAGCAAGAGTAAGAATTCAGCTTCTGCAATTCTTAACCAGGGCGCAGTGCTGCAGCACCCTGTGGTGTCATAAGATTCTTTTAAGGGCGATAAAAGTATTCTGACCTGTTGTAGTCTTTCTGGGTTACCTGCAACAGCAGAACTGCTCTATTATTATTCAAGTTAAGAAAATGAGTAAAAAATTAAGAGCTGGCATTTACCAAAGTCTAACAAGGTTGAGAACCTCTGTCAAATATATGCATGGTATGGTTATGTTTCTCTTTAAAACTAGCAAAATGTTTTGTTTAAACTGGAAGGGAAAGAAAGTGTTGCAATCATATGGTTTTACCTCAGTTTTCTGCCTGTTTATAATTGATGAAAAGAGCTACCCTTAAGTGACTCCATCTGATGATATGAGAATGGTGCTGACCCTGGGCTACAGCTACTAGGGAGAATTGAAACTTATTTTATAATGATTGGTGAGGCAAAAGTAAAGAAAGGGATGAGAAACAGGGTTATTCTAAAACAAGTACAAAATGAGTAAGGACAGATTTGTACAGAAAGTGCGTTCTGTACCTTTAAGAGAGATATTCTCCCATGGGTACCTTTAGTCCTCACATCTTAATGGTATCTAGTTTTCAGCTGTTCATTGCTGCATTGATCTAAGTGTCCATTTCTGCTTCTGTTAAAGGCAGAATTTTTTTTTCCACTTCTGAACCTTTTAAAGTGTGGCCTACATCTTGAGAGAGACTGTATGGTAGGGCACCTTCTACCCCACTGACAACCACCTGAACCACATTCTCTCCAATGTTCAGTTGTGTAATATTTCTTCCATAGCAATAAAATGTACTACTAGGCAAGTATTCAAATTATTTATTGTATTTTCCTGGTCAGCTCTTTGTAGACTACCAGCAGTTACCCACAGAGTAAAGAAAGTGGACACAATTAACCTTGAATAACTAGGAGGGTACTTATTTGGAAATCAAGGACGACAAAAAAAAATATCTTTAGCCACATTTAGGTTACAAATTTAATAAAAACACAAGGAAAGATACTATATTTCTATTCACTACTACTGTTCCTGTATTCCCCTGTTCATAAAATAAGCTTGGTATGTACCTGAAGAAGAATTAATTGTTTACTTTTTAAGGTTTAGCAATATTATGGGTCACATGTATCTTATTTTATTCCAGGTCTGTCTAGCTTCAGGCTTATAAAGCAATGCTGAGTTAATCTGAACTTTCCTTTCTTATGTCCTAGGATCTTTGTCTTTCTTATTTTAAGTTTGTGTGTGGGAGGTAGAATTAGTTTATAAGCACATTATTACCACATACCGGGTGTGTCTACATGTGCACGTTTACTGCACAGTAACCAACAATTATTATGCAATACAGGCAGCATTTACATGTGCATGCCCATACTGTGCAGTAAATATGGCGACTTATGCCAACTTGGGCGTAAATTTGATATCTGCATTATGCAGGTATCAAATTTATGCCCGATTAGTTACTGCTCAGTAATGCACATATAAGCACCTTACTGCTCAGTAACACTGTGTGTGTGTGAGTCCCAAGTCTGGAGCAGCGGGCGCGAGGGGCGCGGCAAACAGCCCCAGAGGGGACAAGAAGCACTTGAAGTGTGGCAAAGGCTCCACAGAGGGCGAGGAGCGGTGGAAGAGCCGCAAGACGGGCCCAGTGGGGCGAGGCCTGGGGCAAGGCAAGCCCAGAGGCGCCGGTAGCGGGGTGCAGGTTGCAGCAGCGGCCCAGAGGCGCCGGTAACCGGGTGCAGGTTGCTTAACCGGCCCAGAGGCGCTGGTAAAGGGGCAACAGGCGCGTGACCACCCCAGGGGCGCCGGTAAAGGGGTGCCAGTAGCGATAGGCCCAGGCGGTGCGGAGACAGGTGCCGGGGCGTGACAAGCCCCAGGGGCGCCAGGCGGGTGACAAGCCCGGGGGTGCCAGAGAGGGGCACCAGGGCAGGATGAGCCCAAGGGGCACCAGAGAGGGCGTCGGAGGGCAAGGACAGAATAAACGTCCAGGAACAGCTGCGAGGCTTGGGGCGTGCTAAAGGGGAGGTTTGGAGGCACGCATTTGCCCATAAGGCTGGGGGTGTTGGGGGCACCCCACGTGGAATGGAGATAATCCCAGCGAGGTGTCAAGGTGGAAGTAGGCAGCCTCCCATAACTGAACTTAAGAACAAAGACGTGGCGGGGGAGTAGAGGGTGCTGGACCACCTTAATTGGCACGGCAGGGGGCGCTAGTGGGCTCACGGCCGCTCACAGGCCCCACTCCATGACAAAAACATAATATCATAACACTAACAGGGTTGTCCTGCTAGGCAAATTTAATCAAAAGGTACAAAATTGGAACAGTGCATACTCAATACTTCCAGTACTGGAATACAAGCAGTCCTCGACTTACAACGTTTATAAACTGACACCCTGTTTCAACTTTATGATGTCAGTTTTGACTTTACAATGCTTGATCCGATTTGATGTGAACAAGTTCACTGCATTGCTCATCTCCCTGGAGAACATCTGTCCAAACTTCCTTGCACACCTTCTTTAAGAAAGCAAACAAGACTCCAGAAAAACCTGCAGCCAAGACTCCTGAGAGAAGTCCAGCCACAAACCTTTCAAAAAGTCCAGCCAAGAGCCCTTCAAAAAGTCCAGCAAAGTCATCTCAAAGAAGTCCTTCCAAAACAATACAATTGCTATTTACTATATAAATACACTAATGTAGCTATATTACTCATCTATAATTGATCAAGTACAAAATTCTGGAGTATTTTTGGTGAAAATAGGGTATCAGGCCTTGGTTCAGGAACCAATCCCCTATTTATAACGTTGTTTCTTATGGGAAAATTGGTTCTGAGCTACAGTGCTTCAACTTCCGAGTTACAATGGTTCATTAGAGGCAGGTCCTGTCAGACCAACCTGGTGGCCTTCTATGACCAGGTCACAAAAACCTTAGATGCAGGTGTAGCAGTGGACATAGTCTTTCTGGATTTTAGGAAGGCCTTCGACACTGTGTCTCACCCCATTCTCATTAAAAAACTTGGGGACTGTGGCGTTGACACCTACACAGTCAGATGGGTCACTAGTTGGCTGGAGGACCTTACCCAGAGAGTGGTGGTGGACGGGTCTTATTCAACCTGGACTGTCCTCAGGCCCGCACTGTTCAATATCTTCATCAGCGACTTGGATGAGGGGGTAAAAAGCACCGTTCAAATTTGCAGATGACACTAAGATGTGGGGAGAAGTGGGCAAGCCAGAAAGGAGGGATAGGCTGCAGTCAGACCTAGACAGGTTACAGGGGTGGGCTTATGAGAACAGGATGGGTTTCAACACTGACAACTGTAGGGTACTGCATCTGCAGAGGAAGAACCAGCAGCATACCTACATGCTGGGGAACTTCCTTCTTGTCAGCACAGAGGCAGAAAAGGATCTTGGAGTCATTATTGATGCCAAAATGACCATGGGCCAACAGTGTGGGGATGCGGTGAGGAAGGCCAACCGCACCTTGTCATGCATCCGCAGATGCATCTCAAGCAGGTCCAAGGAGGTGATCCTCCCCCTCTATGTGCCATTGGTCAGGCCGCAGTTGGAGTACTGCATCCAGTTCTGGGCGCCGCACTTCAGGAGGGATGTGGACATGGAGAGGGTGCAGAAGAGGGCCACTCGCATGATCAGGGGGCAGCAGGGCAGGCCCTACGAGGAGAGGCTACGGGACCTGAACCTGTTCAGCCTCCACAAGAGAAGGCTGAGGGGGGATCTGGTAACCGTTTACAAACTAGTCAGAGGGGACCAGCAGGCATTGGGGGAGTCCCTGTTCCCCCGAGCACTACCAGGAGTGACAAGAAATAATGGTCACAAGCTGGCAGAGGGTAGATTTAGGCTAGACATCAGGAGGCGCTACTTCACTGTCAGGGCGGCTAGGGTCTGGAACCAATTTCCAAGTGAAGTGGTGCTGGCTCCTACCCTGGGGGTCTTTAAGAGGAGGCTGGATGAACACCTGGTTGGGGTTGTTTGACCCCAGTACTCTTTCCTGCCATGGCAGGGGGTCAGACTCGATCATCTGCTCAGGTCCCTTCCGACCCTACTAACTATGAATCTATGAAATTTAAGATGCGGTTTTTGGGAACCAATTGTGTCATAAGTCTGAGGACTGCCTGTACTCAAAACAGAACTCAAAACAAGAGCAATGAGACAGATTGACACAGAGCAAAAGTTGTCATATTATTCATGTTTCAAAAACACAGTGTCACAGGGAGGATACAGGGGACAGACACCAAGGGGCCAAGGGGGAACCCCGGGGGCCAGAACACAACAGGGAAGGTGAGGAAAGAGAGAGAGAAACAAAGATTCCCTTACCTGCAGCTGGCGCCGTGGTGAAACCAGAAATGGTGGCGGGATCCGCGCGGCTTGTTAGCTGTGTCTTTTTGAAACTGCGGCCAGCTGTGGGGAGAAGCGAGCAGCGCTGGCGCGAGAAAATAAAAGGCGGCGCAGACGAAAAAGAGGGAGGGAGATCAGGAGAAGAGTCGCCAAGGAAGGTATCCCGCGAACCCCAATTAGGGGTAAGAGGGGTCAGGACTGCCAGGGGGCAGAAGGCAGCCTCGAAGACTGCCGAAGAAAGGACACCAGCATCAGCATGGCAGATGTACCTCTTCCAGACGAAGGAGTTGAGGGAGAGAATCCAAGGTTTCAGGGCGAAGAAGCCGACAGCAGGGATGGTCCCAAAGAGAGAGTGAAGGAACCCAAGTCATCGACCCAGGTGGGATTGGTACGGGCTTGGGAAGGCTTCAGGAGCAAACCCAGACGGCTAAGGGAGAGCCTAAGCAGCGAGAGGGGCTGCAGAAAACAAGCGCCTACTGTACAGAGCTGCCCAGCGAGCAACAGATTGGGTAGAACTACAGGGACCATCAAGGGTCCAGTTGGCATGCAGGGGGCCTGCAGTTTGGAAAGGAGAGTGTGATAACCACCAGGCATATGTGTACTCAGGACAGCGTTAGTTAGAAATTCTCAGGGCTAGGTTAGCCCATTTTGCGTGAGGTCAGGAATTTTACTGACAGTGTTTTTCCTTTGGTTTCTTTCCGTTTCCCACTTTCGGAGGGGTAGGGAGGCCGGTCGCATTGGTACTTAGAGTTGGCTCAATTAGGGGTCAGGTTAGACCTTGTACATCTTTACCAAAGTGCCCGTAACACCAAGAGGCAAGGGTTGGGTTGAGAGACTTCAGCAACTCATCGAGGCTGGGTATCAGGGTGAGGTGTAGGGGAGGTTGGAGCCTCGTGGAAGACTGCCGTCTAGAGATTCCAGACACTGGATAAACCCCAGTAGCCGGACCCCACCACTGAAGGAACGAGCAAAGTCGTGGCAGGCGAGATTGGGGTGGAGGCTACCCTGGGGTGGGACATCCGTGCAGAACAACCTCAGGGACGGAGCAACGAGCAGTCCTACACACCCAAAGCCAGGTGGCATGGGACCGGATGATCGAAGCCTGTTGGGTGCACACAGGTACTGCTAAAAGTAAGATTTATGGCATATTAAAATAATAGCTCACGTAATTATGCAACCTTCCACCTAGTATTTGCTTTCTTACAGGTGAAGAAACCTATAAAAATGATAATGTCAGGGTGTGGGTTCAAAAGACTTCATAAATATCAGCCGGGCTTTATCAGCTTCTGAAATGGAAAGTCTTTACTCACTTTTTAACATCCTATTGCCCTTGGTGTTAAGGTTTTCTTTGTATATATTTATCTGTACAACACTTTGACACTTAGTTATTGGAGGGTATTGTAGGGTAAACAAAATGGAGAGCAAAAAATCAGCATTTTAAAGAGCAGTTGCATCTCTGGAGCAGATCAAATTGTGGGAAGGTCACCTCTCTATAGGATAAGCTAAAACACCGACATAGGTGCCGACTCCGACTCCAGTGGTGCTCGAGGCACAAGCACCCACCAAAAAAAAATTAGCAGGTGCTCAGCACGCACAGATTGCAGACATTAAAAAACAAAACAAACAAAAAAACCCAACACACTTTACTGGAAGAAGCAGCTGGCCTCAATCCCCCCTTTTAATCATTCTTAGCAAGAAAAGGAGTCGAAAGCTCCCCCCGTTTTTACGAAGAGGCTGTAAAACCCCAGTCCAGATTCAACAGGGCTCACAGCCCCCAGGCCTGGGCACGGGACCACCCCCCATCAACCTCCCCGGTGCCCACCCGGGTCCCAGGCCCGCTCCACGCGCCCCTCCTGCCCCGGGCACGTGGGGGAGACCGCGGGATGACGACACCCAGTCGAACAACGTCACCGCTCTCGCGTCACTGCCTCTGAGTCAGAGCCAGGCCCCCCCTGCGCGGCGGACCCCTCCCCCTTCCCTCCGTCACGTGAGGCCGCGGCGCCCGCTCGGCCCCGCCCCCCGCTCCCGGTTCGGCCAATGGGGAGGCGCTGGCGTTAACCCTTGGCGGGGCGGGCGGAGCCGAGCAGGAAGCGCTGAGGCGGCGCCGCTCCGGGCCGAGCCGAGCCGAGCCGAGACGCGGGGTCGGCGGTTGCGCTTCCCGTCACCGCTCGTCCCCTCCCCGGCGCGGCGGAGCGGCCCCGACATGATGCCGGTAAGAGGCGGAAGCCCCTGCGCGCGGGTGGCCTTTCCTCGCGTCGCGGGGCCCTGGAGCTGTGTCAGCGGCTCGGCCCCGCGGTTTACTCTGGTCTTTATCCCCCCTCAACACCTGCGTTTCCACCGGCCCCGGGCCGTGGGTTCGCGACCCCCCGCTCGGACCCCGGGGCTGGGGGGCTGGACCCCGCCGCGGCCTCTGCCTGTCGCTTGTCGCCTTCCCGGCTTGACAAGAGGAGCGGCGCCAGCCCCTGCGCCAGGCGCTCGCCGAGCAGGGGAGCGCGGTCCAGTCTTCGCCCTGGTGTCGTGGAGGCGCCGGGCCCCCGTTTGGGGCTGGGCGAAACCCGGGGGAAGGGTCCGCGCCGTTCCTCTGCGGCGCTCGCCAGCCGGGCACTGCGGCAGCCAGAGCGCCCACCGGGCAGAGACGGACGGTCCTGGGCTCCCTGTCCGGCCCGTGGGTAGCTTTGGAGAGGAAGGAGCATGCATGGATGTGACCCTTCGTTTGGGGGGCAGGGCGGGTTGTTGGTGGCCACCTCGGCATGTCTCCACCACTTTTTCCCCCCTTCGGTCAGCTGCGCCGTCTGACTGCTAGCTGCTACCCACCAAACGCTTCCACTTCTGCCAGAAGAGGATTTCGGTCAACCAGATTTACCAAAAACTGGGAGACTCTTACTTGCTGCTTTTCCTGCTCTTTAAGCGTGTGGTGCTTGTTCAGCTGATTTGGTAGCCCAGGGAAAACGCAAGTGAACTACACTTTTTAAATTGCTGCTTTTACAGCCTGGATTATGTTTTACGCTCCTTAGAAGTCCTGCCAGTAAAATGCCAACTATAGGTTGGTTGAGTCTGAGTCAGTGTATTTGTTTCTCTGCTGGTTCTTGGCTTGCTGGGGGGGTGGTTTAGGCTCTAAGAAAATGTCATGGCTTCAGTAGTGTAGTGCTTGAGTACTTCTGCCACCTCTAGGCCACTTGATTTGTTAGTGCCAATGATTTCTATTGGACTCTATGTGTATTTAAAATATTGCAGTTGCTTGTAGTCATCAGAAACTGCTGCTATAGTTGGATTAAAACTTGATTTTGTTATTGAAAAGCATTTAAAAAATATGTGCATGTCAAAAGCTGTGTCTTTAATCTAACAAATTGCTTTTCTACACTTAGTTTTTGAAAGGTAAATAGAATTTGCTGAATCAATTCTAAAATAGTAGCGGCTAACTTTTTGTTTGTTTGTTTAACCTTGAAGAGTGGATTGTGTTGCGAAGAGTGTGTCATAATGTAGATGAATATGCATGTGTACAAAGATACCTTTAACTGTGCATCTCAGTCCTAGCCTAATGGATTCTGAATATTCTGTGTCTAGATCTCTGTAAATAGTTGCAAGTATCAGGTTGTGCCAAACTGTATAATGGCATACTTACATGAATAAATAGCCACAGAACTAGACCATGTTTGTTGTCATTTCTGGTTTAAAATGACCCACATCTCTAGGGCTGAGTACAGACAGTCAAAAATCCCGAGGCTGAATCGATTCCATCTGCACAGGTTAGTATAAACTGCATAGAGTGAACCAGTAAGCAAGTGAACAGACATTCAGTTTTGATTCTGTAGGTGGTGAGGTGCAAAACACCCTGAGATACTGGGGGAACTAGTTGATTTGAATTTGGAGGGGATCTTGGACAGGAGTTCAATGAACTGATTTAAACTAATTCAGTTCAGTCTGCTATTATTCATCCAGGTTTATCTTAACTCAGTTTTCACCATTTTGAAAGTAGTTTATGCCCACTGATCTTCTGTTGTGTTGAAAATTTGAACCAGTTTCCAATCACTTATACCAGTTTGTGTATAACTTCTGTCCCTAAGCTAGATGAAGGAATTTACTATACTAAGCCATCATAGTGTATGGATCCTAGACATCTGATTCACTGAAACTTTTTTTGAGCTAGCAGAAAATCCACACCGTGTGGGATTACATGTGTTAATCCAAAATTTATTTCAACACTTTAATTAGAGATGATTAAAAAGAAACTGTAATCTATGGTGGATTGATGCTATTCAGTTTATGATCTTCATTGAGCAAATGTAGAGTAAATAACAGGTAAACTTGAGATCTGATGGCTTTAAATCTGTTTTCAATCTTTTTGTTTCTAGAGGTCAGGCCTGGAGAGGTGGGGAAAAGCATCATTCTTCCTCCATTTTCTCTGATATTAAATGATACTGTTTCTTGTTTGTTGGGGAAAAGGAAGCTGAAAACCGTAGAGGAGACTTTAGAATTAGTAGGGTTGGAAGGGCTGTCCTCAAGTCACCTGTCCAGTCTTGCTAAAGGCAGGATGCTCTGTGACTAAACCATCTCGGTCAAGTGTCTTTTCAGGCATTTTACCAACAAAGATCTTGATGCTATTAGCACGCCATTTTCTCCATTCCCGAACATCCTTTCCTTCTTTATTTGGCTGTATCGTTCTGGAATGCATGCATAACTATTCTGCTGGTGTTGCATAGTGAATTTCCATGAAGTAATGGGAGATGGATTTGAACCATGCCATCTGTCAGTTTTGCATTGGTGGGAATGATTATATAGCAAGCCCATGAAAAATTCTTGATTTTCCTATTGGAAGTGTATGGCTAATAGATACAAAATTCTTACTTCAGATTTCACCTCCTCAAAGGGTCCTCTAAAAATATATGCATATATTTCTGCATATAAAATTATTTTTTTCCTCCATCAATGAACTGAGATACAAGATTTACAGCATAATATGCAATAAACTATAATGGCCTGATATCTTTTATAGAACTTAAAATTTTATAGTAACTCATTTTATATGCTAAAACAGTCACTGTAGTTACTTGCTTACAAAAGTCATACTCATGTAAGCTGTGCATACTTTTTGTCTGTACAACTGTATAGGCTAAAATCTCATTTGAGGTGACTGCTATATTCCATCACTCATTTTGCTCAAACAGCAACTAGGTAACTCTTAATTCAGCATTATTGCACAGCAGTAAAAACTTGCGCCTTTGTCAGGAACTCAGTGGAAGAGTTTAGGATAGCTGGTATCATGGAAGTGAAATTATTTTATGGGAGAGAAGAAAACATTCTGGAGGATGCTGTGTTTTTTACTGGAGAGGACATCTAAAAGGCATCATACAACTAAGACAGGAGTGGGCAATTATTTAGACTGGAAGGCCACTTACTGAGTTTTCAGTGAGCTGTTGCAGGTCAGGGGACAAGGGGGTGGTGCTGAGTTGGTATGGCTTGGGATGAAGGAGGGCAACTGGTCCTATCCTGCCCTGGGCTCACTGACCCCTGCATCCATCCCCAGGGGCACCAGAGCAGGAGACTGGCTTAGAACCCCTAAGGACAGGGCACGCTCAGTCAGGCAGATGGATTGGGGCCACAGGCAGGTAGGGAGCAGCATCTGGGAGTGGGAGGGGTAGGCAGGGCCTTGTGTCATCACAGAGGTGATGGCACAAGGCTTGGGCCCAGGACAGAGTTGCAGTGTGCTTCCTGCATATCACTGCTCATGGAACCAGCGCATTGCAGGAATACGTGGAGAGCAGCTCACAGCTCTGCTCTGGGCCCCAGCACCGTACTGTCACAGTTGTGCAATCCCAGGCCTACCTCCTGCCTGCCTGTCCTGCTCCCCACCTGCCTGCAGCCCTATTCCATATGCCCAGCTGAGCATGCCCTGCCTGCAGGGGTCCTAGGCTGGTCTTCATGGAGTTTCTGCCTGTCCACTCTATCCAGCACCCCAGTGGCAAGGGCTGTGGAGACTGGCCACAGCAGCTGGCAGGGTGTGCTGCTGCCACAGGGGTTCCTGGAAAGGCAGATCTGGCCACCATGCCTGGGGCAGCAAAATCTGTTGCATATGCCACAGCCTGGGCTACTCCCCATGCCTGGGCTGAGGGACCCACTGCAGGCTGGATAACATCTTTTTGTGGGCCTTATTTTGCCTACCCATGAACTAAGGTTGGATGGTAGTTCCAGAATTGCAGCTTTTGCAGATTATTCCTGCCCATACACTTTATAAACTCTAGCGAGTTAGAGAGGGAAGCAAAAGGAAAAAAAAAAAAATGCTTTTTCTCTGGAACCAACTTCCAAGAGAAATGGTGCTGGTTCCTACCCTGGGGGCCTTTAAGAAGGGCTAGATGTACACCTTGCTGGGGTTGTTTGACCCAAGTACTGTTTGCTGCCACAGCAGGGGGTTGGACTTGATCTGCTCAGGTCCCTTCCAACCCTAGAAGGTTGGAATACTGAAGAGCAGATGCATCAGTGAAAAGAATTGATGCAGCAGAGCTTAGGTATAGGCATAAAATATCCTTCCACTTTCCCACTTCATCTCCAGATAGTTGTTACTATTACAGTTTTTACTCCTGCAGTATATGCAGGGATGTTGTCTCAACTTTAGGACTTGAGACTTCTTGTGGGCTGCACACCCTCAAATGTGACAGCAAGGGAAGAAGGGGCAATGTAATTTAATCATTTAAACACATACCAAAAAAGCCTCTATCACCCAAATAATTTCACTTTTAACACCTAACCTGTTCATATGACTGTCAAAGAATTGTAGGCTACAAGCTTGTAGTATACATTTGTTTCCCCTGCCCCTCTCCCCAAAGAGAGAAAAAACCGTTGTATTTACCCTAAGAAATCTTAAGTGTATGCTGCCTGGTCCCATTTTAAAATAGAGCAAATGCAAATCCAGTGTATAGTGTTTCCTTTCCTCAATGTTAATTCTGCTGTCTTCTAAGAGATGTAGCGATAGACAGGTCAACTTAATATTCTTAACTGAGACTCTTAAAAGGTAAAAACTACTTTCAATATAAATGAAGCAGTGTTTTCCGTGTTGTGAAACAAGCCAAATAAAATAATTGTTAGCAGGTGCTCTTAAAAGAATTGCTACACAAGTCTTTATTTATTGTAGAGAATAACTTGCAGCTATGATTAATGGATTTTTTTTTTTACTGCAACAAAGTTTAATAGGTATTTTGTGCTTTTTGGGGGAATAGAATTAAGATTAATAAGAATGAAGTCAAGAAATTGGTCCACAAAATACTGTGATGATCTAATAGTAAAAAAATTACTCAAGACAAGGTAAGGTTTCCCCCCCAGTTTGACTGGGGGGGGGGAAGAAATGGAGGGGGAAAAACCCACCTTTTTATAAATCACATACAAGAAAAAATACAAGATAGCATTAAAATGTGTTGTCTATCATTAAACTGGTACCAAAAGCAACATGTGCTCAGCAAAAGAAACCAACTAAGAAATTTAATTAAAATGCAGCCAGCACTGAACATAACTGTAAAAAAAACAAACCACCACACATGGCCCATGTGTGGTAAGTGTACCGATAGGAACCTTTATTTTATTTTTTCCCCTCCCTTAAAGCTGGGCAGGTGTTCCCTTCACAGGGAGCTGGCACCAGGCTTGGAGGCCCTGCGTTGTTGGGCCAGCACCAGCCCTAACACCCTCCCCATAGTGGCAAACATCCTAAATTTGGTCTTAGATAAAAGGCCTTTTTTCCTTCTTCTTTACTGTCCCCCAGTTTCTCCCAGATTGCCACTGCTCTGTTCCCTGGGAAGAAGGGGAGGCAGGAAAGAAGGTATCTTTGAACAGTTTGTGCCCGTGGTTCGTCTGCCAGATGATCTTTGCCACCTTTTTGCCATCCTCCTCTATCACCCTCTGGTAGGATGTCTATAGTTCCCTCAGTCCTATCTTAATACAGTCCTTGACTGAGAGCTGTGTGTATTTGTTCATCAGCAAGTTCCTGGTCTTTCACAGGGTGCTCCTGATGCAGCAGATAAACCAATTCAAGTGGGCCAATGGAGACTGTAACAAGTGGTCCATTCCAGGGCCAGTCCAGATGTTGGCCTGCCCTGTTGCCTAGGGCAGCCCACCCCCATGCCTCACCTGCCATGCCTTTAACTGAAGATGTTCTTAGGTGGGAGGTTGTCCACTTAATTGCCCTGATGCCAAAGACAAATACATGGCTCCAAACCTCCCGTAATACAGTATCCCATGCCTCAGAGCTGGCATCCATATCCACAGACTCCCCTGGCCCCTTAGCTGGGCTGCATTGGGCTTCACCTGGCCTAGACTTGGCTTCAGATATCCTCAGTCCTGTGTAGGCCTCCATGCTCCTCCCCACCTCCTCACTGGGGCTTTTTCCTTCTTATGCCCTCTGGAGCCTTAACATCCAGCTCCCTCACTGGGAGGCCCCTTGGGCCTCATTTAGTAAGCCTGGACTCCCTCAGGCCCCTTTCTCCCAGCCTGGACTCTGCATCGGGCCCCACTCAGTAGGCCTTGGCCCTATGCTCTTCTGTTGGGGTATGCTCCCCTAGCCTTTCCCTTCCACAGGGTCACCTGCATGGCAGTGGAGCCTGAGGCTTTCTAGCACCCCATACTTACCTTTCACTGGGGAGGCATAGGTATGGCACTTCCTGGAAGCTGCTCTGCCACAAGCAACCCCACCACACCATCCAGTCCTAGCAGGATATAGTTTTAAGACATTCCCCAGGACCAGGAACCTCCTCCATCCCCATAGTTCCTACCCTGGACTTCCAATTCTGGAGCAGCAGCCAGTTGATGTTGCTTCTTCAGCCCCCTGCAGCAACTACCAACACTACTCTGGGGCCTAGCCTTATACCCAGGCTCCCAGCATCTCTACCAATCAGGCAGCCTCCTGCCTAGCATGTGACCACCTGATTGGGCCTGCTCCCACATGCATGCTGCTTACTGCCTGCTCAGATTCCTTAAAGTGGCAGGCACACCCTGTGGCAGGCACATCTTTTTGGTCAGGTGCCCTTACAGTACTGCATCTCTGATCAGTTGAAATTTGGAAGCCTACCAGTGCCTCAGTTATTATAATATAATAAAATAAATTCTAAATACCTATATATTTTGGTGTTTGATTTTGTTTTGTTTTTTATCATGGAAAATCAGAGCTCCCCCTGCCCTCTTCACTCACTAGCACATGGGTCTAGCTGTAGCTTTCCCCCCCCACTTTGTGGTGCTTAGCAACCCTGATATGCTGGTGCCCTGCCCATGCCAGTGCCCCTTACTCCTTCTCCACCCAGTGCCCCAGGCCCCATCTGCTGAGTGTGTGTAGGCATAAGCAATGCCTAAAGGTGTGTTTATAGAGTACATGTGGTAAAACTTGCAGCTACGTTCTTAAGCTAGTGTTATACACTAGCAAAATAGGATTTTTTTCTTAATAACAGTAATACTATTAAGTGAGCTAAAAAAATAATTCCATGCTTTAATTCTCTACTATGCTATAAATCATCATTCCTGCTACTAATATTCAAAATCACAGGATCAGTTGAAATTTTCTTTTTCCTTTATCAGTTTTCAAGTACCTGTATATTAGTACAGTTATAAGCTATCCAGTTCGTAACTTGCAAGTGATAGACTTTTAAACTATAGGAAAACATAATGATTCATACTAAAGTCTTGGAAGTATGTAATTAAAAAAAATCCTAGTATATTACAATGTATCCATTTAATTAACACAGTATAAACAACAAAATGCGTCTCTTACCATTTTTAAGGAAAGTTTCAAGAACTATTTTTGTGGATGCCAATCATAGATTTAGATTTCATAGACATTAGGGCTGTAAGGGACCTCAGAAGATCATTGAGTCCAGCCCCCCACCTGAAGGGCAGGAAATCAGCTGGGATCATAGGATCCCAGCAAGATAAGCATCCAATTTACTCTTAGAGGTGTTCAGCGTAGGTGCTTGAACCACCTCCGATGGCAGGCTGTTCCAGACCTTGGGGGCTCGGACAGTAAAGAAATTTTTCCTTATGTCCAGCCTGAAACGGTCTTGCAGTAGTTTATGACCGTTCGACCTTGTCATCCCTTGGGGCGCACTGGTGAACAAACATTCCCCCAGAAACTGGTGGTCACCCCGATAAACTTATAGGTGGCCATCAGGTCACCCTTTGAGCCTGTGCTTTTCCAGGCTGTGTACCAGATCATCCCTGAGTCTGCGCTTTTCCACGCTAAAGAGCCCCATGGCTCTCAGCCTGTCATGATAAGGTCTGTTTTCCTGACCTCTGATTATGCGTGTGGCACTTCTCTGGACTCTCTCAAGCTTCTTTACATCCTTTTTGAATTGTGGAGCCCAAAACTGGATGCAGTACTCCAGCTGTGGCCTCACCAAGGCCGAGTACAAGGGGAGAATGATGTCCCGGGATTTGCTTGAGAAGTACCTATAGATGCAAGCCAGACTTTCGGTTGCTTTACTAGCCACAGCATTGCATTGCAGGCTCATGTTCATCTTGTGGTCATTGATGACCTCCAAGTCTCTTTCTTTCGTAGTGCTATCCAACGTAGCACTGCTGAGCCTATAAGGAAGCTGCAGGTTTTTCCTCCCAGGGTGGAGAACCTTGCATTTTTCGGTGTTAAACACCATCAGGTTCTCATCCACCCACTTGCTGAGCCTGTCCAGGTCAGCCTGGATCACCCACTTGTCTTATGGTGTGGATGCTTTGCCCCCAAAATTTGGTGTCATCGGCGAACTTGGCCAGTCCGCTTCTGACTCCAGTGTCCACATCTTTAATGAAGATGTTGAACAATATGGGTCCAAGGACAGAGCCTTGGGAGACCCCACTGGTCACAGGACACCATGATGATTGACTTCTATCAATTACTACCCTCTGTGGGTCTGACCACGGAGCCAGTTTCCCAGCCAGCAGATCATGGTGGACCCAAGGCCACAATTGGCCAGTTTCGCCAAGAGGTGATCATGGGATACCAGATCGAAGGCTTTTTTGAAGTCAAGATATGACATCAATCTCTTCTCCCTTGTCCAGGTGATAGGTCACCTGGTCATAGAAGGAAATGAGATTGGTCAAGCAAACCTACCCGCAACAAACCTGTGCTGGCTATCCCTCAGGATGCTGGCTTCGGCCAGTCCATTAAGGATGGCCTCTTTAATAAACTTTTCTAAGATCTTCCCCAGGATAGAAGTCAGGCTGATGGGCCTATAGTTAGCCGGATCCACTTTCCTCCCTTTCTTGAGGATAGGCACCATGTACTCTATAATCCCAAAATATTGGGATTATATTGTGCATATATTGTGCAACAATAACTGATGATTTATTGGAAAAATACATTCTGGTTGTTCCTGACAGTTATCAGAAAGAATGAACTTTGAATTCATTACTGAATTCCAAAGTGGGCAATTTTTTTTTTTATTTTTTTTTTTTGACTAAAAGCAATTCACAGGCTAAGAGTGGTAAGAACATAAAGATTAATTAAGGTTGAAGAATGTTGTGATTTTAATTCTTTACTCAAGAACATTTAGAACATAAACTTGACCTATTTGTTTATAAACTGTGTTTTCAGTTTACTTTGATGGGGTAAATTTTATAGTTCTTTTTGAACAGGGAGTTTAAACTGCTCTCTTCCTTCCAAGTGACATTTGAAACATTCTGGATGTGGATCTTGTTCCCTGCTATTGTTCCCTGGCTACTTCCCAGATGAATAGAACAGCAAAGTGAAAGTTAAAATCTCTGCAGTGCAGTTGTGCTGCCACTTAATACAGCAAAATGTAAGTTCTTACTAGGTATCCTTAGTCCCATGATATTCTTCCCCTGCCAACCCCCCCCCCAACTGCCCAGCTTTTGTTTTAAGAAGTAAAAAAGCAAGTTTCTAGTCTTTTTGTAATTGCTGAGAAAAATCTAGAAAAGTAAACCTAAAAGACTGCAAACCTAGAAAAACAATAAGAGGCCTACAGAACACATTTTTAAACCCAGTCTTAGGATTTTTTAGCCTGTCTGATCTGTTCAGCTGTTTGACAGTATTGCAGTCTTCCTTACCTCTGCTCATGTACTTGTATACTCTCCTGCTTTCTCTCTTAATCCCCATCCACCTAATTTCATTAGGAAGTTTAGCTTAATTCTTCTAGTGCAGGTGAAAATTAAGACTTTATTACTTTCACTTATTGCCCCAGACAGCAGAGTGTATGTGTGTGGATGTGGTAGGCATAAAACCAAGAGAAATTGAATTTACTAGATTTCAGGTCCAGAAGGAACCATTAGATCAGCTAGCCTGACCTCCTGTATATCACTACCATTTAATTTCATCCACATACCATTATACTGAAACCAATTACTTCAGTTAAACTAAAACATTTCAGTTGGCGAGAGACTACAGTGTTGTGTGCCCAGAAGCAGAAAATGGGGCTAATCGAGATCACATTTCTTAGAAGGGCACAGCGTAGGTCCGTGATACCTAGATGATCCTAGCACAGGGGTGGGCAAAATGTGGTCCCAGGGCCAGATGCGACCTGCCAGGCCATTCTATCTGGCCCGCAGGGCCCCTAAAAAAAAAAAATTACAAAATTAATATTAATGTGCCCTAGGCTGCCTGTCATGCGGCCCTCGATGGCTTGCTGAAACTCAATAAGCGACCCTCTGCCCAAAATAATTGCCCACCCCTGTCCTAGCAGGTGATCCACATCCCATGCTGCAAAAGAAGAATAAAACAATCTAAGGGTCCTGCCTGTTTGACTGGAGGAAAGTCTTCAGCCCATCTGGTGACAAATTTGACCCTAAGCATGTGAGCAAGACCCAACAACTAGACATGTAAGGAAGACTCCTTTTTGCTATCTCAGTCTGCAGTTCCAGATTGTCTGGCATCAGATAGATTTTTTTTTTATATTGTATAATGAAAATAACAGACTTTTAGTGTTCAATCTATTTGCCAGAAATAAAAAAAATATTAAATAAGTGGAGCTTGATATATTTATGCCTTATGAAGTCATTTACAAATCTGTCTTTCTCCATGGTTACTAATATTTACTTTCTCTCTCCAGCACTTGTGTGTGATTCCACAGCTAACTAGTGGGTTAATCAGTGTACAGGCTCAAACCCAATGGATTATGTATATATCACAGGAGATTAGTAGGATAGTAGTGAAAATATCTTGAAATTCTGTACAAAAAAGGGTGAAATTTATATTGGTAGCTGCTCTGAATGTCTCAGAATATCTACCAGTGTTAATTTACCTACTATTTTTTGTAGCAATAACTTTTCTCATTTTTGGAAATGTTGGATCTGTGTTTGAAATCAAGAATGGTTAGAGCTAGAAAGATCTATAATAAGTGAGCTACTCTAAGCTTGTGATTCTTATCAGTCCTCTTAATTTATTTTAAAAACATATCTTAGGTTGACATCTGTTCTAGTTGCTGTCTTTCTTGAGAGCAGTCTGTTTGTGTTGTTAGTTTCCTAACTTTTCATACTGAAAATTTACGTAAATTATTATTCTGTCATTGAACACCATTGTTCTTGTTGATTCTTTTACTGAAGGAAAAATAGTTGTAGGTCCCTGAATTGGTGCTCCTCTGAAGGGACATCTGAAAGCAGTCATGCAAGGCAGCTAGAAATTCCACTAACATAAGGGAATTCTTAGCTGGTATAGAGCCAGCTAACTTCACTTGGAAGCACCCTTTCTAGCGCAGGCCAAAAGCGACTTGTCATATGGTGTTTTTAAGCCAGCAAAGAATTTGTATACTAGGTACAACAGTTGCTTAGGTTAGAGCAGCACTAGGCGGGTCTGATTTTAAGCTTGATTCAAACTAGCCATCAGCTGCTTTGATTGCCTTTAAAAAAAACAAAAGAAAAAAGAATAAGGATTGCTGCAAATGTAGTAAACGCAAGATAAATACAGGTTGCTCCTCGAAAAATGGAAGACCTAAAATTTAAGGTGCGTTGTACACAATGAAACCAAATAATAAAAACAGTGGAAATAATTTTAATAAAAATGGACCAGAATTAAACCCAGCTGTGTTACAAAATAAAAACACAAATTGTACCCTTTTGCTGGAGGCTACATCTTTGTGCCATATACCCTGGAAAATGCACGATACCAGGTTTTTGCTTCTTTGCAAGGTACAGCTAGCTCTGATGTGTATTTAGCAACAGCTTTTTGATCCTCAGCTTTCATTTTCAAACAAGTAAGTTTTTCATTCCTATTTTGGAAAATTACCTTTGCCTCATACTTGCTCATCTTATTAGGTTTTTATGGTGATGGGGAGGTATAGTCTTTGGATACCTTTTGTAAAATTAACAACAACATGAAGTTACTTACATGAAGTATATTTAAACCAGCACAGACTATGATGTGAGTGAGCACTGTCCTGTTCAGCCCAAGGAGGCACAGGGGTCTAATTGAAATCTAATAATTCTGATTTTTAACTCAACAGCTATAATAAGTTTTGATCACTTTTCCTTACTTTGTTAATTTGGAAGCAGCTTTGGCATTGAAACACCCTTCTACCTGCCAACACCTCCAACTTCTCCTGACATCAGCTAGAGTAGAATTTTATGAATTGGCAATTCAAAATTCTGTAGTACATTGGAAAGAGAAGATTACATTTATATTGCTTGGAAAATCTCAGTTTATGCATCAGATTAAATAAAATGGATTTGTAGCAGTTGTATTATTCATTCTTTTTTGTGTCTTTTGGCAACCATCCCAAATGATATTTTTTATTATTTATTTTTTGGTTGTGACTGGCTTTTAGGAACTCCCAAGGTTACATTAGACTTAATACTTTTAATTCAGTAAAAACATCTTTCTTGGAGTTGCCAAAGATTTTTCAGCCTGAGGGACTGGAATATTGAAGAATTGATGGGTCGTGCCCAAAATTTAGGTAAAGTTTGTCTTGGCATGTGCAGGTACTTGCGTCACCTTTTTCAGAAGCAGGACGTTTAGAAACCTTTTATTGTTGTTTCACAAATAATAAGAACTCTTTCCATTTTTTGAGGCCCCAGACAGTCTCTCTTCATCTAAAGTTCAGGGATGAGAGGCGTCAAAATGTGAATGACTGCTCCCTTCTGACTTTGGGGGCTACCACTTTTTTCTTATCTTGTGAATACAGCCAACTTTTATATGGTCTCGATGGTGTTCATACTAATGTTAATTTTTCCCTTCATGTATTTGTATGCACCCATTGTAGTACTGTTAGAATGTTAACTGAAAGATTGAGTTGCCAGGGCATTAGGCAATGTTTGCATACTTCTAAAATCATTGGATGATTTAGTGCCAATTTATCTTGAAAATCTGCTGAGTAGAATTTCTCTTCTTTTAAAAGTTCATTTCGTATGTGAACACCTTTAAGAGACCCAGTTCTTTCCCTTCATTTTCTTTAGGATTGTGAACGAAATGTGTTCACCATAGATCACATCCTGTTTGAGTTAATGCATTTGCAACTGTTACCCTATAATAAAACATGACATTTTTTCATCTCTACAGACTATATGTAAGAAATGTGTAAATTAACTTGTCAGCTTGCCCAAGCGAGGGTGATACAAAAATCTAGTTACCTGTCACTTTAAATCCTGTTCTTTTACTATTACAGTCCATCATCACATAGTTAACTGTACTTCCTTTATTGCAAAAGTAGTGGACTATGAGGAAACGGTGAAAAAGACTATACGTGAAGTAAACAGAGAAAAATATATTTTTCAGTTAGTTTCCTTCAGTTATAGTACTCTTAGAGGCAACATTTAATGAAGTTTTCTTGCTGGAAATGGTTTAATAGATCTCCTTCCTAAGCAAGACTTCTCCAGTTGAGTGAGAGACTTAGAGCTTATGAATGTTTCGTCTTTGTGCCCATTCTTATTACATTTTTTGTGAAATGAGGAATGGCACCTGGGGTACTGTAAGTATAGCCAGTTCTGAAATAACCATTTGCTTAAAAGAGAAATTTTAAGGCAGTGAGCTCAGGCTCATGAAAGCTTGTGGATCTCTGATTTTAGTTAGTCTGTAAAGTGTGCCTCTATCCTGTCTTCTGCCAGACTTTTGATGAACACGGTTAACTATCTTTCTGTTCACTTAAAAATGAAAGTTGTCTTTGGCATGTTGGAAATATATGAATTAATATTTTGTGAATCTTTTTGTTTTGGTCAGGGGCCAGTTATGACTGGTTAAGTTCTGAGCCTGCATTTTGCTGTGTGCATACAAATTCTTACTTTTGTGGAGTCCCATTGATCTCGGGGAGACTCTATACAAGCATTAAGGTTATTTTGTAGACATTAGGGCTGGAAGGGACCTTGGAAGATCATTGAGTCCAGCCCCCTGCCCCAGGGGCAGAGATCATAGGATTACAGCAAGATAAATATCCAGATGTCTTTTGAAGGCGTTTGGAGTAGGTGCTTGGACCACCTCCGGTGGCAGGCTATTCCAAACCTTGGGGGCTCAGACAGTAAAGAAGTTTTTCCTTATGTCCAGCCTGAAACGGTCATGGAGGAGTTTGTGGCTGTTCGACCTTATCATCGCTTGGGGCGCTCTGGTGAACAGACGTTTCACCAGATCCTGATAAGCACACCTGATGAACTTACAGGTGGCCACTAGATCATCCCTGAGTCTGTGCTTTTCCAGGCTGAAGAGTCCCATGGCTCTCACCCTCTTCATAAGGTCTGATTTCCTGACCTCTGATCATGCATGTGGCTCTCCTCTGCACCCTCTCAAGCTTCTCCACATCCTTTTTGAATTGTGGAGCCCAAAACTGGATGCAGTACTCTAGCTGTGGCCTCACCAAAGCCGAGTACAGGGGAAGAATGACAACCTGGGACTTGCTTGAGAAGCACCTATGGATGCAAGCCAGCATTTTGGTCGCTTTACTAGATGCATCATCGCATTGCAGGCTCATGTTCATCTTGCGATCAGTCATGGCCCCCAAGTCCCTTTCGTCTGTAGTGCTAGCCAGCATAGCACTGCCAAGCCTATAAGGGTGCTGCAGGTTTTTCTTCCCAAAGTGGAGAACCTTGGATTTTTCGGTGTTAAACGCCATCAGGTTCTCATCCACCCATTTCCTGAACCTGTCAAGGTCAGCCTGGATCACCCGCCTATGCAGAGTTTGGTGTCATCAGCAAACTTGTCCAGTCCGCTTCTAATACCAGTATCACGTGTGCATGGATATGATTAAAAGAAGTGGTTGCCTAATGCCTCAGTCCTGTATGGAACTTAAGGGTGTGGACTGCGGTTATCAGTGACACAAGTTGTACATCATCTGCTTTTGTCTGTAACTAACTATGCTAATCTCAGACCGAAATGTAGGTTCACCTCCCATCTTTGTTGCTGACCTGTAGTAAACTGAGTTTTATAAAGTCACGTCTTTGTGCCTCATGGAGTTTCGCATCTGTAGACTGAGAATGAAAGTACATATTTTTTTCTGTAAAATGCCATGAGAGCTTTGGATGAAAAATATTCTATAACAACAAAGTATTATGCATCTAAATTTGATTAGATGATAATTATGCAATTGTAAATCTGACAAAGCAAGTTCTGTACTTTTAATTCAGGATCTGTAGTAATTCATATTTCATACTCGATTTCCTGTGGTTCAGTATGAATTTTGAGAAATTTCTTAATCCTTTCTTTTTTTGTTGCACAGTAACAGTGTGCAGGGCTGATACAAAGGAGTGTTTTGGAAATGCATGCTTTGCTTTGCTTTGCTTTGCTTTGTTTGTTGCAGGGCAATAATGATTGAGGAGTTAGTGGAGGGAAAAAGAATGAACCAGCAAATCTTTCCAGAGGTTAATCTGGGCAGTCTATGCGTCCTCTAATTTCCAGAGAGGACCAGAGGAAAATTGACTCTTACGACTTTTGTTGTTAAAAAACAAAACAAACAAACAAACAAACAAAAATACCGCAGCATGTTGGAAGGGACTTTCCCACACATCTGGTCTGGTTTTTTTTTTTTTGTTTTTTTAAAGAAATTTATGTACTAGTTACAGCAAGAATGTATTTCCCCAAATTTTAATTTTTCTAGTAGCAAGCATCCTAATTCATTGGCATTTTATAAATGGGTATGTATAGAATCATAGAAAATGACGGTTGGAAGGAACCTCAGGAGGTCATCTAGTCCCAACCCGCTTCCGAAAGCAGGGCCATCCCCAACTAGATCATCCCAACCAAGGCTGTGCCTAGCTGGGTCTCAAAAACCTACAAGGATGAAGCTTCCACCACCTCTCTGGTAACTTGTTCCAGTGTTTTACTACCCCCCTGGTGAGAATTCTTCCTTATATCTAACTTAAACTTCCCTTGCTGCAACTTGAGACCGTTGCTCCTTGTTCCATCATCTGCCACCACTGAGCTCCATCCTCTTTCAAACCCCACTTCATGTAGTTGAAGGCTGCTATTAAATCCCCCCTCAGTGCTTTCTTCTTCAGACTAAATAAGCCCAGTTCTCTCAGCGTGTCCTCAGAAGTCATGTCCCCCAGCCCCAGAACCATTTTTGTTACCCTCCACTTGACTCTCTCTCCAATTTGTCCACATCCTTTCTGTAGTGCAGGTGGGACCCAAAACTGAACACAGTACTGCAGATGTGGCCTCTCCAGTGCTGAATAGAGGGGAAGAATCACTTCCCTTGCCCTCCTGATAATCCTACCAGTGCATCCCAATATGCCATTAAGCTTCTTTGCAACAAGGGCAAACTGTTGGCACATATTCAGCTTATTGTCCGCTGTAACCCCCAGGTCTTTTTCTGCAGAGCTGCTGCCCAGTCAGTCAGCCCCCGGCCTGTACTAGTGCCTGGGATTGTTCTGTCCTAAGTGCAGGACTTGGCACTTGTCCTTGCTGAACCTCAGGAGATTTCTTTTGGCTCAATCATCTAACTTATCTAGGTCACTCTGAATCCCTACCCTTCAGCGTATCTACTACTCTCCCTGCTTGTTGTCATCTGCAAACTTGCTGAGGGTGCACTCTGTGCCATCTTCCAGGTCACTTGTGAAAACACTGAACAAAACCAGCCCCAGGACTGACTGCTGGGGCACTCCATGTGATACTGGCTGCCAACTAGACATCAAGCCATTGCTTACTACTCTCTGAACCTGATGCTCCATCCAGGTTTCTCTCCACCTTACAGTTCATTCATTCAGCCTGTACTTCCTTAGCTTGCCTGTGAGAATGTTGTGGGATATTGTATCAAAAGCCTTGCTAAAATCAAGGTATATCACATCCATTGGTCTCCCCACATCTATGGAGCCAGTCATCTCATCATAGAAGGCAGTGAGGTTGGTCAGGCTTGACTTGCCCTCAGTGAACCCATGCTGACTGTTCCTAATCGCCTTCTTCTCCAAGTGCTTAGAAATGGATTCCTTGAGGATCTTCTCTGATTTTTCCAGGGACTAAAGTGAGGCTCATTGGTCTGTAGTTCCTTGGATCCTCCTTTTTCCTTTTTTAAAATATGGGCACTATGTTTGCCCTTTTTCCAATCATCTGGGATCTCTCCTGATCGCCATGAGTTTTCAGAGATGATGGCCAGTGGCTCTGGAATATGATCAGCCAGCTCTCTCAGCACCCTCAGGTGCATCCCACCCAGCCCCATGGACTGGTACACATCCAGCTTTTCAAAGTAGTCCCTAACTTGTTCTTTCAACACTGTTGGCTGCTCACCTCCTCCCCAAACTGTGCTGCCCAGTGCAGTAGTCTGGGAGCTGACCTTGCCTATGAAGACTGAGGCCAAGAAGGCATTGAGCACTTCAGCCTTTTCTGCATCCTCTGTCACAAGGTTGCCCCCCCCCCATTCAGTAAGAGACCCAGACTCTCCCTGATCCTCCTCTTGCTACCAACATGTGTAGAAACCCTTCTTGTTACCCTTTATGTCCCTTGCTAGCTGCAACTCCTGTTGTGCTTTGGCCTTCCTGACTTCATCCCTGCATGTCCTAGCAATGCTCTGATATTCTTCCCTAGTTATTTGTCCAAGTTTCCACTTCTTATAAGCTTCCTTTTTGTGATTTAGTTTACTGAAGAGTTCCCTGCTAAGCCAAGCTGGTCTTCTGCCATACTTGCTAGTTTTCCTGTGCATTGGGATGGTTTGTTCCTGCACTCAGTAGGGCTTCTTGAAAGTACACCCAGCTGTCCTGGACTCCTCTCTCCCTTGGACTGGCTTTCGAGGGGATCCTGTCCATGAATTCCTTGAGTGAGTCAAAGTCTGCTTTTCTGAAGTCCAGGGTCCTTACTCTGCTGCTCTCCATCCTTCCTTTCCTTAGGGTCCTGAACTCAATCATCATGTGGTCACTACTGCCCAAGTTGCCATCCACTAGTACATTCCCCACCAATTCATCCCTGTTTGTGAGAAGCAGGTCAAGAAGAACACGGCCCCTAGTTGGCTGCTCCAGCATTTGCACCTGGAAGTTGTCCCCAACAGTCTCCAAAAAACCTTTTATTTAATGTTCCTTTTATTTAATTCTTACAACTCCAGCCAGTAAAGTGTTGCATCAGTACAGATACAAAACTAAGTTTCAATTACAGAAATATGGTTGACAGAAATAAAAGAAGAAGATGGAATGGGCTGCTCCCTATATTAGTTTAACAGTTTAAATTCTTGAGGAAAAATGGACTAGGCAATGATATAAACATTATTGATAACGTACTGTTTCTCAAAAATCATTCTCCCGTATCTTGTATATTTGACACCTTTTTAATTTGTAGTGTCAACAGGTCTGGTTTATCTTAACATCAGTAACTAAAATGGAAACTGTTTTAAGTGACCTAATGTAGCAGGTTGTCAGTTTGCATAGTGCAGTTTTTATCTTCCCTCAGCAAGCTTTACCCACAGGGGCACTATATAAACCATAAACTATCAAACAGCAGGTACAAAATAACAGAGTTAACCAGACCCTGTGGTCTTTTCCCAGGACCTGAGAGAGTACCCTGGTTGGGTGTTGCTGCCTCTAGCCTCGCAGCCTTCCCTCTACATGTGCTGTTTCCAAAGTAGCCAGGGCATGCCAAGTGCCGTGCAGAAAAATAGGATACAACCCCAGTTTCAAAGAATTAAGTGTCAAAGGCCTTAATCCTGTAAGTGCTTCAGCAAAGTTAGCTGCGTGCTCACATGAGTAAATTTCATGTTCATATATTAAGCATTTGCAGGATATGAGATATGGTATAATTAAAGAAATGAAAACAGTCATCTGAGGCAAGGCGGTGAAATGAAACAGGCTTTAAATGACTTGGGTTAGTGTGCTGCTCCCGTGCAGGCTTCATTGGTGTGGAACTGCCACTATTGTGGAAGAAAACTTAAAATTATCATTGCGTATTGCCTCTCTCTGTGTTCTTCATAATTGTTTTTAACTATTTTAAATCCATACCTGTTTATTAAATTATCTTTTGAAATTAATCTTGAAACTGATTTTCTGCTTTTTAACCACTGTTTCATTTGAATCGTCTTTCTCCTTTTCTCCCATTCTTTTTACCCTGAATTCCATGAGGTTACTGGGGTCTGCTTGTTATAATCCATTTGCAGAATAAGGGCCGTGTTCTTCCTTCTTGCTGAGTAATTTACGTAAATTGGACTGTGGAGCATGCAGAGAATATTCTGTCCTTGGAGATATGAATCCCACTGGTTTAGCTTAGTAAGAGCTTTATATTTCACAGGACTCAGCTACTGCAGTGAACCTCACGAGTTTCCTGGATTTCACAGAAATATATATATAAAATTGAAAATATACCTAATGTGCAATCAAAATCCCCAGACCTATTGCTGCAAAAGGTTACATGAACCCCTCTCCCTATTCAAAAAGTTCAGAGTCTATGTTTACCAATATGCACAAGGAATTGCCACCAGGTTGGATTAAAAAAAAACCAACGGTGATTTTTTAAATTTAAATTTATCTTTTTTCTTTTTTTTTAAAAAAAGATCATCAATAAAATATTAAATTTCTCTCTCATCTAAAAAAAACAGTTACAATTAAATCTCATCACAAACATGCTAAACCTATACTTACAGTCTCATAAAAATCAGTTAATGGCTCTGTCACACTCGCACACTTTGAGTTACCTACCAATCAAACATGGTTTGGTATCATTTGGTATTATTTATTCAAAGTTAAGAAATTGACTGGGAGTTGAAAAAGCAGGAAAACTTGTATTTCTGTTTCAGTCTAAAAATAAAAATGACAGTGGGAGTGGGGAAGATGAGATCTAGTTGTAGAGGTTTTAAGGACAGCGTATGTTTAGTGTTGTGATGACTTGTCTGTTAGAGCTAATTAAATTTGAAAACTAAAAAAAAGTTTAAGGACAGATGTTGTAAAATGCTGTATTGAGTTGTAAATAAACATGTTTTAGTGATCGGATTTGCACCATTGTTTAAGAAATATGTGAAGAAGTATCAGTGGGAAACTTGATTTAAATCAGTTATTTAAATCAGGGTTTCCTCTTTGGTGATTTTAAATCAGGCTTGTCCAAGACATTTTCAGTGGCCTGCAGCCCTGTGACAGGAATCCCTTGTCCCTCCCTCAGCCCTTCCAGCAGCTTCCTAATGGCTGCTGAAGGGCTGAGGAAGGGACAAGGTTCCCACATGCACCGTGTCAGCTTGACATTGCCGACATGGTGCGGCTCCTCCCTTCCCCCTCACTTCACTGTCCCTTCCTTGCCCCACCCCTCCCTTCCTCATTTGCATGCTGGCCCCACCTATGCTGGTCCCCGCCGGCCGTGTGGGCTGGAGCAGGTGGCAGTGCAATGGGCGGGCGGGCACAGGGGGCGTGGATGCTGGTGTGGAGGGATGCTGCTGCCACTGCTGCTGTGGTTGTCGGGGTGGGAAGCCCGCACCACTCCCACCTCCCTGCATCCCCCCGTGTCTGCAGACATCACGTTGGGGGTGGTGAGTTGTGGGCACCAGGGAGGGAGGGACCCCGCCACTTGGGCTTGGGCTGGCCCAGGGGAGAGGGAGCAGGAGGGTGTCCCTGCACCCCCCGGTAGAGTCCCCACATGTCCCTCTGGCTGCTGAGCCCAGGTGCGCAGGTGTGGGGGCATCCTCAAGGCCACCCAGGTGGCAGGGAGGACACAGCGGGGTCAGGCGGCACCCCTTGACCCTTCCGCCCCCAGGCTGCAGCCGGACTGGACAGGCCGTGCGCGTGCCCGCTCCTGCTGGCCCACCGGGTGATAAAAAGTTCATGATCTGGCCCCACATTCAAAAAGGTTGGATACCCCTGACTTAAATGAATGATTTAAATTGCCTTGATTTAAATCAATCCATTCTGCTTACTGCATCCTGGTATTTCTCTAATTTGTGTTTTGAGGTTTTTTTTAATTGAGGATTCCAGCCTATTAGCTAGCCATGGGGTTGTTTTTACCTTTTTCAGCCTCTGTTGTATGTCTAATGTTGCTCCTAACTAGTTAATACAAATTTGTACAGTAGTCCTTACAGGCAAATGCTTGGGTCAGGAAATCTGATTTGGAGGTCACGCAATGGTAAATCAGATTAGAGAGAGAGAGAGGAGCAATGATGCACTTGTAAATCAGGAGGCAGAATAACACTTCTTTTTGTATTTTGGGGATGCTGTATGGAGATTTAATGTTATAGGTTTATTTAAGAAGATACTGTGAACAGAGCCTTCTCAGTCTAGTGTTAGTATTTGTGTTCATGTTAGTCTTTGAAATGCCTATGGTGAGAGAGCACTGTGTGTAATCTATTAATTTAAACCCACTTTCTTCTTTTCAACTGCCACTTCAGCCTTTCATATGCTACAGTCTTCTGTAGTGGCAATGAAGGGTGCTTGCAGATGTTTAAAAAACAGAACAAAAAGATGCTTTACTTTAAACTCGGCGCGGTCCTGCACCAAGCCCCACACATGCCCAGAAGAGGCAGCACCTTAGATCCAGTTCACTCATCTGCATAGATCAGGCAGTTAGCATGTCTTTTTATGGCACTTTCATCTAATAGCTGATTGAATCAGCTTTAGCTAAAAGTGCCAAAAAGCCCTGTTGAAGCACCTGGTCTATACAGATGTGGCTGAGCCAAGTCAAAATAAAGTGCTTCTCCCCTCCCACCCCTTTTTGTTTTGTTTTTCACACCTGCAAGCAGCCTAAACATAATCAGCTGATTATGCCCATGTTGGAGATTCAGATAGATTTCTCCGTCCCTCTCTCTCTCTCAGAAAAGTAGTATTTTGGTTCTATAAACTATTCCTATTTGCTAGTAACTTAAATTGTTCTGCTGAAGTAACCGTCAGAAGTCTGTGATGAATGATCCTACTAATTCCCGTAATAGATGTAAATCATTACAGCAGGTTTTCTTGAAGAGAGCAGAAGACTACAGGGCTCAGATAACCCCTTCTTTTCCCAATGCAAACCATTAATGGCAGCCACAGTACAACTTCTGCATATTTGTATGGGCAGGGTACAATTTTCCCCTATCCCCTCTACTGTGAAAAGGGGCTGACAAAGTAACTTTATGATCAGAAGGGAAGCTGTCATTTTTGGTTCCCTGCCAGAAATATTCTGGAAGCTCAGTGACTTTTTTTTTTTCTTATCTCCTGAGGTTCAACAAGGGCAAGTGCAAAGTCCTGCATTTAGGACGGAACAATCCCAGGCACTAGTACAGGCCGGGGGCTGACTGACTGGGCAGCAGCTCTGCAGAAATGGACCTGCAGGTTACAGTGGACATTAAACTGAATATGAACCAGCAGTGTGCCCTTGTTGCCAAGATGGCTAACAGCATACTGGGCTGCATTGGTATATGTGTTTTCAGTAGGTCAAGGAAAGTGATTATTCCCCTCTATCCAGCATGGTGAGCTACATTTGGAGTACTGTGTTCAGTGTTGGGCCCCCCACTACAGAAAGGATATGGACAAATTGGAGAGAGTCTAGCGGAGGACAACAAAAATGTTCAGGGACTGGGGGACATGACTTTTGATGAGAGACTGAGGGAACTAGGTTTATTTAGGCTGGGGAAGAGAAGACTGAGGGGGGGACTTAATAGCAGCCTTCAACTACCAAAATGGGGTTCAAAGAGGATACAGCTGGACTGTTCTCAGTGGTGGCAGATGATGGAACAAGGAGCAACCGTCTCACGTTGCAGCAAAGGAAGTTTAGGTTAGATATTAGGAAGAATTTTCTTACTATGAGGGTAGTAAAACACTGGAACAGGTTACCCAGTGAAGTGATGGAAGCTCCATCCCTAGGTTTTTAAGACCTGGCTAAACAAAACCTTGACTGGGATGATCTAGTTGGGGCTGGTCCTGCTTTGAGCAGGGGTTGGACTAAATGACTTCCTGAGGTTTCCTTATTTTCTATGATTCTGTGAATTTCAGCAGCGGGCCAATGGGTTTAAGATATACTAGTGGTTCCTGTTCTAACTTATGAGGATGCTTGTTTACAGTCCCTTTATTTTCTGCTTAAAACTGGGTTCTTGGAGAGTGAGAACAAAGGGAAGGGATGAGGCTGGAGATTGCGCTGTGGCTCTTGGAGTAGAAGCTGCATGCATGGTAGAGGAAGTCACTTTTATTCAGCCCCAGGCTGGATTCTGTGTGTGGGGTTTGAGGGCCCACTGAAGTGAGGCCAGGGAGATGATTGCTTACTTACCTCTGTGGTACAGAATAAGCAGTAAATGGAGCATTTCAGTCATTTCACTGTAGCTGCTTGACCCATATCTGACAGAAGGCAGGATTTTCCTCCGAGATGGGAACAGAGTTTGAAATAATATATATTTGAAAATAAATTTAAGTGGGATTTTTGTTTGTCTCAAAACAAACACTGGTCCTTCATTCTGAACTGGCTTCTTAATTTATCAAATATGTACAACAATCTATAACTCTTGCCATTGTTAACCTTGAAAGTGTCCCTTTTAAGAAGAACCCTTGGAGTTTTGACAGTAGGGCCATGAAGAGCTTTGTGTGTAAATGATTTAAGGTAAATATTTAATCCTTGCCATCCTTTCATTATAACCCCAAGCAAAGAGTTAGTGTTGCAACAGCAGTAGGACAGAACTCCCCTAGTGCAAGTTTGCCTAATTAGGTGAAACTTGATCCACCATATCTTCTTGTTCCTGTCACAACTGTGGCCTGTCTTATTTCATTAGTATGTCTTATCGCTGCTTGTCATTACTGCTTGCATTCGTACACCAGTGCAGCAAAGGTCTATCCATTTAAGTAGATTCTCAGTGTAGCTGTTGCCCAGGAACTGCTTTAGATTTTAGGTTTCTATCACCTATTTTTTTTTTCTTGTATTCACTATTACTAACTGCTTTCCACATGAAGAATATATTAAGGATGTTTCTTCGAAGTATCATAAACAAGTCAAAAGAGAAACCTTGGCTACCAGAAAAGATTGGACTGAAGTCTGAAAGTAAGAAAATGGACAAAATAATTAAAAAGAAGGTGGGATTCTGTTGTTCTAATTTTACTTGCTCTAAAATCAAGTATTATTTTGTAGCCTCCTTTTACAAAAATTAACAGTGCAATGTTATGGTAGTCTGAAGTTTGTAAGTCTGAAGTCTGTGAAACCTGTACCCCTAATGGGTATAGGTTTATTGCCGTGATATCTGTCTTGAATTGTCTACAAAAGGTAGTCATGCAAATTCAGTTAGGTATTCTGTATGCAACTAAATGAAAGCTCTGAGAATAAAATCAAATAGATTTTTTGACTTTCAGGGACTTGAAAATAAAGGGAGAAAGTCTTGAGACCTCCATTCCTATTTGCAGTGTGATCTGTCCATACGTTTTTTTTTTGTTTTTTTTTATATGCTGCTAGTTTGCTGGGTCACATACTGTGACAGAAATGTTTATTATATCTTCAGAATTGCTCAAACTTATTCAAAGGTCTGATGTCTTCAGTAAAAAATACTTCGTATCTAACAAGTTTCTCTTAAATGTGGAGGGAGACAAAATCATCAGTAGTAGTTAGGGTATGTGGCCAAAATCTCCTGGAGTGTTTTGACTTCACTGTGGTCTTTCACAAAGTTCGACATGGGAGTATAGCACACAGTAAGCTTTCTTCCCTTTTTGTCAGGCTTTGCTAAATACTTGCAACAATAAAGAAATACTTTTTTTGTTCCTCAGGTAGGAGGCTGTTAAATGTTGCTATTTCATGAAGTTGTCTGAAGACCAAAACTCCTTTCTGGAAAATAAAAATAATTGGCTCCTTCTACTTCCACTTCTCCCTCTATTTTGATCCCCCTTCAAGCCTACTGTTTACCATTACCTAAAATGAGCAATCATTCAAAGTTGATTTCAGTATTGCTACCCAGACATTCAAAAATTGTGAACTGGGCTCCAAGAACAGAGCTACTTGCCTTAAATAATGTTTTGATTTCTTTGATTTGTCTTCCAATTTTTAAGTCCTAAGGATTTATATTCCCAGGTTCTTTATCACAAACATCTTTCTTGAGGGAAGGCTGAGATTCTTATGTAATCAAGTAAATCCTGAAGCTGGGGCATTAAGAAAGCCACCAAATATTGTGAAACCCATGATAAAATCACAGGAGTTGAGAACCCTGAGATTGTGTGGTCCTTCATAGGCCTTTGAGTACTACATTATTGAACAATATTGACAGTGTCAGGTGGTGTTGGTGTCAATTTTATTGGCTGCTTTGCTGAATTACGCAATTAACACCTTTCCAACTGTTGTTTTAGGCTCATTATTCAATCAGCCAGGTGCTCCACAGGTTCAGCTTGATTTCACTACGGGTGAAAACAGACACAGTTGATAAAATCACAGAATTTTAGGGTTGGAAAGAAAGCTGCAGTCCGGTATTCATAAACTGTCCATGTCTGCTTTTCTTCCAAGTTGCTCTTGAAAACCTCCAATGAAAGAGATTCCACAACTTTGCAGGGCAGCTTATTCCATTGCCCTGAGTTACAGTTAGTTAGTTTTTCATTGGACTTGATCTTAATCTGTGTTCTTGCAGTTTTAAGACCGTTTGTTTTATGTCTTGCCCGATATGGCAAGGAAGAAAGAGTTGCTCTTTTTCTGTTACTTACAGCAGCCTTATAAATAATTGAAAACTGCTGTTGTGTTCCCTGTAATCTTTTTTTCCCCAAACTAAACTTCTCTCAACTTTTCTATTCACTTCTCTCAACTTTTCCTTATGGCTTGCATTTTAACTGTTGCTGTATTTACTCAAACATAAGATGTGGTTTTTCCCCCAGTCCGTATGGGCAGGGGGGGAACTCCTCCTCATTAGTGCTCTCTCTTGTTCATTACAGTAATTCACTATGATACAGGAGGTTGAAATGCACACCTTGACAGAATACCAAAAATGGGAGAAAAGTTTTCCTTGTAAGAACAAAATCTCTTTTGTTTATGATGCTGTTATAGTGGAAGACATGTATAGTGCAGTTTAGTAACTACCATTGTGCAGTCCAGTGAGTAAAGCCTAATGATGCCTGTTCACTGAAGGTATCGCAAATGAGCTATATGTTTGTGCAGCATATGTGAAGGGGGCACGGGCTATGCCCAGAACTGTTAAACTTGTACTGTACCTTGTTCCACACGGGGTGGGGTGGAAATGGGGGTGAATCCTGTTACGTTTGAAGTTATTTTGGCTATAAATAAATATGACTCAAGGCTTTAGACTCTGTTGTTTTTTGTAATTAAAAAAAATATCTAATTTTGGCAGTATTTTTAAGTCGCCTTCTGACGGTAATCTTTTGCTGGAATGCAGCATGCTGACGAGTAGCACATTGATGAGGCTTTTTTTTAATAATACACTTCAACCTGGAAACAGGGGTCTCTGCCTTTTTAAGCTCAAACTTGTACTTTATGATTTTGGAGTTATACTGCAGTGACCAGCAGAAGAGACTAATTTAGAAAAGATATATATTTTTACAATTTAGGATGTCTTAAAATTTAAAATAAAAGAATATAGATGATTTAAGAATAGAAAATATCTTTTAGCTTGTTTTTTAGTGTGAACAGTTCTGCTGTTACACATGTATAACCTGGTTTAGGACCAACATTACATTTTAAAAGCAAAGCAATCATGTCAGATCTGGCCCACAGAGCCCTATCATCTGGCTTGCAGTAATGCCTGTGGATCTTGGAGCAACCCTATTTGCTGCATACATGCAGCATGCTTCAGCCCTGGCCCAGTGTGCAGAAATGGACTGGCAAGTGCTGCCTGCCAGTTTGGATTAGGCCCCAAAACCACTCTAGACTAGCCCTGCATACCACTTGGAGCATGTGGGGCCCTGGGGTGTGTGGGGCTAGTCTGAGGCTCATGCTGCATGTAGCGCCCTGTGCGCCGACTTGGGCAAATAGAGCATCTGTGGCTTGATGGGAAGTTTTAGGGCAGGGTTATCTTGAAGAATTTTGAGAATGGGGTAGCAGTCCCACTTCAGGTATGACTAAACTCCTAACTGAATATTTGTAGTTTTAAAAGCAGTATTTTTGTAACCTTTTTAATAGGAGTAGTTTATAAAAACAGCATAAATCACGTACGAGAGAACTTTCAGCACTTGGTATTTTGTGTAACCTTGTTTTAGCTGGATATACTTTTTTTTTTCTGAAAAATTTCCTCTTGTACAGAGACTTACATTGCATTTCTACCGTTGTAACAATTCGGGGCTAAATTTATATTTTTATTATGGGGTGTCAAACAAATATAGAAAAAGCTAAGCTACATTTATTTGTGTTGAGTCAAGCTATGCCCCTCAGTTCACATGTAATAATTGGTGACTTGTATGAAAACTTTGGAGTATTTTATAGTACCTAAACATTTTCTTAGTAGAATTACTTTTCTTTCATACTGATAATGCTGACTGCAAAACAGTCACTGTTTCTTGGTCATCTGTGTATCACGTGACTTTCATATACAGCTTTGGTACCTGTGTGTGAAAATTATACACAACTGTACATCTGGATGATTTGGAAAAAAAAAATGCATCTTGAAGCACCATCTTGAACCTTAGAAGTGAATGCTACTTTTAACACTTTTTTTCTGAGGTATTTCTTAAGTCTGTCTAGCTTCTCTGTATAAGGTGGCATCTAGAAGGTTATTTTTGTAACTACGACTAGATGCTGTCTTAAATGAAAAATAGTTTTTTCTGAAAGATCTGAATATATCATGAAGCCAGATAAGTACACTAAGTTGACCAGTTTGACATAGCTGGATTTATTTCTAGCAGTTTGATATGTACTGACTATTGTCTGCCATGGATGACTTTTTCTGCTTTTTTTTTTTTTTTTTACTCTTTAGAAATTGTTGGGGAATTTATTTTTAATAATTATATTCAGGGCTCTGGATTCTGCAGCTGTGGAATTTGTTGAATTTCCCTAGAAGTGCAAGGAAAATAACTCCTTTCATTTAAGAAATGGGCATAAGAACCAAGGTTTAAAGAAAAATCAGAAAATATGGAGCAGTTATAAGCTTATGTACTTATTGATGCAACAGTACAAGCATCATGGACATGCTGAAAAGGGATGTTGAGAGGAAGGGTCAGAGTGCCAGAGCTGAAGTCCAGCTTGCCTGCATAAAGCGAAGGAGGGAGAAGCATAGGGATTAAGCTAGGCAGCCTGGAGAATACACCAGCAACTGAGTCCTGGGAAGCCACAGAAATAAGCCAGCTATAATCCATCCACCTCCTTCCCTGGTACTTGTGATGGGGAGGGTTTTGAGCTTGATTGTTTGGTCACGTCTGGAAGAGCTAAGATCAGTCTTCTGGGAAGCATAAAGACAGGTACCAGAGAGATCTTCAAAAAATTGTTAATGTGTATTTTCAGCTATGAGTCGTATTTTTTGAGTGCAGCTGAGGAGATGGGAATTACATATTTTTTAATGGCTTCCTTTTCAGTGAATGTTGCTGTAGAATTTAAGGGAACGTTTGCCCAGGTGTTCATTCCACTGTGGGTGAGCTTTTCAGTGCCAAAACAGATTAAGCTGTGAATATCCTGAAAGACTGGCAAATCTCTTACGTGGGTGTCTACCACCATCTGAAAAGCTAACATTACTGTAACTCCTTACCAAGGCAGTAACCACCAATCAAAAACTGCTTTGTCCCACCCTCCCTCTACCTAATTCCAGAACCTCCAAGGAAACACTGGCATTTCCAGAGGAGGACATGTCCTTTGGTGACTGAACCCTTGCTTCACTGCTCCTCGAGTAACTGGTGGAACATTTTGATGAGGGGCTTTACAAGCTCTGGGTCTGTGTAATCATAGGCTGAGGGATTTCGGATTTCATCTCTAGTTGTGCCATCCAGTTCAGCATGGTGGCTGGAGCCTGGGGTGGTGTGGGCACATGGTTAGCCCAGAGGTTGCAAGTTCGAGGCCATAGCAGAGGCGCTTACAGCACGACCATGTCAGATTCCAATAAATCTGTGAATTTGCTATATACCTCGTCACAAGGACAAGAACAGGAGAAGAAAGGAAGGAGGCATGGTGGCTCACTCCAGTCGCACGTTACCATCCCTCCTCCCAATCCAATCCCAAACTCTTCTTACAGGATTTTGCTTTAACAGAAGGCCTTTTGCCTTCTAGAAGAGTTTCCTTTGCAGCATCGGAGAAGGGAAAGTACAGTACTGTCTTTCTGGGCCTAAAAGAAAAGATGGTATCTTTTAGGCTTAAAGCTCAGATTCTTTAACTGCAAGCTTGAATTCATGATGGCAACATGAGCTATCATAATCCTCTGTTTGGTGTGCACCTTTCAGTGTTTGGGGTACTTACTTGTGTATCATCATTATTCCTTCCCACAGAAAATACCTCAAATGTATAACTGGTCAGTACCAGGATCAATACCAAGCCCTACCATTTGTATCTCCTGGGACTGAGATCTCCTCAGTCTTTACCCAGGCTCTTAAGTGGTGGGGCCAGCCTCATGGAAACATCATCGTTTTCTTGCTTAGATGACTGGTTGGTGGGTGGCAGCTCTTTCCAGCAGGTAGTGGAGGGACTCTAGTATCCTGTGACTGTTTCATCCCCTGAGCCTCAAGGTGAATCCCCAAAGCTTGTTTCTGGTCCAGACAAATCTTGAAAGGCCTTAGTTGCTTGTAAATAACTTCTCTGAAGGAATCATTAGGAGCTGCTGTCATAGAATGTGGTTATGCTGGATTCTGCATGTGCCAGAGGTCTGAGTATGTCTTCAGTGCTGTGTTTTTATATTGGCAAATGACGTTTTGTTACAGTTAAGGTAGTGGCGAGAGACACCCTTCTAAAATCACACAAATAAGAAGTTAAGGAGAGATTTTGACATTCCTTTTCACCTTCACATTGCCTATAGTTGTCAACACGTTCCCCTGTGCTTTTTAAGATATCACTTCTACTTTTAACAAATCCCCCCAGAGCAGTACCATACCAACTTGGATCCATCTCTCACACTAATATAAAACTATTAAGTGATCTCCTTTTTATTTTATATAAAATATCAGTGGATGAGCATATCTTACTGCCATGTTTGTTCCATTATTTGGCAAGTTATTTTGTCTGGACTGTCAAGGTTACAGTTTTTCTGGTTGTGTTTGATAATAGGGAATATGAAAATGGAAAATAGTGCATAGGGCTTTCCTTCTAATTAATTTCTATCATTTAAAGTTTTTGGAGGAATGAGGCATTTGCTGCTGCAACCCTCACTGTTGCTAAATGTATTGGTCTGTCAGCTTATTTTATCCTAGGGCTTTTTTTTCCCCATAATCCATCTTTGTTGCACCTTTAGCAGATAGGTCATTGTGACAGTGACACAAGGAGCTGAAACTGCCTGGAAATGTGATGCTCCTAACTATGTTGATTCTCCTGAAAAGTATGAAAAATGATTAATTTTTCCTTCCTATATCAGCCATTGCAGGAGAACCTATTCACTGAGAAGCCTATAAACACAATGTTTACTATTTAATAATAGTATTAGTGATCAATAATCTTGCATTCTTTCATTGGCTTTGAAAGAGGACCATAGTTCGTAGTGGTTTTGGGTAAGATTGCTTTAGACTAAGGCAGGGATGGTCAACCTGTGGCATAGGTGCCACCAGTGGCATGGGCAGTCTCTGTACGTGGTATGTGGCAGACTGGGGAGAGGACACGCATCGCAGTGGCAGATAGAGCAGGGAACAGAAACCTGAGCAGCAGATGAGGTAAGGGAAAGGGATCACAGTGGCTTGCCAGGAGGATGCAGGGCTAATTTGTGGCACAGCTGTCAAAAAGGCTGGTCCCCACTAGACAAAAGCATTGTGATGCAAAGGATAAAATTGGGGTTTTCTATACTGGTGACCTTGCAGAGGCTTTCAACTTGTTTGGGTTTTTTTTACATAGTGTGACATATTCATCCCCTCTGTGCTGTGTGTTGGTTGGGGCCAATGCCAGTACTATTAGATAGCTCCCAGGTAGTTCAGCCCTTGGAAAAGGTAAGATTTAGAGTCCTAGTCTTCTCTGTATCAGCCCAGAGTAGTTCCTGTAGGTTGCAGGAGTATTGGGCAAAGAGGCAGCTTTGGCCACATCTAGAATCTCCAATGTACTAGGCTAAGCACCGTTAGCTTGTGGACAGACATAACAATTGAAACATTTCAGCCAAGTCATGTACAAACTCTCCTGTGTGCCATTCCTGGTTGGAAAGTTTTAAAGCTCTTCAGCCTCCTCCAGGACGAGTGAGGGAGTGCTGCAGGAGGCTGCATCAACCTGCAGCTCTACTCTCAGCTCCCCACTTCCTCCTCTCATAAGATTAGAAGTAGCAGGGATGGTGAGGCAGATGGGGGCAGCAGGGACTCCCAAATCTTCTGAACCTTTCTTTTCTCCCTGAAAGGTTAAGGGTAGAAAGGATTAGGGCTGGAGAGCCCAGCTCCTGACATTAGTGGGGGCTCAGCAACAGGTAAGCACAGCTCCAGTCCAGCCCCAACCCATCTTTTGTGTGTTTTTGGACATATTTAACCAAAAATGAAATACTCCCAAATCAAACTAGCTTCTCTTGACATGAAATACACTTTTGAAACATTTCAAAGGGCTTCTATGTGTGTACAGCTGGCCCTTTGAAACCTTTGGTTAGTTATATCTGGACTTACTCTGTAAGGCATCATGCTGCTTCATGTATACTATGTTCTTTCCAACCAGAAGCAGTGTGGAGGTGTTCATACAGTGCCTGGGTCTGTCAAAATAGCATAGTTGGATGACAGTGCCAAATAGTCATGTCCATACAGTGCCAAAATTAGACTACATTGCTGTTGATTATGGGGACCTTGCAGGAAGCAGGAAAGTGTATGTGAAAATACCACTGCTGGATACTGCAGATACGTGTGTGATATATATTTTTTTTTTTGTTAAAGTGACCCAGAATTTAAATGATTTAATCATCTCACAGCAGAGATGGGTTTTCTGTTGTAGCTAATAAGTTGTTATATGCTTTTATAGACAGACTGCTGATTTCCAGAATCATTCATATTGTAACACTCTAAGAAAAAAAATGGCATGTAATGACAGATCCCAGAATCTTGCAAGGAGTACCAAAAATGAGATGGTCCAGTAAAAATGTTATCAAAAGGAATGATTTTTTTAAAATCTTGACCAATTTGCCTGTATCATTCTACTAGGCACTTCATGTTTCACAAAACACCCATGAAAAATTTGTATAGAACTCAAAGTTTTTTATATTCATTGTTCTGTTTTTTACTATTTCAGTGAAATCTTTTAAATCTTTGTTTTGTAACCTCCAGCTAAAACTGAGCTCTGACAGAGACTTACCAGTATGTAGCATCTTCTGTTATATGGTAACAAAGACATGGACAGGTGCCAAGTCCTGCACTTAGGCCGGAACAGTCTCATGCCCTAGTACAGGCTGGGGGCTGACTGGCTGGGGAGCAGCTCTGCAGCAAAGGACCCGGGGTTACAGTGGACAATAAGATGGATATGTATCAGCAGTGCGCCCTTGTTGCCAAGAAGGCTAATGGCATACTGGGCTGCATTGGTAAGAGCATTGCCAGCAGATTGAGGGAAGTAATCTATCCTGCTCTATTGAGCACTGGTGAGGCCGCATCTGGAGTACTATGTCTGGTTTTGGGCCTTCCACTATAGAAGGGATGTGGACAAATTGGAGAGAGTCCAGTGGAGGGCAGGGAAAATAGTTTGGGGCTGGGGTACGTGACTAATGAGAGAGACTGAGGGAACCAGGTTTAGTTAATCTGGAGAAGAGAAGACTGAAGGTGGGGGTGGGATTTGATAGTAGCCTTTAGCCACCTGATGGGTTCTTCCATAGTGGATGGAGCTGGACTGTTCTCAGTGGTGGCAGATGACAGAACAAGGAGCAATGGTCTCAAGTTGCAGCAAGGGAGGTTTAGGTTGGATATTAGGAAAAACGTTCTCACTAGGAGGGTGGTGAAGCACTGGAACAAGTTACCTAGAGAGCTGGTAGAATCTCTATCCTTGGAGGTTTTTAAGGCCCAGCTTGACAGAGCCCTGGCGGAATGATCTGTGGTCCTGCTTTGAGCAGGGGGTGGGACTAGATGACCTCCTGAGATCCCTTCCAACCCTCATTTTCTAGGATTCTGTGCTCATGCAGTTAATGAAATGGTGTGATGCAGTTTAGAGCACAGGTCCAAGAAAGTTGTGCCTCCTCTGCATCTTTTAGCACAGAAATTTAATTTTGTTACTGTTCAGATCCTGGAACTGCAGGCAGTACCTTGAGCTCACAATAGGAAAGATTGGACCCAGGATCTTGAATAGCACTTAAAAAGGACTCTCTGTAGGGGCAGTATCCAAGTGAGAAGATAATTTCTTCTTCTATGTTCCCATGCAGGAGAGGAATCTCTTTGCATGACTTTTTTTTTTTCCCCTCACCCTTTTTCCCTTTAACTTTGTTTAGAGAATGTCATCTCTGACAGCCTCTAGCTAATAAGTGACTGATAAACCTGAAACAAAAATCCAGAGAATTTTGTTTGCTCCTTCCTCATGAGAACCCCTGAGCTGTTTTTGATGGACTGTTAAGTGGGAGACAATCTAAGAAGAGCTCTTGTGTATCTGCATTACAGGAGTTAGCTATGTTAAATGCCCAGTACACACTTAAAATACAGTAACTTTTAATATAGTCTTCAATTTGGTGGAAAAAATAACTTGAAAAATGCTGGCATAAGTTCGACATCATTTGGACATCCCTCTGTTGAAAAATAGGATAGATAAATGGTGGACAGCAGAAAGGAAGAGTAATTATGTTGTTCTTAAATGTCCTAGGTTTTTGTATGTTTTTATTTTAATCTTTCCTACCCATTGGTTCAGTCATTTGATTTGTAATCCTTAACATAAATGATCTATTCCAAATAACACAATGTTATTTTGGATATAAAATTAGACAACATGCAGGAAATATAATGATCATATGATTCACGTTTGTCAGGAACCTCAGGTTTGAATGGAAATGGGCTTCAGATGCAAAGGTTACTTACTTGTAAAACAACAAAGCCAGCTGAGTAATTTCCTGTCTTCATTCCCTATGACAACTAGTCAACTCTTCCTGGTTAAAACACAGAAATCCTGTTGGAAGAAAATTAACTGTGATTTGTTTAAAATCCCAGCATTTCAGCATATGATACAGTGCTGTGCTAGTTTCATTTCTGACAGCTTGTTCGTACAGCCTTCTGCTTTTTCAGAGTAGGACATCAGAAAGCATGCATTTGTGTTGCAGTTCACTGAAGCCTGAAAGCCCAATCCCTATCATAATAACAGATTAATTTTAGTAAATGAATATCACTAAAGGGTAAAGAAGAAAAAGGGTGTTATGTACCAACATTAAACTTGCAGTTTAAGAGATTTCTCCAACAAATGTGCTCTATTTGAGAGATCTGAAGCATTACATTTAGCTTGAATATTCCCCAAACCAATGGGAAAAGTTAAAAGAAGATCTACTTATTTCTGTATTTACCATGTTACTTGAAGTGGTATCTGAGAGCAGGATCTAGTGAATAATTCAAACCTATTGTATGGTCTTTCCTCATTAATAAGTTCATAATTATTTTGGGAAAGTATGGTTAAAATGGTATTTCATTCTGAAACCGAGGGTTGTGGATTTTTTTTACAATCTTTGAGGAGAGTGTTTCCCAGTCAAAGTCAGCTGCCAGCAGGGTGCTCTTTCCTGTAGTTGCTTTTTTTTCTTTCCCCGCAAAGCAGTGCTGCTGCAGCTTTAAACCTTAAGTGTAGAGCTAAAGGCAGGTCCTGACAGCCTGAGCCTAATCCATGGGAAGCAAAGAAAACTAGGCTCGCATTTTAAAAGATTATTACTGATCTGTAATATCGTAGCACGTAGGAGCTCTGGCACAGCACGGGGTCCTTGTCCGTCACTAAGCACTGTACCCATGCAGAACGAAAAGACTACCTTTGTCCCAGAGTGCTTACAATCTAAATTTAAGACTGTAGCTATCATGGGGGAGGACAGTATTTTTTTTAATAAGAATATTTTTCCAGAAAGATGATGAGGTGACTTTGCAGATGTTTATGAGAAGCTTCGTTCAAATCTATGGGGAAGTATGGGAGAAGGCATAAAGGCACGTGTTTGAAAATTTAGTGACTTGGTGTTGGAAGATGTCATCATGGCCAATAATCTCTTGATACTTGGTGAGAGGTGACAGAAAGAGAGAGGCTAGGCTGTGAAGATGGATAGCTTGAGGAAATGAAGAGGGGGGAGTGGAGGGACACAAGACAGAGGTGACATGGTCAAAATTACAGTTTAGAAAAATGACCTTTTGTAGCAGCATTCTGATGAGGTTCCATATGTCATGGATAAAAAAAAAAAAACGGGAACTCAATGCATAATGACCAACATTTGGATGAAAGTTTTAGCTATGTTTGTGGAAAGAAAAGGTGAGATCTTGCATGTTTAGCAGAAACACTCTGCAAGAGAAGTCTGAGTCAAAGATGAAGCCCATGCTATAGCAGCTCTCAGAGACTGTCAAGATGGTGGTGCCCATAGTGGCTGATTTAAAGGATATTTACTCAGGAGGATTTGGGTCAGGGAGGCAGAGACGATTGGGTGTATCTACATGAGACACTGACCACACTAGCTGAAAAATAGGGTGCAGTAGTGTGTTGCAGCATGTACAGTGCTAATACGCTACTGCACCCTATTATTAGGCTACTGCACAGTAGCATCACCTAAAAGACATTCACCAACACTGCTGTGCAGTGACTCTGGTTACTGTGCATTTATTTAGTACTTGCTAATACAGGTACTAAATAAATGTGCAATAACATCTCATGTAGATGCGCCCATTGAGTTCTGGGCTACTGGAGACACTAGAGGAGGAAATACTGGAGTGAGAAAAAGGAGGGAAAGGAAATCTTGAAACTCAACTAGATATTTGAGTGGAGAACTAGTGCAGATTTTGGAGTGGTAGAGTGATTTACTGAAGATTGCTTTGTTGTTCTTCATTTATGACATTGGAATCAAATATTATGCATTCCAGTAAGTTCATGGAGAAACTATGAAAACCATAAGATAGTGGCTGAATTCTCATCTTTCAGGAGGGGTATCAACAGGGGTGGGTAAGTATTTTGTCTGGAAGGTATCTTAATGACTCTTGGTGAACTGTTGAGGGCCACAAGGGTTGTCCCACCCCTTGACAGGTGTCCTGCCCCTTGACTGCCATCTTGGGACCTGAAGTCCTGCCCCTCACCTTTGCCACTGGAAGTCCCTCCTCCCGATGTACTCCTTGGCAGAGGAAGGGTCTGGGAGAGGGGGGTTGCCAACTTGGAACTGGGGAAAGAAAACTAAATCATATATTAAAAATGAAACATTTACTATAACATAATTTTATTTAAAAAAAAAAAGTCCTGATTTGTGTGTTTTCATAGTATATGTAGAGGTGTTGCATAATAGCTCAAAACAGTCTTACTCTTGTATATTGTGCATGGGGTTAGGGGATGAGGAGGGTGTGATTTTGTTGGGGTGTGTGGAGGGGCATGTAAAGGAGTGTGGCTGTGAGAGGGTGTGCAGTTTGTATGTGGGTGTGGGCCACCTGCTACATACCCCACCCACCCCCATGGTGTGCAGCCCTTCTGCCAGCAGTGGCAGCAGCAGTGGGCATTGTGCCCTTGGGGCGTTCATACCCACAGCAGGCACCTGGTGGTGCACGGCTCTGGCTGAATCCTAGGAATTGCACATGGCAGCATGGAGCTGGCCTAGCTTGGCATGCTGGCACACGCCTTCAAACCAGGCTGAACTAACTCTGTGCTAGCACGTGGGGTTCCCAGCACTGTGGGTGGGAGCCACATGCCGCTGGGCCTGTTCCATGCCTCTGTGCGGGGCTTCCAGCACTCCAGCAGGGAGCCCCATGCGGTGGCATGGAGCCAGCCTAGCCCAGTCTGAAAGCATGTGGCTCCAGGATGCAGTGCCAGAAGCCCCATGTCCAGGCTGGCTCCATGCCTGCACTGGCCTGAAGGCACATGGCTCCTGGCTGCAGGAAGGAGTGCAGGGAGCCACACATGGCAGCATGGAGCCCCGCTGGCTCCCTGCAGCTCCTGGCTGGAGCGCGGGGAGCTGCGGGGAGTTGTACATCATTGGGCCGGGATGGCTCCATGCCTTTACAGGGGGCCTCCCAGCTGCAGTGCCAGGAGCCCCATGGAGATGAAGGTACAGATGTAGCCTGGTCCCACGACGCACAACCTCTGAAAGCCTGCACCTCCTGCTGGTTTTTAGAGGGGCAGCCGTGGGCTGGTAACTGTCTTTTGGAGCAGCCTCACAGGCCATATAGAATGGCTTGGTGCGCTGAATCCACCTGCGAGCTGTATTTTGCCTGCCCTTTGCTGCAGTCTTCTGATGGAATTCATTTAGCAGTTGTTTGCAGTTGGGAACTCATTATTGATGATGTGATCTGAAAGAACTTGCTCGTTTCTCCATGCTTTAACTTGCCTTAGAAAACTATTTGCATAAAGCTGAAAGATTATTTCTGAGCAGGCCCCAGTATTTCACGTGCACAAAGAGATCATATTTTGTGGCAGCAGCTCTTAATTTCTGCAGCAACATTTGTTTGTTCCATCAGCATGAAATAGCTGTCATTCCCATCTCCTCAGCAGCACAGTCGTGCACACATGTGTGCACAGAGCTGCTGCTCCTAGTTGAAAATAATTTTTGATATAAAATACGTTGATTTTATTTTCAGTCAAGTCTACTGCGCCGTCTCTACTCTGGTTTCCAAGTAATCTGCTCCACGCTGCAGGCTGCAACTTCCCCAGTGTCATTCAGACCGCCTTCTCTAGGGTCGCCTTTTTTCAGCTGGGTATATATGAAAGATGATGTACTAATACAAATAGTTAATGTTCCTGTCACAGGTCTCAGCTGCTTCACTGTTCTCTGAACTGCCTAGCTTTCCCTTTTGTACTCCTGGCTTACCCAGCTTCCAGGTGAACTCCAGGATTGGTTCCCAGACAGTCCCCTTTCCCATCCCCTTCTAAAGAGCGCACTCCAATGGATGCTGCGTTTTGGGGAAAGCTTCCAAGCAACTGCTGCAGTCAGCTTGCCACAGGGCATGGGAATACAAAATGTTGGACACTGGATGCAAAATGCTACATTTGTATTGGGAGGCAGAAATGCCCAATTACATAGCTGTGGAGTTCCTGAATCCATGGGGATGTGATTTGAGATGTATGGGGCAGGTCGCACCTCTCAAGGTGGTTTTGCTTTAAATGTTTCCAGATGGAGGCAGATAATGCTGCACTAGTGATGCCCTTTCAGGTTTCAAGGTTGTCTTTACAACCATAAGGATTAGGAACTTCATTTTTTTATAGATTCCAGTGCAAAATTGTAGAGCAAATTGGTGGATTTTTCCACAGCCCTGGAATGTTGCAGTCATAGATTTCACAGACATCAGGGCTGGAAGGGACCTCGGGAGATCGAGTCCAGCCTCCTACCCAAAGGGCAGGAAGTCAGCTGGGGTCATAGGATCCCAGCAAGATAAGCATCCAATTTACTCTTGAAGGTGTTCAGTGTAGGTGCTTGAACCACCTCTGCTGGCAGACTGTTCCAGACCTTGGGGGCTCGGACAGTAAAGAAATTCTTCCTTATGTCCAGCCTGAAATGGTCTTGCAGGAGTTTGTGACCATTCGACCTTGTCATCCCTTGGGGTGCTCTGGTGAACAGACGTTCCCCCAGATCCTGGTGGTCACCCCTGATAAACTTATAGGTGGCCATCAGATCGCCCCTGAGCCTGCGCTTTTCCAGGCTAAAGAGTCCCGTGTCTCTCAGCCTATCATTGTAAGATCTGTTTTCCTGACCTCTGATCATGCGCGTGGCTCTCCTCTGCACTCTCTCAAGCTTCTCCACATCCTTTTTGAATTGTGGAGCCCAAAACTGGACGCAGTACTCCAGCTGCGGCCTCACCAAGGCCGAGTACAAGGGGAGAATGACGTCCCGGGATTTGCTCGAGAAGCATCTATGGATGCAAGCCAGCATTTTAGTCGCTTTACTAGCTGCAGCATCACATTGCAGGCTCATGTTCATCTTGTGGTCAATGATGACCCCCAAGTCTCTTTCTTCTGTAGTGCTATCCAATGTAGCACTGCCAAGCCTATAAGGATGCTGCAGGTTTTTCCTCCCAAGGTGGAGAACCTTGCCTTTTTTGGTGTTAAACACCATCAGGTTCTCGTCCGCCCATTTGCTGAGCTTGTCCAGGTCAGCCTGGATCACCCACCTATCTTCTGGCGTGGATGCTTTGCCCCAAAGTTTGGTGTCATCGGTGAACTTGGCCAGTCCACTCCTGACTCCAATGTCCACATCGTTAATGAAGATGTTGAACAGTATGGGTCCAAGGACAGAGCCTTGAGGGACCCCACTGGTCACAGGGCACCACGATGAGTGACTGCCATCGATTACAACCCTCTGGGTCCGACCACGGAGCCAATTTCCCAGCCAGCGGATCGTGGTGGAGCCAAGGCCACAACTGGGCAGTTTGGCCAAGAGGTGATCATGGGATACCAGATCAAAAGCTTTTTTGAAGTCAAGATATATGACATCAATCTCTTCTCAGTCACATCTATATAAGTCAATGTCTGTGCCTGGAGAAGCCACTTTACTTTGCCAGTATGAGCTGTAGAGCAGATAATACAAGCACTTTTGTAATTATGCCATCCAAGTAAAAGTAGCTACATCCTGTTTACGCTGCAGCTTAGATCATTGTCCCCAGTAGTGTGGGTCTGAAATGCAAGTGCAGTGCTGTTTCTTTGCTCTGCTATTTTGTATACCATCGCAGATTACCAACTCTGACACTAGAATGTATTGGCTGCAAAGATCTTAAGACACAGTGCTTTTAGGCAGGAGGTGAAGGTGAAGGGGGCTGGGGCAGCAGTACTGTAGAGAACTTAAACAAGAGTCTGAGAGCTAGGAAACTTCTGTTAATGACCTTTTATCATTTGCTTATTGTGTCATTTTGGAAAAAATCAGTGATTTACTGTGGCTCAGTTTCTAGGTACTATGCAAATAATATCCTTCTTAGAAAATGATGTGAGGTCTGTGACTGAAGTGTTATGAATACACTTTGTGTTTATGTATGCTGAAATACAAGTCTTTTTAGACCAACAGTGTTCATTAATGAGCCTCTTGAATATTATCTTGTAAGCCAATATTATCTTGTAATATTCAAGAGGCTCATTAATGAACACTGTGAGTGTTCAGTGTATTGCCCTAAGTCTCTCTTACCTCTGCTCATCATTCAGATTCTGCTCTGAAGTCACAATTATTAACTTCCTCATGGGCTGTTTTTCCTGCTTACCTTTCAAGCCCTTCTCCAAAGTCATACTTATTTCATCATCTTTTTTATTTGCTCACTATTTAGGCACTTCTCTAGATTTAGTTATGAACTTCCTCATAGGTTTTTCTGTCACTCATTCCTATGGTATCTAGTAATTTATCTTCAAAATACTCATGTGATTTTATGGGTGAGTTTGACACTAGTGATATGGAAGGGAAGCTGAAGCATCAAGAGATAAAAAGCAGAAGTGTCCACTCTTGAGGTTCCAAATGTGAGATTCCCGGGGCTTATTTTTTTGTGTTTGGACTTTGAATAGCACTACATATATTCAAGTACAGCTCTTACTGACTTCAGTTGCACCTGTGAGTGTTCAGCTCTTCTGAGAATCAAACCCCATTGTCCCAAATCAGGAAAAAGTGAGGATACACAGTGACTGTAATCCTCTCCGATATTCACTACTCACCCTCCAATTCCCTCAAGTGAGTTAGGGGTCCTACAGATAAATCTCTTCTACTGATTCATCCTCAGAGCAGAACCACTGTGTATACTGAAAAGAAAGTTCTTCTCTGGGAAAAGGTGTCTGCATGTGTAATTAAAGATGTATCACAATGCTTATGCACAGGGGAGTTTGAATTAAGGTTGCAGGCACAAGCATGAATCTGACAGTTCCTAACTTTTGAGTGCCTGACTTCACAACTTTCATTACAGTCCTTTAACTCTGTTTGTATGTGTGGGCACACATGTATGAGCCCATGCACATATTAAGTGTATGTACATGATTTTCAACATTTTAAATAAAAGATGAAAAAGTCATCATCTGAAATAATAGTAACATCTTCAGCGGTCATAAACAGACCTGAAACTAAAATCTGTTGCGTTGATCCCTGGCCCTTGAGCCGATAAAATAAGAACTGTACATTTTTCTCCTTGAGGAGGACCAGCCCTAAAAGTAAATGAGGCCCTCATTGCCTTTGCTTTCGCAGGTATCTACTGACATAGATGTAGGGGGTGATTTGGGAATCTTGGGTCCTATTCTAGGATCCCAAGAGTGGTGTTATCTAGTAGGTATAGATTCTTGTATCTGTTTCCTCTGAGCTCAACTCCCACTGCCCTGCTCTTGTCTTTGACTCAGCCCTGTCCCCTCCCCTATTCCTTGCCCCTGGTCCCAGTCCATTCTTCTTGGTCAGGCAGTCCCTACCCCCTGTTCCTCAGTCCTGTCCTTTCTGTATCCCTGGCTTCTGGTTCCAGTCCATTCTTGCCCAGCCAGTCCCTCTTTCCTGTCCCTCCACCCTAACCCCTGCTTTTCATCTGTCTACTTACTCCACTGTTTCTCAGTGTAGCCTTCCATTGTAGGTAGACTCCTTGTCATATCTTTTTCTCTTTAGCTTAGGAACTTATGACTTCCATCACCATAGTATCTGAGTGTTTTTACAATCTTTAAATCTGTTTTATTGTCAGAATGACTTGTAAGGCAGGGAAGTATTATCATCTCTGCTTCTGTTGATGAGGATCTGAGTAATTGAGAGAGTCATGCAGGGAGTTTTCATTCAGATGCCTTTCATCCTGGGCTAGCACTTTTCTCTAGCCCTAACGTTTTCCTTGTTCTTAGTCACAGCCTCTGTCTAGCTGGCCATAGTGACTTCCCTGCCTTATCTCCCAGTCCCACCTTCCCTCCTTTTTTCTTCCTCTTTCTTCGCTAATCTGGTTTTGTCCCTTCCGTATTTAAATTGATTTATTTCATACTTCCTGGGTGCAAGCAGGTGAGTCATGGAAGTAGAAGAGTCAGGCTTCCTGTTTCTAGTCCTCCTGTACTCTAGCCTGGAGTGAGAGCAGTCATTACAGGGAAAGTCTGGTTTCACCCTTGTAGCCTTAAATTGGAAGGAACGTGTGCAGTAGCTCTGTGGGGAGGCTGTAGTTACCCATCTGTTCAGCACTGGGAGCTGTGAAAAGCTCAAGCTAGTTGAGGGAGGGATGGACTCTTAAGTGGTTTTTAACTGTTAAGCTTTAGCAAGTCTAGTGAGCATATATGCAGCCCACAATGATGAAAATGTATTATTTGGCCAAAATTGGGTATATATGCATGAAGAGAATAAAAATTACATCCCTGATAGAGGATATGCACACCTTACCAAGTTTCTAGTCTTTTAGCCGAAGAATGGGGCCATTATGGTATTTCAAAGAAGGGGTTGCTCAGCTTTTTTGGTTTGGCTTTTTTAAAAATATGGCTAGAACTTTCCTTGTTTTCAGAAATTTTTTCGAGTAAAGAAAAAAAAATTCTCCAAGTATTTAATCTGACAGACACCAAGCATAGAAAGCTTTTAGTCCAAGTGGCTAAAATTTTTGCAAACTTATTTAAAGGAACTGAAAACATCTTATACTTGCAAGTATTGGGCACTGTAAAGGGACCTGTAAAATTTTGATGTGTTTCTATTCTTGCCCAATAGTGTCTTATTTCTGTATCGCTTTTCTTTTCTTTTTTAGATGATATTAACTGTGTTCCTGAGCAACAATGAACAGATTTTGACGGAAGTTCCAATTACACCAGAAACAACCTGTCGAGATGTCGTGGAGTTCTGCAAAGAACCTGGAGAAGGAAGTTGCCACTTGGCTGAAGTGTGGCGGGGAAATGGTATTTAAAAACAAAAAAGTAGTTCAGTGGGAATTTGATTAAAAGTTGATGTAATTTATTAAGAGAGAAACCTGAATCTGTATGCATATGACCTCTAGTTGTACTTTTGCCTGAGAATTTGTGCAAAATAAAAGGGTCAGTTTTGTTTTGTTATCCTGAGACTTATGGAGGGTCTGTCAGAAATCAAGCATAAAACATGGCCTTTATTTAAGAACTAAAATTTTAAGTTATTTATTAATTGCTGAATGCTTTATGGTTGCATATGTTGTTACTTAGGAAGAAAAGATACTTGCCTTTAAGAGCATCAAAACTTATGCCATTCTTTCCTCTTTGTTCTTCTTTCTGAATTTCTCTTTGCTTTTCTTATTCTGGCTGATCAAATAATCAGCAGTATAGTAGTTAATGTTGCCATCTAAAGCGTCGTTGGATGCTAAACTCTCAGTGAGGCTAGTTAAAGCTGAGGGAAAGCTACAATCCTGACTTGCTGTTTCTGGCATTTGGCAGCCTTAAGAAGACATTATTTTCTATTTTCTGCACATCCATTATGGTCTGAAACTTCCCTTTTAAAATGGAAGAGTTTTTTCACAGTTGGAATACGCTGTGGCTTGTACAAATTCATAATGTGGACATGCACATAATGTGTTTGACACCATTGAAATAGGCCTAATGTCCTGTGAGGTGGGATCCAGCTAAATAGGGCATCCTTTGCTTTCCAGTCATTGTTCCTATTTCAGTGTCCACAGTATTAGTCTTGAGAATTAATTTACTGTAGAATGCAGAGCACATATTAGATAACTTTCAGGATATCCTTGGTAGCTGCTTATATGAAGGGGTCTACTTAATTTGCGGTTTTGCACTTTAGCAGAAACCGTGAAAAACAGTGTTGTCCACAGTTATCAGGAACTATTGCATTGCCCGCGATTTTCAGTGAAATCCATCTAAAAAAATAAACTAGCATATTATTCATATAATGCACTGTTTCAGAATGTCCCAGTGCTTACTGGAATACAAAGACAGTACGACAGTCACTGCAGCCAGAGATCATGTGATTTGAGTTACTGTCTGCTGGTGATGTAGACTAAGTAAAGGCACCAGTCAGTGAAGTGAAAATGTTTCAGCGCCATCTTTTAAGAAGTTAAACACAGTGCTGCAGTCTAACGATAAGTGAAAAGAAATTAAAAAAACCTAAATACATTTCAGCTCAGAATTGTGGATTGCAGTTCCCTGCAGGAACCTTACATGGTAGTAAATTGTTTTTTGTTTTGGGTATTTTTTTCCCAATCATGCGTTGTGACTCTGGATGTATTGAGGAAAAACTGCATTCATTGCCATTTTAGAGTCCTAATTGCATGTAAAGCAAAAGGCTGCTGCAGAGGCTGAAGGTCAGAACAAAAAACAAATTACAATGTCCTTGTTGTTTCGAAGAACCACTGAAAGCAGTTTAACAAGAAGAGAAGCTACATTCAAGCTCACAGAGGCATTCATTGCTGCCAACATACCTTTAGAAAAAACTGATAACCTGAAACTAAGGGTACTTAAGCACATACCAAATGCTGGCAGTTTCCCATGTGCAAACATACTTTACCAGGATTATCTACCAGGAGTAAATGCTTTGCACATTCAGTCTACAAAATATGCTTGGCAGAATATGAATCCATTTTGATTGTACTAAATGAAGCGACTGGTACACAAGATAGCTGTGTACTCCATGTTTTATTTGTACCTAGGAGCTGGAAAGGCAGTAACCTGCCTGTTTTTCAGACAGACGTATGTTGAACTAGCTCTAAGTTTTTTCAAGTGTAGCGCAAACCAGTGAAGGCTGTTGTAAACTATGGCTTAGAATTTAGCAAGATCCCAGCATTTCTGTCTGGTAGTGCAATGTATATGTGCAAAGCTTTCTCCAATGTGCTCCATGGAATGATGCCCAATACAATTCATGTTACCTACAGTGCACACATTCATTCTTTGTTTAATAAGTGATATCTGACGTACATGTTTTCCTGATGTGGATAGACTGGTTTCCTCTTTTAAAAAACATTCAAACATTGGCCAGACTGTAAGCTTTGATACATGGAGTCCATTGCTAGTCCAAGCAGGTATCTAAATGCAGCTGTCACCTCTGCCAGAACCAGAGCTTACAAAGTAAAATTTTGTGATTTAATGCTGTGCTTTACTATGCAAGGAATATTAAGTACTACCAGCAGTTTGTGTGCAAGGAGCTTGAAATCGCACTCAGCACAAAGTGCATGCTTAAACTACACGATCTGTTAAAACAGGGCGACGTTGAAGAACAAGTTATGTTTGTGGCTGAAAATGTGATCTGGTTCATGAAGCTTTTAACGTGGTTTGAAAGGAGGGAGGTTTTAATTCAACAAATGGATTTGATAAGCTGGGTTGAAGATATGGCATCACAAAAGCTTTCAGATTGTCAAACTGAAACCCAGTGGAGGCAAGAACTGTCCCGGGCAAGAGCTACAAAGTTAAATCAGTACTACAAGTACAATCAGTCACTGCCACCTTGATTTTAAACAACTGGCTGCCTACTTTTTTAGTGTTTCACATCGTTTTTGAATTGTGGAGCCCAAAACTGGATGCAGTACTCCAGCTGTGGCCTCACCAAGGCTGAGTACAAGGGGAGAATGACGTCCTGGGATTTGCTTGAGAAGCATCTATGGATGCAAGCCAGCATTTTGCTTGCTTTACTAGCTGCAGCATCTCATTGCAGGCTCATGTTCATCTTGTGGTCAGTGTTTGACCCCCAAGTCTTTCTTCTGTAGTGCTAGCCAGCCTAGCACCGCTGAGCCTATAAGGATGCTGCAGGTCTTTCCTCCCAAGGTGGAGAACCTTGCATTTTTCAGTGTTAAACACCATCAGGTTCTCATCTGCCCATTTGCTGACCCTTTCCAGGTCAGCCTGGATCACCTGCTTGTCCTATGGTGGATGCTTTGCCTCAAAATTTGGTGTCATCGGGCATGCAGGGCCACACTGTCTGGCCTGCAGGGCTCCCTATGGGTCCAGAAATTTGGCAGCAGGGGAGCAGCCAGATTCTTGCTCTCCATTGTCAGCATGCTATATTTAATACATAAATATATTAAAACTTATAAAATGCATTCAGAGAACACTAATATTGAAGTTGCAAAAGCAAATACTCAAAGGTTAAGAAATGCCTGAATTTAAATTGTCTTTGCAATATTAATTCATCCCTCTTGTGTTTGATATATTATGATAAAATTAGAATAGAATCTAAAACTTCACAGCTAAAATTGCCAGTAAGTCCCTGAGCATATATATGTTGCTGTTTTTAAAATGGATATAGAGTTTTATAACTTGGCCAAATTTTGAGCTGTGATGAAAAAGACTACCCTCCTCCTCTTTCCTCCCCCTCCCCCCCACTTGGTACTTCACCTTGCCAGATTTCAACTTCCTGCTCCAACACACAAGGGAGCAAGAACTTCTTGATCAAACAATTGTAAGAATTATTTTAGCATGGCAGAACTTAATGCTGGTTCTAAGAAAATTCTGGTTGAAACTTAAAAAAATAATTCACCTTATGGCATGCAGCTGGCAAAGAATTTTTCCATTTACTGGAGAACCAGTAGGAAAGAAAAGGGTCAGTTTTGATTTACTAACCTGGGATTGGTGGAATGTCTGTTGAAAATCAAGGACAGAACATGGCCTTTATGTAATAACTAAACTTCAAAGTTATTTATTATATACATAAATGCTTCATGGTCACATGTGTTGTTACACCAGTAAAAAATAAGTGGCTGAGGCAAGCTTTAACCCTGTGGGAGGTGGAAATAGATGTTTAACTTACATGCCTTTTTTAAGTTGTGTTATAATGCCTTGGTTTCCTGTTTCTTCCATGTTTTCTGAATCTGGTGCCTATCTAATCTGGGCAGCACAAACACTACTTAATTTTACTTTCAAGGCCTGTCTCTTGTTTTGTTTTGTTTGTTTTTCTCTCTCTCTCTCCTCTTGTTTCCTGCATTTGCTTTAGTGTGGGTTATCCCAAATTCCTTCCCCATCAGCCATCTTCCTTTTCTTGCTTATGCCTTCCCTCCTCCCCAAACTCTCTTAAATATTTTACTTCTCACCAAACCAGTACAATGAGTCTTGAGTGTCTAGTCCATTGACCTAAAAAAGTATGAAAGTAAACTTAAGGTTTATTTTGGGAACTCCTTTTTTATTAAGTTTCTCAGCAATCTTTACCCTTGAGTGAGATTATCAGGCAAAATTGTATTTAGTTTGGGAGAAAAAAGTGTGTGTAGCTGAGAATATAGGCCCAGATTCTGTTAACTCCTACTTGAAGGCAGAACATTTTGACTTTAGTCAGGAAGAAGACATCACCTTTGCAGGACTAGGGCCTTGGTTTGTAAGGGAAACTAGTTTCGGCTTTTAACTTCAAAGCATCTACCACTGTTCCAAAATTAGCAGATGGTTGTTCTGCGTCAGAACATCAATTCCTCAGTACTTTTGCATTAAAAAAAAAATGGTCAGATAAGGTTTTTTCCCCCTACTTTCTAGCATCCCACTTTGTCCATTGCAAGCATTTTACAGCACAAGTCTCTTATGGAATAGCCTATTGAGCTGCCCACATTTCGGTGTACTTGCAGTCCCAGCTAACTTCAGGAGTTTAAACTTATTTTTAAAGAGTAATTCTGGATGTGATTTATAGATGAGATAAACAGCATGATTGAAATTCTCTTCTCTCCCTATATAGTGGCCAAAGTTAGGTACAGCTAAATTGGACACAATTAGTATGTATACAGCATATTTTGTAAAGTGTTCCTTAATTAAAATTAGGAAGAGAATGTGTAAAGCAAATGGCAAACAAATTAAATGGTGTCTAGGTTAGGTAGGATTTTTTTCTGGAGATGATTTGGCCAGTTTTCAAAAACTGTAATAAATGTAATGTGAACGCCAGAAGTATGTGGATGCTTTAAGAAAAGGAGTAGTAGATTTCTTTTTAAGGTTATTTTTCTAAGAAGGCAATTTCTAAAATACATATTTTTGAACTTTTCTATATTAGCTTAGCAGTCACTGAACTTTTATATTTTATTGTTTCCTCTCTAACTTTTAGTATTAGACAAGAGGATAAAATGTGGGCATCGTTAATGTTAAGGTTCAGTTATTTCACTGGTTTCTTCTACCTAACCCTGTTTAGTTTCCCTTTTTTTTAAAGCCTATTTCCTCCCCCATTTTTCTGCACGTGCTCCTTTCCCCCCCCCCCCCCCCCCTTATGTTCTGGAACGCTAGCTTTTGCCCCCCCAGTAGATTTTTCTCTGACTGCATAGCCTACTATGCTAACTACTGGGGATCTCAAGCATGTCATTAGAGGTGCAGAGGCAGTATTTAGGCTGAAATGGCAAGAGAGCCAGACAGCGATTAGTTTTTCTTCCTTGCCCCAGGGAATGTGTGATAGTTTCTTCTGTTCCTGAACAGTTCTTTTTAAATCATGAATAATGGTGGCATCTGCCTTATATCATAAACACAGTAGATGCTTGCTATATTTTAGCCTGATTTCAGTATTTAGGTGGACACTGTTTATAACCCTGGTGGGAAGGACATGAGGGAAAATGGCTGCTGATAGGACTTTCTTCTGGGGAATCTTTCGAAGTGGCAGACAAGCTACAATTGCAAAGAGAAAGCAATATATATAACAACTACGAAGCTATGCCCAAGATACTTTGAGGTGCTGTTCTGACTGCTTGGTGGAGGTAGGTATGGCCAATTAGTGCATAAGCCTACATCCTAGAGCAGGCATGCTCAGCCTCCGACCTGCAGAGCCATCGCATCTGGTTTGCAGGAATCCCAGTGGGTTGGGATATTTGGTAGTAGGGGTGTGGTAGCAACTTAATGCATCCACCCTCCTCATTGCCAAATTCCTAAACCCCAAACCCCACAGGGTCAAACCACATCCTCTCTCCTCCCATGGCTGGATCAGGGCCAGGCCATACCCCCTTTCCCTATGGGGCAAAGTTCAGGCCAGCCCACACCCCCTTCCCCCCCCCCCCCCCCCCCATACCTAGATCAAGGCCAGGTCACTGCCCCCCCCCCCCCCCATCTGGATTAGGGCTGGACTATGTTGCTTTCCCATCCCCTGCAGGGTAGGTTGAGGCCAGGCTGCCTCACACCCACCTCTGTGCAGCCAGATAGGGCCTGCTGCACATGTCCCACATGCCAGATCAGACCACCAGCCATATCCAGCTCACAGACAGACTGGGCACTACCCATTCATTCCACTGGGGAAAAAGATTGAGCACCAGTGTCCTAGAAGAATGCTTGAGACTATAAGTTGGTTAAAGCAATTTTGTCTATTTGTGGCCATGTCTGAAGTAGCTGGATAAGATGTGTCAACTACCCACAACACTGCCAGCTGCCATAATTGTGATTAATGTTCTTTTGATTGTTTGCATGCCATTGGTTTGCCAGACATCTTAGTGTTGTAGTCTTGGAAGAAGTAAAGTGGATTTTTTTTTAAATTTTTTTTTTTTTAACTGCGAGTCAGAAAGCACAACACAGTGACAAAGATACCTTGCCAGTGGCTAGAAGAAACTGTATAATAGCTTCGCTCTAATTTTTTCTTTCATTCTCTGACTAGTGGACATAAGGCTAAATCTAGAGTGCCAACTCCAGTTTGCAGATCTTTAGATCCTTTTAAAAGGGTTTTTTGGAAGAAAAAGAAAATGTTTCATCAACTTCTCTTTCTAATGTAGATTCCAGCTGGGACATGTCACCTTTGTATGATTAAAAAAAAAAAACAACTGAGCAGCAATTTAGGAGAAACAAGTATGAAGGGCCTTACCCTCAGATTGCTTTACAGAGTTTACCAGCTTCTGAGGATGAAGTCTCTGCTCAGTAAATGTCTGGGAAGTACTTTTATTTCCCCCTCCAGAATATTTTGAATCAAAGATGGAAACTTACCATTTATACTATTAGAAATGCAAGATAAAGTCCATTCAAGTTCAAGAAAAAAATTTGGAAAAGAAAACCACCTGTTGCTCACATTAGTTGAGCTAAATTTGGGAATAATTTGATTGAATTTATCCAAAAAAAAATTAAGATTATGCTGGCTGGATACTTAAAGGTGCTGAAAGATGTATAGCAATGGCACACAAACCTTTTAAGACTAGGGACAGAAGTTACACACACACAAACCAGTTTAAGTGATCAGAAACCAGCTTAAACCTGTATCAGAACAGAAGTTCAGTACACATAAACCGCTTTCAAAATGGCTAAAAGTGGTTTCAGATGAATCTGATTGAATGTAGTATCAGACTTAACTGATGTGACTCAAACTGGTGCACAAAACCTCTGTCCCAGACCCCTTCTTGGTTCATTAATCCGAGGATGCTTTGCTGCCCTGGGCTAGGCTGTGCTGTCAGCTTCATGGAGCAGGGTTGGCCATATGTCCCTCTGCTCCTTAGCCGGAGCACTACCACTGCTCTGGCTGGCGGAGAACGGGGTAGGGGTGGGAAGCCGGGGTCTGGGCTGCAGCTGGGTCTGCTTGGCAGGGGAGCAGCAGCCCCCATCAGGCTTTTCCCTGCTTGCTGCTTGCATAGAAGTGGGGGCGTGGCCAGACACTAGCCCCTGGCTGGCCACTATGGCGAAGAGGAGAAAAGGAGGGTTTAAACCCCCTCTTCCACTGGCATGGGACCCCAGGTGGGGTCTCCTTGGCAGGGGTGCACCAGCTCCTGCAGAGCTTTTTCAACCCCTACCTTGTCCTGCACAGACCCCAGGCAGGGTGTCTCTGAGAAGGGTGGGAGGAAGCAGCCCCTGCCAGGCTTTTCCTTGCTCAAAAGCAGAGGTGCCAAGGATGTGGCCAGATGCTTCCCCTCGCCCCCCAGCATGCTGACCCAGGGCCAGCATCTGACGACACTCCTGTCCTTTTTGTTCAAGCACCACATGGGGGAAAAGCCTAGCAGGGGCTGTCGCACCCCTGCCAAGCAGATCCCCCTGGGGTTCTGTGCAGGTGGGGAAGGGAGTTAAAACCCCTATCCCATCTGCCTCAGTATGCCAGGCTGGGCTGGGGTCCAGCAGGGAACAGGGCAAAAGCCTGGCAGAAGCCGCTTCCTCCCTCACCTCCCAGAGACACCCTGGCTGGGGTCTGTGCAAGCCAGGGTCAGCGTTTAAATCCCCGCCCAGTCATACCCAGCGGCTTGCTGGCGCCCAGCCCCATGCCACCCCCCTCCCCTCAAGCAGGGAGTGGGGAAAAGCCTGGAGGGCTTCTCTTCTAGCTTCCATCCAGCCTTCCGGCCACTGCTCACTGTAGCGCCCCCCAGCTTCAGGCCTGAGCCACTGCAGGCATGTGCTTGCATTTCCGGTATCAGAAGTGAATGTCTGTTCCCTTGTTCTCCGTTTAACCTACATGGGTTAGGCTAACGTGCAAAGATTGATTCAGCCTTGGACTTTTTGACTGTACTTGGCCTAAAAGTTAGTGCCCACAATCAGTTGTTTAAAGTTGAGTTGTTCCAGTCTATCTGCCAGCCATCCTTTCTGTGCTGTAACTTTTAACTTTTATTTTTTCCTATGTTGTATCTTGTATAATGCAAGTAAATTTGGTGGGTTCCCCCCACACACACTTTTTTCCCTATGTTAGATTTACTTTCTTAACTCTCTTTTTTTAATTTTGAGAAGCCAAAATGTTTGACTGCTTGTTATGGTCATTTGGAATAACAGTACTTAAGGTATGAGGACTTTTATTCTCCTTCTAAAAACTGAGCATCTGTGGATTTTGCAGTTCAGTTAGCCCAGGAAATATAAGAATAAAGACTTTTTTCTTGAATTTAGTATATTTTATGTACCGTCTTTGAGTTTTCACATGTGTTCTCTCTTTTCAGGCTGTTTTCCCTCCAAAATTTAAGGCTTTTGAATTCAGTTGACAGATAGTTAGGCGTTTGTCATTTTGGAAAGTTGCGTTCTTACTGGTAATTCTGCCACGTTTGAACCAGACTCTTTTTTTTGATGCCTCTAAAGTATTATTTAAGAAATGTTTCAAGGATTATTTTTCCTAATATTATGGTTGTCTCAGAGTTGGAGGTTGCTGTTTTACTTTTAATGTGTGAGGAAGTGTTTAAAAAGACCCCTGAGATGCTTAGTGCTTTGAAGTCAGCAGAAAAGACTTTGGACTTTGCATGCAGTTTCTAGATAAAATCCACTAAACCGGTAGGACATGTTTACCCTGCCGAGTACTGTATTATAGAGAGAAGCAAGCTCTCTTGAGAAACAGTAACAGTCTAGTTGTACAAGCACAGAGATCAGTATGGGGCTAATTTAAATTGTTTCTTGATGACTGTTTATTAGATTAGGAAAATATTAGTTTAATTTGCATTTCTTTTATTGCCAGAAAGTGTCCAAACAAAATGCTTAGATGAAACTGATAATCTGAACTCTAACTTCAAACCTGGTTTCTTATTCTGTTTTCCCTGTTCCTACTTCATTTAGCTGGTATTCTGGCCAGCCTGTTTTTTTGAAACTGCTTTCCAAATAGTCTTTGGGGGAGTGGTCAGCATTTGGCTGGTAGAGGACAAAAGGTAGATCAGAGGCATGCCACCACTCCTTGAGGAAAAGTGCAGATAACGCTTTTAATCTGAAATTCTTGAAATAATCCAACAATAACAAAACAAACTACATTTATCTAAAACACAGTTTATCTATAGAGAGAAATCTAGAAGCTTAGCCTTAGTGTTTATTTTCAGCGTGTAGCCATCCCTGGTAGGAACTTTGTTTTAATAAATAAGAACATTGTCCTTACATTTACATGTGGTTTTAAAATCCAGTGCCTTTCCTGATGACTGAAATGCATTATTGGTTTCTTCTTGTACACATATTCCTTACATTTCTGGCTGTTATTTTTAGGAAAGTGACAGCCTTTTGTGAAGTAAGGTTTTCAAACATTAAAGTTCAAGCTGAAAAACTGATGAAGGTATAATTTGAATATACTAGATTAAAAAAAATTATTACCAGTTTGGAATTTACAATAAGCTTCTTTCTCCTTCCTCCCCCCCCTTAATATTTTTGGCTATAACATAAGAGGTTTGAAAGAAATACCCTAATTTTAATTAAGTGAAGTTATAGCCATAGGATATTGTGCTTTTAGTTCTTTGTTTAACGCTTAGTTGTAATGTTGCATAGAATTTACTTTGATTTATTCTATTTTCCCAATAATTGTAATCCAGTATTAGTCGATATATTAGAGGCTAATAGTGTATAATCTCCTGTTGTGGAGTGAGAACATGCAACCAGATTCTTAGGGGTGAAATATCAAATGAGTATCTATCATTTTAGACTGGGGATTTCACTGCAAGCTTTATAGCACTTTTGGTAATGGAACCAAAAAAAGCCCTAGCTGGTAAAAAGGAGCAGAGTTGAACAGTTCAGCTGTCTGAGAGAGTGCTGGTGATGAAGAATATCTGCCATGATTTGAATATGCATACAGCAAGACTATAAACCTTGAAATGTTTTGGGTAGTAGGCCGTTAGTTGCATTGCATGAATAGTGTAATCTTTTAATATATCATGTTTTATTTTTTCTTGGTTTCTATTTGACTTTACATGTAAAACACCCCAAAAAATCAAGTCTGAAGTACCAAGAAAGATGCACCCTCATTTTACAAATAAATTCAAATCTCTGTAAACTTCTGTTTACTTTGCTTAATGTTAATCATGCTAACTTGCAAGATATTGATGGAATCGGACAATTTTGTTCTACGCTTTCAGAACGCCCCATACCCTTTGATCATATGATGTATGACCATCTACAGAAATGGGGACCCAGAAGAGAAGAGGTGAAATTTTTCCTTCGACATGAGGACTCTCCAACTGAAAGCAATGAACAAGGTAAGTTATCTACTTAGCAGTACTTACAGTGGCTGCTGTAACTTGCAATATGGCAAAGCTTTAGTGATGGTCATTCACACAGTCTATAGATGCACATTTAGTACATTTTAAAAATGCATTGCCAAAAGTGTTAGTTGATCATGGCTTTGAAAGCATTACTCGAACTACTAACTTCTTACTCCTGTACTGCTTGAATATTGGTTAGTATATTATGTATGTATCTATGCACTTAATGCTTCTCCATGGTTTTAATGCTGAATGTAGTAAATCAGCAAAGAATGCATGTCTGTCTTTTTTCTTAGGATATCTTTGGCTTAGCTGCATTCTAAAGACCCCCCTTATATGCCTACAGTAGCTTTGAGGGAATCGTTGATTGTCTTTTGAATTATCATCTGTGGTATATTTTTTTTTTTTTTAGTGTTCAGCATTCTTAACTAATGGTAAAACCAAAACTCTGGATTTCAAACTCTTCCATCTGTTTAAGGCTTGTAAACTGCAGGAGTATCAGGCTGCAGATTTTTTTTTTTTTAAATTCTGTTTGGTTTTTTTAGTGACTGATTTGTGATGGGCTTTTCCACTTTCTATTAGAGTGGCAGTGTGTTGTAAAATTACCATTTGAATTCTCTAAACTTACTGTTTAACTTATAAATTCTGAATGATTCATTATATAGAAAGATATGCCTTCTAGATGTAATTCAAGAAAAGAACCCCAAAATTGAGAGAGATTGTTTTTTGAGGTGAGGGTAGGGAAGAAAATTACAGAAAAATATCAGCTTTTAGTTTAAGATGAATGATTGTATTCAAGTGAAGTGACATTTGTTGTATGAAAATGTTAATATTCTCTCTCAAGCAAATGGAGCTAGCAAACTGTCTGCAGTCAGTTATTCAAGTATGCACCTGGGCAGTTTGAGACTCATCCCCAGCAAGTACCACATGCCGCACAGGAATAACTGGCATGGCATGTGGGTCAATGGGGCAGCACCAACGGCTGGAGTATGGGGCTCTGCAGGCCAGATCCAGCCCACAGGCTGTATATTTAACACCCATGCTTTAAAACACCTCTTAAGAGGGTGTCCATTAAGAACAATATTATATTTACTCACATACCACGTGCATCTTTTCCCCCAAAAATTAGCCTTCTAAAATTGGGGTGGGGATGGGGGGTTGTCATAGATTTCATAGACATTAAAGCTGGAAGGGACCTCGGAAGATCGTTGAGTCCACCCCCCTGCCACAGGGGCAGGAAGTTGGCTGAGGTCACAAGATCCCAGCAAGATAAACTTGACAGTCTGTTCTAGCCCTTGGGGCTTGGACAGTAAAGAAGTTCTTCCTTATGTCCAGCCTGAAGCGGTCTTGGAGGAGTTTGTGACAGTTTGACCTTGTCATCCCATGGGGTGCTCTGGTGAACAGGCATTCCCCCACTTCCTGATGCGCACCCCTTATATAGGCAGCCACCAGGTCCCCCCGAGTCTGTGCTTTTCTAGGCTGAAGAGTCCCATAGCTCTCAGCCTCTTATAAGGCCTGTGTTCCTGCCCTTTGATCATGCATGTGGCTCTTCTCTGGACTCTCTCAAGCTTCTCCACATCCTTTTTAAATTGTGGAGCCCAGGACTGGATGCAGTACTCCAGCTGTGGCCTCACCAAGGCCGAGTACAGAGGGACGATGACATCCTGGGATTTACAAGAGAAACATCTATGGATGCAAGCCAGAGTTTTGCTTGTTTTGCTGGCTGCAACATCACATGGGTGGCTTATTCATCTTGTGGTCAGTCATGACCCCCAAGTCCCTTCCAGCCCTGGTGCTAGCAAGCATAGCACTGCCGAGCCTATAAGCATGCTGTGGGTTTTTCTTCCCAAGGTGGAATACCTGGCATTTTTCAGTGTTGAAGGCCATCAGGTTTTCGTCCTCCCATTTTCCAGCTTGTTAAGGTCGGCCTGGATCACCTTCTTGTCCTTGGGTGTGGATGCTTTACCCCAGAGTTTGGTGTTATCAGTGAACTTGGCCAGTCTGCTTTTGATACTAATGTCTATATCATTGATAAAGAATATAGGCCCAAGGACAGAGCCTTGGGGGACTCCACTCGTCACGGTGCACCATAGTGATTGACTTCCATCAGCTACTACTCTCTGGGTCGGACCATGGAGCCAGTTCCCCAGCCAGCAGACTGTGATGTAGCCAAGGTCACAGTTGGCCAGTTTTTCTATGAGACTATTGTGGGATACCAGATTGAAAGGTTTTTTAAAATCAAGATATATGATGTCACTCTCTTCTCTCTTGTCCAGGTGATATGTCACCTGGTCATAGAAGGAAATGGAACTGGTTGGGCAAGACCTACCGGCAACAAACCTGTGCTGGCTATCCCTCAGGATGTTGTCTTCAACCGGTTTGTCAAGAATGGGCTCTTTGATTTTTCCCCTTCCCCCCACCCCCTGCAAGATCTTCCCTGGGATAGAGGTCAGGCTGATGAGCCTGTAGTCCCCCAGATCTACTTTCCTCCCATTCTTGAAGATGGGTACCACATTGGCCTTCTTCCAATCTTCGGGCACTTTGCCTGAGCACGACAAGTTCTCGAAGATCTGTGCTAGTGGCAGAGCTATGATGCTTGCCAGCTCCTTAAGTATCCTGAGGTGGAGGCAATCTCTTCCCAGCCGCCCACTGCCTCTCTCACCAAAGAGCAGACTGTAATTGTGGAAGCCAAAGTCTTCACGATGACACCAGTGCTGCAGTCTTTGGCTGACTAACTCAATCCATCTCCTCAGCCCATGACCCACACTTGGGAGGAGCGAGGAGAAGACCACCTGCACCCCCAACCCCCTAAGTCCTGCTTCCAGAGCCCTGCAGTCTCTCATGACTCGGATGGGATTGCTTCGAGCCATGTCGTTCATGCCCACATGGATAAGGAGCATAGGGTAGTGGTCGGAGGGCTGGAGAATCTTTGGGATCCTCTTGGTTATGTCCCGGATGTGGATTCCTGGGCTAAGGGGCTGGAGCGGCAAACATCCCCCTCAGTCTCCCTCAGGAAGGAGTCTCCCACGACGATCGCTCTGTGTTTTGTCTTAGGGAGAGTAGGGATGGGTGATCTTCCCTTGCCTTTAGGAGCTGGCATATCTGCAGGTTCTCCTGAGGTTGCAAGAGGTTTGTACCTGTTGTGAAACCCCAGAGGGGAGGGAATCTTGATGCGGCAGGCCTTGGGGCCCTTGACCACCTTGGTCCAACCCCCTGGCTGGACAGAATGGGAGATCCCCGACTCTTCCCTTGTCCTGGAAGGTGGCCTTGGTCTACCCTCCACCTCCAGGGGGTGAAGGGCCTGGCAGTAGGAGTGGCGAAGCTTATTTTTATGCCCAGAACAGAAGTATGGAAGTGCTGTAAGATGACTGCTCTCACTTTTCCTTCTCTTCCCTCCAGCAGCCAGGTGGAAGGAGGGGCAGATCTAGGGGAGATGCAGTGATGTGGTTGCACCCAGTTTTCATTCCTGCTCCACTCAAAGTTTAAATTGGCGGTTTGCCCAGATTGTTAGATTTGAGGCACCCCTCAGAAAATGCCAATTCATAGTTTTTACTTATTTTTCTACAGGTAAAAAAAAAAAAAATAGAGCAATTATTCTGGGGTAAAGAACTCAAAGACCACAGCAGGTCAAAAAGTTTTGGTTTTATGGATTACTATTTGAAATCTCTGGGTTCATCTTGTGAATAAGGTTGCATCCTTATCTACCGTAGGCATGTAAAGGGGATCCTTAGAATCTTTAAAATTACACCAAAAAGTGCTAACATTATGTGGCACCCTTAAAAGGATCTCACAGCACCTGAGACTTACTGGCTTAAGCCGTGGCATTCTACTCAGGCAGCCTGGAGGGAATCAATTGACTTCATGGCTCATTATAGTTTCATAGTTTCGTAGTTTCTAGGGTCGGAAGGGACCTGAGTAGATCATCTAGTTCAACCCCCTGCCATGGCAGGAAAGAGTACTAGGGTCAAACGACCCCAGCAAAGTGTTCATCTAGCCTCCTCTTAAAAACCCCCAGGGTAGGAGCCTGCACCACTTCTCTTGGAAGTTGGTTCCAGATCCTAGCCGCCCTGACAATGAAGTAGCGCCTCCTTATATCCAGCCTAAATGTACCCTCTGCCAGCTTGTGACAGTTATTCCTGGTCACTCCTAGCAGTCTTAACATGCTACTAATCAAGCTCTCCCTTCTTTGGCAATTTGGCTGTTACCTGTTCCTGGTTTCTCTTCTCCTGTTTCACAGCCCTGCAGACTTTTTTTAGCTTTCTTCAAAATTCTAGATCCTCCCATAGAGTCCAGTATTTAGCAGTAGCTACAGTTTCAGCTTTTGGTTGAGGAGCCAGAAGCTACTGGCAGGTCAGCTATGAAAATTAAAACTAGTTTTTCTTGGAGAAGGAAAAAGGAAAGTGAATGAACTAAAGACTAGGTGATGTTTTTGTTCTAGACAGCCATAACCATGGACAGACTCAGGATTTTGGAAAATGGGGGTGTCAGAGCAGCCATCAATGCTGTAGGGGTGACTGCATGTCCACCCAACGGGGGGGGCATACCTGACTGTGCACTTGGGTAAGAATCTTCCCTCCCTGCCTTGCCCCCTTCCCCCACCTGCTGCTGTTGCTGTCCCTAGCTGCTCTGGGGATAGGAAGCTGACAGAGCTGTTCCTGTCCTGGTCCAAAGAAAAATGTGGGGCGGGATGGGGACTGGGACGGACAGGACGGGGAAGAGGACTCCTGTTTCTGTCCTTGGCTGAGCCTGGCTACCTGCAGAGTCTGACTGAAGCAGACCAGAAGTGACTGTACAGCTCTTCCATTCCTGGTCAGCAGGAATAGTGGCGGAGGGGTGGGAAGCATGTGGGAATGGGAGGGGACTGGATATTAGGGCTGTGCAAAGCTTTGGTAGTCGATTCGATTCGGAGGAGGTTCGGCCCAATTCAGCAGCCAAATCTCCGAATCCAGATTGAATCAGGAGACCCATTAAAAGGTCTGAATCAAATTGGAAGTCTCTGAATCAACTTGTGGAGATTTGGAAGGCTTGCAGCAAACAGAAGCTGAGAAGAGGAAGGGGGTGGGGGAATCTTCCACTTATGGGGGCAGGGTGGGGAGGAAGACTGCTCTGATATTGACATCTGTGGCTGGCCAGTGACTGTGATCTTTTTCTGAGTTCCCTTGCAGTCACAGTGCTCTGGGGGAGGGACGTAGAAACAGCATATAAAGCTGTGTCTGAAGTGATCTGTGCCTTTTGTGTGCTGTGTCTCTCTTGGAGCAGCAGTGTCTGAAAGGCTCTGGCTTGCTAACTTGTCTCTTGCTCGCTAGGCTCTCTTTGTAAATTACATCCAATCCTTTCCTACTTACCCTTGCCTACAGTCCCTATTGTTATCCCTATGCATTCCTTTCAACTTATTCTTCCCCCACAATCCTCTTATTTGTTCTTGTTAATCTATTTTGATTCTTTCCCTCCACAAAAAGAAATAGTGTTTTCCCTGACAGTGTGTCATCATCAGGGGTCCTGGTTTTCTCTGATTTAAAACTGCAAATTCTCTGATTTTTAAAAACCCAAAATCCATGATAAAGATTAAAGGCCCCTCCCCCCCCCCCACAATGTCAACAGTCCTCCTGATGCCCCTTGCAACAGCCCCCAAGACCCACAGACATCCAGACACAGATGCCCACCCCAGAAGGTGTGTGGGGGGAAGGGACAGGGCAGGATGCTGGAAAGGGAAGGTGGTGGTGGGGTATATCAAGAAGTGGGGGAGTGTGCCCCTGTGCCCACCCCCATGAGCAGAGCCAGGGGGTGCGGGCAAGGCTGACATTCTGTGGGCCACACACTTGCTGGCCGGCCGGACAGGAGGTTCGCACATGGTGGCCGCCACTGCAACTCTGCCACTGTACCCTGCGCTACCATCCCACGGCCACCTGCACGGCTTTGCAGCAAGTGGCGCAAGGCTCGGCAGCAGCAGTGTGGTGGCAATCACCGTGTGAGGGCCACATACGTGCCACCTAGCTGGGGGGTGAAATGGGCGGCTTGCATGCAGCGGAATGCCCCACAACTGGCTGCATGGCTCCAGCAGTGCGGGGTGGTGGCAGCTGCATGCAGGGTGAGGGGACTTTGCGTGCAAGTGCTGCCACCGCAAAGCCATGCCCTTCACCCCTGGATCCTAGAGGTAAGTGGGACTTGGGCTATGGGGCAAGGCTGGGGAAGATGATTGGGGGCTGAGGGAGCAGGGGGGGCTGCTGGCCCCAGACGGCACATCGCATCTGGGAGCAGGGCCAGGGGGTGAGGGCAGGGGTGCCCCTCTGTGGGGGGCTTTGCGGGCAAGCGACATGGGGTGCAGTGTGGTGGTGCCCGCCATGTGCGGGCCGCACACATGCTGTCCGGCTGCCTGCCCAGGGAAGGGGGACAGGGAGGCTAGCATGCGGCCAGAGCACAGCTCCGTGGCTGGCTCTGTAGCCACAGAGAGGGAGGGGGGAGGCAGGCTTGCATGCAATGGCTGCTGCCCCTTACCTGGAGGCCTGTGATGGTGGTGATGGCTGCTGCCTACAAAACCTCCCACTGCTGCCATGGAGCCGTGCCCAGAGCTGTGCAGCCAGGAAGCAGTGGCAGTGTGGTGGTGGCCAGGCATCATGCAGCCATTCCCACCACCACCCTGCGCCACTGCCACTGGCTGCGCAGCTCCGAGCACAATGCCGCAGTGGCAGCAGGAGGTTTTGTAGGCAGTGGCAGTCTCTGCTGGCATGGGCAGCCACTGCCGCTTATTTGTGGGGCTGCCTGGCCAGTGGTGACTGCTGCTCCATACAAAACCTCCTGCTGTCACCATGGAGCCATGACCAGAGCTGTGCAGCTGGTGGCAGCAACACAGCATGGGTTGGTGGTGGCTGGGCAGCATGCAGCCATTCCCAACCCCACCACCACCCCGCGCTGTGTCGCTGCCACCAGCCACACAGTTCTGGGCATGGTTCTGCGGTGGCAGCAGGAGGTTTTGTATGCAGCGGCAGTCATCTCTGGCATGGGTGGCCATTGCCACTTACCTGTGGGGCCGTCTGTGCCAGCGGTGACTGCCACTGTGTACAAAACCTCCCACTGCTGCCATAGAGCCATGCTCAACACAAGTTGGTGGTGGGGGGTGGCTGTGTGCCGCCTGGCCACCGCCACACTGCAGCTGCTGCCCGGCAGCTGGCCACACAGCTCCAGGCATGGCTTTGCAATGGGAATGGGAGGTTTTGTAGGCAGCGGCCATCACCGCTGTCATGGGCCTCCAGGTAAGCAGCAGCGGCTACCACGTGCGAGCCCAAGCCCCACTCCCCACCCCTCCAGTGCCCCTATCCCTCACCGTGGAGCATAGAGGTAAGTGGAGCTGTAGGGCACATTCCCAAGGCAAGTGAGGTCCCCCAGAGCATTGGGGAGACACTTGCTCTGGATGGCCAGCCCTTCTCCTTTACTGAGCTTCCAGGGTTCAGGTGGCTCATAGTGCTCGTGGCCCCATCTTACCAAGTGCCCACATGCACCACCTTTTAGCAGGACAGTGGTGCCCTCCCTGTATGAGGCATGCAAAGATTACTTGAAGGAGGAGCTGCACAAGGCAGGTCCACAGATAGCTTTGCACTTCACCTTGAACATGTGGAACAGCTGGGGTGGAGATCATGCCTACCTCTCGCTCACAGAGCACTGGTGCGATCAGTTAGGACATCGGCAGGCTCTCCTTCAAGCAGGGGTGATGAATGAGTCCCATAGCAAGGGATATCATGGTGACCATGAACCTCATGGTGCAGGGGTGGCTTGTTGAGCAGAATGAGATCTCCCATGGGTTCATGGTCACCGACAATGGGGCCAGTACAGGTTTCCCTCACCTACCATGGTTTGGCCAACCACGGTTTTGACTATCTGCGGTTAATATTCTGTATTCCATTTTGCCAACCACAGTGCACAGTTTTGAGTAACCATGATTTTCCATAGTTACTCATAGGTGGAGGGAGGAAAAAAAAATTGTGGGGGCTGAGTGCATGTGCGCATTCACACATGCTCCCTCTCCAGGTGGGAGAGTCTGCAAGGGAAGGAGCGGGAGGAGGGGAAAGGGCCAGGGAGAGGAAGGGCTGCGGCAGCGAGGCACAGGTACTGAGCCCAGGTGCGGCCTGCCCATGCCCCATTCAAAAATGAAGGGCCCACGTGCCCCCCTCCTTGGCTCCATGACACCGCGCTGCCTCTGGAAGAGCTGCTGGGCTCCAACTGTCCCATGACCCGGCCCAGCCTGGCCAGGGCTCCATTCACGGTGAATCGGGCCCTGGCCGGGCTGATTCATAGGCCAATCTGATCCCAGCGGCACCTCCCAGATGTGGTGCAGTGGGCCCCTGATCTTTGCACAGGGGTGAGCCACAGCTGGGCTCAGTTTTTGCTCCCTGTGTCCGCACCTCACTACCGCCCTGCTGCCGGAACTGCCCTGTCCGCGATGGCAGGGAACGACAGGCCCACTTGCTGCTGTGCCCTGCTGCCCTACTACCCTCCCCGAATTCGAATTTGCTGAATCAAATTGGGACAGTAATTTGAATCATCGAATTGAATCACTGTCCCTCCAAATTGGCCAAATCTGAAGAAACTACTTGCTGTTTTGCACAGACCTACTGGATATACCACAGAGGGGAAAGGGGGGAGATTCTTGTTTCCTTTGGAACTTAAACAAAAAACACCAAAAAACCCACCCAACTGCTTCTCCTACAGCATCTACTAAAGTGATGCATGTGTGCCTAGGTGTCCCTACTAGCTCTGCCTCTGGCCATAATTCTGGAAACATCTTTCCCTCCCCCTCCTTCCCCCTGAGTTTTTTCTGTCTTCTCAAAAGCAAGCATTTTATTTGGTGGTGTGTGGTATCTGAGAAAGTGTGGTAATTTCCTCCTTCCTGCTGGGATAGTCTTTACATTTCATCAGACTAGAATGTGAACTGTTTTCGAGTAACTCAGCCTTTTGACTCGGGTCTAAGTCTTGCTGCACCCTCCCCTGCTCCCCGGTCCTTCCTAATCTCAGGATGTCTAGAGAGTTCTGCTCTGGCTGTTTATATAGTAGATAGGATTTTGCTGGTCAGTTAATCAGTTAGATCAACTAGTTGGCAGTGCCCAGAATAAGCAGGAAAAATGGGGGTAATGCATGGTAACTATCTCCTCTTTCCTATTCTGCTTGCTTCTTTCTAAAAGTCTTTACATTGAGTAGTGTTGTATTAAACTGAGACCAGTCTTAAGGGACTGGTGTAAGTGAAAGAATCTTATTTATCCAATCAAAGTAGGATCGATCATGGTCAGTTTGCAAAAATACTTTCAGGCTATAGTTGTACATACAGGATTTGTGGTAGTCAAATGATGTGAAGGGATTAAGTGAGACTCATATTCACATGCTCAGTTCTCTCACACCATTCAACAAATTTGGCCATTTGTAAAAACTGGGTTTTTAGTTTTGATTGACTTTTTATCAGTCCCCTTTGAATTTATCTTAATTGTTCGATTTGTTTATTTTTTTGCTAATCAGTTTAACAATGGTGGGCACTTGGAGCATAATAGTGGTTTAGGTTTGTAAAAGTTGAAAAGGTTTCAAGGCTATATTAACTTGTTTATCATATTTGCAAAGGAATGTTGTATGTATCCTTGAGGCACTGATGTCTTGATCCTTTGATGATAAAACTCCTCTATGATGCTGCTAACAGAGAGAATAATATCTGTGGTGCCAAAGCCAATTTCAATACAGTTGTTTTCTTTACCAAAATTAGATCTGCAACTTCACAGGAACTAGTGTATCTCCTTGAACCTGCACAGGGGTGCAGAGTGGTCACAGGTCATTTCCAACACCAGACAAATCATGTTGGAGTAATAATACATAAAGAAATTTCAGCACATGCAGATTTATTTATGCATTTTAAATGATTGGCAATCCTCTCTGATTTAAAAGTGCAATGTCCATTTAAGATGTACAAGATCAGGGTGGCCAGTCTGTGGTAAGAGGTGGCACATGACAGATCAAGGAAGGGACAGACAGCACAGTGGCTTGTAAGGCAGGGAGCCAAAAGCAGAGCGGGAGATGGGGTTGGAGAAAGGGGATCAGAGTGGCACTTGGGGACAGTAGAAGGCTAATCTGCAGCACACCAGCCATAAAGGCGCCCCTCTGTACTAACATATGATTTAGACCCTAGGGTTTTGTACGTGGAAAACATTCGTGTTCCCTCTAAATTAGGTGTGGAAAGCTTTTAATGTAATTATTGCAAGATGAATCAGGTTTTATAGTAAGAGGCTATACAAGGAATTTAGGAAATGGTTTCCAAGATGTATTTGCAAAGTTAGCTGAAGCTAATGCTTCTTGTGAGCTCAGAAATACATAACTTTCACAGTCAAACTGTGGCAACTTGGTGCACAGTTCATTACCTTTTGAGAACACTATTTCCTGGATGTTTGAATTGTAAAAATGCAGACACATGGATACAGATTTTAAGAAGAGGGCTCTGAAATCTACATTTTTTATTTTTTGCTTACTTCACCAATAGAGGGTAATGTAATGAAAATAAGGATTAACGTAGGTGGGACTGGTAGAACTAGTACTTACAAGGAAACTTTATGCAATTACAATCAGATAGGATATTTCAGTGTTTAAAATGATCATAGACCCAGCTGCTTTTATTTGTTGTCATTATGGTTTTATAAATCTCTTATCAAAATACTTCTTGAATTTCTGAACTTCTTTTGGAATGTGTAGTATTTTATTGAAAGCCATTAGAGCTTCGTTTTAGAAAACATTATCTTCTCCCACCATCTCTGAAACAGGAAAAAATCTTTAATAGGCTATCAACTCCAATTGCTTCTGAATTCTTTTACTAAATGACTGAAGCAAATGTGGGTAACCTGTGGTTCATGGCCCAGATCTAGCCTGCAGAACCATCTGATCAAGCCCACAAATGTGGGGCTTTAGTGGTGTTTGGAGGCAAGGTGCTTCTGCAGCAGTCACTTTCTTTTGCTGTTGCAGGAGACCATGTGGTGCTGTGAGGCGAAGTGGCAGCTGTTGTCCACCCCTGACCCAAACTGGGTCATTCTGGCCCACAGCCAAAAAATGTTGCCGACCACTGGACCAAATTTTTGTGAATATTCAAAAGAACAAATAACTTCATACGAATCAGTTTTTTAAAAATGTTTGTAAATTGTTCCTGATACTTTTGTTCCTACCGTGAAAGCATTCTGAATTGAAAAAAAAAAAACCTCACTAGTAAGATTGATACTTTATTTCTAGGTGGACGTCAGACCCAAAATCAAAGAAATGGAATAAATATACCTGTGGAGAAACGTACAGAAAATGGGGTATGTAACATATGATAGTGTTTTTATGCAGATCATCACTTAATTGTTGGATATTATTTTAAAAGTTGATATCAAGATCATCTACTGTTATTGGGATTGGTAGAATCCTAAAAATACTGGTGCCTGACATTTTTGACAGCAGGTCTAAGATTAGAGTTTAAACCCTTGATTCAGAGAATAGTTTATCCTGCTGCCTGTATCCATTTCCTTTCTCCCTCAAACTGTTTGATGGGGTATCATCCATGTTGCATGTACATCAGACACTATCCCATCCATATCTCTGTTCTTACATGGGTTACTTCTCTGCTGCTGGTTCCTGACCTGGCAAGTCCCTCTACATGATGGCTAACATGGAAACATGTATCTATGGATTAGGAGGTTTTGAGACAGTAGTTAAGCAGGTTGAGATTCCCTTCCAGTCACCTCTATTTATATTGTGTTAATCTTGTAACAGCTGCTTGGATTTTTTATGCCTGTAAAATTTTTGAAGTATTTTTCTACTCTAAAAGAATGTGTATGCTGTGAAGATTGCCTGTTCAGCGTGTTTCAGTTATTACTAGCTTAAATTTGCTGCCTTTTACCCATGTTACTTAACAGCTGGCATCTAAAACTGCACTTGTGCATGTTTATACAGACGTATTTATCCTCTTTTTTTTTTTGTTAGTTTTTATTCAGACACATACTAAAGCCTTATTCTCATAGGTGTGTTATATATTGAGGGTCCCCATGAGAGCGTGGTGAAGGACATTTTTCTTGATGCACACAACCATTTTATTGTAGAGTTACAGGTCACTTGCTGCTAATACTTCAAGCATTGGCTCTGCCTTCCCTGCTTAAATTTCCTTGGTGACAGTTCAGAGAGAGCACAGCATTATGGTGAGCAAAGAACATACAACCCCTTGATAGCTTCTCCAAAGCAGCATCACTATGATTAATTTTCACTCGAAACCTCTGTGTCTTTGAAATTTGGGGGTGGCAAACATGACATGATGTAATTGCCCCTTCTGTCTAGTTTCACAGTGAATGAAAGTGCAGCTCTGTGCCTAATTTGATACAGTTTAACATTTCTAACTCAGACCCCATGGTATTATTTAAGTAATTGTCTACATACCACACCATTGTTACAGCTGATTTAAGCTTTGTTAAAAAAATAAACACGTAAGTTAACTTTAAGAAAGAAATCAAACTCCAGCTTATAAACACAAACTGACTGTGTAGGAACTGCAACTGAAATTCCACTCAGATTTACAAACCTGACACTTTGTGATTTAACTCGATTTTTCCATTCATAAACATTTCAACAGTTGGCATTAAGCAGTTCAACTAGTAATTGTCACGGTGCCTATGAAAATAGACACAAATGGTAATTACATGAATAATACAGGTTCTGAAGAGCATAGAGAGCACTATGACTGTGACAAGTTTGAAACTGGAGGGGGAGGGGAAAGAGGTAGTTTTAGGATCAAGGGTTTAATCGGCTTACTCTTACGTAATGCATTAGGCTTATTCATTGTTACTGGAATGTCGAGTATTACACTGGCTACAGATGGAACACCGAAGACGCTTACAAAATTTGGAGTTAGCAAATATTCTGTAATCAGGTATATGTTTTACTGAATGCTTACAATGTTAAGAATAATAAAATACTGATTTTTTTTTTTTTTTCCCCTCCAAAATAATGTTATTGGGGTAAAGCTGAAAGAGTGACTAGATTGAATGCTATGTAGGAAAAATTAAAAAATGTTTTTCTTAATGTTTCAATGCTTTTTGAAGTGACAATAAATCAGTTTTATTATCATTCAATATTGGTTTGTGGTAACAGTAGCTTGTCATCTATAGTGGGTTTTATGTTCTTTGAAACTGCATAATCTCTGCTTTTTGAATTTTAAATGGTGATTTTTTTTTTAAAGTTACAAGCTTACAAGTATACTCTTTTGATTCTATCATTTTATTTTTAGAATAGATTTTAGGGTAGGTTTCCTCAAAATGCTCAGACATTCATTGTTGTAAAAGAAATACTTTATCCATGTCTTGCTGTCTGAGAAACAAAGTACATAAAAAAAAAAAAGGAAGTTTAAGTTGCCATGTTCACCGGTACTGAAGAAAGTGTTGCTTTCCATGGGTTAGGTTTTATTTTCAGTCTTGCAAACCCTACTGTTTGGAGGGAATTGTTAATGAACCCATGACCCAATTTCTTTCCACTCTTATGAAGAAGGCATCCTGTTGGAAGAAGAGATTTGTGTAACTGGACTTTTCCCCTTGACTTGGGGACATGAAGTAGCTTCTTCAGACTGAATCTTCTTTTCCTTTGCAAAATGTCAGCTTTCAGGTTTTCATAAGTGGAAATTGTATTTCCAAATTGAACTGAAGATTGCTATTTTTTTTCTATTTATGTGATAAAATTTTAGTTTTATTGCCTGCATTGTGAAATTGAATAGTACTACCTTTTTGCAGTGTCTTTTTAGTTTTTATTTTGAAAAGATTAAACAAATCAATCTTGTCCTAGTGTTGTAATGAGTTTTATTTGAAAAATTGAGTTTGAAAATCAGTGTGGCTATTTGTAGGGTTTAGTTCATGTTGTGAATGGATTGTTGCTGGGTAACTGTTATTCAACTAGGTAATACAGTTAACTGGAAAAGCACCTTAATATTTTTAGAGGAGCCATTTCTTAGTGGACCCAACATTTTAGAACAAGCTTCAGAGTTGGATCTGATACCAGGCACTCCTTGAAGTCATGGCACACCTCCTTTAGCTTGAATAAGACTTTAGGTGAATAACACTAGAAAACCTGTATTGTATAGCAGAGAGAGAGAGAGAGCGCAACCCTCCTTCTGTTGTTGAATGGCATCCATATTACTGGGTAGCTGTCTCTCCATTCCTCTCACTCAAGTACTTGAGCCAATCTGTTGTCAAGATTTTGATGCCCTAGAAATGTGTGCCACAAGAAACATTTTCATTTTATAACAGTGATTTTTGAAACAATGGTCTATAGAAAATGAAATGGTCATAGGATATTGGCTTCTGCTTGTTTCCAGTTGCTTCCACAGCTCTTCCTCCTAAAGGGTCTGTTTGCCTGTTAAATTTTCTGGAAATAGGAAACCAGGAGGAAGATGATCACAGTTGTATCCACTAGAGGCCACTGGTACATAGGTGAGGAAATGGGAGACACCAGTGGGACTGGAGCTGCCAGGTCTCAGGAGGAATTGCAGCTTGGGAATTTCCGAGAGGAGGCAGAAAGAAGAGCAGACGGTCAGATGTGTCCAGGTGAGAAAGGAACCAAATAACGGCTGCATGTTAGGGGACCAGGAAGGCAGGGGTTAGGCTAGAAGAGAAAAAGGCCAAGTATCAAGGAGTATTGGAGAAGTGAAGGGAAGGAGGAGGAGGTGAATTTAAAAAGTAGATCATAGTGATTAACAAATCAAAAGGAAAACACTGGGTATGCACATGCCCCTATGGTGCCGTTGTTACTGAGCCATCATTTAATACTTCTTTCTCTGCACATGGTTATTTTTAGCCCATACATCGCCGTAACAACGTGCTATACCGTGGGAGCGTATTGCATGTTGCTATGGTGATGTAGCATCACATCACATGTAGACATGCCCACTGATTACATTAGAGACAAAAAAACCCCAGTGATAGTACAGTTCAAGGGGTCATGGGGATAGTTTATATTGTTGGCTCAGAGATACTGTGAGACTACAAATGGAAAGGAGGTGACAACTGAGATGGTCTCTTGGTCAAGAAGTGGCAGCCACTGTGAAACAGAAAATATATACTGTGAATCACCATAGCAGCTTTCTTCAAGAGGGAAGGGAAGCAGCATGTGGAAATTGGAGCAGGTCTCTCTGGAATTTATTTTGCTTTTCCTAATGCCAGATTCCTCTCTACCAAATTGGAAGGGAGATCTGTTCATCCTTTCCTGGACGTGCCCTGGGAGGGACCTTGTTGCCAGGGAGTGCATGATAGAACCTAAGGTTGATCTCATGTGCTGCTTTGGGTTTTGGAGTTAAAGGTCCACCCAAGACTAGATGTCTCATCAAGCTAACACCTGTCACTTTTTTCCCAGTGACACAGGAGAGCGGTGTAGCTAAGTAGTGTATCTTGCTTGCTGTGATTCCTCAGCGTGAATGACCAAGTACCCATTTACAGCTGGGTTAACCAGGAGCAAGCTTTGGTTTGAGTCTTAGGTGAGGTTCAAATTGATGTTCATGGTTCCTTAGCAAGGTATCTCTTGGTGCCCCATGCCTTGGGCATTTCGGATCACTGTTAATCAGTGTAGGGGAATCTCACATAGAAGAGGAAACTTTTGGAGAGAAACCTTTATTTTCTTGCCAGATGGAAATTAATTTCTTAAGGCCTTCCTAATTTGGAAGTGTTTGTCAGTAGAAAGAAAAGGGAGTTGATAATCTATTTTGAGAGGTGGGTAGTGAACTCTTCTTGGGTTTCAAATAGCATTTTGTGGTAAAGGGGCTGCTGTACATTGTGCTAAAACCTTGACAAACAGATTGGGTTCAAGTACTCTATCATTTGGAGAAGATAATAGACATCATGCTATCTTTAGACTGGAAGGGGGTAGGGGAATACTGGCTGTCATGAGAAATCAGTTTTTGGACAGGAAAACTCTCTTACTTTCTATATTTATATAGGCAGGGAGCAGCTTCTCTTAGTATTTCATTTGACATAAGGGAACATAAAATCTCCTTAGGGAATTTGCTGTTTCTCCATCTGTGGTTTTCCCCTTTAATGAAGTAACAGTATGGACAGCCCTCAGCTTGGCAAATCCTTTACCTGAGACCGGGATCAGCTGAACATGAAAATGCTGGCATTTGAGAATTGATGAACAGAAAGGGATTTAGCTGTTTAGAATTCTAATAATCATTTGCTTCATCTGTGATGCTCTTTGGTGGCATAATAGCCAACATTTTATGACTTATTTTGTTATACTGCTGCACTGCTTGAAGTATGCAGAGTACTGTACTATAGAGTATATGCAAGACTTTGGGGTTTTTTAATTTCTTTTTTATTATTATTATTTTTTAGATTGTCATAACATTTCAGGTTGATTTAACATAATGCTCTGTCAGACTTAAATGTATATGAAGTTGTACAACTTCACATTTAATACACAGAAATAAATCAACAGACTATTTGGTTAGTCTAATAAAAGGTATCACATTTACCCAAAAACCTTTGTCTGCCTAAGGATGAGACTTAATCTGAAACAAGATTTAAAAACAAAAATACTAGAAGTATTGTAGTGACAGTATTAAAAGCAGGTGGTTTATAAGCTATAATTTTGTAGGAATGTTCCTGCTTAAAATGACAGCATAAACAAGAGAAGTTATTGCTTGAAAAATATGTCGTCTTTCCAGACAGATTCGAAATACAGTGTAGGTGTTTGGTGGGGGTAGTAAGAGGGTGAGGGGATGGCTTACTATTTGTAAAGTAAGGAAATGAAAGAATGCATTTCCTTTTGGCTACAGCTCTCAAGAAATTATTGTGGAGCTTAAATAGGCATTAAGTCTAAATACAGAGTACTGTACAGCAACCCAAACAGTAGTTCATTATGTGCTGTTCCCAGCATACATTCCAACACTTTTTCTTCCTGGGATTTAAAGAATTTTTGAGAGTCTAGGTTTGGAAAATTTTAAAAGTTGTGGAATGGCTTGCTGAGAATAAGCTTAAAATAAGATCTCTGAAGGACTCTGTCTACCTATACCATTCTATTCTGTACAATAGGAGTGAGCCATTGGCAGTGCTCATTATAAAACCTGTGAATTTTTAGTATTGACCTATATAACAGAAAAGTTGCTTGTTTTAGATCTGTAGTGCATGCAAAACTTTTTGAGCATTTGGGTCTTGTCCTACTGTAGCTTCCATGTAGACCTTTAAATACATGAGGAAGATTGTTTTGCACTTGTGGTTTGCTGTCAGAGCTCACGGCAGAATTACAGCTTACTAATTCATTTAAAAGTTGAACTTACTGCATAGAAGTATACAAGAAAAAGTAGGAACATGTTCTTTGAATGTTACTACTACAGGTTGTATTAAAGCAGTTATTAAAGCAGTTCTACATAACCTAATCTTCATTATCCAAGTGTTTGGGGGATATATGTTGTTTGGTAAAGAATGTAATTTATAACTTTTGTGATTTTAAAAAGAAATTTTTCAGAGAGAGGCTAAAAGATGATGTAATCATATTTGAGACGTATACATACACAGGGGAAAAATACCTGAAACTACAGGACTCTTTAGTCTGGTGAAGAGATACCATGCAATGGCAGGAAGTAGAATCTATAAAAATTCCAACTGGATAAAAAGTGCATTTTTAATAGGAAAGGTAACATTGGATGTAGCAAATTCTCCATTTCCAGAAGTCTTTGCCAAAACTTTGAAGATCAAAGAACTTTTGTCTAGAAAGGAAAACCTGTTCTTCAGATCAGAACTGTAGCAAATCAGAATTAATGTGAATTGCTCCATCCCCCCGTCATTCTTGATGGGCACCACTCCCCACCCCCCCACAGCGCCGCTGCCTCCCAGGAGCAAGGTGGGGGGAGAGCTTGCAGACAGTGACTGCTGCCACCCACCACCCCAAGCTGCCACCACTCTGCAGCCAGCCGTGTGCCACCACCTACCACGTGCTGCCACTCCCTTCCCCCCCTGCTCCACATCTGGCTCCATGCCACTCCCCACCTTCCCTCTGCTCCATGCCACTGCCGCCTTCCAGGTGGGGAAACATGCATGCAGCCAGATGCAGTGGTGGCAGTGTAGTGTGGTAGGTGGTGGTGGCTGTGGCCGCATACAAGCTTCCCCCCCGCCCCCACTCCTGGGAGGGGGTGGTGAGTGGTGGTGTTCCGTCCCTGCCCACCCTGCCTGTCATTCTTGACTCAGCCCTGGCTGGAGCCCCGCCCTGCCAGGAGTCACGCCCCGCCCCCCCCAAGAGCATTATGGACAGACAGGCAGACACACAGACAGACTAAGCCCTTTATAGAATTGCTAAAGTTAATTTTTACTCCAAAGAGCATTGTCGAACACTGTGGTCTTCATACAAGGCCAACATTATGGAGTTGTTTAAAAAACCAGCAACCCCTGTATTCACAGAATGAAGCTGGGAAGGCTAGGCTTATTTTATTTACATCCAGCTATATCAAGGGTGGGCAAAATATGGCCCACAGGCCAAATCCAGCCCACCAAGTGGTTTTTATCCAACCTGCAGTGGGTCCCTTGGCCCTATCCGGCCCAGGTGCTGGGGGTAGCCCAGGCCATGGTGCGTGCCCGCTGCCCCCAGCCACACAGCGGGGCTTGGGCTAGGGTGGGATGGCATCTGGATTCTGCTTCCTGGAAGCCCCAGTGGCAGCAGCTCCTTCTGGCTGCAACTGCTAGTGTCACCACTGCTGCCAGACCTGGCCTGTCTGCCCCGCACCCACCACCAGGGGCACCTGATGGAGAGGGTTGAATTTCCATATAGACTGGCTTGGGACCCATGTAAATAGGGCACATTTGGCCAAGGAAATCGGATGGGGCCATGGTGGGTTAGGGAGCAGTGTCTGGGAGCAGGATGGGTAGTCAGGGCCAGAGCTGTGGCTGGGATCGCAGGACAGTTACAGTGTGGGGTCAGGGTCTGGGGCAGAGTCACAACCCACTGCCTGCACATCCCTGTGTTGGGCAGTGGTTCAGTGGGCAAGGGACTCTTGGTCCTGCCCTGGGCCTTTGCCCCATACCGTCACCACCCCACAATCGCAGCCCCAGCCCTGGCTTCACCAGCCCCCATCCTGTTTCTGACACTGCTCCTTGCCCCAGCGCATCCCATCGGCCCAGCCAAGCACGCCCTGCCTGCGCAGGTCCTGGGACAGTCTCCATGGAGACCCCAGGGCCCAGGTCGCTAGGCAGTGACAGCGCAAGGCCAGGCCCTGGGGCAGAGCCACTTGGGGAGTTCTAGTGAGCTGGTGCAGGTTGGGTCAGCACCCCCAAGCCTGCAACAGCTCACCAAAACTCCCTAAGTGGTCCTCTGGCTCAAATAATTGCCCACCCTTGAGCTATGCCTTCTTTCTGCCTCAAATATGTGAAACCCAACATGGGGTAAATACTATTTTCTGTCAATAGCAAAACTTTAACTGAACAAAGGTTATGTAGAATTTTCTCCAATATTTAGTTCGTATACAGAGTCAGATTTGTTCAGCCCTTCATGTAAGGGTGGAAGAGTATAGAGTAATGTAACAGAGTTGTTTATCTGGAATGTAACAGGTTGAGTGCATAATAACTCACAAAATAGACATTACTTTTCATCACAAATACCTTTTATAATTATTCAAGGGGTACAATTGTATATTCATGCTCTTGGAGATTTGGTGCCTCCCATCCCCTTCCTCAACGCCTTGTCCTTTAGGAACTTCACAACTGCACTTTTATGAGACCCAGTATTTTTACAGCACAAAGAGCTTGGCTTTCAAATACCTCAGTTCATTTCTTAATGTGGTATGTGAAAAGGAATGTCTCTTTGTGCCTAGAATTTGAGAATGTGACTTCATAAATCTTGGAACCCTCTTTAAATAAATATTGTATATTCTTGTTTTTCTTAAAATTGTAATAACTTTCAGTATAGCTTTGGTATAGTTTGCAGCTAGGCCACTGCTGTACAATTTAGCTACCAGTTTAGTGCCAGTACAGCAAACTAGCTCTAAGCAAATGGAGTACTAAATAATATAGTTCTAGTGCATCTGATGCTTCACCAGGTGTGTTGTTTTCTTTTGTCTGGATTTGCTATTCTCCCAACCACTCCAAGGTATGTGAGAGCCCCTCACCGTGGGGTCTGAAAGGATTGCCCAGGCAAACTGGGGCCGTTTTGATTTCAGAGGACCCTTCAGCCGAAACCATAGAACAGAGACTGGTCATGGTTAAGGTCCTTTTTAGGTATAAAACCCTAACGGTTCAAGAAGCAGCTAACACCATTTGTGATGCTAAAACCCCAAACTGCTGTTGAGTTCTAGTTTTTCTCTAAAGCAGTGTATAAAGAATTTAGCAGTAACCTCCAACGTATTCAAGAAATTCTAGTGTCCCTGAATGTGAAAAATAAAGTGAAGCCCCCTGTGTTGGTGTCAGACTCCCAACAACACAGTTCTCATTGTTTTTTGGAATGGTCCCTTCTTTCTGTGGGAACTGGAAGAACTGCTGAAGACAGCGCCGAGATTCCTGCCATACTTTCTGAAAAGTTGGTTAGTTCTAGGGTCCTACCTGTTACTGTTTTAAAAGTCTAGGCTTGGGCCTCCCAGATCAGTTTGGAAAGTCTGAATATGTTGTGGCTTCTTCAGGTTGTATCTCCTTCGTCCTGAAGCAGAAAGGGGAAGTGGAAGTTTTCATATCAGAGCAACTGTTCTTTGGGTCTAGGGCCTGAGAAGAGAAAGAAATGTCAAGAAATTTGACTACTCGTATTCAAGTGGTGCTGTCCCAGCGATCTTGAAGCCCCTTCATATGCTCAGAAAAATTGTTTTTAGGGAAATGAACTAGGTTGCTGGTGCTGCCTTATTGTAGACTGCTCCAATTTCAAATCTCATTCTAAATTAGGGAATCCCTGCAAGGCTCTTGATTATCCAATTTATAGCTCCACTTTGGTCGTCTTAGAGCAGACTTGTAACTAAAATTAAGCCCATTTTAAAATGGGATCGGGGGCTCATTATTTGTGAACCTGCCTGCTGATCAGATTTTTGCATGAGTATATCATTTAGGTTATTTGTTTTAGCATCCCTTTTTTCCAGACTTCCTCTACAACTGTATACTGAGTACAGCTCTGATCTGAGAAAGAGAAATGTTCCCATCATTACTTGTCCTTCAGCTACTGCTGTTTTCAGGGGTTATCTATTCCTTTCCAGACAGCCTTCCACACTCTCCTTGACTCTTGTATTGTTCCTCAAATTGGTTGTAGCTTGTTTTTCCTGGGGCCCTTGCCTTTTGTGCAGTTGCCAAGTAGCCTCTTGAACTCCTTGCTCTAACATGTTTATACCAAAGTGATTGACTTGTATGCTGTAATTTTAGTTTATGCTCTGTGCATCTCACCTGCCTGCTTCCCACCCACAAGCTTCAGGTTGCACCTTCCTTCCTTCATTTTGTGACCTTCTCTCCAGTCTCATCAGCCAACTCCATCAGGTCAGGCAGTAATAAGGTGGGAGCCCATCTTTGTCTTATTTAGAATCACCATATTTACTCACATACACATGTACCTTTTCTCCAAAAATCAGCCTCCCAAAATTAGGGAAGCTGATTTTCAGCACCAGAATGAAGGAATTGAATGGATGGTAGCTGTAATGGCTGCTGTGCTTCTCTCCCTGCCAGTGCCAGGGAGGCAGGGTAGGAGTTCACTGTTCAGGGCCACAGCTATGGTGTTAACCTTTTCCCAGCAACTGCTGAAATAGCAGTAGCTTTTGACTGACATGTAAAGCAGGGGTCAGCAACGTTTTTGGGGAGAGTGCCTAAAACACCCACAACCTTGACTTGTAAGATGTTGACATGCCAGGGGCAGATGGTGGGGGAGTTGCAAGGGCCCAATCCTTGTGGCAGTGTAGCTCTCGCCCCTTCCCCAAGGTGTGCATGCCACGCAAAATGCTTATGTGCCACACTCTCACACGTGCCAGGGGTTTCATACTCTGGTTGTAAGTATACTCTGCCTCGGGTCAGGACTCCACCATGACTGTGGAAAAATCTATTTCCCCTTTATTTTGCTTTTCCAAAACAAGGTATGTATCTTATATGGGGGGCATGTGTTATGTGTATAGTAAACTAGTTATCTTTATTAGTCTTGTTCTTGTATTACTGGGTGAACTTAGCCAGAGGATCCTAGCTAGCCTCTCTTGTTTGTCTTCTTATTCAGTCAAACATGCTTATTATTGTGCTTGAACACACATTCTTTAGTGTCCTTTTGGAAATTGACTTTTCTGGACATCTTGTATAAATAGACATGATCATGCTTCAGTTCTCTTCCTGAAAGGAAAAAAACGGGGAGGGGGGGTTGTTGGCTCCGATTCTTGGGTGTTTGCAAAATGGCAGCCTTTTTATGTTTTTATGATATCTAATATTAGAGTTGTGCTATGCTAGAGAACCACAGTAACCATACATCCCATAGAGGTATGCAAAACGGGCTGTATTCAATTTGGATTCAGCCCAAATCAGGGACAGTGATTCAATTAGTTGATTCACTGACAGATCACTGTCCCCAGTTTTGATTTGGCCGAGTCCGAATCTGAAGATTCGATGCTGATTCAGAGAATCACTGATTTGACCACAGACACAACTTTATTTTTCTGTATACCTTGAGGTACTAGACACGGCTTGTGAATGCTGCAATGCTGGGGCACCGGGAGTGCCCCAGTGTGCTTGGCAGTGAACCCGGAAACAGGCCTGAAGTACTTCCAGTCCATTTCCCAGTCCACCGGGGAGCATGCGGGCCTCCTGCACCCCCCCCCCCCAGCTCAGTGATTGGCTGCGGGGGGACCCTGGGTGCCCCTCCAGACCTGGAGATACCAGGCGCAGAGCCAGGGGTCCCCCTGCGCGCTCCCTGGTGGATCCAGAAGTGGTTCTGGTCCACTTCTGGGTCTGCTGCTGAGCGCGCTGGGGAGCCCCCCTCACTCCTGTGGGATGCTCTATCTGCTCCACCATTGCAGCATTCAGGAGCTACCTGGTACCTTGAGGTATGTAGAAAAAACATTTAAAGCTGTGTCTATGTCCAAATCAACTAATCTTTCCAAATTGATTTGGAGGGTTCTGATTCGATTTGGAGACATTAGAGGGTCTCCTGATTTGATTCAGATTTGGAGATTTGACCACTGAATTGGGCTGAATCTTCGCCGAATGGAACCAGGAACCAAAGCTTTGCGCAGCCCTAACATCCCATTTTCACTGGGACAGTCCTACTCTAAACACTTGCTCTGGGGTCCTGTTGGTTCAATCAAACATTATTGTCTCATTTTCAGCAGGGCACCCAGGATATGTGTTTAAAACAGGACTATTTGCCAGCACTCCACACCACCCAAGATAGCTGAACATGCTAGAGAGTAAGGGGGAATGGACTGTCCTGTTTTTTGATACCCCATGTATATAGTTACAGAATCAAGGCATGGGGAATATGATTCCATTTTTGGGGAAGAATTTGAGTTGATTAAATAGTCAACAGTATTTGGTTCTGGGATTGATGTTTTACAGTTTTCTGTATAATGCAACTTCTAGGCTTGTATTATTTCATGAATGATGTATTATCGGCTGTTCTGAGAGATGTGCATATTTTAAGAACAAACAAATTGTTGGATAAAAAAATGTGCTATTGCTAAGCGTACCATAGACAACTTGCACAAGATTGTACCATATTTCTTTTGCATGTACTGTTTACTTTTTGTCTTGCACAGTAAGCTTCCTTGATTTAAAGCAACAAATTTCAGTACAGTCTAATTGGAATGGTTCTCCACTAGTCTAATCAGCAAATATTAGTGGTATAGAGTGGTACTCGGATTTTTAACTGACTAGTAAATATTGCAGAGATGAAAAGGAAACTTTCTATTGTCTTTTTAAAGCTAAGTTGTCTAGATTTGATACAACTCAAATAAAAAACTAATGCTCAACATTTTCCATTGAATATGAAAGTGCAGTGCATCAAGCTGATCAGACTGATCACAGTTGACAGCTGGCTTGATCTTGCCACGATTAGGTCTTTCACTGCTGGCAAAATCCAGTAACCTTTTCCGTTCACTGATTGCTGATGAGTGCAGAGAGAGGCAGCTTTCCATATTGGTAAAGCATTGGAGGCAACCCCTTATTTAGGGGAGGAAAAGATTTTTAATAATCTTTCCTATTATTGATTGCACTTAACCAGAAAGCCCTGAGAGAGTGCTCATTTTGTAAGATTTCTTTGATCACTTACTGACTTTGCTTATTGACAGCAAGCAATTAACACAGTGCTAGGCAGAAAAATGGAGTTGAAGCAGGTTGAAGCAATGAAGGAGTTGACATCTGATGGTGAATGCAGCAAAATAAAGGTGTGCTTACTTACAGTTACATGGGAAAGTACCTTGCAGGTAATTAATTACTTTGCAAACACTGTTTTACACTTTAATGGACTTCTGTAGAACAAAATATTATTTTTACTATTGTGTTGATTTCTCACTTGAGCTTAAAGTCACATGACCAGCATGCTAACTTCCTTGTTCTAATAACTATAGCTTTTAGCCCTGAAAATGCAATACTGAAAAGCAACGTTTTTGCATAAATGTGTTGTTTTTCTAAGTTAAGATAATTTTAAAACCTTGCTATCAAGTTTTTCTTTAATTTAGTCAGGACCTTTCTGTGGGAAATGCAAGTTATATGCTTAGTCTTTAAACATTCCCTTAAATTGCAGGATATTTATTTTCAGTACTTTTATGTTTGTTTTTGGAAATGTTTTATTATATTGTTTGCATGTAAACAGTATTACATCACTACTGTAAAACACGGCACTGAAACTATCACTTAGGGGAAGAATAAACACATGGTTGATACTAAGCTTAGTATTCAGGAGGCCTGTGATGAAATACTTTTCAACCATAATAGACTGGCATATCAAAATAAGATGTTGTTTTTCTTTGTTACCAGAGAATCTAGTTACAAAAACCTATCTTTAAAGAAACTTGAAATATTTGTTTTGAAAGCTTAATGAGACATGACTATTGCTCATAATTACTCTTAACTAAAGTATTGGGATTGTAAACATGTTTAAAGGTTTATGTGTTTACAGGTCTCTCTCAAATTCTTTCTGTATGTGCTTCAATTTTTTAAAGACCTGATTATTGTGCTCTACCAGGAGGATAAGACTGAACTATATGTGTCTGTCTTCTGCCTCAAATCAAACTAATGGTATCTCCGACTTTCAGATAAAGTTCTCAAAAAAAAAAAAAGAAAAGCTTGCATTTTTGTTTAAGGATTTCTACAGTATGAGGTGGGGAAAAATAAATATTTTAAATGAAATCACTCTTAGTTTAACTTCCTTATACAGGAGAAGTTGTTTACAAACATTCTTGTTTTATTACTAGCAAGTGTTTACTATATATTTGGCTATATTTTCCTATTTTACATTTCTAGTTTGTTTTTTTTGTTTGGTTGGTTTTTGGTTTTTAATTGTTGTGGAGTTGGTTCCTGGTTCTGGTTTTTAATTAATTCTAGTTCTCTTTTATGAGGGCAGCTGCTGTCTTGACTTCACAGTTAAAATAAAGGAGCATCTCATTTGAAAGTCTGAAAGAAAACGTGGCGTAAACAGTAGTAAATGACATGATACCCAGAAGCTGGCATTTATTCTGTACCTTAAACTTTTGTTATGTAGATTGACTGGTCAGCACATTATATAGGTGGTAGTCATAGAATTGTCCATTTCGGTGAGAGCTATTGAGACTTACAAATGTGGGTAAGGTAAGTTAGACAGAAAATTATGATGCAATACAGTAGTCAGGTATTTCTCTTTGTCAAAGTAATTGTGTTTGTAGTGACTTGCACAAATAAAATAACTTGGTGTAATGTCATTGTAGGCTGCTAAATAAAGTGGCCAGATTAAATCTGTTTTATGATCACAAACCAACTGTCAAAATGCTTAATGATAGTTTGCTAATCGTGTGTTTTTGTTTTGTTTTTTTCCTTTTTTTCCCAAAATTCTGGTTGCTTTATCTGTGTTCAGTTAGGTTTTACATTTTCACTAAGCTAAAAAGGGCACATGGTATTATCACTGGAGTTTTAAATGGATTTCTGCTGCTGGCATTTTTCTGACCCAATTAAAAAAAAAAAAGGCAGAGCTGTGGATAAAACCACTAAACTGGAAATAATGTCATCTACATGGAGATCAGCAGACATTCTGTTTTTAATTCAGCTAGAACCAGATACTCCTTTTGTAGTATTAAGAATGGGTCTGCGTACCTGCCTCCCAAATTGTACCGTGTAGCTTCTGTATGAAATGCAAGCAAGTGGAATTACAAACCTTCAGATTACAAGCCTTCTTCCCAGCAAAGCCTCGTCTCTTCAGTCTCAGGGCTGTGTGAATGTATACGTTTGCTGTTGCCCTTGACATTTTATATGAATATTTTGGAGCAATTTCTGTGTCCTTTGATGCTCCCTTTGTCTTCAGGTAGCAAAAAGGCAAATGAAACAGAGGTCACTGCTAGTGCATAGAGAGTCAGGATAACATGTCTCACTTTCACACTTTATTGCACTGACATTAAGATTGTGTTGAGGGTGGAAAAAGGTGCTTCATGTCTGTATGTTGGTTATTCCCAACTGTTGTTTCCCTGAAGATTAGAGGCAGATGAGTCGAGTTAAAGCAGCCACAACTCTGTCTATAATATGTATGTATATAATTAGGACAGAAAAATGCCAGCAGCAAAAATCCATTTAAATCCATGGTAATACTATGTGCCTACTTGCACCACAGCCAAGGCAAAGTTGCAATTGGTGACTCAGCTACTTTTCTCTCTCCTGGGCTAGGTACTGCAGGCATCACCAGTCAAGCTCCTGTCCTGCTTTTCTTTGTGGTTTCTACAAAGAAAAACACAAGTATGAAAAGGATTAGGGCAATGGAGCAACAAGCCTGGCTACCTTGTTCAGACAGATGATAGGAAGAGTTGTATGGGAACAGAGACATGGGGGAGATCAGGATGTTTTGTGGGGCTTAAGAGCTTCATCTGTAGTCTGGACATTGCTAGGTGGACGTGACTTGCTTCCTCATTTTTATAAATGTTTGTGTCCATTCTGGATTCTTACACTTCCTCATTCTGCAAACATATCTCCATCATTTCACATGTGGTTATCTACAGTCCCAGACTTGCCTGGTCTGTGGATTCCCCAATAGGCTGGATCCAGTCCATGGATGACCCACATCCAACCATGGGGCAGCAGTTTGCTGGTGTGGTTCCATATCATAACTCAGGGGATGAATGGTGCCACTGCCACTTCCACCCTCTGTTTTTCTCCCCCCACTGATTTTAGTTACCAGTGGCACCCAAAGACCCTGAACTCAGTGAAGAGAGAGGGGATGGGCGGGGAGTGAGCAACACTGATATTCACCTCCCTGCATACTGGAGCCACACCAATGCAACAGCTCCAGCAGCAGCATTGACAAATCCCATGGGCTGCAGTTTAACCTCTTACAGGCCACCAGTGGGATAGCCCTGCAGTAGGTAATGGTTTTCATTTCCATCAGTACTTTTTTGGCTGCCTATAAGTATGGAAGGGGTGTGCATCAGGATCTGGGGAATGCCTGTTCACCAGAGTTCCCCATGGGATGATAAGGTCAAATCGTCACAAACTCCTCCAAGACTGTTTCAGGCTGGACATAAGGAAGAACTTCTTTATTGTCTGAGCCCCCTAGCCTGGAACAGACTGCCGCCAAAGGTGGTGCAAGCAACCTACTTTGGACTGCTTTAAGACAGTGCTTCTCAAAATATCTGATGTGGCGGACCAGCAATTTTTTTTCCAGTGAGCCAGGGACCGGTGCCTGGTTCAGCCGGTGGCAGCAACTGCGTGTAACAGCGCTACACAAACGCGCAACTGGCTGTTTCTTTCTCTTTCCTCCCTCGCGTGACATGATGTCACCTGGAATGTTGAAACATACGAACTGTGGCACTATGACATATCAATGTTATGTTTCTGAAAATATATTTCTTTCTTTCCTGGCAACTTGCTGCAGATTGGCACCGGCCCACGGGCTACCACTTTGAGAAGCACTGCTTTAAGAGACATTTGGATGCTTATCTTGCTGGGATCCTTTGACCCCAGCTGACTTCCTGCCCCTTGGGTAGGGGGCTGGACTTGATGATCTTCTGAGGTCCCTTCCATCCTTAATGTCTATGAAATCTATGAAATTTTGCAAAAGTGAATTGTTTGGCTGTGTTTCCTCATTTGCCCACTTTGTGGGATAGGGCAGCCAGTCGGAACTGCTACTTTTTGTCAAGGAAATTCTGTATTGAGTTGAGAAAGAGAGATATGCAGTATTTCCTCTGAGATTCTCAGAGGCTTTCTGTAAATGAGCCTTTCATTATGGCTTAGAGTACTGTCCAGATCACTGGTTCTAGAAAGGAAGGCAGAGAGGAACGAGCACTACTAGAAGGTAGATCACAGGAAGGAGACCAGTATAGTTGGTTTGACAATGGAAGTTAAAGGAAGGAAAGAGAAGAAATGAAGAAGATGGAGCATAGAATATTTATTGAAGTGTAGAAGCAATTACCAGTATTCAAGCAGATATGTATAAATGAACAAAACTTTCCGTGGTATCTCTCATCTTTGGGATGGTTAGTACTTGACATATTTTAGAGGTTGGCTTAGAATGTGATTTTTAGTTGTCATTGTCAGTGCCACAAATATTGCTGGTCAAATCTTGAAATAGTAGCCAACAGTAGGAAAATAATGTCAGTTCCTGTTTGACATCATAAATTGCTCTTGTCATGTGGTCTCATGATAAACTAAGTAAAAGGGTTCAACGTTTTTCTTTTGAACATTCTTGCCTGCTGTAAGCACTTACTGGGTGGGCATCAACACTTTTCTCTTATGGATAATTCCTCAATTTCTGTAATGTTTGGTAAGTGAGCCAATACTTTGTTTAGGAGTTCAGCTTGGGGTGCATCATGAAAGGTTATGTAAAGAAAGTTGCAAGTCAGCAAAACTCCCTGTTGAATACAGCACTGTGGAGCAAGTGAATTCATGGAATCTGGAGGAGTAAATACTTGCAGCCTGTTTAAGCTTTCTCCCTCCCTTTCAAGCATAATTACATAGGAGCAGGAGCAAGGGGGATGTTTTGTGTTTTCAATGTGATAGGCTCACATTTGTTGTGAAAAGTAAGTGATGTCATGTATAAAATTACTGATAACTAGTCTGAGTGGAACAAACTTAAAATTAAAAGCATTCTGAGAAACAGATGGCTTTGTTGAGGAAATGAGATGAGACACTGGCCTCCTACAACAGTAGTTTCTGAAGACTTATTTAAACAGACTTAAACTGTTCTAAACTTTCCTAGTCTTCCAAGGAGTTTTGTTTGTGTACAATTATTATAAACTGCATCGGCTAAGAGGAAGTGCTGTGAACAAATGGACTCATTGAAGTAGATCTTTAGAAGAAAAAGTCTTCTGGAGTGTTCCCTTTTATTGATGTCCTGATGTTTCTAAGATGATATTCCCTTATTTTGGAGATCTAATATACCTTGGTTATAATCTTTTTGAAAATAATTAACTTGACACCTGAAGAGGAATTTTGCCGTGTGTTTCATTTGCCATGTGGATGAAAAGAAAGCACCAGCGAGTGAAGTTACAGGTTTAAACTTTTTTTTGTTGTCACCTTCAACCTTTTCTCAAATGCTATGTAATTGTTTTCACTGTGAAAGGCATTCAGCCCTTCACAGGGTTATTTTAGTAAAATAAGCATTAAACTTCTTATATAAGGTTTGCATCAAAATGGTAGGCTGCCAGTTGTCTTTGCTTGGATTTGTGCTTTTTTACAGTGTATATATAGACAGGTTTTTTTAACCACCATGTGTTTAAATTGAATGCCTTTTGCAGTCTAACAGTAATTTATATATATTCTTTCTGTTTCTATAAGGAAAAGCTAATATGGGAATTTACCTTGCACTTCTGTTTGTATATGATTTTAAGTATGTTGCAGAATTTGTAGCTTTTAAAAAGTACTCCTCAAACATTCGGATGTAGGACAGCACTGAGTTTTGAGTCCTCAGGCATCAAATCGGTTTGCAACAAACAAAACAGTATTTTTTCCCCTTAAAGATTGTCATTCTGTACTCCAAGACAGAGAACTTTATTTTGAAAAAAAAAAAAATGGCTTTTATGTCTGGGACAGTCACATTTTCAAGGTTAATGAAATGTAATCTGAAGAAGTCTTCCTAAGTCTTCAGATATTTTGAAACAGGAGTTCTGAATGATACAGTTTCCCTCTGTACATCTTGGGCTTTAGAGTAAACACCCTTCAGTGGTGATTATTTAAATGTCAGCATTGTTAACTTTCACTGCTAATCAAAGCAAGCAAGAAAGAGGTTATTCTGCATTATTTTCTGCAAGTATTTGAGTATCAAGTATGTTGTGTCTGGGAGAATGCAACTAGTATTCTGACTTTTGGAGCCAGTGAACTGGAGTCATTTGACTTCCTGCCAATTGGGGGTCAAACCTAAGGAGTGCATTGCAAACATTGGACACCTTAGCCCCATGAGAGAAATCCTTGGCCAGGGAAATCAGGAAAGCCTAGGGAGTATTTGAACACTATCGATGGAGAGGCATATCCCTGGAAGCCAAGGGGACGCATGTATACTTATTTATTTTGAACTCCCACACAATGGATTAGAAGCAGCATCTTATATTTCATCTCAGTGACAGATCTTGATTTGTAGATAAAACTCAGCAAAGGACCCCTTACTTCTCTCCTCCATTTGAAGTCTTGCTTTCTGTTTAACTTGGGGTAGCTGAACTTTGGTGTGGGTGTCACAAATGGCATGCACAATCTGTGTGTGTGGTGTATGGCACGTTGGACAGGGCACAGGCAGCAGAGCAGCAGATAAGGCAGGGAGCAGAAAGCAAAGCAACATGTTGAGCAGGGAGCCTATAGGCAAGGAAGCAGAAAGCAGAGCAGCACATCAGAAAGGGAGTATAGAACTGGGAGCAGAAAGCAGAACAGCAGATTGGGCACAAGAAGGGTATTGTAATAGCACTTGGGAAAGGTTCAGGACTAATTTATGGCATACCTGCTAAAAAGATTGTCCTTCCTCATTATAACTTATGATAAAATGTAGGGTTGGGTATTTGACTGGTCTAATAAAGTATCGGTCAAAAATTATTTTTAAAAATTGCCAATAGGTCCCAATATTACACAGAAAAAGCACAATTTTTTTCCATTAAGAAATGTGCCAAAACAATTTTAAAAAAAATCATATTTCTGTTAAGAAAACTACAAAAAATGTAGGGGTGTAGGTTGTAGCCGTGTTGATCTAAGGACATAGGCAGACAAGAACTTTGTCTACAAAAAAGTAGTTTTGTGAGGTTTTTTGTAAAATTGCTATAATCTTTGAATGGTCAAAAAATACGCTGTCAGTTGACTGGTCAATTCAGTATTTTCCCAGAAAATGACCAGCTTGCCACCCCTAATAAAATGCATCTGAAACATATGGTGATAATAGCAAAAAGAATTTGCAGAGAAAGTATAAAACCTATAAAGGAGAATACTATAGGGGAAAGTGTCTACATTGGTCATGCTGCTAAGTGAAATTAGTGCAGGCTGCTTTATATTTGGAAATTTTCTTGAATCAGCCTGTCCATACTTCTCCCGTTCAGTTCTCTACTGATCTACTAGAAAGAGTTTCCACCCCCGTGTGTTTTCGGTGGGATTTAGAGTGCTTCCATTACTGTTTGTTTGAGAGGTAGGTGAGTCGCATCTATGTCATATTTAAGCCTTATCAGCTTGAAAAGCACGAATTCCAAATTAGATCTCCTTAGTGACTGAATTGAATCCTGCAGCTAAGGAGGTTATTTGTGTGCACAGAAATATTGTTCGAGTCATTTGAAGGATTATTTAAGCATTTTCCCTATGCCTTGGTAATTATGAATCATAGAATCAATGAGTCGGAAGGGACCTAGACAGATCATCTAGTCCGGCCCCCTGCCAGGCGCAGGAAGGAGCACTGGGGGTGGCAGGGGTCATAAGACCCCAGCCAGGTGCCTATCCAGTCTCCTCCTGAAGATCTCCAGGGAAGGTGAGAGCACCACCTCTCTGGGAAGCCTCTTCCAGGCTCTGGCCCCCCTTACAGTGAAGTAGATCTTCCTAATATCCAACCTAAACCTATCCTCCCTCGGCTTGTGGCCATTGTTCCTGGTGACTCCAAGGGGGGCCCTGGTGAACAGACTTTCCCCGAGTCCCTGCTGCTGGCCCCTGATAAGGTTGTAGGCAGCCACAAGATCCCCCCTCAGTCTCCTCTTGTGGAGACTGAAGAGATTCAGGTCCCTTGGCCTCTCCTCATAGGGCTGGCCATAGAGGCCCCCAACCATACGAGTGGTCTCCTCTGGACCCTCTCCCGGTTCTCCACGTCCTTCTTGAAGTGCGGCGCCCAGAACTGGACACAGCACTCCAGCTGTGGCCTGACCAGCGCTGCATAGAGGGGGAGCAAGACCTCTCTGGATCTGTTAGTGATGCCCCTGTTGATGCATGACAGAGTGAGGTGGGCTCTGCCTATTGCTTCGTCACATTGGCGACTCATATTCATCCTGGAGTCAGTCCTGACTCCAAGATCCCTCTCTGCCTCTGTGCTGCCGAGAGGGTCAGCCCCTAACCTATAACCATAATGCTGGTTCCCTCTCCCCAGGTGCAGCACCCTGCACTTGTCCTTGTTGAACCACATCCTGTTCAGATCCGCCCACTTCTCTAACCTATCCAGGTCTGCCTGGATGTGGTCCCTGCCTACCAGTGTATTCAATTTACCCCACAGCTTGGTGTCATCAATGAACTTGAACACGGTGCTCTCCACACCCTCGTCCAGGTCGCTAATGAAGATGTTGAACAGCACCGGCCCAAGGACTGAGCCCTGGGGGACTCTGCACCGGCCCAAGGACTGAGCCCTGGGGGACTCTGCTGCCCACACCCTCCCAAGTCGACATTGACCCGTCCACCACCACCCTCTGGGTTCGCCCCTGGAACCAGTTTGCCACCTATGTGACTGTGCATTCGTCGATGCCTCAGTCCCTCAGCTTGTCCACCAGAATTGCGTGGGACACTGTGTCAAAGGCCTTCTGGAAGTCCAAGAAGATGACATCAACTTCCTCCTTCCTATCTAAGCTCTTTGTTACCTGGTCATAGAAAGAGACCAGATTAGTCAGGCAGGATCGGCCTTGCACAAACCCATGTTGGTTACCCCTCAACATCACTTCCCCTACAGGGCTCTCACAAATGTGGCCCTTGATAATTTTTTCAAAGACCTTCCCCAGGATAGAAGTGAGGCTGACTGGCCTGTAGTTGCCAGGCTCTTCCTTCCTCCCCTGCTTGAAAATAGGGGCCACATTGGCCCTTTTCCAGTCCTCAGGGACTTGGCCCAAGCACCAGGAGTCCTCAAACAGCCGTGCCAATGGCTCCACAATGACACCAGCCAATTCCCTCCGCACCCGCGGTTGAAGGTCATCTGGGCCTGTCGACTTGGACACATCTAAGCCCTTCAGGTAATCCTTAACTAGGTCTGAACTAACAGTCAGGGGACTTGCAGTCAGTTCAGTTGATAGGTTATGAAGTGAACTATCAACTTTATATTATGTTGATAATGGGGAGCAGGGCAACTGGGCTAGTTCTTTCTGAGGCTCTAAGACCAGGCTGTCCAGCTCCAGAGACCACCTCCAGCCTCCACTGCAGGGGCACCAAACTCCTTCTCTTCCCACCTCCCCCCTGGCTGCACACACCATACAGCTCCTTTCCCTCTCACCTCCCAGCCACACACTCTGCATGGGCACCCTGGCTTCTTGCTGCCAAGTGTGCAACACCCCTACTCCCTCCTGGCCTCATATGTTGTGCAGACAGCCCATCTGCAGCACATAACACAATCGCCCCAACTCCCTTCTTTGCTGCACAGTAGGCAGCCTGAACCCCTCTTGCTGCACTGCCCTACCCCAGGCAGCAGGGGTGGAAATGAGAAGCTGGAGGAGGGAAGGGCTTGGAGACGCTGGTCACCACTGCCACAGGAACAATGGGAGCAGGCTGGGCAGGAGCCCACAAGCGTATGTTAACCCTCCTGAGCTGCCAGTTGGACACTCCTACTCTAAGATGTGTTGTGCTTGATGTAGATTTCTGCGCGACTGTTGTTTTGCCTTGTCTGTGAATCCTCAGACCTAACTTCTCTTGCCTAAGCATTCTTCTGAAAATGAGCTTCAGCTCACAACACTTCTTTTTCTATACTTTTTACTTGGCTTTTTTTTTGCAGGACTAGTTGCAATTGGGATAGGAAGCGGCGTAAATTTTAGCTTGATTTATTAATTGAACTATCTTTTGGCTCAAATGTTGCATAGAGTGTATAATGTGAAAATATCAGTGTAACAGCCTGCAATTTTTTCACTGCTCAAATCCACTGATTGCAAATAGTGCAATTAATGAACTTAATCCAACCTTTTCTACTACAATTCTTCAAGTGTTAGTAATGCTGTCTTCTGGACAAAGTAGTGCAATATTAAGATTAATTTATCCAAATATACCAGAGTAGTTTGAGAGGTCTAAAACAATTTCATTTTTTGGCTTTTGTTTGTAGATTTCTTTTCTCTTCCCCTCCCTTTCACTTCTTTCTGAGCACATTTCTAAAGCAACTGGTCAAGGTCATTGCAAGTCCCCTGGCACAACTTTACGAGCACTCATGGTGCTCTGGTGAGGTACCGGAGGACTGGAAGAGGGCCAGCGTGGTCCCCATCTTCAAAAAACACAGGAAGGAGGACCCGGGAAACTATAGGCCGGTTAGTCTTACCTCGATCCTAGGCAAGCTGTTCGAGAAAATTATGCTGGCACACATCCAGGAGGGGCCAGCAGGGGACTGCATGCTTAGGGGCAACCAACACGGATTCACCAGTGGCAGGTCCTGTCAGACCAACCTGGTGGCCTTTTACAGTCAGGTCACCAGATCATTAGATGCAGGGGTAGCAGTGGGCATAGTCTTCCTGGACTTTCGGAAGCCTTTCGACACTGTCTCTCACCCTGTTCTCATTAAGAAACTGGGGGACTGTGGTGTAGACACCCACACAGTCAAATGGGCCGCCAACTGGCTGGAGGGCCGCACCCAGAGGGTGGTAGTGGATGGGTCATTCTCAACCTGGAAGGACGTGGGCAGTGGGGTTCTGCAGGGCTCGGGCCCACACTGTTCAACATCTTCATCAGCGATTTGGGTGAGGGGGTAAAAAGCACCCTGTTCAAATTTGCTGATGACACTAAGGTGTGGGGGGATGTGGGCACACTGGAAGGATGCAACAGGCTACAATCAGACCTAGACAGGTTACAAGGGTGGGCGGACGAGAATAGGATGGGTTTCAACTCAGACAAGTGCAAGGTGATGCACCTCAGGAGGAACAGCCGGCACCATACCTACAGTTGGGGAACTCCCCTCTTGTCAGCACGGAGGCGGAAAAGGATCTGGGGGTCATCATTGACTCCAAGATGAACGTGGGCCGGCAGTGTGGGGAGGCAGTTAGGAAGGCCAGCCGCACCTTGTCATGCATCCACAGATGCATCTCGAGCAGGTCCAAAGAGGTGATCCTCCCCCTCTCTGCGACACTGGTCAGGCTGCAGTTGGAGTACTGCGTCCAGTTCTGGGCGCCACACTTCAAGAGGGATGTGGACAGCATGGAGAGGGTCCAGAGGAGGGCCACTCGTATGATCAGGGGACAACAGGGCAGGCCCTATGAGGAGAGGCTATGGGACCTGGACCTGGACCTGTTCAGCCTCCACAAGAGAATGCTGAGGGGGGATCTTGTGGCCTGTTATAAACTAGTCAGGGGGGATCAGCAGGCATTGGGGGAGTCACTGTGCCCCCGAGCACCGCCAGGAGTGACCAGGAATAACGGTCACAAGCTGGCAGAGGGTAGGTTTAGGTTAGCTATCAGGAGGCGCTTCTTCACTGTCAGGGCGGCTAGGGTCTGGAACCAGCTTCCAAGATAAGTGGTGCAGGCTTCTACCCTGGGGGTGTTTAAGAAGAGGTAGATGAACATCTTGCTGGGGTCGGTTGATTCCCAGTACTCTTTCCTGCCATGGCAGGGGGTCGGACTAGATGATCTGCTCAGGTCCCTTCCGACCCTAGAAACTATGAAACTATGATCGTTGAACATGTGATGATACAGTCTTCTGAAGGCAGAGCTTACATTTTGGATCTTATGCTGGATCGCATCAGTGTTGGCCTGTTTAACATTCTCCAACTCCTGTCTGTCAGTGAGGATCTTTGCTGGGGAAGTTAACTGGCCTGCATCAGGGTGGTGAAGTAAACACCTTTTTTTCTCTGATGTTAAGGGTCAGTCCCAGGCACTGGTGTGCTTGAGAGAAGCAGTTAAGGGCTGTTTGTAGGTCCTTCTCAGTATGTGCAATGACAGCACAATCATTGGCGTACTGTAGTTCCACAATCAAGGCTGATTTTAACTTTTGGTTTTGGTACAGAGGTGGGAAGGATTGAAAAGATTTGCATCCATCCTGTACTCGATGCCAGTGCCATCTGGCAGATGGTCATGGGCGAGCTTCTTGATGACCCCAAGCAAGATGGAAAGCAAAATTGGTGCGATCATGCAGCCCTGCTTGATGCCAATTTGAATGGCAAAGGGCTCCATAGTGGCACCACTGCATGGGAAGGAGGTTTTCATCTGGTCATGAATGAGTCTTAGGATGGTGATAAATTTCCCTGGGCAACCAAACTTAGCTAAGATCTTCCATAAAGCCTCATGATAAACAGTGTCAAAGGTTTTGGTCAAATTGATAAAGGCCACATATAGTTCCTGGTGTTGTTCTCAGAATTATTCCTGACATTTTTCACTCCTCTTTACTGTAATGTGATTCTACAATTCATGATTCTATGAAGGCGACTGATCTAGTTCTATAAGGAGCTCTTTCCTTTCTCTCTGGTTCCTGTCCTTTTATTTTTCAAGATTGCTTAATCAGGGGTTATGGTGGACTAATGACTTCTGCAGCGGCTGAAGAAGGTTGTGTAATCCAGTTCCATGCTCTGCCTTCTCCCTATCTTACCCCAAGGTGTGTTTGTAAATCACTCTTCTGAGGGTCTCCTATAGCAAGTGGTAGATTTTGCCTTTGAAGTTGATGCAATGGAACTAGTGTTTCCAGGGAAGGGATTCTATTGCCCAAACTGTGCGATTCCAAAAGGAAAGGTGGTTGGTAGCTTCTGCTGAATCTTGGGAATCACAACACATACTATGTTGCTTCAAATTGCATATGGTGATGCAGACTTCCATCATATTCTTTTTAGATCACATGGATTTATTCATTACCCTCAGTTTGTGTTCATCCTATGCATAGGAAGCATCATTTGTTGCATCAAGAAACCACTCATGAAATTGATCCAGAGTGCTACTCCTCAACCTTGCTCAGAGAGTATTTGTGAAATGTCTTTCAGCAGTAGTGGTACATCTAAAGAGAGAGAGTCTGCTTGTTTTACCTTCAATGCTGATTGATTAGAGGAAGTTTATACAGTTTTTTTGCTGCTATATAATGAGTTCTTTGACTGTTTTTTTTACTGAGCTTTATAATCAACCCAGTTAGTAGTATTTGTAAGGACAGATCTCTACATGGTGCCTTCAAGCATCATTTTGTCACAGGAAAGATTTTATAACATTTGTAGGTATCATAATAGTGCAAAATCATGTGTTGACATCAGTTGAAGTAATGCTTTTGTTTGTTTTGTTCAAATATATGACCATCTGTACTCTTGTAGGGCTATTTACCAAGCTTCATTTCAGACCCTTTCAAGGGTCCTGAAGGTAGTCTACCAACCAGGCAGATAAAGCTTGCAAACTTCTCACATAGGTCTTCCAGTATAAATCTTAGTGTCTGTACAAAGTTGAACAAATCCACAAGGTGCATGTTGGTGATAACATGGGGTGGAAGACTTACCTAGACCTTCCACAGACTCATGGCCCATGGTCCCTGTTGAACTCTCAAGGTCTTATAATAGCGGTGGAGCTTAGAGCAGTACAACTGGCATACAGATTGCTTCTGCATCTAGGAAAGGACAAAGAGTCCAGGTCCTAACTGACAAGATAAGTGTTTTGCCCAAGTAGACAGGAAAAAGTAAGATCAAAACTCTTTGTGAAGAGACCATACTTCTGTGGGAATGGGGTATTCAAAATTGTATCAACCTTTGGACAGTGCATCTGCCAGAGCAAATCAGTGGTTTGGCAGATAATTTAAGCAGGACAACTTTGTCATCATGTAAGATGTGGATCTAGAAATGTCGAGTTCCTTGTAACTTTTTGCAGCCAGTGATAACAGGCTGCCACAACTTCTGTCATCACTGTAAGGGCCAGTCTAGTTCTCCACCAAGACCACTTGTCCTAGCATTTGATAGCATGGAAATTATGTGGCTAATATCAGTGGACAGAAGTTGTTCAGTATAATTTCATGGAAATCTATTTTAGAGTGGTGGGGGGAGGAACCTTTGCTGGATGCATGTGCAGAGCAAGTGGAAGGATTTTTCCTTGTGGATTTCTCAGCATGGAATTGCTCATTGGAATCTCCAGTTCCTGAAACACGGAACTAATTTGCTTGGATTTAAAAGCAGTTAGGACCGTCACTTTGTTCGGAGTTCAGTTAATTGGATCTGTGCACAAATCCCCAGTCCAAAATGGACAATTTGCCCATTTTAGATGATCTGCAATCTTTTCTCATTCAGTTGTTCAGATTTTTTAAAGATTTTTTTTGTCATAGATTTTCCACTTGTTAGAAAAATTTCCTCCTCTTGGGATTGGTATTCAGTACCTTCCTTCATTGATGAAGCTTCCACTTGAATTCATGACATCATAGTCAAATATTGCCCTTGACTAAAGTTAATATTCTTGATGGGGATTGCCCCTGCCAGAAAGAGGGTGAGACTCGTGCTCTGATGGCTGTTGATTTAAAGATTGGTATCCTGTGCATGGGATGAATGTGCACTAAGCATGGGATCCCCTTGTATAAAATAGTCATAGTTCACTGTAAGGTAAGGCATCCTTTTTTTTTTTTTCTCCTCAGTCTTTGCCTTACACATTTGTTTCCCTTCTGCTTCATCTTCCTTGCTTTCTTATATTAATCCCCCTCTCTCTCTTCTCCCCCCCCCCCATTCTAATAACCTTGGTGCAAGTGTTGTTTTGTTTTTTTTCTTTTCCCCAACGCCTTTCACCTCATAGGAGTTTTCACCCTTTTTTTTCTTAGGGAACCTGCAACTACAGATTAGAGGTGGGGGTTATATTCTTGCCTCTTCGTACCGTGTGCAGCAGAATGTGCCCTGCTGTTTTAACACCCATGCCCACCGGGAGCTGCTTTGGCAGTTCCGATTGGAAGCAGAGTGGTCTCAGCAGCGTGCAGCGTGCTGATGTCTGTGCAGGAACTTGTAGTAGTTTTAGCATCCCTGGTGGGAGCCAAAGTGCAAATTTATCTTTGATGCTAAATGGGACAGTTTAAGTAGAAACCTTTATAAAAAATTAAAAAACTACTGCTATATGGCTTCTAATGTCAAAATATCAGTGTGTATAAACAGGTGAAAACTTCAATGAATTGCTTTTGCACTTTTTCTAGGTTGGGAATCCACGTGTTGAGCTCACATTTTCAGAACTTCAAGATATGGCTGCCAGGCAACAACAACAAATTGAAAATCAGCAGCAAATGTTGGTTGCTAAGGTAAGAATACCAGGACAAATAAAACAAAAACTGTGACGGTCTAAATACACAGGTAAAATTTAATTGGGGATTCCCTTCTGCAAATGCAAATATAACTTTTGTCAAGATAGGAAATACTTTCAGTGAAGTGGAGAAATCTTCTGCATTAAGAAATGTATGTTCCTATGAGCAATATAGAATTTTACAATTTAATAAACAATGTGTGCAAAATGGTTTGAGACACCTCCACAAAGATTGGTAGATTTATATTTTTCCTTTTTGTTAGACTTGCCTCTATTGATATAGATAGATAGATAGATAGATATAGACGTGTTAGAAGTGTTTTGTGATGCTGTAACACTTTGTATAAAAGTACAGTATATATTGCATGCCTGGACTGAAGTATATTTGAAAGGATTCAAGCTAAGAATTTCATTTGCAATTGTATTTTCACTTTTCTAAAAGAAACTGTATAGAAAATAAGAAACGTTTCCCCTATTTGCCCAGGACAAGGACTGTAATTTAGAGGCCTGGAACTTTATCTTACAGTAGATCTCCTTATCTTAGGTAGTCTAAAATCCTTTACTGGTCTTTGTTTGTTTCCTTTGGGAAATTGAGTAATGGAGTGTTGGAAACCATTTTGCCACAGCAGGAAGCGTGTTACTAGCAGCAGGAAACAAATACTGGAGGAAGTTTCACAGATGTTTTGGAAGTAATGTTTAAGCTGGAATTGTTTTTGTTTGAGTTCAGAGTTTTATGTATGAGCTTCAAAAGCAATATGCTCTGTTTTTCATTTTTGAACACAAATGTGTGCAAACAAATATTTAATCCTAGCCTTTTCTAGGTCTATTAGTGGACATTTTAATTCATTTTTGTCATCAGAACCGACCTTTTACCCCAGGTGGAGAAGATGCACAGGCAAGAAAACTGTCTATTCATATGGATGTTTTAGTTTCTCTAAAGCCACGCTTTGTTGCTATTTTTGTAGATAGTTGGCTAGCAGGTAACGTTTTTTGAAATCAGATAATATGTTTGACAGGAACAACGCTTACGTTATCTGAAGCAGCAAGAACGTCGTCAGCAGCAGTCCATTTCTGAGAGTGAAAAGCTTCAAAAACTTAAGGAACGAGTGGAGACCCAGGAGACAAAGCTGAAAAAAATCCGTGCCATGAGAGGGCAAGTGGACTATAGCAAGATCATGAATGGCAACCTGTGTATGTGGATTTTTCAAATCTGCTTCCATAATTCAGGGTTGTCCAGCTTCTCCATGGCCAGGAGACGGACCATCCTGCATGGAACACGCTGGATGGAGGACTGCATGCAACCTGTGCAGACTACAGTAGTACAAGCCAAGCCTGCCCCCTCCCCTCCCGGTGCCCCCACTGCTGCATAGTGCAAAGCCAGCCCTTCCACTGCTCCACCACACACACACACACCCCCACCCCCCTTTCCCAGTGCTCCATGGGCATGAGCAGCCACCAACCACTGCACATGTGGGCAGGTGGCTCCCCTCACCATGCACTTTGTGCCACTGCACACGTGGCGGAGAGGGTGCAATGGGGGCTGCCCACTCCTACCACACCACACCAGGGACTCCTGCATGCTGCCTCAACCACTTGGGGCAGTGCAGGAAGCCAGAGCCAGAGGGAAAGCCCACAGGTCCTGACTGCTGCTACTGGCTGCAGAACTGTAGGGGGAACAGTGGCAAGGTGGGAGCCTGGGAGGTGAGGGAGAAGGTTGTAGGGAAGAGGCATTGAATAATTTCTCACAGCTCTGCTATAATTGGTTTCACTTATACTCTGTATTGGAGCTAGCAGGTTATTTGTATAGCAGTAGAATATTGAATAATTTTCTTCTATTTTTAGTAAAGTTGTATTCTGAGGGAATTTTATATTAATAAGCATGTTTTAACTTTAGCAAACTGTCATAGGTTAAATACATAATTTTGTATGTGATGTGGTAAAGTTAAATTTATGGAGATGTGTCTTCTGTATTTTTTAGAACATTTTTAGGACTAGTTTCCCATTGCTCCCAATAGCTCTATAATTAAAACTATGGAAATATATAGGGAAGTCATACTGGTATTCCATTTAACCACTTGTTAAAAACTTGTTGTTCATCACAGCTACTGAAATTGAGCATATCAGTGCAATGTTCCAGGAAAAGCAGCAGGAGCTACAAGCTGCAGTGTTAAAAGTGGATCAACTCACTCAGCAACTGGAGGACTTGCGGAAAGGGAAATTGAATGGATTCCAGTCTTACAATGGACAGATGACAGGGCCTGCAGCTGTAGAACTAAAAAAGTTGTATCAGGAGCTGCAGGTAAACTATTAATGGATACAGTTTTACAGTGTTTGTAGATTTAATACTTACTGCTGCACATCTGGTGCTGCCAGGGCATTTGATTCTGTGAAATTCCGTTACTGATATGATGGAATATTCTTAACTTTCAAGGGCATATTAAATATATAAACCTCTGGGACCTTCTTTACTTTTCGAAAGCACTTTGGAATCACTTAAGTACTTGGTCTGAGTAATGTAAGTCTGAGTAAATGTTTGAAGAGGATTGCTAAGGGAAAAGAAAGCGTGTATACAAAATTTCAACATGTAAAATGGTACTAGTTTCAAGTTTCTCCTTTTTTCTAAAATTATCATCTTTCTCTCTTGTGAGGTTGTGGTGAAGTGAGCAAAGTATGTTACAAGCTTTTATAACTAGAAAGCATGATTAAATAGTGCAATACAGAATGCAAAGTCAAAAGCATAGTTATCCAGTAGCATACAGATACTTCATGGGGTTAGGTGTCATACCCATATGGCACTGTGGGTTTGTGAACTGGTGTGAAAGTCCTACAAAGCCAGAGCAAACAGGTGATTGCTGCAGGTTTTATTTCAGTGGGCACCACTTCTCCAGTCAGCTGTATGGGATTACTGATTGGCTGTGACTGAGTGGAGAAGCCGTGTCCTTTGAATTAAAAGCCACAGCTGAGAGCTGTGTGCCTCAGCCTTTCCTCAGTAACTTCTTGCAAATTAAGCAGGTTGTGAACCATCCAGATACAAATGACCTTGGATCTACTGTATTGCACATGTGGTATAATCCTCATGTATATATGCTAACGATGTGTACGTGTACCTGCCCTGACTTGTATTTTAAACACATAACAGAACAATATAGACAATGCTAATATAAAAATGTACAATTACCTCTTTCCCTAGGTAGTGTTTATAGCTACAGTGTAGGTTTTAATTCAGAAGGTAAGATGTATTTTTTACATTGATTTGTCATCTGGATGATGTATAAAATTACAGCTGTTTAGTGACTATCAAGTTTGCCAGGATTTTGAGTTCCAATTTGTTTATAATGTCCTGAGGTTGAGATGACTGCTGAAACAGGGCATGTGTGTGAGAAAGAGAGGGAGAAAAATATGAATAGCTCTTGGGAGGGAGAGAGAAATATATGAGTAATGCTTTGGGATGGGGGGGGGGGAGAGAAAAAAAATATGAGTAACCCCTACAAATTTTTACTCCTTTAGGACGCATTAATATTTTACCCTTGATTACCTTGTGCACAGATTGACATGGTGTTCTTTAAAATGAGGCCTTTTTTGTATAATAACTTCATGTAATTGGCTAGTATGTGTTAATTTCACAATAAAATATTTTTCTCTGAAGAGGAGTGGGGGAGGGTTCATTTGAAGTATTATATCAGGTTTGAAAATGAGGCCCAAATTAATCCTTCCGCTATGTTTTTATTTAATTGAGAAATGATAGCTTTTTTCCCTGCCACTTGCATTAGGTGCATCTCCACTCCTGAAGTAATTTTTAAGATGCTTAACAGATTGTTGAGCTATCTGTGTTGCTTTTTGTCACATTGACCCCCTATATATTCGTAAAGATTGAATTTTGCCTCAGTTTCTTGCATGTAACATCAGCGTGAGAAGTGGAAAATTGGGACAAACTGTCAGAATTATTGAAGGTGCCAAAGAGCCAGTGAGGAAGCAGGAGAAATAATTGTGAAGAACGACATGATTGATTTAAACTGTAGAGGTAACCCACCCCATAAGCCATCAGAAGCCTTCAAATGAAGGTTTCCCTTTAATTCCAATGTAGAGAGGAAAATCAGTGTCTAGCCTGTGCACCAGCAGTTCAGTTAGCATCGCATTCATGCATCAAGAAGTTTCATTTGGAATTGGAAGTAGAATCAGTGGCATAACTAATGTTAAAATGACACCTTCTCTTAGTCTTGTTTACCTTCCATGAAGTTAAAAAATGCATCTCCAAAATAAGAAGATTTGACCAAATTAGCTTACTAACAAATTTTTACCTACGTTTTGTTTTTCACTTCAGTATTCCCTTATGAAACATCTTTATGCTTAGATGCTTCAGCCAGTTGATACAAATTGGATGGATTCTACATATATTCATAAGTGGTCAGTTGCTTCCTAGGACATACTTTACTTTGCTGTTTTTAAGAGTTGTACTTGAATGCAAATGTTTATCAACTAGGCTGTGTAGAAGTGTAGATTTAGACTTGAAAACTTAGTTGTTTTACATTATTTTATCTCTTTTGACACCTTACTGCTACAACAACAGAAAGTAAAATGAAATGTCTACCTTAACTATAACCATTGTTTTTTTTAAAGATCCGTAACAGGCTTAATCAAGAGCAGAACTCCAAGCTGCAGCAGCAGAAGGAACTTTTAAACAAACGCAACATGGAGGTAGCTATGATGGACAAGCGAATCAATGAGCTGCGCGAGCGCCTGTACAAGAAAAAAGTTGAGGCACGTCAAAAAGAAAACATCCCTGTAAGATAAACTATTAAAAGGGCCACACTTTGGTGGTTTCCGCAACCTGTACAAATCTTCGTAAGATGTAACTGTTCTCCAGCTGACAAACAATTACAAAAAAGAAAACTTTTGAAAGTAGCAAACTTTTAAAATTTTTAAATTTTTTTACAGGCTTTCCATAGATATTAAGGAACCCTCAAATGGCAACGTGTTGCCTTTATATTAGGAATTATAAAGATTTGCAATAGTTACTGTAATGCAGAAAGGAAGGATTAATTTAGGGCTGTGCATTGACATATAAGTTTGATTTGGTTTGTTAATAAAATATTCTTAAATGTTGAAATTATCACCTCCCTGCCCAGAGTAAAAAATTATTTAAATAGAAGTGGTTAAATAAAGTTGGCCAGAGCAGTTTCCAGCAACTTTAACCTAGTTAGTTGCCTGGTAGACAGGAGATTAGGTAGAGCTCCTCTGGATTACCAAGTAGAATCCCAGGTAGAGGGAATACTTGCAGGTTTTTGCTTTCCATTATTCAAGGCCACTTGCTAGGCCACAACCCTACAAAGGCTGAAGGTGAAAAGAGTCCTTGGACAGCAGAACAGTTTCCTGATGGGAAAGTTTGTATTGTGATAAAAAAAAAAATTAATAGTTTTTAGGTAAACTAAGTTTGTTTTTTATGGACTAGAACTGTGACAACAATATTGTGCAGTTCTAGATTATTTAACCATACTTTTATCTTCACACCAAATGTTCCAAGATAAATAGAGGTTCACACAACTTTTGGTTTGTCTATTTTTAGTTGAATCGTATTAATGGAACCTCATCACCACAGTCATCCTTGAGTGCTTCAGGAAGAGTAGCAGCAGTGGGACCTTACATCCAGGTTCCCAGTGCAGGCAGTTATGCTGTACCAGTGGACCCCGTGAAACCACAGTCTCTCACCATTGCTTCCAGTTCAACCCATGGAAGATCAAAATCTGGTGAGTTACAGCAGCTGTATTTGCTCTGAGAGGGGCAAGGAATAGTTCTTGCAAATCCTGTATTTTGACAGTTCTCTCTCAGGTTGAATGAATTTGGCTTCAGTGCAGTTCTGTGAATTCAGCTTAATAGTCATTTGAGCAACATGAAATGTTTTGTATCTCTCTACCTACCCTTCTCAAGTGACTGAGCATGCTGCCTTCTCAGCTTTGCTTGAATTCAAACAGAATATGGAATCTACAAAAGAGCATGTGTCAATTGACTGAATAATTCCTACCCTATGAGTGTTTGCTTCCAAGAATTTTTTTTTTAATGTAACTAGTTTCCATTTCTTTACGGAAGGCTGCTTATCTTGTATACAGAATATGTATATACTTGGTCTAGTGAAAAACACACTGCTTCTAAAATTAAAAAAAGACTGCTTTCTGATAGCAGGAGGAAGGTGGTTAGTTCCAGCTTGTGGTGTCTTGTGTTGCAGTGGAATAGTTTTTAGTGTTCCAGTTGTCTATCCCTTTCTCACTGGGGTTAGTGAAAGAGGCAAAATAGAATTATTCAAAATTTGTTCTTCAGTGCTATGGTCCCAATATCATCTCCCACAGTAAACAATTCCAGCTGCATTGTAAAACAGAAAATATTCTTTCTCATATTTAACATCTGAGGACACTGCCTACCTTAATGGTATGTCAACTGTCCTGAAGTCTTTGAGCCAATTTGATTGCTTTCTCCTTGACCTCTGTGCAACGGTCATTTTGCAGTATGTGTCTTGCTAAAGTCAGAACTCTCAAGAATAAATTGGCTACAAACACAGATAAATACAGTCCTAAGCATCTGGGCATGATGCCTTTGTTGTAGTGAAAAGTTTTAAAAACAGGGGGCAGCCACCAATGCAAACTACCTGTGATTTGCCACATTGTTCCAAAAATGTTTTTGTGGTTGGAATTGAAAACTTCTTCAAGGTTTGTACTTTGCTTCTGTGGCAGGGAGAGAAGATGCTGAACCGTTCTGTACGACATATGCCAAGAATTACTTTGCACTCTGCTGAAGGCAGTAGGGGCCAACCTTTTTTTGGCAGGCATACTACAAATTAGCCCTGAACCCTCCTCATGTGCTACTCTGATCCCTTTCCCTTACCTTTGCTGCTCAGCTTTCTGTTCCCTGCTCTGCTCCCTGTCTGATCTGATGCTCTGCTTTCTGCTCCCTTCCCCATCTGCCACTATGCAGACTGTCCCCTCTCCCATTTTGCCACATGCCATACACAAATACTGCCTGTGCCACTTGTGGCACATGTTGCACGTGTTGGCCACCTAGGCAGTATTGCATTTTGGACCCTTCACCTCAGACTCTGGTATTAGTAATCTGTTAATCAAGTTCAAGTCCTGGAAATTGAAGTACACGGCCTTTTGGTTTCAGATCCAAAAGTTAATTCCATGCAAGATAGACTAAGTTTTAGATCCTTCCTCAGACCCAGTGGTTGAGTAACTTACCCCATCTTACTGCTTTTTGGGGGAAATTCAAAGTGGATATTTAAAATAACTTAAACATGAGGTGAAGTGACAGATTTGTCGCATCTTCATGTTTCCTTTGGTTTTGTGTGTATTTAATTGGTTAATCTCAGATGAAAAGAAACAATTCACAAGTTGCAGTTTAATTGCTTCTGCTTACAAATCTCACTTGCTGGGTGACTGTCGTGCACTGTGGGAGTTTCCATATTCTACTACAAGGAGTAACTCTGCATGAGAGACTTCGGGGGAAAAAAGTGATTGTTTTTGCCAAAGACTGATTTTTATATGTTGATTATAGTAAGTGTAATTATATGATTTTTCTCAGAGTTTAAGAGAATAGAAAATAGATCAAATCTTGGGGATTTTTTTCCTCCCATGTGTCATTCTTTTATTTATTCATTTCTAAGTTTTTAAGTTTGAATTTCTCCATTGCTATTACTTTGTAATCTTTCCACCACTTTTTTTCTCCCTGCCCCTTTCTTTCTTTATCTCTGTGACTGGACCTGCCTCGGTATGTTCTGTAGAGATTGACTATGGGTGTGTGAAAAAATCTCCAGGCACTTGGAAGATTTCTGATTTAGACATAATAGTGGATCCTAGTCTCTCAGCTTCCACTTCTTCTCTTCAGTGTGCAGTTCACAGTGTCATCTGCCTGGCATCTACTCTTTCTGACACCCAGCACTGTGAGTCTCTACAAGATCTTTGGTTATCTAAGAATGCCAAGTTTTAATATGGTCATCTGAGTTCTTTCATGCAGATACATATTAAACAGCATTTTTAGAAATCGCTCTCCATCCTGGTAAAAATATAAAAGTGCTTGGAGATTAACGTGCAGATTAAAAGGAAGAATGGAAACAAACAGATTTTAAGCAATTGATCCTTTTAGTGTCACTGGTGGAATTACCCTAGGGATGAGTTTCTGCAGTTGAGGTTTTGATTGTAAAGATACTGAAAGAAATTACTAGGTGCCTTGTTGCTGCTAATCAGAGTGTCAGGGGAAATTTATGAGTTATTGGCATGTGAAGATTTATTTTGGAGACACTGTATTCCCCGTGTAGCTTACATAGGTATTCATGGTCTACTGGCCTGGGAACAAGGAGATCTGAGTCTGATCTCAGGGTAAAATCCTGGCTGCAGTGAAGTCCGTAGCAGCATTCCTGTTACCTCAATGGGACCAGGATTCTATTCTTGGTTTTGCAGTGCATGTGCTCTATTGCCGTGGGTCATTTATTCCTTTGTTTTACCTTCACCAGCTATAAAACGCAATAAGCATTATTTCATGTTTATCAAATGATCCAAGATCTATCAATGCAAAATGGTATGAAAGTTATTCCAAAGACCGATTGCTGTTATTGGGCCTTGGTTGCTATGAGGAAACCTGTAGAGGTAGCTGGTACCAAAATAATAGGAGCTTTGTAGCACGGTGCCCAGAAACAGTATTTTGCTTGACATCAGTTGGATAGACAAGGTAAGCAGGGAGGCTGCTCACTGAATGGTAAATGGTGTCAGAAGTAGAGCTGGGAAGCCTAAGTTCAGATTCTTTCAATATCTCTGCTTCCTTTGGGCTCTGCTTGCTGCAGCTTCTGCTCTCATTGTTCCTTGTCCATCATGGCTGATCCTTCCTTGCTGAGACCCAAGGGAGGGAACAACAGAGAGAAGCTGCTTGGCTGCCTGCTTGCCATAGCGGCTACTGGCTGTCATAAGTTGCAATTGCAGGCTGTTGCAGGCTGTTATAGCAGCTTGGTATGTATGGCATTCAGTTTGGGCTGCAAGAAGAAAATGTACGGTGTTTGGCAGGTCTGCTCAAGTAGGATAAGATGGGCGGGAAGGTGGGAGTAGCTGTATTCTGAAGCTGAAGGCAGCAGAAAGAAAGAACGAAAGTTGGAACAATTTGGACCTTTATTGGATTCCTATTCATCACCTTCAAATTCTACTGATAAGCATCTTTTGAAGCTTTTTTGGAGTTCTAAGGATTATACTCCATTCAGTGTATGACTTTTATGAGTTCTCTGAGGTTTCTTTTTAAATCAGTGTGCATCTTTGTAAGAGAATGGAAGGTGTTTTGGCATTTTCTACTGTTCTATCATATTTTTAGCCTCAAAATTTTAATGTTTCCCTCTTGGGCACTCAGCTTATGATTTTAAGATGTCTCCGTCTGTTTAGTATGAATTGGGTAGAATTACTTCATTGATTTTGTGAAATTGTTCTGCCAAACCTTAAAGTGCTAGAATTAAAGAATATCTTGAATGTATCATGTAGTAAATTTTAATCTAAAGCAGTATTCACAGTTAGAAAAGTTCTCGATATAAGGGTTTTTTTACTTCATTTCTTCTGGTCTTATTCTTAACTAGATGGTGGAAAAATAAGCAAGGTGCATGGCTCCTGGACAGAGTCAGATCTTGATGCTGGGCCTGACTACAGCTCTTCCGGGCAACCTACAAACTGTGAAAAACAATTTCTAGACTGTATGTTTTGCAAAGTGCTTTAAGCAAAAATAAATAAATACAATGATCTTTACTTCCAGTTAACAATCAAAAATCCTTTCCTATCCCTCAAATTCAGTTCTCTCTCAAAATTCAACTTCAGTTGATTTGAAATTAAAAAGTTAATGTACATTTTAAGTAGTTTTGTGTGGAACTTTTAGAAAAGATCATTCAAAGATGATTAGTAGGACAGCTCAAAGGCAGAGGGGGTAACTTCAAATAAGCAAAGGATAGAAAATAGATGACATAATCGTTTGAGCCAGATAAAGACACATTCATGAGCTAACAGACTGATCATTCATTGAGAGGGTAGAAACATGGGGTGCCAAATTGTTACTTCTTCAGAAATTGGGTGTTCAGTAGAATTGGTTTGACCTTTTTAGGCAGAAAGAGAAACAAGAATGTTAAATGCATTGTATATAGCCCACCTTTATGTAGCCTGTTTAAGGGGTAAAATTATTATTGTTTTATTCAATTATATTAATACAATAGAATATATTTCAACCAAATTTATGCCTAAGTCTTCAAATACAGAGTTGTTTTATAAAGAGGATGATTGTCAATTATTTCTTCTGTGTAGAGGGGGTCAAACAAGAAGTAATAACCTTAAATTGCAACAAGGGAAACTTTAGGTTCGATATTAGTGAGAGAACTCTATGGGGTTGGTTAGGCTCTGGAACAGAGTTCCTTACAGATGTTGAGGAATCCCTGCCATTGGAAGTTAAAACACAGATCAGATACCAACTTGGTTGGGAAGGTTTAGACAAATGTATTCCTGGGCTGAGCAGGGTGTTGGACTAGATGATGTCCTGAGGCACAGCCTTTTTTTTCCCCCCTGTGATCTTATAACTGTTTTTGGAGAAACTCTCTTGTGTGAGCATGGCAAGGAATATGCAGTTAGAAAGAAACTCCCTCAGATCTTCTAAGGGGCCTTGGTAGATGGAATTTTTTCTCTGAAGTTTGAAGATTTGCGGTGTACATTTTATTTGGTCTCATTACAAAGGAGTTCTAGGAATCTAAATACATCTCCTTTTAGCTATCTAAAACTGCACCCTGGGTGCCACCCTCTAGAGACTAAGTCTAATTGTGTGTCAGTTCTGCTATTAAATTGTTTTCCTTTGGGTAGTACAGAGGAATGAAGGGAGGGAAACAGCTTCTCCATCCCATGGAGCAACAACAGAACTAGGAAATGAAATTTGACCTTCTAAACAGCAGCTCAAAGTAATAATTCAGAATTGTTTTATAATAACTGCAAAGATTTCACTTCAGATCTTTTAATCTTGTATCTTTTAGAAAATGGAAAGGAAACCATTTCTTCCAGTTACTAAAATAGTACACTAAAGCATCAAGGAATTAATGAAGTGCTGGTTCCTTTAGTTTACATGCAGTTATGCATGTTTTTGCATACAATGAATGGATATGCCTGTGGCTTGGTGTTTTGGCTGATTTTTGAGATTCATTTCTGGAAAATTAAATCTTTAACGAGGAAATGTTTTTATAATCAGTGAGCATAGGGAAAGAGGCAGAAAAGCACTGATGTCTTGCAGCATAATAATTTTTTTTCCACCACATAGATACAATAAGTCTTTATGGTATACAGCCCTTACACTTCAGTGACTATAGGTCAGATTCTGTTCGCAGATATACAGGTGTAAGTTTGGAATTACTCTACTAAGTGAATGCAGGTACTCAAAATTTAATAGCAAGAATTTGGCTCTTTTATGTTGATGATATACAAAAAAGTATCAAAAACTGAATGCGGGAAAAGTATTCTTATAAATAAACTTAAAAAAATCTTGGTCTGATTTCTGCACTCGATCAAAATTTTGGAGCTAGGTCTGCAATATCTGCTATCTCTTGCATTAAAATCAACTCTAATGAAATTTGAATATCAAATGGTAACAGATAGAATGCAATGCCTAATGATTAAGCTTTTAGTCTGTCTTCTGAATCAGATGCTGACATTAGTACGGGTTTATCTGATTTTTGGAATCAAATTTAATCCTATTGAAATTAAACTAATTTGTTTGTTTACAGCAATGGGCACAGATAATCTTAAATATTGCATTTTTCTTTGTTTCAAGCTACTGAAGGAAACTGGCCAACACTTAAGCAAAGCTCAGCCCCAGTCGTAAAACCCTCCCAGCTCTCCAGCGCAGACTGGAAAGAATCAAGCATGGATACAGCTTTAAAACAAGGAACTATATCCAGTCAGCCTTTGCCATCTTCATTATTAGGAAGTACTGATAAGCTGGTGCGTTTAATTAATGGTCTCTTCACATTTTGCTTCCAGTCTGATGTTTATCAAAAATATCACTAATGAAGTTCATTTCATCTCCTTTTTAATTTCTTCACTGCCATCCTATCTCTTCTCCCATTAAGTGCCATACACCCCTGAAGGCAAGGGAGTATATGCATCTCCATCTGCCTGCATCTTGGCTCTTGTTTCTTCCACCATTCTCCCTCAATTCCTTTGCTGCTCTTGATCTCCTCTGAAATGCTTTGTTTCCCTCCTCTCTCTTTGGCCTCAGACCTCATACAGGTTGCCACTGGCTGCTTAATTAACCTCATATTTACTCGGTGCTTTTCCTCCTCTGATTGTTAAATTATTTAAAAGAATAAAGTTATCCCTGAAATTCCCTAAACTCTTCCCATAGTGAGCTTTTCAGGTTTGCTTGTGTCCTCCTGTGTGTTGCTCAGCAGTTTATATTTGTCCTGAACTGTTGGCTCTAAGCAGCAAACAACTTTATTTAAAAATGTGAAGTGTTAGAGCACTAAAACCTCACTGTATTGTCTCACGAATTTTGGAGACCCTTGTTTCATTTTTTACTAGTCACCCAAGCTTCCAATTATGCAGATTCCATAGTATAAATTATGGAGATAGTATAATTATGTAGTGAATATAAATTCATATTAACATATTAGACACAGCCTTATAATTCCAGTGTGTCAAGACATCTCAGAGTATATCTCAGACCTCTGGTACTCACTCTAAGTAGTCGTGTTGTACCTAATATATAAGAAATCTATTCCTAGTTTTGTGTACATGTAAATATAAACAATTTATTCCATAACAGTCAAGAACATTAATCAGCATCATTAAGCTGTGGGTGTTTTTGCTTTTGATTTGTACTTGTGAAATGGTGCAGTCTGCCTAATTATACGTATGCTACTTGTGTTCTCATTTAGGGCCTTGATATGGGGAAGGTGCCATCAACCATTCCTGGTGTGAGCAAGCAGTTGCCTCAAAACTATGGGACCTATCCAAGCCCTATTCCTTTAGGAACAAGTTCTACAAATTCTCTGGAGAGGCGGAAGGATGGCAGCCTGCCAAGACCTGGTTCTAGTATAATAAGTCGGCAAAGATCTGTTCCATTACCACCGTCAAGCAACATACATCAGCCCAGTTCCTCACAACAGATCCAGCAGAGAATTTCCGTACCTCCTAGCCCTACATATCAACCTTCTGGTCCCCCCTTATTTCCAGGAGGAGATGGAAGGCCTGACCTTCCTTTAACTGTGGCTATCAGACCTTTCCTAGCTGATAAAGGATCAAGGCCTCAGTCTCCCAGAAAAGGACCACAAACAGTAAACTCAAGTTCCATCTACTCCATGTATCTTCAACAAGCAACCCCACCTAAAAACTATCAACAAGCTGTATACAACACCCTAAATAAGTCAGTAAAAGCAGGTAGAAAATATATTTGCCTTTCTTTTTTAAATAGATTAACTATTACTTGTTGGTTTAACACTTCCATTGAGACTAACTTATGTAGTTGTTGCATGAATAGCTTTTCAAAATTTTTACTCATCTATAATTGATTTGAGTACAAAATTCTGAGTTATTTTTGGTGAAAATAGGGTATCAGGCCTTGGTTCAACACTACGTTTCAACACTGACAAATGCAAGGTGATGCACCTGGAGGGGAAGAACCAGCAGCATACCTACAGGCTGGGGAACTCCCTTCTCGTCGGTGCGGAGGCAGAAAAGGATCTTGGAGTCATTATTGATGCCAAAATGAACATGGGCCAATAGTGTGGGGTCAGGAAGGCCAACCGCACCTTGTCATGCATCCACAGATGCATCTCGAGCAGGTCCAGGGAGGTGATCCTCCCCCTCTATGCAGCACTGGTCAGGCCGCAGCTGGCGTACTGCGTCCAGTTCTGGGCGCCGCACTTGAGGAGGGATGTGGACAGCATGCAGAGGGTCCAGAGGAGGGCCACTCGCATGATCGGGGTCAGCAGGGCAGGCCCTACGAGGAGAGGCGACGGGACCTGGACCTGTTCAGCCTCCACAAGAGAAGGCTGAGGGGGGATCTAGTGGCCGTTTACAAACTAGTCAGAGCGGACCAGCAGGCACTGGGGGAGTCCCTGTTCCCCCCGAGCACTGCCAGGAGTGACCAGGAATAACTGTCACAAGCTGTTGGGTAGATTCAGACTAGACATCAGGAGGCGGTACTTCACTGTCAGGGTGGCTAGGATCTGGAACCAACTTCCAAGAGAAGTGGTGCTAGCTCCTACCCTGGGAGTCTTTAAGAGGAGGCTAGACGAACACCTTGCCGGGGTCATTTGACCCCAGTACTCTTCCCTGCCATGGCAGGGGGTCGGACTTGATGATCTGCTCAAGTCCCTTCCGACCCTACCAACTATGAAACCAATCCCCCATTTATAACACTGTTTCCTATGGGAAAATTGGTTTCAAGTTGCAATGTTTCGACTTAAGACACCGCTTTCAGGAACCAATTGTGTCATAAGTCCAAGGACTGTCTGCATTATAAGTATTTCTTGATCATTTCACTAAATTGTCTGGAGAGATTTTCCTCCCTGTATTACCATTTGTGTGCAGGTAGTTTATAATTGTCAAAAGTACCGATGGCTAACAATGATTTTTTTTTTCTAGTTTGCATTTGGTAGGCCAACTGGGAGATTATGATATAAACCAGATACTCAAATTCTTTTCTTCTCTATTGGCATTGCTATGCAGCCACTGATTACATGACCTTTTTGTTACAATTTCAGAACAATTGCTCACTGTTTTGTTTTCTCTTTTCTAGTTTATGGAAAACCTGTTCTACAGTCTGGCTCAACTTCTCCATCACCTTTACCATTCCTTCATGGTTCTTTGCCTGCACACCCTTCTTCACAGCCACAGTCTCAGCCTCAGGCTGAGCTCACTGAAAAAGATCAAGAGCTAGAAAATATTCCTCCCTCTGGTGAAAATAGCAATGTAGAAAACATTCCTCGTCCTCTCAGTCCTACCAAACTTACACCTATTGTCCATTCACCCCTCCGATATCAAAGCGATGCTGATCTTGAAGCTCTTAGAAGAAAATTAGCCAATGCTCCCAGGCCATTAAAGAAGCGTAGTTCTATCACTGAACCCGAAGGACCCAGTGGGCCAAATATACAGAAGTTATTGTATCAGCGCTTTAATACCCTTGCTGGAGGAATAGAAAGTGCTCCATTTTATCAGCCAAGCAATGCGCAGGACTTCATAGGCATCTTAGCAGATGTTGATAATGGAAACACTAGTACCAATGGCAATATTGAAGAACCTATTTCTGTGCAACCTACAGTTCCTCTTCCTGATGAACCTCCTCCTTCATCAGATGCCAATGATAATGAATTACCTTCTCCTGCCACTGAAGAATTGATCAGTATTGAAACTACTAACCAAACCTCTGAGACAACTGAAGATAGTAATAACAATCCTGCTATACTCCTTTCCACTGAGCAGCCACCTAGCCCTGTACCTGAGGTTAGTTCTCCAGTAGAAGATGAAGTTCCAGTGCCACCAGCTGTTCCTCCTCCTCTTCCTCCAGTAAGTGGCTACAGACGCATTATTACAGTGCATACATTGACTCTCAGTCTATGCAAGTAACTTTTATTCAGTTGTTTATGCAGTGAATGGAAGGCAATGGGGTTAGGTTAAATGACTGTAATGCAAGATAAGTAATACTAAAGAAATAAAGGGAAATCCAACACAATACCGATGAAGATACCCATGGAAAATGTACTAGTTCTGTTTCTTATGCAAATCCTGACTAGGTGATTAGGAAATGATGCAAGTATTTTATAGTTAGTTCTGCATGATTAGAATCCTATGTGGGTTGGGGCTGCAAACCTCACTGTGGCATTTACTTGTTGTCATAGAGTTAAATTGCAAAACCTGAGATTTAATTTAAAAGCTTGCATTAAGAACTCATGTTTTTAAAGAAAATTCGTGCAGTGAGGCTTTCTTTGTTCTGCAGACAGTCTGAAAGGGTGACTCTGGAAGGCGTTATGTACCCATATTTCCCTCAATGGATTGTTGTCTGAAACCTCAGAAGACAACATAAATGTCAAGGTTGCTGCCTCATTTCAGCAAATTCCCTTAATATGCTGATCCCAGAATCTGAACAGCTTTCCATGTTGCCCCCTTCATCACTGACAAAACCTCTGGCTTCACCCTGACACTGTCCATTAGGCTTTGTCATTAGAAAAATGTTGAGAATTGAAAAAGTAGGGACAGAAATGCTTAAGCAGCACACTAGATTTTATGGCTATATTCAGTAGGAAAGTGCACACACAGTACAGTGAGCACTGCCACTTTCTCATTTACCTAAAGTTGTCACAGAATCCAGTGACCTTACTGAAGATTTGGGTCCCACTAGACTGCAGTGAACATAAAATCTTACATACACTCCCTCTGTAAACAGGTACAGGATGTTTGGAGGAAAAGGGGAGATCCTAGCAGTGGATATTCTTAGAATGCAAGCTTTTTATTTTTAGAAATGCAAGTAATAAACATAAGAGTAACTTAAAAAAGGTACAACTACAACTACAAGCTGTAGCCTACGTGAAGCACAAATTGCTTTCATTATGCATGTTTTGTTGGATGCTGAGAATGATGTTATGTATTTCAGATCATCTGCCTGTTTCTTTTGAAATTACCAGCCAGAACCATGCAAAGAGTACTTTACTTTGCTGAGCTGTTTGAAGCGAGAAAAACCTTTTGTACAGTACTAATATACCTTAGTCCTGACCTGCAGGGAGCACTGCTGCTAGTTCAGACCTGAGATTCCTTCTAAATAGAGACTGCCAGTAATACTGAATTGTGTAATATTGACCGAAGTCTTCATGGTGTCTAAAATGAGCCCACATAACTCGCTTTCACTTGTGATACCATTTAAAACTACAGTACTCTGAATGATGGGCTCAGGTGTCATTGGACCTTGTAATCACAATTTCTGAACACTAATCTCCTGGCTGTGTTAGAATGCTTTTCAGATTTCTACTTAGCACAAGTTATGGTGGCAAAAATAGCAAGTCCTGCAAATTAGGGATTTACAGTAGATGTTGGCAGGCCCTTATCTAACATTTCAGGAACACAGAAATATTCATTTAAAAAATAATGAAATGATTGGACATACATATGTGTCATTTAGAATGATAACTATGTTCTCTCTTCCACCCAGACCAAACGTACCAACCTGAAGAAACCTAATTCTGAGAGGACAGGACATGGTTTGAGAGTGAAGTTCAATCCTTTGGCCCTCTTGCTTGATGCTTCTTTGGAGGGAGAATTTGACCTGGTACAAAGGATCATATATGAGGTGAACTTCTAAATATAGATGGGTTTTCCCATTATTTTCAGTGAAGTAAAAGATTTGTGCTGAAATATTTTATTTTGTTCCAATAGGTTGATGATCCCAGCAAACCCAATGATGAAGGAATTACCCCTTTGCATAATGCAGTATGTGCTGGCCATCACCACATTGTAAAGTTCCTGCTTGATTTTGGTGTAAATGTGAATGCAGCAGACAGCGATGGATGGTAAGAGTGCTGTCCCTTTTAACTTCAGTGTCTCCTCTCTGCCATTTTTATGTGGCAATAAGTAAATGATCAATATAGTTCTAATGTTATACACAATCTGAATTGCTAACTTTATTGCTCATCTGTTTCAGCATTTCAAGCCAAAATGTAATGATTAATATGCAACAACATGACCTTCCTTGTTTATAGGAAAATATTTGGATTCAGTGTCACTGGATTTTGTTATAGTTGAAAATGCAGTGTGCATCAAGACGGATAAGAGTCTTACTGCATCAGTGGTCTTTTCCTTGTTTACAAAAAAAATGTTAATGGTTTTGTTTGTCTAACCCAGAGATGTAGGTTTTCCAGAAAATTTTGAATTGGGAATTTTTCCAATGCCCTAAATAGACCGTGATCTGATTTAACATGCTTATTTGACTTATATTTAGTAAACAAAACCAAAAAAGGCCCCCCATATTAATTTTTTGTCCCAATAGCCACAAGTATTTGAACTAAAATATTTGATTAGGAAATACAGCACACTTAATGGGCAAGCACGTGTGCCTGCAGCAGCTCAAAATCCCAAAGTCACTCTGTAAAATACCCCAAAATCCGTGTTCCTCCACAATTTAAAACACTTTAAAGAGACAGAGAGAATGAGACAGAGGCAGCAATCAGTTGGGAAATGTTTTATTGATATATCTACAGCATTAAAGCAGTGTGGAAGCCTACCAGTGTCTCTATCATAATAATAAAGTGAACTCTACATACATGTTTCATGAATACATGAATATATATTTTGCTGCCCCCTCAACCAGGGTTACGGGCCCCACACAGGGGCTACCACCTGCAAGGTCCACATGCCCCCACCCCAGCCTCCCGATTGCTGCCCCACCTGGCCCCGTCCCCCGCCAGCTGCTGCAGCCCCTCCCATGGCTGCCCCCCCCCCCCAACCCCAGGCACCATCACTTTAAAAAGGAAAAAAGAAAAAAAAAGCCTCTACTTACCCTAGAATCAGGGGCTGGATGGGCTCCAGGGCCTCCTGGCAGAGCCCGCCCTGGGCACCACAGGGCAGCGGGGGGCAGGAGGGCCCGGGCTGGGGCTATCCCTCTGCCCCACACTGTGCAGATGGGGCCCCAGTAACACAGACGGCAGGTGGACTGCCAGTAAGTGCTTGGGGATTTTGTTTTGTTTTGTTTTTTTCTATGGGGATGCTGGGGTGGGGGAGACAGGGGTATGGGGCTTCGGGGGAGATGGGGCCAGGCAGGGCAGGGATTGTGGGGCTTGGAGGGCAGGCAGGGGGTGAGGCCAGGCAGAGCAGGGATCGGGGACATCGGGGGACTGGGGCGGGGCAGGGAAGGGATTGGGGGTGGGGGAGCAGTTTGGCAGGGCAGGGATCAGGGGCCTGGGGAGGGGGGAGGGCTGGGATTGGGCAAGGAACAGATTGGGACTGTGCCTTGCCTCGCTTTTTTAAACTCCATTTTTTTTAGATCTCTGGATATCCAAGGGTCTAATTTTTTCCCCGCACTGCAAGTTTGCAGTGCAGGGAACATTTTTTCATTCCCGCACATGTCTCTTGCCCCATCTCAAAGGGGTTTGAGAGGGGCAAGAGGCACATGCGTACTCATCTGCACATGCCCAATGTGGTTTAAATGTTATATTCAAATAAATTCAAAGCTTAATGTAGAAAGAAATTATTGGTATTGGAATACTTGTAAAAATGTAAAGACCAATACACAATAGCATGTACTTCCTTTACATTGTTTGTTTAAATTTAAGAAAAAAAACAAAGGCATTAAACTGTTGACACACTCATTTTAGCACACCCAAAGAACTGTACATGATATGCTGTGCTTTGGTTTTGATTTGACCTGCACAGCTCATTAGGTGAATTCATAACTTGCTTTTTGGTTTGGATTATTCTGTGAGTGTATTTACTGTCCTGTTTACAAATCAGTAATACACGTGTACTCTCTCATACACTTCCTAGGGATAATCACCTGAAAAACATTAATGACAACTTTGAAACTGCCAAGCTTGCCTAACATGTCTTGGTATCCATTCATTAATGAGTTTTATGAAACAATTAATTTTTAGAAATGGAAAATTTCCCACAGAAAAATAAAGCACTAGAAAATTTTCTGCCCCACATCTCTGGTTTAAGCTGATCCTTAATATCTAAGCCCATCATTATCTAATAATTTTGTAATGTCTGAGGGCTAGAGAGCTTCCCATACTGACCTGTTTCTTTCCCTTTCTTTGTCTTCCAACTCAGCAGCAAACACAGCTCTCTGCCCTTTAAATCCAACAGCCTTGCAAATTGTCACTTCTACCATTTCTGTTTCCCCCCTTTTTGACTTCATGGGGTCTGGATTTCACGCCAGGTTATTTGACTTAGGCACAGAATGTCTGTAATATGACTTGTAAGATACTGTAATGCTCCATAAATGTAACTTCGAGAGGGTGACTGATCCCTATCTGCAGTTGTAGAATTTTTGGCTTTTTTTGATGCCTTCGTGTTTTGTTTGGTTTCAGGACACCTTTGCATTGCGCAGCTTCTTGCAATAGTGTTCACCTCTGTAAACTACTGGTGGAATCTGGGGCAGCAATTTTTGCTTCAACTATAAGCGATATAGAAACTGCTGCAGACAAGTGTGAAGAGATGGAGGAAGGTTATATTCAGTGTTCTCAGTTCTTGTACGGTATGTTGTGAAATGTGTACATTTATTAATTCCTATACACTCCTTTCATGTTCCCTAATATTTAGCCCTTTACTTTCTAGCCCATTTACCAAGTCCTGTCCCATGCCAACTACAGCAGTATTCTCTTGACATTATCGTTGCCCTTCTGGTTCGTTCAAAATGCTGGTGCTAGCCTACTCTGTTGGCTGTGGCATTGCTCATCTCATTCTCTTCCTTTGCTTGAGTTTCTTACAATTCTTTTCTGTCATTTCAAGGGAACGTTTCCAAGATGATAAGGGTTTGGCTGGTAGAGGGGAGTTGTTACATTTAGTATGTAGTTCTTATCAAGCTATCCTAAATTACACATTTGTAGCAGCCCACGAGTGGCTTAAAATCCATACTTGAGTTATGAGTAGCCCTACCTGTTTTGCACACTGAATTGCTTTACAGCAGATAACCTGTAGGGACCTCTAGGCAATGTGATATTACACTTGATCTGAGCCTTCAGGAGGCCGAGAAGCAATAACCCACAATACCTAGATGTTGCTGAAAGACTGACAGATTTTGGAAACAACTTTGCTTCAGTGTGCTTGTAAGACAAGTATGACACGCTTTCATCCTTACTTTGACTAAATTAAAGCCGTTAGCATTTCTCTCTCATATAATCAAAACAAGAAAAAAATCATATTCTCAAGATGTTCCAACAAATTACCCATCATATGTGGTGTTATGATCAAAATATATTACTGAAACAATTTTAAAATGGCAAGTCGAGACAGCAGCATGAATGCAGTTTAAGAGCTGTTGTGGGCAAAATGAAAGTTTACAGATGTGCTACATTGAAGAGAGCCCCCAGATCCCAAATGCAGGTTGTTTCACCACCCATAATGTTTTTATTTACCTTTTACCTCTTGGAAACAGGTGTACAAGAGAAATTGGGAGTCATGAATAAAGGAGTAGTATATGCACTCTGGGATTATGAAGCCCAGAATAACGATGAGTTGTCATTCCACGAGGGTGATGCCATTACTATTCTGAGACGCAAGGATGACAATGAAACGGAATGGTGGTGGGCTCGCCTCAATGATAAAGAAGGCTACGTGCCTAAAAATCTTCTGGGGGTAAGTGCCTTCAGGTTTCTTCCTCCTTTTCCCTTTACTGCTGAAATGGGAGACTAGACCCTGGAGGATCCATCGGTGAAATGTCTAGGTGCAATAGTTGCAGTGACAAAAAGCAGCAATCCTTCCCTGCCCCCTCCCCCCGCCTTTTTAAGGGTCTGCATGCATTTTCTCTGTAACACTATTGCTGTGGGAAAAGACAGACAAAAAGTAGGGAGTATAAATTCAGTACACAAACCAAAACGGAAAACTCAAAGACAATTATTTTAGATTATATTTTTAATCTTTAACACAAGGGTATGAAAAGGTGAAATCTTCCCTACATTGTTTAAAGGGGAACATATTGGCTCCCCTAGTAAAACCTGATAGGTGCAGGACTGTTCTAAAGGCAGATTAAGAACAGTTTCTCAAGCCTGTGGTATGGATTAGTCCTGTAAGCACTTTGGGAAATGTGTTGTGTTTGCCTGGCCACAAGCTAGACAGTCACGGAGCAGAATGATGCAGCAAGGAATGTCAGCATTCTGGTACAAAATGGTGGGAAGCCACTTCTGGCCACTTTCTGGATCCTGCTTTAGAAGATTTAAAAAAAACAAAAACCACTAGCCTTGTTTAGATAAAAGACATGATGCAAAGATGGATGCATCTTTTAGAGTTTGTTAGACACTATTATCTACCCCTCCTGTCCCTTTGTCTAATTAAAAATCTTTCATTTGAGGTTGGAAAGAGACTTCCTTTTTCAGTGCCTAGAAAGCACTCAGTACGGGAATTGTACTCTCCACGCTTTGACATGCTTCAGATAAAAAGCCTGAACGATGCACTTGTAAACTGTATAATCTTACCAGTTAATTAACCTTTGGGACTTGATACCACAGGAGACCATCAATTTAGGATTATATAGAGACATCTAGATGATAGCATCTGATTATTAGATAGAAGGAGAAATAGATTTTTGTCCCTAGGGAATAGCCACCTTCTGGCAGATTCTGTAATTCTTGGTTGATTGTACCTTCTTTGAAAGGAAGTCTTGATCACTGTGGGCAGGATTCCAGTCTTGAAAGGCCAGTAGCCTGATTTTTAGAATGGCAGATCTGTTGTTTGCTGAGGCTTCCCATTGCCAACTCTTTCCTGAATATTTCACCTAATGTCTTTTTGAATATCACTACCTATCCAATATGTTACAACAACAACAACAATCAGGCATTTAGGAGACTACCTTGCCCCTGAAACACCTTTTGGTATACAATTGACTTTTGTAATCAAAATTTGCTCTAATTAAGCTAATGTATTAGCTTCATAGTAACAAGAGACTTAATTTTGATTTTGGTTTTTTTTACAGTTATACCCACGAATCAAGCCTAGGCAGCGAACCCTGGCTTGAACTCAGTCATGTGGCAGTCTAATACATCTTTCTGGTAACTGGAAACTTAAAACATACACTGGAACCACTTTTAAATTGTATTTCACCTGAGAAATAAAGCTATAATCTTTGTTTTTAATGGTGCTTTCTCTTGTTAGTGGACAGCATTCATGGTTTTAAAATCTGTAGTTTGTAAATAATTATTCCATGTGATCCACTACTAACAAGGAGAGCGACCTACACAGCCTACAGTATTTTGCCAACTACAGTCTAAAAACCAAAACCACAAGTCCCAGTTGTTGAAGGTTCTGTGGCTGGAACTCTGTCGAAGTGTTCAGAAGTGTCATTTGCAAAATGCAGATGTGCTGTTCTCTGTGTTCCAATCCCACAGTAACTGTCCCATGTGTCAAGATTTTAGATATTGTTTTTGTTTGACACCAGTGAAAGTTGAGTTTACTCATTACTGATTTAACTCCTTGAGTGCCAGGATGGAAAATAAGCTAAGTGAATAGTCACCAAAGCTTTATGGAGACTAGGATTTAAATACAAGTCTGCTTAAATAATACTTACATTCTAATTTAGACATCCCAAAACTAAATTTCAGATATCTTAGCTTCAAGGTATTGTTTGCATTTAGTGGCAAGATAGAAGGAAGATCAGCAGTATTTGTACACCTTCTTGGAACCCCTACAGTAAGTAGTTCACTTAGTATTTATTTTCTTGATTTTTTTTTTATCTTGTAGCACCAATTTACCTCTACTAATTAAAACATTTCCCCTACTAACCACATGAATGTGTCTATTCTGGACACGCACAAAAAAAGAACTAAACTTGCAGTTAAAGGGATTTGTATGTCTGCGTGGATGAAAGTGCAATAGTTAAGAAGGGTAAGAGTCTGATTTAACTTAAAGTCTGCCTTAGTTATGGTAGGAAGACTTCGAAGGACTGAATAGAAGTGGAGAGAGTTGATTGTGTTTAGGTATAAGGTCAAGGAGAGGAAAAAGTAACCAAGTTTACAGTAGGATTTGAAAAGTGATAAGTCTGTATCGATGAGGACAGTTCCTATGGTTCTTGGCAGCCCCGCACCTAGGGTGAGTTATGCAATAACCTATGTCACAATATTGTAGTTTCAAGCAAAAAGCACTTCCCTGGAGTTTTAAATGTACATGGGTTTTATATACCAAAAGTATATTTTGGATTTTCCATAATAATCTGTAGCCATGTTTCTTGCAATTTTTTCTCCCATTAAAGCTGTAGGCCACTTTGCTTTAAATCTTAATATACGTCTTGTGTATAATTTATATATCCATTTATGCAGTGCTGTAACATGCTTCTACCACAGTTTAGCATAAATTGTATATATTGTGGTGATGAAAAGTGAAAGGGTATTATTGTTAAAGAATTTGCTACATGAATGTGACAATTTCAAGACCCATGATGCACTAAATTTGGAAGAACATGTAAAATGTGCATAATAAAGTACTGCTAAGGCATGGCTGCGTTTACGTGTTTGCGTAATCACGGACAAGGTGGTTTTTCTCCAACTATTAAGACAGGCTGAAGCTTATATCTACACTGCAAAAAGTAGTCTCGTAATGTAACTGAAAGAATTCAAGCCTTTGAAAAGCCTGGAGTTTTTTTAGCTTTAGCTGCTGACTCAAGTTGCTTTTGTCTTCACTGTTTTTAACAGAGTAAGAACCTGAGTTTGCAATTCCACCTTTAGTGCACTGCAGACATAGTTTAATACCCAACAGTTCATAATCACTCACTCACAACACTTATTTCCTATACCCGAAGCAGGAAGATTTTAAAAGACTCCATACACTTAAGCGGTATTGAGGTCCAGTATTAGGCAGTATCAGGCTTTTCTACAGTTCAATCCATCTCTGAAGCATCACTGTAACGGGTGAAAATATTTTCTAGTCTCATCGACATGAAAACAATGTACAGTTGAGACAAGAGGAGCAGAGTATGTTTTAGGACAGTAAGGAGCCTTCAATTTTTATTACTACTACTGCTGGAACACTTGAAGCTGGTATCAATGTCTTCACTGGTTAAAAAGTTTAACAGTCAATTCAGCATGGTGTAAAAAAGAAAAGCCATCTTAAGTTTTACTTTTGAATAAGTATGAATTCATTTATTCCATTTTTGTACATTTCAAACTGTATACAATGTCCAAATAACATTAGTTACAATTGGATTAGCAAAAGCAAGAGTTACCACAAGTAAAATATAAAATTTCAAAATCACTCTGGAAGCTTACTTTTCTAGAGAAGGGTGGTTCTAAGATCATGTTCAGACAGCCCAATTTGTGGTATTTGGTAAAACTTTAAAAAAGTGAGAACCCAAAAAATGATTTCTATAAAATGTGATCTAAGGCAGATTTCATTGTACATGGATCTTAAACATCTGGATAAGAGGGAAAAACCTGAGATCTATACCCCAAAGCTATTCTCTGTAGAAGAGATATACAAATTTGTTTGCTGTTTGTGGCAAACACATACAATATACATAATTGGTGCTACAAAAAGTTGTGCTGTACATTTAGCTGTAGTGCACATCATACTTTCATAGTAAGTGGCTAAGTGCCAAAGATTTAACAAAATATACAAAGTCGTAGAAGGTGAGGCTGTTTTAAAGCATTAATTGTATACATATTGCACACTAGATAAGTGAATACTTATGGTTCAAATACTCACATTGCATTTGCCAGTACTTACATAATGAACCACACCTGGAGTACAAGAGGGGTCAATAATACCGAGTATTACCATGTGTCACATGTAATTAGCATAAGCAAGCAGTGGACTTTTCTTAGAGCTGGTCTCTTCTAAATCTCAAGCAACTTGCTGCTGTTATTGGTCCCGGGATTCATAAAGAAGTTTTGCTGCCTAGGATTACAAAACCAACACATTGTTAGAGGGTGCTGTTTGCCACTCCAGTACCCAAAACATTAACTGAAACTCTCCCCAACAAGACAAGCAGACAGTTTTTAAATCCTGGCCACTTTTCTCAGCTCTGAATAAACATCTACCGGAGAAACATTGAATGTAGTTCTAACTTGGCAGCATCAGCTTTTACAGGATCACTTTTTTAATTAATGTTCTTTAGGAGTTAATTTCTGCATACAGGATTTTAGTTATCTTTAGAACAGTTTGCTGTGACAGAAGTGCCAGGTGACTTATGTAATTTCCTTTGGGGAGAAAAGATTTAGTGATGTTGCCTAGGTAATAGCAATCTAAAAGTTGCTTGTATCTCATGCAGACATGCACCTTGTTTTCCTTCAGGCATTTTTTCTTCCAGTACTTTAGCCTTGGCACTAGCACAGAAAAGAAACAGCTGCTGGGAGACCCCTTTTAAAGTGCAAAGTGCTTTAACTATGTGTCCCCCCCATAAGCGGTGATGCCAGCTGACCATGACACATTTCAGCATCCCAGTCAACAGTTCAGTTGCTGACACTGGCCTTTGGCCTTTCTTTCTGATGTTCTCTACAACTGGTCCTCTGCCTAGGAACGCTGTCAAGCTGAATGTTAAGTAGTTAATACATTATTCACCGAGATCCCTTGTGAGCAGGTCCCTCACCCAGCTTTCTTAATTAAGGCCAGTTCACTCTGTCCTGGGTTTCTGGCCAGTTTATTTTTCATGGGGAAAAAACTTGTCTCCACAGAAAAAAACAAACATTAAAACAAACAAGTATACAAAACAACAGCTTAAAAAAGCTACAAGCCTGCAGTCTTTCCTCAGACCCTTGGTTAAAGATGGGACTTACTTTTTTTTTTATTTTACTCTTTGGAAGGTAATTATGAATATTAAACTAAGCTGCACAGGGCTCAAACACTCATCCAACATCAGCTCGCTTCCATCTGCTCCGTACCCCTTTTTCCCTTCTGATAGAGGAACCCAACTGCCACTTTACACAGTTCATTACAGGAGTATTCTCTTATAATAGGCATTTTAAGCATCTTTAATATGTCAGATGCAAAGGCAATGCTAAGCTCAAAGTAACTCCAATAGATGGGATATTATCTGCAGCGTGGATTCAGATTTGGAGAGTTGTTGAAACAGGGATGAGATTCTGGCCCAGACCATAAAAGGCAGCACAATCTCTCCTATGTTTGGCAAGGCAGGTTTTCTTTAATAGGTAAAGACCTACCCAAGTCATGGCAAAACAAAGGCTGATTTTGTGGCAGCCCCACCTCTCAACACTGATTGGTGGATGGGCATGGCAGCCCCACCTGTCACTGCTGATTGGCAGAGGGCAGCTTTACTCAGTATACTTTACTACTGCTGTTTGTCCTGCCCCTTGCCACTGATTATGAAACGACCCTCCACCAGTCTCGCAACTGCTTTTTTTCCAGTTGATTTTGTGGGAAGTCACAGCCAATGCCAGATTTCCCAGCCATAACACAGTCTTTCCCCATTTTCACGTAATCCACAAAACTGTGATTTTAAGTAGGTCCCTGTTTATAGGCCAGTCCGATAGTGTATCCTCTGGAACACTGTTTGTGACTTAACTGAAATGAGATAAAAACTAATACAGAATTTTAGCATATATTTTATAAAAATTAGATTGCTCAGCTTCATGTCTATTAAATCGCCTCCAAAATCCTTTAGCTATTTGCAAAAGCTATGTTTATGTTATAGCTTTTTGCAAAATGAACATTTTGGGAGTTCCTTTGGCTTTCACAGCTGAGACGATATAAAAAATTACAGTATTTGAAACAGTAGTGCAAGTGTTTGTTAGCCTTGTTTTCCATTTATTTGGAAAGGCAAATGTGTTCACTTTGACTCTCTCCATGTCTTCTTACACACCTTATGCATAGCTGCTAGCCAGGCTGCTGAGAGCTTCTTATCAGAGTTGAAGTCTTCAGTGGCAGTAAACTTCAGCTGTACAAGCTCCTCTGACCCTGGAGCCTTATACTGTAGAATCATACCTGTGGCACGAGTATTGCCTCCTGAGGGAAAACACCCCCCCCCCCGAAGAAATACAGACTTAAAACAAGGAATAGGAGAACCAGGTGTCAAACCAGCTAACAGATGTTCTCTCCATAACAACCAGGTAACTCATTCCTAAAACAATTTAAATATAATACCTTCATTCAAAGCATTACTGTCTGATGCACTTGCACATTGAAAACAACCACCACAAAAGCACAGATCAGAATTTGTCACTCATTCAGGGACTTACTGCTGGATCCCAGGACTTACAGGCTTAGCAAGTTTAAAACAAATGCCACACTCCAGCGTGCTGTGCTGAAGCAGCACACATGTACGTTCTCAGCTAAAGTTGCTTTATTACATGGACCGAAAGAACCACTTTCTGGCTTAATATCTCTGCCCATTTAAAAAAAAGTTAAGTGACATCCTGGTAATTCACTGCACGCAGTATTGTACAGTTTGCAAACAAATAACATTACTACTTCTCATCACTGCTAGAGCTTGGTAGAAAACCAGGATCCCTGGTAATTGTTTAAAAATTGCAGATTCTCTGATAAACCACCCAAAATCTGTGATTAAAATGAAACACTGCTATATATATAGGTTTCAGCTGAACACAATGTTTTATTGATATATTTACAATTTTAAAGCAATTTGGAAGCTTACCAGTGCCTCAGTCACTATAATAAAATACATTCTAAATACACATAAATTCTGGTATTTGATTTTGGGTTATCATGGAAAATCAGAGCTCCCTTTGCTCATTAGGACATAGGTTCAGGGCCCTCACTTTCCAGCTACAGCCCTGCTGCTACCCCTCACCTCCACTCACAACCCCTCTTGCCTCAACCCTGCTGGAGGGGGGCCCCAGCTGCCAGGGCTACAGGGCCAGTGACCTGGGTTCACAGCCCTTTGCCCCCTGCAGCAGCACCCAAACCCCAGCTGCCACCCGCAGAAAGTAGTGCCTGCTGCAGCGGAGCGGAGCCTGTGGGGAAAGGGTGGGTATTGGCTGCCCACTGTGGGCTCAGCGCTCCCCTCCCACAAGGCCTCTGCGGCCCAGTGGGCAGGGTGGGAAAGCTCCAGGCCACCCTGGCAAGGTACCCCCTGCCTGCCCTGCACCAGCAAGGGGCACAGCTCCACACCGCTGCCCCCACTGCTGCCAGGCAGGCAGAGGGTACTTTGCCAGGGCAGCACAGAGCTTGCAGCAGCAAGGAGCTTCTCTGCCCAGCCCCACTGCACCATGTCCTGCCCACTGGGCCACTGAGTCCCCAGCAGAAGGGCAGCAAGATGGGTAGCCCCAAGTCTGCACCCACCCAACGCACAGATCTGGGGTGCATGTGCCCTCCAATGTCCTGCTGGGAGTGTACACAGTGGTGGGGAGCCAGCCCCACCTCCTGCCTCCCAGACAAGCAGCCTGCAGCTGCATCCTGCTCCCTGGCCAGGCCCTGTAGCAGCACATCCCAGCACTGGGCCCCAAGCTCCATGCACCATCCAGGTGGGCAGCAGCCCCAGCCCTGCCCAACTCCCTCCCTCCCTATGGGGGCTTCAACCCCCAACCCTGCTCTTACCTCCAGGAACTGTTATCCAGGTCTCCCGGTGGCCATGTGCATCTATACATGCACACAGCGCCCCCTGCCTGACTGCCCTCCTCCTGCTCCCCAGCCCCTTGCAGGCTGGAACTCTGTCAGCCTGCAGAGAGCTCATTGCAGAACTGCAAAATCCATGTGCTTCTCCATTAAAATGAGAAATCTGTGTATTTTTCAGTTAAAAGGGAAAATCCGTGGTTTTTTCCCCATGGGAAATGGAAAATGCAGATTCCTGGTAGTTACTGTGCTCCAGCAGTCTCCAGCATCACATGCATCAGCATCTATGTGCTGAAACATGTAGGCAGGGGTGCTTTAGTTAAAATGTCCCCACCACCATTTTTCAGTGTGGGGACGCTGATGCAAGTGACGCTCCAGGGCTTTATTTAAAGCAGCTCTCAGAGCTACTCTTAATTAAAGTGCCCCTCCTCAAGCATGTCTATAAATGCCCACTGGGGGGTGTTTACATGTGCACTTTAATGCACATTCGCCTATTTCAATGTACATGAAAGCATCACACAAAAAAAAAGGGTATGCTTTCGCTAGCAGGCATTAAAATAGGCCAATGTGCCTTTTTCTAGTACCTCACAACAGAGGTACTAAATTGAATGTGCATTAGCAAAAGCACATTAACGAACGTGTAGATGTGCCCAATGATTGTCAGTTTACTTACAGCACAAAACTATTTCCAACCAGTACTCGGTTTTAACCTGATGTTTGACGACTACGTTGGTCTAGAAATTGGCCCCATCATTGCTGTGTTTAAAGCACAGATGTACAATGAAACTATGCATTATCAGCTTGCTCTCTGGTTCCAAAATAATACTAAATCCGTTTCAGTTTGTCTGTAGTATCCATTTTACTATCTGGTAGGGCTGTACAAAGCTTCAGGTGATGATTTGATTCGGAGGAGACGTGGCCCGATTCAGTGGCCAAATCTCTGAATCCGACTTGAATCAGGAGACCAATTAAAAGGTCCAAATCAATTTGAAGTTCTCCGAATAGATCCGGAAAAGATTCGGAGAGCTTTGGAGATTTGGGCAGTCCCTACTGGCTGCCACAGGGAGCTGGACCTGGACTCTGAGCTAGTAAGTAAGGGGCAGGGGAGGGGATCATAGAGGGACCCCTGCCAGGCCCCATCCCCTGCCTGCTCCACCAGCTCCCCCCACCAGTGCCTCCTGCCCCACCCGGCCCCAGCCCCTGGCTCTTTAAAAAAAAGAGCCCTGCACTCACCAGATGCTGCAGCAGCCTCAGGGCTTCTGCAGGCTTGTGGCAGAGCCCCCTGTGCAGTGCAGGGCAGTGAGGATCCCCCCCTGCCAGACAGCAGCTGATCAGTCGGAGCTTTATTTTTATGTATTTTTTTTTTTTTAAGAGCCAGGAGCTGAGGCAGGCGGGGCAGCCATGGGGCTGGGAGAGTGAGTGGGGGACTCGTGGCAGAGCCCCCCATGCAGTGTGGGGCAATCGGGGGCGGTGGGGATCGCTTCCCCTGCCTGGCAGCAGTTGGTGAGTGGGGGATTTTTTTTAAAAAGCTGGGAGAATGAGCAGGGCAGCCATTGAGAGCAGGCAGGGATGGGGCCAGTTTGGAGATTCTGCGGTGGCCAAATCTCCAAATCACATTCAGCCGAATCAATTCAGGACAGTGACTCGAGTCACCAGATCGAATCACCGTCCCCAAATCGGCCAAATCCAAATCGAACACTAGCTACTTTGCACAGGCCTACTATCTGGCATGTTTCATTCTGGGTATTTTTTGTAGCTGTTAGTGATGCATCAGACTCTAGAACAGGTCCCACCAATGCTTAGTTCCTCCCTCCAAGGAACGAAAGATTTCCAGCATACATGAACACTGCAAAGAGTTGCACTTGCCCCAGCATAGGTGTATCCAAGCCAGCTTTAAATGTAGCAAAAAAGCTCAGGTAACAGCAAGCAATGAAAATATAGCAGGATGGACTTTACAGGCTACCTGGAATCCGGAACACTTGCTTTCAATGCATACCTTTCAGGACTGATGAAAGGGCATGTATTTATTCAGGCTGTGTGAAGCTTCAGGTGGTGATTCGATTCAGAGGAGATTCAGCCCAATTCAGTGACTGAGTTTCCGAATCTGAATCGAAGCAGGGGACCAATGTAATAGTCTGAATCAACTCAAAACCCTCTAGATCTTTGGAAAAGATTCAGGGAGCTTTGATGATTCAGACAGTCCCTGGTGGCTGCAGCAGAGACCTCCAACTGACTCTGAACGGGTGAGTACTAGGGGCAACGGGGGGGAGCTGGGAGAGGGAACCATGGGGGGACCCCTGCCAGCCCCCCCCCCCCCCGACTCCCTCAGGCCCCTGACCCCTGTCTGCTCCCCCCCCACTGGATGCCCTGCCCACCCCAGCTCCCAGTACTTAAAAACAAAAAACCCTGGTGCTCACCGGGTGCTGCCAGGCAGGGGAGCAATCCCCACTGCCCCATGGGGCATGGGGAGCTCTGCCACAAGCCCATGGGGGGCTCTGCCCTCGTTCCCCCAGCCCCCCATGGGTGCCTCCCCTGGGCTAGCTCCGGCCCTTTAAGAAAAAAGAAGCCGAGAAAAGCCCCGGGAATCACTGCTCCTGCAGTGGCCTCGGGGCTCATGCAGAGCCCCCCATGTGGCGGGGGGCAGCGGGAATCGGCTGCCCACCCGGCAGAAGCAGTGAGTTCTGGGGGGGGGTTTCTTGAAGGGCCGAAGCTGTCCCAGGCGAGGTACCTGTGGGGGGGCTGGGGGAGCAAGGTGGGGGAGTTGGGGGGTCTTGTGCAGAGCCCCCCCACCTGGCAGCACCAGCTGAGCCAGGGCCCCCCCCCCCCCAAGTGCTGGGAATTGGGGCAGCCATTGCTGGGCTGGGATAGGGGCAGGGGATGGGCCTGGCCGATTCGGAGATTCAGTAGCAGCTTAATCTCTGAATCAGAGTTGGCCAAATCAAATTCGGACAGTGATTCGAATCACCAAATCAAATCACTGTCCCCTGAAATCGGCTGAATCTGAATCCGAAACGAATACTAGCCACTTCACGCAGGCCTAGTATTTATATGAATTTCATGTAAACCATGCTCTTTAAGGACAGTCATCATCACAACCGCTGTCAGTGCTGTAAGAGTAGCAGTCCCAAAACTCTAGTTCCTGTTATTTTTTAAGGCTCTTAGTATCACCCTTGACAGCTCCTTCCTCTTCACTCTTTCTAGCAACAATTATGCAATTAAACAGGGTACAGTTACATAACAAAACAGAGACAGGAGCCAAAAGATGCTATGCACTTAAGCTGTTAATAATATACTTAACAAATATGCAGATAATGTTAAAATGTAAGCAAGAGGCAGGAAAAAAAGAAAAGATAAACTGGACCTGGCTTGTGAAATTTAATTCAGCAAGTTATGCACTTATCCAGTATGCCTAAGTGAGGGCTCTGGCAGACTTTGTGTATCGCTTAATCCCATGCCAGTGACATTGTTACCCAAGCTACCAAAGATAAGCCTGCCCATGCTGCCAGATCACCTACCAACCAGGCCTTCCTCCAGAGTCTAAGATCCAAGTACTTTCCCTTTTTTCTTTCCACCCCTCAGGTATTCCTTTCATCTGCCCTTTTTCACTTATTCCCTTTTCTTTCCCTTAATTCCTCTCCCCACTTCACCAGGAGCTGAAAGTAACCCAAGCAAGTGACCCACAGCTCACTCACCTGCACAGCAGGCACTATAGTAGTTATTGCTGCCTATCTGCCAGGTGCCTGGCCATATAGGCCTGCAAAATTTAAGGGTACCTTGACTGAGGCTGGAGTGTATTCATTCTCTCCTTGATAATCAAAATATTATCCAGGCAGCCCAACAAAACATGGAGATAATATATGTGTTTCTCTCCTTTCCAATATCATGTAAAACAGTTTAAATTGATCATCGGGCAATTGATATTTAAATGTTGCAACACCCCCCTATATAAGGTAAGGCAGGGAGAAAGAAAGCAGCACTGAAGAGGGGTCACAACAGCACACTTAGGCGAGTTATGCTCACAAAGATTTTGCTGACCTTCAGTAATGTGTTGGCTCTCCAGAAGGCTGGTGTAAGTGTGAATATCTTTTTCTACATCAAGGAGGCAGGCAAGCAAGGAGAAGAGAATTAGAAGAGAAGTGAACAAAGAAACCAGAGGAGCATTAATTAGCCACATATTCAGCTGATCTGAATACAGAAGTTAGTTCCTTGGACTAAGTTAACATCCAAATAAATGTTCCAGAGATCTGACATTTGCAGTGAAAAGCCAAGTAGCATGTGACAAAATTGACAACAGTCACTGAAATTCCTGTTCCTACTTGTCATCTTGTATTTCAATACTGGACTCAATTCCTTGATGCAATCTTACGGAAGTCTTTACTTGCTTGCTCTTGTCCAATTTTGCAAAATGTTCATAAATAGTGGTCACCCACATTCACTCGTTTTCCAATTTCACTTGGTCACAACTACCGTGAAAATGAAGATCAAAACCCAACCTGAGGGACCTAATAACTACACACACCATTCAGATGAGAGTAACATCTTGCTTATCTGTTAAGCTAGTTAGTCCTGATCTGTATTTAAACACTCAGCATGTTACATGCAACAACCGGATAATTGCACACCTCCTTTTTCTTCTACAAAGAGCTTGCACCATAACCTCTTCATAGCTGGTAGCTCTGACTGAAAGCAAACCCACAGCTGCATTTCAACACCAAGAACTGGTACCCAACTTGCCAGTACTACAGAAGGTGTTTAGTAAAAGGTTTAATTCCTAACTTGCAGCGTTTAGTTTGTATTCATTGCAAGATTTACCTCCAGGAGTAAATCCCTCTGTAAGTATCTGGACAGTTGAAATCTGTGCAATTTCAATTTCATAATGGCTGTCTCCATCCAGAAATAGATATCTACACAACAGAAGAAAACAATGCTTCTTTCAAACCTGTTGGTTTTCCAGTCTACAAAAACCAAGTTTGAATCAAGAAAAGTATGTTACCAATAGCATCCCTGATAGTTTATGCACTTTAAAACCTAATCAGGATTAATTACTGCATATTCCTCAACACAAGTGGGCGGGGGAGCACTTCAAAACAATTTTAAAAATACAATTCTTCAGCAAAAGCAAAGTGAAAGCTTAGCGCCAAATTGCTATTTGGCCCTTGCAAAAATTCCTCCAGATCAACCTCAAGAGGGAATATGGACAGGAGTTTCACAATACCTCATAACCATCCAAATCCCAGGGATGTGCTTCAGTGCTGCAGGGAATGTAGTGTTATGCCTAACTCTTGAAACAAGTTTGTCAATGTTTTTTTTCCTACAGTGCCTTCTAGGTCCCAGTACTGTTGGGGTTTTTGCATCCCCAGTAGTACCTTACAGGCACTATATAAAACAGAGCAGAAAAATGGTCCTGCCCTAAAAATATTTTTATTTAATAATAAAGAGACACAGATAACAGGCAGTTTGTCGCAAGAAACAGCAGAGGGCAGCTCTCACTCCTTGGTATGCAGGAGCACCTTGGGAATGTGTTTCCCAGGGGTCATGAATCCTAAACTCAGAAGAAGGCTGGGCATTGACCTATTGGAGGAAATAAGTATGGAAGGGAGGGCACTTAGGGTCCATGAGATGGACTGGCAGGCAGCTGGACAGAGAAGGGTTGAGGAGGCTGTGAGCAGAAGGCAAAGCAGAGTGGTGTTCAGACTTTAGATAAAGGGTCAAAAAAATGTACACGATCACATCCTCAAACATCCCTCAGCAGCTTCAGCTCCCACCTACTCCCATTACTCTTGGAAGGAAAAGGCCCCTTGCTACATATCCAGGCTTTATGCCATCTCAATCCAGAGCCTTTGAATCAGGTACCACTCCCTCAAACAGATTCAACCTAAAGTCCAGTCTTTTCTTTCCCCAAATCCCTAAAATTCAGCCCTTCAACTTTGTTATGAGACTGCTAGTCCACACCTACAGGTCTCTTTTACTACAACAACTCCAAGATGTTTTCACCCCAAGGGGTTTGGATGGATACTGTACCTCTTTATCCAACCCTTCTAGCTTTTGCAAGTCTTTGTAGGTTAAAAAAAATCAAGAATTTATTTTTTCTTTGTGTGTGCACAGACATTTCGGGGGTACCACTATGTAAATAAACATATATAGTTTTGTTGTCTGTACAAAGAGCAGTGTGTGTGCGTGCACACATGCACATGTGCCTGTGTATGTGAGAGAGACAAAAATAAGTGGTCAATAAGGGCAGTCTGAACTTGTCTGGGAGGTAGTGACAGACTAGTGACCTACATGTCAAACTCCACAACATCCCGTCACCAATCAATGCACTCAGCATACAATTTTGCTGTGATCAGTAGGTTTTCATTATAGCTGTTTTCTTTTAAAAAGATACTTCTTAATGATGCAGCATATTGAAGGATAAGTCCATACAGGCTTACTGTCTGCCTACCCATGCACAACTTGCTGATTCTGGAAATATGTTAGAGCATGTAAACCAGTGGGAATGCCTTCTGTAGAGACCAAGGGCAAAAAGATGTCTCTTTATGCAACAATACTGACCTGTAGCACTGACAAATTCAACCCAACCCAGCCCAGTAAAAGATAGTAGCAGCTTATCATGAATAACCAGTAATAATATTCTAACTATATGAAGGTATTTTTAGTCTGGTTAGTGAAAAACTAAGTAAAATTTTAAAACGCAATTTCCATGCATACTTCTTACCTCTGGTTGTTGGAAAGACGACAAACCATCATCTCAGACTTTTCTGATGTTCCCCGAGTTACAAAGAAAGTAGCACCTTGAAATATGCAATTAAAGAATTTAGGAAGCAAACATTAGAGTATCAAAAACTTTATCATAAAACTTTTGCACCTCCTGATCCTATATAGCTCAAGGATTGAGTTGAGTGGATTTGGAATAAGGGAATGGCTGGAACTACGTACTTTTAGCTTAACATCTCCAGAACACAGAGGACCATAGAAAGATAGTCTAGGAAGTTGTGTTTTAAATTGTGATTAATAATGTGACAGCAACTCATACAGAATGTACCTTCAAGAAAAAAAGATTTTTCTTGACAAATCATTTAGAATTAGTAAAATAACAAGTAATGAACAGCGTCTTGCCACTGTAACAACCATGGTATTCTCTTAAACTTCAGTTCAAATTTTGCATAAAAAGAAGTCAGCGGCAGGCAAGGACTTTTATGACCTGTTACAGAAGAAAGCGCAGAAAGGGTTTTCCCTTCCTGTTTGGGAACCTGGTTCTCCCTCACTTGGCAATCAACCAATGTCATCCTGAACAAGTCAAACCTCCACACTGGTGTTATTCTGTCCCCTGGCCTTCATCTCTACACTGTTGTCACTCTCTTTGCTTTCACCTCTATGCTCATATCAGTTTTCACAGTCAAACAAACATTCGTTTGACCTTGGGTAAGTTCTTAGTTACACTAATCAGGAGTAGCTCAATTGAACTTTGTCAAAATTAAACATCTGCAAGTGAAATATTCCATTCAAAAAATCCAACTGTCCTGCTGTTAGAACATATAAAATAAATTAGCACTCATACTTTTACATACAATTCCTGTATGACTGTAGGTAGGCAGCATTTTTCTGATTCCATAAGGATATTGCATTGTGGTTTGTTAGAGACCCTCTGACCAAGTTGTAATCTATCTTTTATAGAGATAAGACATGTGCAATGATCAGTCTGACTGGGGGTGTTTTTGCTTATCCATTATAAAATGTTTAAAATCATCTCATACATGCCAACTGTATCCCTAAAGGATGTTGAATACGGGTCACAGGATATTTAAAAAACTTAAGAATTAGAGTCTTAAAAACAAAATACAGGAGACCCTCACCATTTGTGAGGGATACGTCTTTGTATCCCCCGTGAATGGTGAAATCTGCAAATAACGCGCTGAGTTCATGAATGCCATATCCCTGGCAGCTGGGGGGGGTGGAGGAGGTCATGGCTGGGGGGGCGACAGCAGGAGCGTGGCGGAGGCAGCGGCAGGCATGGAGCTCCCCAGGAGCTCCTTTAAGCGCATTTACGATGTGGGTTTGGCATTCGTGAATAATTTGAAACCGCGAAGGCCAAACCCACAAATAGCGAGCGTTTCCTGCAACTCAAAGCTCCTTATATCATAATTTAATGTTGGACTTCAGAACTGACAATTCAGTGACAGTCACTGCCACCAACGCAGCCTGTATCTACAGACAAGATCAAAGGCTTAGAGGAGATGAAGTCCGAGAAAAGTACGCTCTCTTGCAATAATGCTTCAGAATTTTTTTTCTGCTAAATATTCTTGATCCTTTTTATCTGTACAGAAGTACAACTAAGGGAAAGGTACAACATTACAAAACAAACAAACAAAACTCAACCTGCCCGCAAGCATTCATCCTCATAAGAGGCATTCAAGTTCCTCTGACTGTAACAGTATTTTTTTAAATAATTATAAAAAAAACCCTTCTCTCTGAATTAGATATTAAAACTGAAAAAATCACAGAATTAAGCAGTAAACAAAAAAGAAGTGACAGCAAGAAACAATTTCACAGAGATCTTCAGACTACAACAGCAGCTTGCTTGACAAGGAATTAGTTTTTCACTATATCAATATGATTCAGGTGACAACACTTGAAAAACTATACAAGAGATCAAAACACTGATTTATGCATACTACTTACCATTCATAAGCACTTTAAGCTGCTTGTCATAAAACTCTGTTTCTTTCTGAGAAATGAGGGCACATTCAGCGCACTGGCGTACAGGGTCTACAAAGCACATGCGAGGCAGAGGCACTTTTTTACTGCAACACTTGTCACAAAAGCACTTTCCACATCTCCGGCAGTGATGCTAAGAAAAAAAGCATATGGCAAAACAAGCAATTAAGAAGGAAACTCATCAAGAACCCTACTTCCCCTGCAGGCTGGAATGCATGAGAAGACAGGTAAGAGCCAAAAGTCATGGGCTGATCAAAGTCATCAGAAATCCTGGTGTTAGGCCAGGACATGTATGTGGGAGTGATTGTGTGACTGTCTTTTGGGTGTGGTATTTTATCTTCTGCTCTCCATCTGTTACTAGCAAACCTTGTACGATGCCAAGATTGAGTTCCTGAACATGAAGAATCATGTGCGAGAGCGCGCTGAACAACAGTACAAACTTGTTTTCCATATTATGAATTGATTGAGCTATGGGTTCAAGCAGTGTCTTGAGTTTGTCATGCAAGGTGATCATCACTGTCAGTAAAGATTAATCAGGGATGTATGTAATCTTCCTGGAGTTGAAGGGGTCATCTCTTCCACTGCAGCTAATTAAGTGACTTTTTGCATAATTGACAATCTTGAGCAAACCATCAAACAGAGTGAGGCTACTTAGTGTGGCAAAAAGCAAGTGGTATGTATGCTCAGTGATGCTGAATTATGGCTTTTTTGGGCGGAAGGCAGAGGGAGTTATTATTACTTTTCACTTGACACAAGAAAGCAGTCAGATCTTCAACATCACCTGTGAAGAGCTGCATTATATGGGTAGCAAGTACATCCACAGCACAGAAGGCATAGATTAGATATGTATTAATAAATCTGCACAGCTGTCATACTAGTTGTATTGTAATAATCAGCCACAAATGAAATATGTTTCTACAGATCAAAATCATCAGTTATATTTTAAAACTGGTCAGCTTCATACTAGGCTATGTCTGATGCTCATTTTTTCACTGGAATAAGACACTGGTTTAAAAAGGTTACTGGGAGGTTGATGATACCTTCATTTTAAATACTGCTCCATCTATTAGATACCAGAAATGTAGCAACTCTCTCTCACATCTCCTGCTTCAGCATTCAAGAGACTTCCTGTAATGCTGTTTTGTACTCAGAGCTTCCTAAATTGAAAGATATTTATGACAAAATTCTCAAAAAAAAAATCAGGCTTTTCATGTATATGAAATGGTGGGTTAATGATATAAATACCTCTAGCAAGAAAATGTCAGATTCATTTTTCTGGCCATGTGAAATCTGCTCCAAAAACTTCTTCATACTAATCAGATTAACATTTAATTAACTAATTAGATGAACATTTGGAGACCTTCCAGGATTAGGAATTTTTTATACCCAAGTACATAGTGTGGCAAACATTTTATTAGAAGATGAAGAAATGAAATTAGCTTTATTTCCACTGCCACTCATAGTCCTGAAAATACTGTTGTGTAATAATACTGCCAAGGCAACAGTGGATGAAGAATGCAAAGAAGAAAAACGTTGATCCAGACCAGTTTTCACTTTCTTGTTTTTTTCTGACTGCTATAATCTTTGACAGTAGCTGTATCTCTACCACCCAGGTGATGTTTCTTCATTCTGGCTACAAGCATCACATACTCTGAAAAGCAGTCAGTCTTAGCTTGCATTTTTCTATGCTATTTGTTGGTAAAGACAAAACTCAATGCAAGCCACTTTGGCCTTCTCAGACTCTCCATACTGTATCAGCATCTCAGTTGCTGGAATGAAAATATCAGGATCAGGAATGTCAAATTAATTTTACCCCATGGGCTGGATTAAAGTCAGATCAGGCCCACAGGCCTCCTGCCCTCATGCATCATCTGTCCTAACTGGTCTGGGACACTGGCCACAGTGAATATTACAGACCTGGGACCTGGCCTCAATAAGTGCTATGGGCATTTTTCAGTCACCATCTTGTTCCAGCAACGATTGTTTTTTGATTCTCCGAGTGCCTGGCTCAGTTGTGTGCGTGTGCACCCGGCTCAGCAGTATATATGGGTGGGTGTGTGGGTGCATCTCCTTTAACTGGTGCAAACTAGCATGTCTGTGCAGTTACTTTTTTCCCAGCCCAGCAGGCAGCTTGGCCCAGCCCTGCCCCTGCTGGCTGCTCTTCAGCAGCACAGCCCAGAACCCAGCCCCAACAAGTGCTGTGGGCAGCACAGAGCCAGCCCAGCACAGCACTTGGGTCACTGAGACACTACTAGGGGCTGGGTTGTAGCATTTTGTGGGCCATACATCTGACACTTTTTCTCTAGATTATGAATCATCTCTTGAATCCCTGTCAAGCCTGTAGCTATTCAGTGCTGTTTCTAACTGTGACCGATTCCAACCAATCAAGATGCATTCAGGCAAGCTGCTCCTTCCCTGCAACAAGCACGCTGCATGCGCAGCACTAGTGCTGGGCACCCCTTTAGGTGTTTCCTCTGCTGCAGGACAGAGCTACCTGTAGTTGCAGCACAAGACCAGGAGGAGGCTCAGCAAATGCAGTTGCAACGGGACACTCCTTCAACAGCAAACAGTGGTAACCGCTGCAGCCTGTCTGAGCATGTTTCTGGGCAAGGCACCAGTGGGCAGTGTCCACCAGCTCCTTGGATGCCAGAGGGCTCTGCTCAGTGTCTTCCTCCAGAGAATTTATGTTTACACTTTGACCCTGTGACATCCCCCCCACCCAAAAAAAAAAAAAAAAAAAAAAAATCACTCCTATTCTGTTTTTGCTTTTGTCATCAAGAAATTAGGTGCATCTTTCACCCTTTGGCTCCACAAAGGGGCTATTAGTTAGCTGGGTGGACCTTAAAGCCCACGTTAATATGGAAGATACAAATAGACAGGCACAAGGAAGGGATGGGGGACACTGGAACTTGGAAGAGGAGCAGTGCCTAAATGTAAGGTCAGCTGTACTATGGGAGAGTGTAAGGGAGGAGCTTGATGGATGTAGATATCCTCCTCCTGAATTTATGTATGTGAGGAAGTGAAACTCGTATCCAGACTCACTAACTCCAAGGTGTCCAGTTCCCCCATGACCACCCTCTCTTAGTTACCATACTGAACACCAAGAAAATGCTCTTGGGCCTCCCAAACATTTTCAGCCATCCATACTCTAGTTACTCAAATCCAAGACAAGGTTTTTTCCTTCTATCAGCATTGGGGGGTGGGGGGAAATCTGTTCCTGGATTTGAGCACTGACCCAGGGCAGGTGGCAGCTCAGCTCCAGTTTCAGCCCTACACTTGGGGTTGAAGTAAGAGCTGAGCCATTGCCTGCCCTGGATGGAGCTCGCTTCTGGGTAGAGGTGCACCGATAAAGAATTTTGGGGCTGATTCTGAGGGCCAATTATTGGCCATCCCCGGGGGTGTACATAGCAGCAGGAGCTGCCCCCTCCCCACCCCCTGGAGGAGCTGCCCATGGCTCCGTCCCACATCCCACCCTGGCTGGGCAATGCCTGCCCCAGCCCCAGCCCCAGCCCCTTCCTTACCACAGGTGCCTCGATCTGCCCCCACACCCACCACACCCTTCCCCACCACAAGAGAGTTACCAGCCGGATGCTGTTCGCCATGCTGCTGAACTGCACTCCTGGCTGTGTGCATGCACATGGCATTTACTGGCAACTTTACTGGCCACATCAGCCAAAAAAGGCCAATTGCCAATACTGTCAATTTTCCTTTTATTGGTGCCAATACACTATGGACTGATGTATCCGTGCACCCCTATTTCTGGGCCCCTGGGCAGGAGAAGAGGGTATGCAACTGGGGCCTCAGGCTGGAGGAGGGAGAAAACTTTGAAGCTTGCCCCTGCCCCCCATGCCTGCACCTGCCCTCTCAACCCCTGCCCCAGCCCCCGCCCTCCGTTGCAGCCTGCCTCCCTGAACCCTTACTCTCCCCCATCCAGCTTGCCCCCTCTCCTGTTACTTTCTGCTCCTGGTCCCCCCAACCCATCCTCTGCTTTACCTAGGCTAGAGCATTAGATCTGTATTATGTCAAGGTTGATGCTAGTCTCATGCAGAGTTTAAATTATGGATTTGTATGGGTTGGTTTGGATAGGGATGATCCTGACTCAGGTAAAGGGATGTACTAGATGACCCCTGGAGGTCCCTTCCAGCCTGACTTCTCTACAATTCTACTTTTCCCCAGCTTAACTCCTCCTGGGGGCTAGCAGTGGAGACGAGTAAAGAGACCAGGGTTAACCCCAGTCTTGAAGTGTTTGGGAGTAACTATTCCCACACTCCCATAAACTAGGAGGTGAGAGGAGCAGCAGCCAGCACTCACTGCTTCTTCCCCAAACCAGGTAGTTGCCTGTTTCAGGAAGAAGCAGGGGGCTTTGCCAGCTCCTGCTAGCTTCCACTTGCTGCCCCCAACATCTGGCTGAGTGGCAGGGTGCCAACAGATCAGGTTTCTCAACCAGTAGGTCGTATCCCACTGGTGGGATGCAAAGGTCCTCTAGATGGGACTCGGGTCACAGCAGCAAAACTGGAAGTGCCACAGCAGGACTTCTGGTTCTGATTTTGCACGCTTCGATCGCCCGCTGGGGGATCCCCACCCCGCTACTCATCAACCGCTGGGACCAGAATTTTTTGACCATACATAGGTGGGACGTAAAGTGCAAAAGGTTGGGAACCGCTGGCTTAGATAACGTGCTGCACTAAGTGGCAGGGGCTGGGGAGGGGAAGCAAGGGAAAGCTGGAGTGGCTGGGAGTTGGACATATGGAGACTTTCCCTAACCTAGCTCCCAGCCCCTCTGGTTCTCCTTTGCCACCCATACCACCCAATGCTCCCCCCCACCCCAATCACAAAATTGCCAGGATGGGGGAACAGGAGCATTCTCCCAGGGCGGGAACACTTCCCAACTTTGTGGCAGCTGCTGCTTTTCAGCAAGTGCCAAATGCCACCTGACAGCCTGCCCCCTTCCCAGGCAAGGGAGAAGACAGGCTGTCAAGTAATGGGTTCTCCTAAGGGCAGGGGTGGTCCCAAGAGCATCCCTCTTATGCACAGCTTGCCTGTGAAGCTCTCCAGCCCTAGGACTGGAGAAACATCTGTACATTTTGGCTCCTGAGCTATTTTTCTACCAGAAGAAATTTGTTCAGGTAGAAATGAATGTCTGTACATAGCATAAGTGGGTCGCCATAGAAGAGATCAGGAATCACTGATCTGGAATAAGGCAACCTTTCCTTGAAGGACAGACACCAGATTCCAAGCAATATGTTTTCACTCATCTGACAATAGCTTGGAGTAAAAATGAGTGCAGTCTAGGGGGCTTACTAGAAAGTGAAAGTTTGTTCAATGAAAGACAATATAAAAAGTGAACTACAAATTTACATTAAAAAACAAACAAACTACCCTTACCCATCCAGACCAAGATTTTTGTTCACTCTTAGAAAAAGGGTTTCTCCTTTTTCTAAAAACATAATATTGCACATTTTACCCAGGACTTTTGTTATTTTTAGGCTCTCCCAAACATCTTCTTTCGCTTGGATAACCAATTTTACCCAGTTTGGAGCATGGCAAAATAACATGATGGTGTCACGATGGCAGCATCAGTGGCAGCACCTGATGAAGTAAGCTCCGCTTATGGAAGTTTGTTATACACCACTGATCTAGTTAGTCTATATAAGGTGCAAACTTGCCCTGCCTTCAGCATATTGGCAGCATATTTTGGAAACAGCATTACCTGCATGTTGCCTAAGAACCAGAGGAAGCATAAAGTATCTCAGTCCTAGAACAGTACTTTTATATGGCTGTGGAGCTTAGGAACCCTACTCGTGGGCCAGAACCACACTGTATTAGGCAGAGGAAAAATGTGAACAAAAAGACAGTGAGAGAAAGGAGTTAAAACTGAAGGGCCTCTTCCTTGGGGGAAGGGAAAGCTACTTTAAGATACGTCAAGTTCGGGAGTAAGGTATTTGGCGGTCTCCTTTCAAAAGCATTCAACCCATTTTAGAGTAGTGCTGGTCACAAAAATGTTTTATAAACTGAACATATCCAAGGGTTTTTTTTATTTTTTTGCAGCTTTGTCTTACCTTTCTGGTTATAAAGTCAAATTTTGTGTCACACTGCATACATCTTGGACACTAGGAGAAAATAAATGTTACTGTCAGTTTACAAGATTTGTGTACAGGGATTCATTTTCAAACACTGATGTGTTTTGAAACAACACTAAAAACTAAAAATGTTATGGTAGCTTCAATGAAGAGCTTAAATGAGTTCTCATTCACTGCCTGCCCCAAATCCTCACTTTTCAATGATCTTAATCCCTTCAATAGTTACAGGGTGGGCAAATATTGGTCACCAAGTATAAGGAGTGGGGAAGGGGAAGAAAGGGAACAACTACAAACTGACTGGCCCCAGGCACACAGCAAATCAGGGGCAATGAGGATTACAAACTCACAAGTCATCATGCTTCATCCACTAAACTATGCAGCAACTTCCTTTGCAGGTTGCATTAGGTAGGCTACACAAAATTAACTATCCTCAGCGTACTGTCTGATGCTTGTCACCATGAGGTTACCAAACTGGTATTTTTGCATTTGAAGAATGTTATCAATAGTTAATACACTTTTACTTTTCAGACATCTCAGAAGTCTTGTTTTTCTTCCAAATCACAAGTGCTGAATTATAGTCCATCTGCCAAATTTCACTAAGAGCTTGGCCAAAGAAAATATCTAAAGCCACTTAAATTTCTCTCTCTTAAATAAAACAAAAGCTTCTTGAGGTTTTCTAAACTGATGAATGCTTAAGACTAGCTGCAATCCTGTGTCACAGGCCCTGACAGACAGCCCAGCCCAGCCCAGCCAGGGCTAGTTGCCTCATTAGTCTGGCAGCCCTACCCCAGCTAATGATCCAGCTGGCAACCTTCGGACCTCCTGACCTGCCACTGGGGAGAGCAGCATCCCATTTACTTCCACCCATGACAGCAGGCCACAGCCAACAGCTCTTCTGACGATCTGCTCTGGTAAGGCTTGCCGAAACCTGCCAATCCTAATTCTCTGACTTTTGGCCCTTGGCTTTTTGGATATTCCCCACGGATCTGGTAACTTAGCCTCCAACTCCTGGTTCACCACAACTTTGGCTCTGACTTCCAGCTCATCCCAACTTCAGCACTGGCTTCGGACTCCTGGACCTCCTCCCAGCCTACGACTTGGACTCTGCTCCTGGATTTCCCTTTAGATCTAGTAACTTGGTCTCGGATTCCTGACCCCTGCCTTGGCATGTGGTTTGGCTCTTTACCACAAGGCTAACCCACTTGTGACCCTGGTCCTTACATCCAGACCCTTTCTGCACAGAAAGCAGCTGCCTGCTGATCTGCAACATTGTTTTATACTGCTGGCAGCTTCTGTGAAGACCCACCCATTTCTATATCCAGCTGCAGTTCAACATGTGCGTGACAGGAACTATTCACAAGATGTAACACTAACTTGCTACATAATATATTTATTATTAATATAATGTTTCGCTTGATATCGGAACCAAAAGAGCATACAGCCAGGTTTGAAATAGCTTTTATCTTCAGAATTGCAAAGCATATCAAGGCACACCCCATATCTTCACGATGTGTCGCATTTAGCAAAACGATGCTCTGCGACGGGGCCCTAAATGATAAAGCAATACACAATATATTCAAAACACAGCAATTAGTCTGAAGGCAAACAGAAACTGCTGGAGGATTAGCAGTGCCTCCAATGATTTATGTGAGAGGCTGCTCCTACTTCAGTGACTCATAGGCATGACTGCTTGTGCTCTTGATAATATTGCCATTCAACAGGGACCAAGCAGAATAACAGGGCTTAAAGCAGGTTTTAATAGCCAAGGCTAAGTATGAGATGTTTGCTAAGCATACAACAGATGTAATGTTTGCTAAGTACACAACAGTCGCTGTTTGCCTACAGTTACCCCGCTCCATGCATTTAACTCCTTACCTGCTAACAATCTCAGAGAAACAATGAAACCTGTTGTTATTTCAGACTCATTTCTTTGAGCAGATCCCATACCAGCATAATAGCAAATTCAGTAACACAACCAGCTAAATTCAATGTTTCTTAAGACATTTTTAAAACAAACTGCACCAACTCTTCCAACACTGCTTTTGTCTTTGAATACAGTGCATAGCACAGAAGGAGCAGAGCCAGAGCTGCCTCTCACTGGGTTGGAAAGTCAAGTTCCTCTCATCTGTTCTCCCTCTGGTGCCCGGACCTTTTTGTATCTCTTTCTGGATAGTGGCTCACCTTATCAAGAAGGGTGGAGAACCCCCTCAGCCTGCTAGTTACAGCACTGTCCTAAGAGGTGAGCTTGAATTCCCTAAGGCTGAGGCAGACTTGGAACCCAAGCTTCCCATTTCCTGGGTCAGTGCTCTAACCATTAGGCTATTCACGTGGGAACAGCACAGTGCTTTCAAAGAAAAGGAGCCAGTCAGTCATACACCTAAAGACAATTTCAGGGCCACTGTCTAAATATGGGTCTCAGACTGTGAATCCTAGTCTCCCACAGGTACTTGACTCAGGCACCCACCTGCAGCCCTAAGTCTGGGGGAAAGGCAAGGTTTCTGACAGCTCCATTCAGGGTTTCCCATTAGCTGGCTTAGGTACCGCTTCCCGCATCTTGGTGAGCACTGTAAATCCCACCTCAGACACCAAATGCCTCTCTTTTAAAAAGGGATGGGACTCATGTACCTAACCAAGCTGAGTGTGGGTTTGGGGAGTCTCTGCCACAGGTGGCACCCAAAGAACTAGGCATAGGAATACCATGGTGCAAGTCCTTTTTAGGATCTGGCCCTCGGTTTGTGCATAGTCTCTGTATACATCAACCTCTGTACAAAGTAGGGCTGTAAATATCATTAAAAAAAATTATTTGTTTGATCTCCTCTAATTATACCAGTTAAATGATTAACAGATAACAGGGCAGGTCAGACATAGCTGCTGCTGGGAGCTGCTCCTGGGGCCCTTGGGGGGGGGGGGAAGCAAATGAGGGGAGGGGGGAGGCACTGGCAAGCCAGTACAACCCACTAAAGCCCTACTGGGTGGGAGGAAGTATCTGTGAACCAGCAGCCAATTCCTTAATTGAATAGCGGTTAGCCTACCCCACCTCTTTAACCTCATAGTTATGGGTACTAATCCCCCCTCCCCCTCCCTCTTCCTTTATGGGGCACTGCATGGCTTCCCTTGCCCCCTTCCCTGCCAGACTGCACCTGGCTGGCAGGGAAGGTGGGGAGGTGCTGGCATTTTGCAAGGGGTGCTTGAGCCTAGCAAGGAGTGCCTGGAGTCTAAACAATAACTGGTAAAGCTAACTGGTTGTCACTGGGCTTACTGGTTAAACAACAAAACATTTAACCTGTCACATCCCTAATACAAAGTAGAGCTACTGATGATCACCAAAAGGAATGTCCAGCAGTTTTTACTTGAAAAATACAATGAAAAATGTTACTCTCATGAAATACCAAATTCACTATAAATAGAATGAAACTGCTGTTAGCAGCTTGCCCAAATACCGCAACAGGTTAAAACAGTGATTCTTAACCAGGGAGCCATGGCACCCTAGGGTGCATAAGATGCTTGCAAAGGGGATGCAGAAACCACGCAACATTAGCACTATTAGGTGTACAAATGTGTTTCACAAGATAAACCCAGAGATTTCAAATAGGAATGTAATAATAAAAAAACACCCTGCCTTGCTTTGTTTTTTCTGAGTTCTTTGCAACAGAAAAATTGCTGTAATAGTTTTCACTCTTCTTTTTTGATTGTGAAAAAATAACAGCTGGCATTTTCCAAAGGGTGCCTTGAGCCTAGCAAGGAGTATCTAGAGTCTAAAAAGGTTGAGAGCTGCTAGGTTAAACAGCTTAAAGTAGTGCTTTGGTGTGGCTCAAACAAAAGCTAAAACAGTTTGCTTACAGACAGTTTGTTAGGTAATATCTATTACCACAGCAGCCCCTCACCATGATTTCCTACCACCGCTACCACTATTTCAGCTCCACTCTCAAGTATCTCTGGGAGCTCAAGTTTAGGCAAGATACCGCTTACCACCAGTATTTTAAGCTGTGTCACATTTAGTCTTGCTCAACAAGACAACAGCTTTCTAAGCAGTCATGTAATCTACCCCAGTGCCACCCCAGTGTCACTACCCGTTTCAGTTCTGTTGGTGGAAGAGACAGTGGGGAAAGAAAAAAATCCCGCAAAAACTCACTGAAGATGCCTTCATTAAAGAGAGATTAATAGTGTTGTTTAATTATAGATTATGCACAATTTAAAAAATAAGCCTATTCAAACGCGAAATTATGACAACTCACGTTAAGGGCCAAAATAAATATAATCTATTATAATACATTGGTCAGTACATATTTACTGATGAAGTTTAAAGAAAAAAAATAAAAGAAAAAGAGTAATCCACTAAACTGATGGAAATCATTTGCCAAACAGCTGGGACTAGCTAGAACTAGTTTGCTAATGTTGCTACATCAACTTTTGACAGTAGTAATCTCCTTTGCAGGCGCAAAATAGAATATTTCTTCTTTTCAGTTTATTGACCAGAACTAGTTTGACAACTAGCCCAAAGTTGAGAAACTGACTGAGCATTGAAAAAAAAAGCAGCTAAGCTTGTTTTTTTGCCTTCCAATCCACAGTTAAGATTGCACGGACGAGACTGTCATCTGCTAGTTTTCAGACCCTGAATGACACAATATCCAGCGTGGTCAGTTTAATTCACTAACTGCAGATAATATGTTGCTAAACAAGTCAACTTGAAAAGCAAAAGCTGGTTTACAATTTTGTTCTACATTAAAGACTGTTTTAATTAAGAATAATCTTTAAAATCTGTTTTTGTCCACAGGAAATGAATTCTAATTTCCATCCAAACAAAGCTTCACACATTATTCTAACAAAATATTTTCCTATTTTACAGTAAAATATGTTAACAATAAGACTATAAAGCAATACAAATAATAGCTTAAATTAACAAATCTATTCCTACTCAGCACATATAGTATTAAATTATATTAGTTTCAAGTCAGCATGCTTTAACAACCAGTGAGAATCAATTTTTCTCTAGAAAAGTAAAAAGGAATAACAAAATTAAAAATCAGTTATTTTAAATCAATCCACCCCATCTTGCTTTAGAAATATATACACACTGTATAAACATGTTAGGGGCGGGGGCAGAGGGAATCTACCTTGACTCAAGTCATCTGCATTTTAGGAATTACCCATTGCTGATATTACCCAAAACACTTAATCAGTTCATTGCTTCTATACTCACAGAAAAGTTATAGTCGACTGTAACCACCATTTTCAAGAGTCAACAAGAGGATTTTTTTTTGGTAGCAAATAAATAAATGAATAAATAAATAATAATAAGCTGGATAAAAGACAAAACAAAACAAAGTATCTTGCACTGCTGGGCAAACTAACCAAAAGAGGCCAGAAAAACAAGATCCTCTATTGACTAGAAGGGTACTGGTATACCTGTAACACCAAACCTTCTTAGTAGTCACACAGATTATACCAACAGAATAGTCCTTTTACCAGCAAAATGTACTCCAGTTCCCCAAACTAAGGCAGTTATATCGGCAGCAGAAGTTTGCCAGCATAACTAAACCTACACTGTGGTTCTGCTTGCTGTCCAGCTTTCACATAGGGGTGTGATCCCCCCCGCCCCAAGCTCCCAACCAATATAGCTATTCCAACAAGACTCAAGTGCCAACAACCCCTCAAATGTTGTATTCAAGAAAGAGTTCTTTCATTAAAAATACCAGCCATACCAGCCTCTGGGGCTGGAAGCAAAAACAAATAACATAGTAGTGTTTAATGAAACAGGCAAGGAAAGCAAATATTGGTCTAGCACTATCTAAAGCAAAGTCTTCTAAATGCTGGTGTTGGCATGTATCCATCAGCAATCCCTGGATACAATTATCCACCCCATTAAACACTGGTAACAAAAGGCAGTATAAACTACTGATTACATTCATCTCTTTTATTACAGACAGTTATGCTCATTAGACCCGAGATGCAACACTTGTCAAGCAACTAGCAATTAATTCACAGACATAGACACAGGCCTGAATGCATTTTTGACCAAGTTTGACCCCCACTTCCCCATTTTGACATTATATTTGGGCGACTGACTTTCGACTGCATTAAAATAAAAACTTACACAAATATGGAATGAGCTACTTCCCACTTGCTGCGTCTGCAGTTTGTGCAGAGTAAACCAGTGTGCTGCAAACTGTCATCCCAATTTACTTTAGAGTTACTTCCCCTTGGAGACTAGTTTTCACACCAATGATTTTCAAGCAAGACCTGTGGCACCCGAAAGTGCCTTGAGAACTTCTCAGTGGTGACTTGGGGTGCTACAGCAATGTTAGCACTGCTTTGTATGTAAACATGATTCACAAGATAAACCTAGGGATTTTAAATTCAGTGCTAAAAACATTCTGCCCTGTTGCATTTTTTCTGAGCTCTTTGCAGCAGGATTGCTCTATTATTTTTCTGTAGTCAAAAAAAGAGTGAAGGCTTAACAGGTGGCATTTTCTGAGGGGTGCCTTAAGTCTCTTGAGAGGTGCCTGAATCTATCAATGGGTGCTTCAAATCTAGAAAGGTTGAGAATCACTGCTTTAGACGTTAGCTACATTTTGGTTTTGAAGTTCATGTAATCACAACCCATGTTTCCTTTAAAGAGCTTTCTACTATCACAGCCCTTTCATCTCAGCACCTGCTTCAGTGACAGAAACTTGGTTCAAGGGGTGCAACCCTGCAGGACACTCCCTTGACTCCTCTATGCTCCCTATTCCTGGGGTGGCTAACCTGTGGCAGGATCAGGAAGGGGCCAAGTGGCACAACGGCAGATAGGGCAGAGAGCAGAAAGCAGAGCAACAGATCGGACGAGGAGCGCAAATGAGAGACAAGGGGAAAAAAAAGCAAAGTGAGCAGGGAGTACAGGGCCTGGTGGCAGGCAGGGCAGGGAGCAGAAAGCAGAGCAGATCAGACCAGATGCAAAGGGCAGGGAACAAAAAGCAGAGCAGCAGATTGGGCGCACTGGGCGGGGGGGTGGGCAGAAAACAGAGCGGCAGATCGGGCAGGGAACGCAGGGCACAGAGCAAGAAGCAGTGCAAATCAGAGCGGGAGCAGGAGGCAGAGCAGCAAGATGAAGCAGGGAGCACAAAGCAGAGCAGACCAGGAGCACGGGGTGGGGAGTAGAGTAGCAGATCGGGCGGGCGGCGCGGCGCGGCGCGGAGCAGACAGCAGAACAGCAGCTCGGAGCCCCCGCCGTTACCTCCTTGTCCGGCACCCAAGGCGGCTCGTCCAGGCCGAAGGGGCTGCGCGCGGCGCGCTGCGCGGGCACCATGCGCAGGCCGCTAGGGGAGCGCACCAGCGTCTTGGCGTCGCGCGCCTCCCGGCCCGACATCTTCCCTCGGCGCCGCAGCCGCAGCCACCGCCAGCGGCCCCGCCCAATCTTCACCGCCCTCCCCAGAACGAGCGCCTCGGTCCGCCAATACGGAGCCGACTCGGAGCCGCAGACCCGCCCCCGCCCAATAGAAGGCGGTGTCTACATGGTGTCCACCAGCTCCTTCTGGCGAGGTCCCACCGCGCGGTGGCAGCGCATGCGCAGCTGCAAAAGGCACGGGACCAAACCGGAAGCACCGCCTGCGAGGTGCTCCGCCCAGTGCATATTGTAACCAATCAGCGAACCGGAGCGCCCATAGCCCACACCCATTGGTTGGTTTCTGATCCTGTCCCCTGCTCGGAGCACTCTGATTGGCCGGCACTGTGGCAGAGACTGCCCCCCGCTCTGATTGGAGGATGCTCCACAGGGCTTTCTGAGTGCCTTTCGATTGACGGCTGACGGGGCCGCGGGGACCCCCTCCTTTCCGCGCTGGGCTCCTCGCCTGCTCTGCCGCGATGTTCTCCGATTGGCCGGCGCGCTGGTAGGACTCACCCTAGGTGCTCCGATTGGCCCTCGCCCGATGACGTCTCCTGCAAGTCGCTCTCTGATTGGCTCATATTGGGGGTGCCTGGCAGCCGGGGGAGAGGCGTTGGTCTCGCGCCGTGTCTCGTCAGAGAGGCTAGGGGACGTGGCGGGGTCCCGTAGTGTGAAGGCAGGGCAGAGGTGCGCCTTGCAGGCTAGCGAAGTCAGGTGGCTGGAGAGAAGCAGAGCAACAGCTTTCTTGAGCCCGAGCTGGTGCAGGGAGAGTGCAGAAAGCAGCATGGGAGGAACTGGAAAGCGGAAGAGAAGCGGGCGAGGAAGAGGGGAAAATTAAAGCAAAAGAGCAGCAACCCCCAGGAGCGAAGTTGGTCACCAGAGCTCTGGGCCGGAGTCCCTGTTGAGGCCCGGCGTGCGGACAGGTTCTTGTGCTCAAACTGGTGCTTTAAGGGTGTTTTTGTCCACGTCCGCGGTGGGGCATTTCAGGAAGTGTACACGTCCTGTGCCTTTCTGTGTCCCTCCTGGCCTCGCAGGACTGCCTGGATCCAGGGCCTTGGGCTCCTCACACATCTTCTCCAAGAGCTGAGACAGGATGTGCAAGAGCTGAGGCTCCAGGAACAGCAGTAGGCAGCTGGAGTAACGGGAGTGACACCTGGGAGGGAATTGGGAGTTACTACAGTATAGCCCTTCAGGCCATGCAAGTTACCAGTTGGACAGCCCTGTTGTAAGCTATTAATTGGCAAATGTTTTGGTACATCATTCAACCTGAGTAACAAATAATTCGTAACTATCAATATTTCTCTGTAGGGCAAGAAAATGTTTGCCAAGACAGCCCAAAGCAACTGGCCTATAGCAGATCTACAAGCAACTGAAAACAGAAGTCATTCCCAACCCTGAATTACATCAGTGGTACTAGACACCTCAGAAGGTCTGTAAGAGAAAAACAGTTGCCCGTAGACTAGTGCTGTCTTTCTAAAATTATGGATTAATATATTGTTAGGAATGAATAGACTTTCCCCACAAAGTTGCTTACATAAAATAAATCATATTTAATATTCTATATTTTATGTAAATTTAATAATACTTTAACTGACAGCAAATCTTTTGGCTCATTACAGTACCATATCAAGAAATGGACTGGGACCAGTTTGACATGAACCCAAAAGTTATTGCTGCTGTTAAGAAAGGTAACAATCTCTCTGTCTTTGCCCTCCTGTTGTATTTATCATTCTAGTATTTACCTGCACATGTATGTAGAAATATGGAAATTTAATAAATATTTGGTGGGCCACGCCTGTAAGATTTTGATAAACTCAAAATGCATATTGCTGTTAGGTTCAGAGCACGTCATGTGCAGTCTCTTGGCTTCTCTTGAAGACTTTGGAAATCTGAAGACTCAGAATACTCCTTTCTTATTCGCAGTGCACATGTAGTACCTGTTGTTGCCTTGATCAAGAAGACATTAGAAAGTAAAGGACAGTATTGCACAGTAGCTCCACTTCAAGGCACCAGAACATTGGTTCCTTTTCCTAGATACTGTTTCCAGCTGATGTGTCTTAAAGCCATCCAGAAACTCAAAAATTCTCCTATAAAAACCTGTGCTTGTCCTTCCACTCAAAATAACTAATAATTATAATTCAGAAAAGAATGGTTATTCATTTTTTTTTACCAATACTTGAACACCAGGAAGTAAAAATTATTTTTTTTAGGAACAGGATGACAGACATAGTTGTTCCAATAAGAGATATCACCCTAAGAAATCCTTGCCCCTCAGTCAATCTGAAAGCATTTATATAAGACTTTCTCTAATTTCAGCTAACATAAAATCAATAAAAGAGGTTTTGAATCTTTCTGGAGCGGATTTGCAAAGACTGACAAAATTATCCAGAATGGATGTACAGTGCTTACTGAAAACAGTCTCTCATGCAGTGAGGAAAAATTGTATGCTTACAGGTAATATTGTCATTTAAAACAAAGGATTTAATTTAAATAGAATTCTGACTTATGGTAAGAGGTTTCTATATATTGATCAGAGATCTGCTGTTGGTAAGGTAAGGCACCAAGTATTTTAATGCCTAGCCATTAACAATTTATTGAAAAATTATTTCTTAAGTCAGTGCTTTTGGGAAATCTTTGTTGTGCATGCCTAGCAAAGAAGGAGCCAAGTGGGGACTACAGATAACAAATGCTGGTAAATACAGTCCAGAAAACAAAGTTGCGCCATTTACAATGCTGAATATAAATGGTAATGGCTAGCAGTTGGTTTTCAGAATCAGGCCCACATAGAGGATGAAAGTATTCCTCTACTTGGAAAAAACTTGCTCAAAGGGTGAACTCTGAAAGGTTCCCCCATTTCTCTCTCTCTCTCTCTCTCTCCAGAGAGTTTCAACTAAATTACTGCAGGGGGATTCAGGGGTAAACATCCCAGCTGCCTACCAGACTCATTAAGTGCAGTAGTTTGGGAGTACTCCCAGAGCCTATGCTTTCCTGCATGGATCTCTGGGACTTGGCCAGAAGCCTTCTCTGGCTTCACACAGATTCCTGGCCTGCAGCTCCCTTCCATTTCCTAGTTATAATTATGCAGTTGGAGCCATGCAGACAAGTCTTCCCTTGCTTTTAACTGTCCCCTACACAAAATGTTGATAAAAGGAAGAAAGTTCATGTGCAAGGAGGTAGTAAATATGAGCTGTGTCCATTCACAAGCAGATTCCTTGGTGTAGATGATTATTGGATGGTGGTATGTGAGGGAGACTGGTTGAATCAGAAAATCAGACTTCTTTAAAAAAAGTGTCACTCAGAGCTAACTTGAATATGGCAGCTCTGTTCTATTATCTTTCATTAGGAAAATGCTAAGTGGAACTCTTCTCTCTCTCTTTCTTTTTTTTTTTTAATATTGTCCAGCACTTCAGCTCTACCAAGACAAAGATCATCACGCCTTCCAACACCAGAAACTGAGCCTGGGGTGCCCAGTACTAGATGACTTATTAAGAGGTGGCATTCCTCTGGTGGGAATTACAGAGCTGGCTGGTGAGAGCTCTGCTGGGAAGACCCAGATTGGTTTGCAGCTGTGCCTTTCTGTGCAATATCCTTACAACTGTGGTGGATTAGAATCTGGTAAGTACTCTGTAGGTATAGCTGCATGTGCTTATTAATGCTCAGCAATAAACTGGCACCCAGGACCACAGCATGTTGAGCCAGGTCAGAGTAGCCCTGGCTGGCAGGGGACCTGGGGAGGTCAGCCTACCAGTCTGGGGCTTCTCTGACCTGGCTCAATGCACTATGGAGGGGCTGACTAGGGCGTGACGGTGCTTCAGTGCAGGGTTAGCTGCCAGCCAGCTGGGTCAGCCTCTACACTTGCATTGCTGCGCACAAAAAAACTGTGTAGGAGGACAGTGCTTGTATGCAAGTACTAACCTGCTGTGGAGTTTATTAGTTCCTGTGGCCTAGTAGGACCACATGTATAAATGCCAAGATGTTTACTACAGAGCTGATTAGGCAACCCTGCAGTAAATGTCTTGTGTAGATGCGTCCTGTATGTGCAGATATACTGTTTGTTTGAAGGTATATGCTGTCTTTCCAGTGCATCGGCATGATAATGTGTTCCAGGTTTACTATTAGCTGTGGACAGAGTAGGCATCTGTGCAAGTAAACCAGACATGATTTTTTTTGGTTGTTTCACCAACAGTCATGAATAGCATGAAGCTTGTTCAAAGGTCACATAAAATGTAGTATGCAGGGCAAGAATGCATACCTTTCACAACCCTCCTGTGACTGTAAAAACTGTCATGACAGTTATAGATATCAGGAGGTCATTTTGTCTAACCCCTTGCTCAAGGCAAGATCATCCCTATCCAAAACATCCCAAGGAAGTCCTTGCCTAACCTATTACTAAAACTGCACAGGTGACCCTATCATGCAACTACAAAGTTTAGCAATCTAACCTGCTACAGGTAAAGCAGGGGGACAACAGTGGCCAATGCCCTGCTGCTGTAAAGTACACTTGAGAGAGCCAAGGAAGATCCACACCCCCTGCTGCATAGTAAGGCAACTCCCCTACAGTCCATACCAGTCTGACCACGGGGTAAAATTCCTTCCTGGTCCCAAATGTGATAATCAATACTGACATCTCTGGCATATGCTCCATATTCCTTGGCAGGGGTTGCAATATCACAAAACATTTTGTTGTGCAAATGGCAAAAATGTTGGAAATACAGTAGAAAAAGAAAGTAATGGATATTGTTTGGTACCTAGCTTTTTCTGGTGTTGTGCAAGTAAGTAGAGTGAGCTTTGATATCTAGAGACAGTTGTCATTCCAGAGCCAACACTAGTTTCACCTGACACTAAGTCTTAGCGGTTTTCTTTCTTTTCTGAGTTCACTAGCCTGGCATTCAGCCTCACTAGAATTTTGGCTGGGTTCCCATTCTGCCTCCTGTGCAGCACCCAGTTTCATTTGGCAGCTCAGAGATTTGCTGTGAAAAAACTGGCGTAGCTGTTTCTCAGCCTGTCTGTCCATGTGGAAAAATCCTGAAATGTCAAAATGCAGGGATTGCTTTTAGGGCAGAAATTTGCCCTTGGCATACACTGCTTTGCTCTTGATTATGTTGTTATTCAGAGCAGGAACAAGTATACCTGTCTCTTTGTTTCTTCCTATGTCGCTCCTAACTGCTATGTGTAGCATAGGTTTAAGTGCATCCTTATTCATGCTTCAGGGGTATTGGTTGTAGCCATGTTGGTCTAAGGACATAGACAGACAAGGTTCCTTGGGTAAATCCAATATATTTTATTACTGGTACTACTAAAATAGTTGGAAAAATTCTTTTTTGCAAGCTTTTGGGTGCAAACACTCTTCTTCAGGCTGAGGAAGCATCTGAATTTTTCCAACTATTTCACTTGGTCTAATAAAAGATACTAGATTTCCCCAAAGAACTTTGTCTCCTTATTCATGCCCCATGTATGCTGGAGGAAAGGAGTTAAATGAAGTGGATCTAAAGTGCAGAAAGGGAGGCAAAGGCTCTTTGCAGAAATTTTCCAATGGAATTCCCCCCTTGCAAGGCTACTGAAGGGCAAGTTTTCCCACTGTTTGTGTGGAAAAATGAAGCCCAGAGATTTCAAATAGGAATCTATACTTGTGGTTTTTCTGAGTTTTTAGCAGCAGAAAAACTGCTCTATTGTCTTCCTCTAGAAAAAAAAGGAAAAACTAAGAGCTGGCATCCTCCGAGGGATGCCTCAAGTCTATGCAGGGGTGCCTCAAGTCTAAAAGGTTGAGAACCACTGGGAGACACTGGCAAGCTTTCAGGTATCACAGTATCCTTCCTCAGGCCCCTGGGAAACAAGCAGACACAGCAGAGCTAAGTAGCAGCTGGAAGAACAAGATTGTTCTTGAGTTCCTTCATTGGGTTTTTACTGCATCTCTTCTGCCTGTTGGCTACCTGGCAATTTTTCTTATATCCTATATTATTTACGTCTGGAGTTTTCCATATGTTTTTGTTCTGTCTGGTGCTTACTTTCCCATGTCTGCTTCTCTCCCAGAAGCCTGAGGCAGGGTAATGTGATGCCCAAAAGCTTGCCTATGCCTATCCCAATCATGCAGTTGGTCTAATAAAAGATATTACCACCAAGAATTCTTGCCTCCGGATTTGTGTGTACTTACTCTAACTTGCAATATCATAAAATTTGACCAGTCTTGGTAAATCTTTGTACTGCTATTTCAAGTTCTTTGGGCAGCATTGAAAACATCAAGAATCAGGTCAATTTTACCTGCTTGCACTTGGGAAAGCTGTGAGCAGCTACAAAACAAGCTTGATGCCATTCCCTGAGGAGGGGGACTAGCCTGGGAAGGTATAAATTTATACAGACTTCTTACCCCCATCTCCTATGATGGGTAAAAACCTGCAGGTTTTCACCAACCAGATGAAAAACTTGTCCAGCTGTAGTGAGGAGAGGAGGAACTTACCCTGGTGCAACTCAGTCTGGAGTAACTTTTGTCTGTCCACTCCTAGCTCAGAATACACAAAGCTAAACCAGCAATAACATTATTTCTGTTTCATTTGCATGTAATTTTACTCTTACTTCAGGTTAGGTGCAGACAAACCAAAACAGTTGCACCAGATTAATAACTCACGTTTTATACTTTCATAATCAAATATATCTTGAGAGGGGAGTGGAATCCCATCTCCTGCAGCAACTACATTCATTATTTTCACTGAGGTATCTTGTCGTAACTACATTACAAGTCCTTTGAAAAAGATATGAAATGAGAAAAGCAATATGATGTTTTAAGTGGCTGTTAAATTCCTGAACTGTTTTATTCAGTGGTGCTGTAAGTACATTTCATCTTCAATAATAAGTATCATATAAATCAAACTTGGGTAATGAATTGGACAATATTAATTAATAAGTTTATTGAACCGTTAAGAATCATACCATCTTGCTAAGAATTCTGTTGCTTTTTTGGGTTGGTGACACTGAAATGCATTGTGCATCTCTTATCTCCTTATGAATGTATTTTTTTCATTTGACATTGTGCTAATCTTGTTTACTGTTCTTCTCAGTGCTGGGATCTTGGCAGCATACCAGGAAATTAGGACACCCTTTGCCTCAAGGTTAGCTCTGTGCCAGGCTAAAAAGAATGTTAGCTGTGTTTTGCTGCTTATTTGGCTGGATTCATTTTATATATGCATATTTATAGATAACCCATGTTAGCATAATATAACAAGCCACAGCCATGTAAGTGTTATAAATTAAGGACCAGCAACACATATCCTAACTATCCATATATTCTGCAGGATTTGTTTGTGTTTAAACCACAGGCTACAAAGAGTATCTGCCAGGTAGATATTCCCCACAGTCTTAAATAGCCCATTCATATCATTCCTTTTTTGTTATAGCCTTTAGAAATGTGTTTAATGTTGTAGAGCAACATATATATCATCTTCACCGTCTTAAATGCAGATAGACTGGAGTTTGACGTTTACTTCTAGTTCAGTGATTCTCAGCCTTTTCGGACTAGAAACCCTCCTCCAGAAAATGCCAGCTCTTAGCTTTTTCTTCTTCATAGTCAAAAAGGGAAATAGAGCAATCTTCTGTTGCAAAGAACTCAGAAAATTCACAGGAGATCTCAATGTTGTGGACACTGTGATTTCTTGTTTGAAGGCTCTGTATTTATTTAGTGAATCAGTGCACACCTAAGAGTACTAATATTGAGTACTCAGCAGCCTTAAAAGGATCTTGCGGTATCCTAATTGAGAATCAGTGTTCTAGATATTTACACCTGGCTGTTGTGGAGTATAAAGATACTCAGGTGTCCAGTGGAAACATGCCATTCTGTTGGTTGCATGGAAAAATGTTTTTTTGGAACAGTCTCTATTCAAAACCACAAAAACTAAAATGCTAATTTCAGTGTCTCTCTTAAAAGTGAGGAGAGCCTCAGTGTAATGGCGAGGTCATCTACCAACTGGTTTTTTCCCCTGTTCAGTAATGTTGTTCTAGTAGTCTTGTGTTCTGTTTAGATTCTGATACCATGTGCATCACTCTCGTATTTGACCACAACTAGAATGGAGGGAAGGACATATTTTCACTATTGAGTTACTTGTCAAAGTCACTTGTCTCTCTTAATTTTACAGCTCCACTCCAAACAGCCTAAAATATTTGTAATATATGGAGGTGTATGTTCCATGTGAAAATTAATGTAGTACTGCATTTATTCAAATCTAAAACAAGATTTTTTCCTCCAAGCAACAAAAGGGGGGGGGGAAGCCTTACATTTGCATATAAGGAAGCCTCACTAAATACTTTGTCATTAAACTGCTGCCAAAAGCAACATGTGCTCAGTAATGGAAACCAATTCTTAAGTTGATTAAATGCAGCCAGCACTGAGCATGACTATAAAACCTATAGCTTAGGTGGGCCAAGCATACTGATAGAAACTTCTTTTTTTGTGTGGCCCTTAAAAAAATACCCTACAAAAAGCCCCGCCAAAACCAAAACAGGCAATTGTTTCCCAGAGTGCCAAAGCAAGGCTAGGTTAGTACAGCCCATCTGAGTAAGACCCATGCTAGTGCCCATTGCACTTAGTCCCATCAGTGCTGACTCTGTTTCAGGTTATAGTGAGCTACTACATTGAATATATTTTGACTTCCTCTTCACTCCCACAGTTGAACTGCACTTTTCTTTCCCATTTCCAGTGAGTCCTGTTTTTAACCAGCCTTAAATGTCTGGCAAACATCACCAAGCAGGGCCCAAAGAAGGACAGAATCCCTCTATTGTCCCCTCTCTTAGCCTGTCACACATCATTAGTGTGGCCTCTACCCCTCCAGAAATGGGGCCAGGCTAGGTTGCCCTGTGCCTCATCTACATATACATTTTTGGATGATCCTTAGACTTGTGACAAGAACACCAGTTAAGAATGGGGGGATAATTAGTACATGGATTATTTGTGGGGCCTATCTGGAGTATATGTACATGCTGAGCAGTGCTGAGCTGTGGGGTCACCATGGCTTGAAACTGTTGTCTCTGCTAAGGCCCAGCCTTATCAACTACATATTAAATCATGAGCCTTTTGGCTTTGGACTAATGTCATGCGTAGTCTGTAGGCATGAAAGTGCTGCTTCAAAGTTTGTTTATGGGGTACCTGTGCTAAAACTTGCAGCAGTTTTGAAAGAGGTAAACTACATCAATTCTGGACGAACTAAGTCTATGGGTACCTGTAGTAATTTCCAATATGTGCAAGTTCCTACAGGTATATTTATTTCTAGGTTAGTGTTTTCAGATTTGCTTGTCACTTCTATGTGCTCAGGGAGAGCAGGGTCTGATGGTAAGGAAAGGGAGAAGGGGCTGTAGGGGAAAGAAGTTGGGGGGCAGAGGACAAGGTGGCTACCTGACCCCCCAGATTTATTTTCCCTGCTGTAGCAGTGGAAGGGGGACAAATTCAAAGCAAACCTCTAATAATTAGATTCTGTACCTGGAAAAGTACAACAAATTTATAATATAGATTTCATAGACATCAGGTCTGGAAGGGACCTCGGGAGATCATCAAGTCCAGCCCCCTGCCCAAAGGGCAGGAAGTCAGCTGGGGGTTATAGGATCCCAAAGCTGGGGTTATAGGATCCCAATATAATCAAAGTTGTCTTGTATTCAAGTAAATATGGTATTATTGTAGTAAGCAATGTGGCTAAAGTTGAAATAGAAATACAGAAGGATTGAGAGAGCTGTTTATGAGCTACCATCTTTTCAGTATCCAACAACTGGCTTGAAATCAAGACAAAGGAAAGGACTCCCCTTTGCTCTGTTGCTTTGCAGTTCAGGAATAAACCACTCCACTGCTGCTTAACAAGCAGTGCATCTGAGCAGAACATAAATATTAAGTGTCCTTTTATCTTGATACTACTTTCAATCCTGTACATTCACTTTAGGGAATGCACAGGTATGATTGAGCCAGGTATGCACTTGCATACTTGTTTAGATCGGTTTACTGGTGTCAGAGGAGAAACATAGCAGAGTGGCAGCCTGGAAGACTTTTTTTCTGCACTTTAGTGGTATTTCCAAATAAAGTGTGGGAGGAGATGTCAAGCTGCTCACCGGGACCTGTTTGCTTTAATGTATTATATATAGGGTGGCCATTGGTTCTGTTCTATACCAGACTATCCTGTTTTCAAACCCTTTGTCCCTCATCTGTTCCTGAATGAGAAGTGGGCTGCAGAAAGTCCTGTTTTTCAGTTCATTGGTGGAAATGTATGTCAATCACTTGTCCTCACCATGCTGGTGGCTGTGCCTAAAGGTAGGGCAGTGCACAGCCAGGAGGAGCAGGGTTCCCAGCCAGGGAGGTGGATCCCAGAGGCTGGTCGCTTTGCGCCTGTGCGAGGAGCTGTGGCTGCAGCGCATGTGTAGACACAGTGAGGGCCAAGGCGCTGTTGCATGCCTGAGCTCCCTGACCCTGAGCTGAGTTTGTATGGGTCGGCCTGGGCCCCAGGGGTGGCTGAGCTACCAGAGCTGGATGCTTGGTCTGCACACACCTATGCTGCCTCAGCACAAAGTAAGGGCTTTGAGAACAGGCAGGTGGAGCACTGCATTTGTATCTGCTGGAACGCCAGTGGGACTGAGGGGAGGCTTTTATCACCATCTGTGCACCCACAGAGCAGCCCAGGGTATCCCTGCTATGTGCAGAGGTAGAGCTTTAGGGAGAGGGACTTCTGGGCTCCTGAGCAGCTGGGTCAGCTCATTATTTTTCCTCTGGGACAGGCAAACCTGTCTGTCTCTTGGGGAAGGAAAGGAAGGTCCCGTCGAGCAGCTGGCTGCACTGCCACAGACATCCAAAGCCCATTGACCCCACTCAACCCAGCTCTGACCAGGATGTGGCCAAGGCAGATTCCGTGGTGCCTGTCCCTACCCAGTGTCAGCTGAAGGCTGATGCAGGAGGAGTTGAGGTCCGTGTGCAGTGAGCGCCCCGGCTCCCAACCATAGAGCTTGACTGCAGTGGAACAGGATCCCAATGGAGGGAAGGGGTGCTCGAGCCTCATACCTGCTGTGCCACGTTCTCTCAAGGCTGGACGGTCTGCAGAGAACAGCAGAGATGTAGGATATGTGAAACCATGATGCAGGGGGAGCAAGGCAAGGCTCCCCGCTGGCTGAGCTGCAAGGCTCACAAACTTGCTGTGGATCCTAGCACTTCCTCTCCCCCATTTTACAGGGTGCTTTGCATTCATCAGCTTTGAGCTAATGGACCAAATAGCAGTCTTTTTGTCATAGTTTCATAGTTGGTAGAGTCAGAAGGGACCTGAGCAGATCATCAAGTCTGACCCCCTGCCATGACAGGAAAGAGTACTGGGGTCAAACGACCCCAGCAAGGTGTTCATTCAGCCTCCTTTTAAAGGCCCCCAGGGTAGGAGCCAGCACCACTTCTCTTGAAAGTTGGTTCCAGATCCTAGCCGCCCTGACCGTGAAGTAGCACCGCTTGATGTCAGGCTCTGTTGTGGCCCCGCCCCTTGCTTCTGATTGGCTTAGGGGCCCAATGGCTCCACCCCCTTGCTGCTGATGGGGCAAGGAGGCAGGGGTCCTGCCTCTCTCCAAGGGGATGTCCTGTACAAGTTTCCCTTGAGTTATGCTGTACATGCGTTCCTGGAGAATGGTGCATTAATCGAATTCGCATAAAGCAAACCCACTTTACAATGTAACAAATAGGGAAAGGTTTCCATGGCAGGGAGGGAGTGAGACTGGGGCCGGGGAAGGGGCAGGGGAGGGGTGCCGCTTCCAGGGCTGCACAAGGCAGCAAGTAGAGGGAACAGAGCGGCGCTCCCCCCAGCCCCAGCCCCAGCTGCGGCAGCCCCAGGAGCAGCTGACACCAGCTGCTGGGCTGCACCGTGCTCCACCTGTCCCCACTCATCTCTGCTCCAGGGCTGTTCTGTGCCCTGGTGCAGGCAGCTGGTGTTGGCTGCTCCCAGGGCCACTGCAGTTGGGGCTGGGGTGAGTGCTGTGTCCCACACCAGCCAGGGCTCCACTTGTCTACACTCACCCCCGCCTGTGCTGGAGTGACCCTAGGAGCAGCTGACACCAGCTGCCTGCACCACGGCATGGAGCTGGGGTGAGCCCAGCTGTGGGGGGGACGGGCAGAGCACGGTGAAGCCCAGTGGCTGGTGGCAGCTGATGCCGGCTGCTCCCGGGGCCACTGCAGCCGGGGCTGGGTTGAGTGGGGCCACAGCCCTTTCCCTTCCCCACATAGACTTACCTGCTTCGGCAGGGAGCATCTATTCTGATTTCATAAGAGCGAATTTACCTCGCATGTAATGAATTATGGGTCTAAATATGCTCATCGCATAAGAGCAAATGTGCATATAAAATACCCGCATAAATCGAGGGAAACCTGTATTCTGGAGATGTGCCAGTGGCCACCCTAATTATATAGCTCCTGCCCCTGGGTTGCAGAGGGTTAAGTAGAGAGGTATGGGACCACTCCAGGCCCAGGAAAACCAGATCCAGGGAGCTAAGTTGAACTACAACTGCAACCTGCCTTGGGACCTGGCAGTACGTTGTCACCAGTCAACAGGAGAGGGATTAGGCAGGGCTATAAAAAGCCAGCAAAAATGAAAAATGGGTCAGTGGGGTGAACTAGAGCCCCAAGGCTGCTTTGAGGACTAGTAAGAGGGGAAATGGAAAAGAAGCTGCAAATGTGAGGGCCATTTCGCCCAGAACCAGCATGGTTGGAGCAGGGGAGAGGCCTTATTCCCTGCTATACTCCAAACACATGCTCCAAAGTCTCAGGGAGATTGTGGAAGAGCCTGGTCTGACTACAGCTGGGGAAAGGATTGACTTTCCCACAGAGGAGACCGCAGCAAAGAGAAAAACTAACTGTTGCTACAGAGCAGGACCTGAAGGCTACAGAAATTAGTGCTTTCAGTAGTATTGTGAAGTGCAAGCTCTTGTGCCCCTGGGGCAGCTTAGCTGTGCACAAAGTGAAGTTTATCACCCCCAAGGGTCCTTGGGAGACTGTTTGGTGTTGGGATTTTAAGTTGCACTGTTAAGAGGACTAATGGTGTTATCTGGTTTCTGTGCTGGGCTGGTGGACTGAATTGCAGAATGCTAGTCTGATGCTTAGGAGAGTGAATAAAATATTCTGGTGTGTACCCTCCTGTTAAACTGATATATTGTTGGGGAAACTGAGTCGCAACAGCCATACACCCACACTCCCTCTTGCGAGGGGTTACAATTATAATTTTGGAAGGAACTTATCCTTATATGTCTTTTTTTCTTGACTAAAATACTGCCAATACAATTGGGAAACCTGAACAGATACCACCCTCTGCTGCTGAACCTTAGGCAACGTGCTATGTTTTTTCAAAAACATGTGGAATGTGAAGAATCACTCAGGAGTGATTTTATATCCAGGTCAGTGGGCAATAAATAATAACACCTCTCAGGACCAGATTTTTCTTGCCCCGGGTGCTGGCTAATAGGACTTGTCTGAATATATTCCAAGATAGAGTCCCCTGGCTTCCACGTGATACAACTTTGCACAAGTAACAGATAATAATGAACTTTTGCTGGTGGGTGGCATTAAACTTCCATGGAACGCTGTGCTCAAATTATTGGTTTGTGGTGTCCAGAATTGGTGCTGTTTGCTTTTGTTATTTTGATTACATGTAGCTGTACTCTTACAGCTTCTGCACTTTATTACTGTTCTATAACTTCCATGTCTGAAAGGCTTGTTGAATTTCTGTCTGAGGAATTGTTTTAGCTGTAACAGCTGTACCTGGTTACCTTTCCCTATAAAGTTTTTTGTCTTATTTCATTTTTGCAAACTAAATTAATCTCCCTGGATGAACTGACAAAGCAATAGGAAATGTGTTGTTCTCAGTGAGAGTCTTGTTTCCCTTTGTTGTAGTATATTGTCGGGCAGAGAAATGGCTCTGGATTGAAGTGAAATGGTTTGTTAATATGGTTTGATCTACTTCAGTGATTCTTAGCCAGGTTGTCGCAGCATCCTGGGGTGCCTTGAGATCTTTGAGGGGTGTCCTCAAATGCTACACTGTTAGCACTATTAGGTGTGTAAACATGATTTGCAAGATAAACCCAGAGGTTTCAAATATGAATTCATAGTGTTAAAAACATTCTGCACTGCTGTGGTCTTTCTGAGTTCTTGTTTTTTAACATAAGAATTCCTCTCTTTTTGTAGTCAAACTGTGTGAAAACTAAGAGCTGGTATTTTCTGAGGGGTGCCTCAAGTGTAAGGAGGGGTGCCTTGAGCTTACCAAGTTTGAGAATCACAGATCTAGTTATTGTCTCAAGGGTAAAATTTCTCATTTGAATCTCCTCAAACACAAACATCCCTCTCTGTCAGGTAACTGTAGAGAGTACAAAGGACACATTGCTTAAGGCAAGTCTAATTTTAAAAAGCAGATGTTCTCTTTGTAAGCCAATATTCATGGTAAAGCTAATCCTTGTCTTATAGAGTTAGGCAGTTCTGTGCTAATCAGCTGAAAATATGAACGGTAGCTGAAAAATCTAGGATGTTTGTTCTTCTAAAAATGTTCTTGCCTTAAGATGTTTTCAGCACAGGTTAGCATAGCTTTCATTACTGTGAGATACAGTAACCACATTGGAATAAAGAGGCTGCATTTCAGAAGGATAAAGGCAACTTTGCAGAATACCCAACTGATTCAAAGCTATGAATTTGTACCACAACAGCCTGGGTTTTCTCTTACTGACATGTCCTGACCATATGAACAAACGTTGTATTTCCATAGTACAGGCCAAATTTATCAGAAGTAATCTGTTTAGGAGTCACAATTTTCTTAGGTTTCTTGAAGCTCTTTGAAGCTCCTTTCCCTGGAAAACTCCATAAAGCTTCTGATTTCTATTTCCTACCCCTACTCCATATCCAATATGAAAATGATTAAATGAGTTAAATAGCAGAGAATTATTGATTGTAGCCATGTTGGTCTAAGGACATAGGCAGGCAAAGTTCTTTGAGTAGATGTAATATCTTTATTAAATGAACTAAATAGTTGGAAAAAAATTCTTTGCAAGCTTTAAGACATAAGTATTCACAAGTCTCCCTATGCCTGACGAAGGATGTTTGTGCCCGAAAGCTTGCAAAGAACTTTTTTCCAACTATTTAGTTAGTCTAATAAAAGATATCACATCTACCCAAAGAATTTTGCCTGCCTAAATAGCAAAGGACACGTAGAGAAGCAACCAGGGAAAGTGATTACTATTGTCTCCTACCCTTGTTTGTTTCCTTATGATTCAGATTCTTTGGGACTTTTATGTATCTGGACAGTCTCTACCATGTTATGGATGTTGGTATAACTACAAAGTCCATCAAAATAGATTCGAGTGTGTGGCGATTTCTTTTCAAAAGCATCCTTATTCTGATTATTTTCTTCTTTGTGTGGGTTCAGTTTTGTATGTGCAGGTCTTACTAGTGGATTCAGTCAGATCTCAAAATAACATGACTGCTGTCTACTGTTTGTGAACTCAAAATTGCACCCACTCAAACAGATGTGGGGAAAATGCTAGGGGTACACCGATAGAGATTTTTTGGGTCAGTACCAATGACTGATTTTTAATGAGCCATTTCAGTTGATACCAGTCCATTTGCTGATATGGAAGCCCAGCAGCTTGGGGAGCAGTGTTTGGCTGGTAAGTCTGATGTGGGGGAGGGGGTGGGGAGAAGGGAAGATTAAGGCCCCCGATGTAAAAGAGAGAGTGGGATTGGGGCTGGGGCAGGGGCAGACACTGCCCAGCCGGGGCGGGGGGGGGGCCCGGCACGGGACAGAGCCGCAAGTAGCCTGTCCGAGGGGCACGAAGAGAGGGAGGCCACTCTCCCCATGACGTGCACCCCGGGAAGTCATGGGGGGGGTGTACAGCCCAGATCTGCACTCGAGGCAGGCAGCAGCGGTGCTGTGGGGGAGGCTACAGTTAATTCTGGGGTGGCTGCAGCCCCCTACTTAGCTCCCCTCCCAGCGCCGCTGCCACCCTCCCCCAGAACAGCCTGGCCCAGCCCCCGCTTTTCTTTGCCGTACAACTCAAAATCACTTCGTAACTGGACCAGTGGGAGCTGTTTCCTAGTAAATAAGTGAGTAAAAAAATTTACTCAACTATGAGAAATGTAACAGTAATGATCCCTGAAACTCTGCCTTAATGAGACCAAAAACAATTGTATTATTCAAAAGTAAACATTTGTGAAGAGACGTTGTTCATTTTCTAGACTGCATGGTACAAATATTATAGTATTTGAATATCAACAGATTGAATATCAAATCAATATGGCACTCTCCAGGTTTTGGGTTTTTTTCTTTTTTTAGGTATTTTATTTTAGATACTTACCATTATCACTTACTCTCACCTACATATTTAAAATAAGGAGCTTTCCAGATTATCGGAGAAATAACTGGAATGTTTTTTTTTAACAAAATGTTTGCATGTGAAGGAATTGGTGGGATGTATATCTCTGAATGAAGAACGTACAAGCTGAGAGAATGAGTTTCATTTTGAACAAAGTGAGGTGTGTGGTCATGCTCATCTACTAAGGAAGAATCATGAAATTCTGTGCCCTGTGTTATGTATGGGGATCTACTGAAATCACAATTTTGTGATTTTCATGGAAACTGTGATTTCAGGCTGGTTTCATGAAAAAGCATGGGTTCCGTGCTTTTGGTGGGTTCCCTGAAAGAAAAAACTTGCCAAAAATAAAACGCTGCCTCCCTCTGGGGAGCCAAGAGTCCTTCTGGCCACTGCAGCCAGGGAAGGGAAGAGTGGGGCTGCTGGCACAGCAGGACAGCTGCTGCCCCTTGCTGCTGATTGGCTGTGAGGGCTGCCCATCATATGACCCCACCTCTCCCCCAGGTGATGGCAAGGGGCATCATGATGAACCGCTCTCAAAGCCAATTAGCAGTGAGGAGCAGGACCACTGGGGGTCCTCAGTCAATCAGAGGCATGGTGGAGGGGCTGCTGTGCTTGGCCCACGAAAATGGTTGCTGGCCCCACGATCTACACGCGAAATGGGCCGGCAGCCACCTTGACTTCAGCAGGCCCCTAGTTGCATAGAGAAGCAAAATGGTTCTATCTGGCTTTGAAATCTGCAAATCTGCCCGAATTTGAGAGCCTGCCTCCTGCATTCTTGAGCTCCCTTGTTATTAAATGACGATCGCATTGTTCCTGTGGCGTGTAGGCGGGGAGGGGGAGTCCTTGCGGATGGGAAGATGGACTTTATTGCAAACCGGAGTGGAGAGCAAGTGAGGATCACTGAGGTGTCTTGTACTCGGACACGCAGGCTGCTGTGCTTTGTACCAGCTGGAGATATTTCCCTGAGAGGGGATAAATCCTCATATGCAGGGAGCTGCCTGTAATGAGTATCTGCTATTTTCAGAGAGTTTTAGCCAATGTTGTAGATGAAATTCTTGATTTTTCTTTCCTACTCTTTTGACATGATGGAATCATAGGCAAGTAGGGCCGGAAGGGACCTCTGGAGATTATCTGGTCCACCCCCCTGCCTGAGGCAGGATCATGCCTATCCAAACAACCCAGACAATTCCTTGTCTAGCCTCTTACGGAAACTTCGCAATCAACCCTGTCCCACAGCCAACTTGCCATAAGCAAAGCAGGAGGACAACAGTGGTTAGTTTATAAAGTTGTATAAAAGAATTGCAGAATACAGGCAAGAAAGGTAACAATAATATGAAATATGTATCCTTCATAGTAAGCTTGCTTTAGCTGATGATGGATCCTTTGTATTCAATAACTACTGTTTTCAGGAGAAGCAATTCAGAGGGTGTTTGGGAGATGGGTTCTGTCTAAATTTAGGGAGGGATTGATGCAATTTCTGGTGTGCAAAGGGTGGCAAAAGCATGCATCCATTTGTAAAGCTGATACCTGTAAAAGTTAAGAATAGCGGTATTCATCAGTTACTGGAATAAGGTAAACGATATGCAGTATTGTGCATTTTTCATGGGGCACAGTGTGATCTTGATAACATGTTCATTCAGGGCTATTCCTAAATGCTAGACAGCTGTTATGCAGTCACTCCAGAAGTGTTATGGGCTAGTGGAAATTGCAGACAAGGTTTTGTGAAACTAGAGGTTGTATACCTTCTATGAGCCAGCAAGTGTGGACTTAGAGCACTTCCATTTAACAGTGCTTACATTATGTGAGAAGTTTTTCTCTAAGAAAATACTTCCTAACCTGAGGGTGTGGTGTTAAAAACAGAAAAAAAAGTAAGTTTGCATGAGCCATTGTGTAACATTGGAGATCGTGTTGTTTGATTACAGGAGCTGTCTACGTTTGTACAGAAGATGTTTTCCCAAGTAAACGTTTGCAGCAACTGGTTGATCAACAACACAAACTGAGAGCAGAGGTTCCACTTGAGATCATTCAGAAAATAAGATTTGGAAATGGCATTTTCATTGAGCATGCAGCAGACCTAGTAAGTATCAGTGCAACTTATTTATTACTCAGAACACTAAATCGGTTAGTGGGGATGTTAACTTATAGTTCAGGGTCCTGACTGAGGTAGGAGAGCTTGTAAAGACTACAGATAATTAAGGTGATTTGCTGTGAATGCCAGTTTCTTAATCTCTTCAAACTGTAGAGATTGATGTAAGTGATAAGAGTTTGTCTCATACTGAATTTCACTTTGACAAGGTTAGGAGATATTTAAAGACTAGTCTGCAGCTTTTTACATGATCCAGTGCACTTGCTGTAGCATGCCAAAAGCATCCTTGTTGTTTGATTTGCTTTAGTGCCTAGAGAATCCAGCACCTCACAGATCCATGCACTGAACAATACATAATAAAAAGATGTCCCTGTCCCAGACCTGACACATTGATAATACAAGCAGATGTGAGGGAATGGCATGAAGAGTAACAATGAGATGACCTGGGTCAACTGGATAAACAGTGGCCACATTACAAGTGCATGCATATTGGGGTGGGGGCACATTGTAAATACTGTATTGGAACTGAGTTTTAAGGATGTGTGTGGGACAACTTGCATGAGTTAAAGGTAAACATAAGCTTAGTTTAATGGTAGGTAGCCTGGTGGGCTTAGTGTTGGAATATTAGAAAGAAAACAATTTTACAGGGTCATCCCTTTTTAAAATTGCATACAAATACAGCTGAATATTTCTGTTCCTATTTATTCTTGACAAATCCAAAGAACCCATCTGCAAACTGTATGCGCTTGTTATCATTTCCATTGTTTGTTCTCTAAGCTGCTCTGTAATAAATAGCAGACCCCAGGATAGCAAAAGGCTATATGCATACTAGTCTTATAAAGTAAGATGAGAGGCTAAAGTTACCAAGGGCAAGAAAAGGCTACAGACAGTGACTTTGCAAACAGCAATTAATACCGACAATACAGGTGTGAAATAAATCACAGCAATTGCACACAAAATGTTGTGATTTTATTTTGATGAGTCAAAAGAAATTTTGAATTCCTCCTTTCTGTGTCTTCAGAACTTTAAAAAATGTAGCTTCAACTGTGAAGTTTGTTACCTCTGCTAAGACTTAAAGAGACTCGAGTAATGTTTAAGTCTTAGGAAATCTGGAAGTAGTTGCTGAGGTCTTGATCCTATATTGGGACATATTAGCATAGGTCCCCTGTCCTCAGGTAGAACATCTTTGGAGGTCAGTGAGGGTCTGCATTCAGTTCAGGACTGAGACCTTTCTACTGAAAAAAATATTCTGCTTTTATACTTAATTCCTTAGGAATAATCCTTAGGAATGATAAGTAGAGTAACTGCCCTTGTTTAACACACCATCTGTATGGGGAAACGAGTGATTGAACTTTCCTAGCTTAAATAAGCTTGCTCATATATAAGTTGTATTAGTTAAAAAGTTGCTTGGGAGAAAATTACTGTGTCGTTTTATTTAATGCTCCACAGCATTTAAAGATACAGTTTAAAAGAAAAACCTAATTCCTTTAAAAATAGGGCCATTTTTCTACATCTGAGTCTTCTTAGAAGCATTCCCAGTAATTTGCTTATGGCCACCATTATGTTAATGAACTGTTATGAATAATTATTTAGTCTTTAACATATCTAGCTAAGATGATTGAGTTCCTTAAGTACTGTTTGCATGCCCTGGTAAATCCTTCCATATTCATGAGTAACATATCAGAACATAGCATGTTTTTGGAACAAAGCATCATCTTTCACTCAATGGCGAATGTAATTTATAATGTTCTCTAAGGGGTAAAAGTACAGTTGTTAAAAATACTAGAACGGGAAATTTTTTCATGGCTTGGTGCAAATGTAAAAGCACACAGTGCATCATAGGTGTTACTGTGACCTCTGTTCTAAATGACATGCTCACTCCGTGCTGTTTAACCATGCAATTGGTCCAGCCCATCATGCTTCCCTCTTGTGGGATATTGGTAAAGTCTTAAATATTAGAGGAAGTCTGCATATTACTTCTCAGGAGTGACCAGGAATAACGGTCACAAGCTGGCAGAGGGTAGATTTAGGTTAGATATCAGGAGGCGCTACTTCACAGTCAGGCTAGGGTCTGGAACCAGCTTCCAAGAGAAGTGGTGCAGGCTCCTACCCTGGGGGTGTTTAAGAGGAGGTTAGATGAACATCTTGCTGGGGTCATTTGACCCCAGTATTCTTTCCTGCCATGGCAGGGGGTCGGACTAGACGATCTGCTCAGGTCCCTTCCGACCCTACAAACTATGAAACTATAACAGCAGATGAGAAAACAGGTTGTGATGAGAGATGCATAGCTCCTGAGCACCCCCAAAGATAAAATGTTACGCACATTGGTAAGGCAAGCAACTCCATGAGAAATTGTAACCGTTGAAGTAGAAACCTGAATGGACGGCACATAAATAAATGTGCCTATTGTGACAGTTGCTCCAAGTGTTGCTTCTCCTCCTGTCCCAAATGGGTCAACTGCTGCTATCTGCGCCCTCTGTAAAGCTCTACTTGTTTCCTCAGGGAAAGGTAAGGAGCTATTTAAAGAAATCCAGCTCAACTTCATTGTTCCGTAAAATGGAACAATCCTCATATTTAAGGCAGTGATACATGAACAAATAACTGCATGGTAAAAAAGGCTGAGGTTTGCACAGCTGCTCTGTGGTATTCGTCCATGTGCATTTTCTTCTTCCACTGTGATATGTGGCAGTAGCTTGGCCCTCAATAAAAGCAAGGTACGTGGCTATGAGTTAGCTAGGGACAGACATTCAAAAAGCCCGAGCCTGAATTGATTCAATCTTTGCAGGTTAGTCTAGCCTGCAGAGATTGAACCAGGTTGCAAGTGGATAGATGTTATCTTTTCATTTCAGAAATGTGGACACATGGCTACAGTGGCTCAGGCCAGAAGCCCAAGGGCGCTAGAGCAGCCCTCCCTTCCCTTCCACAGGGAAGCTGAGCTGGGAGAGGGAAGGCATGGCCAGGCTTGGGCAAGCCTGAGTAAGACTGAGGAGGGGTTTAAACCCCAGCCTTGGCCTGCAGGGCTTGGGAGGTGGGGGAAGAGGGAGAACTCTGCTCACCTCAGTGGCTTCCTGACTGTCAGGAGCAATCCCAGCACACAGCGCTGCCCGGCCCCAGGGGGCTACTCTTCCCCCTCCTCCCTTTCCCCCACTGCTGTAGGGCAGGGAGGGGGGCACTGTTTGGTCCTGGGGGGGGCGGGGGGGCTCTTCCTCCTCCCTCCCTGCTGCCATGGGGTGGGGAGGGGGACTCTAGGAGGCTGCCCCACCTCTGGACAGGAACTCTTTCCCCTGCTCCTCTCCCCACGCCATGGGGTGGGGAGCGGGGCTCTGTTCAGTGCTGGGGGGGGGACTCTTCCCCCTCTTCCTTTCCCCCCATGGTGGGGGAGGGCACTCTGTGGAGGTGGGGGGGGTCTCCTCCTCCTTCTTCTCCCCCCCTGGGGTGGGGAGGGGGGGCTCTTCAAGGCTGCCTGGCTCCCGGAGGGGGGCTCTTCCCCCTGCTTCTCCTGCCATGGGGTGGGGAGGGGGCTCTGTTCAGTGCTGGAGGGGCTCTTCCCCCTCCTTCTCCCCCTGCCCCCCCACTATGGGAGGGTGGGCTCTGTAGTGCTGCCCAGCCCAGTTGGGGTGGGTGGAGCGGCTGTCACTGAGCTGCAGCTGTCGGGGTGGCCTGGACTGGCCTCACTCAGCCCTGGACGAGGCTGTACGTTGGGGCCAAGCTGGGCTGCGGGGGTGAGGCCACCCCCAGCAGCTGTGGGTCAGTGACGGGGACACTGAGCCCTGTCAATGAGTGCAGCCTTGTCAGTGAGTCTTCCTTGCCAAGATAAAGACCTTTAACTTGTGATAGAAGGAGGTTAAACTACTTGACAGACATCCAGTAGAGAATAACCCATTACCAGAAATGTTCTGGGGACTTAAGAAACACTTGGATAGAATTCTGCATGAACAAGGGATCTCAGATATTGTTAACGTCTAATAGTTTTGGTTAATATAGTTTAATATAGCAACGGTATATTGTGCTATCGCAGATCCATTGTCAGTGCCTTGTCACTTATTAATACGCTGAGGACTTTGACTACTCTCAAGTCAAGTCCCATCCGCTTATTGAGAGCTTGACTGCCAAAAGTAGTAGCTCAAGATCGCACTAGTGAGTTCTTTGTTTTTTGGAGCTTTGTGAATGACTGAAAACCCTGTGAGAAATGTTGCCATAACTTACTATGAAACCCTAAAGACTTCCATTGGCTACAGATGGTGTAAGTTCAGCCAGCCTTTCATCTCCTTTAATTAATGAATACAGTTCCATAAATGGTAGAATTGTATAGGAAGCTATATATATCCTAACCAGCTTTAATGCTGAATGGTTTTGTGTTTTGCGGTAGGACACCTTCTCCAGCTGCATTACAAAAAGAATCCCCTTGCTGCTTGCAAGAGGCATGGTACGCCTTGTGATCATCGACTCTATTGCTGCTTTGTTTCGATGTGAATTTGGAGCACAAGATTCTGTTGTGAAAGCTCAGTATTTGCAGACATTTGGAGCACAGCTTCATCGTTTAAGTACGAGATTCAGGACTCCAATAGTGTGCATCAATCAGGTATGAAGTCAGAAAATACTTCCTACCGTGCAGAACCATTGAATGGGCCGAGTAGAAGAATCAGAAACCAAAGGGAAGCCAACAACTTTCTGCAGGAACATGTACATTTATTTTATGCTCAAACAAATGCAGCAATGTTTTGTATTGCTTGTAGCAATTTCCATAGGTGCAGTGAAGAAAGGTTCCTGGGTATCTTGGCAGTAGTATGGGAAGAATTTCTCCAGTGCCTTCTCTCACTGGTGTTGATTCTCACCCATCTTCTAGGAGCAGAGGATGTGAAATACTTTTTGGGTTTGTAGTTTTGGCTACACAGGTAATGTTTTGTTTTTTCAAGAGAGGGTAGTTTATTTTCAGTGAATTGGCATCATAGGTAGAGAAGAGTTTTTTGGGGAGGCAAGTCAGAATTATACATTCACTGCACTATGCAGTCTCTCAGCAGAGCCAAGTACTACTTTAAGGCAGTGACACTGCTTCTGGTTCAAGAAGTAGGATGTGCAAAGCACATCTTGCCTGGTGCATTAGGATATGTTTTTTGAGCTGTAACTTGGATGTTCCTTTTGGTAAGGCATCAGCAAGCAAGCCAGATGTTGTCTTGAGTAATCAGTGACTTAAGAATTTGGGGTTTGACTCGAGTGCTTTTACCTGTTAAAAGGGAAATCGGGCCTCTCAGATTCCAGCGTTTTGGCCTGTTCCCTGAAGAGCTTGGTGATGAGGGTCTGTTTTGTGGACTTCTGAAAGCTGAAGGAGGTTGATGTATCCTTCAAAGGTCTCTTCAGAAATCTTGGCTAGTGTGAGAGTCACAGGGGCAGAGTCTCCTGAGTAATCCAGACCAAGGGCAAGATGCATGAAAGTGCTTAAGTATTTGCTATTGCAGCACTTAAACACCTGGTATTCACTGGACTGTATCCCAGGTCTTCCAGTGTAACCCAGGTTGAGTGCCCCAGTCGTTGGGTTGGGGTTACCAAATAGCGGTCCATCAGGCCATGAGAAGTGGACTGTGGTGTTACCTGGACTTGTGCACCTTTAAGAGTCTGATAAGGGCATACAGACGTTGTCTGAGGGCTGGCAGTGGTCCAAAATGTTTGGGAGCAAGTTATATTGAATTAGAGTTGTGACCACCCTCCCTCGGGTACATAATGAGTTATTCCATGCAAAGTGGAATGGCTTCAGCAAGAAGGAATGAGAGAAGCCTATCTCAAAAATATCCTCTTACTCTGTGCTTAGAGCCCTCACTTACATTGGCCATGCCAGTAAAACTCTTCTTGGGCAGAGGAAGCCAGTACACCCATACCCTGAGATGAGAGTGGCCAGGTATTGGGATCAGGCTACTTGGACAAGTTGTGGAGTATCCATGCTTAGAAACTTTCAAAAGCAGGTTAGACAGACTTGGCTGGGATAGTTTAGTCAGGCATGGTCCTGTGTAGAGCAGGAGGCTAGACTAGATGATTTTGGGAGGTGCTTTCCGGCCTTTCTTTCCTGTAATCCAATGGGAGAGTGCTCTAAATATTGAACTATTGGGTGAAAGTGCACAACCATCACTGCCTCCTCCTGCCGTGGCTTACATGAGGGCCTTTGTGGTATGCATGTTATGAGAGGAAAACCTAGTTTCTAGCTCCCAGTGGGGCTCAGTTGTGCAGCTGTTCAGCAGTGTCGGGAATTAGGCAGTTTTGGGCATGCCCAGAAGCAGATCATTGGGTTCCCAGGGAACTTTGCTAGAATAAACTTAAACCCCGTGGACTTCAGGCTTCTCCGGGGTTAGGCAGTAGGTAATCAGGACGTTTCAGAATTTGAGTATTAATCATAGGAGTTTCCTTCTAGCCCCATGTAGCAACCACCCAAGCCCAGAAGCATGGGGAATACCCAAGACAGAACATAGGCACAGCTATACCTAAAACACCCCAACCAACGGTGTCCAACCTCTTCTTGAACACCTCCAGGGATGGAGAGTCACCAACTTCCCTAGGCAGTCCAGTGCACTGCTGCGCTACTGTGACACTGAAGAAGTTTTTCCTGATCTCCAGTCTAAACCAACTTTGCTGCAATTTCAGGGCAGTAGTTTGCATCTTACTCTGCAGCAAGAGAGAAAAGGTGTTTTCCCTCTTTTTTATGGCATCCCGTCAATCATTTGAAGACTGTTATCATATCCCCTCTTAACTGCCTTTTTCACAAGCTGAACACACCTAGCTTCTTTAGCTTCTCCTTGTATGACTTGCTTTCCAAGCCTTTTATTATCTTTGCTATCCTCCAGTCCAGTTCAGCTTCAGGCTTGAATAAGCAAGCATTTGAGTTGGCTTAAGTCATCTGCAATTAAATAAACTTGCTTTTGATAAATGCAAATATGTATTCATAGAGCACCTTTACTGACACTTTGTATTTTATGATTTAGGTAACTGATGCAGTGAGTGAGACAAACATAGCTCAGTGCAGTTTTAGGTAAGTGGTTTTCTGCACACTGATATGCAAGTTAATTCAGAAAGATGACTTCACCCTATGTTTGTCTCCCTTGCGTCAGTGTGTCCTAAATGCAACTTATAAAGGAGTGTAATTGTTTTGCCACAGCAGACCAGTGGACCATCTAGTTCAGTTTTCTGTAGCTGCTAGAAATCTGTCCCTGCTGCAGTGAGAAGTAGAAGAAATTCCCTGGTATGCATTTAGGGAATAATGATCGTTTTTCCTTAGTCTCCAGGACTTGATGTCCAGTTTGCAGCTTGGCACAGGAAGGTTTATATCTTTTTGTGTGTATATAAAATAAAACACTCTTTGCATCTTTTTTGAAGCCTGTTGAGACGTAATAATAGAATTTCATTCCCACAAGATATTTTTGAGGCCCACGAACTTGACAGGGTTCAGATAACGCCTACATATTTATATGGCTAATGACAGTATTCCCTGTTGCTTGAGTAAGGAGTCAAAGATGAACATACTTTTCTAGGGGAGATGTGCCCTGAATTGTGTAGTTGTGTAAGTCAATGGTCTGTCAGCTGTGCAGAAGATAAAACTCTTTGGTAAGGTTATTTTCTAGCTGTCCGCTGGAATATTATTTCTGCTTTCCTCCAAAACAAATGTTATAAATGATAAATTGAGAAAAGAAAACTGTGAAATCCACTCCCTCCCACAGTGTTGCAGGAGTAGACATCCCTGTTATTTTTCAAATGGCTGACAGATACTTGGATATGACTATGGTAATTTTTCATGAAACAGAGAGGATTTGTCAAGGCAAAGAAGTTACCCATCAGTAACTGAAGTTTTTCAAAATCTGTTGTCTGCATGCAGCTCCTCAGTGTGGGGGGCATACACCCTAATATTTGAGTTTGGAGACCTTCTTTACTTTAGCAGTACCTGAAGGGTATTCATAGCTCTGCCCTTTCTCATCCACTGTACTGAGGGGATAAAGAGAAAAACACGCTATATTCTGTTTAATTTTTCAATCCATTGTTCCATCTTTCCAGGGAAGTGGTTTAAGAGTCTAAATTGCACATGATTAAGGAGCAGAGTGATCTATAGATATGAAAAACATAGTTCAGAGAGCTCTGCTTATGGGTAACAGCTCTAACTCCTTTGACTGTTTGTCCAGATGGACACCCTTGTTGTAGACAGCTCCACAGCAGTGCCTACATATCTGGAGATGGATTTTGGACTCATTGTGGCAAAGAGTAACTGATGTCCCCAATTTAAAATGCTGATGGGGGCTGAATTCAGTGACTGTCTTGGGTAAGAACTTGAGGTGGGTTCTTAAGGACATTATCTGGCTAGAGTCCAGTGTATACAGGATCCACCTCAAGGGATTGGATCTTGTTGATTTTTCTTGCAACAACTGTAGCTGTTTAGAAAATTCACTTCCATGGAAAGATGGAACAATGGGTTCAAAAGGCAACCTCCTCTGACACATGAGAACCAAGTTTGTTCCCCTGTGAGGCAGAAATCTTTTGGTCAGTCATTCGAGGAATTTCAGAACTGCTGGATGAGAAAAGGTAGATGGACTTTGACCAAGCTCATGGGCAAGGGTGCATGTTTAAAAGATGTAGCAGATGTTACAGTATAGTTGAAATAGCTGCTAGAGAAATGCAGAAGTATAAGAAACTCTCCCGGGAGCAACTTCTGCCAGGTTACAGGTGGGTTAATTTTCTCCTGGAACTGCCAGTCTTAGTCTGGGAGAAACTTTTGTGAACATTTGTATGCTGGGGTTTCTACCTGGAGAACTGCGATTCTCCTTGTAGAAATGGAGCGCTTGCACGTGGCCAAGAGCTGGCGGTCAGCATGCAAAGACTTATAATCTTTTTTTATGTGGAGACAAATTAGACTTAGGACTTACCAACAGTTGTAAAGGGTGGAACATTTGTGTCGTGTTGAAGAAGGTGTCAGAACAGCAGCTAGGAGAAGGGCCTTCTCCCTTGCCTGTTGCCTTGGTACAGATTAACTGACTGCTGCCTCTTGCTGTCTGAAGTACATGGCTACTACGAGAACCAGGGTGGAGACTCTTGGGATTACAAATAGGCTCTGTCGGATGAGCAGTGTTCCTGAGCAGTACATATCTGAGGTATCTATGGGCCCTTCCTGTTAGGGCAGTAGGAAAATAGATATCCTGGAGGTCTATTCAGATGGTGTAATGGTGGTAGTGCAAATCCAAGTGATACGTTTTATGAGATCAGTGATGGAGGCTAGAAAACAACTTCTGTAGGGCCTTTTTCTTCCTGAGATGCAAAGATGCTTTTTAAATTCTGGCTGAAGCAGTCACCCTTAAGACTTGAGTTTTTGAGTCTTCTCTTCCATGGAGTCAGTGCTGCAGTGTCAACCAGCGAGAGACCAGCTTACTTCCTCCCACATTTGCATCAGGTCCTGATAACCATCTAATGAGGATGACAATGGAATAATCCCTTGGAAGCCTCACTAATGTGGACCAAAAGCAGCTGAAAGGTTGAGAAGAATGCACGGCCTGTTTCCCCGCAGCACTGAGCATAAGGATAGGAGGGGCTAGAGCACACCTGAGGTACTGCTAAGGAAAAGAAAAATCTGATTTCCACTTCTATGGCACAGGCATAGCTAGAGTGAGGATGTGCAGAAAGCACAGTCACCCAGTGTTCCAGCCCTCAGTCTCTAGAGCACGACATTAAGGTAGCAAAACAATTTAAAAGACTAGGGGAGTTTAATTTCTAGTGGATGTTTACTTGCAGACTCCTACTGGGTATAGTGCGAAACATCAAGTTTTTATGCATGTAAAGTTTACTTATGTTTTTCTTCTAGCTCATTGGATGAGAGAGTTTCTCCAGCACTTGGGATAACATGGTCCAATCAACTGTTGATGAGATTGATGGTCAGCCGAACACCACAGGCAGAGTATTTGCAGAGACCTGCACTGCAGCATCCTGGAGGTGTGAGAACTTTAAGAGTAGTTTTTGCTCCTCATCTGCCTATATCTTTTTGCCTCTATACAGTAAATTTGGAAGGGGTCAAGGGAATAGGTATAAAAAGCCCACTGTGAAAATGTTACAGGGATCCGCTTCAGTAATTCATACCAATGAAAGGCATTTCCCTTCAGGTATTTATGTGGGATTGCCCAATATGTACATACAATATTCCAGCAATAAAAGTTTTTTATGGATATACGCAGCCTTGGGATGAGATTCAATGTCTGTATCTAGCTTTATGATTACGAACCTTCCACCTGAGAGACTAATCAGAGAAGAGAAGAGTTTGATAGGTTGTCTGCATCTTTGCAACTGTTACTAGATTCATAGATTCATAGATGCTAGGGTCGGAAGGGACCTCAATAGATCATCGAGTCCGACCCCCTGCATAAGCAGGAAAGAGTGCTGGGCCTACATTACCCCAGCCAGATACACATCCAACCTTCTCTTGAATACCCCCAGGGTAGGGGAGAGCACCACCTCCCTTGGGAGCCCGTTCCAGACCTTGGCCACTCGAACTGTGAAGAAGTTCCTCCTAATATCCAATCTAAATCTGCTCTCCTCTAGCTTGTGGCCATTATTTCTTGTAACCCCCGGGGGCGCCTTAGTGAATAAATACTCACCAATTCCCTTCTGTGCCCCCCTGACGAACTTATAGGCAGCCACCAGGTCGCCTCTCAACCTTCTCTTGCGGAGGCTGAAAAGGTCCAGTTTCTCTAATCTCTCCTCGTAGGGCCTGGCCTGCAGGCCCTTAACCATACGAGTGGCCCTTCTCTGGACCCTCTCCAGATTATCCGCATCCTTCGTGAAGTGCGGCGCCCAGAATTGCACGCAGTACTCCAGCTGCGGTCCGACCAGCGCCCGATAGAGGGGAAGTATCACCTCCTTGGACCTATTTGTCATGCATCTGCTGATGCACGATAAAGTGCCATTGGCTTTTCTGATGGTTTCGTCACACTGCCGACTCATGTTCATCTTGGAGTCCACTAGGACTCCAAGATCCCTTTCCACTTCCGTGCCACCCAGCAGGTCATTTCCTAGGCTGTAGGTGTGCTGGACATTTTTCCTCCCTAGATGCAGCACTTTGCATTTCTCCTTGTTGAACTGCATTCTGTTGTTTTCTGCCCACTTGTCTAACCTGTCCAGGTCTGCTTGCAGCTGCTCCCTGCCCTCCGGCGTGTCCACTTCGCCCCATAGCTTAGTGTCATCTGCAAACTTGGACAGAGTACATTTCACCCCCTCGTCCAAGTCGCTGATGAAGACATTAAAGAGTATCGGTCCAAGCACCGAGCCCCGCGGGACCCCACTGCCCACACTCTTCCAGGTCGAAACCGACCCATCCACCACACCTCTCTGGGTGCGACCCTCCAGCCAATTCTCCACCCACCGGACTGTGCAGTCATCCAAGTCACAGCCCCTTAACTTGTTCACCAGTATGGGGTGGGATACCGTATCAAAGGCCTTCCTGAAGTCCAAGTATACGACATCCACCCCTCCTCCTGCGTCGAGGCGTTTTGTGACCTGGTCATAAAAAGAGACTAGATTGGTCAGGCACGATCTACCTGCCACGAACCCGTGCTGGTTTCCCCTCAGCATAATTTGTCCTGCCGGGCTCTCACAAATGTGAGCCTTGATGATTTTCTCAAAGATTTTGCCAGATACTGGTCTGCATTGTCAAAGAGCTAAAAAGGTTATACAGAGGTGAGTGGGGCCCTGGCCAGGCTGGGTGGTGGGACAAGTAGAAGCCCAAGAGTGCCCCCCAGGCTTCCACTTATTCCACCACCTAGCCCAGCCAGGGCCCCACTGACCCCAGCCCCTGCCCCACTCCCTCCCTCACCTTGGGGGGGCCTTAATTTGCCCCTCCCCCACAGTGGTGAGGGAGGAGTGGAGCTAGGGCTTAAGACCCCCACAATGCAGGAAGGAGTGAGGCAGGGGCAGGGGTGAATCATTCACTCCGCCCCACTCCCTCCTGCTCTGTAGAGATTGTCCCAAGACCTGGCCCAGCTGAGGCCCCATTCACCATGAGCGTGGACCTGGATAAGCAGGGTCCTGGGACAAGTGGAGCCCAGTGGTTCATCCAGGGGTGCAGTGCAAGGGAGCCAAGGGTGGGTGGGTGTGTGGGGGGGGCACATACCCCACCCCCTGGTTCCCCCACAATAAGCACAGCAGTGGAAGCTGTCCACCAGTGCCCCTGGACGAGCCAGAGCCAGAGGCAGCGGCACTGGGAGCGGGGCTATGGGAGGGGCTGCAGGTTCCCCCCAACATCTTCCCAGCCTGGCTTAACACCCCTGCCCAGAACAGCCCGGCACTGCCCTGGCACCAGCCTGCAGTGCCCCACAGCCTACCCTGCTGATCTAGGGGCATGCACCCCCCCCCATGCCCTCCCAGCAGCACTTGAGTGAAAGGGCCAGTGTTTCTCAGATGTTTCTCATTTACCTATTCCAGTCCTGGTAACCTGCCTCCAACTGAAGGGCCTAGTGGAAATGTGGCAGGGCTATGTGTGATGGGGTAGTTTCTTTAAAATACCAGTGTTGCAGCCTCCGGAGTAAAGTGAGTATAGACCTCAAAACCCTATTCCCCCACTGCCTTGTAAGTACTCCTTGGTTGGAAAAGCACAAAGGAACATCACCCTGACAGAAACATGCCCTAAGGCATTCAGCAGCAATGATGTTGCTCTCTGGCCGAAGCTACAGCTGCCAAGGCACCAACCACCTGGACTTGGCCTGGCCTTCAGATTCTGTCTCAGTGATCTGAAGGGGGGATGCCAGATCTTGGGCAGCCTCCACTCGTCCATACTCTTGCCTAGGCGTACATGTTGATGGTCTTGCTTTGATTGTCATGGACCTCTTCCGTGTACACCATAGTCCAGAGGATCAACAGTTGCCTACATGCTCTAGTCAGAGTTGCTGAAGCATTGTAGCCTGCTTTCATTAACCCATGCAGTGCAAGAGATGTTACACCCAGAAGTTTGTGGTCACATGCAAATGATTGGAAACAAAGGGAAGGGAAGGATTTTGCTCCATGGGTGTTAGTTCATAACCACTTTTACCATACTGCACAATTGGTGAATTACAGTCGTATGTTACTGCACCACAGCAACAGAACGCAGGGAGTTGCTTTTTAATATGTTTCCGTTACAGGGTTCTGTAGGACAGCAGTAAAGTGAGTGTCATTTCCATCTGGAAAAGCGTGATCTCTCAAGTATAGAATATCCCTTCATGGTTCCAGATCTACACAACCTTCCATCTCCTAGCAGCAAACATATTCACCAAATGAATAATTTGAGTTTTATCAAAAAGCACAGTTCAATTTATGTTACAGTTACATACTTTTTCCTGTTCACAAACTTGGTAGTGTCTAGTATCACAGGTCTAGTCTGTTTTACTTGATTCTAGTCACTAGCTCTTTGCAGGGGAAAAAAGTGTGGTGGGGCTATTGAACACCGCATTCCCAAGAATCCAAAAGCTGCTTTGGTCAGGTCATTTTAAAAACTGAAGTGTAAGATCGACTACAGTGCCCTGTCCTCACACACATTATTAGAGAGGCTGATCGTTGCTGTTTCGGTAAGCATGTCAGAGCAGCTCTTAGTCTAGGCCCAAGCTACATCTACATGGCAGAAGGTAGGGCAGGGTGCTATTTCAGACTGGTTAGTAACGTAACTGGTTAGTCTTCTAACCTTTTACCTAATTTCAGACTAACACAGCTACCCAATTCTTTACATCCAAATAAAATAGGTGTAGGGACTTCCTTTAAGCAGATTTTTCTTCTTAAACTACAACATATCTGGAGAATTGTGCGCATCACATCTGGAACTGCTGTGTTCTGCTAATACCAGTGGTACTGACTTTTTGGTCTAGAAAGTCAGGTGGGAATGGTTAGGAAGATGCAGGCCCCAAAGATGACCATAATAAAGACATAATTAATGCATCAGGGACCCCTGCACAACTGCAAAGCCTGGGAACACAAGTGGCAATACCAGCAGCTCAAACTCAGGGGACATAAGTGATTTCGTCCCCTGTAAGAATATTCCACAGCAGAGGAACCTGGTGGACCTTGTCTAAACATCATTGCAACCAGTATGATCCAGGACTGCAACAGCCATGCAAAACCCAACTTAGAAAATCTATTTGACTTTCAGTCCAATTTTAAGCTACAAATTTCTAGATAGTATTTGAAGAGAAGAGGCTTTGTATTTTGTTTATTCTGCTTTACCTGTTTTTAGGGTTTGTGTAATTTAGAACTATATGCCTTGTAACAATGTGGTTGCATAATTAGTACACTCGAATCCAAGACATGTCAAGATGCATCAAACCCAGGAAAGTTGGCTTTACTAAGCAGTTATTTCAGGGGGAGCTAGAAGGCAAATTTATTTCAGCAGAATTTAAGACTGGGTAATTCTCCACTGCAAGTCCTAGCTGTTCCAGTGGTAGCCTCTTCTGTTAAGTAAGAAATGCACTTTTATTTAGAAACCTTCCCTTTATACAACTTTATTCATCTTCGGGTTTCACAGCTGAGGTTTGCTTCTGTACAGGAAACGTCCACACTACATGCTTTACATGATTTACACTCGAAAATGCACAAACCTTACCAATTTAACATATACAACTACTGTTAAGACTCCATTTAAATATTTTATTTTTGCACTTTGCAAATAAATGCTACACGACACTTTAGAAATGTCTAAACAGCTTCAAATCAGACCACAGCTCTGTAACACGATACAAACAAGAGGCGCTCAAAGAAAACAATATGCACTTCTTGGAACAGGTTGCTTTTGAAAACTAGAACAGCAAGACAACGCTATTGTTCTCTGCAAAGAAAATGATGGTCATAAGGAAAAGTGCATTACAAAACTAGTGTGACACACACAGTTGAGCTGGCTAAAAACCCTCCATTTTTATTTCATACCAAGTTCTGTGTTTAAATCTCAGTGAATTACTGCTCTTACATTTAAAGGTTTCTTTTAAAGAAGCTTTTTAATTCTTATCTCTCAGCTGAATTCAGAGTTCTCCTTCAGCACTTGTAAGAAAGGGTAAGATACTTAGTGACAGATACAAAGCCCTGAAGTCAGTCTTGGAAGTTTTTAAACTATGTGGGTTTTCTGTTCATTCGTTTGTTTTTATAATCCAGTCCACACATCTGAAAGCTAAAAATCTTTGTCAGTTCTTCCTAAAAAGAAAAAGTGCCATAATTATCCTTTAGGATGCTACTGATCTCTCATCCCACAGATACATAAAATACCCTTTGTGATTTCATCATAGAACCTCAGCTCTATTTAACTATTGTACTATCGTCTCTAAATTCTGTAAGACATTTACATACATTTCAAATAAAAATAAAACAAACAAACATTCGCAGCCATAAATTCAAGAACAACACAGCCGATGAATATAGAGAGACCCCAAAGATTTCTCATTTTTATTTTAGAAATTTTCACCATGTCTATCCCAAACTGTATGCAACTCGGTCTAATTTGGCTTTTGCTGTTGTATAACTGATTTCCAAATATGCAGTCCTAGGTCATTTCAGTGCTAAGATGTAGCTATAGTGATAACTGAAATTTAGCCATGATTTTTTAAATACTTTATCTGGAAGTTATAACAAATTAATGGGATATAAACAGTTTTGCCATTTATCTATCAACACAAGCCTTCATTTTCTCAAAACAATGTACCTTAGACCTTCTGAGCTGAATTCATGCATGCATGGGTGACTAGCTAGCCTTGTAAAGGCCTTTAACAAAATAACCCCCTGGCGATGATTACCATTTGAAGTACTGAGGCAGCAAATGCCCCGAAGTAATTGAGTTTAAAGTGTCACAATTCCCCCCAAACTAACCAGTTTTAAAAGAGCATCTGTATTAATATTTCAAGTGTGCATTTGTACGATATGCAAAATCTGTACAACAGAACGGTAAACATCTCACCTTCCGCGCGGTACGTATTCTTTCAATTTCAGCAGCCATGGAAATACAAGAACCCAACTCTTAGCAGCTTTCAGACCAAAGTCAATGACCTGTGTAACAAAAACTAAAGTGCGCTTTGACCCTATCACACTACAAACGCACTTCTGAAGAATCGCTGCCTGCCCCATTTAATAACACACACACAAAATGCAGCCATACCTTGTTTCCTGTTTTCAAAATCAGTGGAATTAATTGTACAGTTTAACCATAGATATTTATCAAGCTTTAACCTTCATGAATTACCATCATTTAGCTATAAAAGTAACAAAAAACAAAGCAAAAGCCGTGCAATGAGAAGGTATCTAAAGCTGGTCTTCTGTGGTTTGTTTTAAATGCTTTGCTGAGGATCAACAGTAAATTAACCTTTTGTTCAGTCAAAAGACCAAAAAAGAAACTAACAGTTATGAAAGAGACTGCCACATTTACAATATTTCGTTAGATCTTACCTCAAGAAAAATGCTGACAGTACTGCTAGCAACTAGAACGTAACAGGAAATATGCAGGGGTGATTAGCACCTTTGGATCATTAATCTCTTACGTCCGATACTTTCATAAGTTAAATCCCAAGAAGAAATAACTCTGATGTAGCATAGGAAGAATTAGGAGAAACCGGACCTCTTTAAAATGATCCATCTTCAACTTTTTAGTTGAGTTGACCCCACTGTACTGAGCAAGCAGGGACCAGGGCAGGGAAGTGCTGCACAGGGTTTGCACCTTCCCTCTACTTCGTTCAATTCAGAGGGTCTAACTATTCATTTTTGGTCAGCAAGATCCAGGAACCATTCTCCAGTCACAACCCAGGCATCCATCATGCGGTGTCAGCTAGAACTGGAACAGGGTAGGGAATATAACAAACTGAAAATGGAAATATTCCTGCCTGAACCAGGTAAATTCAGACAGCCACTCAAAATAGATGTGTAAGTTTTTAATAATTTAAACACAAGAACAAACTGAGGCTAAGATCTATTTTCAGACTTTACAAAGTTCTTAACTGCAAGTAGCATATTGGCTTAAGATGAACACTGCAGTGCTGTTCAACAGTTTCTCTCATTTGGCTACTGTTAAAGGGGTTTGTGTTAAGAAAGCACGTTGCCTTGAGATTCATGCGTCTCTGAACATGGGCACGAGCAAGAATTACACACTTCTGCAAACTGATGCAGGAGCAGTTTTGTCTGATGGGTTACAGGCCAACATTTTATGCTCATCATCCCCTGCAAGAATTCTTTATAAGCACCCCAGACACACCGGAAAGCTCAGGAGGACAAGGGCTACTTAAAAACCTACAATAACAGGGTTCCTCACACTCGAAGCTCCATACTACAGCCGTCAGTTGTCAAGAGCATAACAATAGTCCTATTTTTGCTAGCCCGACCTATGTTTAAATAATTCTAACAATTTCTATTTACACAAATTCCAGTTGTAATAAGAGGTTTCAAAACTATTTTCATTCAGATTTGAAAGACAAAGGCTTGGAAACAAGTTCTGAGATTGCACTGAGAAATTCTGTTTCGCTCAGACTAGCTCAATTTCTAGGAAGTCAGACACCTATAGAGGCTCTTCACAGGACTGAAACATCTTATTCTGTGTAAATGACTTGCGCAAAGCTCTTCCCTGTGCCACTCCTACTGGACTGGCTTTGTGCAGGTGCTGGAACAGCAGTTTGTTAGGTGCCACTGCCCCAGAAACCCCTCACAGTTACTGCCAAAGGGACAGGGCGTTCCAGACCGTAGGACAGACAGCAACTGGCTGGAGATCTCTGCTGTGAGCCTGTGCAACTCGTACACAACAGGAGAGATGTCCATCCGCCCATCCCGGACGTCTGCCCAGCCTAGCAAGTCCTACAGAGCTGCACATTCAGACTTTGAGCAGATCACTGAATTCATCCACAAATATGTTTGAGACTTTACTAAAAGGAAAAAAAAATATATATAAAAACCTCTTTAAAAATGTTAAAAAAAAACTCAAGTCCCCTTTAGCTATGTCTAAAAGAGTAGAGCAACAACTTGTTCTCCCTCAGGTTCATTGATAAATTGCACTACTCTGCACTACACTCTCTATGCATTAGCAGCATCATGTCTCAGCATTTTAAAACAGTCTTCATGGTGAGCATACCCTCTACCTAACAGTTTTTTCTTTAGAGATGCTAAGGAAGTACCTTGTAGTACACAGTCAAGTGCATTACATACACACCTTTTCGCATCAGCCATTGTACATTTTAAAACCAGATGCCAGTTGGTCAAATTTTGACATTTAGAAAGTTATCATTTTAATGACTGACTGACTATTTCACAGCTAAACAAATAAATGCCGCTGCCACCTTCTATCCCACTTCCCTTGGTGCTAGGCTTATCTTGGCATAGCAGTCCAGCTTCTCCCCAGTGTCAACGTTGTTCTGTACTTTCCAGCTCCATAACTATAGTTACAAATACACAGACACACATTTATTTTCTCCTCCAATTTGCATGTAAGTAGCAAAACTTTGCAAAAAGATGAAAACTTATACGTTTTGATTTAAAAATCACAAGTTTCATAGAAAAACAAACCAAAAATGTTAGTGTCTACAAAATACTTTGATGTTCTATACTCTGTTCCAGCAGCAATCCAATATGCAGACAAGGTATCTATTAATTGCATATAGAAAAAAACCAAGGGTGGGTGATCAAAAGTGTGATCTGTCCACTAGATAAAGCCATGATGCTTTCTCAGTGGGGACCCAAATGTCTTAAACATCAGCAGAGTTTTACAAGTGGTCCTCTTCACAGTATAACAGCCTAGAGTCACCTGCTTCATTTGCTGCTGGTGCCATCAACAGGAAGAGGAGAGAGTTTGATCATCAGAGAAAAATTAGGAGCATTTCCAGCCCAACAAGGCTGCTAAGAGTTAAGAACTCCAGTGGACAGGCAAGAAAAGAGTTAGCAACCTGAGTCATGGACGTTTATCTTAGCAGCAGCAGCTACTCTGGGACAGGTGCAACCCAAAGCCTAAATATGCACCGACTGTACAAAATACAGGTTATAATGATTATTTCCCCCCTCATCAGAACAACCTACACAGTACTCTCTCCCTCCACTGATTACTGTAAAACCTGCAACAAAAATGCCTTATTTCAAAGCTAGTGGCATTGCTGTATATGCCTTCTAGGAGTGAAGGCAGCCAACTGTTTTGGTGACAAAGTGTAGTATCTAGACCTGTTGGTTAAGGAACACACGTTTCAGCTCTGTTCTTTACATGAAGTATCTAGAGTGGAGACCAGCAGTGATGCAAGGAAAACCCCCCCAGCAGTACAGCACACAACTGGGAATTTATACAGCAATGCACATATTTATACTTTTCTTGTCCCAGCACTATATACATTTACTGCTACATATTCCATTTTTACTGTGTTTTCAAATATCAGTTGGAAGCTGTTATACTCTGTTGCATGTTAATGCATTTTAAAGAGTTATATTTTTCCAATTTCTGACTGCTGTGGAATTCAGATCTCTTAACAGAAGTCAACATAAGTAACATGACTGATAGCAGTGCAATGAGCAATATGTATGTTTTTCTTTAGAAGAAAATACTCCCTAACACTATATTTCAAATAGTCACTGTTTAGAAAAGTAAAAACAAGAGTCCATTGCAACAGAGTCTATGAACTAGATGTTCCTATAGTGAGTGAGGAGGAACCAAAGCTTTGAGTCTCAGTGCTTCTTTATTCACAAAGGAATTTTAGCTAGCTTCTGTCCAAGAACCTCAACGTGCCAAATCAGTGTGACTGGCACTCAGCGCTCTTGAGTCTGTCAGACAATTATTTCGTTCCTGTATGAAAATAAATAAGAAAAAAAATATTTATGCAGGAGTCCAGATCTCAAGCATTTTTATCGAGTCTGATCTAAAAAAAAATATGTTACAAAACTCAAGACCTGCTGAAACTGATGAAATAGGTACTGCTTACCTTCACATCCTGTGACAGCAGGACATGAAAAGGAACCTTACATAAGCATTTTCCCTGACCTCAGTCACCAATACTAAATAGTCTTCTTGTGATCGCACCCCTTCTATACCTCACTCAGATGCTTATTAGAGAAACAGCTGACTACCTGGAGGTACTATCAAGTGTCTCTGCGCTTGGCAAAGAGGGAATTTGTAAAAAATTCATCAGTACTTCACACATTACATATGATAACTATACCTTACTGGCACAGCGTCGATCATATACAGCAGAAAAGACCCATTATTATAAGGCCCCTAAGGCCACATGGTCCAGTTTTGAAAGTCCCAGGCATTTCTTTATCGCTGGTTGCAGAATTACGGTTTACCTCAGTGGATTTTTTTGGTCAAAGTTCGTATTAAGGAACATCTTTACATAAATTTTAGAGAACTGGAAAATTGCAGTAAACCCTTTAGGGGTAACACTGGACAGACACCTTTATGCCACTCAACAGTGAAATGAGATTCACGCAGTGTGGGCATTTTTTTCTTGTTTTATTACACTGGGGTAAATAAAGATGTGGACCCTACACTACAGCTTGTTAGTTTTGAAGTGATTAATATTCCCCCCAGAAGTTAGTTGCAGTTACTGTGTTAGTAAGATGCACAACACTGCTTAGAGCACAGAACATTATTGGCTTACCTTGACAACATATGAAATGGTGACTTTATTATGTGAAAACAGATATGGGAAGCAGTGCTTAGGCACACTGAATAGTTAGGCAAAATATGAAGATTAGGTTTTGGCAGACAAACACCTACCATCACATATTAGACAAATTTAAGCCCTGCTCTTGTGTACCCTCAGAAGCCACTCAAGTGCTGGGACTTGAGGAAGCCCACTGTCCGGAGTCACTGGCCATTTGGGAGATGCTTCTTTAAACAAAATACTTAACACTTAACTTTTGCAAGGTTTTCCTTTATAAATTACTATAATGCACGTATGCGAGATTCCAGAACTTCTCATCCACTCCACCAGGCAATGCAGGTTTCAGTTCAGAATCTGTTAGGAATACGGTAAGCACCTGTTTGCCATTAACCGAAATGAGACAGGTACTTCCAAATTAAGCAGGTGCCTAAATGTTCAAATGGAAATGGACTTCAGCACATTCTTAGAGTGCTCCGCTGTACTGTGGCTTTAATGTATACCCAAAAGGTTAACACCGTACTATTTCTCATGCTCTTCGGCCCGAACCCTGCTAATGCATCTACTTGTGTAAGAATATCAGAGGGCTTCTTACTTGAAAACGATCTTCAGTAGCCTTGCCACCCATGTTAAGAACATTCAGAGAACTGGCACGCTTCATGCTGCAACCGGGACAGTGAACATGCAAGGATAAACCAATCAGAATAACTGAAAGCTAAGAGCTCTAAACACAAGTAAAAACAAGATTAATGCAAATGTAAAATAGCTTTGATCTAACCCCTGACATGAAGAATGCTCTTTAAAAAAAATAAAAGAAGATCAAATACAAACATAACCCCCTGCTCCCTAGTGCTTCACACACATTAGGTGTGTGATTTTAGTTTAAATTATTCAAGACAATTTCCATTCTAAGTGTCATAACAGCAAATCAATGCTCAACCTGAAGGCTTAGTCTTAAATTGTGCAGCATTTGATTAAAACAATGTAAAATTATTCATATCGTTTCTGAAAACTCTGACTGCATAAATTCATCACAGAGAGGCTGCGTTTAGCTTGCAAAATATTAAAATAGACAGATGAGTCTATTATTTTTGCCTTACTTATGTGAAAAGATTACCATTGAAATTCTTATAAGCTAAATTTAAAAGTTTGCTAAATTCATTTCATTTCAGTCATTTTGAAGTGATGGGGGTAGGAAGAGTGAGATAGATCATGCTTGTGGACATATTGTTTAAGGCAGCAGCAGCCCTGAAACAGTATTCTGACAGTGGAGGGACCATTAATCAAGTCAAGGTATCACTGTATTAAACTATTCTATATCCAACACTCTTTAGGCTAAGGGTCAATAACTGCTTTCTGGTTGGTGTAGAAGTTTACACAAACATAATGGCATTAAGACTTAACTATTCTGAAGTGTGTCATAGTAAGGGGAATTCAGGATTACAAGTTTAAATAATCGCCATGCTGGATTTGACTGAAATATGCTGTACTGCTATCTGAAAGAGTCTGCATGTGATCCTCAGCAGGCTCTTTTATGATCTGTCTGTGTCCAAAGCACCACTTTAAAGAAGTGATTATGTTTGTCAAACTAACACCGACTGCAACGTAATCTGCCCAGGTGAACCCATGGAGAACCCTAGTGACACTGAGAAGTCTACCCTCAAAGATCACATTGCACAGTAAGCGCATTACAAACCCCTACACAAGCACAGATTAAGTGTGCTGATAGCAATGTGCAGCTAATGGCTTTAAATGGGAATGTCTGTCTGCAACACTGAGAATAAAAATCAAAAGAATCTACACTAATGAATACAGCAAGAAAGGGATGTTACATTTTTAAAAGTTTCAGACAGCTTAATGCACACAAATTTAAATATCTGACATAAGTGTTAGCAACAAAAAGAAGCAATGAATCATGCATGGGTTTGTCACCTCTCTGTTATTTATTTATATAAAATATACAATAAAGGTTATACATTGGGAAAAAAAATCAAAGTTTGTTAATCTGCAAAAACACATACAAAATACCACAAATGAAAATCTCTCTTCCAGAAGTTAGAGCATAAAGGTTTATCAAAAACAAAACCCAAACTACACAAACACAAAAAATTCCACAGGTACAAATCTATACAAGTATTTGTTATATCTTTGCTGAAGTGCGAATAGTAAAGCTAAATAAATAAGCACATTTTATCATGCCTAAATTTCAACTTTTAAAAATGTATTAGCAGCCAATTTACTCTAGAAGTAATTAGTTTTTCACCTACATACTTAGGAGAATTAGTTTGGCAAATGCACTTGTAGCATTTTTCAAGTTAAACATAGGATTGCAAAAATAGTAGGGATGCATGCATCACTTCAGTCATAAGCCAGAGATACAAGAAAAAGCTGTGCTTCTTTTCCTTTTCTTTTCTTTTTTAAAGCAATAACAACTTAGTTACCCTGTTCTACTCGTCAAACTGATCACAGCAGCAAATCAAATTACCTGTCAGCAAATCAGAATGAAAAATTTGAAAGCAAAATAAAAATGAAACAAGTGCCCAGCAAAAGTATGTTACTCCAAGTTTCAAACTGCTACATATTTTTAAAGACCCAACTTTGATAGACATCCTGTTACCTTATGAAAAACTTTGCATATTCTATTTGGGAACATATTAGAGCAGGGGTGGCCAACCTGTAGCACAGGTAGCCTTTGCGTGGCACGCAGCAGCTTGGGGAGGAGACGGGCAGCACAGTGGAGAAAGCAAAGCATCAGATCAGGTAAGGAGTACAGGGCAGAAAGGAGAAAGAAGAGCAGCAGCTTGGTCAAGGAGCACAGGGTAGGGAGCAGAAAGTGCAGCTGATCAAGTAGGGGAGAGGAGTGGCACTCAGGGAGGATGCAGGGCTCATTTGTAGAACACCAGCCAAAAAGGTTTGGCACTTGCATAAGAAATATTATTTCCTTCTTCCTTCAGTTTTCTATCAAGAACTGCACAAAGACTAAGTCTTTAATACTCTGGAGTTCATCTGCTCTTCTGCTTATTCATTAACTTAAGCAATAAAACTCATGTGACAGCCTAATCACTGACGAGAAGGAAGAGAGAGGGAAGGAGGGGGTAAGGAAGAAAGGAAGTTGCTGGATGTCTCATGGAAAATTTGAGAACAATTTTCCTGGCAAGTCAGCAGCTCTTACAATAGCGATTCTGCATTCAGCTATTTGCAGCACATGTAAAAAATATATCAAATAGCCAGTTTTAAAAGCGACAGTAATAAAACAATATGAGCATCTTAAACTGAGTGTTACAAATGACTGTGGGAAATAATAAAGTTGAAATAACCTGTTATGGATCAAGAATGCATTGGGAAGTATTTTTGTACATTTATGTGAATGCTTTATTAAACCCCATCCTGCGCTTTTGTAATTTTGAGTGAAGGGGTAAGCATATTACTTTTATAAGCAGGATGCTCACCTTGTTAAAAACAGGTAGATTAATGTTTTTAATACTTGTACTCTGAAAAAAAAAAAAAAAAATGGAGAGTCTATGGTATATTCTCACTGACTTCCACAAGGAATTCACTTGTTTACAAGTCAAAAGATGAATTTCAAGTCGCCCACCTTTACAAATTCATCTTAAAACTAGAAAAAAAAAAAATCAAACTGTTCTTTCCAATAAGTAATTTTTTATCATAATCAATTCCCAAAATCAGAAGTGTACATGACTATTTGTTCATGGAGAAAGCACATAAAATCTCATTAAGTTTTCCTTTCATTAGCAGAGTTTTCCAGAGTACAGCCTTGCTTATGAACCAAAGTTAAAACTAAATGCTTCAAAAATACATCAAAGACACAAAGAGTTTTCAGTGCAGACTACAAGTCAGGATGCTAAACCTGAACACTGGACCAAACTATAGAAATACTCTTTAGTCTTTGATTAAGGGAAGGGAAAAGAAAGCAATTTGCAGTTTATTTACTTATTAACTTCAAGAAACAAGCACTAGTACCCTGCTTCTGTAACAATACTGAGAAATTATTTAAATATTGCAAAAATTAGGGAATAAGGTGGTAAATTTGATATAATTGAACATATGGGTTCATAAAAAACCCAACTGCATAACTATGCTATCTGTGTAGTTCATACAGAATTGTATAACAATAAGCAACAATTTATAACTATTAAATTGGAAGAATGAGACTCATTTAGTTCCACACCTGGCCTTTTCCTTATTTCTTTTACTAAGCTCTGTTGCAGTTCTGCGTTACTTTGAACTACATATTTTTTTAAATTTCAGTCAGTCCCCAGGTTCCCTTAACTGAAAAAAACCCCAAAACTCTAATAATTGTGCACCAATAAATTCAACTGAAGTTGTGCAATGGACTTCACCAAGTGTAGGATTATGTAGCTTTACCATCACAAAAATGAACTGCTCACTAAATTGCTATCATCTGACTGGGTGTAACATTGGATATACTTCCACGTCAGATGTCAGTGAGGTAGAGAATTCAAAACATTAAATAGCAACATGTATCATTACTCATCACAGGTTTGCAAGATGTTTTACAAAAAAAAAAAAAAAAAAAAAAAAAGGAAACAAAACAAAAAAAGAGGCAGACCTTCACTGGAGCTCTGATGACCTGCATTAGTTGAAGACCTGCTTCCAAATCATTGCCCCAGGTATCGCATGGAATTTTAAACCACTATGACCATTTCTAATAATAAATGAACAGATCCATATACTACTCATCCCTCTGGATGAAGACCACAAATGCTCTTCCTTAGAATGCTTTCAGGCAGAAGTTCAGTAAAGGAATGCTATTCAAACTGCTTTACTGGGAACCAGTGTAGTTTGTTTTAAAGGTGTAAAAGCTATTAATCCGACTAAGCGGCTAGGAATTATGCTACTAAAACTGGAGTGCTATGGGACGTGGGGGGTGGGAGGGACACCGCAGTGAGGAACATTTCTGTTTGCATGGAGCAGTATACAAACATTTTTGTGCATCTAGTGGGCATATTACATCAAAACTAATAATAAAAACACATGGCATGAAAGCCTGGCCCTTTGAAAGTCAAGGAAATTTTTGCCATTGAATTCACTGAGGTCAAGATTTAACCCAGATGTGCAGCCTGTTTCAAGATTTTCAGCACTTTCTGCCTTTTGAAATTTAGATCTTTTTCAGTGCTAATACTTCTTAGGCTTTAAAGTAGCACTTAAACAACAACTATTCATGCTTTAATCCCCAGAAAACTTCTCAACATTAAGGATTACAGAGGCAAATACATAATGCCCCCTTCTGTATGAGCAGTTTTCCCTTTTCATATTCCTAATAACAGGAAATTTAAGTGTTAGCAGAAAGGCCATTAAAACAACATAAACAGATGTGTTCAGTGTATAGATTACAAGATTCTTCATTCAGAAGAGTTTAATACCATACTGTGTCAACACTGAAGTTCAGTTTTAATACAAGAAACATTTTTAATGCTATGCTGGTTGTGGGTCCTGCTGAACCAATTATCTTTTTCGAGGTTAAAATAAATTAAGTTGACCATACTTTAACTTTGTGCAAAAAAATAATTTAGCAGTTTAATAAAGTACAATAATAATACTATGATGGTCTAAAAAGGTAACAGGGCTACAAAATATATACAAATGTTCTAAGTGAAGACTCTTCTTACAGCTGCCACAGTATTAAGTATTCCACACTAAAACCACAGGCTCTTTTCAAAGATCTGATTATAAATACCAAAAGCAAGGTCACAATTTTCCAGCAGTTAACATTAGAGAATTTTCAGATGTATGATTAAGAAATTTGCCCTATGTTACTTTTTAGTAAAGAACTGGAATTCAAGACCTCCTTACATAGCACAGTTCTACACAAAGGAAAAGTAGACAGCCACAAGAGAAAGGCTACTTGGGTCACAGTGCTAGGTTACAAAACGGGCACAAATTGGGAGCATTCCAGTACAGCTAAGAATAGATAATTACCCAGGATTCTTTGGTTCACTGTCTCGTGAACTTCCTCCCTTCAGCTTTCTAACCAGCTTCTCACTGCTGCGTCTAATTGAAGCACGAAGTTTGCTAAATGAACCACTGCGCTTTAAAGATCCAGTGCCATCCTGAAAAAAATTTGAACAAATGTGAAACTGCAAGAGTTTATGTCCCTCTCCTACAACTGAGTAATATGCCTACACTCTAAAATACTTATGTCCTGTCACCACTCAGCAACAGTATCAAATTATACTAAATATTTAATAATACCATATATAAATTGTACTTTATCCAGAAGACTGTTAGCACTCAGGTTAAATAGTGCTTTTGTCCTAGCCTACTAATAAATGTTTCAGAAGTCTGAAGACTTGTCCAAGATATGGTTCAATAGGATTCATAGTTATTAAAAATAAATCTGAAAAGTGCATGCACTTTCACCACCACCACCACCACCACCACCGACCAGACACGATGCAGTCGTGAGAAAGGCGAGTACAGCACCAAGTGAAAGCGTTTTGTCAGGGTGTGAACAAACCAGCCATTTCCTTCTCTTGGTTCAAATGCCTAGGCCATGAATTCTAAGTATTTTCAGTGAATTCCCTACGTCAAATTCAAAATAGAGAGTGTTTTATGTTCAGAAAGCCTGTTTCCAAATTCTTTCAATTCCAATTAATCTTTCACTATGTTTCAGAAAAAAAAATGCGAGATAAAGTGATACTCTTCTGCACATAAAAATTCATGTTTTATGGTATATTATTTGATCCACAGAAGTTTCCAACTCAAGCACAATTTGACTGGCAAAGAACCATTGTTTTACTCCTAAATAAAACAGCTTAGTAAGATTAGAAGTAATCATCTCCTTCTTCTAGAAATTCTACATGGCTACTGTACGAAAGGAAGAACTGTCAAAGAAGGAAGTACTACTGAGCAGACAGAGACAGACATCAGTTGGAGTGAGTTTATTAGAAGTTAGAAAGACAAATACACAAATCACTGAACACCAAAGATTAGTAGAGAAAAGCATAATTGCCAAAATTTCACACAAAGACTAAACAGCAATGCTACTTTAGAATAAGTGAAGACATCCAGGGTTCCATATTGATGTTAACCATATTACAGGCCTCTAAATACATTTAAAGCACTTGGAGAACATGCCTTACTTTTACGCTTTATTCTGTAAAGGTAACCATCATGCCATTTTAATAATACCTCGTGTGATACTTTTAACTACCTTTTTTCATAGTGAACAGCTACTTAAAGTTCATTCTTACTTTTTACTTATGTATTACACAGCAAATGGTTGTATTAACATATTTCGTATGACTAGATACATATCTGGCAAAACTACACAGGTACAGAAACAGGAAACCAAAAAAAGGGCACCAGCACTGAAGGAATGGCCAGTTTACAAGGAAGTGTAGCTCTGACAAGAATCGTAAGGGATTTGCTAAAACACAGCAGTCAGTACTGAAGAGAGAAGTTAAAGCTTGAAGATGGTGCACGCCCGTCATGCAGGAGACAGTTTAAGAATCACAAAAGGCATCTAGGCCTGTCAGACAGAAACGGAGAGAGAAAAACTGAATGAAACTGTTGGGAAAAAGTTCAACAGTTCTCACGTTTGAACAGTTATGTTTACAGTATTTCTAGGTCGTATCCCAGGCAGCTTTTTTAAAATAAAGATTTGGGACTGCATGTCCAAAGCCTGCCATTTACAGACTTCTGTAATCATCAGAAAATTGTGTACTTTATTTCAGGAAAATGCACTAAACAAATGACCAAGAGAGATCCCATGTTCATATTAAATTAGTATTTGCACAGGAAAACCCCAAAAACAAAAACAAAACAGGAAAAAATTAACCAGAGATCGTTTTTACAAATATATCGTGTATGTAGTATATGAGGAAGGTAAGAGTAGTTTTCAGGTTAAAAAAAGAATATAAAATGTCAAAATAAAGAGGAAAAAAACAAAAGATTTAAAAAAAGGAAACAACAGAACAAGGTGCAATCATTTAAGCTTTAACTTCTGCCAGGATTTTTTCCCCACAGCACTATAAAAGGAAGAGGATTTTCCATATCCCTCCAAACAAAATTCTACTTACAGCTTTAAGGCAACAGGGTTCAATGGAATTGATGATTTAGTCACAGGTACATTTTTATAAATGTAATCTAGAAAAAAGATATATTATAGCACAAGCCTCCCTAATACTGCACTACCTAAAAAGCTTCAAATCTCCGCTGAAATCAGCCAGCTAAACAAGTGACCGGGTAGGTCAACCTCTAGGCTTCCCATTCACCGCTCCGGTAAAGGATACTGAAGCGGTGATTTGGTAAAAAGGATATCTGTCTCTAGGAACTGGAGTGAACCCCAGCAGGATATACTGAAATACACCAGTGCCTGTACCTGCCATCTCTCAATCAAAACTTTACCTGATGGCACAGTTAGCTTAATCTAACATAAAAAGACAGCAGACTTAAAATAATTCAACCAGTATTCAGTAATTCTGAATCTGAATCTAAATGTAAAGCTATTACATATACTGCGAGTAAGATGCCACCCTGTTCCTTATACAGACATTTTCAAAGTAAAAAAAAAATTAATCTAATTACCAGCCCTTAATTTAACTGGCATAATTCAGCCTTAGAGCCAACTGGATAAACTATGCTTCTCAGGTTGTATCAGGAACATAAAAAAAGGAATAAAAGCTCAGGCTGAAAAACAGCAAAAAAATTACATTCATGAACATTTTAAAGTTACCTTTCACATTATTTTCACACTAAAATATTGAAAATAGTATCCTTTTATGGAACCAGCTCTAAAAATACGTAAACATGAGATACAAGTTTTCAATTTCACTAAACAATGTGACTTAGTATTTACCTATATTTTAGATTAAAACAGAAATTTCCGTTCCTCTTCTCACTGCATTTAGAAGAGGCTGCACTAAAGTGTACAGTATTTACCTGACGTATGTTGAGTATGTTACATATGTTCAACTGAAGTTTTTTCACTGAAGGTTGCAAGATGCCTCAACTACTCTAAAAAATAACCCTCTGCTTCTATCCGACAGCCAATTCAAGGGCAAACTTCTGATGAGCATCTGTACTTAAATATTAACCAAAATAGGCTGTTTTTTCAGACTCTGTAAATAGGAGAAATTGCCTACCAACAGAACTTCAGTGGCTTTACCTGCTTGCCAAGTAGAATATTTGCAAGGAGGGAACAGAGGAAAGGAAATGGGAAAGCACACCCTACGGGTATAGAAGAGAACAGCACTGAAGTAGAAAACAGAGGGAGAAGGGGAAGGAGTTTGTTTGAACAAACTACCTCCAGAGTGAGGAAGAAAATGTGAATGTGAACAGTCCCATGTAAATCAAAAAAGTTATACCACATATATTAAGCGAATGCAGAAAGTCCCAGACTTTGTAAAAATTCTAGTCCTTAATTCCAGTCTCGATGGACAAACTCACCCTTCAGATCCAAATTTTTAGCACTATGGGCATCAAGTATTGACCTAGAAATACTGCCTAGTATTTTTTGAGAAAGTCCTTTACCAATCCCAAACCTGCATGCTTGTTTTAATTAAAAGCAAATAGTAGAAATAAGAGTTTAATTCATTTAGAACATACAAAGTCATGCAAAGTACGGCAGAACTTTAGGGAGGAGTACAGTACACAGTTCTAACACTGAGTGGGTAAAATTAAGATAAAAGGAGCTATCCAACCTTTTTCGTTTTAGATGCTGCAACGTTAATTATTCACAATAGATGCTGATTGACTGTCTTGGCACTGAGAAAATACCAATGCCAAGAAAACGTCATTTGATAATGACAAAAGCACAGACTAAGAGAACATTCTCCACTCAGGTCCAGTAAGTCTGAGCTTTTGCCGAGTATTTTTAGAATCCTAAATCTTGTCACAGGGGACTGGAGAGCTGGTGCTATTGTAAGAGAATACCTCTGAAGCTCATTTCAAGTTCGCAGTACAGGCTAACCCCTCTAGAGCAAAAGCAAAGGCAGTCAGACAAGCATTATTAATATGCAATTTAACACACCAGGTCAAGGTTTTTTAGCAGAAAACATAAATTAGGTTTAATTAGCAGATGGCGCAGCCTATCCACATACATCCCACTGGTAGCAATGGAATATGCACTAGGAAAAGACAACGGCTGAAGCAACCAAGTAAACCAGATTTAAACACGTAAAAGCTTGGATTATCTTCACTTGAATGATAAATAACGTAGAAAATGCACAGCTTGTCCACGCTACAAACATCGCTTCTATTTTAGAACATTTATATTATTTTAACTTGTGTGACACAATATGCATTAGAGTCAGAAGTCACAAGCCAGAATTAGCCTTCTACTTAAGCTGCAGATTCTACCAGGCTACATTGAAAACTGATGTGACCATTTCATTTCAGGGATGTACAGTTATTTTCAGGAAATTGCAGTGGCCAGCTGTACAGCAGATTATGCATCATCCTTACTTCAGGACTGAAAGGAATAGAGAAGTTTCCTCCCAAAAATTTGAAAAAAGTCACTGGAATAATTTTTAAGTCCAATTCCAAAAAGAGAGAGCAAAAAAAGGCAAGGATTTTGAAATATTTTGCTATTTTATTTTTCCATGCCAATCTAAAGTAAAGTAATTCCACAGCGGCACCTGTAAGGTTATCAGTGAAATGGAAACATGTAGACAAGAAGCAAGGATAAAGCAGCAAAAGTAAGGTAACTGCCCATCTATTACTACTACTAAGAAAAAACAATAACCAGGACATTCAATCAGCATTTAAATGCTTAGAGTTAACTCCAGCCAGTTGATATCCCTAAAGAAATTTCACCACTAACAACAGAAAACTGTATCAAATTGAAAGTGTTAATAAAAGGTAAACAACTTACAAAAAGCAAAGTCTTGTTCTTTAATTTTTAATTAATTCTGAGAAATTGCAAAGTAAATAAACTAGTCAAACTACTAAAAGCAATGGAAGGATGACTGGACAAGTCTGATATAGTGGCCTAGGCTAGTCTCTTAAACTGTGTACTGTACTTACCCCATTCCACTCTACGCTCATACTCACTTCCTCGCCCCCATCAGGCCCACTCTCGTACTTTACCACATCAACGTTGAGGCTCTCTCGGCTTCGCCTTTTTTCTATGCTCTCAGGGTCATTTAGCACTTCAGCAACTCTCTGTTTGTGAACATTGTCAAGACCCTAGGAGCCAGGCAAAGGGGAAAGTTTTACTTCACAACAGATTTTCTAAATATTTGGTGCTGCACATAAAAAACAAAGTTAGTACACATTTAACTCACTCCGAACCCAATGCAATTGTCAAGACTCCGCGAGGTGGGGAAAAAGAGAGGACCAACTGTTCTTGATATTGTATAAAACATCACTATAACAATGCAGACAAAGTATTACCGAATCTACCTGAATCCATGACAACTTCTTATTTATTTATTTAATTATTCTATACATGGGGGGGGGGGGGAAAAAAAATCACACCAGACTTATAGTTTTCCATGTATAGAATCTAATCAGTAAGAGGTCATCTCCATTTCATCCGGCCCACTACTGCAGTGAGGAAAACAGTGGTGGGAGGGCAGGAGGCCCGCCCCCCGCCCCTTGTTCTCCTGCCCTTTGTCCTGCCACGCGCTGTCCTGCTGCCTGCTCCACACTCCCTGCTTCCCCCACCCTCTGTTCTCCCCTCTGCACCTTTTGCTGCAGCTCTGCTTTAGCTCCAGGGCAATCAGCAGCAGAAGAGGCAGCCCCAACACCTGGCTCGGGGAAAGCAGTGGCAGTTCCCAGCTGGGCCAGGGCTGGAAGGATTGGAGTGGAGCAGAAGGTACGGGGTGGGGGAAGAAGGGTAACTAGGTGGGGGGAAGCAGGAGGTGAGAAGGCAGGCTGCAGGGCTGAGGGAGGCCAGGGACAGGCTGTAGCCACCCCCCTCCCCATGCCTCCCCACAGCCACATGCCCCTCCTTTGCCAAATAAGCCATTCTGGTCCAAGGCAACCAGCAGTTCAGCTCCCGTTTCAACCCCGAACCTGGGGCCAGTCAGTGCTGAGCTGCTGCTTGACCCAGATCACACTCAAATCCAAGATGAGGCTTTTTTCCCCCCATGCTGATTGGGGAAAAAAATCCTTGTGTTGGATTCAAGTAAATATGATAGATTTGGGAATTAGATGATTCAGGTGATTAAGTATTCTTGAAATCTGTCACATGCCACCTTAACAAATCATCTACCTTAAGTACATCACTTACCAGCTTTGTATTTAAGCAGTTGTTAGATCACTAAACATGGCAGCACGCACCCAAATTAAGCCTGAATTGTGTGTTTTATATTATTTACCTAGCTCTGAAATAAATACTGAGCTGGTTCACAAGTAGTACACAAAGCTAAATATTCATATGTTCCAATCTTTGGAGTAATGAATTTCACCATGAAGTTTAAACTGAAATACTAAGGCAGGATCATAGTAGAAATGGAAGCAGCTTATAGATTCCATTCCTTTGGAAACAATTTTTCAGACCAATAAATCAACCCAAGTTTGGTTTACTACCTAGGACACAGGAATGTGGTTTTCTAATCCCAGGACCATATTCCTACCAAATATCAAGTACTGGCTCCAAAATCAGAAAGCTTTTTTTTTTTTTTTTAATTGAAAAAATAAAATATGTTGAAACACTTTTCCTTCAACTACATTCTCAGTAATAGATTAACCATGTGCGCTAAACCACTAAAAGAAAAACCTAGCTTCAGACAAATAAAAAGCATAACAAAATTCCAACCTGAGTGATATAAATGTACCAAGCTTATAAGCAGCAGCTCACAATGTAGTGTCAGACAACCTCAACTGTAGATCTACCTACCAGGCCTGTCCCTCTCTCCAGCTCTCCTTGTCCCTCTCAACACTTACTGACATTCACCTTGGTTACCTGCCCTAGTTTTTTTTTTTACGTGCATGTAATCACTTAGTAGTAGAGGTGCACTAATATACTGGTTCATATCGTATCAGTACCGATAAAAGGAAAATTGACATTATTGCTAAATTGGCCCTTTTTGGCTGATGTGGCCAATAATGTCGCCAATAAACACCGCATGCATGCACACAGCCAGGAATGCAGCAGCTTGGAAAGCAGCATCCAACTGGTAAGTCTGTGCAGGGTGAAGGGCCATGGTTAGACAGATCAAGGTCCCCATGGTGAAGGACAGAGTGGGGCTGGGGTGGGGCTCAGGATGGAGCTGGAGGCTCAACAGTGGGGCACAGGGGGGCAGAGCAGCTCCTGCTGCTGTGCACACCCCCAGGGGAGGTATGGGGAGCATGTACCACCGCCCCCCGGGATCTGTGCATGGAGCAACAGCAAGCTGCCCACTGCACGCTTGGTGTCAGGACTGCACCAGTCTCTTCCCGGTGGCCGCACTCAGGCCAGGCAGGAGCGCAGCACTGGGAGGGGAGGCCTAGAGCCACCCCAAAATTTACCATAGCCCCCCACTCCCAGCACCGCTTCCCACCCTGCCAGAGCATAGCCACTAGGAAGAGGCTGGAGCAGCCCCGGCATCAAACACACAGCAGACAGCCTGCCCTCACCCCATGCACAGATCTGAGGAGGGAAGGATTGGAGGGGGGGGGGAGAAGGGAAGCCACATGCTGCCCATGCCTCCACCACCCCCTTCCCGCCCCCCTCCCACATCCGGGCTGAGCAACACTTGCCCATGTCCTAGTCCCACTCCCTCCCTCACTATGTAAGCCTCGATCTGTCCCCCTGCGCCCCATCCCTCCCCTCCCACTCTCTTTCCCACCCCCAACAGACTTACCAGCCGGATGCTGCTCTCCATGCTGCGAGGCTGAATATTGGCAATCGGATCAGTATCAGCTGATATAGCTGGTCAATAATCAGCCATCGGCACTGGCCCAAAAAATTTTTATTGGCGTATCCCTACTTAGTAGTAGTATCAAAACTAAACATCAAAGTGAAAATCATCCTGCTTAAGAGATGATACTTATATCTGTTATTTATCTTCAAATTACTAAAGGCATATCAAAAGATAATAGTTTATATAGAAGCATTTTCATATGTAAAAATTAAACAGGGAACTTCCAAGTGATTTCTCCCCTTCAATAGCTTCCTCTTCACTTGATATGTTCTCTTATGGTTTTTATTTTTTTTCCTATCTGGCAAATCACTTTGTTTTCTTTTCATTTCTCAAAGAGGAATGGATTGGGCACTGCCATGTATGCTAGAAGACTCACTGTTGATGTCATTAGCAAGGAATGAGCTTTGTCAGTAATTCCTGCTCTTATTTCTGGTAGTCTGCTTCTACAGCAGCAAAAATACTCCAGAAAAATGCTTTAAAAATAACTTGGCTACAATTTGATGGATTTAAAAAACTTACAAGTGGTATTTTATCTGCACAACATGGGCAGCCACTATATTTCACTTGCTTCTAAACCAATGTACTTGTTCTTTGAATTAAAGCATGAATATACTCCCCCCCCAATATTTTTACTTTATTTCAGCCACTGAAATTTAATTAAAAACTGAATTTTTAAAGTTCTATTCTTTTTGATCATTTGTACTTCATTCTTATACTTTGCATTTAATTCAGTTTGGACACTGAACTAGTCTGTTCACGGTCACATTTGTTTATAGGCAATCCCTATTAAAGTTACCACGGAAAAAAATTGTTTCTTTCCTTCCCCCATTTGGCAAAATGAAGTAGTAAAGAGCAATGTTTAGAACTTCTATGTTAAGACAGAGACCGAGTCCCTATCTATATCAGAAGGGTTAGAACATTTCTAAATCAAAATCTAGGATGTTGACTTCAATAGATTAAAGAATGCATTGTATCCGTGCCCAAAGCACCAGGGACTATCAATCAGTTTACCTTACTCGCAAGTTTTTCTAAGGAAATAAATTGGTCCAGGCTAAATTGATGACTATTAAATCAACTGCATATGAAAGCAAACAACCCACAGGGACAACTCAAACCCAAGGGCTCCCACTCCCTGACAGGTGTCAGAGATGAAAGTACCTTCAGCTGGCAAACCTCCCATGGTCATCATTTGCAACATGTCTCTTAGCTCCCCCTCCAGAAATACTAATCTATGGCACCCCCTTCTATGACTACTTAAGACACAACTCTAGACAACTGTGAACCACTGGCTGCAACCACAACCTCTGTCCTCCCTTCAAACCCTTCTCATGACTTCCCTTCATGATAACCTAGACTAGGACAGCAGTCTAGTATGAAGGTATGTTGCCCTCTGTTGTGCCATTCTAACCGTGCACATCTCCAAGCTGTTCTCTTGCTGGACCTCAAACCTATTAGCCAGGTACCTGGCATCAACCTAGAAATTCGCCAGTTGTCTGAGGGCTAACATGGCACCTGTACATTTTCATTTCAAAATAAAAATTGAGATGTTGTGTTAGTAAGATAATAAACAGGAAATAATCTCTAAAAACACTGCCATATAATGAGCAGTTAGAACTTAACCATGTGAAAAAACATCTGAGTGGAAGTCAAAATGTTGACAAAATACAAACACTGCGACTAAGAAGAAAGAAATGTCCATACTTGCCTGTTTACGAGACCTCATTGCTGCCTCTTCTAATGTTTCGGCAGCTTCAAATTTGCCTTGACGTCTATAAAGTGCCCCAAGGTTCTTTAAGGTAGTTGTTACTGTTGGACTAAAAATACACGCACACACTAAAATTACTGCCAATTCACAAAAACTCAGAAACAAGAAAGCTAAGTGGCTAATACTAGAGTTACCACAACCAAAGAACCTTTTAAAAGTATGATATGCTAGTATTAAATATATGAAAAATCATGGGTAAAATCTCTTTCAAAATTCATTTATGGCTCACAAAAAATAATAAACAAACAGCCGTGGAAACTAACATACTAACTACATCCTCTGGAGCCAGGAAACATGAAATCAAAGTACTAACTTCTTGTGTGCCTCAGACCCTCCTCTAGAAGTGAAATGCTAGCTCAATCTCCATACACAGTCAAACTTTAGCCAGTGTTGAAGCTCCAGGAAAAATGCCAGATTTTTTTTTTGGGGGGGGGGGGGGGGGGGGGGGGGGGGGGGGGGGGGGCTTTGTGGACTAAATACTAGTCTAAAACTAATAATTCCTTTCATCAGCCTTTATATGTTATGTACCCGGGCCCATGTCTACCGGGAAGGCTCAACATCCCATTAACAATTCTTGCAGACACGTAGTCGCATAAAGCAACAAAAATATTTTGATTCAACAATATGCCACTCCAGTTAATTATGAATCTTAACCCAATCAAATAAGGGTTTTTGTTCCAGCAATGTTGCTTGAGCATTGCTATTCAGATAAGTTAAGCTGCTATTTGAAGCAGCAAGGACCATTTGTGAGTCACAGAAGAATCTAAGACAGGAAGGAAAGGGGCAACAAGATTGGGTTCATGATTGAACAATACTTCAGGTACATGCAACCAAATAATTCAGCTGTGCATTTTTTTTCTTCCCCCATACTTATAGCTTGTTTGAACAGGTAAGTTTAATAAAAACTTAGAGACATTCAGGATGTTAAATCGAGTTAAAAATGGCCACCAAGTTTAAACTCAGCTCATCCTGGTGCCGACCTTACACTTACAGACCTGGTCTCAGTGACTGGCAGTCAGTCTACACCTATAACAGAAAAGAAGTTCCATGCACACAAACCGATCTAAAAGCTGCAGAACCTGGTTTAAGATAACCTGGCTCCATGTAATATCAGATTCATTTAATTTAGGTCAAACCGGTACATGGAACTTCTGTCCACCTCCCCTGCACAGCCCCGAGGCTGGGAAAACCCAGCCGCTGGCCCCAGTCAAAGCTGCTCTTTTCACTCCCCTCTTACCCTGCACTTAATTTTTGCCCCACCTCTGTCCCCCCCACAACCAGCACTCTCAACCCCCATCCCATAAGCTGCTCCAGGTGCAGTTGTTTTTAATCAGTATTCGCCATTGCTACAGGCGAGCAGGTAAGTCGCCATTGGCAGAGTGGTGTGAGGGATGGGGAGATCCCTGCATCCCCCCACATGGGTCACACCTGTTCCTGCTACCCCTCACAGGTCAGGCCTGGCCCCCAACCTGCTGGATGCACCTGCCCTGCCCCCCCATACTCCAGCAGACCTCTGATCCCCTACAGCCTGCTGGACCCTCAACCCCCTGGTTAGCCTCCCTCGCCCATCCCGACTTACCCGGTACTGGGCAACCATTTTGAATCAGTTTAACCTCCCCCTATTGCCCCTGAATGTCTGCACTTAGCCTCTACACTTAATGAAATGCAAGACAGTTAAAGCAGTTAAGATTCTCTGGCCTGCTCTACTCTTATAATTTCTAGGAGGGGACAGCAAATTCACAGATGTACTGAAGACTTTCCAAATGAAAACCACTTGGAAATGCTCCAGAAAGGAAACACTTCAGTGTGTGCACACATCATTGTATACCTTTCCTTACTGGAATGTTTTAGGGCTTCAGCCTCCTCTAGCTGGAGGGCGCTGAAAGCTAGAAGAGGGGTTGTCACAGGGACTCCCAAACCCTAGAAACCTCTCCTCTCATAGGAGAAGACTCAGTTCTAGCATTGATGAGGCCCCCAGGGGTCTAGCAGGAAAAGTGGGTTAAACCTGGCTCTAGCTACATCCCTAGCCCATCCTGCTTCTGTGTGCTCGAAGGCATAAATAACCATAAATGAAATGCTCCAAAATAGTAGTGCTTCATGTAAAGAGGTGTGAATTTCGATTGTTTCAACCACTTATTGAATATTTTCAAGTATTTGTACATGTGTCCAGCTGGCCCTCTGAAATTTTTCAATTATTTTATGTGTCCATACTCTCAAAGTATTTTGCCCTCTACACAACACCAGATCCTTTGGGCACTATTACTAGCCAACGCAATTTTGAGCAGGTTAGGGTAAAACCAGCTCATCTTCTCTTGTTGTGTTCACCAACCATGGCTTTGAACCTCTAATGTTATAGTTATATTATTATAATATAGGGATTTGGGGGAGGTTTGTAGACTTGTCAACCCTGTATTTCTGGATGGTATAAACTGTCAAGTTAAAATGTTTAAAGAATACACCTACCTATCTACTTTGCAAGCTTTGTACCAGCCACCATACTCTCCAAAAGATGTGCCATCTTTCTGTTTTCCCTAAATGGAAAATGGCAGTGTTAAAAAAGAAGAAAAAGAAAAATAGGGGGTCTATAAACCCTAACAACAGAAGTTCCGAAAAACAATTATTTAAGATTGGCTTACTTTGCATTCTTCCCTCTCCTCAGCATGCATCCAGATGGGCTTATTTTCATCTGGTAAAGATACGAAACAAATATTTAAAAACAAATAAAACCTGCCATTCAGTTTGATTTTTAACTTTTTGAAGTTGGAGTCAATGAACAATGGTTCTGGCAACATTAACAGTATTCTTGACACAGTGAAGAAAGAATAACTAGATTAACAAAGTACCTATCTTTCCTTCCCTAACTTCAGAAGAAGAAGTTTCACTTTACAACATTGCTGATAGAAAGTTATTCCTTTGATGTCATCCAGTTGGCATCCGTACATACTGACAAGAACTTAGTCATTTGCTAGTCTACATGAATGTACTCCTTTCATCATAATGATGGTTTTGACAACCACTGAGGGCTACATGCTATATAACATCTTATAACAATGTAACATAAATACCACACTAGAATTAGTACCTTATGAAATGCATTCAAAAGCAACAACATCCAAACAGGATGCTGACCTTCTAGTTTTACAGCTGTTTCGTATTTCACTGTCTAAGAAAGATGACAAGTCTTTCTGCATTAATTAATAGCAGATAAACCCATACACTCATTTTATTATTCTTTTTACTCTGTCATTCGAAATCCTGTGCTGGGCTATTAAGCATGACTCAATGACAACAAACTTACTACATCTCTACTACATTTTAAGCATTACAGTTTGCGATAGAAAAGCACTATAAACTGTTGAACAATCACCTAAGACTTACTCATTTGGTAAAACACCCCATTTTAGATTAATTATATGGAAGTCCATAAAGTCTTTCCATCTTATGATAGATTTTACAGTATGGATCAATTATACTCTTTAAAATTCCCTCATTCAAACAGTCACAGCTTTAAGCAGAAAATAATTATTCTCACTCAGATATTTGATTTCAAAATTATAATAAAGTGAATAATATATTCAAGTGTTGGAGAACCAAGTTCCTTACCATCTACAGAACCAAATTCCCGTTCATGTGCACGAGTAAGAATCTCCTTGTATAAAGTTTCTGCTTGCTTAAATTTCCCTTGTTTTAAATAGCAGGATGCCTTGGGGGGAGGGAAGGGGGGGAAAGAGAAAGAAAAAAATTACAACAACAAAAATGAATATCTTGCAAAGATAAAACATGTTTCTCTAAAGCATGTACTGCTTGAACAAGCCAACAACTTGGCACACCAGGAAAAGCAAAGCTTACATTTCTTATGTTTACTTCATATTTACAAACTTACCAGGTTATTTTTTGTTTTTGCTACATTTGGATCATCAGGCCCCAGTTTAGTTTGGTAAATCTCAAGTGCCCGTTGGTAGTAGTATTCCACCTCTTCATATTTACCCTGGTTCTGACACAGTAAGGCCAGGTTATTTAATTGTTTGGCAACATCTGGGTGATCCTTCCCCAGGACCTAAAAATGAAGGGCAATTATTTTTTATAAAGATATATAACGTGTAAATAGCACAAAATAAAGTATGCCATGTCAATTTCTTTCTACTTCCTAAATTTTAAGGCATTCCATAAAGGTGTGAAAAATATATATGAATTAAATTTGATACAAATTGATGGAGCAAGAAAATGTAAATCATAATAAACGGAGCAATTTTCAAGTAACTACTTTATTTTTAAAGTATACTGTATACTAAGTAAGCTTAAAAAGGTACTGCATGCAGACATCCATACTAATAGACCGGAATAAATATTTTAACACTGCTACAGAACAGCAACTAAACTTAAGTAGCATTATTCAAATGATGTAGTCATCTCAGTACAAGACAATCCAAAAGCCCTTCACCTATAGATTCCTTTTTACACAATAGTTATTTGGCAATTTTAGAATACCCCCAAATCTTTTTAAAACCTCTTAAAATTAAATTGTTTTAAGAAGTTGCCTTATTCTTCCCAAGATATATGTTAATGAACAAAAATACCAGACCCAAATAAAGAATCAAGAAAATTAGGGCTGGATGATAGCATAACAATTCATCTAGTCCAGTGATGCTCAAACGTATGGCCCCATGTACCAGATGAGTAGGTTGGGCCCTGGGGGCAGGTGTCACTACCTCCTTCCCCCGCGCACCCAGACGGGACCCTGTAAAGCCCATCACCACCCACTCCCAACCTCTACATGTGAGGACTGGGTCCCAGGGGTGCAGCACCACATCTTGCCCCCAACCACACAGCGGCATTGGGTTCCAGGGCCTTGGCACCACCCCTGCTGTGCTGGGATTGAGCCCTGGGGCCTCAACACTGCCCCTATCTGGCCCTGCATATTGGGATAAGGCATCAGATCCAGTGCTCTCTGCATGAATCCAGAGCTTTGGCAGCAAGGGAGCAGTGCCACCACTCCCCTGCTGCCAAATTTACAGACCCTTGGGGAGCCCTGTATGCTGGATGACATGGCACCACAAGCCAAATCTGGCCTGCAGACTGAAGGTTGAGCACCCCTGAACCACTCTATTCAGGCCACGAACATCCCTGTTCTAAAACGTTTGATCGTAACCTCTTAAAAACTTCCAAAGATGGAGGTTTCTTCACCTCTCAAAGTCATCTGTTCCAAAATGCAACCACCCTGGTATACGAAGGGTGGTTTCTCATTCTGTACCTTTTCTCTGATCTCCAAAGCTCTTTTACATAAAGGTTCAGCTTCTTTGTACTTTCCCCGTTTACCATAAAGCACTGCAAGATTGTTTAGAGTAGCTGCCACCTGTCAATAGTGGAAAAATATTTAGTATGCTGGAATACGCTGATGTGAATACTTGGTGAAAAGAAAAAAAAAGTCCAAAGTATTTTAACTGCACTGACATTTTCATATCTTCCATGTACAGTGAAGGTCTCTTGAAAAATTTATTGAAAGAAATCAAAATTCTTTAACAAAAACACATCATCAGCAAATGAAATATATTTACCCAGCCTGCAGAAATGTAACCGAATGCATATAATTTATTCCTGTTGCATCTACAGCGATTATTTTACATAAACCATATCCAGAGTTGCTCCACTGTAACATAGCCTATATGAAGCAATACATTACCAAATTAAAGCGATTTAAATATGAAAAATTGATTTGAATTATGCTTTTTTGAACAAAAACAGTAAAGTAAAATCAGAAGTACAGCTTCAACATGAATTCAGCAATTGATTTTTTCCAGAGTACACAATTTAAAATATTCCTTCAGAAGCTATATTTTTCACAGAAAGATCATGCAATCTGATTCAGAATCAAATAAATGTGACAGCAGAGTAAACTGTGTCTGAAATAGCTTTACATGGATAAATGCTTGAAGGCATACATTAAGTATTAAAAGAATGCAGAACATTATAGTGGGGCCTCCTACCTGTACTGTTTAGTGATAAGCCAGGTCTTAAAATTTTTTCCTGTTGAGTTTAATATTAGAGTAAGTTTAAAGAAAATTAGTAAAACACACACACACACAAACTAAAAACACAGCACTGCCATATACAAACCGCTGGATGATCTTTGCCCAAAGTCTTTTCACGAATTGCCAAGGCATCATTCAGAAGATTCGCTGCATCTTTGTATTTGTTCTGGTCCCTAAATTTAACAAAGCAAAAAAACATAAATTAACATTTTCCTACGTTATATAAAAATGCATTTAAATAATGATTAATCTCCTGTGGTGAACAGTGGCAAAAATAATGGCTAGCTTCAGTGTACCGGCCAAAATGCCCAAGCACAAAAGACCCAACCTGAAAAGAAGACTCAGCCTTTCACTTCATGAGTTAAAAAAGTTACAATTAATTTCAGGTAATATGCTATGGGAATAAAAAGGAAATATCTGCATCCTGCCTCCCAATATGAAATTAGTGTTACTAAAGAGGTGGTCACTTGGCTACTTTCTCAAGAGCTGAGGATGAGGATAATTAGGCTTTAAAAGAAAGAGGGCTCAAACTGAGACGTGGAAGTACATTCGAGAACTTATCAAAACCCTAATGTAAAGAACTCCCATGGGTCACAGATACACAAGGTACTCCAACAAATTCAAATATATCATATATTATAGAAGTCACATTTAAGGGTGTCTAGCTAACTTTCCCAAAAACATTTTTTTTTTTTTTTTTTTAGTTAATGGGCAACTTGGATGCATATAAGAATACCAACCTGTATACCAAAGCAAGTATGTTTAGCATAGTAGCAACATCAGGATGATCATGACCCGAAGTCTTCTCCAAATCTTCAAGTGCTTGTTTACAGAGTGGAACAGCAACCTCATATCTACCTTGGGAAGCATACTGGATAACGAGATTATGGAGGGTCCTTAATCTTGCTGGAATTTCATAGCCACCTTGCTGGGCAGCTGCTGCTGCACTGCTATGCTGCTGTTGGACTGCAGAAAGAAAGCCAATACACTCTGAATTTATTTTGAAAGAAATTTAGAATTTCAGATTCTGACACGCCATTAACAAAGAGAGATAAAGTTTTAATATCAGATACACAATGCTCAAATTCATCTAATTGTTTCAGAGAAGATTCTGTGTTGAAAAGTGACAGTAACAAATGACCCTGCTTTATACTAGACAGATGTTCTCCTGCTGAGTTTCTGGAGTCACAAAGCACTTTGATAACAGAAGTACATTTTCAGTATTTCATACTTCTATTACCTCTGAAGCAATTATGCTACAAAGGGAGAAAGCAGCCTCATTTTGTGTTAAAATATATTCCTAATGAATGGCTGGGAGGGGTAGTGTGGGGCTATCAAAGTTTCTCTAAAATTACAAATCAAGCCAGCTCTAGGCCCCCAACATAGTGAAAGCAGCAGATATTGGTCTTCTTGTCTTGCCCCCTGAAAGGGAAAAATCCCATCAGTTTAGGCTGGCATAAAAAGCTAAAAGCAAAAAAAAAAGCGTATTAGGAAGGAGTTTTATCACAGTTTACTGCATAAAATAAACTTTAAAAACTATAGCTGTCCTTTTGCTGCACAACAGTGGCCCAGAGCTCTTAAAATTAATTAGTCAGCTCTCCAAAGAAAAGCAAATCTTGTTTTGTAGAAAAGTTTCATATAATCTGAAGCTCACTTACTTCCTTGCCCTTGATCATCTTCGTCATTGGGGAAAAGGTCATCCAGGGGTTCTTTGGTGGAATCCGTGTCTTTATCTTCCTATACAACCCCCAAACCCCAAACAAAATGTTTTATCATTACATGTAAGATAATTACAACAATTGCATGTAGAAAAAAGTACACTTGAAGAACACTGTTATCAAGCCAAATGTTCAAAGTTAGGAAAATGCTAGAAATAAGATTGTGCATAACAAAATTCAGCTCTAATGCATATGCGCTACGGCAGTCTTTTACACAGAAATGGATACCTAAACTCCAACATTCTAACATTCCTCTTCTTCCAATCTACATTTATTATACTGTTCTACAGAATAAATATCTGATTTACATTAACAAAGGCCAGTGTAACACATATATAGACAGAAGGCTGCTCAAATATCTTAGTTCTACCACTTCCCAACACTGATTTTGAAATGATGCTTTAAAAATTAAAGGAATGCTGTAATTTCTGTTGTTCCTTTAAAAAGAAGGAATTTAAAAAGAAAAAACTCAAAACAAAAATTCTACCCCCTCTTGTATGAGCTATATGCTCAGTTCTATTTTAATTGTGGGATTTAAAGAAGATGCTTTATGACTTTCCGAAGACATTTTTAAAACTAATTTAAAGCCAATGCATTGTTCAGTACAGCACTTTACGACAAACAGTTTTTGACCCCCTCTCAAGTCTATCATCTGCAGAAAATTACACACGTTTTCTATTACGTGAACTATGCAAAATCAGAAAAAGGTAAACAGAGAGAAACTAGTTTCTAAATGTACCTGTAAACAAATAAAAGCTGAATTACACCTTTTTGGCAAGTTAGAAGAAACTATCAAGAAAAACGTTTGATGTTAAATATAATATAAAATGCTTTTCAAATGTACAGCTACTTACTGATGGAGAAATATCATCATCATATTTTTTTAACTGATTCATGAATTCTAGATGTTTCTTTTCTTCTTCCAGCTGAGCCACAGACTGCTCACTCTTCTGCAATTTTTGTTGGGTATTGGCTAGTTCATCCCGCAGCCACTGATTTTCCTGGCATAACCGGCGAACTTGAGCTCGCAATTTCTGCTTCTCCGATTCCACTGCATTTAAGTGATTTGACAAGGCCATCATCACCTAAAAAGCACATAAAATTACAAGGCATTCTTCTTGTATAATGCATTTCACTGTTAACATTTAAGACTTTTCATATGTAGGTGCCGGTGTACTTCTGAAATCTAGTAAATGTTTTTCCGCTTTCATAATATCTATTTGGCTCTCAACCTCTTCCCATTTCTGCCATCTTTAACATTTACTCACTGGGAATTAATCAAGAGGAGTTCTTACCAATATTATATAATTGCTTTTGCTGACTTAACATATATTTATTTAGCAGTATTTGCTACATTGAATTGCTCTTCATATTAAAAGTCACTCAATTCCCATAATAGGTTATATATTCCTAAGTCATGCAAAAGCTTACATTAATACAACACTGAGTTGCAAAGTGGAATACAAAATGAACAAATTAAAATTGTAATTGAAGTTGAAAAAATCTTATGAAGAAGACATGCTTCCATTAAAATATGTATGT